>NW_026577982.1:12654166-15308333 GCF_029603195.1 Condylostylus longicornis
GCAGTTATTTGTATTTTTCTAATCCGGAATCCTTGTCAAATAAATTTTTTTTAAATTGGGCATTTCTTTAGAATTATTTTACCCAAAATTATAACCTAACTATTATTAGGTTTTCTTTTCTATATAATCAACAATTTTCGACCCAATGTCCCATAATTCAAAATATAGTGTGACTTTTATATATACATATACAAACATTCGTACATAAAATTTTGTATTTATTATTTACGTATAAAAAATTTGTATTTTTTATGAACGTATTTGTGTACAGTGTATATGGGACGTAAAGAATATAGCTAATGTGATTTATGTGATTCCAGAAAAGCTTGTTTAAGAGAATTTCCTCAATAAATATAAAAATTAAGTAAAATATACTTGAGAAGGATCAACGAACTAAAAATATAGGAAACAGCAAGAAACAGCAAAACTAACGATATAAAAATTCATTAGTATGCATTATATTTATGTGGAAGTGTGTTATTGGTTATTCGTTATGGGTTTTGTTTTGTAAAATTTTATTTGTATTATTCAAGGAGTGTGTAAAAGAGATTTATAAAAGGTAAATTATTTAGTTTTAATTTTAAATACATTTTTTAATTGCAAAACGTGTATTGCCTTAGTCGCTGGTTATAAAAACAAAAACTAGTAAAATCCAGTCATGAGGTGGTGTATTATAGAACGGGCTCTGTGGCATTTTGATTATTCAAATTACAACAACAACGTCAACGATTTATTCTCACGCTTTCTTATTGTTTACTTAAAAACAACTAATTTATTTATAATAAATAAATTTTATAAAGCTGAACTTTATATTAAATATTGTGTTTTATACAACTAAACTAATTTTGTTTTTAAATTCTTAGGTAAATGAGGGAAATGGAAATATGTTCTTTAGTCTGTTATTCTCATATCTGCCTCAATAGTTCCACAAAGTAAGAATTGAGCTAGTTCGAAAAATTTTTGAAAAATTTATTTTGGAATGTATATGGCACGATTTGAGTGCGGGAGTAATAGCACTGGCAATAGCTAGCCAACAATGTCCTCGGTCACATTTATGAAAAATCAAGTTTACGGGGCACGGAAATCAATTGTCATCGAACGGCCCTATTATCCAAAATTACTGTACAACTAAATTTTTAAATTTAATTTAGTATTTTTCAAATATTTTATGTTTCTTTTCATTTTAATTTTATTTGTACAAAATGCAACTAAAACAATTTTTTTGTTTACATTTGGGAAAAATAACATCCATTATTATAACATTTTTCTTTCCATCATACATGAATACACATACATGCATTAATAATTGCATATTGTTAGGCAAAAAACATGCTCAAATGTTGTATAGGTAATAAAAATTAAAAAATTTTACATACCTTTAAAATGAAATTGCAGTAGTGTTATATGAAAAAAAAAGCCGCATAGGTCATGGTCATTTAATCAATACTACAAGAGTAATAAGAAAAACAAACAAGAGAAACAAAATTAAATTAAAAACGAAAAACAAGAAAAAACAACGAAAACAAAATAAAATGCACCAAAAAATTTGTATGTTTTTATTTCTTTTTTATGGTTATATACAAAATATTTTTTTTTAGGATTATCCTTGTTATATTATCCTTTTTTGGTTTTAAGTAGTTGAAAACTATTCTTGTTTTATTTTCCTTTTGTTTGGACTATTTTATTTTTGTTTGTTTTTTGTCCGGCAGATGACTTTAAACAAAAGGATAAATTCATGCATTCATCGTACCTACCATCACTTTTTATTTTAACAAAGCAATATTGTACAAAAAGTACTCTTTTTAAAATATTTACACTCCTTTTTTTTAGAAAGTTTCTCAAAAATTTACAATGCATACAGACAATTTAATTGCCTAAAAGGATTCACAAATATTCACAAATTTTATTTGTTCTATATCTACATATAACGTTAAATCTTGTTATTTTACTCTTTGTGTTTGAATATTTGATTTTCATTTTGAAAAAATGACACTCACACACATGTACTTCAAAAAATTTTAACATGACTTTCAATTATATTTCAAAGTTTGTTTGAATTTTTCTAAATTTATCTTTAAAATCTGTTGTGTCACAGTTTTTTTATTTGTAATTCCAAAAAATCACACTAGTTGCACTGACAAATATTTTAAAAATACAAATTGAATATTTTATTTGTAAAATGTAGTAAACAATTTCTGACTACGACCCTGATACCAGACAGACAACATAAGACAATAAAAAAAAAAAGAAATAACAGTAAATTTTTGCTTAAAACCGATACGATTTTTTGTTCACAGTTAAATTTCCACTTATATCCTTAACTGATTTTATGTAATTTGTTTTTTTTTATTTGATTTTCTTTATGACTTCCTTGAAATTTCTTCTATAGATTCACAAATTTTAAATTAAAAATCACATAGAATTAAAATAAACTATTTCCTCGCAAATTTTTAAAATAATATTCAAAAAAATAAAGAACTCAACT
Organism: Condylostylus longicornis; assembly: GCF_029603195.1. Taxonomy (NCBI): domain Eukaryota; kingdom Metazoa; phylum Arthropoda; class Insecta; order Diptera; family Dolichopodidae; genus Condylostylus; species Condylostylus longicornis. The sequence continues at coordinate 12,656,652 of NW_026577982.1, forward strand.
TGACAACTATAAGGAAAAGAAATTAAAAAATATTTTTTTTTTTTCGCAAATTATTCAATTCTCATCATAAATGTTGTTAAAGCGCGGCAATGCTCCCCCATCTGGGGAACTTTTAATACTAAAATTGAAATATTTTACTGTTTACTACGTTCATTTCATTGTATACGATGTCTAATAATACTAGCACAATAGTAGATGTATAGAATAATATAAAGAAAAATAAAAAAGAAAATGTGATTTCGATGCGATTTGATGCGCTTGCAAAAAAAAAAACATATATATAAAAAATAACGGTATACACATTATACCATACACACACCACATATAAAGAAAACACCTGATGAATATCTCACTTTCATTTAGTGTATTATTAATGTCTGATCCCGTTATTTATAGTATCTGCATATATATACTAGTTTGTATGTATGTATTTTTTATTCAAATTCCTTTTTATTGTTAAAGGTACGAATACAAATTATATACATAAATATTTTATGTTGTGTTGGGAAGATATAGATGGAAGGTGTATGCAATACAAATGTAATATAAGTATATTTTTCATTTTTGATGTTTTTGTGTTCTAGCTACACCGCAATTTTATTAAATATACTTAAAGTGTATGTGTAATTGTTTCATATTTTCTTCAGGAAATGAAAGTATTGTGATGCTTATGTGATTTGATGGATTTTATGTTTTCAGTGATTAAAATTAGAGGATGATTTCAAATATTGAGTTGCCAAGAGAGAAAAAGAGAGAGCGGAATGCTGATTTCTTCATAACGCTATTCAATTCAATTGACAGAGCTTACGCTCAGACAGCCTTGAATTACTGATGTGTGTCTAGTTTAAGGAGAAAACTTTTTTAAATACTGTACTTATAACCCCTCTGATTCCTGATTTTATTAAATATATAAAATTCGTTACACGAAATTTTCCAGATAATAATGCGAAAATATTATTAAAACCATAATTAAATTTTTGGGAGAGTGTTAGTATTTATTGTCCAAATTAATAGATTTTACAATAGGATTTTGCGGAAATTTGACAATTTCGCAAGTTAGAATACCAAATGTGTCCTAAGGTCCAATAAGGTGCAATTTGTCTCAATTTACCAAAATATGTCTGAAATCTCAAGTCAAAATATATACAAAATTTCACAAAGAATTTGCAATCACCAAGAAGTTCATTAAAAAATTTTATTACAAATTGTTTGGTGTAACATGAAATTGAGAATGAATTGAATGAATTATCTATTTATTATTAGATTATGTATAGAACAACTCCTAACATTTCTTGATATTTTAAGTGTTAGTTTGTAAACTGATTTCATTCAGAATTTTTAAGTTAAAATTACCACAGTTTTTTGTAGTGATTTTTATCAATTTTCCTCACCATTTTCTACAATATTTTTGTTTTTATTTCTTTATATTTTTCTTGTTATCTTATCTACACTTTGTGTTTATATTTTGGTGTTTATCGCAATAAGGATAAAGATATTTTTTTTGTGCGCAGGACATTTTCAAAGAAAGACTGTATAGAAAACAAAAAAAAGTAAGAAAAATAAGAAGAAGGAGAAAAAAAAAATAGTTAATGATGGATAAAACTTACTATGATTTTAAATTCGATAATAAAAGGAATAATGAAAAAAAAATAAGGAAATGAAATGCAAAATAATTTTTCTTTTCTCCCTTTTGTTTTTATAATAAAATATACCGTTATTCTAATAGAATGCATAAGTAGTTGTAATGTTTGTGGATATTAGCAAGAAAGTAACAAAAGAAAAAAAAAACATTATATGATTAGAAAAATTATAATAAAATGCGGTTATTTGGAAATTTACTGTTGTGTTCTTAAATTAATTGTAGGTATTGTGTATTCTACTCTAGTTCTTCATATTGCAGGTAATGATAACAAAGAAATATACGTAATATATTGTAATTCTGCGATGTCCTTCATTACAAATCCGTATTAAATATGTATAAAGTAATGTAATTAAAAATAGAATAAAATAAATATAAAATTGTTGACAATGCTATGGATAATAAATGGTATAACAGATTTGTAAAATTGTAAAAAAAAAATATTTTGTATATTTAAGTAGTAAATCAAACCATAAAGTGAATTTGTATACAAGTGTTTTGTGCAATAAGATACAATATTGTTGTGTATATTGCTTGCGCTCCATTGAGCAGCTTATATAATACTCCTAACTAGTTCGGGAACAGTTAGGTGTTTCTTGTAATTGAAATTTAATTATACAGGAGTGAAAACTCTTCCATATCAATTTTAAAATTTAAAAGGTTTTGCCGTTAATTTTTCATGAATGTAATATGAAGCCTTCTATATCGGAACAAATCGGTATAACTAATCCTCTCAACTAAAAACTCTGTTATATTATAAGAAGCGATATACCGCTTGATGTGTAATACATTTAGAGTGGTGTATACAATTAAAAATAACTCAACAGTTAATTCATAATTATTTTTAATTAGTTGGGAACAAACTTAAATCTATTTTAGTGAAAACACGGTTACCTGCGCAGACATATGCAAAATAACTCCAAAGTTATAACACCAAAGCAATTATTTAATTATGCTGCAACTATCTGTCCGATATTAATAAATTAATATAATAATTTGCACAAATTGTATTGTTTAAATGGTATGTAGGTCAATAAATATTAATAATTTTTATATATTACATAGGAAGTTCCGGTTTTTTTAACTTAATTAGTTAAAATTAATATTAGAAAATTAATGAGAATTTTATAGATTTTTGTATTTTATTCAAGGATAATTATTTATTTATTTATACCTAGATTTCTAATATCCTTTCTCCTGTATTATTTATTGTGATAATTCAATTATAAATAATGATTACTTATAAAATTACACCCATTTAAAATTATTTTTATTACAATTTTTATTCAGTAAGGTGTTTGAAATTATTAATATTAACGCCTTCATATTCTAAGTCACTATATCCTTAAATTAAAAAAATTTAAAATGAGTCGTTGAGTTTCGTTGTAATTTTTGATGATGTGAAGTATTTGACTTGCAAGGTTTCTTCAATTTATTTCAAGAAAATCTTCAACTTTTGTTTCCTTTAAAATTTCCTTTTATTTACGTATAGGAGAGGCTAGCTTTTATGTATTCTGAAAAATGAAGTTTTTATAAGAGTATCGGTGAACAAATACTTGAAACTATGGCAATGACTTCATTTTTCATGCTTTGACAATAGCAATGTTGAAAATTGAATTGAAAACAAAATAATTTTATTGATTAAACTTTGGGGCAGAAATTAAATAATCAAATTTCAATTCATATTACAACAACAATTTTTTTTAGAGAATGTCCTTGGTTGCAGCAAACAAATAAAATTTCGTATTTTATGAATTGCTTTAAATATTAAGATTGTAGTTAAATGTGATGCGAATGTGGAGTATATTGAACTTTTTTGGAGGGCTAAAACTTCAAAACTTTTAATTTTAACTGAATTTATTTTTGATTTTTGCTATAACTCTTAATTTAATTAATTTCTACATAAAATTACTGATTTATTTTTATTCAAATGAACCATTACTTTTATTAATAATTGTACAGCAAATAAAGCAAACAAGATTTTTTTTTATTTCTTAATTTCGTAAACGATTTTCAAAATTTCAAATACCAACATTTTCTTAATTTGTACTTAAACCTAGAAAAATTTAATTTATAAAAAATTTATTAAGACGGTAACACTAAAATATTATTTTAGTACCTAAAAAATCAAGAAAACTTTTTTGTTATCAAATGAACATTTCGTATTTTTTCACATTAAAGCTCTTTGAAATAGCTTGTTTTTAAAATTTCTAAAATGTGAGCTTATTCTCTAGAAGCTTCTCAAATATTCTCTTAGATGCTTCTGTAATTACTCAATATTTAAAAGTTTTTTTATGCTTTACTGATGTATCCTAACTAGACTTAATTGTAGCAGTGATTCTCAAATTATGAAACTTTGAATGTTCAGTGTTTTTTAAAATATAATAAGGTTGCTGGATTTGATAAAAACTTTAAAAATTATAGCTTTTCTAAAAGAGTATTGGAGAAATTAGAATTTTTGTAATGATGTAAGTATTTAGAATGTAGACATACATATATTATCAATTTTTTTTTTGTATCGGTATTGAAAAATGGTTGCATAGAGTGAGAAGATCGCACTTAAGATTAAGATTTAAACTTTGTATAATTATGGTAAATTGATTTGTAGAATAAAACACTCTATTTCGTGGAATTTTTAAGTCATGGGTTGTAAGTTGGTGATAATTTTAGTTTTTGAATAAGAATTATTTTTAATATATGTATGTATGTACGTTAACTGTACTATTAATGCTGTATATTAACTGTACTATTAACTGTGCTGATGTCAAGATGAGGAATTTTTTTTTCACGTATCTATTATGTATCTAGAATTAAGATACATAATAGATACGTAAGTAAGTTTACTAGAAAAGTAAGTTCTTTGAAAATATTTAAAAAATCCATTCAAATTATTAATTTTTTCTTTAAGAATTATTTTTATCCTGGTATTATTGCATGTGTACTTTATTTAATAAATTTTTCTTTTTAAAAATATTACAATAAATTTAAAAACTTCTTTTCATAAAATTCGAATTGAATCCTCTATATTTGAATAAATTCGAGTATTTCAAAAAAAAAAATTTTTTTTTGTTAATTCCAAATCATGTTCTCATATCGTTTCTATTTTGGTTTCTATATTTAATCCACTATATAAAAATAAAAAATTTTCTATTACAAATTTGCAAAAAAAAAAAAACAAGAAAAATTAAAAAGAAAAAAATTATACGAAAATGTTCAAATTTTGCTTTCAATTCCATTTTGAAGTGCACTTTATAACGCAAAAAAAATTTTTTTTTTTAAGTATAGGCACCTTTTCTTTACAACTGAATAAAAAACCTTTTTCTTTTTGGTATGTTGAAGGGCGAAATAGAAGATGAGATCGGTTTGAAGAGGTGGGTAATTCAATAATAACATTAGTAGTCTTCTTTTACATATATGCATGTGTGTATATTAAGGTATGGATATCAAATTATCAAGGATAACACGCATATATACTCGTATACAATAAAAATGTATTAATAAAACATCTTTTTAAATAATGCATTGTACAAGAAGAAGAAAAGAAAAGAGAGAGAAAAAATAAAGAAAAGAATTAAATTTTGAACTCATCATGTACATTGAATGTCCTTGAAGCCATTTTTTATTATTGCTTGAAAATACATTAAAATTTTTCAACAGTATGTTTGCGTATGTGTATATGTGTATACTGTAATTATATTATTTCTATTATGTGAACTTTTCGTTACAATCAGTTTTTAAGAGGTTTTTCATTTTTTACTTTTTTCACAATAAAAGGATATTTTGTTATTAATGTATATGTAAGATATACGTATAAGGAGGATATTGATGCAAAATTAATAATATTTTTTTTTTGATTGGAGAAGTGAGAAGAATCTTTCATTTACGTGCCTTTAAACAAAATTTTCTTTTATTTCGGTTGTATGAAGGTGTTACAAAATTCTAATTTCATTTCAATTTTTAATGGGTGTTAAGTCTGTGTATAATAATTTTTAATTAAAATTCTTAATTTTAGTTCTTTAATAGTTTTTTTTAAGTAGGAAAAGGTTTGAATTGAAATTTCTCATTTGGCTTAATGTGCTTATAGCATGTTGACCAAACAATAGTAAGTGCAATAGTGCGTGTATGAGTGACAAGAAGTTTGAACAATATTTTATTAGGAACACTATAGTAAGAAAGAGCTGTTTATATACTGAGGTCTTAAATAAGTTGGATTTTTTAATTTTATAGTTATAGTCGTAAACCACTCTGTTATATATAAGATAATAAATAAGTGAATCACTATATTATATGCGATATAATAAAGTGATTCACTTATTTGAGTATTTGGAACTTATATTTCACCAAAAACTCATTGATCTCTTAGTTTTTGTATTGAATGTTAAATGATCCTTGACTTCACAATTTCTTACGTAAATTTTTTACAATTCAGGCTAAATTGTATAACATAGCGGTAGAAAAATGTATACTGTTAATTCTAAAGTTTCAAAATTTATTCACGAATAGTTTAAATCACTTTGTACTAAATAACTTAGTCACTTGAATACGTACAAAAATTTTGAATTACATTGTACGTATAACCCTCATATTTTTAGAGATTAAAGAATTTTAATGTGCCAGAATTATTGATAATATGCAAAGCTCTCATCAATTTTCTTTGTTGACACTAAAAAATTTTAAATAAAAAAGGATTTTAAGCAAAGCAAAGGATAATATGATAAATGTTGTGTAGTTTTATTTGAAATTAAATAGAAAGTAAATATGAGTCTTCGTTTTTTATTTAATGAGATGTTGAGAGTCAGTTTGTTTTTTTTTTCTTAATATTTTTGTGTAATTTCATCCTTTTGTATGAAATAAATTGCGATAATGAATTGCAAGTTTCCTTTTTTGTTTGGTTTTCGTTTTTTTTTATTCTATATCCTTCTTTTAGCAATTTACGCTTCATTTTATTGTCATCCACATTGAGGCCGTATATAAAAAACACAAAAACTCTGTAAAAGGAAAAAGAAAAAATAAAATGCTGAGAAAAAAAATATTAAGATTTTTTAGGCTCGAATAACATTTTTTATAATGGATGCTGTGTAAGTCAGCAAAAATCTTTGGCATTAAAGAATTTTCAATTTTTCCTCTTCGCAGCTCTCGTATATAGGAGAGTGTGTACGTACATCAAGTATATATGCGGGTATTTTCTTTCTCTTTCTTTTTCTCATATCAAATATCTCTCTCTATTGTCTTCTTTTTTCTCTTTTTTTTTTTTTTTGGTTTTCTCTATTATCTTCTACCACTTTTATTTATTTGTATTTGATATATGCCCATTGTTTTTCTTGTGGTGTTCTTCTTCTTTGTGCGTATGAAGGTATGTGTTAAGGATTAGTGTTGATAAATTGAATTTTAAATTGGGTTATTTTTTTCTCTCTTTCTCTTTTTCTTTATTTTTTTATTTTTTATTATCCTGTTCTTCTTTTGTCATCATTTTGTCCGTTAATAGAAAGCAATCAGAAAGAAAATGTTTGAAAAACAAAAAATGAAAAGATGAAGATGTCTTAGAAAAAAAAAAGTTGGTTCCTATAACAGGACCTTTATGTATTCTATAATATTTATGTGTGTATACAAGCGTATAAGTAATGGGGATTTATTATTTGTATACATATTGAACTGGAGCGTATATTGTGCGTTCAATAATATTAAAGAAGATCTTCTCATTTTACACACATTCTGCTTAAAATTCTTTATATCATCTTTTCATATTAACATTAAGAAAAGAAAAAGAAGAAAAAAACAAGGAACTTAAAATTTGAAAAATTGATAAACCTACACTTTTTTGTTTTGTTTCACATTTTTTTAGGTAGATCATCTTGTTTTTGGTACTATCAAGTGTTCAGATTTAAGAATCTCTTAAAATTGTCGGTATACATGTTCGCGAGACAGAAAGTATTAGGTCAGTTATGGAATATCATAAATGAACTGAAATTGTTTCTATTTAGTATTATACTTGTAGATTATTCTGCTCATGACGTTTAAAGGCGGTCTATGAGTGGATATTACTTTTGACATTAAGCTTAAATTGAAAAGGCATTATTAAAAAACAAAAATATTTAATTTTTGGGGAAAAAGACTAGAAATCAAATAATTTTGGGACATTCTGAATTTGAGAGACTTACGAGTAATTTTTGGGCAGTATACCACATGTAAAAGCTGGAAAAGAGGAGCTGCGTTCGATTAGACAACAAACAGCAATTTGAAAAGTTTCTTGAAATAAATGAGAGTTAGTAATTTTTCCACACATATGTATTTTGATTTTCATAGCTGGATTTTTGTCATCGAAATACTTGTAAGATTTAGAAACAAATTAATAGTATTCTATATGTGTAAAATATTAATTATTATTTTAGAGGTTTAGGAATCGGTACACCTTTAGCATTTGTTCAAATTTACAGCAAACGCCTATATCCCTTCGCCAAGGAAAGAGGATTGCCCCAAATGCTTTTATAACGAAATCATCTCTTGGGAAAATTTTATAATGAAAATCAATTTTTTCCTTTCTCTTTACAATTTCTTTTTATTTATTTTTTCTTTTCGATTATAATTTTTACCAAAAATTCGAATTTTTTTTTTCTGAAATCTTAAAAATATGATGACATTATTTGATTTTAATACCACTATAATAAAATATTTGGGTTTTCAAATACCTTTTTAGTAATTTATTATTACAAGAATTTGTTGTTCGTGTCACTTTCTATTTTTCAATTTTCCACTTGATGAAGTGTTTAAGATACAATATGTTTGCTATTACATTTATTCTTTAAAAATTCCAGTATTTAAGAATTTGAACTCTTGATTGTTATACGAATAGTATACTTTTCTAAATTGATATCCAAATTAAATCTTCTAATAATTCTAATTTTAAATTCCTCAGAATTTTGTCTTTAGCAAGCCAATTAAAATTGGATATCAAAATTTTTTAAATAATTTTCCCCTTAATTAAAGTATAAAATATTTTATTTATTACCAATGCCAGTGTATAGTTTTTCAAAATAATAATAATGTCCTTTTTAAGTTCATCGATCAAATTAATCATGTGTTTTGTAATAAAACACATCCTTGTGGTTACACATACATATCTACATATATGTACATAGAAAATAAAAAAAAATATAAAAATAAATAGTCATTAATTTAATTTCAAACCCAAAAGACGTTTTAAAAACATGTTATGGTAGAAAAAAAATGACAAATTGCAAAATATTAAGAGAAAAAAAAAGAGAAAATTTTATTTTAGAAAAATAATTAATTGATTTTAAAGAGAATTTTAATGAGCGGAAAATGTGAATCTAATTTGAAAAGATTTGAAAAATATTTTTATATTTTTCATTTTTTGTTCTTATTCGAAATTGATCGAATTAAATAGCAATTACGATAATGTCGTCAATATTTTATATGAAAGAATCGGAAAATTGTTTGGATACACAATATTGAATTTCATCTGTGTGTGTAATTAAAAAAATTCAATTTAGGATCCGCACATAATCGACCGCATTTTGTGTTTTTTGAATAATAAATAAGAATTTTAAGAAAATTATAATAAATTTCTGTACAAGATACTTCAAAAAATGTAAAAATGGCAACTGGCAGATGCTCCGATTCTTCTAGAATCCGATTTTCTCAAAAGATAGTTAGATTGCTTCGTTGTCAAGTAGAACTTAAATTCTACTTTCGAAGGATAAATTTTGTTAAAATCAAAGAATGAAGAGAAAAACTGACTTCTTTATGCTTTTCTAGCAATTTTTTTTTTCAAAATTCTGAAATTACCTTCTCTGTGCTTCTCTACCATGGAGAATTAAATTTCTGAAAACTCAACATATGAAATTCGTCGCGATCTTGCTACTTCCCTTGTTAACACAAAGTTGTTTCGTATAGTGACAATTCTACATATCTATACATATATACATACATACATATCTAGGAATCAATAGTACTTTTTTTGTCATATTAAAAATATTTACAAAATTTTCTTAATTTAAATTAGAGCAGATTAGAGCTACTGAAATCGTTCTTGTGTGCATAATCTCTTCCATTAATTTGAGTGTAAAATTCAAAACATTTGAGTTAAATTTTAAATTTTCTAATTTTAAATTATTTGTCGTTTTGAAGACAAAAAATTTTAACATGCTTTTTAATTTGAAGTCAAAGAAGAATAGACAAACTCTTTAAAAATTAAAATTATACAGGAGTTTCATAAGAAGATCCCATTAACTTTCATCAACTTAGAAGAAAAAAAATTTAAAAAGAAATATTTAACATGAGTAGAAAAATTTTTCATATCCTCATTTCCCAAGTATTTTAAAAATCTTTTACATTTTAGGATTTTTACCCATTAATCAAAGAACCACAAAAACGAAAAAACGGAAATGAAAAATGTGAAAATGCATGATGAATTAAAATTACAAAGATTTACCCTACTACTACTTCAAATCATATTCAAGGAGTAAAAAGGCTAAAAATAACTTCAAAATAAAACATAGAAAAAATAGACAAGAACAGCAATAATTAAGGTGACATTTTAACAAACACACAGGTAATATTGTTATACATTTTGAAAAGCACAAATTTATTTGAGATTATTTTCATCTTTTTGTTCCACTTTTATCCCATACCACCACTTTCTTGCTTTTTCAATTTTTCTTCTTCTCCTTCTACTATATCCCATAAGCAGTTAAAGGTAGAAGAACTAGTCATTAAACTCCATACTTTACATAAACATCACATCAAATAAAAATGAAGTATGATTAGATAGAATGATGCTTTTTCTAAAAATAACTAATTTTCAAATTGACTTACAAGTTATATAACACTATATATGCACATATATAGTTATAACACTATTTAAGTTTTATTACAAAAAGAAAACAGGAAATAAAGAAAGTTGTTAGATTTTCATTAAGATGAGAGTTACATGAATTGCAACTTAAAAATAGCATTCTAGAATATATATTGACATAAAAATAGGAAAATATGTATGTGTATGTGTATAGTTACAAAAAACAAGAGGGGAGAAAAATGTAAGTAAATGTTATGCATATTAAAACAAAACAAGATATAAGGTTATTCAATAGGAATGAAAATTCTGAAAATAATCAATAAATTTGAAAATTGTAAAAATACCATTTTTGACAATTTTTTTTCAGAATAAATACTGGAAATGTTAAGGGACATGATCTAGTACAAAACAAACAATCAAGTCAGGGTCAATTACTTTTGAAACTATTAAAACTACGATACTAAATTTCGTTGGCGAGCACCAGTTCCGACATAGATTGCCTCAATAATGCACCATAGTTCAAAGCAAAAGAGATGACACAATTTATTTTCACAATTTTAAAATGTTTAATAATTTTTATTTAAAGAGCTTTTTAATTTTTTGGAAGAGCCTTAGATTTTTAGCCCTTAAAACTTGAGTTTTACTAACACACATTTTATCATAAAATTATTTAAAAGGTTGTGAACGTAATTTAGACACAATTTTCGAATAGTTTAGGCAAAGATATGTTTCATTTTAGATCGTCTTTTATAAATTTAAATATAAGTGTTGCCATGCACTTCAAAAAACAAAAAATAAACAAAATTATGTCAAAAATATTGGAAAACCTCTTCAAACACATAAATAACAATAAATTTTATTTTTGGAAGAATCAACTTTAAGAATTTTTCAACTTTGAATAAAATGGAAAAGAAGAAAACTGAATAGAAAGAGAGCACCTATATGTATGTTGAAAATTTAGCTTTTACGTGAGATAATGAACAACTGTTACTTAAAAATAACTTCCATCTTAAAGGTACTTGTTTTCTCATAAAACAACAAAGTACATACAATAAATAAATGCATAAAACGTTAAATGAATAAAACTTAAAAATGCCGGTTACAAAAAGAACATACAAAAAAATATATAGAGTACTTGGAGTGTGGAGGCGGGGAGGGGGGAGCATTTTTCATTTGATTTACAATAGAAATAAAAAAAAATTTAGTCCATGTCTCTTAAAAAAATATAAGAGAGAGACAGTCACGAAAATGTTTAAAAAAGAAACTTTTATTTTGTCTAAACAAGGTGATGATATTATGAATTTAAATTAGCTTTTGCTAAAGGTATACGACAAGATGCGACAACAGAAGTTTTTAATAGCAAAGTAGAATTAATTTTACTTTTCTATTTTTACATTATTGCATATACAACATGTGTTTGTGTGGGTAAGAAAATAAAATTTTCTAAAAGTGCATATATGTAGCTACACTTGTATGTTTGTTGTTGTATAAGGGAGAGTTTTAAGAGTATAAATTTAAAATTTTCTTCAAATTCACGTTTTTTTAGAGAAAATTTTTATATTAGAGGAAAACTTTTTTAAATCCAATTTAAAAAATTCAAAATGAATTAAGATTAAGTGACAGTAATGGCTTTTTTTTTTGCTCTTTTTTTATCAGTGTAAAATAACTATATGTACCGTATACATTTGTAGAGAGTTGAGTGAATCATGGAAAGCAGAAAACTATAAAATTTTATTTAGATATTTAAAAATAACTTTTAAACTAGTTTTGATTTACATACATTAAAATCAAAAATGTTTTTGGTTTTACAACTTTAATGACTTCAGTGATTATGAGCAATTTTAAGGTAATTTTATGATATTATCAATTAAAATGGAACGATGTGTTGGAGCAGCGCAGAATTGAAAATTGTACAATATGTTTGATTAGTTTTCAATTAAAATCTACTACCAGATTCGATTTTTGGACTAAAGCATTCAATATTTCTAAAAAAATTCTTAATTTTACAATTGTGTATCAACAGTTCTTATAGAAAACTGCATATTTGAATTGATCCTAAAAGTAGGCAATTTTTTAAATTTTAGTTTTTTAAGTTTGTGTGATATTTTGCAGATCTTGATCTAATTTAGAATATAAATTGGGAAGTAATAATGTGTTTGAGTTCATAATTTTTAAATTGTTAAATACATTTTTGAGCGAAATATTTACTTATAGATTATTTATTGCATCCTAACATACCACTAGAGCTCTCATCTATATTTCGTAGCATACACATGAGTCCTTTGGTTTTTATGATTTAATACAAAAATATTTATACACCAGACATATTTTCATTTTTATAATACAACACCATCCATTATATTTTGCAATGATGGTCAAAAGGAATAAATATTTGTCAATATCAACATTTTTTAATTTGAATTTTCAGAGTGGACCAATGAAACTAATACGAGTACAAATGGAAGAATGTCATAAATATTTTTTCGAACAAAAATTTAATTTTCTCAATGACAGACGATTAAATTGCCAGACATAAATTTTTTAGGATATACCATACATATATACATATATAGCCACTAGTATTACATTAATCACAAGTAGACTATTTGGAATTAATGAAAACGCACAAAAAAAAATTCTGTCAATGTAAAGGATATTAAAACTATCATTGTTAAAACACACATTTTTGAAAGTATCGGCAAGGATTTTCTATTATTTTTTTAATAATACTATATTTCACCGGCTAAAGTATTTAAGCGATCGATTGACGTCGGACTAAAAAGATATAAAAGCCAAATAATGAAAAAGTGAAAACTGTTTTTTTTTGTTTTTGTTTTTTTTTTTGGGTAAATTCTAAAATACTATTTGGATTTTACATTTTTTTAAGCCCATTTGGTTTATTTTTTTTTATGAAATATTGGAATTTTATTTTTTGTTTTTATTTTTATAGATTTTTAATAAAATATTAGAAATAATCGAATTCAGGGACTTGTATATCGAGGGATTTATTACTTATTTTAAACCGAAAAATAATTGTTTAAATTAATTTAATTGAAGGCATTGATTTGTGGTGCCGATTAAAAAGTTATAATAAAAAAAAATTTACGCAATGATTTTGTTTTTCGATTAAATTAATAGTTGTTGTCAAAATAATATTTAATATTTTTATTTAATGTAAGAATTGAAATAATGAGTTTTTGGTCCAAATTAAATTATATTTAAAATTTCATGGTTATAAACGTTTTTGGAAAAAATTTAATTAAAGCAAACAATTATTGCTATGAAAATTTAAAATTCGTACAGATCGTTTCCAAATCGCATTATACTTCATATATAGTTTTATTACTTGTTATAACAAAAATTTAAGGCATGCAACAATTCAGATAGCTTTGGATATTAAATCATTGCAAGAATTCTGTGAGCCTATCAAGGACTTTAACAGGCTATGTACGACATTAGACTATTTGAGTAAGACATTTTGTTATTTTGTTCAAAATAATTGTACATTAATATTATATTGTTAGCAGAATATAAAAGTATATTACATTGAGTAATTTACTGTGAATGGTTATAAATTTGACTAGTTATAAAATTATTTTTCTAAGTTATTTTTTAAGCGATTCAAGAATTTTAAAGGAATCGGTGCTTTATTTCTAAATCTTGCAGGTCCAAAGAAATTCTTTTTTACCATATTGTTTGGTTTTTTGATTTTGTTCAATTTTTCAATCAGATTTTTTGATTTCAAATTTAAAATTAAATACGTTTTAGTGTGCATCTTCTGACACAAAACGTAAACTAATTTAAGCCCAAAAATTTTACACTATTTCTTTTATTATCATCACTATTTTGTCTTTTAGAAATGATTCCCATCATAATAATATGGTTGGTAATTGGTCATTAAAATTTTTTTATATAATTATTCCATTAAAGTCAATTTCATTTTCATCACGTAAATAACACACAACTATATTAAAAACAAACTTCCATTTTTTTATTATAATAAGAAACAAAAACAGTTTTTTAATAGACTCAATTTATTTTCGTATTTATATAGAAATAAAAAAAAAAAAAGAGAGCAAAAACAGTAGCACCATATGAAAAATAAAAATTAGTAAACTAAAAATAATGTTTTTCGACTTTCTTCGCTATACGAAATAAAAAGAAAGAACAAAAATAAAAAAAAAGTTACGATTATTTTTCATTTAATATCCTGACAATAATTCAAATTTATTACTCCCATTTGTTTATTATACAGTCATTCATATTGGACCATAAAAAAAACATTGTGAGCCTGCTACCTAAAAAAAAAATACACATATAAATTTAAAGATGAAAAGAAAGCCTAACATAATGAATAAAAAAGTCAACTATGGTAACATATGGTTCCCTTCAGCAATTAGACACTATATACATATAAATAGGAATTTTGTAATATTTCACCGTTAATTTATAACTAGAATTGCTCCCTCACTATGTTTAGTGAGAGAAGCTATAAAACACGGAATGTTTTGTATAATTAAATGAAAATAAATAAAGGACATAAAGGACGATAGAATAAAATAAAACATTTTAAACATTTTAAAATACAAAAATCGACAATTTATTTTTGAAAATAAAATTTTCATTTTTATTTTTACACTTTCATTTTGTTTCGATTTTCCTACTCACTTATTTCGCTTATTTAATAACTAGCGCGCTGTCATTTGCTTATATTATAGGAATTCAGGCATTTTTCCATTTAAAATAGAAATTATTTTAGAAAATTATAAACAAAAAAAAAAATAAAAACATGTACCCATAAAGACATCTTTAACAAAAATATTTTAATGTCCTTATAAAAATACAAAAATGCAAAAAAAAAAAAAAATAAAAAGAAAAATGTGAAGGAGAGTAAGAATAATAGCTACAAATGGACGTCGAAGAATTTTTATTTTATGGGAACCCATTAAGGACATAATAAATGAGACCAACATTAAAACACTACAAAATATTCGTATTTTTGAGTGCACATTAACTATGGAACAAAATAAATAGAAAGAAAATAAAAAAAAAAACATTGTCTAAACAGAAATAAAAATAAAATAATAAATAAACAAAAGAAAACAAAGCAAGGTCCACTGCTATTCCATATAATGTACCCTTCCTTTTTGTGTACTCCAAAACTGAATAAAAGTTGGACAATGGAATTTTTTTTTCTAGTTTATCAGCTAGTTAAACGTTAAGGATAATGATAACCTTTTTTCTTCTCAGTTTTTTTTCGTTCTTCTCTTGTTTTTTTTTTGTATAACCAACAAACACATTTCTGTTGAGTACATCAAACCACCAGATAGTTAAATGAACAGGATATGATAACATTATGCAAGCCATTAGTAGTACAATAATCATGGTTGTTTGGTCGGTCGTGTATTGTCGAAAAGGGGTTTTATAAATATATATATACCAATACATATATATATATATATATATATATATAGATAATGATATGGTTTCTGAATAACTGAAATGAAAGAAATGAAAAAAAAAAGAAGCATTTTATTTTGCTCTTCTTCAGTACAGTTGGTCGTTTACTTAAATTTTACATATACATATTATATATAGATCAACACAAGAAAAAAAATGAAGGAAAATGAAAATTATTAGAGAAAATAATGAGAAAAATGGAAAAGAAAAGTTCATAAATTAAAGAAAACCCTAATACAATTCCCGATAAATGTGTTTATTATTGGATGAGTGCCGCCAGTCTAATGCTAATTTTTTTGTAATAAATTCAACTTGTGTTTTAAAATTTTTAAATTTATATTAATTTTTTCTTTTGTTGTTGTATTATTTATGCTTTTTAAAATTTAGATAATATTTATTTGCTGAATTAAATTAAAAAAAAATTTGTTTTTCATTTAGAAAATTAAGGTTTGTTAACTTGAAATTTTCTTAGCGTTTCCTGAAAATATAAAGATAAAAATTAATTATTTTGGGGAGCAACATTTCTCAGATAAACTTGTATAGTAAGGAATCCATTCTTCCGAATCATTGGGACGAAAAAGAGTTGCCCCAATGATTCACAAAAGAGCGCTTATTAAATTCAAATGTAGAGCTCGTCTTTTCTAACATTTAACCTAATAATGAGTAACTTTTGTGAAAAAATAGTAGTTGTGACAACATTTTTGTAGTTCACACAATAAAATTTCACATAAATGGTGTATAAATTAATTGCTTCTTATTTGTGTTTTCAATGTTTGATTTTTAATATCAAACATAATAATCAAACATTTTTTGTATAAATGAAATTACAATTGCAATTTAGGAAATTTTTAGCCAGAATTTAAAGTAGCAACTTGTTTTATTTTAATTAAAAAACAAAATTCACTTTTGTGGTTGTAAAGAAAAATATTGGTCGTTTGTAGGTATTTCAATTTCACTGAATTTACCCTATTACAATATGTTTGAAATGATTTCATACAAATTTAATTAAAAACTTAATAAATCGAAGGTTGAAGTAAATTGCAAATAATTTTTAAAAATGTTTAGCAGAATTTATTGTAAATTGAAATAAAAAAATTAAGAATTATAGAATTTACAAAATATAAAATAAATCTCTTTAAAAAAAATTAATTGTCGTATTTTTTTCCTCACAGAATTTATATAGCAAACTTTTTGTATTATGTAGATTTTTTTTAAATCCTATATATTTTTTGCTATTCATAGAGACACTATTATATTTCTGTATGTATAAATGTTAATTACATCTACAATAATGTAAAATGTGGAAAACAAAAATTTATTTACAGTATCCTATAGTTAGTCTATTTATAGCCTCATAATTTTTATTTCATTTTTATTTTTTTTCATCTTTTACATAATAAAATTTATTTGTAATGGCAACAATGTGGCAGTTCTATTATCATACAGTGTTTTGCTATCTCTGTACTGTACTTAGAGATGTTTTAAAATTAAATTAAAATATTTTGTTGTCCTTTTTTTTTATATTTTATTTTTAATGCCAGTTAGTTTAGTACCATGATAATAGGCATAAAATAAGGCCACACATAATAATGGCAAGAAATCGTTGTCCTTTTTTTTTTGTTATTTGTGATAAATATATAGAACAGATAAAAGGTAAAATATCTGCATAAATAACAGTTAAAATATATATGAAAAAAAAAATGAATACAAAATTCAACAAAAAAAAAATAAATAAAGAAATAAATATAAAAAAGTTTGTTTAAAAAAAAAAACAGGAATGAAGTTACTAAACAGCACAATGAATGCTTTAAAAAGAAATTGTAAAACTGAAGCGGGTTTCACATTTTATTAACAGATATGAGTTACTTGAAGTTGAAACGTGCACGATTAAAAAAAACTAAGTCTCGGATAACTTCTTACTTGTGACTTTTAATTTTGTTTTTCAATTTCTGTGTAGCAGCCTATTATGAAACCGTCCGTTTTATAGGAACAAATTAGTCACATCATATTTTTGCTCTTTTATTTCAAGTTACTTCCCAATCTGGTTGATATACACAGTACCAGATCTACCATATATGCAAAGTAATCATTTGCAATGGGCGCCGAAAAAAAGGAGCGGAATTGAAATTTAAAAATATTTCCTATTACAGCAAATTTTCCTATTTACAGCAAAATTAATTTGATAATTTGTACCTATGTACAAACATTGTAATACAAAAAGCTAAAGTTTAATTTCAAGTTTTAATTATATATGACAAATCTTGCATTCAGCATGATAACGTTACGAGAAAATGATTTATTATGCGTAATCTGGAATATTTATTACATATTGTTCATTGTGCTGAAAGGGGCTCATTTTGAAAACTGCGTAGAGCGTACAATTAATTCAGCAGCGGTCCTGGATATACAATATATATGACTAGGCTTAAGTTACAGAAAATCAGGACAGTTTTTGAAAAAAGTGTCTTTCAAGGATTTTACGGAATAAAATACTTGGAAATGTGAGAAATACTCAAATGAAAAATTATTGAATATGGAATAATCAGCATGTTCAGTTTAAACGACAAGAAATACAATGAACTGCGTAGACTCATCTATAAGATTTATTTAAAATATGGAAACCTATGCTCTTAAAATCTTCAACTGCAAAATATTTTTATTTTGGTGTGAAAAGCGCTTTATCGTAATTTTATTTGCCCGTACATTTATTTCTTTTATCTCATTACAACAAACTAACAAAGCACCAACAAAAACACGAACAAAAACAAAAAGCAGAACAAACCAAAAAATGAAGAACAGTCCAAGTTTTAAATTCTCTTTACAAAAACAGCGAATAGCTTTTTATTGTGATTTATGAACTTTTTTTATAACTTTTTCCTCTGAGTTTCGCTCATATTAATTTAAAAAAAAAAAACAAAAATACCATAAAGAGAACAACAAAATTGTTTCGTGACACCTACAATTTCTCCCCATTCTTGTTTATCATTAATTTTTTTTCTTTGTTCCATTTATACTTTTTCCTTTCCCCCCCTTTTAGACAACAAAACAGCTGACCTCTATCGTATATTTTATCAAGAGTATTGAGCTGTCGTTTTTTCAAATTGTCGGAATTTTCCTTTCATTAAAAACTTTTGCGGCAACCCTGACAGTAATAATTTATTCATAATGATGGCAGAGGATTTGTAACAAAAAAAAAATAATAATTTTTATAGCTACTTCTTGTGCTTTCTTTTGTTAAAATATTACCTTCTTTAATAAGGAGAATATAAAGAAAAAAATTTGAAATTTGTTTAAATTTGCCCCGGTGTAAGTTAAAAGGTCCGTAGTTTTGTTTGTAAACTATTTAAAATGTTATTGACAGCTATTAAAAAGTGGGTTTCTGCGAAAAATATTTGAAAATAAAATTTTCTTTTAGCAAATTTTAATGAAAATAATGTACATTTTTATTACTCTAGGGTCATTAAGCTTTGATATAAATTTCAATAAATATTTTATCTACTTACCAGAAAATATTAGGCATTCGTCTATCAAAAAAACGAATGAAAAATTTTAGTATGTGTGTAAGAGATGCTCAGATTACTGTAAGAAAATTAATGTTCTGGTTCTAAAATAGCTAAACTAGTGAGAATAATCATGTGATTTAACAAATGTTCATTCGAAATGCTCATTGTTCATGTGATTCATTTGAGTGATTCGCCGTACGTATCATAGCGTCAAATTTCCCCAAAATTTTCATTAATTTCCATTACACATAATACGAGTACAACACGCAATCTCTTTTTTGAAGAAATATAAGATTTCCACATAGTATTTAACACTACATTTTAGTTGAAGTAGTATATAGTTTGTAGAGTCCGTTGTGGATTGATACACTTATAATAAATATCATATAAGTATGTACATGCATGAATCCCAACCAGAAGTTTGAAAAAAAGAAGCTTCGCGACAATTCATATTCAAATAACATTTCGACAATTTGATAGCGTTCTGAGTCAAAAATTAAGCAAACTACCATAATACTCGCACGACAGTACTAATTTTATGTCAAAAATAATTGAAGATGAAATGTGAAAATAAAAATCTATAGCTACGTATGAAATTTGTTGAAATATTAAAACAATAATGACTTTAATTATTTTGCTAACTGCAGACAGTCATCGAAATTTAAATCAATAATATTAAGGCTTAGACTACCATTATAATCATGACGTGATTAAGTGACCTAAGATCAGCTTTGAATTTAATGGTTTTAAACTCTTTAATGACATTTTAATTTGCTCAACGCGCAACCTCTTAACACTAATTAAATCTTGATAAATTTTATAATATGTGAACAGTTAGATATAGAAGACTATTTTATTGTGTAATTGGCATATTTCTTGTCTTCTGTTTCTTTTTCTGTTACGATGATAAAATGGAACATTAGTATAAACTAGAATGCATCAGATCTAAAAATGTCAGTTACAACATCTCCGATGTTAATAAAATGGACAAGGATGCTGATACAACTATTTTTTCTGTGTTCTACACTCATGTCACTAACGATTTAAGAGATATAAAAAATAAAAATGAAGAGCAAAAAAATCGATATTACGACAAAATTGTATTTGTAAAAGGATGTCTGGAAAAACAGAAAAAAAAATGCAATTACTAAACTTTCTATTTAATAAAAAAAAGCATACTGTAGTATAGCATGTTTTAGTGCAAGGCTGTACAAGTGTTTAAGGAAAATCTATGTACGAGAGCTGACGATGAAATAACAGAGTAGCTTCCGAATTTCAGTTAATTCAGCTAAGACTTTAAAAAATTGCTTATCCAATATGATTGTGTAATCGGTCCCGTTCCGCCATCCGTTTATTTTTGTTATAGCTTTAATTTAAAAATGCATTGTGCTATAAGTGTTTTTACAAAATACCTACGTCTACGACCACACGAATCCTATTTGATTTGGATTCGATCGAAGCCTCACATAGAATAGTTGCCATACAATTCTAAAAATAATTTGATCATTTGTTCGAGAATATAAGCGTTTAAATTCTGTACAAACAAGTTCGTGAAAAATAGGTATTACTTTTATAAGATCTTTCAAAAGTTGTTGTACTATCAAGCCTATCCTTTTCGAAGTAATAGTAATACCAGGCTCGAATAACTTTAGAATAATTCTTTTCGGTTATGAATTCTTACTTCTTTTTTATAAGTTATATCTCGTTCTCCAGTTTGAATAAAATGATGCACATACATGCATGTCGTATGTCTATAACCTTAAAATTGATTAAAGCATGTAAAAATTGTGTGTATCAGTTGTCTCTTCTTATATTTGTATATTTTTTTCTTTTAGCTATTCAAGTATTAAAAATTATCTTGTATCCTTTTGGTGCATGCATATGTAACATGTATATCTTTCGTACAAATCCATTAACAACCTACCACCATCCGAGTATATTGCATGTATACCTGCCTGCTGGAAACGTTTAGAAATCTTTTATACACCTATGTACATCATGTATGTGTTAAAAAGGGTATTAAAATGTAAGAGAGAAGTTATTTTAGTAATAAACTTTTATTTGGGTTATATTACACAGGTTAAATACACTTCAAGAACTTTGCAATTTAAAATATTATTGAATTTCCAGAACAGATTTCTAGAAGCGTTTTAATAAATCCAAATATGTATGTATATACTCTGTAGATAAATCGATTTATTCATGTGTGTATATGTGCATGCACGTATGAAGTAAAGCGAAAAAAAAAATAAAGTTAAAATTTGTAATTTAACTTGGCAGATTGAATTATTATTTGATTTTTAAGATTTTCCTAAGGCAAAAATTTATAATCTATGTAGATATACATATGTGCAATAATACTAATATGTCTATAAATCTTTCATAGTTTTAATAAAAATGAAAGATATTATTATTGTGGATAAAATTATGATAAGGAAAAATATTCTAAATAATTAGATCATGATCAGATGTAGCTTAAATTTTAATAAGGATAATATGTAAGGATATCTGATTAGAAAATTATCACTTCATTGAACATTTTAGTAAAATATTAAGTTGTAAAACTGTTTACTTTTCACTCGATTAAGTATAATCAAAATTGATTTTATATTCTTAAGAATATTAATATACACTAGAGTAAATAAATTAAATAATGATATATGGGATTATAGAAGAAACGTAAGGCAATATTACTAATTTGATTGAAATGGAATATTTAAACTTCGAATGAAATGCGATATGAATTAAGCTGATACAGTGATTATCCTCTATGGCTGGGCTGTTTGTTGCATATGTACGGCAAAACTTCTAAATGGAGTAGTCCAACCCTCAGAAGAACGTTAACGTTTAGTTAAAGAAGAACAAGAATTTTCTGTGTATTCTTTGTGACCTATGGTATTCTATTTCTATGTTCGGATTCTGGAATAACTCCTTTGCCGAATGTTTGTAGCAAGATTTGTTTTTGCTGTATAATTTCTGATTTTAGGAATAATATTCGAAAGCAGTTTGTATAGAGTCAAATTCAATAAACCGAGCATTAAAAGGAAATTAAACATAAGTCGCCATAAGTGGGTGTCCAAATGAAACACAAAATAGACTTTCAATAAATTTCATTAGATAGACTTTCAATAAATAAGATTTGGAATTTTTAACAGGTAAATTGAAGCTGTTCAACATTTTCGCAAACTGTACGGAATATGCACATGCACGTTGATTATTTATGTTATCATTTACTCAGCTTTCATTCAAAAAATGTTTAAGCCAATAGTTACGCTATTAGTAATTATATAAATTATTCGACCAAAGTTGAGTTCCCAAACTTCAGTTTAGACAATATAATCATGCATTTGCAAACAAATTTAATTTATGAATTTAATTGTAATACAATCATTTTATTTGAATTTAATGTATATCTAAATATTTCTCATATAATTACTGTTAATCACTTATAAATAGCTTAATCACACAAATGTAAGCAACACATACAAATAATAATTGAAAATCGTTCGTTAACGCCTTAGCAATAAATTAATTTGTTGTCTTGTCAATTCCGCAAATAAAAATTAAAAAAAAAATAATATACATAGTAGTGATTTATCCCTCTATAACACGAATTAGCATAATGTCAGAAACTTGAAAGAGACAAAGAAAATAATAAGGCATCATTTATTAATTTATCGAATAAATAAGAAAGGAATTTCAATTATAAAAACTGATGTGAACAAGTTAGACGTGAAGAAGAAGAGATGAAAAGACTTGAAAGTTTAAAAGATTTTTTTTTCCTCATATTTTCTATGTTATAGTCTTCTCCATATTAAACAACAAAAGTATAGGTTTAACAAAGTGAATAGAATGTTGCAATGCAAATTCATGTTCAAGAGTCCAGAGCACTATTAGAGAGAAAGAAAACATCATATCAAACTTTCCTTTCTCTCCAAGTATTTTATATGAAAAAAAACTACTTTAGAAATAATAATAAAAATAATAACATAATCGATGATAATAAATATGGCGACGAACTGATTTTCTTTTTCCGTAAAGTTCAATAAATTATTAAGTATAGTTATTAAAGAAAAAATTATATCCTTTTAATTTAAAGAGACACTTTATGGTGACGTAGATTGTATATAGTTTTGAAAATTACAAAAAAAAACCATTCATTAGAAATTTATAAAAAATTTAATTTATTGAAAACTTTTTATCCTGCGAGGTTTAATAAAGTGTTGAAGTAAGAATTTCACTTATTATTGCCGCACCTTTATTCTAGACACACCTTGATGTTAAAATAATATTTTTTGTGTTGTGTAAATGGAATTGAATGAAATATAATGTTAATTCAAATAAAGTAATCGATATTGTATGTTGTTGAAGGAATTATGTGTTTATTAAATAAATAATAAATACAATGTATAAAAAGAAGAGGGTAAATAAAGTAGAAAGTAATATAATCGAATAATTGAGGTTTAAAGGTAGCATCATCTTTTCATAAAAATGATATTTTCTTTAATAGTTTAAGTAGTGCATTGCGGGGTGCATCACGCATATCGGATGGAATTAAATAGGGCAATGAGTTGAAAACTGGAAATATGACTTTAGAAAAAGTTGCTTTTCAGTTTTACATTCGATTTTAGTTTAAGTAGTTAATTTATTTGTCAAAGAGAGAATGCGGAGCCCTCGCCTGCATGAGAAGAGAGGTACTGGGGAACTACGTGCTCACGCCAATCTAGCTGCGGTCTAACGGCCCTTCAAAGTTGCTCGAATTCATCAGGAGGGTGGGTTTCGAGAGTGTGTTGTAGGTCTATATTTTCTGGTTGCAGTGCACTGTTACCCTTTCTTTGTAATCTACAATCTTAATTTTCAAACTGCTAAGATATTGAAAGAATTACAGTCTTTGTCCCGAGTTATTAATATGTTTTGGAGCCAACTTTCATATATTCCGTTTTGAGTTTGAAATTTTTCCAGATGGTAGGATGAAAACTAAAAAATTTTCCTTTACTTAGTCCCTGAGTTCTAAATATTTTATGTAACCATAATATTTTGTTTATTTTTTGTTAAAATTTGAAATTAGTTTGGTAGAAATATACACAAGTCTGGTTTTTTTACTATTTAATTATAATTCAATTTAAATATTTCAAACACTGATTGTATCAGGAAAAAAATATTACAAGCTTAACTATAATTAAATTATGCTGAATAGTACTGTCGAGACAGTAAATTTTGGGACGGTATATAATTTAATTTTAAAGAACTGTATTGTCACAACAGTTATCGTCACGGCACCTGTCCCACTCGGTTCCCTTAGAATCTACGAATCTATCGTCACGGCGACAGTTACTGTTACGGCAATTAGCGTGGTAGTATATCATATAATATGAATGGGATTTACTGTCACGACAGTTATGGTCACGATAATTACTGTCATAACAATTACTGTCATGACAATTACTGTCATGACAATTACTGCCATGAAAATTACTGTCATGACAATTACTGTCATGACAATTACTGTCATGGAAATTACTCTAGTGGCAATTACTGCCACAAAAGTTATTGCAGCGATATGAATTACATCTCCTGATACAATTAGTATTTAAAATAGGGCCCAAAACCGCACTGTCACCTCCTAGTGGTGGGCCCCGGTAATGGCGGAGGATAAAGGGGTGATTGAAACGATCAAAGTTGCTTGCTTTGTGAGTTTCAACCCTATATCTATACGTCAGCTGACGACAGGCGTCCCAAGTCAAGGTGGAACAGCATATGCCGATGACTGGATACCAGGCGCCCTCCAGTTTGAACGAGCATGTCGGGCTCTGCCCGGGTGCCATGGGTGACTATACTTTCCCGTGCTATTCGTGGGAACAAAAAAATGGAAAACATAAACAATAACAACAATAACAGCAACAACAAGAACAACAACTGTGACAAACACAACGACTGCAACAACAACAACAACAACAACAGCAACAACAACAACAATAACAACAACAACAATAACAACAGTGACAACTACAACAACAACAACAATACTAAGGACAACATTAATATAAACACAGTTAGTGCTCAAGGGTCTGCGGAACCAGAGCTTCTCTCGACTGACGCAGATGAGGAACTCCTTCTCACGCCAGTAGAGGAAAAAGCGACGCCTCCGATGGAGACGGATAATCAGGATCCTCTAGGACCTATTATCCAACAAACTGAGGAGGACCTGAAAAGGTTGGACATCGGGGGAAAAAAACAACATTTCTCCGGTGCATCCAAGCGGCGTATCGCGGCTTATATCAGGGATGGCATGTGGATCGGGCGTTGTGGCCGACCATCCCCAGAAGAGGGAAAGCTCAGAAAGCAACACCCCTGATGCAGGCCCCTCAAAAAAGAGGTCTATGAAGGGCAATGTTGAAGGAAAGGTCCCTGGGAACATTCCTCAACAAAACCCGAAAATGACTTCTTATCTGGATGCAGTAGCACAGGTCAAGGTGGCCATCACTCATAAACTGCATCCAGAGGAAAGGCTATCCGAAGTTCAGATGGGGAAAATCAAAGTAGCCATCATGGATGAAATGGATAAAGTTGTGGATTCTCATCCACAATTCACTACAGCGTTGCAAAGGGATGGATATCCGTAACATGCAGCAATCAAAACACCAGGGAGTGGATAACCAGTGCCTGCAGGAAGATAAAGCCTTGGGACGGTTGCAACGTCATGGTGCTGGATGACGACGACATGCCCAAACAGCATGTCTGCGTCACTTACGTGCCAAAGGACGAAACAACCGTCAGTCTCTCCAGGGACAAATTTCTAAGTAGGATACTGAAGCAAAATCCCACCCTAAAGATGAGTTCCTGGAGGGTGCTGAGGATGGATAGGGAAAAGGACGAGGGCTGCTCCATCACCTTTCCCGTGGATGAGTCCGGATTGGAAGATCTACGGCGGAAAGCGGAGTTCCGACTTTTCTTGAATTTCTTCCGTGTTACCGTTCGGGTTAAGGGAAGAAAATCCTCTCAAGGTGCTGGTGGCAGGGCAGGACAAAATAAAAAACCAACGCCCACCGCGACAACGACGAGTACTTCAGGCCAACCAAAAGAGCCAAAACTTATTGGAAAGTCTGAAGTCACTCTAAAAACGGCGGAAAAGGAAAGGACCATCGACCAGCGCGCCGGATACAAGCTTCCCGGGTGAACCAAAAGGGCCCAAGCTCATTGGGAAGCCGGGTACTGTTTCGGTATCTGCTGTTGGAGAGGCTAGCGTGGCACCTAGGACGACAAAGGAGGCAGGCGCCCACCAAGATGCGTAAAAAGGCGGCAATGGGAAGCAAGGCTAATTTAAAGCCTTTGTCTAAAGGGCCAAAGCCTATAGACAAGAGCCGGAGGAAATGCTATGGCTGTGAGGTGCATCCACATAAATCTACAGCATGCTAGGGCATCTATTGATATTCTAGCTCATAGATTTATGAAGGATCACCTCGATATCGCCCTTATCCAAGAGCCTTACATAGTGAAGGATCAGGTTAAGGGCCTAACAGGTGAGCTATTGTATGATAATACAACTGGGGGCAGGTTTTTTAGTAAAAGGCTAACGTATTTTCCCATTCCAGATTACTGTTCTAAGGATCAGGTAGCTGCGTTGGTGAAAGTGAAGTCTTTCGGGGGCTGGACAGAGTTCATTGTGTGCTCATCCTACCTCCCGGGAGATTGTGCGCACCCGGACGAGCAACTGAAGGATCTAGTGGACTTTTGTGGAAGGAGGAACTTCCAACTAATAATAGGAAGTGATGCCAATGCCCACCACACCGTCTGAGGAAGCAGTAATATAATCAAAAGAGGTTAGTGCCTACTTGAATTTATATATAGCAATAAATTAATGGTTATGAATGAGGGCAAAAGGCCGGCATTCATAAATGCAATTAGGGAAGAGGTCCTTGACATCACCGTTTGCACTGAGTTTATCGGCAGTAGGGTTGGTGGATGGCATGTCTCAAATGAGACATCCATTTCCGATCATAGGCAGATTAGGTTTGATATCATGGTCTCCGGGGGCCTGGCAGAAGAAATGTATCGGATACCCCAATCCACAGATTGGTGTCAATTCGAAACATTCCTCATGGATGGGATTGGACCCGTTCCTGCTTCTGTCAGACCGGTGATGGATATCGAACTGGCCAGCGAGGCTCTGACGGCGGCTATCACTAGTGCCTACCATGGGAGCTGCCGCGGTAAGCCGAGGCGGAGCAATAGGAAGTGCCCGTGATGGAATGAAGAGCTTCAAGGCTTAGACTAAAGACCAGAAAGCTATTCAATAGGGCCAAGACGTCGGGTTCGTGGAAAAGTATAAAGACTCACTCACGAAATACAATAAA
The DNA here is from genome assembly GCF_029603195.1 of Condylostylus longicornis. NCBI lineage: Eukaryota > Metazoa > Arthropoda > Insecta > Diptera > Dolichopodidae > Condylostylus > Condylostylus longicornis. The sequence goes on from NW_026577982.1 coordinate 12,684,423, forward strand.
GAAATTAGGAAAGCGAAGAGAATCTCGTGGAGGGCGTTCTGCAAGGGCATTGATGAACTCTCCAGCAGTGCGCGTCTTCACAGGGTGCTTTCCAAAATGTATGCAGGCGTGTTGGGCCTAATGGAACGACCTGATGGCTCCAGGACTGAGAACGGAAAGCAGATGTTGGAGCTTATGGCGTCAATGCACTTTCCTGACTCGGAGATTCTTCGGAATCACTCAAATGCGGTCATTGAACCAAGGGCATCCTGGCCCAGGAGGAATGACTGGCAACGATCCCGTCTGGTCTTCACCATGGGCAGGATTAGATGGGCTGCTTTTTCTTTCAGGCTCTTCAAATCTCCAGGTGATGACGGAATATATCCTGCATTTTTGCAGAGGGGTTTCCAACATATCGCCAGAGCACTGTTGGAAATTTTTCGTGCCAGCTATGCGTGGGGTTACAAACCCCAGGCATGGAGTTTGGCTAAAGTGACGTATATTCCGAAGGCAGGTAAGCAACCAAGCAACCACCCAAGGTCTTTCCGTCCATTCAGCATTACTTCTTTTCTATTGAAAGCAATGGAAAAACTGATTGATAGATTTATCAATCGGGACGATGCACTGGGAAGCAATCCCTTGCATGAATCTCAGTACGCCTATCTGTCAGGAAGGTCTACTGTACTCGCTCTGCAGAGTCTGGTGGGGGTCCTTTAAAACTCACTGGAGGTGCGGGAGGTGGCAGTTGGCTGCTTCCTTGATATAGAGGGAACTTTTGATAACACCCCATACCATGTCATCTGTGAGTCGTTGCATAAACGAGGGATTGATGCGACGACTAGCAGATGGGTCAATCGGATGCTACAGGATAGGATTATTAAGTCCACCATAGCTGATGATATACTCTTCATCTCCGCTGCAAAAGGGTGTCCGCAGGGTGGGGTTCTTTGCCCCTCCTGTGGTCCAATGTAGCGGATGATCTAATCATTGCTCTCAGGAGCTCCGGGGCACGTGTCTTGGGATACGCCGACGATGTGGCCTTCGTCGTACGGGCAAAATTTGAGAGCACTATTTCTGAACTTCTACAGCAAAATTTACGTGTTGTGGAAAGGTGGTGCAAAGGCGTTGGGTTAAATATAAATCCAAGCAAGAGCACTTTGGTCGCCTTCACCAGACGCAGAAGTAGGGATAGAACGTATTAGTTACTCTAGGGAGGTGAAGTATCTGGGGGTAACCCTGGATGATTGTCTCTTCTGGAACACCCATATAGATAGAGTTATCGAGACGGCTACGGCGGCCTTGTGGACGTGTAGGAGCTTCACCGGGGCGACCTGGGGAATCAGTCCCAAAATAGTACTGTGGCTATATACGGCCCTTGCTAGGCCCATCTTCACCTAGGCATCGATTGTATGGTACCGTAAGGCTCAGCAGGCGGGAGTGCGGGCCAAGCTGGAAAAGTTACAGAGGCTGGCCTGCCTGGGCGTGACCGGGGCAATGCGGATGGCTCCTACCGCTGCATTGGAGGTGATGATCGGATTGCCGCCACTGCACCTCCATATATTGAAGGAAGCTGGGCTAGTGACTTACCGACTTCTTTCTGGCGAGGAAGGGGCAGGGCTAAAGTTGGCCCACAGGACTCACAGAGACTTCATTGAGAGCGATCCGATTCTAAGGATAACCATGTCGGATACCTGTCTGCCACGGTACAACTTCGACCACAGGTAGAGGGTTCTGTTTCCCGATCGATGGACGTGGGATCGGGGTGGCCCGGTACTTGAGTCGGGTTCGAGCGTGTGGTATGCGGACGGGTAAAAAACGGAGTCGGGGGTGGGTTCGGGTTTATACGGTGTCCGCTCGGACACGCGTATATATGCAACCCTTGACCCGTATTGCACAGTGTTCCAGGCCGAAATACATGCAATAGAGATCTGTCTGAGAATCAATTTAGATAGGGGGTATAGAAACCGCAACATCTATGTGTTCTCGGACAGCAGGGCTGCGTTGCTGGCGCTTCGTTCAGCTCAGGTTACATCCAAGCTGGTCTGGGGCTGCCTTGCTGCACTTATGGAATTGGCATCGGGGAACAGAGTCACGCTCATTTGGGTGCCGGGCCATAGTGGCCATGCGGGAAACGAAATTGCCGATGGGCTGTTTGATAGAAACAAATTTTTTAGAAGAAAAAAAAGACAAAGTCTGATATTGTCAGATATATTAGATTTTCAATTAATTGGTAGATATGGTAAAGATCAATTAATTGGTAGATATGGTAAAGAATATTAATTAGGTTTCCGAGTCCTGATCTTTCCAAAAAAATTTATAAGTTCGTCGTTTTAATACCCAAAATATAAATCAAATCATTCAAGTTTATTTGCGCTTATCTACCATGTTTTGCCAGCAACAATTCGAAATTCGAAATTTGGTGTCACTACATAACTTTCCTTGCAAGCAATGCGATCGGTAAAAAGAAATGAAAATTAGCAAAATGACTTGATGTTTTGTGTAGAAAACCAAATGAACATGAAATAAAATTTTTAATATAATATAATTTTGTTAAAGTTTCAATTGACTTGTTTTTTTTTTTATTTTTTCAAGGTCCCCACTTTTTGTGACATTTTTAATGAATCTTAAGTTTTCTCTTTTGAATTTTGAAAACAATTAACGGATGATAATTGCGTTAAACTTCCAAGGTTAATAGTTCGAAAAGGAAAATTTTCAGTCAATCAAAACTTTTTTTTCGGAATAAGAATCTTTTAATTAGTCGTAGCTAGAGGTAGGCCTTTGAAAATATGATAATTAATTTTCAAAAAAATTAAATTATATTACAATAATAAGGATAGTATTTAAACAGGATTTTTTTGTGTTAAAGGAAGAATAAAGGTTTTGAGGGAATTTTCAAATTTTGTTACGATACAGGAATTCTTTTGTAGGAGGGAGAAATTTTGTCAAAAGCGTTGTTTTTTTTTTGGATTTTCAATTAAGATTTTAGTATAAACAATATTATACTAATAAATTAATATTGAGAGAATGTTTACAAGGTAAAATAAAATTTCGGGTGCTTTTTTAATAATAGAATATTATACAAAGTGTTAAGACAGTAATGGGAGAGTAAAAATGCTAATTATAATAATATAAATGATAGGAGCGATTATTTGCTATAGGAGTGTATTTTGTATGTAGCACTTTGAACAGAGTATGAATTGAATAATATTATTCAATAACATTGAATAACGTTATTCAATTGTTGTTAATTAATGTTATCTGTTCATGCATGCGAATATTACCATAATAAAACTCAAATAGCCAAATTTTCTTTTACTGAACATATTTCTGAAATTGAAAAATTTCGTTGCGGAACAATACTTGTGCCATTTAATTAAGCAACTACGGCAAATAAATTATAAATTTTTAAGAAAGTTTTTTAATGTTTTAATAATAAAATTTTTTTCCGGAATTATTAATGGTATTTTTAATTATTCATTCATGCAGTAATGTTGCTAAATTTCTAAAAAGGCAAATTGGAAATTATTGCCAAATTAAATTTTGTTCCTGCAATGGATGGTAAATCTAAAAACAAAAAATATCTAACCCAAGTAATTTTTCGAAATATTTTAGTTTTATTTTAATTTCATCAAAATTCTATTTTATTCCGTACCGTAACTAGATACACAAGAATGCCAAAAATAATTTTCAATTGTACTTTATTTTATTTTTTTTGTTAATTTTGTCATTATTCTAATTAGTAAAAAAAATTTCAATTTTTTTTTTGTAAATGAAATTAGGACAACAATAAATGAGAACATAACAAATAAATTTACAAATGAAATAAAAATTATTTTAAGAAAATTCCTCAACAAAAATCTAATTAAAAACTTTGCTGTTTCCTATATTATTCTTTCCGACCGACGTTCGTTATATTAAAGTTACATAAAATTTGTGAGAGTGTAGTAAGAGTATCAGTCTCAGTAGGTAATGTTATAGAGAATAAAATGGAATAGAGAGGTTTGGTTTTGGTTTACAGTGTTATCATTTTGTTCAGAAGAAGAGAAGCAGTAAGGATTCTTTTTTTTTTCATCCAATCTAATAATTTTGTATTTGATTTCTGTTTTGTTTCGTTTACTGTTTTTTTATTTTACATTTTTCTCGATTTTAATTTAAATTTGTTTTCATTATTTCCATTAAAAGAAAACTCGCATCCAACAAACTAGAAACTTTTTAAAACAACAAGAAAAACAAAGTTATACGCGGACATGGAAAAAAAATTTAAAGTAGAAGTAAAAATAAAATTTTTTTTTGGTAATGCCATCACCATCAGAGCCCAAAACTTTTTGTGTTTCGTTTTTTTAAGTTGAATTTTAAGAATGTGTTAAAAAGGAAGTATTGTTGATGGTCTTGTCGATGTATTCGGTCAAAAGTGGAAAAATATCAATTGAATTTTTTGGTACTTCAAAAAAATTCAAGAAATTAATATTTCTCAATTGGTTATTATGTTAGGAAGATCTAAGGTTTGTACTCTTAGTACTATTTTATCAAGAACTTGCTCCAGATCTCAATCAGTACGCAATTTGAATTGGCTTTATTGCATAAATTAGATGTTAATGTGTACCTTAAACCTATTTAAAATTCAGATTGTGATAAAAAACCTTTATATTTTGGAATAATAAGCTGCGTCTCTTGAAATCTATGATTGCGTTAAATCTGTGTCAGTATCCATCCACAAAAGTAAAATTTAATATTAAGCTGCGCCGATATCTTTAGCCCAAAATTACTAATTTTTATGATAGTTTTTAAGAAAACATTGTCTAATAGTGTAGTCCAATTCCTTCCCAACAATTCACGTTGAGCAGAAATATTTGATTTAAATGGAAAATTACCAAAAAAAAAAAAAATTCTCGCATTATGTGATAACCATCATTTGCACACAACAAAATATATATATAAATGCTAAAATAAGTGGAGGGGGGGAGGGAAGTACAAATTATTCAATAATTTCATTAAAACCAGCTATAATAACGTCAAATTTCCCCCTGTGTTATACCACCGTTGACCAAAAAAGAAATTTGTATACATAACAGAAAAAACAAAACAAGATGAAGAAGAATCACAAGGGAATCGGAAGTTCAGCGTCTGATTATCTCTTGTTCATTAACGTGATACGATTTTTATTTTTATTAGGTAGGTGGCAGAATGTCAAAATAATTTTCTTCTCTTTCTCATTTCATAATGTTTTCCTTTTTATTTTATATTTATTGTTTTAAAACAAACTTTTAGATTTTGCCTAGCAATAGCAATAAAAGAATAAAAAAAAAAGAAAAAGGCCATAGTATGTAGAAAGGAATTTATGAGAAAAAAAACTGAATTTACCTGACAAAATTTTGTCTTCAGGATAATCAAGTCATCACCGTCCTGAACCAGCTGAAATTATTTTGCTTTTTTTTTATTTTATAATTTTTTTTTTCTCATATAGTTTGATTATAATGAATTAGCATTCTTCCCGTAATATGCCAGAATTTTTTCAATTTTTTTTTTTAAAGTATACATAGAAAATTTTAGCTGGTTGAATTTTATATTCCTTTTGAATTGATATAATTTCAAGGACGATGGTTGTAATTACAGAATTTAATAAAGAAATAATAAAGGTGCAAATATAATTATAGTGTTATATGCATATCATTACAAGCAGATGAAGAAAAGAAAAAACAAATTGGGTAATTGTGACGGTATAACGATAAAGTTTTCACTTGTTTGATTATCCTTGAAAGTAATTAAGGTATATTTGAGTTTATCAAAAGTCCAATTAACAAAAATAAAAGAGCGAAAATTAATATAAGAATTTCGAAAGTATACAAAAAAAAATTATAAAGTTTTTATGATTGATGTTTAGAGGCGATTCTTAATTTATTTCATGAATTCTAAGAAAATCAAATTATATTGTAGAACAGTATAGGATGAGATGAACAGAATCATAAGGCAAAATAAAAATTGTCAAGATTAAGTTATAAAATTTCACTTTAAAAATTATTAATATTAAAATTATTTCCATAATGTATTCTATATGTGTATAAAGTGTGTACGTACATATATGTATATGTTTTTCTTAATAGGACGGACTCTTTAAGGGATGAGAATTTTAAAATTAATTTTCTTTAAGAGTTTTTTAGTTTTAATTATTATATATTTGGTATACTAATTTAGATATTAATTAATGTCTCTCCGGTAATTACAGAGTAAACTTATAAAGGAGTACGTGTGTTGAAAAATAATCAAATTTTTTTTAATTCGAATAGCAAACATCTTCATCACATCAGCTCTGATCGATTACAATTCTTTTAAGGAAGTTTGATTCCCTTTCCTTTGAAGAAATAATTTAACTTTTACTGGAGCGTTGTAGTTTGAGTTAATTTCGAAAAGGTGACCCTTTCAAAAAACGTATTTAAAAAATAAAATATATTGACTCAATATCCTTTCTTAAACATGATTAATTTTTAATTAGATAGAGGGTCCAGAGTTATATTTGTTCCAATCATATATAAAAGTTTAGTGGCCTGGGAAAATCTATTATTTGGGGTAAAAATGAGAGCTGTAATATTATAGTAGCATTATAGCATAATATGCGATACTAGTATTAGAATTTAAAGGGCTTTTATATCTTAAAAGTTTTAAGTATTTCGAAATTTTGGTTAAATCAAGAATGTACACCTAAAATATTATTATAAAGTGTTAAATCTGTCTTAAAATCTGTAATTTACTAAATGTTATTCATCTGCTATTGCAAGGGCAATTTCTTCAATCAATAGTAACGGTATTGGTAATAGATTCTACAGTGTGATTATCAAATTCTTTTAAACTTTGTCTGAAAATTTTGAATAGTTTTATACAATCATATAATCGCACAGAAATAAAGTGTTAAGGTTCACATTTGAACAAGAGCATTCAAAAATTAAATTTCAACAAAAATTTTCTAGATTTTAAAATTTACTTTTCAATTCTAGAATTCAAACGTGTAGAATAGAAAGAAAAAATCAATTTTTTTAATTTGTAAATCAACCAAAAATCCTTATTCCTTATTTGATTTTGTGAAACATCTACTAACAGAGCACAATATTCTTTACTCATGTTTTATATTTCTTTTTGTTTTTTGCTTTTTTTGGTGTTTGGTTATTTGATGTTTGTTTCTCTTCTCCAAATGTAAAATTCCTTTTTAAATTCCAATCCAATATTTTGAAAAGTATTTTTTTTGGCATGATTTTTATGCTTTTAATTTTGTTTCCTTTCTGATTGGTCTTTTCTATTTTTAGTTTTATTTTTTTTATTTTTCACCTCCGGAAATGTACAGTATCCTCTGTTTAAAGCTCATGACTATACAAAATAAATGCTTGTAGTTCTGTAGTATTTATTAGTTTATATCATGTCTAAATTATGTAATAGAGAAAAATAAACTATAAATTTATATAGAATAAATTTAAAGGTTTATGGAATAGTAGCAAATCATGAATTAAAAGCATAGAATTTCTTTGAGCTCTGTCATAAAAGCAGTTTTCGAATTTCTTTGAGCTCTTTTAAGTACCGAGCTCTGTACGGCTATCGGACAGCCCTGTGATAACAGGCAGAAATTATTAATGATTTTTCTTTAAATTTTAGAAATATTACTGAATAAAATGGTAGCTCTATTGAAGCTATGTTGTTAAAAGCACCAATTGATGTTGTATTGTGGCTATAGTCACATTTATGATACAAACAGCGGGATGCTACATGGATTGGATAGCAATTTACATCTGTTCAAAATAATGAACAGGCTCTAGTCGTTCAACAAATTTATTTGAAAGACTTGCCCAAATTTCTTAACCAATTCTAACCAAATAAGGATTTGTTGACCGCATGTTTCCAGAATTATTTCACAAATGTGCTGTTGAAATCACCATACACAAGCATTTAAAATTTACAATTTTCAAAATATTAAACTCTTTTTATTTTGCTAAAGGATTTGTTGAAAGTTATCTAGAAATCAGAGTGATAGAAGTTATTTATCCTTCAACTTAAAATTCCTAACATCATTTTTCAGTTATGAATAGTTTTTTATTGTGTGTGTTTAGCCAATTATTTTGGATGAAAAGCAAAAAAAAAAAAAAAAAAATCAAAATTTTATTGCATTTTTTTTGTTGTTCTATTTTTGTTCTTTTTTTTTTTTAAAATCCTAAAAGGATATAATGAATATTTCTATGTACATGTAAAATTTTTGTTATGCGTAGCACTTTAAATAAATCCGTAAACTATATTAAGGGCACATATATGTATAACGATCTAATTGTGTATTTATGGGGTTTTAAAGTTTAAAAAATTTTGAGAATTCGAAGGATACGGATTTATTATGGTGGTCCAAATTCCATTTTTCAATATATGAATGCAAATAAAGTGTGTAATTGTGTTTGTACAAATGTTAAGTGAATTTAAGATAAGTTAAAATTTTTATGGCAATTATTACAGAGTAAAAGTGTTTAAAAAAAATTTTCGTAAATTTTAATGAAAAAGTTATGGTATAAAGTTTTTTTGAATACTTTTAGGGAAATGCTGGTTTTTTCTTCTTATCAGTAAAAAATAAAATTTTTAAACTCTTAATTATTAAAAATTTTATTCAAATTTTTATTCTATTTTAAATTTCTGTTCAACTCTTCTGAAATATTCTAAAAAACTGCTACGAGTATTATATTTTATTAGTTGCAGGAATTTATTTTTTCATAAAAAAGAAATTCCTTTTAAATTAATTTTGAAATGAATTAAAATAAAAGACTTTATTATGTGAACTTATCCCAAAGGTACTTGTACATATTATTATTTTTAAAAAGTACGTTAAACTTTAAATGCATGGCTATTTTAACATATTAAAGTTTAGAAATTATTCGGAAATTGGAATATCTTTTTATATGAAATAATGGTAGAAAAGGATATAAAAGGATATATATATATATTATATAAAAATTTATAATAGTTTTCCAATTAAATTGCATGTTAATAAAGAGATAAATCAATGAAGGATCAATATATTTCTATTTGTGTTTTTTTTTTTGAAATTCAATTGACCTACATAAGGAGGAAAATTTCAAATATGAAACTCATAGTATTTCACGTTTAGTTATTTATTTAACCGGAAATTGTAATAACTTTACATATTACATTGGCAATTGGAATATTATTGAGAGGAAATTAAAAGCTATACTGAATTTTATTACTTTTCCTTAAATATTAGTTAAATGGTGATAGTTATAGTGCTCAATAGGTCAACTTTTGATTATTGATTGATTATTGAATGTATTAGGGATTTGATAGGATATTACAACAATATTATTGCAGTTTAGAAAAAACTTTTGAAGTAATATTCCACCGTTAGTATAGCTGTATAAGAATTTATCTTTAGAAGCTATTTATCTGCTAAACTAAAGGGTATTATTCCATTTCATTTAGTATTTACACTTTCTACTTGTATCTATTTTGAAATTTGAATGCATATTTCGGAATTTAGTATTAATAAGTGAAACATTTGTATTAATCTAAAATTTGTGCTCTTTTTCCATTATTGACGAGCATGACAGGAAAACAAACTACTCTGTTTGAATAAGACTGTCGTAACTAGAGAGGCAAAAATCCATGTTTTGCTCTTATTCGGCTTTTATGTGTAGAAGGCAGAGATGTTTTGGGCCACACTTCATATTGTGGATTCTGGATTAAGTTATCTTGAAAACTTGATTTATATTTTTCGATCATTTTATTGTATTAAGAAAAACCTTTTAAATGCACCAAAGTACGTTGTTAAACATCCGCTTTCATACCTTTTGTGTTAAATAGAAACCTTATTTGAAAAGAAAAAAACTCAAATATTTTTAAATTAGCTTATAAAAATTTCGTAATGCTTTTATTCTTCCTTTTTAACTGCAAAAATACATTTTCAGAAATTTTAATTTTATCCACAATCATTTTTTTCTTTATTTTCCATTTTTCTTTATTTTATTGCAATTTTCCAAATTTTATTTGCGAATAAATTGACGAAAGTTGGTTTTTATTTAGTAAAGAACACAAAAAATAAAACAATATTTTTTATAAAGAGTTGTTCATGTTTACATGACAGTAGGGAGAGAGAGAAACCTTGTAAAAATAGAGTTGATTTGAAGAATGGCAAGAAAACTGGAAAGCCTGCCATAATATAATTGAAAATTATTACTTTATTTTATTTCGAAGGCATTGAGTTTGATTCACTCAATATTTAACTATTCTCAGCAATAAAATTTTATACTCGCAGACGAATCTTAACAATTTGTGCTCACCAAAAGTTTTAAATGACTTTACCTGTGTTGTTTCATTTGGCATAGTTGGGTTACTTGAATAAAGTGCGAATGTAGCTATAAGTATTTCTTGTTTTCAAGTGTATGTTTATGAATTATTTGAAAATTAAGGCACTCGTAAGGCAACAAATTTTCTAATCTAAACCAGGTTATCAATTCAAATGTCGAGTAGCCGATGTGCAGAACGAGGGTATTCTTCATTGCTTTCTAGCGGAATCACAGTTTAGAAATTAATAGCAGTTAACGTATGTTATAAAATAAGTAATTAATTACAATATTAATATCAGGAAATGCTTTCAATCTTGTTATATTTGCAAATTACCCTTGCTTATGAAATATTTCGGATTTCAAATATGACATTGACAATTTTCATATAAAGTATTCAATTTGTATAGTTGAAATAACATTTTCAACTCAACCTACTTTAAGACTAGGTATTCTTATATTATGTGAACTTAATATCTGCTTTTGAATTCATTTTACTGCATTTTTCTATATAGAATGATGAAAATTGAGAAAAATGAGGAAAAAAATAACACAATTTTTTTTTTGTTTAATTTTGTTCTTTTTTTCCTAGCATACAAAATCCTAGTTTTTTTTTCAAAAAAAAAAACCTGATATTTTGTGTGTAAAATACAAACAAAAACAAGGAAAAAGGAAAGTAGAGAAAAAATGTAGTACATAAATTCTATGATTCAGAGTACAATATCGCCTAAAGATGAACAAATGAACAGAGCGGCGATAGAATGTCTCTATGCTGCGGAAAATCAAACTGCAGTAAAGTTTTTTTTTTATTTTTTGCTTTCTTTTTTTTTTTGAAACAAAAATTTTAAAAGAGAAAAAATATTTAATAAAAAAAAAAATTAAATGTTAAAATTTGGCCTTGACCTAAATAAAGAGAATAACTGTAAAAGCCGATTGTATTTCGTATCAACAATAACACAAAACTATCACTCTCAGAATAACAAAATATAAGAGAAAATTCAAAAAAAAAAAAAAAATGAGAAAAACAACGACAATAATAATAAAGGCAGCAGAAAAAAAATTGTTATAAAATTATTTTGGAATCACTACCGTTAGTTGTTTGTTGGCAAAAGAACAGAAAAACAAACGAACAAACGAAAGGAACGAACTTATTTGTATATTATGTTTATATTTTATGTGTGTGTTTCCGTATTTGTATATTATATATTTGTACATGCATTTTAAATGGAAATTTTTGTGGGATTTAAATAACCAAAATATTGGATAGCATTATTTATGTATTATTGCTGTTGTAGTTGTTGTTATGCTTTTCATATACTTATATAAGCGGCATTAAGAGTTATGCAAAAAGTTTTTGTAATATTTTAGGATTTCGTTGGGTTCCTTCATGCAATTTTTATGTGGTCGGAAAGTTTTGTTAACAAAATTTTGATTTGGAATTTTTTTTTTTTGTTGTTTTATTTTTCTTTTAAATTTTGTTAAATTTTTAGAGATTGCATATGTTTTTCTCTATATACAAACATACATACTTATTTAATTTGAAAATTGCGGTTTATATTTTTTTTTCTCTTTTTGGTTTTTTTAAGTTGCGATTTAAAAAATGGCAATGCTATTCACAGAATATTAAAGAAACAAAAACAAAAAAAATAAAATTTATTTAAAATCGATATTCTACAGTTATAAAAACTTTTTCGATTTTAGTATACAAAGTTAGTTTATCAGCATTAATAATATTGCGAGAAATGAAATTATGACACAAGAGAATTTGCATGAATTTTTAAAATTTTCTTGCATAAATTTAGGATTTAATATGCTTTTAAAAATAAATTTTTGAATTGACATACTTTCTATTAAAGTTTATATGTATATGCGAAAATTATTGTTATACCTATCATATTTTTAAGGGGATTAAGAGTAAAAATGGAGAGAATATAATTATGATAAAATACTGAACGTAATCAATTTTTATTAAAGGTTTTCTTTCAAAATAATTTAAAAAATTTTGGAACTATTTTGGAATTCTGCAAATATACAGGATTAAGTTAAATTGAGTATCTTGTGAGGAAATTAATCACAGTATATTATTTTAAAAATGCAAATTTTAATTGGGAAATGTGGCTATACTCTCCACATTAGGTGAGTTTCGATTTAAATAATTGAAAGTTATTACGTCAATATTGGGATTTGCCAATATGAATGATTGATTTAAAGCTTGCAAGTGCTTAGATTCCAGGGAAAATTAGAAATTATTTTCTTAATTTATTAAACATTTTTGCTGTTTATAGTCTGAAAATTTCTTTGAACAGTTTTACAAAGAGAATTGTTCGATTCTTTTAGCGCAGAAGAAATATTGTAAGCAATTTAAATTGAACAACAACTTTGATAAATAAAAACAAAACATTTTTTGTCCTAAATGAAAATTTGATAAAAAAACAAACAAAAAAATTAAATGCATTTCATTTAAAGGGAACATTAAGTAGGCGAGGTTGTCGCCCTTAAATTTATTTTATATTTCTATTCTTCTTATATCCGGTGACTTCTCTGTTTGCTTGAATGTTCATTTCCAATATAATTATACGTTTATTAAGCAAACCTATAAATATACTTGCACTTTACTTACATTTATATACAAAACTAAAAAACCAAACAATAAAAACTATGCATTAAATCTCTGCCAAAAAGGATAACTGGCACCTAATTTCCCTTTGGGAAAATAAAAAATACAAAAAAAATTTTAAAAGCAAAAAAAGAAAAGCGAAACATAGAAAACTTTATAAAGAATTATTATTGCACTTTCTAAAAAAAAAGGACAATACTGACAGTACAATTTAGACCAAATATGAAATTGAAAAAAAGATAAGATAAAAAAAATGAATATACTAGAAGAAAAACAATATTTCAAAATATATCTGCATGTATTGTAGGATCCTGAATAAAAAGGAAGCCAACATACTCTCAAACTGTATAGAGGCAAAATATAAGAATAGAAATCGATGTATATACAAGCTCAGGATATGACAGTTTTCTAAAAAGAAACGATGGAGATGTAGAAAAAAATTTTGAAGAAAATTTTCATAGCTCTAAAAGAAGGCATGAAAATTCACACGAAAATTGGAAAGAAACACAAACGAAAAGTGTCTATACGATTATTAAAGAGCAAATATTTAGCGTATATGAACAAAAGGATATGGAAACAAGAGAATAATAAAAAATGAAGGACAAAAAACACACCACAGTGCATTTAATAAACAAAGCAATACGAAGTGTATGCATTGGGACAGAATGTGGAAAAGGAAGAATGTACGTTTGTGTGTTAATTTAGTAAAATTACTAAAAGAAAACTGTTATATAACATAATGCAGCCACATATTGTAAACGTGACAATTGAAGATCTCACGTAATTCAAATTTTTTTACTCTTTTCTTTACATACATGCATACAATAATTTTGTAGTGAGTTTGTTGGTAATATTTTTTTTTTTCATACAAAATATTGATAATAAAATGTTCCAATACTATAGTGTTATTATTACTAAAAGCCATAAATTGGAATACAAAAGAGGGGTGTTAAAAAATAACAAAACAAAAATGAAAAATAAATTTTATACACTCGTATAAGGAGAAAATAACAAAAAGAAAAAAAATTAAAGTAAAAAAGACTTGACAATTGTTCAATATATTATCCTTAAATCTTGTTATCCTTTTTATGTAAAAATGAACAGAATACAAAAACAAAAAAAAAGAATTTCGATTATTGAATAATTTTTTATCGCATTATACTGGCACAGAAACTTTTTTAGTTTTTTCTTTTCGAAAAGTGTAAAGTACAATTTTAAATTTTATGAAGTAATGTAGGTGGATTTGTCATTTAGATTTGTGTATTCTTAAATATTGAATGCTAAAAGCGAATGTGTTATTCACTCTGTGCACTTAATGGGTTAAATTGTATTGTGATCGTATGTGTTTTATTATTTAACGGGTGGAAAAAAAAGTTGTTGTTATTTATTGTATGATTACGATATTAAAAATCGATATGGAAATTTTAATGTCACTAAATAAAGTAAAGAAGCCTTGAAAATTCTAACAAAGCATTTTATATTTTTCGTACTTTAAATATTGTGGTACTAATGCTTATATTTAAATTTACGTCTGTACACATATAAACTTAAATTACTATTTATTATGTAATTTTTTTGGCTTACTGGAAGAAAAGATTAATATTTGAAAGTTGATTTTGAAAATGTTGAAGAAAAATAAATGATTTTGCAAAAAAAAATAATTATGAAAAAATTGCATACTTATGGGGGAGGAAAAATATTTCAAATGCTTTTGTTTTGCAATAAGACAAATGAGCTTAAGTCTGAATTAAAAGTTTCAAATAAAATTATGTTTAAAGGTTTGAAGTGATTTTTGGAAAAATAGAAGAGTTCAAACAAAAGTTAAATTGCTTCATCCCTTTAATTTGACAATCTTAAAATTTCTGTATTGCAGATTAAGATACGAGGAATAGTTTTATTTTTATATATTTTCCAGTTCATAATAAATTTTGTTAGGAAGCTGAATTTTAATATTATATAACGAAAAATTTATTTCAATGCAAATTTTATTACTTTAAAACGCTCCTGAACGATTTGCACTCGTTAATACACTTCTGGAACCAGAAGAAAAAGGTTCAAAGAAAAATATTTCTTTGAACATTTTTAAAGTTCAAATATTCATGAACATTTGAACTTTAATTCGAATTTAAATTGCATTTTCTTAAAACTCAAATTTCAAATTAATTTATTTAGCTATAATAATAGTTAAAAATATTTTTCCTCTTAACATTATACGCGTTAAACATGTTATTTATAAAAAGAAATGTATACAAATTACGTTAAAACATCGATGTAATAACAAAAGCTAAGAATGTGATGCACTAATGGACTTTAAAATATTTCATTAAGTGCTGGGTTTAATGTCAATGAGTGCTGTTGTAAATTTTTTCTTTGTTTTGTTCTACTCTATGAAAAGCATCTTATTACAGAATTCCTAGAATAACAAATCTAGGAAATTCTATGCAAAAAAAAAACTTATGCAATTAAGTGTTTGTGTGCTTTAATTTTATATTTGTGTGTGTATATGCAAAAAACTAAAACAACAAGTGCAGTACAAGAGAGAGAAAGGAAAATTAAAAAAAAATATATATGATCGCGTGCTGATGAATAAATGCGTTTCATATTTTCTTCATTACTTGACTATTCTAGCCTCGAATCGACTAAAATGCAATCAGTTCATTTACATTGAAAATTCAGAATAAAAACTTTTTAATAAATTTTTAATAATCCTTTTTCTTTTGCTTTTAAAGCAGATGCAAAGAAATTTTTAACTAAAATTACATTACAAAATTCTGAATGCGTTTTAGGAAATTTTTGAAGAATGAAATTTTAAAAAGGAAAAATATTTTGCCATAACTTGGTGCTCATAATTGTAAATGTAACTATGAATATGTAGCCAGGTGAATTTCACTTCACACCGTACTTAGTTGAAAGTAGCCTTCTCCTATAATTTTGAGGGTAAATAATGCAAAATGTTTTGATAAAACTGAGTATTTGCCGAGAATTGAAATGATGTGGAAATTTTGCATAACTTTCGGATATTTCAGCTGTAATATAACTGGTAGTTTATTTAGGGAACTGCAAAGAGATCTTAACTTATAAATAATATGAGTTTAATACATGAAAAGTGTATAGTCGTCTCTAACACAATTTTCCAAATCTAATAACACAAAATTTGTGCTCTCTATAGTCTTTGGTCATAATTATTAGGAAAAAAAATGCAGGATTTATTTTAAAGCGATTACGTAATTTTTCTAGTTAGAAATAATTTTTTTTTATAAAAAAAAATTTTCTTTGGAACAAAATTGATTTTTGTTTTACGTCTCTCAATTTCTTAAAACAAAAAAGATGGAAAAACAAAAATTCCTTTTTGTGTTTACAAGTAAGAAAAAAATGGTGGGCAAGTAATGAAGATTTTCTTGGATTTTTTAATTTTACTTCGTCTTTATACTTTTATATTGTAAACGATTTGTTGAATAATCACCATATTTTTTCAGTCTTGAAATTTACAAGCGTTCATTCAGAATATTAATTAAAGAGGTTATATAGAAGGAAGTATTGCATTGTAGACGTAACATGCAGCTAAACTGGAATTTCTTTTACATTTAAAATTTTCAAATTCTGGAAACTGATTATAATAATAAAATACTGGTGTAGTATAAATATAGTAAACAGATTCCAGGTTCCTTGTCATGTTTTATTCATAACCAAGATCCAGGTCAGCAAATTTAAGAAATAAGAAAAGAGAAACTTTTGATTTTAAAGTAATTGGCAATTAACAGCAGACTGCAACTACTTGCAAAGGGCGTTAAATTGTATGTAATTAAAAACAATTTCAATTGTACATTAATCCTTTAAAAAGCAATTGAAAGTTTTCTTCTAGTTGACTATGAATTCTTCTTAATTCATGAAAAATTAATTAAAGTTAAAAATACAATCAAAAAATCACGGTACAATTCACATATTGCGAATTGATCACGACTTTCTTTAAAATTATTAAATTTATTTTTTAAAATTCTCTTTAAATAGCAATTTTTTGCTTTTTATTAATTTTAGAAACAAAAATTTTTCCAATAGATGTCACCCCTAAATCAAACACAATTTATACATCCCAACAGTAATATTTTAATGAAAATCTCGCCAAAACAATTTTCATTTCAAAGTTAAAACGACGACATTGTAGAGAAAATAGAAAAACAAAAATATTAAAGAATTTTTAAAAGGATGCAAACACCAAAACACTTGGATTCAAAATCAAAAAACAGAAAACAAAATACACGATAACGCTAAAAGGAAATAGAAATTTGGAAAAAAGGAAATGGAGAAGAAAAGCAAAATAAACAGAAAATATGGGAAAATAAAGAAGCGGAACATACAAACAAACCTTTACACGTATTAAAGGAGATGAAAGATTAATGTGCATTGAAACAAAGAATGATTCCAATGGTATGTCAAAAAAAGATCTTCCAAAATAGAAAACCGGTTGTAAAGTAAATCTGTAATTTACAAAATAATTTTAACTTCTAGCGTAAAATAGAAAAGGAATCGGTAAATATTTTTACTTTTTCAATTCTATCGATAAAATCTCGAACGAAGAAGGTTTAACTATACATAAAATGGGTGAAATGGGTGAAGAGGAAAACAAGGGATGAAAAGAAAAATGTGAAATTAATTGGTACAAGAAAAATTTTAATTTATTGTGACAGATTTTTTTTTTTCAAAACCAATTTTATTCCATTTCTTTTTCAATATATTTAGATCCAGTTATTTTCAGTTAAAAGGACTCATGAAAAGGGTATAAATTTTATTAAAGAAGGTGGGATATCTCTTAAGTGTAAAGTAAAGTTTAAATAAGACGACAATAACAAGTGTGAAGAAGAATAAAATAAAAGTTGGAAGTCAAATAGAAATCCTTGAAAATTTTATTCCTATAAGTATAATATACAAGAGTGCACATGAAAATGAGAAGAGGCAGAAAAAAAAAAATAAGGATCTACTCATGCGGTATTAAAGGGAAAAAATAGTTATTTAAGACTATAAATGAGTTATAACAAGAAATTATAAAATTTTGTTTTGGTATTCTTCGATTTATTTTATTTTTTTCTCCCGATTATACAAGGTTTAGACTTTGTAAAACATTCCTATCGGGGTAAATACGTCCGACTTTTTACTGTTGAGTTTGTATAACACCGTACTGTTTTGTTGAGTAAAAATATTTCCGTAATCACGAATTTCATTAATTTATTACTTAATATACTCGATAACATTAAGACAATTGATATTTAATTTTATTGCAGAACACTTTCCCCTTATTGAATCGAAACCACTTTGTTATTGAAAGCAATTGCATAAACATAAGTTTAAGCTGGAGATAAGATTTTGGAGAATTATCACAAATACAAAAATTATGTTAAAAAAGGGCGCTTTTACTATCGATAAAATTATACATGAAAACCCCGAAAGAACATTTTTAGAGTATAATCTTCCCATTTGAGTTAATTTTTCGAGTATTTCTCAAAATTTTCAATTGGTTGCTATTTTTATCGTTTAAATGCACTGCAGTTAAAATTTCATTTATAGTAGATAAGCGTAATCTTCCGACATATTCAGCAAACGAATTGTCCTCAATTCAGCCTAGTGTAGCCAAATGAATTCTCCAATGTCAAAAATATTTTCCAACCGGGAAAATTACTTCTTCTTTCTTTCCGGAATGTTATTTTTCTTCTCTTTCTATTTATTGAAGCACGTACCATTTAAATGAATTCTTTAGAATAGGGAAAAGATTGTCTCCTAAAATACAAGGCTAAAAAATACAAGGAACACAAAAAAAAAAATAATTTAAAGAAAATATCGGAAATTGAATAAATAATTTTCTTGTTAATTTCAATAAAACATAATCCTTTTTCATTATTTTTTTTGTATTATTTTATTATAAAAGAAAACATAATTTAAATAATCAGTGCGAGATGTCAGAAGCAAAAATTTTTAAGTATAGAAAAAATAATGGTCAAAGGACCATTTTAGATCCTTTAAGTTTACATAATTTATAATTATAATTTATTTTGACAGATTAAAAATAGCGCAATAATAATTAGGATCCATTAATTGTGATGACGGTAGTCATTTGTGTGCTTTAGTGGATTTTGGCATGATTTTGAAAATTTTTTCCTTTTTTTTTTTTGCAAATTTTAATAAATTTTCATTTTTAATTATCAAATTTTAGTTATAATTGTTGTTATAGTGATTTGGAGCAAAAAATTATATTTTTTATTCAAATAAGTATGCGGGTTTCGATAGCTATGCTTGTGAAGTGAAATTTTAATAGAACAAATCAGACAATATACGACATATACAGCAAGTATATAGATTCTTATTAACCTGAATCATTTTGAATGAATGTACTACCAGTACTGATTTGGAGCTCCTAAAAGATGTTTTAAGTTTAATTTACAAGAATGAAGAAGAAGATCTTGATAAGAGCAGCCACATTATGTAAAATAATATTGAAATGAAGACTAAAAACGGCCAAATACGAGTAAGGAAGGAAGCTATGGAGCTAATTTCCAAATTATAAAATTGATCCATAGTTATTCCAAATTTCAGCTAACGTGTTAACAGTAGATAGTCTAATGCAAAATACATACGTTATTTTTCAACTTGAAAATCTTCGAGCTCGTTAGTCTATTTATTTTGTTCCGATCTCATGCAATATTCTTCTTTTTTCATTATCTCTATGTATTCAACATTTGCTACCGTAACACGCCATCACAATTTTTTTTACATTTCTTTTTTATTAAGAGTGTCATTAGGAGAATTTTAAATTGACTTCCAAAATTGCTGTTACTCGTATTCAATACCATATTTTATCTTAGTAAAATTAAAAAAAAAAATCCTAAAAAGATATCATTTTACTTAAATCTTCATTATCTATCATAGATGTTTTTAACTACATATTTAATTTGACAAAAAAAAATGAAAAAAAAAAACACAAGAAAATAAAAGAAGTAGAGTAAACGTGCATAGTTGTTGTTAAAAAATTTCAGCCTACAAAATATACACTTATCCGATTTAATATCGTTTTTATTCTGACAACATTACTTAAAGAAGAGATTTTTGTATAAAGCCGACTTGTAAAAGAATAAAAAAACCAACACAACCTTGGGAACTTAAAATGAAAATCTATGTTAAAATATGTTACGCACATAGGCGGTTCTCCATTATTATATTTTTGTAATTCCACTCATGTTTTCTGAATTTGTGGGGCAGATTTATTCTAGGCAATTTTTAGAAATTTTATACAACATTTTATAAAGAATAGGAAATATTTGAATTTAATTTGAAATATCAAAGCCTTTACATTTTTTTGAGGTAAGAATCTTAAAAGCCGGTATGATGATTAAAAACTTCAAAATCAATTTTCAAAAAATGAATTCAGAATCTGAAGAACCACAATTGGATATTAAACAAGATTGTGTTTTTAAAATCAAATGAAGATTAAAATATTTTACTAAATATTTTTAACCTGTTAGAATTATTTCGTCTGTGGTATTAATCACTGTGGCTCTCCAAACACATTAGACGAATTAAGGACTATGCATTTTTGAGGCTTCCATTGATCACATTATGATGTCGGGAGTGACAAAATGTACTTTTGTCGGAAACTTTTAATAAAATTCTCGGAAAACGAATTTGGTTCGGAATATGCCAAATGATCTTCATAATAAAGCTCAAATTAAGATAGTCTGAATATTAGGTTTACAAGTACAAGAAATGCAGCATGACATGGAAAAGGTTTTGCAAGGAATTCAATTGGAAATCTTTCCAATTTGGTCGAAAAAAAAAAAACCAATATTTTATATTGATCACATAGTGATTGAAACCGAATAAAATTCCGTTCCGCAATTTTTATACAACCATCCCCTCTTGTGAATTTGTGTAAAATGATTATGATTATATCCATAAATGAAAAAAAAAACATGTCAAATATTAGAACTTATATAAAACAAGCATGTCTGTTTGAGTTCTACAACTATATGGTTTTAGACATTTCTTGTATATTCAGAAACGTATACGTAATTCTCAATTATGAATTTATTTTTACTTTGATGGTCATGGGAAAGATTTCAAAATTATGTCGTGACACAAAGATTCTCAAATCTCAAATAAGAACAGCAATAAGTAATTTCCATTCGAGTAGGCAATTAATTTTAATTTTTATGTCCTAGTTTTTATTAGTACATAAAAGAGAAGAGAATACGCCAATTGGGAAAATTTTGGAAAACAAGAACGTTTTGCTAATGTAATTGCATACTAATTCTAAATTCTTCTAAAATTTTAATTTCTTGGTATCCCATACTTTATACTCCTGCATCAGCTCTACATCATTGTTGGATAAATATAAAATTTTAGTATAGATAACCGTTTAGAACACGGTCTTTGTTGAATGTTGAAGCGTAATACACCATACTTAATACCCGCATTTCGCGTATCACGTAAATTTAGGGGTAACTCTGTCGTGTTTTTCACTCAGATCTGTTACAGTTTTAAAATACTCCAATATATTGCTAGTTTAGCATATTACTCTTTCGGAACAGAATTTCACCAGCTTGTGTATTAGGTTAAACCAGTTGAAAGACACTGAAAAAGATAATAAGCAAAGTGAAATTGCGAAATGAATTCTTTAGCACCGAAAGCGAAAATTTATTCCAATTTTTATAGAAAATATTAAAAAAAGATGTTTTTTTTTTTATTTTATTTTTTCTTATCAGAAAGCTTTCGTAATGATGTCATCTTATTATCCTGTAAGTCGTTACTAAATGGCGCATTTTGATATAAAAATATGATAAGGAAAATAAGAAAAAGATAATTTTTTTTTTTTTCGAAAAAACAATGAGATGAGAGTAAAAATGAGTATTATTAAGTATGTATCTTCTTTTTTTATCTTCTTATATCTTAAAGAATTACGAAAGAACAGTTTTCTTGTTTTTCTATATAATCAAGCTCTTACAGTAAATAAGATTTTATTTGAAGGCAAACGAAATTTCATACTTAATTCGAATGGAATAATCTGGTAACACTGACATAAGCTGCTAATTTGTTATACATCATTCAAGTTCTTATTGTATTCTTAGCGTAAAGATGAAATAAACCAGGTTCCATACAAAATGTTTTCCAAAAAATTCAAGGAGATGAAATTGAAGGAATTCACTAAAATCATATTGGAGCTTGCTTCAGGTTCAATAATTTTACAGAGGAGTAGACGCATAGTTGTTTGTATTCAGGATTTTGATGTGAAGTAATTTCGTTCTGGTACCGCCTTTTACTACCTACGCGTATGCAAAATTTGAGTCAGAATTAGTTATTGGATTCTTTTCGTCAAATTGTTGAAATTGTGATGAAGATTATTAAAATATTTTGATCTTTCGAAATCTTTTCGAGCTTATTTTCGTTGGTTTTGTTTATGAGTGTCTTACCTTTCAATATAACTACAAGTCCTCCTTGAATTTTACGACCTTCTCGAAATCAACCAGAATAGTCATTTAAAGTTATACTGAAATTTTTTTTTTGGTAATTCCTCTAGTATATCTCTCTTGTGTCTTGTTTTTCTATATAATATGTAACACATAAAAAAATGCCATGAAGACTGAAAAAAAGAGCTTTAACAAAATGTTATTAAATTGTGCGTTATCGTAAAAATCATAAATTTTCTATTTAGTATAAAAAAAAAGTCATACACAAATTCTTTCATGTATAATGTCCTTGTACAATAATATATGTTCTATATATATATATTGTTTTGTATATTGTATTTATATTTATATTTTACACTTGTTCAAGAGATCATAATATTATAAATTTGACTATTAACATAACTGTTATACAACATTTTTGGATGTATTTTTAAGTGAATTCTTTAGAAACGAAAAAAAAAGTGGATCATTCAATCTCTTTTTACGACATTTAGTGATGTAAATTGAACATCATTTAAGAATATTTTATATATTAAAATATATATAGAATAAGAACCGTGAGAGAATTTTCATTTGTTGTTATAATAGATAAGTAATTCTGTATAATTATTGTTATATTCAAAATAATGTTATAAAGCGATAGTTAATGAAATCTATTTCGACAGAAAAATAGTTACTTACATATATTGTGAAATTTACATACTTGAATAAATATTGCCTTTAAACTCAGTCTGCTTGAAATTATGGGGAATTTCAAAGATGTTGATATAACAAGAGGTCATGTGGTTATTAAGTAGTTGATTTGATGATGATTAAATCATTTTTAAAGTTTCATTAATAGCTAGTTTTTCAGGTCCTCAAAAATTTTATTTTAATCCATTTAAAAGTTGTAAAAGATTGACATTATAAAAATTATTAATACCATTCAGAGACAGGTTTTTCTTAGAAAAATTTAATTATTTTCAGCAATCTTCGTTGATAGACTAGCAGTTCCAGACAATTATTTTTGGTCTGTTTTTCAATATTCCTGGAAAAATTTACGTATTCGTTGGTAAAAAATTATAAAGAACGCTACCGAGATATTGAAAATATTGATTTTCTTAAGATGGAACTACATTTGTATACTGGCGTCCCAGAACAATATTAGCGAAAGGATTATGATATTGCATTTACGTAAAATATTCTGTTATAGATTTTAAAATTCAAGGCACAAATTTCAAAATATAGCCCAATATTCAACATAATTAAAAGTAATTGAATAAACAAGGTTGTGTGTTTGTACGCTATAAGTCAAACGAATTGTCTGTAGTACACTATATAGTGTGTATGTATGTATATACTATGATAATTAAAATAATTTCTTTTCTCGAACAAAAGTTGTCACTTTTTTATTGCTTAAAATTGGGGCCAAATTTTTTATTTTCATATCTAGGTAAATAATTTTCGCAATACTTTATTGAGCTCGAAGTTTCGTTTATAACGTAATTTGAAAGAGGCGAAAATAAGTTTTCCATGTGTTTATTCTTTTAAAAGAAATCAAATATCTATTTGGGGGGTATTTTTTTCATTCTCCATTCAGAAAGAGAAATTATTTGAAACTCTATATTGCTAGTTATTTAAATAATTAAAATGTGACAGTGAAGCCTTGTAAGAATGAAATTCTTAATGATACTCGTACTACCGTCATGTTCAATTCAATTAAAATGCCAGTGTCCTTAACCCTATATATTTGAGAATTTACGTGGTGTTTTTTTGAAGTTACCTACAGTTGGCATTATTAGTTTTTACTTTAGTTTTCTGTTGCTCATTTAACAAGCAAAAATTAAAAAAAAAGATTGAAAATTACGATAAATATCTTGCACCAAATAAATTTAATTTCAAAATTACTTTATTATTATAAGGCAAAAAAACTAAAAATGTTTCTGAATGAGAAAAGGACATTTTTTATTGCTATTCATAAAAAGTTTTGAATGCAAAAACTCTTGCCTTTGTTGACTACTTTTAATTTGCTATTTAATTAGAAAGCATTTTTATCTGACAGCAGAAGATTTTTGGAACAGTTTTTTTTATATTTGAAAAATTTCAAGTTATAAAATATAGTCCTAGATACTTTCGATGCAATAAAAAAAATATTGCTATTTAAGAATTAAATTGAAATTAAAATTGAAAATTGTAATAAGTGTAAAATTAGAAGAAAAAATTATGAAACTCAATGGACGTTGATTGTAAATTGTAAAATAATTTGTTCTAATTTAGAATTATGTTTCATTGATTGCAAAATGGAAATGATGTCATTGTAGAGAAAATTAAATTTGTAAGCTGTTGAAAAATAATTGGCATTTTTAATTAGGAACGATTAATTTTTAAATATAATTAAAATGTTTTTCTATTAACAAGGATATTTCATTATTGTAATACCAGTAATTTCTTTATTCATGATCGAAAATGAAGAGAAAATGTAA
This sequence comes from Condylostylus longicornis, assembly GCF_029603195.1. Classification (NCBI taxonomy): domain Eukaryota; kingdom Metazoa; phylum Arthropoda; class Insecta; order Diptera; family Dolichopodidae; genus Condylostylus; species Condylostylus longicornis. The sequence goes on from NW_026577982.1 coordinate 12,709,246, forward strand.
TTAAGTAGTATTCATACTTTAATATTTGGTAAATTTGGTCATTTGGAAATGTCTTTGTGCTAAATATTTTTGAAAACACTAGAAGAATTGAAAGTGCTTTGTGAGAAATTGAAAAATATTTTTAAATTGTTTTGAAGCAGATGGTTTTTTGGAAAAATCCGTTAAAATGAGAATAGACGCTGGCTCTGTTAGCATAGAAAGAATTAAGATTTTTAAAAATTTATTTGAACGGTCCAAAACTGGAAATCTCTCAGAATTATGAAAACTATTTTAAACTGTTTGAGTTTTTCTGGAGTGAGTTAAGTGAACTAATTAAAATTTACATACTAATTTATGTTGATCTAATTTTATTAATTAGTGAATCCCAATATTTTCCTCTTATTCATCCAGTTTCATCAATAAATTTATTTCAAAATTCACTTTATTAAAATATTCAAAGTTCGAATTGTAATATTATTTTTTTTTAAGCAAGAGTTTTTCATCTATCATTTCCTTTGTGTATGTATAGAGAAACTCTACTAATAAAAATAAATATTTATCTTCAATATTTCCTTCAATATCCTGTAATATCCTTTTCAATTTATAAATTTATAGAGCAACCATTTAAAAGACAAAAAAAAAATTTTTTTTTAACAATATTTGAAAGTGTTAATGGAATTTTTTCTTCTTTTTTATTCCAACACCTATACACCTTTGTCTCTGTCTTTTTCATTATTTTTTGTCCTTTATAAGAATGAACTGAATCGATTAAATTTTGTTGTTATACATAAGGATAATAATACATACATATATAGAAATAGTTTCCTTACATTTAGAGTAAAATACATGTTATCCTTTAAATTGTAAAGCATAAGTCCAAAACAAATAAATTATATTGTATTACATGTGTATGTACATATATGTGTGTTTTGTACAAAACTGATGATATATTTACTCATCATTAAATTGCTTACTTCAATATAACAAAACAATTTTCTTTTGTTGTGTCCTTTTTTCGACTATATAAATTGTTTAACAAGTAAAAGAAGAAAATAAAAATTTTCAAACATGTAAGTAAAGTCCTATTTTTACAATTTTGTGTTCTTTTTTGTATTTTAAAGGAAAATATTAAAGTATAGGAGGAAAATCGTAAAGAAAAATTTAAAATAAAATCACAAAGGACATGGCAATTTGAAAGGAAGAAAAAGAAAGTAAGGAAAATAAGAGAAGAAAAAATAAAAATTGAGAAAATTATAAAATTGGACAAGAAAATTGAAAAGGGTATATTCTGACAATAACCTCAGTTATCTTTCTCTGGTATTGCTCTTCACCTGTATTAGGAACTCTTACAAATAAGTGAGAATAAAAGAAAAATAGTTTTGTGTTTCTAGACCTATTTTGAAAATATTATATTGGTACATGTCAGTATAGGCTTTGATTTTTTTGCATTTTGTGATTTGAAACCAAATATACTTACAACTCTAATTAAGATACTACCAGTTTTATTGGTTTATTTACCATTTAGTCATATTTTTCGATTATTGTGAAACTAATGGAAAAAATTTCGCTCATAAACGAATTTGGAAAATTATTTTACAATTTTAATTTTTGTTTACACAATTTTAGTCCTGTTCATTTTAGAGGATATTCTTTTATTATATTTTCATATAGGAAGTAGTTGATTATGTGAAGTTCGATAAGTATACGATCATTGAGCGTTTTGGTTTTTTTTAATGTCGTCAACCGGTTTATTAAAAAAAAAATCTGTAACTTGTTTTCGTTTTACATAAAATAATTGAAAATATTTTGATAAAATTTCAAATTTTAGGCTTATTGGCAAGAAATTTTGAAAATTTCGTAACTGGGTCGAAAACTATGTGCACATCAAAGTATTTGGCTTGATAAATTTCAGGTCATATTCGTGTAAAGCTAGTTTTAATTTGGTTATATTTAACGAAAATTGTCCGAAATTAATTAAATTATAATTTTTACCGAAAGTTTCTGTGGTTACCAGCAGATAGTCAATAAATATTTCTGAAAAATACAATAAATTTATAATCTCTTGGGATTTGATAAGAAGGGAACTGATAGCATAGGATTGTAAATTAAAAATTTAACATTTTTAATTTGAGATTCTTAAAAATGTTCCCTGTATTTCCTGTATTTACATTTTGTCGACTGATAAAATATTTATCGACACGTTGATTGAAATGAGTTTTTTTTTTTTCATTTAAAGATTCTTTCTTTTACAATGAAAAAAAGGATATAGGAAGAAAATTGTATTCAAGAATTAAGTGTGTTGCAATAACAAAAAATTTTTGTATTTATTTTTATAAATGAAAGAAAGATAATGTCCTTTTTATAAGAAAAATTCAAAGTTGGAAATTTACGAATTAAATTTTTTATTAATTTTGTTTTCTTTTCTACGGAAAATCTCTTTTTTTAAATAAATATAAGGATACCGTATTAAATTTTAAAGTCTATATTTATTTTACACAAACACACACACATGTCAGAACATATTCTTCCTATCAGCACATATTCTTCTCCTCTTATCGTAGATAGTGTGTTTCCAAGAATAATAATATTTAATTTTTAAAATATAAATACAATGATTAAGGATAATAATAAAGAGAGAATCGAAAGTCGAAAAGGTGTTTGTTTTCTGTTTATTTTCTTTTTTTTTGATTTACAAAATGATGGTCAGGATTATTGAGTGTGAGTAAATGAGGGTAATGATGGTTAAAGGAAATTAAAAATTAAATAAAAATCAAAAAAGAAAATGGTATAAATGGAATGATGTGTCTTTTGAATATACTGTAAATTTGAAAAGGATATTTGCTTTTTGTTATTGTAAATGTATAATGTTAAAAGGATTAAAGAAAATCACTTTATTTTAGGCATATTTTTTCTTTTTTTGAACAGAAACAATTTTTTAATACGATTTTCATTTTATATATTTTAATAATGTAATTTTTAGGTGACATTTAAATGGAAATCCAAAGGTTATTCAAAATTCATAAGAATATTGAATTAAAATTTTTATTATTGTATTTTGTGTGTTATTATTGTGTTGTAAAAGTTAAAAGAAAAGAAAATTTAATTTTGTTTTATTTTTATTATTGTTATCTTTATTATAATTTTTGGATACACTTAGGAAAATTGAAAATTTTATAAAATCTTTTGATCACATCAATTATTAATTTAAATTAAAAGTCAGTATCAGGTTTATTTATAAAAAACTTTGTTTTGTTTTTTGTTGTTTTTTAAGAAATATTCAATAAGGATATTGTATATTCAATAAGGATATTGTGTATTATAAGGAAATATTGTAAAACAAATTGTTAGGATATGAAATTTTAGTATGATATGGGAAAGTTTATAAATAAGATGGAAAGATAAATGGGAAAAACTGACCTAAAATATGATTAAAAATTTTTTCTTAATATTGAAATTTTAGTAGGTCGAACCCTATATTCCTTATAGATTTGACTCCTAAATTTTGAATAACAATTAAAAATTTTTTAAATAATTTCTTTAAAAAGTTTTTTCAGAGGCTCATAATACATGATTAAGGGAGAAAATATTATGGTAGATTTTCGATAAATCATGTTTCTAAAACTACTCCGTTTTAGAAATTCTAAGTATGACAATGAATTTAAAATATTCGAAATCATTTTTTGAAATGTACATGGAATTGGTGCAGTTTGGCTGCTATTGTTATTAATTTAATCTATGGATTTTAATGCGGGAAATTGAAATATTGTTATATTTTGATTTCGTACTAAGTTCATATACGATCATATACTATACTGCTTATTCTGTATTTTAATAAAATATTTTGGTCATACCCTTGCTAAAGACAGCTACATGAATTTACAATGAAATTACAGAAAATAGAATTAGTCATCATTAGTATGAGATAAATATAAGGTAAACGAGTATTATTTTCTCGAAACGTGGAGAAACTACACTGACATCTTCCCAGGAGCCTAAGTTGTTGTGCTTAATTTTGAATTCTAAGTTAATTGGAAGACTAACGTCAAAGTTGTGGTGAAAAAGACAACTACTGGAATTTATTTGCATATAGAAAGGCCATCAGGAATTATAGCTGTTCGAAGATCACAGTATTTTGTAGTGAAATTTTTATATTTTTCAGAAATTTGTACAATTTCATTTACAGAATGAAGATATTCTGAATTAGTGCGAACACACTGAAAAAAAGTAATTAAATTTCATTTTTTACATCTACTACAAATTTTTAAACATAAAAAAATCAACACATTGTCGGAAACTATGCACATGTTTTTAAAATAGTTATTATTTATTTTACATTGAAAGCTTTCAAGAATGAGAGAAAAATTTCCCAAAAGCTGAAAATAAAAAAGCTTTTTCTTTCTATATCAAAAAAACATAAAAAATTTCCCAAAATTTTTACAATTCATGTTTTCTCTCTCTGATGTTTTCCTTTATAAAAATATAAAATATTAGTTGAAAACATCCTTTTCGTAAAGCAAGTACACCACACACATATATAACAGCTTTGTTAATTGAATCCTTTTTTTTTTGTTTTATTTTTTTTTTACCATAAGTTTGTTTGTTTTTCTCTTGGTTAACATTTTTCATAATAATATACGTACTACTCTATATGTATATCTATATGAGGTTTAAAGAAAAAGTGTGGGAAAATATCGGGAGAAAAACAAATAAAAATAAAAAAAATGTACTGACAGCATGGACAATTGTCTATACGTTGTTTCTCATTTCATTTACTATTGTTGTTGTTATTGTACTTTTCTTGTTTATTATTGTTCTTTTTTTCCTTTCCTCTTTCTTTTTGTTCTGTTATGTTTTTTGTTTTGTTGATGATTTTTTTCTTCTTTTTTCGATTTAAGTTAATTTTATAATGTGAATTTTCTGTTAGAACTTCCGTGTCTCTTGAAGTGAACAGTTCGTAAGAAGCGGTTAAAATAAATAATAAAGAAAAAACAAAATTTGAGGAAAACAAAAATTTGAAAAAATTAAAAAAAAAAAAAAAACATTTTGACGTCGGAATTTTTTGATTTTAATTTTTTTCCTCTCATTTATATTCTCTCTTTTAAAAATATTGTGAAAATTTTTTTAAGACAACGGTTTCTAATTATTTAACATTTGTGAACAAACATTTGAAAAAAAAAATAAAGTAAAAACACAAGGGGACAAAGAATTTCAATTCATTTTTGATAGTAGAAGTTGAGAGGAAATTTTTCTGAATTTTATTAAGATTAATCAAAAAAATAAATAATAAAAAAAAATATCAGTTATTTTTATTTTATAACAGTAAGAAAGTAAGAGTATTAAAATAAAGAAAAGTTAAAAAAAAGAACAAGAGAAAAAAAAGGCAAAAGACGAAAAAGACGAAAGAATTTCGTAATTATTTTTGAGTCCTTGAATATCCGTTTTGTGTGTTCATTTCTTATTTTTTCGTTTTTGTTTCTTTTTTGGTTTTTATATTGTTTTTATTTTCGGGTCATGGTCATAAAAAATTTTTAATGTTTCCATAAGAAAAGTGTTGTGTTTTTCTTTAAAAAATAATATTTTTGTTTTTTTTTCTGTGTTTTTCTTATGCGTTTCTTTGCCTTCATATTTTTTTTGCCTTGGTTATAGTGGTGTACGAATTTAGTTGAGTCCGTTTATGTTCTTTAATCTTTTTCATTTTTTTTTATCATTCCTAAAATTTTTTATTTCTTTATTGCTACTGTTATTTTTCTTAGAGAAATTTCTACCACAAGAATTTAACAATAAAAAATTGACTAAAAAAACACATAAAAAAAATTTCTTTTCTTTTATTATTTTCTGTTCTTTTTTGTTTTCTCAAATAAATTTTTGTTAAAATAGAAAAATTAAAAATTTTCTTCTTTCTTTTTCATTCAGAAAAAATATTTCAGTTGGTATTTTAAGATAATAAGGAAAATAAGAATGATTAGAGAATTTTTGAAATGATGATCCTTAAAAGTGCTTAAGAGTTCTAAAATAATATTAAAAGTAGAATAAAAAAAGAAAAAAAAATTAAGAAGCAAAAATTGTGTAAAATACAAAAAAAAAATAAAAAAAAAATTATTTGTATTTTTTTTTTAATAAAAAATTTTTTTTGTAATTTTATCCTTCTTTGAATATTTTTTGAAGAATTTTGAATTTATTTTCGAAAAATAAGAAAAGGAAGAAAAAAAAATAATGTTATTACATAGAAACTTTTTGATGATGGAAAATCGTGGAAAATATTTTGGTTTGATCCTGGTGATATTCGGAATAATTTCGAATCCATGTGATGCACGTGCGGTAAGTAAAACTACAAATATATTGAAATATTTTTTTTCTGTTAAAATTCTGTAATAGAATATGAGTATTTTGTGGGGAGAAATTTTTAGTCTTTAAATGCCGACTTAGGTAATCGCTTTATTTTTATTATGAATTAAAAATTTTTGTTTGTAATATTTATGGCAGAAAGTTATCGTTTTAAAAATTTGTAATTGTAGTCAAACATGAATGAATTTTGTTCGCTTTTATCAGTGAAATGAAACTAATTTAACAAAAGTAAAATGAAACTAATTAAAATTGTTACTACTAGATTAAGAAGTTCGTTAGATAAGGAAGGTATTTAAGTAAGAATTTTAAAATTATAATTATTTTTATTTTTTCATTAATTTATTTGTTTATCTGGAATATATAACAGTGATAATTCAATAAAATATTAAAACATCGATTTTTACAAAAAAAATAATCACTTGAAACCCTCTTCATCTAAATCGTTCAATACAGCCAAATCGAAAGATGTATTTGCGTTTTCAATCTATTTTTCAGGATAAACTCCATAATAAGGTTCCGTTCCTTTAAATGCTTAACAGATGCTTATATAATAGGCTTTCTTCTAAGTGCTTCACAACTTAAATTTCATTATTTTTATGTTTTTTCTAAAATAAAGTATTAAGTATAATCAAACAAGCATTTCAATATTAATCATACGAAAGTTTTAATAGTAATCATACGAACATTTACTGCCAATGACAGTAAACGTAAGTATATGATATATTGTAAAATTTCCACTACAATTTTAATCGATTAAATATTGAATCAATGTTATTGCACAGAGTTAACATTTGAGCTGTAAAATTTTCGTATTGATTTTAACATTTTCCAAATTCTCTTTTTAAAAATCTTCTTCATTATTGTTTAAATCAAAAATTTTATAACATTTTTATTACATTTAAATGTACAGATTATGTTAATCTATATCTCAACTATACGTAAAGCTAGATTATTCAAAAGGATTACATAAATTAATATGAAAAACATTTAAAATTAAATTATAAAATAAATTTTGAGCAATTTTTCTTTTACTTTTGAGCTATTTTTATAACATTTTGATTATTTCTACAGTTTTTTTTGTATATGATTGAATTAAATTTCCATAAGTTTAAAAAAGAATTTAATACTTTAATTGAATATTGATGAAAGCAATTATGACGTATTTTATAATCAAACCCACCGCCCTCACATAATTTCATTTTTTTAAAAGATTAATTAGTTTAATTTATTAATTATATAATCAGAAAATTTTTATGGCCCCTCCAAAATATGTACATAAAAATTTTTTTTTTTGAATGAAAGGTTATAGGGTCGTATGATATAAATATAAAAATAAAGGAGGAAAATAAAATCGATTATAAATGACCTTGTCATAATGTTATTCAAAATGAATTGAGTAAAAACAAAAAAAAAACACAGTGAAAATTTTAATTTTATTTTTAACTTTGAAAAATTATTTTTGAAAATAATAAATGATTACAATTTTGTTAACTTAAATTTTATGAAATGAATTACATATAGATTTGTTGAACAGTTCAATATTCTTTATTGAATTTCTTATAATCATTTTGAGCGTTCAATTTAATTCTTATAATAAATCAGAAATTGATTATATAATTATATTGTGTATATGTATGTGTATGTATTAGGGTATATTACTTCATATAATGAACAAAATTTATTAAGGCAGTGTTCATGTACATATATCGTACGTATGTTGGGTTACTGACCGTTTGAATTTTTATTTTTTTGATATACGAGGACATTAGGGTTATAAGAATGGCGATGTGGGAAACAGAGTTAATATTTTACTTGAAGTGTAAATTACTGCAATATTTATTAATGGTGTTGTGGACATTTTTATTATATATACATCTGGAATAAAGTAAGTACTTACAGATTTTGAAGTATTTATATGACCTATAATTAGGTTATGCGTGTAAATTGGAAAAATTATTATTGTATTCGTATATATTGTTGATTCCTTGAGTTTCTTCTGTTAAAAATTTGGTTTAAAACTTTACAATATGAATACATATAAAGTTTAGAATGTATGTATGTATGTTGTTTTTTATTTCTTTAAAAATATTTTAAAACTGAAGAGAAAAAATTTAAGAATTTTTGTAATTTGGAAACAATGCCTATTACGTTTATTGAAAATTTTTTAATATTTTACATTGTTTACTTTAATTTTATACGTTTTAAACGTGAAATGTAGAGTCTTATCTAACAATTTTATGATTTAAAATTTTTCGTTTTAAATATTCTTTTAATTATACATGTACGAGTAGTCTACTATTTTCCATTCATTTTCTTTTTTTTTCATAAAAAATTTTCATGATTATTTTCTATTTATAATTATTAAGAACTCACATAAAACAAAAACACAATATCTACTATAATTATGCTGTTTCCGTGTTAATAGCAAAAGACTGGGACTGGTCATTATAATGGAAGCATAAAAATTTAAATATAGATATTATTTTCCTAAAGGTTGATTGGCCTTTTTTTGAAAATTTTTAAAAAAAAATTATCAATTAATGTGAATGTACAAAAACAGGGGTGTACAATGTATTGAAAAAAAATTTGCTAAATTCTATACTTAAAACCAGATTGCTGTGGCATGGAGGTCTACTAAATAATTTGAGTTTGAAATAAGTTGAGCAGTTGAGACTCTTTCAAAATAGTAGGTGGAAATAGTAAAATGTTTATTCGACTGTTTTTTGAACAGCTCTCTTCCTAGATTTACATACTAGGAGAAGATAATACGAGAAAGCAGTATCTAATTGCACACACATACATGGAATTTTGTACGATATGAACAAATATAATTTTTTGTAATGTTACCGTAAGTACGCAGTAGTATGCAATTTGCACCTCGTGTTATTCAAGAAATAATTGGAAAAATTTTTTATGTCAATTTTAAAATTGAACCAAATCAATTGCGTCAGTAAATACCATTATAGGTCGTAGCTCTTATAAAATAAACAACTTAAAAATTTTATATTTAATAATTGAAAATTTTTATTTTTAAAATTAATTTAAATATTGAAATTTAAAAAAATATTATTACCCCATTCAAAATATTTAATGGTTTTAAAATACGTGCTCGTATTGTAAGTGTTCCCATACCATTTAAAAACAAATTGGTATCTCTATTCTTGTGGTATCGTATAGTGGTTATGGTATAGTGTTTAAGAAATATCGTTAAAATTCGTGTAATGAAGGACTTGCGTGACTTTACTAAATTAACTAAACATTCTTTTTCATATTATTCTATTGAATTTTGTAAATAAATTTCATATTACATACTTACATACAGCATTATACATATGCATAGGTACTAACACAAATAAAGAATTTTGTGTATAGCTATTTTATGACTATTAGACGGCACTGAATCATTTTGAAAATAAAATTACTTAATGGATAATGAAAAAAAAATTATATACACAGGGTATTCCTAGAGGTAGTGCAATGATGGACAATACCGTGCAGCTAAAATTAATAACCAATATGCTTCTATCTTTCAAGGGATATACCATAAGTCTTAGGGGACTTCAATTATTTTAAAAATCAAAAATATTTGTAAAAAATTATTTGCCAATTATTGCGGTATCCGTATACTTAGGGAATGGGCATTTATTCCTCGTTTTCAGCCAGTTGTTTTAAAGTACCATTATGTCACACACAGCCAAATCTATTTTCAATAAAGCCAGCTAAAAATTTTGATCTTAAAATCTATTTTGACGTACCTTTGTAATTAGTTGGCCCTTGTAGACCATTTTGTTTCTTGCAAACAAAGATTTATACACGGCATATTTACGTTGAAGAACAATTTAAGGTCACACTCTGTATATAAACGTAATCGAAGCGAAAAATTATACATAGAAATAAAATATTAAAGGAAAATATAATTTTGTAAAAGTTTTTGATTTTAAAAGTTGAAAATTATTGTTGTAGTGGTAGTTGTAAAACATAAATAAATTTGTTTATGTTTTACAATTTTAAATGTAGTTTCCTTTGAAAAAGATGAAAAGTTATTCATTCTCTTTTTAATAAAACTTAGAAGGCCATTCAAAATATTCAATGTATCACAAAATATTATATTCGTTTATAGTTAAAAATCACGACCTTCTAAAAATATTTAACAAACAAAATAATGCAAAACTGAAATGTATGTGCGTTTTCAACAGAAAATAAATTAAAAAAAGCGAAATCAAAAATACTCGATTACAATATCCTTTTTCTTTCATACCCTAAATTAGAGAAAATTTATAAACAGAGAAAAAAATTATAAAAAGAACTGCAATAACATAACCGTAAAAACTGTAACTCTTGAACTGAACAGGGGGAAAATAGTGAAAAAAGTACTCATATTAATTATAGAAAATATAGCGTTAAAAATAAAAGCGAAATGTTAAAATTTCCTTTTTTTTTCTGTTAAATTTATTAGGAAAAATATTTTGAAGTGTTACCAGGGTTAATCACTTAAGTACAAATAAAGAAAATGAAAAAATATTAAGGAAATAGAAAATTATTTTGAAGAATTCATTTTGAAATGAGAGTATGAAAAAAAAGGATGGTATTAAAATCCTTCAAACAATAATAATCGCTTTGTTATATAGAATGTTTGGGTATTATCCGAAACGCAAAGGGACGGGGAGAGAGTAAAAATGAGAAGAGGAAAGCATAGTAAAAATAGTGAAAAAAATTTTTTTTTATTTTTTCATTTCATTGTGTTACGAAACAGGGTTAAGTGGTTGCTCTCTTTTCAATGTGTTCACTTTTTTTTATTTTCAACTTTTTATTTTTTCCTTTCTATTTTTTTCTCTTTTCCGTGTGGTTTTCTTATGTTTTCTTTTTTATGGTTTTTGTGGGCTCACTATTTCTTGCCAATTATACAAATGATGGAAATTTCTTTTTTTTCGTTTCTATTTTTACCTATTTCGACTTTTATCCGAGAGTTTCATTTTATTGTTTGTTTGTGTAAGGCACAAAGCTTTTGATTCTCGTTTAGAATACTTTTCTTTTAATCGTTAATTCTTTGGCTTCTTAAACATTTCTATTCTTTGAGCGTTGTTTCTTCTATATAGTTTTTTCTTGCATACTCGTTTTTAAATATGGCTTTGTTAACTCAAATTTTTAATCTTATTGTAAGTAAAGAGTATTGGTGAAAATGTAGGGGTTGCATTGTTTCAGTTTTGTTTAAAGTAGCGAAGATTAAAGAATGATTGAGTTTATATTGAAAATAATTCTAAAAAAATTTATTTTCATTTTAGTAATTTGGTGTGATGTTGTTGATGTTGCTCAGTTACATTACGTCTTCGCTGATTCTAGGGTTTTAATGAAATTGGTACTTAACAAAAGTTTGAATAAAATTAGAAATCTATTTAAAGAAATTTAAAGGTACTACACGTTCTTGCATCTTAAAGTGGTACCTATATTATGAAAAGAAGCCCCTGCAAATGTTCTTAAGTTTGATTTAAACAATAATTACTGCAACCATTGAAGGCTATCATAACACAATCAAACTGAATTTTTTTCCTATGTATTTATATTGTGTTTTAAACTCCCATTCTTCAGCTCCCACATTTGTTTATCGGTGACAATTTTTAATTTCTCAACTCACTGTATATGAAATCTTAATTTATATATTCAAAATAACAGTTTTGTAAAATCATCATTTCCATTCATCACTTTACCCTTATGATTCATTTAAAGTTGAGTTTTAGTTCATTAACTACTATTAAAAATTTACAATATCTAAATTTTATAAATATGTAATGCTTCGTTCGTTATTGAAAAATTATCAAAATTTTCAAAGAAAATCCAAAAACAAAAAAAAATACCACATTTTTGGGGACAAAAAAAAATTATAACCATAAATTTTACCCATAACAATACCATAAAAATAAAATCAAATTATTATTATTATTATAATGGGGTAAATATTATTATGGACAATCCGTTTAAAAGCCTAAATCTAAAAATTTAATGCTTCATAAAGATTTTTTAATACGATTATTAACAAATTTTCAATTTTAAGTCTTCATCTTATTAACCTGATATTATCCAAAGGAATAATAAGTTTGTTTTTCTTTTCTCTCTGTTTTTGTTTTTTTTTTGCTTTCCTGATTATCCTATTATGAATAATGTTATTAAACTGACACATAACATGTATATTATAATATTGGTATATACTCGTATTTATAGCACAATACATTGTAAACTGTTCACCATATGCACATGCTTAAGAGACCCCCACATTATAAGGAAAATCCTTACAATTTCAATATTTTTTTTCTTCTCATATATTTCGATTTCTCTTTTCCTTTTTTTTCTTTGTATAATTTTAGTTTATAAAATATTTTTGAATAAATTCTTGTGAAACGTGTAACTACCTATATTTACTTCTGACATTTCATATTTATTAGATACATTCAATATGGTTATAGTATTGCTTCTCTTTTATAAAATGAAAGTTTGGAAAAAGAAAAACTTGTAAAACTATATTTTGTAGTTTATGTAGTTGAATATACAAGGAAGTTCAAATGAGGCAAAATCAAGAGGAAGAAGAAGAGATGAAGAGAAAAACGAAAAGTTGAAGTTGCAAGATGTAGCATAATCAATGAACGTTTGTTGAAATTTCCATTACCGAAATCATTTTTGTGAGCTTGACATAATATAAGCTTGGTATTTTGAATAAATTCGATAGTTTGAGCACATAGTTCTCATTTTGTTTTCAGAGGATCGCGTTTTCTGTCATATTAACTTTAATTTAAAGCTCTGACTGAGATTTTCTTTGAGATTCTTCACATTTAAATGTTACAATTGAAATGCGAAAATGTTTAATAATTGAAGAAATTAGCAACGGCCTAACAATAAAACAAAACTGATGCAAATCCAAATTGAATTTTCATACGAATTTTACAATACTGTTATTTGACAATTCGTACAATGCAAAAATTAGGGACTTACGAAAAGTAATCTCGCGTCTTCCTTGTCACTGCCAGGTTAGACGAGATTTTAAAATTTTTAAAAATAAAGTATTTTGTATGTCGAATTAAACATTGATTACGTAATGCAACCCTAAAACGATAAAATCCTAAAATTTTCTAAATTCAATGTTTTAAATCAGCTAAAATTAAATTCAAGTTTTATAATTTTTACTTTTACGGACCCCATAGCAACGGAAAATTATGTAAAACACAGTAATTATGAAAAGAAATGAAAAATTTTTCATAGAACATAAATTTTGCCCGACTATAAATATTTCTTCATATTATTATGTAGCAAAATAATTTGGCTTTTATACTGATGGTCATCATAAATAATCAAGCCTTATTGGCCTTGTTAGAATTCAAGATAACCTAAACCGTAGTAGTAGTAGTTGTACCGAAATGATTTATGACTAACAGATTTTGTTTTTGTACTTATGTTGTTCTTTTTTTTTTTGTTTGCCCCCAAATGTAAAATTATAATGTGGTGTTGTTCTGATTTAATGTTTGTGTTCTCTTTTCCTTATACACATATTATATACAACATAATAATTTGGTAAGGAAGGTATGAAAAGAATGAAAAAAACGGAAATGTTATGAAAGATTCACATATAGAAAGAGTGCGGGTTTTCAAAAGATGAAACTTTTTTAATATGTTGTACAAAATTATACTGTGTGCTGGCAGTTATTATAATTGAAGAAAGAAAGGTTTTGCAATTTTTTTTTAAGTAGCTCCTTCTTTATTTAGATATACTCAGGTTGACATTTTTATTTTTAAATTTAAATTAAATAAATTAGTTGCCAGAAAACTGTTTAATTCATATGTTGGCAAAGTAATTTTGTATAACGAACTTGGTAAAATAAGTGAAGGTAAAAAATAGACTTTTGAATAGTTTCGTGGAAATTTAAATATAGTTTGAGTTTCCTAAAGAAGTTCAATATTAATCTGAAATTATGCTTTCTCATTATTTTCGCCAATTTATTATGGACTGAAATTTTAATTTAAATTTCCAATACAATTGAAAGCAATTTCTAATTAACAATTTTTTCAATCGTGTGAGTCTGAAATTCTTTAATGGCTCGTATTCATATTGGAAAAATTGCCTCCCTGATTTACGATTAATTTTCAATGAATTGCAAAATTTTAATTTTAATTTGTTTCTAGTTTCCACGAAAAATTTCAAAAGAATATTTGGTTTTTCATATTAGCTTCACGTATTTTGTTCGTCCATTCGCTTATTGGAAATGTTTCTTTTGAGCTGCTTTCTTTTAAGTTAAATTTCTTAAAAAGTAGTACAAATTTAAGTTTTTTAATAGTGCAAATCGTAAACATCTTATTAATTTGCAAATGTAGAGGTATGATTATTTATTGTGAGCAATTATGGCAACGAGGTCTCAATTTAACAATTTTGTATAAATCATTAATAAATAGCTTGTTTTATAGGAAGAAGAATTTCTTCTAACCCCCGCCATCTCTCAACATATTTCTCCTAAAATTTTACAATTTTCGACACAATTATATTCAACAAATTTTTAAAAATGCAGGAACCAGTAATATATTAGCAAAATAGTAATGATTTCTCCCAAAAGTATGCAATATTATAATAGTAATTTATAAACTTTAAACCTGAAATTGTTTAATTTTCATTTTTAAAACTATACGGTCCGATTTCATTCAATTCTGTTTGCTTTTTACTTTATTGTGTTTTTCATATTGTAGCGAAATATTTTTGTAGCGAATTAATTTTCAATTTAACAGGGGCATAATTAGAGTTGATTTTCTTCATACTGATAAAATAATTAAATTTAATTACAAATTTAATAACAAATTCATAATTTTTCCAGCTTAATAATTTAAAAAATTTCAGCATAATAAATATAAAGCCTAAAATTGAAATTAGTCACGCTGCCGTTCAGTCTATATGCATTCAATCTAATGTCTGATTTTCTTGATTTCTAAAAAAAAAGTATAACCCCAAACAACCAACCACATTTAATGTGAAAATATTTGAAATTAAAATAGGAAAATTCGAAAAATATCGGAAAAATTAAAACAAAAGCACAAAATACAAGCAGAGTAATAAAAACGAAAAAAAAAATTCTTCCAGGACTTTAAGGAAAATGATAAGCAAAAATTAAAAGGACAGAAGATAAATTACTTTTGCAAATGACCATCTATATTTTAGGTTCTTGTTTTCTGTTTTGAATACGTTCTTTTTTTTTTGTTTTTTGCTATATAGGTTTCTCTGGAAAAGACAGGATGTATTTTTATGTTTTGAAAACCTTTACAATAGAGGTTCCATTTTAATAAAATTTTATAATGGTAGCAATACGCCATCTATACGATTAAATTTAAAAGAGTAAAATGAGGAAAATAAGAATACGATGAGAGAAAAGAAGATAAAATTGGAAAAATAAAATTTAGTTGACCCTGATGAAGTCAGTGAGTGCGGGTAAAACAAAGAAGTTAAAATATTAATAGATAAAAAAAAACAGAAATGAAAGAATTAAAGGCAGAATAAAAATAGAAGAAGAAAAAAAGAACAACAAGGATAACATGGTCGGGTTTTTAAATATAAATCTCTAACCAGAGTTTCAGAGTTAAAAAAAAAAGAAACAACAAAAAAAACATACAATTGAAGCGTTAATAACGTGCCCAGAAAGGGTTTACTTTACAAAGTAAATTAGGCGTAAACAAATCGCTTTACTCTTTTTCATTGCATTTTTCTTCTTATTTATTTTTGTTTTCCATTGTTTTTTTTTTCCTATTCTATTTTTTCTATACTATTTTTATCCCATATAGAAAAATGAAAACAAGAAAAAAAAAGTATAATATTTTTATTATCCTGTTTGTTGGTTTTTTTATTTGTTTTTATTGTTGGTATTTTTGTTTTTTTGGTTGTTTTTCTTCTATGTTTTTGTTTTTGTTGCTGTTGTTGTTGTTCTTTTGAAAGGATTGCTTTCTTTTAACCAGTTTTATTGCTTGTAAGAATAATTTGGTTAATTTATTTTTTTTTGTTGTTGTTTATTTTCTTTTGGTTTTTATTTTTTCTTGTCTGTCTCTCTTTCTTTGATGATTCTTTTGTTTTCTTTTTCAAATTTTTATGTTTTTTTTTCTTTGTTATTTTTACGTGAACGTTCAAAACAGGATTTTTGTTAATTTGCTGGTGTGTTGTAAATTTGAGATTTGTTTTCATTCTTCTATAATATTGTAAACAAAAATTCCAGAAAGAAAAAAAAAATTATAATAAAGAAGCAAAGAGAGGGAATGGTGTAAATAAGAAGAAATTAGAAGAGAGAAACAGAGAGAAAGAGATTTTGGTGAGTAATAAATTTTTTTAAACGAATTAAGGTGCTGCCGCTTCAACATTGTTGTTGCTTTGCTATTCTTGCTGGTGGTAATGTTGGGAATAATGGATTGTGATACGAAATTTTTATAATGTTATCCGTTGTTTTCGTATTAATGTTCGGGTTGTTGTTTTTACTTCTTTTTTTTTGTGTGTAATTTATAAAAGGCGAAAATGAGATAAAAGTATAATGGTAGATTACTTTTAATTTTGATGATTTTCAAAATCAGATTCCTGTTTTTTTTCTTGTTGTTTTTTTCCATGTATAGACAAGAGTATTGAAATTAAATGAATTTTTGTGTTTTATCTTAATTTAAAAAAGTAAACTGGGGGAAAATGAGGTATTGGCACATAATTTAATGGTATTTGTATATTGAGTTCTGGGGGTAATCAAATTGATTATGAAAGATGAACTTTTAATGATGAAAATATGAAAATTATTAAGAGTTATGAAAATATTAGTGAAGAGAATTTTAATTTTGTGAAATGTAATTTTGAAAATTGAAATTTTTTTTTAGAAATGTGAAATTAAGGAAAAGGAAAATTATTTGGGACTGGAATATGAATTTTTGAAATTATATAAAAATTTTATATTGTTCTCAAAATTAAATCTTTACATATGAACATAGTCGTTTAAAACTTCTATAAGCAAATATTTCAAGGTTTATGAATGTTACAAATCGAAGTTATTCTGCATACATAATTGAAACTAACTTTAAGGTAAAATTAATTTAGAAAAATTTTAATATTATCCATGAATTTCAATAATTAGCTCAAATTTTCCCATTAGAGAGTAAAAATGTTATGCACCAATTTTTTTTTTAATTATTTGTACAGTAGCATAGTAATTTTCAAGAATCTAAAGCAGCACAGAAATACTTTAGAAATTTATAAAAACATCTGAGTTCCTTAGTGATACCTTATAGATTAGGGAGTTTATACCTTACAGAAAAGTAAAATATTGTACTATGCTCATTATAACATTTTCTCAGAATCTGATTGGCTCAAACGATTTAAACAAATCCTGTAGTGAGTCATGTTTCGTAATTTGGGAATAATTTTCCAGTATATCTTCTAATTTGTTAGCCAACAGTAAAGTAATGGCACGCGTCGAAATACCTACTATGGCAATTAATATACAAAATTATTTTTTCTTTCAGATTCAGGAAACGTATTCTATATTTTTACTAAATTAATAATAAATTAAAGTATTTAAGGCATAAATGAAATTAAAGTCTCCGAAATTTAAAATAAATATAAAATAAAATTTAAAGTAAATAATATAAAAAAATTCTAAAATTTAACAGTAAAAGAAAAAAAACACATTGAAAACAACAAAAAAAAAAATACTTTATCGTCCTAAGGGATAAAGAAAACAAGGGTACTACAATAATTTGAAGAAGTAAATTTTATATTAAAAATAATAAAATATCGAGCGACTTGTTTGTTTAAGTGAGATGCAGAAAAACAGAAAAAAAAATCACTCCCTTTCCATTTATTCACAACGCATACAACATTTTGTTGCCAAAATTCAAGCCTGATCGGTCTACATCGCAAAAAAACATAACAACAAAAACAAGAAGCAAAACTCTAGGTATGAATTTATTTTTTCCTTTGCATTTATTCCCAAAAGAAGGTTCGCTTTTCTCATTTTTTGTTTTTGTTGTATTTTTATTTTTGCTCCAATTGTTCCTTAAAAAAATATAAAATAAAAGTAGAAACAGTTTTTTTTTTTGTTGCCTTTTGTTTTTCGTTAATATCTCCCAAGGCTTGTAAGGGTACTTTATATGGTAGGTACGTCCTGATTTTGATTCCATACAAAAATTCGTATACAAAATTTTCAGCCTTTTGTTATTGTATTTATGCTCTTTCGCTTGTTGGGCTTCATAATAATTCCGCTAAATTTTCATAGCTAAAAATAAAAAAAAAATGAATAACAAACATATATACAAACATACCTTTACATAAAAATATGCTTTACATATATAATTTTACATATACCTACTACATTTATACTGTGTGTTTGTATAGCTGATGCTGTTATTCCTGTTGTTATTGTTGTTGCTATTTGTAGAAAGAAAAGACGTAAATCTTTTTTAATGCCCATTATTTCCGAATGAAATAAAATTTTCACAGGAATTGTTTGAACTGGAACTACAAAATATCATAAAAATTAAACAGAGTATAAAAAACAAAACGCGTTTTTTATATTAAAAATGCAAAATAAAAAAAAAAAATATTTTATTTTGATGCTTTACTTGAATAAAAAAATACAATAAAAAAATATTGAAAGCATAAAATTTTTTTTTTTGAAAAATTTTATTTTTGAGTTATGAAAAGCAGGAACATGATTGAAATATCAATACCTTATACCTTATGAAAGCAACATTGAACAGGTTGAACGATATGAGGGGGAAAATATTGTTGAAATGGAATTTCAACATTTTTATATTCGAATTCTTATGTATTTTTTATGGTTTATTGAAAAATTGGAGTAAAAAAAATATTTTAGTTTTCAAATCTTTGGGAATTGAATTTTGAATTTCATATTGAATGAAGGAAAATACAAAAATAATGTTGGTGTGCCTACATAGTTTTCAATAATCAAAATTAATTTTGAATGATTAAATTTCCTTATATTAATTCCGTCGGTGCATGCAATATGGAATTTAATATTCGATCTGGTTTGAAAATTCCAAAAAATTCATGAGAAAAATTTGCTGACTAAAGGTAAGTATGCATTATAGAATTTTTAAATAAAATTCTATTTTGAGATTTTTAATAAAATCGTAATTTTTTCATACTTAGAGAGCTCAGTTGGATGAGCATTTTCCTAGAAACTGGTTGATCATTTATTGGAGTTCATAAATTGAGTAGAGAAATTTTTTCGATTTTGCTGAAAACTTTTTCTTTTGTTGACATTCTTGTCTGCTTTGCCGTTGTATGAAAAATTATTCATTCTTTTATATTCTTTGAAACCATTTTCAATTCAAAAAGGTGAATTTCAACAACGAGGGAATTTCATCTTAGAGAAGGAGTACAAACGTTTGTAACTCCAAATTCTTTGTTTTGGGAATATTACTATAAATTTCATTGAAATATGTTGGAGTAAGACAAAGAACGTAGCTCCCATATCATATGTGAATGTGAATAGCTCTCATACGTAACAAAATTATTCAATTATTCTAAGGGATCTTTGATTTGTGCATCAATTTGATACAACTTTAAATATTGGCTATTCTATTGCAATTAAATTAATACTTTAGAATTTTCACAATAATTGGTCAATTCAAAATTATTTGTTTATCCTGAAATCTATATAAAAAGTTTTTAATTAAAACAATTTTTTTTAAATCTTTTAATGTACATACATGTGTACTTATATCGTATTTCATTTAATTAATTTAATAATGTTAATTAACAAACAATTTCATTAATTTATTGATAAACAAATAAACATACTTTTGTACTCTTAATATTATTGCCATTAATAAATTATGAGTTAATTATGAAAAGTTTTGATGACAAAAAAAAAAACAAATTCAAAAAGGATCTTAAAAATTTTAATGAATAATTAAAATTTTTGATAATAGCAAAATAAATAAGTAAATTAAATATTTTAAGAAATTTTTTAAATTACTATTGGTCCATGAATCTACATATTTAATGTCCTTATTATTAATTAATAGTGCATTTCATTTCATTTAAAGTTCATTTAAACTAAAGTGCCCATTTTTGAGTAAGTTTTTTTTTCAAGAACAATTTTAGTTATAAAAGAAGCTCGAGATTGTATTATTTGGCATTATAAATTAAAGTAAAAGCTATTTTAAGATTTTTCGAATACATTGAGAATACGTTTGCAAAGGGTACTTCTTTCATAAATATTGTACTTCAGTTCTTTTGTAAAGCATACGATCTTAATTGTTTTCAGATTTGATTTTAAATCAGCTTATATTTGAAAGTAAAAAAAAAATTTATACATTTTCTTTATGAAAAATGTTAAATTTTAAAATAAAATATTTGTTAAAAGCCTTTTTAAAATATTTATAAAAAAAGAAAGGAGAAAATCAATTATTTTAAGAATTTAATTTTGATATTTTGTTGTCAAAAAAGAAAATTTGCCTTCTTTAGCACATTTTTTACAAAATTAAATAAAAAAATATTCCCATCAGATTTTCTTTTTGGTCTAGCCTGGTTATTAGTCTATATCATATCAATGTTCGAATAAATCTTAAATTAATTTCAAATTTGAAACGAACATGTTTGGAAAATCCTGTATTATTAAATTAACATGGCTGGCATATTGTAGCAATCAAAATTACATGCCAAAGTAAAAGTGTTCGTATTCACATTCAATTTAGAATGAAATTCCGATCATATGAAATTTGCATGAGAAAATTTTTTAAATTTGCATACTTTTAGGATATTAATCAATTATAAATTTTTTAGTGAATGTATTTTAAGTCATTATTAATATTGGAGGTATTTCGTTGTGAGAGATATTGACCCGGAGAAGTTGCTCGGATTTATAAAAAGAGGAAGGCTAAACGGAAAACACTACAGCTTGTTTGGAGACGCAATAGATCTTTTAGCCGCGGTGTATCATCGCCCTAATCTGTAATTATTTACAATATAAATAAATCATTGTCATTATCCTTATCAATTATCATTAACAATCTACATAAATCGAGTATGTATTCGTGTATGTTAACCGTGTATTTGTTTTTAAGTAACCAATTTTGCTTTGTCATTACCAATATAAATAGCAATACAAAATTGTTCTTCTTTCTTTCCAACTTCATTGATTCAACTATAGCATCTTTACTGTTCTTTGCTGATTTAGCAATTACCATTTTAAATATTTCTAATGTACTTATTTTATAATACAGTTTCTCTTCTTAAAGCAATTCCTTCCATCTATTTCCACTTTCAAATTCAAGATTTTGATAAAATTTATTAAAAAAAATTTGATGTTATGTGATGGGTTTTGTATAGTAGGACTTGCCAGTATGATAAAATTGTAATAACTACAATAAAAATATTTATCGATCTATTAAATGATTAAGTATTATTGAAATAGAACCGTTCAAATGGTCAATCAATGTATGATAACTTCAAATAAAATGAAATTCACAATATAAACAACGACGTATCCCTACAGTGCAGCCACAGCTATTCAAATGTTTAGTGAAAGCAGCAATTACGTTAACGTGTATTCACATTAAATTCGTAAATGTTTTCTGAACTAAAAAAATTAAATAAACAAATTAAAATCATAAAGAAAATTTTTAAGAGTTCGGTAACCTAATTCTACCCATAAAAACAAACACAAAATAATAGAAATCATTTGTGAAGCGAGATGCAGAGATGAGGGTTGAAAAATTGTCGTACATCATACAGTTTGTTACACATACAATGTACACTTTTCATACAATAAACTGAAAAATGGATTGTTACTCCTTTGATAGTACGTGCGTTTATTTTCTAAGAAAAAAACAAACACAAAAATGTAAAAAAAAAAAGATATTTTTTACGACCAATTTGACTAAATTCTATTCAACATCATGAGCAAAAAAAAAGCACACATACTTAGATCATAAATTTATGTTTTTATTTTTAAGAGTACGTGGTGTGGTGGTAAAATGCTGAAATAAGAAAGGGGTTTCTTTTTTAGCTTCTCGAACAAAAAAAAAAAACGAGATGTGTGCATTAAAGCAGAAAATGTCAGAAAAACTCAAGTTAACAAAAAAAAAAAATTCAAATTTATTGGAAGAAAAATGAACTTTTCGTTGAGAAAAATTTTTTATTGTCTCAGCTAAAAAAATATTATCTATTTTGGATGGAATTGTAGATGTCATACATTAAAATGTGCTAAGAAGACTTGCAAAAATGTTCACAAAAATCCTAAATATTTTTTACTAATTTAGATAGAGTTAAGAAAAATCGTTTAAAGTTCCCTGAAAGGACATATTCTGTGGTTCCAACTCAACAAAATTTATTGTTGATCGACAGCAAACCTAAACAGTTTCATTGAACATTTAACACAGATTGAATTTTATGTTTTAAAGGTATAAAAATTTTAGAAGTTTCATTAATGTTAAGCTGGAACATTTTACATACTGATCTCGATGATTAGGAAATTCCAGGGAAAATTTTGGTGTAAGCCAATAAAATGTCTGAAATTCGTCATCATTGACGTTTAACAGATTGCCTTCGTATAAAACAGGAATTCGAAATCACTTCTTTTTATGGCCGTAAAACTTTACTCCTGAATAATTCAACTTAAATACTCTTGAAGATATTGAGTCAACTAAAGTCTCTTAATACTAAAAGTAATACAAAAATTTTTCGCTAGGGAAAAGAAATTCCCTCTTATTATTTCAAAGTTTACTCAAAATGCAATTCTAGATTCATAAATATTTTAAAAAATTTTATTTCAAATTAATATTCTATAAAATTTTCTATGTTTGCACAAAAATTTTACTGTTGAACCGCATATGTAAAAAAAAAACACAAATAGACTTCTACTGCTGCTGCTACTTCTAGTGAAAAAACAAAAAAACAAGTAGAATTATGAAAAAACAATGACACTTTCAAATTATGGTGGTCACAGCTGATGATTTATGATAATGGCTTATGTGGTTGAGCGGACACATTATTCTTTTAAGAATACGTTGGTAACAACAAAAAAAAACAATAACATAATAAAATAAAATGAAAAATGTAAACAACATAGAAAAACATAAAAAAAGGATTCAAACTTTTTGAGTTTCTAAAAAGGAGCTTTCCAAAGAATTAGAAAAGAGTTGAGATCTTAAAGTCACAACAAAAAACATCGTGTGTTTTTCTTTCTTTTTAACTTACAAATTCATGAAACACAATAACCATTTATAAAAAGCATTTGTACATTTGTGTAGAAGGCACAAACAACAAGAAAGAAACAAAAAATAAAAAGCAAGAAATTTTTTTATATAAATTACTTATAAGGAATCATAAAAAAAGGATATTTGAGGTTAGATTCTCCTTTTTGCTTTTTTCTGCTTTTTTTTGCTTTTGCTAATAAAAAACTTTTTTATTTGTTTCTTTTATTTTCAATTTATGAGACGGAAGCGGTTTTGTGCCTCTTTTTTTTCCTTTCTTTTTTCTCTCCTGTTTTGATTCTCTCAGATTTTTCGTTTTGTTGAGTTGAAATGACATTTTGAATGTTATTTACTTGAGTGATTCATGTGTGTAAATAACAATATAGTCAAATACGTTACGTCTGAAGCGAGAATTATGGTCATAAAATGGAATTTTTAAAAGAACGAGTAAGAGAGAGAGAGAGGTAGAAAGAGAAAGAAAATGAAAAACAAAATTAATGAGGTGTATGAGTGTATGTGACGTTTTACTGTTTAAAAAAAATAACATTTGTGACGTAAAAAAAAATTTATTGTGTAAATATTCAGTGATTTATGCGTAATGTTGTTCATTAAAAAAAAATATTTATGGACTACGCCTTTTTTTATTATATGTTTTTTTTTTTTTGATTACATGTACTAAAAATGCAATATAAACGAAATCATACGGTAATTTGAATTGGAATATTCAGCCATTTTTATGTTACTATTAAATTTTAATATGTTTAATTTATTAAATGGTAATAAAATTGATTTTAGAACACATGTACTAAAAAATTTTATAACGACTTCATGGCGTTTAAAGTGGGGAAGAGAAAAACCAAATTTAAAATTTGGGACTTAATTAATAATTGGCGCTTATTTTTAGAAACTTTGAAATACAATCGAAATATAAAAAATTTGAAAATGTACTAAAAAAGTTCTAAAAATAACTTAATTTAATTTATTCATTCAACAGTTCTTTCTGATAAGGCTGCTTCCAAATGAAGAAATAGGTAAAAAATAGAAATAATTAAATTAATGTGAACTTAGATGGAAATTAGTCTTATTACCTAATCTAAATGGTTTGGAAGGGCTAGTCGATCTATTCACATATTTTGAAGATTTTGCATCACTTTCATTCCGATCAACAAAGACGATTATTGTTTTTGTTAGAGTTGTTCCACCAGAAGGAAAAACTAAAAAATTAAAAAATGCGAAAATGAAGTAATTTTAATGTCGTCATACTTTAAGTTTTAGGTACTGAATAACGGAATACTTCTGCTTTAATCCAATTTTTGTACATAATTTCGCTCAAAAGACGCGAAAATTACTTATAATAGATTATAATTCAAATTATTCAAGTATAGCACGTAAAAACGTAACGAATTCGGTATCTAAAATTTTGACATAATTTTAAATACAGGACGACCCTGATTATGTTAAGTTTGTGAAAATTTGTTCACTATAGTCTATTTAAATATAATTTATCAGTACACGCCAACATGTTTTACACTCTAAATTAAATGATCCTTAAAAATAATCGAAAATCTTTAAAAATATTTTATTTTCCAGGAATATTTTCAAAACTCTTCTTCGTCTTCTTAGAATATTCATTTTTAAAAGCATTTATAATTTAATTTATGAAAAATCCTTTTATTCTTTAATATTATGTACGTATGCATGTGTGTATGTATTTGCCCTATAATATTTTGAAATATAATTGTATTTAAATTTGAAATAAAAAATTGAAGTATTTTTCTGATTTTAAAATATCATTAAAATCTATAGAGGATTACGTCAATTATTCAATTTTTATGTTAGAAAATCTGTCAGAAAATTGGACTTCATCCTTTCAATCATGTTACAAAAATTTTTTGTTTCCCTATTGTTTTTGTAATATTTTCTATGTTTGGTTGTGTATTAGATTCGATTCGGAAATTTTAACCTAATTTTTTTCTATATCCATAGATATTTGGAAAAAAAGGATTTTTTTTTGTACAGAATTTTCACATTTGAATTTTTTGAATGCTTAATAAATCTAATTTTAAGTATTTTTATGGTACAAACATCATTCATTCTCAATATTAAAATATCCTTACTAAAATTTTTGTCTGTTTCAATTTTACATTAAGCCTAATACAATTTTGCTTATAGGGTACTTTATATATATATATACAACATTAACTTTTGAGTTTTCTCATTTTCATTCTCTATTCTACATGAGCATGAAAAAGCGAATTGAATATAAATTTTAATTTTTTTTCCATTTCTAATTTCTTCCCTATAATCTCAAATCAAATTTTATTCCCTGTGGGATGTATAAGTATTACATATCAAAATGTCAGAAAATTAAATCAATCTGTTAGAAGAATATACAAGAAGCATAGTGTGTGTTTTTTTTTTGAGATCTACTGGAGGCTGTTAAATTGTACATTTATCAAATATCTGTCGTTTCTCAGTTCTTTTACATAATCTTTTTTGTTTTGTTTGCTTTTAAATACAAATTTGTACTAAAGAGATTACCTACTACGACTACTACTGCTAGAATATACTAGTATATTATTTGGATTGAGGTTATGGATTTTTGTCTGCGTGCTTATTACTTTTTATATTTTCCGAGGTTTTTAATGTTATGTCAACTTATTGTATCAATGTCAGTCAAAATCAGAAAAAAAAGGAGAGAATTTTGTTTTTTTTTTTTTCAAAGTAGGCAAAATATAAATCCCCAAGATTCGCTAAAAGATTTCGATATATGGATGTACGGAATATGGAGATTGAGGTAAAATATGGGAATTATTTCAAATTAGGTGAGTATTGTAAGAATAATAATTATTGTTGGTGAATTTTTGAAGTTAAATTTTGAGTCAAATTGGTTTATTAATTCGGGATTATGTTATTTCTGAGAGCTCATTGTCATACTTTTTGAAAGGCTAATTTGTTAATTATTGGAAATTTAATGATTGTATATAACCATTTAAATTTAATTATCTACTCAGTAATTAATTAATGAGAAATAAATTTAAAAGCAAGTACACATTTCATTATTCGATAAATAAGGTTGTAATTCACAAAAGTACACAAATTACAGCCGCAATTTCCTATCGTCGCAGTAATAATGTTCAATATGCCAAACATAAAATTAATGGAAATACTGCATCCTTAATTAAATACAGGTATGCCTGCACGTGCACTTTTACGCGACTAACTTATAAAATAAATTATTTTAGATATTGAAATTGATGTGTAGACAAAAAAAAACAAAAACAAAATATGCTCTTCAACTCAACTTAATTCAATCATTCCCATCTTATTACAGGCAATCTACGTGACATTAAAGCGCAATTCTTTAACATCACGTCCTCTGTTTTAAAATTTGAATGAAAAAGGTTAACAATATTCCGATGCCAGTTACAGCCTTGATGATTTTAAATTTTCCTTTTTTTTTTATTTTTTCTCTTTTAGATCGTTTTCTAATACCATAATACAATTAATCTATATATATATTTTATATAAAATATATTTGTGTATGTATAAGAACAATTTGCTATAAAATTTAAAAGGCTAAGAGAGAGAAAGAGAAATAAAAAAAAAAAAAACCATAACTGTGACAAAAGTAAAATATTTTGTTATAGGAGATTGAAAAGGATGTGGTTGGTTGCTTAAATGTTGGAGAAAAATTTGAATTTTATGAAAAAAAAAGAAAATAAAAAAAAAAAAAAGACTACAATATTCAACACAATATGAGCAGAAAATTTTTTAAATAAAAATCCTGGTAACGAAATCCTCTAAATCTTCTCTGACTAATTGAGAACAATGGAGTGATCCTTTTTTGATTGAATTTTGCGGTTTATATGGATAAGACTTATTTATAGTCTGGTGATGGTTCAATTTGTTGGATTTGATTGGATTTATTCTTGTTTAGTTAAAAATTCTTGAAAAATTTTTTTCCTTTTCTTCTAAATTAAAATTCCTTTGACGAGTGGAGAAGAATATTGAATTTAATGTTGGTTGTTTTTTTTTCTTAATTGCTGTCAGTAGCAGCAAAAATTTTTGGTTTTTTTTTGGAAAAATATTAAACTTACATAATAGAAATTTGGATATTTTGTTACTTGTTGCGGTTTTGACTGCTTATATTATAAAGTAATTTAAATTAAATCTTAATTAAATATTTACAGTTTAAAATCTCCATTATGTATTGGTCTGCTGATTTTCTTATAATATCTCAAAATATATTCTGGATTAGGTCTACTTATGTACTTCTTTTATTTTATGAATGATTTTTGAAAACTTTATGAATTTCTATTAAATATTTCAAATTAAAAAATCGTGTGGATAAAATATAATTTTAAAATTTTATGATTACTAGATAATGGCATTCAATATTGTAACAATTTGATTTTAAAAATTTAAAAATTTGTAAATAAAATACAAGGTAACACGCAATTTCTTGGTTGAATACTGCACTACCCATCCACTGCTTTGTTCCAATTATTGATTCGTTTAAGAAAAATAATTAGATCAGCAGCGTCTTAGAAGACATTCTTCTTCATAGTAAGCAAACCACTTAATTTGCAAATTTTTTAAAATTCTTATGGCTTGTGGCCATAATCACCTTTATATTTTGAATATTTTTAACACCACTATTTTATTAATCTTAGCTGCCTATTACATATTTGCATTCCTTAAAAATCTTACTATACTAAAACAAAACAGCTCTTTTAAGATTTTATGTAAAAATTTTTTAAATTCTCTTAAACTTTAATAATTTATAAGTTCACATCGTACATATAGAATCAAAGTAAACATTTCAGAATCAATATGAAAATTCAAAAAAAAGACAAAAAAAAAACAAACAAATTGAACTGGAGAGGAAGAAAAATCACAAGAATTTCTTTTATCTTGATTCAATTGCAAAATTGAAAAATTCTTAGTTATTTTTGAAGAAAATCAAAGGAGTTCTTTACGTAATATTCTCGGCCGCGCTAGTATAAAAGATTTCAGACAAAGTTATCATTTTGTTCTTTGTTTATAATAACAAGATGTCGGATTTCTAAAGATTTAGTTTGAATATAATTTGTTTGCTACAAAAAACGATAACTAATTCAAGTAAAACTTAAATTTATTTCGAAACTCGCTTAACGAAATTTATTACCATTATGCAATTTAGTCTCTTTGAAATTCCTCCTATATGTATGCAATGAATGACAATGAGAGAATTTCTTTGTTAGAATTTCGTTTTCATCACTTAAACCTCAATCTTTTATATAAATATTACTTCTAGATTTAAAAGAACACAAGGGGAAAATATGATATTCTGCAAACCATACGAGCTTAATTGGATGCATTTTTATGTTAAGTAAACCCAACTTATTAGAAAATTTGTTCGGAATTAATTAGAAAATTTGTTCAATAGCAAGCACACTTCAATTTAATGCCCGAGAAAACCAAATTGAACTACGATTCAATACAAACTAAAAGCCAATTACTATTACAAAAATTTCACTTCATATTTGAAATTTTCAGTATAAATAGTACAAAATAACCAATCATAGTTTTATCGATTGTAAAATAGGGCAAAGAGAAAGAAAACTATGAAAAAAATTTATTAATGGTAAAAGAGAAAGGTAAACATGAAAATTTGTGAGAAAAAAAAAAGAAAAAGTAGAATGAGAAAGAAATTATTTTTTGTGAAGAAAAATTCCAGGAATTCACCTAAAAAACACCTTTATTGAACAGTTACTTTTTTCGATGATGGTGATAAAATGCCACCTCACATTCCTGGTCTAGGTGTTCTCATATAAAAAATGGCGATTTAAAGTTTTTTTATATGTTCAATTTTGAATGAAATTTTTGATTGTGTTAGAGTTTACTGTACATAACAGTGAATTGTGGGTGAAATTCCTGTATACATTAAAAGCATTCTCCGATCTCTTACATAATTTATAAGATCACCTTTGGATAATGTCCTGTTCTGGCAGTTACATTTTATTTGTATACCATTTTGTGTCTTTTATTTTCTCTTTCTTTTTTTTTTTAGTGAAAAAGAGAGAAAACAAAAAATATTATTTTTATAGAAGATTTTTTTTTTTTCTTTTGTTCAATTGCTCAGTCTTACGTTTTGCTTTTTTTTTTGTTTAAAATTTTCAATGTTTATTTTTGTACGCGAAAGTTAAGGTGGGAAGGTATAGAGGGAGTGAAAATTCAATTGAAAACTTTTTAATATTTTCATTATTGTATAAAAGAAAATTTTTTTTTGTTTGTTGCAAAGAAAAATGTTTTCTCTCAAAAGAAGAAAGTGAAGAAATTTTTTTTATTTTTTTGAAAATTTCGTTATAATTTCGCATTTTTTACATTTTACAATTTTTAAGTATTTTACAAATAATTTTCAAAATTTCATGACATCAAAAGAATGACTGAAAGAAAAGGAAGAGAAAGAGAGGAATAGAGAGTGAGATTGTGAGTGCAGGATGAGGAAATTCAAAGTTTTTTAGAAAAAGTAGATAGTTATACTCATTGTGCCCTTGTCTGTCTCAGGACTCATGCTTTAGTGAACCGGAGCAGCTTGTGCGTTTATTAAAAACTCATTTCTGTTTGCTTAATGTTACTTTTTAACTACAAAGGAGAGACTAGAACTAATGAAATAACATAAATTTTTTGCTTTATGTAGAATTACTTGGCTTGACTAATTACCTTGCTAATTTTTATATGCATTTTAGACTTGACTAGATAACATAACCTCTCCTACCATCTCTGTGGTTTCGTGACATAAATAAGATCGAATTTAATTGCTGTGAAAATAGAGAAGATGCATTTTTAATTATCATGCAAAGCATTGAATCTAGTAGTGCAGTTCAGGGCTAAACATCTTCGTTTACTTCACTTTTTCAACTAATTCTCGACTTTATCTTAAGGGACGCTTTATTTTTTTTTCTGTCATTAATATAAGAAACTTTTTCCTTAATTTGCCATCTTACCTCCGAGTCACTGAAATATTGAAATAAAAGAATTCAAAGTTTCTTTTGTCATTTTCCAATGTAATCAGCACCCGCAGTTTTGTGTTCTTTTCATTTTCTTTCTTCTCTTTTTTGTTTTGTTCCCTGTATTTATGCTTTGTTCTCACTTTTTAAGTGAAAACTTTGCAGTTTGAATTTAATTACGATTATCATTTACTTTGTTCCGTTTTATATTTCTTCTACGAAATGCCTCTGATGTTATGCTTTGTATTGACAACACAAAAAAAAAATAAATAAATATTGTAAATTCGCAATTTAACCGTTATTTGTGATGTCGATAACAAAATACATAAGGAGGAGAAAAGAATAAAGCTGTTGAAAATGTCTAATAAAAAATATTTAAGCTTAAGATTGTAAATTCGTGTGATTTTTATTGTATGGGCACTTTTGAATGGAAAATATTTGAAAATGAAAGAAAATTTAATAAATTTTAAAGTAAACGAATTTTAAAAATTTAATTTAATTTGGAATTTCAATTACTTTCGTATAGCTAGCGTTTCGTAATTCGAAAACTCTATCATTGCTATATCTAGTTCTCCGCTTGCAAGATAACAATATAATCAATTCACATCTTATATTTGTATTACTTGCTGAATTTAAAATTTAAATAATTCCGAAAAAAATTTCATAGCTTGCCTAATTGACTAGGTGTTTTAGAAACCATAATATTAAAAAAACTAGTATTCTGTTAAAGTTGTGTTAAAAATACTTACAAACTTTCTTAAATCAGTAGGACTACTAATAAACTTTAATGGTTAACCACAAAGCAGTACAGTCATCGTCTCATAAGGTGATCTATTTTCTTCCATTGCATTTAAAGAACTTCTTCTCAAAGTTTTTGAACATGAATAGAAATCTTGTTACTACCAGTTTCTTTATTAAACGACGTTATATAAATATCAGCTGTTTGGTATATAAATGATTGATTCATTTTATGTAATGTAAACTAGTGTGTGAGAACTAGAACAGTGACTTAACTGTTTTAGTGACAATGATCCAGGATTGTTTAGTTCGGATATTAATCAAGTGTGCCTCGATTCCTAAAAATATATCTGCAGTTACGTACTTAGGATCGGAGTAGCATAAGTGGTGACTTACTATAATTATCAGAAGGTTAATTTTCGATACTCGTCCTAGCGGCCAACGCCTATTTAAATTTCAAACATTTGAATGTTTAGAAGTTTTAATACAATCAAAAATTTGATTTGAGCTTGACCAAAGACATTCTGTTTTTGTTCCATTCATCATTGCAATATTTTTTCGGAATTTTATAAAATAAAATTTAATTTTAAATAATTTTACTTAAAAACGTGAATTGCTTTTTAAATCTTTGTATTTTCCTGATTCTGTGAGCAAAACATAAAAATATTTTCAACAATAACGGTCCCATATATGCAGTGCATTGGAAATCAGTGAACCTTTAAGAATTTTTTTTTTCTTCTTTTTAACTGTAGATACCGATTTAAATATTCCCACATATAAAAAAAATCAGATACACAATATACTCTTGTAATCATGTAACAGATTTTTGTAATCGCATATGTATAAAGCATGGATCTTAAAAGTTACATGAAAAATAAAATACAAAACATAAGTATTTATGGTTATACAATATACATACATATATACTATAAGAATATTCGTGTATATATTTGTATGTATATAAGGATGTAGGAATGTAAACATAACATATTTTTGAATAAAATCAATAAACTGAAGTTTCTGAATTAAATTAGAATAGTTTATTTTATCTATTTTGTTCTTTTTTTTTGTACTCAAATATTGGTTATAACTTTGTCCAAGTGGGAATCATAATTTTTTCTTATACTTTCTCTTTTTTCTTCGATACATTCATATTATATATTTGTTTATGTAAGTGTATATTCGAAGGATATTTGAAATTCAAATCTGTAATCTCTAAAGACAAACAATATGAAACATAAAAACTTATTTGTAAATATTAGAAGAAGAAAAAAGGAAGGGAAAAAGAGAAAAAGAACTCAAAAAAAAAAAGATGATGAATGTGCCCGAAAGGACTTTTACTAGCCTTGTCTATTTATCAAAATAAATAAAAAATTTGAGGTAGAAGATGAGGATTATGCGGGCAAGTGAGAGAAAATTTATACAAGTTTAACTTGATTTTTTTTTGCCTTAACTAAATATTTTATTTGTAGGAATAGTTTTTCTTTTCTTTCATGGAAGGGCTTCAAGGTTCACATTTGATGTGAACAGTGCATATTTGACTATAATGGCTAGCTTAGCCTTTAAGAATCTAATAAAATTATTGGAACAAACTAAGTTTAATTCAACATTTGTGGTAAAATTTAATAGTTTTTTAATTAAACAACAGTCAAGAACTTGAAACTTTTACAACAAATTTCACCTATTTCAATCGAAGTCTTAACCAGTTTTTGGTCTCGGCAGTTCCGTCTTAAATTCGAATGTGCATTTAGAATTTTATTGAAATTATTCAACTTAAAAAATTTAATTTATTCTCCAAAATTGGTACTTGGCATTGCCTTTTTGTAAGGTGAAATTTCTTCAAATTTGTGGGGCGTGATTAGACGCAAGTTTAAAGCAAGAAAAATTTAAAGATTTCTGTAATTTTCAATTAATTAAATGAAAAATGAAAAGTCAGAATTGTTAGACTGATTATTTTGCAAAAATTTCCAGCAAATATTAATTTTATCTCATAATGGTTCAGCGCGAAATTTTCTTACTTTTTTCCTAAAAACTTTTTGAAATATAAAATTAGGTATGATTTTGAACAATACCTCTCTTATTGTACAGTAACACACTCGAAGAAGAAAGATATCAAGATGTAAACTTTATAGATAAGAGAAATTTTAACATAAGTGGGACATAGGAAAAAAAAATTCATTTACAAAAATATGAAAGTTTTCTTGATTTTTTATAAGTGAATCAGAAACATAATTTATACATAAAGATGTTCTAAATATATACATATATAAATGTACTTAGGTAAATATAGAACAAGTGCTATTAATTATGTATCATTACGGATGGTTTTCTTATAGCAAGCGGATATTCTTGCAAGTTGTATTCAATTGGATTTTTAGTTCATTCACTTAAGTTAGAATCCTTTGAGCATATTACTCGTATATTACATGTGTAGTTGGACAGAAAAAATTTCATAAAGGTTGAGCAGAGCTTGGGAATTCGTTTAAAAAATTCAAAGGGTTTTTGGTGTTCGGTCTGCATTAGTCTCTTTTAAAAAATATAATAAATTTTTACCTTGCCTTTCTTCATTCCTGAATAAACGACAATAAAACTTTAATACCGAGGCTCTTTGGCAGGTATGAAATCGCCAAAATCAAGATGTAAATGTGAAATCAAATATAGTTTGCGATGCGAAATTTTCTAATTCTTTTGACTCAGTTATCCTGCTAATTTTTCTAACTTGAAACAAGAGTCTCTTATTCCATTATTTTATGTCCTATCCTCTTACTCCTGAAATATGAAAAGTTTTCTATAAGTTTTATTGTTTCTAATTTGAAAAGGACAATATAAACAATAATTATCAATAATCAATAATCAATAATTGTACATATTGACAATATTTTATCAATTTAGTATCACAAATATATAAAATTATGAATAAATTTCAATTGTTTTATATTTTATTATTGTAAGAGAATTGAAGTTGTACCTCCACCAATTGAACTATGTACCTATATATATATAACTGTTATACCATTATATAATGTTCGACAGGATAATAAATGAAATTGGGAAAACAAAAGAAAAAGTATAATGAATATAAAAAAAAAAAAAATTTATATAAATTTTATTTATTACACTTGTATGTGTGCAGATGTGCTTAAATTATACAAAATATAAATGTATAACAGTACAATTGTATAACAGTATTTTGTGTAAGAATTTATTTAAGTATTTGTTCTTTTGTAGATCGTAAATTGATTTTTTGTGTACTGAAGGAGGGCTGGAGAGACAAAGACAAGGAAAACAAGAGACAATAAGAATATTATAAATTGGAAATGAAAAGAATAATAAAAAGAAAAGGAAAATTAATAAAAATTGAATAAAACTATTTGCTTGTCTCTTTTGTTTTTTTACTGTTTCTTGTTTTTATCGAATTATTGTATCGGATACTTTTGGGGAATGAATGGAAAATTTTTTCTCCTAAAACAAAAAAAAATTCAATTTTACTAAACTAATAAATTTAATTCTCATTTATAATTCTAGAGCAATATGAATGTACTAAAGTGTATGCAAAGGTTTAGAAAATTTGTAACTACATTTCTGTTAAATATTTTTTAATACTAAAGTGTTGTGTTGCATTGTTATTATGTGCAATACGTGACACATGAACTTGTTTGTTTTTTTTAGCTTCAGGTGTACATGAAGTTGTATGGAATATGTGTATATGTTACTAATTTTATTGAGAAAAAATTTTATTAAGAACAATATACGAGAAAAAAACATTTCATACAATACAAGGTATGTGAGGTTTCGAACACAAGGAATGTGTGGTGACATTTGGTTTGAAGTAAAATTTTTTAAATTGTGGTTTAGTACAATTCCATCATTTCGGAGTTTAAAAAAGAATTCATATGCGTTTGTAATTTAAGTTGTAGTTAGTTGATGACCTGATCACCTGGTGACATATTCTTATAATTAAATGGTTTTTGATTTGGAATTTTATTCTGCAAAAAAATTTTTTTTTGTAAAATAAAAGTAGAGGGCTCTTAAGGTATGCGACCTTAGGAAATCGGACGGGCTCCTAGCAATTTCTTGGGGTACCATTGCCTACCTCAATGCAGTCTACGCAGAACACTGATCGCTAGAGGAGCATGCAGTTAGGCTGGGATTGCTCTTCAACAACGTGTCACAGCTGCCAGAAATGGATAAGAAGAAGACGATTTTTTACTATGTGTGCGAGTGTCTGGCTTTGGGCTTGGCCAGACTGATAACGTACGACAAAGCAAGTGTGACGGAGTAGTTTATTATTTCTTTAAATAATTCAAAAACATGCAGTATCTTTCGATATTTTCATTTATGAATATTGCTGCACTATTACTGATCGACTACAATAAAATTCTCCTCACAAAAAAAAAAATTTATTTATTAAGTTTAAAAGAATTTTTGAGGTTATAATTTTCTATTGAACTAGGTTTTTATTATCTAGTGTTGTTATAGAAATTTTTTTTATTATCTTAGATTTTATATTGTTACTAAAAATTTAATTGTTCAATTTTTACCATTTGCAAATTTTTTTTTTTTTAGAATTTATTAGAATTATTTAAAAATTTAATTAAAATTTATTTAGAAAAATGTGTTCTAGATGTAGTAAGGAAAATTTATACCGAATGATTTCCTGCATTCAAAAATATTACAAAAGAATATTTTAGTAAAAATTTTTGGTATATTTTGGTACGTGAGTTTTTGGTCTTCCAAAATATAAAAAGTATTTTTTAATATTAATTAGTAAGGATTTAGGTTTTGGTTAATATAGTAACTATGGTTGCACTGCATCAAACCGAGGAAGAATTATTTTTTAGTTTTTAGAATTTGAAATAAGCATTTAATTTTTCTATATGTAGATTCTGTGATTGTAAAATACTAAAATATATTTGTTCAATTTAAGGGAACATTACATTGCAAGATGGAAGAATATTCGACAATATAATTTGTCGCACGACTGACTGAATTCTAAATCTAATTGGTCATGTCACGTTCGGCTCTGTGTATTCTTGACAGTTTTGTTTTGGAAGACTTATTTGATAACGTGAGGAGCTATCCCTGTCTATATGTACTTATTTCTCTTAAAAATATAGGTGGCGGTATTTTACATAAGTGATCTTGCATTATTGGAACAGGTGTTAGAAAACGAACATTAAAAATTATCTTTTAAAAGCTTATAATTGAAGTGATTTCCAAATGCTCTACAACGTACCTTTATTTCTGCATGTTTAAAATCAGCCTCATGAGACTTCATATTTGCATATATCAATGAAAGTATTGTAATCGTATCAAACAATACTTTATTTAGCTGAAACAATATTCATAGAGAAATTTAGACTTGTATGATTGAAATTTTTCGATTACGATGATCGATCAACCTTTGTGTTTACATCAGAATACAGAATAACTAGACCTATATAACTGATCGTTTTTTAAACCTTTGAGCATTTTTAAAAAAATTGTCAAGAAATCTTATATTAGGCTAACATATTGGAAGCAGCTCGTGGATCAAAACGAAATTTTGTATAAGAAGAATAGATTTTTATTCTTGTAGCAAAATAGAAACTCTTTTAAGGACTTAACTTGTTTTTTTCGGATTACGTTAATTTATTAAGGCCGATGCAACTATTCCTAAAATTTTTGTTCCTAAATTAGTGTGAAAAAGACATTTAGATAATTTTCCTACTCTTTACTAGTAGCCTAACTAACGCTTACCTAGTCTGAATAAATTTGTCCATATTTGATTAAATAACATTCAGAAAACCAGGTTTCTTATTACTACTCTTAATATAACAAGAAAAAAATAAGAAAACTTTTTTACTTCAAAATAATTTTCAATCCCTTTTCATTTTGATTTGCCGGTTGCCGGTTGCATTACTAAATTACACTCATATTTTTTAACTGCGGTTATGAAAAATTTTATTGAAAAACTTCATTTTTAATAATAAAATTTTGTTGTTGGAACAGTGGAAAGGTTTTGAAAGATTAAATTTTCCAATACATATGACGATTTTTTTTTTTATTTTTGAAAGTTTTCCTCCTTTTTTCTTATTTCCAACTTAAGTGGATAATCGAATTAGTAAAGTTCTTCCTGCTTGATAAAAAATAAAAATTATTTTAAGAATATTAAAATTTTTTTTTTTGTTATTCTTGTTTCATTTTTATACTTTTATTCCTTAATATCCTTAATGGATTTACAAAATAAAATAAGAACAGAAAATTTTAATCTTATTTCTATTTTGTTTTCATTTTTTTTCTCAGTGTTTTCATATAAAATTGTTGTTGTACTTTTCAAATTTAATATGGGTGTAATATTGTTGTTGGTGTAATCTTTAAATTCTTCCATGGAAATAAAAACTCGTATAGTATTAATAGATTTCCTGTTTTTCATAAAAATAAAAAAAAAGGAATATTGAAATGAAATTTTAATTGAATTTTTGAAATTCAGATTTCTTATTGTTTCTTAAAACGTATTAAGATTATAGAAAATAGAATATTTTTTACTAAAATTAAAGAAAATCTTAGAAGAATATGGGAATTTCTTAAAGAATTCTGTGTACCTTTTGTTTTATTGAACGAGATTCATAACGTCGGAGTAGAATGTTTGTATATTGAATTGCATTATTGCAACATTCGATATTTTATATTCACGATTTTATTAATTATAATTTCATACAGTTCAGAACTTGTGAACATCTGGGTTGTTAATGCAATATTAAATGGTTCGTACTGGTTTGAAATTTTCCACTCCATAAAATTGAAATCAATTTAATAGAAATTTGAAAATAATAATTACATTTTCCTCGATATTTTGATGAGGAATATGTGAAATATTGAACGAGAATGTGGGCTCTAAATATTTTATTTATTATTTTTTAGTGGCCCCTATTTACAAACAACGAGTGGATTATTTGATTTTCTCATCAAATATAAAATAAATTTATTTTAATTTTGTCAAATTCTAATAGCACAAATTCAAATATTTTATTAGAATTCTTGAGGAAATTAAAATTTTGGGTAAATACTTCCTTTATTCTCATAATTTCAAGATAAATATCTTAAAATTATAACTATAGAATAATTATATATGCAAAATATTAATCTAGGTCATGACATTTTGTTATATAATCCTTAGAGATTATTAATGTAAATTTAAACAAAAGCAAGATAATATACTGTTATTAAATTATCAATAGTATCAAAACTAATAATATGTAATTAAATAACTATTGTTTTTCAATAATAAACAGTTATGTTTATTCAAAAAATTTATTAATCTAATCTAATTTTCAATTATGATTAAAGAAATATAGAATATTAAATTGTATAGGATTGATTAAATACTGGTATAAATTATAACGATTTTGAATTTGGTGATTTGTTCACATAATATGATAATGTATAGTAGGAGTTTTCCAGGATATTCTATATATTATACAAATTATATGCTTCAGTGAATTCGAATCAAGCCAATGGATTTTAAAGTACTAGATTCTGCTTGAACAAATTGAATTTAAAAGTAATTTTCTACTTTATTCTCTTTCAAATTATATCAATACATAATAAAAAATTGCATACTTTTAGGGAAATCCGAAAAAATTAAAAAACGCATGAAGAATGGTCAAATTCATGAATGGTCATTAAATCAGTTATCAGTTAAAATAAATAATTAGGGCTTTGATGGCAAGATTTTTTCTTTTAGTTTTTTGCTTTTGCCTAAAGATTTGAAGAGGGTAACATTTTTAAAAATAGAAATATATGAAAATTGTAATTTTGTTAAATTATGCGAGGTGATAACTTACCTTCTGAAAGAACAGAAGAGAGACCTTGAATGATTGGGTGTAAAAAACGAAAAGGTGATTGAAATAATAACCCTGACGTCGGTATCATACTCTAAGAAATTAAATGTTCACTCCGAATTATAGTTGAACGATAAATGAAAGATTTGAACCTTTCGGAATCCGGACTATCGCTTGATTCATCTATAAGACTTTACACCTCCACAGTCAATTTAAAAAAGAAAAAATATTCAAACCGGAGAGTAATTTCTTACCGTATTTGTTTGGAGGAATGCGAAAGACAAGACATTTACTATGCAAATGAGAGACGGTTTTATTTAGCGCTTAAAATTTTTAAATTTGACCTTCTGCTTCAATATTACGATTTGTAGGAGTTGAATTATGCCTCGTATTTTCTGATATGGAATCTCTTTATGGTGTTCGTTCATTTATCACTAATTCATTATTATTTTACAGCTTATTGCATTTTGAGTTTTATATTCTGAATTATGAAAATGAAATTAGCTGCAGTGACGAAGAGAATTATTGGTCCTTTAATTTTATTATTAGAAAATTGACAATTAAAGCAGTTTTTACTATAAACAAACTATTTATTATCTGATTTTCATCTTAAAAAACATAAGGTCCCAAACAAATTTCAATTATTATTAGAAATTCAATTTAATTCAGTTTTATTTTTAATCAATTAGGGCTTAAGACCTATTTTTGGATAATAAATGAATTTTATTTTAATTAATATAAAAGAGGTGTCCATTTGTTTTGCCTTTTTTTTTTGCCAATTTTTATATTTAATTTTAATTAAAATTCACGCACCTAATGCAATATTTTTAAAAATAGTTCATAATTTAGTATTCTTACCTATCCAAATGTGGTATGGAAAAGGATAACTGAAAAAAAAAATTTTATTTAAGTGTAATTAGTTTAATATTTTTATGAAACAAAATTCTATAGAATTTATCAGTTTAAGTAATGGGTTATTATAGTGATATAATTATTTTTTTTGCAATAAATTCACCACACCTGTTTATTTTTTCTATCCTTTGAGGATAGTTATTATTTTCTATTACAAGAACAAAAACAAAACAAAAAGGATAATATAAACATTAAGTATGTCAACAATATTCACAAAGGACACACCTAATATGTACATACAAAGTATACATATACACATAATATCATGTATTTAGGTTTTATATAGGATAAATAATATAGGGACCCACATAATATTTTATTATTTTTAATAAACTTCATTTAACGTTAATAATAATATACGTAATATTTTATTTTTGTATCTTCATATTATTATAAATTCCATTTAAATATAGGTTTGAAGTATATTGTTGTTGTAGGAAAAGGTATCTTTGCATAAAAATAAAAATAATAATAATTAATCATATTAATAATATAAACAACAAATAATAATAATAATAAAATTAACATTTTTATGAAATGTAAATGTATATTCAACTCCCACACCCCTTGAAACATGAAAATAGAAAAAAATTTGTATAAATATTTTGTTTTACACACATTAATAACATATACAAAAGATACCAGTACCACAAATATATTCAAAATATCCTTTTTTTCTCGTTTTGGAATTTTAGAATATTAGAGAAAATTGTCCTTGTTATTATTGTAATTAGATATGATGCCATGGTTAAAATATGCATTACCTTGTCACAATAAAACCTCATAACATCAGCTATCTTATATATGTACAAACATCATAATTTCCATATAAATGTGTATCCTTTTGAATAAATAATGACAAGAAGAAGCAAAAAAAACAACAAAAAGTAAAAAATTGTATATTTGACACGTTGAATATAAAAATATGGCGATATATGCTTTATAGCACTACAGGGTACACAAAATATGGAAATATATTACTCGTATTATATAAGAGGTTATGGGTAAAAAGAATGAAAAAACAAGAAATAATAATTTTTTTTTTGTATTTTTTATGATTCATTCGAACATCACCATTACATTCCACATTACAATATAACAAGATTATTTTCATTCAGTATACACATATGTAGGATGTTTGTATAAAATGTGTTTATGCATAATGTAATTTAAATGAATCCTTCATTTGTTTACTTCCTTTTTTTAAGTAAAATGCTTGTGTAACAAAAACCCTTACAGTTCATGTATACTTTTGTGATCTTTTCCTTGTACTATGGAAAAGGTGTTCCTTGACATCATAACATTACAGTGCATGTTTGGCATAAAACCGGATTTGTTCGACAATATTGTTCGAAAAAAAAATTTTCTATAATTTTCTGATAATTTTACGACGATTAGATTTAATTACGATTGCTCGAGCTACAATTTGAATTGGAAATTCCAAAATAGTTTCTTTATGTACAGAAACAAGCGAAAACTACCATGAAATACATATCGCATAATAATAAAATTGTTTCTCTCAGCTCTAGAATAATATTTATTATTGAAACGCACTTTTGTGAAAGTGGGGTACTGTGGTAACTTTGATACTACAAAGGTTTTCAAAAAAAAAAAAAATAAGAACAAGGAAAATTAGATGCTTAAGAGCAGATTTTTATATTCTTAAACATCTCACATATCATGACACACAAGTGTTAATAACAGAAAATATGTTAACTGGAATAAAATTCGAATGTGATCATGTGGAGTACAAGAACTAATTCTAATTAATACAATGCACACCGTATTAAATATAACATATTAAATTTAATTATACGTGATGAATTTTTTTAAATGCATTAAATTAGATAAGATAACATATGGGTGGCAATGTTCCCCTCCCCCTTTTCCTACTATCATGCCTACTGATTTCAGTCCACATCTATGCTTCAAATAAATTCGATAATATCCTGTGGGGACTAATTTCAACTGTACTGTGTGATTTATTTTGTATCCTGTAGTTTATCTTAAGCAAAAGGGTTGAGAGAAGGTAAGCATTCAGAGGCTTTATTATTTTCTGCATCAAAGCTTCATATTCACCGAGGAGGTACACCAAATTTCAAATGCAAACCGATTTTTTTGCAGAACCAGCAGAATTTTTATCGAATTCATTAATTATAGAAATTAAATTCCCAAAATTAGGCCATTAATTGCAGAAAGATTTGTTTATCTATATGAACCTATCATAGATTGAGAATTAATCCGAGATCTGGTTAACGATGAAATTAAAAAAACCTAATTTCTTTCAAAATCCTTTTTATTAAGTAATGCAATCGATGATGGAAATTTTTAAATTTATAAGAATGTATTTTGAAATTTAAAATTTCGGAGCTAAAACATTCACATTATTAAAAATATATTTATTATGCCACCATCCTAATAGTGTGATTATAAGAGAACATTATATAATTATGTTGGGATTTCTTACCCAATAATAAATTCTCAATTTATCCTGGTATATCTGATACCAGGATAATTGAGTCACATGCAATAAATAAAGCAATTAAGGTAAAGACTTACCTGTAAAGATGTTATTCCATTAACTAAATATCTACTATAAAAGAGTTAAGAGAATGTAAAATTCTTTTTATTCCGATGCAAAAAATTACACATTATTGGTTGAAAAGAATAAGAACGTATAGCACATTTATTTTAAAAGATTTATTTTTTACTTATAGAATTTTATGTGTTAAGTGTTACCATTCTAGTACAATGTCCTTATCATACTATTTGTAGATATTACTTTATCTCTTTCCGACTATGACAATAAAAAACTTGAGAAAAGGATATTCTATTAGTATTAAATACATTATTAATGTACACCTTTATTGTGGCATTTTAATGATATTCTTTTAAATTCAGGCCATATATTCTCTGTGCCTATATACATGTACATATATACATATATATATGTTGTGTATGTATAAAATGTTGACATAAATTTTGTTTTTCTTTGCTTCTTCTTTTCTATTCTGTATGCATATATGTACTTGTATGATAAATTTAAGAAGCTGCCGCTATGCTGATTGTACTCTAAAACAAAAAAATAAAAATTATTTTCTTTTGTTCTATATTTTTTGTAATATATTAAAACTTAAGTCCTTATAAAGTCCTTTTTTATGGTTATTTTATTTTATTTATCTCTATTTATGTAGGAATTGTATTTTATCCTTTATAATATACACAGATAATGAGGGTGGCAATTAAATAATTGCGGTTTAAAAAAAATTCTTTTAATGATAAAAATTCCCGTTTGTTTAATTGAATTTTTTATTTTTCCATAATTCGGTACCATAAAAATTAAATTAAGTAATAAAATAAAGTACAGATTTGGCCTATGTTACGCTTGTTTTATAGGATTATTTTTGAAATTAATGATTCCGCTCGATGTTCTATGAATTCAATTACAATATATTCTTAAACTCCGAGCCTACATTCAAAGGTGACACAAAGCCAATCTTAAATTGTTTTGCTTTAAACCAAGCCACAGTCGTATCCTCACACAGCAGTTATTCTACCATCTTTTTCTGTTCTGAGCAGAATTTCTAGACCTACATAACTTTTAGTAATAAACACCAGAAGATAATATTCAGTCGATATATTCTTCTTATAATAGCGTTACGCCTAAAAGAAATGTAAGAAGATAGCAAAAAATGAACGTTAACTTGATCTAATTTATTACGCGAAGTGTTCGTTATACAGTGTGTTTTATAATATGAAGATGTTTGAACAAGCTGCTTACCAACCACCAGTTGTGGTAAAATTGAATGTCATATTATAATTCTAAGAAGAGTGTTATCGAAATAATCTCACTATTTTCCTTTTTAGTGAATATTTTTCAAAACTTAAGTCACTTTATTTTTAAGTTACAATAGTTTAGTCAGTTTCTTTAAGTTTTTATATGATTCAGTGAGAAAAAGAGAGAAATGAATTTGAGAAAATGAGAGTTTTAATTCGAATTAAATTCTTCTCAATCTCGAAAGTTAAGTGATTTTCTCTCCCTTTTCTGATGAATTATGACAATAACAAGCTGTAACCAATAGTTTTTAAGTGGAAATTTATTACTAAGTAAATTGCTGAGTACCGACCTCAGATGTGATTAAGTGTTGGTCAGAATATTGCATGGGTTTGACATAATCCGAAAATATGTAACGGGTGTGCATGTATATACTCGGCATCTACTAGCCAAAATCTTTTCTTTCCCTCATGAATTTATTTAGTTGCCAATTTAAAATATAAAAATTATTTTGTGGTTGTGTTGTAAACTA
Source organism: Condylostylus longicornis (assembly GCF_029603195.1). NCBI lineage: Eukaryota > Metazoa > Arthropoda > Insecta > Diptera > Dolichopodidae > Condylostylus > Condylostylus longicornis. Next base: position 12,753,553 of record NW_026577982.1, read on the forward strand.
TTTCTGTTCATTTATATAAATTCAAAATTACTAAGTATGTACATAAAATGTACCACATTAGTACAAGATCCGAGAGTATTTCGTTTGTTGTTATTTTGCTTGTTTTGTTTTTAGATGTAAAAAGGATGCGCACTATATGTGTAAATTTTATCCTATGAAATAGAAATTCATGATTACATAATATTTATGCTTAAATTTTTGTTATTCCATAAATATCTTTTAATATTTTATAATTTTTTTTTTTTTGTATTTTTCGGTAGAAATTTGAGTATCCGTTTGTTTTAGTCGTTTATTTTATTTTTCGGAATGTTGGAATTTTTATCAAATTAAAAGCTAATTCTATCGGATATTATAGGAAAATTTATTTGTTGCTCCCAAAATAGTGATTTAAGACATCTAAACCCAACAGACATCTAAATATATGTACATATTTAAGCATAATATGAAAACATACATATATATTTATTATATATAAAATAAAATATAATAAGGAAAACAAAAAAAAAAAAAATAATAATAATAATTTAATATGAGAAGGATAAAAGTGTTTAGTGTGTAAGGAAGGCCCACTCTAAAATTAAATATTTTATGTGTTTATGATGAAATTTCCATAATAATTGGTAATAAGTTTTATGTATATTTTAAGTTAACATTCACACATTGTGCATATGTTCAAATACATAAATGGGGGGTTAAATAAAATGAAAAAAAAAATAAATTATTTATTTGAACTCTTATTGGTAAAAATGATATTTTAGGTATACATAAATGAATTTACGGTGATTTTGGGAATATTTTTCAAAGTTTTCAAGGTAAATTGGTTATTTTGTTTTTTTTTTTTTGCTTGGAATTGGAAACAAATGGTACTTAAAGTACGATAAAACAATAATTTAAGTGTTATTGGTTTTAAAAGTTAAAAGTTTTTTTTTATTTATTCATTTACTGACCATAATATTTAGATTTTATATGTTTATTTTAATATTTATAAATAGTTTTAAGGGTTTAGATGGAATTTTAGTTTTGGATATGCAATAATTAAAGTGTTAGAAATGTTGTATGTAATAGAGGAATAAAGGGCTTTGAAACTGCCTAACTCATAAAATGTGGTTTCTCAAAACGAACTATAGTGAAGGAATATTTTAATAATGAAAGCAATAAAACAATTTTGCAAGTTAAATATAAGATATTAAGCACATTTCCTTTAATATTTCCAATAAGTTTTACAAAAAATCTTCCTATTGTAAGAAAGTGTTTATATATCAAATATTATTCATTGAAAATATAGGATTTTATTTAATGTGTTAAAATTCTTTATGAAAATTAGATGAGTAAATGCCCGTGGATTGTGTTTGATGGAAAAAAATTCCAAATTTAGGTTCATTGAACTGCAGAAATTTGAGTTATTGAGATATCTTAGAGTTCCAATTCGCTTCGATGGGTTACAATATTTATTAGCAAATATAAATACAATAATAATTTCAATCCATTTTAAAAGTGCATAAACTGGTTTTCATGAGGTTTGGAATGTCCGGTGATGTTATTATGAGTTTTGTAGTCTTAATTTACCCTTCTGGTTTTGTGTAATACATTCCAATATCTTTTATTTAGAAAGCTACAGGTTTATTTTTTGAAAAAATTTTTCATTACTTTAATTGACGCAGTCCCTGATCTCGGAATATACAACTTTTTTGTACAACCTTTTACTACTTTAATTCCACACAAAATACTATCCACCTTTGAACTAAAAAAATTTCGAATTTTTATTTTTCGAAATGGAACATTTGCACTCTAATCTGCATACGACTTAAAATATTCAAATTTTTTTTTTTTACAAAATTTTTGAAAATTAGTATTCCATTCACAAAAATCTTTTATATTTTTCATTTATAGTTTTTGAAAGTTTTAATAAAATTATCCATTATCAAATTAATTTCAATTATACATAAAGGACTATTAAGGATATATAAGCCAAGAACACAAATATATGTGTGTGTGCACATACATACTTGTAATGTATAAGTTTTGAGATAATTTTAAAATTTTAACAACTTTGAAAAATTTCTTTATTGCTGCATAATATCAAAGAAAAACAACAAAGAACAAATTCTCTAATAACATAATTGTTTCCATACACTTTTCATATATACCACCTTTCACATTTTCCAAATTGCTTTCCTCATTATCGATTTTCCATTATATTTTCATTTTTATATATTTTTACCTGTTTTATGTCTTTTTGTTTTTTTTTATATTCACATGTCTACACTCACCTGCTCCCATTTTAAACATTTTAATTTTGACCGATTCATATTACAAAATTAAAAAAAAAAAAATTCTTTTCATGTAATTCACATCCAATGTATATAAAAATAGAATGAAACCAGGTGTTCTCGAACAGAACAGGTGGAATATAATATAGATTTAATTTTTTTTTTTCTTCTGCTATTCCAAAGTTATTTACTGAACCCATTGCAAAATAGCCAGCAATTTTAACATCGTTTCTTGTTGTTATTTGAGAGCGTAGATTTTCTTAAATCCATTTTGATATTTTTGTATACCGTTATAGATGATTATGTGGGATTTTATATGGCATTTGTGTGTATGAGAGTGTATTTTATGTACATTCATTGTATGTATATATGTTCATATATTTATTTTTAATATAGAGAGTATTAGCTAATATTTACTCATTAAAATGTACTTTTAAGCCAATTATATTCTATTAACTTTCAATTGACCTACGTACATAATATATACATAGATTATTTGTGTGGATTTTATTAACTAAGCAAAAAAAAAAAGAAGAAAACTTGGAATGCAGGTGGTGCTTAGATTGAATAAAAATTAAAGTGATTTGGACAGGTGATTATATAAATGGTTTGAAAATTGATTTTTTTTTTTTTTTAAATTCTATTTTCATTATTTTTGGATTTAAATTGGATGAAATGTTGAATAAGTTATAAAAATTTATATAATATAGGTTTTTATATATTTGTAAAAATATGTGGAATGGATTGCGCTATATGTATAACTTCAGTGGATTTTGTAATATAGAGAAACAATTGGAAACAGCTAATGTGCCATTGTAAATAGTTGAGTATTGGATGGGATTTTTGAGGAAAATATGAAAAGGAATTGCAAAATTGTTGGCACTGCAATACGTTGATATTTTCATAGAAAAACTGAAAATATAAAAATAAAAGGTAAGTAAATATTGTACCATACCATATAATAAAAGTGATAAATGAGTCTTGAGCGGTAATGAAGGAAGAACAGCCTCTTTTAGACGAAAAACCATTACTTTACAAATTAAATTTCAATACATTTAAAAATCTTTTATATTTTAGAAATTCGTGGATGGTTAATCGTTTTGTAAGCCAACATTTTGTTGTCCTATACTACACGACCTGTTTAAAATCAAATTTCAACGATATTTAAATAATTTCATTAAATAATTGTGGTTAAATATGTCAATTGTTATGAACCCCTTATTACCATTGAAACTCATAAATATTTCGCGAAAATGTTGCCAAAGTTTCAGTGAAATTTGGATCTGTTTCTAATATTTTTTATTTTATAGAACATTTTCTTACATTTAGGAAACATTATAGGAAACTAAATGAAACGTTCTTGTACCAGATAAAAATGTTAGATAATATTTCAATTAGCAAATTTATATTTCCATAAAAAGTTTAAGAGATCTGATTAGGAAATTATAGAAAGCCCATAACATTTTGATTTGTTGATTGAACCAATTTATAATTATTGCGAATATTTTTTAATAAATTATAAATTTTCTGTTTAAATTTTTAGATTTTAGATGAATTTTTAATATTTTTTTTCAAATCATATTAATTATTTTTTTGAAAACCATAAAACATACGAAAAATTTCAACTTCAAGGATTTCAAATAAAATTTCTTAGCGTACTCAATAGATCCTTAGCAATTAATCTAACTCAATATTATAATGACAATTAAATCAACATAATTTTGATTTAGAAAATACAAGCATATTGAAGATTGAATAATTGAAAATTTGATCAACTCAATAAGAAATGGCACTAAGAGTCTTGAGAACCAATATTATAATTAAAAATCAGAATTCAAACTACTTGTACATCTTAATAGACAACCACAATCTAATTTCAATAAAATCATAAAATATTCATTCATTTTCGAGTTCTAGAAAACACAATCCTTCATTATTTTTTACTCAACATAATTTTTATTTTCATAATTAAAAGATCCTTGTATACGCATTAATATTAACATTATATATAGTGTATGTGCGTATGTTATCCTAAAATAATTTCAAGTCTATTAAAAAAACCCAATTAAGAATTTATGCAGAAAAAGCTTAAATTCTAACAAAAATTTATAGTTTTTAAAGTATCATTCTCTTGAATTAAATTTTATTTTTCCCATTTTAAACAGGATTGTATGTATGTGTACGTAGGAGCAGATGGCCTTGACGGAATTATATTACAAATATTATCGGATGGAAAAAGTAATTACTTTTCCTTTTTGACATTTTTTATTTTCAAAAAACAAGAAACAACAACAGAAATTAATTAAGAAGAACAACCAACAGCAAAACAAGCCAAAACAACAGAAAAATCAAATAAATAAATTAAAAGCCTTCTGTCTCCCGGCCTTTTGTCTCCATTTTAATAATTTTGAATTTTTTTTTTATTCTGTGTTTTTTGTTATCTTATATAAAATATTTTATTTACTTTATCTCATTTTATTTTATTTGTTGTTCTTATAGTTGTAGCCCTCATAAATTTATATATTTATAATTATCCATATGTTCTCATATAACATATACAAGGAATATTAATAATAATAATCGTATGTAAAATTTAAATTCTTTAAATTATTATTATAATTCTGGATCACTCTAAGGTTATCAAATATTTTCCAAACATATTAATTCTAAATTTTGTAAGATAATATTTTTCGCATTGCCTTTCAGATTGAATAAAGAAAATTTATTTCATTTACGATTTTTAGAGGAAACTCGCAGGCTTCATAGGAAGTTGTGAGAGTTATTCCACTGGGACGTCATATGTATATGTGTATTCCAATCCAATGCTTTGGATTTCACGAGTTTGTTTTATTGAGAAGAAGAGAAAATTGTTATTCATTTGCCTCCAGAAATAAATAAATTCAGTTCTTAAAAGTTTTATTTTATTCGTAAATCACGGCTTTGTATATTTTGCTGCAGTGATCAATATACAAAAATATACGCACTCAATTCATTCTGCACACATTTTCAACATATCTGTTATATTTTCTGACCAACGGTGTGCTTTTTTGGACTTAATTCTGAACTGAATAAAAGAGAAATCATTTTAATTTACATATTTTTGACAATTATTACGTATACTCGATAAGAGTATATTATCTCTCTCTCTGTCTCTTTCTTAATTTTCAGAAATTCAATCTCTCAGCATCAATCACTTGAAAGTACTTGAATTGAATTGAATTTGAAACAATTGAAATTCTCTTTTTCGCCTTCTTTGTATGGGATAGTCATTTTCACTTAATAATTTGGCAGTTTTTAATTTGTTATTTTGTGCTGTCAATTATTGCGAAATATTTAAAGGAAAATGTGACGTACAAAATCAAGTTAATTATAAACGGAATTGATTTTTAGGATTTTTGTTTTTTTAATTTTTACTCATGTTATTTTAAAGTTTGTTGATATCAAAAGTATTAATACAATGTACTCGTGTTTATTCTATTTGTGTAGTAGTAGAATGAAAGTAGGACGATGAAGTAGATTTTTTTTTGTATAACAGAAAGTATATATGTATAATAATAGGTTTACATGACCAATTCAAAAATTACGTCTCGATTATTATTACTGCCTTTTTTTCTTGTTTTTGTTTTTCAATTTTTCTTCTACCTTCTTTTTTTTTTTTTCATTATTCGTTTTTGTGCTTTTAGTGACATGTCAAAATAAAATGAAAAAAAAAACGGAAAAAATTGTCATATTCATTCCAATTTTTTTTTTTATAAATATTTTTTTAGCACATATGCACGACCATATAGAGTACAATATACACAAAAAATGAAAAAAAGACAAACTAAAGAAAAAAAGAGAAACGGTAAACAAACTTTTCGTCCTTGTTCTCATTTCATGTACTTGTGTGTTTCTGTTGTATCTGAAATGTCATTATGAAAAAGAGGATTTCATTTTTGCCCTTTTTTTTGTAGCATTAATATACTTCAATTTTATATATCCTTTCAAATATATTATTATTATTATTATGTACATTCAATAATAACACATACACAATATGTACGAGCAATATGAAAATTAATATATGTTGTGGTATGTGTATATTTTGTATATATTGTATACATATATGTATGTTGAGTACATGAATATTGACACATAAGAGAAATTTTTATGACCATTTTTTCGTATATTTACATATACATTCATATTTATATTCATGTACGTTTGTATATTTTTACATATACCCGTATATGTGCATTCATAATGGGCGATGAGATAAAATTTCAGTTTAAGTCTCATAGAAACGATGACTGGGTTAATTTTATTCTTTATTATTATTATTTTTTTCTTTTTGTATTTTTTCACAAGTCCTTGATGAAATTTATGGAGCAAAAAAGAAATTGAAAAGTATTAAAGATTATGGAATTCATTATATGAACAATTTTTAAGTTATATCTCTATATTATACATATAAACATATATACAAACTGTATACAATAAGTATATTATGGTAAATGAATATTAAGATGATTTTGTATGTATATATATAATTATATATATGCTTATAGTTGAATGAATGTAGATTAAATGAAATTTAAATGTACAATAACGTTATGATTAAATCTAGCAAAAAAAAAACAGAACAACTCTACTAATAACTGAATGAAAATTTTTTAAGTAAAAAATAATTTAAAATATTCGCATAAGTGAACGTAGAAACTGAAAAGTACTGCAATATTGCATGAAAGTACTAATTTAATAAATTATATAAAATTGCATATCTTCAGGCGAAAATATTCATCATAAATCATTGCTTCTTTTCAATGATCATTGGGGCTTATAAATCATTGCTTCTTTGACATAGAAGAGATCTAAGGAAAACTTATAATATTACAAAATTCTGTTATAAATTGAAATTCATAAGCACAATCTGTTATATTCATTAAATTAATCAAACCAATTTTGATTACGGTTCTCAGAAAAAAAATTTTTTTGATGATATTGAAAAAAATTTTCTAAGGAAATTTTTTGTTTATTTCATCTTAATTCAAATACTAATTTGTTCTTGTATAACGGTTATTAATAATTTTTGTTTATCCTTACAAAATTATCCTCTTTTTTTTTTGTTTTTTCTTTACTAAATTGTTATTAAATTCAATTTTAATGTCACTGAATATTTTATGACTGAACTTGCTGACAAAAGAAGATATTAAATAACACAGAAAATATTATGGATGATGACTGGTAACAGATGGAACGATTGTTCAACAATTTATTACAGTGACATCCTTTTTTTTCGCATGGTTTTTTGATTTTTTGATTTTTCTAAATTTTGATGTTTTACGTTTTTTTTTTTTTTTGTATCATTATTTTCAATGTTGTCACTGCTGATATTGTACATAAAAAATTATGAAAAATAATGTTGGTAATGAAGTGTTTTTTTTTTCTCTTGTTTTGTTGCTTTAACAAAATTTACACACTAAAATTTTGTTAAAGTTGAACTGGAACTGTGTATAGGTGGTTCGGCAAAATTTTATTAATTAAGTGAAGTGTGGGTTCTATGTAAATTGATGCGTTATTAGAAAATTACTTTAGAAATTAGTTTGAATTTTGATATTAGAATTTGTTTCAATATTTTGTGAGAAAAGCTTGGTGTTTAATTGAATTTTTGCTATTGTATAGGCTATGCATATCATACTCCTATTTATTATTACTCAGAACGAATATTTAATTTAAAAGAAATTCAAATGGTTTAAGAAAACTTTATTATATCATAATAATTGTTCATATTGAATAACATTAGGCATCTAAGGAGCTATACAAAAGGGATATAATGGAACTTCTTACTCAATTTTTGTGTCAAGATGCAATTATTTTCATTAGAATAACCAGTAAAAGTAACCCGAATTAAAACACCATGATAATAAAAATTTCAAAGAGAACTTTTATAAATTTTTTTATTTTTTTCATTTTGCATAAAATTCTTTTAAAAATTTTTCCATCCATTTTTATTGCAGATAAAGTCCATTTGTCATAAATTTTAATATCCTTTAATATCCTTTTACATGTTCAATTGATTTTTATTACAGTTTCCTAATTTAACATTGCTCAACAAAAGCCTAGAACTTAATCTTCATTTTTAAATTATATGAAAATAAAAAAAATTATTCGAGAAGAAGGAAAGCCGCATAAATTTGTTCACAAGTTATTTTATTATTTCCCAAGAAAAAAATTGAAAAGGAAAGAAATAAAAAATAACAATTTTTAATTTTTTTAACACCTAAACACTTTGTCAAAAGATTATGAGAAAAAAAAAAACAAAATGGCTGACATTTGATGTTGTCTTTTCTTCTTTAATATTTTTTCTTAATTTTTTCCGTTTTTTTGGTTTTTTGCTTTAAAAAAAAATATTTTACGATCATAATAATTTTGGAGAAAAAAATACACTATAAAACTCAATGAAGCGAAAACCAATTTTCGCAATTTTTCATGCGAAAATTTTCAATTTCAAAGTGAAAAAAAAAACAATGAAATGAAAAAATTTTTTCATAAAAATTCAAATAAATTTTCTTTATTTTTTGTTTTTTTTTTTGTTTCCTTTCATTGTTTTTCATATATTATTATTATTATCTTCTTATCTTCTTCCTTTTTAATATTCTAAAATATAATATCCAATAAATAATAAAAACAACAACCGAAAACAGAAATAGTAACAACAATAGCAACTGAAATTTATGAAGAGAGACAATGCTAGAGTGGTAAAGAGTGTTAAGAGATTGGGATCAAAAAAATTTTCTTTTCTTGTTTAAAATTTTCATTATATTTTTTTTGGAAGAAAAGGTTCTCGAATACAAAACTAGAGCAACAACAAATAATTTTCTCTTCTACATTTTCATACTCCTACTCCTTTTATATTGAAATATTAATGAAACACGTCTGATCTAATAGAATTCTCATTTAAAATTCTATATTGCCTTAAAAAATAGATACTCGTATCTATGTACTTTTAAAAATAGAAAAAAAAAATTTTGTTTTCTTAGAGTCTCTTTATAAAATTAATCAGTTTTTCTTATACTTACTTCTTCTTCTTCTCTTCTTCTTCTTTGTCATAGGTTTCCCTGTTTCTTGATACATTTGTCGGTCTTACTATTATATTTGTTGTTATCCAAGATATGATGATGGTTGTTGTTTAGGATATGATGATGTAGTTGCTAGTTGACATATGTGATTTGATTGTGGTATTTATTTTGTGTGTTCGGATGTGTATTTTACTATGGTTGTTCTTGTGAAATTGATGACCAGCATTGTTTCCATCGTTTTGGAGGGCGACCTGGAAGTCGTTGACTGTATGGTTTTTCCGTGTATGCAATTTTTGCCAATCTATTGTTATCCATTCTTTCAACATGATCCCTCCAATCGCGTCTTCTACCTCGTACCCATCGTACAATGTCGGGGATCTTACAGCTTTTCCTGATTTCTGCGCTTCTGATCTGATCACGTAGAGTTTTACCACAGATTTGCCGTAAAGTTTTCATTTCAGTGGCTCTTAATTTTTGTTTTGTTATGGAAGTGTCTGCCCTACACTCTAAAGCATACGTTGAAATTGGTCGTACACATGTCTTATATATTTTGACTTTTGCTTCCTGTGACATGTATTTGTTTCTCCATACGACCTGTCGTAAACAGCCAGAGATTAATGAAGCTTTATTGGTCTGTTTACTCATTTCGGCCTTTATGTCTCTATATGCAGTTGTTTCGACACCGAGATAATTGAATTTCATAACTTGCTCTACGGATTTGTTGTTGATGACTAGTTTGCATCTAATTGGATTTTTGGCAATTACCATGCTTTTCGTTTTTTCAATGGAAATCTTCATGTTATATTGTTCTGCAGCTTTCGCAAAATTAAACAGTAATCTTTGAGCATCATCTTCGTTCTCTGCTATAACTGTGGCGTCATCAGCATAACACAATATATTGATTCTCCTGTTACCCATTGTGTATCCGGCATTGACCTCTTTTGTTTTTTCAATTATTTTATCCATGATTAGATTAAATAAAATGGGGCTTAAGCTATCGCCCTGTCTAATGCCATTAGCCACACGCACATCTTGAGTCAGTTTTTTATTGGCTCTGATCTTTGTTTTGTTCTCTGTGTTCATGTCACGGATGATATTGATAATTTGTGGGTGGACACCTTTTTCATTCATTATAGCAAGAACGTCTCCAAGTTTTACTTTATCGAAAGCTTTTGTTAAGTCAATAAAGCACATATATGCTGGTTTATTGAATTCTATTGCTTTCTCTATTATTTGTGTGATTATAAATATGGCGTCTATTGTTGATCGGTTTTGACGGAAACCTTGTTGCTCTTCGCTAATTTTGGATTTATTGTCGACTTCTTGAGCGAGTATTTTTGTGAGAAGTTTTAGAATTGAACTTAGTAAACTTATTCCTCTATAGTTTATGGGGTCTGTCTTACTGCCTTTTTTGAAGATAGGTACTGTTATACTGGTTTTCCATTCTTTGGGAACTTGACCATTTTTAAGTATCAAATTGAAAAGCTTTGTGAGCTCATTTGTTAGTTGATCTCCTCTTATACTTACCTATGACTAAAATAATAAAGAATGGGGGTAAAAATCGGTCTGATGGAATATAAGAAGGAAATTGAGAAAAATTGCATAACGTGAGGGGCATATTTTAAAAATATCATAATCATATGAAAATCAAACTGTGACATAAATTGCATAATGTTAATAAACCCTTATATTTACTTTTTTTCTATTATTTACTGGAGGTCTAATACAAAAAAAATTGTTTTTAAATAAGTTGCATGTAGCATTTGGCGCTACAGATCCATATTAGCCATGGTTTTCGTCACAATACCCCTCCATGTTGATCTAAAATATCTTTAGCCAGTGTTCTCCAATTTGGTACCCCTATAAAATGTGCGCCATTTCCAACATCATCCAACCATCTTGTTCTGGGTCTTCCTCTCGCCCGAGTAAGATAAGGACGATTTCTAAAAATTCTACCTCGTGCTCTTTCTTCACCCATCCTAGCCACATACCAGCCGAACTTAACCTTTGTGACTTAATGAATCTGACTATATCTTTACCCCCTATCAGCTGCTCAAGCTCACTGTTGCTTCGTTTTTCATATTCACCATTTACAAGTCTTTACGCATTAAAGATTTTTCGAAGTATATTTCTCTCAAAAATTTGTAAAGCATTGTCATCGACCATGTTTCACTACTGTATGTTACCAGAGGGCTTATTAATGTTTTGTAAATCGTTAATATTGAGTTTCATGAAAATAACTTTAATGTTACTAATTTCTTGTTTGCGTAGTAACTCCTGTTACCCGCCTGAATTCTACTCTGAATTGTAGAATGCATGCTGTTATCTTGACGTGCCAAGAAATTTAAAACTACTGACACATTCAAGAGATTAAGAAGTTAAAATATGAAAATCACAACGAACCTGTACTTTATATGGCAACACTAAGATCTACTAATCTTACTCAGAGAAAAAATGTACAAGCAAATTGAGTTAAAAAACAATTTCCTCATTGAGAACAACTTACTAAATTGGTAAATCTTTATTTTTTCTTAAATTAAAAAATTCCACACAAACATTTATCAATATTCAATCTTGAAAATTTGAGAAATTAAAAAAATTCTTTGTGAAATTAAAAAACAAAAATTCTTTAGCTACTTTTATAGTGCGGTTCCTGACGATTCTCTTATGATCTCAAAAAGTTTATGAAATATAAAGAAGAATATAGGTAAAGGCAAATCCTTTAGATTTGATAAGAAATATGATATTTTTATTCTTCAAGGACCTAAATTAAATTTGAAAAAAAAACTTTTCAAACAACACAAAAGAAGAGAAAAGAAAAGGAAAACAGGAGGCTTTAGATTCACATCAAAAGCCGTGGATGTCGCGTAATCTTTTGCACAAAAAGTTTAATAAAAGTAGAATTTCTTTTTTCGTTTTGTAAGTGTGTGTACAATAAATTTATCATCCTTTTTGTACTAGATAATAATTTAGTAGTCCTTTCTTTTCAAAGATAATTTCACCTTTTCTCATTTTTTTTTTCATATTCTTTTATTTTTTGTTAAAAGAATGAAATCTTAAAAATTCAAAATTTAAAACGTTGCTACTCTTATGTACATTATGTATGTATGTAGTTATATAAGAACCACTGTTATTATTTAGTGTTGAATTTTATGCCTATATTTAATATAAAAAATATAACAGTTATAATAATGTCTAGATAACAGTTGGAGAGCAAAAGACTAATTCACTAAAAATAACCTTTCATTTTCTTGTCCCATTTACCAACTTCTATTTATTAGAAATATAACAAGTAAAGAGAGAGAGAGAGAGAAAAGGAATGATAGTGAGAGCAAGAGTGGTGGAGGTTCGAAGAGGAAAAATATGATTAAATTTCTTTTTAAAGAAAATTTTATGAAAGAGACAGAATAAAAAAAAAAGAGTAAGAAAAGAATAAAGAGTAAAAGATAATTTGATTTTTCTTTGTTTCGTGTTTTTTTTATTTTTTAAGATTGAGGTTAGAGTAGACGAGTTTTGGTAGATTTAAAATTAAATAAAAAAGGTAAAAAATAAATTTTATCTCAAAAATAAAAAATTTTTTTTTTCTCATTTTTCTCATTTTCTTTGTATATCCTTGAAACTGTTCTAATTTGCAATAAAATAGATTGAAGTTACGTTATTGTCCTTTTTACATTTTCAATAAAAAAAAAAATGAAAACTAAATTCCTTTTTTAAATTCATGAAATTTGGACAAAATTTGAGTTAAAAAATTTTGTTTTTATTTTTTAAAATTCGCTTGGTTTAAACCGGATATTTGGTTATAAAAAAAAAAGTTACTTAAAAATTATTTGATTCCTGTGTGTCCTTGCATGTTAGACGCCTTTTCGTTGAATATTTTGTACCCAAAACTAAATTTTACCAGAAATGTTTTATGACATTTTATTTCGCCTTTTTTTTTGGTTGAAAGATAAAAAAAGGACTTGTATATTATGTGCCGGATATGAATAAGAACAACAAGAATAAAAGAGGAAAACTAATGCAATACAAATAAAAATGTTGTCTTGTTGTCTCTGAGCATGAAGGACGAGAATTTTAAAATACAATAAAATGTCAACGGTCACAAAAAGTCACAATTGTTATAAGGCTTTTAGACAGAAAAAAGGAGTAAATTTTGTAAATTTTTGAAAAGGGTATTGAAAACTTTAAGGAACGAAAGTCAAAAATGAATTTAATAATTTTTAAATTTTTAAGGAATTTATAAAAATTTTTATTTCAAATGGAATTTTTTGTAGAGCAGAATTTGATTATTAATATTGTATAAAATTTATTGGAGGAAATTTCCAATAAAATTTTTAAGTTTTATTGAAAATATTCGTGTATAAATTGCAAAATCAATCCAATTGAAAGTAACTAAAGTTCAATCCAATAGTTGAACGTAAGTTTAATACTACTTTGGCTGTCGATTTTCACAGTGATTTACGATATTACTTGTACATAATAAATTTTGAAAATGATTGTACATATTAAAATTTGAAAAAACATGGAAGACAGTAAGATTTTTTGATTATGTTTTACAAAAACAAAATTACCTTAAGAACTAAAGGTAAACAGCTTTTATAGTACAAAATTTCCCTAATTTCAGTTTGGTGTTTTGAAGTCATAGCTTTGAAAATCAATAATTCTTAAGATAAGTAACAATTTTTGAAATTTTAAGTAAATATTTTTCTCCTTTAAAACTTCAAAAATACAAAATTCAACCCAAATAAACAAAAAATTTTTAAAAGCTATTCGCTCATTCCAATATCGATTTAATAGTAACAACTCAGTTGTAAGTGTGTCGAAAGATGATTTATTCTCTTCTGATGCAAATCAATTTATGGAGAAGATCAATTTATGTGAGATAATGAAGAAACTTTATTAATATACGAAATAACCCATGTAGATTTTCCATTTCAAAACAGAAATCTCTCTAGCAACGGTACTGCCCATTCATTAAAAAAGTAAAATTTTCCGAAGTAAAGGATTCTTTTTTGCTTAAAAGCATTTATAAGCTGCCAATAGTCATAGTTAAAAACATTCAATTTTAAATGATCCATACATGACAAATAGAACTAAAACAAATACAAATTAAATCCGAAGTTAAGGCAAGGAACATTTTTTGTTTTTCCATCAAAAAAAAAAATTTACATTCAAATAGAATTTTACTCTACCTATACCATCCCATAAATTAAAATGAAATGAAGATATCTTACATATTAATTTTAGTATATTAAAATATTGTGTAGTCATTGCAAAAATATCCCTGTAATAGACTTATTTTGACTTACTAATCGAATTTAGTTTTATGTACCTATAGACATATAAGGATATGAAGGCTCAATACAAGCATATTATAAAATTCTTTCACATGAACATTATACAAACATTGAAGCCGTGTTATTATCCAATTTATATTACTTTTCTGTTATCATCATCATCATCAGCATCATCAACAGCGGCAGTAGCAGCAAAATCATCAACATCATCATGTTCATCTGCTGAATAAAGACTTTTTTCTCTTATTTTTTTTTTCCTTTCTGTTGTTTTTATTGTATTTTATACAAAGAGAGTTCATATTGGTATTTGTTTTGCTTTTTATTTTGAAATCTCTTAATAAAGTATTCAATTCACGTGAATGCTTCCTTTACAAAAAATGAGAAGAAAATAAATATGTACATTTGTTTATATATATATAAAGAACATAGAAGAAAAACAAACAAAAAAAAAGAAAAACAATTTCTTTATCCCAATTTTGTTTTATCCGCACGTCTCATATTCACATTTCACCAGAAGAAACTTTTCATTTCATTCAGAGTTTGTCAGTCATTTTGGCCCCTCAAGCAGACAAAACATTGTACATACTAAGGTACTTGTAGTAACATGTACTCGTATTTAATATGTAAAAAAAACAACAACGACTCAGAAATAGAAGGTATGTACATACCTACAGTTATTGAGGGTATATGTGTACATTAAGAGTATATATACAAAATGAATGAAATAAACGTAAAGAAAATTAAATTCTTTCTTATTATATTTAATTTTTCTTTTTGTTTTTCTGTTTTGTTTTTCTTGTTGTTAAATGACTCAGGGAAAATTTCTCTCATATATAAATGTTGTGTATGTACGCCCCCATCATATAAAGAATCAGAATTTTTTGAAAGGTATACAAAATTCAAAATATCCATATAATCATTGTATGTACGTATACCAATAGTGTTTCAAGGATAACCTCATTATAATATTCATTCATTTAGTATTTTTACTTTCATTTTCAAATTTTAAGTATATTAAAAAAGAATTTAAGATGAAAAAAAAAGGCGAAATACTGTGATCATTGCTAATACAATTGTAATCGAAGAAAATCTGTCAAATAGTGACATAAATGTCAAAATGAGAACAATCAGTTTGAAATTGAAAATAAAATGAACACAATGATTTTTGTTGTTATATTGAAGGGAATTTTTAAATATAAAACAGCTCTTAATTATTGTAGATAAATTAAATTTAGATTAACAGTTTAATTTAGTTCCATATAAACACACAAAAATTAAGAGAAGAATCATATTGGTTTTGTAAATATGTCAGTTAGATTGTAGATTGCAGATTTTTCAAGAGAACCGAGTGAGGCAGGAGTATCTCCCGGGCCACCGACGCCATTTGCGAGTTATATATCAAACTATCAGTTAATAAAAAAATTAACATGCTCTGAAACTATTCTCTCCGAAAATGTCTAATCGAATTGGGAATTTTTATTTGGCAAGTACTGTAATAAACATACGTTATTACCCTTTTACGTTTCCAATTAAAAATAACTTGTATCAGGTTCCAAAGGTGAGGTGATAGAGCACTTACAAGCAATTAATTGAACTAGAACTTAAAGTGATAAAGTTTTACTAAAAAATTTTTTCATTGAAAAGTTTTTAAATAAATTTTTTAATAGACTGACAACTCCACAAATAAATTTTATTTTAGTTTTTAAATTGAATTTTCATTGATATTTCGAAAGTCAAAAAGTATGACTTTTTTTAAAAAATGTGGATAGAACTCAGTCAAGGCATTAAAACTAAAGTCACTAATTTTTATCTCAATTCCAAGCCTTATAGTCAATTATTCACTCCGACTTCATTCCGTATAATGACACTCAAGTGATCTAATAATAATAATAATAAATTCTCTATTCACAGTACACACACAATTATACGTATTCTACTAAATTCAAAAAAATAATTATTAAACATTTCAATCAGAGATTTTATATTGTGAACAAGTGATAAATAAATGAAAATTGTTAAAGAAGTGAGTGGGAGTCAGTAATAAAACAAAGCAAACGGAAATGAGAATATGAACAGCGAGAGGAAAATGTATGATCTGTTTATATTCATTTTCTCTTCATTTTGTTAAGAGAAAACTTCAAAATTAATGAGATATCGAACATTGTTTTTAACATAAGGAAATTGAAAGCTTACCTATTTTTTCGATTTTCAAAATTTCTTAAACAATTAGAACTAGATTAATGACAGATGTATTACAAATCAAATATTAATGGCAAAATAAGAATTGTATTAAATGTCATCGTAACAAAAGAAACACTTCAAAAAATTTTAAGAGCAATCAAATAATTGTTTCAATAATGTTTTCAATATGAATGAATAAGAAAACGAGATCCTTAAAGAATATTCAAGGAAATTACAATCGGAATGAAATTATTTTAAAGGTACGTGAGTGTGTGTTGGTAGTAGTTTCATGACTACAGTTTTCTTAATTTTCGTTGTCAAAATTTATTTTAGCTCACATATCTTCAAATACTTGATTACATTTTATTATTTTCGAATAATTGTTGTTTGAAAATTACAATTAAAAAAATTCCTTAATAAAGTTTCAATTAAGCCTTAACAAACGAACTTTTTTATGATGATTTCCATCAAATGTACACACAAAGTCTTAAAAAAAAATTTTTGGTCCCAAATAATATTGCTAAAATTTTATTTGATTACTTAAATTTATGTCACCGTATAATTTTGTTATTGAGGTACCAAAACAAAAAAAAAAAAATAAATTTCTCTATTAATTTTGATTTTTAAAGATTAAATCCCTTACGCAGTCATGAAATTTCTCTTAATTGACATAATAAATCATTTCCATTAAATAATAATGACTACTCTTGCTGCCGTTAATCACGTGTATTAAACCACGAAATTACAAAATTCACTTATCTTATCTAATTTAATGTACGAGTATAATATATATATATATAGAAGGAGAAAGTTATAAAATAATCTTAAAACGTTTCATTTATTTCCTAAGCATATTTTGAAAAATTTTATTTTTCCTTTTGATTTGAAATATGCTATTAATTTTGTTGATTTTGATTTGTGTCTGTCGTTAAATGCAACAATTATTTTATCATAACAAAATTTTATTAGAGTAAAGGTGTTACAGGACTATCAAGTTATCCTATACACAATATGTACCGTGAGTCTTTTGATATTCTTTTTGTAACAATTTTCTTTGCATTTTATATCATTGTACTAAAGGCAAATGTGTGGTACTCTTGGGCAATCTGGTTTTTCACATAAATTAAGCTTCCGTAATCATCATAGCTCAAAGCTGTAAGATGCCAAGAGACCAGTAAAATTTTATTAAAAAATTATAGCAAAAGTAAAATTACTAATTATCTTAACTAAAGTATTTACTCCAGAATTAAGTGATTTTTCTCTTGTTATTGTGGAGAGAAAAATTAAAAAATTACTCATTTTCACTATGTTAAATTTTAAGTAATATGATTGAATATGATTGCAATCAACATCAGTTTTTTAAGTCCTATTTATTACAATACGCTCCCAAATATATGCAATTTTTTCTTTAACATTGTTTTGAACCGAAATTAAAAAAAAAAAAATTTTTCCTTTTTAGGAAATCATGTTTTTTACAAATCTTAAAATTAATAATTAATTTAATTTCAATTTTCATCTATCATAGTAGCATAGGCTGGTTAAGTCATAAAAAGTTGGGTTATTTTAAACATAATAGTGCGGTAATAAACGCAAAGAACCGATAAAATTAGATTTTTATACTGGAAACAAGAAAAAATGAAGAAAAAGATTACAATATTTCTTCTCATTTTATTATCACCGAAAGGATCACAAACGAACAGGGGACAGAGAGGACTAATTTTATCTACATTATTTCTATTTTTTTTTTTCTCTATTTTCATTTTCCTTATGTCCTTTTAAAGGAATAATTTCAGTTGCTTGTATTACTTAGTGAATATTACCATCATTTACGAATCATCGACGATTATTTTTTCTATGTGTTTCATTCTAGATTTATCTGTTGAACCATCATCCATATCAAGGATATTAAGTCTGTTTTTTTGTTCCCTTTTTCTCTTTTTCGTTTTTTTTTTTGTTATAAAAGTATTTAGGATTCTCTTTATAAAAACATATACTATGTAGTAAATATTACATTGTTTTTTCTATGTTTGTTATTTTAATTTTATTTTTTTTAAGGATTTCATAAAAAAAAGGAAATTATATTGAAGAGAAGAATAACAACACAACCTATAATGAAAGTATATAATATTAGATATTAAATGTTTTATAGCTGGGAAACATTTTGAATTTAATTTATCTCCCAAAACAACATTATAATATTGTATATATTTATATATATATATATACCAAAACCTATAAAATAAATAATATAGTATAAAGAATGGAATTAAATTCATTTATATTATATATTAAGTAAAAGTTGAAATTATCCTCCAGGATGGCATCAAAAGAAATTAGAGCACATCTTGATATGTATTCAAGGCACATAGGTATATATATACATATACATTGTGTATATTAAACAGGAATATATGGGATAAAAATAACAAATGAAATAAGGAATTGTGTAAGAAAAATCGTGAGGGGAAATTCGGGGTTTTAAAGGGAAATATTAGCTAATATATCTTATGAGTTCTCCTCTCATTTTTAATCCTAAATTATACATGCCATAGAGCATCAATGTATGTGTGTATGTATGTACGGGTATGTTTTTATTTTCACTTAATTGAAGCTGATAAAAAAATTTGTTTTTTTTTTTTTTTACATTTTTTTATTTTTCTTTTATTATCCTTAGGAAATTTTTTGATTTACGCAAAAACAAAAAAAAAGGAAAACAGTAAAAAAGGAAATAAACCCCACGTTTATAAAATCATTTTTTTTTTTTTTGAATGTTATAAAATACTTTTGTAATTAAAAATTAATTTTTTCATTGCGTAAGGCGTCGTCGCCGTGGCCGTCGCCATCGCCGTCTTCGTCATCATTGTCTTCATAGTCTCGTTTGTTCTTTCATTTTATTTTTTTGATATTTTGTTTTTTTTTTCTTTCTTTCTACTGAAACCTAGGCAGCCATAGTATTTTAAGGAAGGAAGCAATTTAAAAATGCCTCTAAATCGCGATTTTCACAAATTACTTTTAAAAAGAAAAGAGAAAAAAATAAATAGAATTTTTTTTCCAATTTAATTACCTTTCAAATTTTTTTTTTATATTGTGTAAAAAAATTTTATGTTTTCATGTAATTAAAAAGGTAAAAATAAGTTGGTAGAATGCCATAAAATGTGAATTTGAGGTTTTTGAGTAACGGGAGTAAAAAACGAAAAAAAAATCGATTAATTGATACAATTTCGGATTAATTATTCGATGGAAGAAGAAAAAAATTTTTTTTGGAAATTTTAATTTGGTTTTTATTGGTACTAGATATAAAAATTTTTGAGTGGATTGTTTTAAGTTTCAAATGAAAATTTTGAAGAATTTTTTATTGAAGAACACTATATAGCGTCTTGTGAATGATCGATTTTTATATATGATTTGGTACGTTTCCACTCCAAGACATTATAAATTCAGTCTATCTAAGCATTTTAGCAAAATTTTTACTCTTTAACTTCACCAGACTCAGTTTAAGTTCTGAAGTATTAAAGTGCTTGATTTTACCGTAAAATTATTGTTTATGTCAGGTTCTGAACTAAAATTCGGTTAAAACAATAACGGAATGTAGAATATCGAAATGAATAGCCAATGTTGAATTATTTCAAGGTTTTCAAAACTTGAGTTTCGAGGAATAACCATTATTTTATTTTCAGAACTTTAAGTAACAATTAATTTTAGTCTTAAATTTTATTTTTAGAATTTTGCAAATCTCTTCGAAATTTTAATATGGTTGGAATTCTGGAATTAAATATCTATGAGGAAACAAAGAGAAAATTTTTTTAGTAAAATTTTTCCCAAATTTTATTAACAAAATTTTCTTTTAAAGTCTCTTTAATTAATTTATTTCTTAATGAATTTAAAAAAAATTTAAGAATGAGAATAAGAGTTTGTATTTTTAAACGAATCGTATTAAAACACTTAACTCCTACCAGCTGGTACTCTTAACTGAAATTTAATTGTAATAGTTGAAAAACAATACATCCAATTCTTAAATTCTTGCATTTGTTCTTACTTGGTAGCCAGAATTTATAAATAATTTCAGTAATATTTTCTTGAACTTTAAATGAAAAACACTTTCGAAATTGAAAAATAAAGATGAGTGAAAAAGAAAAACATGAATTAATCTTCCAAGGATTTTGTTTTAAATGTGCCAATTTAATTTTGTTTTTGTTTAAAAAAACGAAGAAGTGTAGGTTGCATACTATTGTGACTGTATTTTACGATATAAATTCTTTTCACCGGAATACTAAAATCTGAAATATCCTTAATATAAAGTTTTAAAAATAATTTTTTTTCTTACTTGTTTTTGACCAAAAAATTTACAATAAATCGTATTAATAAAAATTTATCCAATAAAATCGGATTTAATTTTTTTCTTCCTTCTTCAGAGAAAGTAAAAAAAATGGTCCTTAATAATATTAATTTATATTGGTAATTCGGATTTTATCGAACAAATAATTGACAAAAGACACTTACATTGTAATTTTAACGAAAAATGTAAATTTTAATTTCGCAGAACGGGAATTAAAATGGAATTTGAATTACTCATGGTATACATAATATAGGATTAAAAGTAAAGAATTTTCTGCAAGAATAATATCGTAAAATTAGTTTTTTAAATAATTTTTATAATTTTTTGTTGTTCGAATTAATTTTAAGAGGGAATTGCGTTGTTATTACGAAGTTACTTTTAAGTTTGTTGAACTTGCTTTGTTAGTAAACAAGACGTAATACTCGTAGTGTTGAAGGCTGAAAATATTGTTGTGAATAACTGAGATTAATAACCTAAAACTATTACATTGAAATTTACTAAGCTTCAACAGAATGCCGATTAGCGAGATAAATCACTGGAAAATTAAATTTGGTTTAGGCAGATGTTGCACATAGATCTATTGAATTACAAATGAGTGATCAAATAAATTTTAGATATTTTGAAAAAAACTTCTATTATTTAAACTATTTATTAGGATTTTGAGCTAAATACTATTGTTTTGTCTAATATAGTTCAAATTTAAGCGGGTCCTATTGATTTGAATGAAAAATCTATTATTGATTTGAACGAGAACAAATCCCTTAATAATTTTCAACTTACTAAAAAACGTCTCATATTCAAAAATTATTAAAATTTTTAAATCATAAATAAAAATTTATATTTTAATTTATTTTAAAAACCTTAATTTATATAAGAATTATTTTTTGTTTTCTTTACAGGTAAGCCATTATTTATTAAATATCAAGACATCACACAAGCAACATCTCACCCCCTATTTACTCTATTACTCATAAATGATAAATATTGTGGTTTCTCTTATGTGGAAACGTAAGTTATTTTAATAACTTTTCTAATTATATTTACATGTGTTTACTTTATGTATTGCAAAATATGTGCCTCCTTTTCTATATATGTGTGTAAACATTAAAATTTATTAAGCTAATTAAATTTACACAAACATACATATTATGTATGTATGTACTTAACAATATAAGTTAAGTACGTAATTCAAAAACTAGGTCGTATATAATAGTGTAAATAAGTACATGTGCTTAATTTAGAATGAGAGAATAAATTAAGTGTAACCTTAAAAATAAATTAAAAAGCAATCACAGTTATGTTAATTTTTCAGATCATTAATAGTCAATTTTCACTATAATAATAAATTGTATATGAAAATGTGGGTGTTAGTGTGTGTATAACACAAATAATAACAATAGTCTGAATGAAAATGTTGAGTGTAGGATGTTGATTTATTATTATAGGTAAATTTTTTTGGGTAAACATACAATTCTGGTAAAGAAAATTATTGACACAAGATTCCTGTAACGTTTGTCTAAGAATTTATTATAAGAAAGTAAATTTCAATTTTTGTATTTTTAAAGATTTAACAGGATGTTACATATGGTTTATTTAAGAGCTACTCGTTATTTTCGCTTAAAAAAGTAATTGCTTATATAAAAATAAATTCATGAATGAGATTGTAACACTTGTGCGTCGGAAAGAACGGCAGTATAACTGAAAAATCCGAATTGTTCACTACACAAGCATTTAAAGAATTATGAGGTACTCGTTATTTAAAAGATTTTGCTTTAAATATTGGTAATGTTTTATTCGGGTTTCATTAATCAAGTCAAAGGAAACGTAAAACTAGGAATCTTAATTTTCAGATTAAATGAAAATTTTTTGGAACTTCAAATATATGGCATCTTGTAGAGGTATAATATTTTGCTATGTATTAGCATATGGGCTCAAGATTCTTGTTATGCTGTTATTTTGCAAGAAAACTAGCTTTGTCCGAAGACACTTTGTTTGTGAATAATTTAAAATTTTCTCATTCCATAGTGATATTGATTCAAAATTTGTTGAATGCGGTTAACATGAAAAAAAGACCAAAATCGGATGGAAACTAAATTGTAAGTTCATTATATTTTTGAATTTCCCTAATATTTTTCCTATATGTAAAATATCTCAAACAAACTGATTTCTTTTAGAAAGATTTCACACAAAATTATTACAAACACCTAATAAGTTTAGGATTGAAAATTGTCAAATAATTTTTATTAATAAATTTAATATTGTATTAATTAATCAGTAATTAATAACAATTTTCTTTTTATTCCATTCTTTATACAAACAATTCTTGAAATGAAAACCTTCACATCAATTCAATCCCCTAAAGCTAGAACACAATATTTTTTTAATATTACCCTTTTGTTATATTAAGAAAATTATGAAATCGAAAAGTGACAATATGCACAAGGACACCAATTGTTCCATTTTATTAAAAGTGTACATACAAAAATAATTTCTGGCATTCATTTAATGAGATTTATTAAGGGCAAATCATCTGTTTGTACATAGAATGGTCATGAAATTAATTTGAATATTAAAATTAATATAAAATATATTTTCAAGCTATCGGCAATTTAGTTTTCTGGTTTTCATTTTAATAAGAGTGTTAAATAATTTGATTTCAAATCAAAATTTTAACTGCAAGAGTTCATAAAATAGGGTAAAAATTGTTCTAATTTAATTATTTCGCATTATTGAATTTCATATCGTAAATAAGTATGTATATGTGTATGTCAAATTATATTTGTGTCTATTAATGATAGATAGAATATGAATCAAGTTATATAGAAGAAATTGAATTTATGTCAGAATGATCGAAAATATTATAGAAAATTTTATTAATTTTTAACATATGCACTCTATACTGTTATAATAATTAGATTTTGTTAATGATTCAATTAACTTACTATAAATTTCTCCTGGAAATGAAAATTTTATTTGATTGAAAATGCTTAGAGCGAATAATAAGATTCTCTTTAATTGAATTAATGAGAAAATGGAAGAGAAATTGTTTAATTCTGAATACATAGTACAAAAAAATTTAAATATTTAAGAGAAAATTAAAAGTTATGTGGAAAAATATTGAAGTCCACGCGAAAAAATTTGTATTTCACCCCCCAAAACTGACGAAATGATTTTTGATTAAGTACTTGAAGCCCTACGTTGCATTCTAAATTGTTTAAGGGTCTTCTCATTCTAAACTTGGAGGTCATCGTCTTCAATTTAAGGTTAAAAATTGCTCTTTTGCCTTTTAAGTTTTTTAATTAATTAAAAAAATTAATTTTTTAAATTTCATTTTCAAAAGGACTTTTTGCCAATCAATAATCAGAAAACGTACCAATCCCATTCAATTATTAAATTTTTCTATTTCTCTCCCACAAAAAAAAAAGAACAATAAATTAAAAAAATTAAATTTATTGTCTCTAAGAAAATTTTATAGTAAAAAAAAAATTTTTTACGTGTACAAAATTTATAATAATTTTCAAAAGGTAGAAAGAAGCTCATTATAATTCAAAGATCGTTAGAGGAATCCGCAGTTTTCACTTCTTTAATTTCGCTTTTTTTTTTTTTTTAATTATTACTTACTTTTTTATAACCCACCTATTAGTTACAATCGTATTGTCTCAAAAGTGAAAATGATGGCGTGTTTACATACCTTTGCTTTTTCCATTCCAATCCTTTTTAATTACTTATGGTTCATTTTATATCTTGAATATTCTTTCTATATACTTTCTTTTGGTTTTCTATGAATTGTAACTGTGTATGTGCCTGCCGCCCTTATATTTCATTCAAAAGAATAAAATGTTTTACTTTTGTTTGTTGTTGCTATTTTGAATGTTAAATATTCTTATTGTTTTAACCTAAGTGTCACAAAATGTCAACATTTAATTTTAATTACAAAAAGAAAGATGGAGAGAAAATATGAGAATATTATGAGGAGCGCACGCTGAATTTTTTAGACTGGAATCAAAAGAATCCTTTTATTTTTTATTTTTTCATTGTGCACCAACTCCTTTGCTATTCCACAATATTTTTCTTATTATTATTTATTTTAATCTGACATAGGCAGACAATATAGATCCTATTGTTCAATGATTTCTAAAATGAGAATGAAAAAGATAAAAAATATAATAGATTTTTTTCCCTTTTCTTCTTCTTGTTATTTTAAAAATTCGAATTTTATATAATTGCATTGGCAGACATACTTTTACGTCATTGATGAGTCTAAAGAGAAATAAATTGTTGGAGACAATAAAAAAAAAACGAAAACAGAAAATAAAAATTTTATAAGTTGGCGACAATATCTTCGTCGACCCTATTAAAACCACTTAAAACTTCACATTGGAAATTATAATTCCTTTTCTTCATACATGAGCGATAACGTAATATATAAGATTTCTATAAGTATATCACGAGTTCTCAATAGGGTACAAGGTCTTTCAATTAAAAATTTTTTGAATTAAATTGAGGTGCAGAAAAATTTTTCGCGTTTTTAAACTCTTTTGATTTTGCGCGAATTTCTGTTTAATTTCATTTTGCATACATTCAGGAGTTTTTTATTTTATAACATTTTGCAAATGCGAAAACATTGCTACTCTTTGAAATTGTACTAAATCTTTTCGTTAAATTTGTTTGCGAAAATTTCACGAATTTCGATCGGAAAACGAAGATATCCGAAGTTTACATTTAAAAATTAATTTTTTAATTTTAATAACTTTTTCCTATTCCGAAAAACTGAATGTCGCATAAATTTTAGAGAGAAATTCTATAACCATATTATTACTGGTGTTGCCACATGTTCTCAAATAATTTCAGATCAATTCGTTCTTATTGGAAAATATTTTTTATGAAATTCCCAAGTTGTAAAAAAAAACATTTAGTAGTGTAGAAATTGAATGGTTCAGTTCATTTTAGCAAATAAATATATTGGAAAATATTTACGAAGACGGAAGGTGATATTTATTTAAGTTCAAGAAAACCCATACCAAAATCACAAAATACAAAATAAAAGTCTTTCATTTGAAGGTAAGATTTGAAGGATGTTAAAAAAGTAAAAAAACACGTCCCTTACAATAAATATGTAGGTATGGCACTTTTCATATTACACACACACACATTATACAAACAAATTCAGTTTGGTTTAGCCTAAACAATCAACAACCGCATCTTCCAAGTAAAAAATATACAAACACACGTGCGTATTCCACCATATTTTCTGTACTTGTTATCTTGAATAAAATTGAAACCCATCATTTGGCTGTTCACCTTTATCTTTTCTCGTTTTTGGATTGTCAGGGATGAATGTGAATTTTTTCGCTATGTTCTCTGTAAAATTTTAACCTGCTTGGAATGAAAATTAAGAAAAATAAATTGCAGTTTATTTTTTAAAGGGATATTTGGGTGGGAAAAGGTGAATAAGGAGTTTTGAATTTATTTATTTTAAATGGAAAAGGTAAACATTTTGATAAAACGAGAAAATAAAAGCAGAAATAAAAGAAAATGAATCGTTAACTTAAATGGTTTTAAGAATGTGATAAGTAAATGTGTCTTTAAGAGTGATTTAGTGATTCTTTTAGTGTTACCATACGTAACAAAAAAAATTGTTATTTTGGAAAATGTTTGATTAAAAGAAAGATTTTTCATATTTTGTAAAGAATAATTTCAATTTATCGCGAGTACATTTCAAAAGGCTGCATTTTGCAGGAGAGCGCTTTAAAATAAAAAAAAAAATTCTCATTTTTAATTAAGCTCGAGTGATACTATTAAAAATCGAGAGTAGATTAAAATTAGCGAGATTGAAGTAGAGTTGAAAGAAGACTAAAGCCAAGAGTAAATTAAAGCTAAAGAGAGTATAAATTAATAAGAGTAGATTAAAATGCAAATTAGGTAAAAATTACACTTTAAGAGTTATTCTCAATAATGTTGTCTACTCAGGCTCTGGAGATAGTTTTCATATTTTTCAAACAAAAATCAATACCAAATTTTTTCCGATACATGACATTTGCGGCTAACAGTGTTTACCTTTGTATAAGAATATTACAATTTTATTTGAAAATTATTCTTCTTGCGTGCTACCTCGAAATCAGAGTACAAATTTAAAATTTACTTGGAAAACAAAAAACTTTTAAGAATTTTAAATTATTGGAGCTATTCATACCTACTAGTCGGCCTACCAATAGTAACAATATTTTGTTTTAAATAATTCAAAACGTCTTTTACAACTCCAATAATTCATACAGCAAAAATTTCCAAAATTTAAACAAAAAGAAATTTCATCTGGTCACATTGAAAAAATTTATATTTGTATGTTCGTATATAAAATTAAATGACTGAATCAAAAGATATTACAGGCATGATGTATTCTAACTGTTTTAACAGTCATCTTCATAAACATACACATATATATATACATAGAATTACTCATATACCGTAATTATTGTATATCAAGTCATCAGACAGCTATTTATGTATACCACAAACGTGCCAAATTTAAAAATTTTTTTGTTTTCTTTTGTACTTCTACAAAATACCTTAGAAAAGTGAAAATTACAATAAAAAAAAACAAAAACAAAAAATTTCAGAAAAAAAAACCAAATATTTCTTAAGAAAATTAGGTAGGTACATTTATATTTAAAATAAGAACAAAACAAGAAAAACAAAAAAAAAAAAATTCAAAATAAACAAAATACGAAAAAATTTTTTTTCCAAGGAACCCGTTTGAGTCTCTTCAATTTTTGGTTCATTTCAATACGATAAAATCAAAAAGGATTTTTGGAAAAACATGAAGGTGATAAAAGAAAAGAAAAATCACAAACAGAAATAAAAAAATAAAATGAAAATTATCTGAAAATGGAGCAGTTATTTTATTGTTTATTCCACTGTTCTTCTTCTTCTTCTCCTTGTTCTCCTTGTTCTTCCTCTTCTTTGAAAATGGAAAATGATGTGAAAAAACGCAGAAGAAAAATTTTATTTTTTCATAACATTTCTCTTACTATGCAAAGGAATAAAATTTTCTTTAAATTATTCTTGTTTTTCTGTGTTTCTGACTCCTTAAGCTATCAAGAAATAAAATGTATAGCTACTTTTAAAATATTATGGTATGAACGATGATAGCTTTTATTATAACTTTTTATCTTATCAAAGACTTCACACTTATTATTATTTTTTAAGAAATATTTAAAGTTTTTTAAGGTTTATAGAGGCTTATAATGAAACCTGCCTACTTTCATTCACAATAATCAACAACTATAGGTTTATTGTGTTCAGATAAAATTCACAAACAATTGGAATTTAAGTATAAAAAAAAAGTTGATTTGATTTATGAAGTTAATATTCTTATATTTCGGTATTTCGACAGATCTCCTTCTTCTTTTTGGCAGAGGAAACGAGTGAGAATGAAATAAGAGTTTTAAAAAATGAAATTTATCAGTTCTTAACCTTATAGGAAGGGACGGTGTACGTGGGTATGGTTAGAAATAAAACCGGCTTACAAATTGATGATAAACATCAAAAATTTACAAAATGATTGCAATACTATATTACTCAAGAAATTCAGTAATTCCAACTGATAAAGTGAACGGTGTATTAACACTATTATTGTAATTTTTAAGTCAGGAGTTTTAGTTTAAATATTTAGAATTAAGTGTTTTTCTTTTCCAAAAATTTTTCTTTTAAAAAATACTCAAAATATTGTAGAACAGTTACGAAAAGTAAACAAGATTACTTAAATGACTCCGTATTGAATTCATAATTCTAGATCTATGAGCGCTCCTTTCAAAGGATTGTCAAATAACCACATGATTTAATATTATATCGTATTAAGAATTAAACAGCAGCTAAAAATTCAAATTTTAATACATTCTCAGCTTAAAGAAATTTAACCTGTTGGGAGATTGTGAAAACTATTACTTTCAAATGGACTCCTAACACGGAACGCTGGGTTCTATGTTAGAATATTTCGAATATCATGTGCAACTTAATATTGCATTTGAATTTCACTCAGTCTAGAATATCAGCGTTGTTCAATCGTATTTTGAGTGTTAAATCTTTTTTATATACGAGTACAAACATACTTCCATTTCATTATATACGCCTAAATTTTAAATATTAATTTTTTCTTATTCTCGGAATAATACCAAACTCCCACAGATTATTTAATTTGCTCTTTATTCTATTCATTTCATTATTCTTTTTCTGTTTCTCAATGTGCTTAACTGAATATTGTGTTTATCTCTTTCCCCTATTACGAACTATTTCCATTGAATTGCTTTCTCGTTCTTTTCATCTGTCAGAATTATTTATCCTTAAACATTATATTTCTTTATTGAGTTTTGATTTTGTTTGATCTAAGATGATTTTTCATTTCTTTGAATTTATTGGATTTCAGATTGAGTTTTAATTCAAAAATATTGTAGACTGTTTGGATTGTAGATGTAGACTATAGAGAGTTGGAGTTGAATAGCACTATGGAATTTTTCTTTTTAAATAATATGACTAATTTTTTTTTCTTTTTGTTATTTTCATTTTTTGCTTTTTATTTTGAAATATTAGAAAATGTTATGTTTTGTAAATATTACAGAGAGAAAAATGAGATGAAATTATGTGAAAAATAAACAAAGTAAAAAATAAAAAGAAATAAAGAGAAAAATAATAAATATAACGAATCGAATCAGAGAAAGAAGAGCAAAAATAATAAGAAGAATTTAGAAGAAAAACAGAGATGATAATATGAAATATGACTGAGTATATTTTTTGATTATTCTTTCTCTTTTTTTTTTGTGCCTCTTAAACGGAGTTAATTGGCAGGGAGATAAATAAAATTGACTCTGACGGATTTAGGCTTTTACTTATTTAGGGATTTTTTTCCCAAAATTTTTTTTTTTGTTGTTAATGTTTCAGATTTCTTTTTAGCACTTTTCCAAAATTTTTTTTGAAAAAAGTGCTTATTAGTTTCACTCTGTCCGTCCGTCCGTCCGTCCGTCCGTCCGTCCGTCCGTCCGTCCGTGGACACTTTTTTTGTTTACAAAACTTCTACACCCTTGAAGATAGAAAGCTGAAATTTTATATGTACATAGATCTTTACTAGAAACTTACTTTCGTAGAACAAAGTTTTTACCTATCTCCCCCCCTCTAGAAGTTATACCCCCCCAAAACCTTAAAAATGGCCTTTTTTAACTATTTGTTGCAATGAAACCATAAGCATTTTTGAAATTTCGCAAACGCAGAAAGGCAGCGGCTTGCTTTCCCTAGCGCGGTATACTACAGTTGAACTTTAGAAAAACAAAATGGCCGCTCAAATTTACCGTTATCTTAAGTCCTTTTTTTCCAAATTTTTGATGTCGTTTTTCTTCTAGACCCCAGCCTGTAGAAGCTTAAAATTTCGGGGACTTTTAGACATAAATAAATAGTTCATTTCGTTAGAAGAAAATTTTTTTCCATCTCCACCCCCTCTCAAGTTATCGCCCTTTGAAATTTGTAAAATTTGAATTTTTGACACCTTATATTTCCGAAATCGCACGTTTTTTCAAATTTCTATAAACGCAAAAAGCTAACGGTAAATTCCATGACATTAAAAAATATAATTATTTTCCTTAACTCACACAATTAACCCTTAAAATCGAGCATTATGTTAACCCCTTTTTATATTAATTTTTCTTTATTTCAAAGACTGCATATATGCATCATCCTAAATATATGCAATCCTTGGAATAGTTTTGTATATGAATGAAAATAATTTTAATAGTGTGATAGGTATACATAGACTGTATTTAAAAGCAGAATTTTCACTTGTTGAAGGGAAAAGTGCTACAATACAAACCATTGGTTTGACCCAACTTTATTATATTAGGGTTTTCTCTTTTTCTAAATATTATGATGATTGATGAGAGGAAAGATAATTTTTCATATTTTTGCTTTTTTCTTCTTATTTATGATAATTTTTTAATACAAATTTTTTTTTGTTTTCTCCATGTTTTGCAATCAGCAGCAACAATAGAATTGTTTATTAAGAGCAAATGTACAAACAGTGCAATTTTTTTAAAAAAAAATTTGGAATAAAGACCAAATATTTTATACAGGGTTTAAGCAATTATTAACTAAACTGCATTTTGTATTTTGTAAGGAAATTTCTCAAGAGATAGGAGGCATGTTTTTGTATATTAAATAAAACTATTACTCCCGATGCACAGTCTTACTCCCAATTTAGGAATTATGAAAATCACAGCAGCGCAAAATGGTTCTTTCTTGTTAGCACCAAATGCTTATTTGTAGCATATTAAAAGTAGGTACCTAAAAATTTCGTTGAACTTACTAACTCTAAATCATAAAAATGTAAAATGTGGTAAAAAAATTGTAATTAACAAAAGCAAAAAACAGAAAATTCAAACAGAACAGAAAAAAACAAACGAGAAATTATAAAAAATGAAAGAGTAATTTTTTAATTTTTTTTAAAAAGAGACAAAAGATGTGACGCGATGCTAGCTGACTAATCATTTTTGACTTAAATAATAATTTATGTCTCTTTCGCTTTTATTTTTCTCTTTTTTGTATACCCATAACATAATTAGGTCCCAGGTTGTTAATTTTTTTTTTCTTTAATATTTTCAGGGATATTTTTTTTCCTTCAGTTCAATAATTTAATTTTCGTTTACTTACCTTTTAGGTTCGAGTGTTGACATTTGATAAATAAATTTTTTTTTTTGGTTAATTTTATTTGAGAGGGAAGAAAATAAATGAAACATTAATTAGCTGGGTACAAAAATTTATTTTACCTTTTCTGTAGGTAGAGTTAAGTTTCCAAAATTATTTACTGTTATTTTTGTATAAGTGTTAGATTTTTGTTTTTGTTATTTTACAATTTATTTTTTTAAAATAATGTAAATTTTACGGTTAAAGATCTCATTCACCCACCTATTTTGCACTGGAAATATTAAATACAAAAGGAAAAAATAAAAATTTTCTGGATGTTAAAGGATAGCTCATTGTTCTAAATTACAACTATAGGCGTAATTTAAGGATAATTTAAAAATGTATTTACATTCACACATAAATTAAATTAGTGTTATTAGAAGATTTATTACTAATTATTTTTATTATTATTACTCAGAAATTATGCTCAACAAAAGAGTTAAAGATAATTTTATTGCACTTTTGTTGGATTAAATTGCGTTCTGTGCTGCGAAGCATGGAAGCTGAAATTTTTGCAATAACTAATATTCTCTTGTTTACAATATCATGAAGTGTGTATTATAATTTTTATTAAAAATATTTTTTAAACTCCCAAATTTTTGCTACAGTTCAGTTATTATAAAATTCTAGATTTTCTGTTCTTGAAGTCACTGTTTCAGAGATCCAATGTGATGAAAGTCTATTGATTTTTCTGACTTAATATAGGCTTATTCATTTGGCCGCATCATCACCTTGTATTATTCATTTACTCTCATCACCGATCAGTTTTTTTATTATGCGGAGGAATTTTTTTTTCTTTATTTAGGAGAACAACATTAATTCACCTTGTTATTGCATAAATATAAGGTAATTTAATTTCAAATCTAAAATTTCCCAAGGAAATTATTTGGATTTTCAATATAGTTTAAAGTTTGTTAAAAAAATTATAGTGTATAATATAGTCAATGAATTATATTGTTGCGTTAGCTTATTTTGATCAATTTCAATCAAAAATATTTTCTGAGTGTAAAAAAACCCACTGATTTTCGTTTTGTATAAAAATTCATTATTTTATAATTAATTTTATTTTATTTGTTTATTTCTATTAATTTTCCAATTATAATAATTTCATACACAGTTTATCAAAACAATATTCCCTATACGTGTTACATAACACTATATACTGTTATACCAGATATGCTGTATAATAGATGTTTGTGGAATATTTTAATTTGTTCACGTAATGAATCGAGTTTTTCAAACTAATTTAATACAGAACAAACCGAAAAAATTAATTTTATTTATAAATTATGAGAAAAAAATTTTCAACACAAAAAAAAATAATTATGTAAAATTTTAAATAAAAATGCTTATTACTCGTACATGTACGAACACCAGTTACATTAATTAATTTAAATTGTGTGGCTAAAATTTTATTCCATTTAAAAAACCATAATTATATTGTTTTTTTTTTTTTTGCAATATCAGCATCGGGAATAAATCCGAATGTAAGTGTAGATATACGTGGTATACAGACTAGCATGCAAAAAAACACAAACCTATACAAGTGATAAATTTAAATAAAATTAAGAATTTTTTTGCCATTTTTTAATTTAATAATAAATATAACATTATCCGCTTTATTTTTTTAACAGAAAAACAAAAACCATTAAAATTTCATTTTATTTTCAAATTAAATCTAAAAAAAAATCAGCTATTTATATTTTCAATACAGACATACATGTAAATACATATATGTAAATAAATTATGAAATTAGTTCGAGACGGAGAGGGGAATTGGGAATTTAATTCTACAAACTTTATTAACTTTTTTAATGTAATATTGCTCTAGATATTGCAATTCTTTAAAATAAAATTAAAGCCTAATTAAATTTACGGTAAAAATTAAATCTCTTAATATTTAAGAGTAATTTCATAGGTTAATTTAAAATTTATGAAAGATGCACGCAAAATAAACTCTTAATAATATTAAAAGATAAAATTTCTCTTTCTTAAATGTTTTCGAAATAAAAATACAGAAAGATGAAAAAAATTTAATGAAAAGGAGAATATATATATAAATAATTATAAAACTTAATATAATTCTCTCTTTGATCTTAAGAAAGTCTGCCGTCGTCTGGTAAAATTCGTACTACATGTGAAACATATACAAACACAGTTACCAGTCTAATTATATAGCATAATAATAACAAAGGAGAAAAGGCTTGTATAATTAAAGTGAAATATGTTATAAACGATTTAAATTTCCCTATAACGAAATCCTGCTTTTGGAAGAAGAGAAAAGGAGGGGAGTCTAATTACTTTTCTCAATTTAGCTTCTCTTTTTCAATTCCATCTCTATATACGTTATGATTTATTTTTTATTTTCATTATTAATCTTTTCATTATAATTATTCCTCATCAATACTAACAACAGACGTAATTTATAATATATTTATTAAAAAAATAAAACAACAACAATAGAGAATATAGTTATAAATAATTTCATTTATGCTTTCATACAAAACCTAGAAGAACAAAGAACAGCAAACAAAATCACATTCATAATAAATTTACAACAAAATAACAATAATAATAAAAAAATATGTTCACTTCTACATAAATAACAAAATATTCTTAGAATTCTATAGGTACTGATTTTTCTTGTATTTGTGCACAACAACAATAGTAGTACAACCCTACTGTCTATATTCATTTATCTTCAATATTAAAAGTTTGTTACTGTGATTTATAGGCAACAAAATTTCTTACATATTTCTGTTTTTGTTTTCTTCTTTTATAATAATAAAATTATACAAAATAAATACAAAATAAATCCATGAAAATACCAATAATCTATTAAATCCAGTCTAATATCCTTCGACTTTTTATTGAATTAACCATCAACAATAAAAACTGAAAGAAAACGAACTAAAGTTAATAAAATTTCACAAGAAAAAACAATTCTTGTTTACGTACATAATGTATGTATGTATGTATAAAATATATTATATATTATTTTGTATATTCAAAGATCTTATAATATTAACCATAAAGGACTTATAAGTAAATCACAATATAAGAAAAAATATACCTATAATATTGCATATATTTAGGGATTCCATTGTAAATTCATACAATTCTTACACGACGTATACATACGTATTATACACATTAAAGATTACATACGAATACTATATGGAATGAAATATGGAATATGGGTGCTGGTGGTTTGATATTATATAATGAATGAAGAAAAAATGAAAAAAAAAACATAATATTTTTATATGTTTTCATTTTAGGTGAAGTCTGGGGAGAAAATAATATTGTTATGTACACAACATGAAAAGTATCGTGAGAGTAATAACTGTCTATCAAAAATCACAACTTTAATCTTTAATGTATTATTATGTTCATAATATATATTTATTTGTACATGAAATCACATTCATAAAAATATACATACATACAAATTGTGTACAGTTCAAAAATGAATCTTTGTACATGTACAAAATTATAGGTGTTTGTGTCAGTATACAGAGATACATCAATTTTATTCATTGTGTTACATCATTCTTTCCCACCTTTGCTTTAACATTATTGAAATTTCGAATGCTCTTTAATATTTAGAAAATGCCTTATGAATATTTGTGTTACTATCAAATCCTGAGCGCCATTTATTTCGTTCATTTGAATCCTAATCGCTCAATTTACTTTGATCACAGGAAAAACTTGTATAACCCGTCTTCGTTTCAAAAAATATTCGAAACTACTCTGGAGTAAGTGAGAGTAGTATGTGAATGGTAGCCTGTTTTGTATGGTAAGCATGTTATATAGAAAACTACCCTAAAAATTCAAATAATAAAAATTCGACAATTGTGAAAATAATATTATGTACTACAATTCATTTCATTTACTCCTACTCTTAATTAATTAATAAACTTCAAGTAAATTTTCAATAATTTTAAATAAACCAAACAAAAATTATATTTTAATACATAAACTCTGAAAAAAAATTGATTTTCACAGGAAATGTGCTCTAAACCACTCATTATTTTTGCACGTACCTTGTCACTCAGTTCTTCTTACTTGCCTACACTTGACAATGTGTTTTCATATTATGTACCATTACAAAGGGACTCTAACATGGAATTCATTGTAATCAGAACAGTAGAAATGTTAAATAAATCAAAATTTCATTAGTTTACTAAAATATGTATAAGTATGTATGTATATGTTTTGTTAATGTTAAATATTGTATGACAGCTGTCTAAACTTTTGAACCAAAAATTTTTTTTTTTAACTCAAGACGCAAATAAATTGATCTGTGTTTAGCAGGTTACAAAAAATATTTCACATATAAGATACAAAATTTCTTAGTTTTCAATCAAATATGAATATTTCATATAAGTAAATCATATAGAATTTCTTTGACATTAAACATAACATACTTATGATGTGATACTGTTATATAACTTGCGTGTTAAGTAGTAGTTGCGGTGTAGCTGGCGTGGATTTATTATAATTTATATCCTCTGTTTTACGTTTACATATTGCTGAAGATCAAGTTTAAAATAAAAACTGTTATATAGTAATATACCAGTAACTGTTATATATAACATTCTAGTATATTTGTAGTAATATTATACTAGTACATACATATGTAGTGTACTATTATATTTCTGCTGATTAAACTAAATACTGTTTGATTTTAAATTTAAAAATTTGTGCGTATTTTGCATTCACATTAAATTTTACGCTATTGTACTCCTTTTATGTCTGAATGTGCTTTTACTTTATTATACTTTTACACGCTTATTTACATTACCGTATATAATTTACTCTTATTTGTTTTTTTTCCTCTTAAAATATTACAGACAATGAAATTTATCATCGTTTGCGGAACGTAACATTTTAATAAAAGTTTCATTTTTATCTGTTATACTATAACTATAAATATATTATAACAATAATATCTAAATTGTTATATACAACAAATAATATAAAAATTTTAAAATATTATGAAAAAAATTTAGTTTAGAATATTGAAGCAGGTGTGCCTTTAAATTCATCGTGGAATTCAATGTACTTTTTTCTTCGTAAAAGAATGCTTATGCATATAGGCAGGCACCTAACATTAAATTTATGAGGTTTTGTGAAGTCATAAAAATGATTAGATCTTTATAGTTTAATAATAATTTAAAATTTTTGAAGATGTTATTGAAATTTATGAGAACTTTTATTTTATTTAATTATTTGAATATAAATGCATGCCAATTATTTTGAGAATTATTGGTTTTAAATATTTATTTAACAGCGTTAAAGGGGCGGAATTCAAACCATCTATTGAAATTTAACATTCTTTTAAGGTTTTTGGTAAAATGTTTTATTGGAACATTTAATAGTTATATTTCTCATGACTTAAATAATGTATATAACATATGACCATGAACCATATTCGGATCACCTCAGTATTGTTCTACCTTTTTCCCGAGTTTCTGCACTGTTCAAGAGACAAATAGAAGCATTTGTGATTCAAATTATAGTAAGGAAATGAAAGTAAACATAACGTAAAAGGGGGGAATAAAAGATATTCTCGCAATTCGAATTTTACACCACTCTTTAAATTATTGCTCAGTATTCAGTAATAGGAGAAGGATTTTTAATATCTTTAATTGAGATTTAGGTTATTATTTACTCAATATGGTGTACTGTACACTCAACAGAGGAGCGCATTAAACTTAGCTAGTCCAGAAAATTTGAATGTATAAAAAAAAATTTTACTTGCACACAATATAAAAGAGTTAATTATTATTTATGAGAGAGAAGAAATGAATTGCTCACCATCATAATGCCGTCATAGTGTTTTCATTTTTTATGAAAATTTCATAGAATGTTTTCTTGCAACTTCATTATAGAATATTTTTTATATTTTCCATAAAATTTTATTTCAAAGATGGTTATGTATAGTGGTAATATTTTTCACATATACTAAAGGATTTCCATGTAAAATTGATTTACTTTTGTGAAAGTAATCCAAAATAAGAAGGGGAAGCAAAAACAAAAAAAATAATTTTTTCATCAAAGTTGTGCACACACAAAAATGAAAATCTTGTTTGCACAGAAAAGAAAATAAAAACACGAAAGAAATGAAAACATAATTTTCGTTTTCATAAATCGAGATGAAAAAAAAAACAAGGAAGAAAACAACAAATATGAAAGAAAATGTGAAAATTTTTCTTTTTTTTTTTTGTATTTACGTTGGGAAAATAAAAAATCAGAGTTAAATTTGCAATGCTGTTCTCTTGGCTTTGAAGGTTTATGTTTTTGTTGCTGTTGTTGTTGTTGCTGTTCTTTCAAATCCTTATTTACATTGTAAAGCTTTATTTTATTGCGTGTGTATATTCTAATATTTGTTTAACCCATACACAAACATTAAAAGATTGATATGAAAACGAAAAAAAAAAAAATTTATTTGTTGGTTTTAAAGGATTTCAAAGTTCTCATGTTTGAGCGTTTAAAAGAGGAAAACAAACAAGGAAAAAAACAATTTTTTTCGTTTTTATTACTTTGACGGGTTTTTCCTGTTTTTCGTTTTCTTTTTCCATTTCCTTTCATATTTTTTAAAATTGACTTTGACATTTAAAGATTTTTTATGATATTTTCAATTGAAAAAAAATGCAAAAATTTTTGTTTTTTTTTTTGTTTTTTTTTAGTGGATTCTAATGTATTTGTTATCCTTTCAGATTTGTTTTTTTGTTGTTTTTCTTTCAATTTTATAAAAATTTATATCCATTCAAGTTTGTAAATTACACCAGTTATTGAAATGAATTTCAAAACTCTTATTGAAAATTAAATCAGAGAGAAAAAAAAATAAATAACTTTTTTATTTAACACAAAATGTTTATAGCGAAGAGTTTATGATGATATTGAATCACAGTATTGCCAGATGATGAAAAGAAATTAGTGGGTATACATTATGTTTGGTGTTGGAGTATAATGTTGAAATAGTTATAGTTTTTGCATTCTTGGAGAACTTGAAA
This sequence comes from Condylostylus longicornis, assembly GCF_029603195.1. NCBI lineage: Eukaryota > Metazoa > Arthropoda > Insecta > Diptera > Dolichopodidae > Condylostylus > Condylostylus longicornis. Next base: position 12,792,436 of record NW_026577982.1, read on the forward strand.
TTGACAATAGGAACTCAATAGGATTTTCTGTCGTCTTATCTTGAAACAAACGCACAGTTTTTATTGCCTTTTATATGTTCAAGAAGCCTCTATTTTCGGGAATTGTTTGAATAACTGATTAATAGGACGAAATGATTAATAATTAAACAAACCCTTAGGATTGGGCGAATTCTCCGGATTATAAGGAAGAGATAAAGATTGAAAATTGCTCATATGAAAATTGGATTGAGTAGCTATTCCTTAAGATAATTATTCCTTTTTCCTGATTTATTCATTATGCAATTATGTAAATTTTCATATCGATTGAAAATTTTCAACAAAAAAATCTTTCCCAATTCAAAATTATGTCCAATCGGGTCCAATATTAAGATTAATTTTAATAATTATTAAAAGCGGTTTATGAAATGAATTTCATTCAATCATTCAATATTTTTTATTAACAATTTCTTTAGTTAAAATAAATTGTAATTCAATTACATATTAAAGGTGTATATAAAATAAACCAAAACGTTTTTAAATAATGCAATTATTTATGAATAAAAATTAAATTTCTCTTTACAGTCATTTATTTTTTTTCCTCTCTCTGTTTTTTTTTTTTTTTGCTTTCTATATAAATAATGATAACCTAATTACAGAGTTACCGTAATACACACAATAATATACGTAGAATTTTAAAATTGACCATACATGTAGGAAAAATAAAAATATTGTAAAATATTTTGTCATAAACCGTAACCACAATTCGGTTAAATATGCTTGCATTATTTTATTATACTATACAAGTGTTCATATAATATTGGTCATGTTATGCAGAAAAGCATATTGAATTATAGATAAACAATTTATCAGAATATTTACATACCATGTATAATTATTATGTATGTACAAATAACAAATTGACACAAGTGTCTATATTTCAACAAGGATATTAATATTTAAAAAAAAAGGATTTTTTCGTTTGAATTTTAGTGAAATAAATTTTTGTATTTGAATGAATCAATATCGTGAATTTTTAATGAAAAAATGCATAAAGTTTTTCGAATGAAAATAAATTCCGGCAAATTAAAATTCAGAGAAATTTGTGTGTGTTTAAACATTTATTTGTAAATTGTCAACCACATTTCTTGAAATGAAATGACGTTAAAATATTATAATGAATATTTATGAACTTAAGAAGAAAATAAATATGAGAAATTAATTTTTTTTTAAATAAATAAAAAAATTATCATTTAACATATTGTTGATTCAAAATTATAGCGTATCGCGTTATGATACTCAAAACACGTCACTGAATTGATTTAAAATGAATCCTGGATAGTTAATTTTACACTTAAACTACTTGTAAGGCTTGCTAGCCTTTCTCAGAAAACTGAACAAATAAAACAATTTTTATTTTAAGCAATACCTATGAGTTGAAATTAAATTCAAATGAAATTCAATTTGGAATATCGGCAAGAAGTTTCAATAGCATTATGCACAAGAATTAAAAATTTCTTCTCTTATATTAATTTCTACTCTTAAAAATTTACAAGTAACCAATACGATCTAAATATTCTCTTTACCTTTACATATTGGAAAATTGAAGTGAGAAAATCGATCAAAATAATTAAATTTGAAATAGGTATATCTCAAAAATTTGCTCTCTGTATCTACTTCTGTTATCTTCAATTTTTTTTTAGATACTATACATACGAAACAAACCATTTTGTCTTATTTTGCCGTTTTATTCTCGCATTCTCTTTTAATTTATATGTTATAATTTGAGTTTGAGTTGAATTTTATTTTGTTACAGGTGATTATTGTAATGCTTTTGTAATAAGTGCTGTAACAATAACGTATTATATTTACTCACTAATATTGGTGAGAGTAATGACAGTACAATATAAAAAATTGATATGCAAAGTAAATATTTGACTTTATGTGTAAGGTCCTTTTTGATAAAATATTAAGTGACATATTATTATATTTTATGTTAATTATAACATATGTAGAGAATTATGTACATATATTTTATATAAAACATAAGAGTGTTTTAATTGTGATACAACTCAATTATTTTCCCATTCAAGTCATTAGATTCTTACATATATATGTATAGTTAGTTTTGAAGGATGAACAAAATTTGTTTGGTTCGGAATATACTCATATAATATTTAATTCTACAAGTGAATATAAGTGAGAGGATATGGCTCCATTGTAGTTGTGAGGTTTTCATAAAAAGTTATTATTTAAATAAAATTCTTATGAATAATTAATTTCATTGGCAAAAAAATTTCTTCTAAAATTGTATTTGGAGCAATAAAATTCACAAACACAATTCTGGGTAATGTAATTTTGACTTAATGTTCAAGAAACTATTCAAATGTGTGTTAACAGTGTTATTTAATCCTCGATTACAGAATGAATATTGAACAGAAACAAATCAATACTGACACAATCATATTAAGAAATTTTTCATCCCATTACGATTTTCACCTTGAAATTTTTAAAGTTTTTTCTTTCTTCTCCGTGAAATCCGGGTTAAAAGAATTTAATCCAGAGAAAAGAAGAGGGTTCCATTTAAGAATATTAAATTTATTAAATCATATATTCACTTTAATATACCATTTATATAAATCCGCCATTATAAATAATCCAATTTTTATAAAATTTCCCCGGTATAAAGTCATAACACCTTAAATTTAATAAAATATAAGGCAATAATATTTTAAATTAAATTGAAATTTGAAGGACATTTTCGAAATATAAAAATTTTTCTTTTAAATCTTGCGTGTAATTTAAATTATATTGCCGTCTTACATTAATCCTTCACAATAACATTCTGATTTTTCTCTTCTCTTTGAATACCTTACATTAAAAATATCGCTATTTCAAAAAAAAAAACACTACATGTATGTAACTTTCACATATCCTTGAAGTCAAAGTTTATAAAGTTTCACGAAGAAAAATTGCAGAGAAAAAAGAAATTTCTTTTACAATTTCTTAAACACAAGTCTCAAATGTACCTTACAAGAAAGAAACCTTTTAACTTCATGTGTTAAGAAAATTTTTCTTGCTTTTCTCTCTATATACACATACATATATGTATATACTTTTAATAATATGAAGTTTCATCGTTTCAAATTCGACACAAAAATAAAAAAAAAGAGGCAAAAAAAAAACAAGATAAATGTTATGAAAATTTTATGTCCTTGTAATATTTTTTAAGGGTAATAATTGTAAGAGCATTTCCTTTTAGCATTTCTTAATATAATTTTTTATTGTGTATATATTCGCGTATATTTATATATATATACACGTTATGTATATAGCCCTATCATTCTTGCAATATTTTCTTATTTTTTGTATCTCTTTCATACATTTTCATAGATCTATCTTTAAATTATATACAGTTATTATATTTGTCGCAATAATATCATATCCTGTTCTACATATACACGTATACATACATGTTACTATGAGTATAATCCTTTTGCAATATTAAAATAAGTTATGCAAACAAGATTGAAATCATTCAAAAATAAAACCAAAAAGAAATAAGAAAATGAGCAGCAAAGAAGAAAAAAAAAATACACACACAAGAGAGAGAAACAAAATTCAGAAAAAAAAGTTAAAGAAATGGAAACCAGGATCTTCCAGGATATAACGATGATATTATCATAAACTTTTGCTACATTGTAAAATTTTAAAAATATTGGGTTCTATAATTTTGCCACAGAAATAAATAAAAAAAAACAAAAATAAGAAAAAATATTTATAAATCTTGTTCTTCTCGTATTTCGCAGAAAAACAGGGGGGGCTTTCTCAAGTACTTAAGTCTCTTCTCATAACAATAATATTAATATATTCGAAAAACTTTTTTTCTACAACTGTTTTAAATATTTTGCATGTATATTTGGAAAAGGAAGCGCAAAAATAATTTGCATAATTTGATTTTAAAAACGATAAAGCACAAGAGAAGAGAAACCGAGAATAAATATAGGAAAAACAAACCAACAAAAAAAAAATGGTTGTAAATATTGCCAACAACAAAACTCCATATTATATATAATGGGGCGGAGGCGAATCGATTTACGCATCACAGGATAATAATTTTTATGTTATGATGATAGGTTAAATGTAGGTTTTTTTCCCCAAAAAAATTTTCTAAGGATTATTATTCATAAATTATATACGTTTTTCGAGAGAGTATCACGCAATACAACCACCGCCGCCGCATATATTTGTAAAATATTTAAATTTTCTCATTTCCTTTCAAAAGGAAATTATTGCGTATCCTTTCTACATAATAACTCATTCTTATATTATTCTAGAAATAAAATTTGTTAAGCTCACATGTGTATCCTAAGTGTTCCTATGAAAATATTTTCATTCATTGTCATTTTTTTTTTCGCTCGCCCCCCTCCACACATTTTAATCGATTTATGATAAGTTTTCGTTTCCTTTCCATTTTATTTAGTGTATTCAAAATATTAAAATTAATTCCGGAATGTAAGGTGATAAAAAAGAGCAAGAAAATTTTGTTTGTTCATTTTTTCAGTAATTTTCTTTTTAATATACGGAAATTTTGAATAAATTATGTAATATTATCTACAAATAATGGATTTATAATAATAATAATAAAAAAAATTGGAAAAGTAAATGAAAACTTTTGAGGTTTTTGCCTTTTCTTTTAATAAAATATCAATAATGAGTAATTGATATTTAACCTTCGAATAAAAAATTTTTTTCCCATAAAATCTTACACATAGTTCTGAATTATTAAACCATTTTGTTACGAAAATATTAAAGGATTGACTTGGTTTTTAAAAAAAAAGGAAATTTATATCTCAAATTTAGTTTTATAGAGCGTTTATATTAAATGTTAGAGCATACATATTAAAAATTCCAGAGTTATTTAACAAGATTATTAAGTTTTGTGTGAGTTTTCGCGAATGTATTGTGAATTATTCTTCTTTTGAAGAGAAAAATCAGAATGTTATTGTGAAGTATTAAAATAAGACGGCAATATAATTTAAATTACACGCAATATTTTGAAAACAAAATTGCAGTAAACTGAGCAACCTTCAAGCTCTAAATTTTGACTATTAATAATCGATACAAGATTATGCTAAATATATTGAAATTCGTTATTTTACTGGAAAAGTAATCATGGAACGAGCGCTAGTTATTGAACAAAATACTACTATTAATTGAGAAAACTTGGAAATATCTGAAATTTCAGTCAAAACGAAAATGATATTAAAAAAAATTTGGGTAATTTAGAGTAACGCTTAATCTTGGCAGCCATTTTGTGATTAATATGTTTTCCCTCACAGAATGTTTTGCAGATGAAAAAGAAATCCGCTATTATCAAACATTTACACAATATTAGAAAATGTTTGTTGTTTCACATTTTGAGAGCCAGACCGCTGTAATTTCTTGAAGGATGGTGGTAAATGAAAATTTTCTTCTAGAGAAATATTTTTCCAGCAATGATTAATTTATGTATAAAATTCCAGGTTTCTAAATTGAAGAAGTTTTTTTAAACAGATTCAAGTAGAGATGAAGAGAGTAAGCACATAACTTAATAAGCACATTTCTTTTTCTATTCTATTTTTGATTTGAAATTGATGAAAATTTCATAAATCTTTAATTAAAATAATTTCAAATATTGCTGTAAACATCAGAAAAACATCAAATAAATCCAAATTTTTTTTTTTTCTTTTACACATTCAATTACAATAGAAAAACAAAAAAAAATCCCCTAAAAATATGCAATATTATCAAATTTTACCTTAATACCTGAAATTTGAAATAGAAAAACTTTTCATATTAAAATTGATATTTTAAGCTGAACTTTATGAAAGTAAGCAAAAATGAATAAAATTTCATGAAAAAAAAACAAAAACAAAAAAATATCAAAAATTTTTTTTTACTTATACTTTAGCAAAGAATATTAAAAGTTTCCAAAGTACTATTATATAACAAGTTGCTAAAGAACATAAAATGAAATCGAATCAAATAGACAAAAAAAGCAAAAAGAAAAAAAATCTCACAACTTTTTAAAAATATTAAAAATATTCGCTATTTTTGCAACTTTACATACATACCTACACATTTCTTCTTCTAATTCCACCCCACCACCTACAAAACCTCCTACAACAATTTTACAAAATTTAAAATGACACTGTTTTGCATATAAGAACAAAAAACAGAAAGAAAATGTATGCTGAGGTTACAAGGAGCCTAAGTGGAAAACACAACGCTGATATTTTTTTTGTAACAAATTTATGAGAAAAGTTTTTTTAAAATTTTTCAACTTTTCTTTTCGAAATATTTTCCATTTTCTTTGTTTTTGTTTCTATAAATTTTTCTATTTAGCATTTTGTTGTATCTTATGTACGGGAAAGAAGAATAACTAATTTTTAAATATTTTGCCAATAAATTTATTTATTTGAAATGGATCATAAGTTAAAAAGTATCAGGAGAAAGAAACAAAGAAAAAAAAAATTTATTAAAAATTTTTTTGAAAAATATTTTTTAGTATGAAAACTGTAATCTTCTAAGAAGAATTTTTTAATTTTGTTTTTGTTGTTTTTTTCTTGACTTGGAAATATTTCAATAACAAAAACAAAAATTCAAAGAAAAATATTTCCAATTATTTTTTTCGCTTTTAGTTATAAGCGTTGTAAATATTTTGCAAAATATTTTTATAAAAGACAACTACTATTATTTTAAGAATGACAGTAGATATAGTTTAAGGAATAATTTGTTATGTAGGTAGTTATTTGGTTGTATGGATTTGCAAAGATTTCTTAAATGATATTGCGATTGGATGTCATATTGAAATTGTGAACTGATTTACAAGTTTTTCTCTTCAACAGAACGAAAATGTGTTCAATATAAGAAATTCTTATACAGTATTTGGCTCAGATAACAAATTGTTTATTTTTACACCAATCTAGAATTGTGACACTTAAATTCATTTTCAAATTTTCAAATTAATTAATGAGAATATTTTCAAATTATATAAAACAGCTACTTAAATGAAGACCAACTCCAATTCAATTTAAATTAATTCTGATTTTCTCTGAATTTTTATTTAATGATAAATTCGATAACACTACCAATATGTAGTGAACAAATGTCAAGTTTTAAGTTGTAAACGTAGAAGTTGGCATTCAAAAGGAAAAGAAGCAAACAATTTTTCACTTAGATCACACATTTAAAGGTAATAAATTCGAAGGGAAAGAAAATAACAGAGAGAATAATATACAGAGAGCATATAATAACAATTTGCAGAATATAGAGCAGATTATATAGCTACAATTTCCGTGTTTAAGTATTAAGGCCGATTTAAAACGACAAATAATTTACAAAGTCGTCTGCGTTGAATTCGTAGACGCGATTTACTTCCTGAATTACCGAATTCTCATATTGTACCTGCTATTTTTACATTATTATTTTTTATAATTCATTAGAATACTGAAAATATTCAATAACAAAATAAAAACAAAACAAAACCCGAAGACCTTATATATAAAAACTCCTTAATATAAAAAAAAAATATTCTCCAACAATATTTTTATGAGGTTAATCGCATTCCGTTAATTCAAAGCATGTACGAATAATATTCTCATTAACACGTAATTATGTTTAACGAGCATTATTATCGTATGAATTAAACAAAATACTTTAATGTCTTGCATATTTTTATTTCTCCTGCTCTCTTCATCACTCTTCATCTCTTTTTTTCACCATTGCGCTTATATTCATTTGAAGTTTTCAGGGTTATTATAACACAACAATGTTATCAAAAAAAAAATTCTCTTTCATTCTCTCACAATATTTTTTGACGGTTGTTTATGTGATGTGGTTATGTGTTTAGAATTTCTTATATTAATAAATAAATAGAAAGGGGAAAAAAATATTCGAAGTTTTTCTATGTTGTTCTTTGTTATTTTGTCATTCTTTTAACCGAAGTATCACACAACACAATATTATACTTGTATAAAAGGACTATCTATCATTATAATGTATTGTTTACAAAAAAAAAACCACTTCACCATTATACTTTTAAATATTAAAGTTGTCACATTGTTTCTAAAGCAAAGCGCATATAGCTGCTCTATATGCACATAATATAAACATATACGCTCATCCATCTTCAAGTTTTTCTATCTTATTCTCAGAATTCATTGTATATACACTCTTATTTGCATATCATTTTAAGAATTCCATCTAAAGGACACTTAAAATTTCTTTACAAAAAAAATAATAAAAAATAAATTTTCAAAGTGATCGTATGCACATTTTTAAATGAAAAGATAAAATGTATAAGAAAATTGCAATCATTCTATATTGTTATATTATGTTATATTATGTGAATATAACAGAATATTCTTAAATTCTATTAATGTCTAGGAAGATTCATTTGCAAAATAATGTAGAATTATGCATACAGTGATGAAAATAATGTCCTGTCTTTTGATAAATATTAAATTTTCATTTTGAGAAATATTATGTAATTTATATATTATATACACATATACACATATTATGTATTTATATTTAGCATACTTTTGAACTGGCATTTTAATATATTGTATCTGAGAATATCATTAATTAAAATATATATATATATATATATATGTGAGTGTTATTATGCTCGGGAATCTATATAGTGTTCTTCTTTTGATAAATTTGTTAAGAAATATTTTTTAAGGAAATTTTATTCTGTATGAAAGCATGCAATCATTTTGATTTTAATTTTAGATTTAAATTTTTTGCAATATATTTTAAGAAAATGAAATTAATAGGACATATATAGATATATATAATATGCGAATATGTATATCCTTATTAAAATTCTTTCTTATTATATAAAATGCACAACATCTGTTATTTAGTAATTAATCACTTAGGTTATTTAAAAATTTTAAAAAATCTTATTTTTCTGTCTTCCAATACGAGTATATAGGATTTTGTAGAACTTTTAAGATTCCGAATATAAATAATATGACATGTATATGTATATATACATAATGTGCATGTTAATGTAAATGAATTTCAAATAAAATTTTATTAGTTCCATATAGATGATATTGGTAACATATTGGAAATTTAATTATAACATAAAATTTTGTTTAATTAAATTTCAATAAAAAATTTTCAATTATGAAAACATGAAATTTTTGTGCTTTAAAAGGAACAGATGCATCTTAAAATTTACATGTTAAAATTAAATTGGAAATTTTTTTTAAATTTATTCAGAATTTAAATATCGCCCAATTAAAATTTTTATTTGCTTAACTAATTTTCAGCATTCGTATTTGAAACTAAGATTGTACCATTAGGTAAATGACAAAATTTTCATTAGCCACAAAACGTGTAACGATAGTGGTTGCAATTTCTCAAAAATTGTTTCAAAGTCAGACGATAATTGCATATGAGTTTTTTTGCCCAATTTTTAAAATAAGAATGAAATAGAAAACTGGAATGATGCATAAACCATTAGGTGATCAGCGCTTGAAGTCCGGAATTTACAAGTTACTAGAAAATATGAAAAAACTATATTTAATAGCATTGAAAGTATTTGAAATATAAATGAATACCATTAGGTTTTTCGCCTTGCACAAGGCAAATCATTATAAATTCCAGACTTGACCTATTCCATCAAAGCATACGAAATTAATATGCTTTTCCTGTCATAAAATTCTAGCAAAATTGCAGATTTTTTCAAAATTTTACGTGAAATTTTTGCAGTTACATTATGATTAAAATAATACGTAAGAAGTTCTTCAAAATTATCCTCGAACATCCACAATTCCTTATTATAACTAATTCCTAAATCAAAATTTCATATACGCTATTTATTTTTTCGAAACATTTCCAATTTTTCTTAGACATAAGAAAGAAAAAACAACAAATTTATTAAAAATCATAGAAAAAACTCAAGAAAACTCTCCATCAAATCTCATTCATCATAACTTAAGAAAAATGAAGAAGGAAATTTTAAATTAACGATTTTATGGTACAAAAATTGAAAAAGAAATCAACTGTAAAATCTTTAAAAATTATTGTTATCCTTATAAGGATTCTATTAAATTGGAATTTATTCAACTTACAAAATAAATATTAAAAAATTTTTCTTTCTAAACGGTTAAATAGTTTCTACAAAATCCTTGATATTTTACTTTCAATTTAATGCCTTCATTTTAAATTTATTAAGCGAGAAATTTTCTATGCTCTCTCTCTCTCTCTTTTATTTTTTTCCCCCCCTGAATAATAAATGATTTATGCAGCAAGTTATATGGAAAATAGTGAAATTTTATGGTAGTGGAATAATAGTTGGAATTCAATATTATGACGGAAGTAGAGATGGTTCAGTTAGTATTACGATAAATTTATTATGCTAAACTTAAATTAAATTTGGTTGCATATATGAATTGAAAAATTTTATATATAGAAGAGAAAAAATAAATAAATTATTCAATATGCCATCGAATTTAATAATTTATGACGTATTTTATTGATCAGAGAAAATAATTTTAAGGCTTAAGGCAGATTTTTTATGTTAGTTTTTGTGCAAAAGTATGGATAAGTTTTCGCATAATACTTTATTTTATTTTTTACATTGGGTGGGTATTGTGTAGTTCATATTGCGCTTTGCATATATTTCTGCTTAAATGAAATTTTTTCACAAATTTATGGAGCTATTCAATGCTGGATAATGTAGAACAAATTAAACGAGAACCTACCACTTGTTAAATTTATTATAAATTGGAAATTCGCACCCCAATGAAAATTGAAGTATATACATGCTTTGACATTCTGAATTGCAAATAAAAGGAATTTCACATTTAAGACTAGATTTCAAAATATAGATAAAGCAAATTTTTAAAAAATCGTGAACTAATAATGACTGCTCATTAAAATAATCTGGACTATAATTTAAAAAAATCAAACTGAAACAATTTTTGGATTTAAAAATTACTGAGAATAAATCTTTGTCAAGGATAACGCCAACAGATATTATAAACTCTTAAAATTTTATAACTTTTCCAGCACGAAATCAATGTCGATTTATCCAACCAAACAATATTGTTGTTTTAAATATAAGCGCTCAAAAGAATTCAATCAGAAATCGTTTTCCATATTATAAAAGCACAAGTGGTTTGAAAAATATTTGAAATCATGTAAGCGTGTATATATGAAAAAGCATTAATTAATTCTCATTTCTCATTCATATTTATTATTTTTGTTAGGTACAGGACCTCAATTTACAAAATGTTTTACAGTAATTTTAAACAAAGAAGAAGATGAAGTAGGAGAGTTAAAAAAATTTCCTTTTTCTTTTTGAAATAACAATAAAAAAAAAACTTTAAATGTCGCTCATCCCTCATTGTTTTTCTTTCTTTTACTCTCATCTTTTCTACGCAAAACACAATTGTTTATATTACGTTTTCCTTTTTCTTTATTATTCTCAAAAGATATAAAAGAGGAGGTAATCATACAGCCATAAAACAAAAAGCATTTTAAATGCACATAATCAGAAAAATTGTATGAAATAAAAAAAAAGAGAGAGAGAGAAAAAAAAATTTTTTTGTATTTTTATTGTACACTTGAATATGCATGAAGTGTAATGTGTATATGTGTATATATATAGATGCGTATATAAGTATGTGATGCATGTTGATTTTTATATCATCTTATATTTTATTAAAATTCAATTTATCCTTAGGGAAATTTCAATTTTTAATAATTTTTTTTTTCTGTTTTGTTCTTTACATTATTCGTTATAAAATTATTTGAGCTTTCGTTTTCTTTTCTATTGTTTTCTCTTTGTTTTTGTGAAGTATTCGGATTCTTTTTTCCCGCTGGACATGCCTAAAAGTGGACCTTTTATATATAAAATATAATATGATAATTGTCAGGTAAATTTTTTCATGCCTTGTTACGTGAAAATTTTTGAAATGATTCTATTTTTATAAGGGTACCTGAATTCCTTTCCTTTTTAATTTTTCTTTCTTCAAAAAATCGTTTTTGTAGTCGTTGTTATGTAAAATAATAAAAAAAATTTTTATTTTTATTGAAATAATAAAAACGCTATAATTTTGAAAAATTGCATACTTTTAGGGATAATAAAATAGTTGCGTTGAAAGCATGAAATTAATATTAAATTTTATTGCACATTGATAATTCTTTATATTATAAAAAATTTTAATACACCTTTTTGTGCCCTTAACATATTTTCCTACTTTCAGACGCAAGTAAATTCAAAAACCTGATTTCAAATGTGCAACATCAGCAGTTTCGATTCGAAACGCAGTTTAACTCAATTTATTGTTCGAAAAGCTCATCAACTGTTCGAGCTTACTAATAGTTATCAAGATCAACTATAACAGTAAATACAATATATTGATCGTACTTTATTCTTTATACTTTTCCCATCATAATTAAGAGAACAAAAGAGTCCTTTGTTCATATCCTTTTTTCTTTTATTTTATTTTGAATTGTTATTTTTTTTTCTTTGTTTTATGTACGAACAATTGTTTTTTCATCAGAAAATTATGGTTAATAAGTGTGGGAATAAAAATTGGTAGAAAATCGTAAAAGAAAAGCAAAAGAAATAAAAAAAAAAAAAACAGAGAAAAAAAATAATAATTTTAAAATTTTTATTCAAAAGTAAGCAAAAAAAAAATTGCTCTAAGGATATTCACAAAAAAAAAGGAAAACTATATATGAAATCGCATATAAGGGAAAAAAAATTAAACTATTGTAAAAATAATATTTATGGGCAGTAAAAAACTCATTCATTATAAAATAATTTTCCAGCGTTATTATTCATGGCACTCGTATTTTATTTAAGAAAGGAAATCGCATTTTTTCTTCCACTTTCTTCTCTTTTTTTTTGTCGTTGAGTTTCTTTTTGGCTGCTGCTCGAACCATAAGAGTAAAATAAATTTCTTTTTATTTTAATTTTTATTTTTTTTGGGGCTATTACAATATATTAAGTCTAACAAGGAAATAAATTACTTGTTCTCTCATTCTTATTTCTTAATTTTCTTATGTAGCGTAACATGGCTCAGATGATCTCCTGGTAATATGCAAGCATATGTGTGTACTGTGTGTATATGATAAACTGTTATATTATAATATGCAACATATGAACACTATTCTTTAAAATTTTGTTATAAATTTTACATTTACAATGGAAAATATTTGAAAACTGTTTCGGAATATTTAAAAATTGGAGAAAAAAAACTTTGCATACTTGGTGACCTATTTTTGTTTTTTTTATTAAAAAACAATTTTAACATTATTAAAATTTAAAATTTATATTTATTGTTCATTTTGTAAAGCAAGAAAAAAAAAATTAAATTGGAATTTACATTTTATATGTAAGTTGGCATAAAATTAAAATATTTTTATTGCTTTTATTCCTAAGAATATTAAAATTTTTACATTTAATTGGAAATTTCCAAGAGAAATACAAGAAAAATGTAGTTTATTTTTTTTGGCAATAAAATTTTTTAAGAGAACAAAACATGTACGAATACAATCAAAGATTACATAAAATAATAAAATTTAATATTTTGAGCATTATTCGTTTCTCGCAAGAGTTCTTGCCCTTTACATGGTTGGTTGACGTTACAGGTGCAGCATGTCCACCGAATCTCAACAAATGTGCCGCTACCACTACCTCATAATTAGCAGGTTGTCATTCATATTTATTTATAAAAAATTTAGATACTCGTAATATTGTTTACTCCATTAAATTTTGTACAATGTTAAAATTTACAGAAAAATTACAGAATCATTAACATTTCTGTAATTAGATAAGATTTATTAGTTCTTGCTAGTAATTGATTAATAATGTATTCCCTATTTTATGTATATCAGTTATAAAAATATTGAATTTATTTAATATTAAAAAATATAAAAGAATATTTAAGCACACAAGTATGTTTAGCCTCATTAGACAATCTTAAAATATTGTAATTATTTTATAAATTAATTTTGTTCTGATTTTTATTCTGATCCATTGTAACTCTTACAGATTTGGATTACTTTGGTTATCGGTAACTAAGCAAAAATGCGAAATTAATAGAAATTAACAATATAACGTGTAGTTGTTTATCTTTATTATTAAATTTTTATTAGAATAATTAATAGAACTGTAACCAAAGTAACGAGTCGAGGCAGAAAAATTAAAAAGTTTTCCTCCTCGAACTGGACTCGAAACAATGATATAACCCTTTCTAGGCGAACACTTTACCTACTGACCTGCAGAGATAATACATATGACGAAATCACCTGGAGAACAATTTGTGGGTAATTTCTTAATATCTCTCTTTATTTATTCTAATGCGAAAATAAGTTTTTTTTTTAAAGAATAGACACAATAAATTGATCTTCCTTAATTCTACACACTATTCAGTTGTCATCATCATTCTTCAAATTATTGAGAACCTCTGTCTCTCCCTGTCTCTCAACTAAAGATCACTCATACAAATGTCAAGTTGTTTTTTTTTTTTAAAATATATTTTGTTTGTTACAGAAGTATGGCTGTATTCTTCTGATAGGCTTTTATTATGTTATTCTTCTTTAATGTTATTATTATTGTCTTGGTTCTCTCGTTTCTTATTGCTTATTTTTTGAAATCAATGACTTTTGATTGAAATAATATTTTTGTTTTTTATACAAGTGTGTAGGTACCAAGCATATTACCCAATATTACTTAAGAATAAAAATGTTTACGTGTGTGTGTGTATCTCTCTCTCATTCATATAAAATATTAATGAAATTTACAAAAAGAAAATGAAAATTTTAAATTGAAATCCTTTTGATTGTCTTTTACTCTTTTTTATGTTATTTTCATTTTTTTTTCTTGTTTTTTTCTAAGATGCTACTAGAATATTGATTTCTCTTGTTATGGTTTTGTTACATGAATGGATTCTGTAAGAAACCCTTAGATTAGATGATGAAAAATTTTCTATTTTCTTATTAAGAAAAAAAAGAAAACAAAAAAAAAATTAAAATAAAGAAAACTTTTTTTTTTCAAACCTAAAGATTTTTTTTTTCTTTTTTTTTTTTTTTTCAAATTAAATTTTTTTTTTCTCCTTTACTTTCTATTGACAGTGTGCTTGAGTGTGTGTGTGTGTATTGAAAAATTTTTTTGTTATTTTTACGTTTTAAAAATTCTATTAATAATTTGAGACGTGAGATGAAATTTAATGAATTCGAACTATAAAGAAAAAAATCTAAATAAGATAAGAAAAGAAAATTTCAATAAAATATAAGACAAGAGTTTATTTGGTGTGATTACTCGAATGGATTTTGAGGCTCAATAAGTAAACCATATTAAAGTGATTTCTGTAATAACCTTGATGATTTCAAAATTTTGTAAATAAATTTTTATATATTTTATTTTCGTTATTTTGTTCGAAAAATTTTTAAAATCATTTCACATTTTTGTATAGGCTTGAAATTATGTTTTTGTTTTTCTATATAATCTACATGGAATATAAATGAGTGCAGAATGGTTTTCTAAATTGCTTATTTAAATTCATTTTAGAAGAAAATGAATTCAATTACCTTATGAGTTTATTTAATGAATTTGTTGTCATTTACAGAATAATGTTTACGTCTTAAAATTAATCTACAAAAGGGGATGTTGAGACACGTATTCGTTGGGCACGCACCTAAGCATTCATCCATAACGGGTGCATATTCTTTGGGTATGCACCCATTATTGCATACGTCATTTATTCTGCTGCAATGAAACTTCGAATATTGTTAAATTTTTTCCCGTTAATGATTTGTAAAACGAAAATTGTTTCCAAAAATCTGCTAGTTTGGCTACATACATTCATATCGGTTAGAAACATCCGCACACATGCATAAACCACAAATTTGTAACAGAAAATAATACTATCGTCTTTTGCATCATTACATCGTTTGCTGCAGTGCATACCGTTTATAATACTGTTTGCTGCATTGCATTATTTAAAGTTACGTTACTAGTTCGAATTTAATATTTGAAATAGAATGAAATAGTTTGGAGCATGCAGCACATCTTCTAAAATAATTATTAGGCATTTAAAGTAATTTTATTCTAGAAAACTTATTTTAACTCACTTCGTGCCATGAAACTGCCATCCTCATTGATCTTCAACTAGAAAAATTATCTACATATTTTTACCTACATAATTACAACTTTGTGTATTAAAATTAAAAATCATATTATTTTTTTTTTTCAGGTCAATATAAGCAACACTTGGACGTTACCACATGATGGTTTCACAGTTTTTTATCGTTTCTTTAGAGATCAAATTTCATGGTTTGAAGCAGATGCTGTTTGTCAATTTCATCATGCCAATTTAGTAACAGGTAAATTTTCATATTTTATTCGAAAATATAATTTATAGGTTTAGTTTAGAATTAAATAGACTTACTTGCGGTTATGAGACCCCACATTGCAGCTTTGTCCATCAAACATAATTTCTAAATATTTTAAGCATATTTTAAAATTGTGAACTTTTAATCAGATTTAATGAATTATAGGAACACCGTAAAAATATTTTTCTAAAAGAGTTTTTGATTGGTCATGCATTAAAATCAGGCTACCCTCAAATTCTAGATTTCAGTATGTGCTTTGTGAATCCTCTTTATTTTTTAAATATAATAAAAACTATTAATCCAAAAACAAAATTTTAAAAAGTTTTGAAAAAAATTCCAATTTAAAAAAAATTTATTTTAATTTTAATGTGCACAAACATTGTTACCTACACTCATGTGCACACGTTAAAATTAAATTTTCTGAAAAAGGATATAAATTTTTCTTAATTTTAATAAGTTTTTAATTGGTCTGCATTTATCTATATATACAACATATGTGCACATAAGATGCTAGAATGTTAATGATTTTAATTTTCAGAATTTCAATCTGATTTTAACTTCTTAGACAAATTAAAGAGTCTTTTAACGTTAGCCATCTGTGAATATTTGTTTAGTACTCAAACTAAAAGTGAATATTATAAAAATTTAAATTAACTTACACACATACATATATACACATTTTCATACAAGTTGTGCAAGACTCGATAACATCCTCGAATGAGGGAGACAGAATTGATGGAAAAATTATAGAAGAATTTTATTTTTTTCGTGTTGCTTCTCAAGTTTTTGAGGCTCAAAATAGCTCTTACTATAAAGAGTCATCCTTTTGCAATGGGACAATGAAGTATCCCTAAAATTAGAGCCAAAATGTTTTTAAATTTAAAATTATTGAACTTCAGATTTTTTATCGTGGAGGATGTGAAATATCTGCATTATTCTTTATCCCTCTGAATCGATTCTATAAGCCTAAACATGGAGTGTTATCAGCTCATACATCAGAAATTATCAGTATATAGGTATGTGTATTGTAGATATATGTGTATGGGTATTGGTTATCTTATAAAAAATTTTTAATATTATGAGATTTTCATAATATAATTTTAGATTCTTTCATCCTCTTCCTAGTACACATCATAGTTCATCAAAACAAAATTTTATATATGGAAGATATGGGCCGAATATTTTATTCAACATCCTTTATAGTTTTCAATGCAATTATGTATGTGTATATGTGTATGTGTATACATAATTTTCTCTTTGCTTATTTAGGTGCTCATCATAGTATGAGTACACTCATAGTCCATTCACTTAAATAACGGGATTATTTATTTTGTAGAGTCATTTCTTAAGTGCATTATCAACATACTTATATATGAATTATATATATGCACATTTCTGTATGTGCATGGATATGAAAGGGCAATATATTTAGTTGAAAGTGGTTTACTTGATGATTTTTCATGCAAATAATTTGCTTTTTATCTTTAAACCTGTTCTCAACTACAACATTCAATTTATTTTGTTGGATAACAGAATATTTTTGTTTTTATATAATGGGAAAATTATTTTTTTTTTTGTTAAAATAATATTTTTTATGGGGAGAATCTTCTGGTACACATACTGACTAACATTAATAATAAATTAAATTTACTTTAGAAAATACAGATGCATCTTGGCAATATAACTTTGTATAGCACATAAGTAAGCAAGTTAATAAAGGGACAATGATCTTTTCTAAGACTAAATTTTAAATATTTAAAATTCTTTCTCAACTGGTTTTTCTTAATTACAAATTGTTATGAATTCCTAAGGCACTCTTGAAATCCCGACTATTTTCAAAAAAAAAACTAAAAAAGAAATTAATTAGTGCAATAAGACTAAAACTATCAACTATAGATTGTGAATAACTCGGAAACTGACAAACGAAAGTAAACTACCAGAAGGACTGCGACAACATTTTGTATTATCTGTACATTGAGCTGTAACTTGGACAGACTTTTAACTTGACGAAGCAACTGATTACCTGTTTAATTTCTTTTTAAAAACAAAAATTTATTTTTATACTCCAATTTTAGTTACCAACAGTGTAGAATTCGATGCATCAAGAGAATTTCTTAGAATATTAGATGTTACTGAACCAGTTTGGATCGGTTTAATGAGATCACAGAATTCTGATCGTTTCTACTGGTCGTAAGTATTTTGAATGAATTAATGATTTCTATTTTCTTTACGAATTCTTCTCAAAAATGCATTTTCAACTTCATCTAAAAATTCCTTTTGTATTCTATTATTATAGAAATTCTAAACCATTGGTTTCAACAACTGAATATTGGGCTGAATCTTTACCAGTTATTGATGCACCATTATGTGCAGTTATAGATCCAGTAAGAGATTATCGTTGGCATGCATTAAGATGTGGAGGACCAGAAACAGCATCATTTCTTTGTGAAATGAATGGTAAATATTAAAAAATTTCATCTTTATTTTTTACTAAAAACGCTACAAATAATATTAGAGCTAAAAATTAATTTGAAAAATTAAAATCTTTTTCATTTCATATTATAGTACCTAGTTGGGCTGAAGAATGTGTTATAAGAGATATCCCATCACTAACAATTCAGTATATGGCTGATAGTGGAACAGTTGAAATAACAAAAGATTGTGGTGATGAAGAAGGTACAATAATTCAAGTTTGCCGTGGAAAACAGGTAAGATCTTTGGCACACACCTTCATATCACATTTAAATTTTTGATCATATCACTGTTGAATTGGGTCACATATTCTACATTAGTCGTATTAAAATTTTACAAAAGCAGAAATTTTAAGAGTAACTGTCAGAAATGTGATTGCAAGGATCATTTGTATTTGAAATTTTCATTCCTTTCAGGAAAATCTTCTATAACAAGTCAGATATAATATGAATTACGCGTGGTAGATTTTTCTAATATTCTCTACTTGAAAAATGTAAGAATATAAATGCTAATTCATCCACATATTCGTTCTATGGTTACACAAAATTTACTATGTTTCATAAAAAAAAAGTTAATACAGAAGAGAACGCGGTTGAGTCTGTCTATGTGGAAATAATACAAGCATACTAATAATGTCACTAAATTAAAAGTGAAAACAAAACCAACATTATCAACTTCATTATTTATTCAAATCATGAAATTTTCCTTTTCAAAAAATATGCTTGATGTTTCCATTCTCTTCCATATATATTTACAATCTGATTTGTTAAACTAATAGCTCTCTATTAATTTAACAAAGTCCCAAAATATACCAAGCAAACCCAAGTTTAATAATGACAAAAAACATACAATAGAAGCATAGATAATACAAATTTTACTTCATAACGGTACCATTATATTTTTCTATTTCTTTTATTTTCTTTCTTTCCATCTATTTTTTCAAAAAAATTATTCATAAAAAATTTTGTGGACATCTTATTTCACTGATAACATGAACAATTTCAAAATAACCTTATTATTGTGGTGGTAAAAAAAAAAACACAGGATCTAGATAAAATTATTAACAACCTGATTTGCAAAAATGAAAAAATTCAACAAGAAATCCAACAAATTTTCAGTCATGAACGACAAAACTTAGTTATTAACTCAGATCTATTAGACAGTCATAAGAAGTCAATTGAAATCATTAAAAATGCTCAAACTGATAACAATGAAGACAATAATATAAGTGTACAGAATAATAATGGTTTTCATCCGATGGAGAAAATTTCCGAACAAGAAACTGAAAATCCTGTTCAAAAATTAATTGAGCAATTTGATGTTGAAGAATTAATGCAAGCTGATCAGCCACAAGAACAAACACAAAAACAAGAAACTCAGCAAACTTCTACACCATCTGAGGAAATAATTCCATCAACAGGTGCCACGATTAATCAGAAAACACTTAAACGACAAAATAAAAAAGTAAGATCTGGTGATAAAAAATTAAATAAGAAATTACCAAATGGACAGAAGAAAGAGCAACGTGGTAAAAATATAGCTATTGAAGATATGATGATGGGTGATCAACCAATTTTAGGATTTGGAGATGATGATCTTAATGAGATTCAAGAACCTCTTCCACATACAAAAAAAATGTTACCACAAGATTTAAAACATGAAGATGATAATTTAGCTAAAGATAAGGACTTGAATAAAGCAATGAAGGAAAAAATTCCCGATAAAATAATGTTAACAACTACAACAATGCAGTCAAATATTGTTGCTGGTACGACACATTTAGTTGCGCATGAAAAAGAAATGGAATCAATTACTATTGATAATACAGATGATGAAACTGTAACAGGAACTACAACATTACCTGTAATAGCCACTGATGATATAGTTGATGATGTTAGTCGCTCAAACGGAATCATTTCAACAACAAATCCACTTGCAGGTGAAGAAAATTTAAATACTGCATCGGGAATATCATCTGACGGTACAATTAGTTCATTACCAAATGAAGCATCAATATCTATAACAACAAGTGAATCGGAGTCCCTACCATCCAGTACCTTAACAGCTTATACAAATTTACCTGATTCAACTACGACAACGGCTACAATATCGTCATCTCACGTAACAAGTAAGAGTTTTTTGTCAACGATCTTATTCCTATGATTTTCAATTTAATATTCTTACATTTTATCAAGAATTTTCTAAATAAATTTTTAAACAGTCTAATTTATTTATTTTATTAGTCACAACATTATCGCCAGGTGAAACTAAGTCAACACCAGCTGTTACAATTGGTCATCCAATGCACCCACAACAACCACGTAGCAATATAATATCAGAAGAAACTGCTCATCAACATATTAAAGAAACTAATGATAATCACTTTATACCCCCAATGCTTATGGTTAAATCTCACTATCAATCACCAAAATCGGCTTTGGGACACAACAACGAACATCAATTAGATTTGCAGATTGTCAGAAAGAAAACGACACCAACTGATTCAAATACAACTTCTTTGACTTCATCGAATGACGAAGTCAATCATTCAGGGTCCGAATCAAACAGTATTACCACGACTACAATTAAATCAATGACACCTATTGTAAATGATGTTAATCACCACACTACAACGTTAGCTAGTTCAAAAGTATTAGTATCTGACTCCAAACAAAATAAACCTGACGAAGTAAATTTCGACCAATCTACGGCAACACAGGTTGCTGGTGAAAAATTACCATTAACAACATTACCAGAATCAGAAGTTTTGGAACAAACAGTTTCGACGGTCACAAGTTTAACCTCAAAAGATATCTCAGAAGCGAAATCAGTAACAGATAAAGACATTTCTGAATCACAACAAATTACACCAACAGCTACTATTATACCAAATCAAGTTGTTGAAATAAAATTATCGAATGATGGAAGTACAGAAAATCCCAGAAGAATTTCGATTACAACAAAACCAATAACATTAATGTCATCAGAAATTGATATAGATTCGCAAAATAAACCATCCACTGATGAAATTCCAAAACTATTACCAACTGTAGATATGGCACCACTTACCGCAACTGAATACTCAAATAATAAAGAAAGTGGAATTCATTTTACTTCAGAATCTGAAAATTTACCGAATGCAGAATCTCTTAAATTGTCATCTTTCGTTCCATCTCTCGCTGAATCAAATATTCAAAAAGCCGAACTACCAACAACAGTTGATGAAACATTATTTGGAACACCAACACAAGATATTAATAAAAATTTAAATGAGCTTTCAACAACAGCCGCACTTATTAATTCCGTATCTGATAAAAGTATATCAGCATTGGGCGAAACTAATAATAATTCTACATCTTCTTCCGAAATGGGTGATTTAAATAGATCGAAACAAATTAATAATGAAAATCTTTATATAACATCAACTAGGGCTACAACAACAATTAAAACTTTATTACCCACAAAGAAAACTTCAATGTTAAAAAAACATAATTTGAAAAAGGCAACAGCATCATCGTCGTCGTCATCAGATACAACTGGAACAATATCGTCATCATCATCAATAGAAGAGGGTTCAGTAGGACATCATGATGTTTATACTTCAGATGAAGGAAGTTTTGAACAGCATAAACCAAATCGAAAACGTATTTTAACTAAACCAGAAACTCAAAGTTATTTGAAAAAGATTCTTGGTTAAAAATAAAATTTTTATTTTTGTTAGTTTTTTATAAATAAGATTTTAATTTTTATTTGAAAAATATTTATTGCATTCGCAATTCAACTGATTTTTGGAAACGATAAAGATGAAAAAAACATTTAATCTTAATAACAAATTCGAATTCGATTCAGCTGGCTTAGCAATACTTGAAATTCTTACAATTATTTCAATTTTAATTAATTTACTGCATACAGCCACAGAGGAATGCAGGAATTGAAAATTATTAATATTTTTACTCAATTTCTCACCGCAAGCTCAATGTAATGATTGTCAATGTAAACAATATTGCCAATTGTACTATAATTTTTATTCAACTTTATTACCAGAATCAAAAATCAAAAGATTTTTAATGAAGTAATTTGTAAAACAAACTCAGAAAATTCATAACATTTCTAGCATATTGCCAGAATGCATCAGATTTTTTTGGCATATTTCTGGTGTCGTTGTTGAGTACAGGTTACTTGTAATTGTTTTTATATTTTATAATGCAAAATAATTACCAAATTACTGATTTATTAAATTATTCTTTATTTAAAATTAAATTATTACCGAAATTATAATTGATTTGTAACTTATTCGAATTTAATTAACAATTTTAATGAAAAACATAAATTTATAAATTTAATCAAATTTTCTTCAAAAAATTTTCAATAACAATAGAACATTTTTTTGTATTGCTGCTTTCTAAAGTTCACGATCCAAAAATAGTTCATAAATATTATTATAATATACAGAGTAATAACAAAATAAAGCTATTAATGCAATTAATATTTAAAAATAAAAAAAAATCAAAAATAATTTTAATAATTTTGTTCTTTTTCTTTGAAATCATTGTTATTGCAAATAAAATGATTTCAACAACATTTTCTGTTAAAACAATAATTAATAACATTTATTATAACATTTTCACAATGTTATAAAATTTTACACTGTAATTTTTATAATAACTCTGTATTAATAAAAAAAAAATTAATGTAATGATTAAAAGTAAGAGAAAGAAATTAAAAAAAAAAAATACCATAAAATTAAAAATTTTAGTAAAAGACGTGTTAAAAATTTAATCGTGTATAAACGTACAAAAATGACAACTTCTGAAAATTAAAAAAAAAAATAATAATAATGAAAAATGTAAATGTCACAAGTTACAAAAAAAAAACAAAATATCACAAAAATCAAAGCTTCAGAAACACAAAATAATTAAGTAATTTATACAATATTATTAATGAAAATAAATTAATAAAAAATAGAGTTTAAAAAATAATATTAATAAATTTAAAATAAACATATAGAATAAAAAACAAAAAACACACTTTAATTAAATATTTGCAAAAAAAAAAATATAAACAACATTTAATTAAATTTAATTAAATAATAAAAAAATTATTCGATGCCAAAAAAATGAAAACAATTTTAAAATTAATTTAAAAATTAAAATAAAATTAAAATCAACAAAACAAAAAAAATGTATAATAAACACACACATTATTATTATAATTATTATTACAATTATTATGAAAGAAAATTATAAAAGCAGAAACGTAAATTTATATTTTAAGATTTAATATTAAAAAAAAAGAAAACAAAGTTTTAAATAATTAATGAAGAAAATCCAAAAAAAAAAATGAATAATTGTCAAAAAAACACATAACAATTTAATTATAGTAATAAAATTATATACATACATACATTATATAAAAAAAAATTACACATTCAAAGAAAACAAATTAAGAAAAATCTATAAAAATCCTGAAAATTTTCTAAAAATTTCTAGGAATTTCAAAATCAATAAAATATTTATTATATAATAGTCATTTTAACTTTGACAATTATAGTTTTCTGTGATTTATAAAACTTATTTTTAAATATATTTTATAATTTAATTTAATATTATATTCCAAAATAATTATAATTTATTTAATAATTTTAAATTAAAACACAAAAATCAACAACACTTTTCAAATATATTTTCTAATTCTCTACTCTATATAAAAAATATAAATAATTTAAAGTGTCGCAACAATATGGCAACACTATTGTAAGTTTGCATATTAAAACATTATTTTTATGTTTCATGTCAAAATAACACTCAATAAATGACTTAATAAATGAGAATTTAAGAGAAGATATTAAATGAACAAGAGAACGTTCAAATTCAAAATCAGACAGTAAGTGGTAAATAAAATCAATTTGTATAGCAATTACTATTGACAGAATTTTTTTACAACACTGAAAAAAATCTACATTTTTTAATATTTTCTCTGAGATTAGCAACATTCAAATTAAATATTCACAATGAAAATATCGAAAATTGTTCGAAATATTAATAAAAACGAGATAACAATGTATAAAAATAATTACAAATAATTTGAAAATTTAAACTTAAATGTTTAAAATGAAAAATATAATATGTAAAGTAGAGAATAAATATTGTCAATCAAAAAAATTTTACATAAGAATAACATATTATATAAATTGAGAACAATTGAAAAATTTTTAACAATAAAAATATTATTTGTAACAAATCAAAAAATCAAGGGTATTAACAATAATCTATATAAATATAAAATGATAATATTTGTATACATACCCTTATATATTTGACATTGCACATAACCATAAACATTTATTAAATTTAATTATAAAAGGAAAAAAATTAATAAATAAATAATTTAAAACAAGGAGAACTTTTAGTTATTTTTAAAAAGAAATGAAAAAAAAAAATTTTATTATTAAAAATAAATAGAAACCAAAAAAAAAAATTTTGTGCCGTTTTATTAAATTTTATGATTTTACTTTAAAATTTTTCCATTACAGAGGAATGAGCATGGAATGCCATTGCGAATAAGATCTTCCTTCTTACAACTGGAAATTTCTTATTAAACAACGATTCACAATACAGGGCGTTTTGCATAAGATTACAAATAACTTCAAAAAAGATTCTTTGATCAATTTCCAGCAAAAAATTGTATGAGTTTGGAGTGTGGGGGGGGGTGATATATTCTCGTATGAAATATGCATTTTTCCCATGTTTTTGAGCACATTTAACACTTTTTACTGGAAAAACTATGATAGATAGAGAAAAATGTAATATGGCTTAACTTTTAGTTCGTAGCGCTTTAAAAAAAATTATAATAACAAAAATTTTCGAGAAATTTCGAGTTTTGTGAAAAAAATTTCAGGACAAAAATTCTGACTTTGACAAACTGTATCTCGAAAATTATAGTTCACACCAAAACTGTAAGACCAAAAGTAAAAAACAATCAATCGCCTGTAAAACAAGCTCCGAATGATAACCTTATTTTGTATCGCATTCGAAGTTATGAGCATTAATGCATATGCAGAAAAAGCCCGTACCTTTTTTTCAACAGAATGTAGCTCAAAAATAAGTATACTTGCACCATCCCGCCCCTCCCCCCCCCCCCCCTCCTCCTGTAATAAATAACAAATTTAAAATAGATGTTGCTTCCTAGCCGCTTTTGTTTTTTACAACAAAAATTAAATTACTTGTGAACAATTAGAAATAAAATTAAATAAAATTTTATTTATTTTTATTTTCCAAATTTAAATAAAATGTTCCCATTTTTTTTTTATATAATTTTTTCAATACCAAATTTTGACCTCAAATAATAATTAATGCTCTCATTTAATTTGCATTTTTTTTCTCAGTTCGCGCCGCATTTCCGCAATTTACGACATACACTGACTATCATTTTGTGTAATTAATCATTTTATAAAATTTTATTGCAAATCAAATTAAGGCGATTCTCTCTCTATATACAACATGCATATAAAATGTTAAAAAAAAAATTGCATTACAAATATTTTTTATGAAGCTTTTAATTAATTTAGATCAAAGGATTTTTTTTTATAAAATAATTAAAAGTTTCCTGTTTTTCTCTTTATCATTGTTTTTTTTTTAAATAAAGGAGAAAATTATAAATAACTCTTCATTGTATTTCACATCATGTAGGTGAACTAAATTTTATTACATTTTTAGTTTTTTCTGTTTTAACATGTTTTACATAAAGTTTATTGCAGGGTGTGTTTAATTAGACATCTATTGTTTTTGATGCACTGGATATTTTCCTTTATGATGGCTCTAAGAAGTAGATTATTCCAAATATAATTCACTGAGGAGTTCAATTTAAGACCTAAATATGCATATGTAATATTTTATATTCTTTAGGCATAAAAAATACTTTTGCTTTATGGCAATAAAATTAAATTATTAAAGATTTTGTCTCAGTGAAAAAATACCTCCATATTAGGAATGACACATTTAATACAAATCACAAGTCCTACCGACCCAATCTTATTGGTTTGAAGTATAAGAACCTAAATGACCTTTACTTAGCTTAAATAAGAGCCTAATAAACCTTCTATTTTCATCTGATTTAAAATATAAAGGTGGAAAGAATCAAAAATACTTCGAATATCAAAAATATTCCGTACATATAAGAACTCATACTTCTAATTCAAATTACTTGTATGCAATTTTTAATTTTCGCCTATACTTAAATTATTAAAGAAAACCTTTAATAGCAACCTTTAATTTTATTAATTATAGCATTTGCAAAACAAAACCTTTTCCAAACAAATATTTTATGTATTTGCTTATGCAATTCAGATTGCTGTGCTTTATTTCTACTCAATCTTAATAAAATGCAATTCTATATGGTTTTTTAACAGACGTTAAAATAAATAAAATATTTGTAAAAGAAAAAAATCTAAAAAAAAAAAAACAAAACAAACATAATGCCATTAATAATAATTGTGAACAAAAAATTAAAAAAAAAATTTCCTAAAATTAAGCGCTTGACTAATTTCCATTCATAAAGAAAACACAAAAATAAAAAGTAAATGAAAATGAGTATGTTGTGTTTGCAATAAGTGAAACGTACACATGTAAAAATAAATAAAAAAATGGAGAAATGAGAAAAAAGAGAAAAAATTTAAGTCATTCAGTCTACTAGACATACGAAGAACTTTGTTTAAAAAAATCTTTGCTTGGATAAACTTCAAAAAAAAAACATTAAAAATATTTACAGAATTCATGCACCCTTTAATCAAATAAGAATGGAAAGAAAAAAATTGAAAAGAAATGTTTTACCTCATAAGGGATCAAAATTAGTTTTCACCTCAATTAGTATTTAAGGTTTATTCGTATGTGTTTAAAATACCATTGTGTTGAAAAGGTAACGTATCTAATGGTTTAAGTTTTAATCAGCAAATTTTTAAGGTAAGGATAAACAGATTATAGCGGCAGGTATCCAAAAACAGATAAGCAGCAAACGACACAATCTAAGGTAATCACTAATCTTATTCTGCCTATCATTGTGTCAGCCTCTTTTTTTACACAATTTTTAATTCGAAGTTCTCATGTCTTGGATATTACTTTTTCGATTAATATTTTTTTTCAAAAGTTTTAGTATATCGACTAGTTTTAGTAATCGACACCTTCATTTAGTATTTTCTCTTGATTATTGCTATACCAATATTGTTATGATATCCCCCAATTTTCTTTTCCCTGTAAACTTTTCCAATTTTCTTTCATTATAATAGTTGTAGTCAATAATATACTCAGCTCATTGCACATCGCTTCTGAGTTTCATAAACTCAATATTGTGAATATTGTGAATAATTTTCTAATAAATACATATATGTAGGTATACCCGCATTTTTATGAGAATAAAATTCTATTCAAAACAAAATGAAATTGATGGAAACCACTTTTTATAGTAGCAGTCTTACACACTCAAATTTATATTATATTATGTATGTATATATAAAAAATAAAATTTTATGCTGCTCATTAAAATTTATTTCATATTATGTAAATAATAATCCATAAAATTTCATTTATTTATCATGGACAAAAATTATTTATATTTTTGCAGTATTTTTCATTGGCCGCAATTTCAATTTTCAATTTGAATATGGCCATAATGACAAACCAATATAAATAACTCAATTTATAATTAATGTGACCTTATAATGCAAAATTTAAATAAATTTCTAATTATAATAAAAAAATTCATATTATATGCACATACACACAATCATACACATATAACAACATCTATTTGTTTTATAAATCTAGAAAAATAAATTTTGATTATTCAAACCCTGTTGATTTCGTAATTTTGAGAATTGCAATCAATTTAATTTTATACTAATTTTTGCTTATTTTTTTCAAAGTATTGCACTTTTTTAATTTACTTAAATATTAAATTTAATTCTGCAATATTCACACACACAAACATAATTGCTTGTAAGAAAAATATTACATATAACCAATGTTATGCCTAAAATTATGCAATCTTTTAAAAGCAATCACATACCAGTCAACACAATTCTTTTTGATTATTTTGATTGATCCCACAATCAAGTATTTTGTAGTTTTAAATATAATATCTTTTTCGATCGTTAAACGTTAATTAAAGTTTAGTTAATAGATTCTTGGAACCTCATTCTTTTCCTCCTCCCCGTGGAACTTTGGTTGGTATGTTTAGTTTTCTATATCTTAAAGGACTTTTAAGCTTACAAAATTAAGAATATATCAAATACCATTACTCTACACAATTAGAACTTTATTCACGATTAAATTGAATTCCAATACTCGATTGATTTTATAAATACTCTTGAGCTTCTCTAATGTTGCCCTCAGATTTTTATTGTGCATGCAAACCCTATAAAATAAAAGAAAATCATTACCGAAATTTATTTCTAATAAATTTGATTTTAATTCAAATCCTTTTATAAATTTTTCTAATTATATTAATAAAAATGGTGCGATTCCATAAACCATCTGAAAATAAAAAAAAATAATAAATAAAATAATTTTAATAAAAATTCTACCATTAAAATTTAATGATTCTGAATTGAAAAATATTTTAGTACTAAACGTTTTTGTATTGAAAATAAATTAAAATTTTATTTACACAACTTTCATCTAAATAGAAAATAAAAAAAACAATTGAACTAATAATCTAGATAACATTTTAGATATTACCTTACAAACATACACATATAAATTTTTATTTTTAATTATAGACATAAATTGAAATTTCAATCAATTTGATTGAAATTTTTGAACAAAATTTATTTTAAATTAAATTATACAAATTGTTAACATTACACTCTAAGATCATTTAGAAATTAAATTAATACATAACGTTGTAACGACATCTATGAGTAAAATATTGAAACTAGTGAAGAGTGTATAACATAATAAACCGTGTTTACATAATTAACTGTTTATAAAAAATTTTGATTTGATAAAAGATTTTATATTAAAGTTCGACGTGTCAAACGTCCACGAATTTTATTTAATCGAGAAATTAATCAAATTTGTCATTCGCAATTCTCATCGAACAAAATTAATACATGAACCATGTTTGATGGCTAGTCTTGCATAAAGATGCTATAGCTCTTTTAAAAATTTACAAATTAAGCATATGTAAGTGTGGTTAATTTCTACACAACTGCAGTAGCAGATTTAAATTAGAGAATTAAAACGCTCTTGTGTTGTATGACTGCCATTCAGTGAACTTTTAACCCCACTATTCTATCAAAAGAGCATAAAACTAGAATTTGTCGTCATTAGGTACTCTCAATTATTTTTTCCCCAGAATAATTAATTCTCCGGTTTCAGTCACTATATCATATTTTACGATATTTTGAGTTCATTCTAAATGGACATTCAACAATATTGTTAAAACTATATAAATAAAAAAAGAAATAATTTTATTTTTAATAGAATGAATATAAAAATTTTTGTTATTCATTAATTTTTTGTTTTTTATCTGATTTGAACCTCAAATTATAGAAAACAAAAGACCTTATGTTATTGAGTCATCATGATCGGTTATAGTAGATAGATAGTAGATAACAGTTAGATCAACTCCAATATACCAATAACAAAATTATTTGTTTTCTTTTTTTACTCTTGTATAATAAAAATACACAATGGTAATAAAAATTCAAAAAAAAAAGGAAAAAATTAATATAAAAACGGGAGTTCAATAAAATTTTGCTTTTTCTCTCAATTTCATTGTTTTTCATTTGAGGTAAATAAACTGTATAAAAACCATTTTTGTTTTTATTTTATTTCTCTTCTCTTTTCTTTTCTACACTCTTCTTGTATTATAATAATACTCTCCTTTAATTTTAACATCTCCATATATTGCTGCTTTATTTTTATCATTTTGAAAAATGCTGAATAATTCAATTGCTGTTTTTCTCTCTCTCTCTCTCTCTCTATGAAAATTACTTACTTACATATACTTTACTTTCATTGTCTATATTTTACAATGGTTTTTTTGTGTTGATGCAATAATGCGTTTTCAAAATTACTCTAGGGTATCCTTTTCGTCCTTTTCTATTTTTTTTCTTCTTATTTTGTGCTATTCTTCAATTTTATCTTTCAATTTTATTTGAAATGTACATAGTTATATGTGTATATGGAAATCGTAAAAAGAAAAGGAGAAATTGTAAAATTTTATAGAGAACTGTAAAAGTTAAGTAAAAAACAAGTAAAATTTCAATTCATTTCATTTAATTGTTATGATTATTATGATGATTTTTTTTTTATTTTATGCTTCTATTTTTGTTTTTAATGTATTCATGATAAAGAAATATAAATAGCATGAAGTCGATTCAGATTGAAAATTCAAATTTGATATTTTACAAAAATTAAAATTTATTTAAAATTCAAAATTGTATTTGAAATTGCTCTCTCTATGTGCACACAATAAATACAAACTCTGTGTCTGTGTCTCTGTTATGTGTTCATTCTAAATTACTTAATTTTTCCATGTTAGTAAATTTTATTACTGTTTTCATATTACAAGTATAGCTAGCTAATGTAATTTTAGATTTACTTTAAAAATATACTGGAGTTTTGTAAATTATGATCTAAATCCTTAATTTAACTGTTAAGACAGCGTAGTAACATTACAGTTGATCGTAATAAATGTTCAATAAATATTTTATACTATCTTTCTTTTGAAATATTGTAATTATATATACAATTTACATATAATATAAAAGAGGAAATTGTGAAAGTGAAAGCAATTAGTACATTAATTGGAATATGGAATGAAAATTGTGTTTTTTTTTTTCTTTTTTTCAAGGGAAATCACAGTTTTAAAAGGGTATTTTGAAGGAAAATGGTTACTTTTATAGGTTTATTTACTTAAAATGAAAAAATAGTCAATATTAATTTTCATGATAAATAATTAATATTTCGATTAATGGGAAATAATTAAAAGAAAATTACACGGATAATTGAACCCTTTTTAAGTGAAAAGTAAAAAAATAATCAAAGGCATTTCCCATGGAATTTGTATGCCTATATATAAATAACTAGTTGTACTTAATAAAAATGAGTCTTAATTTCTAGTGAAATATTTTAACCAGATAATTTTAAAATAGGATCAAAGTATTAATTTCTAGCAAAATAATGTTTTTTTACTCTTAATTACACAAATAAATCCGAAATGATAATAAAATATTAATTTTTAACCATTCTAAAGGCCATAATAGTGGTTAGTACCTTACAGCTGTAGAAGTGATCTCGTTATATGGTGTTGTTCATTCACCCCTTGTATAATTCCCCGTTTATCAACTCTATAATTTTCAAAAATTAAATTTAAACAGGCTTGGCTCGAATTAAATGCTCAAAATTTATTGATTTCAAAAAGTTAAAGCAGATGATAATTTTAAAAACAAGAAAAAAAAATAAATAATTTATTAGCTAAATATAGAAAAATAAATTTAATTGATTTTTTTTTTGAATAATGTGATATTTAATTTTTAATTGAATAATAATGTGAACAGGATTTTTTTCTGTAAATAATGTATGTGCATTAGAGAGTGTAGAATTAATTAAATATAGAGTGAAAAATAAAATTATTTCATTTATTTAATTTTATAATGTCAATCTAAGTCAATCATTTAAAAATAATTTTTTTTTTTTCTAAATAGAAAAATAAATAAAAAAAATATTCATTATTCATGATTTTAATACATGAATGATTCTAAATGGATTTATGGTAGAAAAAATCTTTATTGTTTTTAGGAGAGCAATAACTATAATACTAGTATACAGTAACACAACCTACCCTGAAAATTAAATTTAATAAGAATGTGCTAAAATTTACATTTTTGTATGTATTTTAATTCCTGTATCTGCTTACAAGAAATTAAAGTTTTGACAGTTTTCATATAATAATTAGTATGTTATTATGACAGTACATTATTACGACAATGGCATGTGACAACAACGAACATAATACTAATATAATTTTCTATGATAGCTATGACAATTTTAATTTAGTCAGACACAAAAAAACTTTCTTTCTCTTTTTATAATTTATTCATATTTTAAAAAAACTTTTATTCATATAATTTTTATGTATGTAAAATTTTTAAAATATTTATAAATTATTTATTTAAGGGTTCAAATAAATTTAATGGAAGTAAATTGACTTGGATCTATTTTTAACTGCAAAAGTAAAGAACAAAATATACTATAAGAAGGTAGTAGAGGAGAGTTAATAGATATAGTACACAAGCGACTCCTATTGTATATATGGAGGTTAAAATGTATGCAAGAAGAGAATAATAAACAGCATCAAAATGGTTGGTGTCCAAAATGTGCCTTGTTTAATTTTATATAACCGTCACTAATGAAAATTTCAATAATAATTGGTAATTTTGAATATGGAAGGAAACACTAGCAATACTTTTATTATCACTTGATGTTTACTATTGAGACCAACGCAAAATTAAATATTTCCGCTCTTTATTCGGAAAATAATGAAAATTCAAATCATTTTTTGTATAATTAAGGAAACCAATACATGCAATATTATGGTCCAAATTACAATAATATTCGTAATACAAATAAAAATTTTGCTCAGAATTTGACGTTTATTGAAGTCTGTAAATTTCTGCGTTTAATTAAGAAGAAAAAAAAATATAAAAATAAAATTTTCGCTTCCAGTTCGTTTGCAGTGCCTTACACAAATTGGACATCAAAAGAATTTTTTTTTAAACTCCAATAATATCAAAAATATAAAAATATAAAGTAGAAAATATTAAAAATTCGCAATCAAAATGTTGATTTCATTCAAAAGATATCCTTAAGCCCATATGGTACATATTTGAAGTAATTTTTTTGTTTAAAACTTGTGGTTTTTTTTTTTGTTCCTTCATTTTATATACGTTATTTTTTTTCAATATTTTACGATGCAAAGGGTCGCCGGAAAATTTTTTATTTTCCATTTTTTATATTATTTGCGGTTACGTTTATTTATCAAGTTAAACTTCATAATCACAACCACATATATGTTAAAATTCTCATACATATATAAAATTTTTATTGATTGAATACAATTTTTCAGATATCCGAATTGGAGAAAACAAAAAACATATTTTTCCATGTGAAAATGAAAGTTATTAAAGGAAAATGGTCACCGTTTGCCTAGTTGACGTAAATGAAAGTTTAACAGTAAAAAGTGCTACTATATAAAAACCATTTTTTTAAATAGCTAGTTTTCGAGATTTTATTGCAAAGACTGCTCAGAAATATGCTGAAAGCGTAGATGTAAGAAAGTGAACATTATTGCGGACTAAGACTCTGGGTTTTCAATATGAAAAATTCAGAAATTGAGCCTCTTTTATATTGTGTCGCATTCATTTCATTTTAATTAACCCTGGTAACTCGATTGCTTTAGTAAAACATTAGAGCATTGTACTCTTTAAAAATAAATCAAATTATTAAATATTTTTGAAAATAGCATTCTTTGCAATTACACAAGATTTTCTTAATAAATTGCAAATATCGTTTTATTTTCAATTTCATACTAGATGATCATTTAGTCATTACATTAAAAAATTAGTTTTCGAAATTCGAAATTTTTATTCAAACATATAACAAAACCAATTCATTACAGTATTTATACTCAAATAATAAAAATAATCTAGCGCTTTAACATCACAAAATCATTTTTATGTACTATTTTCAAAAATTAGTATTCTACCACGCATATAAGCACTACATTGCCTTCGATATTTTTACCATAGGCACACACGCGCACAGCACATACTTTTTTTTATAATTCCTCCATAAACACACGCACCTCATTATTTTTAATAATAGATTCCAATACGCATTGTCTATACCAATAACATTTTATTGGCATGGTGTCTGCAATTTTTCTCTAACATCATCAGCAGCTGTCGTTCCCGTCATATGATATTGTGTAATACACCAATACGCACAAAGAAAACTAAAATATTTCAACACAAAAAAAATAAAATTTTTGTTTTTTTTTACTATTTTATGTTCAGAAAATGTGATTAACTTTTGGAAAATGAAAGGGGATATAAAAAATGTAGAGAACCTAAAAGTTGATTAACTTTTATTTAAACGTTGTTTTGCTGAATCAATAAAATTATCAAAAATAAAATATGAAGAAAAAAAATATGAAATAATAAGAGAAAAAGTCATAAAAATGAAATTTTTATCAAATATGATGAGACTCCGGTATCTTGTAAACCCATAAATGAGAAAATATTAATAAATTTTTTTTAAGAAACTTTGACTTGGGTTGAATATTTGTTTATACGTTTATAATGGTGGATTTTTATTATGGGAAAACCAATTTCACGTTATGACTAGGAAAATATTAAGGCTAGAATTATTTAAGCTAGGATTTCAAGCTATTTCTACTATATTTAATCTCAAAACCGCCATACTTCGTATAATAAGGTAAAATTGAAATTAAATTTTTGAAATTTCGCGAGAAACAAATAATAATTAAGTCGGTTTGAGGTAGTAACTTACACCAAGTTGTGGAACATAATTATTCGCTTCTAAGCAGTGTTAAAACTAGCTTCATTAATGTGATCAAAGTGATACTGCACTGTTGTTTCCAAGCAGCGCCTTATATAGGGCTTTATCTTAATATTTTCAAAACTGATTAAAATTTCTCTTTTATCCTTCTGAAATTTTTTAACGATTACAAAGGGAGTAGCCATAAAAAATGACTAACATAAAACCATTAAAATTATTTTATTTGTTGTTAAAAATTTATTAAACTTGTATGGTACGAAGAAAAAAAAAAAACATTAAAAATAATAATCCAAGAAGGATTCAAAGAAAAAAAAAGGAAATTTTTTTTTCGATCTTCTCTTGTTAATTTTTCTATTCTTTTTTATACCCTGCACTTCGTGAAGGGTATATTAACTTTGGTATGGAGTTTGTAACTACTTGAAGGACATATATATATATTCTTGCTCAGCGTAAAATTCTGCGTCGATTTAGACATGTCCGTCCGTCCGTCCGTCCGTCCGTCCGTCCGTCCGTCCGATCGCACGATAACTCAAAAACGAATAATGCAATCGACACCAAACTTTCACAAGTTTTTTCTTTTGTGCCAAGGACGAACCCTATTGTTATTGGACTAAGTCGGACAACGGGTTCGGGTAGCTGCCATACAACTCCAAGAGTTTATTTTAAATATTTCAAAAACTAATAAAGGTATAAATATAAAATTTTGTATACATGTGTCCAATTATATTCTACACATGCTCTAAAAATTATAATGGGATAGCTGCACCGGTTCGGGTGGCTGCCATACAACTCCAACAGCAAATTTTTTATATTCGGCAAAATAATAAAGTCAGATTCATGAAACTTGGCAGTCATGTGTCCAATTATAGGTCAAATATATTTCTGAAGTTTTAGAGGAATTGCTTAACAGGTTCGGGTACCTGCCATACAACTCCAGAAGCTAATTTTAAATATTTGGAAAAATAATAAAGTCAGATTCATGAAACTTGGCAGTCATGTGTTCAATTATGGGTCAAATATATTTCTGAAGTTTTGGTGGAATTACTTGACAGGTTCGAGTAGCTCCCATACAAGTCTAAAAGCTTATTTTAAATATTTGGAAAAATAATAAGGTCAAATTCATGAGACTTGGCAGTCGTGTGTCCAATTGTAGGTCAGACATATTTCTAAAGTTTTGGTGGGATTGCTTGACAGGTTCGAGTAGCTCCCATACAAGTCCAAAAGCTTATTCTTAATATTTGGAAAAATAATAAAGTCAGATTCATGAAACTTGGCAGTTGTGTGTCCAATTATAGATCAGATATATTTGTGAAGTTTTGGTGGAATTGCTTGGCAGGTTCAGGTACTTACCATACAACTCCAAAAGCTAATTTTAAATATTTGGAAAAATTATAAAGTCAGATTCATGAAACTTGGCAGTCGGATGTCTAATTATAGGTCAGACATGTCCGTGAAGTTTCTATAGAATGATTTCACAGGTTCGAGTAATTGCTACACAATAACGAAAGGTGCAGGGTATAATTCAATCGGTTTATACCGACTGAAACGTTTTTACTTGTTTTATTATCATTTTTGTTCTAAAATTGTAGGTTTTTTTTTTTAAATATTAAATTTATTTTCTTATTTTTCTTAACTTTTTGATTAATTTTTTATATGAAAAAAAAAAAATGGAATCTTTAATATCAAAGTGGTTGACAATTATTGTCGTTCTATTAAAAATGACAGCAACAGCAGCGCACTAGCAGCATGTATCGAAGTGATGAAAAACTTTTAATTAGAATAAAAGTTTTCCTTCCTCCTATATCATATAAGAGGAAAATAATAGAAAAAATTTGAGGAAATTTCTTAAGTTACAACAAAATTTTTTTTATAAATGACACCAAAATATTAAGGGAGGCCCATATTGGGCTATAATAAGACAATTTTGAAATGAATGAAAGTTCAGAGGTTATGATTGTTTAGAAAAAGTTTAAATTATATAAATGTGTTTTCTGCCATGGCAAATCCAGTTAAATTATAAGAATGGTTCCACGTTGGTTTGAGTTCATTATCTTATATCAATTTTTTTCATTTTGAACTTTGATTTTACAAGATTTTCTCTCCATATTCCTAGTGTTCTGTCATTATAATGAACAAAATTATTTGATCAAAAATTTTCTAAAAAATTTTACTGTATCATCAAATTGTTTCAAATAAAAAATAATTTTTTGAAAAATGTCTTCAATTATAATAAAAGGCCAATGTCGAATATTGATCTCTAGGTCACATTTTTTGAATAACTCCATGACAACGGGTATTACCAGTATACATATATATTTCATATCACTCTCACTGTTTCACAACACCGTTCAGTTATTTAATCATCTGTTCCAATATTCTTACTGTTGCGACATTCCATAATTCTGCGCATCCACTTCCAATAATTCCACTACCTTTTCAGATAAAAGTTCGAGAATAAGACCTGAAATTTTACAAGGAAATCAATTTCAGATTGAAGTCACTAAATTCCTAAACTAATTTAAAAGTTTATATAATGTAAATGCCCTACTGCGGCAACTTATTGTAAATTTAATTTTTTTTTTCCCAATTCTTTCCTAAAAGTATGCAATAAGAGTTCGTAACAATTTAATGTGAGACATAAAAAAAGTTATTGGTTTAATAGACTTTATTTTTCATATCCACTGCCATTTACTGAATTAATTAGATCAAGCCACAAGATTTCTTCTACATTCCCCACAATATCGTAAATTTATTTAACTGTTCTAACATTAATCTTTAATTAAGATTCGCGACAAGACAAAATTTAATACCTACTGCACTTTTCTGGTTTTAGCTGGTGATAAAAACAATTATTGCCTAATTTATCTCGTAAACTATAGCCACAATTCTAAATTTACAATTGCTATATTAGGGGCTTTTAATTTATAGTAGGAAACACAATTTTGTATTTAATATTTTATAATCGTTCTAAATTAAAACAAAGATCCTAATCATATCAATAAATCTTCTTTAAACATGAATTTTTTAATCTTCCGCCTGCTCTTCTATATTGCGGTTTTATTTCTTTAACATTTTTTAATTTTATTATTTTGTTGCAGAAAAACTAACACATCGTTATGCAAACCAACAACTTCAACCAAAAAATTTTGTTCTGTAAATTGTGAAAATATCGCAATTATAAAAAATATAACAGAAAAATAATATTTAACTACATAAAATTAGTGTACTTAGTCAAGATATATCCCATATATACAAGCTATAATTTTAATTTTAACCCATCTTTATTATTCTAATGTACAAGCACTGGTATGGATCATGTATTCTGTAAGTACAAGGTACATATAGAAAATTTCTCTTAGATTGTTGTTATATGGTTAGTTTTTCTTGCATTTTCTTGATTATAACTATTTGAAATATTGTAAACAGCTTTTATAACATGCACCAGGTGATATTTGTGTTGTATGAGAACGTTATTCAACTATATTGCGGTTTTAAGTTCAACAAAAAAAATTTTAAATTAAAGCCACAGAGTAAAGATAAATTTGTGTTTTAAATTGTTTATTTTAAAAGGAACATCCTGACAAAACGAGGTATACTTATAATGTATAAGAGGAAAATTTATATTGTTAAAACACTCTGTTAAATACTTTTGTAAATTACCAAGATTTTACATTTTAGATTTATGTATAGTTCTGTAGTACAAAACATTTGGACTCGTGACCAAAACACGATAAAATTGTTTAAGGATATTAAAATTGTAGCAAAATTACAATTGTTGTACTATGTGTTGTATATTATAATGGAATTGAGAGAATACAAAATTTTTATATGTTCTTGGTTAGTAGCTTATAAGAATGGATAAGGAAATGAAATGGACGGTCTTTATACATTTTTTGGAAAGAAAATAAGTAATGAGTTGTTTCTCATAACTCAAAAATATTCTAAGTATCAGAATAGCTGTTAAAGACAGTGACTATTAGCAGGATTACAGCTTGAAAAAATAATCTAATAAAAGAACAGACCTGTGCCTTGTCACAATATTTTTTCTGCATTGCGCCGATTTGAAACACAGTGAATATTTTTTATGGTATAATAATGTTGCTAATAATTCTCGCCCAACACAATTAAGAGAAAATAAAGAAAGAGAACAAAGAGAATAAAGAGAAGACAGCACTTACAATTTATTAATACGATCAGATGCCAAACGCAACATTTCAAAAATTTTAGGGAGACTTTTCTAATTAAGAGTAAGAAGAATTGTTTAATGAAAGGAGAATGTAAGCAAAGTGAATTAGAAAATAATTAGAAACATAATATAAAAGACATCGCCATGTCCCTCATTACAGACTGATGGCTTCCACTTTTAAGTCCCACGTTACTGGAGAGATATTTAATATCGAGTGATTACAAAAAATTAGTTTTCCTCTTGTTAAATAATTAATTTCTTCAACATTGTCCATTCGAAACAAAGCCACCTATCTCGTTACATATTGCTGTTTTAGAAATTGTATTCTAATTTTTGAAAATTAACTCTCAATAATATAAAAAATAAGTTTACAATATTTAATCAAATAATAAAAAACCAGTACACACTTACATTTTACACATCAGTTACGTACTATGCGTGTTGACAATATTATGTTCTCTTATTTCTGTTAATAAAAAGTACCAATTCCATAAAAATGAAATGAGGACCCCATATGTTTATGATTCAGAAAATGGTTAAAATTGTAATAAAAAAAAAAAAGAAATCTATTTTTTTATGTCCGGCTTTTTACATAAAATAATGTGTCAGGTTGTTACTTACTTACATAACACATACATACATGGAAACGATATTCTCCTATAGATTGGGGTTTTTTGTTTGAATTCTTTTTGATTTTTTCAAAAATGCTTCCCTAACTTAACACCAAAATAAAAACAAAACTAAAGAAGAAAGGACATTTTACAATACATTTTGCAATACTTTTGTGTCGAAATATGTAAATACGCAGGATATAAAATTGGAATTTTTTTTTCTGTTCTTTCTGTTATGTTTTTGTTATGTTTTTTTTTCTGGTAATGGAGATACAATTGTTTCATAAAAATTTGATTCATTTTAACTAAGTTTAACTTGAATTTTTCTTTTTATATTTTTGTGAATATAAGAAGAAAAGGTCGATTTCATATTACAATTGTATTTTTTTTTATTGTAAAATTTACAAGGATATTTACAAAATGTACACGCAAATATTGTATCTGTGTTGTATGTGTGTAAAAAATCAACACAAAATAAGAAGAGAAATAAAAATAAAATGCAAAAAAAAAAAGTACATAAATAAAAAATAAAACGAAGTGAAAATGTAAATAGATTTTTGTTTTTCATTTTTAGTGCCTTTCAACAGGATATGAGCCAAAACAATAAAAAAATTGTTATATGAATGGTTTTTGTTGAGCACTTTAGGAAATTTGAATTTTTTTCTCATTTCTTTCTTCTTATTTTCGGATTCGGCTTTACAATGTCCTTGCATAAAGTTTTTTTCGGTCTTATATCGAAAAAAAAGCATATTATAGACTCTTGAGGTTTAAAATTTTATAGTTTTTTTTTTTATTTTTATGAGAAGTTCATTCAAATTTCCAAAAACCTTTCGAGTATGAAAAGAAATTTTGTTCGAAGAAGAGAAATTTGTTATTTTCTTTTACCACCCACAATTATTTTATTTAAAAGGATATAACATGGATGTTAGTAATAGGAAAACGGATATTAAGACTATGAAAAGTTTTAAAATCATTGCCAAAATCACTTTTATCTGTGCAACTCAATTTCTAATGAAAAATAATTTCAATTATCATGCAATAATTTAATTTTTTTCTACTTTCTTTAAGAATTATAAAAATAAAAATTCGTTTTACCACGTATTTATTAAATTTCTTTGTACCCATACATACGTGAAATAATTAAAAATAAGGAACATTAAAATGTACGCAGCTGTATGGGATGAACATAGAAAAAGACTTCTGAATTTTCATGTCAATTTCAAGAAGCAGCGTTAAAATAGTACGTTGTCTAAGAAGAGCACTACTTGATGACAACAATGTCTACTCAGAATATTTTATTGTAAAATTTCAATATCACTTATTGTTCTCTATATACATTTCATTTAATAATAAAGAATATAGTTATGGAGTAGGTTCTTATTTAAGTGAGATATTTTGGATTTTATTGTCTATGAAAATTTGTTGTAGAGAATGAACAGCAGAACTTAAGAAAAAGCCACTAATAATTTTCTATTGGTTTGTGTAAGTAGATGGCTATTACATGTTATGTGCGATTTAAAATTACTATTGTAGTGCAAATGGAAATTGAAAGCAAGCATATGCATGATAATAGCTAAGACAACCACCAATTATTGTTCTTCTCTTTTTGTGTAATATAGGGTGTTTTCAAAAAATTCATAAATTCGGTTATCATAACAAAAATATTTAAGTAACTTAACATTTTCCATCATCTCTGTCTTTGTCTCCGATATAACCTTGTCTAAGTAGTGAATTACTGAACATTTTTGTTACTAAGTATAGGACAACACACAATCACTAACACCATTACCTCCATAACATTACACAGAACTGGTGATTGTATTCAGTTTAATAATAAAAAACCTTACATTAACTAATTAATAAATTTCCTAATATAATTTCAAAAATTCGGAGAATTATAGTTGAAAATATTTTCAATTTAGTCTTTAGGGATTCTGGCGAGTTAAGATTTATACGATAAATTTGAAAATGCTTTATTAATGTATGTACACAGATTTTTTTTATTTTACCCGAAGCTTACTGTCAGTTCTAATTTTTAGCATCCTAAATATATTTTTTTTTTATTGCAAAGAGAATTTTTTATTTTTGAAATTCCCAGATGCATTTGTGTTTATTCCACTATCAAAGAATTTCTTTGAATTTTTTTCGTTTTTTGTTTTTACAATTTTTCTAAGAAGAAAAAAATGTTTTTTTTTTTGTTTAATTTTCGGTTCACCTCGTCCAATGGGAAAAATAAATTTTATTTTTCTGAAATAATTTTTTTTTTCCCATTTTTTATTCTTTTAGTAATTTTACGATATACCTAATGAAATTTGTGTTGGAGGCCAGAAGTGAACATTTATTGTTGTCGTTCTTTATTTATTTTATGTGCTTTTAAATGCTCAGCGTACTTATACATACATAAAATGTGTACCCACATATTTCAGCGTACAATCCAAAATGTAAACAAAAAAGGCAAAGGACTCATACAGAGCACCATGTTACTTGATCAGTTACAAGGTTGGAGGAGGTGATAACTTTACACACAATTGTATTGAAATATTAAAAATTTGATTTTCTTTTTTTTTAACTGTGCCTCCCAACATCGATTTTCTTGATATTCCGTTTCATACAACCATGCAACTTTTTTTTATATACGTCTGGGATTTTCAATTGAACTCCCGTTTTTTTTTGTTTTTGGTTTTTCTCTATAGATTTTAATAATTGCAGCGTTGCAGTCATCTATAATTATTTTGTAATTTTATTTTTTTTTTTTCTTTACAATTTTTTTATTTCAATAATTTTCCAAATTCAATAAAATATTAATTTTTACTGTTGAGCAATAAATTTTGTTAGCTACTAACGTTAACAAAGAGTGAAAAAAAAATGGAATTGGGAAGAAAATAAACGAGTTTAAATTGCAAAAAGGCTCAAATATTTCAAGCTGCTATGCAGAAGAATTATTGCCACAAAAAATATTAAAATCGATTTAGAGTTAAGTTTTCGGTGTGGTTACTATAGGGTATGTGAAACAATATGAATGTGCTATTAAGAGAATTATTGAATATTGAAATTATTCTCGTTATATTGATGGTCAACTAAAGTTATCGTAAATATCGTAAAACTATGACGTGCTTTAAATTCTAAATTGAAATTGTTAGACAAATTTTTAATTGCAAGTTGATCTTATTCTAGCATTCCTGAAATAATATCGAATGGAATCGAATTTGTTTAGCATTTGCATAATTATTAGTATACGAGCAAATAGCTTTACCGACTTTTCAAATAAAACATTATTACTAAAATCACATCTACTTTAAGAAATAAACTTTGAACTCCTAGTACACTGCTTATCAAAAATCAATCTCGCAATATTTATGAGATATAAATGTCTAATCAAATTCATAATACCATTACCACAATTCTAAAATAACCATTTGTTAAGAACGTAATATAAAATATATATGGTGTATAAAAATAGTGGAAATTTAATGAAACAACAGATTTTCATTTAATTCTTTGCCATAAAAAAAAAAAAATATTGATGAAGGAAATATGCTCGCGTATATTATTCAAAAGAAATTTTCAATGAAGTTTTAATTAACTACAAGAGAATAAATTATTATATTGTTCGATTCAATAAAGTGATTAAGTAAAAACAGAAATGACTTAAAATCGATATTATTGAAAAAAAAAACCCGAGGAAATAAGCAAAATATAAAATTTATGTGAAAGTTATTGTAAAAAATTA
Organism: Condylostylus longicornis; assembly: GCF_029603195.1. NCBI lineage: Eukaryota > Metazoa > Arthropoda > Insecta > Diptera > Dolichopodidae > Condylostylus > Condylostylus longicornis. The sequence continues at coordinate 12,836,401 of NW_026577982.1, forward strand.
TTCTCATAACAGCAATTTACAATAGATGTGTTTCACAATAGCATGATAGCGAATAGCATGATAGTAAATCCAAAAAAAAAAAAAAACGTCTTAAATAACTTTTTTATGCATTAGTGTTATTGCTCATGTTATTTTTATGTGTTAAGAAAATTTATATGCGTTAGGATATTAATTACTTTTGAGACTTAGAGACTAATGAATTCGTAGAATTTATACTTTTGATAACTTTAATATTCTAATATTAATTTTTACTTTGATAAATATGTTCCATGGCCTAATTTGTAAATCTCATAGAAAAATCTCTTGTTTGATTAAAAAAATTTTGCTTCAAAGTCTTTTTTTTTTTAGTTAAACTATAAATTCTTGAAAAATCACTTTATGTTGTAAAGAACATAAATCCTCAAATACAAATCAACTGTGAATTTATAGAAATTGTTACAAAATCTTTAATTAAAAATCTTGAATTTTGAATTCAAAAAGGTGTTCTTCAATCAAACAGCTTATTAAAAAATGCAATCAAATTTTAAAATAATGCAGAACAATTGTGAATGCAACACATGCCATACTGCATAACTCACAATTTCTATAATTTTCAGGGGACCCAAAAACATTTTGTTTGTGTTGGTTGAATTTTAATTGTATCAGAATCGAACCATGTATGGAATCGAAACAACCTCTTCGAACATTAAAATTCGCAATTATTTTATTTGAATTTGATAATTTGTGCAATATCTAATAAATTGTCTGTTAATATCTTACCATATACAACAAAAGAATGCAAGAATAACACTTTTTAAAACTATTCATTTTATATTCACTATGAAAGCAATATTCAATACATTGAGCTCTGCTATACACGTTTCTTAATAATATTCTTAACTTGTTATAACAATAAAATTTAACTGTATAAGAAAAAAACTCCCATCAGACCAATACAAAACACAATGAGATTATTACTCTCTTAAGATTTAACATAACAATCATAACACTAAACCACTGCTACAATCACAATTATTAATCATCACTATTACAGTAAAAATAAAACGATTTTTAAATTTTCTCACTCAAATTTTTTTTTTATTTTTAAAAATTTCCCTTTTTTTTTTCATTTCTATTTTTATAACTTAATCATATTAAAGTTTTTTTTCGTTGTGTACACACTCATTCAACTTTCCTATTATATCATTCTTATAACTTAATGTTAAATTGACATACGAGTACATGGTACTCATGACACTCTTCTACTCTCTTAAAATTTTTGCATATTATACTACTTAAATATATATAAACAGTTTACTATTATAGCTGTCATAACCGTTTTGAGTATAAAACAATATACATATATAGTTTAAAAATGTTACAAAAGTTATAAAACGTTTTAAAATCTTATGCAAAAAAAAAAAAAAAATTTTTATTCCCACCCACCCACCTCTATTATTACTCGCGTATACAAATTCATAATTTGATCCTTTACAAATTTTTTCCTCTAATTTTCGTTGTTTTGTTTCTTAATTTTGTTATTATGTCTATTAATTAGACTTATGTGTGACCTTAATTACAATTATTATAATTATATACAAAAAAACAAAAAATAGAAACTTTTCATATATAAAAACAACACTCTAACCATATAATAATAATTATACACACATTTACACAAATTAGTCAAATTTATTATAATAATATAATTAACACATACATATATATGTATGTATTACAAAACTACAAAAATATGTGTTAAATTTTTTGAATAGGAAAAATTTTTCGAGGGCGCATAAAACGTTTTTGTGTAATTTTTTGTATAAATGTATAAAATTATAGAAAAATCTTTTATATTGTACGAAAATCTAAAAAATTTGAATGTATGTTTACTATTGTGCACATATATACTTTTATATAAATGTATATATACATATAATTACATTTATTATTATATTCTCAAGGGTTTTCTCAGAAAATTTTCTTTGTACTGTCATAAATCATTTTATTCTACTTTTTTATTTGTAAACTTTTACAAAAATTAAATAGAAAAGCAAAACAAAAAAAAAAATAGAGAATTCTATTCCAAAAGAATAAATATGTAGAGGAAGGCATATATATATAGTGGATTTATGTATACATAATGTAGAAAAACTATTTTTCGTATTCATCCTTTTGACTATTCGTTATAGATGTTACATACTCTCTTTTATTTTGTATGCTGTTATACGAGTACACAGAATCTTATTTAAAACGGCCCAAATAACAAAATTTTTCAAATAATTTTATTAAAATACTTTGAATAAACAAGAATTGTATAGAAAGTTAAGAGATCTAGTTGACCAATTTGTTAAGGTGGCCAACTGTTTTTCATTTCTTTATTTAATTCTTCCTACAGCTCTAAGAATGCATATTTTTTTTTGCCAATATTTGATTTTTCGATTTCAGTTTAAGTAAATTTGGGAAAATTTAGAAAATTTATTAAAATACATAATAAGGCCACGTGAAAATACTTAAACACTTCAATGAACTTACTTATAAGAATTAAAGAGTATGGAAGTTAAGAAAGTATTTTTAATATTCTGGTAAGGATTTTCATATACGCGAAAGATCATGTGTGATTAAATGCTAATAAACACTACATATTGTAAACTTCTATATAGCGATGATATTTCTAGCCCAGAAATTTTCCAAAATAATGCGTTGCAAATAAAATCTGATGATTTTGTTCCAATAAAACATTCTGGGAAACTTCCAATTATATTGAGTGGCCATCAAAATCATTTTGGCTCTACAGGTTATATATAAAATTTTACTGAGCTTCAATATATAGCATACCTCTTTAATATCTATAGTGGCTACTTCATTTTACGATAAATTTTACGGTAATAATATTTCTCCATTCCTGTTCCTTAAAATTATTTAAGAAATTTAATTTTCAGTTTTAAAATATTTTTCTCTATACTCTACTAGATGACTTCAATAACTCTTTTACATCAAATATAATTGATAATAATTACTGCAATCAAAATTTGCTACTTGGGTCGTTTTAAGCGCATACGTAAACAACCTTGGAATTTTAGTTATGTTGTTTCTGTCTTTCTCTTTTTCTTTGTAAAAAAAACAAAAAAACCTATTGTCATATGCATACAAACTACTTATATGTATACAATATGTGTATGAAAAGAGACATAAGTAGTTAGATATGAAGAATTCATAAATGTATACAAAAAGGATTTAAAAAAAAAAAACCGCAAATAGCTTTTGTACATTATATGTGAATAAAGTGTCTTGTATTACTTCTATGAAATTAAATTCTTTTATATTATATAATCAAAATTAAAATTATTATACAAACATTAAAAAATCTTATTTTTAGTATAATAGTTTTAATGTTGGGTGTAAAGAAATTTAATAAAAAAGATTTTTAAAAAAGTCATAAGGTTATAAGTAAAGTAGTTAATCTTCTACGGTTTGTGATTTCATTTGTTTTAATTGTGTTTAGCTTTTAAATAAATTTTGGAGAAACTTTTCTAGAATTTATGGTGTACTTTATCATATGAGGACAGTACTTGGGTATTGAGATTATTAGTATTGAAACTCAATATTTGTAGTTAGTTTGAGACTAGCTGAACACCCTGAGAGTCAACAAAATATTTATTTTACCATACATACTCGTACACAGTACAATTGCCTTACAAATTTTAATTTTTCGGTACTTAAAAATTACAAAAATTCCAATGAACTGGAATGGGAAACAATATTAAATACAAAAATTCATTTATGAAAATCAATTTCTATTCCAATTACAAAAATAGAATCTATATCGTATTGATTAATTAAAATTTATATGATCTTATTCCATATAGACTTTACTCCCTGTAGTGCAATATACTTTTAAGTCAATATTTTTTGATTTTATATTAGAAACTTCCTTCTACATTTGAATTGTTTTGGTTTTTATTTTAAATTAACTACAAAATTTACTAAAATCTATTATTGTTACTGACACTCAGAAAATATTTATTTTTTTCCTTTGATATCCTAATACTCTTAAATCCACAAAAATATCCTTGAATTATTCAAAATTTGTTGGAATTGTTTTTCTTCCACACTCTACATATACACTTTATATCCTATAAAAATTTCAAATTATTAGAAAGCTTATGGGATGATATGGATACTTTAGTATTTAAGTATATAGTTATACAAATTTGAAATTTGATATTTTTAAGATAAGTTTAATATATTTGGTTGTATACGTTCAGATACGAAAATTACTATTATTGTGCAATATTGTGGTATTATCCTTTTATTATGTTATTTTGAATTGACTTAAAAATTGTTAGTTGCGGTTCTTCGTATATATATGTATGTACTTGAAATAGGGATATTAAAATTTATTTATGCAAATATTTTGTAACTTTTTGAGGTATTAAAAAGAAAAGAAATGATGTGGTCAGTACCATAATCAATTGCATTGTGAATTTTTCGGAACAAAAAATCATTCGAAATAATTCCATAATTTTGTTGAAAAATTTATTACAAGTGCATTTGTTTGAAATTTGCAAAGAAAATTGATAAACTCTTGGTCATACTACCTCAGAGACGTGAAACTATTTCTAGCGAAACATAATGATCCGGAGATTCAATTTCAATTAAAAGTTAATTGAAATCATTCAATTAACAAGAAAGAAAACAGAGAATTGGGAAAATGTACGAAGAAAACCCTTATATGAATTTGGATAAAAATCGATAAAAAAAGGACATTAAGGTAAGGAATCTTATAGATCAACAAGTTAACCTGTAAATATTTTGCTCAAAATAATTTATTTGTATTTCTTGAAGATGAACAAAATGTATGTCAAAAATTTACATAATAACATGACTCTCCAATCTTTTCTACATAATATGGTCCATAATAAAGTAGATGAAAATAACAAACAGATGATTTTAAATAATAATCTTATAAGTTGTAGCGAAAATTATCAAAATTTACAAGGAAAAATTTTGTATTAATTCAAGTGAGTTCAATCAAAAATATGTTGAACCAAATAAAAATTTGAGTTCCTCAAGAAGAATTTAAGAAAATTGTAATTATTGAAAGGCCAATGTCAATCTGGTTCTACATATGAAGTAAAATAATTTGCTGAGCTTAAGATATACCATAAATAGGCAAAATAAATTTTTGCAACGATTCGATCTTCCCGAAGTATGTGATTTTAAAATTAAATAGTAAATTCACATTACTGGAGTCAATAAATGTCATCACATGTATAATATACAATAACGCAAACACTAACAAATTCTTAATTTCTGTAACGACTTCCGAAAGTATCTATGCCGGACTATAAAAGACAAACTTTCTACTTGAAATTTCTTGCCAATAACATTTATCAGCCGTAATATATTTAAATAACTTAAATGAATGAGTTTAGAGTTCTAAAATATTCATATACGGAAGCAATTTATGCAAATGAATTATCTTCCAAGGCATTATATAATTTCCAAAAAATTTCATTCGCACAGTTTTCAAAATTTAATTTTTAATTAAAAATTTGCATTAAAATTTAATTTTCTTTTAAAAAACTAAAAGAAAAAAGAAAATAATAAGATTAAATTGAGTTGATTTTGTCTACTATTGGATAAATCCTTAAATTACTGAAAATAGAAAGTTCTCTGTGCTTGTAAATAATATTGTAAACCTAATTTTGGAAAGTAGTTTTACACACTAAGAGTGTAATATAACACTTTTGAATTTTCCTATAATTATTTCAAAATAATTGAAAATAATTGATTTTCAATTTGATTTGATTTGAATAAAACTTTCACTATACTTAAAAAATTATTGCATATCCATAGGAGGGTAGCTTAAAATCTCTACTCTCTCTCTCTCTCTCTCTCTCTGTTACTTATAGAAATTACTTTCATAAGACGGATGTTCATTCCATTTAACCACTATTTTTGTAAATATTGTAAACGAAACAAAAAATTTATAATAAACTTTGAACTTTAAGGAATCCTTCAGATCTTCCATAAGAATAAATATTAAATCTTCGGTCAAAAATGTATAGAGAGTAAAACTACACTTTTAAAAATCATTAAACATATTTCACAATACAACTGAACTGAAATACAAGAACTATGAAAAAAAAATGAAAGGAAATTCGAGCAAACAGAAAAAAAGGATAAAAATCGTATATTTGAATTCAAAGGAAATTCAATTTTTATTTGAAAATTATGCAGTCTTCTGTTGCGGATATTCAAATATAACCTTTCTTATATCTTCTTCTTCTTCTTTTCATTTTTTTTTCTCAATTTTATTTCATTTAATTTGAAGAAATTTTTCAGCTTGGAAAAATATTAAAAAGTTTTAGATAAGTTAACAAGATTTTAACCAAAAAAGGAATAAAAGTAACAAGAATTATCCATTTATTTTCACAACATGGTGTTGGTGGAAAATGAAAGAAAATGCAATAGTGAAGGATAAAAAGAGAAAATAACAGATTTTTTCCTTGTAAATATTTAAAATAAAAGAAGCTGAAAGACAGATTCATTCATTCTGAGTTCCTTTTTCCACTTTTAATGAGATTATAACGTAAAATAGGAATACTTTTTTTGAAATGAGACAAGAAAAGAAGAAAGAAAATACAATTTTAGAAATAGAGAAGGAAAATCATCCCTTCACAGACAAAAAAAAAATTAATTTATGTTTGAATGGAGGCCATCTGTAGGAGAAATGAAAATATTTTTTCTTCATTAACTTTTTACCTTGTTTTCTTGTACTCTTCCTCACTTTTATTTTGTACAGCAATTTTAATTTTTTTTCTTTCTTTCTTTTTGTTTGAAGATTGTTTTTATTTTTTCATTTGCACTTTTATAGCTTAATTTCCCGAATTCCATAAGTTTTTTTTTTTGTTTTTTATTGCTATAGGTATTATGCTTTTATTTGGTATGTTGCTTTAAGTACGTTATAAGCTACCAGGTTTGTTTACCATTGTTACCAACTTAACGAAATTTTTAGACTATAAAATGGTTGTGGTTAATAAAAAAATTCTAAATATTAAAAAGTGAATAAAAGGGGCACAATAATTTTTGGTAATATGAAAAAATATTTCATACGTGTGGCGGCTCCACACTTTATTGCAACCCTTGACAAACTTAAAGAGAGCTTGAAAGCAAAATAAAGCAAAACAAGTTCGGCAGCAGCTATACCGAGAACTAAATGCGTATTACATGAGTAGAGTGCTAAATTAAAAATATTTAGCAGCAATCTGAAAAATATGAGCTGGCAACACAGTTTTTATAATGGCTGGTACATTTAGGAGAAATCGTTTGTTTTATTCATTTTTTCTGAAATTCCTTCATGATTCTTGTAGGTTTATTCATAATGACTTTCTGTTTTTTATTCCGAAACTAGTATACCAATATTAATGAAAACATGGACAACTTATTAGTACAACAATTTTTTATGTATATTAAAAGTTTGAATATATTATTCAATAGATTCTCCGGTCCCAAAATAATTAATTCCAGAACTTCAAATTTTTTATTACAAATCCTTGGAACTAGTTCATTTTAGAAATCAGCTCATCTAAAAGTTGAAGGTTTCCAAAGAGGCGAATACTTAGACTCAGAAGCTCTTTGCTCAAAAAGTTTGATTTTACTTTTATTCTAAAATTTTCATTTCCTTATTAGCCTTCATTATAAAAAAATTTCAATTATAACTTGATTCTTCTTATACCTAATATTAATTTTATTTAACTTTAACTTTATTCTAATTTTAGATTAAAACAAAAAATCGTACTAAGAATCAAAAGAAATTTTTTGGACATGTCTAACACCAACATCCGTTTTTCATTAGTCTTAAGAAAGTTTATTGTTCTAAATTTATTCATTTCATTTATTCCATTTTCTTTTTATTGTTTTCTTTCTTCCTTCTAGGTGTTCCTATTATTCATAACAATATCCTTAACAATATTATATTCATTGTTATTCTAGCACTGATGTAGTATCATTTTATGACCACTGGTAAAATCAGCTCCCTACTGAAAAGAAAAATATTTACAGATGAATTTTTGGTACACTCTAAACAATAAAAAAAAAACAGAGAAAAAACAAAATGAATAACCGTAACATAACCATAAAAAAAAAAAAACAAAAAACATTAGAAAAGAGAGGAAAGTGTATGTAATTCAAAAGTATACACAAACCAGTTGTATAGAATACAATAGAGAATGGAGAACCTCATCAGATGGTTGGTGTCACTATTTGTCCTCTCTAAATTATCTTGTGCAGATTACCTCACGTAGTTGAAGAAATATTTCTTCGTTATTTTTCCATAGGTTTTACAAGACTCATTCTCTAATGGTGTTGTTTTTATCTAGGTAAATAATGGAAAAATACGATTGATGAAGTGGTTTTTTTTTCATACCTGTTTTTAATTTTTAATTTCTCGACTATATCCAGAAAGGTACAAATTTTTAATATATGAAGGATTAACATTATTTTTAAGTATATTTTCAATTGACTCATTCTATAGCACCTCATTAGCGTGCCCAATAATTCTGAATTTACTTGCAATAGAATTTACTAAGCCTTATTCTATTAATTTAAAAATCATAAGTGACGCATGATCGTCAAAAATGCCGAGAACGTTTTTGTGATTTGTTTTCCGATGTCTCATAAAAATTTTTTAATTAATTTACAAACGCTGAATCTCCTTTTTGTAAAAGACAAATTAGTTAACCTCAAACCTTTTAGAATATGGTCTGTATAAATATTTGGAGCCGCACGTCCGAATACATTATTCACAATAGTTCACGCGGGATACATTGTTATCTTATAATTAGATAGAATGACCAATAAAGAGCGCCTGTAAAAGATCATGACTATATTTTTTTGTGTTTTTCCAAGCAAATCTCATAAAAACCAACTGAATCAACCCGCACAGGAAAACTACACCATGTTGTTTACCAATTTCAGATTTTATTTTATTTTTTTCTTTTAGTACATTTCATTTAATAGCACGAAGTGAGAAAGAATAAAGAAAAAGAAATTTTGCAATAAAAAAAAAAATTATGTGACATAATGGACCTATTATTCTCGTTGAATAACAAAAGAATGAATTCAAGAAATTCCGATCATGGACAAAGTATTTTAGGAAGATGTAAAAATTTAATTAATTTTGAGGTTTGTTTTATTAACAAAGTTATTGTTGATAAATGAATTATAAGTGACAAGTGTTGTAGATTTTCAAGAGGCATGAAAAAAAAAATCATTTGAAAAAAAAAAAACTTTTGTTTGCTTGTTTTTTTTTTTTTGGAATAAATAACATTTGCTTTCCTCTTAACTTTTAACATTTTTTGCCAACAATTAAAAGTTCTTTTACAGTTAACAATGGAAATTTTTTAACAGAGAATCTAATAAGATCAATGTATGAGACAGAAATAAAAAATTATTAAACATCCAACAGATAGTTATGATTTATAAACAAGAAGCAAGTTTTGGCTGTATTTCATTAGAGTCATTCGAACCCCTGAAAATATGCAATTTTTTTAAGTTTTAAGTGATTAATAATTTCTTGTTTTTGAAGTTTTTATATGCACTTTAATCAACTCTATAATGTCTAAATGCAAAAATGGAATTGTTATTTTGTATAGAACAAAAATTCATAAAAGAAAAAATAAAATTATGTCCAAAATATAAAGGATTGCGAAGCAAATATAAAATATCATTGTGTACAAAACTCAGATAAAAAATATTTAAACAAAATTTTTATATTCAATTTTATTTGTGCTTATTTTGATTTGTTTGTTATTATTATTCAATAATATTTTTGGACAAAAAATATGAATTGAGTAAAATTTTAAAACTTTTATTTTATTTTCCAAAATAAAGTTATTAAAATTAACATTTTATGTTTTCTATCCTTATATTTGCTAAACTATTAATTAAACAAAAAAACAAATATAAAAGCAAGACAGAGAAATATTCAAAATTTGCTCAATTTTCTATTAAATTTACAACTTTTATTACATATATCCTTAAAATATGTATGTATATTCGAAAATCTAAAATGTATTTATGAAATTTGATTAAAACTTCATCTCCCTATAAGTCAATTTATTATTTATTAGTATATTACCATATTATACAGCATCATTCACCATAATGCACCATTATATATTATTCATTCAAAATTCTGATAACTAAATTACTAAAATTCGGTAAAAGTTGTACGCTATACACACAATAGTTGTGGTATTTGTTTTTGTATTTGCAAAAATTTCGTTGAGGTTTCTAACTACAAAATAATATCTCGAATTCTTTTCACTTTATGCTTAATTAACTCTATATATACTACATATATAATATGTAATGAAGCATTAAAATAACTCTATTATTAATAATAATTAAAAAAAGAAAGTACTTTTAAAATTTTAATTATGTAAAATCAGAAAAAACTTTCTCAAAAATTAAATTTCATAACTAAAATCAAATTGTATACAAAATAATATCGAAGCTATATTTTATATTGGAAGATAATATTAAATTAAATGAAATTTTTCCTCTCTATTTTAAATAAATTAAACCTCTTTAAATACGTATGCATGTATGTGTGGTAAAGGAAGACACACATTTTAATTGGCAATAGCAATATTACACAATAATGGATCTAAATGTATAGATCTATATATATATTATGTTCGTGAACGTTTGTTTATACATTCTGTACAATCAAACTCAATTTTCAATAATTAAAATACTTAGTTAACAAAAGTTAATGCAGAATCTAATTCATATAGGAATTTTTGATTTTAAATTTTAATAAACCTTTTATATTATATGCTCTTTAGCTACCATATAATAAAAGCTTATCTGTATATAATAAAATTTTATAAATCTCTATAACATTTAGTTTATATACTGATCCTAATAATTTTTCCTTTTCCTGCGTTATACCAATATTTCAATTAAAATTTATTTCCATATGAATATATACTTGTACACTGCGACCATGTTCATTCCATTATTTTTTGAATGAACCCATAAAATATTAATTCATTACGATATTTCCTATATTATGTAGCGTACATCATATTCAACTATTTTAAACTTTTTTACAAAAAACGAGGAAACTAAATTAAATTTTAAAATAAAATAAGCCCATCATATATACACACACGGATTTCATAATATTTATAATTGTGTATAGGAAAGTATGGGAAAAAAAGAAGACATATTACAATGCGATCTCTTATGTATGCCATTCTAACTTCTATAACTTTACATTTTCCCTTTACATGTATATCGAAATTTTAATAATAATTTTCTCTTAATGTTGTTTAACTTTTATTCCATTTTTTCCCCTCTCTCTCTCACTCTTTCTCTCTTTATTATTCTATATTTATATTTTCTTTATTTTCTTGGTGAAAATATTAATCTAAGCCAAAAATATCATCGACAATTTTCACTATTATTATTGTTATAATATTGTATATATATATACATACATAGCTACGCCATCTATTTGAAATTCTAGGATACAAAAAAAAATACCGAAATAAAACTTAACTTTTTTATATCATGAATTTTTACTTGAATCCCATAAAAATCGGTATTGGCAAGTAAAAATATTATATGAAACATATTATTTACGAGTACAAAAATTATGTATGTGTATATATTATTTATGCGGTTATATTATTGTATCTATATGTAGTTACTAAAGTATGCAGTTTGAAATGAGAAAATTTTTATGAAGGGGGATTTTTTGATAACTTCATTTATAAATTTATTTCAAAGTAATTTTTAATACATTTCGATTGAATATTAATAGGCAAAAATTAAGTCCAAAAAATGAAAAATAATCTAGAGTCTCCGAATTGCGAGATATTGGACGGAAATTGTAAAAAATAAAATTTTAAAATAATTGCCCATTGAATTGGCTAGCGTTCCTCTCTCCATGTATATAGCATCCAGATTACTATATAGCATCCAAAATTGAGCCGAATTTATACTGGTACTGAATCACACCTAAAGTACCAACAATCAAATTTTGAAAAAACCAAATAAAAAAGTCACCCTTTATATATAAATACGTTAAATGTATAAGAGTATGAAAATATTCTCTTTTCTCGAAATTTCCTGTTTTTTTTTATATAAAATAATAAAATAGCGGTATATTACTCATATAACGGTATAATAAGAACAAAAATAACGACAAGAAACCTATTTTAATTAAAATTTTAACATAAATTCTTTGGCCACATGACGTATTGGGGAATTTTTTTAGCAAGAAAAAAAAATTATAAAATAAGGTAAATAAACATATCCCTAATATGATGTTGTATCCTTGCAGTATATATGATTATATATACATGTATATGTAGAAATAAATAAGAAAAAATCCAAATTACAGATATACTAGGCATCATATGTATATATGTATGTTCATATATTATACAATCAAATGCCGTAAAATTGTTGGATAACATAGGAGGATGTACGGTGTTCCTTAAAATAATTTAATATTAAATTTTTGTATACTAATGTTCTTTTTTAATATGAACCTGTTCAAATAATTTTAAATCAATCTTAGAATGCTGTTATTTGGGAAAATTATTATAGAATGTCAAAATGAAAGATGGCATATAGAATAAAATTGAATTTATGGAAAACAGAGTAGTTCTGTTTTGAACTGATCTACAGTATTGAATATTTTTCATGCAAGCTAATTTAATTTTCCCTTTTGGTATATAAATTAATTTGTTGTTGATGACAGGTAAGTGGTTTGAAATCAAGGGAAGCAAATTTCAAACTGTATTTGTATAGAAATAAAATTTCATTAGAATTCTGACAATATTTTTATAAAATTTAATTACATTTGCTTTTAACATATTTGAATAACCTTTAACTTTCTGGTCAGTAATGTACAAGCGATGCATGAACTTAAATTTCCCAATGACGAAACGTGTCTGACAATGTTCGAAAATAATAACTCCAGTTACAATATGTCAAATAGTGCGCGAATATCACGCGAAATAATGCCAGCAATTTTAAATATCGTAAATTTTCATATACAAAAATTAGATATTCAGGAGATTTAGCAAAAATTGTAGTAACTATATCTTCAAAAATTGCAGCAGAATTTGTACAACACTGTCATTTTTATAGTGTATTGATTTTAAATCAAAATAATCTACTTATAGTATGTAGTTAATTCTCATGATAATATTAATTCAACCATATGCAAATATTACATATCAATATTTTAGTACCCAAGTATGTACACAATTTCATAAAGGTTCATTCTATTTTATTATTTACATGTATTGAACATAAACCAATCTATTTCTTCCAACCAATTTTACAATTCCCATAAATGTATATACATATATGTAACTCGTATATATGTATTTACGTGTTCATTAATTCATATGTGTATATATGGCAATAAAGTAGAAAACTTTTCTAAATTTCATTTTATTGAAAACAAATTCATAACAAAAAAAAAAAATTTATCGGTCGACTCAATTTTTAATATGGAAAATTTTTAGAATAAATTTTTAAAATGATTTCATTTTTTCTTTTTATATTCAAATTTTATACATACACATATCCATATATTGAATAATATCCGAAAAGTTTAATAAAGTAGGAATGGTGTAGAAAATTTAAGGGGATGAGCTTGCGGTACAAGTTAATTTAAATATGTCTATTTTGACAACGATACAAGATAATTATTAAATTTAGTCTCCCTTGTTCTTTTCTGAGTATACTACAGAACAACAAATAAAAAACCATAAAATAGAAGGAACTTTTGACTCTATATTCAACATAAAAAGTTGTGTTTTTCATCAAAATTGAATCTAGGGAATTTAGAGGTTATGGTGATGATTTTACTTTACTGTAGAGTTATTTATATGTACAATTTTATTTTGTTAATTAAAAATAGCAATTGAAAGATTTTTATTGAATAATGGATGAATAAAAAACTTTTAAAATGTTATAAAATAATAATTAGAAAGGGAAAAACTTAAAAAAAAAATTTATTGTATAGTTTAAATTTTTTATTACAGAATGTAAAAAGTTTTGCTTTTTTTTTTGAAAATTTCTCAAAGGAATTAAACTTTATTATTTTTTTTTTATTATGATTAAGAAAAATTTATGCTTGAATTCAGATTGAAAGTATAAATTTAAAATCATTGAATTTTAATAAAAATATAAAAACAAGAATTCTAAAGGGAGATTGTAGAACAAAATATTTCATAGTTGAAGAATTTTCATCTCCTTGATTAACAGAAAGGTAAATTAATTCAAATTACTATTGAAAACAGTCACAATGCCGATCAATAGAAAGGAAAACCGAGTTTGCACTTACATTTCGGCCGAACAATTTTAATGACAAATTTATATATCAGTTTACCACTATTATGCTTCATCTCTAAATAAGACAAGCCGCCTCAATTTTCATTTTTTGAATACTTCTTTTATGTGTTAAAAGAAATCTGTATAATAAGTACACCAATGTGTTGTTACAAAACTTTCACGACAGTTATACTAGTTGGCATAATATTGAGCAAGCAAGTCAACATGCAAGTTGGTCATACAAGCTTGTAGTCAATATTGAGCAAGGAAATTGCTCTTGCAAGCAAATAACGTTTCATTAATTTGCAAGAAAGTAGATTTTGGACTTTAAATATGTTAGCTATTCATGTTGGTCATACAAGTCGATCATTCATCATGCAAGTTGGTCATACATGTCGGTCACGCATCATGCCAATCATGATGCTACTTAGTCATATATGTCGTCCATGCAAGTTGGTCATACATGTCGGTCATGCAAGTTGCTCATGCAAGTCGATTATCTATATTGAGCAAAGAAGTTAGCTGCACAAGTTCATCATTTTGAGAAAAAGAAATTGGTCATGCAATCGTATACAGGTGAGCTGGTGTTTTATTACGTAGCAAGAAAATGAATTTTAGACTTTTCCTATCATATTTTCTTGAATTATAAGGGAAAAGTATAAAAATAGGTCGTTCATAAGACCAGTTCAATATAGAGTCTGGAAAAGAAAGATGTATCTTAGTACATTTTTGTCTATTTTAATCCGTCACATTAGTTAAAACTATAAAAATTATATTTCATTTGAAGGGGATATTTTCGAATACAATAAATTTTATAATTCCAACAAATTAATATTTCCTATAATTTTAATTTTACACCCAACATTAATTTGAATCAAACATTAATAATAAAGGAATAAGGATAAAAATTTCATTCTCATTAAAATACTCTCTTTGAAATTCTGAACCACGTTCTTTATTATTATTTTTAACTTAAATTAAAATTAAAATTAACAAATCTAAAATTCAAACTTCTTAATACATTTTTCTTATCAAGATTTTTGAAATTTCATCTTAAAATCGAAAATAATTATTATTTTGCATAAAAATTTTTTTTCCAGAAAAAAAATCCTTTTAACAGATTTTCCAAATTAAACGAAAAACTATAAAAATTTTCCATAAACAATTCAAAATTAATTTGAAAGAAATTTTTGCAAAAATTTTTACAACCTTGTACAATAAAAAAAACTTTAGCTTAATTAGAAACTTGTTTAGATTTTTGGGTCGAGAGCAAAAAAAAAAAACAAAATTTTTGTTTAATTTTTTTTTTTTTTTTGCTAAACACACGATGAGTTTCAATTTGTATTATTTGATTTCCTTTATGGTTCATTCTTTGAAAATATAAATAGTAATGTAGGTCAATAATAAATTAAAATACAAAATTCGTATATATAGAATTATAGGATCATGAATTTCATAGAGTTCTTAAAATGATTTTTCAAAGAGAAACAAGTGAAATTTCCATCAATATTATTTGCATTTAGCAAAATCAATGTTACACAGTAATCGTTTTAATCATTTGAATTTTAAGTACAAAAATAAAATGAAACTAGTGAAAACATTTTCCTGCTATTTAGAGTTTAATTGAATTTTAGAAAATAATTATAGAAAATTTCATTTTTAGTAAATTTTGTAAAACTCTGTCTAGTTTGTTTCCAAATTTACCACATCTTCAGTATTCAAACACTTCACAATTATATTCAAAAATAATTGCTTTGAATGAAACCTCAGCTTTGAATGAAACCTCAGATTTAAAGGCTGCTGTCTGAATCAGTATAACAAAATTTGTAAACTTCAGACAAATTTAACCTGGATAATAGTGTATTTTAGAATTTCGATTCTTCTCAATTAAATCTGCTTGATGTTACCAAATAAACTCTCAAAAAATTTATTCAATAAAATTCAGTTGTTCATTAACAATTCGTTATTCGATTGTCTTATATTTCTCCTTTACTTAGTCATAAAATCATCACTTTTCTATTTTACATTTTTCTTTTTGCAATTTTTATATTTATCTTATGTCTTTATTTAAATTCAGCACTCTTAAAGTTACTGTGAAAATTTAACAACAATACAAAAGTAATAAAATTCAAGAGAAATAAAAAAGAAACAAAAGTGATAAAGTGAATAATTTTTAACAATTCATTGATTCGGCAGAAGGTTTTTATATTTTATAAAAAAAAAAAAAAGAAAATTACAATAGATTTATACTCGTACAATCAGGATCATTAAAAGTCACACAATATTATATTTGGACGTTGTCTTGTAATTCCAAATCAATAAAATTCAATAAAATCTTTTGCAGTTCAATAAATTTTTGATGTTATAAAAATTTTTTTTTATTGTCGTCCTAATTGGACTTTAAAAGTTAAAGATCCTTTATGAATGATTTTTCCTTTTTTAAATACTTTAAATAACTTGGAAATTTTCACAAAATCTGAAGCCTGTTTCTATATAGAATAATGCAAATATGGTACAGTGACCGCATAAAAATTAATTTGATTTGAATTTATTAAGAGTTGAATAAAATCATGATTTGCTGACTTGTGTCAAGGATGGTGGTTTTTAGTTAATTCAAAGAAATTTTCAGAAAAGGTTTTAATTTATATGATTTTTAATTTCGTACTAAAAAATTTTCAATAATGAGCGGTGATTTGTTCAGAGTTTGATCCAGGATTAAATAATAAGACATAAACAGTTTTTTTAAAGGAGAACGTTATTAAAACAGCAGCTGATTGATTTATTTGCGCAGATTTTCAATATAAATCAGTTTACAGTATGCGACCAACGGTTATAAGATTATTCTTAATTTGAGTAGATTTTTAGCACTTTTTCTAATAATCTTTTTGTTTGTGTAATACAATAAAAATGCAGTTTCAAAACTTGATTCTGTTCAACCTGCATGGTCCCAATTTTAATTTTCAATTTGTATAAATTTAAAATAAACCTATTAGAATATAATTGACAGGATAATATTTATATTGCGTATTAAAAAATGTATAAATAATTCTGTTTCCCTAAATAAAAATAACTAGCAGTAATCATACGCACACACACACTGGAAAAATTTTATTTTTATATTAAAATTCAATGACCATGTAACACAACAGATTTTTAATTTTTGTATTTTATATTGAGAAATTATAAAATAGGTATAAGGTACATCCAAAGGTGCCTTTCAAAGGACATAAATAAATATAAAAAATTATAAATAAAAAAAAAAGGAGATTTTTTTTTAAAAAAAAAAAAGAGATTTTTTTTCATAACAAAAAAAAATGTGAAAAGGAAACGGTTCGGAAGGCGACAAATGAAGAGAAGAATAAAAAAAAATCCTTTATAATTTAAAATTTTTATTTTTAAATCTTTACCTGAGCGTCAGTTGTTGAACACGTGAGTATTACATAAAGGGTACAAAAGAATAACAAATAAAAACCTGGCTAACAGAATCCTTTACAGAATAATTCATAAAAGGAAATTTCCGTTATTCCTATACCATTCTTCCTTTTATTTTATTAAAAAGAAAAAAAAATTGTTTTTTTTCGTATTTATTTTTTCGGTATAGCGAAAATAGAATACAGGTGAAAAAGTTTTCAAAAAGAAATTTAAATGATTTGGTAACACTTATATTATAGTCGGTTCTGTAGAAATGAACGATGAAATTTTTATATTCAAAAGGAGGTCAAAGAACTTCAGCTTGATTATATACGAAATCGGATTAATTCCAAAATGAAGTGTGTTAAAGTTAGAGAAAAAAGCAGAGGTAAAATCAATTATTTAGTAAAAGGGACGCGGTTTTTCACACGATAAAAAAGCACGTGGCAACAAGAGGCGCATCGACAGCCTTCCCATAGTAAAATGACCGTGTTTCTTCCGTATCAGGGAGATTTCCTATGTCGTTTGTCGTTCTACACATTTGTATATGCCGCCTTACATATCCCTCCTTGTTATAGAAATATTGAGCAACATATTAGTGCTTTCAAAATTTGCTTTGCGTGCAATGTATCCCACTCAATAAATTTATTAATTCCAACTTTGTTACGACTTCGGGAGAAGTATTCAAATTATACAATTAAATTTGACAAGAGCAACCATAAATTTGAAATTACTCAAATATTATTGAAATACAAAGAATATTTTTTTCATAACTAACCTTTCTGTTTGAATACGATAGGCTTAGAATCCTTAATCTAGTTGAATGTGAAAAACATCTCATACTTGTATTAGGGATGAATTTTTTATAACAAATATTTAAAAGATAATACTCTCAAGAATAAATAAAATCTTCCAAAATTTGTAACACAAGCATGCTTATGTACATACATACAAATACATAAGAATCCACAAGGGTTGAAAAGTAATTTTTTGATTTCACTCTTTGTTTTGTGTAGAAAATAAAATTTAAGACTTTTTCGCTACATCTTTCCTCGGATTACAAACCTTTTTCTTAATAAATCGGTGATATTTTGAACCCGTCACATATTCAAACACTGTACTCACATATGTTTACTCACGGAATAAAATTGTTTTTTATTATTACATGTGAAAATTCGTCGCAGCTTTTCCAAATGTTCTTTGTAACAGGATATGATAAATTTGCTAAAAGGTTCTCCATTGTGTATTTTTAAAAATTTAAATACAATTTTTATCACCGAATATGAAAGAACACCGAATGGAATTTTTCCGTCGGATATTTTCGTAAACTACTACGATTCTGGTGTCGTTTTTTATTTACAAATTAAGAATCTTAATGGAGTGTGTTAAGAACAATATGAAAATAAAGTTCCTTAGGTGAATTAAAGGTTCGAAAAGCCCTATATTTCAACGATCTGTTACAAAATGAGTTTATCTTAAAGAATTATTGCTAATTACCGGTACGTTTTTCTGAATTCTAAATTCATATTTCCTTGCAAGCATATGCAAATATATTTCTGAATAAAGAACACCCTGTTTTCATTATCTTTCACAAAATCACAGAGACAGAGAAACGAGAATAAAAAAAAGCAGAAAAACAAAACTGTTTTGAATAAAATTTTTAACAAAACAACGGAAGCTAATGCGAAAGAATCGTGTGAGAGAAATACAAAAATAAAATTTCACTATTGGAATAATTCCCAGTATATCATTACACTTTTACAGATCGCAGTACAAACAAATATATGAAAGGTATTATTTTCAAACTTATTCTCGGATTGCAAATATTGTGGGTTTTTCAGAAATAAAACTCAGACAAAAACGAAAAATTTAAACTTTTTTTTTCTATTCAAAAATTCCATGGTTATAATATTTTAGTTTTGCCTTTTAAGGGAGCCGAAAAGGGCTGCTTTTGCCGAAGATTAGTTCACAAATTTTGCATGGAACTGAAAGTTTTTAAATATTTTCATGTAATCTCAATGGAGCCGCTGGCTCGTTTATAGACGATATGTTTTACAAATTAAAGGAAAGTTGATTATGCGCTTACAAAAACATTTCAATTTTTACCGGAAAAGATGCAAATCAACTGCTAGACTTAAATATACATAAATAAATAAATGTCTGGATCATATGAAACGGTATGAAAACTATAATATGAGATAAGATAAAACAGCCTTATCCGTTTTCCCAATATTTTATATAAAAACAAGGAGAAAGAGAAACAAACAACAAGATTGAAAAAAAAAACCCTCTTTTGAGCAAAAAAAAAAAAGAATTTTTATTTTGCTTGTTTTTACATTTGTTTTATTTTTGCATATATTTTTTTTTTATTATTTTGTTTAGCATATCTCGCGGATCAAACCTTTATCCGGTATGACATAATAAATAATGGAAATCCATGAAAAATTTTCAACTTTATTGATGCTCCTTTTTTTTTTTTTTTTACATATTATTTTACAAAAAAAAATATTTATATCAATTCTGATAGGGCGAACTCAAAAAATAAAAAACAAGCTGAACACAAGACTGAATGAAAATATGGAAACTCTTATGAATACATACAATACTCATTTGCATACTGGTATTGGTACCAACAACACTTTTAAAGCATATCATCATTTAAGAGAATTTTTTTTAAATGCTAGCAGCTCCTTTTTTCGTGCACATATACAAACATTTCCATAAAAATTGAATTACTTCGCTTAAATTCCAAGCTATTTACATATTTAAAATTGATGATCTGTCAGAGATTTCTATATCTCTTCCGGAAGAGTACTTTTCGCGTAAAAACTGTAGGTACTATAGTAAGAAAAAAAAACTATATCATGTGTTAGAAAAAAAAAAACAAATTATATTCAATGTTGAAATCATAAAGAATATAAAAAACGATTCCAAACATATTTTACATTCGCGTTTTTTCATCTGATTTAGTTATTGGCTATAATGTAGGTGTAGATGAAATCATTCAAATTGAAAAATTACTGATTGATTGTAGATATTTTTATCCGATTTGATTCGATGGAAATTGTCAGCAATATACCAGAAAATAAAATGGAAATTGCTAAAAAAAAATGACAATATGGGGTAACTTCCAGGAAGTAAAGATGGATGGAAATATATCTTTTAAGGATAAGATTGATTTTTTATTGATTTCATTTAATTCTTTGATGAATTCCTAAAAATTATAAAATGAATCGAATTTAAATTGATCGAGAAGAAGAAATGCTAGTAGGTTTTTTCTTATATGTATTGAGCAATTTGTTTTTGACAAAAGAGAATCGCAAATGAGTTTAAAACTAAATACCTGGATTTTTTTTAGCACCTAATATATTTTAAAAATATTCTCTGAAAATAATGAGATGTTATGATTATTTCTAAATTTAATAATCTTGTAATTGAAGCTGCGTAGATGAATTTAAGATGTTCGACTCTATTCCTGCCAAACATCAAATTTTTTACATCAAAATTGTAAAAGCTGGCAATATTTAATCATACTATTAATGGTCCTTGAAATTATTTTTATCTTGTCTCTAAAACCGCACTATACAATAAGCAATCAACTTATTTACAAAATTTTATTAAAAATAGAAGTTGAAATCAGAAGTCAATGAACCCATTTCGATTCCATTAACAATTGTTCTGCGTTTCACCCAAAATTTTCATAAAACTTAAGAATATTTTAAATTAATTTAAATTATTTATAAATTCTTAGATAAGTTACAATTTGATACTCTCATTTTGTCACAACTTGATTTCTCAAACTTGAAAATTTAATGGTAATTTAATTTATGTATAGTTAAATAATTATTATATAACAAACACATACCATGAATAATTGATTTTTTTTATTTTACTCCTAATTTCTTTATTTTAAAGTTTAAATCGGAAATTTTAAACAAAAAATAATTACGAAAATAAAATGTCAGTTATAAAATTACAACACAATATATATAAGTAGATACATACATTAATATTTAATGAGCATATGGTGGATTACAATTTCTAATTATAAATTGTTCATTGTTCATAATAGTTTTATGCGTATATATTCAACAAATTGTACTCGTATGTATGTATGTAGCTTCTCTCTTAATATATATATGAATTTAGTATACAAAATTAGCTTAGGAATGGAAAATTTTATATTCCTTAGAGTCTAAATAAAATATAAAATAAATTCATAACAACAATAATACAAAAATTTTGGGAAACAACTTAAAAAACATTAAAAAAAAGACAAAAAATGCAATCATCAAAACGATGGTACGCAAAACAGCAAATTTTCCTTTGGTAATTTAAATCTCATGTGCCTACGTAATGAAAGCGATCTCTCAAAATAATTCTCTTATTAGCATATAATTTTGCATACATTTAGGGGAAATCTTGCTCTTATAATAATTTTTCAAAAATTTGTACTAAGGCATAAGGGTATAACTGGCTATGCTTGACAGTAATAGGGACAATTACTATTAAATTATTGCTTTTACAAAAGGTTTACGAAGGTTTTAATAGAATTAAAACCTTCCCCGAGAAGAGTAATTGGAAATTATTTAATTAATAATTGGTTTTTGCTTAACTTTCCAGCATCAATAAAATTTGCAAACTGATTTTGATTTGGGTACGGAAATTTCCGAAAAAAAATGCATTTTCACGAATTTTAAGAATTATAACTTAGAGTGAAGGAAGGAATTATAACTTAGAGTGACTTAATGATGTGCTAAAATCTATCCTATTAATATTCATTATCTACAAAATTTTATCATTTCTTTATCTAAAGCGATGTACGAGCTCTTTAAATAGACAGACGGAATAAAAACTCAATAAAGGCAAATTTTTTCCAAAAATTTTTTTTTGGAAATGTACCAAAGGAGAGAAAATATTATCAAAATAAACAAGAGACAACAGAAATAAAATATAGCAAGAGTACATTCTTAGAGGAAACATTAATTCCATTTTAACTCGCATATTTCAATTAATCCCACTCCCACTAAAAATTTTCCTTTTCGAAGTAAAACGAAAATTCTTTGTATTTCACATTTTTCCCTTTTTCTTCTTTCTTGTTGTTTTTTTTTCGTTTTATTACCTAAACTTTACATAATTATGTTTCATCTCTTTCTTCCTTATTTTTTTAAGACATTTTTATTTAAATTAAAATTTAATTTTCTGCGAAAGTAGAGAAAAAATTTTTTGTCAGTTTCTAATATAATTTTGTTAATTTTCTTTATACGAGTATTTAAAAAAAAAAAAAAGCACAGAAAAACATGAAAAAAAGGAGGAGGAAGAAAAATTCCCTGCTAATGATTTCATTATTGGGATTAGCTAAAAATATTTTTCCGACAAAGTTTTTTAGTACAAATATACATACATTGTAATGTACAAAAAATGGAATTAATGCTTATGCGTATGTATAAAGAAAAATTTAAATTTTGAGAAATAAGAGGTTCTTTAACTTTTCAGAAGGAAGAACCAGCGCAGAAGGAGGCAAAGTGAAGAAATAAACAAAAATATTTTTTTGTTAAAAAATGTACAAGTTTCTCTTTCCTTCAACTCTCTCATTATTATATTGAAAATAGACGATTACATTCGAAGTCATTCCTTTGTCGTATTAAAAAAGTATTATTGTTTATTTTCACATCATTTATTTAAGATTTAGTAGAAATTTTTTTTTCCGATTTTTAACTTCATTTAAAGCTCCACGTTTCTTAGCTTATATTGATAAGAGTGTTGATTTTTTGTGTGTTTATTTTTTTTTTTAATAAAATTTTAATACATTTTGATGGAATTATAAATAAATATTGAAAAATTTTGTGAGAACAGCATATGAACGACGGTATTCCAGATATTTCACCTAATAAAAATTCTGATTTCAGCAGCATATGAGCGACGGAAAGATTATACAAGCAAGTGAAAAATTATAATGAATGAAAAGATATACAAAATTCAATTTCCTTGTTATTTCAATAAGTAAACTGCTCAAACTAATCAACTTATTATTGACTTATAGGTATGGTCAAAAATATCAAATAGGCTCCCCGTTATTATATACATAAATAGGCTCCAAAAAACTAGTAATGGACTTCAATCAACTGCAAAAATTGACATATCACAATACCAAAGGAAATTTAGTTAAGTAGAAAAATAAAAGCATGAAAACGATAGCAAACTTCAATAGGAGCACAATATTTCCACATCCACTCAATTACCAAAATAACAAATCGAACTCTAAGAGCGACAAACTTTAAATGTTCATTATTTATAAAGTATTTTAAAACCTATAATTCATTTTCATAAAAATAATAAGCCTCCCTTATTCTAAATATTATGCAGCATTAAAAGAGCAAATCTTAAACTTGACTTCAGAAAGAAAAACTTCAATTTTTTAGTAAAGAAGAGCAATTCAAACAATTCACAAAACCGCGTAAATTCTCTTTTTAAAAATACAATTCCATTAACTAATCTCCGCTTTTGAATCGGTTTACTCTTTCTTCTTTTGTACTCATCTCTCTGTTAGCCATCTTTAAATATGTAAGAAACCACAACATGAGAAAATATTCTTTTAAGATAATGAAGAATACAAAAATTTCTGGTAGAGTAAATCAGAAAAGCTCAAATTAAAAATAACAAAATTAAAAAAAAAAAACATTTTTCCACCATAATGTCACTCAGTTTTGCATTTTCTATACCATTAATAATGGTGTGCACCACAATTTTTTGGTAAAAAATAATAAAAATTAAAAACGTAAAGAGAATCAAATCAAAATCAACATTCATTTTAACTTCCCGCAGTACTAAAACTAGATTTTAGAATGACAAACATTAAAAATCTATAAGACTATAATTTTTTTTGTTGAATTAATGTATAAAATGGGGAAAAACGAGGTTACTAGGTAAAAATTTACTATTTATGTTATCAAGTATAAAATGAATGAATAAAATGCATACAAAAACTCACTAAGAGAAAAGAAAAAGAACACAAAAATAGAAAATATAAAAATAGAAAACCTGCACGTGATGACATAAGAAAAAAAAATTTCTTTCTATATTTTCATTATGACTCTCACAACTCCCACTTGCTATTTTAGTTAAGTTTGTTAACAATATTCTGTTTTGAAAGTATAGTTTATTGTAATTTTACTTACAAAAAGTTTCTCATTTCACCCCTTCTATCTCTCCTATACAGAAAAATAAATTTTCTTTACTCAAATTTTTGTAATAAATTTCTTTATAGAAATTTGATTTTTTTCCTGTGTTTTTATTATTTTTTTTATATTTTTGCATCTAACTACAGCATAATGCCAGCATAAATTTTATGAATGCTTTCTGATGTTTCATATTTATATTAATTTAAAGCATATAGAAACAAAAAAATCAAAAAAAAAAAATAAAAATTTAAAACTTATGCTGGCATTCTGATATTTTGTATTCTATGAATAAAATGTAATTTTTGATCCTTAAAGGATAATAAAAAAAAATATGTAAAAAAGCATAAATAAAAAATTTACAAAATTATATTAAAAAAAAAAAACAAAGAAAAGAGAATAAGAAGAGAGAGCAGTAGAAAACGTAATGTACACAAGAGAATAAAATGTTCCTAAATGTAATAATGGTAACAAGGACAATTGGAATATCATTCTAGAAAATGAGTTGATGAGTTAACGAGTTGTATTTCATCATATTCTGAAGTTTTTTTTGTTAAAGTTGCTCTTGGTCGTCTTTTTTTTTTATTTAATGTGTATCTATATAAATACGCAAACGTACATTTGCATTAAATTACGAAAAAATTTGCAAAAGTGTTGCCGTTTATTATTTCGCTGAAATAACTAAAAAAACTTTCAAAATTAAATTAACAATTAAAAATGAATTTTCAAAATAATCATACTATGATGCATGGTATTAAAAATAGTTTCATTTCCACAATCTCGAAGTTCTAAAAAAATTTTTTTTTAAATTCGTAGGCATTAGTGAACAAATACGTCACTAGAATAGAAGAAATACGGCGAATTTGAATATTTGGTCGAATGTATGGCGAACTCAACAAAAAAACCAAGCGAATGAAAATATTGTGGCAAGTACGCGAATTCTTTATGATAGTTCAGTCTAAAATACCATCAATATTGTGTAATGCTGCCATTGCATAAAAAATTAGCGAAAATATTCATTCGCTGCACGTTACAAAATATATACTAGCGAATTCGCTAGCTCAATAGAATTTGATAATTTGGCAAAATAATTTCAAAGCAAAAATATAAATGGCAACATTGGAACAAAATGTTATACGAAATTTAGAAATTTAGCACTTACAAATGTGAAAAAGATTTTTAGTTCTGTTTTTTTTTTTTTCTAAATACCAAAAATATAAACACCATGTAGAAAAAAAAACTGTAGTTCATTTTATCATTGTGACGGTTAATTTATAATAGACACAAAGATAAATTTTCCATCTGTTTATTTCTGGTTTAATTCTTCATTTTAGTGTGAATGTATGTATGTCCTTAATCTTGCTTTTATTTTTTTTTACTCTCCTTTAACTTTGATTAATTGAGCCTGAAATGACTTTTTCAAAACTGAAATGAAAAAGAAATGTAATGTTTAGATTTTATTTAAATTTAAATTAGATTATTCGGAAAGGACACTTTATACAAAGTCAGCAGAGTATTGTAGAATAAAAGAAACTTATAATGTGATATTAAATGTAAAATTTAAATAATTTTAAAATTAAATTTAATGAAAATATTATTTTTATAATAAAATACATTGGAGAATTTTATTGTAAGAACAAATGCGCGCAGTGCTAGAGTAAAAGTAATGAACAAATAAAATTATTATTTAAATTTCTGCTAATAAGAGCATGCATGATGTCCCTAAAAGTATGCAATTTTCATTAAAATTTTTCATTAATAATTAAATTAGCATTAAAACTTTTAAACAGCCTGTCATATAATATATTTCCAAATAATACTTGTATCATGCACCTTTTAGAAACCAATTCTTTCAAGAATATCTTCTCATATTATTAAACTGATTCCAGGCAATTCACAAAAACTCTCAATTCATTTCAACACTTGGAGTGCATAAAAAAGAAACTTTATCAGTGACAATATTTTTTCTCCCAAATTTTTTTCTACATAAGAATAACACTTTCAATTTCTACTTCATCCAAGCTGATAACTTTGATAAAAGTATACTAAGATGCTTATGAACACTTTTCTTTTCTGTTTCTTTTATTAAAGTTCCTTTATACTTTTGTTGTTAAAAACTTTTAATTGTTGTTCTTGTGTTGCTTCTCGAAAATATTCTTCTTTACTATAATGTCCTTATTTATTATATCTCTTGTTGGTTTCTTTTTTACTTACTTACATATTTTTTTACTTCATTTTTATTGGTGTTTGCACTCTTCCGATTTGGAGCAAAAAACAAAACGAAAAACAAGGGAAGCGGCATAAGAATAACAGTTGTAAAGTCATTAATGTTATCAACCATAAAAGTTTCTCTGTCAACATTGGTTACTGTTGTATTTTATTTTATATTATAAAACAGGAACAAAAAAATTTTCATCTAAATTTCAGAACAGCTATATTACAATGGCTGTTTCCCTGTTTCCTTTAATGTTACATTGAGAGCTAAAATGACTGGAATATTCTGCGGTATAGATGTTTATTTTGTATGCAAAAGTATATTGTATGTGTTGGTGTTTTATGGGAGAAAAATGAAGAGTATAAAGTTTATAACATTAATGATTATTTATTTGAAAAATTATTAACTTCCGATTTAATGGAATCTAAACTTTTTGAATGATGTTTTTGACTGTTTACCCTTTAAATTGCAATATTTGCATTGACTTTTTCAAAGTATATTTTAATTTTAAACATTAAAAGTGACCAAAGTTTTGTACTTATTTCAAAAATTTTTGCTTATTTTACATATATTTGTACTACATTTCTTAGAGGAAATAAGAAAATTAATAAAGACGAATAAAATTTTGTACTTATGCACCAGATTGAGTTTCTTAGATGTTATTATTGCCAGTCAGAATAATTCCAAGTACCTCCAACAAAATTGCTCTCTGTTGTTCTTACTAGGAGTTTTCTCTATTAAATTTAATTCTAAACATACAAAGATTTCAAATTCCATTTACTAAATGAACCATTCCAAATTTAAGTTACCAACTTTGTAATTCTCACTTAATACTCTAAAACTATAAGGTTAAACTGTATATTTTTGGTTGAATAATTTACATTGTGCGAGAATATTTTTACTAGACCTGTAATTTTCCTATTATCAACGGCAGTGTTACAATTTTCAATTATTTATTCAACAATAACATTACTATTAAGGATTCCCTCAGTTTCATTAAAATAATAATGTTATTTTTGTGCATGAAATTTGTAAAGGCAATCTTTATTTGTATATTTCCATATTATTTTAATTATATAATAATTTTAATTAAATAATTTATTTTATTTCCAGTCACATACATACACACACATTTAATTGTAAATTTAATATTATTATTTCCTCTTGTGGTTTTTTAATTCTATTAAATAGTTTTAGTTAATTTAGCTGAAATATTTTATAATATAATTATATTATGAAACACAGATACGCACGAAAATATTATTAAATCATAGTGTATATGGTTAGGTAAACCTGAATGTCATTAACTTTAAAATAGCGAATAGAATGAAAATTTTTGGTCAACTACTGATTGATTTCTTAACAAATTTCAGTGATTTTATTAAAACCAAAGTTTGCACTCCAAAAACTAATATTTCTATAATGTACGCAATTGATTACATCTATAGCTACATATACATTTAGGCATAGTTGATTGAATGTGTCCTGAAATATTTTTTAACGTTGAAATCAGATTGCATTCATTAAAAGTGTAATATTGCATACATCATAGACGAATTCCGGTTATACAAGTGGGAAGTTTAATTAAATAGATTTATATTATAATTGAAGATAATTAAAAATTATTTTATTTTACTATATGAATTGAAAACAAACAAAGTAAAGGAATCTGGGATGAAATTAATTGTTAGAACAAAATTAGGTTATAAATTTCAAATTACATTGAATTTTTAATGAGTGCACCAATAAGATTTTTATTAGATTTAGGTTATAATAACTTTGTATTTATTCCATATTTAGAGAAATTTAGAATAATATGAAAAAGTATACTCGTAATGTGAATTATTAATAGCAATTCTATAATAATATTAAAATTTTAAAGGGTTTTAGTGCCATAATGTAATTCTATTACCCATATCCTTATTCTCATTTGATTTCTTAGATTAAGTATGTACCGGAATCATACTATAAGGTGCATAAATAGAACATTCTTTAGCCATGTTAAGAGACAATCAGTTTCTAAACGAAATTTTTATTATATTAAGGCGAAATGTAAGAGTAAAATTAGTTGGGATAAATTAATTCTCCAATTTTTTATAACTGATACTTTCCAAGTTTTTTACATTAAATAATAGGTTTCTTTCGTTTCTGCCAATTACAAATGCTCCTTTGTATGTTTTCCTTACATAGGCCTACCAAATATTATCAACTTCCAATTACATAACCACTGTGGATTATTAGTGACAATTAAAATAACTTTACTATAATTAATTAGCAAGAAATAACTATAGAAATAAAGTTGTTCCCTTAATAATTTTTAAAAGCCAAACAGAGAGATTGAATTGGTGTACAATATTGTACTGCTTTAAAAATGATTCACTATTTATTTTCTTTTGTTTTGTATTATATTAAACTTTTCTTGGTCCTTTTTCCCCATTTTTTTTTCCTGGGTTGTTTTTGGTTACAATCATTTCCCGAAATGTTTTTAAACTAATAAAGAGATGTTCGTTTAACAAATGGGACTAAAGATAAATCGGCGAGAGAACAACAACAACGACAACAACAAAAAAAGGATAAAACATTGCAAACTAAGAAAAAATTCTGTACATGAACTGAATAAATAATGAGACACGAGCGACCGTCGTTTCTTCCTTTTTTCATTTTTCCGTGTTTCGCTTATTTCTCTTTTATATTTTTTTAACATACACTAATATTGATACACCGTTTCCTACATCACCATACACAAAACGATTTTAACCTCCTGATGAATGTCTGCAGTATTACAAAAAAAAAAAAAGAAAATCAATTCATTGTGAACAAACTGAACGTTCATTTGATTAATGGAGAGAATTTTGGATTCATTTAATTTTCAGAACACATAATCGTATATACTATGGATGAAAACAAATTCACAATAAAAACAAAAAAAGGAAAAAGAATATTTTTAAATATTTTCAAAAATGGAAAATTTTGGAATTAAGTTTCGACAACACATTTGGTCGAAATTCATAATTTTTCTTCCAAACTTTTAAAATAAACTACGCTATAAATTTTAAATACAAGAATTTGAGTTATAATCATGGGAAATTTAAAAGAAAAATTTTAACTCTGAAATTTTTTTAGTCATGCAAAGCACTTCAATCCTGATTCTCTAGTCCTTTTATTTTCAAAACTCGCTAGGGCATTTTATGATCAATACCTTACTAAATAACCACTCAATCAAAACTCAAAATAATTCTTAACCTAAAGAAATTCGCAATAGTGCTAACCCGGCTCCTGCTCATCCCGAAAGAAACACCTTCGCATGACGGAAGAAGGCAGACCGCAGAAAGGCAGTGGCTGCACAAAGTCATACAAATTGTATGTAGTACTTTAACCTTAAATATTTTAATCCTTAATAATTAGAATTTCTCTTACACTCTACACAGTTCATACCTACTACGATTACCATTATTCCCATAAAACAATATATTGAAATTTCACTATTATTTGATAGTACCTACAACATTCGGGGAAAACGTTTTACGATATTTTTATCTTCATAACATTTTAATAGTGAACCTCATCATTTCAATAATTTTGTTGAAGACAGATTAGTTCAATGAAAGCTCTAGTATTATCGCAATTCTTTATACTTCTTTTCCATGTTTCTTATATAATTTACTATCAACTATATGAATTGAATTGTCAATTATGGTTTATTTCAAATTATATTGTACATATATATATAAATGTATTTTCTTTTATTCTTTAACTCAGTTGGATACTAATATAGGACTAACCTAGCCAATTTTCAATGATTGGTAGTTTTCCATATTATACCAGTGATTATAGTAGTTTGTTGAATTTGGTGTTCCCAAAACGAAAAAAAAAAATAAATACAATAAGGAAATAAAATAAAAGAGATCACAACAGTAAATGAATACAAAGAAGAGAAGAAAGAGAAAAAGAAGAAAAGTGGGATGTTTTTTGCTTATTGGGGATTGAGAGTGAGTGACAAAGGTGAATTTCATAGCTTGCAATTTTTTTGTTTTTTTTTTTTGAAAAATTTGTTTTAAATTCCAATAAAAAAGTTCGCATTAAATTTCACTTGTTTTTTCATTGTTTTTTAATTTCTATGGATACCCGGCTTTTGTGAGAATGGTAGCAAATCGTGGTTTGTTTTGTAACATCAATTCAATTCTGCAACAACCACAGATGAAACCATGGCCGTAATATCATATTTTATAAGCGACTAATCCATTCTAATTAAAAAAGGGAAATTTTCTCAGGACTATTTTTAATTTCAAAATTTTCTTTTTTTTAAATTCTCTTTAAATTCAGATTCTCTTTGAATGCTTCATTTCAAATTGCTTCTCGTTATAACATCGAAAAGTGTTACGAAATACACTATTTAATTATTTCTTTCAACTTAAAATAAGAAAAAATCTAATAATTTTATTTTTATTCTCAATCCTTCAATTAAAACTTGATTATAAAATCAGTCGTATGCGTGCAGTATACTCTAAAATTTAATTGATAGAATGTGTTGTTAATTGAATAGTTTAACCCAATTATAACCTTCCTCTATACACTTCTAAAATAAATAAGAAAAACAAAAAAAAAAATCTTCTCTTCACATGAAAAAAAAAATTATATTTGCAATTGAATTCGTTTTTAATCTTGATTAAAAGTTTGTGTGTAGTGAGTTAATAATTTAAAATTAAAAGGATGTTGATTCCAGTCTGCTGCACACGAATACAACATTTATAGGAAATTTTCTAATCAAATAATCCAAATTGTATATATGTAAATATATATATTGAAGTATATTAAAAATTTAAAACGACACACAATTTTCAGTGTTGAAAAATAAACTTAAAAAATGCACTGACTATTTTTGATGTCCTAGTATCACATCAATCATTTGTCGTAAATTACATAGGATTTAAATTTGTACACGAATCGTTTACATGGAAAAACCCGAACAAGAAATTCTGTGGCCACAACCAATGATTGTCTAACTTAAGATGGTAATTCATTTTATATCAAATTCAAATTTTTCAATACAGCTAGTTTATTTTTATACTTTTCTAAACTTAGGTTGATTTATATGAAGTTATTACAAACTTTTTCAATGAAAAAATCTTAACAATGTTTTGAGTTTCAATTTTTCGAAAAAAGAGTCTTCTATTTATAATCTCTTCAAATAACTACTACATGGCTACGAGTATACCAAAAAAATTTTGTGCTATTAAAAAAATATTGCATACTTTTTGGAGAAGAGATAAAAACTAAAATTACCATTAATAAAAACTTCGAATTCGATGGTCAATTAGCCATTTTTAGTCGATTTAGCATTTGTTCAGTTTCGTTAGCAAATTAATAAACTTCCCAATATAATAGCTTTTGGTACAATCTTGAATCTACTCAAATATAAAGTGATAAAAAATTCATTAACAATTACGAGTACAATTATGTGTTTTCCTAGGGTTAAATCTAGAATATTTTACTGCAAATCCATAGATGTAGAAATAAAACCCCCCCTTGCATTCATTAAAACACAATTATCTAATGAATTTTTTTTTTTATATTTATTCAATTATTATTTTATTAAAATAATATTATCCTTGTTATTATTTTTTATTTGTAATGAAAGCATTTTCCTCTTTTTTTTTTTTTGTTTTGCATCCATAAAATTCAACTCCAAATATTACCAAAACGCGTTATTATTAAAACATTTAATAAAAATAAATTTCAAATAAAAACAGAAATGAATAAAATAACTGTTCATAACGTGCTAATTGTCGATATAATTCGTCGCTTGTAATAAACGAAGCGTAAATAATGGCCGTAAGAATATTTTTAATATTATTTTTTGTTTTTTTTGTTTCAAGGATAATAATTTGAATCTTTGGCTCATTGAATTATACCAAAAAAAAAAATAATTTTAAATTTTTTTGGTGTGTGTGTTTGTAACAATAATGGGAGGAAGTAATTCATTTTTGTTCGTCAAGGACAGTTATTTTCATACAGCCTTTTATTTTATATATTTTGAATTTCTTTAGTTTATATTATTATACAATTATAAGGAGGAAATAATTGGAAATTTAACGAAGTGTTAAAAATGTAACGTGACCGATAATTTTTATAGTAATAATAAACAATATTTCTGGAATATATGCGGGATAGGAAGTAATATAAGTGCATGACAGCAATCAAAAGCGAGTAAAACCATTAAAATTATGTGAATAACACATTTTAGCAAAATTTAATTGCTCGGCAATATTTTGAAATGAGCAAGTGAATGTTAAATTGCTACTTATTTCACACTCCCTATTCGGAGAATCTTGATCTTCAATAGTGAAATGATAACAGTGTTGAACGAATTATCATAATTACCTCAGGGTTTCTTGTTTCAATACACACTTCATAAAATTTTATAATAAAAAGTTTTTACAATTCAAACTTTAAGAATGTTCGTAAATCTGTCTGAGGGCACAAAATATTCGATTAAAAATTGCTCTTACCGTTGCCACATAAGGTCAATTATACTTTTTCGAAATTGATAAAGCACCACAGACTTTTTGAAAATTTATTTTCAAATTTCAGAATAAATTTCATTGAAATTTAAATTAAAAACTTTTGTTTTTTACCAAAATTTTGTATAGGGATGTACATAATTCAATATGGCGACCACAAAATCAGATTTTTTGTTTATCTCAAATGAATTGGAAACTTACATTTCCCTGCATTTTTTTTGTGTTTAATAGATTTATTGTTTGAAATGAATAATTTTTTCGTAATATTGAATTTTTTTTCAAATGCATTTTTCACAATATTTTTTATTACGATGCGTTTTGCGTTTTTGAAATATTTTTGTTCCCTTATGTTTATGTGCAACAATTCTCAAACTCTTGCTTTAATACCTCCAAAGGCATTCAAGTTTGACGTAGCTGTACGGTTGTTGTTTACCTTTTTTAAATTTTAATATAAGTGTTTTTGTATGAGTGTATGTTATGTTTAGAAACATTAACATAAGTATACTAAAAATCATAGTAATAAAAACTTAAAGTTCTATAAAACTAACACCAGAGTTTATAAAATTTTATTTTAACCAAAGTTATCCAAGTAAATGCAAATTCTAATTATGTTCTTAGAAAATATAGAACATATTTGTTCAAAATCAAGCGGATATCTTGTAACTACCTCCACACTTCACTTCATCGTCTGCATACTAGTACATATGGTAACTTTAAATTTAAATCCCATATTTATTTGAAATATAGAGTTAATAGGTGATTGGTTTATTTAGATGCATATTAAATATTCTATTAATTCACTTTAAATGTTCTAATTATTCACAAATCCTCAAGTTAAACTTCCAAGTCACTTATATTATGAATTTTACTAATACAACATCATAGTTGCGGAATCAATAAGAATGTGCCTATTACACTACTAATTTATCTTAATGGAAATTTCTTCATGCAACTGCAGAACAGATGGCTGACGTAATCAAAGGAACGAGTTAAAGGCAGAAAAATTATTCATTAAAAAAATTTTTCTCCTCGAACTGGACTCGAACCAGTGACCTACCGCTTTCTAGGCGGACGCTCTACCAACTGCGCTACAGAGGCATGAAGAAATTGCCGACGAAATGTTCTCTACATTGCTTTATACTGTAATTCACATGATTACTAAATATTTGTTTTTTTGCTTACATTGATTGCTACATACAATCCATTGAAACACACAATAACAAGAACATATATATTTATAGGATAGTGCCTATTCCACTAATTATATTATGAATTTTACTAATACAACATCATAGTTGCGGAATCAATAAGAATGTGCCTATTACACTACTAATTTATCTTAATGGAAATTTCTTCATGCAACTGCAGAACACTTAAGTACTTATTTTTCCTGTATCAGTTGAATTGATTCGCCTTTAGTTCTATATTAGTCTAAAGTATTTTAGTAACTAAAATTTACTAAAAAAATTTTCCGTCTTTTTCCTCTTTTCTATCGTTTTACTTTGCCCAACATACTTTAAATCGGAATAATCCACAAAGGATAACAACATAGAAGGATATTACAATTTTTTTATGATTCGGAAATTGGAATGTTCATTTATGATTTTTGATATTATAAAATTCTAACGATTCGGAATGGATTAATGTTAAGTTTTATGCTAATGGAGTAGAATGCGATAGGAGGTATAAATTCAGTTTACATTTTTTTTTTATTTCATCCTTTTCAAATAGAAAAAATATAAACGTATATATGTGTGTATATACACAAATGTATGAGAAACACAAATCTCTTACTCTTGAATATTTTTAAAACCGGAAATTGTTAAAATAAATTTTAATATTTTTTTTTTCTTCCTATTTTCTTGTTCAATTGACAGGAAATTAAAAGTTATAAAAATAAAGAAAAAATTTTTTATAAACTGAGAAAGTAAAAAAAAAAAATTTTTTTTTTATTTCGATTTTTAGGTCAGATTTGTAAAAGAAAAACAAAATTGAAAAAAACATTTGTAACAAAATGTGAATAAAATCCGAATTTAATGGGACTTTAAAATTGCAATAAAATATTTTTAGGGAAATTTACTCTTCCAATTTTTCTAAATTGTAGTTTTATTTTTTAGGTGTATTTAGTGCTATAGGCAATTTGAATTCCAAATAAATTTGAGTATTTCAAATATTTTACTTAACTCGAGCCTAAAATTACCTCATAGGACAAAATAAATAACCCCCCCATTTAGCATTGAATCATGTGAAAGCGTTATATTTAAATTTTCGGCTCCCAAAAATCCTTCGAAATCTTTTAAAATTTCTTATAAAGAACCAGTACCAAAAAGTAGCCACAATATTATGGTCTCAAATCTGCAGCGAGTTTAAATACTACAGCCATTATTGCCATTTTAAATAACATTTTCCTTTACATACAAATCAAAAGGATAACTTAAGAAAAAAAAATAGATTTTTCGTCATATTGCTTGCATAAAAAATATAAAAAGCACAACTAAGTCTACATTATATTTAAAATGTAAAAAAATTATTTGAAATTATTTCAATGGGTGTCTCCTCCATTTTTTCCCTTCTTAGTTATGAATTAACGATTTTTTTTCCCGTCTCGTGCAAGTCTGTGTAAGTTTTTATATTTCGAATATCTTAATTTTAGGTTTCATTTTTTAAAGAAAGCAAATATAAAGAAATAAAATGGATTTGCGCATAGACGGAACGTGACTGGAACTTTTAATTTTCCCAAAGAAAAAAGAATTTTTTTGTATGATTGTAAATTTTTTTTTTGTAGCCGCATTTAAAGTCAAATTTCTTTATTTTAAAGTAAAATGAATTTAGAGTGAAATTTCTTGCCTACATGATAAAAGTTATTGATTTTGAATTTGGTCTATTTTTAGATTATACAACAGTTTTTAACAATATTAATGACTAAAATCACATGTGGTTTGCAATCCTATTCTCTTTACTTATGAAATACATTGGAAATTTTTCTTATTTCAATGAACTTTTCACATAAATGAAAAAATGCTAATAATAATTCGAAAACTTCTAAAAATTTCAAAAGAACAAAAATGATTTCCAACAAAAAATCCGATTGCTCCAATTTCTCTTATATCTTCTTTTTGAATTGCTTTAATTCCTCCTAATATCCTTTTCTCTATAATTTAGAACTAGATATGAGGACTAATTGACTATTATTTACATTGTCGTTCTTAGTTAACATTCTTTTTTCTCTATATACTCGTATGCTAATCTCAATTTTAATTTTCTTTTTTTTTCTCATTTTTCCTTATTTCGTCCTTTTTCTCTATTTTTTTTTTTTCTATTTTGTAAAGATTATTTGGATTGCCATAGTAAAGAGTTTAAAATCATTAATTTAAGGCAAAACTATACACAAAATAAAGAGGAAAACTATAATAAGCATCACAGTTAAAAGGAGTCAAAAAGGATGCGCCAGTTTGTCTGTCATAATGTAAATAAAACCACAAAAGAAAAATTTCATAGTTTACTATACTTTTGTTTTTTTTTTTGTTTTCTTGTCTTTTGCTTGTTATAATAAAAACTCAAAAACTATTTTTAAAAAAGAAGAAGTCAAAAAAAATTGATTTTTGTTACGAACAATTTAACTAAAATCTGTTCATCCAACAAAAACAATTTTAACTGTTTTCCTCGTTTTTAGAGTCCCATATAATCTCTTCAAATAGATGAATAGTTTGAAGATGAGGAATACTACTAAGTGTATAGCCATGAATTTTTATAAATATAATTTTATTTCATTAAAAATATATTCAATTTGACTTTAATAGAATTAAAATAACTAGATTGGAAAGAATTAAAAATTATTTTGTATAAACATTTAGAATGTGAAATTAATTTTGTGTATGAATGGCCCCAATAAAATTTGAATGTATGAAACTAAAATACGTAAAAATAATTATTTTAACTTCTTTCAGTAATTTGTTCTTATTAAATTTCCCGTCATGAAAATCCACTTAATAATCACAAACATTTTGTGTCATACGGAGGCTTAAAAATTTTTAAGTGGAAAAATTAAAATTACAACGAAAAATTTTGTGATTTACGGATTCCAAATGAAAGGTTATCAAGAGATAAAAATTTTCCTAACTTACCGATACATTTATGGAAGCTTTTTAAGGATTTCGTATAAAAAGTTTAGAGGAAAATAAATTTTATTCACTCAAAAGGAAATTCTGTTTTGCCAGCTTAAATTTAATTGTCCACATGTTCACTTTTTAATTAATACTTTTTAAACTAAATTTATTTTTTGTATAATAAGTGGAAAATTAAAAGACAATTCCGTCTTGAAACCATTTCTCCGAATTTTTATTACTTGTCCCAAATCCTAACTATAATTATACTAGCACGACTGTATTAGCACTTTCTTACATTGATGAAAGACTTAAAATAGATTTCTATGAAAATTCTCATTTGTAAGAGAAAACTTTAAAACAGTTTGAAGAGCGTACCTAATTTATTAATATCGCCTCTATGTAATTTAATCAGAAAATTAATTTTCTTGATTTTCCTAACCTTTTTCATTAATTTACAACGAAATATATTTCCATAAATAGAAATTTTTGATCTTATATTCAAAAGCATAATTCCAATAAGAAAATTTTAAATTTATCTAAAAATTTCCTTTTGTAATTTAATAAAGTTCACTACTTATTTCGAAAGAATTACTCTCTTTTAGTCTTACCCACCTTCTATTTAAAATTGTTCTTATATTCTTTCTAGAATTCATTAAAAAACGGAATTTAACACAATATTAAAATATCAAAGAATAATTTTTAATGTTAAATGAAAATTTTTTAAATTTTAGAATTTTTTTTTTGAAACAAAAATCTCCCACCATCTCATCTAATTTATTTTCCATATAGGTTATATGATTTTAAATTGCTTCTTAAAACCATTTCGGTTTTGCATAAAAAATTATTTTTCATTAAATCTAATAATGGTTGTACTTAACATTAATCGTGTACACTAAACCACGAAAATTATAAAATTAGCTTATATCTTAAATTTATGCAAAGAGAAGAAACTGTAAGAGAAATCTTTTCTTTTGTAAATAAACTGACATAAATTGGGCGGTTAATCCATAAGAAAAAATAAAAAATATTGTGTAGTATAGGTACATACACAGAGACGTGAGATATATATACACAGAAATACAATGGATATACGTATATGCATCTGGGAGGCTAATATTTAAGTAAATTTTCAGTAAAACAGTGGAAAATTTCTTGATTTAGTAATTTATTTAGATTTCAATGACTCGATCTTTAAAGATGAAATCAAATTTGTAATGCTATTTAATTACATTTGAAGAATTTCGTAATAGCTTAGGATTTTTAAATCATTCCATATTATAGGACAGAAACGAGAAGAAAATTAAACGTACCGAAAATTCATTTTTCACATAACACACTAATTTCAGTTTTTTGTAAAAAAATATTTTAAAATTTGGAGAAACTCTCTATCAAATAAGAACTGAAATTCGATTACAGAAATTTCGAAAAATTTTTGCGCCTACCCCATTTATTTAATTTATTTATTTCTATATTTTCCGTATATTTTCAGTTCTATAAACAGGAACTTGTACCGTCGATAGAAAAGTAATATGCGAGGTACACGGTCCTATTCTTATACTTTCTATGACACAGAAATGAGACCAAACCAAACTATTAGAGAAGCCCTTAATTTAGAGTTCCAAGTCAAAATTTAAACTAATTATGATTTTTTTAAAGAAATTACAATTTCTAGCCATCCTGTGTGACGTAAAATTTTTTCTTTAATTCAAACAAATTTTTAATTACAAAGAAAAAATTTTCGGTAAAGAATTAATTTTGATTAATTTTTAAATTAAAAAGCTTGCATCGTAGCCATTTTAGATATGCATAACTAAGCTAAATTTGTCGGAATGTCTGCTAAATCTTCTACTATAGTGACACAGTTTAAACAAAAAAGTCATAGAAGGAACCTCAATCCTTCATTAAACATTAATATTAAGATTTTTAAATTATGAAATCAACAAACTTTGAATTTATCTTTGGAAAAATTTAAAAACTTTTCTTTATGAGTTTATACACGCATTTAATATACAAATATAATAAATTTTTGAGACTTAAACCATTTTGTCATATACCTACATTCACATACCTACATTCGCACAATATCGTTCACTTTACCAACTCATTCCATAAATTGTTATTTTCAACCATTTAACAAAAAAATGTCAAAAAAAAAAATTATTTTATAAAATTTATTTTGTTTTCAACATTTTTCCTTCTTTACAATCGAAACAAAAGACAAATAAGAATTTACATAAGCAAAATGGCGCCAAAATACTAATCAAGGTCATAAATGTCATTCATACTGGAAATACAAGAGTCCTTATAAGGTTCATTTTCTATTTTATGGCATTTTTTGTTTTTGTTTCCATTTTTATTTTTTGGGGAAATTTGAAAAACAAGAAAAATTTTCCAAGTGTATATTGTGTTTCATAAAAATATCTTGTTCCGTTCTAGAATATTGTCCTACATTTTCTTAGAAAAACATCATATTATTTTAGCTTGGTCTTATAAGAAAACAAAATGTAAACATTATTTTATCTGAAATCAATATAGCATACATAAGCATACACATATAGAAGGAGATGTTCGTACATGTACAGAAAGTTTTTTAATTATATTAATGACATCTTCAATAAACTTAATTAAAATAATTTCATTTTGATATTTTCTAAATTTATGAATTATGACACTAAACATTTTTATTTTCGTAAAAATATTTTTTTTTCTTTGTTCTTTTCTTCTAAGAAATATGATAGCCTCTTATGATAATTACAAAATTCTAAGAATATAATTATGTTAAATAAATAAAATTGAGATTTTTGTTTTCTACTTCTGTGCCTTTCATTTTGATCTATGTATTTGAATCTGAATTACTTTTGGAAATAGATAGAAAATTTATTGCTTTCTATATTGAGTTGCCATATTTGAAACTTTGATCCAAAATATTTAAGGAATTATTATAGCTCCAATCGAAATTTTTCTTCAACATCGAAAAAAAACTACTAAAAATTAACATCTATAAGGCTCCGATATCCTGCTCTGGTCTTCAGGAAGCACACATGGTTTGAACGGGGCTTTCTAAGTGTTGAGGTATTGGGGAGCACGTTCAATTCCCTGAGTGATATCTTAGAGTATTTACTCGGGACCGGGGTAGTGTAAATGAGATGTGTCCTCTCCGAAATAGATATGAGCTTTCCATGAACACGTGAAATGTTCCTTTGCTCATATCCCTTTCTTCTTCAAGAAATTGAATATATGATAGAACTTCCAAAATTTTTTTTCGCTAAACAATTGTCTATATCACCTTTCAATTCTGGCGACTTGCTTTTAAGTTTTTAAATACAAAAACAAACAAAAAACTTTTAGAACCTTCAATCCTTACTTCCAAAACGATTAATTAAATTTTGAATTTAAAGAAAATTTTTCGAAAAATATTTTAATTAAAGTTTAAAATTTTCTACAATTTTTTTTCTTACGGGGCAAAGCAGATGAAAACTTATAATAGATTGACTTATTAAATAAAGTAGAAAATTTTCAAATATCAAACATATTAAAGGTAATCTCTAAAGAAGTACGAACAAAATCTGTAAAGAAGTAATAAAAATAAAAAAAAAAAACAAAAAAGTTTCTGAAAATATTTTCTTAGGATTCAAGAAAAAGAAAACCAAAAATTATATTGAAAATTAATTTAAAAAAAAATTCATTTCAAAAGTTTTTGTTTTCTTAAATAAAAACTCTACTGAGGCATTTGCGAGAAAGAAATAAATAGCCTGAAGAACAAAAACTATCCTTTTTTTAGGTTTAAGACAGAATCATGAAAAATTAATTAAAATTTTAAAATATACTCGTACAATGCAGAATTATCCTGTGTGAAAAACTGTGAGGGTTTTATTTTAAACAAATTTCTACGCCGCCAAATCACGTTAATTTTCATAATATGCTATACAAGTCGTGTAAAACACCAACATTCACCCATATGAACAAAAAAAAAATTCATCCAATGTTGAAGAAAATTAAAGCCGTTCATGTAAACAAATTTTTGATATTCATTCCGACACGCCTCTATAAATTTATTCAACTCACTTCAAACTCTAAGAGATTTCATCGCAGACGCATCATTATATCCATTCAATTGTTTCTTATCTACACTTCAACAGCAACATTATTAAAAATTCTGAACACTTTCTATTATACACGAGACAATAAATGTATATACAATCTTTCAGAAAATTTGCTACAGGAATTTATTTAATCTAACATTTACATTCGAACAGAACAGCATGTCATCATTTTTGAAGTTAAAAAAAATAACTTAAGCCATAAGTGTTAAATTTATTATAAACACCGTCTGAAAGAATTAATGAAATATTCATTTGAAAATTAAAAACAGAAAAAAACATTGGTCAAAGGTAAAATTTCAACACGATTCAAGTTTATTTTAAGCACATAATAACGTGTCGCATAATATACCAGATTTAATCGGGTAATTGAAAAATATAATCACTCCATTCATTTAAAAAATCATATTATTATAAAATAATCTCTTATACTTTAAATCATTTATATTTTTAACAAAATTTTAAATGAAAATATTTGAAAGCGATTCTGCCATTCAAAATTGAAGATTACAAGGGAAAAATAAAACAGAAGAGGTCAGCATATAACCGACCAAATAGTTCATTTTCTGTATTATACCTACAATTTTCGGTTTGAAAATGAATTGTTGACAATTTAGATTTTAAGGAAGTTAGCAAGATCTTAGATTTTGAGGAAGGTCTTAGAAGATTCCAATTCTGAAATTTTCCTGAAAGTATTTCCTTGCAAACCAAAAATAAAACATTAAATTTCAAAAAATTCGCAATATTTCATATAATTTGGGAAAAATTGCAAAATGGGCACTGGTAAAAGTCTAGTTGCCATGGTCCTTTATAAAACATTATTGGTTTTTTCAAATTGTATTCACAAATTAATATTTTCAGGAAATCTATTGATAAATTTTTATAAAAGTATCCAAAAAGTAAAGGACCTGTTCCTACCCTTGACTTATAGCGTCAAGTGTGTACAAATCACCAAAAATCCATTTCGGCGAATTTGAGACAAAAATTGAATTGGCTGACAAACCGATACATAATCTCACACAAAATATTTTTCATGGCACTGCTCCGACACGTTATATATGAAATTTGGTGTGAAAGCAATACCGTTTTTATATTATGTGCCGTGAAGTCAACACCTAAGGTAAAAGAAAAATATTGTATACCTAGGTATACATTCTACTAAAAAAATATTTTCGAGTTCTTATAAGCATTTACACGTCAGTGCTCTTTTAATTAGGTCTTTTTGCACGACTTCAGTAAAGTCCAACGTAGAAGCATAAAGTTCAAGTACAGTTTTGTACTTCTTATATAAATTTCTAATGATTCATTTTAAATTATAAACGAAATACCTATCTCATAACATTGATTATAAAATCAAATTCCGAACACAACAAGTATTTCAATTCATTAATAATAAAATTCTATATGTAAAATGAGAAAAGAAACACAATATTCAGAAAAATGATATTAAAACTAATTTATGTGAAATTATTTTACACTTCATTAATATTTTATAAGTACGTATATGTACATGCAATATCTTTGCGAAATAAATTTTAATATTAATGGAATAATAAATTTTGTTAAATGGAAGACAATATTGTGTCGTCTACAGTTGTGTTTTCAGGAAAAATTATCGTCTCAATTCAATTTAGTTTAATCGAAATACCCAAACCAAACGAAACGAATAATATTGTTTTGGAATAATATTGAAAGTCTTTGCAAATTATAAGCTCCACTTATCGAGAATATTATGGAAATTTTAGCTGAACTACCGAATCGCTAATTATGAACTGCAAATGAAAAATATTCGAAGAACCAGAGAATTCTTATTAAAATATCCTGCGTTCTCAATATTTTTAATGCTATACTTTTAGCATTCTGTTAGTCACTTAATAATATCTTAAAAAGCAT
This sequence comes from Condylostylus longicornis, assembly GCF_029603195.1. Taxonomy (NCBI): domain Eukaryota; kingdom Metazoa; phylum Arthropoda; class Insecta; order Diptera; family Dolichopodidae; genus Condylostylus; species Condylostylus longicornis. Next base: position 12,880,177 of record NW_026577982.1, read on the forward strand.
ATTGTGTAGACAGTGCTTTATGAAATCATACATACAATAATAAATATAATTTCAGTATATTTAATAAAAAATGCTATTTATTATTTAAACATATGGTTTTTACATACACATATACACATAATAATATTCTAAATATTTATTAATAAATTTTATTGTATAGCCCATAAATTTAATATTCTTTATTATATTAAATTTATTTGTCAATAAATGCTCTGATTTCAATTCATATATTCTTTTATTTTCTACAAAAAATATTAAACAATATCCTGAATATCCTGATTTATATACAACAAGAGAGAGAGAGAGAAAGAGAAAATAGAGCTAGAATGTATACTTTTAATAAACACAAAACTTATTAAATCCAACAAAATACCAATAATCTATTATATCCAATTTGATATTATAAGACTTTTATTAAATAACCAACTAACAAAAGTCAATTTAATATACCAAACTGCTTGCTACACAACATTATTTTATTCAACAATATACACACTCAACAACACACCCACATATAATATATTATATTTATATTAATATAATATTAAATATCAAGGACGTTTTTATACTAAATTCTTATAAATCATGAAAAAAACCAATAAAAGATTATACTGGATCCTGGATATTTATTAGAAACTAAAAGAGAAACGAAGGTTTTTTTTTTTGGTTTCCTTTCAATAATTTTTATTTATTTATTTTTTCTCTCTCTCTTTTCAGAAGATGTGAATGTTGACAACACTTTATTCTATACAAAATGTCTATCAAACATCAGAAAATTCAATCTTCTGAACCATATACATATACAAATATAAGTAAATCCGTTTGGGTAGAATTTGGTTTGTGTGTTCTTTAAATTAACTGGAGATCTATACATTATAGTTTTATAAACATTATTTTCATTCAAATAAATTTATTCATCACGTACATGGTGATCTGAGAACTTGTTACATGAGGACTGTAAGGAACTCCAATTACATGGAAATGAATAAAAAACAGCGTGAAATATATTGTGTCTAGAATTATGCTCATCATTGTATGAAACAGAAGGTCGTTTATCAATTTATTTTCCGGAAAAAAAGGACATCATAGGAAACTGCTAATAAATGGTTCATGAAATGTCTCATACTCACATAGCATTATTCTCTTCTACCTCGTATTCCTCTTAACTGTGCCAACTGAAACTCTTCAAATTTGCCACAATTTAGGTCAGCACCAGAGTAACAAATAACAAGTATGACCAAGGCTAACAAGTAGATTGCAGATTAACTGATGGGAGATATCGACAAAGTAATACCTCTCGTACAATACCTGCAAACCAGCCATGGCTTATTGCCATATTGTAGCAAAGGCTTCAACACAATTATCAGAGCTTTCTGGCAGCCAGAACAGGACAGTCATACAGAAAAATTTTTTGGAATTCTGAGTAAATTTTATGCAATATATTCTGCGACTCTGCAATTTTCTTCTGACAACTTTCCTAGCTCTAACCAAAATAGCATTCGCTTTCGCTTCAATTATTCATGATATTCTCAAGAAATTTTGTAAATACTGAATAATTTGATTGAAGAAAAGAGAAATCTAATTTATCTTAAAAATCAACATCCCTTTTGCTTTCCTTAAAATTACTTACCATCTACTTCTTAAGCTGAAAAAAACTCAAAGATTAATCATTTTTGAGATAGTAAGAAATTTATCCAAATTGACAATATGCACAAACTTTCACAACCATATTCGTAAACCTAGATTAAACCCAATTTATATAAAGCATACACAGAACTGTTTCGTCTATTGAACAAAATGGTACATTGTCAAAGTTTCCTGCAAAATATTTAAAATAATAATTTTCTTATTTTAAAGTTCGTATATAAAGCAGCATAGTTTTATTTTTCAAAATTTATGGTGGATGTAGTCCACAATTTAAATTAATCTTTTGTGACATTCATTTTCTCATTTGATATTTGAAACTCTTAAAAATTTGCCATTTCTTAACATTTTTTCTAACAATTTCTAAAAGCACTGCTTTCGTATTAGTAAAGTTAAAAAAAAATAAAGGAAAATATTAACTATTTTGGGATTATAGGAAAATGAAAAATAAGAAAAATATTTAAAATGATTGCAATGAAGAAACTAAAACCAAGTTATTTTAAACTTTCTATAAAAAAAAAATAAGTTTCTTAACAAGTTTTTTAATTTTTCAGGAAATTTGAAGAAATAGAAACTGAATTGAAAATATTAAACTTTATTTTAGTAAGGATCAGAGTAGATACTAACAAATTACCTTTGACAGCTGGATCCATATAGAATGTTATAAAAAATATCAATGTCAATGTAATGACCAAATTTAATTGAGATTTGAGATGATTTTGAGACTAAGGCATTTCATAAGGATCATATTTATATAGCAAGCAGTCTCGCTGATACTTGAATGCCTAAAGAGAAAATATAAACCCGGCAACTTAAGAACCGTTTACATAAATTTTATTCCAACATTACACGCAACTTCACCTACTCCTCTTTCACATTCTAATTAAATTAACATGATAAAATGCTAATTATATTTTAATTTATTCTATCTGAATTAGAATTGCAGTTAGAAATTATGCAAAATTCAACTTAAATAGAATTTAAACCTATTCAGAATTATTTTATTTTAATTAAAATTCAACATTAATTTAAAATATACATATGAAAAGGATATACGTATTCTAAAAACATACCTACTTAAATAAAGGAGTACATAAATTTTTAGTGCACTCAACGAAATAACTTGTAATATTATGAGACACTTGGAAAATTTTGTACTGTAAATAAATTCACTTATATACTTGTATACAGAGTTGTAGTCAAATGTATGTATAAAATCTCAAGAACTAATGATAATTATAATTACAAAATTTATTTTAAAAGTCCTTAAAAAAATACTTGAAATTTTTCTTATGAAAATAATTTTTAGAAAAATGATATACTCTTGAAATTTTGTTTCTAAATTTTACAGATTTTCATGTTAATATTGTTGTTTATTGTTGTTGTGTTATAAAAATTTAAATTTAAAATTTAAAAAGATGAAGAAAAAATTTTCTGTATCTTTTTTGAATAAATATGTAGTTCGGAATGTCATCAGATTAATTTTGAACTTTATAGTAGAATAGGAAATAAGGAAACAAGGAAATAAGAAATTTAAATTTGTCTTGTAAAGGAAAGACTGAAAATTTGTTACTGAAAATTATTAATGTAGGAGAAGAAAAGGATATTTTTTGAATGTAAACACACATAAAATTTCCGACAGGAAATGTTTAATAAATTCATGCATACATATTTAAAATGTGAGCCTACATAATTAAATAATTCAAAATTTTAAAATTTTATATTAGAATTTTATTTTTATAATAAATGTATGAGAAATAATTCTAAAATTTATTGTCCTTGACAAAATATTTATAATATATTAAAATAACGTTATTAGCCCACCGCAGAGTCAAATTTGATGGAAGATTCAGGAACAAATCTTATTTTTCGGAAATTTGCCCTTAAATTGAAAGCAATTTAATTTTTCAGTGTTCAAAAGGGCCATTAGTAAAATGTCTGATTTCAATTCCAAACCAAGTTGTGATCGAAGAAGTAGATCTTTTCGAAGATTACTTAAACTACGCTTCTGTTGCGAGTGTTGGTAGTTCCCGTAAGTATATCCAATCCTTATTGATCAACCAAAAGTAGCAAAAATTTTGCATATATTATAATTATAACTACATAGGGTTGGGAATTTTTCAATGATAGCTAGTAACACGTTTTCTAAACCCTGCAAAAAATTAAATAATTGTTAGCGTAAATTCTGGGGCCCAAAACCGCACTGTCACCTCCTAGTGGTGGGCCCCGGTAATGGCGGAGGATAAAGGGGTGATTGAAACGATCAAAGTTATGTCGTGATCATGTCTCGCCGCGAGCCTCTTACTTTGTTTCGAGTTTCAGTCCTATATCTATACGTCAGCTGACGACAGGCGTCCCAAGTCAAGGTGGAACAGCATATGCTGATGACTGCGTGGCTAAGGGGGAGCTTAGTCGTTAGTATGCGGACTCTGGATGCCAGGCGCCCTCCAGTTTAAACGAGCCTTTCCATGGTATGCCGGGCTCTGCCATGGGTGACTTTACTTAAAATTTAAACAATAACAAGAAGAACTGTGGCAAACACGACAACTGCAACAACAACAACAACAACAATAACAACAGTGACAATTACAACAACAAGAACAATACTAAGGACAACATAAACCCAGTTAGTGCTCAAGGGTCATCGGAACCAGAGCTTCTCTCGACTGACGCAGAGGAAGAACTCCTTCTCACGCCAGTAGAGGAAAAGGCGGCGCCTCCGATGGAGACGGATAATCAGGATCCTCTTGGACCTATTATCCAACAAACTGAGGGGGACCTGAAAAGGTTGGACATCAGGGGAAAAAAACAATATTTCTCTGGTGCATCCAAGCGGCGTATCGCGGCTTATATCAGGGATGGCATGTCCCCAGGAGAAGCTCGCAGATATGAGAAGGAAAGGCTGGAAAAGCTGAAGGCCTGCGGATCGGGTGTTGTGGCCGACCATCACCAGAAGAGGGAAAGGTCGGAAAGCAACACCCCTGATGCAGGGCCCTCAAAAAAGAGGTCGATGAAGGGCAATGTTGAGGAAAAGGTCCCTGGGAACATTCCTCAACAAAACCCGAAAAAGACTTCTTATCGGGATGCAGTAGCACAGGTTAAGGTGGCCATCACTCATAGACTGCATCCAGAGGAAAGGCTATCCGAAGCTCAGGTGGGGAAAATCAAAGTAGCCATAATGGATGAAATGGATAAAGTTGTGGACTCTCATCCACAATTCACTGCAGCGTTGCAAAGGGACAGATGGATATCAAAACACCAGGGAGTGGATAACCAGTGTCTGCAGGAAGATAAAGCCTTGGGACGGTTGCAACGTCGTGGTACTGGATGGCGACGACATGCCCAAACAGCATGTCTGCGTCTCCTACGTACCAAAGGACGAGTCAGTCTATCTAGGGACAAATTTCTAATTAGGATAGGGAAGCAAAATCCCGGCCTCAAGATAAGTTCCTGGAGGGTGCTGAGGATGGATAAGGAAAAGGACGAAGGCTGCTCCATCACCTTTTCCGTGTATGGTTCCGGATTGGAAGATCTACGGAAAGCGCAGTTCCGACTTTTCCTGAATTTCTTCCGTGTTACCGTTCAGGTTAAAGGAAGAAAATCCTCTCAAGGTGCTGGCGGCAGGGCAGGACAAAATAAAAAACCAGTGCGACAGCGACGAGCACTTCAGCCCAACCAAATTCCAGATTACTGTTCTAAGGATCAAGTAGCTGCGTTGGTGAAGGTGAAGTCTTCTGAGGGCTGGACAGAGTTCATTGTGTGTTCATCCTACCTCCCGGGGGACTGCCCCCCCCCCCCCCCCCCCCCCCGGACGAGCTACTGAAGGATGTAGTGGACTTTTGTGGAAGGAGGAACTTCCAACTTATAACAGGAAGTGATGCCAATGCCCACCACACCGTCTGGGAAAGCAGCAATATAATCAAAAGAGGTGAGTGCCTACTTGAATTTATATATAGCAATAAATTAATGATTATGAATGAGGGCAATAGGCCGACATTCATAAATGCAATTAGGGAAGAGGTCCTTGACATCACCCTTTGCACTGAGTTTATCGGCAGTAGGGTTGGTGGATGACATGTCTCAAATGAGACATCCATGTCCGATCATAGGCAGATTAGGTTTGATATCATGGTCTCCGGGGGCCTGGCAGAAGAAATATATCGGGTACCCCAATCCACAGATTCGAGTCAATTTGAAACGCTCCTCATGGATGGGATTGGATCCGTTCCTGCTTCTGTCAGAACGGTGATGGATATCGAACTGGCCAGCGAGGCCCTGACTGCGGCTATTACTAATGCCTATTACGGGAGCTGCCGCGCTCGGTTCCCTTAGAATCTACGAATCTACGAATCTAGCGTAAATTCTACAAACTCAATATTTATTAGGAAGTAAAACCTGTGCCAAACACCGACTCACGTGGTTCTACCTCATAGAGCAAAGTGTATTAGATATATAAATCTGAATTTCTTGTACCATTCAGCCATCTTATTTATTTATTATTGAAATTAACAACAGGAAATTAAACTCTCCTCACAAGTGTAACAAAACCCTTCCATTGATGTTCTTTACGGACATTTAAAAATTTCAAAACGAAATTTTATTTTTTATTCTTAAATACTACAAAATTACGTAAATGAGTTCATTTATAATTTCTGTTGTCAATTTGCAAGATTTTTAATAAAACAAATTTATTCTCTTACATCTTAGAACCGTTCTGTAAACTCATTCTTCCTTTTTGCCACCAACATTAATATTAAAAATTATAACTATTTTTTAGTGTGCACTTCTAATTTTAGTTTTATTAAATAAATATTTATCCTTTTTAAATGAAACATTTTAAATGTATGCACATTTTAGAGTTTGTCAATATTGACATTGTGTCTACATAATTTCAAGTGTTCCAAAGGAAGCCATACATCCTTTTCACCATTTCTCTTCTCCATAACAATCCACTTTTAGTATATACAACAAAATAAACTTGATGGTTGAGTGTTATAAAAATGAAAGAGTAAAAATTTTCATATAACTTTCCTTTTTTCTCTTTTTTAGTCTGCTTGACCTCACTTGTAATTCCATTGAAAAGTTTTTTTTTTTTGTTATCTTTTCTCAAAATTAGAATAAAGGTTTTAGTTTACATCAAATCCTAAAAGTTACTTTTCTTGAGACAAAGCTCTTAAATTTTAAAATAAATGTGTATAGCACTTACATTCTACAATAGATTACATAATCGTGTCGTTATGTATAGGGAAACTCTTATACCTACTACACCATATTTCATTTAAATTAAATAGAAGATAGAAATACAAATATTTGTGAGCGTTTTTATTTTCTTTATTTAAAATCAATTTAAAATTCTTAATGCAATGGCCAACTGTTATAGTAATTGTGGTTTATCAGCAAATCCCCAATGATCCTAAATTAGAAGCCAAACACATTAAAATTGACTTAGAAGCAACTATTTTTGAAAATATGATACAGTAAACAATTTTATAGAAACCAAATACAGAATTAGCTCATATAAACTTAATAGCAATTTTGACGTACAGAGCCCAACACACATAATTATCGAATTTTTGCAATTTTATTAAATTTATTGATCGAAGCACTAGAACTAATGGCACCTATTTACTTTTCTTAGATAGTATTATAAATAGTTAACATAAAAGTTCTAAAATTATTAGAATGTACACATAGATTTTCCCAAACATCTGATTAAATCCTTGAATGCTCCCAATTGTACGATTTTGTAATTTCTTATATTATAAAAATATTATTTAAAGCACTCGTCATTAAATTTAATTCAAATATATTAAAATCTTTTATGCTGTGCATTACACTTGAATTACAAATGAAAGGTTTTGGAGTTAAGTATATCAAATATTTTGTAAAAAGAATCCATTTAGTAATTTTAACATCTTCTTATGTTCAAAAATTTTTATATTATTTTTTTATGAAAGTAATGTAAATCCCGCATTGCAAATTTATCATTTCGTTCATTCGTTTTAAACCATGTTATCAAATTATTACCTTTCGTGTGTTTACGACCAAATTTAGGCCATTATAATTTATTTTGAAAACTCTTGCACATTCAATAAGTATCTCAAAAGTGAGCACAACAAAAAAATTACGGGAAAGCAGCAATTAAAACGAAGAATCACTAAATTTGTGACTCATTTTAGAACCTATAATAAACAAGAATAGATGGCGTTATTTATTCTATTTGAATGCTTTTATAATGCTTGTAATAGATGGCATTGTAACATTTACTTGTCAAACGGATAATCGTTTAAGAAATTACTTCTTCACTTTCGTCTGCCTAACTACTCTATTCTACGTCTTATAATTCCTATCTCAAAATATATATACGCATGGTTAAACATTTATTTTAACCTATGTTTTTCTCATTTAAACTTAATAGAAGATATCATCTTAAATTTTTATAAAATTTTTGTTTACCTTTTAACAAAATAACACTTAAAAAATAAATTTAACGTCAATGTCACTTGAAACATCCTATATTATAATACGGGTATACTTATATAACATACAAGAAAAAAAAAGAAAGGGAATTGTCTGAGCAGAAGAACGACATAAAAAATAAATCTAATGGGTTTTACATTTTATGAATGACTGAATTATCTCTAAAGATATTTTCTTCAAAGAAGAGACAGGTTCTAACTCATATTTTTTTTTTACATTTGAAAAATTTTCTTAAAACATGAAATACTTATTTTCTACACAAATATACCGTTATACATAAATAAATATAAGCATTGATTTTTACAAAAGATGAAGGCTTTTCCATTTCATATCACCTTAACACAATCTTTTGAAAGGTATATGACGTTCAACAAAAAAAATGGAAAATAGAATAACAAAATTAATGTTCAAAAAGATTAAAGTGTTTCGTAAGAGTGAAAAAGATTTACCCTTACCCCATTATAATGTTAAGTGTAAAAACGAACATGTGCCGCACGACTAGAATTATAAAAAAAAAATTCTCAAAAATTCACGCATTATTTTTTTCTTTTCTAAATTATCAAATCATTTCTAATATATGAAATGAATTAAAAAAAGTTAAGATTTTTTTAAGACAAAATTTTTCAAACGTAAGGTGTTTTCTTTTTCTCATTTTTTACATATTAAAAAAATAATTTTTTATGATACTTTGTATCTGGCAATGAAAGTGTTTCTTATTTACAGCATTCTGAAAATTACAAATTGTTTAAAACATCTTCATAAACAGGACTTGTACTTCCACTGAAATCAAGTTTTGAATATCCCGCCTTAATCAAGAATACGAGTATTAGCATTGAAGTTATAAGAAATTCATTGTAATTCATTGCATTTACACTCTAAATTACTCAATATACAAAATCAATCCTACTTCAAAAATTTGCATCTCTACACAAAATCATAGTAACTTGAAAATATCCGAATATATCAAAATATAATCGAAATCTATGCTGTTAAGTCTTAAATCTATGCACATACGAATTAATTTTTAATAAAATTTTTAATAAAGTAAAAAAAATTTTAGTACAATACCCTTTTAACAAAATTTCACCTGAACTTACCAATGCAAAGTTAACATATTTAATCGTCAGTATACAAAGGATTTTGAAATCTAAAGTCTTGGAATCACATTATGTAACACAAAGCAAAATTATTCCAAAAACATTAAAATTTGCTCTAAAATCTATATAACAGGTCCACTAAATGCTAAGGTGACAAAATGTCATATTTTTCATTAATGAATTCAAAATTCTACACTAATAAAGATGGAAGATTTTTCAACTTAGAATTTTGTTCTCTTGTTTTATGATCAAAAAGTTGAAAATTATTATGTAACGTTAATTGGATTTTATTTCTCTTTTAGAATTTTCATTCTATTTTGCAAGCACAAGAAAAATATTTGTTTTTTGTGCTTTGGAATGGTGCCATTTTGTCTTTAATTTTTATCCTTCTATAGAAATTGACAATTATCATTTAAAATGAAAATCATTTTTTATCAATAATTTTTAAATAAAAAACAAAAATTTTTGTAATTTAATCTTTTTCAATAAAATTTAAGTAGGAAATTAATAAACTTTTCTTCTGGAAATGAAGAAAATTTCAAAAAAAATTAATTGGCGTAATGCAATTCATAAATTTTTCAATTAATTTTAAGCCGAACCCTAAAATTCATTAAAGAGTTTAATTATTTTTAATACACAAACGAAGATGAGGCAATTTTCTTTAAGCTATTCAATTCAATTGGAGTCATCGGACCAATTTTCAAATAAAGTTGGGTCAAACCAATGGTTTGTATTGTAGCACTTTTCCCTTTAACAAGTGAAAATTCTGCTTTTAAATACAGTCTATGTATACCTATCACACTATAAAAATTATTTTCATTCATATACAAAACTATTTCTAGGATTGCATATATTTAGGATGACGCATATATGCAGTCTTTGAAATAAAGCAAAAATTAACATAAAAAGGGGTTAACATAATGCTCGATTTTAAGGGTTAATTGTGTGAGTTAAGAAAAATAATTATATTTTTTAGTGTCATGGAATTTACCGTTAGCTTTTTGAGTTTATAAAAATTTGGAAAGGCTTGCGGTTTCGGAAATATAGGGTGTCAAAAATTCAAATTTTACGAATTTCAAGAGGTGATAACTTGAGAGGGGGTGGAGATGGAAAAAAAATTTCTTCTAACGAAATGAACTATTTGTTAATGTCTAAAAGCCCCTAAAATTTCAAAGTTCTAGAATATAGGATCTAGAAGAAAACCGACATCAAAAATTTGGAAAAAAAGGACTTTAGATAACGGTAAATTTGAACGGCCATTTTGTTTTTCTAAAGTTTAACTATAGTATATCACGCTAGGGGAAGCAAGCCGCTGCCTTTCTGCGTTTGCAAAATTTCAAAAATGCTTATGGTTTCATTGCAACAAATATTTAAAAAAGGCCATTTTTAGGGTTTTGGGGGGGTATAACTTCTAGAGGGGGGGAGATAGGTAAAAATTTTGTTCTACGAAAATAAGTTTCTAGTAAAGGTCTATGCATATATAAAATTTTAGCTTTCTATCTTCAAGGGTGTAGAAGTTTTGTAAACAGACACACGGACAGACGGACGGACGGACGGACGGACGGACGGACGGACGGACAGAGTGAAACTAATAAGCACTTTTTTCAAAAATTTTTTTGGAAAAGTGCTAAAAATCACCTGAATGTACCGTTTAAACACATTCAACCCTGCATTTCAAATCTCAAAATGAATTAAAATCGTAACCATACTGAAATCATGAACATTTTAATTAATTAAAATTTCTTCAATTCCGGCAACTCATATAACCATGAAAAATCTACAACAACTAAAAAGAAACCCCCCCATCTAAAAATTATAGCAAAAAATTTTTAATTATCTGATTGAAATCCACAATGCTCAATTACATACCATGGTAATTTCGAAAAAAAAACATATTCTTACATTTTTAATCTTTTACTGAAATTATCCCAAAGTGCCATAAAAAAAAATAACAAATTTCGAATAAAAAACAAAAATAATGGGTAGGTTCTGTCATCCCTTGTTAAAATTTATGTAACAAATTTCTAAAAAAAAAAATCGTAAAAAAATTATTACAATTTTTTTTTTTTATAGTTGACTGCACTTTTATATAAAAATGTAAGCACTTTCCCTTTATGAATTTCAATTTATAGTGTAACACACTTACATACTTTAATACTTTTACTCATAGACAATGTACTTGTTCTTCTAAATAGAGAATAATGCAAGAGGACAAATAATATTGACAGAATTTTTCAACTCTGATGATGAATGTTTTGCCTTTATTCTTGGTTATTTTGTATATTTTATTATAAAATGAAAATATTTGGGAGTAGATACTTACTAAAGGTTGTTTTTAACAAAGACTCAAAAATATTTTTAATTTTTAATTCATTTCAGTCCTTTTCTATTCATTTTTGTATGTACTTCCAAAATAACATTTTTCTGTATTCCAAGAATGTTATTCTTACATCAAAATAAAATATTTTACAATATGCTTTTAAGGATAATTTACTATAATTAGTGCTCAATGACAAGTTTTAAAAATTTGGCAACTTTGTGATTTTTAATATCTTTTACTAAAAGTAAGAAGAAACAAAAATTTCACATTTCCTTGTGACAATTTCATATAAAGGAAAAAAATAGAAGAACAACTCTATTTCAATGGAAAATTTCTGTCTCTTCTTATCGGATGTCATTACCTATATTGTAACTTTTTACTTCTAGTACACACAATATTTAAGTTACATAGTTAGTTTCCTATAAAAATAATTTTGCTACATGTAGATAAATTGTATGACAACTTTGTATTAAATAATGGAATATTAGAAAATATAAAATTTACTTACATGTACACAAAATGAAAAGTAGTTAAACGAAAGTGACATTATGACAAAAAATAAAATGTTTAATAGCATTTTTCTATATATACAATAATTCTTTACCGTATTTTAAAATCAAATTTATGAAAATATTGTGTATACAATGTATATATTAATGCAAATGTATGCAATGTGGAAAATGGACGAATACGAGAAGGTATTACAAATATCAAATCATTAAGGAAACTGTTATTCTTGAAAGGTACTTAAAAATTTCTTATCATATCGTGATTGTGTGTGTTGTTCAAATTTCCTTGAGAATATTCTTAAGTCTGTATAATTCGCAAAAAAAAAAAATGACCGACAATTTTCAACAAGAATTTATTAATTTAACCAATAAAATCCCTGATTTCTGATTCATACTGTAATTTTGAAATGAAAGCTTTATTTAAACATCAATTAAACTGTTCTATGCTGTTTTAGAATGTTCGGCATCTTGAAATCATTGTTCTTATATTCACACGCTTTTTCCAAAAAATTCAATACTTTCTGCTTTCGTTTTCTCAGTTAAAATCTAAGAGGAATAAAATGAAATTTGAAGCTTTTGTAATTTTCGTAAACCTTCGGAATTTACAACGAACTTGGTTAAACCTCTTCAGCACCACACTGCCATGTTACAAGTTTTTTGAAGAACAAAATTTCTGATTTTTTTGCTGAGGATGGCATTTTCGCAAATATTATTATTTAATTTACAAAGGCTTTTGCAACACTTTTCTAATATTTTAAGGAATTTATCTACTTGTTGCCATTAATAAATGGAACGTCTCTTTCCGTCTCTTCATAAATTAAATCATAAAGAAAATTATCAATATTCTATTTACACTTAAAGAAATTACAATATTTTATTTGGGATTATATAAGAGAAATACCATTGTTCCAGTGATTCTAATTCTAGTTCTCGAAAAATAAAAAAAATAAATGAAATTTAAATCTTTCCAATATAAATTTTAGTATAGAGGACCCAAACTTACATATACATAATCTAATGTATAATAAGTTATAAGAAACGAGTACAGCATTAAATATTACATTTGTTTCGACACAGAAAGGATAATAATAATACATAAATTATTAAACCTTATAAATTTCAATAATCATTCACCCAAACACAAATTTAATAATTTATAACATTTTCTTTCTTCTTCCATAAAATTAATATTTTCCAAAACCTCAAAAAATTATTCTCAAAAGTTATAAATATTTAATGAATTAAAAAATAATTAAGAAAATATTATGTTATGAAATTTCATTTTATTTGTACACAAATTGAAATTAAATTAAATAAACAGGAAACCTTTTCCACTAGACACTTAAAATGAATAATTAAAAAACCAATTGTGGAGATTTTATTTTCAAAAAGTTTAGTATATCTTGTTGTGTGAGCTGCGGAGAGGGGGGGGGGGGGGGGGGGGGGGAGAAAATATTATTAGAGAAGAAAATTTTTCTTTAATTGTGTTAAATTTCATTCTGATTAAGTGAGTAATGTATACACGATAAGATTATTTTAAAATAATTAAAATTATGTTACAACTTAACTCTTAACAAAGAGATGAAAAAGGCACACTAGTGTGACATAAAAACCAAATATTATTAAGAATGCCGGAGAGCAAATTCTGAGAACCCTAATAATAATCACATTATTTTTAGTACAAAGTAAGATATTATTATTGCAGACACAAACCAACTCATGCAAATGTTCCGCCCTCACTTTGTAACAATCAACTAAGAACAATCCCCGGAGAAAAAATAATCAGCATTTGCAACTTACACCATTTTTATTCAAAAACGTGGTGCTGTATATAAAATTTTAAAAAAAACCATTTTCTAGCTTAGTCATAGGAATTAGAAATTTTGTAAGCGAATTTATGGAAATTAGCCTTAACACTTAACGATAATATTTACAACACTAACGAAGATATATTCAAATATCTCATAAAAACAAAATCGACTTCATTTCTCTTGTAGACGACTTCTAATTAAGACGATCTTTCTCCCATTTCCCATAAATATTTAAACATTTTTATTTAATTAAATTTTTTTGCCATTTCTAATTTACATTTTCAAAATTCTTACACCTGACAACAATACTCAGCCTCCTGTTAATCCTGAAATTCTTTCTCAATTTTGTAATTAAATGGCACTCTATATTCTGTACACTTACATAAAAATTCCTTGTTAAAAATTTCGAACTTATTTCCCTGCCACTTTTTTATAATTCTTATTTCCTTTAAATTTTCTAGAATGAATTCATTTTCATCTTATATTACACCAAACTTGGAAAAACAATTTGAATAAGATTCACTAATAATTCCTCCTATTATTAATTTTTGAACCTTTTTTTTTACTTTTGTAACCATCCTATTTACAAATTATGAATCAGTGCTCCTAATTATAAATCCTTTTATGATTTACATGATTTTATTTTTATACCAATAGCGTTTGTATGTATGTACATACTGAAGTATATAAAAACATCTATAATATTTATTTGTATTGTTGTGTATACAAAATTTGTGTACATAATTTTTAGAATAAACAAAATAATAAACCTAAATTTCGAGACCGAAAAGAATACGAAAATTATATAAAATTAAATAGAGGGAACGAGGGAGGGGGTTATATAGTACCAATTTGCAAACTGACATCTTTAAGTAAATAAAAAAATATACATAAAAAAAAAGGATAATAACTGAAGATTTTTTGTACAGAATAAAAAAAAATACAAATACAAACAAAATTATTTCTTTAGTTAATTTCTTAATTAAAAATTCAAGTTAAATTAGTAGAAAGAAAAGGAGGACAAAATAAAAAATTAAGATTTTGAATAATATCAGATTTTTTGCTCATTTAAGAGGCCCCCGCCATCAGTTAATAAAATGGCGAAGAAATGAGTAAAAATGCTGTTAAAGAAGGTTTGTTTTCAAGAAAAGCGGAACGATTTTTTATTATTTGCCTCGCTTAATAATGGAATTACCCGATGTTTAAGACTGACGCACATTGTCTCATAGTAGTTTTAAATTCCAGCCGCATAAGAGCCTCTCCATGCAAACCTTTCTAAAATTTTGAACAGAATCAAGTTAATATTTAAGATGATTAAAATTTTATCTGAAATATTCTGCGTTTCCTGTTTTTCTTTATTTTTCATCTACTCCAATCAAAATTTCTCTATTACCCATACAATTTTAAAAAAGAAATATGGTCAAAATTAATTCTTTTTCTATTCATTAAACATAAAACGAAATTCGTATCTTGCCATAAAAGTGACCATAATTCTTAGTTATTCCAAAATGTCAACTTTTTAAGCCATCTGGTTTGTGCAATATTGGCAAAATACGAATCATTCTGGCGAAAACAAAAAAAAAAGAAAAGCAAAAATATTACACAGCCTAAGCCAAAATATGAAAAATATGAACTTTTTTTTTTAAAGAAAAAGCGATTTTGTTTTTTAGTTATTAATTTCCAAATTCCATCAATTTTTGAAATGAAATCCTTTGAAATTTTTTCCACAACAGGAACATTTTTTCGTTTTTTTTTTGTTTTGTTTATTCATTCAAAACTTTTTTTATACAACATTTTTACAGTTTATTCACCTAAACGAATTAAAACCAAAACTTCAGCTTTATTATCATTCAGATTTATTTGGACCAGGGCCGAGTTTTTATAAATTTTTTCCTATTTTGTTGATGAATTCAAAGTTTTTGTTTTTCTCTTCGTACAATTTTTATAACATAATAAAATGGTTTGGTTTGACTTTTTTTTTATTTTTAAACCAAGGGAAAAAAATTTTTTTGAAAAAGTTTTTATAACTGCACATTTTGTATTCACCTCATTTGCAATATTTCACAGTGAATTAAAAATAAAAGAAAATAAAATAAAAAGATTTTTTCTAACTATTCTGCTAAGGTCCTGCATTTAAACCTGCCACACTGTGGTTTAAAAATCAAATAGAATGATTTCCGGATCTTGAAGTATTTGTTCCTGCTTTTCTCAAAAATTCTTTAAGTATATAGACACATTGAACTCATCTTTATCTTAACTGTGAAAAATAAAATTACCTTCACAAAATATCGATTATAAACGAAAATCTGCATTTATAATAATGATAATTATTAAAACTTAGAACGCTGGTAATTTGGTAAATGGAAAACAGAGAGTTTAAAAAAAAAATTCAATCATACTTCAAACCACTTCTATATACTGTTGTTTATAAACCTTTCAGCCTAACGAGAAAGTTATGAGTTGTGAAGCAATAAAAAAAACAAAAATATAAAAACGAACTAGCTGACCGGAAAAAAGTTCTAACATAACATAAAAAAGTGAAAATAAAAAACAACTCAATAAGCATAATTTCTATTAGTCGGACTAATAAAAAACCATAAATATTTTATAACATGAAAAAAAGTCATTGGGAATTGAAAGTTATTGAAAAAAAATCAGTTTTAAAGGATGGAGGCACAAGGATTGCACTTCATTAAAAAAATACACAAGCATGTTTCATAAAGTAGCAAAATTTAAGTAGCAACATTTGAAATATTGGAAAAACCTGCAAGTGAAGCCCAAACATATTGATAAATTTTCACCAAACCTCAGCTTTTTTGGGCGAAGCCCATAAGTATACGCATTCCTTTCAGAAAATAATTTTGTTCACTTAACATTTTCAATTCTATACGTATGAGCATTGATTTTGTAAATTGACACAAGTGCGAAAAATTAAAAATTATTAACGCTATACTTAACAATTTCTCGACAATTAGAACTAAAGCAATTAGATATTATTGTTTGTATTCAACTGTATTTTTCAACTTTCAATTAATTTTAGATTTTTCAACTTTGTACTCTTCAATTTAAACCAAATTTTTTTGTCAAATACGAAAAACCAGCATGCATTTTCTTGAACTTACTGCTAGATATTATCTACATCGTATTCCAGGCTTCACGTAAACAAATTACATAATTAACATACTGTTTACAACTACATAACTTAAGCTTTCTACTGTGAAATGGAACAAAGTGACACCACTATACGAGTACTCGTACTAAAAATTTTAAAATTTGTTGTTTTCATATAGGAAATTATCATGCATAGTTAATTGAAAAAAAGCCTTAAAGGTATATAAGTTTTAGCGCAAACGCGTTATTTGCTTTTTACATAAAATTGTGAAAAGGTTAATGACTTTTTTCATAACATAAAAAATAGAAGATCTTTAATTTAAAAAAAAAAAATTAGCTTCCTTTATTTGTATTTCAAATGGAATCAATTCAAAACATATTGAATATTTTCAATTTTCTTCTGTAGGTTTCAATTAAAATAATGCCATAGATTTGAACGCAATAATACCAATTACAAACCTGCTGGGTATGTTTATAAATTTTGCGAACATTTTATTGCTTTAAGAAACTTCCACATTTTCATTCATTTCGCTACTAAGTAATTGAACTTGCTACAAATTAAAATTTAAAAGTGTTTTACATTTTGTGTATTTAAGTACATTACTATAAATAGCATAACTACAGTACGTAATGAAAATTATAATCGAAAACAGCTACCTGAGGGATTCCCCGAATATAAAAACACAAATTTGAATCAAAAGATAAAATTTTATATATTTTTTTTAAATTCTTATTTCATTTTATGGTTTCTAATTTTGGTAACGTAAAATTATTTGAAGCGTGATAATCGTTTCTGTTTTATTGGATTACAAGAGTGAATTGAGAAGATTTTTTGAATGATATCATGTATACGAACACGGGTTCGCATACATGATATCATTCATAAATGGAAAATTTTTAAAAATATAGAAACAAATAACAAAAAGTGTTAGTACGTCTTAGTGCGTCCCAAGTCAAGGTGAAACAGCATATGCCGATGACTGCGTGGCTAAGGGGGAGCTTAGTCGTTAGTATACGGATTCTGGATACCAGGCGCCCTCCAGTTTAAACGAGCCTTCCCATGGTATGCCGAGCTCTGCCATGGAGACGGATAATCAGGATCCTCTTGGACCTATTATCTAACAAACTGAGGAGGACCTGAAAAGGTTGGACATCAGGGGAAAAAAACAATATTTCTCTGGTGCATCCAAGCGGCGTTGTGGCCGACCATCCCCAGAAGAGAGAAAGGTCGGAAAACAACACCCCTGATGCAGGGCCCTCAAAAAAGAGGTCGATGAGAGGCAATGTTGAGGAAAAAGTCCCTGGAAACATTCCTCAACAAAACCCGAAAATGACTTCTTATCGGGATGCAGTAGCACAGGTCAAGGTGGCCATCACTCATAAACTGCATCCAGAGCAAAGGCTATCCGAAGTTCAGATGGGGAAAATCAAAGTAGCCATTCTGGATGAAATGGATAAAATTGTGGACTCTCATCCATAATTCACTGCAGCGTTGCAAAGGGACGGATGGATATCCGTAACATGCAACAATCAAAACACCAGGGAGTGGATAACCAGTGTCTGCAGGAAGATAAAGCCTTGGGACGGTTGCGACGTCGTGGTCAGCGTTCCCACTTGGATACAATTGTATCCATTTGGATACATTTTTGCTCTAAATTTGAGCTTGGATACAAAGATACTCAAATCTGCTAAAATTCCGAAATTGGCTACATTTGAAAATTTTGCTGAAATATGGCTACATTTTCTTTACAAACACTAAATAAATATTACAAAACAGTTAAAATGCTGCTAATACTTAATCGTGATTGTTGATTTATTTTCAAAAAATATTATTTGCTAGCTTTTCTAAGCAGGTTTCTGAATTTTTTAGAAGAAAGTAAAAAACATACTTTATTAACCGCCTATTCTTGTATTCAAATCTAACATTTATACAAGAACATACCAGAAATATTTTAGTGTAAGCTAGGTGTTATAGAAAATGCATTGGCTGTACATATTTTTTGAAATTTGTCCGTTTTCATGGTGAATCGTCTTTACCGCATAGTAGTTCAACAACCACAGAACATAAACATATGTTTTCTCTTTCCTTAACTTTTACATTTAAAATGTAATAAAAGTTGTATGTGCTTTCTTAAAGAATTTACTATAAATAACAAAACTCATATTGTGGAATAAAAAAAATTAATATTAATTAGGGCTTAATTTGTACAAAATAAGACGACTTATTATAATAATGATATTTTAAGAGGTTGGATACATTTTGGATACATTTTTTTCTCGAAATTGGATACATTTTGTTTTTAACGAGTGGGAACACTGGTCGTGGTACTGGATGGCGACGACATGCCCAAACAACATGTCTGCGTCACCCACGAGACAACCGTCAGTCTCTCCAGGGACAAATTTCTAAATAAGATAGGGAAGCAAAATCCCGGCCTCAAGATAAGTTCCTGGAGGGTGCTGACGATGGATAAGGAAAAGGACGAAGGCTGCTCCATCACCTTTTCCGTGGATGATTCCGGATTGGAAGATCTACGGAAAGCGGAGTTCCGACTTTTCCTGAATTTCTTCCGTGTTACCGTTCGGGTTAAAGGAAGAAAATCTTCTCAAGGTGCTGGCGGCAGGGCAGAACAAAATAAAAAACCAATGCCCACCGCGACAGCGACGAGCACTTCAGGCCAACCAAAAGAGCCAAAACTCATTGGAAAGTCTGAAGTCGCTCCGAAAATGGCGGCAAGGGAAACGGAAGGACCATCGACCAGCACGCCAAATACAAGCGTCCCGGGGGAACCAAAAGGGCTCAAGTCCATTTGGAAGCCCGGAACTGCTTCGGTATTTGCTGTTGGAGGGGCTAGCGTGGCACCTGGGACGGCAAAAGAGGCTGTGGCAGGGCAGGCACCCACCGAGATGTATAAAAAGGCATGCTAGGGCTTCCACTGATATTCTAGCTCATAGATTTATGAAGGATCACCTCGATATTGCCCTTATCCAAGAACCTTACATAGTGAAGGATCAGGTTAAGGGCCTAACAGGTGAGCTATTGTATGATAATACAATTGGAGGCAGGCCTAGGGCTTGCATTTTGTTTAGTAAAAGGCTAACGTATTTTCCCATTCCAGATTACTATTCTAAGGATCAGGTATGTAGCTGCGTTGGTGAAGGTGAAGTCCTCCGGGGGCTGGACAGAGTTCATTGTGTGCTCATCCTACCTCCCGGGGGACTGTGCCTACCCGGACGAGCAACTGAAGGATCTAGTAGACTTTTGTGGAAGGAGGAACTTCCAACTTATAATAGGAAGTGATGCCAATGCCCACCACACCGTCTGGGGAAGCAGCAATATAAACAAAAGAGGTGAGTGCCTACTTGAATTTATATATAGCAATAAATTAATGATTATGAATGAGGGCAATAGGCCGACATTCATAAATGCAATTAGGGAAGAGGTCCTTGACATCACCCTTTGCACTGAATTTATCGGCAGTAGGGTTGGTGGATGACATGTCTCAAATGAGGCATCCATGTCCGATCATAGGCAGATTAGGTTTGATATCATGGTCTCCGGGGGCCTGGCAGAAGAAATATATTGGGTACCCCAATCCACAGATTGGAGTCAATTCGAAACGCTCCTTATGGATGGGATTAGATCCGTTCCTGCTTCTGTCAGAACGGTGATGGATATCGAACTGGCCAGCGAGGCCCTGACGGCGGCTATTACTAATGCCTACCACGGGAGCTGCCGCGCTAAGCCGAGGCGGAGCAATAAGAAGTGCCCGTGGTGGAATGAAGAGCTTTCAAGGCTTAGACTAAAGACCAGAAAGCTATTCAATAAGGCCAAGGCGTCGGGTTCGCGGGAAACTATAAAGACTCACTCACAAAATACAATAAAGAAATTAGGAAAGCGAAGAGAATCTCGTGGAGGGCGTTCTGCAAGGGCATTGATGAACTCTCCAGCAGTGCGCATCTTCACAGGGTGCTTTCCAAAAAGTACGCTAGCGGGTTGGGCCTAATGGAACGTCCTGATGGCTCCATGACTGAGAACGGAAAGCAGACGTTGGAGCTTATGGCGTCAACGCACTTTGCTGACTCGGAGATTCTTCGGAATCGCTCAAATGCGGTCATTGAACCGAGGGCATCCTGGCCCAGGAGGGATGACTGGCAACGATCCCGTCTAGTCTTCACGATGGGCAGGATTAGATGGGCTGTTTTCTCTTTCAGGCACTTCAAATCTCCAGGTGATGACGGGATATATCCTGCATTTTTGCAGAGGGGTTTCCAACATATCGCCAGAGCACTGTTGGAAATTTTTTGTGCCAGCTATGCGTGGGGTTACATCCCTCAGGCATGGAGGGTGGCTAAAGTGACGTATATTCCAAAGGTGGGTAAGCGACCAAGCAACCACCCAAGGTCTTTCCGTCCAATCAGCCTTACTTCTTTTTTATTGAAAGCAATGGAAAAAGTGATTGATAGATTTATACGGGACGATGCACTGGGAAGCAATCCCTTGCATGAATATCAGTACGCCTATCAGTCGGGAAGGTCTACTATACTCGCTCTGCAGAGTCTGGTGGGGGTCTTCGAAAACTCACTGGAGGTGCGGAAGGTTGCAGTTGGCTGCTTCCTTGATATAGAGGGAGCTTTTGACAACACCCCATATCATGTCATCTGTGAGTCGTTGCACAAACGAGGGATTGATGCGACGACTAGCAGATGGCTTAATCGGATGCTACAGGATAGGATTATTAAGTCCACCATAGCTGACGATATACTCTTAATCTCCGCTGCAAAAGGATGTCCGCAGGGCGGGGTTGTTTCGCCCCTCCTGTGGTCCATTGCAGTGGATGATCTAATCGCTGCTCTCAGGGGCTCCGGGGCGCGTGTCTGGGGATACGCCGACGATGTGGCCTTCGTTGTGCGGGGAAAATTTGAGAGCACTATTTTTGATCTTCTACAGCAAAATTTACGTTTTGTGGAAAGGTGGTGTAAAGGCGTTGAGTTAAATATAAATCCAAGCAAGAGCACTTTAGTCGCCTTCACCAGACGCAGAAGCAGGGATAGATTAACGAGCCCAATTCTGTTTGGTGAATGTATTAGTTACTTTAGGGAGGTGAAATATCTGGGGGTAATCCTGGATGATTATCTCTCTTGGAATACCCATATAGATAGAGTTATCGGGAGAGCTACGGCGGCTTTGTGGACGTGTAGGAGCTTCATCGGGGGGACCTGGGGAATTAGTCTCAGAATAGCACTATGGCTATATACGGCCCTTGCTAGCCCTATCGTCACCTATGCGCCGATTGTATGGTGCCGTAAGGTTCAGCAGGCGGGTGTGCGAGTCAAGCTGGAAAAGCTAAAGGGGCTGGCCTGCCTGGGAGTGACCGGGCCAATGCGGACGGCTCCCACCGCTGCATTGGAGGTGATGATCGGATTGCCGCCACTGCACCTCCATATATTGAGGGAAGCTCGGCTGGTGACTTACCGACTTCTCTCTGACTTTCAGAGACTTCATTGAGAGCGCTCCGATTCTAAGAATAACCATGTCGGATACCTGTCTGCCGCGGTACAACTTCGACCACAGGTACAGGGTTCTGTTTCCCGATCGATGGACGTGGGATCTGGGTGGTCCGGTACTTAGGTCGGGTTTGAGCGTGTGGTATGCGGACGCGTCCAAAACGGAGTCGGGTGTGGATTCGGGCGTATACGGTGTCCGCCCGGACACGCGTGTATATGCAACCCTTGACCCGTATTGCACAGTGTTCCAGGCCGAAATACATGCAATAGAGACCTGTCTGAGAATCAATTTGGAAAGGGGTATAGAAACCGCACCATCTATGTGTTCTCATACAGCAGGGCTGCACTGCTGGCGCTTCGTTCACCTCAGGTTACATCCAAGCTGGTCTGGAACTGCCTTGCTGCACTTATGGAATGGACATCGGAGAACAGAGTGACGCTCATTTGGGTGCCGGGCCATAGTGGCCATGCGGGCAACGAAGTTGCCGATGAGCTGGCGCGGAGGGGATCTGGGGCTGACTTTGTGCAGCCGCTGCCTTTCTGCGGTCTGCCTTCTTCCGCCGTGGAGGCCAGACTTGCCTGCCTGCTCGCGGCGGATTGCGGCCGTCACTGGCGGGACACGAAAGTGTGCCGTCATGCGAATGTGTTCCTTTCAGCGTGCTCCAGCGGATTCACCGCAGAGTTTCTGGGGATGAGCAGCAGCCGGGTTCGCACTTTTGCGAATTTCTTCACGGGGCACTGCCCAGTGAAGTAGCACCTGCATAATCTGGGGAAGTCGGGCTCCCCCCTGTGCATATTTTGTGGGGGTGGCGATGAGACCGCCGTGCACATTCTTTGCCACTATCCGGCACTGGCTGTTCGGCGCCGCAATTGTCTTGGACAAGGGTCCCTAAGTGTTCGGGAACTGTTGTCCAACTCCCTTAGGGATATCTCCGGCTTTGTGATTGGGACGTGGATATTATAGACGGGAGAGTGGGGGGGCTACAATAAGTCAAAAATGGCTGCGGTGGCTTAGGTGGTTACTCCTGTCCCACTCGGTTCCCTCAGAATCTACAATCTAGTACGTGACATTCTTTTTCAATATCTCAGTAAAAACGCGCAATTGGAGAAAACATTGGCGGAATATGTGGACTCCCAGTGATCGCAAAAAACACTTAAAATCGCTCTATCTCTTCTAGTTTAGCCAGAAAACGCGTCTAAAATTTTGCAAAAGATTTTTTTAAATATCTCCAAAAATATTTTTGCTACAGCCTATTATCATATAATGGCGGAATCTGTGAACTCCCAGTGATCACAAAAAACACTTAAAATCGCTCTATCTCTTCTAGTTTAGCCAGAAAACGCGTTTAAAGTATTGCCAACGATTTTTTTAAATATCTCCAAAAATATTTTTGCTACAGCCTATTATCATATATTGGCGGAATCTGTGAACTCCCAGTGATCATAAAAAACACTTAAAATCGCTCTATCTCTTCTAGTTTAGCCAGAAAACGTGTTTAAAGTTTTACAAAAGCTTTTTTTAAGTATCTCCAAAAATATTTTTTCTACAGCCTATTATCATATATTGCCTGAATCTGTCACAAAAAACAATTAAAATCGCTCTGTCTCTTCTAGTTTAGCCAGAAAATGCGTTTAAAGTTTTGTAAAATATTTTTTTAAATATCTCCAAAAATATTTCTGCTATAGTATACTCGTATTATCATATATTGGCGGAATCTGTGGACTCCCAGTGATCACAAAAAACACTTAAAATCGCTCTATCTCTTCTAGTTTAGCCAGAAAACGTGTTTAAAGTTTTACAAAAGCTTTTTTTAAGTATCTCCAAAAATATTTTTTCTACAGCCTATTATCATATATTGCCTGAATCTGTCACAAAAAACACTTAAAATCGCTCTATCTCTTCTAGTTTAGCCAGAAAACGCGTTTAAAGTTTTGCAAAATACTTTTTTTAAATATCTATAAAAATATTTTTGCTACAGCCTATTACCATATATTGACGGAATCTGTGGACAAGGGTCCCTAAGTGTTCGGGAACTGTTGTCCAACTCCCTTAGGGATATCTCCGGCTTTGTGATTGGGATGTGGATATTATAGACGGGAGAGTGGGGGGGCTACAATAAGTCAAAAATGGCTGCGGTGGCTTAGGTGGTTACTCCTGTCCCACTCGGTTCCCTCAGAATCTACAATCTAGTACGTGACATTCTTTTTCAATATCTCAGTAAAAACGCGCAATTGGAGAAAACATTGGCGGAATATGTGGACTCCCAGTGATCGCAAAAAACACTTAAAATCGTCTAGTTTAGCCAGAAAACGCGTCTAAAATTTTGCAAAAGATTTTTTTAAATATCTCCAAAAATATTTTTGCTACAGCCTATTATCATATAATGGCGGAATCTGTGAACTCCCAGTGATCACAAAAAACACTTAAAATCGATCTATCTCTTCTAGTTTAGCCAGAAAATGCGTTTAAAGTTTTGCAAAATATTTTTTTAAATATCTCCAAAAATATTTCTGCTACAGTATACTCGTATTATCATATATTGGCGGAATCTGTGGACTCCCAGTGATCACAAAAAACACTCAAAATCGCTCTATCTCTTCTAGTTTAGCCAGAAAACGCATTTAAAGTTTTGCAAAAGATTTTTTTAAATATCTTCAAAAATATTTCTGCTACAGTATGTTATCATATATTGTCGGAATCTGTGGACTCCCAGTGATCACAAAAAACACTTAA
This sequence comes from Condylostylus longicornis, assembly GCF_029603195.1. Classification (NCBI taxonomy): domain Eukaryota; kingdom Metazoa; phylum Arthropoda; class Insecta; order Diptera; family Dolichopodidae; genus Condylostylus; species Condylostylus longicornis. Next base: position 12,905,391 of record NW_026577982.1, read on the forward strand.
AATCGCTCTATCTCTTCTAGTTTAGCCAGAAAACGCGTTTAAAGTTTTGCAAAATACTTTTTTTAAATATCTCCAAAAATATTTTTGCTACAGCCTATTATCATATATTGACGGAATCTGTGGACTCCCAGTAATCACAAAAAACACTCAAAATCGCTCTATCTCTTCTAGTTTAGCCAGAAAACGCGTTTAAAGTTTTGCAAAAGATTTTTTTTAATATTTCCAAAAATATTTCTGCTACAGTATGTTATCATATATTGGCGGAATCTGTGGACTCCCAGTCATCACAAAAAACACTTAAAATCGCTCTATCTTTTCTAGTTTAGCCAGAAAACACGTTTAAAGTTTTGCAGAAGATTTTTTAAATATCTCCAAAAATATTTTTGTTACAGCCTATTATCATATATTGGGTGAATCTGTGAACTCCCAGTGATCATAAAAAACACTTAAAATCGCTCTATCTCTTCTAGTTTAGCCAGAAAACGCGTTTAAAGTTTTACAAAAGCTTTTTTTAAGTATCTCCAAAAATATTTTTTCTACAGCCTATTATCATATATTACCTGAATCTGTGGACTCCCAGTGATCACAAAAAACACTTAAAATCGCTCTATCTCTTCTAGTTTAGCCAGAAAACTCGTTTAAAGTTTTGTAAAATATTTTTTTAAATATCGCCAAAAATATTTCTGCTACAGCCTATTATCATATATTGGCGGAATCTGTGGACTCCCAGTGATCACAAAAACACTTAAAATCGCTCTATCTCTTCTAGTTTAGCCAGAAAACGCGTTTAAAGTATTGCCAACGATTTTTTTAAATATCTCCAAAAATATTTTTGCTACAGCCTATTATCATATATTGGCGGAATCTGTGAACTCCCAGTGATCATAAAAAACACTTAAAATCGCTCTATCTCTTCTAGTTTAGCCAGAAAACGTGTTTAAAGTTTTACAAAAGCTTTTTTTAAGTATCTCCAAAAATATTTTTTCTACAGCCTATTATCATATATTGCCTGAATCTGTCACAAAAAACAATTAAAATCGCTCTGTCTCTTCTAGTTTAGCCAGAAAACGCGCTTACAGTTTTGCAAAAGATTTTTTTAAATATCTCCAAAAATATTTTTGCTACAGCCTATTATCATATATTGGCGGAATCTGTGGACTCCCAGTGATCACAAAAAACAATTATAATCGCTCTATCTCTTCTAGTTTAGCCAGAAAACGCGCTTACAGTTTTGCAAAAGATTTTTTTAAATATCTCCAAAAATATTTTTGCTACAGCCTATTATCATATATTGGCGGAATCTGTGGACTCCCAGTGATCACAAAAAACACTTAAAATCGTTCTATCTCTTCTAGTTTAGCCAGTAAACACGTTTAAAATTTTGCAAAAGATTTTTTTAAATATTTCCAAAAATATTTTTGCTACAGCCTATTATCACATATTGGCGGAATCTGCGGACTCCCAGTGATCACAAAAAACACTTAAAATCGCTCTATCTCTTCTAGTTTAGCCAGAAAACGCGTTTAAAGTTTTGCAAAAGATTTTTTTAAATATCTCCAAAAATATTTTTGCTACAGCCTATTATCATATATTGGCGGAATCTGTGGACTCCCGGTGATCACAAAAAACACTTAAAATCGCTTTATCTCTTCTAGTTTAGCCAGTAAACACGTTTAAAGTTTTGCAAAAGATTTTTTTAAATATCTCCAAAAATATTTTTGCTACAGTCTATTATCATATATTGGCGGAATCTGTGGACTCCCGGTGATCACAAAAAACACTTAAAATCGCTTTATCTCTTCTAGTTTAGCCAGTAAACACGTTTAAAGTTTTGCAAAAGATTTTTTTAAATATCTCCAAAAATATTTTTGCTACAGTCTATTATCATATACTGGCGGAATCTGTGAAATCCCAGTGATCACAAAAAACACTTAAAATCGCTCTATCTCTTCTAGTTTATCCAGAAAACGCGTTTAAAGTTTAGCAAAAGATTTTTTTAAATATCTTCAAAAATATTTTTGCTACAGTCTATTATCATATATTGGCGGAATCTGTGGACTCCCGGTGATCACAAAAAACACTTAAAATCGCTTTATCTCTTCTAGTTTAGCCAGTAAACACGTTTAAAGTTTTGCAAAAGATTTTTTTAAATATCTCCAAAAATATTTTTGCTACAGCCTATTATCACATATTGGCGGAATCTGTGGACTCCCAGTGATCACAAAAAACACCTAAAATCGCTCTATCTCTTCTAGTTTAGCCAGAAAACGCGTTTAAAGTTTTGCAAAAGATTTTTTTAAATATCTCCAAGAATATTTTTGCTACAGCCTATTATCATATATTGGCGGAATCTGTGAACTCCCAGTGATCTCAAAAAACACTTAAAATCGCTCTATCTCTTCTAGTTTCGCCAGAAAACGCGTTTAAAGTTTTGCAAAAGATTTTTTTAAATATCTCCAAAAATATTTTTGCTACAGTATATTATCATATATTGGCGGAATCTGTGAACTCTCAGTCATCACAAAAAACACTTAGAATCGCTCTATCTCTTCTAGTTTAGCCAGAAAACGCGTTTATAGTTTTGCACAAGATTTTTTTAAATATCTCCAAAAATATTTTTTCTACAGCCTATTGTCATATGTATACTGGCGGAATCTGTGAACTCCCAGTGATCACAAAGAACACTCAAAATTGCTCTATCTCTTCTTGTTTAGCCAGAAAACGCGTTTAAAGTTTTGCAAAACATTTTTTTAAATATCTCCAAAAATATTTTTGCTACAGCCTATTATCACATATTGGCAGAATCTGTGGACTCCCAGTGATCACAAAAAACACTTAGAATCGCTCTATCTCTTCTAGTTTAGCCAGTAAACACGTTTAAAATTTTGCAAAAGATTTTTTTAAATATTTCCAAAAATATTTTTGCTACAGCCTATTATCACATATTGGCGGAATCTGTGGACTCCCAGTGATCACAAAAAACACTTAAAATCGCTCTATCTCTTCTAGTTTAGCCAGAAAACGCGTTTAAAGTTTTGCAAAAGATTTTTTTAAATATCTCCAAAAATATTTTTGCTACAGCCTATTATCATATATTGGCGGAATCTGTGGACTCCCAGTGATCACAAAAAACACTTAAAATCGCTCTATCTCTTCTAGTTTAGCCAGTAAACAGGTTTAAAATTTTGCAAAAGATTTTTTTAAATATTTCCAAAAATATTTTTGCTACAGCCTATTATCACATATTGGCGGAATCTGTGGACTCCCAGTGATCACAAAAAACACTTAAAATCGCTCTATCTCTTCTAGTTTAGCCAGAAAACGCGTTTAAAGTTTTGCAAACGATTTTTTTAAATATCTTCAAAAATATTTTTGCTACAGTATATTATCATATATTGGCTGAATCTGTGGACTCCCAGTGATCACAAAAAGCACTTAAAATTGCTCTATCTCTTCTAGTTTAGCCAGAAAACACGTTTAAAGTTTTGTAAAAGATTTATACTTAGAATCAAATATCACAACAATGTAAGAAGAATCATAATATATAACCTAAGAAAACAATACCTAAGAAATCAATAAAATCATAATATTGTGATGTTACATAATATGATCATGACACTAAATACCACCTCAAACATCAACAAAAACAATTATGTATGTACAACAATTCGTATTATACCCTATCCATTATACATAGAGTTTGAATGAAGTTTAAGTTAAAGCTCGTAATAAACAGTTTTGTATGAAATAAATTCAAACAAGAAGCTGATGCTGCAAAATGGAGTTTAATAGTTATTTTCTTCAAAAAGTTTGGTATTGCTGGTACGAATTTAATTAAAAATCAACGTGTTTTCTCTTTTTTTTTACTATTATGACACTTAATTTTTTTCGCAAATTACTGACCTACCAATATCATTCCAAATTGGCAGTATTTACGGTCTTAAGAAAATTACTGTACAAGTTTGGTATGAAGTATTCTCTCGTAATGTGATTTTGAAAACTTTTGTAGAGAGAGTTAAGAGTTAAGAGTGAGTTGTTATCTGAATCAAGTGAACTTTTTAAAATACTTTAAAGCACTCATCATTACACCTTTTTCATACAATCAAAAATCATTCAATAAATATTTTAAGTATATAAAATATTATAAAAGAACACACAATAAAAACATATTTTATGTAAATAAAAAATATTACTATTAATAAAAAAATAAATTAAATAAATAAAATACAACATAAAACAAAATATAAAAATATTTAAAAAAAAAAAAACATCCAGGTGTGTCTTTTATTTTCATAATAAATTAGGAGGAATATGAGATTCAAAAGGAATTGACTTTTCTACATATTAGAGACAGAAGCAAAGACATAGATGTAGGAATGATATAAACAAGAAAACAATGCTATGTTATATAAAATATAAAAAATTACCAGAGCACAAAACCAGCTAGATCATACGACTTTGGAATCTTAAAAAAAGGTCGGAGCAAATATTCTACATATATACATATTACATTTGTGACTGTGTATGTTTTAGAATTGAGTTGATATAAAGCTATTACTGTTATAATGATACACCTGAATTTCTGACATTATTCTCTGTTTTATTTCTTATTCAATGACTATAAATTTATGTTCATTTCTTTATTTATTTTTTAGCCTTTTCATATTTATTTTCCTTTATTTTTCATTTCTCAACAAAAATTCCTTGAGAAGACAACAAAAAGCATAACAGTAAAAAGATGAATTTGTTTTTTTTTTGTTTTTATTATTTTATTTTGTTTACAGGAAAAACAGGTCTCTATGAAAAATAAAGAAAGATAAAAAAGATAAATAATATTAGATATGAAGTTAAAAAACAGTATCATACTATACATACACTCACACAATAAAGATGTATGAAAATGTGTATGTTCATAAGTATATTTACTTTGTTGATGGTAACAATCAACTTATGATTACGAGTATATGATTTATAAAATAGTTAACAACAACAGTATCACAACATAATATTATTGAGCACATTCAAGAAAAAATAGAATTTTTATAAGTGAGTCGCACCAACATTAAAATATTATATTAGTATTTGGTACAGAAAATAAATTTGCATATACATACAGGTTTATGAGTTATGGATATAGCAACCTGGGTTCAATGAACTTTTCACTGATTATGACCAGAAGCAGTACAAGAAAGTAATGAATAAAAACAAAATGCAAATATCCACAGCTCTCTTAAAGGAACATTTCCGAGTAAGCTGTCATCTGAGTCTAGAAGACGTGGAAAGATATTATGTTTTGTTAAGGGATTAAAACAAACTCTTAGTTAAGAATGGGAGCAAACTACTTACTACATATATTATTTGAAATTTCATTATAGTTGAGTATTTTTCTCCCTTCTTTCGTACAAAAATTTTTAATATAAAACATCACAAACCTGTACTCAAAAAAAAAATTTTACTCAAAACCAAATAATATGGTTGGAGACTGTACGTACATTTTGTTGGAAAGAAATCGTATGACAAACAAAAACACATCTGACAACAATGAAAAATCATCACTTTGACTTCAATTGCTTTCATAATGTATAAGTTGACAGAACAAAAAAACAAAAAAAAGGACGTCTAAGCACTTTGATATGGTTATACTCTATTACATATAGGTATAGATATTATATAGTAGTTTACAATAAACATCGTAAACAATCTTCCTTTGAATATACTTTTGTTTTGGAAGTTCCTCTTATTTAAATCATATTTTTTTTTCAAAATCTCGTACTCATAGTATGTAAATGGGATCACAAAAGATCTGTTTATATACTTATTTAAATTTTAAGAGGACATAAAAATGAAATGTTACGATTTGTTTTAAGTGATATTATAAAATCAAATTTCAAAAAATTATTTTGAGAAAGCAATTATTTGAATTATTGAAATTTTGCTTAAATCTAAAGTATTAATACCCTGGTAATTTCTGAAAAGTTGTGATAATTGTGAGGGCCTGAAAAGTTTGTTCATATCTCTCATTCAATTATCCAGAACTTATTCAATTATCTACATTAGCTACATCATCTAGTTCGTTAACAAATCTTCGCAACATGAGCTCTGATTTCCGGCAATTCTCAGATGTAATAAACAACTTGCATCCATTTCATTATCACACAATTAAATGGCTGCATCTTGTCAATATCCTGTGTTAAAACTTAAATTGTTAAAACTTTTTCAAGGAGGAATGCTGATGGAACTTTTTTTGGCCCAGCTTTGGATGCCAGCATTGAGGGTGCCAAAACGCCTTTCTAACTAACTAACTATATAATGTTATAAATTGCAGTTACAATCATCTAATTATCAGTTTAGTTGTACAATTCTAATTTACCTCAACTTAACTAAAACTTTTTTTTAAAAGAAAAAATCCTTTACTAACTCAATTTATTGTTTTCCTCTTAAAAACTTAAATAATTACATTTTAATAGCTTTGACTTATACTTTTAAAAATAATAAAAAAAAAACATACGCGTTAGTCATTCGAAAACTTTCTTTAAAAAATTAAAATTAAAGCAAACATTTTTAAAGATTAAATTTTTACCACACAATAAGATCCTTTCTAATTTATATATGTGTACTCGTATGTGTATATATGTATAATATGTGGTATTTTTCTTATTTTAAATGCAAAACTCATTATGCAATTTCTTTAAAACTTTAATAAAAATTTTTGTTTTTGTTATTTTTACTCTCATTATTTCAATTTTAAGAAGATCGTAAAAAACTTAGAAGGTCATATCTTTATTATTTCAATAAGAACAAAAGAGAAAAACACAATAAGCACAAGAGAGATTTTTTAAATTATGGTGTACATTTATTATTACATATATATATATATATAATAGAGAAATAGAATCCTGTTATCATCATCATGAGTATAAAAACAAAAAACTTAACTAAAAAATATAGATACATACAAACACTTTATAGTTTCTTCAATTTTATACAAGTTTCTTTTGAGTGTTTAAGTTTGCCCATATAAATACACAAACACATATGAGATTAAATTTATTTTTGGATGTTTTTAAGAGAAAACAAGTGCTTATACCTATACATACATATGTTTATAGGTGCAACATACAGTCAAGAAGATTTTTGGTTCCTATACAATTAAGTTTCCATTATGCTATATAGTTAAATTTAGGTTACATAAATAGCTTAAAACTTGAAAACTTATTCTTAAAAATGTTCATTAACATTATACAAACGATATATGCACAATATTATTATATAAGAACTGTGGTAATTTAATATTTGCAATGCTTTTAATGGTACAATGAAATCCTAAGAGTTTTTTGAGGAAAAACTATATACAAACTTTTAATAAAATAAGAATTTTATGTAACACACTCTTGATATATGGAATGGCTTTGGTAAAAATAATGTACATGTATAATTTACCTTTTAAAATTGAGGATGTAATTTTTTTAAATTAACTTTAAAATTACTACTAATGAACTTCAATTAAACTTTTGCTCTAAAAATCGAGAAAAAAAGACAAAACTATTAAAACTTTTGATTTTGCCATTATTATTTAGAAACAATGCATTCTGTTCCGAAATAATTAATAAATAACGTCAATTATAGTTGACAAGATTTAGAATAAGATATAAGCACCTTTATAATTTTAATTCAATTCCATTGTTCATAACAAAACTTAAAAAAATAATAAAACACATACAATTCATTGTAATTTTGTTCAAAGCCGGAACCTATAAACCAGAACTAATAACACTGTAGTTTACGTTTACCGTGGTTGGCTAGTTAAAAGCAATTTGCACATCCCCGACCAACGGTATAAGTGCTGTTTCCATTCAGTCACCACTCTCCTGTAAGGAGGGTTGCAATGTCCGGCCATTCTTGAAGGAAATGAAAAAGAGGCTTTTTTTTTTAAAACTTTCCGGCAAATCCAAGATGGCAGATTAAAACCAAGTTTTAAGCTGATTGCGTCTTCGGCTGCGAGCCAATGAGCCTTCGTATTTGATTTTGATAAAATTTTCTTTGTCAATAATCGTTAGGTCATATTTCTATATATTCGTAATGGTGGTAGCGGGAACGAAAAATTGCTCCGCTGCTAACAGCTTATCTACGACCAATCATAATCTGGCCACCCCATACTTATACCAACCCAAGAAAATGTGATGCTTTTTAAATACATGAATTGTTTTTTGAATTTTTAATACTAACCTTCTTTACAAAATTAAGATGGTTGAATTTATAACTATTAAAAAATATAATTTTAAGAAGACGTTTTATATTCCACATTTTTTATATTTTTACAAAAACTTTAACATAAATTTGCGGTTTTATTAGAGGTCAACCGTCATTTCTTGAATTGCTATCACTAAAACAAGAAACTTATAGTTCTTCTTCTTAAGTTAATACCCTAAATAATAAAACTAAGAGCTTAAGAACAGCGATTTTTTAATAAAATATCCCAAAGTGATTTTTTTTTAACCTCAAAATCATTATAGAAAATACTTCAATAATATAAAATGGAATGGTAAAATAAATGAGCCTTGATTAATTTACATTGTATTGTAACAGAAACTTTTGTTTTACAAATTCTTCTAATTATTGTCCTTAAATTATTCAAAGTTGTATATAAGGAAACAAATTGCAAATTGAATGGTTTAACCGCAAATTCAAAAAGTGAATAGTAAAGTAGAAGAGTTAATTGCAAAATTTGAATTTCTAATGAAGTAATTAAGGTTGTGATGAAGTAATTAGTTTCAAGATTTCATAATAAATAAATAAATAAATTAAAATAAGAAAATTGTTTTGCATAATAAATTTTTGGAATGCATTTAATTAAAATTTTAAATTAGAAAATTATTGTGGTGCTTGAATTTAATGTACCCATTACTTGTGGGTGAAAAATTAAGAAATTTTCTTATATTTGAAAATTTTCTAATATAATCGTAATTCTGTCACTAAAGTTATTGTAATTAATGTAACCATGTTTTAGATTAAATATCCGCGTTACCTAAATTTTAATTATAAGGAGTATGAGATGTCATTGTGATCTGGTATTTGAATTTCAAACAATGCTTGTACCTATAGTCCTTTATTGCAGTACTTCCTCTAGAAGTGGATCCACGAAAACTATATGTTAAAAAACGCCTAATAAAGAAGCTAATTTTTAAAATTAAAAGTGATCTCAATGATTTTATTCAGAATAATTCCAATAAAGTTTATTTCTTCAAAAATTAAATTTTTTATTCAATTGAAACTTTATGCATTTGGCTTCATGTTTTCTAAATTTTCGAATTAAAATTAAACAAAAAATATAGAATAAAATAAAATTTATGCAAATGAGAATTAATAAAAACTTCCTTGGAAATCTACATGCAAAAATTCTTTGAGAAAAGTTTCAAAATTTTATTGTATTTTTATTTAATTTGCGTTCATAGTTGGTTAAGAAATTTTGTGAAAAATTATAATTTCATAATTTCTAAAATTTAAATTTTAAATTTTTGAAAATTGCAATTTAAAAAGTAATTTCAAAAGTTTTACAAGAAAATTTACCTTATTATTAGAATTTGATAATTTAATAAAATTCATTCGTGCATATAAACCACTCCAATTATTACCCATCTTCTTACAAAATGAAACTAATTTAATCTAACATTTGAACTCAAATCAAAACGTAAAGTTTATGGACTTCAATTAATCATTTTTTTAAATATTAATAATAAATTTAATTTAATAATAAATCTAGCTTACTATTATAAAAAATGAACTTTGAATGAAAGTTCTAATTCTAAAGGAAGTTGTCTGGCTTATAGAACTCTCACTTTTTTTAAAACACACATATTTTTTGAAAGAGGGATAATCAACTTCCAAGTTAAAAGGAAATAACAACAGAAGGCCATTTGGGGTAACATGTATACATTTTGGAGTTATGTCGCTCGTACAACCTTTTACTTCTCTTTCAGATTTTCAACAGTTAATTTAAATTATTTGTTATTTTTTTTTTATATTTCAACAATTTTATATAATCAACAATTACTAGGCTCTGTAGAAATAATTCGCTATGACAAGCATGTTGCATCTAATTTATGAACTTGAATGAATATTTTTAGACTACCTAAATTTTGGACTTAATAAATTCATTTGGCACAAATAGCCCAGTAATTAAATTATTTAGTTCAAAATATTTGCGAGAAATATTGCAATTGAGAAAAAATTCTCTTATTTTGGCAACAAACTTAGTGTTTGTGTTTCTTTCTCTCTTAAAATTATGTTTTCCAAAATAGTATTTGTGAATACATTCACAATAGTATGTTATATAAAATCACGGTGTTTTTTGTCATTTTCTTCATGTTTTGTACTCATTTTTTCTTTTAAATTTTCGTATGTTGAATTTTTAGTCTACTTTTCTTTTAATTTCCTGTAATATTACGCTGCGGGGTAAAAATTCTATTAAAAAGCTATTTTTTGTATGAACATGCAAGTGATCTTTTTATATTTTTGTTTTTGTATTTGTTTTTTTCATCCCTTCAAGAAAAATTCAACGATATAGAGAATCTCTATTCAATTTCTATTATCTGTTACCTCTTTCATTTTCGTTCTATATCCCTTTCTTTTCGTTATGTTATTATTGTATAAGTATTTGAATAAAAAAAGGGAGATAGTATTTTGTTTGCCAAGTTTTTTTCATTTTATATATATATATATATATATGTGTTCACTTGCTGTACACATTTTTGTATGCACCTTATGCTATTTTTTGTTTTTTTTATTTTAGTTTATCTTTAGTTTCTTTAACGTACGCCACATTAATAGTTTTTTATTTTCTTTCAAAAAATAAAATTTCTTGCTTTTAAAAGATAGGAAAAACCAAAAAAAAACAAAAAATTTCCAATTCTTTTATAGGGTTAATGTTCCCTATTCAGACTTTTAGAATCAGTTTTCTTCCCTCTTTAAAAAAAAAATGCATATACTTTTTTTATTCTATTCAAAAAAACTTTTCTATTAAATTCTATTCAATAAAGAAAAGAGGCACTTATTTAGTCTGTACAATATATTATTATTATGTTAGTTATTTATTAACCCTAATTAAACTCGGAATTCATTATTTTATTATCAATGACTATAGTATAATGGGAGATGATAGAGGCTATTAAATAAATTTATAATTTTAAATAGAAAGGAATTTTAAGAATTTTTAGTAAAATAAATTTTGAATACATTTACTATATTAAAAAATTATTCTTTTTGCAGATCAAATTCTAAAATTTTACGGCATACAAACAATTTTTCTCAAAGAATCGAATGTATAATGTACTTTTTGGTTGTAAGAAATTCGCATTCGGAATTTTGAAAAAACTTTCACTTCCACTTTTCAGAATTTTTCAATGCTTATGTGCGGGAAAAATTTCATTCAATTATTCGAACAGCCCACACCTTATATCTACTCAAATTTTTCCTATTGTCAACTTGCATGTGACTTTAAAAGTAATTCAAATTATGAAAGTTCCACTGTAATGATTACTATTACGCTATATTCAGTATATTGAGAAACGATTTCTGATAGCAATATTTATCTTTCTCTAGAAGAAAAAATTTGGTGTTTCCTCCATTTTAATTAAAAATATTAATGTTCTTTTTTCACAAAAATCAAAAATTTCAGTAAAAGAAAAAGTAGTTTGCATTTTCCAGTAAAAATTTAGTGCTTTGTTCAGTAATTCATAACTTGATTGCCATTTATGAAAAATATTCACATTGAAAAAACTAAGAGAAAGTGCATTATCCTTAACTGAATATGAAATACTTTCATTTTTTAGTATAATTCTTCTGTAATTCATTAGGTTTCCGCTCAAAGTTTCTATAGTTTTGAAGGTTATTCAAAATTTTCATTTTATTTTTTCTATAACATTTCAAATTGAAAAATTACGATTTTTGATTTGTTCAATAAATTTGCAAATTTCATAAAAGGTGAAAGTTTGTTCTTGAAATTGGAGTAGAATTATGGCTAAGATTAATTTAACTCAGAAATTCTGTTCTAATTTTGAGCACATTTCGTGCTAAATTTGAGCTCCCTTGTCAGGCAATTTTTTTTTATTTCTCACAATAAATTCTTTAAGTTAAATGAATTAAAGTGAATGCAATTTTACTATAATTGCTTTGTAGTGAGAAATTTTACAATTTTCGCAACTATTCAAATTTTGATTTTATTCGAAATTTAGAAATTATTCGCTCAAATTTTTAAATTTTAATTGTATAGAGGCTCTATTCAGCTCTCTTTGAAACAGGAAATACAAAATTTTGCATATTAAATTTTACTTTTTTCCGCTATAGTATTAAATTGTTCCATGTAACTATATTGAACATCTATATTTGCATAAAATACCTAAAAAAATTCGATAAATTGCGACTACGTCCAGTTATGTTATACACACAATAAGACATTATTAAAATGTCAGGCAATAAACTTAAAATTTTTAAGAAATTTTTATGTAGTTCCACAAATAAACTAAAATAAATTCACTTATTTTTGTATATATAAATTTTATTTCTATAATTACAGTATGCAAAATATAACTTTTGGCATATAACATGAAAATTGTGGAATAAAATATATTTTAGGCTGGTAAACCAGTTCCATAATAAAGAAAATTATATACCATTAACTATACTAAGTGCACATTGTAAAACTATGTCTTTCCAAGTAAAAAAAGTCATTCCATTTTATTTTTTCAGAGTAAGGTACCTTAATTTACATATCTTTTCCGTTATTCACAATCCTCCATTCAATTTAAGAATGGTTAAATCTCTATAATTTTATTCTATGTAAAAAATTGTCAAAAAAAAAACCCGAAAAAAAAAACTTTTTCAAAATTGAACGTAATAAAAAAGAAAGTATTTTAAATATCCGCAATTGAGAGCTGCATAATTTTCAAATAAAATTGAATATCCTTAGAGCCCGAAAATCCTTTTTGTGTCTTTCTTTTTTTTTTCTGTTACATGAAATTCTTTAAAGGTTTAAATCTACATCTTGAATATTTTTATATGCATAATATATAGAGACTTTATCACTTTCTATACTTCAGACATTATTTCTATATGGAAATTTTAAAATTTTACCATTTTACTAAGGAAATGAGCAAGCAAAGTGAGATGAATGGAAACAATCATAAGAAATTTCTTGTGATAAAATTTATTCAAAAACCATTTGAAAATTTTAAAATCATCCACAAAATATAGACCTTCTTTTTGATAACACTGATATTGTTTTCTAGTAACTAACTAGACAAAGTGTTTTTGAAAAAATTTCCGCCGAAAACAAGAAATTTGAATTAGTTGAGTGGCAATTGGCGCCTCTTAAGACTTAATTACTAACTTTACACAAATATAAATTGAGTTATCAAATTCGAATTAATTGCATGCTAAGGATTTTTCTATGATTTTTACGTGTTTTTTATTCCTTAACTTATTGATCAAAATTTTGGATTCCTAACAAACTTCAAGTCATTTTTCGTATGCCATCATGTGAAATTTAAAATTCGTACAGGTGAAAATACACAAATTATACTATTAGATTTGTACATTATGTAGCTTTGATAGCTATACTTGCAGTTAAAATAAATTTCTTGGAAATGAAATATTTTCTCTATATATTTTTGTATATGAAACTTTTTGAAATACGAAAAGAAAATTAAGCTATATAAGATTATGCATCTTAAGAAGTTTCAATAAATTTAATTTTCCCTAAAATTCCTTAACAATAAACTTTAGATTTTATTGCTGGGTTGATGTTGATCATACACTGCAGATTCACTTTTAATTTGAATTAAGAAAGTTGAAAACAAGTAATTATTTAAAAAGGAAAGGAATGAGTTGAAAGTTTTTTATTTTTAATTATGATTTCTTAGACTACGTTCTCGCCAGCATCAATTCACCTTACTTCTATGTTGAAGCTATCATAATTTATTTTAAAGCAGTAAATGGAATGAAAAAGAATAATCTAATAAATAGAGATTTCATAAGAAAAGTTCTACTTGCAAAACTGTAGCCGAGTTGATTTCTTCGGTTATAGCGATCCGACAATTTCTGTTATAGCGATCAGGAAGGATCTGCAAATGATGCAGCATATCAAGTACCGGAGTTTTCACAATCAAACTCTTTTTGAACGCAATTTCCTATATATATAGATCTGGAGTCGTTGTGATAAAAACAACTACCTCAAATTATTTATTTAATACTATATAAACGTAAAATCGCAATTCCGCGAAACGCTGCAAAAATACCAGGAATTAAAATATAAATATGTATTTAAAATTGTAATGTAAATTCATATTTCTACATGTAGGTTTATTTACCGATACACAATTTTCTAAATAAGATTATCTATGGCAAATATCTATGGAATTTATACGCTTAAGGATGCCTCATAACATATATAACACAATCAAATAAAAAGCAACAAAGATTCTACCATGTATATTAAACTCTTTTTACCTACCTTTAAAATACCAGATTAAGTAATTTAGGTAAACCTAATTTCGGGTCACAAATTTATCTATATCTACCTATATGAGATTAGAATTCAGCTGAGAAATATTAAAAAAAAAACAGCTTGGGAAAAAAACAAACGAAAATAATTTTTCTAGAAAAAATCTGGTATAGAAATTTTAATTTGTCTTCCCACTTTACCCGAATCCTAATATATCTAGTGAAATTTTATTAGAAAGGAAAAAATTTGCATATTTATTGCAAACTTCAGGTAGTATTGACTCTATATTTGCTTATTTCAATAAATTGTAAAAAATTTTTGTATAAAGGAAACGTTGACTCTGCAATTCAAAATTAACCAATTCATATTTATAACAATTCGCTCCGGAATACTTTTAAAGTAGAAAAAATTCTACACGATATAAGCTATAAATGCTATATTTTATTTATTTTAACTTTTTAATAGTTAAACTTTCCTTTTTAAAGTTAAATAGCTGCAATTTTTCCTTTCCTTATTATACGCCATATATTTGTAATGGAGACTACAACAGCACAATACAAAACACAATTCCTTGAAATAAACTTAAAATATACGAAAAAACAAAATTTTTTTTTCTGTGTGTGTTGAAAAGAAATATTTTAAGATAAACCAAAAGCTAAGATCACATGGGAATATAAGAAGCACATATACAAATTTCTGGTCATGATGATGCATACGACAGCAGAACACAAAATTATTTATTTATCATTCTGTAACAATTCTTCCGTTTGTTTTGTTTTTTTTTGGTACAAAATCTACTATTAGAAAAAAATAAATACAAACATACATATAAAGTTAGTTATATTAAGGAAAAACATTGATATAAACAGGAACAACAATTATTACCATAAAAATTTAATAAAACTTCTAAGGATAACATGGTAACATATTGCAGTAAATAAATAAAAATGAAACGTACAAGAGATAAGATAACACATAAGGAACAGAAAAGTGAAACTACCAAAAAAAAAAAAATAAAAAGTAAACAAAAAAAAATTTTAATCTTAAAAGAAAATATCTGGGACAATATCCTTAAAGACATCTGATATTTAAGGATATATATATGAAAAGGATCTGGGTTATAAATTTGTTTATAGTTAAAATTTAAGAAGAAAACAAAACTTTATGTATAAATATATAAAAGTACCTTTATCCAGTCACACAATCACATACATTAACGTGTATGCTCATAGACTTCATACACGTAGAATACGAATTGTATGTTGTTTGCCCAAAAATACACAATAGGTAGCAGATAATCCAACAGACAAAGCCAAGTAATAAACGTCATTCTAAGTAATTAATTGAAATGAAAGAATGTACAAATTAATTCTTTCCATTTTAATCTCTTTTAAAAACCGTATAAATGTTGCGATTTCAAATTACATATAATTACAAATCTTTTTTTCCTTTTCCAATTTAGAGTTTTATCTCATGCTGATTTGACAGGGGGAAGCATGTGGAGAAGGAATGTGTAGACATGGTATTGCGGGCGAGGCAATTACGGTAGGAAAATCTGGCTCGTGAAAATATAACTAATGCTGTTTGGAAAAAATCCGATCATTTCGGCTGGTATTTTGAAGTACCTAATCCAATTCATTAGTTAATAATTTATTGTCAAGAGGTTCAACATCACATTTTAGGGTTTCTGTTAGTTTAAGTTATTTCTTTGTTCTAAGTACAAAGCAGAAACTCTTGCAAGTGTATAGTTTAAAAGTTTTTAGGTGTTTTCATGAAAATCTGTGACCAACTTGTTGGAATTGACATTGCTCAATTTTTATGCCATACTGGTTTGGTTAATGTGTTGTAATATGGTTCCTACTGCCAAAACACTACAAGTTGCATCTTAAGTAGTCCAAGTTCTCAATATTTATATTTCACTTTTAGTTCCATAATTGAGTGAAAGTGAGTTTTATTTTCCTCGTAGGCGACCGAGGCATTTACTCCCATCTCATGTCGATGCATAGAATCTTTTGCCATTCCCGTTCCCACTCACAACAGCACTAAATCTAGAGAAATAGTGGGTTAGTACCATGTACAAGTGAGAGAAGCCGTTTTTAATATAATGTGAGCAAAAATATAGATAAATTCATTCAAGTGCACAAAATTTTCACTATGTCGCTATTCTCTAATTAAATCTAATTTTTCAAACCCAGTGGCAAATACTATTGCATATTAAATTTATTTTGGTACTTTGTCATTTGTGGCCTCAAATATACCACTTGCTGCTACATAAATTTTATTTCATTATAATATTCAATTATCAATTAATTATTACACTTATAGTAGCTTTATTTTAGTATCTTTTTAAATCCTTGTTTTAGGCAATACATATCCATGTAATTCAATATACGTGTACTTTGTGAATTTAAGGTGGTAAAATGTGACACAAAATTATAACAGAGTTTAAGTGAAAATTACACAATAAAATTTATAAATTAAATAAAATCGTAAATAGTTTCCACATATCCTTTTATTTTTTGTTTTTTTTTTTAATCCTTTATTCAACCAATGATTTATACCATATACATAAAAAGGGATTATTCTTAAGAAACTCGAATAAGAATTCGTAAACACTTTCATTCATACATACATAAATATATGGGAAAATGCCAATATAATGGATTGCGTTGGGGTGAGGAAAATTCTGTTTGTTTCAAAGATTATGACCTTTATAATTTTGCTTTCCACCATATTTAATTGTTACAATTAATTTAGACATATTTATATTTTTTTTATTCGTGCAGACTTTGCGCAAATAGAATAACTCTTTAGGATAAAAAATGGTATGTAATTATAAAAATCATATGGCTAGGATTAAATATTAGTGGGACTTTTATATAAATACATATGTATATATGAAAGGAAAATACGCGAAGAATGGTAGATTGTAGATTGTAGATTCTAAGGGAACCGACTGGGACAGGAGTAACCCCCCAAGCCACCGCAGCCATTTTTGACTTATTGTAGCCCCCCCACTCTCCTGTCTATAATATCCCCGTCCCAATCACAAAGCCGGAGATATCCCTAAGGGAGTTGGACAACAGTTCCCGAACACTTAGGGACCCATGTCCAAGACAATTGCGGCACCGAACAGCCAGTGCCGGACAGTCGCAGAGAATGTGCACGGCGGTCTCATCGCCACCCCCACAAAATCTGCACAGGGGGGGCCCCGACTTCCCCAGCCTATGCAGGTGGTACTTCACTGGGCTGTGCCCCGTGAAGAAATTCGCAATAGTGCGAACCCGGCTCCTGATCATCCCCAGAAACTCTGCGGTGAATCCGCTGGAGCCCGCCGAAAGAAACACTTTCGCATGACGGCACCCTTTCGTGTCCCGCCAGTGACGGGCGCATTTCGCCGCGAGCAGGCAGGCAAACCTGGCCCCCACGGCGAAAGAAAGCAGACCGCAAGAAGGCAGCGGCTGCACAAAGTCAGCTCTAGATCCCCTCCGCGCCAGCTCATCGGCAACTTCGTTGCTCGCATGGCCACTATAGCCCGGCACCCAAATGAGCGTCACTCTGTTCTCCGATGCCAATTCCATAAGTGCAGCAAGGCAGCTCCAGACCAGCTTGGATGTAACCTGAGCTGAACGAAGAGCCAGCAGTGCAGCCCTGCTGTCTGAGAACACATAGATGGTGCGGTTTCTATACCCGCTTTCCAAATTGATTCTCAGACAGATCTCTATTGCATGTATTTCGGCCTGGAACACTGTGCAATACGGGTCAAGGGTTACATATACACGCGTGTCCGGGCGGACACTGTATGCGCCCGAACCCACACCCGACTCCGTTTTGGACCTGTCCGCGTACCACACGCTCGAACCCGACCTAAGTACCGGACCACCCCGATCCCACGTCCATCGATCGGGAAACAGAACCCTGTACCTGTGGTCAAAGTTGTACCGCGGCAGACAGATATCCGACATGGTTATTCTTGGAATCGGATCGCTCTCAATGAAGTCTCTGTGAGTTCTGTGGGCCAACTTTAGCCCTGGCCCGTCCTCGCCAGAGAGAAGTCGGTAAGTCACTAGCCGAGCTTCCTTCAATATATGAAGGTGCAGTGGCGGCAATCCGATCATCACCTCCAATGCAGCGGTGGGAGCCGTCCGTATTGCCCCGGTCACTCCCAGGCAGGCCAGCCTTGCCACCAGGGCTTCGCTGGCCAGTTCGATATCCATCACCGTTCTGACAGAAGCAGGAACGGATCCAACCCCATCCATGAGGAGCGTTTCGAATTGACTCCTATCTGTGGATTGGGGTACCCGATACATTTCTTCTGCCAGGCCCCCGGAGACCATGATATCAAACCTAATCTAAGGTGATCCTTCATAAATCTATGAGCTAGAACATCAGTGGATGCCCTAGCATGCTGTAGATTTATTTGGATGCACTTCACAGCCATATCATTTCCTCCGGCTCTTGTCAATGAGCTTTGGCCCTTTAAACAAAGGCTTTACATGAGCCTTACCTCCCATTGCTGCCTTTTTACATATCTTGGTGGGCGCCTGCCCTGCCACAGCCTCTTTTGCCGTCCCAGGTGCCACGCTAGCTCCTCCAACAGCAAATACCGAAGCAGTTGCGGGCTTCCCAATAGGCTTAAGCCCATTTGCTTCACCCGGGACGCTTGTATTTGGCGTGCTGGTCGACGATCCTTCCGTTTCCATTGCCGCCATTTTCGGAGCGACTTCAGACTCTTCAATGAGTTTTGGCTCTTTTGGTTGGCCTGAAGTGCTCGTCGCTGTCGCGGTGGGCATTGGTTTTTTATTTTGTCCTGCCCTGCCGTCAGCACCTTGAGAGGATTTTCTTCCTTTAACCCGAACGGTAACACGGAAGAAATTCAGGAAAAGTCGGAACTCCGCTTTCCGTAGATCTTCCAATCCGAAATCATCCACGGAAAAGGTGATGGAGCAGCCCCCGTCCTTTTTCTTATCCATCCTCAGCATTCTCCAGGAACTTATCTTGAGGCCGGGATTTTGCTTCCCTATCCTACTTAGAAATTTGTCCCTGGAGAGACTGACGGTTGTCTCGTCCTTTGGTACGTAGGTGACGCAGACATGCTGTTTGGGCATGTCGTCGCCATCCAGTACCACGACGTCGCAACCGTCCCAAGGCTTTATCTTCCTGCAGGCACTGGTTATCCACTCCCTGGTGTTTTGCTTGTTGCATGTTACGGATATCCATCCGTCCCTTTGCAACGCTGGAGTGAATTGTGGATGAGAGTCCACAACTTTATCCATTTCATCCATGATGGCTACTTTGATTTTCCCCATCTGAACTTCAGATAGCCTTTCCTCTGGATGCAGTCTATGAGTGATGGCCACCTTGACCTGTGCTACTGCATCCCGATAAGAAGTCATTTTCGGGTTTTGTTGAGGAATGTTCCCAGGGACCTTTTCCTCAACATTGCCCTTCATCGACCTCTTTTTTGAGAGCCCTGCATCAGGGGTATTGCTTTCCGACCTTTCCCTCTTCTGGGGATGGTCGGCCACAACACCCGATCCGCAGGCCTTCAGCTTTTCCAGCCTTTCCTTCTCATATCTGCGAGCTTCCACTGGGGACATGCCATCCCTGATATAAGCCGCGATACGCCGCTTGGATGCACCAGAGAAATATTGTTTTTTTCCCCTGATGTCCAACCTTTTCAGGTCCTCCTCAGTTTGTTGGATAATAGGTCCAAGAGGATCCTTATTATCCGTCTCCATCGGAGGCGCCGCCTTTTCCTCTACTGGCGTGAGAAGGAGTTCCTCCTCTGCGTCCCTTGAGCACTAACTGGGTTAATGTTGTCCTTAGTATTGTTGTTGTTGTTGTAATTGTCACTTTTGTTATTGTTGTTGTTGTTGTTGTTGTTGTTGTTGTTGTTGTTGTTGTTGTTGCAGTTGTTGTGTTTGTCACAGTTGCTGTTCTTGTTTTTGGTGTTTTTTCTGTTATTGTTTATGTTTTCCATTTTTTTGATCCCACGAATAGCGCGGGAAAGTAAAGTCACCCATGGCAGAGCCCGGCATACCATAGGAAGGACGCGAAGAATTATGGATGATATGATTATAATTCAGTTATACACTGTTTAATTCTAGTATAACATTTCATTTTGGTGAGGAAATTTAAATATTTCTAAGTACTGTAAGTAATTATTTAAA
Source organism: Condylostylus longicornis (assembly GCF_029603195.1). Classification (NCBI taxonomy): domain Eukaryota; kingdom Metazoa; phylum Arthropoda; class Insecta; order Diptera; family Dolichopodidae; genus Condylostylus; species Condylostylus longicornis. The sequence goes on from NW_026577982.1 coordinate 12,926,061, forward strand.
TGTAAAAGTTAAAATCAATGAAATGTTTCCCCAAAATATTTAATATTTTAAAAATATACTCGTAGCTTAGTTAAAATAGCGTTCGAGCTGCTCGCATGGACGCAATAATTAGATTTTTTTGGGGTCCAGAACTTTAGCACATGTATATGAAGCTGAAAATCACAAAAGTTGCTATGGGTTGAGCTGAAAAGGACCTAAGAGCCCCTATCCTCCAAGGATAAAAAAAAACTATATATTATTGTTTATTCTGTTGCTTTAAGGTTTATAGCAGCCATCGATTCCGAAGTTATAAACAAAAGCGTGCAAATTTAAATAAAATTTGCTAACCTTTGCATTTAGTAGTCATAGAATTTTTAAAAAATTTTTGTTCCTAGTTATTCTATGCTATGTTCTGTATCAAAGTCAGATCATCGTGACTCCTTAAATTAACCAAATGATGGGACTGTATCGCACTAAACTCTGCCTAATTTCAGAATAAGTTTGCCCAGTTATTAAATTAATTTTTATTAAATTACTTATGTTTTATAATTTATATTCGTAAATATCATCATTATTATGATGCTCTCATTAATACGACAAATTACGGTGAAAAGCTTAAGAAAGAAGAATACACAAAATTCATGAAATTCATGAAAATCATATATAAACAATTATGAGCACTTCAATCGAATTTTCAAAGCACTAGAAGTATTTCAAATATTAGTAATACTTATACCTATGTAAAACAACAATAATTACTTTTATCTTGAAATACAAAGTAAATAATTAATTTATTTGATATAAGGTTTTCGTACGATATTCGAAATATTCTCAATATATAGTGCAAGAGTGTTTACATTCTTGTAAATATTTCATATATTTTATAAATTGAAATGAGAACATGCTTTTATCGTTTTGTATAAGTATGTGAAATTATTTTAAGTACAACATCTTGATAAATATTTCCATTCATTATAATTACTAAATAAACACATGAAAGGAATGCAAAATTTATGAAAATTATTTTTATTTTTTACTTTTACATTTCTAGTTTTCTTACATTCCTGAAGAAGTCTTCTAAAACAACTATTTTACTGAAGAATCAAACTCTTTTGTGGGCTATTGTTTTTCACTTCTGCCCATGTATCCATGCTTTTATTTTTGTATGTTTGCGGATTTTATCCTTACTCCTTCTTTCATGTGTGTTCAGTACACCAGTGCTTGTGCGGTATTTTTTACAGGTGGACACCTTAAGGTATTGCAACTTTCTCTTAACCAGTTACCGCCTACAGGTCATTGTTACTTATGCAATCGGGCTAATATATTTTGTACATATGCCTCAAGCACCCGTTTACTAAAACTTTTAGCTTATTGGTAGTATCTTTCTTGGCTAACCATGTTTCTGAACCATATAGAAGCACAGACTTCACATACGCTTTTAATATAGCCAATTTGTTTTTCCAGTTCATTATTAAGATTTCCAAATCATCAAAAAACACACTATCAAATGCTATTCTAGCCATATTTAACCTGTTGTTTGTGTCATTTTTAGCGCTTTTTGATGTGCATAACTTTCGATTCTACCAAGGTTAGTCGAAATTTTCCACATCTTATGCGATGCAAACATACACTTTTATGACACCCTACTGAAATGGTACGTAATGGAACGAAAATTAATAGCTATTATAGCTGGTAAAGACCGTAGCTGGTAAAGCTATTATACCAACTATATAAATTATAAATATAGAAAATATTTTATTATTACAACAAATTTTATTCTTATTTTAAATATTTACTGTGTAAAAATTTCGATTAAAAGAATTTTCCACACAAATTTTTTGTATAGGGAAGGGATAACACTGCAATCATAGGACAATATAAAAATATATCGAAAAATTAACAATCATTTAATATACTCGGCGGATTATTCTATATAACATTCTGTAATATAAAAAATTTTAATGTCAAACTTTTATAACAAAGGTCTGCATTTCCTTTTATCCGTTCAGAAATTTTCTAAGAAATCACACATATTATACATAAATGGTAAGCTTATGGGAGCATTTATACACACACAATAGCATTTATTTCCACACTTTACTCCAATATATACCCATATAAGTATGTTGAAACCAGTTCACTTACATTCCAGAACTAAAATTTATTCAATCACATTTTATTATACATTATAATATAAGGCAATGCTTATGTTTTATCCTATATCCTAAAGGGTATTCAAAGGAGACACAAAAATATTGTAAAAGAAAGTGAAAAAAAATTAAATTAAGTTATTTAGGAATTCGGAAAATCTTTATAAAAAATTCCAAAGATTTTCAAAAAAAAAATTTTTTTTCGATCTTAATTTACTCAGTTTTTTTTTCTTAACTTTTACTGTTATTCTTGATTTTTTTTCAACGATATGGGAATTTTAAGAAGATGAAACAAAATAAATTTAAAAGCTTTTTGTATAACACATTCTTATCAGATCAAAAGTGAATTAACACTAATAATTTGATAAAGTTTAAAAGATTTTTTTTTTATCATGAAAAAAATTTTATTGTGCTCTCGTCTTTAATCTTTTTAAAGTGTAGCTCTTCAATTGTTAATTAATTTTAGAATAAATTTAATTTAATTTTTGATCAGAATTGGGTTTTTAAATAGGCTTGCAGTTTTTAATGAGGAACTCAAATTATTAAAGGCTTACCGGGTTAAAAAAAAAGAAATTTAGGAATTTTATTTAACCAAGCTTTTAATTGAGTAGTTTTTAATTTTAAAAGATTTTCGTAAATAACTTGTATAACACTAGCGGCATCGCTAACTACAAGATTATAATTATATATTATGTAGGGTATATTTATTTTAACTAAATTTCAGGATTGTAAGGCAACTACCTAAACTCCACTACAGTAAAATTTCTAGATATATCTGAGCTGCATATGAACACATTATTGAAATATTTAATGCAGGTATAGCCTTATTAGTATAGCCTTACCTTCTAGTATTTAAAATTATGTTTTCAAGTTGTATAGCAGCTAGCGGAACTAGTTTTACGATTTACTCTAGTTAAAATATCTGCAATTCTTGTGAAGAAACAATTTCTGGAAATTTGATTAAAATTAATATAGACTTTCATTCATAATAATAACAGATTTTAATATTCTATATATTTATACTCATATTATTCAATTATTTATATTCATATTATTCAATTGGGGCAATATTAAACTCCACATATCATTCAGCATAATTCGAATAAAAAATGAAAGCAAATATGAGAAACCACAAAACCCTGCAAGTTTTGATTGAAGAAAAAAAAATATTCACATAACGCCTAAAATAATATTAAAAGAACCCCGTAATTTTTTAAAGAAGACTTTGAATTAAAAATTGCTTAAAAAACTAAAGTGAAAATCAATTTTCCGCCATTTTTTTTAGATATTATATAGAGATAGAGATAGAGAATTAATTAATAAAATTTTACAGGAGCTACTCATACATTCATACACTTTAAAACTATTATACAACCTCTTTACACAAACATAAAAATTATTCATAAATTCTGTAAATTAAAAAAAAAGGAAGTTGTTAAACCTACCACCTATACCCACCACCTTCACCTATTGTTAACTGTAAGAAATTTTTTTCGCAACGATCGCAATTAAAATATTATAGCTTAAAATTGGTAAATTAAGATATTATGTAAATCTCATTAAAATATTATTATATAAGGCGGTTCTGGTAATGAGGTGGTTATTAAAACACAAGAAAATTCATATTAAGCTGACGTGCAACAAATATGTATAAACGTATAAGGAATTAAGTTGTGATTAAAATTGAAAGGAGAAGCACAAATTCAGAGAAAAAATGGAGATAAAAAATTAAAATACAAAACAGAAAACTTTCTTAATTTAACGATTCAATGAGTTTAATTGATTTTTCTCGCTTCATTTTCATTTTTTCCTGGTAATTTTTTTTTCATTCTTCTACTTTTTATATATTTTCCTTGTTCCTTGTTCCTGTTATCGTTTCCTGTTATCAACTTGAAAATATTTTTTTTCTTTTCCTTATTTTATTTGTTAATTTAATAATAAAAACAAGCAAACAAAAAAAATTTGCTTTTTTTTTGTTTTTCAATTTTACAACAAAAACAAAAATAAAAATGAAAGAACACTAAAAAAAAAATTATAATAATTTGGTGTAATATTGCCGAACCTTTTAAGAACAAAACAATACAAAAGAGGCAAAAATTTTTATATTATAGGTAAAGGCTATAACAATTTCCTTTAATGATTATATTTTACATTTGTATCGCACAGTAGGTGTATACAAACTTTTGTTCATATTATATTGGGCTATCTATTATGTAAAAAGGATTATTTTAATTATTATGAGGGTTCCTTTTCATTTATATATACATAAGTACAATAGAATTCCATTTAAATTGATATAATCTTAATAAAAATTAATTTTATAATTAAGTACAATAATTGTAAAGTAGTGGTATTAGTTAACATTTATATATTTACATGCATATATGTATGTATGCGATAAAATATTATTATTGTTAACAAGAAAATTTTTATTATAAGAAAAAATTTTAAAATAAATTGCATAATTACAGGGGAATTATTCTTGTATTAATTTTGCTTTTTTTTGTATGTGAAAATTTTGTAGAAATTTTCTGGAAAAATTTGCTTAAGTAAAACTAAAATCTGTTGAATCTCCCTCTGAGATTATCCATTTTCACATTGTTAGTGCGTCTGCTATGAAATTATCTAAGATATGAAAGTAAAATTTTGAAGAGAAATTGATTTTGGGAGGAAAGTTATCTGTTCCTCTTATATAAAGATAAAATATGTCTTCTATTTCTATGTGACCATATAAAAACATTTTATATTCCACATAAATCAGGGATCTTCAATTCTTATTGCAAACAGGAAGTTGTGAAGATATAAAATACAAATAATTTGGCCAAAATCATTGCATTGGTATAATTTAAGATATTGGTTATTTTATTGGTGGTCTGGGCTAGGATAAACAGGGTAGGCACTGACCGATCGCTGATCCAGTGTTGTAACTGTTTAATTCCTGGCCAAGTGCTTGCTATACCTCCTCGCAGTGGCCTCCGGAAACTAAATAATAAACATAAGTTTATTTATTTAGGCAAAAATAGCAAGGGCTAGACCAGAAAAGGTCAATAAAAAATCCTGTCAATTGAGGTTAGCAACCTGCTTGATCGATCACATTAAACACGCTCATAGAACTACAAAAGCCTCGGATAAAAATTTAAATGGAAATAATGGTAAAGACCTAGAACGCACAAGGACAAAGAAACGGAAAATAAGAAACAAATATCTTAGAATTGGATGCTGGAACATTGCGTCATTCCTTAAACGTGATCAAGAGATTCTAATTGAATTGACAAATCACAATATTGATATATGCGCACTGTCAGAGACCAAAAAGAAGGGTAAAGGTAGCACAAAATATAACAACTTTATTCTCGTATACAGTGGCAAAGATAAAACAGAAAGGACATCATCAGGAGTTGGTCTACTCATTCATGAAAAATTTGAAAAAAGCATTAGCCATATCGAATACACGAATGATCGTATTCTACTAGTTACCCTAAACTTGCAACAGCACATTAAAACCCACATTATCAGCATTTACGCACCAGATATATCCAAAACAACAACTGAAAAGGATGCTTTTTACATTGAACTGCAGAAAGTAATAGATAAAATACCACCCAGAGATGAGATAATACTCCTTGGCGATTTCAACGCGCGAGGAGGGAATGATGCAGTTCGTGGAATTAAGCAGAGGTTTAATGAAAGCGAAATGAATGATGATGATGAGAGAATGACTCAGTTCTGCGCTCAAAATGAATTAAGAATTAACAACACATTCTTTGATCACAAACTCCAACACAAATACACATTTGTAGATTCAAGAGGACGAAAATCAATAATTGATTACATCATTACCAACATCAATGTTCACCCGGCCAAAATAATGGACGTAAGAGTCTTATCATCAGTAAATGTGGGAACTGATCATAATCTTGTTTTAATGAAGCTCAACTCTAAATTGCCAACCGGAGTAAATCAAACCAGTCAAATCGTTGAAAAGTTTAACACAGAATCATTTGCAAACTCGTCTACAAAATATCTATACCAAACCAGGATCAACTCAAAGATACAAACAAACAAAATTGAAGATGAAGATGATGTAAATAATGCCTGGAATAAATTAAAAACAAATATACTCGAAGCAGCGACCGAATCGATTGGTAAACGTACCGTTAATATCAACAACAAAAAACGAAACTTAAAACCATGGTTTTGCGAAGAGGTAAAGGTGCTTGCATCTGAAAAACGTGAGGCTTATTTAAGATTTAAACGCCAAGAAGTATCATATAACGAGTATAAGGTAGTGAGAAACAGAATAAATATTGCGATAGACTACATAAAAAAGAACTACTGGGAAAACTTCTCAAATGAGATGGAGCACGATCTATACGGTGCCCAGAAAAAGGTTTGGAACATGCTGAGGAATCGTAAGAAACCAATTAACGAGTACCTGACATTCTCCAATATACAAATCGAAGCATGGGAGGAATATTTTTGTGACTTATATAACAGTGTGGCCTTACCAGATGATTATGGAAACAATAACCAATCATATGCAGGCGGAAGAGCATATTATTTATCATGCGACATTGTTAAAGCGAACATAAGCAAGCTAAAAAATAGAAAATCTCCCGGAATTGATGAAATTTCGAACGAAATGATAAAGTATGGCGGAGAGCAGCTTCAAAATGAAATAGTTCACCTATTCAACAAAATTCTGACATATAAGCAGGCCCCCAGAGAGTGGAAAAACAGCATAACTGTTCCCATTTTTAAAAAAGGAGACAAGAAATTACCAGAAAATTATAGAGGGTTAACTCTTTTAAGTTCCATGCTGAAGCTCTTTACAAAAATTGTGTCAATAGAAGTTGCCAGCACGGGTATTGCAGAAGAACAGCAAGGCTTCCGTACCAATAGATCTACCACTGATGCAATATTTATTCTGAGACAAATTACAGAAAAGGCGATAGAATTCAACTCACCAGCTTATCTTTGTTTTGTTGATCTGACCAAAGCATTTGATAGAGTTCAACTACATGACGTCATAGACCTGCTGAAAAAACGAAACATCAACTCAAATATTGTAGCAGTAATTGAAGATCTGAACACTCAAAATAATACCTTCATTAAAGTGGGAAATAATCTCTCAAACCAAGTCCCGACAGTAGCAGGCATCCGCCAAGGAGATAGTCTAAGTCCAGTTCTCTTCAACATCATCATGGACGAGATTATAACTGTAGTAAAATCATCCGCCAGCGGTTACAATATAGGGGATCTTGAGTTGAAAGTGATCTGCTACGCAGATGACGCTGTATTGATCTCAGACAACGAAGATGATCTACAAAGGTTACTATATGCGTTTGAAAAGGCTTGCACAAGTTTCAACATGCTAATATCAACAAGCAAAACAAAATCAATGACTATATCAAAGCATCCACTCAGAGTTAAACTAGCTGTATATAACCAACCCATAGAACAAGTGATGGAGTTTAAGTATCTCGGTAACTTAATAACATCTTCCAGAGACCTGAGCAAAGAAGTTAAAACACAGTCCATAAAAGCTGCCTCATTATCTGGATATTTGAGGGATGTTATCTGGAAAAACTCTTACATGAGAATCAGCAGCAAAGTCAGGATTTACAAAACATGTGTAAGACCAGTTTTAACATACGGTGTCGAAACAAGAGCTGATACCAAAGAAACGCAGAGTAAAATGCAAACCGTTGAAATGCAAACTTTAAGAACAATAGCAGGGTTTACTAAGCTTGATATGATGTCAAACGAAGAAATAAGGAAAATATGCGACATCCAAGATATTAACAAGTGGAGCAGAAGAAGGCGTAAAGAATGGAAACAACATGTTCAGAGAATGCCCGAAGAAAGAATTGCCAAAGCAGTCATGATAGGGAGGCCAAATAGCCGCAGACTACCTGGTAGGCCCCAAAAAAGATGGCGAGAATGCTGGACATCCGGATCCTCCGATCTTCATTGAAGACTTCTTGTGTTCTATTATAAAAATACTTATACAAGGATATGAATGACATATAAATGCCTTTTAGGGGTCATTTATTATTTTTTGTAAAAATAACAGGAAAATTTCCTAAATAAAGAAGAAGAAGAAGAAGAGGTTATTTTATTAAATTCATTTAATCCCTCATTTCATTTTAAATTCTTCAATATTCTCTTAGACTTATGCAACAAATTAATTTATTCATATAATAATTTCAAAATTTCGATTAAACATAATAAATTTTTTAACAATTGCAATTTTATAAAGAAAATGTACTGCTCTATCACCGTTTTAATGAGTTCATCGTCTTTTATAAATTTTGTTAATTAATTTTATTTAAAATTATTATGATTTTGTCTTATAAGTTAAAATTTAGCCGGGGGTCTAGCTTCAATGCTAGATTTATTTTGAAAATTTGAAAAAATAGTGCTTTTTAAAAAGTGATTCCTTCTATTTTATTCTACACATAAGTTCCATAGAATTTTGTTTCAAATGAATCAATAATTAAAAAAAAATTGCTAAGTACAAATTGCTGTTGTTGATAACGATTGCAGCAGAATCGTTATCAACAGCAGAATAACAAGTGCCACTCACAGAGTTTATTTCATGTGCTGAATAATTAAACAATTTATGAGTTAGAACAAGATATTTAAATTTTACATCATTGAGTTTCTATTTGAAAATTTTCTATATGAACTCTTTTGAATTAGATTCCTTTCGCGTTAATTAATTTTAATAACAATTTTCCTTTGATTTGATTTGTTAATTAATTTTCTAGAAGTTTAAAATTACCATATAAAACTATTAACAAATCACTTTAATACTATTCGTACTATTAAACAGAATTTTAACAATTAAAATTTAAAACAATTCATAATTTATTCACAAAATAATTTATTTTATTTGTTAATATCAAAATTTTCCAGAAACTTTAAATTGTTTTCAATTCAACCAAAAAATTTTAAAAAGAATTAAATAGTCATGTTCATCCCATGTTAACTAAAATTTCGTCACATTTTAATAGCATTTTTCCATTTTTTTGGAAAATTTTTTCAACTATACAATAATAACTTAAAAAATATTTTGTTTACCTGCTTTGAATACCTATGCTTTTTAAAATTAGTATAAAAAATATTAAATGATAAAAAATTTGAATGCTTCTATGTTAGTTCCTGTTATGCACGTATTTTATAATAAAACCATAACAAAAAAACAAGAAAAACAAGAAAAATCTTAAAATATCTCTGACGTGAATTGTATTTTACCGTTTATATATTTGTTATTGTATTTGACTCTTTTCATAAATCTCATTACATACATCATGAATGAATCCTTGCAAGCATTGTTTCATATAGCAATTTGTGATGCATAAGTCATGCATATTAATTCTATACATATACATACATATTTAGAAGCATCTAATATAATTTTCTACATCTAATAATAATGCACAGGAATGCAAAAAAAAAAAAAATGCAGAGAATAAAAAATAAAAATCAGCAGAGTAAAACAAAAACATTTTTAATTATGATTTATGATCACATGACGCCGTTCCGGTGAAGAAGAATCGCAATTCACTATAAAAAATGTGTATATTATAAATTATTGCATATAGTATGATAATTTATGCAAGAAATAGCATTCACTACTTGCTCTTACTAGAAAATAGCAATAGCATAGCAATGAAAGCATAAAATCATACTTTATGCAAAATTTAATTTTAAGCGTTAGTTGGAATTCTAAATTCAGATTATAATAAGCACTTTGAAAAAATTTTAAATAATTTCATTAAATATTCATTTCATTTAGTATACAAACTACAAAAGTAATTTAAAAGATCAATTTGGGCTTGTTTCGTAACTGGGAAACATGAAAGTGTTTTATGTAAGTTTTAAGAAATGGAAAGGAATTCACGTGTGATTTTAAACATTGTTGAGAAAGTTTTTTAATTCGTATTGCAAATATTCTTGTTCTAAATATACACGATTTCAAGGGTAACAGATTGCCGAACAAACCTAAATTTACCGTGTTAACACTTAAATTTTTCAATTATTTAAGCATCTTGACTTGATTTTTTAGGGGAATAATTTCCCATTTTACATTTCTCAAAATGGAACACCAACAATTTAATTTGCATAATACACCCATCTTAAAATTTTTAACATAAATTTTAATATCGTATAATTTTTTTATAATACACCTGCATCTAGCATACAACCACCCATCTTGTATAAAATTAAATTGAAATTTATTTAACGAAAAATTATTATTTTTTTTTTCTGTTTGTTCTTTTTGTTCATTTTCATGTTCAATTTCACGAGGAAAAATGCATTTTGTTCCGAAACATAATATTTTTATGTTATAAAATGTGTATAAAGTGGAGGAGATTGCGTCAAAAACTTTCTGCATTAAATATGCAAGAAAATCAACAAATTTTTCTAAACAGGTTGCAAAGGAAAAATTTATTTATGATAATAAATTGTAACATGTTTAAAGTAGCCATAAATTAATTATAATAAATGCCTTCATAACTTCTTATAAATGAGTAAAGAATTTCGACTCCTTTCTGAGTTATAATAAAATTTATTTGGATGACTAAAGTGAATCAACAACGTTTAATAGTATGATAAATTTCGGCACAATATTTGTGAAAGATAAAATTTTAATAGGTAGGTATTCAAAATGATTATTGGAAAATAAGCAATAGTTTCCATAATGAGTGAGAAATTTTATATGTATGGGCGTACTTAAGAGAATTCTATTATGATTTATAAATTAAGGATTAGCACTAGTATAAAATATTTTCGCAACTACACCACGAGCAAAAATCCGCAAAAACCGTTTCGAAATACTTGACTATTTTTGTTTATAGACGTATATATAAATATTGCATACTTTCCGGGTAAAATTTTACAATTTTCATGCAATATTACAACATTAAAATTACAAATTAATATTACAATATTATTTGACAATCCAAGTTTTTCGAAAATTATTCGAAAATTTTGTTAAAATACCTTCTCTAATTAAAACTTCAAGTTGATTCGAAAACCAAGTTTAAAGTAGCTCAAAGGATTTGTTTTTGCAGCTCCTCAAATATGTCAACATACCAACAACATACAAATTAAAATATTCAAAATCTCACTACTTCTTCGATTCCGATTCTTTTTTTATAATTCATCGACTGCAAGTAATCTGAAAACTCACTTGAATATTCTTATTGTACAGGAAACATTCATACAAAAGGACTTTGAACTGCATTATTTTTTATTGATAATTTTTTTTTTTGTTTTTCTGATCAAATCATAGAATGTATACAATGAACGAACTTATAAAAAAAAAAAGTCCTTGAAAATGATGCGATTTTTATACAAAAAAAAATAAAATTATTGAAAATATTTGTTTTTTTTTTTCCAATCTATTGAAATGATGCAATCGATGCGTATTAATTCAAAAATGGCAGCTATTTTAAATTATAATTGACATTGCAGTTGTATAGTTTTATAAGATTGTGTTCATTCAATAAAAAAAAAAAAAACTTAACAACTGTGCCATTTTCAATTTTTTTCTGTCAAGGTCGTTAAATTCTTTAAAATCATTCAAAATTATATGTTCATTTTTTGAAGAGATTTTTCAAGAGAGTTTTCAATTATTTTAATATTTTACTTGAATAGGTTATACATACGTTGTTTTCAATTGAAAATGTTAAGTGTTATGAAGTGGCTTATGTATAGATATATACAAAAGTTATTTATAACTAATTATTGAAAACAAAGTTAAAGTATTCAATTGATAAAATTTTTAACTTGAATATAAAAGGTAGTATAGGAATGGGTTTTTTATACGAGTTAATTATAAAATACAATTGTTATTTGAAAGAAACGAATATTATGAAATGTACAGGGAAGGCTTATACCTTGGAATGTATTCCTTTAAAAGTAATCATAATATTGTCACTTCCACAAGTGCTTAATAAGATATAACAATCTCTGCTTTAATTGGTATTCTACACTGTCACTGTGTACTTCAAAGAATTTAATTTTAACCTTTTAAATAAACAGAATTTCAAAAATATTTCAATAATTTTTTTAATGCTTCCTTAATTAATCAGAAATAGCTAGGAAATTTTACAAATCTCTAATTTTGGGAAATTTTACTCACTTTACCAAAAATTGCATACTTTCAGGGGAACATTAAAAAATATTATTAAAATTTAATGAAATATTATGGGCTTATTTAGCACATAGTATTTCATAAATATTATTTTTTTAAGAAACTAACATAATCATAGAATTTTATGCAATTGAGGTGTAGGTATGTGACTAGAAAATACAATACACAGTTCACAAATTAAATATTCTTCAAATTTTAATGATATAAAAGAAAACCTGATTGATTCTTCAATTTGCAGTTTACATAAAAATCCTTTACTCTTCTCAAAAAATGTTTTAAAAGAAATTTCCTTCTTAGAAAAATGAAAAAGAAATTTTACACTCCACACAGCATCACCAGCAGATATGCATTCTTACGAGCATCACCACTAAAAAAATTTGTTTTTTGCCTTATAAAATCCTAATAAAAGTAAATTGGCTAGCTTATTTTTAAAGTAAATTAATTCTCCAATAGAATTGAAAATATCAATAATAGCCTAGCATGCTATATAGAAAATAAAATTTATTCCATAAAGACATCAAAAATATTTTCCCCATATATAAAGGATATTATTATTATTTCTATTATTACAATAGGTTCAATATTATTTTTATTGATAATATAGGGTTTAATATAAATATAGAAATTCATATATTATATAAGCATTAGGGATTTCAAATAACAAAAGTTTTGAATCCAAAATGCATAGCATTGCATGCAGGATATTTTAAAATTGATTTTTACTTTTTCCTTCTTTATTTTATTCACATTCAATATATTTGTAAATTCATTGTTAAGAGATCATACATATATTTATAAAAATATTTACGATTTTATAAAATATGAAATATTTTAGTGTTGTAAAATAATATTAATAAAGATTTTTCTTAAAATAAAAAAAGAATGCATATGACAAGAATTAGAATAAACAAATCGGGAATATTTTTGTTTTGAATTAGAAAATTTGAAATTATTAAAGGAAATTTTTTGAAATTTTTGAATTTTTTTCAATAGTGTAAATGGGATATAAACTTAAAACCTTTAGTGTTGGAGCAAATTTAAATTTATGTAAAGAAAATATTAAATTGAATAAATATTTTTGTTGGTCCGTCCTACAGTATTTGTCATAACTCCTTTATATTCAAATTAGCATTCCATAAATTGTACGAAATTCAATTACTCTGCACCTCATTTAAGCTTGTAACCATTGAAATATCATAAGTGCTTGCTAATTGAGTGCTACCAAGACAATTTTCAATTTTTATTCACAAAACTTCCCCAATATTACCCAATATCTACAAAACGAAAGGCCATTCACTGCAACTCATTTCTAAATCTGTAAGCTTTTATACTACCGTATTGTAGATTGATAGAATTCAATATTCTTCGGTTGAAGAGCTCGAAATTTTATAGTATTTTCAATTTAACAATAAATTTGTTACCATTCAGTACCACTTAAATTATTTACACCTACAACAACATACAACAATTTTTTAATGTAATATTTTTCTGCATAAATTTGTTTTTTTCTCTGGTTTTTTTTTAAAATAACTTGTACTTAATAATTTAAGAATTTAAAGTCAATAATATGCAAAATAAATTCACTTAAAGTCTTAACTTACAAATTTATACATACATATACTCGTACATATAAATAATGTAAAAGAAGATTTTGTCCCTGTTTAACAATAAAACTTTTCTTCTTTAACATCTAAACACAACATAAAATATCCTTTTTTTCTTTCCTTTATCTAGAAACAAATTAAAAGATGAAAATTCCAATCTTTATCTCTCAATATTGCTATAAGAAACGAAATAATGAAAAACTAATAATATGTATTAAACTGTCAAACATATACAATGTAAAAACCAAAAAAAAAAACATTATACTTTATAGGAAAAAGAAAAAAGGATACTCGGATTTGGTAATGGTTAAAATAAAATAAAGAATGAAATAAAATAAAAATTCGCATTAAATCCTTTTATTTCTGTGATTTCTTTTAATATTCACCATAAACTTCAATTCAAAAAAAAAAAGAAAAAAATACAAATTTAAAATCCTTTTTAGATATAAAAGAAAAACAAATTCGAAAAAGGAATATGTGGTAAAATAAACCAAAAAAAAAAAGGGAAACCAAGGAAGAAAGTTAATACGTATTTTGTCTATATCCGTGGCATTTACTCCCATTATATTTAAACCTAATAGTATTGAAAAAAATTTTAAAAGATGGAATAAACCAAACCATTGATTGAAAATTTCAAAGGATATATGCGGTTTTGGATTAAAATAAAAAACACTCAATATAAAGCCCGAATTAATATTGTAAAATTGTGCTTATGTGTGATTAAAGCCTATTATTGTTATACAATTAAATATTTATGTATGAATAAATCTGTTTTTTTAATACAAAAATTGGTGTACAGTAGGAAAATTGTGTTTCAATTAAAAATTCAAATCCCTACAGAATACAGCAAGCCAGTGGGTTATAATGAAACCAAAAAAATCAATACATGTTTCTATACTTAGTGATTCAGCAACAGATTAGGATTCATACACCATCGGGTAAAGAGTTCAAAATGAATAAAAATTTTTTTCGGAACTTGTCATATCACAAATCACAAACGGTTCAGAGGTACAGGGATTTTAAGCGAATTTGGCGAAATTTTAACATTCCTAACCTTATGTTGCTTATAAATTCCGCTCCAAAAAAAGATAGAACCTTCAAATAAACAATTTTTTAAAGGGCTATTAGATAAAATACAGGATTTAAAAAGAGAATAGTGCACAATTTGATTTTACATGTTTTTTTTAGAAATACAAGCATTCGACCTTTTGGAAAATTTTAGTTTTCCTTATGTTTTAGTTTTTTGCTTTTTTCCGTCCCGAAAATTTCTCATAAAACATTTTGAAATTTCTAAAATTCTCAATTTAGAACAATAAAATAGAATCATGATACAGGAGATATAGCAAAATTACTTAAAATCCCTGTAGCCCCGAAACGTACTTGATTTGATTCTATTTGTTCCGAACAAAAATTTTACTCACTTTTGCCTGTCTACCCAATGGTGTATGAATCCTAAGTTGTTACTTAATCACTCTGTATATTTTGACATTTCGACATATGACATTCTGGTCAAAATATTTTAAAATTTAATTACATTGTAAGAAAAATCAAGTTTTTCTTTTATATTTACTGAGAAATAAGGATGATAAATAATGTTAAAAAATCTTTAAAAATAACGGTAAATGTCTTATTTCCAAAAATTATATTTTAACTAAGCTGACCAGTCGAATAATTCGGTTTATTTACTTTCATTTTAAGTTAAACTTAAAAATAATAATAAATTATCAACACAATAACTACACAATGTAATCACGGCACCTTAAAGCACGGCATTTAACATTTTGATATTCGGGAATCTAAAATTTTACAACAAGAATTCCAAAAAGAGAAAAATACCTACATTATAAGAGAAACAAAGATCAAACACATATTTTATAAAAGACTAGGACAACACAATTCTAAAATTCCAGAAGAATGAAAACAAAACAAGAAAAAAGGAAGAGAAGAAGAAAAAGAAAATAAAAACCAGTTCAAAGGATAATACAAAACTTACAAAACTTTTGATTTATCCTCTCTTGTAATGCATACTTTTCACCAAAAAATTTTCCATTTAAGGATATTATATAAATAGTATAATAA
Organism: Condylostylus longicornis; assembly: GCF_029603195.1. Lineage (NCBI taxonomy): Eukaryota > Metazoa > Arthropoda > Insecta > Diptera > Dolichopodidae > Condylostylus > Condylostylus longicornis. Next base: position 12,942,041 of record NW_026577982.1, read on the forward strand.
ATACAAGGATAATGTTGAAGAAAAGATAAAATATTAAAATACAAAAGCACAAAAAAATTTTTGTATATTTACGACGAACATTTAAGACGCTTAAGAAAACTGCCCTTAAGAAAACGCTTACATTAATCCAAAAATAAAAAGAAAATATCTAACACTATGAGAATATAGAGAACATAACCTAAAAGAATTTATAAGGGGAGTATAGTGTAACTTAGTGTAAATGAGAAGAACAAAACGTGATACAACAATAATAAAAATATTCAAGGTTAGAATACCGTTATACCTATGAGGTTAACATCATATTCTTTTTTATATACCAGTAAGAATCTAGGTTTATGCTTCGACTAGTGTGTGAAATTTAATTTTCCATCTATAGTGTAGAAAATCACACCTCAAAGTGTTCGTCTGCAATGTAATACTGAAAAATTAAATTAATTTTGAAAAATTTTATAATATGCTTAGATCATACCCAATATCCTCCCAAATTCGGATGTCTGTATAGCAAAATATTTGATTTCTGAAACCGTAATGTCCAAGAAGTCGATAATCTTGAAATATTAATTAATCCTATACAGTTGGCTCTTTTAATTATAAATTTTTCCATCTTTTGCTTCAAAATTTTCAATGAAAGTCATTGAAAAAAAAAAAACAAAATGAGTTTAGTCTTAATTGAAAAATAAGAAAAAAAAAATTCTGGGTAAAATTTTTTAGGTTTCACTTTTGATCTGATTTTTGAGTTCTAGACAAAGAAAATAGAATTTCTATTTTTTTATTCTGGTTCAGAAAATTAAACAAAAAGATTGAAATTCTTAAAATTTCTCAAAATGAGTTGATAGTTTTCTAAAGAATTTCTTATATATGTGATTAAAGAAATTAAAAACAGAAAAAAAAAATTTTTATGTAAGTATTTTGTATAACAATGCCCATGAACTCAATTCTTCTAATAAAATATCCTTTTAATCTCAGAATACCAACTGAGTAAATTAAAGATTAGGGAATTTTTTGCTTTCCTTTTTGTTGAATGTCAACACCTTGAGATATTTTTACAAGATGAGAAATTTAGATTAAAAACCATTCATTTTTTAAAAATAAAAGTCAAAAAATTTTAATATAAATTAAAAAAATAATTTTAAGGGGCTCTATAGCACTATGGTACTAGAAAATGAAGTAAGAGAGAAAGCGTGTGCAAAACACATCTATGAAATGCAAAATCTTAAATGAAAAATAATTACAAAAAATTTAATTAACGCAACTTGTAGAGAGAAAGGAGCTCAATCATTAAAATAAAATGAATTATCAAAATCTCAAGGATTACTATGTAAATTAAAAATAAATTCGTAAAATTCAAAAATCCCGAAAATCAATTATTAATCTTTGTAAATTAAAAGTCACCTCCAGCCGAAATATTAAAAAAAACCTATATTAAAAAACTTATAATTAGTCAAAAGGACCAAAAAAATTTTATAATTGAAAGCTTATTTCATTCACCCGCTGTGTTATTCAATTAATTTTTAAAAAAAACCTTTCCGAATGCCAAATTTATTCACAATTAAATCAAATATTTTGTTCACAACTCCCGGTATTCACAATTAAATCAAAGATTTCTTTTCTATACAAATGAAAATTAGAGAAAAACTTAAGATGTAATTAACTTTAAACTTCGTTATTATACTTATAAGATTAATAACAAACGAGGGCACAAATCCCAAATTTCAAAATTACCTTAAAATTCAAAAATATGTTAATAATTCCAAAATACCCTTATATTGTCAAAAATATTTCAATTTTCTCCACAAATCAAATTATTTCAAATTTATTTTTTTCTTATCCCAAAACTTCAAATTTTTATCAAATTAAATTTATTAAGATCCCATTTCAAATCAAGGTATGTACCTACATATTTTATGTACATAGATTTTATATTGGGTCCTTTTAACCACTGTCACCACCTGTCTAAACCAGATAATTCCACAAAATTTTTAAGTTTTTAATAATGCCAATTTAATTTTCAAAACTTTTTTAATTCTTTTTAGATTTTTTAACCTTCAAAAAAAAAAAATTTCCTTCTATATTCGTAAATCAAAATAAAAATTAAAAAAGTTTACAAAAAAATTTTCCAAAAATTGAATTTCTAAAAGGAAATCTCATTTTTTTTCTCAAAACAAATTTTTATTTCTAAATCAAGAAAATTTTCACTTTTCCTTTCACCTTATGTAACACCTTTGAACTTACATGCATCGTTCTTCTTTTTCTTCTTCTTCTTCTTCTTCAAAAAAAAAATGGTAGCTCTCTTGCAATAGAAAATAATAATTTTCTTATTTTATTTTTCCTATATTATTCTTGTAAACCGCACAAACAAAAGAAAATTTAAAGAAAATTTTCAATTATTTTGAATAAAAATAGAATTGCAAAAAAAGCGAACCAAGAAACAAAATTAAAATTTAGTGCTCAGCGAGATATGCCCAATAGGTCATTGACTAATAAGAAAGAAAAAATTGCCGTAAGCAGAATATTCTTGCATTTTATTTTTAGTTGTTCGCCTCAAATTTTAAAAACTATAAACTGAAAATGAATTTCGTTTTTCATTGTAAAGTCTGTGTATGTGTATGTAATAAATGTTAAGAAAATTCTGGTTATTTCATACAATCTCTATTTAAAAAATTTAAACATAAAATAAAAAGAAAACATTTTTTTCTTTATAATATGTGGTTGTAGTAAGTACAAAGATAAATGCCAAAAACTTGTTTATTTTCATTAACTTTTCTTTTACATTTCCCAAAGGGCATTTGTTATAGAAAATTCATATTTTTTTATACTAAAAATTTGAATTGTATGAAATTTATTTTAAATTTTGGTCAAGAATTGTTCTGCTCCCTTCTTTTCATCCTTAATTCTCTTTAACAAGTTTTCTACAGCTTTACACAGTTAAAATTTTATGGTTTTCATTCCTTTTAAGTTTGAAAATCAACTGTCCTATTACGGTGTCTTTATAAACTACAAAAAAAATCTGCAAATTTGAAATTATTAATAATTAATAACATGTGGGTTTAAAATAATTTTTTGTATGCTTAAATAACTTTCAATAATTCGACGATACCCTGTACCATTCTTCCACTTTATTTAAAACTAGAAATCGTAAGAAAATTTCGAATACAAAAATTCAAGGAATTTTTCTCTAATCTCAGTACAAATTGCTTATAAATTTTCACATTTCATTTGAAGATTTGAAATTCCTAATTGAAAAAATTTCCCAAAATTATCAAAAATTCGAACTCCTTCTTTTTCCCTCTAAAAGAATTCAATTCGTTCCTCCAATGTGAAATGAAATTTTTCCATTTATTTTAATAATTTCAAAATTCATAAAAAATTTTTATTTTTATTCTGAAAATTTATTAATATTTTTTCGCCAGGTATCTTTAAATTTGTTCTCCTAGAGTCAACATTGCAAAATTAAAAATAAATTAAAACCGAAATAATTTTTATTCTATTTTTATCCATTCATAATTTTGAAAAAATTTTAAAAAAGTAAAGAAATGCAAAATAGTTGTACATACACGGTACATTTAAATTTCACCACTTCACCGTTTTCACTTTCCACAAAAACAACAATAGAACAAAAAACAAATCATGCACATTTTCTTTCTTTCTAATGGTTAAAGGCTATTATCGCACTTCAAAGAATGGTAAAAATAAGAACGAATTGTGGAAAAATATTCTTATTTTTTTTTCTCTTTAATAAAACATTTATGAATTTTTAAAATTCCTGTAGCTATTTTACGAGTACACCCTCTAAATATGAAATTCGTATAAATTGCATATGAAATTTATATGAAGCGTTCTTTTAGTTTTGTTTTAGTTGGTTAAATGAATTGTCCAGAAATTATGGAATTCTTGACAATATTCGCAATTTCAAGGAATTTTAATTTTAAATTTAATATTGAGGATTTTCTATTTTTCTTCTTATATAAAAAATCAGCCCGTAAATGAAGCCACAAGTTTGGTAACTAAAATCAGAAATAGTCTAAAATATTTTAATATCAAGGGTTTTAGCATGTGCCATCCATTGGAAGAAATATTTATATTTACCTGTTTTGCATCGCACAACACAGCTTATAATATTGAACTTCGGAATTTATAGGGCTAGTCTTATACACATCTAAACATAAACGCGAGGTATTTAAATATCCATCGCTCGCTTATATGAGGCAGACCGTGCACTGCCACATATGGAAAGTCGAATGAATGAAAATGTAAGACTTATACAATTAACTACTTTTGTAGTTGCTTTAATTTAATAATACCAGCATTTTAAAATGGGCACAAGGATATTAATATTATCCTTTAAATTTTCTATTTCCCTTTTAAATATCAATTTATTTTTTACTCAATAAAATTTGATTTCACTAAATTATCCAAAAAAAAAAAAATAAAAATAAGCACAGGAACAAATTTTATTTTTTTATTTAAGGACGAAGAAAACCCGCAATTTAAAAATAAAAAAAATCTCATGTAATTAAAAATGTTTGTTGAATTCTTCAAATTGCTTCGTAAAATTCATATAGCGACTTTTTTTTTTTTTTGTTTTAGGAAACTTGAAATTGAAAAAATGAAAAGGAATGAAAAGGATAAAAATATTAACATTTTTTATTTTATTATCCTTGCTTATCAAAACTTATCCTCAGTATTTTAAGGTTATTGTTTTTAAAAATCCTGATTAAATTTTGAAAAGTTCCTTCTCACAGGAAAATTTTTTCATTACTCAAAAATAATTTTTTAGATTAATTTTTAAAAATTTTCAAAGTTTTTTTCAATTAACTTTCATTTAATTTAATTAATAAGATTTTTACATTAAATAGCATTATTTTAAATTAATTAAAAAAATTTTAGCAATACTGAATTCCAAAAAGAGAAAATCTCTTACCCATCATAAGGATATGGCAACAATAATTCATTTTTCAGTCATAAGTGGAAAAAGAGCATTTTAGAACACAATTATATCGGTATAAAATGCATAAATTTACAATTTAAGCGCCGCTTTACTCTACCAAGCTTTTACATACGAAATTTCTATACAACTCAAAACTAGAGCCACCAGGATAACTGAAACTATTTTTTTATAAAAAAAAAATACAATACGATCAAAAAAGGAAGCTCCTCATTTAACATCCTCTTTTCTATCCAATATTTAAGCAGGTTGCTCAAATATTCAGCAGAATCACAAAATTCAAATATTTCCAAAAAAAAATTTTTTTATAAAATATTTTCATTACTCCACTTAACTAAACAACTTTCAAATTTCCCTTTTATTTTTTCCCCCTCTTTTGTTCACCTTACACAATATTATCCTGAATTCTATATTGAAATCGATTACCCTTTTCACATTTTAACTGTCCAAAAATGAATATTCAAAAAAAATGTTTTTTATACACTTGCTATGGCATAGTTACCTGAGATTTTCCTTCAACAGTTAACTGTTAAAAATTAAATTAAATTTTTTTTTTCGTTTTTCTCTTTTTTTTGTTTTGTTGTTTTTGTACCTGTACCACGTACCATTTAATAAAATTCCAAAAATTCATTCAACCATTTTATTATCAATATTTCTTTTTAAATGCCCAGTTATATAAACTTTAATATTACAACCCCTTTGTAATCTAATATTATCGTTTTACATAAAAAAAAGAGAGAACAGAAAAAAAGGACAAGGAAATCCTTTTTATGAATACTTTTGCTTTTCTTTAATCCTTTCAATTTTCTTGTAACAAACAAATAAGAAAAAAAAAATTTGTTTTCATTTTTTTTATTAATCATTAAATATACATACATATTAAAGGATATCTAACTGTACATTTACCGTAATTTAAATACAAGTATCGTACAGGTGTAAATTTTTTTTTATTTTTTTGCATTTAAGCTCCTCTAAACACCTCGACGACATATTTTACATATCCTCATTTTTTGAATTTATTTTTTTTTTATACTTATCAACTTAATCCCCTTTTCGTTTTTTATTTTATTTTGATATTATAAATATCCTTTTTGTAATATAAAGAAAAAAAAATTTTCTTGTTTAGATGGTGCAAGTTCTATATAGGAGTATATGGAGGGGGGTTGACAGGTTTAAAATTTAAATTTTTAACACATAGAAATACAATTTTTTTTCTTCCGTTTCTCCCCTGAGTTGTATAACTTCATAAATATTTTACATGTGCGGTAAATACAAAAAAATTCCTCTTATACTTTAAATTATGTTTATCCTTTAAATTCTTTTGCTATGTAAGAAATGAGGAAAAGAATATATTTTAACCAAAATCATTTAAGAAAATAAATAACAAGATACACGCGCGCCTGATCATACGATTTCATAAAGATTTATTCATTTTAGTATACCACTTGTCTTCTTGCGGAAGAATAAGAATAAAGTAACCCGCTGATCTTATACAAACTACCATATTAAAGGACTTATATTAAATAATAATTTTTATTTCATATTTTGTCCATTTTAAAATAATTTATGGGACGTGAATATCATTTTGATATTATAAACAAAAAAAAAATATCGTAAAGATTTCAATTATTTTGAATTTTTTCAAAAGTATGACTAAATAATTTTTCTATACAATTAATGAAAATTATATGGCTTCATTAAATTCAAATTAAAATATTTTCAATGAATATCCGAATATTTTAATTTCTATATATCCTAGACTATGCTTTAAATATCATTGGAAATATAATCAAGGCATAATATTAAATATTTCACATAAAAATAAATAAGTTTTCTCTATTACAAATATAAATAAAAGAATTGTTTTTTCTTTCATCTATACATACACATTCATGCACAATAATAAAATCTACTCCTTTTCTTTGGAAAAATCATTCGCGTTTTCATACTACATACGAAATCATCGTCACACAAAGAAAAAGAACAAAAGAATATTTTAGCATTTTGTTTAAAGGCAACGCCTTTAGATATGCAAATTTTTTGTTTTTTTAAATAAACAAAGTTCGTCATAAAAGAAAAAATATTCTTAAAAACAAAGCATTTCTAATTACAAATGAATCAAAAAAATTCAAGTAGAAAGCATTGTAAGAGATTTCTTTTTTAATTAATTAAAAATCCAATACACGTAAAATTCAAATCCAATATAGCTAGCTACTCAATTTATGGATTTCTCTTATTTCTTAATTTGAAATTTAAATTCTTTTCTGAATAGTTAAAATCAATATTTATCAAAATTTCTTAAGGTTATAAAAAACAAATCAACTATATCAAGACTAAATCTATACATACATGCACATACTTCAATAACTTATATTTTGGTATTTGAAATAAATTTCTTTCAAGGACACTCTCAGCAAAAAAATCTTCTCAACAATTTATTCATAGAAAAATATAAAAACTAACAATTTATTAAGATAAAAGCACTTATACATTATACATACACTACATATATATATGGTATACTTATATGCAAACATGAGAAAACTATACGAGTATACCTTACCACTTATTTGCATATAAAATATAAATCTGTAAATTTGTCTGTGCAAATATCCTTTACTATGTAAATACTATATTATGTATATAATGTAGATATATAAGCATGAGTAAATTTATATACATAGAAGTCAATTTCCTTAAATGCAATCAAAAATTCTTTTTAACATTAAAATAGAAAAAAAAATAATTTTATATGTAAAATTCTTTGATCCTTTTTCAATGCCAAAGAATTAAAAATTTGGAAAAAAAAATCTCAACTTTTTCTTTTTTTTTCTTTTTATGGAAATATATGTATATAATTCCACAAATTCTTGAACTTTTATGATATAACAGGTATTTTAACTGAATAAATTATACCAGGACGAATATGAGCGGTATTAAAAATTTTCCATTCTGTTTATATTGCTCAAAAAAAATAATCTGACTAACAGAAATTTTTTTACACAATTTTGATATTTTAGTAACTTTTTTCATTTCTGACCCTCTGACCATCTTATCCGAGTTAAAATTATTTAAGCTAAATTCAACAAAATTACAAAAAGAATTTATAATTGTAATTTTCCTCTAATTCCATTGAATAGAATTAGGGGAAAATTACAATTATTTCGAAATATAAGAGATACGAGTTGCCGCAAAACTTTTAGTTCAATTAACTATATTATAGGATCTACTGTGGCTATGTAATTTTATTTGCTCGTACAAAGAAAATTAATAATGTTGCCACCATATTGTCATATGAAATAGTTAAAATTGTACAGAATGGTAACATTATCTGCCACACACCTTCTGGGATAATTTTATGCCCTCGTTCCTAAAAGAAAGTAAACACTAAGAAGTCTTATTCTCACGGCACAGGAGTCGCAATCTTCTGAGTCTCAAAGTGTCCTCGAGCTACTTAGTAGGGTGGCCGTTTCTCAGATGAGGCTACAATAGATCTTTGTAAGCGGTGACGATGCCCTATTATTCTGGTTACACGTCAATAGTAAAGGAATTTTTTTCATGTTGCTGAATATATCTTACGTATTATGCATGTATACAATCAGTTGATATTAACAAGGAATTTTTGTCTGCCAGCTAAATGGAACAGATTTGGAAAACTTTTGTAATTCATTTTTTTGTTGTTCATTTTTCAATCAATAACTTATATTATACGCTATCACTTACAGATATGGACACAGACGCAATACTGTAGAGTATGTTATCAAAATTTGCATGTCATTTGCTAATTATGTAATGCTTATCAATCAGTATCTAGTTTCACATTACAATTCCGGTTCTGTAGTAAGCATCGAATCCTTATATTTCTAACAATATCATCATAATCCGCCATAAATCTATAAAATCAAAAAAAATATAATATAATCAACACAATTTTTTATAATGAATACTTTGTACTTCATCAAAATATAATTTATATTATTTTAAATCGATAACAATTACCCGATAATTTTCATATATTTCACATTATTAACATTTTATAAACATCACAGGAAAGAAAAAACCGAACACATTATTTCATTAATTAATATAATAATAAAATTAAATTATATTCAATTAAATTTTATTATTTAATAATTCATATTTTTTACTAAAATTTTTTTATATTTTATGTTCATTTTTCTTTTGTTTCTTTTTATATAATTTTATTATCTAAATTAATATTAAAAACAACCATTTATAATAATTTTATATATGTATGTAAATATACGCATACATACAATAGGAATATTATAATACAATTAATTTAATTCATTTGTGAATACGTAAATAATTAAAGTAGAATATAATATTATAATAATAAAATTTTATATTATAAAATTATACTAAGTAATTTATTTCCTTTGACATTAATATAAATATTAATATCAGTGTTGCCACAATGCTACTTTAATAGTAAAAGTACTACCTTTTTGGTTACGTAAATTGTGCTCCTTAATCAAGTGATACACTCCTTTTTTCCAATTATCCAATTAGATTTTCTCATGTCACACTTTTAAAACGCATAAATATAGGTCCCATACATGAACAACAGAGTCTTTTAATTGGTATAAATCTGTTCCTAATAAAATTTAATTGTTATACGGGAATAATTTTTATATTCCAAAATTATAGTATAATTGAATTAACTGTACTACTTTTATATTACTGCTTGCAGCTTAATTTTCTACTGTGCCATTTTACTATTATAAAAAAATTTTGTTACTTTTTCTAATTTTTTGTTAACTGGCAATTCTGATCAATATATTTACTTGTATATTTATATATAAGTTTTCTGCTGTAATTATTATATATAAACAATACGTGTTCATAGATAATATAACAATAAATGAATTCCCTATAGATATAACAAATAAATATTATATTCTGTATATACACATTTATATAATGTAAATAAATATTATAATGTAAATATAATTTTTATAATAATATAAAAAAAATATATATTTTTTCATAATTAATTAAATATTAAATAATATTGAATGAATAATTGAATTGAAATATACAAAAGAAATAAAAAACAATTTATAGTGTTAACAATATTATATTTTAATTCCCTATAGATTTTCCCTATGGAAAACAAAATAATAACAAGAATAATAGAAACAAAAAAAAAAAAATTGTTTTTTAATTAAATTTTTATTTTCTAAACATTTTTATTTGTTTTCATCTTTTGAAATTTTACCTATTATGTAGGTATGAATATATCAAATTATTATTGATAAGTATATGTATATATATAAATTTATAACATTAAATGAATATAATATAAATTAACCTTAAATATTCAATAATAATATGAGATAATTAAATAACAAAAATTTTTCTATTCCACTCACCTCTCTACCATCTAGCTTACATTAAACAATTCATTGGAAATCAAATAAATTCATCATCAACTTTTTATATGAATATTACAAATATCAGGTATGTTCTATGTACTAGTGTTAGTTTTGATATACATACATACACATATGTGGATGTGTGTACATACAATAAAAATGTCAATATAGATATTTAGTAAATATAATGAATTTGTGTTATCATTAAATGTGATTTATTACTAAAATTAATTTATTTTTTATATTATTCAAAATGAACATCAGTCACTGAACTGTAAAATAAAGTTTACATATTACAACCTATATCCATATGTATTATATAATTACATGATTTTATGTTATAAATTACTATAACCTATATGTATATATATGAGTGCGTTTGTTCACAGGTTTATTTATGTAAAATGCTCGTATTAAATCTAATATTTATCAAAATCCTGAAAAAAGAACTTACTATTTCGTATATTGACAATTTGCGTGTTATTTGTCAATAATTTTTTTTATACTAAAACGGGATGAAATAGAGTTGATCGTGTAAGCTCTCGGGTATCTATGAAAATGTTATCTAAGAGTTACTGTACATTATAAAGCATTGTAATTAAAATTATTCGTGTGAAGACTGAGCCATGAAGATTACAGCTTAAATATGTGCGGAATTGCATCATGCTTAATTTATTACTGTAGCCATTTTGAAAAATCATAATATCGACAATTTTTTTTTCTGAATACTGTTTTGTTATGAATAAAATATGCAAATTTTGAGCACTGAAACTTTAATAGTAATGATTATGATTAGATTTTTCTCAAAAATGTATGGTATAACCACAGAAAGATCATATGCAGCTAAAATAAAATTTATTTTGAAAATAGTGGGTACATTACAAAATTCATTTAAATGAAGAATTTATACATTGTGACCAACAAAATTCGGAATTTGTGACTTAATTATTTAACAAGTTCTGAAATAATAAACGGACGATCCGTGCAACAATATTAATCAAAACAATTTGTAAAATTTTGGTTTGCTGCCTGCGTTTTTGAGGCATAACTCTCTAGAATAGAAGTATGTACTGAGTATAAGTATTATTAAATTATACGAGTAAACTATAACAGACTATTATTTCTTATTGTGTAAATAAATAAAATGGTAATTTTATAATGCCTTTTGGTCATAAGTTCGTCCTATTACTATTAATATAATTTTTCTCCTCCAATATCATTATTTACACATATATATATATTTTGTTCTTTTTTTTCTAATAATTTGATTGCTAAATTAATTAATTTGTAAACATTATTGACATTAAAATGGCAAAATGTTTTATTAAAAACACATAACAATTTTTATTAATGATGAAACTTGAAATTATAAGAGAAAGGTGCCAATTTATTTTGGGTATATAAAAACTTAATTTATAAATTTTTTTTTTGTGGTATAATTCATAAAAATGTCTTCCAATTCGGAATATTACCTATAGCGTTTTTTTTTTAATAATTAAAGAAATATAATTAAGAAGAAATTTTATTGGCATGTAGGTACAATGTTAATTAAAGAAAGAATTTTTTAAACTTCGAATAATCTAATAAAAATACAAGGTAACCTGAAGGCTTTTGAGCATTTTTTGTGTTTAACATTAGATATATGTGATGCATCTATTATACCTGGAATATTTTGAATGATTGAGGGTTTTTTTTTTGCATCATATGGTTTAAGGAGCTCGGAGAGAATTTGTACAGTCTTTCTGCGAGAACGATATTTGAAGAATTATGTTTAGTCTAATAATACCAGTATTGTGATTTTTATTGTAAATTATATTTGTTAACAAAAACTGTATATAAAATTCTTACGGTATAAGAAGGTTGCGGTTATAGTTCCAACATAGTTCATGCATTGAAATATAATCAAGGAAAAATGTTTGATGTGTAATTACTGAATTAAACATTTAAAAGTGGATTTCATATAAAAAATTAACACAATTTTTTTTACAACGCTTCTAAGAAATAAGCGGCAGAAGCCGTATAGACTAAGATAATCCTAAATTGTTACTAAAATATTTTAAATTTTTACACAAGACGATAAATTTTTTGATTCCTTGCCATATCCAAAGTCAGCAATTTTAGACTAATTTATATTTAACAAGATAAACAAGACTAAACAAACTGATGTCCTTGCAATTTATGAAAAATTTTTTTCTATATGAACTTTTCTATTTTATCGTTTTTTTTAGTAATTATTCATTGTTTTATTTAAAAAGATAAATCAATTTTGACAATTTTATTAAATATTGCGGTAAGAAAACAAAAAAAAAAACATTAGTACAAATAGAAAATGAAAAAAAAAAACAAAACTATTTCTATTGATTCTATCTTTTGTATCAACAAAACAATACAATATAATTGTGGCCATGATCTAAAAAGTTGGCAAATTTACAAGGACAATTAAAATAAACAGGACAGAAACAAAAAGAAAAATAAAGATTGAAACGGTTTAGATAATTTTGTATCTCAGTTTTACAATTTTTACCTTTTATTATTAAACCAATAAATTAAAATAATTTTATTCATTTTGGTGACTAGCTATATACAAAATACATAAAACATTTTAAATGGTTTTAAATAAAAAGAAAAACTCATGTAAAAAAATTCTGAATAGTTACCACAATTGTAAACCAAATAAAAGTCAGGTTTCGCACATTGGTCGCGGTGTGGTATTGCGAGAAAAAATGTGATGTTGTTTAAAAAATTAAAAAAAAATTATGAAACTACAAAATATTGTAAAATAAAATGGTTCAGTTCAATTCAGAGGATTGTAATAAATTTTTATAGGTATAATTATAATGGATGGTACAAGAAACTCTCATGAACCTTTAAAATAAACTCTTCTTATAGCTGTACGGCAATTACCCGAACAGCGAACAGTTACATTGTTTGAGTTAGTTCAACTACAATTGCAGCCGTCCACTATAGAAAAGAAATAACTTTTGAAAGTTTGAATGTTTGCTGTAATTTTGAAAATTTCCTGTATGAAAGTTTGCTGTATCAATTTTCTAGACATGTGATATTCCGTGAGATCGGACGGAGGGATATACCGCGGACGAGTTCTTCAAATGGTTACAAATTTCATACTAAAGTTAAGGGGCAAGTTAAAAAAAAGCGAGTTTATTATCAGTTTCAGAAAGATATTCTGTATGGAAAGAAGAACGGGATTTTATGCGAATTATCTATAAAAATCAAGAAAAAATTAAATATTTAACTCTATGGTTTGACTCTATTCTTTTTTTTCAGAAGTAGCTCTTATAAAAATTTTGGGATTAATTCCAAAATTCGCCAAATGTAACTTATGCAGTTTCAATTTTATAACACAATAATTCACAGAATTTTATTATTTTTAATTCAATGTTAAGTTTTCATCAACACATTGCCGCTTTATTATTCATTATTATTTATATATTCCGGAAACTAGTGAAATTTGATTAATTAAAATTGTAATATAAAAATTATAAAGGATATCATTGTTCTTAATTAAATAGGAAAAAAAAATTTTATCTTATTTTTTGTTTTTTTTTTATTCATTTCCTTATTTTTATAGACCATATAAAACATTTAATTTTCGAAAACCATAGTAAAACAATATCCAATTCAGATAGCGAGAGTATAAAATTTATAAAGGATTTTTTAATTTATTTCTCTACATTAAACTTTTAAAAAATATTTTAATTTCGTTTGTAAAATTTCTCGAATTGCAGTATGATAAGGATTGCATAAATAATAAAACTTATTTCATCTTATTTTAAAACAGAAAAGCATAAATTCGGTAAGGATTAAAATTGCGTTAAAACAAAATAGTATTTTTTAAAGTTTGATTGTTTTAAAATTGACATTGAAAAATTAATTTTATAATATGAAATAGAGGAAACAAAAAAAGGACTTTATATACCCTTAAAATTGATAAATTTTTAACAAAAAAGTAAAAATTGTCGAAATTTTATAGCCGTGTGACAGTAATAGAAAGTTTAGAGTAAGAAATTCTAAATGTTTCAACTGCAAAATCAATCATCCTTAATATATTTTCAAGTAGACCATATAAGGTAAGTGAATCCTTTGTTTCATACGCTTATTTATCCCATAATATGTAACCTTAACCGTAATATGCCAACTCTATGACTGTTTTAAAAATGCCAACATTGTGATCTTTCTTTTTTTTCTGCTTTATTTTGTATAACTTAATTTTATTTCATTTAATTTTTTGTTTACTTTAATTTAGTTCTCAATTCATTCAAAATATTTATGCAGAAAAAAAATTAAATAAAAAAAATTATAACCATTAATATTTTGCAAATGAGCAAATAAAGTTTTTTAATAGCTTATTATTTTCAACATAAATTTCAGAATAATAAAAAACATTAAAAAACTAAATATTAAAAATGCAATTTCGCAGGGGCGAGTGAAACCATTAAAAATTCTTTATTATTTTTTTAAAAATATATAATAAAAATGCTTTTAATTAACAAATTGTTGAGGTTATTAATCAGTTTATGTCTAAATTTTGAACATGAACTCAAAGCATAAAATGCATAAAATAAAACTTTGATTTTGTAAAGTTGAAAAATTTTATGCACGCTTACTGCATTGTTATACTTTACTGTGAAAAATTATTATATCTGCAATTTCTACATAAAGAATATTATAAAAATTAAAATGGTGTTTATTGCCCTAGAGTAGTGACTTTCATGTTATAGAAATAATTTAGGGTTAATCAAAATTTTTTACACAATTTTATTCATAAGCTTTTATGTCAGTCAATAATTTTTAAAGCAATTTAAAAAAAAGTTGACCTTTCCTTTTAACTATAATAGCTAGTTTTTTATAGTTCGAAATCGGGATACAAACCATTGTTAATACAAATTAGTGATTTACAAGACTTGTGAAGTACACAATATATTTTCAAAACTACAATCTACAATCTACAATCTATAGTTATAGGTCGTTGAAAAATTTCGAATATTTTGTTCAACAATAATCATTGAATTTAACGAAAATCAAATGATTACTATTAATAGTTTAAAATATTGAAACATTTTTAAAATTTCATTGAAATATATGACGGCGTGATGTATTGTACTGTTACGATATAAAATAATGAATAAAATAAAAAAATTTTAAATATCTCCACTCTCTTCCAAGTTATCGCCTCATGAAATCCCAAAAATTTATAATATTTCTGGAACTGCTAACTAATCTTACTAGAAACTGTCGGTAACTGCTATGCCACCAAAAAATATAATTACTTATCTTAACTTCCTTACATTACGAGTGATAATTCGACAATAATTTATATTAACATTTCTTTCAATTTTTTTGCATCTGCAATTCTAAAAATATGCAAAGATTTGCAATATTTTTGTATTTTATGAACATTGCGTTTTAGAAAAAATATTTTCCCTTGTTCAAGAGTAAAATACTATTTTACAAAACAATGGCTTGATCCGAGGCTTTATTAACATCAAACTCCTTCTAGATTTCATAACTGAGACTTCACTGAGCACCTTGGCTTGTTTTTAAATCAGTTTTTTCATTTACATTTTATAATAGAAGTGAGAATATAAAATTTATATGAACTCTCTATACCAATATATTATTTACAAAAACAATGCATTTTAAACTTCAGGATGTCATAAATAGCACCATACACAGTTGTTAATTTGAATAATTATCAATGAAATTATAGTAGGTTCCTATGGTATAATAAGTACCTATAGTATAGTAGGTTCCTATATGTTATATAATAATTTTATTTTGTATTAAAAATATTTAAACGGGGCAAAAAAAAAATTAAGTACACAAAATAATCCGCTGATTTTGTTTTATTTTTTAATTTTTAATACATTTTTGAATTAAAATTTAATAAATGTGGATTTTATGGTAATTACAAATTGTTGTATTTTATTTCGTATAAACAAATAATTTTTTTTTTTTGAACACTATAAAAATTTTTCTATTTAATTTTCAACTATATAAAAATTTAATGAATCTCTCTCTATTGATGAATCGAACCGAGATTTAATAAATAAGTGAAATTTTAATTTAAATTCATTATTTTTGTTTTGTTTAATTATTTTTTTTTTCATTTTTTAAGTATAATTTATCCTATTGAACATAATTTTACTTTAAATTTACATATTATAAATTTTGTTTTACCTTTTTTAAAAGCAATGAATGCTTTAATAATAATATGAGCTCATCAGTAGCCTATTGAGGTTGAAATAATTTTCTTATATGAACAATTATGCGATTGTTTGTTATACGAGTACACAATAATTAAATTTTTTAACACTAATTTTGTTAAGAATTTCATGTGATTTAAGTTATTGTTCAAAACGAATTTATTTTCAAAGTTTTTACTAATTATTACGACTCACTATTAGCCATTATTATATTCATATATAAAACAGCAAGTATAAATGGTCCTAGTGTAATTTGTATTTCAGTTCTAATAATGAAAATCGGCCATATTTCCAGAATGTAATTCGCCAAGAAATTCGGAAAAATCATAAACGCCAATACTATTTGACACTACATATCGTCATGAATTCCTTTTTTAATTACTAGCGCATTCTTTTATGTCTTGTTTCATTTTGTAAGAACAATTTTTTGAAAAACAATTGTTCTAATTTCATATGAGACTTTCGTTGGCAATTGAAAATGATTAACGTGTTTGATATGCGCTTCAGATTCATTATAACATAGGAAGCGTGCTGACATTAGTTACAAAAAGTAATTCCACACTCCTTTTATCTAAGACAGGACTAGTGCTTCATATAGACACAAGAAGCTTTTGTTCAGTAAATAACCTTGTACATACTATTTTAATATATTTTCTGTAAGTATTAAGAATTTCATCGTCAATTTGAATAAATACAACATAAATTCTTTACTAGTCCTATGGTTATTAATGCTTAATTTAAGATAGAAAAATGAAATTTTTTGTGCAAATTGCAATTATGTAAGATTCATTAAGGAACAATATGTACATATATTATAAATTTAAGAAGTTTCTAGGTATACAACAACATTTGACATATTTGTAGCTGACATGAGAATTGGTTTTAGTAAATTATATTGTTGAGAAAATCTTATAATTACTGCGGTTTGTTGTAAAAATACACTAAAATTATTAAATTAAAAATTATCACTTTAATTTAATTGTGTAGACCATATAATAGAAGGAGGAAATATTGAAAAGAATAACATGATAAGGAACATGTGCACTTCCATAAAATTTTATTTTCTCTTATATAAAAGAAAACAATTCAAATGTCCTTCGCCTTCTTTTTAATATTGAATAAATAATAACCGCATGCATTTGTAATGTATGTACGTATATGTATGTAAAAAATGTTGAATGCAAAATCTTTTTGACCGCAAATGCACATTTTTTTAATAAAAAATATTTTGCTATCACTGGAATATGTTCTGTCTACATTCTACGTAATTTTGCATGGTAATTTAATTTTTAATTATGAATTTCGTTTAAAGAAATTACATCCTTATATATAATTTCTGTTATACATGCAGATATATATACAATATGAAACTTATATTTAATGAAGTAGAAAATTAAAGTAAAAAAATTGGCTTTTCTGACCGCAATAAAGTTTTTTATTAATTTTATTATTGTTGTTGTTTTATAATATATATGTATATATATATATAAAGTAGTTTTGTTGTGGTTTCATTTAAACTTTTAATGAAGCAATTAAGGTTATAACAATGAAAAGCAGTATAATTTGTTAATTATTTTTAATAAATTTCATTAAAAATTTTGTAAAATGTACTTTTATATATATATATATATATATATGTTGGCTTCATCATTTACAAACAATACAATTAGTAAATCTTCGGTTCTAAGGTTTTAAGTTTAAAAATATAAGAATATTCTTTTTGTTTTTTAATTATCCTTTATGACCTAATTTTATTCCAATTCATTGTACACAATTTGGGATTTTTATTTTATTATTAATTAAAATTTTCATTTATCCTCGAGCTATTATAAACAACTATAAAAAATGTCAATCTGAATTTTTATAATACTTTTTTTTTTTGCAAAAAAGGGACTGGTTCAGTTCAGGATTATTCAGTATTTCCCATAAGTATATTGTAGAATTGTAATAAATGGGCGAGATTAAAAGTTCAAACAATTAAACAATTTTTTACAAAACTGGGCAAAATTCTTAATTCATGTTCTTTGAAAATTCAAATTTCTCTAAATTGAAAATTGTGCTTGAAACTTTCAAAAACATTGAATTTTAAATTTTCAACATTTTCGGCTTCAACATTTTGTTTTAGATTTTGAAAATTTTTTAATATGCACAATGAATTCAATTAATTTGCCGATAATGTGTACGGTTTTAACCAGTTTTTTTAAAAAAAAAAAAACTTATTAAGTTCTAATTGAGCTTTAGTTTTTAGATTTTGTTTTCGTACATATACACATACATATATTCATTAATAAAAGGCATCACTGGAAGTTCGATAGTATATTAATCTAAAATTAATATGAAATATATTTTGAAATTTAAGGTTGTGTCCTAGAAAATATGAGCAATATTCAGCTAAGTTTCCTTATTGAGAACTATTTAAACAGTCTGCATTTTTGGTTTTCTCAATAATTTTTAAAATAAATTTAACAATTTTCAAAACAAACTTCTATTATTAATTAATTACTTTCCAAAAATTTTTAATAAAGCAGCCAACTAAAATTTAAAACTCAAAACAGAACATTTTATCTAAGCAATTTCTTTTATAATTCAAAAAAAAAATTCTATTATTAAAACTTAAGTGTTAAACTAGAATTTGTCTTTTGTTTTTTGAAAACATAGTCAAATTTTATTTCATAACTTTTTTCTTGTATTTGCGCTTATTAAAATAGTTTGTATTTTAAATGGGTGACACCGCGACAATTGCAAAAGAATAAAATATTCACAAAAAGATGAAAAGTCGGGAAAAAAAAATGGAAAGTATTTGAAGAAAAGCAAAAGTTTTTTCAAGTTTTTTATTTTTTTTTTTTAAATTTATAATGCAAATTCTCAAATATATTTTGTGTTTATATAAGAATAGAATTATTATGTAAGCGTATGTATGTATGTATATGTACTTACTATATTTCTTTGCAGTCTAAGAATATTATGGAGTTCTTTTCTCGTTCATGAAACTAAAATGTTTTCAAAAATACTCATTCAAAAATATTCCCCCCGAATTTTTAAAATCTAATTATTTACACAAATGTGAATGACTGACTACAGAATGGGCAGAATTACAACCTTAAACAAAGCTAGATAGTTAAATAATTTTAAAAAGCCATAATGGTTATAAAATTAAGGAAATTCATCCGATTTTTAGTATTATCACGATCAACATAAATTTTACAAACAAAAAGATTTAACTTAGTTCCAAAGACGATTTGACTCTGCATCTTAGTATTTTATAAAAACCAATTTTTTTGCAGTGCATCAATGCGCTCACAGAGATTTAATAAGTATTTACACAGTACTATTAAAAATAAGTAAAAATTGTTCCCGAAATATTGTCAATGGCTTGAGTTTTTGAAAATTTTCTCTTTTAATTTTTAACTTTTCTCTCAATAACTTGTCAGGAAACCATCGTAATATCATGAGGTGCAATCTTAATATGGTGCTATATGTTAAGCCGAATACACTCTTGAAATTGGAATACATATTCTTGTAAACCCTATATGACTATATACAGTCAACGTGAAATGTAAATTTTTTTTCTTTTTCTCAATTTTTCAATAAAAAGTTTAAATTTGAAACTGCGAGATAAACTAAGAATTTTTCTTCTATTTTCAGTTTCTATTTTTTTATTATTTGATATGACCTTCTAAATTTCTAAGAAACGTGCAATACACAGACTGATAAAACTTTAAAAAAATAAAAACTTTTATTTCACTTGACTTAAAGTTTTTTGTGTTTCTATATTTTTCCTTTTTTTTTGTCTTATAATTTTAAAGTGAATTGCAAATAATTTAAAGTTACTCAAAAAAAAAATATGAAAAAAAAAAAACATTTTTTAAATTAATAATCTAGAATCTAGATGAAAGAATTTTAATTTTATTTTTATAATACTTTTTTTTATATTTCAACGAAAGTGGAACGAATTGAGCTGCAATAAATTAGATATAAAAATTTAAGATAAAAAATTGAAAAAACAATAGCAAAAATGTTCAATTTTAATAAACTAATTCAAAAATCCCGATGAAAAAGGATACAGTATCTACGAATTGTATTAGATAAGTTTGTATACGTTAAACCTTGCACAATTCTCCACATCATCTATAGTACCAATAATATATTATAGAACGAATTTATTTTAAGTGGCCTAAGTTCATTCATGCAATTTCAAAACACTTAATTTCAAAGCAATGGACAATGTCAATAGTTGGAATTGAATTGAGTTCAATATAAAAATAAATTGTACTAATACAACAAAAGACCACTCTTTTAGATATTTTAAACCGAAACGTTGTAATATTTCATTTAATTTAAAATTGACTTGGGTCACTTTTAAAATGAACTACATATTCTTAATTCTTATAACGTTTATCAATTTATCTAACTTCATCTTTATTACAAGGTATTATAATCTCGTTTTTTTTCCATTTACATCTTCATTTTCTAAAGCCTTCTAAACTCTTAATTCCTCACTTTTTTCAATTTCAATTGTTCATTTTTTTTTGGTTTTTCTTCTCACCTTCTTTTGTTGTTTATTTGCACCTTTATATTTGCTTTGTTTTGTTTTTTTATTCACAAAAACTCTTTAATTTTTGCCATTTTCATTTTTTATTTACTGTTATAATTTTTATCCAATTGTTCTCTGTAAGAAACTCGGAAATATTTTTGCTTCTTTTGTTTCAAGCTCCTTTGTATCCTTCTTTTTTATTGTTATCTAAGACATTATTCAAAATTATTTATCTTTTATGTAAAGTGTTTACCTGTTTAATAATACTTAATATTACAATATTACACAGAATACTATAACTTACATTTGTACAAACACAAAATTATTTGAATTATGATTATTACATAACAAATATAATTTTTATATAAATGTAATTTGTTGATTATCTAGCTAGAGTTTATCCTATTTGTTGATTATCTAGCTAGTAAATGGGATCCATAACAAAGTAAATTCAATAAAGTTCCAAGTTTTAAACAAAATTTAAATTATTGCAATTTCCAAATCAAAAATTTTGTTTTTAAAATTGGAAATTGCAATAATATTGTAATTACTATAGTTATACAATGAGTTGATTAGTCATTCATAGGCTATGGTATCACGGAAATTTTAAAATAAACGGTACAATCAAAGTTTATTGGTGTTTGAAGCCAGCTATTTACTATCTAAGTAAGTTTTTTCATATAGAACCGAATCTTTGGTTAGTCTCCTTCAAAAATGATATATTTCTCAATTTTTTATTCACATATTATTTCAATTCTGTAAACCTTTTGAACTAGTACAACATTATAAGTAATGCTTATTTGTATAGTAATAGCAATACATATATTGGTTAGCCTTACTTTCAAATCGCGAATATTAAAACAAATCCTTACTACTTTATTCCTGGTTTTTGTTTTGTTTACAAAATTTTTAAATTTACTTTTATTCTTTTAAAACACAAAAAAAAATATTTTAAATTTTTTATTTTATTCCAAAATCATCATCATCCACACAAATATAGACTGTTACATGAGTAGAAGTACTTTTTTGTTTTTGTGCGGCTACACAAATAATCCTCATTATTTCAACAAAAACGTAAAACAAATTTTTATTTCTGGCATTTTTTTCTTCTAATAATTTTTTATCATCATAAAGAATAACAAGAAAAAATTTTCAGTTCAAAATGACTACACACATGTTCGTACATAATACTATTTTTAAATAAATAATGCAAAAAAATAAATTCAATGCTGTTTTTTGCGATATTCTGGTAAATAAAAATAAGAAAAACAAAAAAATGATCCTAACGCTTCAAGAAAAACGAAGCTTACATTTAAATATAAAAGTGTACAAAAAAATCTTCGTTTCTAAATGGGATTATTCATAAGTTTAAATAACGAGTACGGTAGCTGTTATATTTTTGTTCATGCTATTTTAAATAATTTATAGCAACCCCATTTGGACTCGATGAAGAGTAGATAAAATTTTTTACATAAATAATATATAAGTATACACAAAATTTTTAGAAATACTGAAAAAACTTGAACGGTCCTGCAATTTTTATATGAATACAAAAATTATGAATGAATGTAACCATAAATGGTACGTTTTAAATGTAATTGAAGGCTTATACCCCCAAAATCATTTTGGTTTTTTTTCTCTTTTAGTTTCTAATGATACTTTAGTTTTATATGTATTCATTTCCTTTCTTTTTTTTCACAAACAGTTAATGTAAAATGGGGCGATAATACTAATACCTAAGGATAAGAAAAATATCATCAGTTTTACGAAAATATCTTAAAAGAATTTGTTATTTTTAAATTAAAATATTAGGAGTTAATTTTTGTTGTTGCATCCACCCACTAGCAGTTAAATTTCGAAGGCAAAGCTAAATTTCAAATTTTTACTATTCCGAGTTAATTATATCTATTTGACGACATTAATAGCAAGTCTTCTCTCCATTGTTTGACCAGTCAGATAAATGTTCTCTCCTTTTTTTGTGATTTTGGTAATATGTGCTAAAAATGGAAATTTTTTAAAACGCAGTATTTCACTTATTCAGAAAGCTTTTAACTAAAATTGTTTTTTGAAATTTTCTTTTTTTCTTAATTAAAATTAATAAAAATTTTATTCCTCTATTTGTTTCTATGTATAAATTTCTCGTATTACTTTCCTCTACCAAAATGATTTTGTTTCAGAGATTTAAAGTTAACATTTAGAATAGTAGTTGTTTTTATCAAAATAATCCTTTTTGTTTAACTCAAATTTTAATCTTTTAAAAACATTTAATACATAAAATAAACCTTTCTTTATCAACCATTTAACACTTAAATATCCGGACTTATATTAAATAAAAATAATGAAATTTATCTGAACACTTATTTTAGTATGGTAACATTTAAACCCTCAAAGATCTTAATGTTACAAGCATGAGTAAATTTATCACATCATTTACTTTACTTGTTCATTAACAATTTGTATTTTCTAAGGTTTCAGGTAAAACGAAAAAAAAAAACTTTAATTTTTTTAAAAAAAAACTAAATTTTATTCGACATTTTAGAAGTTAAAATATTAATTTTCTTAAAATGACAAAAAATTGTATTCCGAAGTATAGAAAATAAAAATTGAAAACTCTACAAAATCTATACAATATTATATGTACACATGTATACGTACCATCAAAGCAATGTAAAACTGTGCATTAGACGAAATCAGAAAATATGCTATTTTTACAAAAAAAATTAGAATGTACTTATAAAATTTAATTAAAATTTAAATAAAAACAATTTCACTAATAATTATTTGTAATGTACTTACTATGTACAATATTGAAACAATGTAGAAACTACGATTTTTAATACAGGATCAGAATTGTAAATCTTGAATATTCAATATCTTTGAATTTATTTTGCAAATCAACAAATTAAAGTCATAAATTAAGTCATTTCAATTTACAGATGTATTATCTTATTCAAAATATTGCATAAATTTGTTTTAATTCATAAGAAAAAATACATGCACGACTCTCAATGCGAATTGTGCATTAAAATTTGTCTATAAACAAGCCATAACACAAAGTAATTTTTACTTTAATCATCGAAATTGTTTATCTTTTAGTTAATCATTTAAAATTTAAAATAAAAAAATATTTTTTGTAGGAATTGACTTTTAATATCAATTTTTGTAAGTTATATTATAAAATTTCTTTCAAATGCAAAAGGATATGGACGTATAGTGTATATTCTATTTATGTATTTTTAATAATAGATAACTCTTGTATTGCTTTAAGACTTGTTTTTTCCGATTTTACTGCATTCAAATAAAAATTCGCTAATTTTTTTATAAAAAATAAGAAAATTAATTTAAAACAATTTACAAGATTTTGATACCCTACAAAACTTATTAAAATATTTTTATCAAAAGATTTCTTTTAACTTTGATCCTGTTTAGCATATAAATAAAATTACACTTGTTTTACATAGTACATAATTTTTTTTTGATTTGTCTTTCTTAACATTAAACCATGTTTGAATTTTAAAAATTTTAAAAATTAATGAAAAAATAGAACTAAAAAGCAACTTAATTTGACATAATTAAAAAAATACATTATACAAAAGAAAATTATATTTAAATTAACTTCTAAATTAATCTATAAAAAAAATGTGCTGCTTATTCTTTTGCATTGTTGTAATTTCTAGAACAGAGATGTGAAAAAAATGCTATGGGATAATGAATTTAGTTTAACTCAAAAATAGATTAGGAAAGTAACTATTTTTTTATTATTTTATTTGAAAACTGCTAATCATTAGCACAGTAAAATCTAAAAGCAGCAGCAAAAAAAATCTTAATTGTATGTATATTATTACATTTCAAATATTGTACAAAATTTTTAAACTGAAAAAAAAATATACTTATACAAGTCCTATTTAGGCTGCTTCTTGTTAGATGATATAGTATGTGCAAAGATTTTCGAGATGTTATATTTAACAAGTGAACTGAAATATATAATTTTTTTGATGTTTGACTGGTTGATGAATCTTTAATACTAAAATTATTTAACCAAATAAATAAATTCACTTTTTAATTTATATTAAAATTGTTATAATTCTATTCCAAAAATGGTAAAATTTTTGTTAAATTTCCATGATTGTGTTATTTAATTCATTTTACTGTTTTGTTTTTTAACTTTTATAGTAAAAGTTTTCCTTTAACGATTTCCAGTATCATTTTATGTCTAAAGTATTGCATATGTTGTTGTGAAAATGTTATGCTCTTGTTACGTGTCACATATTCGGCAAACATACAACTGAATACACCACAATCACTACCATTCATTTGTCGTGGACAATCTGCTACACACTCTTTGACAAAATCGTTTGTTTCAAATACAACATTTTTTTTATCTAAAGATTCATCCCTTAAATATTGTTCAAGGGCTTGTAATACTCTTAAATTTGGCGTACCCATCGAATCATAGTATTTTATAGTCTTATTTTTCAAATGTATAATTGCCATACACCAATGGACACCTCCAACATGAACAGGGACCGGTATTATATCATATGAAAACAAATCAACTTTTCTAGTCCAACGCCGTACGGCTGAGTATCCGCTTGACATTAAACGTGGAATAAAAAATGTATTCATTGCATATACTTTCGGATAATTTTCTGATGCACGTATTTCTCCACGTTCCATCAATAAATTCATATAAAAATTAATAACTTCATCATTGAGCCAGGTATCCCCCACTAAAGTTTGTATATCACGTCTTCGTATGCTCATGTTGAATTTTTGAATCAAAACCTTGAAATATTTAAACATTAATGTTATTGCAATGCATAAAACGTTAAATTCTTACTTCGTCAGCAGTTCCACGATATATAGATTTTTTGATTAAAGCATCATCTTCATCAGAAAACTCTGGGAATTCCACCTCCTCTTCTTCCTCTTCTTCGTCTATGATTATGATATCCGCTGTTATATGGAAATTTTTAAATTTTTCATTAACAAGACGTTGGGCACGTTCAGTCTCTTCGCTTGATTTCCTAGCTCTATTCAATTGGATGGAAGTAGTGCTTTTGGTTAATCGCAGAAAAAAAGTATAACAAAGAAAAAATAGTAATGTTCCTATAAATTTTTTCGTACTTACTCTTCAGTTGCTTCAGAAATTTGCTGTTGTCTAAGCTTTTGTTTTAAAGCGAATTTTTCTTGGAACTGTGTCAGCCATTGAGGTTGTAGTACTGGACTTAACTCGTTCTTTTCTTTAAGAGTATTAACTGGTTCGACATAAGGTCTAAATATCACAAAATAAATTCATTTTATATAATAATAAATTATAATATTGCGGACTTACAATTCATCTTTTTTATCTTTGACATTTTTTTTATTTGGTTCATCAAATTTAGTATGAGTTCCCAATTTCCGATATTGTGATAGTATTGTAGTTTCCTCTGCATCCAAATCTATGACTCCCTTATCATTATTGTCATCATCCTCGTCCAAATTAATAACAGGCATGATTAATTTGGATGAAGCTGGTTGTTTTACACCTTTACTAGTGAGATCAATGCGATCGACAATTGGATGATTAAAATCGTGAATTGGCTTCCTCCCTCTAATTCCCTTTCGAACTTTCTTATTTTCAGCTATTGTTAATGAATTATTTTCTGGATTTAAGCACCAACGTTTATCGGAATTATATAACGATGGTACCAATTTTTTTAGGAGCTCTTCATATGATTCCTTTTCCTGAATATTATAAACCTGATTTACTACTGTATTTGGCGTATTAATCATATATGAACTGTGAGCAACATT
This sequence comes from Condylostylus longicornis, assembly GCF_029603195.1. Lineage (NCBI taxonomy): Eukaryota > Metazoa > Arthropoda > Insecta > Diptera > Dolichopodidae > Condylostylus > Condylostylus longicornis. The sequence goes on from NW_026577982.1 coordinate 12,968,942, forward strand.
TTTGGCGTCTTGTTTCCTAAAAGCAGGTATTTTAGGAACTAAGCCTAAACTTCCGTTCATGCAATTTATTGAAGTACTCCTTGATAAATTGGTTTGTTGATTTTGCGCTTGAGAAATTACATTATTTACTACTATCGCATTTCCATTCAATAAATTACTTGTAGTTGGTGTATTATTGCTAACACTATTACCTAGCGTATTTATAATATTCGAAAAAAATGATTTACGGATTGGTTTTAAATCAGGAACATTTAATGGTAATGAAGTAATAATATTTCCCGTTCGAGGTTCTATTAGTGGCGGGACTTGTGACCTAGCAACTGCTTCAACACGAACAGGAATGTTTTGAGTAAATGGACCAAGAGTTTTTTGATTTGCCTTATATTGAGAACTAATCTCATTGAATTTTGAAGCCGGTTCCAAATTATATTTTGAAATATCAACTACTTCAGGACCTCGTTGTAATAACCCTAAAATGTAAACCAATATAAGCAACCTCAAAAAGTATACATACTTACAGCTAAAAACAAACAAATTTAAAAAAGATATTTATATTGAGTGTTTTAAAATATTTTGATTACTTAATCTTTTCTTTTTTTTTAAAACCAATCTTTTTATTGGAACTAAGTTATATTTAACCTGACAGATCATTTTCCTATAACAATTTTAGATAGAAATTTATTTTAACCTGTTTTAAAACGCATGATTATATACAACGTAAGTAGATTTATTCCGAAAATACTTATGTAGCATGTATGTATACCTTATCATTCTTAAAAAAGAACTTATTGGTATACTTACATGAAAATATTTTTAAAATAAGTATTTCGGTAGTCTTCTGCCATTTGAATACTAATTTTAAAAACTGTTTGCTATAATTAATTTTTTAATAATAATGTTTGAAAATATGAAAATTTTCGGCATAAGTATAAATATACGATAAAAAAAGCCGGCAATTTCATAAACAAACTAATACATCAATGAAATGCAGTTTAATTAGAAGAGCCATATGATTTTCCAACATATAATCTCTCTAAAATTAATCATGTCCAACGGCATGATAAAGAACGAGGGGAGATAACTTAAAAGTTAAATTTTATTTTATACATAATTTTAAAATTTTAAGAAAAAAAAAAAATCATACCACCTGAATCAAAGGAATTTTTATTTAATGGTCGACGCGGCTGTAAAATTTCATCTTCATCGTCAGAATATTCTAATTCTGCAAAATTATTACTTTTGCTCATTGGGAATAATATAGATGATCGCTCATTTAATTTACGTTTCTGTTGTGACATAAGAGGAACACTCACGTTAGGAGGTGCATTCACAGTTTGGATGTCATCTAAATAAAAAAAAAAGAAATTGAAGAAAAAAACAAGCAATCATGAATAAAAAAAAATTTTTATAATTTTAGATTATGCATTTCGAACAAGTAGATAAAAAATAAAATTCTCACCTTCAAATGGTCTCTCAATAATTTTTGGAAATTCGTTAGTTACTCTGCGATATTTTGTCAACTGGGAATAATCAGGTTTCTCTTCTGACCTAATAATTAAATGATCACAATATTTTAATTTAAATATAATTATTATAATATATAGCTGTTTATTAAGCACAGAAATAGTAAGTGTATAAAAATATTCGTCATTGCTAAATGATCACAGGTAATCAATCTGTCTGTATACGTTCTGTTACATACAAAAATTAATATAACTGCATATTAAAATGAGTACTTTATTTATAAATAAATTCTTGTTTGTTTTACAAAGCAATATTTCATATTTCGGAAAATAATAATCAAAACTCTCAATATCACCTTCGTTTTAATGAATTCGGTTCGGTGTTGCCTCTGATTAGTTTAAATATCCGACTGATAAAATCCATTTCACCATGAACATTTTCTTTTTGTCTATTCAATATATCTAACTTCATTTGGCTTTCTTACAATCCATTCAATAAAATGTAAGCAAATTTTAGTAAATATCACAAATTATATTTATTTTTTAGTAAAAGAAACAGTACTGAAAAAAAACGCGGCGCGACTTATTTTTTTAACACACACACATTTATGAATAGAAAATTTTTAATCCATCATCTTTTGACATTTAAATTTGCAACTTATCAAATTTTAGGTTGGTACCATTTATTTCTCTACTGTTTTGGGCGACCTCTACAGTTCAACACTATAATAATGTATTTTCTTAACAATAATTCTTATCGCTACATTTTCAAATCAAATAAAAATTAAATAAAAATGAACAATTTATAAACATAAATATGTATATGTACATGATTTTACACTAAAAATTTGCTTGCAAGACATTTTTTATCATATATTTTTCCTTAAATTTTAAGTTAGACGCAAAAGTAACGTTAACATATGTTTTGGCTGAGTATAATTTTTACAGTCTTAAAAATCTTTTTTGCAATTCTTTTTTTGCTGAGAAGGGAATAGAAACAAAATTAGATGTTGGTCGTAGTTAATTAGCCCCAACGTACAAATTTCATACAAGGTGTTGATGAATGAATGAAAAATGTTCAAAACTCACTTTTCTCATTCAGTTCCCAATTAACAAGTTCAAACACAGAGTAACGCCAATATACCCCAAGAATAGCGCCAAGAGTTATTTTAATGTCAGACTATCTATCATCAAGTATATTTTTAAATCCAGCTTTTTTTTTCTATCTCCAAAAATTGAATCATATCGCGAATGACGGAATCAAATTTAACTTTACCACCAAATGTTTTAAATGTCAATTTTATTATTACACTACGTGCACTACGCGCACTACGTACTCAACTTATCAATTGCATATTTTAGCACACTATTAATTTCTACTTACTGACAATGCGATATATGCGTCAAGTTTTTGAACTAAATATGCATATAGTTTTTTAGTACATATGTCATTTAAATTCACAATTTTTTCTTGTTTTTTTCTCATTGTGATAAGAGTTGTGTATAAATTTAGGACTAAGGAATTTGTCGGACATTTAAAAAATTAGAAGAAAGAAAGTACCTTAAAAGTGAAAAATAATAAAAATATTCATATTTAAGAATAAAATTATAATTTTAAGTGTTCAATTTCAAAAATAGGTAAGTAATTTAATATTGTTGATATTAATTCAAATCTTAAGTCAATTTCATTCTATTAGTTTCTAAGTGAATAAAAGAATAATTGTAGTTTGTGTGTGTACGTACATATCTAAAAGTTCATACGCATTTATAATAACCCTACATACATATATCCCAATATAAATTATACAATGTGCATAATATTAAATGTAAAAATTATTAATTTCAATTAAAATAATCTTGAAGTGTAGATTTATGACTTAAATTTATAAAAAAAAAATCTCAAATAGTTTGCCGTGCTTACTGAAAAAATCAATAAAATTATTATTTTTCTATTTTTTTTTTTTTAGTTTATGAGTCATTCAACTGAATGTTTACTTTAATTAATTGTGTTTTTTAGATGTAAGTTGCGAAATTTTTTTTTTATAAAGAATAAATACTAAAATGATAAGATTGAATTGGTAGAGTAAAAAATTAACAAACTCACACAAACACATTTTAGTTGTTGATTTAACTTTAGTTATTTATGATGAGTTGCTTTCAAATCGCAATGTATTCTTTTTCTGTATACAGAAATCTTTGGGGAACCATTATATATGTATAACATATTATTTATGTATGTATGTACCTATGTATTTATCTAAATATTTATGTAGATATTTACCTATGTATACCAATATAATAACGCTTTTGAACTCAATAAAATCAAAAAGATTTTATAATTTGTTGGAATACTTTTCTAAGTTTTAAAATAGTAAAATAATTAGGTGGGTGTGTAGGTAAATTAAGGTAGATTCGCAAATACAGCATCCTTAAAATTTACTTCAATTTGTTTATTCAAATTCTTCAAAAATACGTACATCGTATATGAGACGGCAGATTTCACTTTTTGATATTAATGTTAAGTTCTTTGTTCTCAAAATGACTGTTCTTTTGTCTCTTAGTTCTTTTATTATCTATTTAAAGTCTGACATTAGATTCAATTAGGAAGGTAGTTAGGTAGGTTAGTACCTACCCAACCTACCTTACCTACCCTACATACATACAATGTAAATTTAAAAGGATTTATATGAAAATAATTTTTCAGATTATCTAACTAAAAATTTTCCTCAAACGATGTCAGACAACAATGAAGATCCCTTGGAAACTATGCTGAAAAAGACAGGATGTATAGAACTTCATTATAAAGTTCAAGAATGTATTGCAGAAACAAATGATTGGAGAAAATGCCAAACACAAGTTCATGATTTTAGGGATTGTATGAAAAAATATAATTCTAAAAATCGTGACATACCTAATAATAGAACAACAGCATAAAAGTTAGATATGAACTTCGTACCTACCTACCGAAATTAAACATTTTTAAATTATGATTAAATGAATTTGTAATTTTGAATTTCAAAAGGATTTTTAAAAATCTTTTGTATTTAAGCATCAAAGATCTTGTATCTTAATTAGAAATAAAAATATGTAGTTGCTAAATAAATCAAGGTTTTCATTATTTTCAAATATATAATTATGTAGAGGAATAGATCGGTACATGGATGTCTATTATAAAAAATAGAAGATGTATGTGCCTAAATATATATTAGTACAAGATTATATCATATTTAATAAAATTTTCGACAAACTAATAGAATTATCACTTTTTTAATTGGAATACAAACTTATATCAAAAACTAGAATTCTTTTTTATATTACGTATAGAAATTCAAAACCCACACCGGGTAAATTTCAAAATTCGTCATGACTATGTAAAATTATGTCTCTAAAAATGTATACTTATTAATGATTAATAAAAAAAATTTTTTAGTGTGACGTATTAATTAAGTCTTTACCATTTTATAATTCTCTATATCAAATACTTAGCAAAAAGCTTTATGTACCGTATTGCATAATTTATTTGGGTTTTACCAATCAACTGGTTGATTAATCATATGAAATTTTATTTAGAGTATCATTTAGTTTTGATTTCTGCTATTGTTTAGTTTTAGTTCAACAAGTGTATTGAAAACAATATAAAGATTTTAAAATTGAAATTAATATTTTGTGCGTATCAAATTTGATAAAGTAGGTAATGATGCATAAAATTATTTTTTAATAATTTATATTTTAATTTTGTTTTAAAAATACGGAATACCTTATAGAATAATTAAGTTTATTTAAAAAAAATGTAATTGCTCATCAATTACTTTCGGAAAAATCAATTACTTTGTATGATTTCTCCAGAAATGTTGACCATATTGAATACGGTGAAATTTATTTATTTAAAAAAAAAGTTTTGGTAAATTTTTGTTATGTGCTACTTTAGTTGTGGTTTTTCAATTAACATTTTCTGTCGGGAAATAATAAAAATGAGTTTGTTAACACCTTTTTTTAATGTTACACAGAAGTGCGTTTTATTTAAAAAATATTTTTAAACAATAATACTTCCTTGATTTAATTTTATTTAAAAATTGCCACTATTAATAGGGAAAATATAAACGAGTGACACTTTGTACAGAATGTGTGGTGGAGATTTCATGAATCAACTAATAGTTCAAATTGCAATAATTTTTATAGTATTTAGAGTTGTACGAGAAAATTACTATTATTGGAACGAGCTTGTACTAGAAGTTTGTCTATTCTACTTCGTTTTATATAAAGTAGAGTAATTGTTTTAAAATACAAAATTCTTTTTGTGTCAAGATATCTCTTTGATATAATAATGAACCATAGTTAGATGAATATTGTATATTTCATGAAAAATGAATGGGGTAAAATGATCTCATTATATTGAGTGGAACAACAAAAATAAATCTCTTCGATTACAATCTTAATTTCTATTTGGCTTAATTTCAAAAATAAAAAAACCATGTCCCATGTTCCTACCATTATCACCACAAAATATCCTAAGTATAAAAAAACATTAATGTCGTTTCTACTTCTAATCTTTTCTTGCTTTGTATATTTTTTCCTCGCTTCCTTTTTTTTATTTTGTTTTTTTTTTTTGTAAAAGCCTTTTTTAAGGTCATAAAATTTCTCATACTTCATTTGAAAAACTCCATGTTTATATCATTGTTGTTTAGAAAATTGTGTGGTTAATGAAGGGAGACCGGCAAAATAAAATGCTTAGGCACTTAATATTCATAATATAGGATGAGGTGTGCAGACATTTCTTTTGTGTTTTTAAAACCAAAAGCAAAATGAGAAAATAATAAATAAATAAATAATGTTACAGATTTTGTTAAAAAAACACTTATAAATTTATTATAATTTTTTTTTTTTGGTAATTTCAGCCAATTGTTGAACAAAAGCCAGAAAAAATAAAGAGTTTTTTTTATATAATATAAAACTTTATTTGTATATAATTATATTGAAGAAATTTAAAGTGACAAACACGTATAGAAAGAAACGATAATTACCATGTCTTTGTATCCAACATTAGAAGATATGCAAATCGATAAAATGGTTCAAGCACAACGAACCATTTTAAATGAAATTGTACAACAAAATGCACAACAGCAGCAATCAGTATCTAATTTGCCGTCACCAGACAACAATCAGCCAGCAAAAAATAATATCAATAACACTACTACTTCTAAAGAATTATATCCTGCTTTGGGTAACTTTTTAGGATTAGAATTATCAGAGGATATGATACGCCAAAATATGCCAGAGTAATACTAAAATTATTAATTAATAAAAAAAAGCAAAAATAACTAAATCTTTAATTTTCTATTTTGTTAATTTTAGATATATTCTTCAAGAAAATGTAATTCAATCATCAGGAAATGGTTATCCAGTTGTACCAAGAGAAAATGTTGATGGTGCTTCTCATAGTGGTGTTATTGCACCATTAACTGGAACTGCAGCTATATCGTCACGTGCACAAGTTAATCATAATATACGAGAATTAATTTTATGTAAAGATGCTAATGGAAAAGCTGGTTTAAGAGTTCAGGCAATTGATAATGGGATTTTTGTTAGCATTGTTGTCAAAAATAGTCCAGCAGCTTTAGCTGGCTTACGTTTTGGTGATCAAATTTTACAATTAAATGGAACATTGGTAGCAGGTTATGCTGCTGATAAAATTCATAAAATATTAAAGAAAGCAGATCAAAATAATATTTCACTTGTTGTTCGGGATAGGTAAGAGTAATTAATATTGATAATATTTTTAGATACCTAAATATTCTAAAATTGAAAATCATAATTTTTGTTTACATTACTTTTAAACTTTTAATTAAAATTTAGTGTGTATTGCATTAATCAAGTAATAAAACTAAAAATACGTGCGAATAAAAAAAATTAAAGCTTGTTTAGATGTAAATAAAAAGAAGATAAGATAAGATAAAATAGTAAATAATTATTTAAGACGGAATACAGGAAAAAACAGTGATTTTTGTAATGCAATATCGTAAAATAGACCTTTCGTATTTGTTAAAATTATAGTATTCAAAATAACAAATTATGAATTTTAAATTATTTTAAGGTTAAAGCATTTTACTTATGCTTATAATTTTTAAAAAACTTAACACAATTTAAAAAGGTCAATTTTTTTTTTTAAATATATTTTTATTTTAGACCGTTCGAAAGGACTGTTACTTTACTTAAAGATTCAAGTGGTGGACTTGGATTCCAATTTAAAAGTGGAAAAATTACCACAATTGTTAAAGATTCATCTGCAGCACGTAATGGTATATTAACAAACCACAATATTCTTGAAATTAATGGGCAAACTGTTGTCGCTATGAAAGATAAAGAGATAACAAAAATTCTTAATGAGGCTGACAGGATTGTAAAAATCACAATTATACCAACTTTTATTTATGAGCATCTTGTTAAAAAGTAAGAAAATTTATTTATTTTACAAATATTGATTTTTTTTAAATAAATTTTTATATTTTAATTTTAGATTGGATACATCATTTTTACGTGGAATTATGGACCATAGTATTCCAGATTTTTAAGCGTGCCAAATTTACATAAAAAACAAAATCAAGTCAGTAAGATGAGTCATACGATAGCGGGATAGAAATTTGTAGAAACGGTTTTATTATATTACAAGACAGAAATTATTATTTTAAAATCGGAGTTAATAATTTTATTTTTTTATGTATAAAAATGGGTAACTATAGTTTAAACCTGTATGAAGTCCAATAATATATGCAACAGTATGGAATTCCAAATATACATATAGGTTTTAATTTTACTTTAATTTTTGAAATATAAGATTACATTTTTAAAAGAATAATATAAAATGTGATAAACATAACAATATTGATTTAAAACGTATAAGTTATTATATGAAAAATAGTACCATATAAAAGTTTTTGTATTAAGCCATTTAAACAATTCGAAAGCGCCTTTGTGTCATATGTGAAATTATCAAATAAAATATCGGATAGAAATATTTACGTATATAATAAAAATTTTATATATTTACTATGTAAAATTATAAGAAACAGATAATTTTTTTAAATCGGTGTAAAATTACATTATATATAAAATTTTTCAACATTAAACGTGGATTTAAAATATTGTGATTAAATTGCATATTTCAATATTATACCATTAATAAATTAATCAATATTGTGAAATTTTCTTTTTTTTGAAAAATTATTATGCAAAAAATGTTATTAAAATGGCATTTTTTTTTGTTTACAACATTTAACAAGAACTTAGTTCTGGTTCATTCCTAAGGGTTTCAAATTTTCATAATTATTCATATTATATTAGATAATCAGTATTCTTTACTTAAAAACCTATTTTTCAAATAATTTGATTTTTTGTGAATAAATTCTATAATTAAATTTTAGTTTTTAATGTCACAATGTTTATTTTTATGTTATTTGAAAAATAAATATCAAAAAACAAAAATGAAATCATAGTAGTTACCAATATTCTAATGTAGAGTAGTTATAAGTCGATATTAAAATTTTTGTATTAGAATATGTAACGAAAATTAAAAGGCCCCGTTTTCTTTTCACTGCAATACGCTCTGTAGTTAATGAAATTACAACGATCATTAGCAAAAGCAGTATGTATTTAATTTATAAAAAATAAAGTGTTAGTGCATGCAATTTTCTTGTTTGACACAATTGCAATAATTTATAATTTTGATAATTACAATAACTGAAATTTACGAATTATATAAAAAATATTTTTCAAAAAGGAAACGAAAATAATTTTAATTCATAAGGGCTGAATATCAAATAAATAAATGTAATTAATTAAAGAAAATTTTGTAGTCGTACAAAAGTGCTATATTATTTTTGGTAGAATCATAGTTATAACTTGACTGGCGTTTACATTTAAATATTTGCACTATAATACTATTATTATTATTTTGATTATTACTATTATTATTATTACTATTTTTAATGTATTGTAGTTTTTTTACTGTTTTTGTTTGAATTTTTTGAAATAATGAAAGAAACAAATTATTTTTCTAATGTACTGAAAGAAGTTTAAATCTAAAAAAACGAATTATTTTTTTTAATAAATAAGTTTTTGTGCGAAAAAAAATAATATATATATATATATATAAATATATGTTAATTGATTATACATGTGGATATATTGTATAACTTTTATTAAATAAAAACGAAATATTTTGAGAAATAGTAAAATAATTGTTTTTTACTGAATAATTTTTATATAAAAAATTGTGTACTTTCCCGATAATTTCAGTATTTCTCATTAGGCACGGAAAAATTTTTGAAGTTAATTAAAAAAGTATAGTTTTTTTTAATTTTATTAATTAACAAAATTATTAAATTATAAAAAAAGAAAAAAGTAATTAATTGAATGAGATGCATTTATAAATAAAAATCAAAAGACAAATAATAAAAAAAAAACAGAAATAACTTATTCAGAAATTAGATTTTAAACATTACAACTCTAAACTTGTGCAGCGGCTATGCTGAACGCAAAACTTTTGGATAAGTATTTATACAGCTAAGTACTTTAACATCAATAAGAACTTTTATCAAAAAGTAAAATCAAAAACCATAAAAGTACACTAGTTGTATATAATCCGGCCGCTAAGCCAACGCTTGCTTGAAAACCAAAATTCGCAACAATAAGATGTGCTAATCCACCATAAATTAATATTAAAATACCATTCGTTATACACATTGGATATTTGACGTCCAACCATTCTGAGTGTCTCATACTGGCTTTGAATACGAAATCCTGCAAAAACAATGATATGGCTTGTCCAAATCCAAGAAAAACGGATGAAACGCTCAATAATAGTTTCGATTGTGAAAAGCTAATAGCTATAATGGAAAATTACTTTGATTACATATGTTTTTTATTGAGATTCTCTAACCAATCTTACAAATCAAAGCTAAAGATTTAGCAATACATCCTAAAACATGCCATTCAATTTTCTTTTTTACCAATGAATGACCAAATCTTGGAGTCATTAATGAAAAACACATCCACGGAAATGCTATTAAAGAATATAAAAATGGAATTTCAGCAAATTTCAAATTGTGCAAACGAATTGCAATTCCTGGTAATACAGTTAAACACATAACGTAAGAAAATATATCTGTTGAATTCAAAAATGTTGTAGGATAAAGCTTTGATACACCTAGAGCTCTGTGCATGGGTTTTAAACAGTAATCAAGAATTTTTCCACAAAATGATTGTTTTACTGCTTTCATTACACCAAGAAAACGTTGAAAGCGTGAAATTCTTTCTTGTTGTAAATTATCAACTTTTATATCTTCAATTTGATTACTTTCGTTTATTGTAATGCCATTTAAAGATTTTGATGAATGCAAAACTTCAAAACTAATTCGACGATCAATAGTAACTGTACTAGAACGAACTGTTGATGAAACATTTTCATCTTCTTCCGGTATAATTTCCATTATTTCAACTCCATTTGGATTAATATAACCCATAAAATTATCTTCCTGATCTAAATTCATAAAATTATAATGAAGCTCTTGTAAATTTGACATAGTTCGTGCCATTGGACTTCTCCAAAAATGTTGTAATTCAATATTATCTAAATTATCTAAAATATTGGGGTTTGATTTACTAATATGTTGTGTAAATGGTTGTAAAGTATCAAATCTAGGTTCTGATAATGGTGTTGGAATTAATGATTGAGCTATTGGTGCTACTGGTGCAATTTTTCTTGCTAAAATATCTTCTCTTTGTTGTTTTAAAATATCTTCAGTAGTTCTTGTTACTAATAACGCTAATGGTATCATATTTATTAATAATGAAGCCATTAAAAATATAGCTTGAGCAATCCCATATAAAGTTCGTACACTACAAAAAACAAACGACAAAAATAATTGACAAAATGCTTCTCCGCATACATGTATTGTTTTTCGTACATATTTATCGTCACGTGGTCGTACCGCTTCAAGAACTCGATGCGTTCTGGCCATCACTAAGCTAGAACCAATTCCTACAAAAAAAAAAAAAAACAAATTATAAATTTTGTTAAATTTCGTTTTTTGGTAAATTTTGATAATCTAATGAGCTACATAATTTCTCATTAATATGAAAGAAATTACACATTTTTTTCATTAAATAGTGAAATATTTGAAAAATGCTAAATATAAATTTTATCTGTACATTATTCTATTTACATTAGAGCATTTCATAAAATTTTATGTACCTATGTCATATACTACTTATGAATTTATAAATTTCCTTAATAGCTCATAATTTCCATGCTGCATATACAACATATACCTTATTTTCATTTGTACAGTATTGCATATATTTGATCGTATGTACATATATACATATATTCACAATTTCTGCCAGTAAAAACATTTCTTAAAGATTTTAATTAAGTTCAATTAAAGGTCGTTAAACTAACAACGGAACTGAATTTATAATCGCTTGTAAATAAAATTATTTTTAAACTACATTGTCCAGAATACGGTTCATCTTGTGCAGTACGTAACTACATATTCTATTGGAATTACTTCTACTAAACGGAATAAAGTACAATAAAAAAAAGAATAAATTTAGTAAGCTATGTACATAATATTATACTTATGTATGTATGGATGTGTAGTTACATTTTGTAGACCCCCGCAATTCGTAAAATAATTTCCTTTAATATCATAAATACAATTTAAGATGACCAGATCTTTTTTTGTCTGTTGTCTCTGCATCAGAATATTTTCAACGAAACAGAAATATTCGGTCAATATATAGATTTTTGTATTTTATAATGTACATACATATAGATAATTACGTAGTACGTATTTTTAAATGGTAATTTTCTATACTACAATTGTATTAAAATGTGAATTGAAAATTGCAATAAAATTGTATATTTATATAATTCAAGAATTGCAACTCATAAGCTGAATCGTGTATTAAGACTGTATTACAATTTTGTAAGCAAGAAACATTTTAATGGCAAAAGCTTTGTGTTCTGCATTTCTAACATAGATACATACATTTAGTGTAATTATTTTAGCGCTATTAATATTCATAATTTTCATATTTACATAATTTATTTTTCCTCTAAATTAGTTCAGATTAATTGACTTCAAAATTGCAATAATACGGACTTAATACAAAATTCAGCTTATCAGTTGTTATTGCTGAATTGTGTACCAATGCAGTATTACTACAATTTTGAAGTCACGGATTATTGAACAACATTATGAGTCTAAATAAAGTATATATTTTTGAATTCGATCTTATTTGCTTATCATATTCATTCAAATATACTATATTTTTTTTGATATCAATATTTCATATGGTTCTAATACATTTAAACAGACATATGTTCATTATGTAAATACATCATATTAGTCATAAGATAACAAAGTCTTAAAAAATAACAAAAGTATAGCTGGCTACTAAGTAAATTATTAATTTTTAGTTTTTTAATATTTGTTTTTTTGTTTATTTCATAAAATTTGTCTACAAACGATAATAAGATAAAAATATGAAAACTGAAAATAGATTATAATTATAAAGAAACCAAAGTTTATACATACATACATACATTCGTTGTGTAGGAAAATTTAACCAATTAATAATCAAGATAGATACATATGTTGATTATTTATTGTTCTAGGTTCTAATTTTGACTAACTTGTAAAGGGGAATTGCTTACGTATGTTACAATAGTAGTTTGATTGGGTATCTATTAAAATGCAAATTTAACATGAATTTGAATATTCAGCAATTGAATTTGTATTGCTGAATAATTGCCGTTAGATCTGCATTTTGATAAATGCCCATTGTGTTTTCAAAAAATTTAACAAAATAAATTTAAAATGAATTTAAGACAAAATTTTCTCTATCTTATTATTTATTACAAACGGAGCAAGAAAACTATGATATACTAGTTTTGTACTATATTTATTTTGTTAGAAAAAGAAGACGCAAGTAAAAATAAAAACGAATAAAAAAAAATTTGAGAATATTTTAAATTTCATTTACCTCCAAATAAACCGTAGACAATGACAGCAATTACTTGTGTTGTTGTTGTTATTGTTAACCAAGCTGATGAATATAAACAACCACATATAGTTAATGCTATAAAAACAATAACAGTAGCACATATAATAACTTTACGATGTTCATTCTCCGGTTGTATAATACCATTACAATTTTCAACTGGACTCATTAAAATTGATTGACAAATTTGACCAATTGCTTGATAAATAATTGGCGGCCATATTCTCATTACAAATTCATAATTACTATCAACAATAATACCATAAAGATAGGCTGGAGTTGCGATAAATGCCTAAAAGTATGCAATTAAGACTATCACTATTATATTTTGTTTTGAATAATAATTATTTTGTTTAAATTATACATACTACAATTTTAAAAAATTACTAAATAACTTATTTTGACGTTAGAGTTATGTTTTTATTTTATGGCCACTCAAATTAAGAAAGAATTAGTTTTGATCTACATAAATGAGCAAATTTATTTAATGTTTGGTTGAACAAACATGTAACTGTATGTTGCTTTTAGTAAGAGTATAAAAACTGCAAAGAACATAATAATATTCGTACAAACATTTGATTTATTCCATTAATAGATTAACTTACTAAGCAAGGTAAATTAATAAATAGTATAGTAAAAATTTTTATTTTTATGATCTGAGTATGGAAGAAAAGGTTAAATTTTTATATAAAGGTCTAAATTCTTAGATATGAGTTTTTGCGATTTATTCAAAAATAAAATTCTTATTGCTGAACAAGTCATATTCAATGTTAGATTAATATTTTAGTAAATGGCTTTTTTTTATTATATTCAATTCTCTTTGCGTTGCAGTAATTAAAACAAGCCGTATTTCGAGATAATTAAGAACTTTCAAACAATTACGATAATAACATTTTATGTTTTTAATTCTTTTTCTTTTTGTTTTTAATAAATAATTCAAGTTACGTGTATTGCAAACCCACATAACAGGTACTTTTGTTGAATATGCTTTTTAATTATTTGTGGACGTATTCGTCGTCTTGGCGCACCAATTACTGGCCCGGTATCCTTTACTTTAACAGCAACAGTAACAGCTTCCATATTATTCTAATTTATTGTTAAAAATTATTGTGAACTTTAATTTCTTATTTCTATTTAATTATTTCTTTTACAGACTATTAACCTATATATTTTTTGTTTTGTTTTTGTACTGTGATTAAACTTTATATCCAAGAAACACATCCGCGCACGCATACACTAAAATTATAATTTTATATTTCGTATTTTGTTTATTAATTTTTTTACTTTTTAGAAATTTTATACGTATTTCTTTTATAATTATTTCTAAATAGAATAAAAACAAAGAAAAAAAAATATAAATGTAAAATTTCATAAATTAAAATTAATTTTTTTAATTCTAATTAAATTTTTACAATTTAAGTATGAAATGTAAAAATTTTTTAATATCATCCTTTTCTAGACCACGATTCCGATAATACTAAGATGTATAGATGTACATAAATTCTTTGAGTGATAAAATAAAAAAAAAACAGAAAAGAGAAACGTAGAGGGCTTAAAACCAATTTTGCTTTTCTGTTAATTTTTCACTTTTTTTCTCGTTAGTTGTCACTTTTCTTCTCATTTTTATTACTCTTGTTTTGTCTTAAAATAAAATGTTGTTGTTGCTATTTTTTGTTCTCTTCATTTAATTTTTGATAATAAAGTTTTGTTTACGATGATGTGTGCGGTGGTGACAACAATGATAAAGCGATGTTTTCTTTTGTATATTTGCACATACATGCGGTACATACTCGTATATTTAAAAACATACAAATAAGTCGTATATATATACGTATTTATGAAAATCATATTCTTTATGTAGTTTTAACAAGTTGATCTGTTTTTCTTGTTGATCAATCATCGCTACTAACTATCATCATTTTGATATACCATTCTTCATAAATCTTTGATAACAATATTTACTATAATTTATTTGCATAGACAACACAACTATATAATATAATAAGACGTATTCAGAAATGTGTACTCTAGAAAAAATTTAATATATGCATGTATAATAATAAAATATATTGCTAATTATATTCATATATATATGTTGTATATACATACGTACAAAAATTAGATAAACGTCTTAAATTCTTTAAGTGTACATACATTAAGTGTATATTATGCATACCTATCTGGCTATGTCGTTACACATCTGATACATACATAATGTGTACAAGTATATATGTATATAAAAAATATCGGTACGAAAGCTTTCATTGTTTACTTTTGTTTTTAATATAGTTTAATTTGAAAAATATGAAATTTACTCTCAACTTTAGATTTAGGTTTGCAATATACTTCCGAAAAGAGTTACAAAAACTGGAACTAAAACTAATTGTACAATAATTATGTTACACAGTTGATTAATCAGTATATTAATTATAAAATAATTATATAGTTAATTATGTAACTCTACTATATAGCAGGGCGTATAGTATTCCTACCATTTTATTAGTTTTAAAGATTAGCAAAATTTAATTTTTATGACAGTTCAAAACTCCAAATATATTTTAATAAGAATAACTAAGTAAGCGTTTTACAATATTTATAATTTAAATATGTAATTAAAAATTTTAATGCCTCCTTTAATTCTTTGTAGAATTTTTAATTAAGCGTATAATTTCATTCTAATTTTAATGGTTTTTTTATTCTTCTCTTCCTAAAAGTATGCAATGAGCGATAAATTAATAAATTAAAAGAATAATAATAACTTTATGTAGTAAGACATCGTTTAAAAATAAAACAATTGTAAGCAATTAAGAGAAATTTTCACAAAAATCTGATAAGAACTTGTAATTAAGTTCAAATGAAAAAAAGTTTGGCTATTTTTGAAATTACATGCATGCATACTATTTTGCATTGATATTCAAAAGAATGAAGTTATTAAAAATTTTGAGAAAATCTTGTAATTTTTTTTGTTCTTCTCTCAGAACCTTGAGCTTTCAAAAGGAGATATTTTTCGTGCTTAGTATTCACAAATCTATTGCAGTAAAATAATGACGTATTACAATACAAAGAATGAGTGGTGCAAAACAATAAGTATAAGTTTTAGCAATACAATCGATAAAAGATTTGTTTTTAGATAAAAAATTTTGATGATAGTAATTTCTTATTGTAATTATTAATATGAATAGTATAACTATTAAGTTAGTTATAATTATTAATATTAAATTTTATAATTAATTTTTAAATTATTTGTTTTAAAATCGTTTACCATAAATCAAAATTAATACAAATAAATAAAATTGTTGATTAATAAGAATAAAAAATACCTTATGCTAACAATGATAATATAGTAAAAAAAAAGATTACTGTATACAAGTACATATACATATTCTTTGACTGATCAAGAAATTCTGTTACTAGATTTTAAAGACAATATACTCCATAATTTATTTTTGTAAGTGCAAACCATTTCAATTACATATTTGTCGAAAAACTTATATAGTTATTTTTTTTTATACATGCATTTATTCTAAAATAATTTTATATAATCTTCAAATTACAAAATACACATTTCAAATGAATGGTTTAAGTTAAAATAACATAATAAATGATTTTAAAAGATTTCAGCCCCAACATTTTCTAAAATTAAAAGATCATTTGAAGCGATGTCAATTGATTCAGTGTTAGTGTTAGATTCTGGTGAAATCGTCGTAACAATTAAATTTATATTGTTATCATCACCTTTTGTCACATTTGAATTAAGATTATCATCAGAATTGGTGACTTTTATATTTGCAATTGTAGTAACAATTTCTTCACTACTCTCTTTTGATTCAATACTTTCTTTTGATTCACTAGATTTATTTGTATTTGTTACAGTTTTTATGGTCGTTTCCGTTAATTGATTACTAATTGTACTTTCATTAATTGAACCCTGTGTTGTTTCTGAATTTCTTTCACTATTTTCAGTCGGATTTTCTTGCACTGTAATAGTTGTTGAAACGATTTCTTCACTGCTATTATCTGATTCATTACTTTCATTTGATTCACTAGAATGTTTACGTGATTTTATTGGATTTTCATTAGTTTTTGTTATTTCATCTGTATGATTCTCAACAGTAGATTCTATAATTGATTCCTGTGTTGTAGTATCTGAATTATTATCGATTACTTCACTTGAATTTAAATGAATTGGTCTTTCTGTTGTTGCAGTTGTTGTTGTTGATATTTTTTCATTACTGTTACTTAAAGATTCATTACTTTCAATTGATTTACTATTTGAAGAATCCGATTCATTCTTTTTTATTTCAGAATTACTTGACAGAATATCATTTTTTTCATCATTATTTATTGGAATAACATTTTTTGATTCTATTTTATTCTTGGATTCATCTGAACTACTACTCGATTCACTAGATTGACTTGTTTTTTTGTTTTCAATTTCAGTAATACGATTTTCAATACTCTCTGAAGATTTTGAATCAGGATCATGAAGACTTTTTAAATGTTTTGAAAATTTATTTGGTCTTGCATCGGATTCATGTAGAATCTGTAATTTTAATTTAAAAAAATAAGATAATTAAATATATGTATAATAAAAAAAATTATAATAAAATAAAATATTTTAATAAAAATTAAGTACCGAAATTATTAAAATTAATGAAAATACGAAAAAAATCTTCATTTTTCGTTTTTAAAATTTAATAATTCAAAAATATTTTTAAAATTAGAGAATTTCACGATATTTAATGTGCAAAACTCATTTAATAACTGAATTAAAATGGGAATTCATTCATTATTATTAAGGCTATTTGGTGAAATGGTGTTAAAATGATTACAAAAATTTTCTTATACAAATAAATTTATACAAATATAAAAATAAATATTATATTTTTAGTATTAATGTAAATGCCCATTTAAATATTTGTTTGAAAAAATATTTGATTGATAAGAAAGGATGCTTTTGCCTTTTTTAAAATTATAAAATTATTCACTAAGCACTAAGAAAATATTGAATTTTTTTCTTTAATTTTGAAGATCTTTTATAAATATTCAATTCTTAATAACGCCCACCGAAAATTTTCAAATCAATAATTAATTTTATATATTTTTCTTTTCATTAGAAAAATATTATCAGAATTATCAATTATTTTTAAAATTTTTATTAATAGCCAAATGTAAATATAAAATTATCAAAATATTTTATTTTTCCAAAATATTTTATTTTTTGATTTTTAAAATAATTACAACGTAAATTTCTTACCAAAAGATGTATAATATGAGATTCTAATTACAAATTGAAATCATTTCTAAACACTAGCTATATCTGAAGTGTCTCAAAGAATAAGAATAAGAATTTCACCTAAAGAATAAGAATTTAATTTCTTCAAA
Source organism: Condylostylus longicornis (assembly GCF_029603195.1). Taxonomy (NCBI): domain Eukaryota; kingdom Metazoa; phylum Arthropoda; class Insecta; order Diptera; family Dolichopodidae; genus Condylostylus; species Condylostylus longicornis. The sequence goes on from NW_026577982.1 coordinate 12,987,853, forward strand.
ATTTAATACTGCTTTATGGTGACATAATGTTTACTGCAGTAATTGTTATAATGAAGTCGGAATATGGTATTTTTCAAATATGATGATCAAATGGAAAATTTATTACGATGGTTAAGAAAAATAAAACAGTAAAAACAATACGAAGAGAAAGTTTTCAGTTTTAAAGAAGATAATTCTTTAAATTATATACGTATACCTAACGCAGTAAATCTTATCACAATCATAGTAAGATAAGAATATTTTTTGAGCAAGAATAAATCTACAATTTATTTGCGTATATAAATATTGCTATTTATGATAAGGTTATAATAAGTTTATGTTGTTTTTATTTTATATCTTATGATTCATGAGATATAAAATATATGTATATGAAATCTGTAACTATTTCAAATATTAAAAATACTTAATTAATTTACTTGTGTAATGCAAGTAAATAAATATTATGACTTCATAATTTACATTACGAGTACTAACGCTTATTTTTATAGGAAATACAGATGCGAAATGACTTAAATTTTTGGTAGGAACATGATGTGAATATATTTCTATATGTATATAGGTAGTAAATGAATTCCAATATTTATCACAAAAATTAATAAAATTTAAATTTTAAATATGTTATTAAAAAATTAAAATTAAAACTGCTATGCCGTCTATAAACTGTAAAATTTTGTTATTGAATTTCGTTCATTAGAAAACCCGTTTATGATCTAAAATAGAAATCACATAAATTTCATATTTTCTTAAAAAACACATACCGCTATAATGTTCTAGTACGTTATGATATTTAATACTTATATGGTATTGAATTAAACAGATTTATTTGAAATCTTAAAACAGATAAACGAATTTTCTTAAGATTTTGATTTTAGATCATAAATTTAGGTTCTTGAGATCAAAAATAAGCAAAATCTAATGTATATAAAATAATCAATATCCAACGTTAATAATTTGCTCAAATATAATAAGATATATAGGAAAAAATAATAAAAAAAAAAAATTTCATATTGAAAATTTTTGTAAGTTAACGCTATTTTATACGCTTTTCTGACTAAATATGAGGTGTGAAATCACTTGTCTTATAGGATGAGTTCAATACAGTTCAATAAAGTTCTTAAAAAGTTTAACAACATTTGACCTAATACTAATAATCACACACAGTAAAATTCTTGTATATGAAAGTAATTTATTCCAGTTTGAATAATTATAAAAATGTACTTCACAAATATATATATATGAATAAATGTATGTATTTATGTATATGTTATTGTACAATTTTTAAATATTCTTGTATTATTTTGGAAATTGAATGAAAACTTATTAACTCTTTTAGAATTGAAATAATTCGTACATCTTTGTATTCGAATACACAATAAAAGAAGGAAATAAATTCGTATCTGCCTGCATAATTTCTATCTGTCGCTAACGAAACTATTACAAAAGGGTTAATCAAAATTTTAATAACATATAATTTTTGAAAATTGTGACACAGCATTATAAGTACAATTAATTTTCACCCGCTATCGGATAATATTATACATTTTTACATTGATAACAATTACTTAAAATATCTTAGTTTATTAATTGCTTGAAATATCGCAGTAATAATATTGGCAGTAAAATAGAATGGGATTGATGTTAGATAATCGTATACAACTTTTATTATATAATTTGTAAATCAAGTTTACTCGGAAGTATTAAAGGGTTAAAGTAAAAATATTTCTCCTAAAATAAATTCGCGTAAAATTTCAAAAAAAAAAAAATAATTATACATTCAATGTAAATACATACATAACATTCTTTTTGCTAAACATTTTTTTGTTTTTTATTTAGCATTCATTTTTCTTATACACAATCATATTATTGTAGAAATGATTAAATAATATTGTATCCTGTAAAATATTTAAATAACCTTGTTACTTACAGACCAATAAGTTACTCAAAATAACAACACAATGTATTTAGAATTAAAATTTTAAAAAAGTAAGAGTTGAGTAAATATATATATATATTTATATGTAGGGATTTATTAAGAAAATCATTCATCTCCGTTATCACCACCCATGTTCGTCATAGTTTCAAGATGAAAAAATATTCAACCTCTTTCTAAATCGTTTTTTTTGTTCTTGTTACTGTATAGTCACAATATTACAGATCTATGCAAACACATTTTCATTCATAACACTTTAAAATTGTTGTACCTAAAAGAAAAATACATTTAAATTTAGAATGAATGTGGTGTTATCTAGACGATATCTATGAAATTTACTGCAAAATCATAAATTAGTGTAAGAATGTCATTTAAAAAACGATGATAATGATTATGATGATCGTTAGCTAATTGCTACAGAACTATATATAAGATTTTTTTTATCGTATTTACATTATCTTGAACGTAAGAGAAATTTAAATAATAAAATGTTCAAAAATTCTTTATATTTTTTCTTTTTTTTTTTTTTGACATCTAAACATACATAGGAGTAAGTATGTATGTGTTTATATGAAGAAGATGGTATCCATAAATGATAATTTTTTTTTTAGAATATTAAGCATAAATAATTTTTTCTTGCTATAAATTAGACTAGCAAAATTTTAAATTATCCAGTATACGAATCGAATTCGAAAAACGAACTAAAAATGAAACAATTTGCATTTTACAGTGCTGTCCTTGTGATAGCGGTAAATATAGAATTTTTTAATAAATAATTAATTGTGTTTTAATACAATAATATGAATTTTTTATTTGGAAGAAATTTATATAATAAAATATTAAAGGATTACATAAAAAGGATATCAAAGTGATTAAAAAAAATCCATAGAAAGATTTTGTGAAATTTTGTAATTTTTGACTTTTCTATTTGGTTTTTGTGTAATGGTGTAAATTAAATCTTTACAAAATTGTTTTAACACAATTGCAAAATATGAAATATTGCTATGTAAATGATAAAATTATAAAAAATAACATATAGTGTTGATACCGATTGATATCGCAAAATTTTCTGTAATAATTTCAGTTTTACTTATAATTGTTCTAACGAATTGTTCTATTGAATATTATTTATTTATTCATATAATTTGTTTAAATTTCTATAGAATTTTATAATTCAACCATTAAAATCATAATTTACTCAAGTAGTGACAAAGTAGTGATTTAGAATGTCTTCATTGAAATTTTTGTTAAAAAGTTTTCTAGACTGCTTTTTATTTTAATAAAATTAAATTGAAATCAAATTAAGAAAATTTACAATTTAAAATTATAATTTGCTATCCTTTTTATTTAATATTTTGCTAAAGTTTTTAATATATACATGCATCCTTAATTTTTTTCCAATTTTACAGTACTCGACTTTAGCATCTACTCAAAATCAGATTGATTGCAATGGTAGGTCATCAATATGTTTGGGACCATTAAGTTATAAAAATTGTGCTGATAATGGAAACGGTGTTATGACAGCAAATGATGAACCAGCTCAATTATGTCCAACCGGATATAGATGTGCAAGTGTTGGTCGTGACGCATGTATGCCAATAAATCCAACCAGAGCTAGTAGATCTTCTGCTGTTGAAAATGTTACTCAAACTGCCGAACAAGCTGTAACTGATATAAATAATGATAATTTAAATATTGATGCAGCTGAACCAGTAAATAGTGCCAGTTTAGTAGATGAACCTGTTATTTCAGTCAGCCCAGATGAATCAGTAGCAAATCAAACTGAAGGAAATAATGTAGAACTTATTGAACAAACTAGTGAAACTCAAATCACTCCAGATAATGTAACAGAAATAGTAATCGTATCTGTAACAGAAGTACCTTCTGAGGCACCAACAAATTCGAACATAGTAGTAACAACAACTGTATTGCCAACAGAAACCAGTGAACAACCTATTTTTTCTTCAATTGATTTAGAAAACTCGACTGTTGTTGATCAACCCAATGAAAATGCAAATGGAAACCTAGAAGGAATAGCAGGAGAACAACCATCCATGGGAAATCCAGGTGAATTAAATCATGGAGATATTGCATCAAATGCTACCGAGGCTGGAGAAGTATTTTCACCTGCTACTGAATTAGTAAATCAAGCTACTGAAGCCTCGGTTCCCCCAACAGAGGTTTCTGTTAAAGAAACAAGTCCATCTACAGGCACCACAATAATTGAAGTTTCAACAAACTCACCTCAAAATGAAGTGGTAGATACACTTTCCACAAATCCTTTAGAACCAGTTTCCCAAGACCCAATAGATCCAGCCCAAACTGAAGTTGCTCCTATAAATCAATCAGAAGTTTCTCTTCAAAGCCAACAACCAAACATCGCTCCAGATGAAAACGTTGTAGGAGCAGTTCAAGTGGACCAAAGCACTGCTCAAAGTGCACCAGAAACTCAAAACGTCGCATCTAATGATGCTCAAGCTAATCAAGATGCAACAATTCAAGATACCGTTGCTGGACAAAATGATTTAAGTGTGCCAGCACCTGTCGAAGCTGTCAATGTAAACCAGGTTGAAGAAACAATTCCACATGAACAACCTCTTTCGATTCCAGAATCACAAAGTAATATAAATGAAGAAAATCAGTCTCCTAGCGTACAACAAGCAAATATTGCTCAAAGTGGACAACCAGATCCGATTGAAGGACAAACAGCTAATATTCCACAAAGTGAACAATCGTCCATTGGTGAAAATACAACATCTCAAGGTGAACAAGTCAATTTAAGTCAAAATTCCGATCCGTCCTCTCCAAATGAACCTACTGTTCAAAGCCAAACTGAACTAAGTGAACAAACTCAAAGCACAGCTGTTATTGGAACCATTCTAGACAGCTCCACAACAAATGAACAAGGTAGTGTAATAGCAAACTCAAATAGTATTACAAATGATCCTTTAGTAAATTCAGTTCAAGCTGAATCGGCTAGCACCGGTGTTGTAAGTGAACAGGAAACACCAATTCAAGAACAAACAGATACCCCCACACAAGCAGAGGGAAACAATGTAGAGCAAGGAAGTCCAAGTGGCTCAACCCAAAATGAAGTAGGAACTTCAAATCAAGCTGGATCAACAAATCCGGTTATAGATTCACAAAATAGTGCAAACCAAAGGCCCGTAAGCAGTCCGACACAAGGTTCGCAAACCGACTCAATTAGCACTTCCCAAGGAGAACAAATCAATCCAACACAACTACAAACGAATGTGCCTCCACAAGCTCCCTCAAGCGATGCAGATCAAAATGTATTAACCAGCCCAGTTCAAAATGAAACCGTGATTGAAGATAATGGAGTAATTCAGGGATCACCAAATAATTCAGATCAAGAACAAGTGAATGTAAATCAAAGCGGTTCTAATAACCAAAACAAACCAACTGCAGCTCAAGGTGAACCAATTAATCCCACTCAAGAGCAAGTAAATACCCCCTCGGAATCCTCAAATAATGCTGCAAATCAAGGCCAAGGAATTTCAAACGAATTCGCAAATCAAGGTTTAAATGAATCAGCTGGCGCAGTTGAATCGACACAAAATAATTCTATTCAAGGACAAACCGGAAATTCTATGCAAAATGAGCTATCAAACGTTAATCAAGGAGAATTAGGTAGCACTTCCCAAAGCGCACAGGGAGTTTCGAATAACGTAGAACCAACTAAGCCCATTCAAGGAGAGCAAACATATCCTGTTCAAGAGCAGACAAATGTTCAATCACAAGGTTCTCAACATGGTTTACAAAATCAAGGCCAAGCAGGATCTTCCACACAAGGGCAACAAACGAGTGTAGCTACAGATGGGTTAAGTGGCTCTGCTCAGAGCGCATCAGCAAATCCAATCAGTAATGAGTCCGCTAATACAGCACAAAGTCAATCAGACAGTTCCGTTCAACAGCAGACAGGTGTCAATAACCACGACTTGCAAGGTGTAGCAAATCAAAACGGACCAGGTAACACAGTGCAAAATGAGCCTGAAAACCAAATTTTAGGCGGCTCATCTAATACAGTCGAAATTGCACAAGATAGACCAATAGAAGGACAAATTGGTACTTCCGCTCAAGGTGAAGCAGGTAATGTCAACGGACTTAGTGGTTCTACTCAAAATGTACCACCAACCACAAGTAACGTTGAATCTATTAACACAGTTGCAGATCAACAAACCCATCCAGTTCAACCAGCCTCTTCTCAAGACAACTTAAATCAGTCCGGATTGGAGAATCCCGCTCAAAATGCAAGTCCAGATTTAGGAGCGACAGCCACCATTGCTGGAAGTCCGTCAATTAATTCAGCCCAAGGAATTCCAGAGGTCCCTGCACAAAACGGACAAGAATATGTGCCGGACGCAGGACCAACTGGTTACCCAGCTGCCACAGTAAATGGTGAATCAACCAGCACAGCACAAAACAAGCCTAATGATTCAACACAAAATCAATCTGGTATTTCTAATCAGAATTCACAAGGCGGCATTGATCAAAATGGTTTAATAAGTCCGGTTCAAGGTGGAAATGCTAGCCCAAGCGAAAGTGGTACAACTAATGCAGGTTCGCAAGGAAGTTCAATCCAGGATCCATCAAACCAGTCACCATCAAATCAGCAAATCGGTACACAAGTCGGTTCAAGTGCTTTACTTCCCAGTGCTCCTAACAGTTCAACAAGCCAAATTCAAGAACAGCAACATAATCCTATTCAAGGTGGACAAATCAATCCAGTTCAAAGTGGTTTAACCGGTTCGAATCAAATTGGATCAACAGGTACTTCTCAAGGCAGCGGTATTCAATCTCAGGTAGGCGGTACCGCACAAAATGGACAGACTACCGGTGTAGATGAACAACCAACAGTTTCCAATCAAAACAGTTTGAGTGGATCAGTTGGACCAAACCAAGGCCAAGATATTAGTCCAGTTCAAGGGCAATCAACCACTTCAGTACAAAATCAACATGGAACTGTTGGCGGAAATGGAATTGGAAGTCCAATTTCAGGTATATCAACAACTAATCCTGAAAGTCAATCTGAAAGCGCTTCTACTGGAGAACATATCCAAGGGCAATCAACCACTTCAGTACAAAATCAACATGGAACTGTTGGCGGAAATGGAATTGGAAGTCCGATTTCAGGTGTATTAACAACTAATCCTGAAAGTCAATCTGAAAGCGCGTCTAGTGGAGGACATGTCCAAGGCCAATCAACCACTTCAGTACAAAATCAACATGGAACTGTTGGCGGAAGTGGAATTGGAAGTCCAATTTCAGGTGTATCAACAACTAATCCTGAAAGTCAATCTGAAAGCGCTTCTACTGGAGAACATATCCAAGGACAATCAACCACTTCAGTACAAAATCAACATGGAACTGTTGGCGGAAGTGGAATTGGAAGTCCAATTTCAGGTGTATTAACAACTAATTCTGAAAGTCAATCTGAAAGTGCTTCTACAGGAGGACATGTTTCATCAGTACAATCTCAGTCAGGAGCTCCAACTCAAGCTGCAGAAGGACATGTAGTACAAGGCAATCAAGGGGATCTTGGCATTAACGGACACAATAATCCAACTCAAGGTGGTTCCACTAGTAACACAATCAATAACGGAGTACAACAACAAAGTTCTTCGCAATCATCTGAGTCAGATCAATCAGTAGAATCAATTGAAAGTAACGAAACTGTTGAAAAAATAAATAATAATGTTGCAGAAAATGCGAAAAGCCCAGAATCTGTAGAATCTGATGAAGAATCAAGCGAAAGCAAAACAAATGAAACAAAAAATTCTTCTGAAACTGTTGAGTCTAAAGAATCTAATGAAACCTCTGAAGAAACTAATGAAGCTAGTAAAGTTTCTATATCTAAACAATCTAAAGAAACTTCAGAAGAAACTAAAGAAACCAGTGAAACTGATGAATCAGATGATAATTCAAGGAATAATTTTGGACTCCATCCTGCCCTACGTAATAATAAAAATTTAAGAGAACAAATTTTAAAAAAATTGAAAAAATTTGAATGCAACGAAGAAGGTGTATTTGCCGATCCAAAAAGTTCTCATAAATACTACATTTGTAACTTGAAAGATACTAAATTAATTAAAAATCACATGAAATGCAATAAAGATCAAATATTTGATACTACGAATTTAACTTGCATACAGTCAACACATTAGAATTAAATAAAATTATAATCGCATTGTAAAAATATTGTAGAAAATTTGTACAGCATAATAAAAATAATACGAGCATATTATTTGAGTTTTTTATTTGAAATTCGATATTATAAAATCATAAATAAAAGGTTACTTTGAAATATTCATCTAAAGAGGTCCTTGTTATCATAATACACTTTTCTGGTTCTTAATATACGATAAATCAAACGGTTTATTTATTATTCTTTCACTATATTGGGGATTCTATCTGTTGGCATACAGTAGAATTTTTCATATAAAAAGTTTTTGAAATAAATCGTTTAGATCGAATGAAATTTAGACATTTTGTAACTATTATTCATAATTATTATTTCATACGCTTCCATAAACAAATTACTGTGTGCATGATAGATTCATAACGGAAAATGTTCATTTACATTACTTTTGCAAAATTCAATTATATAACTATCACATTATTTGACCTAAATTTAAACTCATTTAAAAAAATTCATTTTATTAACAAATTTACTGGAATTTCCTTTTTATATTCCAAAGATTGTTAGATTTCATTAAAATTTATGATTAATTTTTTAAAAATTTACCTTAGGAAGCATAGCCACATTTAAAGAGCACATTCTGTATATACATGCAATTTTGACCATCCTCTGCATTATAATAATTTTAATTATTATAAAAATTTATTTTACTATTCTTTTTATAATTTTCTTTCGTTATTATGCAAGTGTTGATTATCTTCAATACCGCGTAATCGTACCTAAAATAATTTCAATTTTCAATATTATTTTTTTTTAATGCAGTTCAACCAACTTATGCAATAATAATTTTAACGAATATTGTAATTAATCAAAGTTAAATTCAAAGCACGTTTATAGAATATTTTACTAAAATAAAAAAAAAGAGTTACTTATGGTATAATAATAATAACAATAGTAAATTTATTTGCGTAAGAATTAAAAAACAGAAATAAGTGGAGTATTTTTCTGTTTGACCTCTACACTCTTTTTATATATGGACGGGATAGTCTTTTGTTTTAAAACAATAATTTCACAAATGAAAAAAACAGAAAATTGAGCACATACAGAAAAAAAAATTAAAAAAAACTAAAATCAAAATATTAATTTCAACAATCGTTTTAAAAAAAGTAAATTTAAAATTATTAATAACAATTTCCAAAAATTTTAATAATTTTTTGAGTTGCCATACGAATTATAAATGAAAATTCAAAAAAAAAAACCAAAATTATTATCAAACAACAAATTTCGAGTTGTTTTTATCTTCTAGATTAAGAAGAAAACAATTAATATATTAAAAATGGCAGTGTTAATTGAGGAAAATGCACGTTTTCAAAGTTAACTTAATTTGAATTGAATTTGTGTTAAGCGTATTAGAACCCAATAAGAATTTGGACTCTAGTATAGCAACATTATAATTGGTAACGTACTTATTTATTACTTTAACAGGAAGAGCCCCCACTGCTGTATAATTACAACACCGTAAAAATTACTATTACTGTAAAATTAACTAAGTTTTCTAAAACAATAAAATACTTAAAGTCAACTATAACACCAGGTAACCCTTTCAATAGTTGATACCCTCATATAATATATTTTAAATTCTTTCTGTAATTTAAAACAATGGATAATAATAATTTATTTACGTTATGTAATATTTAAAATTACATAGTACTTATGAAAAATTCGCAGCAGAATTGTAATTTCTATAGTTGGTGCTCGCTATGAATTCAAAAGACTAAAAAACAAATAAACTATTTAAATACAACACACTTCAAATTATAACGCTCGTCTATTACATTATAGCATGTAATCTGTAATCAAAAAAAAAATTGTTTTTTAGTGAATGTGTATAAATTCAATTTATTAAAAATAATAACTTCATCGTTATATTTTAATCACATCCGGACACCAATTATTTCTTACAGTACTCACACATATATTTTTTTAAGAAAAAAAAAAACAAAAAAAAAGCAAATTTCTTTTGTAAGATCAATCCAAAATTTTGACTATTTTCTCTATTCTAAGGTATTATAAGTAAAATTTGAAGATTTGAGATATTACGACAGTTTTCTATAAAACCTCGACTTTAATTGTACATTATTTGTACTTGCAACATTGCTACGTTTAAAATCTACCTAGACATATTATTCTTGTAATATGCATTGCATTTGTTGACATTGCATATAAGGCTTGTGAAATGCGGACACAACAACAAAATGACGTTTTGACATTTGCCGCCAACCCTGAATTTGACTTTGAAAATACAAAACATAAAAAACGAGTAAAATTCGGTTTTGTATTGACTTCGGCTTTTATACTGGTAAATAAAAATTAAGTTGGGTACATCAACTGGGACCAAACAAAAATTAGGTATACGACACATAAATTTTTCTATGTTCGAAATACTCATTATCTACACACTTTATACACATAACAATTCGCATTTTGGAATTTTCATGTTTTTGTGCATGTAAAATGTTAAACTCTAGATTTTGTATAGTATTTTGCATAATACTTATAATAAATAGCTGCACAATTTGTTAGAGTTACTAGTAAAGAAATAATCATACAATTGTACTAGTTAATTATGTTTTCGTAGCGTATGTCCCCTAAAGATCGAATTTTCATTAAAATATACTAGGTTTTCGTATATTCCTTTGACCCATTATTGATGCACTTGCTTCTTTAACATTGTCTTGGACATTACAAACTGGGTACTATGTAATTGACATTCTTTTTTATTAAGAAAAACTATTTTGGGTTTTTTTTTTGTAAAAAGTACGTCAAATAATTTTTCTTGTTAATTCAAAACAGGTACACAAATTATCTTTATAAAGATTACTTTAGTTATAAATACTTAATTTTTTTTCCTTTGCTTGTTTAATTATAATTTTTCATTTATTAAAAAACTAACTGTAAGTATATCAGCATAATAATATTTGCGAACATAAAAAACAATGACACATATTATCTGGGTAAGGTATAAGATAATAACGGAATAATTTAGACTAATTTTAAATATAATAATAATAACAAAAACGGAAAAAAAATGTTACGTAAATCGGTTAAAGTTTAAAATACATATTATGTTACCACTCACCCACCCACCGTTGGGTTATTTATATAGAAAGCCGCCTAAAATTTTACTAAAATGAAGCAAATTTATATTTTGTATGCATAATTCTTCCTTACTTTAAGATATTTATTTATGAAAAATTATAATAACTAATACTACATGCCTTATATTGCATCTTACATTTGCAAGAGCAATCTGTTTTAGTCACCTTAAAACCGGAAATCTCATTTTCATCTTGAAGGAACAATTGGAAAATGCTGACTGAATTTTGTGTATTCTTTAACACTTTTAAAATTACATACTTTATCACCCATCTTTTTTCTTCTCACCCAAAGAGAAAAATTTAGATTCTCTTGATTTCTAAACTTTCTTAGAATTCGAAAAATCAATTAAACTATCAATTTAAAATATATCTGGGATAGAAAATACGCTTCCTTTAACCATTAAGAATTTATAGATCTAGCCATCTACTCGCCTCTTGGAAATAATTTATTCGTTTTTTTAATCTTATTAAGTTTTCGAATTATTTTAATTAACGCAATGCACTATCATTTTATATTTATTTGATTAACGCTTAACTTCACTGATGTTATAAACGTCCGACGTGTTATATTCAAATGTAGAGCAACATTGACAAAACATCAGAATTAATAATAACAAGTAATCTTACTGTTTAAAATTCCAAATTATTGTAAATGAAATTTTTTTGGTTGTTTCCTTTTTAATACACAATCAGTATGAGGAGACACAAAATGAGTTTGTTATCTTTTTGACTTTTAAAAAAAAAAAATGTTGAATAAATAAAAATGAAAGTGAAATTTTCTACCTGTTTCTTTTGCATATTCAAAAAAAAAAAATTGTGTGTATATGAATTGTCGTGTTATAATTTAAATAATAACATAAAAAAACATAAAAATGATAAAATTTTAATTTACAATTGCAATTTTTGGTCTGTAATTTTAATTTTGTCTCCTGGTACTCCGCTAAGCATAATTTTTTAAAATGATTATCATACACCAACTCTAAATAAATAGGCACCTATACCCTAAGTGTATGAATGTTTACCTACATAACAATGGTCATCATTCACAATTTTTCTTTATTGTCTCACTGTTTTATTTGATTTAACAACTAAAAAAAAAAGAGCAAAAATAAAGTGAAGTTATGCTGGGAATTGAAAATTTTATTAGTTTTTCATTTTGCTATTTACAAAAATATTATCAAATTTCTGTGGGACTAAAATACCTACATGCATACTTAAGTACATAAACACAATATTATACAAGGCACAAGATAATGAACCAAGAAAATTATCATACTAGTAAAATTAACAGTTTTTTTTTAAACGTTACTTTTTTTTACTGTTATTACACTCAATTTATGTTATTTACAATAATTTTTGTAATGTAAATTAATTTTTGCATATATGACAGAAATTCATATTATTTAGATTTACAAAATATAAAAAGGAAAAGTGAAAAACATAGCAATTATAACTAATTAAGCACGCGTGTATGGGTTTTTACATGAATGAGTCTATAAAATGAAGATGATACAAATATATGATTGTTCTGATAATTAATTCATATACCTATGCCAAAGTATGTATGTAAATAATATGTAATTACTGAAATGTGCAATGGTTAATATATTGGAATTTGCAGCAATCATTTTTCAATTTATTTTATGTTAGAAATTTAAGTGTTAAGTAATAAAAAGAAATTTTTAATAATGATTGGTTAAAGGATTACATACATAAGTAGTTTAATAAATATATAAAAATTATGTATTTCAAAAATTGTCGCACTCTAGTATTTGGAGTGTAGTGAATTCCTATTAGAATACTTAATTTATACCGTAACATAATTAATATTATAACTATAATAGAAAATAAGAAACAGAAATTACGTATAAGTAGGCATATACATATGTATATGTCGTTTTTTTATTTATAAAATAGTCGCCTCTTTCTTCTTAAATTGCACCTTAAAAGGAATTTAGCAGTTATTCACTTTTAAAATCATTGATATACTTAGGAGGATCTTACTAAGGATATGCTTAGAATTTGGTTCTTGGTTCAAACACCCCGCCACTATCCCGCACTAATCATTGAACGATCAGTATACCACATAATGGTTTGTGATTCCACTGTGTTATCCGAAAAATTGCGCTCCCAATCGCTTCTGTTGCCCAGCTACGATTTTAAATTTCCAAAATAATAAAAATTTAATAGATATTAGTATATATTATTATTGCATAACTAAAACACTGTTCAAAGTCAATTTCAAATTCTATTTTTCGTTAAACATTCTGTTTGCAATTCTGCTCATATAAATGCAAATTTATTTACCGCATTTATAAATATATAAGAGCTTCTGAATTGAAAAGGTTTTAATAAATATCTAAATGTACGAATACAGAAACCCATAATATTATGTAATTACAACACCGACTATAAAAGGTGCTGTAAAATTAGTCTTATGTTTCTTTTTAATTATCAAAAGAATATAAAAACGTTTTTTTTTATTTTATAAGGTTTATTCTTTAGCTATTACTTTCAAAGGCATAAGAGAAACCAAAAAAAACAAATTAAGTTAAATGTTATATTTTATTGCTGTAAATTTGTTTTTATGTTAGTTAACGGGGAATATGCGGTATACGCGTTGAGAATTTCTTTAATAATTTTGCATACACAAATATGCTCTTTTTATTTTTATTTTTTATATTCATTTTACTTTAAACTAGTGAAAGTTATGAAATTTACGTGTAAAATTTTTTAAATTATTTTAAAATTTTTTTAATTTGCTTTTTTAAGAGTGTTAAACGCGCAATATTCAACAAACAGACGATAATTATGTACAAATATTTTAGTATGATATGAATGACAATTAATTTGTATATAATATAAATGTTGCATATTGCAATGCAATGCCAAAAATATAAAGATGTACTTATTACTTGTATACATAAGTTACAAAAAAAAATAATAAAGAAAATAATAAAGTTTAAAGGTTAGTTGACCTTAACTACAACATAATACACACAATATGTCAATGATAATTGTGGATAATAACAAATCGTATAGTGGTGGAAGATAATTGGTCAGCTAATACCCGCACATATCCAAATTAGCATAGCTAAATAATAGATATGCACATGAAATTGCATTGAAAGATACAAAAATTAATGAGCAAATCCATTTAATTAAAAATTGTTTAATCATTGCCATTTTAATTAATTGAATTTCTAATTTTAAGGTTGAATCAGTCAGTTGCAATACTATAATGTTCAATTAACTTTAATTTACATTTTATAAAAATTTTATTGTACTTTAGCTATTACCATTCACTATTCGATTAATTATTATTCTGTTAATAACAAAATGATGACAGCTAACTCAAAAAATATTTACTTTTTTTATGGATTTTACTTTTTAGCACTAGAATTTTTCATTCGGTTGATAGGTTGATCGCTATTTATATTGACACTATTCATACCTCTGCATTGTATACAATAGGGAAAGTCATATGATGGCACACTATTTCGCATACCTAAAATTAAAAAGAAGTTTTTAAAAATTATTTTACTAATCTTGTGGAACACTTTTGACAAATTAGACAACAAATTTTGCGGCCGGTATGCCACATCAAATTTTTTTCGAATGTAAGTATAACAAATTTGTTATCAGTTATAATTTACTTGGATTATTTGGACATGAGGACCATATTATTCATATCATATCGAAATAAGAAATAGTCATAGCAAAAAATTGGAAAAAATTAATTTATTTTAATAAACAGAAATGCCT
Organism: Condylostylus longicornis; assembly: GCF_029603195.1. Lineage (NCBI taxonomy): Eukaryota > Metazoa > Arthropoda > Insecta > Diptera > Dolichopodidae > Condylostylus > Condylostylus longicornis. The sequence goes on from NW_026577982.1 coordinate 13,002,866, forward strand.
GCCAAATGAAATTTTCGGTAACTAAAAAAATTTAACACGTCTTGTAATTTCTGACTATTATACGAGTATACTACTGACCTAAATAATTTTTACAAAAATAATAAAATTTACAATATTATTAAATTATGCCAATATCACTTTTTCACGTGTAAAAATACAATAAAATAATATGCAAAAAATGAAAGTTTTATGAAAAGTCAAGATAATAAAAATAGTTTCATGTGCAAATATAACTAAATATAACTTTATAATATTGTAAGATTCATCTTTATTTAAAAAAAAATCCAATATTCTGCATACATGCTCATATAAAAAAATGAATAAATTTGGAATTTCCCTTTTCATATTTCAAAAATGAAAAATTCAAAGAGAAACAAAAAATTATTTATTTCATTACCGTGAAAACATCTGTACTTGTTGCATACCTCTAAAATTTAAACAATTGATTTAACAATCGAAAGACTAAAATCGCGCATCACAAAAATTACTTTTCAAATTCACAAGATCATTTATTTAGTAAATTATATTAAATTAAAATAGAGAAAAATGAATATTATAAAAAATCAAAAAAAAATCTAGTTAAACCTACCTATGTACCTATACCTAAAACATGAATATTATCAATGAATTTTTTATGATTATATACTGAGAATTTTTATAGTCGTCAGCTACAAGAAACATTGTTCCGATACCTCTACCATATATACCTACATATACGAGTAATATTAATACTGAAATACATATTTACATAAAACTATATGCACATTCAATAATATAATAGATTTCATTCATAAATTTAGAAAAAAAAAAATATTACAGCAATAAAATTAACACATCGTCAGAGTAACAAGCAAATATGCAGCTATACCTAGGTAAAATAAAGTTGGAATGATGTTGACTAAAAAAACAGAAAGAAAATTTTCTTATTCATAGCAAAAAAAAAAACTCATAACCTTTGAACGTTATTAGGAATAAAATATTTTTTGAAAAATTTTTCTTATTTCTCAAGAACACGACAATAAGTGAAAATATTATTGAAAATATTAAGTTTCCTTTTTTGATGAGTTTTTATCTATTCAACAAAATCTGTCGAATGAATGAAAATGCTAAAATTTAAAATAACACGATTATATAAATGTATGTGTATGTTTAACATCTAATTTTAATTGTAAAAAATATTTTGACTAAAAATTTCTAAATGTGTTTTGGTAAAAAAATTTAACAACTATTGAGAAAAATTTAGAAAAAGAAAGGCAAATGGTAAATACTTGAATGATAATCTTCATAACATTTTCCATATGTTAACGTTTTATGGAAAATTTATGAGAAAAGAACCGACTGGTTTCTATCGCTAAGAAACAGCTTTAAAATTTAAGCTGTGAAGTATGTCACCTACAATTTCAGAACAAAAAAGAAATTATAAAACCAAATCAATAACAAAAGTTTTTTAACATTTCTTATTATGAACAAAATATAAGGATTTAGGCGATTACTTATATGAAAGTTTTATTGTTTAAAAATTTAATTAATTTGTAAAAAGAATTCTAATCGCATACACTGTACTTTTCAGGACTCTTTTTCGTGCAAAAGTTACCCAATTTAATATTACATAAAACGTTATTCTTTCTATTGCCTTTCCTAACTCATTGCAAATTTTTCTTAAACAAAAACGAATTGTCTTTTGTTCACTTTTATAAATTGCGTTTTTAAATAAATTTGTTATTTTTACATTGATACACATTATTTACTACCATTACTTTTGATTGTATAACTGATATTTTAGATTGCATAAGCCAGTACGAGTAACTACAGTGATAAAATTGTTTTCTAAACTTCGTTTATCTATACCTTTGTTTTTCAAAAAAAAAAAGCTAAAGCGATTCAAGTGTCTTCCTGAATACCAATGCGTGCGTACTCCATACATAAAAGTTGGTTTTTTGCTCTATATGCGTAGTACACACGCACGTATAACAGTATTTATACCCGTACATAGTAGATTTAACGAATTAACCTGTGTAAACTTAAAAAAAAAAATTTATACATAATTTTCATATGATTTTCCCTTTATTATTTTACTTGAATGCGAACATTTTTTTAAATTAAATTTAATGGTCATTTAAATAGACAGTGGAAAAAAGCAGAAAAAGTTTTGAATATTCAAGGTGACAAAATTGTTTTGGCGGACCAAAATTTTAAAATATAAGTTAGAGTTCAAATAAAGGTTAGACAATCAGACATTGTAAAAAAAAAAGTATTAAAGATTAACAACAGCAAGCATTTTTCACCTCCTAATGAAGTTAACATCTTTGTATTATAAATCCATATTTCTGTTCACAATTTGGTCTCGCAGAAAATATTATGTTAACATGAGAAAAAAATCCCATATGTTCTAAACTAAGTTTGGAAAACTTCGGTAAGAGGTTTGACTTTTAGAACGAGATGCTAAATCTCCATTGCCCTTTGAAAATATTGATAATGGGAATTGATTGGACGATTACACGTGGTGTATGTAAACCACCTCGTCCAAATCCGTCCTGCTTATTTTGCCTCATGTGAGTAATCTGGTCTTGCCCAGGATCTGACACTCGCGGATAGTGAAAAAGAATTTCATCTTGTCCATCTGCCGGTAGCTGCAACATGTTACATTGAAGGGCAACCACAGCCTAGTCATATGCTCCCGCAACCAGTAATTATATTACATGTTCTTGGATTTTTCGAACTGTTTCTTAACTGTCTTGAGTTTCCTTCTACTGATATTATTGTAAATAGACGGATTGTTCCTTGATCAAGGCATATTTTTTACAAATCACTACGAAAATGTGCTAAAGATATACATAGATACATTTTATTCAATGATAACTTAATTTGCAAGTGAAGAAAACGAAAGTTTTTTAATTGTGAAAAATTTCACTTTCCACAGTAAATAGAAAATTGAAACAAAAAAAAAGAAGAAGACAGAAATAGTGTGTTGAGAATGACGGAATATTTTTTTGCTTTATTTTTCAAGGGAGTTCTTTATGATTTTTCTTTTACAGTTCCCTCGCGGTTTACAATATGCACACTGTACAGTGACCATTGTTTTTGTTGTCACTTGTTTTATTTAAATTGTAATTATTCGTTTTTGTTTTTATTTTTTATAACTTTAATGGTTAATTTGATTTTAAAAGCTTTGTTTAAGTTTTTAAATAAGTATTTTTACTTTTTAATTTTCGATGGACATCTTGTGATAAAATTTTTATGATGGGATTTTGATCAATACTAGATAACGAACGTTAGAGATCGATGAACTTCTCTTTAATAAAGGCAAACATATCGTAAATTAACAAAATAACAGTAAAAAAAGAAATTAAACAAAAATTTGGTTTGATTTGAAATTTCTTTACGCTCTTAAGAAATTTAAACTTAATTAAAATTTATTTTTCTTGATATTGAGCTCACACCCCAAGTTCTTAATACTTTTTTTAGGTGTGTATTATGATTTTCTTACAAGCTATGATCCTTTAGTAAACCCTTTATATTTTTTGGTAAGAGAAAATAACTGCCTGATCCAAACATTATTGCACATCTAACACTAATTCCCTTGAATTTTATTATATAAAAATATATAATTAATAAATTTCTTATTTATTTTATGAAATATAAAAAATTAACATATAATAATATACTAGAATTAATAATTCTATCTTAATAAAATTGAACGTTACAATGTGTGCGAGTTAATAATATACGAGTTGCAACCTAGTCCGAATTTTCACATGAAATATTTCATCTATAAATATTTACTTGTCAAAAGAGTATTATTGACTTGGACAACTTTAGGATAATCAAAACGAATAGCAGAATCATCTTAATCATATAATGCCAAAATTGTCTCACAAAAAGGCTTCCTGAATGTAGAAACCGCCTATACTAGGAGTAGAGGGATTAGATAAAAGTTCGCAAGAAAAATCTTAATGGTTTTTGATCATGAAAATAATTCAACAAAGGTAACGACCTTTGTAAAATATTTTTTTTTCTCATTTCATGTAAACCTTCTATTTTTGATTTTACCAATACTGATAAATTTAGGACTTGCATATGACAATTAAGTTAATATTGAAATTTAAGTAGAAATTTTACGAATCTATTTTCCGGGTTTATATAATTGACAACTCATACTAAAATTTCTAATTAAATTAAATCTGTATTATGCCTTTAAAATCTCGTATTCTCTTCACAATATTTTCACGCCTTTCACCACAAATATCACAAACGAAATTAAAAAATTTTTATACAAACTTATTTTTTGAAGAATTTTGTGCATTCGTGTATACATCACATTATCTTCAGACTGAAGAAAAATAAATGCATGCGTTAGTCGATCGGATGTGTGATGATGTAAGCCTTGTGTTTATTTTGTTACGAATTTGTTTTTTTTTTTTCAAATGAAATAAAAATTTCTCTTTAATTCTAATTTTCCGCACAAACTCGCACTTTTTTTAATTTATTAAAAAAATATTTTTGAAGTTAAAACAAATTGTAAAACTTGTGTAAATTAATAAATATTAATAGTATGTTACTTGTAAAATGGTATTTTTAAATAATAAGGTTGAGAAAAATAGTTTTCGGATGGCAGAGGAAATATTAAATGAAGCAAATAAAAGATTTAAAAATGGGATGGGCGTGAAGATAAAAACTAAAGTACGTGTTGGAGTAGTTATGGTTTCAAACACTATGTAAAGACTTAGATATTTTCTGATGTAAAATGTCCATTATCTTTCGTGCTACAATTTTTAATATGTGTGTACTTATTAGAGATTTATAGCTTTTTATTTCACAGACCACAGTAAACTTTTCAAAGTTTGATATGTCTGAAATATGTATTTTAGATATTTATTGAAATGTCTTCATTTTAATGTATGGTAGTTTACGCAAATTCAAAGAAAATTTTATGTCGTTGAATGAATAAGTGATAATATCATGCTAATTACAAGATATGTTCAATTAATGAATGCAAATATACTTATCAAATTTAATTACATATCAAATTTCATTTGAAATTAAATTCATTTGAAATTATCTGAAAAACTATGTAATTTACTTATATCTTATTTTTTAAGAAGTAAATATTATTTACTATTTACATAACTATTGAGACACGTGCTTAATAAAACAAGTTTTCCGATTATTCTCTCAAATTAATACAATATCAGAGAATCTTTAATGCAAACACAATTTACACGAAAAATTCCCCTTTCTTATACTAATTCTCAATTTGTAAGAAATAACAAAAGAGAGTCAAGTTGCCGATTTGCCAAAATTCATTAAAAATTTTTTAATAAAAGCTAAAAACTGGAGTATAGTTGCATGATAACAGATGCTTCAATTTTATTTCGAATAGTTTGTTTATGCAGAAACAAACTATTCGTGGAATATGCAGAATGTTTTTATGTTTTTCTTAAATTTTATCCCTGTATAGATTAATATTTTTTCTGAATTATGATAATATTGCTATTAAACAATTAAAATACGTATCCACAATAATAAGAATTGTATGGAAACAATCAAGAAAACTCTTAGGATACAATCGAAAACATTTTTTATGAAAATTGTGGATTTATTTCAATATTGTTATCCGTAAAATTTTCACCACTTATCTAATTATTCCAGAACTATGACGGAGCTGCTCTCAAAAGTTCAATGGTAGTTACACAAGTCGGCGTTTCGACATCCCATTCAAAGTAAATGAAATTCTGGCATTGACTATTAAACACGATTTACAGAAATTTGGTAAGTCAGAAAAACTAGTTTCTAGTGGTCGCAAGATAATGTTTTAACCTTTTAAAAATTTCAGTACTGAGAAAATACATGCATTTTCAAAACGCGATGTTACATAGTTTTATTTTACTTTTAATGGTAATTTGACCAAGCATATAGTAAGAAAACTCTTTTTTTTTTTATTGACTTATGGCAACCTTTTTTTAATGATAAAAATTTCTTCTTTGCCTGAATATTTTTCGTGCAGTTTGATTTAATTTTTTTTCTGATTTTATTTTCATTTATTTCGGTATGAGTATAAAACTTTGGATAGAATTCAAACATCATTCATGCTGTAATGCAACGAAAAAAAATGAAAAAGAGAAATGATGAAAAATATTGTACTCTCTCAAAAAAAAAAAAAACAGACATTTATCTTATTTAACACAATACCATGCCATTACCATTTTAAATTTAACATTGTGTTTCGTTTCTTTTTCAAAAACAACTATTTTGAAAATTTTTAATCATTCGCGTTGACTACCTTTTCTGTTGTGGTCACAAATTCGGATTTTCAACGATCGTGTTTATATTTCTTATGAAGAAAAGCGAAAGTTAAAATAAGGATATTTTTGGATTTCTTCAAACACAAATCATAGAAAATTGAATTCGAAAAAAAAAATGTTGTGAATAAGAAAAACTGAGTAACTGAATTTTTAATTTTAGTTTTAAATTAAATATAATTGAAAAAAATATTAAAAATTAAGTAAAATTAAAGTAGAAGTGCTACAATTTTTTAATATTAGTGTTAAAAATTAATTAATTAATTGGTGTTTTAAATAAATTATAATAAATTTTGAAATTTTATATACAAAAATTTATATCTTTAAAGGATAATCGATAAAAAATATTACATAAAAGGATTATTACACAATTTTCATTCAATTCCATGTAGCTTTCTCAAATACATACAATTTTAAGGATTAATACCTCATATACTAAAGGATAATTTTTTTATTTTCATATGAATCTTAAAATTTTTGGATAAATTTGATAGTTATTGGTATAAAAATTATTAAAAGGTAAGATAAAAATTCGAGTTTAAGAATATATACTGTCCTTAAAGGGTAAAGATATTTTGCCAGATATTTGTTGCATACTAAATCGATTTAATTTCCAATTTTTGCAATTTCAAAGGAAGAATTTTAAAGTGAGGTTGAATAGTGAGACACTAAATTAAAAAATATCCCGGAAAATGTTAATTTTGTTGTAATCCAATTTTTTTTTTTTTGAATATTAGAAAAAATGTAACTTGTCTTTATTTATGAAAATTTTTATTCTAATTGTATGTCATGCAGTGAAGGACTTTTTAATATTACATAGAAAGTTGTAAAATTTTAAATAAAAAGAAACTCATTTTTTATTGTTGCTCAAATAATAACAAAACTATAATGTTATTTTTCCTAGAAAGGATCCTTATAAAATTAGTTCTTGCAGGTATAGAAAATTATGTATATGTATTCCAAAAATAGGATGTTTCTAGAGATAAAAGGAAGTAATGAAAATAGTTAAATAAAGGTCAAAGATGCAATAAAAAGATTGCCATTATAGTTTGTTAAAAAAATTTCACTAGGTGAACCAAATTCTTAGATGATAAGAACACAAATATTACATACGGTTTTGTTAAGAAATTTTGGATTAAATCGTTGTTAGTATTTATTTCAATTTAAAGCTGTTGGGAATAATTAGCAATATAAAATCATGGAAATGTCTAGAATTTGATTGAATTTTCGAATCCAATACGATTTTATACCATTCAACGTATAAATGGGATCCAAGAGTAAAAAATTAACAAGTTGAATATCATTAATCTACTTGTTAATTTCCTAAAAGCACATAAAGTAAAACAGGGCTTTTTAAAAGAAGTTTTCGTTAGAAAAATTATCAGTTAATCACTTCATTTATCTAGCTAATGCAATTTAAAAATCTATACCAATATCGATATCGTGGAACTAAATCGTTTTAAGTTATTAACTAACAGGAAAACATTATAAGTACTAAATAGGTACTAATAGTGCCATAACTAGCTTTTCTACTATACGTGTTACTGTACCTATTTATGCTATTATTGCATTTTATTTACTAACTCTTTTCAGTTTACTTCTCCGCAGTTCCAAAAATGATACTCCTGAATATCAATTCTAATGGATAGTAATAATTATTAGTTGCCTATTTTGCTTAATGGTTTTAAGTTTTATTTTACTAAAAAAAAATAAGGTTTTCAAATTTTATAGTTTTTAAAATTTTCATTCCTTTTTAATTTTAAATGAGATTGCAGTTTTAGTTATTAAGCTATATAACAGCAGATATTCTTCATAAATTTTTAAACTCCGATTTCACAAAATTAGAAAATTCAAGAAAATGTTCATGATGTTTCTACGTACATAGTGTTATGACAAATATAAAATCTTCTACATGTATATTAGTTTGTATTTATATACATTCATTTATATTTCATCCATCTTCGTGGTGTTAAGCATTTCTTCTGTAGATAAATTAATATATAAATTCCACTTTTACTTTTAAGATTCTTTCTTGATGTAAAAATTTCTTTTAAAAACCTGAAAAAAAATAGAAACTAAGAAAAGAAAAAACCAGTTAAAAACATTCCATCCTAGACAGGAATTATGAATTTGTCTATCATATGAATATAAGTATATACAAATATAAGCGCATCATATACAATATTATAATAATGGTAACCATAATAACCACACAATCATCAGCTTACCATTATATACAATCATATATAATTAATACTTGTTATATCCACTATTAAAAAAATAATGCATTGAAACAAAAACAAAATCGAAACTTATTTCAAATGCGCTAGCACTTATATACTCAGCGTATTAAGATGCATTTTCGAATCGAAAATTTCTTCAGTTTTCATGAGAACATTAAACAATTCAAATATAATTACTACATACTTGAAGCATCCCATATTATTATAATTTATATTTAATTAAAAAAATGTTATTGTCGGTTTTACTTACATAAACGACAAAAAAATTCCACAATGTAGAATTTAACAGAAAACAGAATAGTAACAGAAAAATATTTATCAAAAATAACAAAATTCACAGCTATTAAACATTGCCAATCAAATTTAATTATAATTCTCCAAATGAACGGGATGCAACTTATTCCAAACCATAGTTTATCGAGTCATAAACCTATACAAGTACAGCTGAATTTCCAGCGCCAACAATTATGTGCTGAGAGTAAACTTATGGGTTTAGACATATTTTTCACCACATCAAGTATATGGTGAAAAATAAAGGCTGACATTCTGTCAAATTTATATAGTCAGTTAATATGGCCGTTTTGGCTGCTTTTTACTCAAAAGGTTCTCGGAAAACTTGCAGAAAGATATACTTTTCTTCTTTTCTATGCGAATAGTCGGCTTCTCAGAGAGCCAGGTCACTTACATTGGACGAAAAGGATACAATTGAGTTAGAACTTAGGTGATGCCGTGCTAAAAAGACTATCAGGAATTCGGACGACATTCTTAAAAAAGACAAAATGGTTTATCCGATTTACAATTAAAATCAAAGTTTTTATTGTCCTGACGAAAAAATTTAACTACGAGTAGCCGTTGTTTTTGGAATTTAATCAAAATTAAGTGTACAGATCAATTAACATTAAATCGCCTGCTTAAACAAAACTGTTTTATTTTACACTTACAAAATTTCAACTTAACGTTCTCAATTCACATATTTTTACTCTAAATCCATGTGCACACGACAAGCATACACATATAAAAGTGTTGATTTGGATAAAATCAAATATTAATAGAAGAGGATTTGAAATTATTTGAAAAGGAATAAAATATAATATAGACAAAAGTATAGGTTGGTACATTTGTGTAAGACAGTGTAAGAGGAAAGGAAAACAAAATATAGTGTTAAATAAGGATAGCATTAGTAATGTGGTATTTTATCACTTTATGGTTTTTTTTTATCTTCTTGAGCCGTCTACATTTCTATATAATGTGGTATCAGTGAAAGTATAAGATGATTTTTCATTGTTACTGCAGGCATATTTCGTAAGGTTGTTTTCTTTCTTTCTCAAGAAAAAAAAAATTTTTTAAAAAATCACACTGTTTTCAAATAAAAATGAATTGGTATACAGAGACGCCTAAATTGAACTAATATCAATGAAATTGTGATTCTTATGATTAAAACAAAAGTGATTTTATAAAATCGATATTTAAAAGTTGACATAATAAAAATATAAAATTACTAAAATCAAAAGAAAGCAAAAAAAAAGCAAAGATAGAATCTTGAAGTAATACGAGTGGAAAAATGTGGTTCTCTTATAATATTATGTGAAAAATTAATTTTTTTATTCATTTTGATTTCTGCATTTTATGCGAATTCATTTAGTAAAGGTTCATATCAAATTTAAAAAATAATTTGAACTATTGTATGGGTACACGATTTGATTTGTTGCGGGAGGGTTATTGATAATACTTTGATTATGCAAGTGTAGTATGATATTTTGTAATATTTTGATTTTAAATTAAATTTTCTTTAAATATTGAATATTTTTGTTTTAATTTTGATAATTTATAATAGTTTCTAACATATTAATTTGAACTCAACTGTTTTGAAAAAGTAGGGCTTATATTAAGCTGGATATTTATATATTTGTCTGAATACACAAATTGCTTCAGCTGCGCCAACTTTGTACTCATATAGAAGTTCTCTATATATGGAATTTTATACTTTACACAACTATTGTCCCCCTCTCTAATTGTACAAAATTTGACAACTACAAAGAAAAAATCAAATTGTAGGGAACACAACCTGGCTGCAACGGCATCCTAAAACTTAAAGTTAATTTTCTAATTCAGGTGTTGCAGCCACGACAAATTTTACTAATTTTGTCAGTACGAGTATCCGTATCTCTTTTGAAAATTTCATTATTGTTTATAACACAAGTGTTGTTATTGTTGCGACCTTTTAGCTTTGTTTGAAACATTGAAGCTTAAATTGACTTCTGTTATATGAAGGTTTTTTTTCTGCGATAGCAAATTTATAATTGAAAATTAAAATCACTTGGCACTATTCTTATATAGGATGGCATATTAGATACAAATTTTCTCAAAATTTAAAAATTTTTTTTTAGAATTTTTATATAAATTTAGTGATATATTAGGATAGATAGCAAAAATATTTTAATATTATCGTGACTAAATATTGGTTGATATTTTCACATTCAGAACTTCTTCTCATATTTTTATTATCTCTCAAATATCTATATCATTTATAAATAAAATATCACATATAAATTTGAATATATTATGCACGGCTCTTACAATCTTGAGAATTGAAAATTTCTTTTCCCTTTATATAAATTCAAATTGAATGTAATAGATTTTAATTGTCACAATGCTGTCACGCTATATCGTATGCATTATAAATTCATTGCATTTTAATATAGATGAAAAATTACCATTTTCCAATTACCTATTGTGACAGAAAAATTAAGGAAAGAAGATTTTTTAAATGCTATACCTACAAACACTGTTATTTTTGTTTTTTTTTTTTGTTGTAATATTTTTCAATATGGCGGAAATTTTGTTGCACATCAATGAAAGTTTTTGCTCCATTTTGTTTTTTATTTTTCTATAATATAAAAATTGCATTTTCAATTTGTTTTTCAGTTATTAAAGTTGAGTCAAAAACAAAAAAAAAACAATAGGTGTTGCCGGCTTGTTACCTTTTTAATTACTTCAAGGTGATCAAATTTTCACTTTTCACCATGTGAAAAACTTGTTTTCCTTTTTTCCTTTTTATTGTTTTTCTTTATAATAATTATTTTTTGATCAGTAGATTTTCTCAGCTTTTTTTTTTTTTGGTTTTTACTTTTTGTTTTCGTTTTGTTTGTTTATTTTTTTTACCTTTGATTGAAGTTTCATCTGATTTAAACTGATCACATGTGAAAAATTATTCTTTAATTATTTTTATTTCGTCGATGTACATATATAAATGCACTTTAATGTATGTACTGATTTAGGTGGTGAATAATGTTATTATTAAACATGTAGTGCAATTAAATTTTTAATGAAATAATTAAATACAAATTGGGGAATGAAATTAGTTAATGACCGAAATTTTATTTTGAATGTTTTAACTATGGAATCTATGAGAGTTGACAATTGACAAGTGGTATATATAAAAAACATGTGATTAATTTTTGATTTAACTTTGAAGTATGTAGTTATATTCTTATTGTTAAATACTCTCCAAATTAAATCATATAACTGTTATACGGAGCATATCTTATAACTGTTATAATTTAGATATTTTTGAAAATTCACTACTGTATTGTGCAGATAATTCTATGCAACTTTTCGAGTTACGACACGATATGAATTTACGACATTAAAATTTTTTTTAATTTTTTATTTTGACAGATTTTCGAATGATGTTTGAAAAAAAATCTATATCGAATTTAGTTAAACCGCAAGCCTTATGAACATATTTCAATAATGAATTATTTTTTGTTAATTTAGTAATATTTTTGTTAAAAATTAGATTTTTTGATTTCGTTATTATACTCGTATTTTTTCTTGGTGTATTAAAAACTGAGAAAATATCAGAAAAGACTCTTCTGTTTTAAATGTTGCTTATGAAAATTTGTATTTTTTTAAATTTACGTTTACTCTTTTCCCCCAATTATTTCCACCACAAAACTCAAATGAATATTGATTGATTATTTAATTAAAAATATTTAAAGATTTTCTTAATAATTATGTTGGTATAATGCATTAATTACTCAAACTATATTAAGGAAGCTGAAACTAAAATATTTTATAAGTATTCAGTCGGTGTAAAGTCTAAAATATAATTTAAAATATTAAATTGTGTTTACAATGGGAACTTTTTTTGATATAAAGCTGCATAATATCATAAAATATCTTAATTCCGACAGTTTAATAAAGAAATATAATAAATAATTTTTGCAAAAATATTAAGATCAGTTTATGAAATTTAGTTTCCATTTATAATCAACCTCGAGGTTTTTAATTTTTGCAATACATTCTATACATGCATTTATTTATTAGAATCATTTACAAAAACTGGTATTTGTGTATGTAAGGCAATATATTTTCATGATTATCATATAAAATAAATTATCATTGGGTTCTAAAATTCAGTAATAGGGTTCTTACTATATATTATTTTCGAAATTCGGCAAGTTTTACTTAAGCTTAATCAGATTTAAAAGCAGTATTGCAATATGAAGTTTAGGATGTTTGATTAAAATTCACGACTACGTGAGAAAGGTCAGTAAATTACAGTTTATAACTGAAATTCAATTCTTCATAGAGGAAAATTCTAAATTGTGATATTATGGAAAAAAATTTTTAATGCACCTCTCCATAGATTCAAAATTCAGAATCTTATAGTTAAGGTTTTAAAGCAGCAAAATATATTTTTTTAGTAGCAACTTCTTTTAATTTTTCTTTGTATTTGCTTCTTGTCCAAATACAATAATTTTTAGTTAAAATGGTAAACAAGTAAAAAAAAATTCTCAAAATACAAAATTTTTTACAACAAAGAAAACTATCGTGATTGCAATGTACATTTTTACTTTTTTATATATTTAGGTGTAATTTGCAAGTACCTAAATGGTAATGTAAATACAAAATTTGTAAAGATTTGAAGTCTGAAAATTGAAAGAAAACAATGGCACTTTTTAACAAAAATATAAAAATAAAGAAAATTTTCTTATAAAAATGACATACAAAATATAAAAGAAAAAGTAAAGAAATTGTAATTGTAATTTTCTTAGATATTTTCAATGTTACTTTAAGTAGTCAAGACTGTGGGGGTGAAGATCGAACAACATTATACGTTAATTCTACACAAGTATGTATATATGTAAATATATATTGATAATAGCATAAAGAAGATGATCTCAAGTTTTAATTTCTCTTTGTTTCGCCTTTATGTTCTTTATTTTTGTAATATGAAAATTTAATTCACTAAATATTTATAACGAAATAATTATAGTATAATTTTTAGTTAAATTTAACAGTAAATGCAAGATTATTTTAGTTAAAGAAAATTATTTCAACTCTATAATTAGAGCTTAACTTAAAGAGAACATTCTTTTCCATAACAATGCAGACTTACTGTTAGGTTAAGCAACGCTATTTCAGTTGCTAAATGAAGTAAGTTTTAAATTAGAAAATTTAGCCAGCTATAACCTATATTTTACTTTATTTACCAACTAAATTTTATTGCTGAAATGGGTAAAGTTGGAAAAGCATGGGAGCCGTATCGTGTTTGTGAAATGAGTATAAAAATTCTCATATGTGCTAATAATTTTTTATTTAATTCGGATTTTAAAGATGGCATCAAAAATTCTTCGGATTTTATCAGACGGTATCGATGTCAAAACGGTATCAATAAAGGTTTTACTGTTTGTTTTTCACGTCCATATGACGTACATACATACGCACGTATACGCTCTCATACTAACTTTTCCCATTTGAAATTTAGATTTTGATAAAAAAAATATCTATTTGAATGGTCAAGTCATCAGTCGGTTGAAATCAGGAAATTATTGTTAAAGAATAAAAAAAAAAAAATACAAATAAAAATAAAAAAAAACGTGAAATGTAAACTTGAAACGCTTTAATGAAAACACCAAATCCACCAGACATTACTATAGTTGATTGTCCACCAATCCACCAATTCATTAAGTTATTAACATAGTGTGTGTACATCGTTGTACTTGATTGTTTGAGTACATTAACGTAATCTTACAATCTTACATTTAAATTTAACTGAATTATACGTGTACGAATATTGCAAAAAACTTAAATATGTACGGATGTACATAAGTATAAATTTATATGAATAAAAATTGTAATTCAAGTGTAATTAAATTGATTCATAAAATTTATGTTTCTTTATTTTTTTTTATAAAATTTAAATAAAAATCTTGGACTTTACTCATGGGTAAATTGAAATTTTAAAAATTTTCAGTGTAATGTTTTTATTAAGGGAATTTTTTTCCGGGGGAAATTCTTTTGTTTTGCATTTAATTTAATTAGATTTGAAACGTCCTATATAGCTTTTCTTCTAAAAAAAAAACTTTTCTTTTATAAAAATTATTTTTGTCATTGGAAAATTAATTTTCATTATTTCAATATCAAAGAAGATGATCTCTCTTTAAAATTGTGTATTTAAAAATAAATAAACTTTTGATTTCTTATATTGAGGGTCAGATGAGTTCAAAAAGTTAATGTACTTGTCGAAAAAATATTCGTTTAAATATTAAAATAAATGATTAACAGAGGAAAAGAAAAAAAAATAGCAAAAACAACTTTTATTTTCTATGAAATATTTAGTGAATATTGAATTTAACTTTTATAAAAAAAATAAAAAAAATTAAAAGTCGAAATATTTAACTATGATTTACCATAGCTGGGGGGAAATCGTCATATCACAATTAATACAAACACACATATTAACGTAGGACATTTCTATAATATGAAAATAAAATTTTCGTCTTTAGGGAAATTCTTTGGATTCATGATATTACGATTTATGTAAGAGAAACACTCTATTGCTATATTAAAAGCATAAGTTGCTCCTGCAACCTAACCAACAACATCATTTATATTGAAAAAAAAATTTTATTTTTTTCATATAAGACTTTTGTATATTTACATGATTTTACTGTTGTTTAGAAAATATTTGTTGTCACGATCCTATTAAAAAATTTTAAGGCTTCTAGCAAATTATACTATGAAAATCAATTATGTATTCTTTTCACTTCTTTTAATTGAATAATATCAGTTTTTCAGTAAAATAAGTAAATTAGAAGGCCTAGAACTAAAAGTATTAATATTGTACAACTTGTTTTTAAGATAAAAATTTTAAATTATTGCAAACATTCATAAAACTAACAACTTTATGGTATATGATGACAAAAATAAACTAAAACTGAAGGGTTAAATAAGAAAATTTTGAAAGAAATTCGTGAGAAATTCCGAGTTAGAATTACTTTGATTACAAAAGCTTAAGTCACACTTGCTTTAAAAAGGGCTTTAAAAAAGATACATAAAAAAAGCTTCTTAACTTAGTGGTTTTTGAAATTTTGCTTTGCTAGTAGCAAGCTTTCAAGCTGGACTAATTTGGAATAAAAGTTTAATAATTAATACTTAATTTTAATTAATAACAGAAATTATTCATAAATTCGGTTAACAGAAGTTGTTGTGGTTATTAACAGGTTTGAAAAATTTGCACAGAAATATTCTTAATTCTCCTTATCTAATCACGCAATTTATTTGGGTACATTCGCCTTAAAATTGACTATACATATATATAAACATATATTATATTTAATTCAAGTTTTATTTATAAAACGCAAAAATTTTTTGCATTACTCCAAAAGTTTCTTATTTGTATCATTTGTTCAGCAGTTGTGCGCCTCATTTATTTTATTGGCATGAAATGACAAAAAAAAACAAAGAAAAAACTTTTCATTTCATTTGCAATTATTTTACAAATATTTTTGCTTCAAGTATGGCCACTAGCAATGACATTTTTAGTTACAAAAGAAAAAATTGTTATTACTATTAATAATTACAATACTGGATTGCTAATAAAGTGAAGAAGTTGTATACAAAAAAGTAGAAATTTTTACAATTTTTTTTCCTTTTAAATAAAAATTTGAATTGCAAACAACTTGCATATTTTATTTCTCTATACTTAAAATGTGGTTTGACCACAAAAATGCAACATTTAATTGCATTTGTTGTGGTAAATTTGAGCAGCTGATATAAGAAAAAATTCCAAGCAAATTAATAAAATTATTGTTTTTACTTTGCACAATATTTTTTTTAAGTTTTTATAAATCAACAAAAAAATTTTATGAATTTAATTTTAATTTTATAATTCATTCAATATTTTTATAGGGTGTTAAGAAAAACTTTCAAGAATTCACTTGAAATGCAAAGTGCACTTTTCTCAAAGTTAATTTCAAGCAATATTAAAATCCTATTGAAATGGATAATAAAATTTTTTATTATTCTTAAAATAATATAAGGAATATGCTGTATATACGAATAGCCTATATGCCTCGGAAAGTTTCAGTAGCATTCATTACAGTAATATTACATTAACATATTAATTAAGAATATTAAGAAATCATAAAACCTTAGAGTGCGTTTCAATAATGGGCTGCCTAAATCAACTTATATTGAAGTCGCATTATCAATTAAAATAAGTTTGAACACTTTATAATATTTGAGATAGCTAAAATTAATTACCAAACGTTAATATAAATTAATAAGATTTCTGGAACATAATTGAATTTTAATTCTATTTAAACCAATCTTATTAAGGATTTAATCGAAGCTAATCGCACATTTTAAATACAATTTCAAAATTTCATACAAATTAAAATCAGTCTCCAAATTCTATTTTCATTCATCATTTTCAAGATTTTCATCATTTTCATGGTTTTTATTTCAATAATACAGCATCATGGGACACCTTGTATATATTTAACATAATAATATTATTAATGGTAGCAAAAAATTTTGTAGGTCAGGTTCATGAAGTGGACATTATATGATTAATTGAATATTAAATCATAATATTCAGATTTTACTACTATTACACTTTTATATAGGATTAAGATTATTTATGAATGAAATGAAAATGGGAAATCTTTTACATGAGCAAATTGAATTAAATTGGAAATATAGGCAAATAAAAAATGGAAATAAAAAAAAAAGAAACTTAAACTAAGTGAAAATTGAAATGAAAAGTTGAATAAAAAATTTCTTGCGCGTGGGGTAAAAATTATAATTAAAATTCCAACAGTTTTTCTCAAATTCCAACCAACTTTTAAATAAATTAGAAAAAAATTTTAATAAGTGAAAATTATCCGACACAAATTCATTAATATGACAATTTCTAATTATAATTTATTTTAATTATAATTATTAATAATAATTTATGATTTAAAATATTTTAAGAGAAAAATCTAATTTTTAAGTATAAAAGTGTTTTAAAATTTTTAATAATATATGAATTAATTATTTTAATATTATTATTTTATTATTTGAAAAATTCTTGTACATTTCTTATGACAATAATAATTAAAAAATTCTAAAAAATAATAATTTTCACTATCATTTCAAATTAAAAAGGTGGAAAATCATGAAAATTTTAGTTTGGAATTTAAGAAATATTTTTATATTGAATATTTTTAAAATACTTTTAATGTTTTACAATTTTAATAAATTGCTTAAAATTTTAAATAAACAAAATTAAATGCCCTAAAACCATTTAGCCTTAACATAAAATTAAATTTTAGCCCAAGCGGCCCGATAGTTTTATCGTCCGTATACAAAGATGTAGATATCTTTCACGTAAATTTTAATTCACAAAGTTTAAGCATAACAACTACATAGTTATTTTGACATTCTATAATTAAGTTTAAAAAGCCATGTAGAAACGAAGCCATGTAATAGATCCTAAAGGATAATAGCGAATTTTCCTCTATTTGAATAGAATTAAGGCGTTAAGATCAATGCTGCGTCAATTAATATTTTCATTTTTTCTTTTGATATTTCCAATGGATAATGCCATTTCTATTATAATGTTATTTATATGATTATCCATATATTTAACATATTGACATACTTCAACTTTATTTATAAATAAAATTCCCGATATAGGCTTTTAAAAAAAAATACTATATATTTAGATTTCAAGTCAACTGCGCAAAATAACAAAAAAAAGATAATTGAGGTGGCAATAAAATTCAAAAACGTGATCTCTCTATTAGGTATGAGCACCTTTTTATACATAAAATGTCTTTTAGGAAAATGAAAGTGTTTTAAATCAATATAGATAATAATTTATTTCTATAATATTCTTTATTAGGAATTTAGCTTTTGAAAATTATTTCACTTTAGATTTTGGTTTTTAAATATAGATATAGCGAGATAAAAATATAATAAAAAAATTCCAGTAGAAAGACATTTCTTAGGAATGCTAATAAATATTTGCAAATGTTAATAAAATTTTTACATCAATTAAATTCAATAAATTTGATACAATCATCTGAAAAATCTCATAAAATATAAGAAAGAGTTACTGGTTTCATTTTTAAAAAGATGAAACCAGTAACTCTTTCTATTATAAAATATGTTATGCTCACGTGTTACAAAATAATTTTAGAAAATTTACAAATTACAAAATAAATTTTAGATTAGCTTTGACACAATAGTCATCACTTAAGAATTCATATTTCATAAAAGAACAATAAAATATTTGAAAAATTTATAACATGGCATAATTTTAAAGAATTTTTTTTTAATTTTATTTTAAATTTCAAAATATAAGATGAATAAAATGTATTCTTCTCACATTATAACTGGTTAATAAAAAGAATGTAGCAAAAAAAAATTGCATGAATTGTTAAATTAGAACAAAAGCAAATTATTAAAATGACCGCACAAAGTGAACTACTAAAAAAAAACTTAAACCCTGCATTGTTAGTACAACTATTTCAATTTTGCGAATCTTATTGGAAGACAAGAAAAAACGATGTTGTAAACATCACAAGAAATTTCTTTTTTTTTTTAAGTACGATGAAAAAGAATTGTTTTAACTTAAGAAAATTATGAAAAATTTATATGTATGTTTTGTAAGTAACAGGAATTTTTTCATAATATTTAGTACAATATCTTAAAAATAGAATAATTTCGTTATTATTAAATTTAGCTTACTTGGAATTCTATAAAAACTGGAATTTTTGTATGGAAAATAGTTAAAACTTTATTAAACAAATAAAAATGTCTGCAATTGTGACAATTTTAGCAGAATGAAATCAATTACATATTAAGCACTTATTATGTACATGAACTCATTTTCAGCATTCTCTACTATGGTAGGGGATTGCTTCAAGAAACTTAACGAATTACTTTTGTACAACCGTGTAACATAACATTTTGTTGGACAAAATGAAATCGGATCATATATTAGTTTATGATTCGATCTGTTTATGATGAATAAATTTGGTTAAACTCATATGATGCTAATGCATTCATATAGGTATAACCAGTATTATTTCGAAAATTTTGAATTTTAAATTTCAAACTTTTTAAAAGGATAAAATAGCTGCTTTGTTCTTGTACATACTTTCATCTCTACATTCTTTTTATTGTTATTATAAGTTGCCCGAACATTATCACATGTAAAGTATACGCATAATAATAATTTTTATTTCAAAAATTCTCATATAAATCTCTAGGTTTTTATACACTTTTCTCTTTCTTTTTCCTCAATGTAGGTATTATGCTATTAATCTTAAATTACAAAATAACAAACACACAAAAATCTTAATAAAAAACAAAACAAAAAATTATAGCAATTCCATTATTTATATGTGATACTATTCGTTCATTCATTCATTTATTCAAAGTGAAGCCCTCAATGAAAGATCTTAAATACCCGTAAAAATACCGGAAATTATACTTGAGTATAAAGGCACACGTTTTTATTATTACATATAGCATCATCATTAAATCTTTTTTTTATCATTTTCATCTTATGAATATCATATGAAGCAAGTATGAATTAAAATACCTGTATAGTATAAAATAATTATAATTTTCACATTGATGATAAATGAATGATGAAGAAACAACTAAAAAATGGTATAAAAGTCGAAAATTCTATAACTTATTGTTGTAATTCAGCAAATTTTCATTAAAATGTAAACAAGTCAACGCATATTAAACATAGAGTTGAATTTTTAATTAAAATATTAAATAACAAGAAGTGCTTGCCATAATTCTATTATAATTAATGTTTTTTATGTGCACTGAATAATAACCAAAATATGAAAATAAGTAAGTATAATATGCAACTAAATACTTGAATATTCTCTTAATCATATTGATTTTGCGCTTTTTATTTTTTAGGAAATTTTAACTTTCTATGTTTAAATCTGAAATATGTTTTCTTGTCTTAAAATAGTCAAAATTTACTCTGAAATTTTAAAATTGGATTGTAACTTAAGTTACAAAAATACAAAATTTAGTTTACTTACAACTTGCTGAAATTACAATATATTTTAATTTATGTCAGAGAACAACTCAATACTTATGTTTACACGACGCATACTCTTGCATCAATGGTTGGCATACATACGTTTCATTCATCTTGATTAAAAACTTTACTGGCAAGTGAAATGTATGTTATCTCATTCATGCAAAAGTCACCGTGAGTTTTTATTTACCCATCAATAGTGTTATTATGCATATTTCACTAATCTGACTGCATAATCTGACTATTATCGTTAAATCTAAATTATCTTTTGGAGCTCATCCAATATATTTAGTTGTAACAAAATATTTTTTCTCAACACTTTAACAAAAATCAATCATAACATCAAATTAGGTAATATTGGAAAAAAATTTTTTGAACTTGACCTATACACTTTATTTTATTTAACGTTTAACCACAATTTTTACCTATTAATGGCATAGTAAAGTACAATTTTACCTCAAATTTTTACAAGAATAATTTACATACTTTCACTTTTAACTTACAAAACTGGATCACGAATTTCAACGAAGTTTTAATATACAGTCTGCATTTACAACTACATTTTAATATAAACATAACTTTACTTTGGCGCATCTTCAATACTATTTTAACCACATAATGATAATGTACAATTTAAAATATATTTTTATTCACAGCATTCATTCAAATACTGGAAGCCTCGTACAAGATTCAGAGAAAAATTTAAAATTGCAATTGCAACAAAATTACTGTATGAACTTCCCATGATTTCCTTTTAAACTTTAAAGTAATTTTCCTATTTTGTACCGTTCTTGTTGTTTTTTTTTTTAGCTACTAAAAACTTGAATACTTCTTTATTTTGTATTATCATGAAATTTAAATTTCACATAATATAAAAAAAAACAAATTGCATTCAAAAGCGACCCAGTCGCCTACATTTTAAGCGAAAAGGTAAAAGGAATAAAAACAAAATTCGATAAATAAAACGGAAAAACAAAATTTCAATAACGTGTTTTGAGAAGATGAAGATGTAGTTGTTGTTTTTTCATTAAATTATATTACTATACTCAAATTAATAACAAATAAGTAGGTAGGTAGGTACCTAACTGCATTCAACATGAATTATCAGAAACTACTCTATAATATTCGGAATAAACAGGAAGAACGCAAAAAATGAAAGACAAAATGGAAGTATAATAAAATTTGTAGTTTTCATAGTATTGTTTTTACAATAATATATAAGTATACATACTTATATACTAGAGAACTCCAAGCCAATATATAACTAGAGATCAATTAAGATCAAAATGTGCTTTTTTTAACTTTCTGTGTATATTTTTACCTTCGTTATTTCCTTAAGAATATGGGCTTTCACATTGCCCCTTCATCGAACTCAATCTTGTGGAGTTCTTTCGATTTCGGTATATTTTGCTCCGATTTACTTTAATTTTTTTAGCAATTGTTTTCTTCCAACTTTACAGTCGAATCTTCCAGTCTGCGTTTTAAAATAACTGCTCTAATTTTATCTTTAAATAGGTGTTCCTCATTTGAATGTTTGAAACTTCAGCATGTGTGTATACATAACCTAATACTAGAGTGAACTTCTAATATCCAATAGATATTTAATTTGTAGCGGTTTTTTTTTTAAATGCGTGCTTCGGTTTCCAGTATTCTCTTTTTTTTTATATAATTTGATTACGTCTCAACTCTTAAATAAATTTTCTCAAACGATTGCTTTCTTTAAATTCATTTCAGGGCCACAATATAATTATAACGATTTTTTTTTTCTTTGCGCAATAAATTACACTAAACTTGAAAAAATTAAATTTTCCTTTCGTTTATGAAAGTAGAGAACAAACGTCATTTGATGAAATTTTGATTGCAAGACCAGTGTTGGGATATTTTGCATTTTTTGTGCCAAATTTGACTTAGTGGATCTTAGTTTTGCATTGAGTTTTTTAAATATTATGCCAAGAGCTTTTTTGGCATAGTGGCATTTTTAAAGAACATTGCAAAATCTTTGAAAAAAGTGTTCTAAATTTTCCTTCAAGTTGGGAAACAAAATAATTTTGTTGTTTTTAACAACAAGGTTTTTATTGTGCGGTTTTGATTGCTACATACGTTTAATTCAACAATTGACACTGATTTGAACTTTGTCAGCTTATTATTTCTTAATTTAAATATTGAAACTCAAATAGTTTTGAGAATTGCTTTAATTTTTTCAAGATGGTTTATTTTTGCACAACTATATTTTATACATTAAATTAAATAAAAATTAGTCTTTTTATTTCAACTAGCGTTGATACGAGACCGACTAGCAAGGTATTAAAATTTGACATAAAATGGCATTGCATTTTATCTAATCTAGCACAGTTTACTCGACCAAATATCTGATAATAGCATAAAAAATCTAGTACAAAAATGAAAAGCAGTTAACAAGCTCTGTCTGTATTATTATTGAAAGAGTTGCTAGAGAGAATAAAATTAAGAAAAAAACTGATTTATTCCGTTCGTAAAATCACAAATCATAATATTGCGATTTACACATTTGACAATCGATATGTAATATCTCTTCCCCATATTCGATATAATATGTATGTATGCATAGGTATCAAAATTAATAAGTAAATTTATTTTATGTTTTAGTTCATTTTAAAAATTAAATATAATTTTTGCTATTAAAATTTATATTATGTACATATGTATGTGCGTATGTATGTATATAAAAAAAACTAATATTTATCTTTTTTACAGATGTTTAACAAATTTTTAATTCTTTCATTGGTTCTATTGCCATCTTCAACAAATTCATGTTTGGGAGATCATGAGCCAGTTGATTTTTTAGTACCTCCGCCAGCTCCACCTGGTCAACAAAACAAAAAAATTCACAGATCTGTAACACCATATCAATTTCCGCCTCCTCCAACAATTACTCCCGAAATTTATAATAGTCAAACGGACCCTCCAGGTTTAATGCAAAGGGTAGCCAGATGGTTTGGTTTTGGGGGTGGTGGCTATGTTAATACGTTAAACAATATTTCACCAGAAAGAGCGAAAGATTCTGTTATTCAACAAACTTCTATTCAGCCGCAAGTTACGCAACAGCAGCAAATACAAAATTTACAAACGGCTGAAATATCTACTATATCTCAACAAGTTCAACAACATCATCAACAACAACAACAAAAGTTGCAACACCAGGTTCAATTAAACCAAAAACAGCAAATAACACAAAACCAAAATGAACAGCAGCAGCAGGTTCCACAAGCAAGTTATTATCAACCTCAGTATAAAGAAAATCCTTTGAATTCAGCATCAGGGCCGTATCATTATAATCGACCTAAAGCAAATTGTAATCCGTGCAACAAAATTCCATGGATTCCAATGTGGCCCGGAAATATTCCTATTTTACCAGGTCATATCCATAACCGGCCTCAACTACCATCAGCTTTTCCCTCTGGAACTGTAAATCAATTTGTCACAACACCAAACCCACATACTCAAAATATACCACATTCCCTCGGCGAACCATCAAGTCCAATACCATCTAATCAAGGTCAATTATATTCACAACACTTCCAAAGAAACCCACAGCATCCATTTTCATCACAATTTGATAATCGACCTGAAAATCAATTAAGAGCTGTTAGATTTAATAATGCAATTTCGAATCTGCAATTAATACCTCCCCCACATTTGTCTATTCCCCCTATACCAGTGCCTAATTTAAGTGCTGTTCCTTTACCACCATTATATAACGCACAAAATTTTAAAGATTCTGGAATCTCTTCTCAAGAATCTAATAACGTTCCATATATTGATCATGTTGAAGAACCTTCAGAATTGCAACCTGTTACGCCAACTCAAGTCTCACCGAATAACTTCAATGGGCAGCGACAACTCAGTTCACAAATATATCAGCAGCAGCCAATAAATTTTAATAATGGTAAGTCAATTACACTTTAATTTGCAAGTCTTTTTATTTCTATTTTTTTTTTGTTTAAACTGTATTGTTAAACATATTTAAGGCCAATTTGAAATTATAAAAAGTGTTCCGGTAGCTGATTTTATTTCATCTATTGAATATCCCGTCAAGCTAACTGAGTCCAAAATTATAGATTTGTCGAAAGATAATAGACACTCACAAAGTTCTGATGGTTTCAATAAGATTAATTACAATAAAGAAAACGAAACTCCAAAATTAATAGAATTAGGAAGTATTGATAACACAAACACATATGCAACTGAAGCTACAACTAACATTCAGCATGTTTCGCAGCCATCAAATAATTTGGTTTCACAGTCACTATTACAGTCAAATAAAATTCAAAACACTGAATTTGAAAAGAACGACTCAACTAAACAATATTTCCACGAACAAAGTTTGAGAAATCAAGAAAGCCATAAAACAGGCAATCGACAGCAAAGCTCGCATCCTGAAATTTTGTCTAATTTTATTCAACCACCGGAACAATTTGATTTTGTCGGTCCAAGTACTTCTTTACTGCCACCAATAAGAACAGATCCACCGGATTTTCTGTCATCGCCGATTATTGTACATAATACACATGAACCAAACGATAATTATCCCGAAGCATCTTCTCATAATTTAACAGTAAAAAATGAGAATTTTTTGGAAAATAATTATATTCAAGGACCAACCCTATTACCGGAACTGGAATCAATATTTACAACCACGTCATCTATTCCAGTTCATTTATTTCAAGATAATCTTAGTGTTAGACCAACGGAACCTGCACCATCATTTGATATTATACCCTCTCTAGAAACAGCTTCTGAATATCCTGACTTATTCAAGGATTACATACAAAAAACTAAACAAACCACAACTCAAGCACCAGTTTTGTATAATCATAATGATGATATTTTCCCAGGAAAACCCTTTACTAAGGATAACGATGATACAAGAAATAATAATAATATAACACCTTGGTTTCTTCAACCAACCCCAACCTCAACTTATAGTTCACTAGATGCTAGTGGAAAATATGCTGGGATGTCACCTCCTTCAGAGTTTCAACCACCCTTAATAAAATTTAATGAATACACAATAGACAAACGACCTAAACAAATTCAACAGTTAATAATACCATATACTACAAAAATTAAACCAAGACCTTTCAAGTTAAGAGAACAACAAATCCAACAACAACGAATTCAACAACAACAACTTCAAGAGCAACAACAAATTCAGCAACAACAAATTCAGCAACAACAAATTCAACAACACCAAATTCACCCATTACAAGGAAATAAAAAACAAGAAGATCAGCAGTTTCCATTACAATATGAAAATTTAGATAATCGTTATTCAAATTGGTCAAGTTCCCATGAACATCAAGAAATTCATGATCAACAGGAATCAAAACTTGTTCCGGCCACTCAAACAACAGAAGAACCAACACGAAAAACTACAAAGTACTTAACTAAAATTTTGGCCTCAAATATCCGAGAGTTATTACGCAGAGAACAAGCAAAACGAAATAAAACTACTATTGATAACAACATATCGGATTCAAGCGAGGCAAACAACTTAAAACATCTTCAAAAGAATATTGATGATTGGACTGAACAAGAATACACATCTTTAAAACATAAAGCTAGTACCGTATCTATACAGAAACCTTCTAAAAATATTCCAAATGAATATCTTACAACAACTCAGTCATACAATGATATCGAAAACAAAGAAAAAATTGGTGCTACAATTCAAACACCATCAACATCCACCATGTCAATTATGAAGCCAATGAGGACATCATTGATGATGAATCCGAAAGATGATTTTATGGCACACCTAGAAGATAATAGTGTTTTTAATGTTGTTACAAATAATAAAAATCGATTAGAAGTTTATACCAAAAGTTATATGAAAAATAGAATTTCAACATCAACTATACCACCAATATCGGATAATCGCACACCATTTATATCTTCATCAACAATATCACCAACTTCAACATCAACTATGTCACCAGTAGTTACCACCAGTACAACAACATTTAGAACATCAACATCAGCAACACCATTTTATTATAGAAATGCCATGCATCCGACAAAACCTTCAAGTGAAAAGGAGCCTTGGCAAAAACTAAAAGTTTCTATATCACCACTAACAAATGAAAAAGTATATGTTGTGACACCAGTTCCAAAATTTCAAACAAAATCAACAACCCCAATTGATGGTATTGGCACATTTAAATCACCAAGATTTATTGTAAGGCCAGCACCAGTTTCAAATAATAACAGTAATAATACTAACAGCAGTATTGCCAATAATTTAGAAAGTGGTAAGAGATTACGTTTATGTAAAGACAAATGTATAATTGTACAAAGTCAAAGTGCTGGTGGTGATGGTAATAATATTTTACAAAAGAATTCTGGAGGCATAGCAAGAAGAGTCATTGATATGCTTTAAAAAATTTTATTAAACTTTTTTTTTCTGTATTGCCATATAGTGTAATGTAATACTATATTTTAATTTTAAATTCATCAAAATCATTTGTAAATTGATGCATTTTTTCATTTAAGTTAAGTCTTTAATCGATAAGTGCGTTTTTATCAGTAAATACATAGTTTTTGTAAATAATATGCTATTTTTCTTCAGCTATTTTGTAACAGGGAATCACGAAAATAAATGTTGGCATTATATAAATTGGAATGATATATTAACATAAATATCATTACACATTTATTTGCACAATAATGGAATAAAATTTTAGATTAAATAAATGGGGCACATATGTAGTTCATTTCGACCCTTTATATTCATACTAATAATAATTGAATCAAAGCATTTCACAAATTATCCTAATTTAACCTAGTCAAAAATTGTATGCTTCACAAAAGGTCATCTAGGAAATGGAAAAAATTCAGGTTGGAAAGTTGCTTTGGTTTTTTATAGCTCTAAAATTAACATATTAATAAAAATTATTCACATACACATGCTTGAAATTAATTCAAATTTTGCGAAATATTACAGAAAATTACATATTTTCGAAATAATCAAAATACATTAACATATTTAACCAAAAACAAAAAAATTATGAATTGCAATTAAGAGGAGATTGAAAATTTTATTAATTTTAAAGGCTAAAAGTAATGCAATGGGAAAATCGCTTTTCTTTTCATTTTTATTTATTTTTTCTTTTATATTTTCATTTTTTTTTTTTCCCATAAATTTAAAAATTTTTATACAAAAGCCACAGAAACCAGCAATAGCATAGATCAAATTGAACATATGAATACAGAAAAAACATTTCATAAGCCATACACACCGGAACTATTTGGTTTGATGGGAATTTCAGCATTTGTTCCCGATGAGCCAGCTGATATTCTGGATGGACATTCTAGAGTAAGCTAGAATTAAGTTATTAAAAATTTTCTCAATTTTTGGTATTTTGTTATTAACATTTTAATCTCAATATTTTTTTTTATTTGGAATGATTTAAGGTAATAACAGTAGTAACGCCAACACCTCACAATAAAAAAAGGTCAATTAAATATTTGGAATTGAAAAGAACAACAGCGGCAAGAGTTTTACCATTGTTAACAGGAAATAGTTAGGATTTTTAAAATATAGTTAATTAAATTTTTTTTTATTTTAAATATTAATTTAAATTATAAAAAGAAAAAAAAGAAGCATTTATGATTATTATTTAAAATTGTAAAAAAGGTTAACAGAAAAATATTTTTATATAATTTTGTATATAAAAGAATGAATGGGTCTTATATGATTTTTTTAATTTAAAAATTTCACATAAATTTAGGAGAATCGTAAATTTATTACTTTGGAAACTTTAGAAATTATTCTGATTTTTTTTCATGTTAAATTTTATAAGAATATATAACGCCGAAACATATGCAATTTAATTCAGAGTAAAGGTACATAATTATGTTGTATCTCACTATTGCTCTTAAGCAAAGACTTTAAAAATACAATTAATTAAATACAATTGGTAACTACAATGTCCTTGGCTTAAATTATTCAAGACGTTCAATTGTTTTAATTTAATCAAACTTTATACATAAATTGTTTTATATTTAAGCCTTTCATATACAAGACACCTAAACGAACGGACAATAAAATCATTTAAAGTGCAATTTTAGAATAACTTATATATTAAATTGTGAAAAAAAATTATAAAAGTTAACCTTATAGTAAAAAAATATATAATTATGTTATTTATACTATATTATTTAGTTAGTAAAATAAATTATATTAAATGTAAATTATTATATTTACACTTATAATTTTTTTCACCTGAATGTTGTATTCTAAAAGATATTATCAATTAACATAGATAGAAATTAACATAGAAAACTCATTCATATAAGAATTTTTCAAGTTTAATATGATTTTGGCCCTATTAAACTGGCCACTTTTACTATTTCCTTTGATTTTATTTTTTAACTTTTTTGTTACTATAACTTATTAATGTTCTTGATTCTTGGTGCAACAGGAAATTTACAAATTTTTTGATTTCAAAACAATTGATTAATGAAAATGGCAAAAAATTGTTGGTGCAATAGGGTTTTGTTCATGAATTTTATTCTTATATATGTACAACTTTATTGTCATTAAATTTTAAATTCAAATGAAAACTTAAATACATACTTTTTTATACACTTTCTAAAAATTTGTAATTGATATAACCTATATACATAAATTCAGAAAATTCCAACATTTCCCAGTATTTTTCTCTTATGTAAAAGTCAGAAGGAAATTATTATTTTAAAATCAATATTCAGGTTGGAAAAATTGTTTATTAAAAAATTTTATATGCTTAAGAAATTAGAAATTTAAGCAATGTAAATGAATGAGAGAATATTTTATATATAGTTTGTGTGTCTGTGTATAATATACAATTATAAAATTTTATTTTGATTTAAAATGCTCTAGTTATTTGTGATTTGCTATTCAAATACATAAAATCAAATTTTTTAGCTATTATTTATAATTATATTTTATATTTAAATTTGGATTTCCTTTTCTTAGACAAGTTAGAGCAAAATAATATTGCATTTTAAAAATACATTCGTATATAATATTATATTTTTAGTTTAAAATATGTTTACATAATTTAAAATTATAAAAAAAAATTTTATTGTAAATTATCAATTAAAAAGAAATAATGTAAAAAATTTTAAATAAATTAAAACTTTTGTAAATATTAAAAATTTAAATTAAATTGAATATCGTTCGTCTTTTTCTTTATTATAACAATATTAATTTAAATGACAACGGCAACACTTTTAAAAATTTTGAAATTTTTAAAACTTTAATATAGGTTAACATAGAGTAATCGTTTCTACTCATTATATTGAAGAGTAATTAACGTAAATTATAATAAACGCTACTTAAAAATTTAACTAATTTAGAAACATCGTTTTGAAAACTACATATGTATATAATTAGAAATGAATATCGTTAAATGTAAATTTGCATGTAATTAAACTATAAAATCTTAGTAGGCAATAATTATAAAAGTGCATGGCGTAATAGTATACAAGCATGCAAGCCCAATAAATATACAAGTGATAGCACTGCCTTTATTTTACATTTATTATGTATAAGCATTATAACAATAAATTTTTGGGATAATCAATAAAACTAAATCTCATATTTTTGGTAACCTATTATGTATTGTTAATTTTATTAATTAAATTCTATTTATCATAAATTTATTTTCATCTACACAATTGGAATATTATTTATAAATTTTCTAATTAAATTTATATCTAACAAAATACTATTTGTAATTTTTCTAAAATGCAATATAAAATTTCTAAACCTTATTCTCTATTGATGAATGTGCTTTGGTTCGATATTTTCTGTATAACATTTCTAAAATCCATGACATCATTGGTACTATTGAAATTATATTCAAAATATATATTGTTACTGTATAGTTAGTTGCATCTCTTACTAAACCTAAAATTAAAAAAAAAAATTTGTACCAAAAATTCATACATAACATAATAAAAATTCATTTACATATTAAAATATTATAAAAAAATTAATATTATTTTACACATACCTACAATTGGACCGCATGCAAGTGCAAAAATACCTTGTGTCATTAATTGTAAACCTTGTGCAGCTGGTAATCTATTCAATTCAATATGGCTTGCAATTACTAAATTTAAAAATATTGTTCTCCATGATTTACCAGCTCCCATTATTATAAACATTAATAATACAATATTAAAACTTGGTGCTAAAGCTATTATAGAACGAGCAAATACCATTGTTAAAACACCACATATATAAAACATTGGACCGGACCATGTTAATTTACTTGAAATATATGATGTTGATAAACGTACAATTAAATCAGTTACACCTAAACTTGACATAATTATTGTTATTTCTTTTAATGTAAAACCAAAATCTGATAAAAAGAATGGTGTAAGTAAAGCTATATTAACTTCAGAGAAAGCAGTTAATGTTAAACCAATCATAAAATTAATATATGTGAAATCTTTAAATAAATCTAAATCAAAATATTTAATTAATTTCTTAGTCCATGGAATTTTCGGTGAAAATTTTTTTTCATTGAATTTTTCTACATCTAATACAGGATCCCGTGATTTACGAAAATTTAATTGTACTATATTTTCAGTTGAAACGAAAAAACTTTTAACTGATTGATTATCGTCCTTAATAGTTGATCCATTCGTTATATTTGCCAACTTATTATCCTTATATTGTGTTGTTACAATATCATCATTTAATAAAGGTGTTATATTGTCAGTTTTTTCATTTTCATTATCACTATTATCATCAATATTTTTATTTTCATTTGTATTATCAATATTATTGTTATTATTATTATTATTATTATTATTATCATTGTTACTACTATTATTATTATTATTATTAATATTCTTAATATCACAGTCATTTTTATTATTATTGAGTGGTATTTTTAATTTGATTTCATCTTCTTCCTTATTTAAAATAAATTGTTGTGATGGAATTTTTTTTACATGCCATAATACTGGTTGATATACTAAAGCGCTTGGTAAATTATGTAATGTAAATAATGTAAATAATAACATTGTTCCAGTATAACCATATAATGGTAGTATTACAGCAATAACCATTGGTAAACATACTGGACCTAAACCAGCAATTGCCCATGCTATACTAGAAGCAACAGGTCTTTTTATTTTAAAATATGTATTTAATGCTATTGTTGCAGCTGATATGACAAATCCCATACCAAATCCTACGAAAATTTTAATTAATTAATTTATATTTATAGTATTTATTTTAGTTTTGCATTACGTACCAAATAATATAGAATAAGGAACAAAAAATGAAATGAATGATGATGCAAATGATGTTAAAAAAATTCCAGTTGTTGACAGAACAGATCCCATTATTCCGATTTGTCGATATGTGAATCTTCTAAAAAGCGGTCCATTAAACAATCCTAAAATTAGAATTCAATTTTGAAATTCAATGTATTATATTGGAAATATATTATGAATTTAGTTAAGAAATTCGAAATTCTGCTAAAAATTCATCATTTTTTAAAGAAAATTCATAAATTTTCCCGCAATTCTATAATAAATTCTTAAATTTTCTAAAAATAAATACAAGCAAATAATGTGCATGTGTAAGAAGTGTACAATTTTAAAAAAAAGCAGAATCAAAGAAAAACGTGACTCTTAACGTCATTCTTATTATAATTATGATAAGTATTTAAACAACTATGTAGTTACATATTATAAGTAGCTGCATAATAATTAAAAATTTAATTGTATTACATTATTTTATCAAGGTTTTTAAATTTTCAGATCAATCTATAATAATAATAATAATAATAGAATTATGATTTCGCATATAGAATATTTACACAAAAGATAATTAAGAATTAAGATCCAAGATAATAATGACCTCAATAAAAACAAAACAAATCCAATTTTATTCTAATTGATTACAAAAGGAAAGTAATTCAATTTATCATACATTTGCTAGGTGACCATTTGTTTTTAGTGTTTTAAAAGTACAAATAAACTAATCACAATTAAATTAAATTTTAGGAATATGGAGGGTCAATTTCTTAAAACAACTGTAGAAGAGATAAATTCTTTGAACACGAAAACGAGTGCAATAACAAATCGAGAAAAAAAAACAAAATATGTATATGTATGTATAGAACGTATGTATTTACATAAAAATTACAAATTCTGTTTATTCCACTCAGATTTGTTATCTATATATTGAAGAAATTGAAGCATTATTTTATTGATAAGGAAAATTTTATTTGTATTTAAATTAAAAAATTTTTAAGTGGACCACTTGAATAAGTAGCACTTGAAAAAAAACATATTTGTGTACATACATACATCTAATTATCCCCTAAATTCTAAGAGAATTTTCATAAACAACTATTTTAATTAAGCACATTAGGAACTGCTTAATATTTTTTCATTTAATTCAAAAATGATCTTTGAATATTCCATATAATACTTTGAATATGGTGTATGTTCCCTGGTATGAGCGAAATAGTGACATGGGCATTTAAGTGTCTCCGAAGTAAGTGATAAAATTAGGAACTGTGAACATTGGTCGCATTTGGAGCAGAATATAAAATTCCTTTACGGAATATAGACACTAAAACAGGATGTTGGGTTAAATTCTCTTACTATTGATCGATCTCACGACAATATGAGTATGCCTGTATTTAGTATGTATTTAACCACCTGTATAAAGCAAAATGGCCTGTCACACAAATTTGCATGGTGCCTACATATGTCTTCGGTAAAATTCATCAAACAGAGCTCATTTAGTAAAATAAAAGTGATCTACCTTATCGACAATTAGAATGATTGCCTTATCTACACAGTTTATTTTTAATTAAAACCCGGTAATTTAATTTGAAAATTTTAATATCTTATCAAATTTATATTCATTCAGATCAAACATATCTTTCTATCACACATTTAAGATTTATCATTTGATGTGAGTTTACAATATGTCTGTTCAATTGAGCATTTATGATGAATTCGTTATCATTTTAATATTATAAAGATCTAAAAAGTTGTCGACATAATCATGACTATTCGAAATCAGTTATGACATTATACAAAATACACATACCTACATACATATGTGTATGAAATGAATCAAAGTATTTATTACACACTGAGCTACATTTTTAATCTTTAAGTTAATATTGTGTCGTAAACATTGTAAAGTTCGTCGAATTTTTTGTTATTGTATATATTATATAGCACCATATGTACATATTTTGTTGTTGTCTTTAATTTTAATTATTATCATTAAAGTATGAAATAAAAATGTACTTTTTTTGTTTGGTTTCATACAAACTAAAAGCCATTTAAGCATTCATTGAAGCTTTTGTATTATTTTTTTTTCAGTTCGTTTAACCTTTGCAAGGTTTGATTAAATTTAATCAAATCAAATAAAATAAGGTAGAAAAAATTCTATTAAAAAATTAATGTTAATATTGACTGCATTTTTTTTTTTTGAAAATATGGAATTCAAATATTGAGCAAGGTCGCCTTCATTATACGAACTTCTTCTTTGCTATGGTGAAAAAAGTAGACTATTATAATAGTGTTCTCTTAACACTTTAGTTCTCTTATAGAAAACTGTCATGTTAAATGTTATACGGAATGCACGTAACAGAATTAATCCAGTTATTATAGATATTAGAAAATTAAGAAATTTTAATTGCAACTTAACATTTTTCAAACCCTAGTTATGAAAGTCCTAATTTCTAAAATATTTTAATAATCCAAAAAAATTTTTAATATTTTTTGCGAATTATTAATTTTAATTGACCTTCAATTAATTATTATCAATTCATATCGAATATTTCTTATCAAATTCAAATTAATATTTTCAAATCTATTATATAATTTGAAGATAATTACTTAATATTTCGAGCTTTAAAATGACAATGAAAAAAATCGCTCTTTTTGATTTTAATTTTTCAATAAATTTTTGTATGGTTTAATTCAGGAAATATAAACATAATCTGAAATATTTCTGACGTAAATTTATTATTGTTATAAATATTTTTAATGTAATTTATTCATTAAATTCAAGTTAAAATTATAAATTTATGGTAAAAATAAAATTATATTCAATATTACATAATTTACATAGTAGATTAATAATAATATGCGGTTCGAGAACGGAAAGCACTCCTTTCAAATTCTTTTTATCGCTACTAAAAAATTCTGATAGCCGCGAACTGAAAATTTTATGAATAAATGATTTCTACCATCCTTTCTTCCATTTCTTAGTTATTTAACATGTAAAGTTAAACCATTTCCTCCAAAGCAATTAAGAGATTATTGAGACTCAAAATTTTAGAAATTTTTTATTAAAAATAAATAAACCTAATCTAATTTTGGTGTTTAAGCATATACAAGTAGAAAGAATTTACAATTTAACACAATTTATTTCAAAATTTATCAAATATTTCTATATTAAAACTTGTAAACCAATAATAATATTCCTAATTTTAACTGCTTACTCGCATACAATTCAAATAATTTTCTTTATCTATAATACATACAATTTATTAATTAAATATTTACCTATACAAGATGATAATGCAACTTGTGTATTTCCAATTGCTGTAATTTGTGAATTTTCTAAACCAATTTCTTGCATACGATCACGAAATAATAAACCAAAAATTTGTACAAATCCAATAACGGTAACCTTTAAAACAAATATTTAAAATTTAAATTTCGTTATACAAGCACTTTTTATAACTGCACATGCTTATAAATTCAAATAAGTATGTATGTATAGGTATTAAAAAAAAATTTACATATGCAATTCCAGCTGCAATCGAAACTAACCAACCCCAACCACCATCTGGTGCTATAAAATCATCACCATAATCACTTTTATTACGACGTTTTTTCTTTTCCATATTTTTTGATTTTAACATTAATTTCAATGAATTTGAATTTTTTAATTATTTTTTTTTAAAACTTATTTCTATTCTTTTTCGAAATTACACTTAATTTCTTGTTAAAAATAAATGTAAAAAATGCACCTAATTTTTGTATTTCATTAAAATTTGCTATGACACTAACATAATTTCATATTTATTTAAAATCACAGCAATATTTTCCGATAGCGATAACATTAAAAATAAATCGGCTACAATTTATGATATTGTAGATGATAGGACAAAAGTTTCGTTATTACTAAATTCTTATTCCATTCCAGTAGACAACGACGACGACAACAAATTTGAAGCTTACGATTAAAGCTATCAAAAAAAAAAAACAAAAAGAAATAGCACACAAAAACCTAAAAAAACAAAAACAAAGTGTGTGTATTATCACCGAGTTATTAAAGAAATGGTTAGAGGTCACTTTCTCGAATGACTTATAATAGAAACTCAACATTTAGAAAAAATATTTTGACTACTTGAATGAAATTAGAAGAAATTATTTATTTAATGTTATTTTAAGGAATTACAGAAAAACATCTAAAAACTTTTATTGCATTTAAAATAAAGATTTTGAAATTGAAATACTTTGGAACCCAATTTTGTTCCATGCTGAAAAATTTTAATACAAGTCAAATAGCTACTATTCAAAATTAAATTGTTCATGTGGCAAGATCTG
This sequence comes from Condylostylus longicornis, assembly GCF_029603195.1. Taxonomy (NCBI): domain Eukaryota; kingdom Metazoa; phylum Arthropoda; class Insecta; order Diptera; family Dolichopodidae; genus Condylostylus; species Condylostylus longicornis. The sequence continues at coordinate 13,039,396 of NW_026577982.1, forward strand.
AATTTTTTAAAATTTATACAAGTTTGTTGAATTTATTTTTTTCAAAAAATTGTTTACGATTTTTAAATTGCTTTCTATATTGAAATTGTGCCAAATTGTGATATGATTTTCTAACATAATTTTACTGGAACTTTACCTCAATATAATATCAACATAAACAACAAAATGCAATACAATATATTATGTATAATGTGCCAAATAAACACGAGACAAATCACAGTTTCCTAAAAATATTTATTTTTAAAATTAATAATGCTTTAGTTACTGCTCGCGTATACAGAAATATAACAATATCATTTAATAAAAAAAAATTTTGTTATGTTTACTTAAATATTTATTACCGTGCAGACAGATTATCAAAATTTTATTTAAAAAATTAATTATTTTAAAATTATGAACGCATACGCTAACATTGAAGTAAAACTCGAATAGTGAACTAAATATTTCGAATCAATCTTAATGTCGCTTAATAGTTAAATACTAATAAAATTATTTAATATATACAAAGTCATTTTTTATAGGTGCAAAAATGAAATTTCTAATGAGCGTTATGAAACAATTAAGTTTTAGAAAAAAGCTTTATGCTTAAGAAAAAATTAAGAAAATTTACAATTTTTATAGCATTTAAAATAGCAATTATAACAAAATTATCGCATAAATTTCAATTATGCGATATTAGGTTTTAAACAAGTCTTACGTACCTACAATCTATATAAGTAAATATACTTAATTAGTAAAATAAAATTTTATTATCAACTTATGCTTATGCTCATATACGTGTTCAAAATAACAGGCGAGGCGCAATTGTCGGTAACCAATAAAGCCAATATAACATATACATTCAATTTTAATTCAATAATTAAGTAATTAAGCCTGACAATTATTTTTTATTTAACACTTTTGCCTAATTGCATAAAATGCATATTGCATGCTTGTCAAAAATATCAATCAAAATAAGTAATGTATTTTCCTATCTTTTTATAACTATGTGTAATAATTTTGCAATAAATAAAGTTCCCTCTATTTTTAATGAATAAAAAGCACAATAAATAAAATAAAATTATTTATAATTATCACTCTCGTGTATATTGTAAATAAAATTTATAAATTAATTGTGATCCAATTAATTCAGTATTCCTATTTGGTACAAAAATCTAGAGTAGGTATGAAATAAAATGCTGAAAAACAATTATTATTGTAATTCATTTGATATAAAATACAAATAGTGTTAAGTGCAATATTTTAATAATTAAATTATTATTCAAGTTTTATTATTGCAAATTGTTTCGAATAAATCAGTTGTGTTAAATTTTGATTCAGTTAGTTATTTATGGTCTTAAAGGGAGTTTATATGCGCTTAAATTCCCAGTACCAATTAATTGAACTGTTTCTGACAGTAATCAATATAGTTGCGAAAATGAAAAAGAGCCTTCAGAAAAGATTGTTTCAGTCAAGATAAAAATTCTTAAATATCTATCACTGATTTTTCTTTTAGTGAAAGCTACTTTTTATCTTTCACTTTATTTTCTTTCATTTTTTGTGACAGTGATGATAGGAGATATAGTTTCTAATTATTATTTAAGATTTTAAAATTTTTTAAAAATTCTCTAATTTAATTTGACCATAACTAAATTGATCAATATAATATTAAAAAAGAAAACATTTATTTCAAATGCGGAAAAAAACAAAAATTAGAACATAAATATTTTTAATTAGAAATTCTTCTCTATCAACATACAAACATAAAATTATTCCCGATTATTTTTGGAACATTTCAAAATCTATTTTTTATTGTAGTTCTCAATTTAAACTTTGTTGATAAACAGTACATTGACTTATTAAAGCTTTTGTTTTTATTTTTATTTCATACATAAAGTATATAATTGAGGTTAAAAGTTGTTGCATAATTTTAATATCATGTTTATTAAACTACTTAATTGGATCATATTTAAAAATTTCTCGACTATATATTCAAAATATTAAAAATTTGTTATAACATTATTTGAACTAATTCCAATTAGAATGTACAAAATACGTGCCGGCAAAAATTTCTCATTACCTAAAGCTTCTTTATTTAAATTAATTTGTAAAAGGTACTACAAAGCTTTAAAACAATTTCTACATAAAATTTTTTGCTAAATTATTTTGAAAGCCTCTACCTACAAAGCTAGATTTCATTATTTTAAATAAAATTTAAAAATCTCAAAATTATTCTAGGCTATTTTTCATTTAAATAATTATACCCGTACGAACGTATGTTCGAAGGGTATACTAAATTTGCCTTACCGTTTGTAACGCTAAGAAATAACGGTGTTAGATATAGACTCAAGTGTATGTTTTTGATCAGCGTCAAATTCTGAGTTGATTTAGCTTTGTCTGTCCGTCCGTCCGTCCGTCCGTCCGTCCGTCCGTCCGAACGATAACTCAAAAACTAATTGAGCTAAGTTCACCAAAATTACACAAATGATTTATTGTAGTAAGTGCCAGAACCCTATTTAAATTGGACGTGATCGGGGTACCGGTTCGGGTAGCTGCCATACAACTTCAAAATTTATTTGGCTATATCTCAGAAACTATAAAAGTTGTGGTATTTAAATTTCACACAAATGAATATATTAGTAGGGCCAATGTGTCTCATAAAAATTGTTGAAATTACTTGGCTCATTCTGGTACCTGCTATACAACTTCAAAAGTTATTTGGCTATATCTCAGAAACTATAAAAGCTGTGATATTGAGATTTCACACAAGTGAATATATTAGTAGGGCCGATGCTCTTGATAAAATTTGCTAAAAATTTCTTGGCTCTTTCTAGTAGCTGCCATACAACTTCAATAGTAGTTTGGCACATCCAGTATTTTGAAAAATACATAGTACTGAAATTTATGGTAATACGGCAACTTAAAGTTATAGTCTGCCCCATAGTTAGTTATGGCACATTAGTTATTCGCACATAGGATAACGAATTCGTACGGGTATCACAGAGTTGACAAGGTCAACTCTATTTTTTTTTCTCGTTTTATTTAAAGTTTAATAAATTATATATCATCTTCATGTAAATAATAATATTCTTTTAATATCATTATCGCAGTATATAAATTATTCTATTTAGAACACAATAAAAAATATTCCTTAACAATATTACAAACAGTCAATTTTAAATCACATTGTACAAATTTTTAATACTTTACAAAGCTGCTACAACATGTCGCTTTTTCCGTCGTATAAAAATTATTTCAAATGTCCAACTTATTATTGTAATCATTGTTAAAAAATTTAAAAATTGCACTGTGACTGCGTAATCTGATCTGTCACGAATAATTCCTAAAATTAAAGAAAGAATTTATCTTTAACTCTTTAATATCAATATTATAAACTCATTATAATATTGTGAGTATACAAATTTTCAATTACCTACAAGTGGTCCACATATCATAGGGAATATACCACCAAATAAACGATTAATACCCAAAGCTCCTGGTAATTTTTTCAATGGAACATAATCTGGTATAATTATATTCCAAAATATTGTTCTAAAAGCTTTACCAATTCCTAAAAAGAAGAATGCTATACACAAAATATTGTATGAAGGACGTAATCCAATAATAAATCGACAAATTGCCATTCCAGAAATTCCAAATAAGTAATAAGTTCGACTACCCCATTTTACTTTTTTTACAAGGAATTGAATTAAAAAACGAAATGCTAGATCCGGAATAGCTGGCATTGACATTAAAAATGCAACTTGATTATTTTCCAGACCAAAATCACTTAAAATGAATGGTGTTAAAATTGAAAAATTTACTTCAGCAAAAAATGCAATTGTTAATCCAATAACAATATTTAAAAAGACGTAATCTTTAAGTAAATCTAACTCAAAATTAATTATAAATTTTTGGAGAAGTGTAAGTTTAGTTTTATTCTTTGTCAAACCAGAATTACCGCTTTCTTCATCATTTCTTTGTGGTAATTTATTTGAAGTTGCATTTTTACATTTACATATATTTAAATCTTGTTTAGGGTTATTGTCACGAGAAATTATTGAAAATTTTCTTTCTAAAGCTTTTGAAACACTATAAATGGAAAGTTGCCTTGTGTATTTTCTTGCTAAATTTTCTTTTGATTTATAAATATTATCTCTTGTATGCATCATTGGTATTTCAGGATCTTGAGCCAGAACTTGAATATCTGCAGCTGAACCATTATCATTTTCTTCATTTTCATTACAATTTTCTTCATTATCTGTTGACGTTTCTTCATCATCTTCTTCAATTAAACAATTACAAATTTTACAAATATCTTCCGACTCTAACTTATCATCTTCATTCTTTAATGGTTCGGATTCTTCAATTGATGTATTTTTCTTTTTCTTAACATGCCATAATACTGGTTGATAAGTCAGTGCACATACTAAACCATGTGCTGCTATTCCTGTTACAATTAATAAAGTACCTTGTGTTCCATAAACATCCATTAAATATGTTATAATATATGGAAATATTACTGGTCCAATACCAGTTATTGTCCATGTCCAACTTGAGGCTTTTGATCTTTTTTCTTTAAAATAAACATTGAAAACTAATGAGTTCGCTGATATAACAATACCGAAACCAAAAGCTAAAAATAAATTTAACATGTTAATAAATTTAAATGCTAACAATAAAATATTCTTACCTAATAAAAGTCCAAATGAAAATAAAAATGCTTCAAATGAATTTGATACAGAAGTTAAAAATATTGCTAACGTAGAAATTATTGAACCAACAATACCAACTTGTCTATATGAAAATCTTCGGAACATAGGACCGTTTAAAAATCCACATAATGATGAAACAGCTGAATTTATATTAATTATTGATGTTATTGCTGAATGTGATAAACCTATGTTTAATAATTTATCACGATATATTAGACCGAATTGTTGAAATACTGGTAAAACTGATAGCTAAAATTATATTTTTATAACTAAATTTTATTTATATAAAAAAAAATATAAAACAAATTCTTGATGTAAGTTTCAAATGTAATACTTACGTTGGATAAACCTGATGTGATACAAATGATCCAAGCATAACCTCCATCTGGTGGAATAAAATCATCGCCATAATCGGATTTATTACGATTTTTCTTCTTCTTTTTTTCTTTTGCCATACTTTACTGTCGTCTAATATAAAATCATTTATAGATTAATTATATAATTCAATTTAAAGAAAGAAAACAATTTAAAATTCTCTGAAATTTGTTACAGCTCGATAAGCAGAAGTAAAAACTTTCAACTATGACATAATTTAAATAATTTTTGTAATGTCGTCACAAATAAAAATGAATAGAAAATATTTGTGTAAAGTTCCAGAGACCTTAAATACGTATTTGGTTTTCAATTTTGGCACTTAATGTGTCAGTAATGCCCAAAAAATTTAAAAAATTCTCAAACATTGAGAAATTAATTTACTTTACTTGTATGTATTTAAAAATTTATAAATCCTGTCATTATAATTTTGTATAGCGTGTGACTTTTTATTTGTAAACATAAAATAAAAAATAATTAATTGTCATTCCAATATTTTAATTGTTACGTTTCAATTGCGTTCGATAAGATTTTTTTTTGGTAAAATAAACAATAACATTACTCGAGATAAGATTCGATTGTTATTCAATTATAACATGTGCTTTACTAGAACTTACTAGTTTAGTAATTAAGCATATTTGTTTACATTGTGATGTTTACTGATTTTTCCGATATGATTTGCAAAAATCTAATCAAATATTGAATTTAAATTTAAATGATATAAAATAAGCCAAAACATTTTTTGCAAGAGCTGTAACCTACTATGTACACATATATACTATGAAGTGCAAGAATGTAGAATAAAAATTTTAGTTTTGATTTTCTAATTAAAACTATTTATGAAATTAATATTTATATTTGATAACTCAAACATATTACAGGAACCAGTGTTGCATTTCAGAAACCAATTTTTATAGTCAAAAACATTATGTTAACAGAAGTCAAGAAATTTATGTTCATAATTGCATAAAAATATAAAATTCTATGCCCTATGGCTTAAAAATAAAACAGACAAAGTTGGAATATCTTAATGTTTGAATCCCGTAGATGCATACAAAAACGTTATCCAAAAAAATTTGGTTTAATTAACGCATAAAAACTGCAGCAAAAAAGGTTATTGAAAGTTGATTCGGCAATGCAAAAATTAAACAAAAGTACCCTATTAAACTTAGATTTAGCAAACTTGGCTTTGAAGAAACAGTTTGAAAAATTCTTATTACCCTTTGTTCAATATTTTAATTTTAATGAGCTATTAATATTATTTATTTGCTTTTTATCTAATATTTTCACTATATCGCATAAGTACTCCATTATATACTCATTTTTAATAATATCTAAAATATATATAACAAATGATAATAATAATTATTAGAAAATATTTTCATACTGATATATTATTTTATATATTACTATACACTTATATATGTACATATATATATTTTGTTAAAGTAAAGTAATAATTTTTGACGCCACCAATGTGCTTTTGTCATAAATCACAATACTACAAAAAACTGCTTAAAAATAAAAAATTATTATAAATTTTTTATAATATATTTAAATTTTGGTGAATCATCTTATGAAATGTCTTATATAACCTTCATAAATTTTAATTAAGAGTGTATGAATTATTTAAGTGTTTCATTTAATTATTTATATATTAACTAGGTTATGCAGATTTAAACATTACTTTATATTTCCTTGAGCCAAAATTCTACAGTTCGATTTTAAAATATTCTACTATGTAATTTAAAAATGAATTATATACCTTTTTTACAATGTTTTACTTTAAATTCAATAACCGTTCCCGAACTAGTTTCATTTATAGCTCTTAATTGATCCGGTGCCGATTCTTAACTGACATATTAAAATAATATTTAAAATTGATAATATTCTTTATCTTCATATATAATACGAAAACGTTAGTTTATCAAAGACAATAACATAATTAGATTGATAGCTTATCATTATAAAAGTTTTACTATTAAAAAATTTACGTAATTTATAATAATCTTTGATTATAGTAAAATTTAATGTACTCATATAACACGCATAGAACGTGTATATAAGTATTTTGAAGCTATCATTCAAATAAATTTCTAAATTATACTCAGTTTAGAGAAAATTATTTTGTATATTTTGATATGCGTACACGGCCCACACACGAACAGCTTTCCGAAAAAAATTTATGTATTAAATTTGGAGTAATATTAAAAATTTTATGTATATTGTAAATTAGCCTATGAGTGGATTACTCAAATATTTGCCTAACTAATATTATCTGTAAATATTTTAATGTTGATATAGTTAGTATTTTATCTTAAGTGTTTTAAGAAAATTTATTCTAATTGTGAATTTTATCTGTGAAAGTTCTATAATTGATTTTTATTGATTGGGAAGAATTCTCAAAACTTTGTATTTTTATACATATTACCTTATATATATATTTTTACCGACCGTATTGTGTAAACAATAGGTAGGTTATGTGATGGCAACAAATTTTGCATATCGAGTTTTCGGTGGGAACGTACTTCTCCATAGTAGGGAAGTGTAAATAAACTATTTTTAGCAACCTGTCGGTCTGTCGGTCTGTCGGTCTGTCGGTCTGTCGGTCTGTCGGTCTGTCGGTCTGTCGGTCTGTGTGTGCACGCGTGTAACTCAAGTTCGGCTGAACCGATTTTGATGAAATTTTATATGTAAGTTTGTTTCCACCATGGCACGGATCGATCAACTTTTGGTATATATCAGGCCTCGGGAACTGCACTTTTTAGCGGGCCTGTTTTACATTTTTGAACATTTTGAAGAAAGTATTCAACCGATTTACTTGAAATTTTATATATAAGCTCAGCTCGACCGTCCGCAAAAATTCGTATGTTTTGCAAGAAATCAGGCATCGGCAACTAGACGTTTACTACGGGCCAAATATACATTTTTGTGTATATAAAGAGAAATAATCAACCGATTTCATTGAAATTTAATATATGAACTCCTCGTGTTAAAACAATGAACATATAAATTTTTTGGAAAGATCAGGGCTCGAAAACGGATTTGCGGGCCGATTTTACATTTTTCACCATATCCACAGAAAACATTGCTGGAATTTCTTGAAATTTGATATTTGAGTTCTGGTTGTTACCGAAACTAACTAGCGAGCATTTCAGGGAATTCGGGTAGCATAAAGCGAAACTCTACTAAGAGCCAAATTTACATTTTCCTAAGTATGTTAACTACAAGCTTACTAATGTCCTAAAAATTGGAAAGAAGTATTTAACAGACATTTTTATAATATTCTGTAACACTTTCATTTAACTAGACAATACACAATGCGGTCGGTTATGTGCTGACCACATCAGATTTTTTTCTTATCTATTACAAAATCGTTTATTTTAAATTTTCTCTATAATATTCGCTAATTCTTTAAAAAAAATACAAATCTTTATTAAAATAATAAAATTATTTCATAATTGCTAATTTTGATTTGGCCACAATTTAAGAATACTTTACAAATACTCGTACTTTACTAAAAGTTTGAGAAAATGTTGTTAAATTTAAGCTCGTTACAATCGAATCCTAACCTAGTTCTAGTTATTTAGTATTGCCTACTAATCACATTGTCTATTTTGTTAACAGCTAACATACTGTGAATTTATAACTACATTTCAGTATATCTTAATATTATTAACAATGATATTTTGTAAATCACAGCAAATTTTTTATTTATTATAAGTAAATATTTTTTAATTATAAATACAGGTATTTGAATTATCATAAAATACAAAATTATTATCGAAACTTGATGTTCCAACGACAAATATAATTTTGTACATTAATTTGTTGTCTTTGGTAACATTGGTCCTCTCTCATCTCTTTCAACTGCTCCATTATTATTGCTTGTTGTATCGTTTTGTGTTGCAGTATTAATTGCAGGTTTCGATGTCTTCTTATAATAATATTCGATTGACCATAATGTAATAGGAATCATTGAAATAAAATTCAAGAATACTAAGGCCATTTGAAAATTAGATTTATCTCTTATCAGTCCTAAAATTCATATAAAATAAAAACAAATTAAATCGAATAAATATTTACTAAAATCATACCAATAATTGGTCCAAGTGATAACATTATTATACCACCCAACATTCGATTTAAACCTAATGCAGCTGGCATTCTTTTTAATGGTACATGATCTGGTATTAACATACCAGAAAATATCATTTTTGCTCCACGAAATATTCCACCAAAAAACATTAATGTCACAATCCATGAATAGCTTGGATTTCGTGCAATTAACATTTCAGAAACTGTCATTGCCATAACACATATAAGCCAAAATGTACGATTCTCCCATTTAATGTTTTGTACAACATATGGTGTTATAATACGTGATATTAAATCTGGTATTCTTGTAACTGACATTGCAATCGTTATCTGTTGATATGAATAACCAAAATCACTTAAAAAAAATGGGGCTAATGTCGTAAAATTTTGCTCAACAAATTGGGTACAAGTTATACCAAGGCAAATATTTATAAATGTTTTATCCTTAAATAAATCTAAATCTAATAATAAAATTATTTTTTCCCGAATTGTTAATTTTTCTTTTATATAGTCTTTATCTAATTTTTTTCCATCATTTCCATGTTTTTCTATTTCATTAATATCAGTTTCTTCTTTAATGCTGACTGCGGTACTATTTAAAGAAAGCGTTTTAATTTCTGAACAATTACAAAATTTTTCATCTGGATCATATAAGAAATATGTGTCCAATGAACTTTTACGATTTATTTGTCTTAATTGATTTTCATTTCGTAGACCACAGAATATACAAACAGCTGCCGATGTATTTCGTTCTAAAACTTCTTTTTTTTTAACATGCCATTGAACTGGTTGATAAATCAATGAAGCAGCAAATGAATGCATTGCAATACCACAAAATATTAATAAAGTTCCTTTAATACCATATTGAAACATTAGAAATGCTACTAAATGTGGCATGACAATTTGACCAATAGCTGGTAAAGTAACAATAATACTTAAAGCTCTTCTTCGATTCTTTTTAAAATATGTTAAAAAAGCTACTTGCTTAGCTGATATAACAAAACCTTTCCCAATACCTAAAATTTATAAAATTTTTGATATATTTTAGTAGAATACTATTTCAGTCATGCAGTCTTACCCAAATATAGAGCGTAAATCAACATGAACATCCAGAATGTTTCAACGTATATCATAAAATAAATTCCAGATATGAGACCGAGTGATGCTAATAAAGCGACTCCTCTATAAGAAAATTCTCGAAAAATGTAACCATTAAAGAATCCTGATAACGATGAAACTGCAAAATGTGTATTAACTATTGATGTAATTTCTTTATTCGTTATTCCAAGTCCAAATAGTTTATCCCGAAAAATTAGTCCGAATTGTTGAAAGATTGGAAACATACAGATCTGCATCATAATCATAAAATAAAACAAGAAATAATTTTATATTTAATTTAAAATTTCTTGAAATAAGCACAATTTATAAAGCTGTAATTTAAATAATAAAATAAATAAAACTTGCACTCGTAAATCCGCTTGCAAAACAAACTATCCAACCCCATCCGCCATCTGGTGGTACAAAATCTTCTCCATAATCTGATTTATTTTTCCGTTTTGTTTTTTCCATTAGACATTGAAGTTGAAATTTTTAAAAATTTCAAATAGACTACAAAGATATTCAAATTAAATTAAAATATTAAAATCAATTTTCACAATTTACAATAATTAATTGTTAAAAAAATTGTAAAAAAAATTAAATAAATTTGTGTATTTTTTCTTTATATTAAAATTAAATAATCTATAATGATAGTGCAAAAAAAGCAGAAAATAATTGAGTTTATTATTTTAATTGAACCGATTAAAAAAAATTAATTTGTCTTTTCTACAACACCAAGCTACTGTTGTACCAAAAACATAACCCGTAATTTATAGTTCAAATCAAAATATAAATTAAAAAAAAATGTAATTCCTGCCGAACAAACCAACTAGCTCACCAATCGACTAACCGATTTGATGGATGAAAAACCTGTAAATTAAAATTTGATTAAAGTCAATTACTAACAGCGTTGTTTTTGCTGTTGGGCATGCTTTATTTATTAACAAATTTTACATTTTCTCTGTTTGTATTTTTTTTGCTTTTGTAATAATGTTGTTTTAGTATAATTTGAATACCATGCCAGCCAGGACGGTATGTCTGTCAACTTTTATTTTTATTCTTTCATCCACATTATCATAAAATGTCAATATTTTATTGTTTATTTTTTTTTCGAAAGTTATTGCAAAATTCTTGAAAGTGGTCTTTATGTGTTAATTAATATTGATTATCATTTCTGAATTTTGTATTACAAATATTTGCAATCAATATTTTTAATATTTAAATGAATTAAAAGGGTACTGATCTAGTATAGTTGCATAAGTGGAACTTGAAATAGATTGTCTTTTGCTATTATACATGTTAAGTGTGTATGTATGTATGCATAAATTGATTTGCGAACTAGATTTTGAAGCAAAACAAGCTAATTTCATTCTTATATTCCGTTTTTCCGACTTAGATTTAAAAGGGGTGAACTGCTACTTGTGGAGTCGTAACTCTAAGTGATTTTAAGTTTAAATTGAAAAGTTAAGTAATAAAATGAACAAATAATAATAATACAACGATTCCTGCTCTCACACCGCTTTCATTCTCTTAATCTTTTTAAATCAGAATATTTCAAATTTAATTCTGATTGAATATTTGACTAAATAAACTTCAATGTTAAAAAATTTTCTTTCTTATACCATAAGGCATAGACAATAAAATTTGACACTTCTTATTACGAAAAATTTTTATTCTCTGCAACTTGTCGCGTTTCAAATTATAGCTTTTAAACGATTAAAACACGTTTTTCATGAATTATTTGTTTAACAAACAAAGATAAAACCGATTCTCAACCAGATCAATACTAATTTATTTTAAAAGGGAAATTTATGCAAAATTAACATTAATATGTAAATAATTAGAAAAAACAACAAAATATTTTAGAAATATGTAGCCGACTTTATTTTGTAAACAAATTTTTTAATGTGTGTGATTAAACTTTGAATAATTATTATTAAAAATTTTAATGAGCCGTATAACAAATGACATAGGAAGCTATTATGTATAACAATATTTTTTTCGGTAATCCCCTTTTTAAAGCCGCTGGTAATAATTTATTGAAAAAATATTCACTTATTTTGCATTCTATTAGATTTAATAGAGGGTAGTCAGCTAATTAAGTTATCACAGTTATTGTTTATTGTTTGTTTTTACCACAATTATTATTTACCTTCAAACATATCACAGTAAATTACGTTATGAAAATGATAAATGAATTGACTACCGCACATTTTATGTAAATCAATAATTAGAACATTTTTAAAATTCTGTACATATACATATTTTTACTTTAATTTATATACTTACATAATATATGTAAGCATATATAGACCATTGTGGATAAGATTTTGTATTTATTCTATTGTTTCATGTAAATTTGCTAATTAGTATAAAAAAACTTTACTGCCTTCCTGCTTGTAATGCCGAAAAGTTTAAAAAATTGTAAACGATTTTTGTTTACTTGTACAAATATTCAATCAGGCATGACTTACACAGTCTGTATGTGCTCGACGTCTTATCTCAGTAACCACTTGTATAATATTGTATTTATTATGCGACTGTCTTCAAAATTTCTTGATATTAACTAGTCGAATGTTTAGAAGATTTGCAATATCAAAAAATTTATTTAAAATAACTCACATACAGCTTACAAAACGAAATGAAATTTCTTTTTGTTAAGTCGAATTTTGCGTAAATTACTGTCACGACAACTGCTATCATGCAAATCAAACTAGAAAGACACTATTAAAGTAAATTTCCAAGTTTGAAATATCTCACTCCTTAACATAAAATTTGTATTATCATAATTACTGTTATAAATGTGTATAAAACATAGAACAGATAATAATTGAAGATAATTAGATTTCACAATGATTTGAAAGATTTTCAGTGGCAGGTGACTATTATAATGTGCTAAAATAATTAACATATGATACGAGATTTTAAAATTAGAAAACAACAGAGTAGTGAACTAGTCATTACATATGGCAAAATTTATATCAATTATTTTAATTATAATTAGTATAATAGTTATTTACTAATCATTTGCTTGCTCAGAAACTTGCACCTACGAGTACTAAATTTAGTTTAAAACCGCACATCACCTGGTACAAAATGTTATTATGTATAAAAAAATTCCCCGAATAATTATAAATTGTATTTTTAGATTTTAATAAAAACTTATAAATCTGTGATTCGTAAAATTACCTTTAATTATATTTAAATGAAAAAAAGCACTAAGCCGACTGACTTAAGCAACTATAGCTCAACAGAAATAATAACATATTCTAATTTTTTAGCAATCTTAAATAAATAATTTTATATTATTTGAAGAATAATTGTCAGTCAATTACAATTAAGTACTTATATTATTTAAAGATCTTAAAGATACTCGTATTAAAGATATTTCGTTTATGATGTTTTATATTTAATATATTTCAACTGAAAATTATTACTAACAATATTTTTTGTTTTGTACTTTTATTACCGTCATGTATAACATGACAAAAGCTTTGACCTCTCAGAAATGACGTGAAAACTGTTATTTTTTTTATTTGTGAAATTTTATTATCCAACAATTATTATTTAATTAAAAATTATTGGAAAGTTTAAAATGTAAGCAAAGAAATAAAATTCCGAAAAAAAAATCTATTTTTGAATTAATAGAAAAATCGTACTGGTCAAATGTTAAATTAAAAAATAAAAACCCGTAAATTGACATCACTCCAACATCAATGAAATTCTGAAATTTTATTACGTAGGTATACATAACTTTAGTTATGTATACATAACATAGGTACGTATACATAACTTTAGGTATGTCCATCGCAATTGCAAAACCTGACATCGCAATTGCTTTAATACTGATCACACTGCTCAATTCAACAATTATTAGTAAATAAAAATTGAATTTAGAAGAGAAAAACTTCAAATTTATGTACAAATGGAGATGTATTATAACCGAAAATAAATACAAAATATTTTTACTTAAAAAGACCTAATTATTTTCTCCAAAATATTTAATGACAAACCACAGATGTGAAATACTTACTAACATGACTTCAGTATTGTACTCATATCATTTCCCTTTATTACAACAATGTACAAAAATCAATTAACTTTAATTATAAGTTCAATTAGCCACATATTGTTTTTATTTAAATGTAATCAATGTTTAACATGTAAAATTCCCACCAAAAAATTCAAATAACTATTATTCGCACTTTATGTAATTCAGGTAAATATTTTTAAACTACTTTTTGAATTTCGTGTATACATATACATAAATATGATTTTAGCGTGTACTAGTAATATTTACAAATTTAAAATTTATTTATAAATTGACACTAATGTCCCAAACTCAATGGAATAACACCTAAAACAGCAAAATTCGATAAATTTAAAAGCTTCTAAGTCATAAAATGAAATTCTATGCAATGAGACTGCAATAACCGTAACTTCAAAATTAGTTTATTTTCTACTTTTGAAGTAATTGCTGCCTTTTATATTTCACTAATTTTGATTTGATAGTCTAATTTATTATAATATTTTTTTCGAAAATTTTGTTTTTGCAGCAACATACTAAATTGAAACTTTTACATGTTTTTTTTACGTGAGAGCGGGACTCTATGACACTTCTTATATCGACGTCGCTGAAGCACCACAGTGTTAAGCGCCCCACAACCTCACATTGGCTCACCAAATGCACTACCATCTCATCGTGTTTCAAGTAGAGACGACCCAGTCACTCTCTTTCTTTACCCTTTCTTTTCAGATGAACCATGAAGACATAATACCCAGAGAGTATTTCAACCACCAGCCTCAAATCTGGACAACTCTATAAGATCAGTTTCGTCCCTCAGTAAAAAATTTTTTTGTTTATTGAAAATGTTTAGCACATTTTTTAAAAGGAACATTCTAGAAAATTTAAGAAGTATACATTGCATTAATAATTGTGTAGTTTTTGCATTATAAGTATAGCAAAGAGCATACTAATATTATAATACTGAAAAAGTAGGTTTAATTATGTCTTTAGGTATTTTACAAGTGGCATCAAATATAAATTCATTTCCATTATTTTCATTCAATTAATAAAATATACAACTTCAATTTTACTTAATTATTTTGTTTTGTTTTCATCGGAATGCAGTGACTTAAATTGCCTTCTAATTAAAAACAAATATTGGTTTACATTCAAAATAATGTTTTCAAAAATATTTAATCAAAATAATTGTTAAATAATAAAAATATTATAGATACACTATCGATATAGTGTCGGTAAAAAAGTTCTTATTAAAATTATTTTAGTAATAGAAACCCACAATAAAATTTAAAATAAATGAAGGCTAGGCTTTTGAAAAAAAAATATGTTAATTTGAACTAGAATTATTTTATTCAATAAAAATTCTAATAATGTAAAATTTCCAAAATTGTATTTAAAATAAATTAATATTTTCAAAGAACAAAATTAAAAAATTCTCAAATATTTGCATAATAACTATAATTTATAATAGGGAAAAATATGTTAGTTTTAGAATTTCCAGAAAATTTGCAATATTCATTTTATACAAATATGTGATTACAGATTTTGTATTTAAGCAAATTTGTGATATTAAGAAAATTTCATATACAATATTTATACACCAATATTCTGTTAGGCACTTCCCTTAAAAAATTAATGTATTTTTCGAGAGTATCCTATCAACTTAAGTGATGCGACTAACAGAATATGAATGAAAGTTTCAGAATGCAAATTCATCTTCGCTGGAAAATTAATTACAAATTTAATTTTATTTTTCATACATATTGTTATTCATCCTATTGTAGCTGTAAAGTGCATATCAGGATTAAAATTAATTTAATATTATGCACTGATAAGAAATTAAAATTTTTTTATTCGTACTACTTTACTTATACGAATAACATTCGAAATGCAATAACTATATTTTACTTCTACAAACCTTGAAATAATTTTAAAGAAACTAAAAATATTTTTTAATACATACTCACTTACATGCTTTTATATTCACACTTTTATATTGCACTCATACGTTATATGTATAAATCGTGTAAGTGCAATATTAGTGACGGTATTTTTATACTACAATTATTATTACTTGGATTAAATTCAATTGAGAAAACAAACTATTTTTAATATAAGTATAATGCACAATATATAATGTAAAATTTTCTACCTTAGTAATTTGATTAACACCTTTGAATATTTGTTTTTACGCTATCAATCCGTCAATTATTTTATGAAAATTTATAAAATATATTCCTTAACATTATAAAATTAGTTATCATTACTTTCCTACATCATATTGTACATTCAAATTCATTATTGAAATGTTTAGATTTGAAAATTCATTACCAATTTATATAATCATCATTGCCTTAATTATCACAAAACACAACACTATTAAATAAATAAAATAAAAATTTTCAATTTGTAATCCAATAGCTCGCTCCAATATATGACTCGATGCCCACTTAAAATATATAAATTATAAAAATTTTCTTCGCCCCCTAATCCATCCACTATATTATATTTTAGATTAATTAAATTGTTAAGTAATTTTTATTAAATTATTTTTATTAATAACACACAAAATTATCACCGTAATATTATTAGAATTCGAGCATGAAATTATATTAAATTAGAAATAAATATATAATTGCAATACAAAAAAAAAACGTGAATATGAAAATTTAGAAGTTAACAACAGCTTGTATCACAAAAACAAAAACTGTTTTTAATCGAATGATTTTAGACTCATCGTTAATTTTATTTTAAAAAAATTTAGAAAAAAAAAATAAAATTTCAATTTTTTCTAATTTAGAACCGTAGGGAATGCCAGATACATTCCAACTAAAATAAAATAAAAACAAACAAAGTACACTTGTTTTTTTAGTTTTGTTTTTTGTTTTAATTGTTTTGTTTTCTTTTCTTGTTTCACGTCTAAATAAATAGAAGAAGCTTTTATTGAAAAAAAAAACTAAAAACGCGAATTTATATTTCCAATTATTGCAAAATAATAAATAAAAGTATTTAATTCAACAAGTTAGTATGAATGGGGCGATTGCATTTTGAACTTGGCGAAGCATAACATTGGGTATTTTTGAAAATCCAGTTCTTAAAGTTAGAACTACAAAACTTACTTTTTTTTTGTGCATGAAGCTCTAAAAGCTTTGCAGTTTTAATCTTCAGAACTGAAATTTTAATTGATTTTGAATGCTGATATTTTTAATATCGACAATCCGAAATCTATAAAATCTGTAAAACTATACATAATTATTTATTGAGTTTCGGACATTATATTAATAATAATCTATAAAATCTATAAAACTTTAGGAAGGCTCTTTGCAAGAAATTTTTCATCATTTTCATTTTCAACATTATTTTTATGGATCCGTATGGTAAAGCAAATTTTGGTAGCTTTCTCTGATTCCTTTCCCCTATTTTACACAAATTCCACCTAGTAAGTAAAAAAAAAAAGAATCAAAATTGTAATTTAAAATAACATAAGAACTAATCAGGGGGATTTCCGATAATTTAGATATGCATTAAAAATTCTAAATTAAATATAAAAAGTTTTTTTAAACAATATAATTACAAATCAGCAGAAACTGAATATTTTACTTTTGCAGATTTATAATATATTCGGGTAATTTTTCTAATATATTCTTCTTTAATTTATAATATTTTTGCATTAGTTATAAAAAAAATTAAAAAATCCATTAGAACTTTAAACACAACTTTCACTGTCGAATATGCTATATTTGCAGATTTTGCAGTTTATCGAACTATTAAGAAAATAAGCTTTCTGTATTACTTAAAATATCAAAATGCATATATGTATACAAATTACAAAGAAATAAAATCGCATTTTTGATACACTATTTTTGTTCAAAGAAGATCACCCCCTTAACAACAATATGAAACAATATATTCAAACTTATTTATTGACTTCCTTTATTTATAAACAAAATATGATATATTGAATTCTCATATTATATATTTTGCGTACGTTTATATTTACATACGTATATTTTAGAAATGTACCCATAAATTATCAACCTTATATATGTACGTATACTAATTCAAATAAATACTATATAATATATGTGCATTACATTAAGCACACAAATATAAAATGTATTTTCAGTTGTATAATAGAAATATGTACATAAGCGAATAGAAATCTCAAAAAAGCTTTTCAATGAATGAATATTGTCAAGCAGTGAGCGAAACGATGAAAAATTTTTTTTATTGTTTTGAAATTCTTTCTTGTACACGTGGTTTTTTATTTACTTTTTTTGTTTATTATAAATAAAATTTACATAATAATATAATATACATTGTTATTTTGATTAGGCGGGAATTCTTTTATTTACCGGCGATATTTATAATATAAATGTAAATGAACATCATATAGTTTTTAAATATTTTCATTCTTATCTTTACAAACATATGTTTTATTTTGTTAAAATGAAATAGTATAGTGATTTGAATTCATTAATAATATAGTGTTATAGAATAAGTCTTAATTTGAGATTGTAAAAGTCTCAATTTGCAATTGTTAATTTTATTTTATATTAACATTTCAATGGAAGTAAATACTAAATGAAAAATGATTTCCTAAATTTATAATTTTGCAAAAAAAATTAGAAATTATTAATAATCTCTTTGATATAAAACAAAAAATAAAAAAAAATATATCGCCTAAATATATGCAAAAATGTAAAACTTAAAATATATAAACTTTTGCAAAATGCTTATTCTTATAAAAATCTTTTAAGATTTTAACACGCTAAATGTGTATAACTAAATTGAATAAAAAATATAAAATTAAATAAAATAGAGTTCTCTGTTTTATCGTTGCTACTGAGACTAAAAAATCTATTACTTATCAGTAGAATTATTACAAAAAATTTATAGCTTCAAAGTTCGTTATATATTACATATAAATCATGATGTATAAAAATAATAAAGCTCTTTCAGTTCATAAACCTAACCTAATTAATAAACTATTTACATATCTTAAATTTAATATGCTTATTCACTATTATGTGGCACATAAGATTTGGATCTAAAAACATATCTTTCAATAGTCCACAATCCAATTGATAGCAATGAAATAAAATTTAAAAGTAATAGAGCCATAGTATAATCTGAGATCTTTCGAATCCAGCCTACAATTAAAAAATAAAAAAAAATATATAAGTTTAAATACTATGAAATATATATTGATTTAAATACTTTAAATATATTTTAATTTTAAAAATATACGAATTCATATTTTATATATTTATAATTACCAATCAAAAAACCCATCGCAATCATAAATATTCCACTAATGAAACGATTAATACCAAATGCGGCTGGCATTTTTTTTAAAATAACATGATCTGGAATTAACATACCAGTGAATATTGATTTAGCACCTGAAAAAATTCCTTCAACGAACATAAAAACGACGATAGTATAATATGATGGATTCTGGGCTATAATAATTTCACCAATCATCATACCAGCTATACAAAATATCCATAAAGTACGATTTTTCCATTTAACTTTTAAACACTCCAGAATATGTGGTATTAATATTTTACTTGCTAAATCTGGAATTTGACCAATTGATAAAGCAAATGCTATTTCAGTATCTGAATAACCAAAATCTTTTAAGAAGAATGGTGCTAAAATTTTAAAATTTTGTTCGACAAGCATCGAACAACTTAATCCAAAGCATATATTTAAAAAACGAATATCCTTTACTAAATCCATGTCAAAGAAATCAAATATTTTATGTAACCATGTTATTTTTCGATCACTACATTCTGTTGCAATGTTACAATTTGTTTCGGTTTTTAATAAATTTTCCGATTGTTCCAACGTTTTTGATTTTTCATCACATTTTTTGATAACACTTTTTGTACTTTCTAAACTATTCTGTTCATTTTTATTTATGTTAGAAGATGAAATTTCTTTCATTTCATTACCTTCGTTCAATAAGTGATTAGTTTCAATTTTTTCCTTGATTTCAATATTATTTAATTTTTCAACAGTATTATTTTGATTTGATTCTATATTTTCAATTGTTTGTGTGTTTCTCTTAACATGCCATTTTACGGGTTGGTAAGTTAATGAAGCAACAAGAACATTTCCAGCCAGAGCGCATAATATTAATAACGTTCCAGAGCTTGTGTATAAGTACATTAAATAGGTTATAAAGCCTGGCATTGCTATATTTGTTAAACTTGGTATACCTGCCACAATACTTAAAGCTTTCCTTCTTTTCACTTTAAAATAAGTGTTAAACGCCATTTGCTTTGCCGTTATGATTAGTTCCTTGCCAACAGCTAAAATATGGCAAAAATAATTCTTTTTAAGTAAAAGATGTTAAAAAAGGATCATTTGAATAAAAAACTTTTAAGTACAAGAAAAAGTGCTTACCTAAATAGAATACATAAGTTAATAAAAATAATGCAAAAGATTCAGCTAGCGATAAAAAGTATATTCCAGAAATTAATTGAATCGATCCAAAAATGGCAACTTTTCGATATGTAAATGTTCTAAATATTGGTCCGTAAAAAAATCCTGATAAAGCCGCAAATCCCATTTGAGAATTAATCATTATGGCTACTTGTTGATTTGTAATTCCATTTTCCTTGAATTTTTCACGAAATATTAAGCCGAAAAATTGAAATACTGGAAACATGAATGTCTAAAAATAAAATAAAAAAGAAAAATAAACATTTTATTTTTATATTTTTAATTTAATATTGAAATTGAAATATGTACATTTTTCAAAAAAAGTTTTACTATTATTTTTCCATAAATGCTTTCGGTTTCTTAAACAAAATTCTCTATAATTATACTTTGGAAATTTAACTGTTACTAAAACTGTTGGGGACTACTTTATACATTAGAGTTCAAATAGAAAAATTGACTTGATTATTGATTTTATTCACTAATATATGTATTACATTTTAAAAATGCGCTCTTATTGGCAATATTAAAACAAGTTGAAATAGCTTTTAAACAAATTGGTTTTTCATTTTTTAAGCTTCTTTATATATATTTATATATATATATATATATATATGTATCTGAAAGTATAATATCTATATAATATAATTCCCGTATATATCAACTAAATAAAATCTAAATATTATATCAACTAATAATTTTTTCTTAACCAGAAAAAATATTGAAATACATGTGGTAACATTGCTCAAACTAATTTTACTTAATAATAATAGGGGATGCCCCTTATATTTATGTAAAAGTTTAAATTCAATGGAAATTTTTTAAGAACTCGATATTAAACAATAAAATAATAAAGATTTAACATTTTACTCCTCAGAATCCCCAGAATTTAACTTAGCTGTTTTTTTTAAATTTATTACAAAAAATCTTTAAAAATTTTAAATATCTGAAAATAATATTCACAAAATTTAATATTCAAAATAAAATTATAAAAATTATAAAATTTTACTATTGGCAATTTAATTGTAAAAATTTTTTAAAACACACTTACATTCGTAATTCCACTTGCAATACAAACAATCCAACCCCAACCACCATCTGGTGGAATAAAATTATCTCCATGATCAGCTTTGTTCTTTCTCTTGATTTTTTCCACCATTCTCTTATAGGGATTTTTTAATAATACTAAATTTAAAAAAGGATTTCGTTTTTGATTTGCTTTAGTTTTCTACGTTTCGATGAATTAGTTGAATTACTGTATTCCTAGAAAATAAAATTGAATTAAAATACTGAAGCGTTGAACTGAATTTTTGTTTTGTGCAATAAAATACGTAC
The DNA here is from genome assembly GCF_029603195.1 of Condylostylus longicornis. Lineage (NCBI taxonomy): Eukaryota > Metazoa > Arthropoda > Insecta > Diptera > Dolichopodidae > Condylostylus > Condylostylus longicornis. The sequence goes on from NW_026577982.1 coordinate 13,061,467, forward strand.
AACTATTTCTTTTTCAATTTACTTAACAACTAATTTTTATAACAATCAGTCACAGCGTTTTATAATATCGTATTAAAAATTTAGAGCTTTCGTTTTGTCAATTTACTTATTAATATTGTTATAAAAGAGTGAAGGCATGTTAAGAGAATTTTACTCTGACTAGTGTAATGAGAATATAGATTGAATACTATATGTATTATGAAATTATTGCGATTTTTTACTTTTATCAAAGGGGAGAAATTAATCAACTGTAATCTTAAATGAGTCAAATTTCATTCTTTTTTTTTTATAAAAGGAATTTGTCTCACATTTATATTTTTTTTTTCATTGTTTATGTTTACACTTACTGGTCAAGTTCTTAAGAGTTTATATGTGCAGAGTAATTATTTGTAAAAGCGGGTATAAGTAGAAATTCATTTGCTATTATTTTAATTTAAAATTTTCACAATCTTTATAAATAAAGTATATATAGAGTTTTTCCCTAAATTAAATGTTCATCAAGTAAAAATTCGCAAATGAATAAAAATCAAAGAATAGGTTAATTTTTTTATTTGTCAAAATTTTATGGAGTTAACTTGATTGATAACATATTTGATATTACCGTAATAATTCAATTTTCTTGAAAATAAATTACGGTAATAATATTACGGTAATAGAACCAAAACTTTAACTATTTTAAGAATTGAACTTGTATTAAGATTATCGAAACACTACGCTTTCAGAGAATCTATTATATCTGCCAATTACGCAGAAAGTCAACCCTGATCCGATCAGCCGAGCTAATTTCCAAGTATAAAAAGAGAAGCAAAAATTTCACTATGTTCAGAATTCAGACGAATTCTGAGGTCTAATAACTTTTTTGTGTTTGTCTGATACTATGCCACTTAGTCTAGATGGTGCTTTAGGAGTACTATCCACTCGCAGTCAATGTGTTCATATCATGACAATTGCATTTTGTGACTTATGGATTAATTGCTGTGCCAAACAAATTTTGAAATTTTTGTCGTAAATTTGTTATATTTTATTACAAATATATTTAAACATAACATATTTTATAACTAAAATAATTTTATAAAAATTTTATTTTAAGTAAAATCATATAATTTATTCGGCAATATCAATTTGAAAATTTAGTATCGGCGCTTAAAAATTTAATTTTTATTTTATTTTTTTCAAAATTTTTGTTTTGTTTTTTTTTATTTTGGCATCTTATCAAATTTAAAGTTTTTTTTAATAACAAAAAGTTTACTTTATTGGAAAATTTTACAATAATACACGGACGATTGTTGTCAACTTTATAATTTTCTGCAAAATTTAGTACAGTTTCTTATTAAATTAACAATATATTTTTTAGTATATGTACTAGGTATAAATAAATAAATTCGTACTTATGTCAGTTCTTAAATATGAAATGCAAAATGTTCAAATTATGACAACTATTTTAATTCATATTATTTGCTCTATCATGCCGTATAATGTAGGTAAGCCAAGTTTTGCAGTTACTCTTTTTATAATTTACTTATATTAAAAGATTTTAACAGCTTTCACAAAAACCACGCGTTCAACTCAGCGTGTTCATTGAATTTATGGGAATACCCGTGAGATGCAATTCATTATAAATATTTCTTATAATTAGATTTCCTCGGCGAGTGGGGTGCGAAATACCCGCAGTAGGAATGCTTGTGGTAAGGGTCCATGAAAATCCAGTACAAATCCAGAAGCGTCTGATCCAGAATGGACGGCTGTCTGGTCTACGACTGATCCCTGAGGAACGCCAGAAATTGGTAGTGCTGCCTTGCACGAGGTATTTATTGCCAAAGGTTAGGAGAAGTTAGATATACTAAAATATAATTCCTTAAGTGCATACTAACATTCAAATTAAAAGCAAAACAAAGTGTTCCTTTGAATCTCATAACAAATAAACTAGTATTCTAACAAGTTGTTCCTACTAACAACTAGGCCATTGCAAAACTAATAATATTTTTAATTGCCCTTAAAGTTTAAATATGTAAATATTTCTCATGAGCCGTGCTAAAATTATTAAAAAATGTGTGAAAAAAAAATAAAATAAACATAAAATGAAATTTAAAACACGATGACTAATTTTCAATAAGTTTAAAAGTGATTAAAATATTTTTCTGTTTTTTATTACATTTTGATTAAATATAAAAATTGTATATAATTAATAACATCTATACATATATGTATCTTATAATGACAATTTAAAGTACAAACAAAAATAACAATATTTATAACAATGTGTATAGGTTTGCATATTGCACACAGATAGCAAATAGAGTATTTTTGTGATTTAAATAACAGTACTTCATGTGGTAAATATCACAATTTCAATATCATTTTACTTTTACTTTAAGAATTGAGTGTATACTCAAGTAATTAAGAAGAGAATGTGTCAAAACAAATTCGCCACCGGTAAAATGGGCTTCTTTTAGGCTTTTTTCTTGCTGTTGATTAAATTCGCAGCGGTAGTTTTGTTTAATTCTGACCAGTCCCATTTATAAATGTATGTGTATTTGCTCTTGTTCTGTTCTCAACTTAATACAGCATTATATGCAATTAAACGAAGGCATTCATTAAGAGAATCTATCAAAAAATTTTTTAATAATTCTACATATTTTTGCAAAAATTTACATTTTTTTTTAAATTTAACGTGAAAAACACCTTGAAAAGAGTACGTCCACACTTGAAATTTCGTGATCTGTATGTAAGAATGTTCTGGTAATATTAGCGAAGTTAAATTCAATATTGAAAAATCAAATTTGTATATAAAATATTTATTAAATTTCGCCAGTTCTACTTATTTTCCGTATATAGAATAGATTTTTTGGTATTTACGTATGTACTTACTTATTTATTTTTATACATGTACAAATATTTATGGTGTTCATATTTGTTGTAAGGTGATTTGTGTTTGTTTACTAAACATAATCTTTGTTATTTTTTTATCGTGTTTCTTAGAATTTAAAGCTCTAAAAATAAATATTTTTATATTAAATATAAAGTAATTTCTATATGTATGTACATAAAGTAAATAGAAAGCACTTATAATAAAGATATAGATCTGTTCTATCGAAAGAAGTTGTAGTAAAAATACAGACTATATAATTATACATATTATACGTATGTATGTTTCTACTTTAGAAATTTTTGCACAAAACAAACTTCCAGAGGATCAATTTCCGTATATATATGCACATACCTATATCATATGCATACACATGTGTGTAAGTATTATTGCTAAAATATTTTTGTGATTTACGACCATACGATTTATGCATACAAATTGTACTATTTTTGTACTTATTATTATTTACATTACTTTTCTTCTTTGCAAGTTATTGTTATTAAACCAAATACATATGTAATTACATACATAATACGAGTATACATATAATGTATATGAATTTATCGTTTGGTAAACAACGGTAGACAATATCCATTAAACTTCACTTTTTATATTAGTAATTTGTTAATAATTTAAAATCTCAAATAATTGAAATTATTTTGATTTTATTGAAACAATATTTAAAACAGATTTCACACGCGCACCTTAATTCTAATCGAAACACCACTACTAAACTACTAGTAATTACTGCACGTTAAAAAGGAAAACTGAATGACATTGACTGAATGAATTCTCAAATTCTAAAATGAGAAAAATAAATGAAAATGAAAGAGAGTAAAAAATTATTATTTTATTATATGTTTATGCATGAATATTTTAAGGAGTAAATTAAGTAAAAGTATAGAGTAAATTCAAATGTCTGATAACGTTTAGAATGGTAGTAAAAGTCAGATCGAAGCGTAACATAATCATTTGAATATTATTTTCCAATCGATTAAACATATTTTCTTTCTCTTATTGCAAGATTTTACAATTTGCAGTTTTGAGCAGTTATGAAAACCCTTTCTTAATTATTCTTGCTTCGTTACCTTTTAAGTCTACAAAAGGTTTTGACACAATTTATTATTATTCATCATATGAAATTTTCCAAAAATGGAGTTATTTTATAAAATTTTCACAGAATTTAAAATTGTACCCATTATTGAACATCATGCTCATATATTGGAACCATAAAATAATGATAGATTTTGTAACATGCCAAATAATAATTGAAATTGATTTACTATAAAATTCTCATTGAGTACAATATTTTAATAATTTTTAAATTTCTTTAATTTTTTTCCACACTGAATATGAAAATACAGAACCAGAGTTTCTTCTTATTCTCATATCACACATTCAATAATTCAACTCGTGTAGAAAAATTTTGTTCTCCTTATTATAGCATTCTTTTTAAAATTTTATAAAAAATCTCTTCTTATTTAAATTCTCCTAATTATACAGGTATTAATTTTATATAGCTTATAAAGTTTACTTATACGAGTATATTACAATATTATGGAGCAGTTGTACTTGTAGCATTCAGCAGATGTTTTGAACTACTATTTTCTTTATTATTTTTTTGCACTTCTCAGAATCTCTAACAATCATTAATCTCTCAATGTAATGTTATCCTAAATGTATGCAAGAAAAAACTTTAACTTAAATTCTTTCTTAGTAATTTTAACGTGTAGTACCTATAATTTATCCATCTTTACTACATAATTATGCATTTACCTACATTTATGTATATTTTAAGAGTTGTTAGGAAGTTATTTATTGTATATACTAAATAAAAATCTCTATTAAAAAAATGTGATTTCTCGAATTTACTTAAAAATACAATAGAAATCAGAATTAAATTACATAATTAAAATAAGAAAAATATATAATTACCAAATGACAGAAAATATTGAATTTCTCCCGAGTTTGGCACAATTAGTACTGTTATATTATATTTTATATTCAACAATTTCTAATTTTTTTTTAAAACTATATTTAAATATATATAAATAAATTAACAAATCAAATATCTGAGGTATTGGCTATTCATTTCTATATTATAATGATTATTTTTTAAATCACATTTTGAGCTGAATCACATTCGGCTTCCTCTTGTTCTTGTTGTTCTTTACTATTTTGTTTCTCATTCTTGTTTGTTTTGTATAGAAGAATTAAATCAATTGTCCATGCGATAAATGTTATTATTGAAAGACAATTTAAAAATAATACTGCTGTTGAATAATTATTGCTGGCATCACGAATCATTCCTGAAAAAAAATTAGAAAATTAAATTTAATTGTAAAAAAAAAAGATAAAGTATCAATACACAAAGATTTTCCAATTGGACATGAATTCGAAAAGACATTAAGTGTACAAGTATCACCATATTTTCCTAGTCGTCTTACCAAATTAATTCATTTTTCCAAAAAAAAATGCAAAATTAAGGAAAAAATCTAAATATTAAACATTTTTTTTTTCATCACTCTGCTTTTAAACAAATTTCTTCAAAATAAGAAAGTTTACAAATTTTTTATTATTTTTCCGCATTTTAATCAAATCGTTCTGGCAAACAAGTTAAGGTCAAAGAAAAAAGTTCAGAAAGTCACCATATTTTCATCAAAGAAGACTTTGATTGTAAACGGTACAAAGTTCTATGCGGTTCTTAAAATTAAATAGGCAATATAAGATAAGATGATATGAAACTTTAAGATGCAAACATAACTGACATTATCAGTATAAAAGACAATTCTTTTTATCGTTCAACAAAATTTTTGGGTACACATTGTTTTTCTTAACGCGAAATCTTTTAAAATTTCGGTTATTAAAATGTCATAATAAGGAAATTCTTTAACAAAGATTAGTTTTTTTTCTTAAATTTATGATTTAGTAATAAATTTCTTACCTATAACTGGTCCACATGCTAACATAAACATTCCAGAAATAATTTTATGAAGACCACATGCTCCAGGTAATTGTTTTAATGGAACATAATCTGGTATAATAATTGAATTGAAAATCATACGTAATCCACGAAATATTCCTAACCATATAAAGCAAGCAAACATCAATTCATATGATGGATTCTGTGATATAAGAATTTCAGCTGAAGTCATAGCACCCAATGATATCAAAAAATAAACACGATTATCCCAATTAATTCGTTCAACAATAAATGGTGATAGGAAACGACTTAAAATATCTGGTATTCTTGAAATTGACATTATTAATGCTATTGTTGAATAAGAATATCCAAAATCACTTAATATAAATGGTGTTAAAATATTAAAATTTGATTCAACAAATTGGGCTAATGTTAAACCAAAAATAATATTACAATATCGCCAATCTTTTAATAATTTAAGATCAAAATAATTAACAAGTTTCTTATGTGCTGGTGTTTTATTTTTAATACTTTTTGAAATTATTTTTTCATTATCCTTATTTGAATTCATTTCAATATTTATTGTATTAATTTCATATTCATGATGTGATGTAACTTCACTGGTATTATTATTATTATTATTATTAGAATTATTTGTAGTTGATTTATCATCTTGTGATTGAATTTTAATTGGTTTATATATCCATGAAAATGCTATTGAACTCATAGCAAAAATTGCTAATATTATAATTGTTCCACTTAAACCAAAATTATCTAATAAAAATAATACTAAATATGGCATAAAAAGTGGTCCAATAGCTGAGATAACAACAATTATACTATTACCACGTTTTCTATTCTTTTTAAAATAAACACTAAATGCAATATGTTTTGCTGCTGTATTGATTCCTCTACCAAAACCTATGTAAACAAAATTTTGAATTAATTACAGTTTTAATAATAAAAATTATAATTATATAATAGTTAATAATAAATATATATTCACTAAATCTATTATATTCAAAATTAATAATACGAAGATTGTGAACTAAGAGTTAAGATTAATTTTAATAAAAACTTAATTGATCTGATAATTAATTGAACACTTTGCTATATTTATTTTTGCAGTTTACAATGTTCCTACATATTTAACTCATTTAATTCAAAACATTTTTAAATTACATACACAATTAAGATCTAAATTTATATAAAACTTAAATATATAGAATGATAATTTCTTAATGTAAACTTGATTAGACTGATAATTTCATTATTATCAAAAGTTTACATATGTCAACGCTATATTATTGTTTTAATTTAAATATAAAGTCAGAATATTAAAATAAATTAAGTAAGAGATAAATTAATCAAAAAAACAAGCAAATTCTGTGCTAAGCGCATTTAAGGAATCGCAATACCTTATCCATTTGAATAGCGCCAAACTTTATTAACAATGAAATTATCGTTAAAATTCAGCTCATTCTATGTAATAATTATATAATAAGAGTACTTTAATTAACAAATATTTTTAATATAATTTTAATAATATAAGTAGCTCTAATTATACGAGTACTTATATTATTATTAAAAATAATAAATGCCGTATTTTAAAAAAATTAGTAAAATTAGTAGAATTAACCGAAATACAAAATTAACTTTTCCAATTAGTAAATTAATTTTGTCAACCTTGAACCGGATCGGCATACTCATTATCATATTCATAATACTGGGTACGCCGGGATCATAATTCAATATTTATAAATTCCTGGATTTAATAATGTCATCCAAAACAATTATAAATAATTTAAATGGTAGTAATAGTATTTCAATATTATTAACTAACCTCAAATTGCATATTTTAAATAAATTTTAATTATAAATTTTCCTTCAAAATTATATAATTAAAAATTTCTATATTCCGAACAAGTCTCTAATCGATTATATGTATAGGTATACAATATTTAGATTATCTGGTAAATAATTACATATACATTTAAATTAACAAAATATGTAATTAATAACTATAAAAACAAAACTTACCAAAAATAATTGAATAAATTAATAAAAATGTTAAAAATGTCGTTGCATGATTTGTTAAATAAGTTCCTAATGTAATTAATAATGCACCGGCTATAGCAATTTGACGATATGAAAACCATCTAAAGAATGGTGCAATTAAAAATTCTGTTAAAGCTGCCATTGCATGATAGGTATTTGTAATTGTTGTAATTTCTGAATTTTTAATATTATTTTCTTGGAAAAAATCACGAAATAATAAACCAAATTGTTGTACAATTGGCATAGTGCACATCTGTTATACATATATAAAAAAAAAAATATAATTTAATTAATATGAAAAACTCATTTTTTTAAGCATTTTTTTTTTTTAATTTTTTGTTGAATAATAAAATTAATTGTAACACAATATTTGAAATTAAAAAATTGAAATAATTACATTAGTTAAACCACTTGCTACACAAACACACCAACCCCATCCGCCATCTGGTGGCTTAAAATCATCACCATAATCAATTTTATTTTTACGTTTTGTAATATTTGATTTCTCATTTGAAGATTTTATTGATTTTATTTGATCATTAATAGGTAAAACCATTTTTTATTTTTGAAAAATTTCTAATGTTAAATTTGATAATTAAATTAAAATTCTCGATTATTAAAATTATAGCACGTAATTATCTTCTATATTATTATTAATTGATGAGAAATAATTTGAGCGAAAAAAAATTATTCTTATTAACGGAATTGCTCAGTACCGAATGAATTTTATTCTGTGCGAGTAGATGAGTTTTATTCTCAATTATAAAGTGATTTCTATATGAATTGTTGTTGTTTTTTTTAATCACTTTAATCATTTGTTATGTATATACCTGAATTTGTTTTTTTTTTCTTCCCATATTGTTTAGTTTCAACTGAAATAATTGAATAGGATTTAATAGAATGTTTTATTTACATTAACATTATATTTTGTGTCACCTGGGTAGCAAATTTAGTTTTTATTTAAATTTTAATCTTTGACTGAATAAGAAATTTTTAAATTTTATTGAATTTTAAATTGAATCATCAGCTCGGATTTGATATTAATTATGAATTTCTATTACATGAGTAGCGATATAGGAGATTAGAAATCTCTTGGAACATTGAATTTTAGTTTAAAATAATCAAGGTAAGGTTGCGATGGCAAGTTTAATATTGAATTACAAAGTTGAATATATGTCTATTTTCTCCATATTCTATGTGATTTACAATGTCCAGATTCTATGATATCTGAGTTCTACTGTATATTAAATAAAATTCAACATAATACATTTTAATTAAAAATTTAAAATCATTTAAATTTCATGAATTTAACACATTTTATTTTGTTATTTTAAAACATATTTTTGTTTTACTACAATTAAAAATTTTTCATAAAAAGGTTTTTCCCGCAACAATGTATTTAATTAAAAAATTAGAATAATTTTTACGGATAATTTAATTCAAATATTTTTGTAGCTTTTAATTTTTATTGTTTTTTTTTTAATTTTTAGAATCATTTGAAAATGAATGATCAAATTTTTAACAAATCGCAATTGTCAAAACTAATTTTGAATTTTCGTTGCTGTTGTAAAATCTTTGTGGACTTCTTTGTCAGCTATAACCGTACATGTACGTTACAATGAATGCCATTAAAGAGTTATGGTAATGAAATGGCAACTCCCAATTTCATTTTCAACTTCTTATAATAGTGTGTTCAACAAATTCACTGTCAAGATATTTCCGAGTTAAGACTTACACAACTGCTTAACTGACAATACTTTTATTATAGTCAGTTTTAAAAATATTTTTTTAATTGGCATCTTAAATTTTCTGTTTCAATTTCCATTTAAGAAAGTTGAAAATTAACAATAATAATTATTAATAATGATGTTTGTGTTTATATTAAACGTAAATAAGTGTTTTTTTTACAATTACCAAAACCTTTTATGTAGAATTGATTTGAAACAAACGCACAATTAAAAATTGTTCAAATATTTTTAATTTTCAACACAATCAGCCCTAATCAAATTCGCTATATTTTGATTTTTTATATTTAAATTAATTTCCACAAGTATTGACATTGTGAATTGTACGTAAAAAGTATTATAAATTTGCCATTCCGTTTCTTTTACTTCCATGTCAAATATGAAGGTTTCATTTACGAACGTCGGGGTCACAATTAATATGTTTATTTTATTCTTTATTCATTGATAGTTTTCTCAATACTAATGTAATTAATATTAACAATGTACAATATATACTAAAGTGTATTGAGAAAAATGATGCTTGAGAAATGTGTTGAATAAGGGGTCGTACCGTTAGGTAACAAAGGAATTTTCATATTAATTCTTTCGGTAAATTACGTTGAGTTCTTCTGTTATCTTACCGATTGCATCGCTGCTTATTGTATTGTGGTACTTAGAATCAATTTGGACAGTAGCCAATTATTGGTCTATGTTCTTCATAGCTCTTAAATTATTTTAAGTGGCAGTACTGAATGTATGTCGTAGGTGTGACTTAACCTTAAACAAAATTAACTATACTATGCATAAGATTTTCAAACTAGCAACTATAACTTTTGTACGTATAAAATCATTAACTCTATGTATTAATTAAAATCAATATGAATTTCAAAATTTTTTCTACAAAATTCTAATTGGGATGATGCTTTTTATCTTATTTCCTGTGACTTCATCATGCTATCTTTATAAAAATATTTAAATAATGATATGACTGCCATCAAATTAAGTACATATACTTATGTATTCATAATGCTAGACAAAATATTTACTGTTGAATGGTACCTTTATGTAGCTAGATGAATAAGTTTAACTGTTATGATCGGATGACAACTACAGTGATTTGTTTTGATTACAAATATTGTATCCTATATAAAGAAAGTATAGAAATATTTGAATAAACAAATAATAAAGATTCGTACGTGTGTCATATAAAGTTTATCAAAATTTAAATATTCACTTCCTTGCCTATATGGGATATTATGTAAATATATTTGTATGTATATGAATGAACAGTGATAAATCATCATACATATGTATTTCAAAATATAATTTATAATTCTTCGTGATCTACTTTAAATGAATCATACTTGATGGAATTTATTGAAGAATGTCTTGAAAGTGAAAACAAATGCTTAATTATTATATTAATAGTTTTACGGTTGCGATCATATAATAACAATTCACACTATTGTGAACGATACTATTATTTTATTGATTTTTTATAATTACTTGAGTTAGAAATTGTATTTTGATATACTAGAACCGCAAAGAAGTAGATTTTTGTTTCAAAAAAAGTGATAGAAATACAAAATTAGTGCACAGTAGTCTAAAATTTAATTTATAATGACTGCTGTAAACATAAAATAAAAGTCAATTTACTTATATTTGAGAAAGATTTACAGCATTATTGTAAATTTTTGAAATGGATGAAAAGATGACTATTAAATATATACGTGCTTATAGTAATCTAATGAATGTAATTGCAAAATGAAAGAATTGAGTAACTATATTTCGTTTCCTTAAGAAAAAATAGATTTTTATTTCTATTATTTAGTATCCTTATTACATTAGGCGAACGGCTTTATACATATTGAAAAACGGAATCTTATGAAAGATGCATGATGTCTGTAAAAGACTGATAGGAGAATCAACCAATTTTTGCAATTGTGACATAACTCCTACTTATTCTCGCTTGTTTGTTTAGTTCATAAAACACTCAACTGTTTGCTATCAGTGACCAATCTTGAGATAATTTGTCCTCATCATTTTATGCAATCATTAGTACAATATTGCCGAAAATTTTCTAATTCCAGACTCATAATAAGTGTGACTCATGTTTAAAGTGGGTATCTTAAAAAAAACTTTCCTTTTTCTCATAAATATTCTTTATGTACCTAATAGCAAATATTAAACTTAGTAAAAACTTTCCATCAAATAAGTTTTCTGAAAGTTTGAACAAAAAAAAAAAAATAGAAAAATTCCAAAGAAATCTTAGAAATCCACATAAATAAAATAAAATTTATAATAACAACAATAACTCAGTTGGTCCTTAATGCATTTACAAATATTTTCTTATAAAATTTCTACGTAATCATAATCAGTAGGTAGATCTTAATTATGAATACACTGATATATAAAACACAGTTAACATACACAAATAACGGATTTGTTTGATTCAATTTGTTATAAAACTAAAGAAAAATGTGATGGTTTTCTAAAACTGATAAGATAACAAGCATTTAGATTGGATTCACGTTTTTTTTGGAAATTAATATTTAAGTAATTTAAATACTACCTACCTTTTTAATAAAATACAATATTAAACTAACATAAAGTCTAAAATATAAGTGAAACGGTAATTGCATATATTTAGGAGAAGAATTTATTTCATTTATTGCATAGCTACATTTTTGTGATTTTAATTTGAAATTTTGCAAAACAAGAATAATGTTGATTTTTTCTATTAATTTCTCATTGTGGGTATTCTACACCTTTACAGTATGTAAACCCAAAATTTAAATGATGATTTTCAAAATTTTCAAAAATACATTCACTAAGATATGAATATGGATTTTATCAAACTTACTATTACTTTACGTGATAATAATCACCTTCAACTTTATCATCATAATTATTTTAAATAGATAATATAATTGACACTTTATCATTGGTACCTACATTGAACAAGACTTATCTCTTTATTCATACATACGTGAGACATTAATATGACTCCTTAAGGTTTATAAGGTTTTTGATGAAAAAACTTATTCATAAGTACAACAAAATGTTGACGTTGTTCCATCAAAATGAAAAAATTTTTATACAGAAATTCTTGCGAGCCTAAGCATTGTGAATTACATTACATTTGTCCGCTTACTTTGATGGCAGTTGGAGCTAAGATTTTATAAAATATAACTAGACTAATTTATAAGATTGTTCGTTACAGAATTTACAATCTTAGTATTACAATCTAATTACATACATACATATTTAATTTTTAAAAGGAAATTTACAAAATTCAAAAAAAAAAACGGACTTAAATACGAATTTTTCGAAATTATTTTTAAAGTGAATTATTTATTTATCTGAAAACAAAAATAACTCATTAAAAAAAATATTTTTAACTCGCTGAAGGATTACATTCGCACAACAAATACATGGAGCCGCAAAAAATTATGATTTTTACTATTTTTGTTTTTTTGTAAATTAATTTCCATATTGCAGAATTTTTTCTTTTAATTTCTAGACTTTAAATATTTATATGCGAATTCAATTACCCAACTGATGATTGGTATAAAAAGCAAGACTCCCAAAAAATAAAGCAACCAAACATAATTCATTTCATCTTTTATAACACCTAAAAATATATAATATTCTAAATTCATATTACTCTTCTACATATTCAACTCAAAATATTATACCTATTTGTGATCCAATGGTTAACGCAAAAAATCCAGTCAATAAATTATTTAATCCATTTGCACCAGACAATCTATCTAACGGCACAAATTCTGGTAAAATTAATTGCATATACACTGTTTTTAACCCTCTAAATAATCCAAAAATCACATATGATATTATAATTAGTTTACAATAACCGATATTTTGGCCAAATATTGCTACCATTAAAATTGAAATCAATTGTCCAAATATTCCAAGTAAATAAAAAAATCTTGATTCAATTTTTGTTTTTACAAGAATCAATGGCAATATCAATCTACCAGCAATATCAGATATTGTTGATAGAGTCATTATAATTACAATTTGATCTTGTTCAAATCCAAATTCATTTAAGAATATTGGTGTTAAAATTCCAAAATTTAATTCAGCTAAATATGGAAATATCATACCAATTTCAATATTAACAAATGTTGGATTTCGCAAAAAATCTAAATCAAAATATATGACAACTTTGTGCCATAATGTTTCTTCGCTTAATTTACAATAATCTAAAACACCATTTTGTTTTTCATTAGATTCTTGAATGGTCATTAATCCATCATCATTGTCAATTAATTGACTTTCAAGTTTAAGTGTATCTTGTTCTTTTAATTTATTTACATGCCATAAAACTGGTTGATAAAGTAAATTACAAGCAAACATGTGAAAACATAAAGCGCTAATAATTTTCGATGTTTCAATTTCATTAAATTCAATTAAAAGCCATATAATTAAAGTTGGCATAAATATTTGCCCAAATCCTGTAATAGCCCATGAAATAGTGTGAGCGATTCTTCGTTTCTTCTTAAAATATGTATTGATTGCAAGTGCACTAGATGGGAAGCATAGACCAGCTCCAGAACCTAAAATGATTTTTTTTTCAATAAATACATTAAATTAGTTTAAAACAAATAAGACAAACGTACCCACAAAAAATCCATATGATATCAAACATGTTATAAAAGAGTTAGCATATGACATCAAAAATACACCAAGTGAAAAACATAATGATCCGAATAATCCAATTTGTCTATATGTAAATCGTTTTAAAAGTGGACCCGTAAGAAAACCTGTTAAATTTTAGTCTTTATTTTTAAGGTATATACAAATTATTTAAGATATATTTCGTATAAATTTTTCTTAAATAACACGGCTGTAAAACAACAACATTATCCAAGCATTAATTTCATATTTCAAATTAAATTGGCACTTAACATGACCTATCCCTAATTTTTTTTACATTGCGTAAAATAAAGTTGATCTAAATTAAATATTTACATTGAAATTTTTTATAAACATACAATAGTACTTATATTTTATAGCGGGTCTAAACATTCATTTGTAATACAAGTGAACTAACCAACAAAATATGCAATTGCAGTTTGAGTATTTGGAATCGCTGTAATTTCTGCGTTAGTTAAATCTAATTTCATAAACTTTTCTTGATAAATCAAACCAAAATTTTGAAAAATACAAAACATCCACATCTACAATATTTAAACAAATTATTAATTCAAATTTGATTGTAAAACCTCAAAGAATACTTACATTTGATATACCAGAAGCACAACATATTAACCATCCAAATCCACCATCTGGAGGAATAAAATTCGATCCATAGTCATTTTTATTTTTAATTTTTATATTTTTAATTTTCATAGAAACAGAAATTTCCAAGTGAATAATGTAACGAGCAAAATGTGAATAAAAATAAAAACCAATTTAAATTTATGATAATCTTGTCTCACTATAAATGCATTAGTACTCAAATTAACTATTATCTTTATATAATTTACTTTCGCAAATATATATTGTACTTACTTTAAGATAAGATTCAACAGTAATAATAATTTAAAAAAAAAAGGTTTCCAACTTTACAACTCACTGCTGATCAATAAATTTAATAATTTTATAAAGTATTTTTTCTGTGTAGAAAAAAAGGCGAATCAAACAGGAAAAATCAACTACTAAAATTTTCCTTGTTGCTGATACGGTCACTTATATGTGGTTAGTTCGAAATATTTTAGAAAAGATGTGTTATTCCCTAAAGAAACATTTCTAATAAGAGATGAGTATAGTTCGTCCAAAAAATTTATGTCTTTGTTTTCTCACATTAGCAAAATGTTGTGGAATTAATTAGCATTAAAATTAATTTAATATGAAAATGAACTCTTTTCTTAAGAATTTCATAAACGAATTTTTTTAGCGGCATGTAACATTAATATTAATGTGTAATGTTTTAATTTCTATTTAACCTCGGTTATGATATTAGTTGGTAACCCTAATCAAAAATTAATAACATGTGTGTAAAGCAGTTCTTTGCCATCATTTTTATAATTCTTTTTATTTAAATAAGAAATAAAACTTTTATCACTTAAATCATATTCAAAACATGCGTATAACTTACATATTTTAAGCTTGTAAAATTAGGAAGCGCAAGGGTAATTTTTTGGAGAAATATTTTGACATGAAACAATTTTTTAAATGAATAGACTATAGTTTATGAATATGTTTTATTAAAACTATGTTCACCTTTCTTACTATTATAAATGTATTCAAAGTAGGAAAGTGTATAATTCCTATTTAATACACATCATACGAAATATTGAGGTCAAGATAACGAAATCATTTGTTCACATTCTATCTGAAAATTTTAAATCCAGAGTTCTATTTAAACAGAATAATTCTTTTGCCCCCACCTTAGGAACCAAAACAATACGTTTAATATCACTTAACATATCACAAGAAAAATAAAATCATAAGATTATCAATTTCAAAATTTAGTGTAGTAAACGCTTTTGCTTTCTTTAACAGATTTATAATTCAGTTCGAGGCACTTCTGTGTCTTTTTGTTCATTTCTTTTTTTATACCAACTGTAAATCAATTCGATTGTCCAAGAAAATACTGTTGTTGACGAAATTAAATTTAAGAAATGTAACGTAAGTGTGTAATTCGTTTTATCTCGAATTATCCCTAAAAATTAAAATTTTAAAATTACTTTTGAAAATAAGCTTATACTACTAAACTTATATTTACCTACAATAGGTCCACAAGATAATGTAAAGATACCAGAGGTCAAAAGTTGTAATCCAGAAGCTGCCGGCAGCCTTTTCAACGGAACATGACTTGGTATAATAAGAGCTAAAAATATAGTTCGTAAACCTTTGAACGCTCCAATCCATAAAAATAAAAATATTGCTACTCCATAGGGCGGTTTATGAGCTAAAGCTATTCTTCCAATTGTCATGCCACTTACAGCAATTATAAAAAATATTCTATTATCCCATTTAATGTTTTCCACAAGAAATGGTACTGCAAACCGCATTACAATATCAGAACCACCAATCATAGACATTAATATAGCAATTTGATCTTTTGAAAATCCAAAATCTGCCAAGAAAAATGGCATTAATACAGTAAAATTAAAATCAGCAAAAGTTGATAATGTCATTCCCATCATTAAATTAACAAATGTCAAATCTTTAAATAGACCCAAGTCAAAGAATGCGACAACCTTTTCATACCATTTTAAAGTTTTTTGGTCTTCCATTTCTACTGATTGATTTTCTTCATCTTCTAATATTACTTTGTTTTCAATGAATTTTCTCGAATTATTGCAGGTACAATGCAGCGCTCCCAAATTTATGCTACTAACAGAACGTTGAATTTCTTTTTCTTGTTGATAAATTTTGGAGCCTTCATTACCAAATTCATCTTTAAATTGCGCTTGCAAATTTTTAACAGTCCCAAATTTTTTCAGTTGATTTAGCGAGCTTCTTGATCCATAATATCCATCATTGGCTCTAGCCATCATTGCAATATCAGATGTACTAATTTCAAATTCAGTTAACTTTGAATTTTCATTTGAATACAATAGTTGACTTGAAAAGATTTTAGAATTTTTACGGTTAGATAGTTGTAACTTTATTTGGCAGTAACGGCATAAATTAGTATTATCATCGGTAATTTCATTTATTATTGGCATTTTTTGATCAATGGTATTTTTTGTATGCCATTTGACAGGTTGATATATTAAGGCACAAGCTAGCGCATGCATAGATATTCCAGTAAATAACCAAACAGTACCTTTAAATCCCAGAATTGGCAAAATTGCTGTAACGATATGAGGAAAAATGAATGGTCCTAAACCTGTTATTGTCCATGTAAAACTGGCAGCTCTTCTTCGTTTCTCTTTGAAATACGTATTAAGTGCAAGTGAACTTGCCGACACTATTATACCGGATCCGAATCCTATCCTTGGTTTTAAAGTATCAAATAGAATTTTAAAATGTGTATCAATTTCAAAACATCACTATGTAATTTAATTCTTATACCAAAAATTATTGAATAACATATCATATAAGCCGTAAATGTTTCAGCGAAGGAACTTAGAAATAAACCTAATGAAACAAATAGTGCTCCAAGTATTCCAACCTGTCGAAATGTTAATCTTCTAAACATAGGACCATTAAGAAGACCTAAAAAATGAAGCAGGTAACTATACATTTTTAAATATATTAATACAAAATTACCTGTTCCAGAGGAGGTGGCATTTTGTGAATTCATAATCGTTGTGATTTGCGAGTTTGTAAAATTCAATGACATCAATTTATCTCGATAAATCAAACCAAATACTTGAACTCCAGGAAAAATAGAAAGCTAACATAATAAAATATTTTTTAAAAATTTTTAGCGGAATATGGAATATTAAACAAACTTACATTGGATATACCAGCTGCCAAACAAACTAGCCAACCCCAGCCTCCATCTGGAGCAATGAAATTTTCTCCATAATCGTTTTTATCTCTTCTTTGTTTTTCCTTTTTTACTCCGGTTATTTTATTTGGAGGCATTCCAAATACATTTTATATCACCCTATTTGGAAATATAACTGCAAAATATAAAAGACAAGTTAAATTAAAAACTTCAGAAAACAAATATGATATTTAATTTCCAAAATTTTAAAAAAAGGAAATAAAACGATAAAATTCATAATTAACTAACAATAAATGTTGTTAAATCTTTGCTCTTAATAATATTCTTGCCTGAATTTGTCTAACAATAATTAACCTGTTATTAAACAAACTCATACGTGTGCATTTTCGAGAGAAAGTAATATAATTTGAGTACTTTTATACTTATGTGAGAAAAGTGTTATACTATATACCGTAAAACTCTTCCTTGTTTGTTATTATTATTATTTTTAACTTTTTGAAATCGTTGCAATTTTATTCACTTGTCTGATTGCATTAGAACAAAATATTCTTTAACTAAAAATTTATTTTATTATGATTACATAATAAATTACTTAAATTTTAAAAATATTATTTTTTTTTGAAAATTTTAAAGTTTCTAATCAATTTTAAACTTAATTAATTTTTAAATTGTTTTTCCTTTTAGAAAACTGTAATACAGAGAGCAAAAAATATAACGAAATCGAAAAAATTCACCAAAAAATATTTATTTTATTTTATTTTTCACCATCAAAAAAAAAATATTCGTTTGTTTAATTTTCAGTTTTTCAATTAAAAACGACAATTCTTTACGAGAACTTGGAAGCGAATGACTGATTTTCCTAACTATACAAAAAAAAATTATTTTTTGAGAGAATCATTAGAACTATTTTTAAAATTGTACACATGCAATATGTTATATATATATACATATCTGTTGTATAACAATTTTAAAAATGCAAGTTCAATGTTCAATTTTTGGCGCGTTTTTCGTCATTGATTACTAAAAAGTTTATTTCAGAAGAAAGTTTTTTTTATTATTATTGTTGTCATTTGATTTTGGACAACTTCCAATTTAGAATTCATTCATTATCATTTTTAAATCGTAATGGTTTTTATACGCATGTTTCGAATTCAATTAGAATGATCTCTTACTTTTTAAAATTAAAAATACGTAATTCTTTACACAAATAACATTATATCTGTTATATTAAAAAAAAAATAATAACATTGTCTTTGACAAAACAATTTTTGCTTTTACAAGTGTTGGTCAATTAAATTTAATATGTTCAATTTAATCCAAAAAATGTTAATACAAAATGGTCATACAAATAGTATACATATTATGTATAAGTTTTTCACACACGTAAGACGTAATAACAAAACTGTAATAATATTTACGGTAGGTATATATTTTCAAAATAACCTGTTACAAAATAATATTACGGTATTTTTAAATATGAACTGGCAATACTGATATCGCATGTTTTACCCAATAAACCAATAATTGTCATTAACTTTGACATTTCGTTATTTCAACAGATGTTGGATTGTAAACAAAAAGCAAACAAATAAGGAGTATGAAAAAAAATATCTAAAATTTTTGATTTAAGCCTAAACAATTCCTCGAAAAAATATGTGTAGTCTGTTTTTTTTAAATTATGCACATGTAGTGATTCTTTGCGAATTAAAGAAATCTAATGAATCAAAATTTGTTAGCACAAAATGTAGAATACCAGACAATACAAGAGCAACTACTTTATCAATAAAATATTAATAATTTGTTGAAATTTTAACATTGTTTTAATTAAAACGGCTCAAAGATGAAAATAAATTGTGCCTTATCCATATCTCAATATCAAATATATTTTCACGCGTACATATTATATATTTTATGTACATAATGTACACGTTTTTGTAGTGAAGATTGTGATATCCTTATATACATACATACTTAGATATATACATACATATATGGACATATACTATATGGTGTATGAATGCATGCAAATATAAGTAACATCTACATATTTTCATTTAATTATAGAAGCGTTGTAATAGACAGGTGGGAGTGTGGGGAGAAGTGAACACTTTGCGAAATGTTCTACTTTGAATCGGGATCAATATACGTTAAAGGTACACACATACAAAGTTATAAATTTTAGAATCAGCAACAGTATCCAACTTAACGAACAAAACTCTTCTTTTTTGTCCAAAAGAATCTAGTAAAATCTAGCAAAAACGACTAAATTTACGATGTTTAATGCGAAAATAATAATTATTATAAACAAATGTCCGTAACTAGTTTCTTAACAATTCCTATGTTATGAAAGGGAAACCATGTATGTATGTAGTTCTGACAGCAATTAATAATTATTAGATGGTTACTAACAGAATTTACAATCAATTTTTAATAATTTGGAAAAAATCAACAATTTACTATTCACATATCATAAGAGACTAATTATAGGTTAATTACAAATAAAAGAATAATAATAATTTTGTTATTCAAAATTATTTTTTATCATTCGTCATTCGCGACTTTCTTAAATACATAAAAATTTAAAAATCACGCATGTTTTAAATTGATATTCGAAATAATATTTGATTACTTTCATTATGTATTAATTTTCACATACTAAATTTTAAAATCTAAATCTTGGAAACTCAAATATCAAATTATAAAGTGCTAAAAACTTAGTTAATTTATTGGGTAAATGACGATTAGTTGTTGTTAAGGTTTGATTTATTTAAGTAATTATACATAAAAAATATTCAAAATTTTAAAATTTTTAATACCATATTTTAAATTTGAAAAAGAAATTTAAGTATGTATAAATTGTTTTTGTTGGCTTAAACAGTTTTGATTAACATAATTATTATTTATTTTAAAATTCAAACAAACTACTGTTTATTGCAGGCCTAAAGTAACGCTTGACTATAATAGATACGCAACCTTGACTCTATAATATTCATTACTACAAAGCGGTTTCCATTAACTCTATGGAATCAACAATATCATCAGATTATATTAAATACCAAACAGCGCGTTTTTGTAAAAAAGTAGTAATTATTTACTTTTAATACTTTTATAGTAAGTTTACACGTTTTCTAAGAGTTGTCCTTTTTTTGGTCTATTAATTTTCATATACCAAGGAAGACAAACGAGCACGAAATCGACATAGAAATGCAATTTACGACAAGCCGCTTTCAGAATACAGCGTTACCTCAGTAAGAAAATCAAAATTTGTTAAAAAGAAAAAACATTAATTTTTCACAATCATAATACAATCTTACAGCCTTTATTGTTTAACAGGATTGCAACTTCATACATAAATATATGCACACAAATAAACATACATAATTATGTGTGTGCATGTTCAAAAAATTCTTAGAAGCAGACGAAATCAACAAAAAAACTTCATTAATTCTATTGTTTTTTAACTCTAAAAATCACAATATGACTAACATGAGGCAACAAATAACATACAATACAACAAATATATATGTATACAGGCATACATGTACCTACATAATAATATTATGCAAATTATTTATTTTATTACCAGTTGTTACAGATGATAATCGGTTCGAAAACTGGTTTTACTAGCAAACAGCTGATTTTTGGTAACTGCATATTTTAATCATTTTTTGTTGATTTTCATCTATTCATTAAGTACATACACATATTATGTATGTACATACATACAAGTATGTAAATAGTTAATTATCATTCGATGAGTACAGTCAACACAAATAAACATAATATTTACAATTATATAGTTCAAAAAAAAAAAAACAAAGATCTCTTATTTACTATAATAAAGAGATCGCCTGTCGTCATAATTTTGTACCCACACATCCTTATACATACGATATGTACATTATGTAAATAATAAAGTTTACATTAAAACTACATCTAAATAACACAAATAAGATTTCATAAACATATGTATTAAACAAACATAACTTTATTGGTTTACGAAGCACAAATAATAGAAATTACGATATTACATACAGCGATTTATAAAATCGTAATTATCAATATTTGTTAATTTATTGTATTTGTATTTGCACACAAAGAATTCATTAAATTTCCATGGAAGTAAGTGTGTTTATATGTAACAAAAAATAAGAAATTTAGATATCAGCAATTTCGTGCATGATCAATATATCGTAAATGGATAATTTTATGTGTGCATCACTTAAGGTTTAAATTTGAAGAAACATAACAATGAAAAGCGAGCACACCTTATTTATACCGTTCTTGTAACAAATTTGGATTATACTGTTGTATTAAACATGCAGTATAAGAACATTTAATACAATTGACTATCGTAAAAAGTTCAGAATTTTATACAATTTTGAAGTTGTATTAAACATGCAGTATAAGAACATTTAACACAATTGACTATCGTAAAAAGTTCAGAATTTTATACAATTTTGAATTACGATTTTGCTAAATCACGTATAAAGTAAAATATTTAAAATTTAATGCCAGAAACGTTCACAAACAGACCATACAAAGAGTAGACCAATTGCATTTTTGCAGTGGGATTTTGGATTCCAACATGGCGGTACTTATATCATATGTGAAACTGAAATTTGAATTAAAAAATATATTTTATTATGTTTTTAATATTTTTTCAGGTTTTTTACATTAAATCCTAGTGTCTCAAATCTTAACATTAAAAATGTCCACAAATTCAACAGATTTTTCCTACACCTACAAATAAATTATAAATATTGCATACATATTGGAATACATTAACGTACCTGTATAAAATTTACATTATGCCTACGTATTCATATTACTATGTCTGGTTATTTCGCCAAAATTAGCTACAAATATAATGTAGAATTGGTCTCTAAATTTCTTGTTAGATTCTAGTGAATTGTTGAATTGAAAATTTTAAAGAACAAAAAAAAAATGTGCTCTTTGTTTTCTCTTCTGTTGTTTGAAAAAAAATTATCATGCTGAGGATGCGTGCTAAAAATCATGTTTTATAAGTAATTTGAAAATGTCAGTCTATCCGTTCCTATACATTTGCACATACAATTATAATATATGTACATACATATGCTCATATCTTTAAATGTATCGGAGTAAAGAAAGAAAGAGCAAATTATTGTTATATTACAAAAAGATAACAAACTGGCAAAATATCAAACACGTTTCCTATTATGGAATCCAATATATTATGTACATATGTATATCAAAAATCATTCTTAAGCTTGCTAAAATTTCCAAATGGATAGCAATAATATTTCAACAAGAAGAGAAAAACAAAAGAAAAAAAAATAAAATAATAAGAAAAATTGTTTTATGATCTTTAAAACCACTTTTAAACCAACATCACATTTCATTCTTTTGTTTATTCCAAGAAATATGAATCAACAATGACGTAAAAAAATGCTCGAAAACGAAATGCACACGTACATACATTTGTACGTATAAATTTTAAGTGGAACCCAGCACATGGAAACTACTCATACACACACATAGTGAACGAAAATTTAAAAAACGCATACATTCATAAATAAATTATTTAATTGAATTGTACAATTCATTATTCTTCATCATTCCAAAGTCCATATTTAGTTTGTTTCTGGTTTAATAACAATTTTATACAGATTTTATACAGATTTTATCGTTTATAATATTATGTAAATTTGTATATGGTCTTTTAGGAATCTTCCAGAAATTTTTAAATTTTTTTTTTATTACCTTAGCATTTTCAAATAATGCCAGTTTGTTGTATTATAACGTTCCATTTAAGAATATATTTATTACACCTATAACACTCTTAATGTATAACAATCTCAGTTTACAACAGTTTCAATTGCACGAACCCTTTTAGTTGAACCAATTCAAAAAAGTGCTTACATTCATATCGGTTTAGTATTTTTATAATGAAGTTTAAAATATTCAATTGCACGAACCTTTTTGTTGAACCAATTCAAAAAAGTGCTTACATTCATATCGGTTTAATATTTTTATAATGAAGTTTTAAATATTGAATTTTTAAATTTCAAGGTTAGTTTGTACGCGGACCTACTATGATTTCCATACAAAATAGCAATCCACTTACAAACTATCACCAGTTAATTGACAGTAATTTGATGTTGAATCGTAAAGTTTTTTTATTTATAAATTTATACTATTACTTCAATAATAGTGCTTTTTTAAAATCTACAACATTTTTTTACGATAAATAAAATGTAAACGATTAAATAATTAGCACCAAAGAAAGCTACGAATAATAATTTTCAGCATAAATTTTTATGGTACTAACTGTTATATCCATACGGCATACACTATAAAGTATTCTAACAGATTTCTTTTTTCTTATGTAAATACATGTGCACATACATAACTACATATGTATATCCTACTATTGAAATAAACTAAATTATTACATCAGTTCATAAATTGCTTTTTACAGTGGCAACACTTAAAATTAAGTGTCTTATTAATTTCTTTTTTCACAATGAATAAATCTCATTTTTATTGCAACTGCATAGAAGCATAACAAGAGCATCATTGTACTACAATATTACCTACATACATGTTATATTTACTTATAAATAAACAAAAAGAAAAATCAGCTGTTTTACTGTTATACTGGTTTCTTGTATAAAAACATAATTGCACAATATGCTTGCTTATATATTAATTCAAAATGTACATATATGTACATTTATAGAATAAATATACGGTCTTGTATGTGTATCATTGTTATTTTTGTTAATTTATTGTTATGCTAGAAGAGGAAGGTAGTGTGAATGTGTAAAAAATAAAATTATAAAGAAAGAGAGATCTCTTCATTTTTATATAAAGAATTTGTAAATTTTAAATTTATTTCTCTCTCAATATCATAATAGTACGTGATGATAGCGTAGAGTAAAAATAAGTTAAAGAAATAAGTTCAAGACCACAAAATCGACTAAAGTTTCATTAAAAAGCTTAAAAAAATTTTTTGCAAAAGCATTTGAAGACAAAATTTATGGGAAAAAACAAAAAATTATTATTAGCCAACAGTGGCCTTATTCAAAAGTTGATTGAACTTTTAAAATCTATACAAAGTTTAAGCAAACTTTCGAAAATTTTTGATTACAACTATTTATATGAAAATTTCTGATAGGCACGTACATTATTGAATAAATTTTAAAGGTTCCGCGGAAAAAAACCAATACAATTTTTTAGAGAATCCCATTTGAAAATAACATATGCAAAAATTATTTTGAACATTATTTAATGGGATATTATTTCATTGAACCTAAATCATATATACACATTATATATTTGGATATATGCATACAAGAAAAAGAATCGATAAAATATTAAAATTCAATAGCTTAAACAAAATGATAAACAAAGCGATATTCATTTCGTAGTAGAATTTTATAAAAACGTTGCTTTATCGTAAAAAAGTAAATATTTGAATTGAGGACAAGAAGTTGATACAAATTTTTATTAGATAATTGCTTGTATGGAAAAATTTTAAGTAAATTTCATGCAATGAATAAGTAAAAAAATTTAAGTTTGACTACTTGAAATTAGAGCAAAATTCGGCTTCTCTAATTAAAACTGAATTAATACCAAAAACTTTACCTAGACAATCAATCTAAGAAGGTAATTAAGTGGATATAGTTGTCTCTTTCAGCCCACTTTTCTCTTTTTATATGAAAAGTATAATTGGAAGAGCATGTTTTCATCATTCGTCTTGTATGTATAGGGTTTTGTTAGTATGTGCACACCTGAAATAGGTATTAAAAATAAATTTTGAGGTTAGAACTTGAATCAAATGACTTATTATGGGAAATATATTGCTGACTCAGAAATTTTATTAATTAAAATGCGTTTATTAATTTTAATTATTTAATTAAAATTATCTTTCACTGAAAATCACTCCAAAATGCTATTATCCTAGCACGTTATTAACGAGAGTCGGGAAAACCGTTCAAAATTTTTACTTCTGATTTTATTCTCTCATTTTTATTTTACTGAGAAATTTGAGAGCATAAAAAATATTAATTTAATTTAGTAAGAGAAGAGTAACTATAAAATTTTTTATCTATAGAAATACAATTTCACAAAAGTAAAACAAGTAAAACAAAAAAAAACATAACAATAGTAAGAGGAAAGCAACAAACTGTTGAGCTTTTCTTATTGTTGTATGCCGATTGTTGAGCAAAATAATATTGTAAATATAAGAAAATATATTGAACAAAATAATGAAAAAAAAAGAAGCAACAATAATAAATTCTCTTATATCGAGAATACTCTGTCTCTAAATATTTATGTATAATCACTTGTACTGTAATGTTATATAAATGTATCTGTAGTTTAGTTATGTTATTAGAGTTTGGCAGTATGTATTATACGATAATATTAAATAATGTTATTTTGTTCTATTGCTAGAATTTTTTTTCTGTAAGCGATTTTCGTATTAGATTTTATATAACATATATATAGGTATTATATTCCAATAGGTAGCTATATTGCGATATATTATATGTAGTACATAGTCTCATATATACAAAAATTCATCCAGAGCAGAGACATCAACATTTTTTTTATTATTATATTTTTTACTTTTCGTTTTTTTTCTTTTTTTTTTAAATACATACGCTGTGCAAGCAAGTAAATATCATCATTTTGTTTAGTAGTCGCGTTAAATTATATCGGAACGGCAAAGAGAAAACACGTGAAATAAAGGAAAGAAATAATATTTTTTTTTGTTGGAATTTTTTTTTTTTGAATTAAATTGTGAAAAATTATTGTAAAAAAAAATTTTTTTGGGTAAAGAAAACAAAATTATTTTTGTTTAAAAATTTCAAAAGAATTGTAAATGAATTTCAAAAGAGTAAAAATAATTAAGAGAAATTTTTAATTTTATTTAAAAAATCAAGTATTGAAAAAATAAAATAATTAAACAATACAATTTAATATTTTTGCTGAGTGTAAATTTTCTTTGATAAAATTTATTTTTTTTTTTTAATTTTGATCGGATCGCAAAGTATTCAGTCATCTGTTGAATAAAAATTAAACAAAAGAAGTAAATATATAACTGTATATATGTATACAATAAGTACATAAGTATTTTTAAATAAGTTAATGGTTGAATATACATAGATACACACATTTTATCTTACACATTACATTGCTAAAAATAAAAAAATTATATTGATAAATTTTATAAAAATAAATTTGATATTTTATGTGGTATAATTGAAAAAAGGGTAACACGATAAAAATTTATATATTTTTTTTTAAATAAATTGATCCAAAAAATTCAGTATTAAAAAAAAATATGGAAAATTTTTTTTAAAATTAAAAATTAACCTACGTGTGCACAATATGAAATATCAAACGAGTGAATAAAAAACAAAAACCTACATAGGTATTATATTTTTTTTAATTAAACAAACTAAGGAAAAAAAATACCGGAAAAAAATTATCGGAATGCAAGAATTTTTGCAATTTTATACAAAAAATTTCAAAAATAATTTTAAAAAACCATTAAAATTTGTTCCAATTTATGAAAAAACCATTTATACTTAGTAAAAAAATGGTGTGAAACCAAAATAAAAAAAAAGAATTAAAATAATTATTTTTTTAAAAATAAATTGTAAAAAATAACTCGAAACATATAACGAATGAAAACTGAAAATATAAAAGAAAATTTTCATATTTTTCTTTGTTACTTTTTCAGGCTCTAAAAAATCATTGTAAAATGAATATACCGTTACACGAATTTTACAATATTTCATTATAACAATAAATACTTGATAGTTATTTCTGAATAATAAAAACTATTTACCGTTATACATATAAATACTGTTATACATAAGACAGATATCTTACATAACGTATAAAAGTAACAATAAACAAAATTATTGTCTACATACTATTTACTTGGGTATTATTCTCTGTGCGAGACAGACAGCTGATCATTGAAGAAAATAACAATAATTATAATAATTGTTAGTCATAATCTATTATAGCATAAACACTAATAATTTTTGATTAGCAATAAATTTTTTTTTAATTAATGTTCATTTAAAAATTTTAATAAAGTAAACAAAATTTTACCAAAAACAAATGTTTGTAAGTAGAACTAAAATATTTTTCTAAGAAAAATAGAAAGCTATAAATTTTGGTACGATTAAAATTTTTATTTTACAAAAATATTTATGATTTTGTACTAATTTATCTTTTATAAATTGGTATATGAGAGACTATACAGAATAAATTATAGGTACATATTAAACCTTCACATATTTACCAAGTGTAGAGCGAGATTATTTAGAGCTGTGATTAATTTATAAATTATATGCTAATAAAAGAATTATAATTTGAATTTGATTTAATTAAATTAAAAAATTAAAAAAAAATAATAATAAAAATAAATAAATATTAGGTTCTTTTTTTTTTGTTTAATTGTTGATTAATGTGCAAAATAAATTTTTAAACACGTAAAAAAAACGCAATTTATTGCACAAATTTTAATAAAAATTACGTTGCGCATATTGTAATTAATAATTTCGATATTAAGTACAAACATAAATAATAAACACATAAATAATTATATCTACGTACATACATGAATATTGTCATTTGTAAAAATTAATACTTAAAAATACAATATTAAAATTTCTCTTTTAAGAGATTATTTTACCCTTTTTCTGAATAAAATTCATTTAATAAAAGAAAAAGTGCTGAAAATTTATTGTTCAATTTTATAAAAATATAAAAATTAAAAAATATCTCATAAACACATAAATATATATATACTTATATATACATGTGTTTTTAATATTTGATTTATTTCAAATTATCATAGGGAAAAACAAAAAATTTCTAATAAAAATCGACAAAAAAAAAAATTTAATAAACAAAATGAGTAAAACAAGAAAAGTCGCACCAGATGGGGGTTGGGGTTGGATGGCGTGTTTTGGTGTCAGTTTAGTAAATGTAAGTTTATATTTTATTTTACCTAATATTTTGAATTTTTTTTTCAATTTTTTAAAATAATTTGAATCAATCGAAGATTATAACAAATTCACGTTGATAATTTATTCCTAAAAAAGCGTTCTCTTTAAAACTCTTCAGCTATTTAATTTATATTGGAATCAACAATAATGTACGATACATAAACACTTACAGTTAATTGCATATTTTATGACATATGAGTTTGTAAATATTGCCAAATTTTGCATTTTATTTCTGCAAACAAATACTTGATTTTATTTAATTAGATTTTTTGAAAATAATTTTTAAATAATTAAAGTATGCACTTTAATTGTTATACTTATAAGTAGATAATTAAAATAATTAGCTAAAAAAAAAATATTTTTTTTTAAGCAATTAAATTTTTTTTTATTAAGTACTAAAAATATTAAGTACACATTTACTTTTCTATATTTATTGTCGACCATGTCATATTTTATTCGAATAGTATTGGAAATTTTGTCATTTGATTCGTAATACTCGTATTGACAAATAAATTTTTTTTAATGTACTAAGTAGTATTTCTGTTTTTTCACTTTGACTAGTAATAACTATGAAAATTTTTATTTCTCTACTTATAACAATGGAAATTGAAAATATTGAATGAAAGTCGTTGTTCTTTTGATTTGGATTCTAAAATTTCATACTAAGGAGTTCAAATATGAGACTTTAAAGCAATTGTGTAGTGAAATTGTTCGCACATTAAAAAACTTTGTTGTGAAAAAACATACGAGAAGTTGAAATAATTGTCATACTTTCCAAAAAATCATTTCATTTCAAATTATGCTTTTTGATTCTAAATAATATTAAATAGCTTAAATGTAGTTCCTTTATAAATTAGTATTGGATTATAAAAAAAACATTTTAGTCATACTTTAGAGTAGTATGATTAACTATGGTAGTATGGGTAAATAGAAAGCTATTCCCATTTAATTTTTAATTTTATACTGTTTCCATTTATTAAGAAATTGCATCATCTTCTGTTTAACATATGCTAAGTATGTACTTACATACTGTTTAGTCGATTTAAGCATATCATCAGATACAACTGTCATGACATTATATAAATCAAATGTAGTACTTAAGTAATTTGAGTAAAAATCATGATATTAGTATCCATCATGATTTTGATTCTGGTAATTAAATATTTAATGAAAAATTAATATTGTAAAACAGAAAGTTTTATAAGTTTCTAAAAAATATTGAAAATTTTTTAGTATCTTAAATAATAAAGTGACTTATTTACTTGACTATATGTACGTACAATTACCTCAAATAAGTAGGTATGGGAGTTGTTACGTGTTAAGCCTCGTCAATTAAATTTTAAGGAAATTTTTAATACATTGACATTAAAGTTGATATTTCACTTACTGTTAATACTATCAAAATTTTCATCACATGATTCGGTACTCAATAGTGTGATTGTGTGATAACATAATGGAATTGCTTACGTATAAATAAAAATCCCACGAATTCTTACGCACTAGAAAAAACAAAAATTAGAAAATTAAAAATTCCTCCTCAGAATTCATCATTGATTTTCAAAATCGATTCTATATTTTTCATTTATTTTACTGTATAAGTCCTCTTTTCTTTTTTTTTATTAAAAAAAAATACTTTATACTATAAAATTTCAAACGACAGCATATTTCTCTTGAGAAGCTTAAAAAAATTCAACACAATTTTATGCTTATATTGAAAGAATAAAAATTCTTATACACATTTAATAAAATTTACGTGTGTAGGTGATTTGAAACTTATTTAAAGAAATTATTTGAATTCAATATAATGTCAAGGATATTATATAAAAAAATGTTTTTGAATTAAAATTAAATCTAGGGAGATTTTTTTGAGGGAAAATAAATTTAAAAATTTAAATTTTAATTCTTGGAATTCAATAAATTACTATTTTCCATTAGCTCTAAGTTAAATATTAAACTGTTATACATACTTAATACCTAAGAACGCTATTATACTCGTTTAATTTAGTGAAACTTTACAAATTTTTATTTATTTAAGATTTCATATTTTATATGTTTTAATTACAATACATACTTTTGTACATACAATGTACTTTTCTACGTGAATTTTTTCTCTCATAAGATCCATAATTTTGATAAAATTTAAATAATAGGAGTACTATACTTTGATATACACATGTTGATAAACATAAATCGTGTAATAATTATTTAATTCCGCTTGATAACCCACAATATTTTGAGCCATTTATCATCCTATGCAAATACTTAATTCATACATAATTGCAATGATTGCAATCAGTAAAAAACCTTTATCAATTAGTTTGGATACTTAAAATGTATATGTATATAAATAATAAAAACTTTTTACTGCAAATAATTTGTATTTATTTTACGATAAAAATGTTAAACTAAACTATTGGTTGTTTTTCTTCAGAATTTTATATTTTGTTTGCTGAATGACTCAATTATTACCATTGAAAAGTTGGTCATCAAACAATAAAAATGCATTTTGCAAAATTACTAAGTAAGTAGTGGAAAATTTTGGATTGGATTTCACTTCAATGTGTCAAAAGCTTAATTTCAATACCATTCCGCTTGCATTTTGTATTAAGTAACAAATTATTCATTTTTCAGATGCAAGTAAAAATTTAGAAAGAAAAGCTGTGATACCTAAAAATAGTTAATGAAAATTTCTATATTTTTTTAAAGTGATAAAACTATATAGTCGATATTATTTATATAGAGAAAAATATAAAAATAAATAATAACACAAAAAACCAAAATAAAAAAAATTGGTAACATGTGCTCTACAGCTGAACAAATTGATTTTAATATTGTTAACCAACACATTAAATTGAATTATTTCATAATATACATATAAGTATATATATGAATCTCTGTATATAAGTAAATTTATATATAATTATATAGACCACAGTATCTACCCACATAATGTTTATATGTAGATATACCTTCATACGTACATACATATATACATTAAGTATAACTTGTATAAGACTAAAATTAATTTTTTTTTATTGAATATATACAAAGGCACGTATTTATAGTATCGATTTGCTTTACAAATTATATATTGAAAATATCGATAAGTCTTTATAATATCGATATTATGGATATACCTAAGAGCATACATAATAATATATACTCGTATCTATGTAGGTGTAAACATATGTAAAGAGTAAATTGAATGTCAGCATTAAAATCACAGGGTCGCAATAAATAAAATCAATATGAATTTATTTGTTTTTTAGTTATAAAGTTGTTTACATGCATATGACGTACATACATAATTATATTTATATATAAGATATTGTATACAATAAATGTTTGTATATATATACAACATATATGAAATCAAGTATTTGCTATGCAGTATAGCGTGTTTAATAAAGAGTGGAAAGTTAAAGAAAAATAAGTTTGTGGAAAAGGAATAAATCGTGTTGAAATGAGACAAAGATGCAACAACACAAAAAGGAGCAAAACAATATTAAGAAATCAATGTAGCATTATAAAATTATAAATGTATGCACCTAATATGAAGTTATATAAAATATTTAAGCCGAACTAACGACAAACAATCATTTGCATTTTTAAAATTTTCGACAAATTACGTTTTATAATTTCAGTATGTATGTTTGTTTTTGACAGTTTACGCATAATTCGTTTTGTCAATGTCAAACCAAAAGTGAGTTAAATTCGTTTGCATTTTCACAATTTGAAGACGATACTACGGAATGCTTTATATTTCCAATGTAATTATATACTTATTTAAACAAACATGAATTAAAAATTAATTTGGTGAGTAATCAAGTTGTGAAGCTATGATTAGACGGCCAAGAATGTGCAATTTGATGTCTTTGATTTATTCTCATTACGTAAAAATTTCAAATTTACATCGATAATGCCGAATGCGTCGTCATTGATAGCAGCAATGGAATTGTAGTTTTTGATATATGTATTTACTTAAGTATATTGCAAAGTGATAAAAAATTTGGCCCTTCGAATAGAACTCTTCAAAAAAAATATAAGTACATAGGAATCACATGCAATCTTGCAATTTTTATGTGTTTTTCATTTAGAGGTCAAACAACAAAAGGCTATCTACTACTTACTTATGCAAAAAATAGAAGTAAAACTAATAAACACTTATTATAATTGAAGTCGTAGTTCGTTAAGCTTAGAATTACGGCCTTAATTAAAAATTTGTTACATTACAGATTTTTAATAGAGGCCATAAAAGTTGCAATTTAAAATTTTTATTGTATTTTTTTATTATCACTTAAAAAGGCATAAGAACAGTAAGTGACTGTTTTTTATATGGGATCATTTACTGTACAGAAAATTGTACAAATCTTTTACTACTTTAAAGTTTTCATATTATATTTCTATAGAATTTAAAAATAAATCCTAAAACATACGTACATAAACTAATATTCAAGCGCAAATCAATTCGAATGGTTGAGTTAAAATTACCTACATACTTAAATATGAAAATCTGGAAAATTTTCTTTTAAGAATACTTAAGTTACTTACTTAAGTACCTTTATTTTTTTAATTGACTTCTGAATTGTTAATAAAATTTGCATGTCAATAAGAAATATTTAATTTACTTTTAAGGATTAATAAATATTATCAAATTTTTGCGAATTTATTTTGTTATTGTATAGGTACTTATAATCTGATTTCTATTCTTTTGAAATCGTTTTTATAAATATTCATGTTTCAATTTCATTTATTCAATTTTCAAAATATAAATTACAAGTTTATAATAAATAGTAAATTTTTATTGCATAAATAAAGGAGGAAAAAGTTCTTTACGTTTTTTCTCTATTATCCTTTTATTTACTTAGCTTAAGTAAATTTCTTTTTAAATTCCAAATGTAAGATTTTCTATTTTAAATATGAATTTGTAACAATAACGCTGTAATTGTATATATACAATATAAAATAAAATCCTAGTTAAATTTTATGCAAAAACTACTCGTATAATTCAAGGACAATTTTTGTTTATAAAGAACTTTCGCTTTATTTAACATTTAAAATGCTTTTGCAATGATAAAATGAATTTTTAGTTCTTTGTTTTCTGTCTCTTAATAAGTTTTAACCTTTTGCAATAGCACACACACTCTTTTCTCTCTATAAATATGCTCAAGTCATTTTAATATACAATATAGCGCCTATAGTTATGCATATTGTATATATATTTATAGCTATTTAACATGCGTATGCATTTTCACTTATAAATTTAAATTAAAAAAAAAAAAGGAAAAAAAAATTTTTTATCACATTTTTCCTTTTTTAAAATTGAATATTTTTCACCCTGAATGAAATGAATTAAATGATATGATGAAGGCTATGTAAAATCATCATCAGTTTAATACAATGTCCATATCATGTAAATACATGTATATATGTACATGTATGAGTAGATAAGGTTGTGAGGGAGTGGAATTATTAGCTTTCAACTTTTATTCAAGTGAGTCAACCCATCGCTAACTCAATTCACTTCTGATTTTTTTTTATTTTTATAACACAATGAATGAGCTGAAAAGTAAGGATTGGGTTTTGTTTTGTATTGTTTTCCTTGTTTTTTTTTTCTGTTCGTAAAGTAGAATACAATATAGTGTCAAAGTATGTATGTAGGTCACAAAAACCTGATAAGGAAATTGAAATATAAATTCTTATATATGAATGTACTTACTTACATAATAATATTATTATGTACTTTTGTGTACGTACACATAAAAATACGCATAATCCTTACATTATGTACACCGTAGGTATCTATGTAAATATCTACATTTTCCCTATGTAAAATATGATTATGTGTTACTGTGATAAAAGCTTTGTTATCGTATGACATAATGTCTGTTGAACCATTTCAACTTTTTTTTTTTGGAGATATTATACGTATTTTCCCTTTATCCTTTTATTTTTCCAATTTGAGCAATTTATTATATTCCTTATTATAATATATGTATAAGTGAATACATAATTGTTACAGTGAAATTGGGTTAAATGAAACATGCCTCTATACAGTTCGTTAGTATTAATCAACATAAGAAGAGCGTAAAGAGTTAATCGGGCATAAAATGTAGAGTTAAATTTCTATATAAGAGTTCTTTTTAACCCTTGCAGTTCTAGTGAGAGATTTGCAGTTAATTTGCAGTCGGTTTAATATATCAGTTGTTTAAATTGTGTA
Source organism: Condylostylus longicornis (assembly GCF_029603195.1). NCBI lineage: Eukaryota > Metazoa > Arthropoda > Insecta > Diptera > Dolichopodidae > Condylostylus > Condylostylus longicornis. The sequence continues at coordinate 13,096,710 of NW_026577982.1, forward strand.
CTAAATATCGAACTCTCGCCTTCATTCCTGCTTTGTTATTTCTTCTTTGAATTTATACTTATAAGAAACAGAACGAAACAGAACTAAAAAAATTAATATGGCAAGATTAATCAACCAAAAATTTTATATTCTGGCCATATATTTGAGTTGCACACATTTCTACACATCCGTTCATAACTTTTTAGGACTATTGATTATAAAGCTGTTAACATTCTTTTAAATTTTCGTTATTGGCACTATGCTAATGATATAATATTTTGCTATGGTTGAAAGTGAAGTATGTTGCGTTAGAGATTCTAATCTGATAACACCTGTCACTTGGTAAATTTGCATTGTAGTTGCACTCTGAAGCTTTATCATTTACTTAATGCTAAATATACTTATGCCTTATTTTTATTTATATTCTATTGTAGAATTTCGCACTACTCAACCATATTTTACAGTTATTTACGGATGGTAAAAAAACGTACATACACATTATATGAACATAAATGACTGTAAAAAAAAAAACGAGAAAAGCATGGAGAAAAATATAAGAAAAGCAGTCGGAAAAAGATACGTAGAGCTTTGAATGAAGCAAGGAAATGAATTTCTTTATAAAATTTAGATATTTTTCCTTCCTGGAAAAATAAACTAGAATGAAATAAAAAGAGGAAATTTATTGAAGTGAAAGTAGATAAAATTTTTTTTTGTAATGTGGTGATTATATTGTAGTGTGATGAAGTAGAAAAACAAGTGACAGTTTTCTAAAATGAAAGAAGCAAAAAGGATTAAAAAGGGCATTCATTCACTTTAACTATAAGTATGTATAAATTCTAATTTTATATTTTAATTAAAAATTAGATATTTGCAAATAAATTAACTATCTAGATTTAAATCTCGTATACTTAATTAAAATGAATAAATATACTAATTCAAAATAGCAAATATGTATAGTTTACTAGTTCCATACTTTGCAAACAATATCGGTACTTACATGTTTCATTCGAGTTTACTAAAATTTTGTGCTATTTTGTGTTTCAATTTATTAGGTATATGGCCGGACCAAACTCGTATGTACATTTATATCATTGTACTTTTTTAAATAATTATGACTATTATGTGAAGAATATATTAAAATTAAATTCAAAAGTCTATTATGATCAAATTAAATATTTTACAACCCATAAAAAATTATTTTACTATTTAGCCGTAAGTATATAAAAATATTCTTTTATTCTAAAATAAAGCACATACTCGTAGATATACTTATTTGTAGTGGCAATAATTTTCTACTTTATAGGCCTATTAAGATTTTATGTTATAAGATTATTTGCATTTAGAAATTTGTGTACTTTGAACTGTGCATATGAGTACGAATTTTAGTCAACTTTGAACTAACATTCATTGGTTGGAATTTTTTATAAGTGCAACTTTTACAAGTGAATTTAATGAACTTTCTTAGGCGCACACGTCTACCTATTTTATATTACTCATGTAAAAATGTTATTTTAAAGTAGTTAAGGTTCCAAGTGAATGGGTTGCGCTTTATACACTAATTGTTGACTGAATGTTTTGAATGTGAATAGAAATTTCGTCTCAGAATGATTTGTTTTATGGCACAAATCCAATATTTTTCCAAAATTTGCTTTATTTAATAACTTTTAACATAACCAAAATTTAAATGTAATTACTTCATTGTTTTCATAAATTCAAATAAATAATTAAAAGTACGTAAGTATTTGTGAATTTTCTAACTAATTTTGAATAATGACAAAAAATTTTTTAGCGCCTTTTTAAATTTTTTGTTACATAATAATTATTATAGTGTCATTTATTTTTGTTGTTTATTAAAATCATGGTACATAGATCTTGTTAAATTTTAAAATATATTTTTAACTTAGTGTCATTGAATTTACATTTGTAAGGATTCTCGTATTATATAAGCAAATTTATTCAAGCATTATCATTATACAAATAAGTGTTAAAAAAATATACATACGTTCTTATGCAGGCCCGGCTCTGACTTATTCAATGTCCTACGTGGTCTCCACAAAGTACAAAGCACGTATTTTTAAAAATATTTTTAAAAAATACATAATGGGAATAATTGGAAAAATTTTTTATTTTTAAAAATTTAATTCTTTCTTTAAGTTTTTAATGGCGCCCCTGTTTTCGGCGCCCATTGCTTACTTTGCATATATAGGCAGATTCGGCGTTGTTCTTTAATCGTATGTATGCATATACAAAAAGTTCAACTTATACCCCATTAAATATAAATAAAAGTTTAGGTGTGAAAAGGCCGGAAAAAAGTATTTTGTTTTTAGTATCAAGCACAATACACATATGTATGTGATAGGAAGGGAGAGTCACATATGGATATTTTGATGAATATTCATTAAAAACAAAAACAAATTAATGGTGTAAGGTCGGTCGGGAAATGGAAAAAATTTTTATAAATTCTTACATCGTAATTTCACACTTTGTTTGCCTTTCTTGTGGGATTTAAAGAATATTTTCTGTTTTTTGTTATTTTTTTTTGTTTTTTTGAATTTGGCATAATAATTGAAGGACATTTTTGTTTACATTTTTATTATTATATAGAAAATATTCATGGTATTGACCGTCATTAAATCGGATTTTTGTTTTATATTTTTTTAATGTTATGTAACAAAACATGTAAAAAGAAAATTTTATATAAGAATAAAAGAATAAAATAATAAAATGTTGCTAATATTGTGTTATGGTTCTCTGATTTTAACTTGAATTAATTAACAAATCATTGTATTCAAGTACATGTTGCATTTAAGTATTGAATCATTATCATCATTTGCTTGATATGCATGTAGATATTTACGAAACACACGTATGAACACATGCGGCGAAAATATGTTGAATGGAAGCTCATATGGAATATTGGTAAATACCATTTTTAATTGTAATAGTAAATATTGTTTACCTAAAATTAAAAAAAATAAGGGAAAAGGCGACAAATTATTTATATCCGATTTAATTGTATTGAAATTTGTAGTTCAAAGGAAGCGAAAGTTCGATCACAGTTTGGGTTTTTATATTGTAAAAATACAGATGATTAAACCAATTGTAAACCAAACGGTTTGTAAAATATCACATTTAGTTTCGATATTTTTTAACAGAAAAATAACATTTTTATAGAATTCTTAGGGTGAAAATTTGAAAAATAATGTTGAAGTAAATAAGTACTTTTCACCAAATCCTGTTGCATACATTTGGGAGGAATATTTTAAAAAAATACATTTAAAACAAGTTTTACTTTTCTTACTTTTACTTTTCTTACTCTTAAGTTTTTGACTTTTCTTACATTGTCTACAAGTACACAAGCTAAAAGAAAATAATTTTCCATATTGAATGTTATTTAGTACTTAACGTATATGAGAGTCAGAAAGAAAATATGAATTATTATGTATTTTGCCAAGGGAAAATAAGCAAATACGTACATACGTACATACATGTGTACGTACAACGAAAAAAGGATAATAACCTTAAGTATATGACGTTCTTAATTTTTTATTTTGGCTCACTTATACTAATTCTAATAAAAAAAATACTAAGTATACAAGTATGTACTTATAAAATATTCTGAATTTTCATTCTTAAATACAAAAATATCATTTATTTATTTACTTATACTGTTTACTTATATTTATTCACCTATAAGTACATACATACATATATATATATATATATATTCTTAAATTACTTTCATTATAAAAACCATTCACAATCAGTACACGTGCGCAACAATTCTATTTTAACTTTTATATTATATTCATGTTTCTATTGACCTTTACATGATTATTGTATAGGTACTTTTATTTGAATATATTTAGTATTTATAATATCTATAGATTGTTGAATATCTAAAACCAAAATAACAATTTTAATAATGTAACCACAAATAAATAGACAATATAATGAAATCAACAAATAAATTTCCAAAAAAGGAAAACATTTTGATTTCGTCTAATGTCCTTTCGAATTAAATTAAGAAAATCATATGATGTTAAATTTAGACAGGTTAATAGGTATATAGGTTGATTGTGCTAAAGTATCCTTAAAATTATTACTAAATATCCTTAAATTATTCTTAAAAGTAGATTTATTTTTATTTTAAATAAGTATTTTTGTTGATTTATTGAAAATTTGTAATTAAATTAAATAAGAAAATTTTTATTAAGTATGTATTTTTTTTCTGGAAATTGACTTGTTGTCATGAGTCCATAAGATAATTCTATAAAATTTGTTTACAAGTTGTTATTTTCAACAATCAATAAGTAAGTACTAAGTATTAATTACATAGAAAATAGAAAATAGAATGTATTGTTACATATAAGTATATATAAGGATATTGTATTTAGAAAATTAATAAATTTCGAACTCTATTTTCCCTTTGTTACACTTATACTTATTACTTTGTTACTTATAGAAAATAATTATTATTTGATAATAGAATGTGTTATCGATCAGTACTGTTATTGTCAAAATTAATGATTGAAAATGCAATTGATATCTGAATGTCACGGTGAATTTGAATCTAAGTCAAATTCAAGAGTTGTTTTCAATAGTTTTAGAGTTCGGAAAACTAAAAATTTAATAACTATAATAAGGTACTAATTAGTAGCTACAATAAATATTTACTTCTGATGAATTTCTCACCGTGTCTTTTAAATATTTTCGATCGTTGTTTGCACTTAATTATACAAGTACTTAATCTGTAGTATTCTTAAAATTTCAAAAAGAAAGAACCATCTTCCCATAAAGTTCGTTTTCTATTCCAGTAGCTGTTTTTTAATGGCTTGTAATAAGTACCTTATTACTGATATAAAAAAAATAAAACATACTAAATAACCTTCTTATAAAAGCTTAAATTCCAATTATTTATATCCTCTCCGCTTTCAATCTATTAAACGAGCCGACAAGCAAAAATTTAGCACTTTTGAAATTTTATCCAATTTCTTTGCATATGACAAGAATTACTTCACTTAGAAAACCACTTAGCAATTTTTTCACTTAAATACCAAAAAAAAAGAACTATACTTATTTATAATTTTGAAGTATCATTCGCAAGACTTCACTCTTATATACAGAACCGGTTATAAATTAGAATTTATAAATACGAGGGTCACTATTTATATTTCGGGTCCTGGCAATACTAGTGCTGCCAGGTGCAATCTGACACTTCCATTGGAAAGTTTGACATTTTTTAGGACAACTTCACTCAGAACGTTTTGTCATTCGAGCGCGAATTGTTTTGTTTACAGTGACTTGAAAAATTCATCTCGGTCAAAAAATGGAATTGTCCCGTGAAAATTTTCGTGATTTTTTACGATTTTCGGCGCGGATTATCGAGACAAGAGTGTCTCGATCAACTTGTTTCGACTTTTGGTGATGAAGCACCATCAAAAACCACTGTAAATCGCTGGTACCAAGAGTTTGGTTTCGGACGCCGTTCGCTCCAGGATGAATTTCGTGAAGGTCGGCCAATTTCGGTCGTTTTGCCGGAAACCATCGATGCTGTGCGCGAAATGATAATGATGGACCGGCATGTGACATACTGTGAGATTGAGGCATCCTTGGGCATTAGTTCCGCCAGCGTACATAAGATATTGCATGAACATCTTGCCGTGAAAAAGGTGTGTTGTCGATGGATCCCAAAAAATTTGACGATTGCACAAAAGAAGGCTCGTGTCGATTGGAGCAAAGAAATGTTGAAAAAATTCAATCGCGGTGCGTCAAAAGACGTTTATAAGACAGTCACAGGTGATGAACCATGGATCTACGCATATGAGCCCGAAACGAAACAGCAATCGACCGTATGGGTGTTCCAAGACGATTCCAACAAGAAGAATCCAACAAAAGTTGTTCGTGGAAGAAGCACATCGAAGCAAATGATCGCGTTTTTTTTTGGTATAACCGGTCATGTGGCCACAGTACCTTTAGTGGAACGTAGGACGGTCAATTCTGAATGGTACACCACCATCTGTTTGCCGAAAGTTTTCGAAGAAATAAGGAAAACAAACAAGCGCCGGCGAATCATTCTTCATCATGACAATGCAAGCTCTCACAAATCAGCTGAAACAATGGACTATTTGAGCACTCAAAATGTCGAATTGATGGGTCATCCGCCGTACAGTCCTGATTTAGCACCCAATGACTTCTTCTTATTCCCTCACATCAAAAAAAAATGCGTGGACAACAATTTTCAACACCTGAAGAAGCAGTCGATGCGTTCAAAAACCATGTTTTGGAGGTGTCTCAATCGAAGTGGAAAAAGTGCTACGAAAATTGGTTTCAGCGCATGCAAAAGTGTATTGATCTTCATGGGGAATATTTTGAAAAACAATAAAACCATTTCCAATGATAAATGTTTGTTTTTTACTGCTAGACCCGAAATATAAATAGTGACCCTCGTAACGTTAAGAAAATACAACACAATCGGTTATGTTCTGACCATATCAAATTTTTTTAATAGCTTTTTTATATACATAAAATATGTACATATGCGTTATTGTTTAGTTAAATTTGTAAATATTTAAGTGCTGCCCTGCATGTTAATTTCTAACATTACCTTAGAATATACGCATTTAAAGACTTCTGAATAAAATTATTAAATAATTTGCATGTTGAAATGAGAAAATAAAAAAATAAATCAATTTATTTTTTTTATATTTTTTATTTTTGCTAAAAAATTCTGGTGATTTCGCATGTGAACGATCTTTAAATTCTTTATTAATAAAAATTGCAATTAATAAATTTATTGTCATTCAAGGTTTATAGGATACTAGGTTTTACTATATGTGTGTAGTTGCTCTTAAGATTTTTATTTCTTATTTTAAATGACAATCGAGCATATTTTCAGGTTGTGTGATTGTAATCTTAATTTTACTTAGTTAAATTTTTATTCATAAAGTTCTAAGTACGTATAGGACACATAAATATGGTACATACTTACATACTTTATCTTATCAAGTTCCAAATACTCTTAACATTACAAGTGAAGAGTAATATTAATGGTACCATAACATTTTTCATTCACATTTAAATATTTTGCAAAAAAATATTGGATGACCCATAAAAAAAAATATGGTATGACATCATAAAATTTATTTTTAAAAATTTTGGGTAAATAAAAAAAAAATTTTTCAATTTGTAATTGCAAATTATTGAGGACATATTAAAATTATTGGATCGTTGTACCTTGGCATAAATGTGTTCGTGTTTGCGTTATGAACACAAAGTATTAAGTAGTCCATAAAATTTATGGAGTTGTCTTATATACTTTATGAGTTTACTTCCGGTTGAAAATCACTAAAATATGTTTTTTTTCAGAAACATGCTTTATCTTTGATATTTTTTCCATATGAACTTTGCAATGAAATAAAAAGTAATCTTTGTTTGCATTTGACGCAAAATATTGAAAAGAATTGTAAACATAAGCAAGTGTTGTACGTCTTTATTTAATACTGTAATTACAATTTTACACTTTCACTGGAAGATTTCAAAAACAACTTTTGAATTGAGTGGCATGATCTATTTCCTTGCGCTAAAAGTTCACCTGCGTGCTGTAACAGCTTATATTTTACTTCTGCAGGCATGCTCCGGTTCGTAAGTAATGAATTTATTCCGTTTGGTGTGTAAACTAAAGCCCGTTCTGTTAAGACCATAGCTTCATATTTTTTTAGTAATCTTGTCTCATTTCCCATAGTTTCATGCAATGACAATCCTTCCTTATACAAAGCTAAGTAAGGACAATAACTGATTTGTTTCCCGATGTTAATTTTGACATTTTTCTATACTTTGTCTTAACTTTGTAACTTTTAAATTAATACTAACTTGATCCAATGCATGTACTCAACTTTTATACTTGAACAAAAGATCATCTAATATTAGGATATTTAGAACAGTACACATCTTCTCAATTATAAACCTATTAAAAGTCTTTTATTTTGAACTTTTAGGTGCCTCGATTTCAATGACAAATATTGTATAACTATTTGCTAAATTACCCTTATATATCAGACACCAATATTAAATTTATAATAATTAAGTTTATAAATTATATAAAGCCGTGATGTATATATTTACATAAGTATATACATATGTATAATAAATTGATGAAATTAAAGTCCTTTTGCATGTAAACAAAAAATCAATTAATTCTCTTGTTAATGACCTTCAATATCCTTTTTCTAAATATGTAATAATACAAAAATTTCGTGACCTTTGCTGTTATGTTTCTTTGCATGATGTTTTCCAATGTTTTTTTCTACATCAATTTTCTTAGTGTTTGTCTAATTTCCAAAACAATTTTCAATATTCATAGAAAATAAATTTAATTTATTCCTTTTTCTATAGTCCTATTTATAGTCATAAAAGGATATCATTATCTTGTTATACAGGATTGTACATTACAATTACAATAATAATTATTATTATTTGTATTGATTCTTAGATTAGTGTTTGAATAATTTGACTTTAATTCTTAATAAATTGCGTAAGGAATTTTAAATTCAAAGAATGCTCCAAAGAATGGAATAGTTGTCGGTAATTTAATTATGTGTAAGTCTTATATCTAATTTCGCCATATATAATAAGTGAATTTGTTCGACTATCCAAAATATTGCTTTAGAAATTGTCATGTTGTAATATTTTCGCGCAACTCCATGAAGTCATTTGAAATTTAAAATTAACAAATTTCTGGACTTATCGCACTTTTTTCGTTGTCACTTATGAGATTTTGTAAAGCTCTGCGTTATATAATTAATTGATAAAAATCTTTTCTAAATTACCTCTCTTAAATTATATTCTTGATTTATGGCGAAAGAATGCTTTGGACAGTGTACGCTTTCAATAATCACGCTCTTGGAATATTAAGGAAAATTTGACATAAATCGTAAAATTCTAACCTTTTTCTACAATATTGATTGACAGCGGTCAAATAAATTACTGACCTACTCTTTCATACAGAATTTAAATTTAAAATTGTGGTGATTCAAAAATGGATGACGTTGTATAACCATCCTATACTCATTCTATCTGTTTTAGAATAGAAACGGTCAAAGACTTTATAGGTATAATGTCGAAACAATATACTTTTGGAGGTAAAAATAAAATACTCAAACCACATATAATCATGTAATTTACGTTACTGTCATTCTTTCGAAAAAAAAGGATATTATTATAAAATTAAGAATATATGTACATTGACAATAGTGTAGGTTAGAAAACCAAGCCATTTTATTTATATATACTAATATTTTCACTTATATTTTGAGTCATCTATAATTATATCATCCTTATTCCATATTAATTAAATAACAATTTTTCAATCAAAAGAATAAAACCAAATATATGTATATATACATACTTATACTTAGGTGTTTCGTAATATCTGATTTTCTAGAATTTAAAAGAGTGGGAGGCACATTATCCTTTAAAGTAATTTATATTGACCTTGTTTTTTTATTTTTCTGTTTCTGTTTTAAATTGATAAGTCGAAGAATTTTATAATAATATTAAGAAATACTAAGAGTTTCCCATTGAAATCTGTGTTTTTACTTTTATTTTTTTTAACAATGACCAATTGACGTCACTTCTCAAGTAAGACAACAAGATTTACCATAAGAAAATAAAAAAAAAATAAAAAGTATAAGAAGGGGTGACAAGAACTTTGTTCCTCATTTAATTTAATTCAAATTGATTTATAAAAATTTTCAAGGAAAAAGATATACTCAACTATATACGAGTATGTATGTATATATAAAAAAATTTGATATAACTGTGCATACTTCCTAATAATTTACTTGCATTTTCTCTTGTTTGGCGACTCAAATTCAAAGTCGTGACATTCAATGAAAATGAATTTTATTTTATATAAATGGACAAATTTAATATACAAGATGTACTCATGATCTTTATATAAGGATTTAAAGAAGTTATTTATTTCTTTAAATAAGTATTTAGAATACTTCTGTATTTTTAAAGTGAATTTAATTTCAATTTAAAGAAAACAAAAGAACACTACTTTTCTTTAATAAAGTTTATTGAAAATTAGCGTTCCGTTTAAGTGTTATTAGATTGTAGATTGCAAAGAAGGGTGCACCGCGACCAGAAAATATAGATCTATTGTGCCCCCCAACTAGGTGTGGGGCAAAGCCCTACAATACCCCTTCGAGACTCGCCCTCCTAATGAATTCGAGCAATTTTGAAAGGCCGGCAGACCGCAGCTCCGCCGGCGTGAGTAGTTCTCCAATAGCTCCCTTCTCATGCGGGCGAAGGCCCCGCATTTCCTTAGAAGGTGCGCCGAGAACTCCTCGTCCTGTTCGCAAAACCGAGTCATATATCTTCAGTTCCCAGGCCAAGCCCTTTAAGGTGAGCCCTAAGGCGACAATGCCTCTACAATCTACAAGCGTTATTAAAAAGTAAAAGTATAAAGGCAAGCTAAACAACACGGTTATTTAAGTGCGCCGTTTGCCATTGCAATGATGGTTTTTCACCAGAGAAAGGCCAAACTTAATAAAAATTTACATGTATTGACAACTTTCCAGCATGATATTTGTTAAAAATTTAAAACTCGTTGCATGTAACATAATTTATTAATTTTCGTTCATAATACCTTTTTTTCTGAATTATTCTTAGACCTCGAAGGTAATGTGTTTTTGTATTTTATTGAATTTAAAGCGTTCAATATAATTAATTGCCAATCAATCAATAATTGAATAATAAAAAATGGCGAAAAAATTTTATACGTACATGGTAATTTATTTTTATTATCTTTCAATAAAATTGCGAGCACAATATTCTCAACACATAGAGAAATTTTATGTCACTTGCATATGAGTATACATACATAGCTCATTAAAAATGCATTGAAAATTTTTTTTTCTGCAATAATGACAAAAGAGTTTCCATTTTTAAAAGGCATTGATAGCACATTTTCAGTCGATATTGATTTCTTTTTTTTTTATTTCTCTTTTAATATGTGCGTACTTCCTCTGAATATGTATTTAGTGCATATATAAAATAACACTTGCATTACCTTTAAAAACAAGGATATTGAATTGAAAAGAATTCTTCTCTTTTTGAAATTTCTATTTTAACTTATTAAGTGTGTTTTAAATAGCACATTTATAGAAAGTGCATATAAAGTATAATTAAGATTTCAACTTTAATTTAAGAACAATGTTTCCTATATGTATTCTTCTTCTTCTTCTACCACAGAGTAATGACAATATCTTTTGTTATTTCGCCTTTTGTTAAAAATGTGCACACAAAAACTACGGAAATGAAATGTGTGAAATGAGAGTGTCTCTCCTTTGAAAATGAAATTCGTTTGATAAAAAATAATTTTGAATTGAGTTGATGTGTAGGTGGTGGCGGTGGTGGTGATATACTGTCACATTTTCATATGACAATAGCACACCTATACACACCGATAGAAGGAAGAAAAGATAAATAAAAAACTCTTTTATTTTTTTGACATTGCAATAAAATTATAAGGATTATTAAAAAATTACGTCAGTTTTGTAAGATTTGCATTATGAGTGCTTAATAAGTATATGTATGTTTATATGTATAGGTATGAGGTAACATTGTGTAAATAAAATCATTCGCTATTTTTTATTGACAAATTTGTTCGTTTTTCAGATTCTTATATAATTTTAAAATGCAAATATTTTTTTCACGATTATCCTCTTCCTGTCTTCATTTTACATAAAATTTTAAATACTTATTACTTATATATGATGATCACATTGAATTGACTGACGAAGCTAGAGAAATTGCACTGGAATTAAACACTTAGAAAGCGGAGCTCATATTTAACCGAGCACCACCTTAATAAGTACTTAGATATTTAAAATTGCAAATGATAATGACAAAAGAAACTGACTAACATGAGATAACCTTTTTTGAATGTACTTCTTATATTTTCTTATAGCATTAATTTTTGATTTGTTACTGTATAGGAATACGAATAACTGAGTACCGCTTTACCAGATTTTTCTATATTCTTTCATTCCTAATTTAGATACTATGTATTACGTAAAATTTTTAAAATATTTCTGCATCTTTTGAATTATTAAAATTGAAAAACATAAAATTTCTGCGTACGTTTGTTTAAAATCACCCCCGAATTCTTCCGGCATTAATTTATTAGAAACCATTTTTCTATACGTTAATTACAAAATGGAATTATTACTTATTTGCTCATCTTTAATTTTATTTATAGATTATTTTATATAGCCTTGATCATGTTTGTTTGAAAGACAAAAAAAAAATTTTTTTTTTTCGAAATTGCATATTTTAAATTTTTATTAATTACTATGTTTACAAGCTATTTTGTGTTCTACATTACATACGCACCTACAAAAATCACATTTCTTTATAGTAAATGTAATTATACTTTAAGTATTTGCAAATATTTTCAGTTGTTTTTTTGGAAATATTCCAAAAAAGCAAATATAGGCACATTACTTAGTTGACTTTATTTAGCGGATTTTTTTTCGCTAAATTGTGTGCGTTCAATGTTTCCTAATTTTATTTTAATAATTTTTAATCATTTTAAAAATTTGGGTTATTATTTGCTTTTAAGAATTGCTGTAAGAGTACCTATAATAAAATTTATTCTTTTCTCAATTACTCTGCTTTTGGGGAAACTTTTCAATTTAACCAAGCGCATTTTACTCAAAAACACAAATATTTACTTAATCTGTAAAATCCTTGAATAAATAATGATAAAAATAAAAAATATGAATTATTTTTCTTTATAAAAAAAAACTTACATAAACTTTTAATTAAGGTTTTTTTATTCAATATTTTGTTGCAGAAAAGGGTGGATTCAGACTCCTTCAGATTTATCTGTCTTCCATTCCATATAGAGAGTATTATCTAGTTAGAATTAAATAGAATAATCAGGAAACCACACTATAAAAAATTAATACATAAAAAATACATTGTTTAAAAACTATAAAAACTTTAAAAAATTAAGGAAAAACAGAAAATTGCAAAAAATTAGAAAAAACATTTTAAGCGGAAAAGAAGAACAAAAATTAAATGATAAAATAATGCAAACAAAATGAATAGAAAAGAGATAGAGAGAACGAGCGCGGTGATATAAGAAGAAAACTGAAAAAAAAATTCGATTTTATTTAAAAATAGATTCCATTGTTTACAGTGTATAAGACGGTATTTTTTTGCAATTCCTACATTTTTACATTGGGGTGGGCAATCGTCACACTCGTATATAGTTTTCAACTTTTTTATCAGTAGAAATTGTAAATATTTTTTCAATTTATATTGCTAAGTACTTTAATACTTACTTATATTCTACTAAGCACCAAGATATTATATATTTAAAATGTAAGTTGCAGAGAAATTTATTGTTTTCCGAACTCTATGTGCTTTAATATGCTACTTCAATATGAATATAAAAATTTTGAATTTAATTAGTACTTTACCATTAATCGGTGATCGAGGTGGGCGAGATTGGAATTGAATGCCATCCCAGTGTTTATTTAATATTATAAATGATTTTGCAAACTATCCTACTACTTCTTACAGAAGGAAATGCATCACAGAATACAATTTGAGATAATTTTCACTACAAAAATACTTTCCACACAAAAATTATTTTGGTTGTAACTTACAAGAAATAGATCAATTGTTATAGTAAAAAAAAATCTTTTTGGGGTATAAAAGGGCTCCTGATTTATCTGCTACACAAATAAAACCTAGAACAACAAAGAACGTCAGTTCATTAAAGAAGCCTATTACTTTAAAGACTTTAGATTACAGAAATACAATGGCCTGAAAAGCTAGAAACATATAAATGGCTAGGAACAGATTTATTTTAGTAATTAATATATTATTTACATGCACACGTTTTTTTAACCATTCCACCGGCCATCAATTTTAACCGGCCACTTGGACTACTGCTATTAATCAAATCAGCGAATCCTCTTTATTTCATTACTTAAAATTACTTTGATTATTATAGTCTTATAAATACTCCAAGTAAAATTTTTTACACTCAGAAAAGTTTTTCATTATACTAAATCAATTATTTAAGGCATTTTGTATGTATCTAATTCACGAAAATATTTTTCATATAACTCGAATTTGTGCCCGATAAAAGAAAATACATAAATACCTGTGAACCAAGTACAAGAAAGGTAAAAAATGTTTCTATTTTCATTCTTCCTAAATTCAAAAGAGTCATTAAATATGTTTTAAGTAAAGTCTACTCGGCATGAATCCTAGTAAAACTGGGAGGTATACTTATATATAAATATATTTAGGCTTTGTATAGTTTGAGGCGGCACAATAATTTTATTTTAAATTTTTTTTTCCATTTATTTTTTTTGCGTATCTATATTATCCAGATTTTTTTTTTGGGAAAAAAGGAGGCGAAATTTTTATATCTTTCAATTCTCTTCCCGATTAAAACAAAAAACAATTTATTTTATCAAAATGACTGATAAAATTATTCCAAAAATGAACAATTTTCTCTTTTTAATATAAATAGAAAAAAAAATCAAAATAAAAAAAGACGACACATCCAACAGTGATCTTCTATTTATTTAACTTGTGACTAAAGTGTAATTTTAACACATCACACACACCAAATAACTATATAGTATTTATATATTTAATATTGATTTACCGTAAAAGTTGCCAAATTATATAAAAACTTGTTAGGTAATTGATACAACACTCAAAGGTTATCCGCCTGCTTTAGACTTTTGAATGTTTCGAAAAGTTCACACATTATTTCACACTTTTTTAGTTTTAAACTCAGAATAGAGAGAGAGAGAGAAAGAAAAAACTTTTTATAGCAGCGAGAGGTTGCGAAATTAAGTACATAGTTTTCATCGTATTCTACAATTTGCTGTGTAAATCAACAACGGGTTTGTTCTTATCAACAACATTTAAATTTTTAATTCGTTTACATTTACAATAGACGGAATTAAAATTAAGTTAAAAACATTAAATGTTTCATTTGTTTGGCATATACATACATATATTTAAAAAAAAAAACATACTTATTGTTATTTACAGCAACGAACCCGACTGAGGGCAGAAGTTAAGCATGAAAATATTTGTTGGATTGGGAAAATAGTTTACGCCTACCTTCGTTGTACGATCGGATGTAGCTTTTTAATTTTAAATTGCGATACATCTATTTCTGATTTAACAACTTTCAGTACTTGCTAACAATATTAATCTGACCGCAGGAAACAGTCAACTTGTTTCAACGTTCAGATTAACAACGCAGGCAACCGTCAAAGCGATTCTATAAGTAACGCAATGCGCTATTTATGGAATCGTTTGGATCTTTTAACACTTAAAGGTTTTAATAAAGATTTTTTTACTTAAAATTAATTTTTTTTAATTATTTTACTTCTTTATAAAAAGTTTAAAAGAATTTATTGAAATTTTACTTTATTAAATAATTTTAAATTTATTAAACTTTGTAATTTAAAACAAATCGGCAACCCTTCATTACCTACAAAATTTAATTTTATTTTATCTACACGAACACAGACTTACTCAATCCATAGTCGCATTCTATCTCACTCGTAATATATTATTAAAAATATTATAGATACAAAAAAAAAAGAAAACACAAAGATAAATTGCCGGCTGGTTAATTTTAGTAGGAAAAAAAAACTGAATTTGTTGTTGGTGGAGCATGTTGACGGTACGGGCAAAGTCCATACTCGCTTTTTTTTTGGCTAAATTGAAAGAATAATTTTTCTGCTTTTTCTTTTTATTATTTGTTTTGTTGTCTTTAATAATTTTATGAGTTGTTGAACTTTTTTCTCATTTATGTAAGTACTCATTTTTTTTCTCAAACATTGATTTTTGAAAAGTTGTTGATTTTTTTTCTTATGTTGTGATTTGTGGCCATTGTGGGGTAAAAATATTGTTCCCCATTCTAAAATTTATAACAACCTTGAAATGTTATTTAGTGTCGCGTAACTGATATGTAGTCAACTACAGTATTTTTTTAATATGTAGTATAATGTAGGTATATAAACTTTTTGTTTTCCAATTTTATTATTGATAGAGTGATGAATGAAATATTTTTCTATTTATAAAAACAAAAAAAAATATTCAAATTTTTAATCACGTTTCAGATTGGTGTCTATTTTTTTTTGTTTTGGAATAGAATAGAACAAAAACAAAAATTAACTTTTTAATTTAGTAGTTAATTAACCTGTTCTGATCAAAATTTATGATAAGATTTCTTTTTTTATATACTCAGTAGTTGGTTATGTAATAAATTCTTTCTTATAAAAAAAAAATCAACTCTAAGACGACATTGAAAGCACATTAAATTTTTAAATTTTAAAATTTATGCACAAAATAAATTTAAGGCGCTTTTCAAAATATTTTAATAAATTTTTATTCTAATTTAATAATTTCTGTTAATTAAAAAAATTATTTTATATTTAATTTGTTTTGATTTTCTGATGACAAAATAAGATTATGCAAATTTTTTTTTTGGAAATTGCTATAAAATTGAAATTTTCTATATTTATGCAAATTTTGTTAGAATGGCATGAATGGAAACTATAAATTAATGGGTAAATCCCAATTACCATTTAAAAAAGAGCTTGTCATTACAAATTTCGAATATATATTTGATTTTTATTAACCATCTTGTCTTATCAATTTCTTTGGAAAAAAAAGCTTCATGAAATATTTTCCAATTTATCGTCAACTCATTACAAGTTTTAATTTGTTAATTTTAAAAAATGGAATTAAAAATTATGTTTTTACTTATTTGCTTAATTATTTAAGAGTTTAACAAAAAACACATTAAAAAATCACGAAATTCATTGCAATAATGAAACCAACTTGAATTTCACATTTTTGTATTAAAAATTAAATTTTAAAATTATTTTAAATTTGGTTCCAGTTAAGTATCTAAATTTTCCAATTAAATTGTCTCACTTTTAAAAATTAAATAAATTATACTTAGGTTAATCAGTTATTGGTATATTTTCGTTGTGACAAAATAAGTAGCTTTTTCATTTGGTGTCTACATTAGTCAGTTTTCCTTTTGGTGAAAATGTATTTTTAACCCAATAAGTGAGGACGGGCTTATTACTAAATGTAATAAAACTCAAAAAATGGTAAACAAAAACGCAAGTGACAATAATTACGACTTTCTTTTTAACAAAATAGTGTTTATAGGCACTTATTTTTAAAGGTGAGCACAAACAAAATCTACTTATACGTACTTTATAATATAAAAGAACATAAATTATAAAATTTTTATCTTCCAATTTTGGTAAACCAACAAGAAACGAAGGCAAAGCAAAAACAGAAAAAACACAGTTCTTCGACATTTTGTTTTTTTCTTAAATTGTCATTCGATAAAAATATTGGAAATTTTGGTTAAAAAATTCATATTTCATCATTAACACGTGCTTGACATTCAGAATCCTAATTTGATGTCATCACCTCATCTTTTATTTTTTGATTATGAACAAAAAGCAAAATTAAATAATTAAAATGTGGTTTACTTTATTTTCCGGCTGCTTACAGAAAAAAAACAATGTTGAATTTCTAGATTTAAAATTAAAAGCACTTTTTATATTTTTTTAACAAGTTTGGTAAGAAGAAACTTTCAATTTTTTTTATAGTTTTGTGAAAACAAAATAAAATCGAATTTTTTGGAAGTTGATGATCTTTAAAAAATGACTAAGTAATTAAAAAAAAAAATTCTTGAAAATTGTTGAAAAACAACATTGTTTTTATAACAATATGAAAAAGTTTTAATGCAGTCATGATCAATTGTTATTAAATTGAAAATGACGTAACAATACTTAAAGCTCAGATAAAAAATTAATACTTAGTCTACTTTTAATTACAATTCGTAATTAGAAAAGCTGGCAAAAGTAGTCAATTGCAATTACGGAGGAAGAATAAAACTAATATTTAGCTAAATGTATGTAATAACAAGATTGTACTAGAAAGTGCGTTTTCGATTTGGCTATTATCAGCACTACCACTGAACTATATACATTATTAACTTTATTCAGTAATGGGATTTTTAACTTTATTCAGTAATGGATGGAAATTGCTAAATAAAAAATCTAACAATTTTACCATTTTTGACCAGGGGGTAATATTCAAAGACAATTCCTATTACAATTTTCCTCAGAAGAATTTCATTATTTTGTTAAAAATGTTAAATACCATAATTTAAATTTGCAAATTTAAATAATAATGTAAACAAACATCTAAATGAGGATGTTGTACAATAATGTAGCATTTGTTTTATTAATTTATGATGAATTTATTAATAAAAATTATTAAAACTATTTGTTTATTAAATGCGCTTCAAATTGCTCATAATTTCAAATTGCTCATAATTAAAATCTAAATTTTCTTTTCATTTTTAAATTATAATGAAACACATACTTAATATTATATAAGTATGTACACCACATTTCTTAATCAAACACACTATTTCACTTCTATATAAATTATTATTAAATAATATAAAACACATTTGTATTGTTAGACTTTGATACCAATTAAACACATTTTTAAAATATTTTTTTATTTTTTATGTAATTCAATATAATATAATAATTTCAAATATTTGTTTTTAAAATTCAAGAAAAAAAAATTTCAACTGAAAAACACAAAATCAATTTATGCCAGATGGTATAAATAAGCGATCACATAATTTTTTTGTACACATTCTTATATACATATTAGAATTTCTTGGCAATCAATGTACAAATTTTCTTTTATAAGATACGCACATAAAAAGATTGGTGAAAAATAACACTTTGTTAATTTTAAGTGATTATCGGAAAAGCATTATACTACAACTACTTATGCAAAATTACAAATTTAAAACTTATTCAACTATTAAAACATAATATGTTGGAGGGCGGGTAAATTTAGAATTAAACTGCTCTTGCAATCAACACTATCAAATTACGATTCTGATTGCAAGTACAGAGGAATTCAATACACATTTTGAAATATTTTTTTTATCAGCATTATAAGTGTCAGAATAAATTTATAATACTTCCTCGTCTATTAAAATTTACACTACATTAAATTAATTCGTCTGAAAATAAAGAATTAAAATTACCCATTTAAGAATAATCAAGTATTCAAAATTAAATTGAAATAAAAAAATAAAAAGAAAATTAAAAATATTAATTGAAATGATTGGCAACATTATAATAAAAACTTCAAAAATTCTATTACATACTTAAGTAAAAGAATATCTTTGCAATTCTGTGTAAACAATCAATTTAATTTTAATATCAAAATGAATTTTATACATTTCTTTTATTGATCGACTAAAAAACACTGGTATTCTTTAATTTAAATGGAATAAAATCCCCCTCCGTAATTCCCCACGTTATACTCATTTTATGTTGAATTGAAATGAAATTGTGTAAAACCTTAAGTGTTCCAGTCCAGTTATAATATTTGTAGTACTTAATAAAAATTTAAAAGTAAGAAAAAAAATGATAACATTATCAAGAATTTTTATAAAATTTTTATTACTCATTCATGGTTTTCGATCCAATTAAAAATTTTCAATATAAAATTGTAGCACGTGATAGCGATATGATTAATTTAGAAAAAAAAAAACATTGACACGAGACAAATATTTTCTACTTTATTTTCGTTTCTTATGTATAAGCAATCAGAAAGAATTAATTATTGTAAACAAGTGTCCTATATAGAAAGGCTAAAATTATAAAATTGATATTAAAAAAACATTCACTCACCATTGAATTTGATATACGATAATATTGTAAAATGAAATTTACAAAAGTTCATTTTCGCTTTGAAATCCAGTGTAAACAGATATTTTAAAAAATTTGAGCTATAATCTCGTTATACATACGTATATAAATTTGATAATTTGCTTTGAATTTTCTAATATGAAAATTTTTTTCCATTAGTTCATTAAAATTTTTAACAAGTAATAATTAGTTTTAATTAACAAAAATGACATACTTAAAAGCAGATAATTTTAGTATGATCATAAAAAATTTTCAAATTATAATTCTGATATACATACGTTATATATTATATATTATTTAATTTGCGTATGTAAACATACGTATACACGGGAACATGGAAATTGCTGTATTCTATTGTAATAAAACAAATCGGCAATAAACTGATTAACTGAGTTGTAATTGTGCATAAATTTTTTATTGCGCCAATTTTGAAGTGTAAGTTTCCGTGGTTCGATGCGAGGAGTGTTTAAAGCATATACTTTCAAAATTTAATTAAAGTGCTCTTGATAATGGATGTTACTACGAATCCGTTAGTATTTATTCTTAGTTACTGTTTATGGGACAAAATCTACGATTATATTTAAAAGCAAAATGGCGACAATTAATATTTTGTTGGGAAATTTTGATCAGCTAATTTTTATAATTTAATCAGATAATTTAAGTCTAATATTTAAACAGTCATCAGACTGTTTGTCGTAAATGTAAACGGTGCCTCATTTAATATCTTAAAGAGTTATTTGCTGAACTGTGTTATATTTAAGTAATTAGGCATAAAGATGTTAATTTTGTTTTAATTAAATTTAAACTTTGGACTTCATTTTTTCGATACACGTTTTGGATAGTTTTTGTTCTGAACTTTGCTTAATTCTGTTTAAAATTCTAAAATCTACATTTATCGTATGTTGGTTATTAAATGTTATTGATCTCCCGATTTCGATGATTACAGATTAATTAAACAATTTTTATGGCATAGTTTAAATTTTTATTCAATTAATAATTTAAATTAATTGATTTTATTTACAAAATAAATTTTGTTAAACAAAAACAAAACTGAATGTGTTGGCTAAATAATCATGTTTGTTTTTTTTTTTTTTTGACCAAATAATTTATGACTTAACGAATTTATTTGAACGATAATTAAATTATTACCAATTTTTTTGATAATTTAATATGCTTATTAGTATTAATTTTTTTAAATAAGGCTTAACATTTTAAGTTAATTTGAAAGTATACGTAAGCAAATTTGATAAGTTCGTTTGTAATTTAAAAATTTTTAATCCGAATATTAAGATTTTTTTTGTAGAGCTATATTAATTCATTTGATATTATGGTTTTGTTATTAATTGATTAAAAGAATGTTAAGTACTCGTATATGTGACCTAGAATAAAATAAGTATAAAAAATTATGATCTTATGTAAATAAAGCACAATATTTAAAAGTTTATATTTGTGTTTTTAGTTTATAGTTGCATTTTACAGAAATCATGTGAAGTGAAGTGAAGGAAAAGGTACCGCAATCTCATTAATAACTAATTATTATTAATATTATTGGTAATTAATTGTGTAATTAATGGCCACAACAGGATAATCATGTGCATATAGTCAGGATTCAATGAAATATGAAACTAATACATAAAATATCATTCCATAAATTATGAAGTCAGCGCACCAATTACTTCCATAAATTCGAGTAATTTTGGTTTCAAATTTTAATTTAACCCTTTGCTCAATTTCAAAATAATTTTAATAGTGTTTAATACAATCTTAGAAGTAGATTTTAATACTTTTTTTATCCAAATAAAACCACAATTACATACTTTCAATTGATTGAATTTTTTAATTCAAATAAAGTCAATTATAATGGCTAAGCTATACATACACAACATATGTATAATAATCTATTTGCCTTATGACTCTCACCAAAAAGAAAAATTACTTAGAAAAAAAATCACAAATCAATCAATTCTTGCCCACACATAAAAGAAATTTTAAAATAAATTCTGAACCTGTTCGTTTTATAAAACTTCCAAATTCTAAAAAGTTGTTTAAAATCAATCAATTGTATTTTTTTTCACATTTCCACCTAATATGTCTAATAGCTTGTTAAAAATAAATTATAAATTGCAATTGATTGATTCAATACACGCTATTTGTTACGTGTACAATAATATGTTTGCTGCAATTCTATAATATAATTCAAAAAAATAAACTAACAATAAGTGCATATATGTATGCATACATAGTGAAATTGAATTACATTTGTGTAGTAAGAAAAATATTAGAAAGGTCGAAATATTTGAACCTTTTTTGAATTATTATTTGATTTAATTCAATTACTCATATTCGAGGTTGCCATTACACAACTGCACTGTAAAATTATTTAAAATATGGTGGCAAAAATATTATTAAATTATTTTAGAAATTGAATATAAAATTAACATTTGCAAAATACACAAATTGAAATCATACAATTACTGCTTATTTGTATGACATATTATATAATAATTAATTTAAATATAAAAGTTTGATAAAAGAAGAGGAAGTGATAGTTACCATTTAGTTAATTGTAATTTTAAACAATTTTAATTGTAATTTTAAATAATTAAAAGCTATAAAAACCAGACGTCCCATGTATAATTAAGATAGACTTCAGTAATTTTCCGATTTCTTTCAGGTTAAAGTGGAAAAATCTGAATATTAATTAATGTAATTTAGCACTTTATCTTAGCACTTCATAAATCAGAATAAGAGAATCTTAATGATTACTTATGATTAATTTACGAGAAGCAAATTAAGGAAATTTTGTAACAGTATGTGATTATTTATATATTTTTGATTTTGTAATTAAGAGAAGTCTTTAACTATGACTGTGAAATAAAATAATTTATTTAAATGAAAATTTAAGTTACCGATACAGTGAGGTACTTTTTTAAATACTTTTCGTAGATTGCGGGGAATGTTTTCCGGATCATTTATTGAATTTATAGCAACATTTTTGTATGGCCCACAAAATAGTATTTTATTTAAATATACAAATATAATTTGGCTTTTCGTAATTTAAATTCAAATAAACCGAGCGATACCAAAAAAGTGGTCGAGTTCAAGGTTCAAGATTTCCAAATCAGTACTTTAAAATAATATGACATGAATATTAATTACGAATAGATACTTACGAAAAATTTTTCATATATTGAACAGAGTGAATGAATTATTTTTCAAAATTCTAAAATTTATTTATTACTTTTAATAATATACTAATGTGTGAGATGTAAAAAGTTTTATATATATCATGTAACCTACATTAACAATTAATTATGACATGTTAGGAACTTTTTTTTTTATTTTAAATTAGTTAGTTATTTTCATTTTAAACACGTTTAATGGTTGCATTCAAATTAAAAAGCGTTTAAAATTAACAAAAATTATATAGTATGGGTTCAAGTTCAAATTAATTCGTCGGGGAAGTTAAACTACAAAACATAAGTTAAGTAAATTGAAATTAAGAATTCTAGTCAGGAGTTATATAGAGGGTTGTCGTGAACCGGAATCATATCAGACCAATATTGTTATAAAATTTCAAATTAATATTAAAATTTTCTATATTTTATCTATATAATACACGATACGGGTTCACATGCCTTCTTATTTATATCTTTTAGTTCAAGGTTTCACGTTATTTATGCAAGTAATATTGAACTGTGTATATGTACTTAACGGTAAATCGCTGTTTGAATGTTATTCGAATAAAGTTATTGTGAATGTATACACAATGAATTCGGAATTCCTTTTGTATAGTGTTTATTTTGTTTTTATATTAATTATTAATTTTTTAACTTACAATTGTTAACACTCTAAATGAATAAGATTGATTTACTAAACTTGATTTCATTTACTTATTTGTAATCTAATAGTTAGTAATTATTTTCGTTTCTATACCGTTCTTTAAAAGCTTCTTCGTTTTTTCGGAACGTATGAAAATACAAACGACAAAAAATTTTTGAAAACGTCTCCTTCTCTATGGTATAACGTAACATGTATTTAAATACTAGCTCCTTGAATTTTAACGCCATCCGCTCTTATTTTATAAATGTGTAAAAATTTAAAACTCTTATCAATTTATTGTCAAATTATACTTACTCGTACACTCAATTATGTACTTAAAATTTGACTGTCATTTTTTTGCACAAAATATGTCCAGTGTTATCTAGTTTTTTAGTACAGCAGAATGCTAGAATGCTATCCCTATTGTTTATTTATTATATTTGTTTTGAAAAAGTCAAAAGTATAAAGAAAACACAAAATGAAAATCAATTGTAAAAAAAATAAATTATTGACAATAACAAAAATCTCATTGTGTTTATTTGCACTAAAATGATTAGATAATCGATATGGTTATTTATTTATCGATTATATTTGAGATTTAAACAATCGCAATAATGTCAACATAGACATGTCAAAATGTAAAACTACGGTGTTCTTGTTTTTTTTTTTTGATTTTTGTACTCTTATTCTGTTTTGCACTTTAGTAAATCAATGGCTGCAATAATTCGATTTATTGCTTATTTTAATTTTGAGAAATCATTGAAAAATAATCTGAATAATAATAAAAATTACTTACTTATAAATTGAAAGAAGAGAGTAAATATTCAAAGATGGTCTATTTGGTTTATAACTAGAGCGTCAATCGAAAATGTTTCTCGAATGGTTTTGTAAGCTTTCGAAATGTAAAAAATTATGTTTTACGAAATCCGTTCCGGTTAAATTCGTCACATAAATCTGTTGATTTGTTAAATTTTAGTGAACTTGATTTTTGGTCACTTCATTCTCGAGGCAAGAGAAAATTCTTTAAAAGAATGGTTCATTTGAGTATATTTCTAGCTATAAAAATCTAGCTTCTAATTGTCAAACTTCCCTTGAATCAGTTTACATTCTTATTTCACAATAATTATTATTATTCGTCTTAAACTGATTATTATACATACTTACATATTTCAAATATTCTGTTTTTAGAAGAACAAACGTAACAAGGTTTGTGTAACAGTGTGTATTTAAACACGTAGGTACTAAAAATTATACATAAAAATTTCTATTCTAATTTAAAGGAATTTAAACAAAAATGCATTCATATCTAATTTTATAAATTAAGTATTGGAAGTTTATTCAACTAAAAATTGTTTTAATTGGTGATATAATTAGACAAGTGTTTTATATTAGATTGGTTTTCACATTGTTTTAGGTTAGTTATATATTACAGTAAAATTACGTAATTATTTGAGTT
This sequence comes from Condylostylus longicornis, assembly GCF_029603195.1. Classification (NCBI taxonomy): domain Eukaryota; kingdom Metazoa; phylum Arthropoda; class Insecta; order Diptera; family Dolichopodidae; genus Condylostylus; species Condylostylus longicornis. The sequence goes on from NW_026577982.1 coordinate 13,121,799, forward strand.
TGATGAAAAGTAGAATTGAAATGTTTGTAATATTCTATTCTATTGAATTAATTATCTAAGTTTTTCAAGCATATCTAAATATAAATTAGAAGTGAAAAGTGATTTTGAGCTGCAAAAATTAAATTCAAAAATAAAACATTGAACAAGTTATTTAATAATTTTATTTATGTAAAAATACATAAAATGGGAAATGATAGAGATGCAACCCCACATGCGAAATTAGCAACAAATTTAGAATTTAGCAACATCTCAAGGTGGTTAAAGAGTATGCAAATAAGTGTTCGTGAGATAACTGTTTGATAATTTTTGAAAATTTAGCAAAGGACTCAAAATCTTCTCGTAAGCGAGCCAAACAAATAGGGTAAAGGCTCCACTTTTTCACATTATCTACTGTTATCTTATAATCGACAAACTAACAATTTCAATATCAATTTCACCCTGGTTATAAATGTTGTTTTTACAACTTTTAATGGCATAAGTACTGCAGTTCATTGATTTGATCGGCAGTATTGGAATTTGGTATATAATTATTATTTACTTTCCTTAAATTTGTCATCGTACTGCAGTTCATTGACTTGGTCGGCATAATTGGAATTTGGTATAATTATTATTTACTTTCCTTAAATTTGTCATCATAGTACTTATTGAATTTTTAATTTTTACTTACCTTTATCAGTGGTCACTAGCAGGTATTTTAATTATTTTTAAAATGGCTTTCACATTATATAACAAATTCATATCTGATGATTTAAGCATTGAACATTTTATGAAAAAAAATATTTTTTGAAAATTAAATCACAAGATTAAAATAAAATAATCAAACAAAATCATTTTCAATTACTTACGGGCATAACAACAAATAATTTTCTTTTTTTTTTAAATTTTAATAGAAAATTTTATTAAACATTTTGATATTTAGTTAACACTTTTATGTTAAATTTTGTAAATAAATAAATTTATTTTACGATTGCTTTATAATTTTCATTTTAATATTTTATAAAAGGAAAACAAAATTTTTAATTTAATTGCATCATAACATAATACATAAGTTTTTTTTAACAAATTCACTATAATTTGCAAATTAAATAAATAATATTATTGAAAATTAATTTTTATATTATTTTATTATTAACAATATTCAAATCACTTACATAGAGAAACTATTTTCGGAAGTTACAGTTGTTTACCAGTTTTTGTTTACCACAATGTATCAATTTCTAAAATGTTTGTTGTTGCTATGTTTGTACTTATATAAGTGTGTGAAGGAGTTATTAAAATACCTATAACTTGGTATTAAATTTTAACACCTCAGACCTAACGTAATAGGCTTTAAAATTTCTCCTCTTGTCTCTTGCAATGTGCATGTGACTGCGTAGGTAGAAGTGTATGTTTGAAATAAATTAAAATAAGTTGAACTTTAATAGAACCTACCTATTTATGATTTTTAGTTATACCAAAAAGTGTAATTACTTAATAAATAAGAATAAAACTTAATTTTAAAATATCTACTAAAAACATACTAGTATATCATTGACAATAACAGAACTAACACAATATTTTCTTTTACTAAAACTCAAAAAACCCGACGGGAAAAGTTAAAGATTTAAGGATTAAGGACCTACCCCTATTAAATGTTACTTTGGTACAAATTTTCAAATAACTTTAAATTTTTATTTAAATAAAAAATATAGGAGTCACTGCAATATTGTCTATAATTCTAGTGTACTACAAAAAAATCTAGGTACCTACTTAATATTTGATTTAAAAGAGAGTGTAGTACCTAATTAATTGTAGAAATATTTCACTTTTATATGTAACAATCTAAAATGAGAATCAAACTTGAATTTAAAAAGGATTTTTAGAAAAGGATCCATGTAGGTACCTATATAATTTTAGTAACAGAAGTTCAATTTCCATTCAGATGTCCTGAATCCCAGAAACAATAGATTTTTTTTTTGTTGCTGTGCATCGTTATCCCAATCTCTAATCTACAACCACTAGTAATATTCTGAAATTCAAATATTAAATATGATTTTCATGGAGTATACTTGACTCAAACCTGTACATACATACATACTTATAAGATCAGAAGCTATAAGTTATTCTATGTGTGTATGGATGTATGTACATATATATATATATAACTACTAATACTTATTTCTTATTAATACTTATTTCTTATCTTACCTCATGAATGAATGTTTTATTTTAATATAACACAAAATACAGGTTGTAGATTTAAAATAAAAGTAATTTTAGAACATGAAGAAATCATTTTGGCAATTGAATCAAAAAGAATTAACGATTTCTCTGAATTTATTCTAAAAATAATTTCTCTATTTTCACTTCAATCGATTTTTAATTATAAATCTATAAATATCACACAATTTACTATAGAAATAATTTCGCTAACAAATTTTACACCTGAATCAACATTTATTTGTAAAATGATTTCTTTTAAAAATGAACAGAAAAAAATTTATTTGAATTGTTAAAAAAAATGACGTTCAATTTTTTTGAAATTAACAAACTGTCAATAGTGTAATATTTTTACGGCATACTTTTGAAGTTTATGTTAACATCACACAAGTTATATTCATACTAATATTTAAAAAGTGTGCGCGTGTTTAAAAGGTACAAGAATTTTGATCGAAAACCGCGGCTGGCAGAAATGCTGATTTTTTGCTAAGTCAAGCCGAAAACACTATTCTTAATTTAAATGGCTCGGTTTACACGTGTATACTTGCATTTATTATTTTTGGTTTGAATATTAAGGCCTGATCATCTATCTCGCTATTTTACTCAGAAAGTGAGAAGAAAGTGAGTAACTGTCATATACTTGTATAATGTAATTTTCGAGTGAGAAGAATTATTCCGATTGCGTATCCCGTTTGTTTTTTTAAATTGTATACAAAAGTTTTTCACTTTGTTTTCTATTCTTCTAAAAGTAATCTTATTGGAAAAGTGAAACATTCATTAGAAAATGCTTATAATTCTGATTTGAAAGTGAATAAAAAGTGAGTAAAAAAGTGAGATACACGATCAGGCTTTTGCAGGAATTTGTTAGAGCGAAAGAAACTATTTTTGAAAATTTTTTTGGAATATAACAGCTTTATTTAAAGTTTAAATTTCATAAGCATACTTTTAAAGAATTTTAAAATGAATATCACTAAAAATGGACTCAAATAAGTGAAATTTAAATTTTTGGTTAAAAGAGTGTAGAATTAGTTTCTTTTTTCCACTTTGTTTTAATATGATTTTACTCCCTTCGTATTTACTTTACATATTTAGAAATATTTCTACACATCAATAGAAAAGTGCAGATTATCGTAACGACATGATGTAAACACAAATATTAACAAAGTGTATACATACCATGTGAGGCATGCAAGTTACGAATTTTGTGTCAAAATTCGTTTAAAAAAAAATAATTTTATTTCGATTTTAAAATTACTTTTATAATACGTTTTATTTCTTTAAGATTACTTTTACAATACGTTTTATTTCACAACACTAGGTTAAAATTTAATATAACTTTACAATTAAATTTTAAGACTATTCTAAGACTTTAAAGCTTAGTTCAATTAATGTCTAAGACTATCTAAGACTAAATTCTTAATCTAAATGTTACCTAATTTATAGTATAAAATTTGCTTATTTAGCAAATTTAATTTTATGTTATTTTCCTAACTAAAAATTTCTCACAGTACAGCGTAGACATGTCGTCAGCACTTTTTGTGGGAACATATTTTTGCGTTAAGAAATTCTCATGCTGAAATATGATGTTTGCTGGAAACGTATTTGAACATGTTTTAATATTAATATTCAGCGTAGAAGAATTCTCACGATGAAATATGTCTGATGAAACATGTTTGAACTTGTTTTAACATGCCCGCTATTTGATCCCTCGTTAACTCTTCCCCCTCTAAAGATCTACGTCCCGTAGATCAACGTTGAGTTTGGTAAGATTAGTAGCTAAGTCCTTAGGGGTGATCTCTGCTACGAATGTCCTTTCTGTTTGTGTCTTTTTCTTCTTGAAAATTATTATCGCTATTATAATTAGAACTACCGCAATGGTGATAACTGAGTTGATTGATGTTGTGATATTGTTTGACGTGGCTAGTTGCTGCACCTTTCTTATATTGTTCTGTTGTAAATCATGAAGATACTCCAAATTGAGTTTCCTATTTGCCTGGGTTAGATTTGTTTGAAGGAACGCTGGTAGTACCTCTGGAGATCTTACTTCGTTGTTGGTGAACGTAAGTCCCTTAATGCGTATAGTATCGTTGGAATATTGTAGGAGAAAACTTCCTGAGAGCTTCCTTGCAGTAGAGGTGGTTATAACATCTCCATGGAAATTGGATAAGAAGATCATATTCTTGGTAATTTCCTCTATTATTTCTTTCCCATTGTATTGAAAATCACATCTTGCATTAAATCCCCTGATGAGTTGCGTTACGCAATGTCCGGGTTGCAACGCTGTCAGTCTGTTTTTCTTGCAAATGGTAACATCATTAAAGTTTTCACACTTGCCTATTACGCCATAGATTTCCTCGTTAACGAGCAGTTCTTCGTACTCTAGATATACCTGACTCTCGTTTCTAATAGTTGGTTTGATCAAAATATGGTCGTATAAACGCTCGTCTGCTTTTGGTAGTGAAATTACGTAAAGGATTGTAAGACCATTAGTTATTACTTTTGGTTCAGCGTATTCGATTGCTTCAATGTCGTTAGAATATGGTAGAGTGTTAACCTCCTTCAGTATGTTAAGAATTTCATCACTACTCAGCAAGTTTGTATTGACGATTTTTTGCTTCGCGAGTTCAATTGCAAGGATGATTTCGTTAATAGCTTCCTTGATGATTACAAGCTTGTTAAATACCATCTGTTCGAATCTATGATCATTGGTATTGCCCAGTTGTTTTAGTATCTTATTGTACCGTTCCATGAGTTTGTTTGTCACTGACATTATTTCACTGTTTATTCTGTACTGTTGGTTGCTATTATAGGTCAGCTGATTCTGGTTTTGGAGTATAGTTTCCCAGTCAGTGGCGTCTGGTGTGCCTGCTAACCATTTCCAGGCTGTTCCAATCCAATTGATGGATCTCCGAGATCTTTTAGTTCCTCGAATTCTGGCTATAGATTCCATTATCTGGTCAACTTGATATTGCAGCTGTGGCTTGATGGTGCTAGAATCATTGACGTTATTCACCAATGGTATTAATTCTCGCAATATTTCATCGTAATTTTTGAGGTTTATTGTGTGGATCAGGTTAAAACTTCCATTTAGTATGCGGGCTTCTCCCAATTTAAGTGTGGCTATTGTGTCTGTAACCTCGAAAATTTTGAGTGAGGCTGCCGTCATATAACATCTGAAATAAAAAAGGTTTTAGTTAGGGGTGTTTTTGATGTGGGATTTATGAATCCGTTTTCCCGATATTGTAGTGATGGTAGCTTTGTTGTTTTTCAACACTGTTTCTTTTCTGTATATAGGTTTATGCTTAGATTTTATCTGTTTATCTTTTACATAGATCATTTGACCCTTTTTGTAGTCAGTGGGTTCATTTCTTTTTTTGTTCTCCCGATTGAGCTTTATTTGCTGCGAGCGTTGGATTTGCTGCGTAAGATCGCTATGTATTTTTTCTCTGATATTGAGTAAATTCTGATAGTTGACGCGAGAAGTTCTTCCGTAGAATATATCGGCAGGTTTCTTCTTTGTTACTGAGTGGTATGTGTTGTTGTATCGATCTACTGCAATTGTAATTAGCTCCTTATGTGACAGTTGGGGATGCTCTTTTCGTAGACACCTAATGATTTCCAAAATCGTTGAGTGAGCTCTTTCAATAGTTCCATTTACTTCACTCTTCTGAGATGGAGTATTGTACATTTTTATTCCTAGTGCCTTGATGTAAGTTGACACAATAGGACTGATTATTCCGCCTTCATTATCTGTGACAATTATTTCCGGTACGGTGAAATAATGAAGTACCTTTGTGAGTTTGTCTCTGAGATGTAATGCTGATTTATCTTTAATTCCAAAGAATTTGACAAACTTGGAGAATTTGTCTATACAAGTGATATACTTTTCACCCTGTATTTCCATTATGTCTAAATGAAGTATCTGCGTAGGATACTCAGGAATGGGCGTGGGTTGAAGCTGTGGGCGGAGTGGATGTCTATCATATTTATTACAGTTGCATATTTCACACACCTTGATATACTCCCTGATGAGTCTGTTCATGGAAGGGAAGTAATATTTTTCCATTATCTGTTCCCGGTTTTCTACAGAACTCCTATGTGCTCTTTTGTGTTCTTTTTCAATTATGTTGAGCTGTCTTTCTTCGTTCGCGACATCTTCTACCATTCTTTGTGTAATTCTAATCTTAAAATTACTGAAGCATTCCTTGTAAATTTCATTAAGCATACTTAGATATTCTTCGGGTATCTTGATCCCATTAATAATGGTAGGATTGAGCCTTTGTTTCAGCGCAGTTATGAGTTCCTGGCGTGTTATGTTTGGCATTCCAATGGTGAATCTTCGATATCCTGGATGAGGTTCCTCATAGGCTGTGATATCTTTGCTGCGTTTGATGATTATTTGAGTTTTAAAGACGTTAATCGGAGCTTCGCAATGTGGAATAAGATCACTACTGTCTTCGTCACAACTATGGGCTGTCTCTGTGGAGCTAGTTGATAGTGAATTGATTTCAGTCGGCAGCCTTGATAGAGCGTCGGCCACTACATTGGTCTTACCAGGCCGGTAGACTAGCTCGTGATTATATTCTTCAATTCGAGCTTTCCATCTTTTGAGCTTCGCATTGTAATTGCGGTTGCCTAGAGCAAATGTGAGAGGCTGATGGTCTGTCAGTATTTTGATTTTTCTTGCCCCATACAGATAGTTGCGCAGGTTATCAAGTGCCCATACGATGGCTAGCATCTCCTTCTCATTAGTAGCGTAGCCTTCTTCTGTCTTGTTTAACGATCTAGAGATGTACGTAATAGGCCTATCCTTTCCTATCTCGCCTTGAGATAAGACAGCACCAATCGCTTGATTCGACGCATCTGTGGTCAGTATAAATGTGCTCTCGAAATCCGGAAAGATGAGAACTTCAGATGACATTAGTAGCTTTTTCAAATTATCAAATGCTTTTAGTTCTGCTTGGTTTAGTTTTACTATCACCCGTTTGGACTGATTGGCTTTTATTTGCGCATTGTTACCTCTTGTCAAGTTCGTTAGAGGTTTTGCAATTTTGGCAAAATCTTTGATGAATCGCCTGTAGTAAGATGTTAGTCCTAGGAATGACTTGAGTTCTTTAAGATTTGTTGGTGGTTTAATTTGTCTGATGGCTTCGACCTTTTTGGGATCCGGTTTTATTCCTTCGTGAGTAATCAGGTGTCCCAAAAATTCCACTTCTGTCTTGAAAAAATGGGTTTTTTCCAGGTTAACCCTTAGATTTGCCTTTTCCAATGTAGAGAACACTTCCTCGATATTTGTTAGATGTTGTTCTTCGGTTTCTCCAAAAATGATGACATCGTCTATATAGACGTAGCAGCGCTTTCCTATGTGTTGCTTTAGCACGTCGTCTATCATTCGCTGGAATATGGCCGGTGCATTCCTCAAGCCAAAGGGTAGTCGAGTAAACTCGTACTTCCCATTCATAGTGGAGAATGCTGTTTTGGGTATATCTTTTTCCGACATTTTGATTTGGTGGAACCCGGATGTGAGGTCAATAGTTGTAAAAAACCTAGCTTTTCCCAAACTTGAAAGCGTGTTGGTGATGTCGGGAATCGGGTACGTGTCTGGAATGGTTACAGCATTTAATCTTTTGAAGTCGATCACCATTCGGTATTTCTTAGTTCCTGAGGCATCTGGTTTCTTGGAAACTATCCAAATTGGAGAGTTGTAAGGACTCTTTGATGGTCGGATGATACCATCTTTTAGTAAATTCCCTATTTGCTCTTCGACCTCTCCTCTCATGTTGCTGGGATACGGGTATTGTTTGGTGTAAATTGGTTCTTCATTCGATGTTTTGATCTCTGCCCTTACTTCCGTGTCTATAATTTCGCTATCATTAATTGGCCCAAAAATCTTGCTATACTTGCTGATAATTTCTGAGATTCGTCCCTTTAGTTCTTCAGACAAATGGTCTGCCTTGATTTCAATGTTATTGACTTGAACTGATGTTTTTTCCTTAAGAGGTATAGTAATACCAGGTTTTATCGTAATTAGGTTGTTCTTTCTGTCTATGACGGCTTCCAAGGCTTTCAATGTATCGTCGCCCAAAATACCGTCGAACGATTTTAATCCTGGCAGGACGAAAAATTCCAAGGTACTATTATTACCGATGCATTTGAAGAATTTGGCGTTCATTTTTTCTGTAATTTGAACATCACCTCCCGCAGAACGAATTTTAAATGGTTTGTTGGTTGGTTTTGTGTCGACAGCAAGCTCGGGTCTGATGAAGTTTTTATTGGCTCCCGTATCAACTAGGAACTTTAGGATATCATTGTTCCTGGTATGGTACTCTAGGTAAGGAACGCTAGAGAGGCTCCGCTCGTAAAATTTATCTCTTGCGGATCATCTTCTTTTTCTTCATCAAATTCATATTCCTGATATTCATCTACTTCTGGTGTTTCTTGATTAGAATCGTCATTTTCTTCCTGCTCCAGGTTGAATAGCCGTTGCTTGGATTCAGGCTCGTTGTTTCTTGGCCGGTTTATATAGTTGACTCTCTTGCTATGTAGCGATGGATCAACATCCATCGGTGTAGGTGGTTTCGGATATGTTGGTCTTGGAGGTGCGTAGCGATTATTTTGTTGGTAATTTTGTTGTTGGGGTTGGTTACCACCTATTGGGTGACGTTGTGGGAAACTTTGCTGATACGGATTACGTAAACCATCTTGGTATGGTCTGAACGGCATAGGGATTCTTGGTTTGCTGCTTATGTTATTGATAGGTACCGAAACTCGATTATTGTTATTTTTTTGGTGCACTGTTATGTTCCTAAGATTTAAATTCTGCATCTCCAGGCAAAACGCATACGCCTCTGGCAGTGTTTGAGGCCTCTGAATCATTAACATTTTTGCTAATTCACCATTTAAACCTCGTATAAAGACGTCCAATGTTTTATTTCTGTATGTCTCGACAAGCACAGCAATTGTTTCAGCATTGTAGGTTTCCGTTTTTAATTTATTCACGATGAGTGAAAATTGATGATTGACGGTAGCGTAAAATGAATCTATGCTAGAGTTGCCTTGTTTAAGCATGAACAGTTGGTGCTCGAGGGTACGCACATCTCTTTTATCGGCGTAATGCATCGACAAGCATTCCTTGATTGTTAACCAGTCTTCGTCATAGATGTTATACGATATCAAGGCCAGATCAGCCTTGCCTCTGATTTTCTGCCTGATGCTTTGTAAAATAGTCCGGTATATGGGTCTTTCTTTAACGATTTCATAATCTTTTAGTATGCTTTCTACGGCGTGCACCCAAGAGATATATTGTACTGGATCACCATCGAAATATTGGAGCTCCTTCACTCTGTCTGGGAGTCTGCTTATTTCTTTGAGTTCGTCAACGGTTTTTGGCGTTGCTAGAATTTGTTGGCTTTGTGTTTGATTACCACTAGATCCAGAAAATTCTAAATGTTGAATCCGTTGCTCCAGCCTTTTCATAAAACCTTCTTGCTCTTGTGTTAAGTCACTACCCGTTGCAGAATGTTCCAGATTTACGATACGTTGTTCTAAACTTTTGATTTGTTCTATTTGCCGGTTCACTATTCCCGTTAAATTATTGATTGCTGTGGTTAGAGCTTCCATTTTATACTCTTATATTTTTTATTTTTAAGCCTTTGAATTTGTAAAAATTTTTTTATTGAACAATAGTTCGATTTTGATTATTCGTATCAACTCTCGTTCTCCAGTAATAGGGTTTCTATGTTTTACGTGTATTGGTGGTATTGCTACCTTTACTTTTTTCGTTTATTAGTTTTCGTTTTAAATTTTAGTAGTCAAATTAATTTTGATTTCTTAATTTATTTAATTCACCGTTATTTATATTAATTTAATTTTAGTTTAATTTTTGGTTAAGTTTTTTTTAATTTAATTTAAATTTTTTTTTTTTTACTTTTATTTAAGTTTTTAATTTTTAATTATTAAGTTTATTTCAATTTTTTATTGGTTTTTATATTTAATTAATTTTTATTTAAATTAGAATTGTTAATCGTTTTTCTTTTAAATTGTTTAATTTTCCTTTTTTTTAAAAAAATTTTCTTACTTTAGTATTATGAGGACTATTAAAGCGCGGGTTCGCATGTCCTATTGTTCCCGTGTTACTGAAGGTTACTTCAGGAGTCTCAGATGATTGTGTTGTGCTTTGTTCGCAGGTCGCAGATTTCTACTGGAGGCACCGTATTGTTCCTTTTTGGCTGTTAGTGTTCGAGATTTACTATCGGCCTACTGCGGTACGAGTTACGCTCACTTATGACGGGTTATTTAACCTTGTCTTCACTTGTAGAACCTTATTGTTACGACCTGTCCCTGCTCGGGCGCCAGTTACGAATTTTGTGTCAAAATTCGTTTAAAAAAAAATAATTTTATTTCGATTTTAAAATTACTTTTATAATACGTTTTATTTCTTTAAGATTACTTTTACAATACGTTTTATTTCACAACACTAGGTTAAAATTTAATATAACTTTACAATTAAATTTTAAGACTATTCTAAGACTTTAAAGCTTAGTTCAATTAATGTCTAAGACTATCTAAGACTAAATTCTTAATCTAAATGTTACCTAATTTATAGTATAAAATTTGCTTATTTAGCAAATTTAATTTTATGTTATTTTCCTAACTAAAAATTTCTCACAGTACAGCGTAGACATGTCGTCAGCACTTTTTGTGGGAACATATTTTTGCGTTAAGAAATTCTCATGCTGAAATATGATGTTTGCTGGAAACGTATTTGAACATGTTTTAATATTAATAATCAGCGTAGAAGAATTCTCACGATGAAATATGTCTGATGAAACATGTTTGAACTTGTTTTAACATGCCCGCTATTTGATCCCTCGTTAACTTGCATAATAGTGTAAATATACACATTTAACTCAATTCAACTCAAACTTGCTTGCAGTTAAATTAACATAGGAAGGGTGAAAAACGACAACACTGTTCTTTGTTTACTACTTTATTATATGTTCCGATTTTTATTCTTGAAACTTTACTACCTGCCAAAATTCTTCCAACATTATTTTTGCGTAAGTGGTTCAATTTCGATCAAATTAAAAATAAAATTACAAACAAATTACTGAATTCAATATAGATCTGCAGCCCTATTGAATCAGTTACTTATGTTATTTGACAAAAAATATTTGCTGTATGTTCGTGTGCTTCATAAGTCGGCGAATTTTGATGAGGAATACAGAAAGTATTTGTTGATATATTCAAATATCGTTGCACGTCACACATACACGTATGTATACATTATTGTTCAATTTTTTACTTTATGAAAACTAAATAATGAATTTTTAATTTTCATTGTCGTATAACAATAGAGATTTTTGTGACAATTTTTCAACAATACATTTAATGAAAAAAATTCTACATAGCTGTTTCCTATCTCAGATTCTTCTGGTATCTCCAAAAAATATTATTGATAATTTTTTTTACGTTTGATTTTAGATTCGATAATTTATCCGAATTATTTTATTCTGAAACGTAATTTATCAATTTATTATTGTACTTAAGAATATTTTGTTAATTTTAATCTAATCGTTAATTATTATTATAATAATGGTCATAAAATACAAATTTTATCTTTTCATATTTCTCGGTAGAAATTAAGTAATTATTGAATAATATTATTTTGAGGTGATTTTTGGATGAAATTGTTTGGAAATAAAATAGGTTATTGTGTAAGGCAATTGAATTGAAATTATTTTATTCTGAATCATATCGAATCTATTCTAATTAATCACATTCTTAGATATACTCACTAGAATGATTATCAGCACTACGTTTACATGAACGAGAATAAGCTTTCAAGTATGCGAAATTTAAAAAAATTTAAAAAAACGTTCTTTACGTTTATAACTCGACGTGATTTAATTCGAATATTGAACATTTTGAATAATGTGTGTGTTTTAAGATACTTTAAATCTTAAAATTAAATATTTTAGGAAGAGATTCTAATAAATTACAAAAATTATTAACATTCTTATAGCGTTGTTTACGTTTAAATTAAAAATACTGATAAAATCCATTTTTTTGTTTTATTCTTTAGCTTGCCACTAGATCTCTTGAGCCATCATTTGGTTTACTTTTTGGTGATTTATTGCGTGATCTTGAAGTTGGGACAACTGGAGCTGCTGTGATTATAAGTGCCTTGGATGTATGTATGAATTTTTCGGGTTTATTAGTTGGACCACTGTTAAAGGAATTTTCATATCGTAAAGTAGCGGTAGCTGGATCATTATTTTGTTGGATTGGATTAGCATGTACAACACCAGCAAATAGTATGGCTCATATATTAGCTACTTTTAGTGTAATTAATGGTATTGGAGTTGGATTATCAACATCAGCTGCATTTGTAGCACTCAATCATTATTTTAAACATAAACGAGGTCAAGCTGTTGGTTTATCAATGGCTGGAACAGCACTCGGTATGCTTGTTATACCACAATTTGTACGAATATTATTAGATGCGTACGGATTTAGAGGAGCAGTATTAATAATATCTTCAATAAGTTTTCATGCTCTAGTCGGTTCAATGCTCTTACAGCCAGTTAAATGGCATATGAAAGAAGAAGTAATTGATGTTGAATTAATGCCAGTACCAGAAATTATTGAACCTGAACCACTTCTTAGTGAAAAACCAAAAAAGGAACAAGAAGATCAACAAAATGGTCATGAAAAGGACAATAAGCAAGAACAACAGAAGGAAAATGAATTGAACGGCAACAATATACCAGCAAATGGTAATGGTAAATTGTTAACTGTTGGTAACGGTAATGAGGATGAAGAAGATGCTTTACCTGAATTAAATACGCTTTTATTTAATAAACACAATAATATGCAAAATAATATGAGAAAAAATTATTCTGAAGTTGCAATGAGTACAATGTTCAATGGTACAAGAATGGGTATACCAAAACGGCCAACATTTCCACGTATAATGTCTTTAGGTGGTGTACAATCAGCTGCTGGTGCTGATGCTTTATCAAATCCTGATGTAACGCAGCAGATTAGAAATCGGAAACTATCAGTTACGTCAAATTTGTCATTATTAGATTTTGGAGGTAGTATTGTTCAAGTGCACATAAACACGGGAGACGATGAACTTGAAAAATATGAAAAAGAATTCCGTCGTGTAAGCACACAGTTAGGTATACCATTTGGTACTGGTATGAGTAAAGCAGATTCTTTTATTAAAATGAAACCAATTGAAACGGAAAAATTACCGGAGATTATACCACAACCAAAGCCTGGATTTTGGAGACGTTTTGCTGATCTTATGGACATTGATCTATTACGTGATAAAATATTCTTAAATCTTCTTTTTGGTCTGTCAATATTTTATGTTGCTGAAATGAATTTTAAAATGGTGACACCATTTTTCTTTGCAAATCTTGGATATGATAAAGGTGATGTTGCTTTTTGTTTATCAATAACTGCAGTAACTGATATTCTGGCAAGAATAATTTTACCACCGTTATTTGATAAAACTACTATAAGAAAGAGAACTGTATTTTTAGTATCAATCGTTTTTGTTGCTATTACTAGGTCAAGTAAGTTGAATTTATTTAGAAAATTTTGCACTTTTGCTAAAGCAATATAATTTTATTTTATAGTTGTTGCAGAGCAAACTGAATGGACACCTTTAATCATATGGTTATCTATTGCTGGATTTTTTAGAGGAATTGCTTTAAGTAATTTTACTTTAACTGTTTCTGAGTATTGTTCGCTAGAGAAATTACCTTCAGCATTTGGTTGGCATTTAGTAGGAAAAGCAATATTTGTTGTTTGCTTTGGACCTTTGATAGGTAATTTTACATTTTGATAATTTTGAAATTGTTATTTTTAATTAATTAATAATTTTGATAATTTTTAACTAAACACGAAGTGCTGATATATTAAACTAAAATTCGCATTCTGTAAAAAATATCGAAAAAAATTCGTAATCCTGAATGTATGCAACGTTATAAGAAGGACAAAAATATTGGGAAATATTTTTCTAATAAATTTCCTATTTTTTACATACATATAAGTGTGGTATTTGTAGTACACAAAGTTAAACATGGCATAAGAATGCAAACATAGAACAAGCAAACTATACACTAATATTCATTCGAAATAATGATAACGATTTAATAAAAAAAATAGTTTTTAGTGAAGTCTCTGAAAGTAAATTTTACTTTTTTTGAACTTAATGTACTAAATCAATGTACTAATTATTTTTAAACGTGCATATTATGTCGGTTTGTGTCTAAACTAAATAATAGAAATATAAAAATTATATTTGGTCTAAATATATGCAAAAATTATTTATAATAAGTTTTTGAGTGAATAACACATTCCACATTGTGGAACTTTTTTGATATTGTATTATGAATTTGTAAATATTAAGGATACTTTGAATTGAAACATTCTATTTTTGTTTAAATTTAAATTATTTAAATTTCTTGGAAGATAAGTTTTCTTTTACTTGTTCTTATCTTAAATTGTTTTCAAAACGTTATTTTGCAGTAAAAATAAGCACCACCCTTAATTTATCCTCAGTTTCCGATATGATAAAGAGCAATTATTTTATCTTAAATTCATTTATAATACTAATATTATTTTTTACTTTATTTTAGGTGCAATACGTGACATAACAAATAGTTTTCCAATTTGTATTCATGTGCAAAGCTGTTGTATATATACATGTGCAATTGCATGGTCAATCGAATACTCTATTCAATATTTTAGAAGTAAAGGAAAAGCCAAAGATCAAGAAGTTATGGTATCAACGTAACATTTAAATTAATTGAATTGATAATCTAAGATTAAAATAAAACAAAAGAAGAATAATATTTTAATTATTAGATTAATAATTAATTAAATTTTATATTATAGAAAACACAAAAATATTTGTAGAACAAAATAAAATTAATTAAATTATGTACTTATAAGTTATTAGCTTTAAAAAAAAATTTATTAATTTAAAACTAGTTATGAAAACTAGTAAAAGATATAAAAAAAATATTTTTAATATAATGAATAATATATTGATGTAAAGAAAATATATAGAATGTGATAAAAATAGATGAAAGATTTCAAAAACCTAAAAGAAGAGTTTAAAAAGAACCTATGAACTATATTCCTTAATAAAAGAAAAAGTTATTTAAAATATTTATCTATACTAATATATAAAAATACAAACAAAATAAAATAAATGTTTATAGAATTCATGCCTGTTCAATTACAATTTATCTAAAACGTACGATACTATAAAATTTCATATAAAATGTAGAATTAATTTTTGAAAACATTTTCAATATCATGCTTTTTGTTTAATAAAAATCAATTATGATAATGATGATCATGTTTAATGGCTTAATTATTTCTTAAAAATAATTTAAAAATAATAAATATTTAAAAAAAAAATGAACGGGCTTGAAAAATAAGTGATTTTTGTTATAAATCAAGATTGAGGTTGAATTCATTTAGATAGTAATCTATGGCCAGTCTAAATATTTTGTTTCATGATTGGAATTTTAATTATTATTTTGATTTGATAAATATTTGTAATACAAAATTTGCTTGAATGAATTTATCCTTAATTATATTCTTTTTTGAAACACAATTCTCTAAAAAATTAGAAATTTAAAATAAGAAAATTCAGGTACTTAAAGAAATCAATAAAGAAACTAAAGAAGTATTAATTTAAAAAGTAAATTCTACTTAAAATACTACATACTTGTTAGTTCTATTTCTAAATTAGAAAATAGATATGAAATTTAATTGAAAAAAATCTTACTACATACTTATATAAAATAAAGTTACTTAAATAATTTTAAGCATGTTTTAAAATACATACGTACATTTCTAATTTTCTTTATAATATTTTCTAAATGAATAAAATATTTGTCTTAAAACATAATGTTACTTTAAAGATTTTGTTATTTAAAGAACTACATATTCAAAATAAATTTATAACTTAAATATTGAAAAACTGAAATAAATTTAAGAGTCTGAATATAAATACACAGGTAAAACAATAATAAATGTAAAAATTTTTTAAAAAGAAACAAACTATTTTGAAGAATTTAATGAAAGTTTTGTAAAATCACGAAATTTTAGAGCCTTTTCTGAATATTTAAAATAATTTTATTTTACATTTAATTCACATTTAATATTTCATTTATAATTTAAATCATCTCAAATATAGCAGATAATTTTTAAATGCCTTCAATTATTGAATATTTAATATAATTTTTACCCAAGAATATTTTTATAATTTGTTAGTCAAGCATATTTTGATTATTCGATTTCAAAGTATTAAATCTATGAAAAGTAGATCTTAATTTATAAAATATAATAGCAAATCAATGTAAAATACTATTAATGATTATCCTGAGCGGGGTGCTTTCAAAATAGTTGTTTAAATATTAAATATATTTTATTAACTGAAACTTAATGACTGAATCAAATACAATTAAAACAATAATAAAAATGTCAAAAAAGTAAAAAAATAAAATATTAGATCAAAATAAAACAGAAAATATAAATTAAAAATTAATATAATATTATAAATTAAATTTTCAAAAATTTTGATCAAACTTACATACATACATATACTTACCATAGTTTTCCATTTAACGATAACCACCTAATTATTTACAATTACCAATGATTTACAGAACCAATATTCAAATTATAAGTAACTATGTATAATAAATAAATTAATTTTGGACATCTTAAAGTTTAGAAAAGAATTTATAAAATTAAAATAAAATTTATGTGAACTTGCGTATATACACAAACACAACAAAAGAAAAATAATATTATAATTTTCATAAATTTATAATGTACTTAGAAATAAATTGTAATACTTAACTATTAAAATTAGAATTATAAAATGTTATAATATTTTACTAATATGTACTTTAAATGAAAAGAAAACAAAATGATAATTAAAATTGATTGAAAAAAAAGCAAACAAAACAAAAAATTAATTGAAAAAAAATCAAATATAAATTTTGGTCTTTTATTTAATTTCAATCAAAATAAATTAAATTCACAGGTTCGTGCAGGAATATTGTATAATTTTTAAATGATTTTTTTTTAAATTTAATATATTTTTACTTGTGGGATCATTTATACACCAGACCAATTAATTAAGATTAATTTAATATCGTAGATTTAAATTAAAGATGATTTAAGCAAGCGTATAACATAAATGGAATAAGCATGAATATCCTGTTTTTTACTTGTATAATTTGTTTAGGAATAATTATTTTGTAAATTGTAAATACATAGGTAATCTAAATTGTAATTTTGATAATCTAGTATTTATTTCTATATCAACTTAGAATTTGATATTTCAAATCTGATATTTGCAAAAAAACTTAATTCAGACAGTAGCAATATTACAACCAAAAAACTGCTTTTATTTCTTAATGATATGAGTTTTTAGAGGTAGTTTTCAAGTAGAATAAAACAGTATTTCTTCATTTTCAAATATACTTAAATATTAAATGAATTATAACTTGAATTATAAAAAACACTTGTAGTTCTTTTAATATCACCGTAAATTTTCCAGATTACAGATCAAATTTTGGAATATAATTCATGCCTGGAATACTTAAACACTAAATTACTCATAATCCGATTTAGAGCGTAGTTCGAGTTATGAATGACTGTTGGTATAGTACTGCTTCAAATTTTATTAAATTAAAATTTTGTGAGAATTCGTTCCAAACTTTCTAATGGCACCAGACAACTTCTATAATTCCAAATAATTTTCATTCATAAATTTTTCATTACAACATATTGTCATTAAATTTTTAAAATTAATATTTTTATTGTTTTCTCATCAAAATGCAGAACAAGAAGAAGAAGTTTAAAGTGAAAAAAAAACTAGAATTATTTGTACACATAGTATGAAATTTTATACTATTTCTACAGCAAAAAAAAAATGGTGATCCCAAATATAGAATAAAACCTTCATTAGAGCAAATCAACAACACGTTAAAGACAGGAAGTTTAAACGCTTCAAAAAAATTAAATATTTTTTTTTTTTAAGTAATATTTTGCCTATGCAAACACTTCAAAATTTTAATGGTAACCCAAAAAAATAAAATTGTATTTGATTCCGCTTTTTATATTCAGTAGTTAGTATGTTAAAATTGATGAGAATATTATATTCGTAGATAATAAGAATCGTGTGAACTAAAAATCAAATAAAAGAATAATTTTAAGTCTTAATTTTAATTCAAGTAAATTTTAGTTCTAAAAAAAGACAATATTTTCAATTGAGACCTAGAACCAAATAGATAATATCAGTTTGGTCTAAATTGTAAATAAAAATTTATTGGAATATATACGAAGAAGAAAAAGGTACTGCAATAAAATTAGTACCCAAAATCTTGATATTTTTTTTTTAAAGATTTTTTTCAAAACTGTTTTGGCAGATCAATTTTTTTTTTAATTGAAAGATTCGAAGTACCTATATGACTTTTCGATTGAAAAAATATGAAATGGACATAGTGCGGCGTTAAGTAAAGACAAGGAATAATAAATTTTTTTGTATTTTCAATTTATATTCCTAGATTTTATTAGAGGTACTTAAAGTCCTATTTAAATTGCTCAATATATTATTATATAAGAGAATAGTGTTTATTATACAATTGAGAGAACAAAAAAAAAGGATATTATTTTAAAACTATGAATTTTCTTATGATGCGTTACAATTGCAGTGGAAATTCAAGCAAGTTGTAAATTTTAATTTTTTATTGAATTCTTTGAATATAGATCTTCAACACAATTGTCAATAAATTGAGTTTTAATGATAGTTTTATAACTTAGTTTTTACTTAAGAATACGAAAAAAAAAATATTGTCTTCTTCATTTTATTCTTTTGTGCTCTCCTTTATATATTTATTGATTGATTTATGAGAAGAATAGGTCTTTAATTAGTATCAAAATAGAACACTTTTTTATATAGAAAATAAAATAATTGTAAGTTTGGCTTTTTAATTTCAAAACAAAGGTGTAATAATTTTGTGTATTAAGTAAGTACAGATACCGAAATTCCTTAACTATGTTAGATCAAAATTTTTAAATATTTTCAACTAAAACGAATGGAATCCAGAATTGAGCATATTATACCTACTGGAATTTGTACGAAATATTTAATTCTCGTAAAGTTTAGCATAAACGTTTTAAAGCATAAAGCATAAAGCTTACTGAAGTATATATAAATCTTATTTTAACACAAAAAATACGGCAGCTGGTAAGTGAAGATTAATAGATTATTGAACTTTGTGCGATTGTTTAGCTTTTGAATACTAAACTGTAAAGTAGTAAGCTACTAAATACTATATATTTTCAGCCAACTTGCTTCTGTACTGTAAAATACAAACACGCGTAAGTAAGAACCAATTCAATGTGCGTTTAAATTCAACGACTGTAGTTTATTACAAAATTCTTGTAATGAATATAATATTTGTGATTTACATTTAATAAATATTCTAAATATAATTAATTATATTTGATTATTAAACTGAAATTTTGCAATTTACAACCCAATATGTACCTACACACATGCACGTCCCGCATTCAGAGAGGGGCGCACAATTGATCCTTACACGTGGTCGGGGGCCACTGTTTCCTCTGATGTACAAATCTACAAATCTGCAATCTACATATTATGTACTTTATGTTTACTGAGGAAATATAAAAGTACTTTTAATATTAAAATTGTTAAATATTTTCAATATATTTTAATTAAAAGGAAAGTAAGTGCAAACAATATCGTCCAATTGGCAAAAGCTTTTCTTTAGGTTTTTAAAAAAAACATGTGATAAGCATTAATTAAAAGGGATTTATAAAAATTAAAAATTATGTACAAATATTAATTTGAAAAAAAAAATTAAAATTTTATAAAAATGACGTAAAATTCAAAAAGAAAAAAGAAAATATAACAAACTAGCAAAATTTTTATAGTTCAAGGCGGTTCAAAGTTGGATTTCACGTTTCTTCATATGCATATGTATGTAAATTTAATATTTGATTTTTATAATTTTCTTTTTAAATTGAAATTAATTTAATAAATTATTGAACAAACGCATTCAATATATTAGCTTATTTATAAATAAAATGCTCTTCCTTTAGAGTCAAAGTACGGTTTCTGAAAAACACGCTGTAGTTCTAATGGAGGGGGTTTCGGCAGTACAACAATCATCATAAATAGCCTAAATGTAGCTATGGGGAAACCACGTAAACCTAACCTAACCTGCAGATTGAATGTCAATGCTTTTACTTCCTCAATTTCATTCTAATATTTCAAAATTTTTTGGTCCTTAGCCACTTTTTTTTCCCTTCGAATTTCTTATTTTATACCTTTTGTAACTGCGTGCTTAAATAACAAAAAAAAAAATTCTTCTGAAGGTTATTTGCAATTTTTTTTTGAAAATTTACAGTGAAATTTGGAAATATAATAACACTTGATTTATTCTTATTTATACAATTTCCTATTTACTACTTAAAAAATAATATTTATAATGCCAATGCATATTTCGTCAAAGATATAAGCACGCAATGAAACTTTTAAAATAACAAAAATTTTAAATTCAAAAATGGTGTTAAAGGTATTTTACAAAAAATCTCTCAAATTATGGATTTATGCTCGCTCTCACAAGATTGTTTTATTTGCAAATTTAGAGTTCAATTTATCGAAACCTTAACTGTTCGAATGTTATGCTTGTTTTTATGCACTATGTATACAATTGAATGCTTGAGAAACAAATTTAAATTGCATAAAATATGAGAAAGGTTCCTTTTGCCCAATTTATGAAGACTATTTCTGATTCATATGTATGAATTTTTATTAATGGAAATGTATAACAGTTTTGAATTGAAATTGTATGTATATGTTGTTTTTTCTCATCTCTACTGTATAAATATAATGAAACATCACAAGTGTTTCATAGTTTGTAGACAACATATTTTTTGTATAATTAAGGTTTAAGGTGATACATTGATCCTCAAAAATAAAAATATATTGCAAAAATATTTTAAGATATTTGAATTTTAATGAATTTTCGTTAATTTCAAATGATTTATCAGTAAGAATATTGTTCAGTTTCATACAGAAATTGTTAGTAATAGAGAATTTCTTCCATTTGTATAGAAAGTGTATTAAAAATAATATGCTAATAAGGTGAACTTTTATATCATTTATAATACCTTTAAATATAGAATACAAAAACAAAATAATAAAATATTCACAATGAATATGAAATTTTCGTTGTTATTGCTTTGGTTTTTTTTTTAAAATTAATTCTTAGTTCAAACTATAGGTCATTGCTATTGCAAGAAAATCTATTTAAAAGCTGAAAAATATTAAAATTAAGTTCAGTTGTAATTAAAGAGCCGTCGAGTGTAAAATAAAATCGCCCGATCGTTTTATAATTACAAAAAAAAGGATTAAATTCGAATTAATATTTTTTTTTTTATTTTCTATAAATTTGTGGAAAACATTTTTTTTATTAATCTGTGTTGAACAAAAAAGAAATCATGGCTGTCGAAGCTCTTGAATCATCTGCAAAAATGGGATTCTATTCTCCAATTTTTCTGGGATTAGTTACCACAATTGCATCATTAGTTGCCGTTTATTGGTGGCAACAAAATAAACGTTTTGTTAAAATGGGTAATGCTATTCCAGGACCAACTTCATTACCATTTATTGGAAATGCACATTTAGTTGTTGGAAAGACTCATAATGGTGAGTTTTTAAAATAAGTTTTCAATTATTAGTTTTCGATCAATTATTGCACTCAAAAAAAAAAATACACTTACTGCAAGGAAACTTCGTATTGTAATATTAAAAGACTGAAAGTTGAACCTGATCCTGTTTAATAGATATCTAAAGCTTATTTAGCTTTTCATTTAAAAATCGGACAAATCACATAATGTAGGACTTATTGGACCTTATGGAATTCATTTATAAAATTCGTCCGAAATCTAACTTACAATGAAAGATTTTAATTTATACCTGATATTTGATTGAAAATTTTAATATTATTAAATTCCTCATATTTAATCTTTTCTTTAATTTCAAAATTAATTAACTTTTATTTCAAAAATAGAAATTTTGGAAATGGCATTGAAATTGAGTAAAAATTTTGGAAATTCATCAAAAGCATGGCTCGGCTCAAAATTACTTGTATTTTTAACTGATCCACGTGATGTTGAAATTATATTAAGTAGTAATACACATTTAGATAAATCAGAAGAATATCGTTTCTTTAAACCATGGTTAGGTAATGGTTTATTAATTAGTTCAGGTGATTTTTGGCGTCGTCATCGTAAAATGATTGCACCAACATTCCATCAAAATGTATTGAAAAGTTTTATTGGAACATTTTATGAAAATTCTACAAATGTTGTTAACCGTTTGAAAAAAGAATTAAATACTGGAAAAGATTTTGATGTTCATGATTATATGAGTGAAGCAACAGTTGATATTTTATTAGAAACAGCAATGGGTACAAAAAGAACAGCACAAAATAATCAAGGTTATGAATATGCAATGGCTGTTATGAAAATGTGTGATATTATTCATAAACGTACATACAATATTCTATATCGTTGGGATACATTCTATAATAAGACATCATTAAGAAATTATGAAGAAAAATTATTGGGAATTATCCATGGATTAACGAAACGTGTTATTAAACATAAAAATGAAAATTATGATAAATTATATAAGGATGGAAGTGTGCCAACACCATCTTTACATGATATTATTAAACATGATTATATGGATGAATCATCAAATAAATCTGAAAATAAGAAAACCGAAGCTAAGGGATTAAGAGACGATTTAGATGATATTGATGAAAATGATGTTGGTAAGTTGTAAACGCGATCAATGCTTGTTATTTAAAAGTAAGTGAAAAAGAAAGTGAGATAAAGAGAAAATTCAGAATTGAAATCGATATTTTGTTCTATTCGATTTTTTTTTTGAATTATCTCACTCTACGGTTGTCTTGTCAAAGAGAAATCAATTTTTGACAGGTGAATTTTAATTTAAAATTGAGCGTAAAAACGCTTGAGTCTTTTGTTCAACATTTAATTGCGTCTTCATATTGTTTTTTTCTATTTTTTTTTTAAATTCAAAAGGAGAGAAACGTCGTTTAGCCTTCTTGGACTTGATGATTGAAACTGCTAAAGGCGGTGCAAATTTAACTGATGATGAAATTAAGGATGAAGTAAACACAATTATGTTTGAAGTAAGTAAGAAATTTACTCCAATATTCATGCGTGCAAATTTCAATTTAAAATTAGAAAGCAAGTACAAAAAGGTCACTTTGTCTATGAATTGGATCTTTTAGCTCTCTTACGTTATTTTAAGTTGAATAATTTTTATTTATTTTTGCATTCGTTATAATTTCAATTAATTTTTTTTTATTTTTATATTTAAATTATTTAAGGGTCACGATACAACCGCAGCTGCTTCCAGTTTCACTTTATGTCTTTTGGGTATTCATAAAGATATCCAAGACAAAGTTTATAAAGAACTTTATAGCATCTTTGGTGATTCTGATAGACCATGTACATTCAATGATACCTTAGAAATGAAATATTTAGAACGTGTTATTATGGAATCATTAAGAATGTATCCACCAGTACCAGTTATTGCACGTCATGTTAATGAAGATATTAAATTGGCATCTGAAAACTATGTTATTCCAAAGGGTGCTACCGTTGTTGTAGTACAATTTAAAATTCATCGTCGTCCAGACATTTATCCAAATCCAGATGTTTTTAATCCTGACAATTTCTTACCAGAAAATTCAGCAAATAGACATTATTATAGTTTTATACCATTCAGTGCTGGACCAAGAAGTTGCGTTGGTATGTTTTTATTTAAAATTTTAAAAAATTTTAAATTGATGAATTTTAATTTTGAATATTTTTAGGTCGCAAATATGCTATGTTAAAACTTAAAGTTTTATTATCAACAATTCTTCGTAACTACAAAATCCATTCAAATGTTCCTGAATCTGAATATAAACTTCAGGCTGATATTATTTTAAAGAGAACTGATGGATTTAGAATTCAATTAGAACCAAGACAACGTATTGCAGTTTAATTATTTAGAAATTAAATTGAAATATTTCTGTAAATACACAGACATGCTCATGCATATGTATGTATATATTTAAAATTTTATTAATGTATATCTGAAATTTTTTGTCGTTTTTGAATAGTGCTCCAAATTGTCTTAAGATGGGGATTTTTTTCTATATTAATATATTATGATTAAGCAATAAATAAAATTTTTTTTTTCCCTTTTATTGAAAATTTACATAGGATGTTTTTCAAATAAAAAATTAATTTTAATGATTCTAATGAACGAAAAACTGCTGGCATTGATTATTTAAAATATGAATGAGAGATCTATTCGCGCGATTAATATTGATTAAAGTATGGATAGCATAGTTAATAAAATACAATGCGATCGGAATTCCTATTTAGTTGATGATCTCTATTTTTAACCTCTTTTATAAAACCAGTCTAGTTATTTTAATATATTGCTGTCTGTGGACTATGCTAGATATACTCGTATATGGTACATTTTTAAGAAATTAGCTTTTAAATATTTTTTAATTAAATTTTTATTAAATAAAAATTTATCACATTCGCTCCTTTCAAAAATAAGAAAAAAAAGTCAATTTCATCAAACTGTTGTCGCCTTCTTTTTAAGCTTTATAATTGCAATTTCAATAAGCCATGGTACTGCACATGCAGCCATAAAGAAATTCAAACAATGAAATGTTATTGGATAACTGTGTGTAACATCACGGATATAACCAACAAAAGGACCAATTAAAAATGTAATATTTCCTTGTAAGAACATGAATAATCCGTAACCGGATGGGAATCTAAAAAAAAGATTTGGTATAAAAGAACTTCTTCTCCTCAAATATAAATATAAAATTACCTTTCTTTCGGTAAATATTCACCAAAAACCAAAGGCAATGTAACATGAATCCATGTTCTTAAAAAACCCATTATAGCTGTTATTACTGCCATGCCAGTATAATCGAATACAAGTAAAAATGCTGAAAAAAAAAATGAGAGAAAAAATGATTAAATATTAGCTTTATTGAGAAAATATGGTGTTTTCAAGGCTAAGGTTATTAAATTTGTAAAGAAACGTCCTTATTTTAATTACACGCATTTTTTCTCATATGTTTATTATAGTTTTAATTCACTACTCTATCATCATATTTTATGATTTGTAAATTTTTATAATATTGCGTCAAGATTAAATTAACTTAAAAATATTTACTATAAGCTTTTAAATCTTATATACCATCCACATATACTCATATATACGTATAGCTAGTTCCGTTGATAATGACATCATTTTTATACAAGTACAGGCTATTATAAATCTTATTATTTATTTGTTTTAAACTTTTCTATATATGCACTTTATACACATCCATCTCTATTCGTACAAAATATTTACTTAGTTTTATGCAATTCAATGGCAAAATTCTATACTTACCAAATCGTGATATAACAGTAAATAAAGATCCTGACAAATAAACATATCGTGATGGTATTGTAATAAAAGCGCTTACACCTGCTAAAAATATTCTTGAACCTAAATCGGCAGCAGCACCTATTGCTATTATTTCGGCTGTACTGGCCTAAAATAAATTCAAATTTAATGTATACATATAGAATATGAAAAAATAAATGAATAGTAAAATATCTCAAATTAGGGTTACTATTTAAAAAAGTTATTATTTTCGCAGAGAATCTAGGTAATATTCTCTTATTTTGTTAGTATTTTTCAGTCAATTAAATTCTTTACCTTCGAAAACCCTAATTCGAATAAATACAATGGTTGTAAAGTGAAGAAAGCTATGTCTGAGTATAGAGCAAATGATATTCCTAATACAATATTAACATAAATTGGATCTTTCATTAGGGTTAAATCTAAAAAGTCCACAATATATTCCCTATTAAAATAAAATAATTAATTGAACTGCTTTAAATAATGTTGGGCGATTAACTTACCAAATTCCCATAGATTTTTTATTATCAATTGAATTTTCTACTACTTTTTCTAAATTATTATTACTTAATTTCGCCATAGAATTACTTTTTGAATCTCTCTTTAATTCATGATTATTTAGACCATTTTCATTAATGTTATTTTTTGAATTTTCATCTCCCATTAATGGTTCTAAATGTGATTTTTCTTCGTTTGCTGCTTCTAAATCATTTTTAATAATTAAATTATTTTGATTTTCTAATTGATTTTTTTTAATTATTTCTTTTAATTCACATTCATCAATTTCAATACGTTTAATATGCCAATCAACTGGATGCATAACCATCATACCAAAAATTGCATGACCATTGAATGCTGCTAAAATTGCTAAACAACCACGAAATCCAAATGAATCTAAAAGAAATCTCATTGCCATTGGATAAACCATAGTACCAATACCAATTAAAGTTTGTGCAATATTCATCATTAAAACACGACGTTTTACAAAATATGCATTAAATGATGTATAAGCAACTGGAATCATTAATCCAAAGGCAGCCCCTATAAATTTATAACATAAATATTTTTTAATTTATTTGATCCCAATTTACATGCATCTCATTTTAAAATTTTATAATACCTTGTATTAAACTAAATGCTATTATTAAATGCCAAGTTGATTGTACAAAAATTTGTAAAAGTGATCCAAAAAAATATAATGAACCACCAATTAGACCAACCGTTCTAATTGAATATCTTCGAAATAGTGTGTTAGTTAGAAGGCCAGCAAAACTCATTGAACTAAAAAATAAACTTGTAACAACAGCAATTGCACTAGTTTTTTCACCAAGATTATGTAAAAAATCACCAAAAACTAAACCAAATGAAGGCATACATCCTAGAGCACTGATCTTTTTATTAAAAGTTAATTATTTTTAAAAAGCATTATAATTATTTTTAATAATTTCTAACTTACAAATGGTAATGCCATACCCAACCCAATTAAATATCCCCAACCACCTTCCGGTGGCTCTTCACGATACATTTTTTTTGCAGTTGTCATTTGATTTTCTTTTTTTTTCAATTTGAATCCAGGAGGAATAGAATAATCAATAGACTCAATAAAACTGAGCGCTTATACCATATATAATTTTATTAAAAAATGTTTTAAATCCTCGAACAGACCGTTGATGAATGCCAGTGCTACTGAATTGAGATTATTAATTTGAATAAGAGTAACCATAAAAAATTAGTTTTATCTTATAATAAAGATTTATTTTTTCATAAAGATAAGAACCTCATCACAGCCATCGTTATATTCATTCACATTATGTTTTTAGTCTTAATATGTGTGAAGTCTATGAGAATTTTATTATCTTCCATGTATGCAAGATTAAAAGTAACATTTTTAGAGTTTGTACTAGAGAGATACAATTATAACTTATTCGTAAATTTTAATATTTTATCAGTTTATAATTATGCATATTTGTTTAGTTCTTATATCACCTTTTGGACAGAGTTTTGATTAATTTATGGTGTAAAGACTATGATGTCTCTTGAATTTAATATTTTCATTTATGTTTTTTTTACTATTATGAGATTGTAAAAAATAGTTACTATTTATATTTGAGTTTTAATAAAAGTAAGTACTTATGGAAATAAATTTAAATCTACAGCAAACAGAAAGTGAAATTTAGTAAAAAATCTATTATAATAGTATAATTGCATTATGATGAAAAGAGATAGTGATATAAGAGTATCGAGTGTGTTACAAATTAAATGAAAGTTAATATGCGCCAGTATGCCTTAAAAATTTATTAAAAATCTAATGAAAGCTCGGATAGAAGCAAATCTAATCTTGCGATGTTGATAGAATGATAGTTTTTTCTGTTGATTATATTTGATTAGATTTGTAAATTGGTAGGGATCAATCTCAAACCAGGTTACTGCAGCCATAATAGTCCGAGAACCAATCGCTTATTGGCCAATGACTTACAAAAGCAGAGAATATACGCAGACGTTTTATCTTCATCATGGCAAAATATGCACAAATGGTTCGCAGATTGTTCAATATTTTCAATATTTTTTCAATATTTAATTGAGGCTATCACAACAAAATGAACTTAATACTGGCTCCAAGACAAGTAAAAATTTCTACTTTCTCAACATATTATCAAAACAACAACATTTCATTTAATATTCAAAGTTCATGCGAGCGTCTCATA
This sequence comes from Condylostylus longicornis, assembly GCF_029603195.1. Taxonomy (NCBI): domain Eukaryota; kingdom Metazoa; phylum Arthropoda; class Insecta; order Diptera; family Dolichopodidae; genus Condylostylus; species Condylostylus longicornis. Next base: position 13,150,308 of record NW_026577982.1, read on the forward strand.
AATTCTAGAGACTTATTTAAATAAAACAAATTTTTTCTATTTTTTTCATAATTTTATGATAAATAACTAAATTTTTCGTTTTAGATATGAGCAGCATTTTTCAACGTATTATATGGGGCTAAGAACCAAAAAAAAAACACACACACAAAAATCTTTAAATTCAGGAAATAAGAATTAAAATTTATTACTAAGTAAATGTGGTGTACCATGACCTAAGCACGTTCCAAAATTAAAAACAATTTTCGTACTTTTCTCAACAATTTTTTTTTAATTCACAACTTTTCTAGGTTATGCTTACAATACTATTTTGAATAATGTTTTTATTTCCGAAATAAACGTTGAATAAAGCGGTGCAGCAATGAATTAAATATTATATATATATTAATATATATATACAGGCAAATAAAATTAATTAGAAAAATAATAAAAAAAAAAATTAAAAAAAACAAATTTCTAAGCAGTGCAATAAAATGCAACCACAACAATGAAAAAGTGAGGGAACAAATAATCAAAAGGACCTTCAAATCCTTTTTTATCATTTTATAAAATAAATATGTACAAGTATACATATAGTGTCGTGATAGTATTTATATTATTATATGCATGGAAAAACAAAAGAGTAGCAGTATAAAAATAATTTTGTGTTTTCGAAGTATTTTATTTATTACCTGCACACACTATTTAAAAAGGTGCTCAGAGTTATTGAAATTAATAAAATTGCCATTATGTTTGTAATATCAGGCATTTTGAGTAAATTAAGTGCCTTTGAACCTTTATAATGGGAATGCTATTCAATGAAGAGTTCTATGGGGCATGAATTCAGTAAATTTTCGTTCAATATAAGATATTTTGTGTTTATAATTTGCGGGATATAAAATTGTTTTTTAGGCTATTTAATAAGATACACACTGTATAACGTATAATTACATTATATAATTACATACTTTCAATTGAATTGGTCTTTATTAAGAATAATCTCTAACACTATGGAAATGGAATTATATTTTTAAAATTGCAAAAAACAAATCAGGCTTTTAATTTGCTTAGGTTAGATAATGTGGCTATCATAGAATACACATAAACCATATAGGCCAGTTGTGATACCGCAGGATCTCCATATCCTTACAATCATTTGAACCAATTTAAGTCCTTTATAAACATGTTTAAGGTTCTGGTATTTACTTTCGCCACCTTGTCCTCGTGCTAAAATTTGGTAAAGCAAAGAAAATGAGCCTTTTCCTCCTCCTCGTTGCAGCATCTCCTGCGGAGATCGTTAGCGGGGCGAGTTTTTTAACTAAAATTAAATTTTTATTTTGCAATCAAATATAATTTTGCTAAGATTGTAAATTTTTTGAAAATCAATATTGGATGATTAGGGAATGAAAAACTTATAGAGCATACATATTCCTAAAGTGAAAATAAAAATTACATTACGTTTTTTTTTTTCAATTTTATGTCCTTTTTATATTTTTACCCTTTTAATATTAATATAGAGCAAAACTGAAATAAAAAATCCTTTGCTATATCTGTTCTTGTTTATATATGTGCAATAATCAAAAGTGACATTCTTTTGTTATTGTTTAAAGCATAAAAAAAACTAAAAAAAATTAAAAACACAAACAGGAAACCGTTTCCTTTTTAATGTTATCCTTTTAAATTATCAAATCAAATTGGTTTTTTACAAAAGAACCGTTTATTTTATAATTATAGAAAAATATAGTTGGTGGTTTTAGTTTTGTTCCTTTCCTGTAAGTTTTTTTCCTCAATAATAATTGTGGTTTATGTTCCAAAGCAAAACCATCATAAGCGAAATTAATTTTGTAACAAAGAACTAGAAAATTTTTGGAAATATAATTGAAAATTTTTACTACTTATATACCAAGTGAAATATTTATTAATTGTTTTAAGGTTAAAGGTCTTTACGGATAAAATCAAAAAAAAAGAAAAGACAAAAAATTTTGAAAGTTTTGAAAAATAGTGGAAATATTTTAGGTAACACGAACATATAAAAGTACGTTGATTTCAATAATAAAAATTATGGTATAGCAAAATATAACAGTGTAAGCCCTCTTAGAATTTGGATTGTTTGGAAAATATTACCTGCTTTCATTTATTTCTGTTACCATTTCATTCTGCTGTGTATTAAAAAAATTGATGCAATTTAGAGTAAAAACAAATATAAAAACTTGAAAATATGTTTTTTGTTATTTCAAAAAATTAGTTGTATCCTAAAACAAAACTTCGCAAATATAATAATAAAATTTAGTTTTATTAATAAATTTTAAGAGAATTCGCTCTTCCTTTTTTCCAGGAAACAAAAGGAAAACCCTTCTAATAATTAAATTAATTTAAAATAAATCATCATTCAAATGAGTTCCACAATGATTTTATTTAGTATGATTTGCAAATATAATATCATTAGAATTTTCGCCCTATATTACAAATAGAATTTCGTGAGAACAGAATTACCTAAATGAAACAGAAATTTATTGTTTGATCTTTATTTATGCAAGAATTTTATTGTCTGTTCCTTATCCATGTTCTGATGCTCTTATAAAATTTCAAATAAATTGACATCAAATAATAGATAAAATCCTTTATTTTCTCAGAAAACTAATTTAAATATTGTATAGAAATTTTTAGATTTTATAAACTAAACTTTTATAAACTCACTTTAAATAATGGTAAAATTTTTGAATAAATCAAATCATTACTATTTTTCCTACAAGAATTGTTACAATTATTATTTTAATTTTATTTTTAGCATAAAAAGTATAAAGTAAACAACAGTGTCACAGGCTCTTCTCATTTATTTTACATGAAAAATATTTTCTTTTCACCTTTTGAACTATGTAAGTATAGAGAAAGCAAAAATTAGAAGAAAGACGAGAAAAAAGGATTCAAAATTTTCAAATTTAGAACAAAGAAAATTTTACCTATATATTTTATGCATTTAAGATTAAAATCAAAAATTTTGTTTTTTTTTTTCAAATCAACACCTTTTTGCTAAAGCTGCTGAAAATAATTTTTGGGATCGAAATTTGCATAAGAAAAATATTGTATTTTTTCTTTTTTGAAAAATTATGAATTATGCAATAACTCTTAATTTTGTGATGGTTACAATAATGATGGAAATGAAGGATACATATAAAAAAAAATTAAAAATAAAAAGGATAAAAGGATCCTTTCAATTATACGTTTATTATTTTTATTTGTATTTTTTGTTTTTCTTATTGTTGTTAAAATTTTTATTACTAAACTCATTTAAATAATTTTCAGATCATTTTGTGGTCTTTTTTTTAGTATAAAAGATAAAGAAATGTTTAAAAAATTGAGTTGGCAAATTCATGGTTTATAAAGTAGCACATTCACCTTTAATAATTTTAGTTTCGGTGTAATGAAAACGATCTCTTAAAATAATTCGATTATTTTATTACATACTATATAATTTTGCAATAGCATAAAATTTGGGAGAAATCTTAGAATAATAAATCTCGAAGAACTAATGATAGTATAAAGGATATGATTGCTAATTAACTTACATAAATTTATTCTTATCGAAGAAATATAGGGAGCCCAAAATTGTAATTTTAAAAAATTTAAAAGAACGTAGAGGTAAAATATTTATAACTTCTTACATTTTTAAACTCGATATATTGAATTCTGTTAACACATATGTATACAAATAAACTATCAAATTTGGCATTTGATTCGAGTTGCCGAGCAACTTTAAAACTACTTAAAAGGTGATCGAAAAGTCATAAGAGAAATGTAAGGTCCAGATTTATTAATATGAAAGAAGAAGCTATACCCGCTTTTGCGTTTATAGAGTATTCAAATTACTTTCGGATAGAGCAGTTTATCAAAAATTTGCATTTTCACTACTTTGTAGGGCTACGCATATGTAATAGGGATGTGAAAAATGAAAAGATTTGAATGCATTCACCAATATCTATTTGAGTGCCACCTACAAAACGATGTAAAAGTTTCGTAAATAGATGATCGATAAGACGGATAGGAGGACAAACAGAATAAATTTATTTAGACACATTCTTTCCAACAATTTTTTTGGAAATATTCCAAAAAATAAAAAAAAATTATGGTAAATGTTCAAAAACAAGATTATAAATTTTAATAATTTTCGTTTTTTTGACTTGTCATCATTTTTAATTGTCTTATGTGTACCTCAAATACGGTAAAATGTAAAAATCATCATTTAAAATATTTTACAGTATTATGCAATATGTTTTAAAATATTTTCATGTATTTCTATTCAAACCTTTAATAAGAAAAGACATTTTGTTGGTTCATGATGTTTCATGAATAACATTTTGATGGCAATATTCAACAGAATATTAAAAATTTATTCATAACTTTTACATGAAAATTTAAATGAACATTCGAAACACAATTGTGAATTTGCAAGCTCACCTACTACTACTGTAATTTAAGTTTTTGTATCAATATCTAACTATGGCACTATTCTGAAAGAAAAAAACAATTGTGCACATTTTTAAAATACATATGTTCGTTGTTTTAAGCTGAAAACTTAACCTGAATCTTAAATATAGAGTTGCAAATTTCGGTATCATAAACCCTTATGCTTTTTACGCAGATTTTTATATTGGCACTCTTAATTTTCAATTCTGTCTCCGACCCTGGCTCTGCCTTTAATATAACCTAAACCTCATTATCAAGTTCCTCCTGCCTGTGAGTTGATTGACTCTATAAATATTTCCTATTTAAGATAAGTATTTCAAAAGTTTATAAATATTTACCGATAGATGGCTTTAACAATGTTTTTTTACTATGAAAGTAAATGTCAATCAAAAATATTTAATATTGTTTTTATTTGGTTCTACGGAAAATCTAGTAAATTAATGCTAAAAATGTGAAGTTTTATATTAGTAATAGAAAAAGCTGTGCAAGAGATGAACAACATTAAAACACATTTTGATATATTGGCATTGGAATTTGGCATATTATGTATTAGCAAAACGGGAATAAATTTCTAAACAATAATTAATCACTTGTAGAAATATCAAGAGTACAAGGTGAGTCTCCGGAGTATGTTCGTTTTAAAAAGTTATTGCATTCATTATGAATTCCTCTATATAGTAAAAAATATTAATAAATATAAAATGTTCTAAATATTCACAGCATAATCATAATTTTTTAAAATAGAGATATGAAGAAATGCTTTGGAACAAAATTTGAATTTCTTCAGTTAGTTAAGTAATACATATATAAAATGATAATAAAATTTATTCACCATATGGCACCATAGATTATAAAAAAGGATACTACACATATGTATATTGTTTTCCTTAAATTATAATGCATGGTCATATAAGAATAGATAACTGAAATTATTCAAGAAACTTAATAAGTTTGCATAATTTTTAAGACAAAAATTGTCATTCCCGCGAAACAATAACACTTGGACTACTTGTTCCCCTTTATTATAATTGGATGTCGTGTTAAAGTTAAATATTCTAGAATATAGGAGTTTGTACGAGTAGTATTATAGGTATACGTTGGTAGGTACTTTTTATCGTCCTGTAACATATGAAAACATTTTTATTTAAATTTTTTAGTAAAGTCTTTTAATTTTCTGTTTCCTTTTCGGTTTTTATTTTTAAATAAATGTTTTTATTATTCAAATTCTTTTCTTGACATCTATAAATATTCATAGAAATTTTATAATCAACGGACAGGCTGTATATTTGAATGTTCTTAAATAATACCATAGTAGCACATAGCCAAGCTTTATACACACATTAAGTGATCAAGAAAATTTTTTTTTGTTAAATAATTCAGTCGACTGATCTTGTTCAACATGTGACGATATTAAAACAACTATAGAAACTATTCTTTGTTTAAAATTTTTAAAGTCTGAATACATTATGGATTCTTGCAAAGGACTTTATGTATGTATACATATAAAGGACGTATAAATAATATCTTGTACGGTGCAATATGTAAGAGGATCCTTGAACCATGAAATTATCGTGTTCTTTTTATAATTTTAATATTTATTTTTTTCTTTTTTTATGGTACCATATGTGCTAGTTTACAATAATATAGTGATCCTGAATTTTAATTTAAAAATTTTATATTTTACGTCTTATCTGTCTATGTACCTACATGCATTTATGCAGAATAAATATTAAATTTGTTTAGGATATAGAGAAATTTAACTAAAATCTATAAGAATGATCTAAAAGAATAATATTAAAATTTCATTGTAGCAATTTAATAGAAAGTATGTTAAGTGCGGACTACATTGTTAGTTATAATTGCATTTTTTATTAAATTAAAACCGGACAAAGCAAACAAACTTGGGTAAATTGATAAAGAAATAAAAGTTTATACAAGTAATGCAATTACTTATGTACAGATACATATGTGAAGGATGTTTTAATTTACAATTGGTATTAACGTTAATCTTTAAATTAAATAACACAAGAATTTCTAGAAATTTTCTTCAACAATAAAAAAAAGCAGTCTTAGTGAATTCGAGTTTGTTTCTAAGATTAAAGAACCACGATTTTGCAGTAATTTTTGAAATTAATTAAGTATCTTGTGCCAACACACAGTTTGAGATTGTTGTAATACTATGGCCACTGTGAATTAGAAATTTAATTTGAATTTGACTTGAAAACTTTTTAGCGCTGAATTTCATCGGTTTAAAAAAAATGGAATTTGTCCTGTTTTATACAGGGAATATGGTTGTCCTACTTTCCTATTGAATACAAAATTTGAATATTAAATTATAGAAAATCAATTTGACTTTCAAGAGGAATAAATTTTTAAAAGGATATTTAATGGCTTGGATTTCAATGACATATTCCTACAAAAATATGAATGTAAGTTAAGTCATAAATTTGAAATAAGAAACACTTGCGCCTTCATTAAATGTTAAATGACATTTTAATTATAAAATATATTTTAATTTTTGAATTCTTTTTTAAGTTTTTCGAAAAACTATATTACGCCAGTGCCCATATAATTTCATCTTCATCATAATATAGGATTTTTAAAAACAGTGCATTGAAAATTAAATAAATATTTCCTGTGAGAATTCGGATGCGATGGAATTGAATGGAAAAAGGAATGATTTAATAAAGGAAGAGGACCTAATTAAATTATGGTTGACATGTAAATTTAAGAAAATAAAAAAATTGTAAATTCAAGAAAGTAAAAAATATCTTATTTTCAGTGTGGTGGAGAACGTGTTTTCTAACATAGATTTGTTTGGTTTGTTAAAATCAACTTTGTTCAATTTATTATATCAAGTCAAAGTTTGCTTTATCATTTCTTGAATAACAATGAGAACAACAATTAGAATAATAGTTGGTTGAACACCGAAATCATAAAATTATTGACTGTTTTATTGAGCTTTCGTTATTAATCGTAACTTTAGAAAACAATATTGAGCGTGATATTTTGTTTAAAATTTACGAAAAATTGGTTCAATGGTTAAAGCGCAATGGTGGCAAAATACTGTTCCAGGTAAATATAATTTTATTTTTTGGAATACTCTTCTTAAATAACATTTTCTTAAAGACGTCCGTTTCCCAGTTTTGTTTCTATTTCTTTTAGTATTTTATTCATTTGAGTTCTAAGCGAGGTGTTGCATTCCATATTACAAGTTTACGTTAAAAAAAAGTGTTTAATTTTTGGATGAAAGACGTTAGTTTTGGATGTTAGATTTCAAAAACAGAAAAATTCTTCATTTTTCAAATATTATTAATTTTACTGTACCTATTGTTTCAGACGAACCTTCTATTATTTTTTGAATATAATTTATAAAAAAGAATCTAATTATAAAAAAAATTATTTGACCATAACCAATAATTTTAAATTTTTTGTGAAAAATGATGACAATAGAAAATTTATTTATTTAACGCAATTATCCCAAATAAAAATAGCACGCGTTCCACATTTCTTTTTTTTTGATTGTCATACATTTTGATTGATAAAATTACATTTAATTAATTTACTCTCCAATAACACCAATTTTCTAATGACCAACAATACTTTTTTTAAATATTCACAATGAAAATAAAATTCTAATGGTCAAAGGCTGGAATACTAACGGTAAAAGATAAAAAAAAACTTAGAAGAGAATGAGTGAAAAGAATGATGAATTTTTGTTACTTCCTTAATTTTACGCTTGATGTACGTATAACTGGCTCTATATATATATGTCATTAAAATTAAAACATAGGGTTAAAATAATTGATCGTATAATATTTTCAAAGGATTGAACAAAAGGATGCGCATAATATTTTTTGTATTTTTACTTTTTTCAAATCAACAATAAGTTTAGTATTGGCACAATGTGTAAAAAATTTTATTTCAAGGATGTTGTGTGTATGTATTTAGGTATATGTAATATTGGAGTAATGATCATTAATTAATCATTAATGAATGTATATAAATATATGATACGTCATGTTTACTGTTTGTTTGAATTTTTCAGATTTCGTTTTTAATGTATAGTGTGATTTTATTGATGATCTTAAAAGGACTTACTATGGATTTCAATTTGCTTAATTTAGGATAGTTAACACTTTACATACTCTCGAGTCAAATAACTTGCTCAAGCGAAAGAGTATTTTTTATCGAATTAACGAAGTTTTTAAGCGTTCTTATTATATTGTATGATACCGTACTCAATACAGTCTTCAAGAACTGGAATTTCATCTGAAAGCCATATTTGTTCATTAAAAATTGGAAAGCAAAATTATAAATGGATTCTAAAACAGTTCAGAAAAATTTACGCCAATTCTTTGAACACATGAGGCAAAGTATTGCAGATTATAGACAATAAAAGGACTTCTGGGTAAATATTTTAAATAAAATGCTTCAAACTACACATATAAGATCCTTAAATTCGTAGATCATCTAATCTAGTTTTGCAGTCCAAATTAAAAATTATTGTCTAGGACTAGAAAATAACCAAAAAAAAAACTGTGTAATCCTTGACATTCCCTTGAAAGTGAAATTTAACTTCCCTTTTTATTTATTTTATTAACGTGTATAATGTTGACGTAAATTTCCAACTTATATTTTTTTACTCTTCAATGATGCCTTATCCGCAAACAATTTTGAGATATCCTTTTTATGAAAAACAAAAAAACATAAAAAAAAACAACAATTATTTTATTGTTCTAACGCACTTACTTTACAAATTTTTTTACTTTTGTACTTACCTTTCTGAAAAAAAAGGATTAAAACAAGTGTACGGTGAATATTAAGAAATATAAAAGGCTCCAATTTAAAATTCAAAATCAAAAATTTTGTATAAAATTAAAAAAAAACTGAATTTGTATTATGAAATTAGAGGGACACAAAATAGTTTGCCATTACGACGTACTTGTATATTATATTTATGTAGGTATAGAGGGACAATAAAAAGACTGACATTTTTATTTAAAAATTTTAAAGAGGAAAAAGGAAGTAGGAGTTGATTTAAGAATTGTACAAAAGATTTTCGGTATTGTTTTGGTTCAAAATTGTTGATTTTCTTGTTATTTTTTCAATAAAGATTTTTAGAAATTTTTTTTAAAAAAATTCTTAGACTCTTATCTTCCTGCTTTAAAGAAGTTTTTAAGAGTTTTGCGTGTTCTGCTTTAGTTCTTTGTGTTTTATTCCTCACTTGTCAAATATTTTGTATGTTGAGATATTTTGAATTCTAAGGTTTGAATTAGCATTGCATTAGTTTTTCTTTCTAATGTAAATTATACTATTATTGTGCCTTTTTCGTTATGTATAGAAGATTGTTAACTACATTAGAACCAACCTTAATAATAAAAATCGCGTGCTAGTCGTGTGTCTCTACGGAAGTGAATTAATTTATTTTTATATTATTTTTCATATAGTTTTTTTCTTTTTTTGCAATTTGAATATTAATGGTTATAGAATGTAGGTAAACAAAATGTTTTTTACCTATGCATTTTTATAAAATTTGATTTCCTGTTTAAGTTCTCAAATGTTTCGGAATTAATCATAAGTTTGCACACTATATGATTTGATTTATATTCGGTTTGCATTGCTTATTAATCGGATTATTTTAGTATATGTGATTTCTCAAGGATAATTTCGATTTTTCTCATACCTCTGACATACATCTCTGAAAAAATATTTGCTGACGACATGGCGACTTTAGAACACACAAAAATGCAAATGTTATATTCCAAAGCCTGGAAATGGGTTATAAGAGCATAAGATATTATTACCATAAATGGAATATAAAGATTAACGTGTCTAAAACTCAGGACTGCCTTTTAAGAAGAAAGCGGAGAACTGACCTCTTGCCGGCTTATGATTTGAAATTTGACAAAGTTGGGGTGACATGGATGGACTCGTTGAAGTATTTGGGATTGCGGTCGGGAAAAAATGAGATTTTTTAAATAAACAAGTACGATGACATTATAAAAATATTCTACCATCTGGTGAACAGAAAATTTACAGGGCTGTTTTCCAGAGTAAATGCTTTACGGATCTGAGTTCTGAGCTATATGTATTAAAAAACTGGAAACAGGTGCAAATCAAATAAAACTGTAAGGTTGCATGAAATAACTCAAGTGATATAATATAAACCTAAAGCAAATGTAATTTTAATAGGTCCCTTTAATGACCCTTATTTGAATTTTCCAATCTCTTCAAAAGCATTTGCTTAATTATTTTTTCAAATTTGAATACGGCGAATACCTCTACAAAATTAAAATATTCTACCTAAAAATCTAACAAAGAAATGATGAAATGATCAAATATAAATGACCTATCAAATTTAAAAGCTGCGTTTTCTATTTCTTTGCCTTATTTGTAAGATTACTTTCATTTTCATTTTAATTATAATCTTAATTTTCAAGACAAGCATATTAAAATATAGAAGCAACATGGGCAATAAAGCGATAATTTTTATAAAAGAAAATTACAAATTGAATTTTAAATCCTTAGACAATAAAACTCAATAGAAATTTATACTTGAATAACTCGACATTATCTTAGAAAATAAACACAATAAATTAAAAATTAAAAGATATAAAAAAAATTATTAATGATATCTTATATTTACTCACATTTATTTTTTCTACTATATATTCTATAGTTATCCTCCTTTTCCATAATAACCAATCTATTTTTATTAGTAAGTCTTTTGTATTAGCTCAAATAATTTTCTAGGGGTAGGAACCTAAAACTATAATAAAAATATTTGGAGCTGCCGTTTCATTTCCTTATAATTTTCTGATCGAGTCACTGCATAGAGCCTTGCTCGTTCTTTCAATATGGATTTTAACAAAATTCTGTTTCAATTTCTTTAATACCATTCAGAAATCTTGAAGTACATTATTTGTTTAATAATAATAATGGAGTGAAATATGTCTTTCAAATAATTAGCATTGAATCCATAAGATATTAAAGCAAATCACTCTTCTGTCATCCAGCCTTACGGGAAAGGGGAAAGTGTGAATAGTCATAGTTTACAGGGGAACTTAGTAGGAGCAATATTATTTAAATTGTTTCATGGAAAATTTTCTTACATGTTCTTTTTCAGTAATATTCTTTGGAAGACTCCGAAGGATACGGATTTCATTGTTGATCCATTATTTTTAAAGTTTTTAAGATACTGAAGTTCCTTAAATGTCGAAATTCAATTTCTAATTACCGAAGTTAAGTTCTTCCATTGTAACGAATAAAATATTCGGTTCTTTCGTAATGCCTCAAGGTAATTTCAAAAATTCAATTTCTTTAAAAGTGAATGCATTACAATCGAATAAGGAATTAAAGTATGTCTTTGCAACTAATCTGCCTTTCACCTATAATGTATTATTGTATTAGGTATTAAAAATTAAAAATATGTGTCCATTCTTTATTATCTTGCTTTTTTTCTTTTTGTTGTTTTATTCACAATAACCTCCAACCATTTGATTTACTTAATGGTTAGCTATAAAATATAAGAGTATTCAAAAGAGCGATCATCATTAAAGTCGTTATTAACTCGACTGCTCAGCAGTAAACCAACAATGTGTAAGAAAGTAAATGAAAAAAAAAGTAAAAGAAGAAAATACGAAGATGTCCATGAATGGGAAAATAAGCATATCCACTCATTCACTCTCATCTTTTTTTATTACAAATGTAAACAAAATTCAAACGGTACAAAACTTCATTATATTGTAAGTTGTATTTTCTTTTTTTTTTCCCCTTGATATTCTTGGCCGACTAAAATGTCAAAATATTTTCTCTCATAAATTTTTGGATTTTATTTAAGATTCATAAAAATTGAGAAGAATGCAATGAACAAGAAATTTTTTTTCTTTCCTTTCATTCCTCAATGAATGGAATTAAAAATGATCACAGGAAAAAAATTTATTCACATTTTTTATTGACTACGGTAAAGATCATTGTTTAGGAATCTTCACAAATAACTTAAGTGGCTGGCTGGCTACATAATAAAGTGTCTATAGTAGGAGTAATAATAATCAAAAGCACCACATATACATATGCATATACATGCATGTCATTATATAGGTACATATAGAAATATTAAGCACAGTAAGTGTTCCTATCCTAACCTACTTTAATGATTTTAAAGCGTTTTTAATATGGTGTCTTCGATCTTCATGCGCGCATTCATAAACGTTCGATTACAAATTTACAAAATAAAGTGATCTCGGAATGACTTAAGCCTGAATTGTCTTGTTTTTTTTTTTTCATTTTTTTTTTGGAATTTCATTGTTCATCTATAATTGGTTACAATGGAATCATGTCGAAAGGCTTAAAATATCTTTATTATTTGTCCTCAGTAGGTTGTTGTTTTTTACTACATTTCTTTTTTATGTGTGTATGTAACTACTTAAAAGTGAGTTTTTACTTTTATGATATTTATGATAAATTCATTAAATGGTATTAAATATAGCGATGAATGGATTGATTCATGAGTGTAAAAGATTTTCATATTATATTGTTTTTATTTTTTATTTTATTTTAACTCCCGCGTTCACTTTTCGAAAGTCCCGTTCAATATAAAGACATGAAAAAAATTTTAATTCAATTTTAGAGTGCGGTTGTGAAAGGTTGCCAGCATAATTTCTCAAAATGTGAAAATTTTTGTTTTAATAGCTAATAATAAACAAGAGCAACTAGCAAGAACAATAAGCTGAATACGCTAGAAGATACGTTTACGTTTGAAATAAGATACTTGAAATTACGTTTGAAATAAGATACGTTTGTAATAAAGATACTCGTACGTTTTAACGGGACTACCAGTTGACGCGAGCGAGTAATTACAATATGCAATGCCCCATGCAAATGTTGATATCCAAAGATATTTGATGTAGATATTTAGCGTGGAGAAGAAGAATATTCAACATTTCAGCTCCGCTGATAATTTCACAGTTGATAATTCGTTTGGAAGCTTCGGCTTTATTAGTTTTTTTTTCAAAATGCAATTTCGAGAGCCAATATGAGCGTTTTATGCAATTATTCTTAAATTGTAAAATTTTATAATCCCAGGAATATTTAATTTATTTTAATAAATTAAATATTCTAATTCAGGTAATTTACTTTTCAATACACCTATATTTCTCACTTAAGAATTCCTTCTTCGGTACTGATAACTAATGCACATAAACTGAATTTAATTGAAGAAGGAGGCAGCACATTACAGTATTTATCTTTTTGTATATTTGCTTTTCAAAGAAAAGTTTAAGAAGAACTTCAATTTGGTTTGGCACTATTTTAATCATAAATATTCTCATACTCACGAGTGTATAATATTATTATTTCATTGATATTGTTTCCTTTTCCTTTTACATATTAATACATACAAACATATACGTTTAACATGCAAAATATTAAGGCAATAAATTTATGACGCTAATAAGATTATCAACTCGTTTAGACTCCATATATGTATGTATGTAAGTATTGATATGTCACAGCATATCATACTTACATATATGATTACAATTTTTATTCGTATTGTTCACTTGTCGGTCAAATGTTGACAAATTTGTGCAAATTTAAAATATAAACCGATCAGATTAAAAATTCGATAATTGATTTTTAGAGGAAAAAATTTTTATTGAAAAAAGAACGAGTTGTGAAAGCGATTTCGAGGTTGATTGAGGGTGCTTCTTATGCATTTATTATGATATTTTATATATATAATATGAAATATGAATACGCATTATATAATATAAATATTATTATAAAAATATTTTTATGTAAATAGTCATTAATTAGATTCTAACTTTGACTTAATCGTATTAAAAATTTTTTATTATTATTTATTGAAAAATTGGGAATTACATATTTATTGTATGTATAAGGAAAATCATTTTTATATTGGAAATTGGTATAAAATATGGTTATGTATAAGAGAAGAAGTTATAATTATGTTGCTATAATTATAAGGACGTGCAAGATTAAAAATATTCCATAATAATTATTGTCGTGTATTATAATTACGTTGTTTGGTACTTTATGGAAGGAAAAGGATTAAGATGAACTTATTTAATTTACATTTTAATATTGAGGAATAAGTAAACGAAAATTGAATTTCAGATTAAAATTAAAACTTGTTGTAATTTCATAACTTGTAACTGATTATTAATATAACACCCGGAGGTCATAAATTTATTTCGCAACTATGAGAAAATTTATGACGAAATATAAATTTGAAGTAAATTTATTATTTAATGAATTTGAGACTGAATCAATTTATTTGCACTTTAACAATAACAAAATTATAATTATGGTTTGAAATCAAAACATGTTTACAGGGCTGTACCAATGAAAAGCGCCGTATGAGATATTCTCTGGTTAATTAATTTTTGCAATTGTAAAGCTGAAACTCTGTTGTTAAGTTGAGCATTTGCATATATAACAGAAGGGAGAACGATTGTCGTGCATTTTTTTAAGTCAATGAAGAAAAAATATTTGCAGTACATTATTTTTCTAAAAAACTCCTAAACCAGATCTGGTGGAAAGATGATTTTTTGTCAAGATTGCCAGCTTAATTCTTAAATAGGAGAAAACTGTAGCGTTACGTCATCTAACAAATTGACATTAAAAATGAAAAGTTATAATTTAAAATTTTTCAAATTTCAAAGTCATGTGATTTCAAAATCTGGATTAGATATTCATAAGAAAATCCTTGTTCTCAGGTTTCCAAATCATATTTAAGGCCCCCCATTTGATACAGTCACGGAGTTATACCTAAAATTCCAAAAAGTAAAAAAAATGTAAAGTAAAATTTTAGTCGATATTGATTTTAAGTTACAGTAGAAGTTGACCATAGAAAAGTTTTGTACACTCGAGAGGGTATACACAATAGTATGTGGTAGAGCACGTAGATACGAAACACACTGTATAACATTATAATAATGAAATTATTTTCCAAAGCTGAAATCAGCGTGCGTATACATTAATTTACTATTAATGATTTGATTTTTTTTTTCCTAATTTAATAAAAAATGTGTCACAATATTAAAAATTCTTTGTTATTATTGTGCAATGCCAACAGTTTATTAATAAAATTGCCTTAAATTCGAATTATAAATTTGCATTTTTTTTTTTTAGATTTCTACTGAGAAGGGGGAGGTTTCAAACTATTTTTTTTTCTTTATTATAGTTTAACAGTATGAAGATTTAAAAAGAAAAATATTCAAACATATTTTTAGCCTCTAGGCTTTACTATAAACTTCAATTGACATTATTTTTAATAATGTGCCAGTGTGCAGCACATAATTACACATTATTTTTAGGTATATGCATGTATGTAAATTGTCATTCCTGTTCTTTAATGTCAAAATAATATTATTAATGTTTATTGAATGTAAGGATCATTGCTAAAGGTTCTCGTTATTTTTCTGTCTATGATACTTTGTATATAATATTTAATTTTATTGAAAATAGTTTGAAATAATTTTTGAAAAGTAAAATAATTTATGTACAAAATTGTTTTTTTTTTTTTAGTTGAGTGAAAAATTGTTTTATACTGTAGGAACGTTATTATTTTTGACAGGATGTCAGATAAGAATTTCATTTTCTAATTATTTCATATTTTTTTTCTTTTTTTCAATTTTTACTTTTTTTACTTGTCGTCGTAGTCGTCGTCACTGTGTTGTCATGTGAATATGGGAAAAAATTATTAACAGAAACAAGTTTTGTACGTACAAGAGAAAAGTTTATTATTATAGTTTATGAAAATAATTTAATGAGTTTTTAATCGTATATATGATGGGGAAATGGCAGCAATGGCAGCAATGAAAATGTAAAATCAATAAGGAAAAAAAAGAAGAAAATACAAAAAATAATTAATTTTTCTGAATGAATTTTCACAAAGGAAAACATTTGTTCTACTATTGAAATCAATTTAGTTAATGTGGTGGACACTAAAATTTGAAATGAAATCTTAGATTTTCAAATACATACATTATATACAATTATTAATATTTAGGTATGTATGTATGTAATTTTTCAATCTTATGTAATCTAATTTAAAAGCAGGAAGTAATAGAAAATTTTGAATTCTGTAATTTATGAAGAGAGAGAAATAGAGCATGACTGTGAGAAACAGCTTTCCCACGTAGATACAATTGTATTTGCTTGAGTACAAAGATACTCAAATCTGCTAAAGTATCGAAATTTTCTACATTTGAAATTAAAATTTGGCTGAAATATGGATACATTACTTTCTTATGCGAATATTAAATCCCAAAATCGCTTTATCTTCCAAAAAAAAGTTGTTTGCTGGATTTACTTAGCTCATTTCCTAATTGGCTAGAAGAAAAAATAAGAAAGATAATTCAAATCTAGAATTTTAATAATTTTTCCAGAATAATAATTATCATACGTTCTCAATTCTTTCAACTTTGTTGGATTTAATTCATTGGATGACAGCTTTCAGTTTAGCAGATGAAATGCATTTACACATTTTGCTTTACTAAAATTTTCAATAATAACTAAAGGACCAAGATAGACCGTTTTACATTTACTACATAAACTACAGAAGTGTATCGTTGTATTCGAATATTTTTCTAAAATTACTAAGCCTCATTGATTTAGTAATATTTTATAAATAGGTATACTTTTTTAAAAGAAAATTTTCTCACAAACACTTCAGAAAATATTGCATTAAATTTATTTCATTGTTATATATAAAAATCTGTCAACGATACTTTTCAATCAATTTTAAAAATATTACTGTCAACATAAATAAGGGAAATTGGTTCTCAATATTATTGGTACTACAAATTTTCAATTTAATATCCTTAAAGATTTTTTACTTTAAGAACTTCTTATACTCATTTCAATAAATCAATATTAATTCAATATTCTTTTCATTAAAATCATCGTCATATTTCTAATAACACCAACCCTTTTTCGAGAGCTGTTTTTATCATAGTTGACATAATATTCAGTCATTTATAGTTCACAAAAAAGGGAGTTAAATTTCAGTAGTTAAGTTCTTGATTATAAATCTTAAGAAAGAAAGAAGACCTAAATTGAGGAGGGAAATGGAAATTCAGGAAAAAAATGACAGTATTCGCAAAAAATGCATAACTGTTATAAAGTAGGAGAAACGAATTAAATATTATGAGACTTTGACACTCTGAATTCATGGATTAGCAGGATTTTTTAATTAATCATAAATTTCTTTTAATGCATTTCTGTACTTTTATCATTTGTTATTTTTGAGAATAAAAAGTTAAGTAAGAAAAAAAATCATTTACAATTTTGCGTAACTTTCTCGTTTTTATTCAAAAACTGCAGTAATTTCTCGAGAAAGAGAAATTACTGCAGTTTTTGAATGATCGATCAATCGTAATTCTTGTCAAATTATATTATTTCTTGACAATTTTTCAATTATTACAATTTCAAATTCAAAAAATTTAACTTTTTTAAATTTCAGGAGCTTTTGGAGCAGGCATTTGATTCACTAAATTATGTGTGTGTTGGAAATGGACTACATTATGTACTTCAACATTTCATGTTATATTGGAAAAAAATCACAATGAACGACAAATTACACAAATCATATAATAATTATTGAAGTAAGCAGTTAAAAGAGGCTTAAGTCGAAAGAATCTTATTTGAACTAAGTTTCAGCTTTATAATCAAATAGCACGAGAATTAGACCACATTAGTATAATAACAGCACTTATATAGCATTACTCTTCCCTATAGCTTCTAATCACTTTGAAGAACGGAAAAACAAAAAAACATGGCATAAAGGTGTTAAAAATTCGTGTACATTCTACTTGCACAGAATGAGTACATTACGGAGGAACATTAAATAAAATAATTTATTATGTTTGGCATAATATAGTTTTTGCCAACACACAGAGCATCAATATAGTAATGTATAACAGTTATGAAAATGTGAATTACAGTTAATTTAAATTACATTTACGTATACAAGTTTTCATTACTCGATCAAAGATAAACTAAATTGTAAAAGGGGTGTTTCATGTATGTGTAGTATAAAGATATTTTTGCATGTTTTAAGTTTGCATTCTTGCATATTTAATAGCATTATGTATTTAAAACATTTGCAGTATAATTATTATGCAGTTTATATAAAATATTTCTTGACACTTTTAGAACATTAAACTAGACAATTAAATACTATTCTAAAGAATACTGTCATACTGTTTTATTGCATACAATTTTTATGAGTCATCGCTTATATTCCTGAATTTTGAATAATAATATAAATGACTGTTATGCAATTTTGTTTGTTGCTCAGATCATTTAAATGAGAAGGGGTAAAATTTTAGTTTTCATATTGTAATATTAAGTAAATATGTAAATTTGATTAGTTTTACTCAATATACTTAACAGAATTATTAAGCGAAAAAAAAAAATTAATGACAGGAATTTTAGAAAACATTCTTTTGCCTGAATGCAAGGATGTGAGGCTATTATTATAATGAAAATGTCACCTATAAGCGAAATTTTAATATCTACATTACAACGTTATTGTAGGGATATAAGAAAATTATGTACCTTTGCTTTCAACTTTACTACTCGGGACTTTGATATTAATTTAAGAAAATTTTCTAATAAAATTTACCTTTGCATTTTCAGGGATTACTTTTCACATTAGTTATATTATTAAATGAACGCTCTTAAACACGTATTGTAGTTTAGACGTGTATTTGAAGAGGTCATTTTATGCTAAATGAATTATGATAGTTCTTTATGTTGTCGTATGTTTATTAAAATTTTGTAGAAATTATTAAAATGAGTTAAGTGTTCTCTTTATTGCAAATTAAATAATGAAAAACTTCGCTATATTAAAAGAGGATATGAATATTTTTACAAAAAAAATATAAGTGTGTGATCGACTTCTTAAATCTATTTATTGTTTATTTAAATTTTAGACATTTTCCAGGTGAATGGAATTTGAGAGGGTTGAATATAGTAAATATTTAATAGAAAAGTAATTTTCATTGAAGCGTGATTTTTCATTGCTAATTAAGCAAAAAATTACAAGTTTTCTATAAATATAAAATTGCTATTCAAAGACTCTTTTAATTAATTGCAAAGAAGTCCATTTTCCTACACTTGTCTACGCCGAAATATATTTCAAATAAATAATTTTAAAATGTCGTACACAGCCAATTTAATTCATACAGATATGCAAACATATTTTCGTCAAAAAATTTCTCCTTTTCATTAGCTCAGATTTGAAGACTACATTTTTCTTATACTTATACTTGAGTCGATAACTTGACTGATTGGCAAATATTTTGCATCTCGACTTTTATATTTAAGAACGGCAATAGGTTTCTCACATAATTCCTGGTAACTTGAGGAAGATGAATATATTTTTGTATTTATTGAACCATTATTTTTATGGTAGGTGTAGAAATTCACCTGGAAAAGGCAACCATTATTTAAATTATTGTTTGTGTGTTAAAAAATAGAAAGCTAGTAAAAATTCAATTGTATAGAATTTCTAAAATAATTAATAATTTTGTAGAAATTTGTAAAAGTTTGTCAAATAACCTAGAGTAAAAAGAAAGACATATTTCTGAAAGGTGTGTTTCAATTTTGAATAATTACTTTGATTAGTTTTAGAATAAGTTTAAAATTTCAGAAACATTCAGCTTATTAAAGTAATTAGTTAATTATAGTATTATACTCTAATTTCTATTCTCAATATGAATAGAACCCATTTAATTTAAATTTAAATCCAAACAACAAACTACTATTCAAACAATGCTATTCTCATATCAAATAAAAAAATAACTTAAGCTATTCAATTTTTAATATTAAAAGTAATTATTTATGCTTCAATAGTGCTCTAAAACATTTCCATAATGTTCTATATTAAGCGGCACTTCAAATATTGAATCGAATTCCTAGAACGATGTTATATGCCAAAACGTATGAAATGTAAACCACAAAATGTTAAAATAAAATCTGATCTTTCAATTAAAATCTTATGTCATTATTATTTTTAAGGATTTAAGATGAAAATTGAATAATTTGATCCTTTGTATAAAAAAAAGAAGAAATCGTATAACAGAATTTTGTTTCTTAAAACTCGCCTACAAAAACAAAACTGTTTTATGACTAAAAAGTAACTAAGTATATTTTTCTTAATCCTATCCTATTATAACGCTAAAATGATTTCAGTAAAAGCGTATATTTTTCAAACGATAAAATCGAAAAAGTAATAACAAAACAATGGGAACAAAAAGGATATTTTAACACCTTAAAAACTTAAAACAACTAAAGCTTCTCTAAAAACAAAATCATGGCGGTGCGACAAAAGTATTTTTTTTTTTTGAAACTTTACGCTGATTTGGTTCCGATTATCCCATTGCGATAAATTTTTTTTTATTTCCTTGTATGCATATACAATATTTTCAGAAACGGCAACTCTTACACAATAATCCTAAAAAATTATAAAATTTGCAAATACAAAAGAATTCAATTTGAGGAGTAAATTTGCAAAAAGTAAACAAAAAACATACAAATTTTCTATATATCCTTATCCCAGGGTAAGTAACAGAAAAATATCCTTGAAATTTTTTTGAATTTTAATGCTTGAATTGAAATTTTCAAAGAGAATACACAATATGCACTATAGGTTTCGTTTTGTTTCGTCTATTCTTAAAATTCTTTTTTTTTCCAATTTTAGATAAAGAAAACAGACTTGGAAGTCATTGATCTGTAAAGTCCAAAAATAAAATTTTAGTAAAAAAGAACTATTGAGATTTTATAAAATTTTATACAATTTTTATGTTACAATAATATACGATGTGAAAAAACTTTGGTGCAATAGAACTTGAAATTTTAGAAGGTATAAAACGTCACTCGTGCACTATGTGGCTATTGTATTTAAATGAACTGTGCATGTCCTCTATTGTATAAATTGATAGAGACTTGCCAAAGCTTAATATTATAGAAATTTCAATACAAGAAATGAATATATTTTAAAAATTTGTCTCAGCTAACATACTCAATTATCAAAAAAACAAACCTTTAAATATTGTACGAGTATAACATAATGTTTAATTATATTATTTATTCACTTTCATTTTTAAATGGAACGAAAATTTTTCCATTTTTAAAGTTTCGTACGTCTTCGATAAGCAAATTATTAATTGAATATCATGCTTAAATCATGAGTGGTGTTACGTAAATCACTGCAAAGTCTTCAATGAGAAAATATCATGTACTCAAACCATGTATTTTTGAAGTGCGGAGAATTTAACTCGAATTTCTTTTTTTTTTATTTGTTCAATTATACATGAATTTCGCTTACTGTACGTCTAGATGAATATTATGCGAAATTTTGCCTCCTTCTTTTAAAAAGTTAAAGGTTTATTCGAGTAAAATTCTTTTAAGTTAGAATTACTCTGAAAAAGGATGAGACATGCAATTAAAATCAGTGCCAAATAAGCTCAAATAAATTATTTTCCAGTTATTCTAGTTATAGAACGTACTCAATTTTATAAACGAAAATGTTTTCATTAAGGACATGCAATAGGCTTGTTTTTAATATTTGTACAACCTGGTAACATTTTGAATTGAAAATTTATAATAGTTATAATTTTGAACGCGTTTGTCCTTTTGTATACATTTAGTACGTTTATCTTTCTGGGTGTGAAAATATCCATAATTCACTTCCAATATAATATTTTTTTCCATTATTTTTAATAACAAAACAGAAAAAGGACAATAGAATGAAAAATTCCGTAATTTCACATAAGATATTATATAAATTGAAGTGAATTTTTGTATGTATGTATATTTAAGTATTTATTAATATGAACACATAAATATGCAGCGATTTTATGTAGTACATACTTACATATGTATAGTATTTATCGTAATCTTTAGAAAATTATTGTTGGATTTTTGAAAGAAAAAAATTTTACGTAATCAAAAGAAATTTGAAAATGTGTTGGGAGTAGTTTCGTTCAATTAAATGCAATTTTGAAAATTATTTAATTTCCTATTTAATTAAAAATAAGGTTTCCTATGCATTCGGCAATTAAATAAACTTCTAGGAGCTAATTTTATATTGATCCATTTCCATCCTTGCGACGAGCTTCATCTCCTTTGTTGCTTGGGGGAGTTTATGTTACGGACAATGTAATGGACCCTACGTAATTTCTATAACTTTTTGCTATTTGATCCAAGAGTCAGCAAGGGTATTTTTAAATTAAGACTCCTGGCTAATTTAAATTTGTCGCAATACTGCTTTTTTCTAGTTCGTTTTTATGTATTTATTTTTCTTTCTATTTAACCTATAATACATCATCCTCTATTTTCCACTTTCTTTCCAGTAAATGACGACGCTTGGTATCAAAAAATTTTTGATAATTTTAAAAGTGTTTGTTTATTGAGCGAATTTGAGTCATTTAAGGAAGAAATAAACTCAAGCTACTCGTAATGTAAACAAATTTCCGCTCCTTTTTTTAATTAATGTGGAGAATTGAGTTTAGTTGAGTATTTTATTAGAATTTTGTTTTGATTACTGAATAGAAAATTTTATAGAATCAGTATGTTTTCATTATACAACTCTTAAATATATGCGGGGCTCAGTTACAACAGAGTTTTAGGAGGTTTTGTTCCATGTGGTTTGTATTGAAGAATTTCATTTACAGCAGTGTACATATACAGCAGAGAATCTAAAATAATAAAACATTGAAATTCATCCAAGTAATATATTGAAAGTGAATAAAAGCATAAGGAAACAAGTAAAAATCAGCTGATTAGATTTACATTAAGAAAATGTCCTTTGCATACATGAATATCCTTATAAGTTAGCATATAAAGAGAATTTTGTTTTTAATTTTTCTTAAGTATAATAAGAAATCAAGTCCTTCAAATTATTATACATGTGTACGGTGTTTCTTTTATATTGGAAACTACAAAAACTATTGAAAAATTTTTCATTTCATTTAGGACAAAAGACGAGATTTTTGTTTTGTTCCTGATTTTGCTTTTTGATTTTTATAACAAAAACCAAACGAATGAATTTAATAAAGGTGCGCAGACTTGAACACAATATCGAATCAGTCGTCGTTATATAAGTCGAAACTATGAAACGTCAACGTTTTATTTTAAACGTGAGTGTGTGTACGATCATACAATAGAATTAAATCAAAAAGTACTTTTTTTAAAAAAAAAAAAAAAGAATAATAAGGACAATATTTTTTTTTCTTCTCTTAATTTAGATTATTATTACAATTATTATTATTTTTTATTGTTATTATTACTATTGAAAATAAATTTCTATAGTCGTCATTTATTATATATGTATGAATGTAGATTCTCTTGTAACATGTGATATACCGATGTGTGTATAAATTATATTTTTTTTATAAAAATCTTCTGTGTAGATATTAAAATTTGTGTGTGGTGTATGGTTTCAAGGATTTTAAATACAAGTAATGGAATATATTGTATTAATTTATATATAGGTATGTTGCACGTATGTGTGTAGATTTATTTGAAAAAATTCTCAATACCTGACAATTTCAAATATACTTACTTAATAATGGTATATGGTAATGTGAATTTTATAAGTGGCTCACTATATTATTGTATAGTGTAAAAATTTAATGGAACAAGTTTTTATTTTCGAATTCTTTAAGATATTTTTCATGTTTTTTTTTTTGTAAATCTATAAAAAATTTAAGTGGAACTTATGTAAAGTGTTAAAAAAATGAAATTTTTAAAACTTAAAAAAAACGTGATTTTTTTCGGGATTTATATAACGAATTTTTTTCAGTGAAATTTTGAAAATCCTTAACTTCTACTTGAATTCTATAAGTAACCGCTTAATTTATTTAAAGTTTAGAATTCGCTAATTGTTAATATTAGAATATAGAGCATATTTTTGAATCAAATTTTTCTCCTTCAGGACATTTCAGCCACACACATTTTTAATACAGTATCATAAAATATTAAAGACTTTGAATAGACCATTAAGTACTAATTTCTGCTTAAATGAAAATATTTCCCTTATTAATCCGTTCGATACCACAAAAACTTATTCATTAGCCATGTATACATAAATTATTCACGTATGCGATAGGTGAGATAGGAAACTTAACGATCCTGCTATGAACTTGCTTTAGAGCACGTATGAGCGTCAGGTGTGGTCCCCCTTTCGTAATGTCGATATAGATTGTATTGTGATCTCATATTGGGGCGTTTCCTTTGCTTTGCTTTTATAGGTTTGGTTTGCTTGCTTGGTATAGATTTCTCGGATTCGTTTAGGCCGGCTCCTTAAGATTATTCATTTCAATGTTCCGCGTCGTAATTATACGAACTACTGGGTGCAGGAGTCAATGAAGAGTGGGCTATGCGAAAATAACTTCCTTTCGTTAGTTTTTTGTACAATTATGTGTCATTTCATATTATATTAAAATTCTGGGAATTAATTTTGAGAACTTGCATAATTTTTCAAATAAGTAATTGATTTTACTAAAAATTAAATTATTTTTAGATTGAATACTTAAGGAATCAAAATTTTATCTATAGTATAAGAAATCAAAAATTTTAATCAATTTCACACTTTTAACTAAAAAAAAATTTTCTCTTTATAAACCCAAAACTTTTATGATTGTCACGTTCTTTTAATAAATTCAAAAAAAATCCATACATTCTAACAATTGGCGTGAACTAATTTGACATTTATTATAGATAGAGAACATAAAGTTATAGGAACCAGAAAATTTTATGAATTTGCAATATGCGAATAACTGTAACTAAATTATAATTATCAAAATTCACGCACATTTCCGAAATTTTTCCAGTAATTTTAAACTCGATTATTACAGGAAGTGAATAAAATTTATCTTTTTGTTTTTTTTTTATTTCCGTACAAATGCACACTGCATTAAATACACCGCTATATACTTGCTATTTTTTTGCACTAATAATAAAAATAAACAAATCATTAAAAAAAAATCCTTTCATTTTCTATAAATGCACATACATATACCTTATCAAATATCCTGACACATTTCAATCAAATCTTTTCATTATTCATTTAAAAAAAAATAGAATGTTTATAGGTTCCTTTCAAAGTCCTGTACAGTTAACGAGTGTGTATTGAATTCGAATCAGGAATTGTGTACATTTTGATTACCCTTTCATCAGGATTTTCATCTTTTATATTATTGTACATATTCTACGTATACGAGTTGTATCCTTTTTATTCATTTATCAGTTTTCGGAATTGATTTTATTGACAAGAAAAAAAATATGTTAACTGTATCTTAGGATTTAGTCTAACAGTAAATATCATTTATTATTTTGTTTTTTAATAAAAAAAAAGCAGTTCTGAATTCTTTATATTGATTTTTCTTGCTTTTCTTTTGATTTGATATCATATATATTCGAACAAATAATCCTTGTTGGCACTTCACGCAGCATTGAATATTGTGAAAAAAAATTGATTTGTATTTCATGTTGTTAATTCAAACCCCGTTGTTTAATTTTCCAATTTTTTGTAAAACTATAATAAAATTTTTTAGGGTTATGTGAAAAAATATATGTAATTGGTTTTTTTTAGATGGCATAGCTATTGTATATGGGTATTTATTCCGGATAACCTAGAAGATATGTTTGTTATACAAAGAGAAGATATTAATTTTTTTTTAATTTATTGCAAGTAATGCGAATTCTGGGGGTCTACGATTTAAAAAAAATCCGCATCGCAAAACTGTGCGCATTTGTTTTTCGACGCGTAAAGAGATTGGTACCATGTCAGAAATACGATGCTACCGCATAGATAGCAAATGTAGGTGCTACCACAAATATATTTCTCAGTAACCGTGTCTAATTGCATTTGCCACTTCTGTGTATAAATGGAAATAATAAACATATTTTATAAATAAGAAGGTAAAATATATTTGGTTATATAATTATTTGTAAAAATAATGAATTGTGTACCTTTATATTTCAGCGGCAGAGAATAGGAATCTAATCACAAATATGCTGTTAAAAGAAAAATTCAACAAAAGGAATCCAACATTTTCGATATACTGACGAAAAAAGTACAATTTCATTAGGCTTACATACATATATACATATGTACCTACATTGTGTTATTATTAAGTGTTATTACAGTTATTGATTTAGATTCATAAAAACGGGTCGCCATTAAGTTGGTTCAAATTCTCCTTACAATAACCGTAATATATAAATACCTACATTTTTGCAGTTTAAAATATTAAAAGAAAAAAAGGAACTATAGCAAATTACCTGAGTGCGCAAACAAAATGTCAGGCAAAAGCAGTATTGCAAAGAAAATGTATAACTAGCGTAGCACTACAAATGGTAGACTCTCTGCTACCAAAAAACAAAAAACGGCAAAATTTGAATTCAATAGTAGTTTTTGGATTAATTAACCATTTTGGAACATTTCAATCATTTCCATAACAAGAATGTTTGAAAAGTTGCCAATTACATTGCAAGTCAAATTAATATTGGACAATTTCGGAATATTCAACTTCAGTAGAGATCTGGCAAAAGTTGAAGATACGGCAAAAGTTTTTGCATTTTAACTTGTATTTAAAGCGAGCAATTCATTGTAAGGACTATGTATTTGAGATTAATCAATTAAAAATAATAAAGTTTAAAAGCACAAGCTCCGCTGAACAACTTACCCTTAATTTGTACTAACGCAGCTTGCTGTCAAACGAGTCAAATAGGCTTCATTCAAATTTTCCAAATTTCTAGTTTTCTCACTAAATTATCAAGGAATTTGGTCATATATTATATTTTTTTTGCTCCTATGCTGAAAATTATATTGAAAATAAAAATTAAATGCAGGAGATTCGAACAGGAATAAATTTGTTTTATGTTTTTTTTACAAAATGAAAATAAAAAGGAACAGGAAACAAATTCCAATTCAACGTTTGAATGCATTTTTATTGTTTTGCGAATTTTTTTTTTGGTTTTTTGTTTTAACTATACGATAAAATTTTGGGGGAAAGTAAATTGCAAAAAGTAGAAAAAGTGAAAACAAAAAATGTGTCCCGTAGATAATCAAATGTTCAGTTGTGCGACAGTGTATAATTTATAATATTGCACAATATTTGAAACAGGTATGAAAGAAAAATTGGAAATTTACAAAAGAAAATAATGAAAAAATTATTGCAAATTTTTTTTTAAATTTTTGAGTATTCAATTTTTATTCCTTAATAAGAGAGCGTAGGGAAGTGCAAATATTTTACTATTTTTTTCAAAGCGGGTAATTTAAAAAATGAAAAATATTTGAAATTCATGACATGAAATTGAGAATAAATTGTTAAAATATTTTTATTTTTAGGGGAGGAAGTTTGTGTTTAAGAATTGCAATAGAAGATTTGAACCGCCACTCAATCCGGAGAAAAGTAAATTGAAATCCGGAACAGTTGAAACACAATTATTGAGTCAAATTTTTAGCAATACTTCTAGTTCTTAATATAATATATTTGACATATTCAAGTTCGAAACTCTTCAAGGCGAAGCTGCTCAGTCACTGTGTTTTTGTTCTCAAACGGTTAAAAAGAACTATAAATTATGATACCATGTAAATTTGAAATGAACCGCTGAAGTATTCCTCACTGTTGCTCAGTGCTCGAATAAATATTGAAAATTTTCAAAAAATTCGAAGAAATTGCAAATAGCTAAAATATTAGATGGGAAAAATATCTTTTCAGTATAAAAGAGATAAAATGAAATACAGAAATTGTAAAATTGTATGATTACATACCAACATTTTCGACATTTTTCAGGTCTCGTCTCAGATATTTCAAGTAATTCGACATTAGTTGTTTAAAATATTTAACTTTATTTTGTCTTTGAATTCGAAAATCTCGTTTTTGTGTAAATTTAAATTTATAAAAATAAAAATTCATTTCTTTTCAATTCCGGAAGAATTTCGCGCGCCAAATTCGTCACAGTTCCTACCAATTTTTTTTAATGCCGACAACAAAAGATTTTTCGTTTTGCTTTTTTATATTTTAGGTTTTTAATAAAAAAAAAAAAACAAAAATCCTAAAATGTCATCTTTCAATATTGTTTGTTGTTGGTAAATATAGGGAGGTATTCAGTTATAGTCAGCTAGTGTACCGAAAATATAATTTTATCAGGACAATAAATTTTTTGGTAGTGAACTACAAAACTTTTTATTTTTCTCGTTTTCTTTCATCTTTTTTATTTTGTGTAGCAAAAAATAAGGTATAAAAAATGGAAAGGATGAAATTTAGAATTGAAAAAGATAGAAAGAGATGAAAAACAGGATTTAAATACGCACGACAAGTTAACAAAAAATAAAAAACGAATTGAAGTGAATCAGTATGACTTAATGTCTGACGGTGAAAAAAAAATAAAGGATAATATTGGATAAAGGAATAAATAATATTGAAAAATAAAACACGGAATAATACAATAGTTATCACAATCAACTATAAGGGTAGATATAAAATTTTTAGTATTGCAACTGTTTGATTGTTTATTTTTATTCAATAGGTTTACATTCAAGCCCGAAAACATGCAACCGTATGATCGCATGCAGTTAAGCAATCAAACAGCTTTTCTTACAAACTGATTGCAATTTTTAGCTAGCGCACTCGATTTGAATTTAAGCAATAGTTTAATTGTTCAGATGTGTGCGCAAAGATTTTGTTTTAATCAAGCAATGATTGCAAAACTAAAAATCACATGTCTTCATGAGCCCTAACACAACGTTTCTATTTCAAACATTGTTCATACAATCACAAATTTTGTTGTATCGGGTAGAAACTTAATAGAAGTTTATGCAAATACTGCTTGTTAAAATTCATTGCTTATATACAACTAAACTATCGTGTCAACACAAATAGATTGTGTCAATTAAAATTGCAATTAGTTAAAGTTTAGATTTGCTAGAAAATGAAATATGTGTGATTGCTTGATATGACAGATTCATACAGTTACACGTCATTTCGAAAGGAAATGATAAAATTTTAAGGGAATTAAATTTTTGGAAACTAACTGTTATTTGAAATATTGTCCGATCAGGATGTTATGAATCATAATATGAATTTAGGATGTAAACTGTATATCTTTATGTCTGTTAAAATTGCACAAAGCAAAAATTATCGCCAGGTAGCTGCCATATAAATAAAATTTTAAATAAAAAAAATGTATTGAAAAAGGACGAAATCAAAATACACGGAACTGGTTATTTCTTCCTTTTTTATTTCATTTTTTGTTCCTAGTTTGTAGTTGTGAATTCAGGATATTTTTTATAATAATTTATACAAAAACCAAAAAAAAAAAACCCCTAAAAAATCTACTTTGTTTTAAGCGCTGAATATTTTAACTTTTTATATTTTAGTACCCCAATTTTTTAAGTTAAACAAGAAAGGACCCGATTAATTTTTAATGAGAGATGTTATAGGCGGATATGAGAATATAGTGTTTTGCAAATTTTTTCAAATTGAAGGAGTTCAGGTGATATTAATGTGAATTTGCACAATTTAAAAATTCTCTTTATGAATTTATTTTTTGTAATGCAAAGGATATTGCAAATTATAAGAGTATTCATGGTTGATCTCGCATTTTTACAATTTTATTTAAATTCGAAACAACTTTATTTTTTTTAATTATATAATGTGAAATGAAAATCTTTACAAATTGGTGAAATGTTGTTACCTTTTTCACAGATTCTGAGAAAATAGTGATAAATATCACCGCATGTATATATTTTGTTTGATCTACCAATTTTATCTGCCAGGCGACACAAATAATTTTGTAAAGTATACTTTCTCGGTATTAAGGAACTTGCAACCAATTCTTTGACGAATATCTCCAAATATGTTTACAGTATGAAGGTCAGAAGGCGGATTGTTCCCATACCTATGTATGTGTCTAGCAAAATATTATTTTTTTTTTAATTTTGGCTATTAATTCAAATATTATCCTAATATGCATAAAATCTCCTTTGATAATAAAATTTTTTTTAATAAAGATAATTATTGTCCTTTGATGCTCTCTATATACAATGCTTTTAGTTAAAATTCTTACCTGACCTAGGATATCATTGTTTTGAAGATTATTTTTGCAAGATCCTTTTACAAAATTTTTTCTCCTATTTTATGTAGTTTTATTTTTTCTTCAGTTATGTCATAATCCTTCAGTATAGGTATAATAATGAAAACTTATAATAGTTTTGTATTGAGAGTAAAAGACCTGGTCTGGGATTGTTTCTTGTTTACATATATATATATATTTTTAAATTCTAACGGAAATACTGATTTTCCTATTCTTCTTATGAAAACCTTACGTATAAATAAAATGTATGTGTGTACATACAATAATTCTATACAGTTATATGTCCTGTTGATGACCTTTTGATATCTTTGGGTCATTAATTTTCTTTAAAAGGACTTTAAAATTTAAAATAAAATGGCGTTTGTGCCGTTATGAGAATAAAAGTTTCTTCTATGCCTGTAAATTACGTAACATTTTTTTTTATTAAAAATATTGTTTAAATTCATGAGTCTTTTGGGACTAGCTTTATAATGATATATGGATTGTATGTCCTATATGAGAATGATGATTTTTGATAGATTTGTTTTGATATTGTGGTTTACTGACATTTTTACTGGATTTTTTTATTCTATATTTATTTTTTTTTATTTTTCTTCCAGTTTTAGATCCTTTCTCATAAAAGGATATCCCGGAATGAAGAGTATGATGTGATTATTTTTTTGTGGCCCATGATATTGCATTTGCATCATTCATTTTTTTTTTTTTTTAAAAAGGTATGTTGAAACAAGAAATTTTAAAATAAATTTTTCGGGTTCATAAGATTTTAATAAAAACAATGGGAATGGGTATAGATTTAAAATTATGCTAATCATTTAATTTATTACTTAGACATAGGTAATGTTTACTTAGAATGAAAATAATATCCTGGCTTTTGATTCCATCATACAGAAGTTAGTAAATAAAATTTAAAATCTATGCTGTGGTGTAGAAAACAGTTGGGAAACCAGAAATTTCTGAATGAAGATTTTAACGGAAGTTTAAGAATTTAGAAGAATAAATAAGCAAGGGTTTATTTAAATTTGAATTTGTACCGTGGGAGAGAAAATTGTAAGTAATGTAGGAATGAGAATTGTAAAATATAGAAATTTAATGTGTTTAACCAAAAATTAAATATTTTATTTATTCGGGAAACCTGATATTTTTATTGGTGGTGGTATATTGAAAATTTGTGCTAGAAATTATTACAATTGAAGCTCTATATCTTTGTTTTGACATGTTTATAGGATAAAATATCCTTTGAATGAGAGTTCTAGAATCAATCCAAGAATTAATTCGGAACAACATTGAAAATTTGATTTTGATCTATAGTTGTAGAATAAAATTTTAATTAAAATTAAGTTCCATAGTTTACTTTGAGATGAGAAGAAGAGAAAGAAAGCTATGAAATCTTACAATTGGATTGGATATTTGCGTTTTCAATGACTTCTTTATTTTTGTTTTTTTGGACTACCATAGAGGAATTAATCTTGGCTGCATTTGTGTATGTGCTTCAATTAGCTATATATAAGCTTTAAGTTAATTCTCTAGCAAGTTAAGCAGGTATTCACTTCACATAAATTCAAAGAAAATTTCCATACAAAATTGTAGATCGGGTTTAAATACAACCCTCTTATTCTTGATGCATATAGTTCAACAAAAAACTTCAACAGCGATTGTTTTGTACCTGAAATTCCAATTTAAGCGTATTCGTTGTTCTATATGGAAGACAAAATGTTCTCATATAAATGCAATCCTGCGTTTCATTACAACAAAAAAAAATTTTTAATCTAATATCTCAAATAACAGAAGAAAATTTCTTTTTCATTTTAAAAATTTGAACCATTATTCTTTTCAAATCTTGGATTCAATTTTACATGTTCTTCTTCCCTTCACTTATTTATTTTGTGTTTTTTTTTTTTAACAAATTATTTTTCTTTTTATGCAATCCTAGATTTTTCTCTTTCTTTTGTCTATAATTTACTCTTCTTTTTAATATTAATCATAGATCCTAGATCCTATACATGTATTTAATTTCCAAGGACAATGGCGAGATAATAAGAAAAAAAAGAAAAAGAAAAAAGATTCGCATTGCAAAGATTTGGCATAGCGAAAAAATAGAAAACAAGAATAAATTTTATACGCTTTGAAATAGAATTTTTTTGTTTCACTATATGAAAACCTTTGTCTTGTCTATATATATATATACGCAATATTTTATATGTATATAAGAAAGGAATATTATCATTTTGATATCCTTGATCATGAGAAAAATGATCCGATAGCAAGGATAATAATGTAGCTAAAAGAACAATGAACAACAATTTAAAAAGCAACAAAGAAAGTAAGAAAAAAATAATACGAAAGAAAAATATTGAGGATTCTCCAATTGCATGTGCGAATAGAAAAACAAGAGGGAAAATCGTTAATATTAAATGTAAAATTTGTTAAAATAAAAAAAAAAATAAAAAATATCGTTTTGCTTAAAATTTCTTTTGTTTGAAATTGGCGTAATACAAAATTTTTTTATCTATTATGATAATAAAAAAAAAAAAACAATTTGTATGACCAAGATCATTTCTTAATGAATTTCGTACAAAATGTAGTTAAAAAAATTTTTAATTCAGTTTGTCTGTTACTTAGATCATAGATTTTAGTTGTAAATGCAATAGTTGCTCAATTACGGTCTGTGGATCACGGAGTAGTGGTAACAAAATAACACATTTGTAGTAATTGGTGCGTGGCGGACTTACTGCACCGGCCACACCAACCAGCTAACCAAAAAAACGTAGCGACACTGAAATGATCTTCAAAAAAAGAAATATTGAAAAAATCTTCTTCGAATACCAAACTCTCACATACAAAATAGCTCACATTGAAAATTTTAGGCAAGCTTTTCTAAATTTGTAATTTTTTAATTAAAAAATTGTTGAATTTCAGCCTATTTTGTTTTTTTCTCTAACAAAATTTAATCAAGGAGCAGCCCCAGATTTGAAAATTAAATTGAATGAAATTCGCAATAATTTGTGGTAATTTTAGTTACGGACTTAAAATTTTTCTTTTAAGATTAAATAAAATGCGGGTACGAATAACCTTTTCTTGATTTTACTGTAAATGCTTTTTTTTCATTATTATTTTCAAGAATTGCAATAATATAAAATTTCTTTAATTACATTCAATTATTAAACCTGTTATCTAATGTTATTAAGTAAAATATTTGTAAAATTTTTAATGATTAATTTTTAAGTATTTCTAGAATGTAGATAAAATGAGGATTAATTACAAAACGATGTCTTAGGTTTACTAATTCAAATTTAGAAAAAAATTTACGTGATGCCCTTTTCCGAGCGTTACTGAATAGTAAACTGTTTTAAAAAAGTGTTTTATAATTTGGAATACCATCAGAATATCTGCAGTTTCATATTCCTTTTCGGGCAACTATCAGTTTTGAAAATAATTCAAGAAAACGTTGGTAAACTTTCTTAAGGTCACAAAATATTTAACTTTCAATTATTTTTGAAAATTTTAATTGTAATTTTATGGCATATTAAAATAAATTTTTTAATTTTTTTAAGAAAATATTTGCAGAATAGACAGAGAAAGTCGTGAGAAATTTTTAATTCTTAATTTATATTGTTCGCATATTTTTGCAAAAGCCTGGCTCAATTTTTTAGCAATGCCCTAATTATTTTCATAAGTTTTTAAAATCAAATAATAAATGATTGAACTAAAAAAGAATAATGAAAGTTAAAATCATCATCTGAAGGGTGCGCTATTATTAAGACAAGCAAGGAAGAAATTAAATCTTTCCGTATTTCATTTTAATAACTTTGAATATCAAATTGAATGGTTATTTGATCATCTGATTTCACCTTTTTTAAAAGGTTTTCTTTTCTTTTTTCTCCTTCTTCTTCGAATTTGATTATTGATCCTAGATCAATAAATTCAAATCTTTTCCTTTCATAATTATTAATAAACCGTTAAATGAGATCATAATGGAATAGTCTATGATGGGAAAGAAAAGAATTTTTCGATTGTATTTTGTTGCTTTCAAATGTAATAAAAGTATGTTATAAAATTCTCGCTACGACCGAAATGTTATAAAGATCTTGCATTAAAATTTGCTTTGTTCAATGTATAAATTTGGATTAATTTGATAAATTAGACCGAAATGATAAAGTTGGATGACGAAATGAAGACTTCCTAGGTTCATAATTAAGTTGCTACTACTAAATTTTAATAAGATATAAGACCAAGCAACAGCAATGGATAAAAGAAAATTCTCATAAGACAGTGTTCTGTTTTTAGAGTTGTCAGCTCATCCTGTAAGACTGCATGCTTTCTCTTTATATTCACAATAATTTTGTGTTCTAGTGAAGTCAGTTGTCGGGTGGTTCAATTACGTTACTCAAAAGAAAACTTTTGAGACAATGACATTATTCCCTAGACCAATGACCGTGTACACAAAAAGTAAGCATCCTATATTTATAAGGTGTAATCCTATATTAATAGGGTACATGAAAATAAAATAAAATCTAAAATATCATATTTAAGATTCGTAACGGTACAGTTACAAAAAATGCCCGTGAAAATGCACTAAAAAAAAAATAGAGCATTAAAAAAACACAAATAAAATTTTCATAAAATTTTTATCTCTTGTCTTCTTTTATACGCCGGGATTCGATTGCATAATTCAGTTTTCTTGTTGTTATTCTTATTGTTTTCTTTCATTTTATTATAAAGGATAATAAAAGATGTCGATGCATCGTCGTCAAATTTATTTATCTAGGAAAAGTAAAAAAACAAACCGAAAAAAATTAAGTGTTTTTTGTTTTGCAAAAAAAAAAAATTATATTAAAAAAGGAATTTTAACAGGCGTTGACATTATCGTGTGCATTGTAATACAGAGCGCTTCTTAAATTTTGTTGATATAAAATGAACAGTTATATAATATCGAATTCTATGAATTTAACTGTAAAATTTATGTTTTATTAATACATTTTTATATTGTGTAAATGTGTATATCGCATGAGTTGTCTATTTTTATAGAATTATAATTGCATATTTTCAATTTTTAATAATTCACTTTTTATTTTACATTAACGGTTTATTTATTCATTCTTGGAATACTTCCTGATCAATTGTGAATTATTGCAACTGGGTTTGGTTTTATATTAATAAAATAACTGTAAATAAGGATTAATATTTATTTTTATATTTTTGTTTTGAATTTTATCGAGAACGATAGTTAAAGGTGTTTTTTTTTCCATAAATTTAAAGGTGATCAAATTTTTTCTGAATATTCGAGAAAAGAGGAAAAGTAGGGCACCTAGACTATATAATTATAATATTAAATTTTTTTTTTTCTGTTGTTGTATAGCCACACATATTATGTTTGAATAGGTGTAATTTATGATTGAGAGTTGGTTTTTTTTTTTTAAAAATTATGAATACTGAATGAATTGTAAGGAATTAAGGGTTAAATAGAGTGTTGTTGGTATTTGTTTGTTATTTGTAGCCTACCTCATATAAAATTATTATTATTATTATTATTTTATTGATTATTCATCTTTATTTGATGATAAAAAAACTCTAGATTATAAGTTTTTTTTTTAAATAATAATAGAACGTATGCCTGCGAAATAAAACAAGGAAGAGAAGAAAAAAACAGTGAAAAAGAAATAAAAGGAAAAGGTGTTTTTCAATATATAACGGGAATATTATGGAAAATGTTTTAATTTAATATTAAAATAAAAAGTAAATAAATCAATAAAATATTGAAAGGGGTTAATGAAATTCAGGAAAAGAAAAATTTGTTTGGGGTTTACTAACAAGGTGAGATTTTTGCTTTGTGCTGGGAACTTATGGATTTTATTTTCTAATTTTTATTATATTCAAAAATGATTGTGTTTATCAATAATTTTTTTAAATATTTAATTATAGATACTTCTGACTTTCTTAATTTGCTTTAAAGTTTTATTAATCTAAAATTGTTTTCATATTTTTGAGTAAATGGAATTATTGAAGAATATCAAGATATATGAGCTTTTAAAATAAAGAAACTTAGAAATAAAGTGTTACATTCTTAAATAACTTTAATTTATTATTTCAAATAGTTTGCAACACCATACTGACTTCTTTAAATCTGTACCTAAAAATTCAATTAAAAAATTTATGTTTTAGCTTAATTAATTTTTTACGTATATATCGAAAAAGGATGATCAAATATACAAAATGTATGTATAGCTCCAATTGTAATTTAATTTGTTGCTTCAAATTCAAATGTAATTGTCGTATAGAATTTTATAATAAATATAGGATATTGGAAATTTTCGATTCCAATACCCACTCCAAGTCAAAAAATTGCAAAACTTTCAAATTATGATTAAGTAGTTCTAATTGCAATTTGAGACTAAAAGTATTAAAGTAAGACATTAAATTTAAATTAATAATTTCTATTTCTAACAAAATGGAAATACATTCATATTATCCAATATTAACTTTGTACTTAAACGTAAAATTCTTGTTATATTTATAGTAAATAGTGAAGATCTGTTACACTAAATGCTATTAGTCTAACTTGAGTTTGGTGTGGTTTTATATTATAATTTCAGAATTTCATTGTAATAATTGTTATTGTAATAAATGTCTCATATAAAATTTGTATATGAGACATTTATTACAATAAACAGAAAATACAATTCTGTAATTATGCAAGTAACTCCTGTTAAATGCCTAATTTTTTTCTACTAAAACATTCTAAAAACTATGCTACATGCATATTAAATTATAAAAATTTTTGTTATATTATTAATCAACATGTTTTATTTATTTTATTATAGAAAAATAAAACATAATATGTATATAAAAATATTTTAATTATTTTTTGAAAAATAATAAATTTAATTTGTTTATTATTTTGTATAAAAAAAAATCCTTGTTTTCTTCTTTAAAAAATAAAAGTTTTCTTAAATTATTAAATTTACATTATTTCAAATATTTATTTATTCTAGTTATATAAATTATTTTTTTTTTGTTATAAATTTAAAATTTTAGTATCAAAAATATTTTAAGATTGAAATCCTTATTTATAATTTTCTAAAATAAATATATTTAATTTAATAACTATATACTCAATAAAATTTACAATATTAAAAGGCCTTTATTAAAAAACTATAATTATGTCTTTTTTCTCTATTTTAATTTAATTTCCAATATAAAAATGGCTATAATTTTTTGTATTAGATCTGTTTTTGTATTTGAATTTTTAAAATTAATTTTATTCAATATTATTTAACTAAATATAATTATGTATTATTTATTTTAAGAATAATTAACTATATTTATTAATTTTTGAATTTAATTAAATTTATATATAAAAAAAAATATTTCATAATTACAATGTTTATTTTGTAATTTTAAGCGCTTGTCTTTTATGAATGTTCAGTTTTCTTTGAATTAATTAATAAAAATAAATTTTATCTAAATTCACATGTTTGATTTGTAATTTCATTAATATTATTTTTTAATTATATTTTGCAATGTTTATGGAATTATTGAAGAATATCAAAATAGACTTAATTGTTTCCATTAATTTATTTAATTTTTATTACTTATATAAGTGCTTTAAAAGTTATTGAACTAAATTATTTGTTTAATTTAATATTATAATTTACAATTACAGTAGAATGTCTGTATAATGAATATTTCAAATATCGAAAATTTTCATTTACTGAAAGATTTCTTTAGCAGGTCTGTTATATCGCGAAATTTTTGTATTATGAACAGAAATTCCTTTTTTATTAGATTTCGAATGTTCATTATATAGAGATTCCACTGTATAGTTTTAAGGAATTTTATACATTATAATATGTTTTTGTATAAATCAAAATATAAAAGAAATTAACAAATTACAAAAGGTAATAAATTCATATCAATTTTCAATTTTCAAAAATTTAAAAACACAAAGGAATTTAATAATGAACAATCTTTGAATTCTTAGAATTAGAAATATAAAATGTACTAAAAATACCTTTTTATTTAATGAACTTAAATAATTTTTAAATGATATTTATAATTGGAACTCAATATACAAAAATATGTTAATACGTAATATGCAATAATTTTTATAATTTACAATTTTAAACTACATCAATTTAAATTATCGAAATATACAAAATCCGCAAAATTATTTTCTTCTCCAATAAATGGAAACGAAAAACAACAATTAACATTCATCATTTTTCGGTGTATTTGCTTCCCACCATTCAATTGCTTCCATCATATTTTCTTCAGATAAATCTCTTGGGTCAAGTATAACATTTCTTTCCAATTTAACTTTTTGAATTTTTAATTCATCACCTCTTCGATTTTTTATAGTTTCCGGTTCACATCTACTTTGATTTATAACACTATCAATTGTTTCATAAATATTTGAATCATTTCCGTTCGTTACCATTGTTGTTACTATTGTCTTTGAAAAATCATGATTAGAATCAAATTCATGACCATTTAATTGTGATGAATTTGTTATCAATTGTTCATCAATTATATGTGATTGTTGTAAATGTTGTGATGGCTCTAATTTTACTTTTAATAATTGCTGTTGCTGAGATTGTTGCTGACTTTCCTGTTGATATCTTTTTTGTTCCTGATTATGTAAATTTTGTAATTCCGCCAATAAATTACTTTGATTTTGTATTTGTTGTTGATGTCCGATAAGATGATTATGATCTATTATTGCTGTAAAATTATTATTGTTATTATTATTTTGCCCGCCATTTGTTATGTTTGGTATTGTTGTATAACTTATTCCACTCATATTACTACTACTGTGGCTGCTATATTGATCTGGTGATGGTATTAAAGCAGGTGTATTTTCACTAATACAATTAATCGTTAAGGGTGAAACCGATTGTTGTTCAACATGTTGATGATGTTGATGTTGATGATGAATTGGTTGTTGATTATCTGATGATGGTGATGAATATTCCGAAAGTTGTAATATTCTTTGTTGATTTAACATTGATGTTGTAAAAGGCATTGATGGTAATGGTAATTGTTGTTGCGATTCAATTTGTTGAATGTTTGCAGATGCATTGACCATAAGATCACTAATATCAAGAAAAGTGTTTTTTACATTTAAATTTGTTTTTGAATTAAAAATGTTAATATTAGTTGGATGAATATTCTCTTCATTTTCTAACATTTCTGGTGTTATAAGTTGATACGTGTTTGTACCAGGAATTCTTATATAATCTTGTCCATTAATAGTTGTAATATCGGGTAAATTTTCAGTATAATAAATTGTGTTTTCATCTTGATCATACAAATTACCACTGCCATCGTCGAATGAAGAACCTAAACGATTTTCAGGGGAATCATGATTTATAGATGGTGAAGGTGTATTCGAATTTTCAAGTTTTATCACAGAATTATCATTTTTATTTAAATTCAATTGTTGCGGTTGTTGGGCTATTGATGGTTGTGGTGGTGGGGTTAAACATTGCGGTGGTGATGATTCTGATAAATTGGTAACAAAATCACTTGTCGAATTAAATAATATATCATCATCAGATGGTAACGGGCTTAACATACCATCAGAACCAGCTGATGACATCATACTACTTGGATATTCAAAACCTAAAATTCTTTCTAAACTCCGGATATATTCAACTGCCATTCGTAAAGTTTCAACTTTACTTAATTTTTTATTATTACCCCGACCCCCCGTAGCTTCAAAAGCTTCTGCAACTTCATCAGGTATACGTTGCCGCAATGCTGCAAAGCCATTATTAACTTGTTTAACACGATTACGTTCACGTGCATTACGTCTGGCTACTGCTTGGGGCAATGGAGTTGATTTTCGGCCTCCAGTAACAACTGGTTGATTTGTTTTTGTATTTGTACCACAAATTTTTGTTGTTGCATTATTTGTATTATTTGTTGACTTTTCGGAATTTGGAGATGTTTTTATTTTTTCATTATTTTTCGAATTAATTTGATTCAACTGATTTGAAGGATTGACTGTATTATCTTGTTTTACTGCAAAATTGGCTGATGTTGAATTCAAAGGCACTGTAATAGGGCTAGTATTGATTGTATTTGTTGTAGAAGTTGTTGAAATTATTCCACTTGTTACATTACTTGTAACATTTATTGGTAATTTTGTAGTTGTTGTAACATTTGATGTATTTATAATATCAGATAATGGCATTGTGGTTATTGTTACATTCTTCAATGGTCCTGTTATTCCTGATGATTGGTTACTAGATCCAGTTATTGTCATTAATTTTTGCTTTTTAATTGGTGGTTGTTTAATTGTTGAATCATTAATTGTTATTTGTTGATTTTCAATATTATGATTTGGTGGTTCTTTTAATGGTGTTAATTTTTGTTTAGTTCTCATTACAACAACATCAGTTCCGATCATACCAAAGCTTTCAATATTTGTTAAATTAATTATTTTATTTGGTTTATTATTATTTTTATTAATTGTATTATAATTGATATGTTTATCTGGTGTTGTTGTATTAATAATGGCTGGAGTTTGGTTTAAAGCTTTATTTAAAAAATTTTTATTTAACTTCAAACCATCTGGTAAAGTATATGTTAAAACTCCAATTGTTGCCATTTGAATTTCAAATACAAAATTCAAAATAATAAAATTACTTATATTTAAAATGTTTTATTGTGATTTTTTTTTTCTAAAATTTTGTTAGTCCATAAGTAAAGTTGTATATTAAAATTATTTAGAATATTAAGTCTAGATCACTTTTTATATTTTGATTTCACTATATAAATAAATTCTAATTCAGTTCAAGAATCACTTGATTATTAAAGTTAGTCTTAAGTTTTCATTCATTTTTATTTAATAACTATTTTTAATTTTTTTTACTTAATTTAATTAAAACACAATTTATTGTCCTTTGTTTCCTATACTATGCTTAACTATAATATATCCAAAATTATCCGTTATAATATTTTAGTTTTTGTTATTTTTTTTTCCAATACAATATAAAAATAAATATCTTGTGGTTTCTTTTAAACTATTTTGATGTCTGAAACATCCTTGTATAGGACGATTTTATAGGAGCAGATGGTAAATTGAATATGTTGCACAATATATACAGACATTTATAATTTTTTTTTTTTATAATAGGTGTATAAAATGTGTGTATTCTTTATTATAGTTTTCTTTTAGTGAATTTATTTTATTATTATTTTTTTTTTGTCGAAAATATTTTTTCAATTCCGTGTCGCGTGCCCAATGTCTTGCAATGAAATGAATAACGATCGAAGTACCGATATACATTAAAGGTGCAACGAACGGCATCAGAACATTTCCATTTTATGTTGTTGTTCTTGTTATTTTTTTTTTTTTTGATTAAACGTACGTAACAAATAACATTAAAAGCAAAAAAAATATATAAAATTGGAGAAAATATACTACATATTTTTGATTACATATTTACATTTTAAAAATTATACATAAATATACACACAAACATACATTTTTATATTATAATGTTAAACTTGCATATTACACATTTGTACTTTTGTATAAAACGAATGTATCCTTTATTATTGTTATTATTGTTAGTCTCTACTACTCTTTTAGGTGAACGTATATAGAAAATAATGAATAGATGACTTCTATACTACAATATATATTGTATTTATGTATATAAATTGTTGTAAATTAAAAGCATTATAATTATATATTTCGGTTATTTTCTTTGGAAAATCATCTTCTCTGTATTTGTAAATTTATTGGAAAGTTTAACTTTTAAGTACTACATTTTGTATAAGCACACACTATAATTAAATTATTGTATGAATGTATATGGTATGAAATATACATATAAAATAGGAGTCAATGATATTCACCCATAGTATATATGTGCACTCATACATTTTAATAACATGTACATGAAGTAATATTGCGCGCTTTATTGCAAATTCTGAGGTACAGAGTATCTAAATAGAAATAAAAGTTAAACTAACATATCGGTTATAACTAAATATGGTTATGTTGCGAGAATTTTGGCATTTGATTTTATAATTTATTAAAAAAAAATTTATTAAATTAGGTATAATATTAAAAATGGTATTGAAAAAAAATTTCAAATAAATTTTAATTAGATCATGTGTTTCAAATGATGAACTAGATTGTGTAGACTCCAGGCAGACCCAGTGGTCAGCAAA
Organism: Condylostylus longicornis; assembly: GCF_029603195.1. Classification (NCBI taxonomy): domain Eukaryota; kingdom Metazoa; phylum Arthropoda; class Insecta; order Diptera; family Dolichopodidae; genus Condylostylus; species Condylostylus longicornis. The sequence goes on from NW_026577982.1 coordinate 13,193,073, forward strand.
AGTAGAATCCAGGCCGATCAGATGAAACTAAAAATATACTTGATTCAACAGGAACTGGTTTGTAAACTGAATTTAGACAATCAAGCAACTTCGAATATAGCTTTGAACACCCAAAACTATCACGTGTTTTATTTAGTCTGCTTTTATATTATAAAAAAATATCATAAACTGCATTATTTCTTTTATTCAATAGTTTATTTTTCCGATAAAATGTTTCCACAATGCATTTTCGTTCGTGTTCAATATTTTTTTTCCAAATAAACCTCTGCATTGTCCTTCTTTTTCCTTAAATCTTCTTTAGGTGTATAGTATGATTTCGGTTCTAAATTTTTCTTCTTTGTGGAAGGCATTCATTCAGTACATTTTCTTTAATGATTTTATTGCAGATTATAAGTGAGATGTTGTTTTCATTCAGAATGTCACAATCGACAGCCCAAAACTCTTGTTGACAGATTTTTTTACATGTTGTAATAAGCTCTTTTCTATCTGAAAGAATTTCAAAGAAGAATTTTAGTTTTTTTTGAAAAATTATCAAGTTTTAGGCGCTTTAATTAAAAAGCATATTTTTCTCTAGAAATTTATTTAATTTAAATTTTGGATTGATGAACACCCTGTAGCTCAAATTACAAACTAATTTTTCATTTCTTATTACATATATTTTGTATAAATACATAATAATACAGAAATGTGTTATATAAAATGACAATCCATATATGCACACACATATTTTGTGTAGTATTACAAAAGTACAAAAAAACATAATAATAATAATAATAAAAAGGATATTGAATTTATTGCGTGCGCCCTTAAAAATATTGTTACCCTCCAGTGGTTTTAAAACAAAATTTTATACATAGAAAATTTTTTTTTTTATTTTTATTCTGCTTTTTGTCATTTTTTCTTATTTCTTTGGAATAAAATTTGTTTATGTGTTATGTATTTAAAGGAAATTCTAAAACCATAATAATTTTCTGTACCTTTTAATTATATATTTACGTATTACAGTAGAAATAATAGACTGATCGAGCCGAAGGGGAGGAATATATAAATAGGAGAAAACTAAAAAAATTTTTTTCGATGTGTGTTTGAAGTTATATACAAAATAATATTCTCCCCTTATTTAATATACTTAAAATAAATAATATTATATATTGTATAACAATAACGTACAAAATTATAATAGGGTGTTTAAAAAAGAAAAAAAATATACGGTATGTACCAAAATATTCTTTAAATCGTAAAGATTTTCGAAAAAATTTTGAACTCAATTTAGTTTTCTTTAATGATTTAGTTGTAGATCTGGTAGAGTTATTACAAATAAGGATTGATTTTATGGACACACAAACAAGAAACCTCATGAATTAAATTAAAAATCTTTAAATTATATCGCAAATTATCATAGATTACTAGGAGTAAAAACTAAATAGTTGACCGAGAATTTGTATACTTTTTAGTCCACAGATAGCGGATATCTTTCCAGAAGAACAATATGAATTTCCAACAATTGAAAAACCATAGCTGCCGCTTTAGTTGCAAATAATTAGTGATGCCTCCGAATTGTTGTTCAGTTTCTAGTTTTCTTTATTATTGTATCCTCAATTTCATTTTACGACTTGTTATGTGTGATATCTTATTTCGAAAGTAGCATTATGAATGATAAGGAACAATTTTGAGAACAGAAGACTACACTTCTTTTAAATCTGAATAAAATTGTTTGCAAATTCGTTACCTTGTCTTAATTACGAAAATCGCATTCAATTTTGAATATGAGTTGGTTTTTTTTTTCGTTGAATTTCCAGCTCTGCCGCAAAAGCTTAAAATAAATACAAAAGTACTGTAATTAAAGTATATGAAAAGGAATCAACTAATACATTTAAAAATTTTTTACACATTCATATATCACAAAAAAAAAAAAATCATATGAACACCAAGTAAAAATTTTAACCGTTTTTCGTTTTGTTTCCAACATAATAAAAAGGGGTTGGAAAGTTATTTACTTTTCGCCTTTATTTTCTAAAAAAAATTTCAATGTATTTGAATTTTTATATACATATATATTGAAAAGTCCTTCAATTCAAATCTCAAATTACAAATACATTAACAAAAACTTTTGTTGCTTGTAGAGAAGTCAACTATCATTTTTATATCCGTTTTAGTCCTTGTTGAGTTCAGACAACAAATTTTTTTTCAATAAGCTCAACATTTTATAAATTTAGTTATTTCGGATTCTTTTTATAATATTAATATTATTATAAAAAAGAGAATATTAATAAGAAAAGGGGTGAATATTATTTTCTCTGATATTTTTTTCATTTTTGGTTTTTACCTTGGGCTTACGTTGATTTCAATAAAAACAGGTATTCGCAAATATAATTTGAATTATTATTTATTCGACTCCCTTCTTTATACAGCATATATAGGGATTTGTTTTTTGTTGTTTTTATATTTTTCCAAAAATATTTTAAGCATACTAAATAATAATTATGAAAATAAATATTAAATTCAATAGGAAATCTGCGGTTTTTTTTTAAGGAGTGCTTTGCAAATTAAGGAAGTCTTATTCATGGTATAGAAAGTGAGAACATGTTTCCTATTACAAAGTGATTTATTAGTATATGAAATTCATAAAGTAAAATTTCCAGAACAAAATTTTTAATAAATTTAAAGTTTTGGATTAGAATTTTGAAATAAATTAGCTTTAATATTTCTGGGCTTTATTATTTAAGGTTTCTCTAAAAATTTCAAATTCCCAAAAGTTGATTAAAAACTTACATAAAATATACAGAAAATTTGAAGAAAATTAAATCGAATTCAGTTAGCAAATATTTTTCGACCTAAAATCTACGTTATGGAAAACTGTTAAGATTAAAATGGAACTTTGAAATTGTTTGAATCAATTACCATTCTAATGGTGTGAAATATGCAATCATGCATATGTTGACTGATCAAGGAAATGTAAAATCTGCAGATTTAAGCCAATGATGTTTAATAGCTTATTAACTACACATTTTTCAGTCCTTTGGGTATTTAATTAAGAAATTGAATTTTCCCGGCAATTTCAAGTACATATTCGTAATACATTAAATTGTTTTTGAATCAAGTTTTCAATGTTGGAGTTCGGATAAATTACATAATTGTACATTTTCGCGTATGATAAAAATTAACACATGAAACTTAATTTTTGAAATTCATCAATAATTGACTCGGACTCAACAATCAAACAGATGGTTTCAGCAGAAAATATTAAAAGTTTGGATTTGGCTGAAATAAAAACTTCTAGATTTACTAAACTAAATAGAATTGAAAATACTAAATTTTTAGATTTTTAAGGAATTTCTAACATTTAGCGCACGTGTTTACTATTAGTACTACATAAATATTTATTTTTTTTTAATAAATGTTGATTAAAAGATTACATAGAAAAACCTGTTTAAAATCACGGGCTACATTGTTTTATGCTAAATTAACAATAATTAATATAAAACAATGCTTGCTTGCAATAACTAATAGTTCTGGTTTACCCATTTTAACTCGTTAATGCACTTTATTTAATTAAAAGACCGATTCATCAAAAAAAAACTTGCTTTCTCATTCAATTCGCACTTATTTTAGACAAAAAAAATTCAAAAATCCAACCTGGACGTGCACTAAAATCCTTTTTTTTTTGTAAACGAAGGGTGAATTTTCATAGTAATAACATTGTATAAGTTAAAAAAAAATATCAGAATAATAAGAAAATAATGTTGCTAGTTTGAAAATAAAATTACTTATTTAATTTTTCATGTTCTTCTGCCATGGGGGATGAAAATTCACGTGTATATTTGTGCATGTTTGTATTTTTTCACAATTTTTATTGTTATTATTCTAAAAATCAAAAACAAATCATTAAAAATGAACACGATCCTGCTGCACATATGTGTGGTATTCAACAAATCGTAAATATGCGGGCAAATATTGAGAATGTATAAAATTGTGATTTGGAAAATAATGCGAATAAAACACAAATAACATTAAGCAGGAGGAGGGTAGATTTTTCTGTTAGTTTTCGTTGGAATTAAAAAAAAAAAGACAAAAAAAAAGTATTGTAATGATGATGAAAGCAATTATTTTTATTTCTTTGATATTTAAAGATTTTATATACATATATAAATAGTTAAACAACAGCCAACATATGAAACAAGGATAATTATCTATGAAATTTTTGAGTTATTATGTACATTTGTACACTGAACGACTGAATCGTAAAAAAGAAACACCATGATTTTTAATATTAAATTGATCGTGCCTGCTTTATTTGTATTGTAATGCGTGCATGCACATTGATTTAAAATTTAATTTTAATGTTTAGGATCATTTCGAGATATTAAAGGATCCAAGTAGACGCGTGTATGTAATCGTATACGTAATTATGTAATATTTTACAAAAATAATAGCCGTATGTTGTAGAATTTTTTTTTAATTTTACATTAAAAATTAAATAATAAAAGCAATAAATTCTGTATGGTTTTTCAATAAATTCAATTATATTTTAAAAGGATATTGTTATGAATTGGCTAATGTTTTTTTTGTTTTGATATTGCGTTTTAAAAGAATGCGTATATTTTTGATATTTAAAATTGATAACTTTAAAATTGTAAAATTTTTGGTTGGTTGGAATTTTATTTAAACATTTTTCAGTATAGTTTGGAAATTTTATAAGTTTTGAAATGAGAATAGAAAAAAAGCGTTCAAAATTTAATGAATTTTTCTTTGCAATTAATTTTCAAAATGATATGTTTGGTAATTAGTAGGAAAAACGATTGATATATGTTGAATATTTTAGTGAGTTAATTGTATTTTTTAAAATTTTAAAGCAAAAAAATCAATTATAGATTGTAGATTTTTAAGGGAATCGAGTGGGACAAGTGCACATCACCGTCCGGGCAAATGCAACCATTTACGTATAAAGTCGCACATTTAGGAAACTCCACCCAAAACAATTGCGACACGAGACAACAAATATTGGACAGTTGAAAAAGATATGAATGCGGTTTCGTCACTGTCCCCACAAAATTTGCATATAGGAAATCCCGATTTTACAAATTTATGCAAGTGATATTTTACAAGGCAGTTCTCTCAACAAAGAAATTCGTAATAGTACGAGCCCGGGTTTTATCCATCCCAGGCAACTTCGAATCATAGGTAAGTACACCTGAAATAAAAAAAGAAATAGACAGTTAATTAACTTAAAATAAAGTATTTGCATAATGCAATGTTCTCAGGCTGCAAAATTTCCCCCTTTTGAGTCCTTAATTAAAAAAATATTGCAAATATTTATGTGGGAACTTATATTCTTGCAAATTGATATAAAAACATGTCGAATCTAACAATTGATTCACATAAATAAATAGGAAAACTATCAATTAAGGCTTGTCATGCAAAATTATTCTTTATTAAGTTATTTAACTTAAGATCGAAACATAATATTTGTTTCCAAAATATATGCATGAATACTTTTAAAATTGTTCCAGTCCAATAATTTTTTCATTTCTTAAAACTTTAAAGAATAGCTATAGCAGCTCAGTGAAATACCAAATGTTACTAGGTTTTTGTACTTAATTTGCAAAATTGCGAATTTCTGAAGAAATTTGTTAGGAAAAATGCAAAAGAATCGAAACTATAAAGTAAATTGAAGTCAATTTATTCATTTTTGTCCCAGATGCTTTTAAAATTTACACACATATGTGCATTTCTCAAAAACCCACTTTATTAAAAAAAGAAAAACAAAAATTAATTTAATTTAACTTTATCATCAGAGAGCTAGCTGATGAGCACTCAATAATATAAAATATTTTAAGTTTTCAATAGTACAATGCTTTACACACTTATTCAATCTAAATATTTACCTAAAATTCCACTTAAAATTTTAGAAGAAAAAAACTGCCAACATAAGTACGGTGTATTTTACTTTGCAATCTAATATATATAGGTAACCTTATATGAGTGAGGATATTTTCGGGATGAAATTTGAAAAAAAAAAACCAAAATAAAAAATTTCTATTTTTAAAAATTCTATTCATTCATCCATCTATATTTAGAGACGAGCTATATATAATTAAGAATTGAAATGAAAAATGGATCCTTTGTATTATGGTACATAACATGATTTTATTTTAAGTATAGGAAGGATATATCCGTTATTTATACATTACAGCTATATTGTTGAAGTACTCGTTGTATTTTTCTTAATATTTTTTTGCTTCTGTTATTCATACATATACTGTTTTTAATACATTCAGTAGTTTTTACTACAATGCACAAATGTTCATCACTTCTATAAATATATATGTATAATATAGTACGCGCGATGCACTTGAATTGCACTTGAATTTATGACACTCAAAATAGCTCTGATTTCAAAACAAAGCTAATTCTAGAGATTCGAAATATTTTTAATTTTTGGGGTAGTTATATACTTTCATATACGCATACATTGATCTACATAGTATTTTGAAAATTAAAATTGAGACATGAAAAGAAAGTAGGAAAATTTATGAAAGAAGTAGTCCGGGAGTGCATTTCTTCTATGTAAAATTATGGAATTTGAGTATTGTAAGAAAACATGTGTTGGTGTTGCTTTATTGTACAAAATGTACCTAGAAGAAATTGTTACGAAACTAAATGGTCAAAGATTCGTCAAGAGAATGGCAAGTTATGTCCCTAAGAAAATCGTATGTTTAACAAAATTAATATGAGACGTCAAACGATGTCAAACTTTGTGAAACATTTTGTTAAATTTTAATGGATAATATTATTAGTTTTATTTATCAGTGAAAGAAATTTGTAATTGTAAAGCAAGCAATATTGACATATTTTAAAATATTAAGAATAATTTTCTTTCATTTATTTTGAATAACTCTTTAGTACGTTTGTTTACTAAAAGTTACTAAGAACATGCATATTTTCTGTGTGAGCAACAATAGGAAAAATAAAATTTTCGTTAACAACTTATATACAAAATCCTAAGATTTTATTCCTAAATCTTTGAACATAAAGATTATATTTCAAATATTTCAATAAAATATAAATCTACATAAAATTCTAATTTTTTTCCAAAATATAAAAATAATAAAAAAAATTCTTAGTATTTAAAAAATAAACGTGTAAATGACACTTTTAATTTTGGTAAAAGTGAAAAATTTCATGACTTTGCTGGTGGCATTTTTAAAGAAATTTTAAATTTTTGTGCAATATAAATAAATTTTTTAAAAGTATTTTTCAATTTCTTTGCTCTTCAATAGAACGCGCCTGATGTGTAGCAGCGATTAAGCGATCTTCATAAATTTTCATTTCATAATTTTTAAAATATCCAAAAATTTGACACAGATGTGTTTAAATCCAGTAGATTTAATGTAAAGCCGGATATAATTTAAATTTTCTTTGAGTTTTATAATTATTTTTTTTTTAATTTTGAGTAAATCTTAAAAGATTGTGGGGAAAAATAGGATAAGTACTAAGATAGACTTGAAATTTTCAATTTTTATGTTCTAAAACTGAATAAAAAAAATGTTAATCCAAAAACTTTTCCTCTCAGTAAAATTTCCTTACCATTTTGTTGGGACGATTGGGAAACTGGAAAATTTAGTCTTTGTTAAAAGACGGACCCTGAGCTATAAGTAAATTTATAATTACTATAATATATAAGTTAATGATTTCGACCAGTTATTCTGAATATTATGGCCATTTCCAAGATTTTTTTCAGGATCTAAGCCTTGGCAGGACCGGTTCCTTGAGGTCGTCTTCATCCTTACCAAATACAGCTACATTTAACAAATATCTAATTTCTTCAGAGTTGTTCTCATTGAACCCTGCTTTTTACATTCAGTTCTCATAGTGGCTTTCATTTCGAGTTTTAATAATAAGATCTAGAAAAAACATTAAAAAAATATCAATTCAGGTAAAAAAAATTTTAATTTTAAATTGTAATAAGAAACCACATGATTTTTGATGTCTGGCAATAAAATTGAAATATATTTTTATTTTAAATGTAGAAAATCTATACGATTTTTCAAGAAAATTATTTTGAAAAAGAAGAATATATTTAAATAAGAATATTATTAAGAAGCTGCCCTTAGATCCTTCTGAAATATCAAACCTTTTTTAAAGTGAAAATAAATTAAAATGAAAAAAGAAAGAAATTTCTTTTCCAAATCAAAAAAAATAAAAAAAAAATCCAAGAAACAATCATAAATCAAATGAATTTTCACCCGAAGAGAATTAAAATTAATTCATTTTTATGTATTCGAAACTGAGACTCGGAGAATTTACGGCGCATAAAATGCAACTAGAGAGTCAATAATGTGAAACATGTGTTTAAGAATCACGTACATTTTTAATTCATATTCAAGTTTTAGTAAAAGAAAACTGACTATGAAAAAAAAAAAATAATTTCATATCCTGAAAATTAAATTTTCTACTTTGAAAAAAAAAATATTTTTTTCATTATTCATTTTTTAAGTAATGGATCAAATTACAGAAGTAACAAGTTGTAAAATAATAATTGAAAATATAAAAAGAACTAGGGCTCTATTCCAATTAAATATTTAAATAATTATTTGTAGAAATTATATCAGGTTTTCATTTCCATATCAAAACTCATTTGTATGCAAATTCAAGAGAAAAAATTTTATTTTAATTAAAATTAATTTCTTAAGGGAAAATTGTATTTGCTTAATACCTAGGTAAATGCTATGGTACCTAAGTTATATACAAAACAATAAATTAAAATTTTAAATTATAATAAATTTTGTGTGTAAAATTAACATATTTCACCAACAATGTTAAGGTATTGCATAACTTGTAGAACCAGTATTAGAAATTTCGATGAAATATACAAGTACTATACAATAGTGTTGAACTACTATTGTTTAATAAACTATAAAATATGTTGAATTGAGGCAAATGTTAGTGATAATTTTGTGATGCATCTTAATAAATACGAGTAATTAATTACATGCCTATGGAAATACACATAATACATTGATATTTTTCTTCATTACACGCGAATAAATGAAGTCAGTGAACAACAATGCTAATTTGCAGAATAAAGACAGAATTTTGATAAAATGAAAACATTCTGTCAAGTGCTTTTTGGCATCATCCTTTATTTTTTCCACACACTAATAGAAACTCATCCCACTAAGAATACCGACTAAATCAAAAAAAGAGTATCTTCACAGTTTGTTTTTCTAAAGTGAATCAAAGATTTTTCGCACTCTTGACGGCAGGACTGCTATTAGTTTGGCCCGGCAAATTAGAATAGATCTAACATCTTATTTGACCCGAAAACAATTCAATTCAGTCTCCACCTGCTGTAAAGGAAAAAAAATTGTAAGAAATATGTAGTAAATAATTGCATTTTCAGGAAATATTGAAGTACGAATGTATATATACCTTCGAGTACCCCCTCGTATGTCGTTGCACAAACGAGGGATTGATGCGACGACTAGCAGATGGGTCAATCGGATGCTACAGGATAGGATTATTAAGTCCACCATAGCTGACGATATACTCTTCATCTCCGCTGCAAAAGGATGTCCGCAGGGCGGGGTTCTTTCGCCCCTCCTGTGGTCCATTGTAGTGGATGATCTAATAGCTGCTCTCAGGGGCTCCGGGGCGCGTGTCTGGGGATACGCTGACGATGTGGCCTTCGTCGTGCGGGGAAAATTTGAGAGCACTATTTCTGATCTTCTACAGCAAAATTTACGTGTTGTGGAAAGGTGGTGCAAAGGCGTTGAGTTAAATATAAATCCAAGCAAGAGCACTTTGGTCGCCTTCACCAGACGCAGAAGCAGGGACAGATTAACGAGCCCAATTCTGTTTGGTGAACGTATTAGTTACTCGAGGGAGGTGAAGTATCTGGGGGTAACCCTGGATGATCGTCTCTCTTGGAATACCCATATCGATAGAGTTATCGGGAGAGCTACGGCGGCCTTGTGGACGTGTAGGAGCTTCATCGGGGGGACCTGGGGAATTAGTCCCAGAATAGCACTGTGGCTATATACGGCCCTTGCTAGGCCCATCGTCACCTATGCGTCGATTGTATGGTGCCGTAAAGCTCAGCAGGCGGGTGTGCGGGCCAAGCTGGAAAAGCTACAGAGGCTGGCCTGCCTGGGAGTGACCGGGGCGATGCGGACGGCTCCCACCGCTGCATTGGAGGTGATGATCGGATTGCCGCCACTGCACCTCCATATATTGAAGGAAGCTCGGCTGGTGACTTACCGACTTCTCTCTGGCGAGGACGGGGCAGGGCTAAAGTTGGCCCACAGAACTCACAGAGACTTCATTGAGGGCGATCCGATTCTAAGGATAACCATGTCAGATACCTGTCTGCCGCGGTACAACTTCGACCACAAGTACAGGGTTCTGTTTCCTGATCGATGGACGTGGGATCGGGGTGGTCCGGTACTTAGGTCGGGTTCGAGCGTGTGGTATGCGGACGGATCCAAAACGGAGTCGGGTGTGGGCTCGGGCGTATACGGTGTCCGCCCGGACACGCGTGTATATGCAACCCTTGACCCGTATTGCACAGTGTTCCAGGCCGAAATACATGCAATAGAGATCTGTCTGAGAATCAATTTGGAAAGGGGGTATAGAAACCGCACCATCTATGTGTTCTCAGACAGCAGGGCTGCACTGCTGGCGCTCCGTTCAGCTCAGGTTACATCCAAGCTGGTCTGGAGCTGCCTTGCTGCACTTGTGGAATTGGCATCGGAAAACAGAGTGATGCTCATTTGGGTGCCGGGCCATAGTGGCCATGCGGGCAACGAAGTTGCCGATGAGTTGGCGCGGAGGGGATCTGGGGCTGCCTTTGTGCAGCCGCTGCCTTTCTGTGGTCTGCCTTCTTCCGCCGTGGGGGCCAGGCTTGCCTGCCTACTCGCGGCGGAATGCAGTCGTCACTGGCGGGACACGAAAGGGTGCCGTCATGCGAAGGTGTTTGTTCCGGCGTGCTCCGGCGGATTCGCTGCGGAGTTGCTGGGGATGAGCAGGAGCCGGGTTCGCACTATTGCGAATTTCTTCACGGGGCACTGCCCGGTGAAATACCACCTGCACAGGCTGGGGAAGTCGGGCTCCCCCCTGTGCAGATTTTGTGGGGGTGGCGATGAGACCGCCGTGCACATTCTCTGCGACTGTCCGGCACTGGCTGTTCGGCGCCGCAATTGTCTTGGACATGGGTCCCTAAGTGTTCGGGAACTATTGTCCAACTCCCTTAGGGATATCTCCGGCTTTGTGATTGGGACGGGGATATTATAGACGGGAGAGTGGGGTGGCTACAATAAGTCAAAAATGGCTGCGGTGGCTTGGGGGATGCTCCTGTCCCCACTCAGTTCCCTTAGAATCTACAATCTACCCCCTCGTATAATCACCAGGCTCATAACACGGGCCCAATATTTTTGCTTAAAATGACAATAAACTTTTCGTTTTAATTATAATATTTGCCTTATTTTTATTAATTATTTTAATTTTTATGAGGTTGAAAATTTGTGGCAGAATACATGTAACCGGTTTCGTATAAATTTCTACAACTATGAGAATCAATGCAGGAAAAGTTTCAAAAATTGTTTTCATACCAATTTTTAATTTATAAAAAAAAATTTACAATAAATTGCACCCAATAAATCAAAAATATTATTACATGCTATGGTAAGAATGGTTTTCTTTTTAATTTTATCTTGTAAAAGAAGGATTTTCTTTAATATTTCTTGAAAATAACTTGTTTCACATAAGTATATGTGGAAAACAAGTTTCTATTCCAAAATGTGAATCCAGCAAGTTAAGAAATGTATTAAAAATAGGGTTTGCATTCCATAAGAAATAATGACATTTTCTGTTTTCTTTAATAAAGGATTTAAAATCTAATTTAATATATTTCATTGATCCCCTTGCGTTCATAAACTATAAAAATCTTTTAATATTCAACTTTACTATAAATTTCCTTATACAAATCCATTGATAATCGAATGGAAAAAGAAATCTCCCTCCTGTTAATAAATATCAGAATGATCATATGAGCATATTATACCTATTACCTATATATAGTACTAGCAATCCAAAATAAGGATAATAAATTGTTAAAAAAATAAAATTGGAAAAAATTAAAATATGAGACTGGCATTCAAATGAACACGAGTGTGTACTTGTTACAATATAGTTGGAATTTTTGTTTTCTAGACGCGTTGCGCTGTTGTTTTATGCCTTAAATGTATGTTTTGTTTTTGATTCAAATTAAGAAAAAAATTTATTTATTCCTTTCCAATAAATCGTACGTCTGTCATCGCCTCTATTTAAAAAATTTCTAAATACTTTTAGATGTAGAAAGGTGAAATTTTGCAAGAAGCGATTCTTTTTCAAAAATATATTTCTCTAGAAGAAACTTTTTACTGATTTTTTTTCTAAAAAATTTAGCACTTCTAAAAGCGTTCTTTGACTACATATATACGTTTGAAACACAATTACTATAAATTTCGGAAAACTATAAAAATAGCGACCTCTTTCTTACTTTGTCAAATATGTAGTCACATGAGTTTTTTCAACGTAAAAGCGTATTTGGGTGTAGTTGGTAAATGTTTTAGAAGGAACTGCTTATAAAGTTTAATGCTAAGGGTTCGGGAAAAGTGTCGTAACTAATCATGTCATTTACACTTTTACATAGGCAGGTGTACTCGGATGTAGGAAGGTGTAGTTTCGAACCATTAAGGTAACGTAAGGATATATAGACTAGTAAAGGATTCCAAAAAGGGTCACATAAAGTGAGGCTAAATATCGGTTTAGTGATCGTTTAAATTGATCTTTATCTGAAATGATCTTTTTAAATAATTTTGTTAATTTTTTTATTTCAACAATAAATCACATAAGTAGCAAAAAATTCTAATAGTATAGGCAGTAAGCAATTGTTATAAATTATCTAGGTATGTTGCAATAATTTCAACTAGGCCTTTAATATGACAACTCCGTTATTATTTACTTTCACTCCTAAAGCTTTGCCATAAATGTTTTGCATATCTTTAGAAGAAGAATAAATTATTTTATCAAAGCAACTATTCTTAACCACTGAAATTCTTTAACGAAAATGTGCTACTTTACACACCATTGGTTTAACCCGAGTTTAGGTTTTTTTTTGGTAAGGATAACAATATTATTAAAAAGAAATTTCTGGTGTTATTTTTTTTTTGCTGAGAATTTGCATGTGCATTATAGTTGAATAATATTTTCTATATATTCTTATAATATTCTATAATTTATTTTTAAAATAATAATGAAGTGATTCACGCATAACAAAATAGGTAAAAATAAAAATTTACTACATTACATACACATAATACCAGTGTATAGTTTATTTTGAAATCTCCATAATTACATTTATAGTGGAAATATTATGCAATTTATCCACCCTTTTATTATACATTCAAATTACTACATGCATTATGACTGTATAATAAAAGAAATAAAAACAGGATAATGTACAGGACTAAAATATATTGAAAGGCGAATGGATAATGGCAAAGAAATAAAAATTCATATGACAAAAGGACCTTGATTTATATACTTATGTATACATATTTATGTGTGCAAATATTTTTGCATTATAATTGTGTTATATATAATAGAAAATGTTTTGATATTCAGAAATGCATAAAAAATTTTTAATGATAAGGTTCGATTTATTGTTAATATTCAAATAATAAAATTACATTATATTCTTTCTTTGAAACTGTAGGGTGTAAGATTATATATGTATGAATGTGCATAATATTTTGTGTATAATAATAGTAATAATAATTATTATATTGATCTGTGCAAAAAAAAAAAAAATCATGTGCTTATGCATTTTGCATGGTTTAACTAAATTAAAACAATCTCTAACTGGTATTAATTGGATTCTGAGTTTTTTTTTCGACTTCAATGAATTGAAATTAAAAATTTTGTGTTTATAGAGTTATAGAGTTGGTGTTATTATAGAGTTGGTGTTACACACATCCGTTTCATTTCTAACTGCATTTCCAGTTTCCGCGAAACGTTTTGATTCAAATTGCTAACTTTTTTCTTAATCTTCACATTTTGTAATTTTCAAATTAATGGGAATTATCTGAACTTGTAATTAAGCAAAATAGGTGGCTGTAATTATTACAGTTTCTGGTTAATTAATTTTTCTTTTACAAAAGGAACCAAAGGCATCCTCTATTCGTAAAATTTTATTCTGTGAATTAGAGACCAAACTACTACATACAAGCTATTATAATATCCTTGAATGTCCTTTCGTATATACTTCCTTATTAAAAAAAAAAAATTTATTTAAATTTTTTTAGGCGATTTTTGCATGAATATTTTTATAATAATAATGCAAGGATAATGTCTGATTTTTTTTTCTCCTTTATGTAAATATACAACAGATATATTCGTATGTATTTGTAATAAGGATAATAAAAAAAATAATAGCATAACAGAGAAAATAAAAAAATTACTTTGAATATTTTTAATTTTTTGCATACATCGTTATTTTTTTCTTTTTTTTAGGTTGTGCTGTTTGACAGACCGTGTTGAGTTCATTGTGTATTTTTTTATATTTATTTTTATTATTTGTAAATAGGTTCATGATACTATATAGTAATATATTGTAATCAAGACAGGGTGATAATTAAGTAAAATTAATAAAATGTTGACAACATTGAATAAAAGGTTTTTGGAAAGCTTTTGCTTTGGGCAACAATCGGGTAAAAATTCTTATCGAAGTCGTTTAGAGCGATAACAGATTCAGAGAACACTTGGACGCCATTCGTAGTAAGTTACTCAGGTAAAAACCTTTCAAGATCCAAGTAGATTTTAGCATTTGAACAAAAATAAGTAAATGTCTAAATTAAAGTTATTTTAAAGCATTTTATACCAAAAGAAATTTCATCAACAGCTATTTATGTGGAGGGGAAGGATTGCTACTGTAAAAGAAGCCACCGAGAATCTAGTAAGCAAAAAATTAAGACTTGTTTATCCTTTAATCAATTTTTAAAGAACAGTTTACATAGATGGACTTAAACACAAGTGGGTAATTGGCGGTTTCCGCGTAAAAAACCTGATACGTTTTCAATTAGTAATAAAGTTTCAACCCTGAGAATCTTGAGCATGAATTCATAAGAGAAGGAGTAGCACATTATTACAATCACAAAAGTTTCACTGGGTCCATCAGAGATTTGTGCCCTAATACTATATATTTATTTAGGAGAGCAGACTAAATTCTTTTCGTTCCGATGCGTCATCAGTATTTGCTGCATAGCCGTTCCGCTAATAATTTTCCAAATTAGACGGCTACTGTAATCATCCTGTCCTATGAATTTGAAATACAGAAAAAAAAGTATAATAGGAGAAGTTTTTTTTCTGTTCTTTTTTTAATCAAAATATTTTATTTATCCTTATATCAGAGCTCAGAACTTACCTACCTATATACATATATGAATACATATTAATTGAAGTTACTGAACTGCAACAACAACAATTACAATTTTACAAACATTAAAGTATAAAAATTAAGAAAACAAAACAAAAAAAAAGGAGCAGATGTTTTTTTTCGGAATTGAGCGCGTTTAGAATCGAAACGTTAAAAATAATAAAAGCGACTTACGATCATTTTAATTCATGTAAGCACATACACTCACATAACAAAATTCATATATAAACATTATCAGAAATCCTCTATATAAAAAGGACCCCAGGACTTTATAGTCACTCTATAATAATTTTCAATTTTAAATTAAATGAAAAAGAAAAAAAAACAAGAAATACAAAATAAAAAAAATAAAAATTCTGGAAATGAAAATAAAAACCACTCGGGCGAGTTGTTATTATAGTTTTGAAAAAAAAAGAAAAAATAAAAATATATAAGAAAAATTATTCCTGAAGGGCGCTAGGGGACTTTTAAATAATAAAAGGACTTGAAATTTAAATTCACTTTTACCATATAGGATCTACAAAAAAAAAATATTTTACAGACGCACATTAAAAATACATGATCATTGATAGCATTGATGCTGATGATGATGAAGTTGATTATGATAAAATTGATAATGATAACGTTGATGAAAAATCCTTGTTTCTTTTCCCATTTTTAATTTAGAAATGTTTTTGAATGTTTGTTCTAAGGATATTTTATTTTTATTATTATACTTTAAGGATTTTGATTTTTTTTCTAAAGTATCCTTAATAATTTAATTTTTTGATTTTTAGCCTGGGAGATGAAAGTAATTTTGAATTATTTTTCAAAAATTAGTAACTTAAACTGTTGAAGCAAGCAGATTTTGGTAATCTGAATTACGATACTAAAAAGGAAAACTTAGAAAACTATTCAAGGTAAAGTTGTTAGCTCATTAACTCCGAAAAATTTAAGGGAATGGCATATTTTTCATGTGATAAAAGATGTCAATATATCAATTTACATCATGTATTTTAGATTTTAGTAGGAAATGCTGTCAAACAATAATACGACAAATTTTGCAATGAAATATTCCCCTTAAGAGTATACTACACTCGTGCTCACCCTTGATTGTTAATATTTTTACGTTTTACAAATCTAAAGTTTCAATTTAAATATTCAATTTAAATATAGTAATAAAAAATATGATATATATTTAAAAACAAAATTAGAAAGTCAATTAGCGGGATAAGAGTTCAAAATATGCGAGATGCACTTGGTTTTGCGATATGCGCATGGATTATACTTTTACAGCATTCTACATTTTGAGGATCATAATATTGAAAAATTGGATTTAATTCTTAAACATTGTTGAATCCGAGAATTAACGATCTAGCGAGCCTGCTGAGAATTAAAATACTAGACAATACGATTTCTGATCCAAAAGAATACATTTCGAACAACAGTTAGTCATAAAAGTAACAAAAATTATCAAATTTAGATCAGTATCTCAAATTACAGCATCGTTTCTAACAAAAATTGAACAAAAACAGTTTAAGTCAAAAATTTAACAACAATTTTTAGTCTACAATTAATATTCTTTGCAAAATCTAACCGTAATCTGATCAGCAGAAAAATTCAACTAAACGCACTACTCGCACTATTAATAATAGAAGAAAATATTCATATAATAGATGAGGATTTTAATAATGATTTGTGCATATATGAATTTATTATAAGATTTGAAAACGGAGGGTGATTTTTTAGGATGAATATTTTAATGTTCAAAAAACTAAAAAAAAAAACAATCAGTACATTTTCTTTCGTACTTACACACTATTGTCAGTATATACGTTATAGCATTTTCATTGTATTGGGCTCCGATCAAAGTGTCTTCTCATATATTAAAAAAGGTGTATATGTGCATGTGTGCTTTTAGATAGCAAGTAGGTATAGGTAACTAATAATAATTGTAAGGACAATTCAACGGTTTATTTTTAAAGAGGGTGATCGTGAATTTTTTTTTCATGTTTATTCTTTGAAATTTTGAAGGATATTAAAAAGGAACCATACACAATACAATTGGATTGCATTAAAGTACGGCTCGTGATTTTTTTGATTTTGATTTTTGTTTGTAATTTGAGGAGAATTTTTCTTCTTCCTTTGAATGTAAATCAATCGGTATTCTAAAACTTTACGCAATTCCATATATTATGTAAGTATTCCCGCTCATTTTTACAGTATGTCAAAGAAATAAAATTGAATGAATTTCTTTTGTTCTATATGCTACTAAATAATTTGTTGTTGTTTTTATTTTTCTACAAAATATTTTTCAATAGTAAGAAAAAAAAAAGTTTCTTTTGTGTTTTATTAGCGCGTGTCACACTTATAACACGCGACTAAACAACTTTACATCACTTTGCGCAAAGTAACGCAAAACGTAACGGAATTTTTTTCAAATAAAAAATCAAAAAAAAAAAAAAATAAATAAATAAAATTATTTTGGAAGATTTTAAGAGCAGTTGTGCTAAGTAGTTGATTTGGGGAAAAGGTAATTAGTTTATTAAATATTTTAAATTTATCAGTACTAATTATTGGAATATTAGTAGAAATTGTGGGGAAAGTGCTGTACGCTTACAAGGACATTGTAGACTTGTAGAGTATATCATGGAACATACTGGAAAAGGGTGTCTGGAAACTGGGTTACTCAAATATAGAAATAAGTGCTATATAAAATAAAAACAATGAACGGTTGAATAAAAATATTCATGTAATGATTTAGGAATAGAACCTTGTAATAATATAAATATAGAACGGTTAATGAAAAAAAGTTTAATTGGGAGAACAACCAAACGTAATTACTTATAGTTTTATTAGTTGCTTTAACTCAACAAATAAAATTTAGCAACCACCTAGCTTATATACAGACCTGCTAATTGGTCGTCTTACAAATCAGTAAGTTATACAAACTCATTGTTTAGTTAGCCAACGCACAATTTAATTAATTGCTTGGTAGGGAAAACCTGTGTACCTTAATTAAAATAAAATTACCTTATTGTTTGAAGTCTAATATCTTTTAGATTTTAAACTTTCCACAACCTACTTTACAGATTCCCTTCATATACAAGTCTACCTTAATAATTAACGAAAATGAATTTAAAGAAAATACCGATCAAATTTTATTTAGAATTTTTAACTATAATATAAAATTTAATTAAAACTTTATTTAATAATTGAGTTATAAATTTCTTTCTTAGCACCATGTTTAACATGATTTTAATTTAATTTAAAAGAAAATTCAATACTTTCGCTACTTATTTTAAATTAATTTTTCGTTTCTTCTGAACTTCCTTGAGAATTTTCAATACTAAATGCAGAAGAATATTCCGAAATTCATACTTATTTATTTATAAAATTTTAAAATCCCAGATTATTAACCAATAGAGTGAGTAAACGCGTAGGTAGTTTTCATATTACATATAATGGTTTTTTAAATACCCTTAATATAGTTATTTCTCATTAATATAATATTAATAATAATATGTGGAATACAATTTCGAATAAATATAATTGCAAAAAAAATTATTAACCACTTTTATAAGGAAAATATAGAATTGTAAATTTTAATATTATATTTTTAGTAGTGGCGCTGAAACGCTTATTACAATATTTTTAATACCAGCCTAGTATCCGATGTGAATAATTTTAAAGAAGTTTTTATTAAACGCAAAAAAAAAGAAAATATTTTTCTTTCCCTTTATGATTGCATTTTATACTTTTTATGCGATGACTTCTTAAGTGGCTCATTGGACTGCAATTAAAATTTTCAAATGAGGCAATTAAAAAATGCTTTATTTGTTTGCCTTTTTTTCTTTCATCCTCACATATTCTTCTCATACACAGCATCAGTTTAATACTTGTGTAAGGTAAATATTATTGTAAAGATTGTTGTAATCTTAAAGTGCAAAACTAAAGCTGCGCACTACTTTATTATTAAATTCAACATTCTTTTTAACTCAGTATAGTACAGGTCTCATCACTTTTATTTTAGTTCTTTCGATATGGATGTGTCGATTATTAAAAAGAATTTTGCATTTTAAAACCTAACAATAAAATTAGTCAAATGTGTTTCTGGTGTATTGTGTAACTATAAACGTTTTTATATTATGTAGGTACTTAAATTGCGCATAATATTAAAAAGAATCGCTTAAATTTATTGTCATTCAAGATAAGATTCTTAATTAATTTTGTTTTAATTTTTTTTTTTGATTTTTTATTTTTATTCCCTCTATGGTATTTCGGATCATATTAATTTTCAATATGAAATCAAGAGATATCCATCGGAAAACATTATAACATTAAAATTCATGCCGTTTTCTGAATGATACCGCAGTAACCTTGCTGTATATTGCATATATTCAAACAAACTTGGTTGAATGTGTGATATATGACACCATTATTTAAATAAGTAATTAAAAACAAAACTTTTCAATTAAGCTTTAAGGATGCTATTAAAATTCACGTTTATTTTTATTGGTAAATGGCGATTTATGTATCATTTTTCTCATTAAGATATTCGTTATAGGTGTTTATTTTTATGCAAATAATGTTAAATTTTTTTTTAATATACGGTAGAATATCAAAAGAAAATGAAATTAGTGGTCACGCTCTGTTTCACCGATATGATGGACAGACAGAAATGAGTTGAAGACTGATTGAAAGAATTTTTTGGTTTTGTGGTTATAAGGATCGCTTTGTTTGTTTAAAAAGCAAAATTTGAAAAAATTCGCACGTTTTTACAAAAATTTTTCAATGTTTTTTGAAATGTCATCGAGAAATTTTTTAAATTATGTTATGGCCTACCACAATAATGGTCAAAAGTGTTTGTGTAATTTTTAAAAAACGAAAAAAATTTAATCGAAAAATCAAAGTCCTAATGAAATCTAACAATTTTTCTATTCACAATGAATTTCAACCTACGTCCTACTATTCGAAATTTATTTTACTATCAACCAAAGTCCTAATGAAATCTAACAATTTTTCTATTCACAATGAATTTCAACCTACGTCGTACTATTCGAAATTTATTTTACTGGCAAATGGTTCATAAAATTTATAAAGTATCATATTTTATAAAAATTTCATTTAAAAATTTTGAATTATTTAAAATACAAAATAGATATTCACGGATTTTATATGATACTAACCATCCTTACTTGGTTTATCTTTTATATATGCATATTTGTAACCAATCTTCAATTGTTAACTGCATTCATAATAATTGTAGGTTACTCTTACTTAAAATCTTTTAATGGTGTTGAAAAAGCGACCTTAGTTAGACAACCATCTTTTGAAAAATATTCGATTCATTGAAGAACACATAGTCTAACAATTAAAATCATCATTTCTGAGAAAGGACTGTCTTGCACACTGTTTTTATAGAAATTTTGGTAAGAAAAAAAAGTGAGGGGCAGTCATCTCTTATTCCTGTTTTATGGAAACTTCGATCTGCTTCAAATATAAACATTTAATTGTATCACTACGTCAGGCTGCATAATGTTAGATTACCTAAAAAAAAGAAAAAGTTTAGAAATTTTAATTATTACTTATCTGAAATAAGTTTTTAGAAAGAAAAGTAGGTGAATAAGAGATCCGTTTAAAAAATATAATAGTTTTAGAGAGAACATTTTTGATTGAAAACCTTCTTTTTTACTCAATAACAAAGTAGAAATACAAAAGCGGGTAATACATCATTTAAGACTTTTTTTTATAAATTCTATAATCACAAATATTTAAGAGATTGCAATTTTTTTTTTAATTTCATTTGAAAATTTCACTTTTACAGAGTAGAGAATGGACTTTTAGGATCACTACTTTTTTTAATGATATTTTTGTTTTCTTTGCCAACAATTCATTTATGCCCTATATATTTTCAATATTATTATTATCCTTTTGCAAGATCAGATTATATTATGAACAACATGTCATATAAATGTTGATATAAAATATAAAATTGCATATTTGAAATGAGAAAAAAAAAGTAAAAACAAGAAACCTCGTTAAATTAAAGCCGGGGATTAAATTTTTATATTAAAAGTTATTATATTTTTGTATAAATTTAAAAAATGATTTTTTTTTTATTAAAGGTAAGGTCGCTTTGCAACATTCGGAAAGTAAAAAAAAATTCACCCCTTTCACTTTCAAAACAATACAAAATAAAATTTTATTCAATTCTGAATTGGCAATTTATTCAAAGAGTTAAAGAATGTGTACGAGATATTAAATAAAATATAAAAATTTATTCAGGATAAAAATAAATGTACCTCTAGTTTTGTTTATTTTAAATTTAAAGAACAGGGACAATTCGATTTTTGAAAATTGTCAGAGATTGAAATGAATTTAATATAAAAAAGATTATGTTCTTTGTTATATTGTTGTTGTTATTGTGAAATTAGATCTGGAATAATTTTATATTTTTTTTTTATTTTTTTTTTGTACAATAATAATATGAAAGGATAAAAATGTCATTTTTATAAATTTTTATGTCCCTTTTTATTAAAAATAAGTACTTGAATACTAAATAATAATAATAATTTAATTATAATCAGGATAAAAAGTACAGTTACGATGGAAAGAAGTGCTATAAAAAATTGAATTTATAAAAAATCTGTAAAATTTTGATTTGATTTCTTTTGAATTGCAGTTTGTTGAAAGAAAATTGTGCATATTTAGATAATGATTTGGTTCTTACATTCAATAGCACAATTTAGTTAGTCTACTTACTGATAGACATTATCATCGCTTATAGCTTGCATAAGTCTTTATAAGTCGACGTGAGAGGGGCCTAAGGCCTTGGTCCCCTCATAGTCTAATGTCGGAAAATAAATCTAGGGCGTACAATCGAATAATGATATCAAATTTTTTATCTTACTCTTGAACAGCCGTCTCAAGCTCGTGAAAGGTTTTCATCTCTGTATTCTAATTGATCCATAAGAATAATAGAAAAGCCATATAAATATTTTACAATTCTTAAAAAATCACGTGCTGTTATAGATTGAGGATCTTAGTCGACCCTAAACAATTTGTTAGCTTCACTGCACTGCAACACCATTTTAATGTACCATTTATTTATGTTTTATGTTTTCTTGGTTTTATACTCTTGTGAAAAATGATTGTTTTTAGCCTGTATAAGAGCAAAACTATTCCCTGGCCTCTTGGAAATAATGTTGTCCAGATTCAATAAAACTTGTTAGTTCCATATTATTATGTTTTGATAACTTCTTCATATAAAACAAATTACAATGTAATGATACATAAGTAAATTTTCCATGCTCCAACATTTTGCAATTTAAAGTTTTAAAGTTTTTCCTTTAAGTCTTTTTATTTTTTCTTCTTTAAAAAAAAATCTTCCATATTGCGTAGTAAATCCTCGCATTAACGTTATTAAATTTCACATTAAAATCTTAGAACTGAAATTATGAAATATAATAAATTAATTTTAAATTAAGAAAATATAAAAATAAAGAAAAAAAAATCTTAAGATTTTAAAAATTGTTCTTTTACAGATGCAAGAGAAAAATTTAAATTGCAATAATGAGAACACCCACAAACAACAATTAGTTTAACTAATTAATTATGTTACATAATGTTACCATGCTACAATATCAAAGCTACTTATATAATTAGTGTTGGCTTCCGTTTCTTGTTTGTAATGTTCAATTGACCAATTTAGTTGTTCAAAAAAGGAAAAAAAGGGGATGTTTATTTCCTTTCAAAATTTAAACATAACTTAAATTGGCAATTAGTAAATACACACATATAAGTAATGAGAAATAGAAATTTGAAAGTCCTCTGAACTTCATTCATAAAAATTCTTCTTGAAGACAGAACTATTTAAAATTATCAAAATAAAAATTTCATTGAGAAATTCATTTAATTTTATTTTGTTTCAGATATATAAGAGTTTGTGTGCATACTGCAGAAAATAATTATTACCAATTAACGCAAAACGTACAACATTGCTGATGAGGTATAAAAGAAGAACTTAGATTTAATAAATATTTTGTATGTGGGTTATTCTAAGGTAATCATGAATTTGATTATAGTTTGATAGTTTTGTTACCGATTTCACTCTATACCAATTTCTGTCGCTTACTTATTGAGTTTACGTCAAGGGTACTTATAAGCGTGAACTAGTAACACGATTTCATTCTATACCAATTTCTGTCGCTTACTTATTGAGTTTACGTCAAGGGTACTTATAAGCGTGAACTAGTAACAGAGCTGTATTTACCAAAATTACCAAAACAACCAAATTTAAATTAACAACCAGAATTTAAACTTCTTCTTCACATTTTTAACTTCCCTCACCTTTTGATACTTCCATCAGAAACCAAATTTATGGGAAAATACTAGTTGGACTTAACCAGCTCCTAAAAAACAAAATATTAATGCTAATATCTTCTCACAAAATAAAATAAAATGTCTTAGTGACTTACCTTTTGAAATTTATGAACAATGTACTCTGGTTAATTATCATAAATGAACGTACATTTAAAAATGTGTTAACAATTTGTTCAATTTGACCTTGATTGCTCGATTTACGTTACTTTTAGAAGTTGTTTAATTGCAAAATTGTCCTCTGCTCTTTGTAACTAATTTGATAATGATCAATATTATATTATAAGGGGTATTTTTACTTGGACTTTCGAATATAGTTTACATCCTAGAAGACTGGTTAAAAATTTAAATGTTGTTTCACAAGATCTAATTCATTCATTAAAAATAATTGTTTATAGATTATTTTAAACTAAAATTCGATTTGCTTTTTTTTTAGTTTTGCCTTATTGACACGGTAACCCATTATACAAAAATCTTAGATTAGATTTTGAAAGTTTTGCGTAGAATAACCTGGAAAATGGCAAATTTATTATAAATTTTCATTCATTTATTTTTTTTAAATATTGAAGTTACCACCATCTATTTTAGAATTTTTCTTCGGTACATTAAATTTCATCAAACGATAATTTTATGATTAATGATTAATCTGGAATGAATAAACACAGTTAAAACAATATAGTTATGCATTTTAAGATAGTTAATTTGTATATCTAGGTAGGCATGTAGGTTTCCTTAAAAAAAAATGATTTTAGAAGTTTTGCAAAAGAAGAATTTTTCTTTTTAATTCTGACTTGTGTACATTTATACAATAATCAAGCATTCTATGGTTGTATAATGGGTATCTCGATTTTTTCTTTTCTTTTTTTTCATTTCATTTTTAACAAATTACCTGAAAAGAAGATGTACGATTTTAAAAAAGTGCTGATTATGGACTTTAATTCCTAAAATGGTTGGTTTACTAATTTGTTTGAATGACATAATGATAATGACGAAATTTTTTAAAACAAAGCATATAGGCATATAGATGCTTACTTTAATAAGTGAGATGAGAAGAAGAAAAACAAAAATTTTAAAATTCAAAATGCTTAAAAGTCTTTGAATGGTATATAAAGAGAGCTACATAATATTGAAAGGAATTAATGTGCTACTAACCGTATATATTTGTAGAAATAAAGATGATGGTGATGAAGTAGTTGATTGCTATTAAGAAGAATGTAAATATATACATAGGCATAGGTAAATAAAGCATATATGAGAAAAGAATGAAATTGTTTTTTAAGTATTGCAAAATTCTCTATTTGGGTGGTCGAAAATATCAATTGCTTTTGACACTGGTCACTTCGAATGAAATAAAAACAAATGAAAATAAAAATGTTAAGAAATTAGTAATTTTTAATTTTACTCAATGATTTTTATTTGAATTCTTTAGAAGCTCTTTTTTTATGTTTAAGTTGATAACCGCTTTAATTCTAATTAAAGAATTTTGTGCTTAAAACAAACAATTAAAATAAAATAAGACTTTTTTTTCAAAAATTATTCTAAAATTAGTAAAAAAATAACTTTTCTGAAATTTCATTAAACACAATGTTATTCGGATGATTTAGAGGAAACTGTTAAAATTTAGGTCAAATATTTTATAATTCTGTTAATATTTTATTTAGGGAAGTTCCGAAGTAACTGTATATATTTGGTTAATTAAAATTATGACAGGTGTAAAAAGACCATTTGTCACGTTTTGATGCATGACTGAAAACGTTGAAAAAATAATTATGAAAATTTTAACCACGTTATTAGCAATTAATATTGCTAATAACGTGGTTAAAATTTTTTTTTAGTAAGGCCCCGTTATTGCTAATAATTGATATTGCTAATAACGTGGTCCTACTACAAAAAAAACGAAAATTCTTTGAATATTGCGGTATCTAGGAATTTTTTATGTATCTCACATATAATCAAGACGACGATTTTGTAATAAATTTCATTGAAGAATTTTAACTATAAACCATCAAGTTACTACATTCTGCCGTGATTTGAACGAGATTGGTAAAACAGTCTGTATTGAGCAGAAAACCTCACACCCTTCCTATCTAATTAATTAAAAATATAGACAAATTCATTAAAAGAGTTAGATGGTTTTAATAGACATTGTCTAATTACCCACACGATAACAAACAGGAGGAAAGGATTACCTATAATGAAACGGCAATATTATGTTAACTTTTAAGATTGCAATGATTATGATATTTAAAAATTACTATAAATGTAGCATAAAGATTCTTACTTTATTTTTAACCTTGTATTTCAATTAAATATTCCAATTAAATATGCCCTACCAATAAACGGCTTAAACTGGTTCCCAATATTTATTGATTTCTTATGTCAAATCTTTCAATAGACTTTATTTTATTAAAATTATTTATATAAATTTTGCAAAGTAGATGAAGGATTAACAGAATTGTTATCAATTAAAACTACAAAAAGTTCTTTCATTAAAATTTTCATGGCAATCCGATTAAAATAATTTTGGAAATGAAGTACTTGAGAAAAACGCACTAAATAATACTGACATATCAGATCATGAACTTTTTTGAAAAATGAGCTCAAAGAATAACACATAATTTAATTGCATTACCGCAAAAGCAATTTTCGCAACGATAAATCTTTTATTCATTTCAAGTTAAATTTAATTATTTTTTAATAGCGATTAAATGAAGGGGTTCGGTTTTTTGTATTATCATGTTTACGTTATATGTTTCCTTCTCTCTCTCTCTCTCTCTCTCTAAAAAGACAATAAATTCACTTTACCCATCCTTTTGAAATCCTTTTCAAAAATGAATCTTTTGTAATGAAAAATCATAAATTTTAATGCGTTTTCTATTGAATTGTAATAGAAGGCACAAAAAACAAGCAGTTTGCAAAATCCGCAAGCTATTTAAAAAATAATTCTTATTCTAAAGATTTTCTAATTCCACTTCTTTTTCTTCTTGCTTTTCGTGTCTTATAAAACTAGTGAAGGTTTTGCAATTTTTATTTTTCGTGAATGTTTTTATTATTACCAATTCAAGCGAAAATCTTTAGAAAAATTGCAAAACTTTTTTTTCGTCCTTCATTTTATGTAACTTTTATCTAAATAAATCTAAACGCGTATAAATTATACTAAAAGTAAGTAATAAAAATGGTTGAAGCAAAAAAAAAAGGATCACGTGCATTTTTCCCACAAAAATTAGAGTTTTTTAATTTTTTTTTTTAGAGAAACTCATCTATCTTCGTTCTTCAAAAGATCCTTAAGAAAAAGAGCGCAAAAATATTTTTATATTATCCTTTTTCTTATTCACATGAGCAAACGTGAATTCTTTTTCGTGTTTTTATTCTTTGCTCCAAAAAAAATTGTTTATTTTAATAAATGTGTTGAGTATGTAATGTATATCGGAATCACAAATACGTTTATAATGCTGTATACTTATTTTGATACTATAAGGATTTTTTTCCACTTATTAAATTTTCTTTAGAAATTACGATTTAGAATTTCAAGGAAATTAAAATAAACGTCAAAAACCTGCGAACAAAATCGAAGTTTAACATTTCGAAGTATATGAACAGTCGCTGAAACATTTCCAAACCAAGGAAATGAAACGTAATTTCATAGCAGTAGTTGTGTCACCTGCTTCCGAATTTCAATACTGTGAAATTTAAGAATTCGTCATAATCACAATATTAGTCCTAAGTATCAAATTTGAGTTTTCTTAACTACTGTACCAAGAAAGAAATATTTTCTGATCAATTTGCTTTCACCTACATGACTTTTTGTTTCAAGAATATCTTCGATTAAATTGGATCTCATAACAAACTATACTTTGCATTTTTTTCCCCAAATTGTATTACGTTTAACAATATCCTACAGTTGAATTGAAATAAATTATATGTTTATAGATTCTTGGTTGTCAAGTGAATGACCTTAGATTTTATATTTTATAAACTATATTAACGTATACTTGTAAAATACCTTTCTTCTGATCCTTTAAGAAAAAATTCTCCTAGTTTTCAACGCAATATTTTGTGTGGTTTTTTGTTTAAAGGATCAAAACACAAATATACAGACACATATTAAAAATTACGAGAAGGCAATGAAGAAAAGGGTTGAGCTCCTTTTTTTTTTTGCTGTAAGAAGAGAAAAAAATTGCTCTTTATTTTTAAGAAAAGAAAATTTATTACCTGACCTGAAAATTTTAAGGTGATCTTCTGTTAATATTTTTTATATGTACATTATGTTATATAAAGGTAAATAAGGATATTGTATTTGCTGGCATAAATTTAGAAAAAGGATTCACGCGAAAAAGATATCCTTTTGATAATAATATGTATTTATGTATATATTTTGTAATCAATCTTACAGATTAAAAACCCACATAATACCTTAAAAAATTTAAAGCGTTGTAATCTTAAATTCTTGTTTAAAGAAAAATAAGGATATTAAGTAAAGTAAAAATTAGATGATTTTTTTTCTTTCCAGATGAACGAAAATCGGTCGTTTACAAAATGTCCTTTTAATATATTTACCTTTTTTTTGTTGGTGTTGTTCATAGGAACAACATTTAGAGAAAGGAACATTTAGGAAAAGAGGAAAAGGATTTAATATCCTTTCTTAAATTACGCGCAACAAATATTTTTCCCGTTTTTTTTTTTTTTTTGGTGCTCATTAGAATGCTAAAAATGTAGTTTTCTAATTTTTATTTTTTAATTTGAAAATTATTAACGGATTTAAAGCTGTTTTTCTATCGTTTTTTGAAATATTGAAGTGTTTTCCTGTTTATTATTCAACTAAGTAGAAAAATTTACATAAATTTCCCATTTTAATTTTCGATTTGTAACATTGTAATTGTTCATCTTTTGTTTCGTGTTTCATTATTGTCTATTTTAAAGTAGGTTTGTTACACTATTTTTGAAATTTATGCAAAAAAAAGAGGCATAAAATTATATGAAAGTGAAAAACAAAGTGAAGGCTTTGGAATATGCTTATAAAGAATATGTTTATTTTAAATTTGTTTAAAGATTTTGGAATCAGAAAAAAAATTCGAAAATATGGCACTTTCGTTTTATTTAAAAAACGGGATGAGGCTCTAAGAGTTTTAAGTAATACAAGTTGTTTTCTGGAGTGCAAATAAAATGGTAAAGTTTAAGATGCTTAGAAGAAAAGACGTGTTTTCCCTAACAATAACAGTAAATTTTTATGTTTGGATTTCGGCGTTCAGATGTTCAGAATGCCTTAATGAAATTGAAATATTTTCGGCTTCTTCCAATAGAAATAAGAAGTAGTTTTTAAAAATAGACAATTTATGCAATTCAAAATTATCAAAATATTTAATATATTAGTCCTCTTCTACATTTCATTTGAATCATAGAGTTCAATTTTAAGAATAATTTTTAATGTTCAAAGTTTTATTACCCAAATAACGCAGAATTTTACAAACAAGTGGGAATTGTTAAAGAGTGTAAAAATTTTTTTTTTTTGGGAGATTTATTATAAGCCGAAATACTTTAAATTTGTATTTATTGCATTTTTAAAATAAAAATTAAAAAAATAAAAATTTTTTATAAAACTAACAACCGTTTAATAATGCCATTATTGCATACTGAATAAAATAAAATAAAGTTTTTATTTAATTTCTGGAAATATTTTGAAAATTGCATTTTAAGCCTTAATACCTAATAAATTTTGAAATTTTTTTTCCTTTTATTTTTATTCCATGCAATTTATATGATTTTTAATTGAAAGGCTTTATTAGATCCGATTAGGAAGTATAAAGGTACATAAAACTATGAATTTATACCTGAACCTAGTCTAATGAAAATGAATTACTTTTTTGCTAAATAAAAAAAATATAAAAGCGGAAGAAAAATAAAAATTTTTTTTATTGACTTTACCACTAAAAATGTTCACAAGAAAATGCAAAGAAAAGAAATTCGACAAACATCATAAATTAATTGTGAAAATCAAATATAAAATATCCTTTTAACAATCAATTATTAATCGAATTTATTATATACAAAAGGACTTATTTGGAATTTCTTCTTCAATATCAAAATCAAAGTAGAATTAATGCCGTTTTAATTTTTTTCGATTTCGCGTTTTAATCACGCAAAAAGCAGGAAACGAAGATTTAGCTAATATGGCGGCTTGAAAATTTGAGCAGGAAATAATAATTTTCTAATTTTATAGGTTTATAAAAGTTGATATGATTAAATAATTGTTCTTTCATGCTGATAGTTTTTTGAGTTAGCTTTAGCATTCGAATACGTTGATTAAAGTTCAAATCACTCAAATTAGGAAAAAGAAGATTGATTAAAACAAGTCAGTAATACATACAAGAGAGTTAACGAATAACACTTTTAAGCGGAACTTCTGAGTAAATCATATTTCAATAATAAAGAGGTATTTCAACTGTTTATTATATGAGATTACACAAGAAACATAGAAAATCTATTATACAAAATCTATCATAAGAATTCTAACTTCTTCTTCTAACAACTTCTAGATATTATATTTAAAATTTCATAATCAAATTATAAAATTTTTATTCCTTAACTGCTCTTCAAATATTTTTAATTTAATTTCAGTTTGGATTTGATTGTTGACGCTGTTTTCTTAAAATATTTTAATTAAAACCCATTTTTAAAAATTCTTATATTTTGCGATCAGAAAATTCAGACAGACGCCTTGAAGTTATTCACTTAAAATATGTAAAATATTCACATATTTAGTATTGGCATAGCAATATTCAAATTTAAAAAATAATAGCTATTTAAGTTAAGAAAATTTTAATTCTGATTTCTTTCATAATTATGTGCAGTGATATTGATTATTTCCTTACACTAAGGCCATACCTTTAAATGAACCAAAAGTATAAGCGTTGAATTTTAGAGTTAACAAACAAAAATATGACTGTTGTGTTGTGTGTTTCGTTCAGTGTCATTTTTATGACTTTATGAAACAGATCAAATAAAGTGAAAATTTATTTTCTCACTTTGAAGCGTTTAAGACAAAATCGATTTTTATTTTTACGATCCGTAAAGTATGCCATTAGTTGCGCTTCTTGTGTTTTCTTTCTCTTATTTATTTCATCAGTTGCCGTTTTGTTTCTTTATCGCATTATTTTGAATGGCTTTTGATGCGTTTCCTTGCATTACAGCAGAAATCAATGTCTCGTTTTTTGGTTTGGTTACTTCTTTTTATGTTATTGCTTTTGTTTAAATATTTGAAATGTATGCGATGAATAAAAGTACTAAGATAAGAGAAAAAATGCAGAATAAAAACGCACATTTTTTAATAATCACTTCATGAACCATTAATTTCTGAATATAAGAAAAATAAGAAAAGAATAAGACGAGAAAAAACACTTTCTTGTCTTTGAATTTATCACCTTCTCATCAATAAAAATGTCCTTTAAGAAAATATTAAAAAAAAAAAAAGAATGAACCTAATAAAAATATGATGAAGATGGTTAGATTTAAAAAGTGTCCCTGATTTTTTTCATATTTAAGAGTAAAAATGTAATAAAAAAGAAATTGATTGGTGCCAATGAATTTTGTGTCGTAAATGGAAAGAAATTTTGATATTGCATTCTTCGTTCTCTTAATACTCATAAATTTATTAGCAGCAAATATTTTTAATTTACACAATATCAAAAAATTATTTCGAAGACGATTTCAAAAAAATTTTATCTTTGTCATGGAAGATTTGTTTTGTATCTTTTATCATTTTATAAGCGATGAGAACCAGAAATATTTAAAAATATTTTATTCAATATTAATTTTGAATTATTGAAATATTTCCCATTAAAATGAAATTCAGAAATTTTTAACATTTTCTTTAAATTTCTCTCAATTAAAATAAAATTTAATGTCTTTAAAGAATTAAATTGTTAATTGACAATATTTTTATATTAATTAAAAATGAAGTTATTATTAAAATGTTTATTTTTTATAAAAATTGATATTATTAAAATTTCAATGAAGTGCACGAATATTTAGAATAATCATTATAAATTTTATATTTTGAAAATATTTTTAAGAATCAAAATGGTTGTAAAATCTTAATTCTTTTAGGTATTTGGTTCTCATATCAAAAAAGAAAAACATTTGCTGCAAATTTACATTCATATTTTTTGATTTAATCGAAAAATCAATCATTGCCTTTTACTTTCCGAGTACATATGGTTATCTTCAAATAAATGTTGGTCACCGTTATGTTTTCTTTAGTCTATTGGAAAGGTGAAACTCTGGGCAAATTCATCATACATTCCAGTAGGAATATAATCAATTTTTCTATCTCTCTATATCTGATATTGTTTTATTGAAAATAACCAAGATTCGTCAAATGCAATGAAAAATAGCAAAATATCCAAAATTAATAGAAGCTCAATTTAATGATAGCAGAAAAAAGAAATTTAAGAAAATTATTTTATATTTAATTTTAAAAAAAATTAATTTTAAATAAAAATTATTTGATTTTAAAATCATCGGTAGTAATATTTAAATTCGGCATACTAACAAAAATTATGCTTGATTTCTTGTACTTTACATACGATCTTAAGGGACTAATAAGTAGGGTATTCGTTATTCAATATCCTGAATATTTTGCATATCGAATCCTATCATAATTAGAAGAAATATGGAAGCGCATACATACATATGTCAAAATTTAAAAATTTATATAAAATCCAACTGAATATTATTTCATATATTTATTTCCTTATAGATTCACCATAGTTATGCCTGATGCATACAATAGCTATAAATATACGGTTAAACAAATATGCTTTTTTTATAACCAAACTCTTATTGAATATTGGACAAAAGAACTCAGTTCAATAATAATAAACTTTCAGTTCAATTAAATTAAAGAAATAAAATAAATGAAATGTTTTGTCAAAAATTCTCTCATATGTAATTTTTCACATAATTACATAAGAACGTTCAATGGACGCAAAACATTCCAATGTAAATATTAACCCAACTTCCTTTTTATAATTTTTAATTCAATTTCTTTCATTTTTTAATTTATGTATCCATGTTTTTTATCCCAATAATTCACAATCATATTGTACATATAATACAGTAGGTAGGATCTATATATGTTAAATTAAAATTATTACAATATAAATAAAAAAAAATTGTATACACCTATATGTATCGATTTTATTAAATTCTTAAGAAAAATGGCTCAGCACGAATCTTATATTAAGAAAAATAAACATTTATTATATGATTTTCGTTTAACACAATACTCTATGTAAGTGAATGGGCCACAGAATGTCTAAACCGATTTAATGTTTAAAGCGATCAAAAGAAATCCTTTATATAAAATTATAAATTCTTAAAGATAAAAATGTTCATATGTATTTAAGTAAACATATTATTCATATATCACACACATTATGTATGCATGTTTGTTCA
The DNA here is from genome assembly GCF_029603195.1 of Condylostylus longicornis. Lineage (NCBI taxonomy): Eukaryota > Metazoa > Arthropoda > Insecta > Diptera > Dolichopodidae > Condylostylus > Condylostylus longicornis. Next base: position 13,226,362 of record NW_026577982.1, read on the forward strand.
AAATACAATTATGTGCCTACATTTTTATAATTCTAACTTTTTTTTGTATTTTTATTATTGTATTGAATTTCTTAAGAAAGTGCTACAAAAGTATCCAAAAATTTAATTTTTCTGAATTCAATTCAAAAAATTACGTATTATTATAAATTTATAAATGTTTTGATAGTAAAATAATAGTTAAAAAAAAATTGTTCATTCTTTTGTTAGATCCTTACAAGCATTTATTTTTTAAGAAAAGTTGTAACATATTAGTGAACAAAAGTAAAATAAAATTGGAATTCGCATAATTCAATGTAATTTTTATATAGTGTTATTACAATTTTAAGCCCCTTACTACATAAAAATTTCAAACAATTAAAGAATATCAAAGAAACTAAAATTAAATTTAAAGACAAAATAAATTTTATTACTTGGAAAAATGGTCAAGTTAATTTTTTTTTCGCAAGTGGACCATTAGCGTTTTAATACAAAAAGCGGAACAATTAATGCTTCTTAATTATTTGAAGAAGTTGGTGCAATGAATGTTTCTAATATATAAAATGTGTGAAATCATGTTATCAAGCGTGGTAAGGAACAAGAAACTTCTATTCTCCGTTTTCCATTCATGAAAATAGAAGTTTTTAAAATTTAGTTCCTTTTAAAAGTGAGGATCATCACAAAAAAATGTTACAAAACTTTTAAAATATTATATTTATAAAATCATTGAAGATGTCACGAGCATCTATATGTGAATTGGAAAAGTTAAAGTTTATTTTCCAAATAAACTACATATTATAAAGCTATAAGAAGTCAACTAACGACTATAGAGTATATATTATATATTTCTTATATTGCCTATTCTCTTCTGCTTTTCAATTTTGTGAACTTTTACGAATAAATTTTAATTTTGCGAACAAAGATGAAGTTAACTTTAAAAGTTAACCTTACGTACCTGTACTTTGTATACTCTTCAATTTTAATTGGTAAATTTTATTTAAAGTTGAAATATGCCAGAAAATGTCCTACGATTCAACATTCTTGTATTTCTTAAGAATATATTATCACAATTTCCACTATAAATCTGATGAATAAAACCTGAAGTTGAAATTGCTTCCATATTATATTGAATTATGCTTGAATTTGTCCGGCCTGGTGTAAGTTTTATGGTACCTTTGTACATAAAAACACGTAAAAATTTGCCAACAAAACTGCCAAGGGAAAAAAATCTTTGCGAAATCATCATTTGTCAACAAGTTGTTATTGAAACTAAAAGAAAAAAAAATGTTATAAATAATGCTTAAAAAAAGATAAAAAAAAAAACTGTTTAGAGGAGTGAGATTTATTTTGTTTGTAAACAGGACTCAAACCTACCCAAAAACCTTTATATATCCTTTTCTTTCTATATTTTGAAAAAAAAAATCGATATTATCAGTAAAACTAACAATGATAATCTGTTTATATTGCGAAATGTAAACAATTTTTTTTATTTCTATACAAAAATCAAAAAGATCCTTCTTTATTACAACAATTCTTTATAAGACGCACAAAAAAAAAAGAAATATGTTTTCTTAAACAAACAAAATAGTAAGACCTGTTCAGGTGAGCAAATTTTTTGATGAAATTTAAGAAAGAATTCTTACATAAATTTTAATCGTTCAAAAGTAATGAAAAAAAAACAAAACGGAAGAAAAAAAAATTTGAAAATAGAAAATTTATTGCGAAAAAATGTTTGCGAATCAAAAAAACATTAAATTACAAGGAAATTCTAAACTAAAGTTGTTTACTTTGCCTAAAATATAAGAAACATAAGAACAAAATGTTTATTTTTCGAATTTTTCAAAATCAGCACCAAAAAAATCAGAAAGTTTGAACGAAGCAAGTAAATTGCAATTTCAGTAATACTTTTTAATTTTTTTAAAGTTAGTGAAAATTTAAAATTTTTTCCTGAACTTTGAGTCTTCAAGAATTGAGAAAGAATTGCTACCTTAAAAGAACTTTTCATTACTTAAATAATACAAATTAATCGCGGAATGGTTCCTTCTTACATTTTGAACTCCAGACAGGCGTAGTTTCCTTCATTAACTTGTTGTATACATTTTGGGTTCCAGGCAGACGTAATTTGCTTTGCTTATACAGTTTTCAGACATTTCGCTTTCCAGAAAAACATTATCTCCTTGTTTATATATTTTCATATATTTTGCGTTCCAATCAGGCGTAAATTCCTTGTTCATACAAGTTTTATACATTTTGCGTTCCAGACAGATGGAATAGTTGTTTGAATAGTTTTCATAATTTATGTGTTCCAGACAAACACAATTTCTTTGTTTGTATTGCTTTCATACATTTAGCATTCAAGCGGACGTAATTTCCTTGTTTATAGTCTTCATACATTTTACCTTCCAGATAGACCTAATTTCCTTGTTTATACAGTTTTCATATATTTTGCATTAAAGTAATTTCCTTGTTTATAGTGTTTTCATACTTTCTGCTGATAATTAGCATTTTGTAAATTTCAAAAATCTGAAAAAATGTTAAATTTCGTGAAATTAAAGGAAATTTTATTATTGCAAAAATATTATTCAAAAAGTTTTAGGAAATTTTATTTTTATTAACAGAACCATATTAAATTCAAAGTAAAATTGTTCGGAATCTTCATATTTATATTATATGTGAACGTGAGAAATTTTGTTGCAAAAACAACAAAAATTTTTAGTCTACAAACAGTGTTGACGGCGCCACAATGTCAATTTTTTGTCAAGTTTCTTGGCATTGGTCATTTAAAGTACCTTAATATGTTTTAAAATTGCCAATTGCTTGTTTTACTCTTGACTTTTTTCAATATTTCAAATATACCGAAATTATTATAAAGAGTATGTATAGAGTATTGAAAGCGTGCCGCTGTTTGCCTTGAACTATACCGTCATCATATTTCTTTTTTAATTTTATTTTTTGAAATATTTACATATCCTTTTTTACAATCCTTAATAGTTTCTTTTTAAATTTTTTTAAAAGATTTGGATTTAATTTTATCTTTGTTTTTATCTTGTTGAACAAGTGTTTTAAAACGTTTAATGTCATGTACCTACGTACATATTTTCCTTTTGCAGTTTTCTTTAAAATGCCGAATTACATATATTTTTAATATTAATGTCATAAATTACAGTTATATATTGCATCTACTATCAGTAAAATTACATTTTTATCAATGAAACCAACAGAGTTCTTATGATTTTGTCCACTTTTGTTTTTTTTTAAAGATGCACTTGTTCTAATTCTATGAACATCGGCTTTTAAGTTATTGCTGAATTAGAGATCTTTGTGATATTTTCTAAAAAATTGGATTAAATTCTCTTTTTTTTTTGTATTAAATGTTTTTTGTTGTCTTTTAATTACTTCACGACAGCATAGTATGCTATGTAGGTTCCCTTTGTAAAAATTTGTTAAGTAGTTTTGTTTAGTGGTTTAAATTGAAAAAAAATTAAAAATTGTTTTTGTAAGATATAAAGATCATAAATTTTAATTTTTATCATAAAAAATTGTACATATTCCATGTAGTTTTGATAAAACTTATCATATAATGATCATAGTAAACTCATTCAAGTATCTTCAAACAAGTACTGTTTATCGGATTTTTCTATGTCAATAATGGCGCATGCCATACAAGTTTATTTTAATAAATCAAAAATATTAATATGTTTTCTTAGAATTAGATTTGTTTCATATCATCAGTTTATGTGATTTTGAAGTACGTATGCTAAGCAGTGATGAAATTATCAACGATCAAAATTGTCATTGAAATTCGTAACAAACTCATTGAATTTTTATCGGATTTAGGTAGTTGTTAATAATATTACATATATACAGGTAGTACTCAAAACAATCTAGTTTATCCTTCAAATATAATACAAATCCTGTCCGACTCTCATTCTGTTACAGAAATGATTCAAAAAAATAAGCTCTTCTATGTGTGATTTTCAAAATTAAATTTTCTATTTTCAAAATTCATTTAAAAAATTTCAAAAAATGAAATTCTAAGAATCTCCCAAATCTCATCTTATTTTATTATAATCGCTCATCTATCACGTTCTCCCGAAAGTAAGCACAACAATACCTATCAAACATAATATTTTTTTAATAAAAAAATGTAAACGATTCATAAAGCACACTTGTCAACAGTTTTATATAAAAAAACAAAATTGATGAATCATTTTGTATCCTGATCTGATCTTACATTTTTAATAAAATTACAAAAGGACTTTATTATTTCATTTTTCTATTATCTATAAATTTAAAACATTTTATATGATACAAGAATCGCATAAAATCATATATAGAAACAATTGAGTTGTCGATCTTTTGTTTGATTGTCTTCTCTTCTAAATCATGTCCCTAAATGCGAAAGATATAAAAGAAAACAACTAATTTTTTTATTTAAAAATCAACGCAATTCACGCACGGCTCAAGTCAATCAATTTATTTTACACCACACTAGCTGTATATTGGTATCTTCGGTACATACATACATTTTTTAAGACACTTTCAATAGAATCGCAAAGTAAAGTACAGATATTTTGGATACATTCATGATTAGGATTTTCAGTGCTTTGTTTTTTGTTTAACGTTCGCAAACTCAAAAAACATCAAATTGAAGCAAACTCACAAAATATCCAAAAGCAAAATTCATGTGTATTTTTTATTGAAAAATAAATTTTAACTATTTTTAGGATATTAAAAAAATTCTATTGTCCTTGCTATAAAGCTAGTTCTCATAATTCCCTAAATGATTTTTTTTTAGAAAAGTAAAATAAAAAATATTTTTCATTGTTTGAGAGTTTTTTTTTTCTTCTCTTTGTTTACAAAAATCTAAAAATTTCAGGGACATAAGCAAGAGACCAAAACATAATGAATACAATTTTGTATTAAGGGAGACCTGCTCTAATGTAAAATTTATTATTTGGTGTAGGTTCATCTCTAAACGTATCACTTCTTTATGACTATATAAAATTTCTAAAGAAAAAGGACGAACTTGATGAAATCAAACTGCGCAATATGAAAAATAAAAAATAAAAAGATTTTATTGTAGTTCTAAATAAAAAAAAAAGCATTTTTTTCTTTTTTATTAATGAATGGAGATGAATCCAATAGTTTGGTGCGATTAAAATGTATGTAGGTACGCAAAAAACCTTCGTTGTATTTAAAGAAAAAACCTTCGGTGTAACAATAATGAAAATTTTTTAATAAAAATCTAAAAATTTTATAGCTACTTGATTCTGTAATAAGTATTTTTATTAATATTTTAATTACAGAAAAAGGTGCTTTGATATTAGTAATTTTGGCTTAGTTATTAAATTTTCTAAAATTTTATATCGCAGTCAAAAGTGAAAATTGCTTTTATTAAAAAAGGGGATTGTAAAATTTTCATTAGTCTTATTTTCTTGTAAGTAATTAGATATACTAAGTTGACTGAATTTTTGGATTGTTCAAATTTGATTTAATTTGAATACTGCGAAACAAGTGTCGTGTATTGTTATAATAAATCATAAGTTAATAGATATTTGTGGGAAAATAATTTAAAATTGAATTTACCCTATACCAATAGTTTTACTGTACGGCATTTGTATTTCGAATCTCCACATTTAACTGGTATGAGTAATCTGTTTTTCACTAGGCTTCCTAAAGCTCTTAATGCTTTTAATTTATATTTCTAAATAAGCAAGTCTCACTTTCAGTTACATAGCAGCCGAACTCCTCTCCTTGGATGTGGTTCTCAAGACTATTTTCTATAATGTAAAACTTCTTCAAAATTATTCTTCAAAATTAACTTCTTCTTCGTTTACACTATGCCATTTAAAAATCTTTCTACAACTTAGTTATAATCGCATTTGTCGCCAGTATGTAAATCGCATATATTTGCAGAAACTTTTGAATTGAAAACTGCTGCAAATGTAGACTCTATTTTGATTTGATAAACAATTTTCTTAATAGATTTTTTCTGTAAATGTCGACCCCAAATTATAAATCAATTATGTACGTTTTCGTTTGAAAGAAATTTTTCACTAAATCTTGCTGTAAAAAAAAATATACATATATATACAAACGTGTGCCTACTATGAAAATTATTATACAATATAATAATAATTAAAAACTTTTATGAAAATTAACAGAAAAAGATATTTTTAATGTTTTTGACTTTCGTTAACGATATATAGAGGGGAAAAAATGTACCCTTAAAGTTAAAAAATTTTTTCACCAAATCAATTTAATATTTTCTTCTTTTTTTTTATTAACAATATTTTAACTTGTTGTCGTGAGGTTTAATCTTTAAATTTCTTATCTAAATCGTTATTAAGCACAGACTAACGTATATACACAAGTGTATAAATATACCTAACTAAAACATTTCTTTTTAACTTCATTAGCAGCTGCCCTTTATTACTAAAAATAATCGAAGAAAAACAAAATAAAAATAATAAAAACAAATTAACCTTAAGGACAACAACTACATACAAGAAAATAACAAAATTACGCACCTACTATGGTGCATTAAATATTTTGTTAGCCTTATTTTTTTCCGTGTAAAATACTGAAACACCGGGCTCATTCTACTTTTCTCTTTTTTTTATTTTTTTTATTTTAGTATACTCGATTTTTGATTTTATTACATATTTAAGACATTCACTTGTGCCACTCGATCGAATTGCACCATGCCATTTGTATACTCTCATCAAATATTCAGGATAATCAAGGATTTTATTTTAAATGCATATTTTTTATTAGAATACAAAGACATTAGTATATGTAAGCTTGAAACCTTAAATGAATTTAACACCACCAATCTTCGTTTTGTAAAAGGAATCTTATCCTACAGGTTTGGGGGAATACAGATTTGAATTTTCGAGAAAAAAAAATTTAAAATGATCTTCAACTTAAAATTCTTAATATATTCTTTTAGAAATACTTTAAAAAGGATTGTTAAACTAATAATTATATTTTTTCATAAAAGTTATTTTCCAGTTAGACTATTATAAGTAATTTTCATGCCAGATTATTAAAGTTTTAAAGCAATATCATTTGAACAAACGGTTCGAATGACGATTATATTTAAATTTATTTAGGTTTTAAAAGCAAAATATTAATAGAATATTCTTTAAAAATTGGAATAAAATTGATACGTCTATCACAGTTGTGTAACTTAACATGCAGGTAAGATTTTAATTTAGAAAAAGGCAAGAAATTATATTGTGTCAGAACCTTAACTCCGTTACTGAACGAAATAAATGTGAAATTAAATGAATTTTTCTCCTCACAAAATTATTTATGAAGCCCTTTAAATCGAAATTATAAGGAGAAGAAGAAGAAACGACATTTTCCTGTTCATAAATAAGGACAACAGTTAAGGGAAATCATAAGCAATGAAATTGAAAACTCATGCAATATACCTTAAACTATTAAGCGTATACACAATAATATAAATGTTGCCGGAATTCGATATTATCATATAATATATTAAATTTCCTTAATTGTTTTTTTCCCATTGAATTTAATAATAAATCTGTTCAATTAATGCGCTCAATAATTTTTCTATAGTTAAGCTTTAATTTCGAGTTGTTCTCATTAGTTTAGAAGGCCAATTATTTTTTTGATTTTCTCCTTTAGCTCATGAGTTTCTCCTAATTTATTAACTGTATTGTAATAATATTATTTTATGGAGAACTGAGATTTTTTTATTATTATAAATATAAAATTGCCACACACACAAGTGCAATGTTTTTCTCTGAGAATTTTCGATTCCAAATTCAATGTATTTAAATTGCAAAAAATTTTGATCTGCATTCACGTACATATAACTGTGTATATGATGATCTTACTGCGAAATCCTTTTCAAAAATAATTCAATAATTTTTTTTTGAATCTCAACAATGAATTAAAATAATTACAACTTCATTCATCGATTTGTATATAAAGTTATAGACACAGTATAAATGAGAATATACACGCAAATAACATAAAATTGGCAAAAAAAAAAAAACAAACTGAAATAACTAAAACGTATGTTAAATATTAAAATCGACCGGCGCTACTGTTACAAAAATTTAACCTTAGAACTGGAATAATTTAATTTAAAAAGTTATATGTATTCAAGGTAAAAATTTAAAATAACGCAACAATAAATTATTCTAGTAAGCTCTATTAATTTTAAAAACTGTTACACATACAAAATCTTTTAAAAATCTCTGTTTACAATAATAATATCGAAATTTTTGCGGCAAATATCCCTAGTGATTCCATACTCGAATAAACACCGTTAATTAAAATAAAACTTTGAATCTTATTTGTAAAGTGATTTATATCGTAAAAATTAAATAGAAAATAATGGTTTCTCTGTTAAATAGTTTTCAATTATTTTACAATACATATACAATTATATGGTGATACAAGCATCACGTTTCCAATAAAAAGCCTCATTAGTTTGGGAAAGTAAGGTTTTTTAGACATAAAAAGTTTGATGTTCGGATTAAAAACATTCCTTTTAAATCCAGAAGAATTGTAATACATATTGTAGGATTTACTGGAAGGGAAACACAAGACCATTGAGCATTCCGAATTATCACGCAATTGAAAATTCATTTTATAAAATTGAACCTAAGTACAGATCAATTTCAGCTATATAGCATTTGTTACTTTTGGAAACTGAAAATTTATTAAGTTTTTTATTTTAGAATAACGGTATGTAGAAAATCTTATATATCTTATACGTAAATGTTTTTTTGTAGAAATAAATTTTCTTTAAGACTACAAATACTTGTTCCATATGAACTTATTCCATACTTATTCAATATGTTCACAGAAATAAAAAGAAGCGTATCAATAAAATATATAAAATTTTGTGATTTCACGGTGCTTTACGCAAAAACTTTTTTTTAATTTACTATGAAATCCTTGAAAGACGAAATAAAAGAAACAACACTCCACAAAATTAAAAAAAAAAAAAAGCAGAAAGAAAAATTTCAAATCACAATCCATTGTTATGTCCATTGAAGAGTGTACAAACAATAACTTCCAATTAATATATGACTCAAGTTTTCGTACGTAATTGGCCCTCCCAAATCCTTTGAGGAACACACAAAAAAAAATCAATTCTCTTATATTTGCCAATCCAAATTAAACTACTTAAAGAATATTACAAAGAAAACATTGAGAACAATAAAAAGAAAATTATTTCAAATTAAGTCTTCTTTCTTGCAATACTGGCAATAATAATAAAGTGGTTCCCTGGATTTTTATTGATTCTTTTATCCGTACTGAATTAAATTGTTTTTTCTGCCTTAATTTCATATACATATATAGTCTTTTGTCTCCAGAAATACTTATGATGATGAACAAAATGCAATTGATCGCGAAAATATACCACCAACATGCAGTTGATCATTTTCGAATAACTCAATCAATTCAAGTATCACCCATTCAGGTACACATTGGAATTGAGATGCGAGCAAGATCGATGTGAAATTTTCTTTGCCGATTTTTTTTCTCCTTTTTAAAACTAAACTGCAATATAAAGCGAATTAATAATCCATGAGATCTTAATATTATTGTTGTTTTCCTGGATTTATTTTTTTTTCTTAAATTCGGGAAAATAACACTTGAATGTTAAGCTAATAAAAAAAATTGTGTTCTTTAGTGCAAAAAAAAAATGAAAAGAAGGATATTTTTGCAAAAATAATAAAAAAAATTATTTTGTCGTTAGTTGAATTGCCGTTTTTGTAGCATTTTAAAGGTCTAATTGTAAAATTTTAACTGAAAACGATATCCCACTCAATTTCAATAATATTCAACTTACCGAATGATTGATAAACTCAAAAACTGTTAAATTAAGTTTTAGGCAGCGTTACTTAGAGTTACAATTGTTTACGTATATAAATACAATTGTGTATGAAATTTTGTACACCAATAATCTAAGCGTCTTAATTATTAAACTGCGGTACATAAGTAGATTGCAATTAGTGAATGAGTATTAAGTGACAGACAAGTAAATTCAAATAGTGAATAAAATAACTAACAAATAGTTAATAAAATATTCTGAATTTCCACTTGAGAATAATGTTACTACCCTAACGTTTATATGTATAGAAACCCTTAAGGATGTTAAGATGTTTTTCACGTTTAAAAAAAAATTTCTTTAGTATTTTTTTCATTATGAAAAGGTACTTTTTGTACCTGAGATAAAATTTTACAATATTTTTTGCAAAATATCTCCAAGAGTTTTCTCATCTTTAATTGAATTAAACTACAATATCATAAGTTTTTCGTTAGATATTTAAAATTTATTGCAATTGATGAAATTAAGGTTAGAAAACTATAGGGTTAAAAAAATCTAGTAAATTCGATTAAAATTTTGCCCATTAAATATATTGTTCATATTACATTTAATATTAAAAATTTCATTTCTCAATATCACTAAACACCTCAAACACTTTGGTTGCCTTAAACAAAAAAAAGGCTATTTAGGAATCCAGCACAATTTTTGTTTTGTGTAGCAAAATTTCTTTATTGTTGTTTAAGGAAGTTCTGTTAGCCTTTTAGAATAATATTAAGAATTTATGTAAGTTGATTTTTTGAATTTATTCAATAGTTTTAATACTATGTTAGTATGTATGTAGGTATATCATGTGTAAATGATTAACATACAATAATATAAATTCGTTACGCATAGCACAAGATCTGATTTTATAATTCTTAAACTATGCAAACTACAGATTTCAAAATGTTAAGAAAATACATATGTTTGTAACTTTCTAACTATAAAATGGGTATTTGCTAATTATGATCTACACATTATACACAATAATATCAACAGTAAAGGAGGCGATAACCGACAAACATGGGAACCTTATAAAAATAAAGGATATTAAAAACCTCTCGGTTTTACTACAACCAGTCGTATGTACTAAGTTTTCAAGGTGTGTACATGATTCGGCTGCTTTCGGAATTACAACCTTACCTAATTAAAAATTCCGTATTAATTTTTCGATTAAATTTTAAAAATATAATTTCGTTAACATATTCTTTTTTAAATAAAATTTTAAATATTTTGACCTACTTAACTACTAACTAAAATTTTACAGATGCACTTTTCTTTGTCGTTCTTAACAACATGAAATATTAGAAAATTTTCAAATCAATTAATGATTTTTTGTTATTTTGAAAATACATATATGTACATACATATATAAAAAAATACAGTCTTCATTACTTATTCACTGTTATAATTATAATATTAAAGTAAATGGATTAATGATTCAAATTACTTGCTTAAATTCTCATGAAATGAAGTTATCTTGTAAAAATGTTTTTATATTTTAGTAGAATCGCTTATCATGGAAATTATCAAAGAGAAAAAATTAGCTAAAATCCAACCTATTTAAACAAACAATAAATTGCCATTTCATCTTTTGAGAAAAATTTTTATACGAAAATCATTGTCGGTCGGTTTCTTCTCTATCACTGATAGAAGAATCCACTAATAAACGATTTATACAAGATCTAATCAAAATCTTTAATGCATTATCTAAGTTTGATGACTTTGTTTTTAAGAAAACAAACAAAAAATATTACTAAAACAAAGCCATTTTGATTATTTTGTTTGTTGTTTTTTATAGGTTTTTACCTGTATAGATTTTCACCTTTTAAAAATTCAGAAGTGAGTTGTCTAATCCACCTGATGATGATAATGATGATGAAGATCAATACATTCTGTTCCAATAGTACCTTTCGCCTTTATTGTATATTGGGAAATCATCATTCTAATAATGTCGCTGCTTACTTTTTGTTTTAATTTTTTTTTTTATTTAACTTGTGCCTTTAAAAATAATCAAACTATCAAAAAAGAAATTCTTCTTTTGTTTTTAAATTTAAATTCATCAACCCTCGATAATGTTTTTGTTTAATTTTTTTTCTTTAATTTACTTTAAAAAAGAAGTAAAAAAACACAAAATCGCATAAATTATTTTAAGATGGGACACAAAATATGTTTGTATGTTTTTACGTCATGTTTGTGCGAGATTGCAAGATATTCAAAGAAATTTCACTGTCTTTAAAGAATTTTGAACGATATTGATTACATTTTGTTGACTCAATCGAACAAGTTGGTTGTCTAGCATATAAAATGTCTTTTATTTTTATCTTGATGCTTCCACTGTAGTTGATGCATTTAAATCTTTTCTGAATGTGATTGAATAAAAAGATATAGGAAAATCAGATTACTAATGTACTTCAACCAATGTCGACAGCTTTACAAAAAAGTGATTTATTCAAACGCACAATGAGTGATTTTGCCATTTTTATAAAATTCCTTTGAGTACAGTTTTAGCTGGTTGTTGTAAAAATATCAAAATCTAAAATTAAATAGAAAAATAATTAATTAAAATTATTTCATCAATTTAATAATTATGACTAGAATTTTTTCTGTAATATTCGTCTAAAATTTCAGGTAATTGAATTGAGAGTAAACTTAAACACAGTTTAACTACAAAATACAGTTGATGCAGAATTACAATACAGATATTTTATGATTACCTATTAATTAATAAGATTGCGTTCGCATGAGCATGTGAATATAAAGATGAGAACAAAATTTGTATGGCGACAAATTCATTTTGTGTTCATACGGTCGAAACTGATTAGAGCTCTGTAATTCAAAAATAATGGACTTAATCAAACACAATATGGCTCCATTTTGATTATTCCTTACTATAAATTTGTAACTTCTTACGGTCTGTTTTACTTTTTCCTAGTCCATTATTCTTCTTAGTCTATTATTAACCGCAATTTGTGCAGACACCAAAGCAAAATTTAAAAAAAAAAAATCCAACATTGATATCGTCTCTAATTCGATTTTAGTTTCATTAATAAAGGATCAAGTTTAGCTAAGTAAGCTACAATATACATAAATTAAAAGCAATAATTCTCAAATTACAAATTTCGATTATTTTATTTAAATTAATAGATACCTTTAAATCTTTAAAATCAGATTTAACCTAGGTTAAAAATCAAATCAAAATTTATTCAAATTATCAAATTAGAATCAAATTTTTATTCGTTTGATGTTTTTCTATGTTTATTATTTTTATTTTTGTAAATTTTATTTCAGTTCTGTCATTAATATCCAGATATACATATGTATATAAATGTTCATATAAGAAATCAGTTCCAACAATGCTAAAAATTAAATGAAAACCGATTTTTATTAAAACGCAAATGCTTATATATTACGTATGTATGTATTAATTTTTTGTCAATATCTACTTGAGATATTTGAGAACATATTATGTACATATCCAGTACTTGACCAATAAAATATATTGTTTTTTATTTTATTGATTTTGAAATGTGAAAATTTTAATGTAGAAGTTGTTGAAAAAACATTCAAAATTGCACAAAAACTAAAAGAAAGACAAATCTAATTTGCATCTTATCAATCAAGATATCAAAACTAAACTAAAATATTCAGGGTGGTTTTTATTTAACAATATAAGGAATACAAGTACATACTCATTTATCAAAATAAAACGATAACATAGTTTTTGTCCTCTGCTCGCGGATTATGTAAAACTTATTTTGCATACAATCATTTTAAATTTAACGAATTTTCATTTTTGTTTAAAATGATTCCAAGTAATCATCAACCAGCAATTTGAATATAATAAAATAAAAGGAAATAAATCTGACATCAATGTCCTTTAACCTCTTGCAGAAGGATGATGTCATATGAGGATAGGTTGTATTTAAATGTTTTTTTCTGTATTTGTACAAATGGTTTCATGAAAATTCTACTAGTGCGTTAGTTTCGCATTTCTTCTTCTGCCATGTCTCGCTGGCTATCACCACAGTTAATTTTTAACATAGAATGAAAGGATTTTCTTACAAAATAACATTATTTTAGTTTACAAATAATTACAATATCTTTCGAAGAGCTCATAGTGTTATGTGCATATAACTAAATTAAATTTAGTTGCAAGGTATACAGTCAAAACAATTATATGAAAGCAATGAAACTATAATAATTGACAAAATGGGACCTAACTTCTGGGATGATATCTCAATTTAAATACGATTTTACTAACATTACTAGTTCTTGATTAATTCAAATTAAAGTCATTTTGTTGTACAATATTACAGATTCTGCAGGTGAACTGAAATTAATTGAAGGAGAAAGAGGTTTAAAAAACACTGATTTCAATATTACCTGTGCAATATTACAACTTTTCCAGGTGAACTAAAATTAATTGAAAGAGAAAGAGGTTAAAAAATCTGATTTCGCAATATAAGGTTTATATATATGATTTTGTATGCAAATGAATGAATTAAATGCATCCTAATCTGAAGTTAACAATCAAAAGCAAATCACTAAACGTAATTGAACACTTTTAAGTAAAGCTTTAATTTGAAAAGTACTTTTCATGTGACTGAAGAAACTGTAATCAATATTAATTAAGCCACAAATTTTTGATTACAAATATTTTGTGATTGTTTTCATCATTGAAAACTTTAGTATTTCGGTTAAACGAAGACACGTGTGTAAGAATTGATACATGAGAACAAATTTTCTACCTATCCTTAGAGCGTGTCTGTTTTACTAAAATAAATCTAAAATTGTCTTCTTCTTCAAGCATTGAAATTCTGAATTATTGAACTAGAATTAGATTCAACATTGAACCAAAAATAAAATGTATTTTTTGATATTCTTGAGTGTATTTCGCTTGATAAACAAAAATGCTCCTTCATTAGTATTTCCAAATGATTTTCTAAGAAGGAATATACAAAAATTTAATATTATTTTATTTTTAATGTCATTTCAAAAGATTTATAACATGTTTTCAGATCATATCTCTGTTAAATAATCATAAAAACAACCTAATTTCGGTTTAATGTTTGGAAAACCTTAATGTCGTATTTAATTTACAAATTGGATACAATAATATTTTTGTAAAAAAATAATAAGGAGACCAAAAAAGTGATAATGTTTATATCACTAAAAAGAAAAGGACATTTCACATTGAACGAAAAGAAAAAATTAATGTCAACCTGTTTCTAACTATAAATTATTAAGATGTTATAAACATACTTTAATTGTCAAAAAAAAACTCTCTAAAAATTTTTGACTTACATACATTAAAATGTTATAAATTCGAAGCTACTGGAAGAGCATTTTAATGTCGATGTCATAAAAGTAAGAAATAAATATTTTGAATAAAACTCTGCTGTGTCCTTAATACATTTAGAATATCTACATTACGATTAAAGAAGCATTTAAGGATAATTATATTATCAAAAGTATAAGAACATATTTTATTTTCTATATAGGCGTATACCTACCGCAACGGGAGACGAATTATTTTATTAGTCATCATTTTAATATTTAAGAATCCTTTTCCATTTGTACTTTGCTTTCCTTTTTGAAATACATATATATGTATGGCAGGTCCTCTAAAATAAAAAATACGTTTAAATTTAATTAAAACTAAACTTAAAGAATTAAAAATAAGATTTTTTTTATTTTCAAATTTGTGTTAAACGCGAAATGTGTATAGTTAAAAGGCGTATTTTATTGCTACTGAAAAAAAAATAAATAAGTCCTTTCTAAATAAAATCCTTTTTTCTATTATTTTAGAGAAATTTGTTATGGTATGAAATGTCATAAAATTGTTTTTAAAGCAGTAAAATTTCAATTTTTTAAAATTTATAGTTTAAAAAATATTAACAGATATTAAAATAAGTTTAATATAGTTTTTGCTTCCTGAGCTATTTGGAATTCTAATTTAACTTTAAATTGAAACCAAAATAATGCATTTCTTTTTCATCAGGATTATATTTTTAATATTATAATGATAATTCATCATTTGAATTATCACATTGATTATTTGAATTATCATATCCAAACATTTCTCAAAGTTTCTTGAATTCAACGACTCAAGAGTTAAAATTTTGATTTGTGATTTACAAGTCGAAATTAGGAAAAATAAATCTTTGTATCATTTATTTTAGACGCACTAATAATTCAAATAAAATAAATTAATTAAGATAGTCTTCAAGATGTGAAATGAAAATTCAAGAATATTGAGTTTTCATTCCACATCAAACAATTATAAGTGTTAATTAAATTTTAATGCATTTGCATTGATTACCTTATTTCGTATCAAACCGGTTATCCTCTCTTATAGGCCGCCTACATTATTTTTCTTCCATTATTCTACAAATTTATGATATGGAAATTTTACATTTTAAATTCTAAAAAGAAAGAAAAAAAGATCAAAAATTAATACGCATTTCAAATTCTTAATTTGATTCTTGTTAGCATCAGCGATTTCATTCAAATATATAATTCATCGGGCGGTGATTTTAATTGTGAGCATCTTATATATAGAGAATTATAAAAAAAAAACAAGCCCATAAGGTTAAGTCATGCTTTTACGTCTATTGTTGCAAAAAGAAATCATATTTCACTTCAATATTCAATATAAAAATTGAGTATTATATTTGCCCATACCCTGGCTATATCTGCATTTATAATACCCTCAAGTGCCTTATTGCGAAACTTTATGGATTTATTTAATTTCCTTGTTTTATTTTCGTTAAATTATTGTTTGCCAAGGTGAAAATCAAAAATTAAATCGCAAAAAAATTTTATAATCGATATTTTGAAAATGATATTGAAGTTATGATTACATGCGTTCCGTTCGCGTTTATTTTTTTTTTTTGTGTTGTTCAGCGTCGCATTTATATAGCAACTCCTTTGGGCTATTCTTATGTTAAAACTAAAAAAAATATTTAAAAGTAAAATAAGTTTTTTTGCATTTGCGTATTCTAAAATTTTCTCAAAATATTAAATGACATAAGCGATTGGTTGAAAAAAAAATTAAATAAAATGTTCTTTCCTCAATTTGTTCTTATTTCTGGAAATCGAAATGATCGGGTGTTATCAGACTTAATAAGAAATTCCTATTATGAAATAATCATGTAAAATGTAATCATGTAAAATTTTATGCATAAAACATGCGTAGCGAACTAAAATTGACCATTTTGATAAGTTTTTATATCCGCAAATTATGTTTATTGAAATATTGAACGAAAATCTAACCGAATTCGACCATTGTCATTCTCCCATCAAGTAATTTTGTATGTTGTTTGAATTTCGCGTAGAAGTTTGTCTTTTGAAGCTATATTAAAATTAATTCAAGTTCGTTTAAAAAAATATAACTTGTCTAGTTGAGAAAATACCAACATGATTTGGCCCTCTTTTGCTCTTCGCGAAATAAGAAATTATACAATTTTCTTACAGATATTTTCTTAATAATAAAAGTTCCAAGTATTCTGGCAAGCGAATCACTACAAGATTTTTAAATATTTTTTCGCTACTCTTATAAACGATAAGACTCTGGAACATAAGAAAATTAAAAGATCAGACCATTTTGTTTAAATAATGATCATCAATTACATTTTAGTTCATCTTGCAATGATTAACTTCAAATTTATATTGCGCTTTAGAAATTTCAAATTTTTATTAGCAGACAAAACTTTTCCTTTATATTCATCTTGTAAGAAGAGAATAAAAAACTTCTATATGTGTTTAGTATAGAATATTTGAATTTTATTTTTCATTTTACACAAAAAGAAGGGATCTCATTTTTAAAAATGAATAATGGTGTATTGTATTTTTCGGAAAAGAAATCTTTGCCTTCAAGGACAATAATTTTTTGACTTTTTTTATTTTTTACCAATATAAATAAGTAGTGTAGAATTCAAGAAACGTGCAGAGTGGGAAGAGGTTAAGTTATTTGGTATCTTAGAAATTATTATGAAAACCCATTGTGTAAAGCAAACTGTAATAATTTTATGCATTTTAAAGTAGTTAAATATAATAAGTTATTAGTTTATTAAAATTATTGTTTAGTTATTTTTTTGATTTTGTGTTTCTTGTTCTTTCGTACACTTTTCTAAAATTTTATGGTTAAGTGGGGTGTGTTACTTTGGTTATTTATTTTCGGTTGTTTTTCTTTTAGGTATGTTATGGTGTTATAATGTTTTACCGATTTTGTTGGAAAAAACAATACCCAATAAAGTTCAAAGGATAATAAAAGTCATTGCGATTTTTGTTTTTATTTTTTGTATTTCTTAAAATTTGAAAAAGAGGTAAAGTTTGATTATTATTATTTCTGAACTAAATGTGTTAATTAAAAAAATTACATTCCTACTGTTAAAAACAAATTTATAGAAATAAAATTCTATTGAAATATTGATATATACAACTACTGTAATTCGAACTTTAAAACACTATATCTACAATTAATATGTTATAGACATAAAAAAGCTTTGAATAGAAAAAATTGCTATTTAAAACGCATACTTGGGTTATACTGTGCAGATCATTGGAAACTGTGCAACCGTAGCTCAAAATATAACATTTTTGGGACAAGTTGATACCTTAGTACGAACACACACACACAAGTTTATCTTCTTTCCTTTCAAAAGTCTAATTTAATTTTGACGTAGGGGTATTGTTATTTCCGATATAGTTCAAAAATTCTAAAACTTTGAATTTTACCGAAAAATATGACAATTGAGTTCTAGCCATAATCTTTCCAATGAGGATTTAGTTAGTATAAAAATGTAACTCAAAGAGTGCGCATTGTTTTGAATAATCAATAAAAATGAGAGCAGAGAAAAATACGTTTTTGTTTTAAAAATTTCGAGATTTCAAATATTCTGATTAATTTATTCACAATTTCATTAATAATTACATAACAATTTCATTGTATTTTAAAGCACCTATTTTATGTAATAATTATTCTAAACATATGATTTCATAAATTTGTTCTTAAAAAATTTTCTAAAACAAAAAAAAATGTTATTCCAAAGAATTTTTAATGATTTCAACGATTGCACGTGCTGTAGTAAGTGTAAATTACAAAAAAATTAAAAATTTACAATACTCAATACACGTCCCCTATTTGAAATTTTAGAAACAATGATAATTCGCAAAATATCAAAATTCGTACAAGAAAATACATACATAATTGACTTTGATTTTAATATATGTAAATATAATAAGGAAATTCAGCTTCCGTAATTTGTTAACATTCAAGAAATTTCAAAGGAGACTTTACCATAAAATTGTAAGCAACTTTCAAGAATATGACGTCGCGACTGAGTTAAGTGTTTTTGTGACTGCAATAATTTTTGTTTCAAAAATTCAATTGCCACTTGATATTTCAGTTGAAAAAAGTAAAAACTATTAAAATTACAATTTTTTTTTTGTAAAGAAGTTGTGTGCAAGTTCAAAACTAAAAACAATCGCTAAAACAAAAATTAAAATTCAAAAACAATGAAATTTTGATGAAATTTTATGTATATATGCAAGTACCTTCAAGTTCTATACGAAAAAACCAAAGAAAATACATAATTATTTTTCATATGTAACAGATTTTAAAAACAAATTATTTTGAAAAGTTGATATATAAAGAAGATCGACTTTTGAAGAGAATAGAGCTCTTCAAAAATTTATTTTGTATGCAGCACTTTTATAAACTCAGTTGATTTATTTTTAATTTTATTCAACCGACATGATTTTAAAAGTTATTTATTCTGAAGCGCAGTTTCAGTGTTTTTAGCCGTAAATTTTACTGGCAAGCATCATTCATGCAATTGGGTATTTTATGAAGGTAAGTAATTTTTCCTCTATCTATAGAAATTTCGTTAAATTAATGTCTAATACTTTAGGAATATGTACATACATATATGATATATCAAACGTATAATAATGTAGATATCTGCATAATTCACAGGTTACATACTTGAAAATCTTATATTTACTACATCTTACTACATGTATTGGAAAACAAGACGAAAAAATTATTAAGAAAAACTGAATCTAAACCTTTGATTGATTTGCTTCTTTTTTCTGTTTTAAAGTACTTGAACATTGGAACACGCTTCTTCTGTTTTCATTACTTCTTTTATGACACCGAAATCCACAGACAATTCAAATAATTCATTTTTTTATTACATAAATATTATGTATGTACAAACACAGCATAAGTCATCAGTGCGCTTGTTACAATGAATATGATTTATGACAACTTTCAATAAAAACCGATCTATCTGAATTTAGAATTTAAGGAACGAAAAAAAAAGATTATCTTCTTTATAGTTTGATTTTTTCACATAATGTTAATTCCCTTTTTAGGAGCTTCACTACCACGAAATACAGGCTAATGGGTGAATGCGACAATATTCCCAATAGGTGGGCAAGAATTACATAAAAATTTCTTGTAAAATTTTTTCTCTCTTCTATTTTATTTTTAAAAAATCTTTCAATACAGCCCAATTAAAATTAAATCGTATTTGATCGAATGTTTGCAATATTTCATAATTTTTACTTGTTTTATTTTTATATCAAAATCAGAATTTCATTTTTATATGTATGTACATTAAAATTAATAATAACTTGTTCATTATTAAAAAATAAGATTTCAGGTACAGGAGTGTTTGTAGGATGAAAAAACTTGATTTTAACGGAGCAAAGTTTTTCGTTTTAGAAAGAAATCTACGTTTCCTGCGTAAAGAGAAAATTCCTTCGTTTAAGTTCTAAAGAAGACATAGCCAATTTAGAAAAAATCTGTTCTTAAAGGAAGACAGGAGGAGAAAACAAATTTGAATAGAATTAGGACCCAAGTACTGGACGATTTTGCATAACGAATATACACTGCAAAAGGGGCAAAAGGGTTTATGCAGAAAATAAACAAAGCGTGGCATGATAATTTGGCAAATATAACAAAAAACCCAGATATTAACCCTTTCTTTATGTACTTTTACATTCAAACAAATTAAGTTACATTATAAAAAGGCTTTCTCTCAAATTGTTGTTCAATTTTTTAAGAATATAGGTTACTTGAGAAGTTGTTCATTTTAGTTTTGTAAAAGCTAAGCCCATTTCTATTGGTTCTTAGGGTCTAATTTAAGTAAATAAAAAGATCAATTCAACAACCCTGTATTTGATTCAATATCATCAATCGTCTTATAAAATAACAGAACATCAACATTTCAAAAAATGTTCTTTTTAAAAAAAAAAAATCCAGAAAAAGTCGATTACAATGCAAAGCACGTATGAACGCTTTATTGCACTTCTTACAATTGAAAACAAAAATTTCTGTAAAGAAAACATTGTACGGTCAAACTTATTAACTTGTTTTTAATTTTTATTATAACGATCCAATAAAGTCGCGCAGTCTCAAAAAGAATTTTCTTTTCTCTGCAATATTTTCTTGTAGAATTTTATTGACAAATAAATGCTATATACATCATGCACATACTTTACGAGTATAACATAGTCATATAAATTCATACCTGCCAGTAAAGAATGCATGCTTTATAACTTTGTTCAATATTGTTCGTTATTTCTGTTTTGAAAATGTGAAATGACTTAGTCGTATGACTTTTAAACTTCAATCAATTAAAATTGCGTTGAAGAATAAAAATGAATAAAATGTTATGACAATAAAAATGAAATTATTCAGATATGGAACTGAAGACAATTTGCCAGTTAATTAATAAGATCTTGGAAAATCAATTATTGTTCAGCTACATAACCAAAGTTATTGAATGAGTGAAATGAGGTAGACAAAAAAGGAAAATTTATTTGCTTACCAAAAATGGTATGAACCACATGTTATAAATCATAAAGACTTTAATTGAGCTCTAAGTAATTGAAATTTCAATTTGTTTTTGATTAAAAGACAAATTTTTAAATAAGTGAAATTTCTTTCTCTTAAATTTAATTTAATTTGTCCCATATTTAAATAAAAATTTGTAGAATATTTAGATGATAATTTAATATGATTAAAACTATTTAATTAAATGACAATTCTCAAATTGCACAAGTTTTTTAATATTTGGCAGCAAAATTTGCTTTGATTTAATATGTTTGCATTTGGATTGTGACTTTAAAGTGAATAACAAGTGAATGATGAATAAAGAAAGTGTTTAGATAAAATTTAGCAATGTGGGATGAATGTATAATTTTTACATGACTTTTAAACAAGTTTTGAATGTTGCACATACGCCACAGAGGCTAGTCTCTTCATAATATTAAAGCAAAATTGAATTGAGGAACAAACAAAACAAGTTTAAATTTTATTAATTACCTCTAAGCTTTCGAATCGATTATGTCTAAACTAGTTATCGAAGCCATATTTCCGTATTTTCTGGTCAATTACGGCTCCAATTACTGTACATAACTATTTTCTTTTAGTTGTAGTTGTATAAAGCACTTTATGTTAAAATTATTAAATAACCATTATATTGTGTTAAGCCAATTAATCAAAGTGTAAAAACACTCAAATTAATACAAGGAAAATTATATAATTAATCAAAGTGTTAAAACACTCAATTAATAAAAATTATATCAACGTCTCGACCTTTACTATTTCCATTTGCCAATTGGTACGTATGGTTTACTTAATCTAAGATAAAGTTATTGATATTAAAAATATTGTTATTAAAAATAACAGTAACTTAGTGTGTGCATCTCTAGTTTTCTGATATTTCCAAATTTTTAATATATGCATTATTATTAAAACATCGCCCATTGCAAATTGTAAAATTATACACCTATAAGTCCGGATATTAAAAGGAAGTTTTCGGATCGATCATAAAAATGTACTCATATTAACAAATTATAATTTTATTATTTATGCTCTTCCACATATGTATATATGGATATGTAAGTGTTATACGTTGAATTGAAAACTTTTAAATCAATTTAGTGCCATTAGCTAATTCAATTATCGCGAAGTAAGAAAAAAAAAATGCATTAAACAAAATCCCTTTATCAAAAGAAAGTTGCGGCAATTTGTCCAATAAAAATAAAGATGCGGTCCTATTCAAAACCAAAAAAAAAATCTGCGTATACAGCCTTTGCTCTCGGATGGCTTCTCTTCATCTTCATAATGTCGGCATTTGCCTTAATCTTATTTAATTCTCATATATCACTTTTCTCAAAAACATGTTCTCTTTTTTTTTTGGGGAAAAGAAATAATTGCTTTATACGAAAGATTAATATAATACATATAAGGAAATTGAAGGATCAACTTTAGTACAATTTAGCTTTCCCGATCAAGAGACGTTGGATGAAAACTCTGTGTGGCTGAGTAATCCGGAAGAGTTAAAATGGCCAGAAATTTCGGGCTACCTTATCTTTACATTTCTGTGTAAAGATTAAACGCTTAAGCTCAAAGTATGTCAAAATTTTAAAGTTAAAAAGCTATGATACTTAGTCTATGACCATAGGAATATGACAGCATATGAACCTACTTAAGTTTTGCATTATTACAATTTCGGAGTAACGTAAAAGATCATTCGTTAAATATAGAGCTTAAAATGTGGGAAATGCAGAAACGACAAAAAAATTTGCCGTGGAAAACAGTCGAGAAATTTACTCAGTGTTGCCTCTTTTCTTATATAAATAAATTTTAAATCCATTCAATTTTTCAGATTTCTTAAGTAGTAAGAATTATTTTAAGACTTTATTGAGTTCTTATTTATGATACTTTTTTTTTCGTCTTTCCTCTACTTTTTGTGCTTTTTTTTTTGTTGCAAGTTTTCATTATGCCGTCACAATCCATCAGAATAATTCATAAAGTTTTTTGTTTTATGAATTTCTTTATAGTCAATGTTTTAATACGCGAGTTATTGTATTGAGTCAGTCTCCAAATGGGAAGAGATGAAATTATGCCCTAAGGAATTTATGAATCAATTTCATACGATCCAATTGAAGTTCAAGTTTTTTTTTCCTTCAGTTTTCTTTGCATTTCTGGAGGAATTGAAAAAGTAACAAGAGAATATTTTTGATCTCATCATAATATGAGTTTTTTTCTCCACTTGACCTTATAATACGTCCGCTTTTTTTTTATTTACAAAAAGCAGTTTAATAAATACATAGATTTGTGTATACACGTACTTATATTCCTCAAGGGTAATCTGGTGCAATTCAATTTTATGTGTTTATATACACGTTCACCGTATCCATTTCTTGTTATGGTGTAAAAAAACACCATTTCGGAAATTGTAAAATTACTAGTAATCCGTATGGCGTATACGGATTATATACACGCATAAATGCATGAAAGAAAAAAAGTGTATCATAAGTAACAAAAAGTCAACCAATAAAGTGATAAGTGAGCAAAACTTCAATGTTGAAACAAAAAGAAAAGAAAAATATATTCTGTAGTTTTTTAATCAATTCAAATACATTTCGGATAAAGATCCCGCGAATTCAGAACAATCTTAGTAAAGTTAATGCTTTGTTTTATCTTTTGCTATATTTTTCTTTTATTTTATTTTGTAATCTGGATGGTAATTTTGATATTAACAGAATCATTTTCAATTTATGGATTTTAACCAATATTGTGGCATAATCTAATTTTCTGTTATTAACTATAAGGTAATAATACTTTGATTCATTAATTTGTTTTTTGTGCATAAGCCGCTTTATTAACCTTCCCTTAAAGAATTACGAAGGAATATGAATACTATATGCGTGCATAGAGTACTTGGAATGATTGAAAATAATTTAATAAGAAAGTTAAATCTTCAACAGAGTGGTTAAAAATTTGCGTATATGATTGAATGACAACAAAAGATTCATTTTGGTTAAGAAAAATATAATATTTTTGCTTGCATACAATTTGTACATACGAGGTTTATAGTGATTCCAGAAAGTGGAGTAAAGAAAACCACCTTCCTATTCATACATTCCAATATTAGAGATTAATAGAAACTGTCGAACCGTTACATTAATTATGCTTCAGCCTTCAAGTTAATTGGTTAATTTTCATAGCCGACCTTCAATGCATACAATATGATTGACTAAAGATAAACTTTCAATCAAAAAATGTCTAGATACTAAAGTGTAAAAGTGATTATGCAGCAAAATAAATTAATAACTATGCAATTTTGAAAGGATTATGAACAATTTAATTTTTTAGATATAGACTTTTTTTTATGTTGGTAAACCATATTACTTGAAAATTTTATGTATTTTCTTTTTAAATTCACAAATTACAACAATTAAACTTTATTGAAGTTAATCATTGGTTTCAATAGCTCAATTTTAAATTTGGTTGGTTAAGAAGAACAAGTTAAATTCAATATTCAATTTTAAAAATTTATTAAGCAAAAAGCATTAAATTTATGAGTTTTACACTTTTTCGATTTCAAGAAGGTGAAAGTGAATATAAAAATTTTTTTTTTCAATTTTCTTTTCGTCTCAATTTTAATTAAGGATGAACTTAATCGCGGTTACCTACGTAACAGTTATTATCATAAAGAAAAAATCAATTACAATTCTAAGAACATGAAGACCAAAAGTAAATAAATGAATAAATTGATTGGGGTCAATTGTTGTGATACTTAATTAATTTAACTACCGATTGATGGTCCCTTATTGATTTATTCACTAGTAATTCCTGTTTATTATCTAGTGTTTTGTGAAGTTTTTTTCGTAAACTGTGAAAAATTATCTTTTAATTAAAAATTTTGCTTAAATTAAAATTTATTTTTAAATTTATTGGAATCGATAAAACTCTCAACGGTTTTAAAATTTTTGTAGAGACTATGTATATCATGTTTTTCCAATTCTTCTCAATAATTGTAATATTCAAAAGCAGAAAAACTTGGATTGGGTTTCTCGTACGATGGTTGTTGGTTTAGACTATTAGGCAATAAAAGTAGACTTTTAGGCAATAAAAAGTTTAGAGAAAATCTTGCAGTATCGAGGTGCATGGTTCTACTTTCAACTCCATAAGCAATTTTGAGAACTGGTTCATGCCGGAAATGTCAACCTTGTGGCAACTTATTTTGAATTGAGATATCTTTTGCACGATAACTAAGTTTTGCACACTCTAAGACCTCTAATACAGATGCATGATATGCATTCTAATATACAGAAGTTTAAGCAAGAAATTCATTTTCCAATTCACCTATAGTTACATAGGTATTAAATTATTTTTTTTTTTTAATTTTAGCAACAAAGTTTATGCAAAAGTTCATTTCCATATTGGAAATAATAGAAGACAATTAAGTCACAATGTTTTGACTAAGTCTACATGATAGTGATAAGTAAATTAAAAGACAGAAATATCAAAATTAATTTGACTTTTATAAGATAAATATGCCAAAAAATAAACAAAATAAAACCAAATAAAAATATCTAGGGAATTTACTCTGCAAAAACCCTAAATTATGTAATATCATTATGAACACATTAAAATCATTTAACCGAAAAGCAATAAAGTAAAAAAATGTTCGACATTATTTTATGTAAATATGTTTATTGGTGCAAATTAAAATGTCTTGACAACATTTTAAAGTCAGCGTTTCATAAAAGCGATTAATTAATTTAATCAGACGTTACTTAAATTAATGATAATAATTATCACTTGTTGTCATCGAACATAAGACATTCATATTATTTTAACATGACATTTTGTGCGTAATTAAATATTACGGATATTAACATTTTAACTGCTCGCTTTAAATTAAAAGTTGAAATGAAATTGATTCTTTCAAATTAATATCTTGATCTGTTTATTTTAATTCAAGGTGATTTGAAATGATTTTTAAAATAATTTTGCAAGCATGATTTTCAGAATGATTTTATTACACTTAAAGTAAAATCTAATTGAAATTGAAATTTAAAAAAAAAATTATAAGTGTAACATAAAACGTTCATTAAAGTGAAAATAGCTTAAAAAAAAAGAAATGTGTAAGAAATTAAAATATTGAAATTTATCACCATGTCAATAAAAATTTAACAGGCTTCTTATAATTATTTAAAATTTTAGGTAAAATTCAATTAAAATTTGCAATCATTTTCGTGTTCATTGCAGTTTTAGCAAGCAGCAGTGTCCCTTTTTATTTTAATTTCTATTTAAGTAGAATCATTTAAATTTCAGTTCATTTAATTCACTGCTTCATTCATTTAGCTCTATCAAACAGATTAGCTCACATGAATACAGATTTTTTGATTAAAGAAAATTAATAGTTATTATATAATAACAACCGGATTGAATTGAAGAAGATTAAGCAAGTTTAAAATGTTATTTTTAAGGAAAAAGATGCATAGTCCCATCGATTTTCTTCAATGAAAAAGGTAATGCCGTTCCAAACCCTGTCTTAAGATTTCAATTTCTCAAGTAGTTTAAATCACTAAGAAGGTACAGTAAGCAAATTAAATTTAAAACTTTTATAAATTAATAAAAAATACTTTAAAGTTAACCGATTGAGGTTTGAAAAAAAGGAAATTCGAAAAGAATTTGCGTAATATAGATCCAATAAACCTATTGTTGTTCTATTGTTGTTGCTCTACCTATTACTTTAATATATTATCTAGCATTTCCCTTTATGATAGCCTTTAAAACTTAAGTTAATTAAATAAATACTTCTCTATCAAAAATAATTAACTGTCTAGGCACAATAAAAATTTTTAACTCTCTTAACAAAATAGAAAAAAAATAATTTCTAATTAATCCATTAAAAAAGTCTAATTAGATGAATGAAGAAATTCATTAATTCCTATTTGAAAAGAGGAAATATACTTCAGAAATTTTTTGAGTTGAGAGTTATTCAAGACAAAAATGAAAAACAATAATAATAAAAGAACAACTTATGTAACAAATATACTGATCTGATCCCATTCAATTGACAGCCCAATATAAATTCCAATTTTATCGAAATAAATTTGTATTTTCTTCCTTTTTATTCTTTACTTTTCCAATTAGCAACATTAAAGTCACATTCACTTTCTTAGAGAGACTTTTTGTACTTCCATTATAAATGATTGTTATTTTTGTTCATTTCTTCTATATTGTTTTTTTTTTTTTTATTTTACTACAGCAGTTAATATCCTTTTAATTTCATTTTCTCAATGTTTTAAGAATTTTCGAGCCAAAAAGTTTTTCAAGTTCAAAACGATTGTAATTTGAAAGAGAGTTTTATTTTTTCCTTATCTTGCTTTTTCCTTGTATTTAATGACAACAAAATTTGTTGATTTATTCAACAAGTATAACTTTATCAAGAAACGATTTTTATCGATTTCTATAAAGAAAAAAAAATGATGAAATGAAACAAAAAGTTAATTCTTAAGATTGAAAGAATTATGAAAGAAAATAAAAGAACTGGTTCTTGTCCCATCTAATTTCAGACTTGTTCTTTTATTGCCATCGTTAACAAAAAAAAAATGATTAAAAACAGCATTAATAAAAGGAATATCTATTTAAAATGCCTTATTTTGGAACAAACAAATCTTTCATTGGGAATGATTTAAAACCACTTAAATGATCGTTTAAAGTCAAATTTAACATCATCATTCTTAAATTTAACTTAACAATGATTAGGTAACTTTAACATTGACCACATTATATGTATACTTTAAAAACGTAATCTAATGTTAAAAATGCAAAAACCAAGGCATTATCGCACGAAGAAAAATTTTAAGCTGTCAATGAGGATCATACCTCCATTTATTCGCCTGAAGCAATTGACTTAACTTACAACTACATTATTAAATAAATATATGTTCGCCAGATGATTTCCTTTTAAGGCTTCAAATTTTACAACTTATTTAATATTTTACCTAGAACGACTGCAAAATTACTTTCTGCCCAAGTTGAAACAATTCAGAAACCGATTAATAAGCAGTTTGTCATAAAGAGAAAATGTTGGATCATGTTCTCTGCGATTTTTGTAGTCTATAAATACACAGCTTATAACTTGCGGACATATGAAGTTTAACTCTGAGATTTTGGCAACTGGTATTCCAAAAATTTGTGTTTGATGAAGGTAATTAATACTTAATATGGAGAATGCTACAGTAAACTGTTTTAACCGCAAAGGTTTCGATGTCTCCCTCATTCTCTGAGGACGCTGTTAGTATGGTTTTTATTGCCATTTTGAATTCTATTACTAGTGCACTAGAAAATTACAATCTCTAATCAGGATCAATTACCAATCCAGTATATCCAATTTTCCGTTCATAGTGTTGTACATGACCTATTCCATTTTTCTTAATTATTCTTCCAAGTTCCACTACATAACAAGTTCCCATTGAATATATAAAGAACTATGGTCACATTAAAATTATATTTTCAACTTCTCTTTCTGGATTACACAATATTTATGATGATGAGTCTTCTAACACATTAATCAAATTCATTTAATTCATTTAATGTTTATTGGTTGCGTAAAACTAAAGCAAAAAAAAAAAAAAAACAAATTTATTTTTATCAATTTAAATAAACATTTTCACATTATTAAATTTATATCTTGTTCATTCGTTAAATATCTTACTGATATTACTACAAAACTTTTAAATAATAATAATTATAAAGAAACAAAATATCATTTTAGAATTAAACTCAATACATATAGGCTTATATAAGGGCACATATTGACGAGTTTATTGTGTTATTTATGAGAGTTTGACGCAGTAATTGTAACATAAACCGAATAAGTTTTCATACATGTATCTATATTTACATATACAAATTATAGATAAGTGTCTTGGGCCCAGAATATTTTATTATATCAAGTATAGTTATACATATACTTTTAATTGTAGATTTTGGGACAGGATTTTTTAAAAAAGTAAATATCACGCAAACAGAGTTGCGACATTTAACTCATGTTGCGATTCCAAGAGTAAAAATTTTGACGACCACAATAAAAAGGTGTCTTAGATTTTTAGCACTTTTTTGTGGTAATCTTGTTTCTTAAAAAAATTTGTTTTAAATATTGTACAAGAATTTTTGGGTAGAGTTTCAAGGATGACAATCAAGTCAGTATTAAGGATGATAACAAGTATCTGAATCGCATTGTTTTCCCAACTAAACAAGTGTATATTTAAGCCGGAAATATTTGTCATGTTGAATGCATACGATCTTGGCGAGGATTTCTCTTGCGACTTGTAACATCGCAACAGTAATAATTTGTTGAAACACAATTTGGACCCTGAATTCGCTGACAATATTTTCGGAACTAATGGGCGAACCATATCACAAACAAATAAAGTTCTGTTACTATTTCTTACAAATAACTAATCATACAATAGAATTAGATCACTGTATTTCTTATCACTTTTGTCTCCGAATATACAAAACACCTCCACGTCTTTCCTGCTACAAAAAAAAAATATGTTAGGTGGCGAGATTGCCCCACTTCAATATAGAGCAAATACCATGATTTTTATTCTAATTCACATTATTTGTACATGCGCAACTCTTTTGCATACGTATACATACACTTACGAGTATATAATTACATACACAACTTATCAATATTCGTTGAATCAAAAATGTTCTGGACTAATTTCGAAATCGAATTAAAAATTCATTTTCCTGGATTTCGTTATTATTGATTTTTTATTTTGTTTAATCTCATTGACTCCCTATAATAATATAGAACTAAAGTACAAGTATTATAATATGTAAGTGCCTTCGTCTCAAGATATGTAGATATGTTTATAATTTAAATTTGAATAAAATTTTTGGCGTGGGTGGAAGCGATAATAACGCTTTTTTTTTTATTTATTATAAGTTAATTTTAAATTGTTTGAGCAATATCACGATTTTTCTTATCTAAACGTAAATATTTAAATTTGTATCAAAAAATACGATTAAATGAAAATTTGTCACAAAAAAAAATGTAAAATGCTGTTGGATAAATTTTTAAAGTTTCTGTTGAGGGAATGAATTTCAGGAAAGTTTAGTTTATTAAACGCAGAATATAAATATGTTTTTTGTGGCTTGGATATGCTGTTACATGACATTATAACAACGTGTATAGTGAGTTTCCCTATGTCTAATGAAAATTTTTAAATATCTACTTTTTATTTTTTAGTCCGGTTATGTGGTTTACCGCAAGATTCACTAAAATTTTAGTTAATACGTTCAAAAATCACGAATTTTCGCACAATTATAAAAAAAATATATAATTAGAGGTGTATTTATTCTTCTTAAATTCAAAGTAAATCTAATTTTGTATAGTTCTAAAACATTTCCAATATTTCATGCGATCAGCTACAAATTTTATGCTGTCAAGGTTACATTTTCCACTATTCAATTTTTAGTGTCCTAAGGTTAAAGAGAACATGTGTTTAAAGTTTTTGCTGATTATCGGCAAATTTAAAATTTAAAAAAAAAAAAAGTTATTTAGCTCTAAAAAACAAAAATTTGCGAATTTTCAACGCATTATGCATTTCTAAAATATTGAATACTAAAATCAAAAAAAAAAACAAAATCCCTTTAATGAGCCTTTCTTTATAGGTACAACAATAGAACACCCAAACTAAAATGCAAAATTAAGCGTAACATCATAAAATTTCAATTGAATTGCAATTTATTGAACATAACCCACACATTAAATGAAATTGAATTTAAATTCAAAATAGTAGAAAAAATATCTATAATTTTATTCGGATAGGCGTACAAATAAATTTTCAATATATTAGTGCAACTTTTAATTCCAGTAATTAAGCATATCAACTATATATTTTATGTTATTCTTTAAATTTATATGCCTTTGACAGAAGAAGCCTTTGTTTTTGTTAAAAAAAATTTGTTTAAAAACATAAAAGCATTAATTTGTTGTCGCCGTCCTCTTTGTACAAATTCATTATTCTATATAGCACACGAATGTGAAGAAGATTCCTTTGCTATTTAAAAGTTATTAGCTAAATTGAAAAATTTTAAATCAAACATAAAAATGTTGCATGAAATTAATTTTAATCGGTGCCCAATGCGATTCAATTGTTCTTTTTGTGTTACAAACGTTACCTTTTTCATTGTTTATCTAGCTTAGACTATATGGCGCATTCTTTTTTTGTATTTCTTGTGTTTTTTTTTTCTACCTCGAGAATGCAATATTTTTTTTTTTTTTGATAAATTTTAAATTTAATCGATACAAGTCAGAAAAAAAAAATATTAAAGCTACCGTTCAGCTCTTAAGTTATGATCAATTTTTCAAATATCAAATTCATGTTTTCAATGTCCAATCCTAAAGGGATCTTGGAAAATATAAAATACCTATACTTATTAACAATATATATAAAGTGATAATTTGTATTGATGGTTAAACAAAAGAATATATAAAAATTTATTAACAATGGGATATATGTCATACCAATTTGCAAAGCCAATTGTTGTCTAAGAATGGACCTTTTATATATACCTACATATATGTACACATTTTATTGTATTAACAAAAGGATAATAGATTTACAATTTATTTCAAATATATTTTTAATTTTTCTATTATTTTCAATTCAATACCTATATATAATATTTTTATTAAGAATCTTTCATTGAATTGTTTACAGTGAATTGTGAATTTGTTCAATTTCTAGACTGACCGACGTCAATAATATAAAATTTATTAAAAAGACCACCTTGTCCTATAAAAAAATTATATCCATTATATTTTCTTGATTTCACTCGTTTAATAAAAAATGGGTCCTTAAAATAAATTTCTTAAGAAATTGAACATAAAAATTATTTTGACATGGCATTTTTTTTCTTCTTTTTAGTTATATGGAATTTTTACACAAGCCTTGATGTGAGTAAGCATGAGCACTTCTTAGTTCAAACAATTTCATTCAGAGTGAAAAAAGGAGGCAATTGTTTTGAGCTTGGTTTTTATAAAAAATATGATGCGGAGAGATTGAGGCAATACGTGAAATTCCTGCTAATATTCCAGCTGTATAAACTTTAATTATAAGCCATCACAAACTAGCAAGCTAAATTTAATCATTAACACTATAATTATAGAGCTTAAGTTTTGCCAATTACATTTATAATTATTCTATTGGATTCTTAGGTATTAAAATAATTAATTTTATGGAAATCTTAAGAATTTATGTTTTGAGAGACAAGGATAAAGTTCGGTGAAAAAATCCAAATTTTTTTTCCGAAACAGAAACTTATCTACCACTTTTGTTTGTTAAAATCCAAAAAATTAAAAACTAAAAATTTTTATTACAAAACTGTGAAGTTTTTCTTTCATTCATATATTTTTAGCCATCAAAGTAAAACCAATTTTTTTTTCAACAAATAAATAAAATAAAAATTAAGAAAAAAAAATATTAAAATACAATGGAGTGTCCTCCAACTGAACTTTGTATTCAAATCCAATTTTATTTTTTTTTTTTTTGTAAGACAATTTTTAAATTTCAATTGTGAATTTTGGTTATGGTCCGGACTTCCGATCACCAATAGTTTTATTAGTTTTTTTTATGTGTTACAAGAAATGATCGAAATAACTCTTACATTTAAAGGTAACAAGATAAATGTATAGTTACACGCGGAAGCAAAATGTATGATAGTTGTTTAGCTTTGTTGAATCAAAATCATTTGCTTGCAACAATATTCGAAAAGCATGTGTAACTAAATGTCAATTGTTGATATGATAAAAGTTAATGTGAGTTGAGAGATGAAGAGAATTTAAAGAAAAAAAAAATCAGATTTCTAAGCGATCATAACACAAAAGTTTACTTTGACAAAAGTCAATAGCTAAGTGAATATTGCATTAGTTTCGAGCTGGTAATTTTAAGATTTGTAATAAAATTAAAGGTTTCTTAAAATACTTTAAGTACTTGTCTTAAATGCTTAAGTTATTGGAAATAAGTTCTCATCATTCGGCCATCTTTTCGCTTTACTGAAAAAAGAATTTCTAATAATCGGATCGTTACATTAACATCTTCTAAGGTTTTATATATGAGTTTTTGAAGATAATGTATTATTCTTTTGGTGGGCAGAGTCCAAAAAAAAACTGCTTGCCAAGAGTAGAGCAATTAGTTTTGTCTTCTTTTTCTTTTCTTAAATTAAAAGAAAAAAAAATCAATTCTTTTTCTTTCCGATGAGTTTTTCCTTTTTAGTTTTCTTTATTTTTTTTTGGTTTTTTACCAGGATGTCCTTTGTGTGAATTAAAAATTGAAAAGAAGTTTAAAGAGGAAGAATAAATGAAAAAAAAACTGAATCGACTGAAAATCATCCATAAAGATCAAAAATGTATTTGGTAAATGGTTGTAAATAAATGCACTTTATGTATCCGTCTATATTCTTCCTTGTCTCTCCTGAATTCCCTTTTCTTTTGCAGATCAAATTGGAAAGGACAATTGTATTTAATTCATAAACTAAAGATAATAAAAAATCCTATATATTATTTTACCGGAAGTGCAATTTTTCCAAAATTTCTTGAAATAAAAAATTCAAGTTTTTTTTTTTTACTTCTTATTTAAATCATACTTTTTTTTCAAGAAAGACTTTGTGTTGTATGACGATTGAATGGAGTTTGTATATATAGAGGAAACTAAAGAAGAGCAATGTCCTTTGGCATTATTTATTATAATTTTTTGTTTTCACTTTTTCTCATTTTTTGTTGAATCTACAATAAAATGATTATTAATTTTGAATAATGTCCTTTTAATAATAATAATTGTTGGATTTAAAAGCAATATAAGGGTTTGTAAGAGAAGACTTTAAACGAGCGGAAATTTAAGATTTTATTTTATGTTTTTTTGTGTTAAAAAAAAAGAAGAGAGAAGAGCAGACTATTGAATGAGTAATTTATGAATGGATTCAATTGAAGATCAATTACAAATTATATTGCCATTATTATATAATCATCTTTTATATACATAGTTGTACAAAATTTGTCTTAAAGCGAGAAAATTTCTTAAGATAGTTCAAGGAGGAGTCCATTATTATTAAAATTGCGTTCTATTTTATTTTTATATTAAATTTGTTCAATAAAATTCGAATTATCCAATAATATAAATTTATGAGATTATTTTGATTTCGTATTTGAAAATAATAAAATTGCTAATTTTGATCCTTATGTAGTAAAAAGGTTGTAAACTTTAAAATTAATGTGTTTTAAGTTTATTTATTTAGAAGCTGCGACCTTATGGACAACGTCAGATTCATTATTGAGAATAGGTGAGAGGACTAAAGAAAAGAAGGCTCTGTTGAATTCTATTTAGTAATCCTAAAGTTTTATCAAGTAATCTGATGGAAGAATTGATAAAAACTTTAAGAAAAAAATTAATTTTAGTTAGAGCAATTTCATTCTAACAAATAGATTTACTATTAATTCATACATATGAGTGAATAATTATTAATGCTTCTTTTTTTTGAATACTTCCTTATTAATGAAATTTTTATTAAAGCACAAGAAATTACATGGGCATACACAAATACATCTTATTCATGCATACAGATAACATTGTTATATAAATATTGATTTAGAGTTTTTGCAAATTATTTTTGTTAACGGTTTATGTTATAACAACCTTTTGAACAACGTTATTTATGATCTATCAATATTGACATAAGAAATGTTTGACATGTGTTAACATTAAATAGAAAAATATACTACATATTTGCGTGGGTGGAAGAATTTAAGTAATTTAACCCTATACTTGTTCATGGAAGTTTCTTTCCCTGCTTAACTTCTGATATCTTGACACGTGGAATGTTATGAAAGAAAATAGGAATTGTAAAATTCGTTTCGAGCGTTTTATGTAAGTTTCATAATTAAGAAACATCTTTCTGAATCACAAGTTTACGGCTACTATTAAGCAAGATATTAGATTCGAATGAAATTGATTGCTTTAAATATTTCATTTCCAATGTTATTTTAAGTCATAAATTGTGTTAAGTTAGTTGCTGTAGTTTACTTATTGGTTAAGAATTATATTTAGTATGTTTGGCCTATTTAAATTTGAAATACTATATAAATTGAATAAACTGAAATAACAGTTTCTGTGATAAGATTTTTTTTTAAATATTAATGGGGAGACCTACATAAGAGTAGAAAATAATCATTCTTGTTGTCTTGAAATAATAAAATTTCTAGAACTATTGCAAAATTTTAATCTTATTTTCTAAAGAGATGTACATATGTATGTTTCTATTACAAATATAATAAATTCATGTTAATATTTCATGACTACATATGTACTTAAATTATAAGTAATTCAATTACGAAGAATATGTCACAAATGTAAAGAAAATAGAGAACTTTAAACCTATTTTTTATATTGATAAACAAAATATAAATCACTTCTTGTCTTCACATAATAACCCCTTCAAATAATTATTTTTTTCTTCAAAAGGTGTGTTTACATACCCCATATGGGCAATATGGTAAAAATAGTAAAAATAAAATTAAATATTTTTAATAAAATTTCAATGAAGAGACAGACGTCTTCTAAACAGCTAATAATTCTTATTCTTTTTTTTTAATTTGTAAAAATGATATTTTGTTAAGTTTTATGATTTTGCTTGTTTCTAAGCGGAAAATCCAAAGCTAAACTAAAATTAATTACGTGTGTCGATCAAAAATTTTATTGCTTTAGTTTGAGTTTTATTAAAATTTAGTGAAAAAACGGATATTTAAAATTTTTTTTTGTAAATTTTCGCTTCTATAAATTCATTTAGATGTATTTGATCAAATAGATCAAATAAAATTTGGTATACTCAAGTATCAATTTAGCGTCTTATTTTTGATATTCGCCTATTAATAAGCCGTACTTATTAATGAACTGTGTCAAACTGATTGGTCTTCTTAAATTGAAAGCTGGAGGTGGTTGTTAAGCGGAAAGTATAACTATATACTTTCCGCTTGACAACTGAAACGATCTTATCACTGGATAATAATTTAATTTGAAATAAATTGAGAAGAAAATCATTAACTACGCGATTTGTAAACGTACAATTATATTTTATATCTTTCGTCTTAAGGAAAATATTTTCTGAGTACGTTCCATAACGTTAACATAAAAGTAAACAGAAAAAAACAGCTACTAAATCAATTCACTGATTTTTTAAGAGTAATTCAGCAATATTAACTGAAATTCCAATATACCATTTTTACAGGCTTGTTGTATTTATCGCACAGATAAATAAGATATGAAAAAGTTCGTTGGTGGTATACAATTTTTCATATACACGCATCAAGTCGCTGTTGATGGGACCACACATTAAAAAATTTTCCTCTTATTTTTAAAGTTATTTTTTTTTTTTGATGACCATTGATGTGCGCGATTTGATAATCTCATTGCTTGAAGGCATATTGTCTTAATATACCTGTTTGATGAATATTATTAATAAGTAAATCTGGATAAAACGTAAACCTAACTTCCTACATATATTTTAAGGATTAAACAGAAGGAAGAATCAAAAAAAAAAACTGAAATATTAGGGAGTCCACATTTACTTTTTTAGTTTTTTTTTTATTTTTCATTAATAATCATTATTATGATGACGAATAAAAATAATTTCAATTGGAAAACACAAAAATTTTGTATGCTCAAATAAAAAAGTTATATAAGAAACTTTTAATTACAGGATTCACGTAATTTAAACATAAAATAAAAATTTATAAGTAAAATTAGTAGATATTTAATTACTTTGCAGTTTTTCCATATTTTTTAGTTTGTTTTTTTCTGTTAAAAGGCCGAAACTTAAAATTTTTTAAAAGTATTGAGATATTTAGAAGGCTACGCTTCGGGCCGATCTATTATGTTGCTGTCGATGTTATTATGTTGCAAATATGCTATGTATGAAGTAAGTGTGTGTGCAAACACACATATAAGATCAATCGATCTAAACATATAATCAAAATTTTATTAACAAATTCGCATAGTCTAGATAATTTCCTTTTTAATTTTTTTATAATATAAAAATTTATTTGATGACAATTTTAGGGATGGCCAAATAGGCAAAATTTTATATTGTTTTGTTCGAAGTATTTCTTTTGAACTTTCTTCTACAAATTTGTATAAGGAATACACAGACATGTACATGGATACAATTTATTTTTTTTCTTGTGAAATTAGTTTTTTAATTTCAAATATTTAACCTGCACAAAAACCGAATCATTAAAAAGAACTGCAACACTACAGCAATAAATTTGAATGCACTTACTTACGTGAGATGGTATCCATTTATCGTATATGATGAAAGGATCCACCTAGCTCGGATCCGGTTGTCGTATATGTTGAAAGGATCCACCTAGCTCGGATCCAGTTGTCGTTCAAGTTGAAAAGAATTCGCCTAGCCCTGTTCCAGTTGTCGTACAAGTTGAAAAGAATCACCTAGCTCGGATTCAGTTGAAATATATGTTGAAAGGATCCACCTAGCTCGGATCCAGTTGCCGTTCAAGTTGGAAAGAATTCGCCTAGCCCTGTTCCAGTTGTCGTACAAGTTGAAAAGAATCACCTAGCTCGGATTCAGTTGTAATATATGTTGAAAGGATTCACCTAGCTCGAATCCAGTTGCCGTTCAAGTTGAAAAAAATTCGCATAGCCCTGTTCCAGTTGTCGTACAAGTTTAAAAGAATCACCTAGCTCGGATTCAGTTGTAATATATGTTGAAAGGGTCCACCTAGCTCGGATCCAGTTGCCGTTCAAGTTGAAAAGAATTCGCCAAGCCCTGTTCCAGTTGTCGTACAAGTTGAAAAGAATCACCTAGCTCGAATTCAGTTGTAATATATGTTGAAAGGATCCACCTAGCTCGGATCCAGTTGTCGTTCATGTTGAAAAGAATTCGCCTAGCCCTGTTCCAGTTGTCGTACAAGTTGAAAAGAATCACCTAGCTCGGATTCAGTTGTAATATATGTTGAAAGGATCCACCTAGCTCGGATCCAGTTGCCGTATATGTTGAAAAGAATCCACCTAGCTCGGTTCCAGTTGTCGCACAAGTTGGAAAGAATCACCTAGTTTAGATTCAGTTGTAGTATATGTTCGAAGGATCCACCTAGCTCGGATTCAGTTGTCGTACAAGTTAAAAAATTAACTTAAGCTCGGATTCAGTTGTTTTATATGTTGAAAAGATCCATCTTGTTGGACCCAGTCTTTGAGATTGATTTACAGTATGCATAATTTGCCTATAAACAAAAACATAAAAAGATTAAAATATGAAAGGCAATATTGATTTATTAAAAAAAAAATTCTTCCATCTTAAAAACTTGCATGCTACCTTAGTTTTGAAAGTTTTAAGTTGCACTTTCAAAAATCTTTAATTCTACTATTTTCTTGGAACACACGTTATAAGAAAAACAATTTAAGAATAAGTTAAAGTTTTATAAAATTATCAGGTTTTAGTATATCTCGAAAATTTTTTATTTTTGGCACTCGTTCTGGAACAAAAATTTTACCTATTTTTGAGCTTGTAACATACGGTATATAATATTGGTGCATTTTTTTCTGAATCACCCTCTACATTTTAGATCAGTATAGGCGTGAGGCATCTATTAAAGTTTATTATGTACTTGCTTTTTAAATTCTTAATTAAATCTTTTCAAAGTGTTGTTTGTGTGCATGTGTATCGTCCTTTCCGCTTGTGGTGTCTCTTTTTTCTCGATCAGATCTTTATCGGTTGAAATATTAAAACTATAGTTAAATTAAAGAATGATGGATAACTATAGTATTTATGGGGAAGAAAATGGATCTTTCTTCTCTTGAATCTCTTGAAAAGAAATTTTCTTTCCAAATGGTAGTTAGTAATTGAGTAATCTATCATTTTATAGCCGAATAGTTTTCGTTACCCTCATTGAAACAATTTTTATCTGTTTTTTTTTTTAAACAAAGTGATTCGTCATTTTGTTTTTTGACAACTCAAATTGAAATTTCCTATCAAGTTTACTTTCATTTAATTGTCTACAAAGATTAACGTTATATAATTAAGATGAAGATGAAACAACAACAAAATAAAACAAATTGTATCATTTTGTGTTATTTTTTTATTGATCTCCAATTCATTTAGGATTTCCGTTTGAAATAATGAATATACTTACTCCAGATAACGTCGTATACTTTGGAATTAAAAAAATATGTACATACATATACTTGTTTTTTCTTTTACTCTTATTGATATTGTTTACTAAATGTTTTTAATTCAAATTCAAGTAAGAATCATTGCAATGGTAACATTGTTGGATAACAACGAAATTACAAAATGTTGACATAATTTTTTTGTAATACAAAAAACAAATTTTCTTTTTTCTTCAAATTGCATAAAATTTTATAATTGTTTGTATTTACATATAGGAAGTTTTTGTCGTTATTGTTAAAATGATATTTAACTTTTTGTAAGTTTGGAAACCAAACTGAAAATACCTTAGTTTGAATATTGTTATTGCTATTACAAAATATTGGCTACGTCCCTTTATAGTTCTTAAAGATCATAATTTTTATCAAAAAAATAGATAAAGGAAAGAATTTACAAAGCTGACTACTGACTAACAGCCTTAGAGTGTAATTGCTAAAATAATTGTTTTGTAAAGCAAAATATTTTTTGATAGCATTAGTACGAATTTTTGCTAAATGAACTATTCATTAATTTGATTTTTTTTTAATATAGCTTTTAATAATATTATAGATAGTTTCTAAATTTACTTAAATATCATTTGAAAGCAAAAGTAAAAATTATAGTTTCATCCGCAAAACTTGCAATTTTGCAATTATTTGGTACGGTTAGATCTGATAAAAATATTGAAAATAAAGTTGAGTTCAAATATTCAATAAGAATGCAGGAAAATTTAATAATGACATTTTATAAATTAATCCTTCGCGAAATACTGTATAGCATGTCTTTTCAATGTCCAAACATCGATTTTGTAGTAGAATTTTTGTATTTTAAGTTGGTTGAAAAACATAGACATTCCAATGTTGGATCAGCATTTCAGCTTCATTGGCATTTTTTCTGGATGAATTACTTTGAATATTTTTTATATTCCCTTATAAATTGAATGAATTTTTATATTGTTAATTTAATCCAATGCACAGCTCAGATTTTCGAACAAAAATTCCTTATAAAAACCAAAATTAATTCATAAAAAAAACTTTTTTTCTTAACATCGTGAATTCACTATAAATCTCAATTTAAATGAATTCATGCAAATTATTGACTTTTTTAACTTAAATTTTATTTTTTCTTTAGTTCCAACCATCATTTTGTGGAAACCCTTTTTTTTTTTATTACTTATTCATTATTTTTATACATAATATGTAAGAGGAATAAAATAATAAAAATTTAAAAGCAAGTAGCTATAGTCATAATACCTAAAACTACTTTACTTAATCATTGATTGTTCAGCAACCAATGATATAAAAAGGAAAATGAACCAACAAATCAGATCCAATCAATTGAATTATAGGTAAAGGAATTTAGTTTATAGCCGACTCACTAACCGTTATGAATGCAAATTTCTTATCTCCTATAAAATAAATATTTTGTATTGGACACGTCTGGTTGCGGATAAATTGCCTACATAGTTCAATACATTGAAAAATAATTTTTCAAAAGAATTTTTTTTAATTTAATTCAATAAAAATAAATAAATTGTTGTTGTTCTTGAATGGGACAAGACATGCAAAACGGGGAAAAATTAATATTGCGACATACACTGGTGGTGTTTTTATGAAATAGGATATTCAAAAAAATGTCAATTTTTATGAATTGGAATTTGATTGTTTTTGAATTAAATTTGAATATTAAATTTTAATGAATTATGACTTTCGGTACAAATACGTATATAATTTTTGGGGATATTTTTTGCGAATATTTTAATCTGGTTAAAATCGATCAGAATGTGAATGGAAGTTCCGTTTCTTTTTTTGACTTATTTCTACAAATTTTAGGATTTTTAACTGCTACATTGGCATTGTTTAATTTTTCCTGTTCCATTGGCATTGTAGATTGATTTTTCCTGATTTTTTTGAAAAGAATATTAAATCAAGTTCAATCAAAAATATATTTTTTGATTTTTAAAGATAATTTTGTGATGAAATTCTTAAATTTGATCTAGATATACATATATAATTTCAATGTAAGAAAATGATATTGAAAAAGTTTTGAGAAGAGAAGATTATTTAGAAAAGATAATATGATTTGACGGTGGGAGGTCTTTCATTTTAAAGAATTTTTAAGTAAAAATTTGCATTATGTTAATGCAAAACACAATGCATTGAAAAAAGTGTAACTATATTGGTACGGTTTTTTGTGATATAGCAGAGTTGAGAAGTGATTTCAAAGCCCATGTTAGCATTCTTTAAAATAAAGAATTCGCGATGGCTGTATCTTTGATAAGTCAGAAATCATCAATAATAAACAATTAAATCAACAGCAACAATATATGCATTCAGTGTTGTTCAATCATGTTGCCTCTTATAACAAAAATTTCAAGATATTCTTACAATTTTTCTTAAACCAAATATTTTAAAAACTTTTTAACCTCTAATTAAAATATGTACATATTCTACCAAAAATATAGCATTAAACGCGTTTTTATTATATTTATGGTTCAAATTTGTGAATTAAATCATTTAAAGTATTTTAAAAGAAAAAAATTTGATGAAAATGAAATTGTAGGAGTGTTGTTAAGAACCTTAATTTTACATTCATAATAAAAGTATCAATAAAGGATCATAAGGATATTTTATCGGAAGCCATAATTCATAAAAGAGTGCGCCTACCATTAATTTTGATTAAAGAGCGGCATTTTCTATTCATTTTAAAACTGGAGCAGTTCTAGATTTTTTATCTATAATATTAAATTTTTATTAAAATAATATTATGTTGCACATTAATTTCTATAATATTCTCTTCAAATTAAATTTATAAGATTTCATTAAGATTTATAAGATTTTCAAACTTCTTGAATTGCCGGTATAATTTTATAATTTTGTTTTTGATGTTTTTAATGTAAGGATACCCGCTTCTTATAATATTTCATTTCAGGTAACAAAGAAAAAAAAAGTTTCTTTCTTAAATCAAATTTTTCTGGAAGTAAATTGTCCTTTTGACCACTATAATTATTTTGAATAGGAAAGTGTGATATTTTTAAATATTTATGCGGGCGGCTTTTTGTGTTTAAAAATTTTTATATTTATATATTCATATCATCTATTAAAGTAACTAATATGAAGGTATTTTATTAAAAAATAACTTTTGTGCAACTGCAATTTAAAAAAAAATATTCAACGTTTCTCGAAAATATTTCTGCATTGGGTTTATGCTAAAGTTTTGTTATTGCCAGACCAAATCTAACATTTAAAAAAGATTCGCTTCTGATTTCTGCAACATCTGAATTATAAAATAAAAAGAAAACATGATGTCTTAATCTTGTGATATGCGCGTCACGAACTTCAAATTATTTATCACTATGGCTTACTTATCACGCAATAATTTATGAATATCGTTGCCTTAAAATTATTAATACAAATAAACACTACCTTTAGGAATATGATTATTTTGTATAACATTTGACATTTCAATTACTGGGATTAATTTTGCAATAAAGGGAAGCCGAATTTCGTCTAAATTAAAATTTTATTAAAATCTACTAGGAGGTCCATCAGTCATGCAAGTAGCAAGTATGATTTTAAATGTATATTTGCATGATATAAAAGAAAAAGAAAACAATGATTGGAATGTGTTACTATTTTTTTGAGGTTAGAAAAGTCACTGAGATTAAATATTTATTTGCGAGTTCTTTAATTTGAAATTAAGTAAAAGTTACCTTTTTGATTTTCACTTTATCCTATGTTAACTTCGTTAACTTAAGTTTCTCATATTCATTCGAACTATTAAT
Source organism: Condylostylus longicornis (assembly GCF_029603195.1). Lineage (NCBI taxonomy): Eukaryota > Metazoa > Arthropoda > Insecta > Diptera > Dolichopodidae > Condylostylus > Condylostylus longicornis. The sequence continues at coordinate 13,270,042 of NW_026577982.1, forward strand.
AAACTCTTAATGTAGCCTAACACAGAAGGTGGTACAATGAATTAGTTGCTAGGAAATTGTTTGGGGGGAAATTTATTAGTTGCCAGAGAGTTACGTTGCCCTATCGAGATAAGAGAGCAAATTAAAGAATTTTTTTTAAATATTTCTCAACGTTTTTACAATGTATAATAATTTTAAGGTGGATTTATTAAGTTTTGTAAAGATTTTTCACTTAATTTTAAATCATTAAATCTTTTATCAATCTTTTTGTTTTCATAATTAATTTCTTCTGGTGATAAAAAAAAATCATCTTCATTATGTTCTGAAAGTCTTTTCGCATCATGACGGAATTCAGCTGATATTTCTTCAATTTTTCTATCTATACGATCAATTGTATTTAGCGATATTTGACTTTCATTATTTGCTAATTCATTTTCATAGACACGATTGATATCAGATACTAATCGAATAAATATATAATCTGTATAACGTTTACGTGCTTCAATACGTTGTAGATTTTCATAATATTCTATTGATTCATAATTAATAAAAATCATCCACATGCTAATTAAAAATTTAAATCCCAGAACACCAATTACTGTATAAATGAATAAATTTTCATATTCTCTTTGAAACTGACGAATCAATTCCTTCCAATATAAAAGATCCCGGTTATGATATTTGAAATGAAAATGAAAGAATCCAACTGTCAAAATACTTATAAATGAAATTATTATCAATATGTGATAATAATTTAATAAAAACTTGTGGATTTTTAATCGAATCCGTTCTAATAATGGCATTTTTTTATGAAGCAAAAGAAACTTGTAGAACAAAAATTTTGTAATAAAATTTGTTTTTGATTTGATTAAAAATTTGTATTTCAAAATAATTTGAAATTTCGTTTTTGAATTAAAAGCATAAACAGAAAATTTGAATGTAAATTTGACATTTTTTAATTTAATCAAAGTTTTTGAATTCAAATAAAATTTTCAATAAAAATTTTATTTACACAAAAATTATATCGTAGGTAAATTTATTTACAATTATTGTATTCGTGTAACACAAACTTAAAATTATCAGACTGTCAAATCCCTTAATCAGAATATTGAACACTTAAAAAAGATTTTAGAAAAATTGAAGAGAAAAACTTCATATGTATTTATACTTATACATACTTAAAACTCATCCAGGGACCTTACCGAAATCGAAAATGCAATAATATTTAATCACTACACAATTTAGCAATTAGCAATTATCTATAATCTGAATTGTGCGAAATGTGGCATTGCTGCAATTCTGATGTAAAGGTAAATGTACAAAAAATTTTACATTCTCTGCGTAAGAATGGTCTAAATTTAAAAAAACCTTGCACATAAAAGCAAAGAATACTGATTGTTCTACAAACAAACGGGGAACAAAGTAAATTTTGACAATCAAGGGAATGCACTTTTCCTGTGCAAACAAACCAAATTATTACTGATGAAGATTCCATTATCATATTCAATTATAACTTACTCAAAATATAACTATGCATAATATTTTTTCGATTTATAACACTCAATTTTAATGCATTAAATCGAAAATAATTTGATCGCAATATAAATAACAAAAAGTATAAAAAACATTAAAGCATTTCGTAAATTTCAAAAGTCGATAACAAGATAATCACTTGGGTTAACTGGAAAACAAACATTATATTCACAGAGTTTAAACTTAAGATAAGTATCAACATTACCACATAATTGGAAAATAAAAATTTATAGTAAACGTTTAATCCTCTCCGCCAAAATGGCAGTATGCACTTAATAAAAAACAAAAAGAGAAAAAAAAATACTTTTTTATTAGTTTTGCGGTGGCGTACAAAACATGCAAAATTCAATAATCGATTTGAATCAGAAATAATAATAAAAACCACATATAATTTGGTATAAAATCATTTGATTCAATACACTAAATTGAATTGGTTTGCTTCGCAAACTATATTTTATAATTTTAAAAAAGAATCTGACTTTGAATAAACGAATATATTTGTGGTAATAATTTTTTTGATTGGTTTAATAATTTTGATCATTTTTAAAAAAAAAATATGCAGATAATTTAGCGTATATATATGTATATGAATAGATAGTAAGGTTGTCATATTGTACAATGTGTTAATGCACTAGTACGAATGGTTAATGTTGATAGTCTGCAGATCGATGATAGGTATAAACTGAAATTACCCGTCTAAAGCGACAAATTGTGTAGAACCGTTATTAAAATAATTTCAATGAGCAGGATATTCAATGAGAGAGAGGGAAAGTCATCTCAAAGTTCAAAACGGGAAACAGAACTTTTTTTATTCAAAAAGTCATTTCTAGTAAGTAGGGTTTTTATTTTAATTAACAAATTTTGTGATTTGTTCAACAGCAACATTATACATACATATATGTATATACTTACATTCAAATTCAAATTTATTGAAGAACGCCTATTAAACAGAAAAATATTGATTGCGAAATATTTATTTTAGTATTTTAAAGTAAGACATCATCAATAAAATACCTTTGCGCCCTATGACTTCTAAACTAAACTAATAGAAAACCATATCTTTAGACAAAAAAAACGAAATGAAAATAGTTTGAATAGTCACCGCAAAACATTGAAAAATTACATTTTGCCCACATTTTAACAATTCAAATTCAAAATATATTTTATTAAATGTTGCAATACAGATAACTTTTCATAACTATAGATAAAATATTTTGATTCTAAGATTTTTTTTTCTTTCGACTATTTGAAAATTTGCAATATTGTTCTTTTATTTGTTTTTCAATTTATTTTAGTTTTATAACAATAAAGGACAACAACTGTATTAGAACCACAAAAAAAAAATAAAATCTTTATTATTATACTTTTTAAATTAAAGATTTTGATTTTTTTTTTCTATTTTTAAAGTGTGGTCAAAACAAAAATCGTCATTATTATCTTTTCTAATGCTAAAACTATTAAAAGACCTCACAAATAGTATGATGGTGGCTATAAAAGAAAATATTCATAAAAATACACATACAAATACATGCGAGATATTAACAATATACACATATTCCATTTAAGGTTAAACATAAGCGGTAGGGGTTCCAAATTGTTTTAAATTATAATTGTTATCCAGGGATCCTATGACAAGTAAATGTAAATATTTTCATATTTTTCATTACTTTCTATTATATACGTACAAGTTATGTTTAATAGGTAGAACCTATTATAATTTGCAAAGAAATTTAGGAAAATAAAAATTTTACAAATTCATTTTCATATTTGAATATTTTAAAAGAATTTTCATCGGCTTTACGGACCTGATAGTTAAAATTCTTGAATAATTTTGAACTTGATTTTCAAACAGTTTACTTAACATTAAGTCTTTTAATTAATTTGATTAAATGAATAATGTAGGTAAGATTGATTTATGAATATTAAAGTTAATTTTTTAAAAAACAAGAAATATAACTAACAAATCTATCAAATAAAGTGTGACCAAATGAAGTTTAATAGGGTTCAGTTATTCTAGAAATAAAATTGACCAAGGTCCATCGAATTTCGAACAATTTCAACTTTAAATACACCATACTGACAAATTTTACCAAAATAATTAAGATGTTTGATTTTCCAATAAGTAATTTTCCTTTAAAATTGCAAAATAGAATAACTCAAATGTTTGATAACAGTAACGAATATTTGATATTTATACGAAAAATTTTGCAAATATCTGCCTAAAACAAATAATTTATTTTGAAGTACAATAATTATAATGTTGCTTTTTGTAAAAAACAAACCAATCAATAGAATAGATCCTTGCAATTATACACATTAATGTTTTTTTTTTCGTTTTTATGTACTTAATACAATTCAAGATTACCTATGCATACCCACATGTGAATTGACTTAATTCTAATAAGCCACAAGACACTATTAAAAGTAAATTTTATTATATGTATTTAATTCTATAAAACAGAAAAAATGTTAAAAACATAACAACTAAATGGCAATATTTATTTTTTTTATTATGTATTTAAAATCTATTTAAAACCAATTTAAATGAAGAAACAATAACCCATAATAGAAGAAAGAACTCTTTTTTATTTAGTCAATGACTTTTAAAAAATTAATGCAACAATATCTAATAAATGTAAATATTTATTCCATTTTCTATATTATTATGAATGGACACAATGAAAACACTAGATTTCAATGTAAAAAACGACGTGATGTCTGAATTTCTCAAATACCAAAACAAGACATTTTTGAATTCAATAGACTTTTCTAATAATTTAAATTTTTTTTAACGTCTTACTCTTCAATAGTACAAAATAAGACATCTGGGAATATTTCAATTATATTTTAATTGCAGATTTTAAAAAATATTAAAATAAAATGTAAAACTATGAATAGATACGGCAATTGTTTTTCTTTAACAAAACAAGACAATAAGGCGTCTAGAATATTATTTGGGTTGCTGTTTTCAATATCGTGTGCCATTTTAATCATTGTTACTTTCGAATAATGCAAGTTATCTTTAGTACGCTTGTAACATGTTAATTTAATTCAATTTAGACCACCAGTCTATATTATCTGTATAATAAAACAAAAATTCCCAATTTGCTTGAAAATTTTGCAATAAATTAGTATTTTGGTAAATTCAAAAATAATGCACATTCATTTTCAATATATGCACTATGTATGTATGTATGTATTCTTTTATGTAAAACTTTAAGACTTTATTTAACCTAGAAACTTTAATACTAAAATATTTATAGTTCAATTACATACATACCTTGAATTTTCCTAGTGCATGGATGGCAATTAAAGGGCACGCGTGCCAAACTTGGCACGGAAAAAAAATTTGATGGCACGTTATAGTTGTGCCTCGACAAATTTTTATATAGATTTTTTTTCTAATAAAAAATCTAAAAACTCGTTGAAAAATTGATTGAATGAAAAATTTCCTAAAAATGATAATTTCCTAATAGCGAAATGACAAATATTCAAAACCAAACATATTCAAATGTTATATTCTTTTTATTTTTGTTTTTTTTTCACTTCACTAACCCAGCATTTACACGTACAAGTTTCTTGCAAGAAAGTTGCAATACATACAAAAATTTTACTAACACATTGAAATATTTCTACTTGCTTGTTTACTTGCAGTTCAACTTGCAAGAAAATTTTGCTGCCAGTAATTTGACATATTGAGAAATTCACAAAAAAAAATTTGTTGTTTTGATTTTTTTTTTTTTTTAATTTAAAATTTTTGAATTTTGTTTTGAAAAAATTAAACTTAGCAAACTTATTACAACTTGTCATAATATTGTATTTACCTAACCATACCTGTACTTGGTACTGTGCTGGCACGGGAAAAAGTGTGACAATAAATTTCCCCAAATTTTGGCACTTTGATCAAACCCTATTTGCCATCCCTGTCCTAGTGTATCACTAATCACCCAGATTGTTTTAACACCTTATTTCTCCAATATTGTTCCAATAAAAAATTCTTCGTCCTGCTGTAATTTTTATAAAATAAATTTCACATTTTTCAAATTTGAATGATTTTAATCAGAGGAAACACAATTAATTAAATTTCAGTAATAATTCCGACAAAACGCTTAAACATTTTATTATAAAACTTTAAAAAAAAAATTAAATTAACACTTGAACTTTAATGCAATTGATTTGCATTTTATATTTTTCCTTTGTGTTGTATTTTGCTTTATTTCTTTTAAAAATTTAATTCCAGAAATTATCATGAGATCGGTCTCAAATAAATAAGAATTAAAATTAAAAAATTAAGTAAAGTTAAAATTAATTCGTGACACGCAACCTTGAAATCACAATTCATTAAATATCAGAGAATCGCAATGTATTCCTACATTAATCCAATTTTAATAACGAATGTGAAGTGAAGGATGAAATTCTGAATTTAAATTAAGCTTAAATTCGTCTTTTCACATTTTTCGATTCGTTTGTAATGTACAGAATATTTTAATTAAAAAATAAGCTTTAATTATCGCGAATTGATTTGGTTTTGCGCCCTTAATCTAAACTACAGTTAACCTGTATACATATTATGTCGATACATCGAACATAGATAAATATCGAACACAAATTTTGCAAAGAGTCAATGTTATCGCTGTGCTTTTTTTTCGGTTTTTCATTATGACACTTTCGATATTAGAAAAAATTTTAAAATTTGCATCAGCACAATAAAAGGTAAAGCAAACAGATAAAACAGGGATCAAAAATTCTATAAGAATTTTTTAAAATTCTAAAGCATTCGCAAAAATACATTAAGACCTCATTGTTGCTTTTTTCCATTTCTTTTGTATAGATATGGAAGAGTTGATTTTTTTATTGCGATTCGTGTTATTTTAAATAGTTTGTCCTGTTGTAGTATTTGAAAAAAAAAATATGAACAAATTAGATTTTTTTCTTCCCTTTTTCTGAGAATATATTCTGAGAATAAAACATTTGTGATAGCCTTTCACAAATATAATCAAAAGAAGGGAAAAAATAATCACTAATCATCTTAGTGCACATCGATGCACTAATTTTACATTTTATTGAAAGTAAAGTGTGAAAAATAATTTGAAAAATCGAAATTATATAGATTTTTTCTGGTTTTGCGGATTAATTGTAGATTCTCTCGAATTGACTTCTTCAGAAGTTTAACAATATTATTATATAAAAAAAAAGAATTTTAACTTCAAACTTATACGAATATTAACTGCTGCCAACTGAAAGCATTAGTGTTATTTGTACTTGTCAAAAATAACAACACGGTATAATTTGATTTTGTTATGATCGCACGATATAATTTGCCACGATTCAATTTAAATTTCTTCGACCTTGTGTCAAAACTTCATCAAGATTGAATTTACTTTTTGACTAAAGTATAGAAAGTTGTACATTTATTCCGGTATATGATATTATTCTACAATTTAACTTTATATAAGTTAATCTTTATTTTTGCATAACGGGGTTTTCTTACAAAACAACTTTCTCTTTACAACTAACTCCCATCTAATGTAAGAATACTTGATGGAGTGGGGTGAACCAAAGCGGTGGACGGCAACGGCGCACGATTTCCGTGATTACCTCAACAGCGGAATGGCAAAATGGACTCTACTGTATTTTACATAATATAATGTCACACAATATGGAAAAAGATAATGTAAAAAAGAATCAACACAAGTCAAATAGAGGTAGGCTATTTCACCGTCGGCAGATAATTCGCGGAGGTAATTTCGTTTGATTTGAATGCTTGGATTCTATGTGAATTCTGTTATTTCGCCAACATATTCAAAACCTGAAATCATCAATGCCGCATAATTATTCTTTTTCTAAAATATAAAAATTGGAAATTTCTTTTTATCAACAATTCAAAACGAATTTTGTCAAACACTATATATGATGAAAGATTCACCGTTCCATATAACATTATGAAATCAGTAACATTATTTCAATCTTTGATAAAATTACCAATTAGTGATTTTTTCTTAAAAAGCAAGTCCTTTAAATGTGTGAGAGACTATCGTGCATACCGATACACAGAATCAATGCCGATTCTTATGTTGTGTACTTTAATTTCACTTTTAATGCAGTCAAATTAAAATTGTTTTTGGCAACAAAAAATGCAAATTTAAATTCTAAATGTAGATTTTAGTATTTGAAATTATTTTTTAATTTTATTGAGAATTTATATAAACGTGATTATTATGTGCATTGATTCCATTCAGAAAACACAAGGAAATATAGAAAAGCATACCCGCCAAACATACTATGTGCTGTCATTAACACCAGCATACTAAGGTGAGATAATTTTTTTAGCTTTTAAATATCAACTTTAGTTTAACTCTTTCAAACGAAAATTGAAAGGAAAAGGAAATAAGACTTAAAAATAGTTGAATTAATACGCAGAAGTGAAAACTTCTTAAAATCTAAATGGTTAATGTCGTGCAAAGAGACGAATTTTCATAGAAAAACAACAATAAAAGTGATAAAACAAGATCGAGATTTAAAATTTTTTCTCCTGTTTCATGCCTAATATTCTGTTCTTACATTTATGCGTGCATGTACATATATTAAACGCATGTCAATGCATCGAGAACATTTCATAATCATGGATTAGCATGGTTGAATGGGAATGTTGTATTAAAAATATGCAGTACATTTATTTATGAGACTTTGGTAAGGTTAAAAAATTAAAATTTTAGCTAAAAGTTTAAGTTACATTGCGAATGTTTCCCGATTTATGAACTTTTAATTTGCAATAAAAAGTACGTTTTTTGATATTTTCCGTTGAAAAGGTGATTTTACGTCCGTAAATATTAGGTTCCTAAACAGTGTTGTTATTTAAACTACACTTGCACTTTTTTACTACATTTGACATTCTATATATATGTCTCAAAGATATTGCAAGACGTACTTTAGCAGTAATTATACCTCATTGGTGTAACCTTCATCTGACATAATATTAAAATAAATAATTTTATTTACGCAAACAAGAAGAATTTCAAATTTGGCGATAGTCATCCTGCAAAAGTTTTTGAAATCTCCAGTTTTCCTATAAGATGTCTTTTAACAAATGAGTCTCCATACCATACAAGTATCTTTTTTAATGCATTTAGTGTGAGATACCGGTCCTTACTCTTCTATTCATTTTTCTTAATGAAATGTTAAGACAGAATTTTGCCCAGTAAGAAAAAAGGCTGCCATTTTTTGACATTTGCAAACATAATTTTTATCTGGTTTTATATTTAGTCGAGACGCAGTATTATTCTACGACTTTGTCGTAGTAAGGAAATATAATAATTTTACTACTAGAAAATGTTATTATGTATTTGTTTTGTTTATGAAATTTGCTATTTGTATTGTTACTACAAAAAAATCGCGTCGCGTCGAAATTTATTTTTTATTACTAACGGTTGTCATTTTTAATATGAAATATGAAAGTCAAGTTTTGAAAGCGGGTACGTTCAAAGATTTAAGTTTTGCTTAAATTTGTTTCGAATACATGTAACTCCGTAGAATAAGAAAAACCGTATTTATGCAAATTATTTGCCTGCTCCTTTATATTTTGTGTGAAACTACCAGGAATATAAAAATTGAATATTCATTGCTTAATGTAAAATATATGACCATTGATTTTAAGGAGTTTGAGGTTAATAACGTCTTTAACATTTTTGTTTGCCTATACTATATTGTATGTATTTATTACATACGCTTTTGTTTTGTGTAATTAAAATTGTAACAATTTATAAGGAGGAAAATTATTGATGATCACTAAATTTTATTGTAATCAGAAGAAACGGCACACCTACAAAACGAATTTAGAAAAATATATGCTTTTGCCATTTTATTTTTTATTAACGATTGCTGAAGAAAAATTTGGTTTTATGGTTAAGAATTAAAAACTAAGAATGGCAGCCATATTGTTGATTCAGAAAGAGTACAGCAACTTATTTAAATGACGACCGGCCTAATTATGGTGCTAGTGGAACCAAAGGAAAACTGAACATTTCCATCTTGAGTATGTTTGACACAATTTGAGATGCATAAATATGTATGTATGTATGTATATGCAGTAACTGGCATAGTGTACTTTAATTAAATATTGCTGTGACCATAAAATAAGTACCGATAGAAAGTAAGTGATAATTTTTGGTTTAGGCATCTAATTTGCGCAGCGTTTTGTTTTTAAGACCTACAATGATAGTCATTAGATCTACAATGCTAGTATGAATTCAACAGAAATGATCAGCTTACAAGCAGAACGTTTAAATTAGAAATTCAACTTTTGAAAGCCTTTCAAAGAAAAAAAGTCCTTATTACACGTTCTCTAATCATTATAAGGAATTTATAACCGCAAATGTATTAAATTTGCTTTTGATTCAACAGGTGAGTTATTCTATAAAGTTATTCTAAGTTGTATTTTAAAAGTTAATCTAATGTTGCATTTTAAAAACATGTTAGGAAGGTTATGGAACATTTTAACACTGCTATATAAATTGTAACAAAAATATTTAATGCACTTGTACCTTCCTGGCCTCTTGAACATTTAAAAGTGGCAGAGAATTGGTAATTTAAACAAGAAGAACAAAAACAACTAAAACTACCAACCTACCAACTTTTTCCTTCATATTAGAGCTGTTAAAATTAAAACAAAAAAATTACAATTTCCACGCGATTTCCATTTTTTCTTTTGAAAAAAAATATTCAAACACAAATTGACCATTGATTTTTAATTGTTTTGAATTCTAATTTAGCAGTGATACTACACACTATAAAAATTGATCATCTCCTCCAATTCATAAAACTTTTTGCAACCATGCGCTGATATTTTGCTATAAAGAGTTTGTTCTGATATTATTTTTAGTTTTTTTTTTTTTGGGTTTTTTAGAAATGGAGAGCAGTCAAGAAATTTTAACCATTGAATTAAAAAAAACGCAAAAAATCTACTGAACATGAGTATCCACCCTGATACTTCGTGATAAATGTACATTTGCCACGCGATTCCAATTTTTGTTTCCTTTTCCACATATTACACTTATATGCATTTATATAGAAAAGAATGTATGTTCACAAGTTCGTATGTCCATCGAATTTAAAATATCAATATATGAAAGAAAAAATTGAACTGTACAATATCGAGTGTCAAGATTAAACTAAAATAATTCCTAGAGTTCCACTTATTGGCATTATGAGAAATAGAGATATTTTAAACTGTTTTAAGAGTCTCTGTTTTAAGAAGATCTTTTATCTTTTACATTTTGTTATTACAAATGAATGAAATTTATAAAAAATAGGATCATTAAGATGCAATCCAGTAGTAATATAATATGTATTTATATAGAGACAACTATGAAAACAATGTAAAAAAAAATAGTAATTTCTGAGGAATTGTTAAACAGTAGCAGTAGCAAAAATTTGTTATCACGGAAAATTTAAATTTATCTTATATTCTAACAAAAAATATGCATAAAATTTGTTGTATACAGTCAAAATACATACTACAATTGCTATATATAAAAGTATTATTAGAGGCTGTTGAAGTGCACTTCAAAAAGGTAGTTGTAATAACTGAAAAAAGTAGTTGGAGTGAAATGTTTTTTGTTAAATTCTTAATTCCTGGTACTTAATGTTGTTATATTGAAATTTGTTTATTATTTTTAACTTATAAGTCAATATTATTATAATTTGAAACTGGTTGCGACGGTAGATAATAATCATTTTACTATAACGTTTATAACATGCAACTATATAGTGGTATTGAAGTTTACACTGAAGGCTTATAATTTTTAATTAGAGCTTTCAACCTCTTTAAAAATTTACTAAAATTTTTTAGGTCTCATATAGAAACACGATTTTTTTGATCAAATTCAGCTTAGTTATAAATTGCTGAACTCAGTTTAAACATATATTTCTTAGATTGTGGGATTATTTATTAGATAAATTTATTAATGTTATACTACTCAACTGTTGCTTTATGTGACTCAGAACTTCTAACAAAATCTAATGAATTCAAAATAAAGAACATAATAAAATTAACCAAAAATACAACAACTCGAACAAAATTAACATTTTGTAAAATGCTCTTTAAAAATAGAACTTTAAAATACCCAATAAATTTCTGTGTTAAATATTTTTCTTTCAAATAAACAACTAAAAATTCCTATTTCTTATCTAGCAAAAATCAAAAGAAAACAAAAATGCAAATAATACGGAAGTAAATCCTTTTACTTTTCGTATTCAACAATATTTTGAATCCCTTCCTTCCTCTATTATTAGGATTATCATTGGGAAATGACTTCTTTCAGACGCTTTTCATCCTTTGGGCATATTTTTTGCCATACACAATTCTTATCAAAATAAATTTCTTTGTTTATGACACGTGTAATACAGTACAATTGATTTGAATAGTTTTTAGGAATTAGAAGAACTATTTTTGATCATAATAGTTTACGCCTTTTGATTTTTATATGTCATTTATTTATTTATGAATTTTAGAATTAATTCCAAATATCCTAAGGATTTTTACAAAAAAAAAAAAACAATATTTAAATTTTTTTGAATACACAAAAGGATTTTAATAAAAGGGTTACAATATGCAGTTATAAGAAGATAGTTTTATGGGTGGATACTGAAAAACACATGCCTTATAAAATTATAATTAGATTTTTGTTTAACAAAGTATGGTTTTTATAATGTATGTATGGATTTTGATATGAAATTTCGATTAGGAGTTTATTTGAAAAAATTTTATATATTATTTTTTAAGGAATATACTGGAAGGTGTGGGCTGTATATTTTAAAGAAATTTATTATCATAGGTGAATTTTCATATAGAATGATCCTAAAATTAATTTGAACGATGACTGCAATGTTTTGGCTTATAAATTAATAGGTAGAGTTATGAAACAGAAAAGCGTAACGTAATATTTTCATGAATTTTACTAGAAACTTGTGATAATAAATATCCAGCGCCAGCATACAATAAGGTACATAGTTGTTTTAAAGGCACCGATTTCACACATTTAGCTTTCGACGAAAACATATAACTTGATGCATGTTTTCTAAAGCGCAATTGAGTGCGAAATTATGTGAACATTTCTAAATTAAACTAAGCGAATGTAACAAAGTTTGATGCTTTGTCATATATAGATTTAAAAAACTGATTATTTTTTTGTGTATATGTCTATATACATACATATATGTATATATATGTATATAGGATAAAAATATAGTGTTTACCACGTTCCTAGAATTTTAAGAGGACAGTTGAAAATTCTCTTTTGCCTTGTAATTTTAAAATATCACTTTTTATTTTTATTTATAAGACTTTACAAATCATGGATCAATAGAAATATAATTCTTTTTATAGCGTATACATACGGTATTATACATACTCTTCTGCTATTCTTACAGTTTTAGTTATAATCGAAGGCCTAAGAAGAAAACTATCAAAAATTCCTTTTAATAAGCTGGACAATGGACAGCATGACCTGTATCAATATAAAATTTTATTATTTCATTTTGCATTGAAGTTAAAAATTTGCAAAAAAAAAAAGGTTTTAAGAAGGTTGCTATTTCAGTTTTTTTTCTATTGTCTAATAGAATTTTTTAGTTTCGGGACAATTGATAAAAACGGATCACAATCGTAAAATAAATGACCGGATCGAAATATGAGAGATTTATAATATGACTGTGTAAACTATTATATGCATGCGTACTTTTATAAGTATTTTATGCTTGCACTTTTACATAAAATGGATTCTAGGATAAATCTATGTACTTTTCTCTTTTTTCTATTAAAATCTTTTTATTATTTTTTCTTGATTTTTCGAATATAAAGATTTTTTTTTGTGTTCATCAAGGACTCGTAAAATTCATTGCAAACGATGTTGAAAAAATTGCATTAGTTAAATTGTTACTGTTTTCAATGTATCAGAGAAGACAATTTTAAAGCGTGGATAATAAAAGAAAGCAAATAAATCCAGATGGACTTCAGGATGATCTTGTTTTACTATATGGAAGGGGACAATATTGATCAAAAGTTATTTGAGATTTTGATCAAATTTATTATTTTGTGGTCAATAATTCTGTTGTAATAGAAAACCACAAAGAAATAGAAAAAAAACAGATAGATCAAAGGATGTTACATAATTTTATATCCTTAAAAATTATATACAATAAAAAATTTTGTATATTTTATTTCAAAAAAACTTTAACATGTTTGTCATAGGATATGGATCATAAATTTTGCAACAATTTCTATTGTTAACAAATATTTGTGAGTTTTTTTTTGTTTCCTTTCAAAGAATAGTGTTTCATCTTACATAACAAAAAATTAAAGGAAGAAGAGATTCTTTTCATCCTACATAACTGAAATGATAAAGATTTTGTGTATATTTTATTTTATAAGTTTATTTTTTTTAATATAAAAATTGTAGCAATTTTTTTTTGAGAAATTTAAAGATTAGTAATATGAGAAATCTGCAACTCAAAATAGGGTAATTTACTATTAAGAAAAATTACTATTAAAAAAGTAGTAAGTAAATGGAAAATAACATTATTTAGGAATTCACAAAAGTTTATTTGATATTTATATGATGAAATAGTTAGATTACTCGTGCAAAATTAAAATTTGCTTCAGTTTTAAGTTGCGATCAAGTAATACAAGCACTTTCTACATTAATTATGATATGATTCAAATAATATTCTTTATATTTTGCAACTTGAAATTTGAAAACTTAAATATTAAGTTTAAATACTCAAGAAAATATCAAAGAATATTCGCACACAATCGGAGTCTTGCAAAACTAGTATTCCGGTTTCGTACTATTATATTAGTTTTAGTAATATTCCTGATAAAGTTCTTTATTATTTTCATTTTAATGTTCTCTACAAAAACCACACAACAAGAATCAAAATAAATGTAATCAATAAAAAATCTTAAATGGAAATCATTAAAAATTTGTCATCATATTATAAATTTTATAAAATATTTAACATATTTTGATAAAAAAAAATTGATTATTAAAATCCTTTTAAAAGTTTTCAAAATTTTATTTAATTATTTAAGCGCCACTTTTATGCTTCTGTATTTTCTATAAAAAATTTAAAATTCTATTAGATATTCAAATATGATAAAAAATTAATCAAGACCTTAAATTTTTCCTAATTTTTAAAATAACTTTTAAAAAATAGTTGTAGTTTTTCAATCCTTTTTGTCCCTTTAAGTGGGAGCACTTTTTTAATCATAAATATTTTCTAAGGAAATATACAGGTGTGGTATAAAAATTGTCCTTCTTCAGTAGTTCTTTTTCATGTATAAAAAATTTTATCTTTGATGATGATTTTTTGTAATCGACTAATATCCAAGTATAAACTAATCAATAAAAAAATATTTTATTTCAATTTTTTTTGTAATCCTTTCTCTTATTTGAATAAAAATGAAAGGAGAAATTTTTTAGTCACAATCTTGATTAAATAAAATCAAAAACAAAAATTTGTTTGACAAAATTCTTAATCAATGTACAATAATCTTAAATTTTTATTAAAAGATTAAGGATATCATTTTCATTAATTTAAATTTGGAAGGATTTGATAAAAATGATCGATCAATTTAGAAATTACATAACATTCGAATATCATGATTGAAGAATTTTTATTGTACTTTAAATCAAATCTCTGTAGGAGAATATTATTACAGTAAAAGTTCTTGCAAGAAAGGACAATAAAGGGAAAAGATTTTAAAATTTTTAATTGAAATATTCTCGTGGAGTCAATGAAACTAGTTATATAGGTCCGGGTAATATGATGTCGCATTTTTTAATATTCAATGAATTTCAGAGAAGACCAAAAACTCAGAAAAACGTAGAGGTCAAATTGTAATTTATCGTATTTAAAATCGTCCTTTCAATAATTTTTTTTTTCGTTTTGAAATGCGGTAAAATAATATAAGTATAAAATTTTTTTCTTTTATCCTTGAATAGATTTTCTTTTCTTAACTTTTTTGGAGGAGTAGCAACGGTTACACCACAAAATCTCTATTTACAATGTGTAAAATACATACTATGAATCTTTACATTGATAGTACCTGAATTTTGTTCTTTATTGCTTTAATTACAAAACCTGATTCAAATTCATTATTTCTTTGTCTAAAAATTTTCTATCCTTAATTTTGGAATTTTGACATTTTATTACAATATATTGAAAAAAATCTTATTCTAATACATAGGAACAAGGAAAAGTTATGAATTAAAAGACTTCAAGGAAACAAATTTCTTTGTCGATTTTGAGTTAGAACAAAGAGAATATTAGATAGGTTGCTTGAGGCGGGCTCAAAGGCGAAAATTTTGTATACGGGATGCAATTTTTGAAACTTTTCACTTCCAAATGGTAGATCATCAAATATAGATGGAACACCGATGGAAAAGTTTTGAAAATTTCTACATACGTGTTATCTTGAAACATTTGTGAAAATAAGTTTTTGGGGTTAACACTTAAAAAGACTTTAAAGCTGGAAGTTTTGAGAATTTTTAAATATTGATGTTGTGCGACCCACAGTTGTGCAATCATATCGAATGTCTTCATTAATTTTCTCCACTCTAGCTCATCTGAAGATAATATTTTTCAGTTTTCCGATTGTTTTGCAGAATATTAGAAAAAAACTTGTTTGTATTTATCTTTCTTTAAAACTTTTGAATCATCCTCCTTCAGTACTTTCAGGATAATTATATTGTATATCACCATAAAACTGAATACTCAATGCAATTTAAGAATAAAATGCATTGAAAATGCATTGAGAGAAATCATTTTGTAAAATATTCATTAATATGAATTTGAGATGGAACTATTTTTAAGACAAAAAAAAGTACACAAAATAAAAAGAAGCCCGGAACCTTTAAAGAAACAAGTAAAATAATTTTTATTTCAAACATTTCAGTAACAAAAATAATAAAAATGCATTAGAATTATGCATTGAATTGAAACTGCAATGAAAAAATGCATTAAATAATATTGTGCAGCTATGGCGAATTGTAAACCATAGTAATGTGCAATGTGTAAATTTAAGACAGACAAAATTATTTTACCTTTTAATGTGCCCTTTTGCGCAATTAATGTCATTATTTTGCTGTTATTTCTGATCGATTTTTTTTTGTTTAAAGCAAAAAGAATAAAGGCGACAATTTCACGTTTGATTGAGCATTTAGTCCGAAAATTGATCGGTTAAAGTTACAAAGAAATAGAAAAAATTAAATGAATGAGACAAGATTTCTGGTTTTCTATGTAAATCTTAATATGAAAAAATTCAAAAATTATCGACTTGTAGAGAAGAATTAAGAATATATAAACTTTAAATAAACAAAAAAAAATTATATTTGAAGAAGGTCAGATACCTGTCGATTTTAAAAGACCATATAGTACAAAATCTCAGATTTATTGCGGTTTGATCAGAAAAGAAAAAGAAAGAAAACTGGTAGTACATTGAATCAGAACGATAAACCCCTTAATTTTAATATGGTTGAATGAGTAAAAGAAAATAAACTGATCTAAATTGATTTTTGAATTTCTCTTTGTAATTTTTGTTGTTTTAGAATGTTAATGTCAAAGAGTATAAGTAGGCAGTTTTCTATTTCACCGACGCATATACCATGAAATTAGAATTACGATACATACATATGTATATATACAAGTATATCGTTTTTCATCTTGAATTCTGGCACGCTTCATGATTATTTGGATTAAAAGATATTTTTGTTTATAAATTTTAATTTCAAATCATAATATTCTGTTGACTGCTTGTAAAAAATTTTTGAACTTGTCATTAAATCTAATATTGTAATTGAAATTTAAAAATTATTTTTTTATTCTTGCATTTCCATTAAAAATTTTACAGTGAAATTTTCGGGATTAAAAAATACAGATAAATAAAAATTCGAAGCTGGCTCTCAAAACAATTTATAAAATACTGAACAATTAATGGTATATCAGACTATGTTCATTACTGCATCAATTTAATATTAATTAGCATATTTCTTAGTTTGAAATAACAAGAAACCATTTATATTACTGAAATATTTCTGTGGTGAAGTTAATTATAACTGGAGCCGAATACAAAATTAAGTAATTTTGTACTCGGCTCCAGTTATTTTGTGGAAGGATATGTCCAAGATTTTATGATAGCTCATGTTAAAGGCTTGGTTACAATAACTTACATATCTTAAAATTAAATTAATTTTATTTTTAATTAAAAAACATGATTTCAAATAAGTTAGTATCAGAATATAATAATTACTTGGGCCTTGTTAAGTCATAATCCTCTCTCTTTTTTATTATTGAATAAGATCCTAAATGAAATCTTAATTAAATATCTGCTACAATTTTTAATATTAGCAATGTGAAATATAAAAAATAAACCTTGATATTGAAAATCTTTCTGTAAAATTTTTATATTATTTTCATAATTTTATTCAATTTAACTGTACATATACGAGTATAAGATTTCTAAATATTCCTAAATCCGGTAAAAGGTAAATTGTCCACATCCCCTAACAATGTACTATATAGTATACACATACTTGTATACACACATAGAATATGTTGGAACAATTCATAACTTTAGTAAAATTTTTAACAGAATTTCATTTTATTCTAACAATAGAAATTTCGGATTTTAGTTTCTTAATGAATCTCAAATGACTGACATAAATCCAATCATTACATGAGGATTATATTTTTCTGCATTTCATTTAAAAGCAAACAATCTTTTAAAAAGTAACAACAAAAATAAAATAATATTAAAAAAATAATAATTTTTCATTTTTCATCATATTTTTTTTTAAAGATTTTCAGAGCTAGGGATTTAGAAGACATAGAACAACAACAGAGAAAATAAAATTTTATTATTTTACATATTTAAAAAAACAAATAAAACAAATTTTTCTTTTTTTCATTATTACAGTTTTGACCGCCTGCCAAACCTAAATTCATTACAGTTTTTATAAAACTAAAGTTAAAAAATCATTGAGACTTGGATTTCTTTAAAAACAAGGATCATTGAAAGTTAAAGCCGTATAAAATCCAGTTTTATTTATTTTTAGAAAATATGCAAGGCAGTAGTAGTAGGTACTAAAAGAACACATCATTTTAATTTAAATATGTATATCAAAAAATAAAAGAGTTTCTCGAATAAATAATTCTTAAGAGTTTCTTAAAGGTGGTCAATTAGGCAAATCTAATGAATTTTTCATGGATTTTTCGCTACTTTTTAGTTTCTACATTATATGTATAAGATTTTTGTATTGTAACGACAATACAAAATATTTAAAATAAGAGATCATTTAAGTTATAACATCATTACGGGTTAGTTCATCATTTTTATGTCAAATTTCAAGTAACCCGAAGTTTATTATTATTTTAAATGAATAATTTAAATTGAAAATATGAATAAATTTGCATCTTATACATCTTAAATATCATACAGAGCGTAACTAAATTTTTGATGTGAAATTTTATACATATAGTATAGTATATGTATATGAATAAATCTTATAAAATTTTCTGTTAGAAATTTTGGTAGAACACTCTGAAATTAAATTTCTTATTCAATTGTCAAAGTTATTCGAATCCAAATTTTAACAGAGTTATATTTGATACAAGCTATGTTTTTGTTGATCGCTCAATTGTTTGCTTTATTAAGAAGTTTAAGTTTAAAGTTTATATTATTAAGATTTTTTCAATATTTATTAGAGTTGGTTATTTATTTTTAGGCTCGTATCGTAGAATAAAAATGTTTCCTCAAAAAGCATTTGTTTTCATTGGAAACTACCTCATTTAATAACTTTACAATTTTTGGCTATCAAATTGGAAAAAATTTACGGTAATTTTCCATTAGGCACACTTAAATATTTTTTAATGATGCATAAATTGCAAAAAATTAAAATAGAACACAATTTAGGAAATAATGGATGCAAAAAACCATCATTTATTAAAATTTCAAAATTGATAAAACTATTTTTAATTCGTAAAAAAAATGACCACTCAATTTTATATAACATTTTGTCCATTGACAAAGTCCATTGAATTTTAGTTGCACATTCACAAACAAGGGACACTAATATACATTATTTATGAAAGAGACACAAATCTTTATAAATGATTTCATTTAGAATATTCAAAAATTATTACAATACGTTTTAGTAGATCGAATATACCGAATTCAATGAAGGTCAATCGCTACAATAACGTAATGATTATTAATATATTCTAATGAACGAAAAACGTTCTATTAACAAAATGTTAGAGAGAATAGTATTGAAAATTTCAAAAGCACAGCATGAAGATTTTCTTGTATAGTTTTTTTTTTTGAAGGACCGTGAATAATATTCATTATTTTAAATTCATTTATATGAATAAATTGTGAATGTTAATAGTTTTTCGATTTGTTTTATCATTGATTCAGATCGAAACTGTGATTTCAAGTGTTTCGAATGCCTCTTAGAACTTGTGCCTAAGATTTAAATCAAAAAATGATTTGAATGAATTGCTGATCCTTTATATGTTTGGAAGAGAAATTAATAAAAGTGTGAATGAAATCCCATATTATACCTTTGCTTAAAAGTTATACCTACAAATTAGATTTTTAGGGATTATTTTTTTTTACAAATTAGATTTTTATGGATTAGTCTTTTGCATAATTTTTAAGAAATTAAAATCAAAAAATAAGCTTTACGGAAATTATTACGTTTTTTTATTATAAGTTTTTTCTCAGTGTACCACCTTAACTGTTTCTAATTAATTTTATAACTTGTGATCAAAATAGTTTGCAAATTTTTAAAGTAACCTAGAAGTCACTACTGATCGAGAGAATGCGTCGCTTTAGTTTAGCAAAAATTACTTTCATATCGGATGTATTGTGTTTCAAAAATTTCAAAAATATTTCTTTTCTGAACTACTTAAACGCAATTACGTTCTTCGTCTTCGTTCACGGTTTTAACAATGATTGAAATTGATTTCTTTAAAGAATTACCAAAATCTAAATTAAATATTCTGCTTAAAATTATTTTGAAGTTTGAAAACACATTTGCCTACATCAATGTTCAACAGGATCTAATCAATTAATCGCTTTTTAATAATTTCCTTTTATAATGCTTTCTAATTAAAACTATTTCACGCAATTTAATGCCAAATTATGTTCATACATCTTTAAACACATAGGCACAGATGCATTTCAGCACAAAATAGAAAATTTATATTTCCAAAACTACTTAAAATCAAACGATCTTTCATGTTCATCTAAATCGACCTGAAAATATTTAATTAATATTTGAGATGAAATTTCCGACCGTGCAAAATTACATAATACAGGAAAGTAAATTTTGTCAATAAAAATTTAATCAAACATAAAATTTGGAATATGAAATAAATATTTTTATTTTTGCCTTAAAAAAAATTAAATAAATTTTTTCACATCCTCATCAAACCAAAGAAAATCTCAAAAATGGAAAGCGTGAAAATGTTCCTTTATCACACCCTCGCAATACTGCTGAAATTCTAAAAAAAATTTCATATGACACTTTCTATCAATAATAAACGCAATAACTATTATATTCGTGTCCTTTCTTGATTTTTTCCCGAGCACAAAATATCATTTTTCTACAATATTAATAAAAATTTCTATTCTACGAAATTTGCCTTTAAAAAAAACTAGAAAAAGAAAAATTATGAAAATTCAAAGAAAGTAGGTGGTCCAGAGTTACAACCATGCAACTCCTTTCTTTTTTTTTCATACTATTTTTATTACAAGATTGCATCCAAGTTAAAAATTGTGCAAACTAAAAAAACTATTAAAATAAAAATGCTATGCGATGATTGCGTGTGTAAGTAAAACAGTGTAATAAAAAAAATCAACAAAAATTAAAATTGCAGACGAAAAATGGAAAAAAAGAAAAAATAAAGAAAAATTCAAAAGATCTGAAAAATTACTTCCAAATCCCATTTAAATCGGACAATTCAATGTATTATACACAATAAAAGATAAAAAACAATGAAAAGAGGAAATTTTAAAGTTATCATTGCAAACTTTGGGATATGAGAAGTTAATTAAATTGTTTTATGACTGCTCTACCAAATTCTAGTACTTTAAATTTAAAAGGGCAACATTTGTGTTATGTTCTTTTGCTGTAGCTAAGCATAGACGCATAATATACATGTAGTGAACATGTTTTGATTTTTTCGCATTATATATTGTTCTAGATTTGAAATATCAGTGTCAACTGAACATCAAAAGAAAAATTGAAAGCTAGTTTCCAAAATAAGATGATTCTTACAAGATTTTCACCTTAAAATCAGAATATGTAGTTAGGTTTCAAACCCCACAGCATGTAAAAAAAAAGTACTAAAATAAATCATTAATTCTTTTTCATATGATCACGTATTCAACATTATGAACGATATAATCGCTTAATAATGGCTTAATACACATTCATTTTCAGAGAAAGAAAAACACGTTACAATTACACTAAATCCATATCTCCATTATGCTACATGCTACATATATATATTATGTATGTGTGCCAGTTTGTACAATAAATGGAGGACGATACTAGCTTCTTGTTAATATTGTACATATACTCACATTTTATATTATAATGTTCGTATTCAAGTAATGTGAGTAACTCCAAAACTTAAAGAGAAGTAAAATATAAGCAAAAAAAAAATAATGTATGGGAATGAAATCAATTGAACAGGAAACATCTCAATCTTGTTTCCGTTTTACAGATTGCGTTCAAAGATGAAGAGTAAAAGACTTGATCTGTAAAGCAAGATCGTATTTGATTGTTTAGTTTAATATATAAAGAAGAATAGCACAAAAACATCGAACAGTTGAGCAACGAGAACTAGATTGAAAGCAATAAAATTTTCGTTTTTTCTGTTATTTCAGCGATTTTCGTGCTTTATTCAGTTCGATTTTTATAAGATATTATTTACTTATTTAGATTCAATACACATACTATTGCACACCCAAGAAATATAATAAATATCCCAACAAAAAACTAACCGAAACAACAAAGTATTATCGGAAATGGACGCTCCTTTAATTCTAGCGTGTAATAAAAGTGTTGGTACGTAATTTCATTTATATTGAATGTATTTTCGTGTACTGGTTGCTGCAGAATAATATATTTAAAAGTATTGAATTCTTACATTATTTCCATATGTGTAGAGAACAAACGTGACAATATTAAATTCGATTTTTTAGTATTTTGTTAGAGAGACTATCATTATGAATCATAATTTCGTCGAAAATTGACGTCTAAAAATAAATTTTACTCAAAATCGAAGGAGAACTGTCAAATTTGTCATGAAAATTCTGTCTTACATTTGAGCAAATGACTCAAAGTCTTGCCCGAATTTAGAGAATTTGTAAATTTTGACTTCACTCTAAGTCGGATTCTGATGTGTCTATGAAAATTTTTGAGCAATATTTATTTTTCAGTTTTTGATCCGAATTCTGAACACAATTACAAAAATTAAAATCAAAAGCATATATTTACGATTTTATATAATTCAAGGCAAAATAAATAGAAAAGATCAAAATTGCTCTGTTTAGACAATATTTTGTTAAGTGACGGCATCTAAACTTTTGGACGCTTTTTCAAAACACAATCAATATTATTGCCATGTCTGTTAAAGTTTTAAGACTATTTATCGGTTTTTTAATTTTTTATTTCTTAATAAGAAAAATTTTTTGTAATATCTCGGCATTACTCGATTTGCTATCGATATCGTTTCGCGTTTTTTTCAATATTTTCTTGTTTTACTTCTTTCAATTTTTAATGACATCGGTAGATTTTGATATATCAGTTACAAAATACCGAATCGAAAACAAATAGTTTATAAATTATGGTATAAAGTTAATTTTATAAATCAGTTAATTTAGAAAAACAAAACAAACAAAAAAACTGAATCGAATCCCAATCAAATTTAACAATAAAATTGGTTCATCAGATAATTTAATGGAAAAATTTGTCTTTTATAATCAGCGGGGAATTCTGATTTTACTAGTAAGTAAGTAGTATATTATACCTACTTATATTGGATGCATAATGGCCATATAAAAACACACACATGTGAAAATATTATATAAAAAGTCAATATTTCTGTTGTTATTCAAATCAAAGATTAACAAAATAATAAAATTATAAATTAAAAAAATAAAAAAAAAAATATTTAAAAGAAATCCGCATTTTTATAATGGGATACTTAAGAAGTATATAGTTTCCAACAAAACGAGGAGGTTCATAAGAAGTATAAGAGCATTATATTCAAATAAAATAATAATAAAATGAAAAATTACAGTCATCGGATACAAATTCCTTCCGATCTCCGGAATCGATTGAAAATTATTTAACAATATGCTAAATAAAATTTCTATATTCCAATGTACATATACGAGTATACGGTCGCACATTTTATTGTTATTATTATTGGTGATACTTTATGGTCAAACTAAACAATTTGAGACCAAATTGTCTGATTATTTATCATTCTGTAGGCAATAATTTGCATATGGTTAGCAAAATATTTTTTTTTTGCTTTCAATATCAACTAAATGCAACCATAAGAATAAATGACATACGTTTTAATCTTTATAAAAAAATATAGTTATGTGTATGTATAATTGCTACTGAGACAGAAGTTATCAATTTTTTTTTTTGTTCAGTTATTATCTTTATACTTTTGCTTTATTAATTCAGTATAAGAAAGGGTTCTGTGGCAAATTGGTTGTCATATACAACTTGTATAAATTATATTTGAACTATATAACATTTTTATTTTAGTTAAATTAAATGTTGGATTTGGAAATGGCCTGAATAATTTTTTAAAGTCGGTAAATTTCACTTAAAAGATAACTAAATAAATCAATTATTATTTTAGTTGTTGCTCTCAGTAGAAAATGCATTGTTTATTGCGCTCATCTTCAATGTTTAATAATAAGTGGTTGATTATCGGTCAATTGATTTTTTTTTTGTGACATTTTACTGTATATGGGTAAATTGAGTTTGATGGTAAGACAAAATTTCGGAAATAAAAACTAAGTTAGTTAATACTGTGAAGTTTATTTTTTTATTTATTCTTTAAAGGTTATAAGAACCGTGTCCGACTCCTTGTAGCTTTTTGTAGATTATAGATTTTCAAAGGAACCGAGTAGGGCAGGGCTATTCCCCGAGCCAACACAGCCATTTGCAACTTATTGTAGCCTCCTCGCGCCTATTCTACAATATCCCCGTTCCAAGTA
The DNA here is from genome assembly GCF_029603195.1 of Condylostylus longicornis. Taxonomy (NCBI): domain Eukaryota; kingdom Metazoa; phylum Arthropoda; class Insecta; order Diptera; family Dolichopodidae; genus Condylostylus; species Condylostylus longicornis. The sequence goes on from NW_026577982.1 coordinate 13,294,862, forward strand.
TTAATCCGGAGATATCCGTAAGGGAGTTGGATAGCAGTTCCCGATCGCTTGGGAAAGCCTGTCCAAAGCAGGCTTTGCGCCGCCGGACAGCCAGTACCGCCCAGTCGCAAAGGATGTGCACGGCAGTTTTATCACTGACCCGTAAAATCTGCACTGGGCAGAGCTCTATTTCCCCAGCCTATTTAGCTTTTAATTTTAATGGTAAAATTTTCTTGTAGATTAAAACATTCAAATAATAATAACGGTATTTAATTCCCTAGTACATTCTAACACTGATTATAGCAAAAGTGTGTATGTGTGTGCATATATTGAAATAAGTAAAATAACTATTACAGGATCAGGGTTAATTGAATCAAGTCAAGGATTTCTTTTGTTAATTCTTGAAGTTTTTATCTGAGAAAATTTTACGTTAACATGACGAAATTGTGAAGAGTTACTACAATAATTATTATGTAATATGTTGATGAATTAATTTCTTACAACACAATTATTAGAAGCGAGATCAATGATGAATTTTTTTAAATTTTAATTGTTTTATTTAAAGAATTTTTAGTAGAAATGTAACCATTAATTTTTAATAGTGAAATATCTCGGTTTGTAATTATTTGTAAGATTTGTAAGAATGAATGCCTTTGTATGGTGCAAAACAAAATTAAGTAAATGAATAAACATTGATAAGTTGGAATGAAAACTTAAAATTATGTAAAACATCTTTTTAATACTTGTCTTGTAAAGCGTAAGAATTTTACTTCATTTCAAATTTCTCTAGTTAATAATTATCAATTATTATCTTTTTCAAAATAAAATTTTATACAACTGCAAATTTTAAATGACAAAATGTCATTTAAATGTCAAAAATAAGGTTCTTATATTAAAAAAAAAAAATTGCATCATAGATTATTATCATTACAAGTTCACTTAATTTCTAGAGAATGAAGCTAAATATGCAAATTTGAGATTCTGAGTTTAATAAACTTTTGATTTGGTTGATTTGATTGATTGCGTTACACTTTAGGTTTTCTACCAGAAAAACAAATTGAAATAAATTTCATTGGTTTTGGATTTAAGGCTAGAGATTTCTCCAGAATTAACTGGAGTACTTACATAATTAGTTTTAATATATCATATACGGTAAAGATATGTACGTAAATTAACAAACGCATCAAAAATGAGCAAATTTTATTTGAAATTATATGTCAGTTTTTAACAGCTCAATAACCACTCAATTGCACTTCTTTTATACGTTCTTAGAAAAATTTACATTTGGGTTTCGAACAAAGCTTTTTACTTGAAAGGCCTCAATGAAGGCTCTAATCAAGTCATAATCCTTTTTTGCATCCATTGAAACTTTTAGAATGACAAGCATTTTCATCGCCAACTACACATAAAACGTAATAGTTCGAATACTAATTTAAAAATTAAAGTCTTCAGTTACTTTATCACTTGTTTTTTTGTATAATTGTATAATCATAAAGGAAATTAGTATATGTTTATATAAATATTTTCAAATATTTTGGGCTATGTAAATAATTACCTGAGAGGAGCTCAGTACCATTCCTAGTAGGCAACCATTTACTTGGCGATTTCGAAATATTCCGGTGTGATGTTTATATTACACACTTAATGAAATACACTGTTTATATCTCGATATTATAATAGTAGTATGTTACACAAATGTGTTCGCTTTTATGTTAAAAGATCTTTCTAAATTCTAGGAATACCATTATTATTAAACATTCAAACTACTCTTGAATAAATACCTATGAGTTGTGTTGTGTTGACTAAAATTAAAATGGTATAATCCTATTTTCATGTTTGTCTTATTATGCACTTAATTCGTTGAATTCATTAATTTTGAATAATATTAAGACAACACCTAGTAGTAAAATTTCTAGAATATATAATGCTTTTCCAGAAAATTTATATTCTTCTTTAAAATACAAATTTATTATTCATTTGTATCAGCTTTATGTAATCTCATTTGATTTAAAAGTTATCAACAGCAGAACAACAATATTTAAAATCTAAATAAAATTGTTTACAGCACTGTTGTATATAATCTAACTATTCAACAGGTTAAAAATGAGAATGTCTTATAAAGAAAAGATAATATTAAAAATAAATCTTTATTATTTAAGTCCTAGTGTCTCATTATATATTAAGGCACTTACTTATTTCACATCTCCAGAGATAAGAAAGTAAAAATAAATAAAATTTTCTAAAATGTTGCAAAATTATAGCTACATCAGCTAAATACTTATATATTATATAAGTACGAGCAGCAACAATAAACAATATTTTTATATACATATATATAATAAAAAGGGTCTCTACAAAATTCAGTTAATTCTGGGACATCAAGTCAAGCCACTAGTGTGTAACAATTAATTTTCTTACTACTAAATGATCACGTTGAATCGATAAGAAAGTGTGAACAATTCTAAGGGTGTTTTAACACAAATTTTTATTTGTTTTCTTGCTCTTTTTTTTGTATTTGTATATTGTTATTTGTCACTGTGCAAGCACTGTCTTGCGACGACTTAAGATGCAAACGATATCCAAAGATGTCATTTTTTTACATTCATTTAGTTTGCGCGGTATTTTACTCAATTTATTTTTCTTGTTTTTAATTCTCTTATTAATTTTATTTTACTTTTTTATTATTTTAATGAAAAAATAAATTAATTTTCTTTTGAAAATGATTTTAAAGATTTGTTAGTGTATTTTATAAATTAAACAACAAAACAAAAGTACAAATATAAACACATTTTTCAGCAGAATAATGTTATAAAGCAGAGACATCTCCCTTTTCGTTCAATACAACAACGAAATTTAACAACGATAAGGAAAACAATAATTAGTTTTGTTCTGACAATACATGGGATACGAAACTGAGTAGCCAAAGATCAACTACAAATCTCAAATTAACTTGAAGTACGGTTGATACTTCATAATAATTGTCATGAAATGGCTTGAACTAGGAAAATCGCAATGGCCGTTCAAACAATGTAGATTAATACCAGATAATTAAAAGTATCAATCAAAGCAGACCTCAATCACAAAGGAGTTTTCAACCTGGGTAAGCATAGCTGGTATATTTATTCAAATTAATGTTGTTTGGTTCAGATTGTACATTGTAGATTGTCTAACAAGTGTGAGAAACTATTAAATCAAAAGTCAAATCAAAGGGGCAAATATGTGTCCTTTTGTATTGTTATCCCGAATGTGATACGTTCGCCATACCCCCTCCTTGGAACCAATCATTCTAATGAGCTGGAACATTTTAAATAAATTAAATATTATTAATGCATTTTTTATGCATGACTGGAAGGATTCGTGCAAAGAATGAAAATCTTTATAGTTATTGAGATTAGCTAGTTCGAAAATTTAATTGAATTTGTTTCAACAACACCGAAAGTTCCCAAATTACGTACACATTAGGATCATAAACTGAACCTGGATTCAGTAACAAATTTAAAAAGAACGTACACAAATTTTATTGTGCAAATGAAATCAATGCATGTAGACACTCATATGTATGTATACATTCCTAAATAACCTTAAATCCCCAAGATAATACACGAATTGTGATCAGAATAAGAAAAATTATCAGAGATAAAAATAATTGTAAAGGGCCCAGTAGTAATTAGTGTCGCAATAAGCACTTGAAAGTAATCATTTAAAGATTGTTTTAAATAAATTGCTACTAACCTATAAGTCAAAAGACATGAAAATATTGGTATTCTGGTTTAAGTAAAAAAAAATGGCAACAACAAAAAATACGTAATCGACATTCGATTACCATTGCCTTAATCTATTAAAATCCGAGAATATTTTTAAGAAACGAAAATGAGTTAATGTTGCACTTAAGTGTTGTAAATTTGTTGGTTATAATAATTAATGGAGGTGAACCTTGTTAAAAACCTTTTTTTAAGCATTTGGAAAAAAAAAGAAAATTTCTGTTAATACTTTTGTTTCTACCTGGTAAGGTATGTGAGGTTTTTTTCATTGTGGATGAAAAAAAAAAAACGAGATAGAAGATTTTAATTTTCATTAAAATATTTGCATGCGGGTACTCCACAGTTTGATTGTCTTTTCTTTTTTTGTTTTTTTAAACAATTTTATTGGTAAATGTAAGGAACGATAAGTATAGGAAAATTTTTAAGTCGCATTTTTAATCGAATATTTAACAACCTTTTAAAATGTACAAAATCAGTTTTTCTTTTTCATTTTATCGAAAATATATTTGTTTAACAAAATAATTTGATTTAGAAGTAACAAAAAAAAAAATTATAAACAACAAGCAAGGAAAAAGCTTGGAATAATTGCCAGGATTAAGAATTAAAGATCATTAGTTATTGGGTATTTGAATAAAACAGTTTCACAAGTATTACTAGTGGTGATATGGTGTTCAAGTGTTTCATAATTCAATAAGACGGAAGGGGCCATTTGTTTATTGCTTTTGGGAGCATAAAGTTTCCACATAGCCTTCGTTGTCTTATCCCTTTCAGTATTATCGTTATTGTACTATCCTAAGCCAAGTCATTTTCGGTCTCCCTGCTTTACATTTTTTTGCTTGTATTGCAGCCTGTGATCTCCGTAGCACACTTAGTCCTTATTAAAACTGTGAAGCAATTCAAGATGATTTCTATTTTTTCCGTTCAAAGATTTTCAAATAATGAAAATCAAGCCAATAAACAAATTTTTTTGTAGTTTTGTAAATTTTTAAAATAAAAATTTTATGTAAATTATTAGGTTAGGATTTGTCAAATAGAGGGTATTCTGAAGAGTAAGCAAAATAGAAAAGTTTAAATCACTGTTATTGTGACATAAATACAAGCCTTTAATTTTAGAATTCCGACAATTAATATTAGTTTGTTTTAGATTTTCAAATTCTGACTAGATTTACGCAAATAATGAGGATGATTGAAGATAATTTCGAAAATATTCAACAAAGTCCCAGTTTTCCTTTGAAGACGTCCTGCTACTGAATGTGCAAATCATCGTATTTCCTTGCTCATTTTTAGATTACGGTCATCTGAGCTGATTGGTTAAGCTTAGCTAACAGTTTAACATTATATTATGAAATTCCGGAAAGCGATCTGATATATAACTATGATATAATCATATAATATTTTAATAGCAGTCGATGAATAATATTTATAAAATTCATTTTTAATACTCGAACATTTATAATAAATTATTAAACATTATACTGTTGCTTTACTCAAACATTACACGAACAATGTAATATTATGTATTAATAAAAGTAAATAATCGTAACATACCATGATTGGAAGGAGCATTAACTGCATAATATTTACATCAAATTATGATCGTCATCCCGCAAAAAAAGAGAGAAGTCCTGTATAATTATTATTCAAACTATAATAATTATTATATTGCAGAATCCAGATCCCAGAATCTTATTTTTATTCTCTTGTATGTTTACTTATTTTATGCTATATATGTATGTATAAAGTATTCAAGCGAATCATTTTAATTGTAATTGCGCACTTTAACATTTTTATACCCATTAAAAATTAGAAGAGATGCAAAGAAAAGAATGATGTTACACAATGTACTAAATAATGAGTATGAAGAAGAAGAATTTCTTTACACGCATATAAACTGATTAACTTTTAACATATTATATACAATATTTATATGCACGTTGCATTATATGATGACTGACCATTAACATACCATGTGAAGAAAATATAAAAGTTACAAAAACTTTTTTCATATTGCAAAAACAAAATATTTTCCATACGTTAATCCTCTGATCAAAAGAAGTTTTTAAAAATAAATGATGGAAAAGTTCAGTGATTATTTCAGTACATTTAATAGGATGAGAAGCTTGGAGCGGAAAAGAGAAAATTTATTACACAAAGAGACGTGTGACTTGATTCCTTAAAGAAAAAAAAAATCATCTTTCAAAGAAGTGCGCCTTTCATTTTCGTGTTTGAGTACTAGAATTAATTATTTTTGGAGAGAATTTTAAAATTGTAAATTCATTTATAATGTTGAATTGCATTTAAGAATTAAGATAGTATTCAGATCACATATTAAGTGTCACACATGCAATGTCAATACGTGATGATTTATATGGAAGGATAATTTCTTAAAGTAAAAGTATTCAAGAACGGTTAAAAAAAGTCATTTATTTGACAGCTAATAAGAAAGTAGTTCGACATATAACGTTTTTTGTTTTTTGCAGATATGTTTTATTATAAAAACATTTGCCTATGTTATATGGTTACTAATTCTTCTGGAAAAGAAACCTTAAATGTTAAGCTGATATGCATTATTGATATTTTTTGTAGTTTGGAATACAATTTAGACCATAGTTGTCAAAATGAACTCTTACATTTTCTCTTATTTTATTTATGATCACGGTGATGTATTAAGTAAGGTGTTCACTATATTTAATATTGTATTAAAAGAAATTTTTTCTTTTCTTATTCTTTTATGGATCATGTCTATATAATTTAAAGATTATTATAAAAAGTCATTGAGATCATCTTCTTTTACTGCTTCCAAGTCTTTTTTTATTATTTACTTTTCTTTTTTGTTTCTTTATTTATTACTCTTACTTGCTTAATAATCTTTTACTCTTATTTACATTTCTTTTAAATGTAGGTTAAGTTCATTGTTCGTAAATGAATGGGTTTACAATAATTTCCAGTTAATTTTCTGCACTTGCTCCTGACAAATCTTAACCTTTAGGTAAATAAATCATGCTGTAAATTAAAAAAAAAAATGTGAAACAGAAGAAAAAAAAAGGAGAACTGCACAAGATCCAATGTACTGGAATAAATCAAGGAACATGTTGTATTCATTCTATTATTTATTAAATTTCTTTTCGTTCTTTTAAATTTTCAAATTTGCGTTTTTTATTTTTAAATTAAATCTCTTCAGTTTAAATATAATAAGAATGATTGAATGATTGTTGTAATAAATTCACTTTGGAAAAATCTTTCAAATCAAAAATATGCTGGCGCTTCTGATTCTTTTGTTTATGTAACACTGACCATCTCCAGTATTGTATAAAATTCGAACCATAACTATATACAAATAGTGTAAAATAAAAATAATATGGTGAAAAAAAAGAGAGCCCTGGAATCTTTTAAGAATATTCTTGAGGAAGTCAAAAGAACGCCTTTTAATTGTAAAAAAACATGAACTGTAAATTGGGTAACATTTTTCTTTTTATTATTGCATCATTATGATTTTCTTATTTTATTAAACCCTTTTTGATATAATCAAACTTTTATTATTTTAATGAATGGTTATAGTAAATATTTTGATGATGTACATGAACATTACCTTTATTTTTATTGAAAGGATTAAATTCGGATAAAATGTACAACATATATTATGTTATAAAAATGATGCGAGAACTGAAGATTTTTTTCAAAGGGATTTTACATAGTTTAATTAAGTTTTAATCGCTGACGAACTTTTAATGTATATATATACAATATTACGGTAATTTTAGTTTTTAAATGTTCTGAAAAGTTTAATTATCCATGCATTTTATTGTTATATTTTATGTACAACAAGAACCAGTAGATTTAATTATGATGCTGAAAAAATAGTCCCCAAATTCGTTTAAATGTAGACGCATAAAATATTAGAAGTGGCCCTTTCTCAAATAATACCTTGAATTTTATAACATTAAAGCGACATGATGGTCAAGTATGCTGAATTAACTGAGCAAAGGGCAAGTGTTAACATCTGTACTTATTTCATTTGTCACATTAGTGATCTAAGAATAGCTAACAGATCTACTGGTTAGACAATTTTGAAAGTAAAAAATTGTAATTTATAATAGAAATACTAAATCCTTTCAAAAGTTATTTGTGTAATTTAAAATCAAAACTCCTTAAAACTATGTAAATTTAAGGATGAAGATACTTATTGAAAATTCAAGGACTTTATGAAGATCAATGAATTTATATTTTTGTTTTAAATATTTAATGCCGAATAGAAATTGCTCCACTTATAATTTTTTTGAAATCACTTAAGTTAACCATAAAATATTTGAAATATTTTTTAAAATTTCACTAATATTTCAGTTTTGAAAAGGAATAACCATTTAGGACAACCTAAAGTGTAAATTGAATTTTACCGCACAAGACATGATGGCGGCATTCACCTTTATTTTGAATATTTTAATTTTTTTTATAAAATTCTACTTTTGTTTTTTTGTTGAAAACAAGTTTTGTAATTGACATAGTTAAATTATTATATAACGCAATCTTTATTTTCAAATAGACAATATATAAGATCGCGGTTATTTTGATCCTTTTCTAATTTACCGCTTCTGTAAAAAATAAGAAACTGTTGAAATATTTTATTTGAAATATGCGATTTAAGTGTTACTTTTTTGTTTTAATTTTTACGAAATATCAAAAATATACTGTGCGTAATGTAAAATAAATTAAATCAATGAATTTTATCGGTCGGTTCCTTTTAATATACACAGAACATTCTTAATGACCTTAAAAATGAAATTTTCAATATGATATAAATAAATTAATTTGAAATAGTAGGGAAGAACTTGTTCTATATCTATGCTTTAAATAAAATTGAATTACTAAAATTTATTTTGAATAAAATATTCATTTACTAAGTGTAGTAACTTTCCCGATGATTTTATATTTTGCAGATTTATAAAAGATGAGTCAATTCTCGAAATACAAAGAGGATTTGAGAAATTCTGAATCATAGTTTTGCGGTCCAAATTAAATACATCATGAGTACGTAAGTTAAATGTTTAACTGCCTTGTTCATATTTAGGGAAAGTTTGATTTGAAAGTACAGAAGAAACAGTGTAGTTAAGTTGCAATGAAAAAAATTGGACTCATATTGAAAATTTTTGAATTATGTGATTAACATCAGAACATTTTATTTTAAGTTTTTTGTTATTTTTAGGTAAACTCCAGCAATTGGCTTATTTTTTTCATAGGAAAAATACTCTTTTGCTTCATCTGGGGTAACAGTTATTGGGGAATCGACTCAGTGCACTTATACTCTCAAAATTTGAAAGTGATTAGGAATCTAAATTAGATGGCTCCATTAGATTTAAGTGCTAATCTTTATTTGTATACAATTCCAAATAGTCGGGAAAAGAAAACTGAATAAATAATTCCTTAATGTGTCAAATATTGAATAACACTCCTGTTTTAGAAGACAAAAAATAAAATAAAGAAAATTGAATTTATTTGAAATTAAAATGGAAACTAGATTATCACATCAGGATACCCACTATAAATGTAAGCATATCCTTTTGTATACTTTTATTTTAAAGTTTGTTTTTTCTTTTCGTATAGCAATCGATTAAAATTTTCCAAATCCAAGGTGGTCTATTTGATATTCAAAACCTATGAAATTAACTATAAAAGAGAAAAAATATTGAACTACAAATCAACTGTATGCATTCTTAAATGATTCAGAAAAAGAAAGAAAGGATCCTATATTTAAATGTGATCATCATCTAATCCTGTTTTAAAAACTCTTAATTTCAATTTCGTTTCTTAAAACAAAAAAAGGAAGCTATTTTTGTTAGAAAAAAAAATCATATATCCTTTTAATATGTCTAATATTATGCAAAAGGGCATTCAGTTGGAAATTGAAAAACAAAAAAAAAATACAAAAAAAATTAAATGCATAAAAATTGATCTTATATTTGAAGGGCCACACACGTTTCCTTTTCTATTTTTCTTTTCTTTATTGTGATCCAGATTTTTTATTCACATTTTGATTATATTTATCGTTTTTACAAAACAGAAAAATGATCTATAAAGGATACAAAGTCTCTAAAATAATGATGATCCTAAAAATAAAGTATTAAATGAACAATATTGAATAGTCAATAAAAAAAGACAAAATAGGTAAACTGAGATGAAGAATCCTTTTTTTCTTTATTTTGCATGTGAAAAGAAACAAAAACGCGAATGCTAATATTTTAAAGGTATGATGAACTTAGTAATGCGGAAATTTTATTTATTTCAGCAGTGATTTAAGCATTTGATCAAAATTCGATGGTGTTGCTTGTTGAAAACGAGTTGTATTTAAGTCTTGGCGACTGATCCATGTACATAATATGTTCTGCAATTTTTCTTCTTTATAATTAGGTGTTGCTCAAAGTTTTTTGTATTTCATTAAGAACTACAATCTATCTATCTTTCATCGTTTTCCATTTCCACTTTTACGCCTTGGTGATCCTAGTTCTTTTGTTTGCAAGCATCTTTAATAAAATCAGAAGATTTATTATACTTCTGATCTGTGGTTATCGCACGTTGTAGTCAGTTAACCCAAGATTCCGTATGTTATATTTTCTTTACTCTTAAGTTGTGTTTCCTTCTCTACTAGATGTTACTCCAAGCACACCATCTAATTTTCAGGCATGATGCTTTCTCACTTTAAAGTTGTCTGTCCATATTGTTCACTTTTTATATTTTCTGACAATTCCATAATATTAATTTTTATTCTCTTTGTTTGCAATCAACTTCAAGATGAAATTCAATTGTAACAAGCAGCGATCAACAAATTCTTTAGACCAAATACCTATTGAGAAATTGTTTTTTAAACTGTTATGCAATTATATTCCTAAAATATACAGTAATAACGTTTTAACTTATATTTATTGCATAAAACTTACCTTCAAAATTTTTTTTTATTATTCTTTTGCATAATTCTAACTATAGATTAAGACACGTGCTAGTTTTTTTTATGATCCTTTTCATAAATAATTTAAATTCTAATATTTATAGCGTTTAGAAACGGATTAATATCAAAGTAAAGGATTTAGTTACATTATAAACCACAACAAATAAAACTATAATGATCGAGCATCATGACAAAATATCAATTTTTAGTGTGTTTTTTGTGTATCCTTTTACTTCCTTTGATCAACAAAACGTCTGGGAATTTTTTATATTCTCCTACAATATTTTACATAAAAAAATAATATCATATAGATCTTTAAAAGTTGTCACGAGATGAGTTAATAAATTTTTTCTCACGTTTCACGGATGAATTAATTTAAGAATATAATATGAAATATATCGACATGCGTTTATTTTATAAACATGACAAGTATGTTATTAGAGCAGAAGTAAAATAATAGTAGCAGCAAAGCAATACAAAAAAATGCGGACAATAAACTACCTATGTGTCAACTGAAGATAATTTAAAAATATTACGGGACAATATTATTGTTCTTGTTTTTCATATAGTTCACAAAATTTTAGCGAAAGAATGTAAAAAAAACACGCTAGACCACCTGATATCATACAGTATGTGATACATTTCACCGTACAAATACCTTATGGGAAGTAAATTCTTCAAAAAAAAAATTAATATAACTGTTTGTTTTGAAATTTACCATATGCTTAACAAATAGAGGTAAAAATTGAAACATCCGCATAGAGTAGGACAGAGGAAATGTAATATTAATTAAGAATATAGGGAAAAATGTTGGTCTTTGTGTTATTTTAGAAGCTGATTTTGTTTTTAAGAGTAAGTCTTTAAAATAATTTGCCAGACATGTAATAATATACGCTTGCCAAAAGAAGAATTAAAAACATCTATTATTTAAAATGTTGTAGAGCTAAAATGCCAGCAGCATTAAATCATAAGCCAAGAGAATGATAACTCGTTGCATTTACTTTTCCTTTTAGTGCTGAATTATATATTGCAGCAATTCATTTTTTAAATGTGCCTCAATAAAACTTAAAGAGAACATTATTCATCAGTAAATTTTCTATTAGAGCTGAAACTCAAAGTTTGTTAAAATCCTAAATAATTTCAATGAGTCGGCAGCGGAGACTCACCCCCAAACATTAAGAACAAAGGAAGCTAGAATCATAGGACTAATATCTTTCGCATTTTTATACTTTTTTTTTTTGTTTTGTTTTAGGTATAAAGTTATATATAACACGCGGTTTAGGATGAGAACTCTAAACAAGAAGATACTGAACAATAAAATTTCTTTGTGCTCTGCAGCATTGCCATAATTATGTTATCAGTCCTAACTGCGCGGTCATCACTCCGGCTATAATTATTCAGTCAATTAAAAACAAGTTGTACTCAACGATAATAAGCGCCCTCCATAGGTTCAACAAATTTAATACCTTTAATTTTGCTGTCCATGATCATAATCACTTTAGGTTTATTTGCCTAATTTGTATTACAAAAATTCTCTGAAATTCAAAAACCAAAAAACAAAACTTTATTAACAAATTAATTTTCATTAAAATTTTTATTTCATGTTTTTTAATATTTTTAAGATTCTTTTTAGAACTTGTAACTGTTGTTATCCCATTGTTTCGTTGACGGAGAGTGGTAGTATATCGAATTATGGTAGTATATTGATAGAATTTAAGATTAACTAAAAATTTAATAAAATTATTAATATTCTTACGCCTGTAATGTTATCTCTCAAGAAACTGAAATCGAAAAAATTGAGGTCCACAATGTTTTTTTTCTTTCTTTTCTCACTCGTAACCACACCAAGATTTCTTTTTATTATGAACCATTATATGAGTATACGTACTTACATTATACAAGAAGCACTTATAGGAGTACTTCATCAACTCATATGATCATTCGATATTCCTTACTTTACCGCTATTTTTGTCTTTCGTTATTTTAATTTCTCGTTTTTCTCTTTCATTTGGATCGTTATATGCAATTAGAAAACGCGAAACGGGCGTAACCCTGGATTATTATGATTCTGAAGAATAAATCTACGCTTTACTTATGTATATATATAGAAATTGTTATAATTTTATTGTATCATTAAATTACAATTGAAAAAGATTTAATCCTATGCACTTGCTACCATAAGGCTTAATTATTATTTCTATACACTTTGTATATATATTATTAATGTAATATATATCAAGAGTAAGCGTGCGCTGTATGGTGTATCTTTTGCGATTAATGCTCATGTATGTACAATTTGTGTATTTGATTTGAAAATTTCTTCAGTAGATTCAATCTTCATTAGAAATTTATTACTCTTTTCTTTTAAATAATCATCATGATTTTGTTTTGGTAAACTCTATATTATCGTATAGACTCAGTAACCATATATACCCATAAGTATAATATGGTGGAGTCGCGTATTTTGCCTTAAATAAAATAATGTTACAGTCGGATTACAAAAAAATAAAAAGTAAAATCTATAGATTCGTAATTATCAATTTTGTTTTGGTTATCGGACACACATACTCATACCTGCTAAACAAATTTATTCACATTTACATTCTATAAACATACATTTTGGTATTCAATATTTTCATTGATAAAATTTACCTGTTCTGTTAATTATATATCATCTCTTAAATTCAAATATAAATTTACTTATATTGCAACATAGCGAAACCACTGAGGTACAGGTTCATTATTTTATTTTTGTTTCTATTTCATCTATAGCTATTATTCTTCTTTTACTTAGATTGTTATTATTATTGTTTTTTTATTGAAATGAAGAGTTCATTTAATTGGTATCAACTCGTTCATCGTCTGCCAAAACCACAAAACCTTTCACTAATAAGAATATGGCAATAAAGATGATATGACATGATAAAAAAAATATAATAAAAATAAAATAGAATATTGTTTTTTTTTGCAGGTTAGAATATAAAATGCAAAACATATCTATTACAAAAATTATAATAGAATATTTTATTTAACACATTAGGATCTATGGTGGATTCTCCAGATATGTATGTGCCTCCAAAATATTTCAAAGGAATTTAGTTTATCCATATAAAATGGAAAAAGTCCATTGCACAACCATTTAATCTTGAAAGGGAATTCAAGGCTAGTGGGCCTGCTTTGTACTGATTTAAACTGCTTATTGAAGTTGGATTCGTAACATTGTGTGAAATATTGTGTCATACTCATGCACCCCTATACTATGGTAAATAATTTATATAAAAACTTAAGTCCTCTCTCTACAAAAAATCAACTTAAAAATGTTATCAGTTATCTAAGATTTGGGAAGAAAAACTTAAAAAGTGAGAACTAAAACAGCAACAGCTGCAGAAAATTAGCTTTTTCACTCATTTTGGTGGGAGTCCGTTTGGAGCGGCAATTTGATCGGAACCTTAGCGAAGCAATAAATTCAGCTTATCTTCGTAGATAAGAATAGAGGGCGTTACGATAAAAAAATACAATTTCAAAATACTATTGTGCATTAACATTCACAGTCAGTAGTAGTTGAAAGTGCATTTGAAGTACTTTACTTTAGAAAACAGAAAAAAATCAATCATTACAGTTTTGAGTTAATTGAAATAAAACAACTTTAATAACAGTCTAGGGCTTTCAATTTATTCTTAGAACTTTGGAAATCAAAATGTTAATAATTTTTTTTTTAATATTCTATTTTTATTATTATAAAACATTGGTTTTCTTCTATTATGCTTGTTGGTTTTTTTTTTTTTTTGGTCTGACAATGGATAAATAATAATAAAAGGTATTATCTATCATCGAACAACCGACCAACTCATAGTATACATTTTATATGAAACAACAAAACAAATCAGAGAAAAAAAGGAAGAAGAAAGAGTAAAATGATTGATCTCATGTTAAGGCTAATTATAGCCACGGAATAGGCTTTCATTCTTATATTTTTCTTTAATATCAAGTTGTTGTTTGATAATCCGGTTTTTTTGTAATACACTTTTTAACTTAAAGTTGCTTGAATTTTCCTTTTAATTTTATTAGTTTTTCAGTTTATAGTTTACAATGTGAAAGAAATTTTAGTTTTAAAATTGAAAAATTCTAGCTTCTGTATTATAGATGCTCTTAAATTATTATTATATGATTTTTTTTCTCCTGATTTTAATTTGTTATTATTATTTTTTTTTATTTTCTTTCTAGGAACTTCTCTAGAACATTTTCATATATTAGAATTTATTATTAAAAAGAAGAGAAAAAGAAAAACCGAAATAGTATGTGTACATATGTAATTAAAATTTATGGAAAAATTGGTTCTGGGCAATTTTACAATGCAGTTTTTCAATAAATAATAACACTTACCCAAACACACAAACACATTGTATAAATACGACTGTTATTATCATGGCGAGTGTATGACATAGAATATACTCAAATATAAGAAAGAAAATCGGAAATTTTCTTCTATTATGCAATTGTATGTGCATATAACGGTGTTTTCTATGGTAACTTTATAGTAATAGTCGTAAAAATTTATATATTCTATACTTATAAAATTATGTAGAAGTAGAAATTTTCGATTTTAATAAAGGGTAAACGAATTAAAATGAATGTAGAGTGGAGAGCATATAGTTAATTGTTAACCAATTTTATAATAAAAATTCATTTGAATTCACAAATTATGCAAGTTTATTATTTTGGAACAGGTTCACAATTGAGGTACATACATATATAATACGAACTTTGGTATGCTAATTCATAACTTACACACACCATCTATAATAAAGAATTGGAAATTGGCTAACTTTAATTCACCAAAATGGTAATTTTTTCCATACATTTTTAAAATATAAAAATGTTTCTATTTTTTTTTTTGTTATTTTTCAGGAAGTCAAAATGAAATTACGGATTTATATGTCTGCGATTCAAAAAAAAAAAATAAATAATATATATTAAAGATTCGTAAATTTGAGGAGATTTTCTTTAAAAATTATATACAATTTCTATATAAATTGCAATTCCATGCAGTTATTAAATGAAATGAGAAAAGTATTTTGAAGATTTTTGCAGTAATGAGAAGTTCAAATAAAAATTTTTAATTGCAAGTATAATAAAATTGAATTTTAATAATGATTGTATATTTATATGTATGTTTTTCTCTTTTAGTTCTTGAACATTCTGAATATTTCGATACAACGTAGTTAATAATACATTTTGTATGTTACCTTTTAATTCCAAGGGTGGTACATTATTCGTAATATGCATTTAAACAAAACCAAAACTTTTACAACACCAAATTCAGAATTCCAGATTCGTTTATGCTGTAATTATTTCGTATTCTCTATATTGCTTGATATTCATACAATTAGTTTGAGTCAGATTTTTCAACTTCCATATTAAAAATTGCATATGATATTTACGTACTAAGAGAAATGGACACTATGGTCAACAGTTTAAAACTATAATCACTTTTTGTTGTATTAAATGTAGTCCTTCTTATCTTCATCTCTATATAATTTATTTAAAATCTTAAAGCAAAATTCATTCAAATATTTAACATTAATATATTGTCACAAATACTTTAATGTTATGCTGAAATTTGATATTTTACAAGACATAACAATTACAAAAGGACCAAAATATTTTATATTAAGAAATGAAGTAGGTATAGAATTAAAGGAAAGCGAATTTATGTTATTATGAAAATATTAAGGAATATAAAAAGAAGTTGTAGTAGTATGTTGTTTATGAAAATAAAGTTGTTAAATGACATGTTCTAAAGTGCCTCCTACTTCCTTAAAAAAGTGTGCTATGATCCTTTTTTCTTGATAAATGAATGAAATTATTATGAATAACATTAAAAATATTTGCGTATACCATGTTTAAAATGTAATTTTCTTGTTGCAGTTCAAAAACAAAAATTTCACATTATGAAAAATTCTTATACATAATCCAGTTTGACTCATTATGGTATACGGAAACATGTTCATTGTTCATCCCTTTAGCGCTAATGCAAATGAAATTCTCAAATGGCATTGTGAAAATTAATTTTACGTTTATTTTTAGTTTTTTTTAGGGCCAAAAGTAAACATGTGATGATTGTTGCCTAAAGTGGGAATGTACAGTTACGCAGAACTCAAAAGAAAAACATATTTATACAGGGTGCAAAAGTATACTTGCAGTGAACTGAAATGTGATAAATAAAATTTGTTGTGGAAAATGCAGGTACTTCTGATCTTGCGATGTACATATATAATAGTCGTTATGAAGTGGACTAATAATTTCAATTTACTGCACTGGATGTATTATCTGCCCCACTTAATTTAATAGCCTTTACCCATTCTGATTTACTGAATTGTATTCCTAATTTTTCTTCTTTACATTAAGAAAATTCACCATATGTCCTAAAAATTGCAATTCAATTAATACTAAGGATAACATAAAACTTATGTTTCAAAAATAAAGAATTAATAGAGGCGTCTATTAAAAGCGTGCGTATACACATTAAGTGTTTAAGTGATATCCAATTACAATTTATGAGTTTCTTTAAACACTTTTCATAATATCTTAAATATTATATTTTTAGAACTGTACCTTTATTTTTAATATACTTCCTCAAGACATTGTATTAGTTTGCAGTATACTAGAAAAAGTTAACGCTATAACGCGTGTCGATTTGCATAACATTTATTATTACAAACAATAGCATCATAATAGTAAAAGGATCTTTTTCTTTAGGAATAATATTATGCAAAATCTTGTTTTTGCTTCCTTTTTGGTTAATTTGATTGTATGAATTAGATTTTGTGGATGAAACCTGCAATTATGATTTCTTTTTTAACTTAAGCGTGATTAAAGGAAATAGAACAATTGGTAAAAGGAATTTCTTGACTATATTATTTTTGAGAAAATTAAAAGAATAAATGAAGACAAACGGAAATGACGCTTATTAGAAATTCACAAGAGGGTTAAATTTTAATTTGCTTTTTATTAATGGATGCGATTTTAGTTGAATTATTCAAGATAAAGTACAGTTAGGTAGGTTAAAAAAAATTTATAGTTTAATCAAATGAAGCGTTTTCTTCAAACTTTCATACCTCAATAAATATTGAGAACTGGCTGCCTATTTTTTTTTGTAAAATTGAGAATCCATGCTTCGATTTGTAAGATATTTAAAATTTAATTTTATAATATAGCCGCTTTTTAATATTAACCACACAATATATATATGTACGTATATTTTGCAATTATGCATATAGGGTTTTAATGTAAGAAAAACACACATTTTTACATAGTTTATGCGTAGTTTCTATATTCAATTGTAATTTATTATCAATGACCTTAAAAAAATCTACAGGAATCTGCTTTTTTTTTTAATACTTTTTGTCCAACTGAACCTACCCTATAAGAAAATAATTACTTTAAAACAATAGTTAAGTATTTTTAAAAATATAAAACAATAGAATTAAATAAAAATTTAAATTATACAAAGTGGAAATCTACAAATTTGAAAATCTTCTTATGTACCTGTTGACAAAAAATTTCTTTCTCTTTGAAATTAAAACAGGTAAATTTAGAATTCTAAAACATAAAGTACTGGTAATGTTCAAATTTTAAATTGATTTTTGAGATTTCTAAGAATATCAGCAGGTTAAATGTTCGGTTTTCGTCTATTCTTTTAAAGAATTTTCTTATTCTTTTAAAGATTTTGTGTAATTTTTCTAAAATCCTAACGAAAGTTTCATTTGCTAATGAAATTTTAATTTTCTAATCTGATTTTGGTTTACTATTAAAGTATAGATTTAAAATCAAACTGAAAGAAACTTTAATCTCAAGGAGGTGTAAACTGATTTAATCGCAGATTATGTTTTCTTACAAATATGGTGACGGAGTTACGATCTTAGATTGTTAAATCGAATATGTTCTTTTAAAATTCAAGTAAATAAATTGGTAATCTTAAATTAAGAATTTTTACTGCTTCATTATTGAAAATTTTCATGAAATAGCTTATTCACTTACAATTCTGGCAAAGTTCTTAGAAATAAAAAAAGTTTTGCCAAAAATTTCGATTTTTTTTATTAATCATGGAAGTTTATAAGATAGGCGCACTTAAAACTTATGTAAACTTGTGGTTAAATAATAAAGCATCATTGCATTGGGTATAAAATATAAGTGTAAAGGGTTAATTATTTTGAAAATCGAAAATTCAAAATCTGTAAAAAAAAATAAAATTTGTTAAAATAAAAAATTTCTTTTTAATTTTTTTCAAAAATATTTTGATTTTTTTTATTTTAATAAAAAAATATTTTATGTAAAAAAAAATATAATAATTTTTTTTATTGTCTTATGATTATTTGTCTTCCAATTTTGTTCGCTATCACTAAAGTAATTTTTTTTTTTTGTAAAATCTAGAGGTACTTAATTTTAATTCTAATAGTTTAGTGTCTTCCAATTTTTTTATAATGTTCTGAGCTTCTTAATTTTAAACTTAAAAATTAAAAACTTAACAAGATTTTTCAATTTAATTTTATAAAATCTTTATAATATATAGAAAAATATAAAATTAATAAATGTTATTATATAATAATAATTACAATACGTAAAAAATTCAAATTTTAAAAATTTACAATATAATAAATTTTATTTTTTAAGTACAAAATTTTTGTAATGTTTAATGTTTGTTTAAAATATTATTAACAAAACTTAATAAAATTTAAGTTAAACTTAATAAAAATAATAAAAAAACTGGTATTTCAATTTCATATAATAATAATTATAAAGAACAGTATATTTAATTTAATAGCAATGTATAGGTAATTATTTATAAGAGTATGGAAATAATAAAGGTATAGAAAAATTTTTTAAAAATTAAAATTAACTTAAAGAAGAGGAAAATCTAAAATTTAAAAAATTATTTACAATATTTGAAATTGCGGTATTTTCAAAATCAAAATTCAATAAGTTGAATTTAATACTTTTAACTAATACTAATTAACTATTGTCTTTACACTGGAATGACTAGAGTCCTAAAATTTGAATACATTATAAAAATTATATTCGAATTTTTCATCATTTGGATTTTATAGCAAATTTTTTTTTATTCTTTTTAAATAAATTTTAATATTTTAAAATTTTTATTTAAAATATTATTATTTTTTGTTTTAAATTTCACTGGATTGTGTGCGTCTCATTTGTTTCTTTTATACAAAATACTTATGTGTTATAAAAACTTATTTTAAAATTTTAGGAACAAAAATGCTTTACCTATATTTTCTTTGTAAAATTAGTTTTACATTTCTTGATATCTTACAAAAATATTATGGAAAAAAATAAATTATTGTTCCTGCCATGATGATATATAATCTAGGAGCTCTTCATCTTCTGGTGTTGTGTCTGTTATTGAATTATAACCATTATCATATGGTTCAAATTTAAATTGTTGATGTGGGTTATGATTATGATTTTCTAAATTTGGTGACTGTTGTGATAAATAATTATTATTATTATTATGTTGATTATTATGATTTGATCCTATTGATATATCTGATGTATAACTTGGTGCTGGACTAACTGATGCATCTGAATAACTAATATGATTACTCATATATCCATTATCATTTGTTAATGTTGTTGTTGTTCCTGTTGTTAATGTTGATAATGATCCATTAATATTATTATTATGATGTTGTTGATGATGATTATTAATTGGACTATCAGCATTATGATAATATGGTGTTGATTGTGGTGAATTTGTTTCACAATCAGTTATTGATGACCCAGATATATTACTGTTATTACTATATAAACTGCCACCATCGCTACCAATTTCACTTATATTATCATCAATTAATAAGACATCTTGTAATCGGCGTATATATTCAACAGCTAAACGTAATGTATCAACTTTACTTAATTTTTTACTAGCACCACGTCCACCATTTGTTAATGCATTAATAATTGTTTGCGGTATATGTTGACGTAAATTTGCATAACCATTATTTACTTGTTTTACACGATTACGTTCACGTGCATTACGTCTTGCAACTGATGGTGGTAATTCAGTACCATATGGCATATTTGCGTAGGTGTATTTTTTCTTATAAATATTTGAATTATTGTTATTACCATTACCACCACCAATTCCACAATTATTTGACTGTTGCATTATTGTGGGATTACTTTGATTTGATTGGATATTAATGCTATTCATGCCAAGTACTGAATTTGAATGTGTTGTTGTGGTTGTAATTGTAGATAGGGATGAAGAAGATGTTGGTGCTGGCGCTATTACAGCTAAATTTTTTAATTTTTGCGATGTTATTGAATTTACTGGCACTGTTGTGGCTGTTGTTGCGAGAGGTAGTGGTGATACTGATGTATTATTTTGTTCTTGTGTTATTTGATTAAAATTCGATTGTGATATTATTATAAAATTTTGATTATTTTGTAAACTAGATAAATTTAAATTATTACTACGATGTTGATTATTTATATTTATTGGTCTTATACAAGCACTGGCCATATTTTTACTTCTCTTTGATAATTTTTAATACCGTATAAAATTAAATCACTTAATTTTTGTATTTATTGTTTTTTTTTTAATTCAGATTACTTTTTGTTTTAAATCCGTTCAATAATAATAATTTTTTCTGATTTGTTTTTTATTTTATTTTTAGAGAAGAGATGTGAACACTTGCGAAGTAAATCTTAAACTGATTGATCAAGTTCAATTCTCTGCCAATATATAGACCGAAAAATTTTCTTAAAGACATTAAATCAGAACAGGTAAAAAAAATTATTTTTCTTCTTTTTACTTTTATGTCCTTTTTTGCTCTCTTTTATTTAAAAAAATAATAAAATATATTAAAATTAAAGCAGTTAACTCAACGATAACTATAAAAGAAATGAATCCCTTCGTCCTAAACCAATGCATTTTGTATTAAAAAAGAAATAAATAAAAAAAGATCTCTAAAAATAAACAACAAGAAAAAAAGAACATAAGTCCTGCTGAGAGCGTGGGATACAGAAAAGAAAAAAACAAAACATATAACATTAAATATAACATAACATTCAAACAAACATAAACGCACAACCTATTATAACAATATTGCGATGTGTTTCCTACCATCATGTTAAACGTATACCTGTCCAATCTTTAAATCAAGTAAAAAACATACCAATTTCATATAAGCAAATGCAAGATTCGTTGAAAACAGCTCTTATTAATAATACCGCACACTTGCGAGTTTTCCCACAGGCAACAACAACTTTTTAACAGAATAACGAGTAAAAATAACATAAAGATCATTTTAAAAAATTACAATTTGTTTTGTTGTTGTGTTTTTCCATACCAACTAGCCTTTTGTTTAAATTTTTCCTTTCTTCCAATTCCCTTGTTTGCATTGAACATTATGTTGAGTTCAAAATGTATGATCCCCCACCAATTTTTTTAAAATTTTGCTTTTATATTCTCTTTCTCAAGAAATTTATTATTTAAGTTATGCTTGACTTAATATTAGAATACAATATTTTTTTAACATGAGTTTTTCTCTATTTTGATCTCCTTTAATGTTACGCATTCATGTAGAACATACATAAAGATAATACATTTGTACATTGATATTTTACAGAATAAGAATATTCAACGTAAACCTGCTTTTACATCAACTTTGTTACCTTTTATGCTACTCTAAATTATTAATAAACTTTAAATGAGACAAGTTCACCATACCTTTAATTCTCTCTATTCCCTTCAATTTTAATCTTTACAGTTTATCTACCTGTAATTTATTTTGCTTTATCCATTTTAATTTACTATTTCTCTCTTACGTTAGCTTTTAACAGTTTTCTCTCACTCTTTATTTTAACAAATTTCACCACTCACCATAAAAATGATCGTACATTCAAAATACCTTAAATGATAGAATAAAACAATTATTCACCCTATATGGTAAACTTAATATTTTAACCATACCGTTAACTTGTACTGTTAGCAAAACACCAGTCTGAAAGGTATACGAAAAAGGAAAGAGGAAAAAAATAAATTTAATTGTGTGTGTGAATGTAGAAAAAAATAAAAATGAAATCAAAAATAATAAGAGAAAGAAAAAAGCTAAAATTGAAAATATATTATGGGAAAAAACGAATATTCCCGAAGTTCAAGTACACTGTTTGGAAACGAAATATGTTTTGCAATTCGATATAGAAAACAGAATGAGAAACGCGTGCCATAGACGTGAGTCGCATGGCAGCTTCTTCTTTCGTTTTATCACACACTTGCTTACTGTACATGTTAGGTAGAGAAGTTTTTTTATAGACTTGTTTGTGTACTATCATAATTTTATTATTGAGAATGTTGAATTTCCAATTGGAGTCCGCTATTTAACATTTGTATGTTGAATTCAGTTAGGAAGATATTTGTTATACAGCTTGAAACTACACAGATGGTGGTATGATAGCATTGTTGAATAGTCGTACTTATTTTGTGTTCAAGGTGAATTTTTGATTATTTTTATCAAAATAAATTCTTGCTGTTGCAGAGTGTGGAGGTATAGGTAGTAGATTTTCAATTCAATATGTTTCGGTATTTAGCGTGCTTTAAAGAAATTCGAACATCTGCTTGATTTTACAAGATATTTTTTTAGATAATTTTTTTCTTTGTTGGAAAAATATTTTGCCATCTGCATAGAAAAGAGTTAGATTTTTTTTTCATTTTTGTTCAATGGATAATTCAAAGAGCAATTTTAAAAATAAATTTAAACTAAATAAATTTATAGGAAAAACAAAACTTTTTGAGCGTTGATTAAAAGCAGCAAAAAATGAGATTTAATACCTGGAAAAATTTCAAAATCTATTACACTAAAAGTAGAGTTAAATATTGTTAGACATTTAATATTAGCGATTTTTTTAGAAATTTAATGTACATTGTAATGTAAGATAAAATAGTAGTATGACAAAAATCTATTACAAGACGCAAACTTTTTACATGTACTTATTTTTTCCCCACATTGAAATCAGTTTAACAAGTGGTGAATATTTAAGAAAAAATGTTGAACTTGGAAATTTTATTTTTTTGTTCCTTTTTTCAAATTTTATTAAAAATAATTTTAACATTTTAATAAAGTTTAATTTTAACCTTACTCAGCAAAGCATTATGTGTTTTTTTCTTATACGACGTGTAAAATGTAATATAACAGAGGGATCTCTTGTTGCTGTTAATGTTATTCAACACAGTATTTAACATTTGTGATCTTTTTAAAATAGATGTACACTTGTAAAAAACCCTCTTGATTGTATGTAAGCATATGAAAGGAAGAGAATTGAATGTATTTTTAAGGACCTTTCAAAAATTTTTCTTTAAACAGGTTATTTAGTCTGCAACAAAATTTTGAAGATAATTGGTCGCGGATTAAATTTGAAATTCAAATATGACAGTTCTTTTTGGGTATATGATTTCATGAATGTTTGTTGAAAGTTTTTACACATTTTTTTTTTATTGGTTTAAGTTTTTTAAAATATTATTGAGTTTTTTGTATTCTGGTAATAAAATGATCAAAAATAATTGAGACCAAATTATTACTGAAGCATTATTAATTTGTTTATAAATTAATGTTATACTGAAATTGAACGTTTTTTCATTTCATAGTGAAATTTTATTTGAAATATTTTGGAAAATGTGAAAATGTCAATATAAAAATTAATTTTATTACTGAATATATTCCGAAACGATTATAATAATAGGAAATTTTGGAGATGTTATATGCAATATAACTATATTGTATAACAGGATCCTCTTACACAATAAAGTTTTTATAATACGTTGTTAAATTTTTACATACGTTGCTACATTGTTTTCAGGAATTTCAAATTATTTCAAAGTTTAATGTTTTTCTTATTAAATTAGCAATTAGATTAGGATAACGAGGAAAAGACAGTCAAAGGACAACAATTAAATACAAGAAAAAGTTTTTCAAAATTTAATAATAAAATACTATTAGAAAAAATACTTCCAAATTCTTCTCCTTTGTTATAATATTTAAATTTTATTAAAATAACAAGAGCCCGTACAAAACAATATGTATATGCTAAGAAATTTGTTTAATTAATTTGTTACCTCAATTTATTTAAGAATTAATTTTGATCATTTTCTGAATATTATTTATTGATTTTCAAATAACGTAAGAAATAAGGAACACAGTTTTAAATAAAAATTGGCGAGTTAAGTTTTAGATTAAGAATTAACATAATTTAATTAAATTCATTTTAGCTATTTTCATCATATTTAATCTTCAGATATTCTATAAAACCCATTAAATCTGATTATTATAGCTTAATTAATTGGTAAATAGCATTTATTTTATTAATTTAATATTATTATGTAACTAAATTTTATGTTCCATTGCAAAATACAGTAGAATTTCTGCTTTTAAATAAGATAATTTGAAATATGATAATCTTAATTTTTAAATTTAAAAATTTAACATTATAACCTAATAAGTAATTTTATTCTCCAAAAGATATGGAATTATGGATGATGGTCCTTTGTTTATATAGTTTATAAATCTAGGTATTATAAAAATAAAAGGCATTTCTGCAAATTTTATTTGTAAAATAATTTAAATTTTATGTTTTTTCTATTCACAAAATATTTAAAATAATATTAAAGTTATTAACTACAGGATATTAGAAATTTTTTTTTCATTATAGCAATTTTTGTATACCTTTGTTCTGTTGTATATACATTAAAAAATATTTAATTGGCAAGTAAATCTATTAAAATTTTAAAATCTATTTGAAAGTAGCGAAATATTTCGAAAAAAAAAATAACAAACTTTCAATATAATTTTACAAAATGCGAAAATTTTTTCGATTTTCATTTAATATCTAATAATTACGTACATATAAAATATGTTTGAAAACTAAAACTATAATAATTAATGATCGGTTGATCAGTTTAATATTCACGATTTATTGATTCAACTTTCTTGAAAATCTTAAATTATTGTAACATTTTATTCCCTATACCTAATATATTTGTACCTGAATTATACAGGCTCACTTAAATACGAGTATTATATAACAACATTAATACTAACTTTCTTTTTTCTTCATTCTCTGAGCGGTTATTAAAAAATCTTCTTTATTCATATATTATCTTATTTCATTCCAATTTTTTTTTGTTATTTTATTTAAACGAAAATAATTTAATTGCAGTGGGAAACTTTTTTTTTTCTATAAACGAAAGAACAAGATTATACAAGAGTAGTATGAATTTTTATGTATAGAATAGTTTTTAGTATACATATACTATATAGAAAAACGCAAGAGTAATCTAAATAAGCGATGACTGTGTAACAGTATATAAGAACGACGACGACGACAACAACGACGAAGACAAGAGCTTCTTCCTGTCAAGAATAATCTAATTGAAATCAAACTAGAATCCTATGAGATTATTTTTGTTCTTTCTTAAAAAAATGTTTTTCTTATTTTTTTTTTTTTGTATGAAATTTATTTGTATCCTTACAAATAAGTTGGACTTAATATAACACTTACATTATTATGCGTATAACATTTTGTTTTTGTTCTTCTTTTTCTATAAATTCAATATTATCATATCAAATATATAAGTCGTGTGTAAAAGTGTGCATAATATCAGAGTTGAGTACTTTTTTATGAAAAAAAATGAAAAAAATGAAAAAATATTAAGCGTTTCTCATTTTCATTCTTAACTAGAAGTTATTTTTATCTTATTAAGATACTATCGTTATACTACTATAGTATAAATGCTAGTTAGATATTACACTTTATTGAAGAAAAAAATTTTTTTTTTCAGTTTTTTTACTACAATTTGCTTTTGATGTAATCTTACGATGCGAGGAAAACGAAAAAAAAAAACATTTTTTTTGCAGTTTGATTTCTTATAAAAATTTTTTCACTCTTTTTGTAATATTTGCAGATCAAAAAAGATCAGGGTCGCGGATAGGATTATAAAGCAATAATTTAGTAAGCATTAATATGAAAAATGCTCATCAGATGCCGCATTTACAATGATTTTCCGTGCATATACGGTTACATACTCGGTTAATTACAGAGATAAATATGTAAAAATTTAGTGAATGAAATTAGTGCTTTGTGAAATCAGCACCTCACTCCACAAATTCCAGTTTATAGAATTCGTTATTTATGTAGTTTTTATTTATGTAGGTTATGTAGTATATGAAGTTCAAATGGGATCTACTGAAATAATTTTCCTATTACCATCTAATTTTGCATAGATTTTTGATTAATCATAGAGTGGTGAATTCCAAAATATAAGCTAGAGTGGTATACTAGCGCAAATACTGAATTGAATTTGCTAATTTACTTAGTTAAGGTGTATGAGTGTTATTTTTAGTATAATGGAGGATCTTAGAGCATTCGATCTAGAAACTTTAAAAATTTTAGCAGGTACTCAAATTTTGAAATTATTCCGAAAAATTTTGAGTGTTTTCTCATAATCTTTTTGTTTCTACTGTTTTTCATTCAACTTGCAATCACAATAATTACTTTTAAATCGCTTAGGCTGTCTCCAAATTTCCGAACTATATATGTGTTTAGTTTTAAATTGTTATGGAAATTTTTTTAATATTCCTAAATTCTATCCTGTAAAGTTGTTGTTTGCATCAATATCTATTGCTTGATATCAACTAAAATGAAAAAAGAAAACACCAAAAAATTAATAAAAAACAGCAACAACAAATATTCTCAAATCTTAACATTAAAAGGAAAAATAAAAAAAAAATTAAAAAAGAAAAAAAAATCCTTCCATCCTTTTATGTAGGCCGCACTTGCAGTTTTTGAATCGCGATTTTGTTGATTTCGAGCAAAAACCAAAAGAAAAAAGAACATAAAAACAAGAAACCAGTGTATAGCTGAATGTTGCGTATAGAAAATACTCGAAGATACTTTAGATTCTGATATTTTTCATCTTCATCGTCGATCTTCGAAATTTGTTGTTTGTTTCTGTTTCATCTCTCTGTTTTTTATGATATCGTAGATTTTGTTATTTTATTCTTCCTTTTCTACTTTTATTATTATTCCGGTATTCAATCTCATGTGAAATTTTTGATACATGCTTTATGATTCTTTTGTATTATTTCCATTGGACCTGATTTAAAACAACTTTTTTGGTCGTTTTTATTATACATTTAGCTTTGTATACCCTATACGATAGCTTCGTTTCTACACATGTACCTGCATTAATACATTGATCGTATTCTCATAAAAGAAGAATAAGAAATTGGAAGACGGTAGGAAAATTTTCATTCATGATCTCTTTTAAAATCTTTTGAAAAGCAATTCGCAGTGTACTTGTTTAATATATGTATTTTTTGTTGGGTCTTTATTGTAAAATAAAAGGAAGAATCCCCAGTTAATCACAAGTACATACAACAATTCAATAGTTTTTTTTTTTTTTTTACTTTTTATACTCCTCCGTTGTTTTTCAACTTCTTAATATTGTTGTCACTCTTACTTTAATATCTCAGTATATTATAGTAGTTTCGTGTGTATGTCAACAGCATTCATATACATATATAGAGGGACTGGGAATTAAGTTGCAAAAATGAATTGACATGAATGTTGTCCAAGGAACGCCTTCATCAATATTTTTATTTCAAGTGGTTTTCTGAATAAATATGTATATGATATTGTAAAATGTGTACTTGAAATTATTTTATAAATTGTATTCAACTTTAAATTGCATGTATGTATGTAGATATTGAATTCTGACAGATTTTCTCTTAAGTTTTAGAAATTCTAAACTTCTAATATTAAGGGTTGATTTCCTTGTTTAAAACATAACATTAGTTCAGTGATTTTTTTTTGTAAACAAAAAAGAAATACTCGTAAATTGTGAAGTGGGATCGAGAAATGGAATCAAGCTTAAATTGAACTAGTGTAAAATTCTAAGCGATTACCAGCCGGAATATTATGAAGAGGCAAAGTTTCAGCGAGGAATATAGTGTAGGACATGTAGGCACATGTAAAAAATGTGGCGCAGTGGTTCTAGTCTAGTTTAGGAGGGAAAATTTTAGAATTCAATCATTAAAGGTTGAGCTCTTATGCAAGATGTCCAATTCAACAGAACTTGTCAATTCATTTAATTTATACAATTTGTCATAAGAGAACTAATCAAAATGGGAGCCTTCTTGAAATATATAAATTCAATTGTTTTAAAAGAATTTTTGTAAGCGATTTAAGAACAGTTTCCAATTAAAATTTTAGCCATACCGTTTACCATACCTATTTAATATCATACAGTCTATTTTCTTAATCAAATTTAAGCTTTTTTTTTGAATACCCACAGATATACAGTTCATTATGAAGCTGCAACCTGCCTAGAAATTTTCATGATCGGTTAGTCCTATCACAATCATATTATTCATTGTAAATTGTTGATATACATGTACATAGATTGAAAACTAAGTATGAATGAAACGCTTAAGAAATTCAAATAACATAAAATATACATTTTAGTACTGGAACATTACATTAAAACCCCTTACATATATATTGAATGTAACGCATACATTCTATATATACTTATATAATATTATATAAGTTTATATTATACGCCAACATTATGTTTATGTAGATTGAATAGAATTATTGAATTTCAAGAGGAAATCAATTTCATGTTTACAATAAATTTTTACAATTTTAAATGTTTTATGTAATTCTAAGTACCCATGTCATTTATTCTGTTTTTAGTTGAATTGTCGAAGATGTCGACACTTCCTTGTAAATATAATATGCAAGTATAAGGGAATCGATGATTCTGTTTTCTTATTTTTTATTTTCTGTATATTTTTATTTGTTGAAATCTCCAATTTTTTTTCCCGTAAATTTAACAGCGAGAATATTACTTTATTGTCTTAGGAAATTATGCGAAATATTCAACTTACATATTTTTTTTTTTTTTGCTTTCATTTAAATTTTTGCATTTTTGAATGTTTTTAAAATCTTATATAAGATACAAAAGAAAGAAATTCATCAACAAAATAGCGCCATTGTTCCATGAAAGAAACCAATCTACAATATAGAAAGCCACAATAGAAGGCAAAATTGATTGAGTATCAGCAAGTGTGTGAATTTGATTATATTGATATTTTTCTTAAAAGATGTGATTTAATAATTTTTGTCTTGAATTTATTTATTAAAAATTCAATGAACTTTAAGGATAAAGAAGACTAAAAATTCAAATATTAAAATAAATAAGAGAAACAAAAAAAAAATTCATATGAATTTCATTTGAGTAAAAATGATAATAAAATAACTTGCTTTAAAAGCTAGTATATATAGGGACATACCATTTAAGTTGGCTGAAATGAAATTCAAATCAAAAATAAGGTAAAATTTAAAATGTTAACGCGTTTTTTATTCATAATGTATTGAGAATAATGAAAATTTTTTTTACTTTATTTTAAATAATTTATAAAAATATTATAGAAGAATATGGAATGCACATAATAAAATTGTTAATAAACTGTATAAGAATTCATGAATCTCAAGAAATCTTAATGAAAAAATTCTGGTAATAAAAAATACACTTTCATTTAAATTTAAGTTATAGAGCGTGTGACATATCCAGTTTTTCTTATATTTAAAATAGTTTTTTTAACCGAAATTAATTCCTAAAAAAATTAAACATAAATACACGATACTTGATAGAGGATCATTAACAATATTTCGGTATAGTTACAGTGAAAGGAGTCTGAGCAGTCGGGTTTGTCAAGCGCTCGAAATTTGTTTCATTCTTAGCTCTTTCCTAGCTAAAATGATAGGATTGTCGATTTTTTTGCACTCTTACCTTATGGTTATGCGATTTTGCAAAATTAAATTTTGAGACTTGAGCTTGTACCGTAACTAGATCTCATTTTTCGCTCTCGTAGTATTTTGAACAGGGTTTCTATGCAAATAACATTTCAAAGTTTTAAAAAATTATAAAAAAAGTTTCTGCTTGAGTTTTATCCTTTATATAGCAGTTACAGAAGTATCTTATTTATCAAACGATATGTAGATTAAATACTAAATTGAAGACATAGATGTTTTACCCTCAATCATATTCGTTTAACATTCGAATGCGAGCAAAATTTATATCAAACACAAAAAATATTTGAATTTCTAGTGCAAAATTTGGGAAACTAACCGGAATTTTATATTAACCGTTTAACAGATGATATGCTAACGTAAATTTTCCTATAATTTTAATCGAAACATTCTACTAAATTGGTTTTTAATTTTATTGTAATTTTCAAAATATCAGACTTATTTTAATTAAATATTAAACTTAATGTATTCTCGTAATCAGCATGAACAAAATATGAAAACCGCAACAATGTATTTAGGTACACATATGTATGTAACAAAAAAAAAACATTGCAAGGTGCAATTTATAAATTTATTAAAAATATTTATTGTTAGCACATTTTTTTCATAATTATTTTCTCCCAACTGCTTTCAGTGCCTACCTTATACAAAAATAAAGTCTCTAAGTTACATTAAACTTACCATCAACACGTGCTTTTTAGCACTTTTCCAAAAAATTTTTGAAAAAAAGTGCTTATTAGTTTCACTCTGTCCGTCCGTCTGTCCGTGTGTCTGTTTACAAAACTTCTACACCCTTGAAGATAGAAAGCTGAAATTTTGTACGTACATAGATTTTTACTAGGAACTTATTTTCGTAGAACAAAATTTTTATCTATCTCCCCCCCTTTAGAAGTTATACCCCCCCGAAACCCTAAAAATCCCATTTTTTAACTATTTAGTGCAATGAAACCATAAGGATTTTTCAAATTTTGCAAACGCAGAAAGGCAGTGGCTTGCTTCCCCTAGCGGGGTATAATAAAGGTTAACTTTAGAAAAATAAAATGGCCGGTCAAATTTACCGTTATCTAAAGTCCGTTTTTCCAAATTTTTGATGTCGTTTATTTTCTAGACCCCAACCTGCAGAAGCTTGAAATTTTATGGGCTTTTAGATATTAACAAATAGTTCATTTCGTTGTAAGAAAATTTTTTTCCATCTCCTTCCCCTCTCAAGTTATTGCCTCTTGAAATTTGTAAAATTTGAATTTTTGACACCTTATATTTCCGAAACCACAAGCTTTTTCAAATTTCTATAAACACAAAAAGCTAACGGTAAATTCCATGACATTAAAAAATATAATTATTTTTCTTAACTCACATAATTAAACCTTAAAATCGAGCATTATGTTAACCCCTCTTTATATTAATTTTTGCTTTATTTCAAAGACTGCATGTATGTATCATCCTAAATATATGCAATCCTAGAAAGAGTTTTGTATATGAATGAAAATAATTTTTAGAATGTGTGATAGGTATACATAGACTGTATTTAAAAACAGAATTTTCACTTGCTGAAGGGAAAAGTGCTACAATACAAACCATTGGTTTGACCCAACTTTATTTATATTAAAATTATTTTATTTACAAGAAGTCACAAAATCTTCAATTACTTTAAAATTTCAAATAACTTCACACTTCAATTGTAATTCAATACAACATAAGTATAATTGAGAAGACGACCTTAAAATGTGGTGTAGGTCAGTGTTATTCTTTTATGAAAACAAGCAAACAGCAAAGAAAAAATCAAACTGGCTCCTTTGGATTCAAAATTACCGTTCAAATTACAGTAAGGAATAAAAAAAAACACAAAACACAAAAAAAAAACGATTACAAAAAGCACACGCCATTGAATTTGATTAAATTACTTTTAGTGGAGCAGCAACAGCAGCAGTGTAGATTGACGCTTAGCACGATTTTAAATTCTTGTTTTTTCCCCCCTTTATTTTTTTTTTTGTTTTTTACATTTTTAATGTAATTGTTTTTCATTTGAAATTGTGATAATTTTAGAAACGATTTTTTTTCATTTAATCCTGTTGTAATTTTATCCCGGGCGTAAACTAATTTTTACGCAAATTTTTCTTTAACACTTTAACAAACACAATGGTTATTTTGTTTTTCAGTGCCGCTTAAAATGTATTTTACGTCCATACATACAAAATGAGAAATAATGAAAAAAAAATTTTAATACGCAAAATTTCATGTTTTTTTTTTATTTTATTTTTAATGGTTATAGAGAATTCTAAAATTGTACCGGTATATTTTACAGTTTTAATTTTTATTTTTTTCTTAAGCTGAACAAAAATTTTTGAAATTAGTAATTTTTTTTTTTATTTTGTTTTTTAGTTGGCAAAGAATAGCTTAATTAAAACTTCTTAAGAATTGAAAATTTGGAATTCAATCAAAAAATTTTTCTTGAAGTGAACGAAATTGCAAAAATATAACATTTAATTTGAGCTAAACTAATATAGATTTCATTATGGTTTAAATTCATTTACAAGTTCGTCACATAATTGGACCTTATTCCTTTAAAAGTAATAAAATGGAGTTCGTGTTTTAAATAAAAGAAATAGTTACAGCGCCAGGATAAATCATTTTTGTTGACATATGTATGTTAATCCGCATGAGATGTGTGTGCGCTACAGTATGGCGCTACAAATCATGCGGCAACTGAAAATGTGGCAACTTTTTAAAATTACAATTTGGCGGATATTTGGCGGATACAATTTGGCGGACAATCAATATTTAAGTTGATTTTTGAGAAGTGGAGATGACTGCCAAGGCAGTTTGATATCTCACAATTATGGTTTTTCTTGCTTAATTGAATGTAAGATCAATATACCATGCAACTAATAACACACAAAAAGTTTGTCCAAAGTTGAAAATTTGGGATACACTTCATGAAGAACATGTGTGATAGGAGTATAACCCAAATCTGTTTTGTAATATAAATGTAGGGGTATTGAGCTTTTGACATATACAATCATTTTTATAGAAACTTAATTTTTCTTTTTTTTTTAAGGTGTAAAGCTGAATCTGGTTTCAACAATTCAAAGACTATCAAGTTTTAAAAGTCATATTATTACTCGATTTAACTTTATAAATTAATTATAATTAAGATTTGACTTAAATAGTCCTGCGAATCAATTTTAGCTCGCTAGCTCGCTAAAAATGCTAGTTAAAGTCGTAAAATTGACTTAAAATTGTAAACAGTTCAACTTTAGTAAAGCGATTTTTTTATAATATTTTTACTCCCCTCTTGCATTCTCATTTCAAATTCTTCAGTTTTGCTATAAGTAATACATATTGCATACTAATTTGCATATTTTTTCATTATATAATAATTGATAAAGTATTCGTATAATGCAAGAAATTTTTGCTTTTCTTGTTATTCTTTTTAATGTTCCGTGGAATATTAATGCAACATAATAGAGTCATAAAATGTAAAAATATAAATACATTATGACATTTATTTGCGTCATGTTATGTGTTTCATGTTCTTGTTACTTGATTCTAATTTGCATTTTATTTATAGATTTAAATATATGAAACTAGTCTTTTTTATGAGATCTTCATAACGAATTTTTTTATCGGAGAATTAAAACAAAAAAAATACTGACCGTAGTAATTAAAATTATTTTCTTTATTTGAAACAAATGGTAAAGCTATTCCAATATAATTTCTTATTTATTTTAATTTTTAATTAGTAAATGGAAATAGACCACTGCAAATTTATCTCGTAACAATTTTTTCACACAAATACCGAGTTATCTTATTAAACTCTTACAAAACTCTTACAAAAACATACTAAAACCAGTACTAAAGCCAAACTAAAGCCCGAATTTAATTTATTAATTTCACATTGTAGGGTTAATTTCTATGGAAGCCTATGAGGTCTGTTGCTGCTATTGGGCGGTTGAAATACTTGCAGCTTAAGAAAATAATATTGAATGTATAACTGTTGATACTCTGAGTGATATTAAATCCTCAGAAGAGATCATCTAGAATGTAAATTCAATATTCAAAAGAACACTTAAAGGATCATCCTAAATTATTATTGCTTTATATTTCAGTTCCTATAAAAGCACCATTAGCCAAATATATACATATAGCAATGTTACATACATATAACATTACATACTGATCAAAATTGGCTGCCCTTTAATTAGATTTAGTTTCTAAAAGAAATTAGTTGCGCACCTTTAAAAAATTAAATACAAATCGTCCACTTTGACTGTCCATCAGAATACGAATACCAATTGAATTAATCATTAAATTCTTTTTTTCAGATTTTCATAACTGTACTTACCTTCGTATATCCTTATTTTATGGGATCTATATATCCTTTTGAATATTAAAAATATTTTATCATCGTTTTGGTTTAGCTACCGTTCATTTTAATAATAGTAACTTAGTAATTTTACACTAATATTTTCCATTTACAATCCTTATTTCATTATCCTTTTTTTAAATTTAACCAAATATAATCCTTTTTTTTTCTAAATTCTTAATGAAATAAAGTGAAATCCATTCATAATTAAATTAAAAATCCTTAATTGATTTTAAATAACCCTTTTAAATTTAAATTAAATTAAATCGAGCCAAAAATTTACCTCGATACTTTTTATAATAACATCAGTCATCATGACCATCAGTCTTAAATCAATTTTAATTTTACAACCAAAACATTTTGACCTCCCATTTCAATTCAATTTATTTAATTATAGTGGATTGGATTAAAAAATTTTTTTTATTAATTTTATTTTCAATTAAAATTGGTCTAATTCTTAAATGATTTTTTTTGGGCTTTATAACAATATATACTGTACATAATGATTTTATACAAAAAGAAAATATTAGAATTATGGGATATAATATCCTAGAATATAATTCTAAGCGCCGAAACATATAGTATTGTAACATTAAAAGGCAATTATAGCCATTTTATGGTGGGCATCACAACAATTTATAATTTTTTTTTTTTAATTTTATCACGGTTCCACCTCAATTTAGTTGTCTTATGAAAAATGGGAAAAACATTGTATGTTTTCAGTTTTAATATTTCATTGGGGTGTTCTGATTGAGTATACTTCATGAAGAATTTCAATTTTTATATGAAACTTTTTATTTATGGCTTGAAAGAGAATGGAAAATGGAGATTTTTAGTACCGGCTCAATTTCATCTCAATTCAAAGTATGGAGAAAAAAACAATCGGTCAAAAAATATAATAAACCACTAGCTTTTCCAAGGAAATTAGGTTTCAGTTACTAAAATGTGTGACAAATTTATACATATTTTTCCTTGTATATTTAATATTTAATTGATCGTTAAAACAGAAGAAAAGTCATGACACCTGTACTAACAATTAAATTTTAAGTTTTATAGTCATATTACTTAGAAAAATACTGGCACTTTTCAAATTTGAATATAGATCAAATTGTATATTAATAAATAACATTGTAGAATATACATTAGAAAATATACAAAGTGGCGTTGATCACATCCAATTTTTTATGATAATTGTTAACTTTATGTATTATGCCCAGAATGACCACGTTCTTTTAAGACCACCGCTGCTAATATTCTATCTGGTACTGCTTATAGTTTCTTTCCTTCAATAAATTTTCCATTATTTTTTTTTTCTAATTTTTATTATATTTTTGTACAATCAAAAATTAAATATTCATTGTGCATCTTCTTGATTTGATAAAATTTTAATTAAAATCAGTTATTGGCTCATTTAAAAATTAAAGCGTAGTTATACATATGTACATATTTTTAATTTAGAGAGCTAGCTTATATTAAATGGGAGCATGTACAATTTTATGTCTTTGATTATGTAATATAATAAATTTCATTTAAAACAAATCATAGCATTAAAAATATTAAATTACATGTAATCATGAGCAATTTATTTTTAAGAAAAGAAAAAACAAACTATTTATTACTTAATTTGCATTGAACTCATTGAAATTTTTATTGAAATTATTCGAAGGTGGTTTTTTTTTCTTATACCAATACTTCTTCTGACATCTAGCGGCACTAATCAAAAGAAATCATTTTTAAGTCCAATTAGAAAATATTGGAAAACATATAATCAAATCTGATTAAAATGCAGTTAAAATATTATTGTGGTCCTATTAAGGCATCCTTGTTAACATTTTTTTATAAATTTTGATTGTTATTCTAATTTGTCTTTTATAAAAATGCATTTTTCAATCTGCTTATGTATCCTTATATTGTTTATTATATAAAATATGTTGGCTAAACTATTTTTGAAAATATAAAATTTATGTTATTTGATTATGTCACATATAATTAAGAACAAAATGCACTTAAATAAGACGCTTATAACCTTAAATTACGCGATTGCAAACGTTGTGCACATACTTATATGCACGCGTTCAAAACAACATTGTCTTCAAAAATTCTGTTAAAAAATTTCTTATTAGACATGATGCTTATAAGTTGTGCAAACGTAAATGATTAGGACTTTTGGGTATATAATATGCAATAAAGACTTTTTTGTCCTTAAATAAAATCTTAGGATCATTGGACTTAAATATATTAAATTTTCTTTAATTTTGTAAATAATTATAAGGTAATTTTCACTTAAAGCTATACATATTATTGCTAATGATATAAAAAAGAAAAGTGTAAAAATAATATTTCTCTTTTAAAATATATCAAGGTGTTATACATAACAAACAAGATGCTAAATAAAAAAGCCGCCGCTGCTGTTATAATTCATTCGCCTTAAATACAATAATTTTCACTAAAGGCTAAAAATATAAAATAAGAAGCTAATATAGAATTTTATAGCCTGTAATTAGATAACTATTGCGATATTTAAACAAAAAAGAGAGAAGCAAATTTTTGGGGGTATATATTAAGTAGATGTTATCATTAACAAATAAAAAATTGTCAATAAGACAAAAAATTTTGCGTCCTATAGCTTCCAATAGTATGTACAGAGAAGTCAAAACAAAAAAAAAAGTAATTGAAACCGCCTTAAAACCTTTTTCAAATTACAGTTCAGGATGTCAATAATCATATATACAAGCTTAAATGCTCTGAATTCATTGAGGATAATTTTACTTTGATTTGGTTCTCAATAAAAAAAAAAATAAAAACCATAATAAAGAAAATGATCCGCATTCCGAAATTATAATTTTTGTTAAATGATGCTGCTCAAAATCTTAATGAGACTGTCATTAAAATTTGTATTCCCTCTACATATTATATCGTATATTCAATTGCAATTTCCAAATTATGATTAAGTTAAATTTATCCAAACGAGTATAATAGCATGCGACAGGATTTTATTTTTGCAAATGGGTAATTCATAAAAATTATTCTTTGAAATTAGTAGTTGTATTTAGTTTTTATTGGATACTCAAGCGGTAATATAAATCCTTTATTGTTTGGTATTTCAAATTTTTTATTAATTCCATATTTTAATAATGTTGAGTTTGGCTAGCTTTTTATAGGAAAAGTATTTTTCAACTAGATGAAAATACACTATTAAACATTTCACATTTAGATAAATATTTTTATATACAATCACTTTGTCGTACACAAATTATTGATTCTGAATTTCATTATTACTTTACTTTTTTCAATTTTTGCAACTTCTGAAAACTGGATTGACCTTTTTTTAACATTCTCTTATCATTTTGTACATGTACTATTTGTATTTAACAAATCATGTAAAGTATTTGGCGTGCGTCTTGTATGCAATAAAATCAAACTATACATACTTAAAACAAAAATGAAAATATATATTAAGAAATGCCGCTTTGTGCCAGTCAACATCATTTATTTTTTAAAAAATTATATTTCGTAATGAGTTCTTCGACATCAGAATTTCGCATCCTTTTGTATTGTGAATTTTGATAAAATTTAAGAAGAGAAAATTAAAATTAAATTTTATACTTTTGTAATTATTTATCAAAATTTTACTTTTAATTGAGTCCATATAAAAAAATTTGTGCTTTTTGAAACTATACTTTGATTTTTTCTTTATCGCGTTAACACCTCAAAGATAAATTAATTTTTATTTTACTGATCTTTTCATTAATCCTTACGATGCCTTAAAAAATATTTCAATATAATATGTATTATGATTAAGAGCTTTCTTTTATAATGCAGGAAATTTGAATTGCCATAAGGATAATCAAATATATTTTAATTATTTAAAATTTATTTAAATTGTTATTAATAATATCTTTTGCGTTTAACAAAACTAAAAGCTTTCATTTTAACAAGTACATACCTAATTAGATTAGCTAGATCAATTTATAGCTAGCTAATTAAGTATTTTCAACTATTCAACCACGAGGAATTGAACTTAATTCCGACTTACTCCAAAATATTTTCACTCTATATTATATTGAATTTTATTACAAAACTCTATAAATATATTACTTTTTCTATTGTAATACTCGCACGCAAGTTTGATTTCTCCTCATATGTATTTCAGAAATTCAAAGATAAAATTATGTGCATAGTTTGTAGAACTTCTTAGTAAACCGTTTGATATTTATTTTATTTTTGAAGGAATTTAATTGATCACTGGAAATTTATGTAAATAAAGTTCTTATTTTGATCAGTTTTATTTCCATTAATTAATATTTATTTGAAAATTGGAAAGTTGTTTTTTAAAAATGTTATATATGTTTGTTTATATATATATATAGGATTCTATTTCTAAAATTAAACTAAAATTTTAAAATTGTTTACAAAATTTTTTAGTATTTTTTTTTAAGGACAATTGACTTAATTTAACTTTATTTTAACGAGATTATATTGAATAATAATAATCAACTTCTTATTTAATTATATTTTATTATAAATTTTATACATTAATATGAATTATATACTTAAGTTAGTTTTAGATTAATTTTAGATGAAAAATATATGTTTGTTTGTATATTTTATAGCAATAATTTAGGATTCTTAAATTTATAAGTTATGGAAACCCTTATTTCACTAAACTTTGTTTGAATTTATTATAAGATCGGTGTGCGAAAGTTTTATCACATTGGAACTTGTATTCACTATATTATATTGTGTCGTGTGTTGTAATAAAATATGTGAGTAATGCATGTTGTATTTGAAGGAATAACTATTATGGTAAGATGGATAAATATGATTGTGTAAACTATGTGTATATTTCAAAAAGATTATTTGGAAACTAAATTTGCGAAAATTTAAAAGGCATTTATATAAATTAAAAATTAACTAGTAAATTAGAGTTTTTTAGTTTTGATGCAATGATTTTTTGTAATTTTCATTTGTGGGACCGTGTATAATTGATAAAAAAGTAGTAAGTAATTAAGACGTGTTTTTGGAAATATTAACACTAAACAAAAGTAGTTAAACCCAGCATAAAAAAATGTGTTTAGGTAAATGTGTCCAGGTATAGGTTTTGCAAGATTATTGTTTCAGATTATACAAGATTATTATTTGAGTTTTCTGTGGTAGAAAATTATTTTATTTTTTTCTGTTATAAGTTAAAACAGTTAGGTATTTTAATACTATTTAATTAACCTTAAAATATACGAAATCTTTTTTGAATAGTAAGAATTTTGTTAATAATATTCTTATTTCTCTTACATATGTGAGGGGTTTTTTAATATTTCATGTCAAAACCAGAAATCTTAAACGCTTTATGTATGCATTTAATGTAGTACTTTTAGACCCATGGCGTTCTAATTTATTGAAAAACAGAAATGCCGAAAATCCAGATTTTATAAAATACTACAAAAATTCACACCTGCAGATAATATAATATATTGAGCATGATTTTCAAAGAATATTTTTCGAACTTTGCAAAAACTTCGTTTACGTATTCGCAATTTAGAATTCTAAAAGCCTAAAATAACTTACGATATGCTTTGATTATGAAGCATAAATTGCTGTTCTACATTGCTTTACGTGATAAAATTTTAATCTTCATTTCACAAGATTTTTCCAAGAAAAAGGATATAAAGCTTTCAACACGTTGAACACAGTCAAAAGCCGGAAACACATGAATAATATATGTGTGTATGCATGTTATGTTTAATAATTGTGTTATGATATAGTTTTTAATTTTCATCTGCAATATTAACTGTTAGTCAGTTATTTATGTCTGTTACGGCTGCGTAAGATGGTGGTGGTGTTTCATCTTCGCTACTTTCAATTTCAATACCAACAAATTTCTTATTATTACTTGCATTATTTGGTAATAGTATTGCCTTATCATATGGTGGTGGGGCAATT
This sequence comes from Condylostylus longicornis, assembly GCF_029603195.1. Classification (NCBI taxonomy): domain Eukaryota; kingdom Metazoa; phylum Arthropoda; class Insecta; order Diptera; family Dolichopodidae; genus Condylostylus; species Condylostylus longicornis. Next base: position 13,335,732 of record NW_026577982.1, read on the forward strand.
GAACTTTCACTTTGATGTCTTCTAATATCGTTATGTGAAATATGTGTTGGTGAAGGTGGTAATAAAACAACAGCTTCAGCTAAAATTTGTGCATCACGGTTATTTCCATTTCTATTTAATGGTCCTGTAGCATTTTGTAATACTAGTTGTTGTACATATGGACATCTACTACCAGTTGCAATTTGTTCTTGCTGATGAAGCGAATTATTTGTTCCTATTACACCACCCAACCTATTATTTGCATTTATTAAACGAGTATGTTGTACACCATCGAAACGTGGTGAAGTTGTATTAAAATTGTTATTTCCATTTGTTAATCGTTTTTGTAAATTAAGAGCAGAAAATATTAATAAAGCCATAACCAATATTAAACCTGATATACAATAAATTAATACCTCTGATCTATTACCCAAAACATAAAAACGAATTGTAACTACAAAGAAGGTAAATATAACGAGAACTTGCCATCTTAAATGTGGCTGTGTTCTTACAACTGGTTCTTGTTGATGATGTTGGTCATTAGGACCGAATGTTGTTTCAATATCAATATTTTGATGATGGGGAATTCTGAAAAATATTACAAAAAAAAATATATATTATTAGCAACTGCAAAAGAATAAATTAGAAAAAAGATTACATATTGCCAAATCTAGAAATAACTTACCTATAACTAGAATGTGCCGAGCCAGTAGCCGCTGTATTTATCATATTTAAATTAATTGGGTTAACGGCAGTGGAATTGCCACAATTATTACTGTTCCTGATATTAATAATATTATTACTGTTAATACTACGATTAACTTGATTTGGAGAATTAATATTTGGAGTATTTGATATTAGACTTGAGCTTCTCAAAATACTGTTGTTATTATTATTATTACTACTATTGTTATTATTATTATTATTACTATTATTGTTATTAGCGTTATTACTGTTATGGTTATTATTATTATTTGAAGGATTTAAATAAGGGTAATTATAATTACAATTGCTATTATTGCTACCATTAGCGGAAGTGTTGTTGCTATTATTATGGTGATGTTGATGATGAGGTGGTCTAACGTATTCAAGTGGTTGTAAGCGATTTAGTGTTAGTCTGGCATTAGCTCGGCACTGGTTGATATTTGCTTGGGATCTTTTATCAATCCAAAAGTGCATTTCTTCTCAATTCATTCAAAATTTTTCTTTAGATTCTCTCAAGAATTTTATTTTTTAGTTTAGCTTGAAATATTTGAGAAATATAAACTTTAGATTTCTTCTAAGATTTTCGTTTTTATTTCTTATATATTCTTTATTTAATTTTAATTTTAAAGTTTTTCTTTTTTTTAATATTTTGAGATTCTGTGAATCTAGAAAAAAAAAAGGTTAAAATATGTTAATATATATTTATGCTTTTATAAATATTTTTGTAATTTATATATGTTTTATAATTAAAAACATTTTGTTATTATAAAGTGATTTCAGATAATTGGAAATTGTGCGCATTCAAAGCACAAAAGAATTCCATAGGAAGTAGGATTACAAAAAAAGGGGGAAGTAAGGTTACAAAAACAAAAAAGGGAATTTTCATTTTCACAATCTTAGATCATAAGCTATACTTATTTAAACAGTAAATTAGAAGTGCGTACTTTTAAAGAACATTTTGGATATTTTGAACAATCAATGGAAAATCTTGTTAAGAATGTTGTCAGTTTTATACAAAAATTTTTTAAAAATTCTCAGACGCATTTTGTAAAAGTTAGTTTCAGTTTCTCAGTTTCAAATTATCGGAAATCACTAATTTGTTTTTACATAAGTTTAATATATTTATCACTTTGTACATAATACTTTATGTTTCTACAATATAGTATTATGCTTATAAGTTGAATTTCAATTACTGAAAAGTAATAGTTTTCAATTAAAATAAAAATATGCAAAAATTAAAAATGATTTTACAGTATAATAGAGTTATTTATAATTACAAGTTGATAAGATATTATTTTAAAGATTTTTAAAAAAGTTAATTTTTACTGATAAATACAAATCGTTTCAATTTATTATATTGTTTGTATTCCATTTAAGAGTATATAACACTTCGAAATACTTATTTGTAAATGGAACACTGTGGTGTAGTGTATGAAAGTTTTATTATACGGAAGAAAAAATTAAATCTCATAACCTCAAGGATTTGATATTATTTTTATTTCCCACATAAAAATATAAAATCTGAATAAATCTACTCTTAACTTATGTAGGCTGATACTTATACTTTAACGGGAGTGTTATACACTTGAAGTGTTACACACGTTTGATGTGTTATAATTATTTAATGTAATAATCTTAGATTTAATTGAAATTTAACTACAAGTGTTTTATATATAGAGAAATTAATTAAATTTGTATAAACACAATCATTTTATAGTTTATTTTAAATTGATAAAGTTCAAATATTTTAGGTAAAACTGTTGTATAGCCTTTACTTAACTGATATATGAATTATTTCTATGTGGAATGATTTATTTTAAATAAAAAATAAATTTTCTTAATCAAAATTATATAATCAGTTAATTGTCCGGTCCCGCCGTTTTAATTAATAAAATATTATATTTAAATCGGGTATAATAAATGAAATATATTCTGTATTTTGATTTTAAAGTACTTTTAGCCATATTGATTACGCTCTATCAGTGTTTTATGAAGAACAATCATATTTTGATTAAGTAATATATAATATATATATAATACATAATATGTACTTATCATGATATAGAAAGATTATTACAATTATATTTTTTGTGATAAATTGAAACGATAAAATTTTATTTGATAATTTTTCGATTTTTTTTTTTTCATTAAACATTTTTTCTTAAGCGCTTCTTAAATTTAAGTTTAAATTAATATTTTGTTCCTTTCATTAATTATTACATTTTTAATATTTTTTTAATTAACAATTCTAAATTAGAGTTTATATTATTTATACATATGTATATATTATATACATATCAAATGTATATATGTGAATGTTTTTATAAAAAAAATATTTTAACCGATTGAAATTAATTTTAGATTTTTTTATATTAAAATTTTAAAAAAATCTTTATGTTAAATAATTCCTACGTAACATACATACAAAAAACAAAAAAAATATTTATTACATTTTGTAAAAAGTTTTGTGTTTTCATAATTTTTTTTTTAATTTTTTTTATATTTTTTGGTTTTTGATAAAATTATTCAGTTCTTTAAAGTTTTCTTTATTATATATAATGTTTTTAATATATATATATATATATATATGTGTTTAATTTTAATTTTTGTATATAAGTATGTATAATATATGTATGTAAATTGGAATCAAAATTATTCTAAATGTTTTAAAATTAATAAATACAATAGTATATAAGAAGAAATATTGTGCAATTTTGTTTCATTTTATTGAAAAATGATTAAAAATTTAATTAAACATTTTTGTTTTTAATTTTTTTTCCAATATTCATTTGTGTATAATTTTAATATATAGATTTTTATTTATGTATATGTAATATATATTTGTATGTAGAACATTTTGAAATTAAATTTTATAAACGGCTAAAATATATTTTATAAAATCATTGAGAGTAAAATATTAATTAATATTTTATAGAATTTGTGTTGTATGCGTGGATGTTTTTTAATAATTTTTGATAATTTTTTAATAAATGTAATTCAAATAATATCGAATGAGCACTTCAATTGTAGAAATATTAAATGAAAGTTATATTGAAAGATTAAAATTATATTTTGTTCATATTTTTAGTGCAATTATTTATTAATAGATTAAGAATATCAAGTATAAATCTGTTTAAAAAAACTGCGGATTATAATAGATTTTATTTTAGGAAAAGCAGAAAAATTATAATTTGTGCAGAATTTTTGACAAAAAAAAAAAAAAAAAATGCGCTAAAACGTTTTGCAACATTCAAAATTTGTTCAATAACAGACCTAGTTATGTGTTTCTAAAGAAATTACAGTTGCAAAAATTAACACATTAATTATTCGCTGAAATTTCTACATTTTACAAGCTCAGATTGAAACACAAATTTCAATCTGTGTCGCAGCTATAAATTATCTTGCATAAATTTTTGAAATTGAAATTTCAAATCTACGAATTTTGAATATTCCGGAATCCTACTTAAATTGAACAAATTCCAGTATGAAAATAATTAATTCTATTGTGTATGTATCAAATTAGAATTCAAACAATTTTATTTTTACGTCGTGTAATTTATTTCACATAATTAAAATTCGAGCGTTCGAAGATCATTAAATTAAATAAATTTCCAATAATTAAATAAGAAATTAAATAATTAATTTTTACTATTAAGTACAATTAGCTATGCATTTTTGAAACAAATACATGTACACTTGATTTAAAATAACATTTTTCAAAATTTTCTATTATTGTTACCATAATAATTAAATTAATCTATTCTTTTTCATTATTATTATTATTAATAATTATTTTTTTCTTTTGTGAAGACGTAAGTAATAAATTATTTCATTTTGTCAAAAATGGTATTACAATATAAAATTATCTTAATAAATTTATTATAATTAATATTTAAAATTAATAAAATTTAATTTAACTTATTTGTAATTATTGTTAATATATTATTTTTAATATTTTTACTTATGAGTATCTTAATCACTCAAATAAATTAGAGCCGATAAATTTCAATAAAACTCGTTGATGTACGTATAATACGTAATGTATAATTTAATTAAATTTAAGTTAGCGGATATAAAAACGATAAAATATTGGCTATATATAATTAAAATTCTATATGGAGTACTAAATTTTTCGAATTTGAGCTATTTAACTTATATTATTGGAGTTGTTTGTGATTTTCGGATAAAGAAAACGGAAGCCAGAAACGTTTAACGATACTAATTGCAATTTCAATTCAATTTTGAAGCAAGATCAGCTTCTTTGGTATAGTACTATAGTACTATACAAACATCACAAAACATCCGCTAAAACTGCTTTTTATCGAATAAATCAAATATCCTAAGACCCTAACGAAATTTTGTTAACGAATCCAACGAATCCATTTCAAAAAAATAAACTAAAAGTTTTTGTATAACAATTTTATGGTTAATGATTTTAAAAAAAAAAATTTTCTTCATTTTTTGGCACCATTTTAACAATTTTTTTTAAATACATTTAATATTCTAGAATAATATGTAAAATTACACAGCTATATTTTTTTCTTCATTTTTCACTTAATTTTACTTGATAAGATTTAAATTAACGTTTACTTATCAACTTATTTAATAATTTTAATTTTTTTTATAAATGTTGGATAAATTTTACATTTACACGTTTATTTTTTTCCTTTTACTAAATGTAAGTATATAGCTAATTAAATTTTGTTATACAATATTGTTTTGACAATAAAATCACACAAATAGAAATGTTAATAAACATTTTCAAAAATGCTTATATTCACATTCAAATTACATAGCAATAATATGTATAATTTTTTAATAAATATATTTTTTTAATAATAATATTTATTATTGTGATTGTAAAACGATATTAAATTAATATTTTATCGTAAGATGGCGGTGGTGTTTCATCTAATTCAACAATATCTTTTGTTGTTGTTTCTGGCAATAGTATAGCAATATGATATGGTGGTGGTGCAGCAGCTGATGCAATCGCCAGTAATTGATTATGATCTTGATGTTGTTGCTGAAGTTGATCGTAATTATTTTGTGAATATTGTTGTTGACGATTTTGCTGAATATTTAATGTAGAGCCGATCATACCATTTATAACAGTTGTTGCACTACTTGAACCATTTATACTATTGACATCTAAACCATGTTCTAAACTAGTTGCTGGTGTTCTAGCTAATTCACGTGGAAAACGACATAATGATACGGTGCATGCTGCTAAAAAAAATGTTGTACAAAATGCGCAAAATATTAAAACTTCTAAACCAGTTCCTTGATGATCAAAGTAAAATTTTGCACCGGCTACAAATAATGTTGCTAGCACTAATGATGCCCACATACCACATTTTAAATGTGATGGTAATAATTGTGATTCATTATTTTCAACAATATGATGATGGTGATGATGCTGTTGCTCTTGTTGTTGTTGATTGGCCGCTGAGACTGCTTGTTGTCGAGCAGCTAAAGTTGTATTTGATGAATTAATTGCAGATGTTGATAGTGCTCCCATTAAACCTAATGGACCTTGTTCTAAATTTTGTGCGTTTGGGGAATTTCTAAAATTTAAAATAATAATAATTAATTATGTAAATATTAATAACGTATACTATTTTTGCAGAAAAAACTAAGTACTTCATGATTATATAGAGGAAATTAGTTACTTTATATTACGTACCCGTAAACATGTGGCAGTGTTATATTGACATGATGATATCTTTGGCTATTGTTAACTGGTACTCCATTGCTATTATTGTTATTATTATTGTTGTTATTATTATTACTTAAATTATTTCTTGTGTTCAAATTATTCAAAATGTTATTGCTATCATTGGTGGGATTTGAACTCATTATTGGACTTGAATTTAAGTTAGGGCTTGAATAATGATTGTTCATAACGCTGTTTTCGTCAGTTATTGTTGTTGTTGTAGCTGTATAACTACGATTATTACAATAATTACCATTTCCGTTTATATATCCACCAACTGTATAAAATTGTTCATTACCATCAATATAAGCAGCAATATCATTTGTTGTGTAATTTTGCTGCGGTTGTTGTGTTTGCTGCTCATATTGATTTCGTTGCTGTTGCTGCTGCTGTTGTTGTAAATAACGTTGTTGCTGCTGCTGTTGCTGTTGTTGCTGATTACAATAACGATTGTTACGATGTAAATTATTATTATGTCGGCTGCTATTAGCACCATTTAAATTATTGTTATAACTATTATCACTGTTATGAATATTACTATTATTACTACTGCTACTAGTATTATTACGAGTATTATTATTATGAAAACGATGATCCGTTTGATTTTGATGTCGATGAACTGTCGGTGGTGGCAAAGATGTAGTCTTTGATGATAAATGACGACGTGGCGGCTGATGTCCATAGCCACCACAGCTGCCTGCGTTCGACAGAGAAGCAGCAACACGTGATCGCCCAAATCCACAAGCTTGTGAACGTTTATCAATCCAAAAATGCATTTTTGTTGAATTTTTATTCAATTTCTATTTTTCTTTTCTTGTTATAGCTACAAATTTTTTTCAAAACATTAATCGTTCACTTATAATCTAAAGTTATATGTAATCTTTGGCCACTGAATATGAAGGATTATTATTTTTGATCATTTCGTAAATATTATACATTTTGTTGAAGAAATTATTCTAAAATAATTTTTTAATGATGTGTATAACATCCTTTAAAATTGAATAATTACTGTGAACAAATAAGATGCTTATAGAAAATACACTTTATTATATTTAGATTATTAAGATACGCAAGTGGACAATAAATAAGTAACTGCATTAAAGTTTTATTATGATAAATTTTTTGTAATAATTTTACTAATTTATTGGTATTTTTAGTAATTATAATGTACGATTAAATTACAAAAAAGAAAAGAAAATTTACAATTAATTTTTGTCTTTTAGACATAAAGAAAACCTATATTCTAAAAACTCCTAACCCATAAGTGAGTGAAATATTGTAAAGTAAGGACTAATGTATATAGTTTTATAATACTCGAATTTGGATAATTTTTTTTTTTCTAAATATGTACATATTAAGAATGAAAATATCTTAATTAAAATAATAATTAGACATAATGGTCTTTTTTATTAACAATAATTAGACATCGAGTACCTATTGTTATTGGCAATAATAAAACCACGTAGTACATAAATACGTTTATTATACATAATAATGCATACATACATATGTATATATATTTTCAGGCTCTCTGTATTATATTATAAACACAAAATATGTACTCATGTGTATTAATATTTATAAGACCATATTATTATAAGTATGTAGCTTATATTTAAACCCTCCAGTATCCTAAATTTTTTGTTTTTTTTTTTTGTATTATTGATCTCTATAGTAACCAGTTCATGGCCATCTAATGGGGATGCTCAGTATTTGGTACATTTAGTATACATACTCAATAATATTTTAGGTATATTATGTACAAATTTTATCTACATTGCTATATAATTTATTATGTACAATATAATAATATATATAGACATATGTATGAGATATGACAAATGAATGTATAAAAAAGAAAAGTAAGAGCAATAAATAATAATTATTATTAAGAATAAATTATTAATATTTTATTTATTTTCATTTTATCTCAATATATAAAATTTTTCATAATAGAAATGTTATAACTGAAGTATCTATATAAATATATATATGTATATTTATGTATATCTATATATTTGGTACATGTGTCTATACATATATTGTTCTTGAAATATGTATATAAAAATGTTTGGTCGTCTATATATAATTTATATTTGTTTTAATATAATTTCAATGAAATTATATTATATTTATATAAGATTTTTAATATTCTCTAATATTTTAATAAAATAGACGATTATAGAGATATGTAGTTGATTTTAATAATTTAAAAAATAATTTACACTACTGATTTGAATATTGAAATTTTGTTTTTCAGATCAATTGTAAACACTAAATTATTTCTTAATTTTATTATTTCAACTACTTATTAATGAAATTATATAATTTAAAAATTTTTATAACTAAGGCTATGTGTGTATTAAAATTATATTCAATATATTGGTTAAAATACTTATATAAAAAAAAGTTCGAACGCCACATTAAATAATATACCTTTATAATTCATACCTACAAATATCACCAATTTATTTTTTGCAAATTTATTTTATTATTTATTTAAATAAAATTGTGTATATTTTTTTTAAATAATCACTTTTATTTATAATTTACACTATTAAAATTTTTATTTATTATATTTTTTTTTTAAATTTCTTAGAACACTTTTAATTTGTTAATAAATTTTATTTTATATGGTAGGTACTCACTTTAAATTATACAATTTTCAATGTACATACCCTATGTATACTAGTTTATATTAAATATAATCTAATAAATTTTTCCTTTTTCATTCCTTTCAATATTTAATTACGCCGTCTAATATTTTTTTCAAAATGAATGTCAGGAAAAATCATTAATTTCGTTTTCTCCTTTTTTCACCAAACTACTTTAAAAAAAAAATTTTTTTTTTCTGTGTACACTTTTTAATAATTTAATTTCAAACATAATTTTTTTACATTTAATATTAAAATAAACCCATTTATATATTTTGTTGTATTTTAATTAAATTTTGTAAATTTTGATTAATTATAATTATTTTAACAATTAATTATTATTAAAATAAAAATTAAAAAAGGATAAATCACAAAATTTTTCTTTTTGGTTTTTTTTAGAGAATTTTCCTCAAGCAAAATATTGAAGAGTACTGGTTGTTGCCTTTCTAATGTACACGGACGATTTCCAATATAAAAACCATACGGAAAAATTTATCACATATAAAAACTAAATGAAAAACGCTAGACTTTTTATGTATGTATACTATAGAAATATTATTTTGGAAAATCAGTGAAAAAAGACAGGAGAAAAACCTTTCTAATGAAAATGAAAAATGTATGTGTATTTTTTATATATAAATTTTTCTTTTAGCAAATTTAATTATTTCTAGAATTTCTAAAAAATTTATATAATTGAATAAGTGGAAAATAATTAAAAAATCTTTATGTATATATTAAATGAGCACCATTATTTTTTTAAAATAAAAAATGCAAAGTTTTTTAAAAATAATCACACAAAGGTAAAAAAATACTAACTAATATGGTAGGTAGAGCACGTATATATCTAAGAGGATTTTCACGGAAAAATTTTTAAAGTACCTACCTAAGGACTCTCTCGAAATTTATTAATTTAGTCAAGGAAATTCGCTGACATTTAGTTTTTTTTCTGCTCTATAAAAGAGAATGTTCTTTTAATTTTTTCTCATTTTCTCTTTTTTAGTCATACTCTTGCTTTTTTTTGCTTATGGCTTGTCTTGTCATTATTATTTTGACTATGAGTTTCGTGGCGATGTTTATAAATTTATAAAAAAAAATATTTTAATGCTTATGTACGTACACATATGTTTTCGTTTATCACAAAGTACATACATAAATATTTTATTTGTTTTGCTAATATATTCAAAATAAAAGTGTTGCCGTTTATTTGGTATAAGAATTTTTTAAGTATTCACATATAAGGCATTATTTTTTTCCATAAGGTATTCTAAATTTTGAACAGACATTAAATGTAAGCTAAATTTTTCCTTTTAAATTTAAATTATCTGAATTTAAATAATAATTTCGTGAATTTGCAATAGAATTGTATTATCATAAAATTACTTTCATAATAAGGGTTAATTGCTACAATAACAATTAGTAACTAATTAAAATTTTCGAATTTGTAAAAAAATATTCAAAATTCTAAATAATGTTTTTAGAAAGAATAACTTATAAGAATAATTATTTTTCCAAAATATAGACATTAAGTAAATATTTACTTTAAATTTATAATTCAAATATTTATGATAACCTATGTATATAAATATGTATGTATATATATAAATACATAAAAAACCTGTATAATATATGTTATATACATACATATGGTATGTATAATTAATTTTAAACAAAACTATGCATATTTTTGTTTTCGAAACAATAGAGTTTTATTTTACGAAAATTTTAAAGTCTTATAAAATTTATTTCCACACATTTATGAAAATTATTCTTAAAGATGGAGACACATTTAAAATTTGTTCTCAAGAAAGAGTTTTCCTTTATTAAAATCAAAACTTTGAAAAGAAGCAAAACAGAAAATTTTCAATTGCACTTGCTAAAAAGGCAATTTGTAAAGAAAATTCACTTTTAAAAAAAAATATTTTGCAAAATATTTAAATTAAAGAAATACATTTTTTACATTTTTCACTTTATTTTGTAAAAAAAATAAAAAGTTTTTGTTTATAAATAAAATTTATTAATGGCTTTCTTCTATAACAACAGCGCAAAACTGAACTGAATTATTAGAAATCTTTACATCTGTCAATTTGAAAATTTTCTCACAAATTTTCCACTCTCTGTATAAACAAAAGGGTATTTCAAGGAAAAGTTCTAATTTATATTTTTGTTTACACTTTCAGTTTTATGCTATTTTTTCTCTTTCTTTCGTGCTGACAATATTGTATTTGTCGATTTGTAGCATTTTCTCACAATATTGAGAATAATTTCCTATTCATAAGCTACATAGGAAATTTAGCCAGATGACAGAAAAATTTTTAACCGGATAAAAAATAATGGAACATGCGTAGTGAAAATAGAAAATTTTTCGCGTATATTTTGAAAACATTGATAAGAATAAAAAAAAAATTTCTTCATCCAACAGTACAATCAATATAGGCAGAGATCCTGGCGGCAAATATTTTAATTATGTACATATAAATTAATATTATTGTATATTTAAAATAATAAATTGCAAATTATGAATAGAATTTTAAGTAATTTTATGACTACATACATATATGCAATAATAGCACTTGTATGAATTATTGTGGATATATTTTTATTCAACTGTGGGAACTTTCAGTGTAAATTGTGATTTTTTATGAATCATTTATTAAGAATTCATTATTTAAATAACATATTTGGCATTCTGAAGTTTTTATTCATTTGAAATTGAAATGTTTAGATAATTCTTTTCAAAGAAAAAATTCAAAATTTGTAATTTGGTTTTATATAAAAATTACTATATTAACAAAACTTTTCTAGTTCTATTTGAATAAGTTTTTATATAAATAATAGTGAAAATCGTATTAAACCGTTTTAAGACAAATTTTAATTCATACTTATTCAAATAATATTCTAAACGCAAAGAAATGATGATAAATACCCGTTAATTATTTGAAAACTCAAATAAGGATTAAAAATTTAAATATAAATTTAAGAGACTTAGAAATAAGAAATATTGTTCATTTAAAAGAAAAAAACTCATAAATTTTAATTAAATCCAGGTGGTTTCGTTTAACTTTAAAATAGGTACTTATTTTTGTACACACCTAAATAAATTTTTGAGCAGAAACGAAAAGCAACCCTAAATATCAACCCTTTCCGAATATAAAAGTAATTTTTTATTCAAAAACGCAAAATCTGTATAAATTTCATAAAATTTCCATTTTAAAAACAAGAGAAAGGAACACATATGTACTTTTAAATAATATTTTAAAAATATGATCCTGTCAAAATGAATCTACAAATCATCACATTTCTTGTTAAAAATGAAAGATCATGTAACAGCTTTAATGATACGTTAAACATTTTTTTATTCATATTTCTATATATCCAAATTAACAACAGTAATTAACCCCTTCAAATAAATAACATTCTAATTTGGGATCGGAGAGAAAAAAAAACAAATTAATCGCGTGATATATCGATCCTAATATAAATTAGTCTTTAATAAGATGACGGCCTATGAATGAAATAAAAAGAATAACAAAATGAAATAAGGATTTTTATTTTTTGGTTCTCAAATGCTTTCTGACATTTTACCTTTTCATATCTTCTTGACATTGAAGTGTTTCTTCATTCAAATCACCTTTAATCAACCACGGAATTAAACTACAATATGAAAACAAAATCCACCTTAATATAAAACCAACATCTGTTTTAATATTAGTCTCTCTATGTATTTGATTTTGAAGAATATGTAAAGAAAAAAAAACTTTGGAGCACACACCTCGTGCCCTATTTAAAATACCGATTTACTTTTTTATTAACTCAAATTCATTAAAGTTTTGTACCGTGTTTAAAATATATGTAGTGTGTACATTTTAAAGAGACAATAATCAGTACAAATAATCATCACCTTTGTATTTAAACGTATTTAACATTCCGTAAAATTTCTTAAACATGCATACATAATATATTATATTTTTTTCTACCTGAATTCTATTTTATCTTTTGTACTTTTTTGGGGCGTCTTAATATAACTCTTCAAATTTATTTAAAATAGACTTGGAGATTGCATACTTCATCGGAAATAATAAGAAAATAAATTTACACTATAGCAAAAGAGCTGGTTATTGTTTTTCAAAACATGTAAACCTCTGACAAATAGTCGTCTCGTACTTGCTCAATAGGCAACCATAGTAACAAACCATAGTAGTAAATTACAAAGTTTTAGAAGTGGGAAAATTCAATCAGCTGTGTCATAGTATCAATTTATAGATCGCTGATATGAAGGCGATATCCTATTCCGCTTCACATTTCCATTATGTTACACAATAATATAACCAAACCCTCTATTAAGTGGGTTTGCTTACGTGGTTCCCACTACACTAAACGTGAACACTTCAATCTTATTGTCCAATGTTTAAGTTTTTAAGATTCGAAAATGTTATAAGGTAAGCAGAAAATGTTTAACAAATATGAAAATTTGTAAATCGCAATGAAAAAATGTCATTTAAAAATTTTACTCGTGTCTCCTGAATTCTCATCGAATATTATTTTTCATAATACTAATATGAAACATTAAGCATAACTCATTCATGCTCACAAAAGTATGTAAATTAATATAAAACAGAAATGATTATTGAATGACTTCACAAGTATTATACAAACACCTATCAAATCTGAAATCAGTTCAAATCGTTCCACTTTAAATAGTGAACAAATAGAATAATAATAAAAAAGACAACAAAAAAGTTATTGTTCCCAACTTGTTATCCCTTTGAATCTCAGACAGGTAATAAAAACTTTAAACAAAGCAAAGAAAAAGCCATGAAAAAAAAACTGAAATTATTACCAACCAAGAGTTTAAAAAAAAATCACATATGAAACTGATTTGAATACGAGAAGCTTAAGAAAATATTACGGATAATTTATCATTTTGAAATATTATGCGCCACACATTCAATCTCTTCTTAGTGAATGGGGATACAAAACATAGTAAATCTGAATCCATTAAAGATCGCAGCACACTCACTTTATAAATGAAATTATTGAAGTAAAAAAAGGAGGTAATAAGCATCACAACTCCAAAACATAATGCTCTATAGATTATGTTTTTCCTTTTGGTTTATGATTCTTGAATATAAAAGAAAAAAAAAACGTACCCATACCTATGAGATAATCGGTTTTAGTTTGTTTTTTTGTTAATCATAAGAGGGGTGAATCAGTTCAACTATGATGGAAGATCCCGCAGTAGTGTTAAGAGAAATAATTATACTTATACATATATATTGAAAACAAACTTTTAGTTTTTTTTCCTCATCGATATAATTAGTTGTTAATGGTGAGCTGTGAGATCGGTTGGATCAGTATTTTTTGTAAAAGGGGGATCGATTCAATAGATGCGCATAATAACATTCATATAAAATATGTGATAAAAATTAAAAGAACCTAATAATGAGGTAGAAAAATTTAAAATGTAGAAGCACCTATTGGATTGAATATCAGTATGAAATGATCGTGAGGAAAAGAAAACAAAAAAATTCATTAAGATTTTTAGTATTAAATAAAAATAAATTTACATATTTACATGTACATGGAGCTAAATATTTTAACATTATGTAAAGTAGTGTTCAAAGCATTAATAAAAAAATTGATTTGTCTAACCTTTAAATCCCCAAAATCTACAATTGTTTATTAAAAATAATTTCATATATCACTATAATAAATTATTGAACAAAAAATTTCTGTAAGATTTTGTTTGAGAACTAAAATTTCCTAATTAATGTAATTATTAGTTTAAATCTTATGGGTTTATGTATTATATTTCAAGCAATCAATTAATAAGATATAAGAAAATTTACTGTTTTGGAATTAAACCGCGAGTTCCAATAAATTTGAAACATAATGAATCATACACCGGTTTCTTTGTGAAATATTTCTTTAACCGGAAATCAAAAATGTTTAAAAAAAATTACTTGTGTTTACAATGCATAAAATTTGAACATTATTTCTAAAATCTATTATAGCGCATATATAACCAGTTCTACAAGAAAATTTATTTTTGTTTTTATTTTAGACGTTTGAAATAAGGCACTGGATTACTAATTTATTGGATGAATTGGATGGAGACTTCTTTGATCCAGAATCTTTAGAAAAGTAATGCTACTATTAATAAATAATGCCACTAAATAATAAGTACACCAATATAAAATGCCAAGTACAACTCATTGACCGGATCACTGCTGACATTAAGGCTTATTGCATAGCTTGTGAATTAAGGCTACTAGAAAAATCTCAGCACTATAAGTCACTTATAGCCAAAAGCCTCAGAACTTCACAAAATTGGTTTTGCCGTTTCATCTTCCTAGTAAGAAAATCACTTCAAATAGTCCGTAATAAGACGTAGTTTGTGAATACTGCAATCGATCCCGTTGCAACCCTTGAGATACAGTATATTTTACGGCACTAAATCACGTAAACACCAAATATTTCTTAAATTAAATTGTACTGAATTTGCCCCTTTTGAAATTCTATTAAATTAATATTGTTATATTTTATGACACCATTTAAAAAATTGATTCTTGCACAATTGCCACTTGACGTGTCATCAAAAGCTTTTCATTCCAAAATTCTTTGACAGTATTATACAATTTTCAGTTTAAAGCATTTTCTTTCTTTCATAACTCTGTAAATGCAGCTATCCATGCGTATAAATAAGGCGTCCTGAAAATATAAAATTAATATAATTTACACTTGTGATATTATAAATATATAGATTTAATACAAAAATGTAAAGCTATAAATATTAAACGCAGTACGTGAGTAAGATACCGGATAACATTTTTTTTTGATTAATGCTGTCAAACATTCTTAAAAGTGTGAAAATTTACTTTATAACTAAGATCTATTGCATTAAATTACATCCTTATAACTGGTAGTTATTATTATTACGAATTGTATATATTTATTATCAAATTAACAAGTTCTTTACACTTTCTGCTCACATATCGGCAATAATAATTTCTTTTTAACTTTTTTTGCACTTTTAGATTCTGTACTATAGTGTATATGGTGTTAATAATATATGCAATAATCTTTAAAAATCATCATCAAATGAAATGTATAATGCAATGAATATAGGTAATAAAAATATTTTATTGTTTTCCTATACATAAGAATATTAACAAGGTAGCGTATACAAACGAGAAAAAATAATTCTAATTTGCGCCTCATAAATTATTTTGAATTAAGATGAGTGAAAATAATTTTTAAAAATCACGTGCTTTTCTATACCACGTACAATTTAAATTGCAAGAATTGCCTGTAATATATGAGATATTAAAAATATTTTTTATTAGAATCGATGCATTTTAGTAAAAATGTTGGGTAATATTAGATCAACATATACGTGTGTATGCGTAAGAAGAATTGCGAAAAACTAAAATTGAATTTCGATATGCACTCGATATCGTGAAGTGTACAGTTTATTTTTTTGTGATAAAAATTAGATCAATTTTATTTGGATGTTATGGTAAATAAAAAAAGCACGTACTAGCACGTGATTTCAATATTAATAAATGTATAATAATAGAACATTATAAGAACTATAAGATTGGACCAATGTGTTAAAAGATTTATGAATTCTTAATAGCAATTTTCTTAAAAAAAGAAAGCGAAATTTTGTTGTGGTTAAAAACTGATTCACACATTTATTTTGTAAAAAAAAACGCTCATATACACTGAACCAATATGAGTTCATAATTTTGTTAAAAGCAATAAAGTACAAACTAAAGAATTATTTGAATAATTCGAGAATTGTAAACAGCTCCTGTGACAAAATTGTAGTAGGTAATATACTTGGATATATATTTATAATTCGACGACTAGAACTTGTAAGCTGAATTGTTAATAAATACCAAATTGTTGTAAAATTGAAATCAGGCTTTAATTGTATTATGGAAAAGTATTTTTACCAGGTTTTATAAACGAAAAGGACAAGAAAATTTCTTCACGTCTACCGTGAATCAAATACACAAGATGAATGTTTTTCAACTTTTTCTATATATTTAAAAATAATACAATAGTATCAACACATATTGTAAATCAAAGAATGATCTTTTGTTTTATTAAGATCAAATTGAGATTATTACGAAAAAAAAACCAAACTTTCTCCATTACATTCTTAAAAAAACTTGAAATAATCAATTTCGCACATATTGTGATCTAAATAATAATTAATAATGTAATAAATCTTATTAAATAATCTAACCAAGGAGTTTCAGATTTAATCAAATTTTAATAGAAATTAAATATTCCACAAAGGAAACTATGTATATATATGTATATGTGTAAATTTAACGTAATAGAGTATGTGCTTATATATATTTAATATAATGAATCAGATTTAAATTGAAATAAATTTGTGTATAAGTTTTCCTATATCCGAGTTTCAAAATATAATATACAAAATATGAATCAAAAACCACCCAGAAGCCATCCGGTTGTGATAAAATATCACTTCAAGGAATATTTTCACAGGTATTAAAGAAATTTGTAATGCCCATATTATCAACACAATATACATATTTTGTAAACTGCACATAAGTTACGCTCAAAATTTTTATTTTTAATTTATGTTGTTTTGTGCGAAGGTGTATACTTGTTCCCAGCCAGTTAAATAATAATTGTAACATTTATTGGAAAATTTATTGCATAAAATACAAAAAGAATTTTACATATTATAGTTTTCTTTACGCGACGTACGTATATACCGTATAAGGAAAAAGATCAATTTATTTTGCAATAATTCATTTAAAAAAGAAACGAAAACTGTAGGATGGTTGATCATTTCTGGACTGAAATAAATAAAATTGTATATATGTAATATTATAATAATATACAAAAGTAGATACTTTTATGAAATATTGTAGTTATTCATATATATATGTACTTTAATATAGCACATTATAGTCGGATAACTAGTATATGGGATTTGGGAATTTAAGCAGAGTATTGAATTACAGGAAGAACAATACTTGCTATATAAAATTAAAATTCCTTAGGCAAACTAAAAATTTTGTTTTTTTGTTTTACCATGCTTTAGTTTAAAAAGCACTGCTAAAATATTTATTTGAGTAATATTAGCTAATTTTTCAAAAAAACATATAAAGATTGTAAGGTAATATAAAAAGATATTAATGATTTAAAATTTTTATTTACAAAGAGCAAATAATTTCGACTTACTCGGGCAAATTTTTAGTATTTTGGAATTTTGTATAAAAATAAAGATTAAGAGTTTGCAAGAATAACTTTGCATAATGTTGCATTACTTTATAATTTCAACTATTTTATATAAATTTGAGTACCTTTGGCAGTAGCTTAGGTATAACATAAAAGAAATATTACAAAGTTTTTATCAGAATTTTGTAAAATTCTAGATTAAACCTAATAATTTTAAAAAGACATTTATAAATTTTTCAAATGATAGCTTCAAATAAATTGTAAATTTTAGGATTTCAATCGATAAAATATAAAATTAAATTACATTAGATAACATAAAATTTAATAATTTTAAAAAGAGAGGATAATCTTAAATATACCATCGTTTTCCGAATAATTCCTGGCTTCATAATATAGCAGTCAGACTAAAAATAATAATTTTCAATGTAATATTGGTATGGCAAATTCTCTTTATACTTTTTTGATTAATTTATAATTAACTACAATAATAGTGATTGTACAAAAATAAAATGAGAATTAGATTAAAATTATAAAAAAAAGAAAGATTTTTATCATTCATTCGTCTATTTAAGTGATTAAGTAAATTATTAATTATTATTAATTATGAGAGTACATAAAGGTATGTATTTTTTTTTTCAGAAATATTTTAAAAATTAATTCTAATGAAACCAGAATCCCAAATACCGCAGTTTCGCAAATTTCCAACAGCGAGTTAATTGTTTTGGTTTACAATTTCATCACATTTTTTTAACAAAGAATGAGTAATAAAAAAGTTAAAATTATTTTTCAGCAGGTAGAATCAACAGGTATAACAGGTACATTTAATATTTATATCCCAAATTCATTTCAATCTCATGGGGATTCAAAAACATGGATAATTTCCTCATTTATTATATTGCACTTCCAATATTTTTACACTGAACTAAAGTAAAATTGTGTTAAAAAGGATATTATGATTTATGCATTTGCAGTCTTTGAAATAATATTTTGGTAATTACTTTTGAGAATAAGTATTTTGAAACGTTAAACTGTGCGAAACAAATTTTTTAAAATTTAATTTTAATTATTTTGGTAAGGAATCAAGAATGTATTCTGCCACAATTTGTTAGCCGACTTATATTAGATATAAGATAAGATCATTTGTTTGTTTTTCTCTTAATGTTACATGCCCGTAAATGGTTCACGCAGGGACAAATCAATCGAAAACTTTCTACAAAAAATTTTATATAAAAAAAATTTTTATGTAATGAACTAAACTACATTATAAAAATATGAAAGATTTTTTGATTGTGTAATGATTTTTATCTATTCATAACAAAAATTTTATTAAAAATTAGCACAATTTTTTAAAATTTTGATAAAGATTTGAAGAATTCTATATTTATTATTTATTAAAATTAATGAATCTATTAATCATATTGACGTTTAAATTAATTGCACTTTAAATTTTTTTCGTATTTGATTGGAAATTTCATATTTGTTATATCTGCTTGTTAAATATTTTGAAATCTAAAATTTTTTATTACTAATAATTATTGGTTTGAAATAAATATTTAAGAGATAAGACCATGATTCAATAATTGGAAATTATTATTATACCTATCTGTTAGAAAATTTTAAATTTGTAAATTTTGTCGGATCTCGAAATTAAAAGAAAGTAAACTACTTAGTCCATAAAATTTAAAGCTTGATAAATTTTCAAAAACCAGATTTAAATCTTACAATATTTCATTAAAATTTGAATTATAGAATGTGGACAAACAGATTTAATATGAAAATCATTTACTAAATAATAGTCTGTCTTTGTATACATGTACATACCCATATGTTGAGGCAAAATCAATTCTTGTCAATGTCAACCGTTAACATTTTTGAAATATTCTATGGTTTCCTCAATAAATTAGATTACAAAAACTTTTTAACATTTTCATTGTTAAAAGTTGTGTTAAACATATTGTACATACATACATATATATATATAGATATAATATTTATATGTATATAATTTAAACAAATCGGATAACAATATTACATAGTTTTATATACATGTGCAACATAATTTAAAATTCATAATTTTCTCATTTAATATTCGCATATCATTTAATACCCCTATATATAATAGGAATTCTTAAAAAGTCCAATATATACAGTGAAAATACAAAAAAAAAATAAAAACGAGCGAACAAACATATTATTTCACACAAATCGCGTCGCTGATCACACAATTCACAAGTTTTATTCACGCAAAATCCTCAATGAATGCAAAAATGAAAAAAAACAAAAAGTAAAATTTTTAAAGAAATTGCAAATAAAATGCACAAACAAGAAATAAAAAACATTTTTCACAAGATTTCATATTTTTACGGTATAATAAAATATCTCAAAAACCCAAGAGAAAAACAACAAAAAGAATAAAACTAAAAGTGGAAGAAAAAGAATCCCTTCATAAAAGATCATCATATTCCAACATAAAAAAAAAATCAACAGCGATTTTTCATCATTTAGCGTGTATGAATTATCAAGCATATAACTGTCATACCTAGCCGTAATAACATGAGAACAGTGACGATTTTTCATCCTTTTCTTATTTATTTTAGAACATTTTTAAAAGAAATTAAAATTATACGATAACGAATTGTAAAACAACGCTAAGTGAACGTATAGTAACTTAACTTGGGTGAGTTGTTAAAAATTAATGGTCTTCGAAATGTCATCGTTTCTAATCAATTTTTCAAAGTAATAACTTCGTCATTTAAGACGTTGATTAACAACGTTACGTTACGCCTACAATACTTGTCAGTTGTTTTAGAGGTGCCGAAATTTCCAATCTAATTAAATTTATTTTCTTATTAACTTAATTGAATGCAATTTCAGAAAGTTTCAATACTTTTAATTTCAACTCCATAATAAAAACCAATTTCTCAAAAGGCGTCGCTATACTTTTTTAATAAAAATTTTGCTCTTTCCAAGTCATTATTTTAATTTCTACCTATTTGTTTTTCTTTGCAAAAATTTTTGTTTTTGATTTAATTTTTTTTTACGGTTGTTATGCATAATATTTTATTTCAAGATCACAGCGGAACAATAACGTATCACTGGACAGCAACATTACAAAAAAAAAAAAAAAAACAAATATATGAAATCATTTTGACAGATCTTTTTTGTCTTTGATAGTCAGGTTATGACAATAACCTGATCATTACCCATTGGTAATAAATTTTCGGTGAGAAAAAAAAAGAAATAAGAAAAAGCAAAGTAAAAATAAAGAATTTTTTGCTGGAATACTTTATTGTCTCGAAATACAACGACAATTTTAATAGAATTGAAATTTATATTAAAAAATACAAGTTAGTATTCGCGTTTATTTGCCTCAGTAATACCAAAAACAAAACTATCAATAGCTATAGTGTCGTCAATAATAATTGACAATAGTATGGAAGCCATTTTAAAATCCATTAAAACCTTTAAAAATCTTCATTTATTGCATCCATTAATAATGTAAACTAAATCTTTTATCCTGTAACTTTTTCGTGTCGACGCATACGTGCATATATAAGTGTTGGTAGGCTCTCATGATGTAAACTTCAATTTATTTTGTCATTATTTTTTTTTGTCAATCAAAATTTTTTACTTGAATATCAACCGGATATTGACACTCTTTCTTTTGTTTTAGTTTTCTGTAAATCGGAATCGGAAGTAGATTATTTTTTATTTTGTATTATATCGAGCGATTTATTGACAAACGAAATTAGCATAAATGATGGCCATTAAGAAAAAAATCTTTAATATGACCATTGTATGTATTTGTTTCTAGGGAACAAACAAATTATACTTTAAAAGAAAACTACAGACTCAGAGTGGCCGTACAGATTTGAAACTTGAATCATATAGAATCGGTAAACAAAATTTTAAAAATATAACTTCATTAAATTTTAGAAAAAGAGTGCAGGGGAAATACCTAGTAGTTTTATGCATATTCTGAAACATCTGCCCTTCTGCCTTAAGCAATGAATTTCATGGAGTTAGCTAGCGTTTTGATATACAAATAGAGAAATTTTTCAAAAAATGAGCTGTTGAAGCTGTTAATATTGTTAAGTGTATTAACGTTTATTTGAAGTGACAAGAATAATATTAGCGATCAATTATATTTTAGTTTACCATACGCACATAGCTCAGTTGAAAAATGTGTTATTTATTATTTAAAATGTGCAATAGTTATTGATTTCCGGTTTCAAATTTCTGCACATCAATTTAAACGAACATGAATCATGAAATTGATCTTAATATTATTATAAAAGTACTTTAAATTCTCAAATATGTTCGATTTCCGGTCTAAATATCATTTAAAGATTATTAAAACTTTGACTTCTTTTCTTGTTTCCCTTGAAAAAAAAATGTTTACTCTTATATTAAAAATCTTAAATGAAATTTTCATTGTACATTAATCTTTTTGAAAATTCATTGGCGCTTAGAAGTGCAAATTTAATTCGTCATGGTATTTAAAATTTTGTATAAATAAAAAACAGGTATAAAGAGATAAAGTTTTCCATTTCAACGTATTCAACGCATAAATTCATTCATCATTCTAATGTCGAAAATTAAAAAATTCAAGTATATTAAAATTTTTCGTTTTATCATTATCAATGACCATTCGAAAAAAAAAATATAAAAATAAGAAAATCTTAAAACGTTAATTAGCTTCAGTTCATGGAAATTTTCATCATCCAAATATTATATATGTATATATTCTTTTAACTTTCATGTGAAATAGTTTAAGATTTAAACGTATAGTAGTCAATTAACATCGATTTAGTAAAACTCACTGTATTTATTATAAATTACTACTAACTGCATATCATCTAAAAGCGCGAACGTCTTTAGATTTATTATACTGTAGATTACTTTTGCATTAATTTTATTAATATATGTGAATGTAGTATGTATCAAAGTAATTTCATTAGAGTGACTATTGAATTTAGATTTCCGAAAATTAATAGGCACTATAATCAATTCTCACCTATCAATATTTTAAATTACCTTTTATTTTTTGATACTTTTTAGATCAGTGGTCGATAACTTATGATCCGCGCATCACTAACTCACAAATTTGATCATTTCAAGGTTCATAATCATCATAATTATATAGAAAGAAATTTTCTAGAATAAACATTTTGAGAAAATAGAAGTTAAATTTCTAGAATAATATTTTAGTTCGATTAGTATTTAATTTTATAAGTACATATTTGGCATAAGTGCTTGCATTGTAAGATATAGTTGAATGTTGTAAGATATGGTCGTGAAAATGAATAGAGTTTATTAAATTATTTTTGTGATTATTTTATAAAATAATCAATATAATTAAATTACTAATAAAAGACTGTTTTAACACGAAAATATCCTTGACTTAAACGTCTCTTTAAAATTTGAGTCTTCAGCTTGACCGGCGGTAAAAATTACTTATTGACGACTCCTGCATTAGATATTATCCTGTGTGAAAAATCTACATTTCTGAATCAAATAAACTTAAAAAATTTTATTCTAATTAAAAAAAAATATCAAGAAAGAACGATGATAAATGTATCCTGATTGCTTTTTTTTTTTGTTATACATTTCAACCAAATACTATACTTCAAACCGTTGTATGATATAGAAGCAAATGAATTTAACAATGATAATGATAAAAAAGGTGTTTAATAAAAGTGCTAACCGTATTCAGATGACGCTAAATCTTCGCGCATTCTCTAAGTGTTTTTCAAAACTGAAAGTTAATGATTACTGTTTTCGAATATTGAACAGATTGGAGAAATCGATTTAAAATGGCGTTATTATAAAGATTCATGTTATTCACTTTACCGTGTTTGTATCATTCGATTTATTCTGTGTTAATTTTAAAATGTTTTTGAAAAAAAAAGATTAAAATCACTTTTCATTTTTTAACACTTATGTCCATATCTCTGTTAAAATTTTGTTACAGTACGATTTTAAATATAAATTTATTGTTAATCTTAAACAAAAAATGTCGAAACATTTAAGAAAATTACATTTAGTTTAAGATCATTAATAATAAAGTTCTAATCAATACGAGTATTAGAATGAAATAAAGGAGAAGGTAAATACGTATAGTATTAGGATGGTATTGATTCTTTTATTATGTAATCGGGAGATCGTTAAAAACAAAAAAACTTAAATTAACATTACAAAAGGCGACGAATTATATCACAAAAAAAAAAAATAAATAAAAAGGACTTAGAAGGATTCAGAAGCTAATGATATCCTCTAGAAAAAGAATGTTTATCAAAACTATTTAATAAAAACAATTTTTGTTTTTGATTATAAAATTTTGCTGATTAATGACATGCTATTAACAATTTTGAGTAGTGCCTCTGACTATTTAAAAAAGTACACAAAGACAATAGGAAACTTAAAAATATGGTTTTGTTTGGATCATACAAAAAATTTTGGAAATATATTTATATAAAATAAAATGTATGTGTAAGATAAAAAATTAAACATGTAAGATAATATAGAAAAAACCTCCTAATTCACGAAATTCTTATAAAATTATTTAAAAATGGCAATTTTAATTATAATTACAATCAAATTTAGATAGTGAGTTTTTAGTACATCAATAGAAACGAGAGAGATCATGAAAGGAACTGGAACAACTTTAAACTCATATAACACCGCTATAATTTAATTTAAAAAGTATAACATAAACTCTCAGCTCAAAAAAAACTCCACTGTTCCCTATCAATTAGAAAATGCTTTTGCTTTTTAATCTATTTGATTTGAAAACAATTGTTTCATGTTTTGATTAAGAACGTACAAAATTTATGAAAGAATTTAATATTATGGATTATTAGCCAAAGCTGGATTTAAAAAATCCACATCTCAGACATTATCATTTCAAAAAATTCTAATTATTATTTGATATTTTACCTTTAATACTTTTCTATTCCAAAAATTTTAAATTTTTCAATATAAAATTAAATTTCACCAACTATTTTGAAATTGCTTAAACCATGATTGTATCTGACTTCACGTAGTGAGACTGGTTGCTTAATTCAAACCTAAAACGATTTCATATAGTTTGATTAAGTAATAAATTCAAATTTAATATATTCAAAAAATTAATAAATTTAAAGGATATTTTATGTTATCAACAAATTAAAGAAATAAAACATTAAAGAGAAGAAGCAATAAAAAGGACCTCCTTTAATTTAATAATCTGAAAGAAATCTGTGTGTAACCTAAATATTATTCCATAATCCTTTATTTTCAGTTATACATGCATTAAATATATTGTTTAATATTTTAGAAATTTATTTATATTCACCTAAGGTGGCCGCTAATGAAGTTTTGTTTTTTAATAAAAAAAAAAACAGTATGAAACAAAGGCTTTAATCCTTTGTTTTTAGATAAACAAAACACCCTTAAAAACAATAAAAATTTTATAATTATTATAATAAATAATAATTAAAGAAAATTTATGACATAATTATGAGAATAAAGATTATCTTTAGTAAAGAATCAAATTTATTCAAAGAAATTCTTTTTTAAAAGAAATTGTCGCCCGTTTGGGTTTTGTCCTGCTGTATACTACGATTTCAGGTTGCTCTAGTAAATTATCGTATGTTCATTTACAAATGATTATTGAGAGTTTTCTTGGAACACGGTTAATTAAATAAATTAATGATTAAACATAATCAGTGAATATTAGTGAAATTCGTTCAATTTCTTTAAAATTCTGACTAAATCATACTTTCTTAAAATTCATTAGAGATCATTATACATAAAAATTTATTTAGTCCTTTGTGTAAATTTACCGCCAAAATTTTAAAATTTTAAAATGTTTTTCCAAAATATCCAAAGGATGTCTTATATAAGGAAATGCCAAATGATATAAACTTAGTTTGTTGCAACTTTTGTCTCTGATTTAACAGAAAAATAAAAAGATAATTTTAAAGCTATGCTTTTTATTGGCAAAACTTTTTTGTAAGCCCGAAAATTCTTTTATGGTATTCACGTTACCTTAGTCCGTCTTATGCCGGTATATGATTTGCACCAATTTAAAATATTTCAAATTAGTTTCATTATAGACGATTGGCAATAAAATTTTCATCAATCTTGTTATCAATACCGTAATTTTAATTTGCAATTTTTTGCTTTTATTTCAAAGTTTTTTTTTATTAGGTAGGCGTTAGCAGGTTAACACCTTTTCTCGTGTTTCGCTTTTTCAATGTTAAATACATTTTTTGCAGACAATAAGCATTTGAAAGAATTTTAAAATTTATTCATTTAAAATCATAAAATTTTAAAATCAATATCCTTGTTAAGAGTTGTGACAGGCGCCATTGAGAAAATTATTCCAATGAATTTCACCTGCATTATACACGATTTTCTTCCTATTGCAAAAAAAAAAAAAAAAATAAAAAAAAAACTTAAGTGTTAAACGTGTAAACATGATCAAAATAAATGATAATAATAGGGAAGTGTGAAAATGATTACTGTCTAGGTCATTTTGAAAAGTTTTAAAGGACATTCTAACGGAAACATTAATGATTAATACGAAACGTGATACTTAAGATAACAAGGTGTAAATTTATGTGTATATGACAGGTAAAGAATTTTTTTTTCTTTATTTTTGTTTTTTAATAAATGTTAGTCCCTTATTAACGTAATTGTTTCCACAATTCTTATCTTCATAATAATTTATCAACACATATTCGAATTATTGAATTTTTTTTTGTGTATTGTAGAAAATCACTTGTTTAAATTCCTTAAAATATTTGAAAGACGATAAATGTATTTTGAATGATATTTATAGAGCAGACCAAATATGGCATTGAAGGTCACTCAGAGATTTTGAATAAGTTAGTCGCTACTTAAAAAATTTGAAAATGTCATTGTTTTTATTTTACTTAGTAATTTGTCAAAATTTGGTAAAATAATATATTTTTTTTGAAGATTCATATTATTTATTAATTTGGACAAAGTAGTAATGACATTCTATTATTTTATTCGATTTCATTTTATTTTTGAAGGCGTTTCCGTACTGTTCATATACATACATGTTAAGATTGGTAAGAAAAAACTCATTGAGGATTGATGTGGAGAATATTTTGATCTTATATGGTATGTAATAATTTTACAAGGAGTTCTTAAGATTTTATAGTATTTATATTTTGAAGTACAAAAAAGTTTCAATTGGTTAAAACTTTTATTTTAAAATCACAATCTAAGTTTCACTGCGCTAGTATTTGCTGCAATATATCAAATTCAGAGCCCCATTCTTCATTACATACCTAGTCTGCCCGGTTATTGTGTTAATATACTTATTGAATGAGAAAAATATCAAAAATAGTTTTTATCTTCTCAAAAAAATCGGATGAACACTTGTTATTTGCACCTAAAATCGTTTCGGTACAAAACGTTGACTAATTTTCCATTCAAAATGATACTTTGTACTTAATAAAATGCTTATTGTTTGAATATCAATTACATTTTTTATGTCTCAGAGTGAGTAAAATTCGATGAGTACATATTTTATTTATATTTTTTTACCATAAAAAGCCGGTATCTATTACAAGGGCAAAAATGAATTGAAAAAAATTAATATATTTCATTAAAACATTTAATATTTTAAATATAGAAATATGCAAACTAATTAAATAAATTGTTAGTTTGTCCTCAAAACTCATAACATATAAAAATAACAAAATGAAAAAACCTAAAATGTCAACAAATTAAAATTTTTCATTTTCTTTAATTAGAGCAATAATAATATTTTGATATATGCTGCCTTATATAGTAAAAATCAATGATTATTTCAACCATTTTAATCTGAAAGTTTTCGAATTAAATATAAAAATTAAAATATTTATTTTATGTGTATACAAAATATGGTATAATATTAATTAAATTTTTTAATATACATTTAAACTATTCCTTTTAAAGGCCCTACTAATTGTCCCATTAAAAAGTACACACAAATGCATTGAGCTGAACAAAAAGGATAAAAGAAAACAACCACCTAGCAACAGTTACACTATTCACTCGCAATATTATATGAAAATGGAAATTATTCTTTCAGTTTTATTCAAAAAAAATAACTATAAATATAACGAGGAACTCGCATTATAACAAAAAATTACCATCTCTACAACATTAAAAGAGCGACGCAGCCAGTTCATTCGATTTAATATAATCCTTCAATTGTGAATAAAATATAATTAGTGGAAATTTTTTCTAAATTCAAAGTTAACTTTTCTTGAAAACTGTAACAGATCGCAAAGGATGAAAGTAAAACGACTGTTAATGATAAAGACAGAAAATTTATTTTATCCACCTGACCTTAGGATAAAGTGTTTTGATTTTTGTAATTTAAATAATTTCAATAAGGTAAGACATTGTTTTGTGAAAAGGTTAAGTTTAATCGAAAAGGAGAATATTTTTTTTCTATTTTAGTTTATCAATTTCAAATTTATAATATTTAATGAAACTGTGTAACATACCTACAGAAGATGTGAAACATTAAAAAAATAAGAATTGCAGCACTGCGTCATCAAAGTGGATCATATGCACTTTCTAGTGCGCACGTGAGATAAATTGTGGCTACTGGCTCAACCTGACACGAGGTCAGTCATTGTATGTGTCGAGAAGATCCGTATGGATCGGATCTCTTAATTGCATTTAAGATGTTGACATCATAAAAATAACCTAAAAGAAGAAAAAATACATTAATGCAATTTTTGCAAATGTAAACCAAAAAGTTGTTAACAAAAATTAGTGCTTACAGCTTTTAATTTACATACACTATCTTTTGATTATGATTATAACTTTACATAAAAAAATTACTGGTGCCTGGTAATGAGTCCTTATGTTTTAAAATATAATTTATTCAAGTCAGTAAGAACATGTTTTTACTTATTAATAAATTTCGAGCCATCTATCTGCCAGTTTTAATAGGTGTTCAATAATTACTTCAAAATTAGAAACGAAAAAGACTAACCATAATGTTGCTCTTAACAATTTCATTTTTATGTGTTGAAAAGAATATAAGACTTAAGTGGGCATTGGCATGCTCTGAAGTAGTTCAGCGCAAAATTTTATTCTCATAGTCTTCATATATGCGATTCTTTCATTTAAATTGGTTTTTTTTTTTTTAATTTTGTTTTAATTTACAAGAAAACGATCGCTAAATAAATGGCACTTTTTTTTTATTGCTTTTCTCTTATAGTTTTATTCTTTAATTGCTTCGTTATTATAAAAATATTAAATAATAGTTGAGAAGTAAGAAAAAAATTTTACTTTCCATATAAATCGAAATTATTTTTTAAAAGGCTTTTAAAAATTTATGGCACTCATTTTATACATTTGACTCTTTAATAGGTAATATAAGAAATAATTCACTATAAAATGAACACAACTTTTTGGCGATAAATTTACAATGATTTTTTTTTTATTTGTACATTTTGTATGCCCAAGATTGGGCACAAAACATTCGAATTGTGCGTGGATTTTTTTTTTTTATTTTGGTTTAATTTTTGTTTGTGAATCTTTAAAGGATCCGCGAAAGCTACCATTGATATTTCGCACGACTTTATTGTATTGAAAAGAAATTGAAAGGAGAGAAAATTACTCACTTTAAATTAATAATAAACACAACAATTATAATCGATAGCTTTTACTTTCCGATATTAAATTGTTCTCGATATTATGACAGTATATATAAAGTTTTATAAATTATAAGAAAGCGGCTTCTCTTTTTGAAATAAAAATTTAATTATTCACTTAAAAATATTTAAAATTTTTAAATTTTCAGTGATGGAGTTGTAGTTGGTACATTTTGCTAAAGCCTATATCCAAAATTTTACTTCTACGTGACATAAATTCAGAAGATCAACAACGGAAAAAAAGAGTTACGACCAAATGGAACAAGTTTTAAATTACCATATATAGAAAATCAATTAGCAGATCTGGGCCCAATTGTATCAGCCATTCTTAGTCTTAATTTTGAACTATTTAAATAGGTACTTTTTTATTAGTAAAGAACATTAATGTTTGCAACCTTGGTGCTTTGCTATTTTTCGATTAATTGATTAGAATAAAAGAAAAGATGGTTAGGGCAATAGGGCCTTGATTCTATTTTCTATTTGACGATAAAGTTCCCGGAAAATTTTTTAAAATCAATTTGAAAAAGTTAAAGGACGAATATTATTTTATCATTTCTTTTAAGCTATCCGAATGAATTAAATTTGTCTTATTGAAAAATTTGTAAATAAAGTACCGCACCGTTTACACCACTGTTTTAAAATCTTATCAATAATACCAATTTATTGATTGAATTTTTTTATATATTATTTGTTAAACTTTTGTTAATTTTTTTTCTTTTGATAAAATATTTTTGCTCATTATTATCACAATTATTTTTTTTTCTTTATAAAATTTGTTAAGGTAGGTAAAGGAATTTTCGAAAAAATTCGATAATTTTATCAAAAAGAAAAACAGATTGAGCCGCAAAAGACTTAATTGAATTGAAAGTAACTTGAATGCAAGCATATATATATATATGTGCCTATACGAAAAAAAAACCTAAGGTCCTTACCTAACCAGAGATACAATAATAATATTATATGTACAAAAATTCAGTGCTAATTTTTACTGTCATTTTGAAAAAATGTACTTAACAAATTAATGGATTATCAATACATGTAATATATTTATGTATAGGTATATATGTGTATGTATATCAGTGTGCAGGTATATAACTTGCATCAGTCATTCTTGATATTGTTGGCAATTTTATTGATTCAACTTTCAAGGTTGACTAATTTTATATTAAATGAAAATAATTTGTTGAAATTATTGTAAAACAAGAAAAACAAAAAAGAGAAACAAGTGCAATGATTACCTTTTGAGTAATGAATAAAAAAATCAATTTAAAATGCCATGAAAAGATTAAAATTATCGTTAAATTAATAATTAAATTGATAATGATATTAATAAATGGTGAAATAAGTGAAAAATAAAGTAATAAAACTTTGAGATTAAAGAGATCCAAAGTGTCAATAACGGGCGATTACATAATGTAACTAAAAAATTAATAGTTTCATATTACATGTAATCATTATTGCAAATTATAATAATTGTAAGGTAAATTGTTAATCCTTGTTGTTTTAGTTTTTCCTTTTTATACATTTTTAATTATTGTTATGTATGAGGTATTGCTTTATTCATATTGTGAGTTATAAAACTTTGACTATTGTGAAGCATATGAAAGTAGGTACCTTCTCTATTTATAGATAATTTAAAAATGTTTTAATAATGCTATTATATTCTTGTGATGATTTTAGAAGATAATAGAAGACGGCAGCTAGTAC
Source organism: Condylostylus longicornis (assembly GCF_029603195.1). Taxonomy (NCBI): domain Eukaryota; kingdom Metazoa; phylum Arthropoda; class Insecta; order Diptera; family Dolichopodidae; genus Condylostylus; species Condylostylus longicornis. Next base: position 13,367,393 of record NW_026577982.1, read on the forward strand.
TATTTATACTATGTAATAAAACCGTTAATGGACATTTTTGATCTTACTAAAAAGAGTAAAGAAACATTAAAAAACCAGAACTGCAACACTACTACATTTGAAAATGAACTTAACTAGTAATGATTTGATGAGTTATACATATATTAAGGAGATCCACCCAGCTCGGACCTCTTAATTGCATTTAAGTCAGCTGGCTTCATAAATAAAATCTAAAAAGAGAAAAAATGCATAAGTGAAATTATCGCAAAGGCAAACACATTACAATTTAGAGTTATTAACAAAAAAAAATGCTTACTCTTACACTGCCTACTTAAAACCTACATGCTACCACTCAATTCCAATTATGAATTTATAACTAAGCTAATAATTAAAAAAAAAAATACATTTTTAAGAAATTCCGTAATGCGCTGTCTATTTTGGCGTTTCACATTGTTGTTTTAGTATAATAATAACGTCAATATGATTTTTCTTTTCTTTTGGGTAAATTCAATTTCGCGGATCAACTAGCGTTATAACGTTTATAATTTATAGTTTAATATGAAATTTTTTAATGTGAATTAAATAGAAATTTCATCCTTAATGTTGTTTTGGAATATTGTAAATATACTTTACTCCGCTGCTTGCTTAAGCTGATTTCAAAACTTCATTCTGTTTTTCTAATGCTGCAATTGAAAAAAGCAGGCAAAACTATGTTCTATGATTTATGTCGGAATATATATCAGGGATGTTCGTTTTTCTTGCTTAGATCTTGTATTTAATTATTCTCGTATTTTAGTTACTTTATTGCTTCTTTTCTTCAAATCACTTTCTTCGAATGCCTGATAAAAATTGTGTTCTCTTTTGGATTCCTATACTGATGATAATAACTATGTCTGTTTTAGCCTCCCGTCTATTTAATCCAATGTTTGCCACCCTATTTAACCCATTTATACATATGTTTACTCTTCGCATTAGTTTGTTCAACCAGATTTATGCTGTGTTGTAACAATCGTTATCATACTATCCATTTTTTGACAAATTTCCTGAAAATATTAAAAAAAAAAACAAATTGAAATTGCAATATTTCATAACTATGTAATGATTCTAATGATTAAATAAGTTTATAATATTACATTTATTTTACTAATTAGCGAAAATACTAAAGTTTATATCAAAATATGTAAATATTTGGTTGTTAAAATAATATATGTACTTTTTCACACATTTTTGGTTTATTACAAGAGTTTATGGTGAAGATTTTTAAGATGACCCACTTTGAGTTTGTTTTTGGTATCAAGATTGACGATGAAAATTTCACTGTTAATAAAATTTTACTAATTATTATCAGCTGGCACAAAAATGAAAGATTCATTATTTTTCTTTTCATTCCTTAGAATTAATTAAAAGCAGATTCTCTTTTTGCAGTTTTTTTTTTTATTTTTGGTAACTCATTACCGCTTTATTGTAAGTAAACAGTTTAAGAATCGATTGTATAGTTGCGATAAAAAATGGAAGAAAAATTTTTGAAAACTCAAAAAATTTTATTTTATATTACAGGTGTGTTCTACTTTTTCATCAAATTTTTATGTTTAAAATAAATTATATAAATTCATATTATGTAGGTACTTGTATTTCTAAGGATTTTCTCGCATCCTGAGGTGTTTGAAGCAGAAAAAAGCGAAAAAAAATAATCAAATATGAAAACTGGAATTTTGTTTTATTTTTTCTTCGTTGCGTATATTTGGATTTGGTTGTTGCTACAAATTACTGAGCGATTATAAATCGGAAGAACTTAATTTACAAAAAGAAAGTGCGCCATTAATAAAAGAAAAAGTAAAACATTTTATTGAATTTTTATGAATGTTTACAAATTTTTTTTATATTTTTCTTACACTTCCGTAGCCTTAAGTTTTGTATGTTAAAATGATAGGATGTTTGTGGTGGTGATTTTATTTGTACATATTTTTAATAAGCAAGTGTTGTAACAGTCTAATTGGGCTCTAAAGCAAAATGAATGTTTTGCATTGCAAAATATTTTTAAAAGTTAAAAAGTATCAACAAAAATTTTTAATAGTGCGTAAATAGTGAATTTAAAAGGATCTAAAATTAAAATAAATATTTTATTCAGAAAATTATTTCGAGGTAAGAGAAGAATAAGATTCTGAATTCGGAAAAGTTATGCATTTATTAAATTTAAATAATTCTTTACATTATCCTTTAAGGAATAGTTTTACATTTGTATAATATCGTATTTTACATATGTACATTTTATTTTGAGTGTCTCCTTAATTAAGACTTTCATTTACACTTTACAATAATAAATTAATGATAAAATTTATGAAAATTTAAAAATCTTTAGACAGTGAGATATTTTTATCCCACCACTTAATTTGTACAAATAATTTTTTTAAAGGTGGGATAAAAAATATCATTCTTTTAAATTAAAATAAAAAGAAACAAAAAACAATTAATTATCACGCATTACATATGTAGACGCATTTAATTAATGTAAAATCATTATCCTTGAACATAAATTATAAATTTTAAAGAGTAAAATTCAAAAATACTAACTTATAAATGTACATACTTATAAACATATCCTATAACAATACTCTGGTATTAATATGGATCGAAATTGTGTTTAAACTTTTAGTGTAGAGATAAAAAAGCGAAAAAGGACCTTGGCAATAAGTGCGGTCGATATTTATTTTTCTTTTCTTGAGTTACTTATTCAGCCTGCCATGCATATTTTGGACTATATGTGCAAAATAATCGCACCGCTGTCCCATTTATAATATATTGTGTATCATTTCATTGTCAATTTTATTATTAAACGGTTTTTATTGACATATCGCCCAATACACTTTTGCTACTAGAAACCACTTAATGTTTTATAAGCGATTTTATTTTTTTTTCTTGTTCCTCCTTGCCCAATAATATTTTGAATAAAATCGGAACAGTTTCATAATTATTGGCATATAATCATTAAAAAGATATTTTTTTTTTGTTTCGTATAGTAAAACCAAAATTTGAAGAAGAAAAATCAAAATAACAAAATTATTTTATATATACATAATAATATACCTGTACCTAATAGTAATACAGGTAAATGCCAAAATGCAGATGCAATTTTTAAGGAAACAAACAATTTTTTGTTGCTTTTTTATTTTTTTTTTTGGGTATGTGTTGCAACAAAAATAAATTTTGTTTTTTTGATTCAAAGTTTTGCGTAAAAAGTATTGAACGCGCGCGTATTTTGATTGCAATTTTGTTGTATTTTCATTAAACTTCCGACCAGTTCCTTTACAGTATAATATTTTTTTTTTTTGTAAAAAAGGAAGAAAGTAAGGGAAATAATAATAACAACAATAATGATGATGATGGTGATAATATTGATATTGATTATAATAATAGTAATGATTATAATGATGAAAACCTAGTACAATTTTTTTTAATTCAGTTCGCGAAAAAAGTTCCATATAATACTTACATACTACATATATAATATATGTAGGTAAGTTGTAAATATTTGGAGGTATGTGTGCAGATTTACATTTATAAGTTTTTTTGGCAGATGTTTTTCTGTTTACTTTTAAATATTTAGGTATGTGTTTTGTTTAAAGTTTTTGTTCGTGTGTGATACTTTTTTCTTCTTTTGTATAAGAAAAAAAAAAAATTATAATAATGCGTAAGTTAATTCATGAAAATGTAAAATAGTAGATCTCATTTTTTTGGTTTTTTTTTATTAAACACCACCTGTAAGGTAATCCTTCGAAAATATAAATATCTCCTTTTTTCACCCGCAATCGAAATCGTACAAATAATAAAAATTTCGGTAGTCGCCTTGAAAATGTGTTATATTGAAAGGAACACTTATATATTTTCAAAAAGGATCAAAGATCTTTAGGTGAAAAAAGGTTCTCAGTAATACTATTATAATTGAAGCACCAAACAACAATTTTGTCGAAATCAGCACCAAAAATTTTATAACATAGGTGGCCCGTTTTAAATATTTCAAGCAAGACTGCAACAAAAGTGACAAGGTATCTAGTTGTAAATGGCAAATAAATTAATTCTAATGTTGAACAACAATAAACTAAGGTAAATTTTTTGTTTGCTAAATTATTTATGCATGTAGATTCTAATGTGCAACTTAACTCTTAAGAATAAGGCTAAAAAGTTTTCTAGAATATAAAATGGTAAATTTGATTTTCATATTTTATTCAAACAACTTTATTATCCGTTTTAGATACCGAAATACGTAAAATTCTTACTTCTAGTAATGCAAAAAATTAAAACGTTCGTCTAGCTCTTAACCTTACAAGCAATGCTGTTGGGCTTATTACTGTCTCGTTTTCCAATCTAGTTCTAATTAAAAGTGATTAGAAAATATTTCCAGAATATCATTTCTTAGTGTAAGTGTATAGTGTTATTATCACTTCTCTAAGTTTTATATTTTTTTAAACCATATATCTTCTTCCCCAATACTTTAACAAAACTTCCAGAAGAAAAAAAAATCAAATACAAATTATAAGTGTTTCCCCTTCTGAATTTGAGTCGATTAAAGGAATTCATCCCTAAACCATAAACTGTCGCGCTATCAATATCTTTAATCTATTCTAAACCATCATTTAAATCCAAGTAAAGATGGATAAATATCTAAATATGTTTTTTTTTAAATAAGCAGAGATTAATATAAAAAAATGAAAAAAAAAAATGCTTGTTAAAAAATAATTAAAAAAAAATTCTTTTCTCTTAATGTTTTTTTTTCATTTTTGTACCCAAATCCTTAATAATAATATAAAAAGCACACTTCACCACAAAAAAATTCTCGTCATCATAACTTTTTCCTCTCCAGGATGCATACAACATTTTAATGAGTTTTTACATGCATACATACAAAATATCCTACATTGCATTAAAAAGAATAACGTTTTTGTTTTTTCTTGAAATTCAATTTTTTTTTTTTCAAATTTGTCCTGCAGTTTTTTATAATCTTTTCGTTTTAAAACAACACCGGGCTCAATAGCTCAACATCAAGCTCGGCTCAATAAACTAGAAACAAAGGGGATAAAAAGATGAAGAAAAAAATGTTAAACATTTTCAAAATATGAATAAAACTTTTTCAAAAAACACCTTGAACTGATCGGCCAATCAAATTCCTTTAATTTAAATAAGAAAAAGAAAAAAAACAGGAACACGATTCCTTTATCGCGAGCGTTTAAATATTCTTCCTTTTTTGATGGATTCCCTCCTTTTTGATTAAAAAACAATATATATATGTATTTTCTTTTCGTTGTATTGCAATTGGATAAAGGTGACACGTACACTGATGCAATGCACTTCAACATCCTTCTTTAAATTGGAGGTTTTTTTCACTTCCAGATTTCAGATTCTTAGGTTCTTTGGTTTTTGTTTTACTTTAAGATTTTTCGACTAATTTAAGAAAGATGGTAATGATATTGCTCCTATACTCCAAGGTTTCTTTAACAAAATATAAAAAAAAATTTAAAAATTATTTTAAAATAAAAAACAATAATCTAAGAAAGTCTAATCATTCACATTTATGTAGGTACGTGAGTAAAGCATTGTTAACCTTGTTTTATTACATTCATATAAAGTCAACTATACACTAAAATAATGATCAAGGATAATGAGCATTCAAGGTGCATTATTTATATAAATTGAAAAAGTTGAATTCAAAAAAAATTTAAGCAAATAAAGGGGTAAAACATCAACTTCCTGTATTTCTAAATGTATAAAAAAGAAACAAAGTTTTTTTGATTTGATTTTCTTGTTTTGGGAAATTTTTAAAGTAGTGCTGAATACAAAATAATTTAAAAAATCTAAACTACTCATATATGTTTTATTAAAAATCGAAAATATAAAACTAAAATCAAGATTCGTCATCAAAATTTCTAAACATCTAAGACAAAGCTTCATTAATATGGCAAAAATATTTATATACATATTAGAATTAACCATTAGAAGCCTTAATCATGTATTCCGAGGTTTCAACAGTACAGTGATTATTATAAAAAAAATAAGTACAGGAAGAACCTCATGTTTGATTTATAAATTTTAGGTTCTGACCGCCGGTTCCGATAGTTTCTTATAGTTGAACAAACTTTAACAATGCATTTTTGATAAATTTTGTACACTGATTATAGTCTCTTACAAACCAATGATTAATTTTATACACTAATCCAGTAAATTCGACCAATATGAAATATGTCAATTCCCAAAGGTAGAAATTATTGAAAATATGTACTATTTTGGTTTATTATTGCAGTTAGTATAAAATAAGTATTTCATAAATTTTTATTTTTATTTCCAAATGTCAAGAATATCCTTTTTGTTTAAAGTAAACATAATTTCAAGTCTCATAGGGCAGACGGTGATACGCTTGATGTAACAAATTTCAATTTAAATTTCAAAAATTTATTTAACTTGCACTTACACAAATTGATAAGGAATTTATTACAATATGCATAGTATGGAATTAAGGTATGAACAGCGCATAACCGATCGAATTGTTTAATTCACGAATTATAGTTACGCTTACTAACAATCGTCTGTGTATAAGTCGGTAAAAGTGATACAAAATATGGTGAAAATATTTAATGCAAACCCACTTTGATTTACATGATTGCGCGGTTACATAAATGAGATACGCAAATAAATCGATATTTCACTAAAACTAATTTCTTTCCGTTGCTCTGATGGAGAAATGAATTTCTGTTTAAAACTGAATATGTGAAATTTGATGAGATTACAATACCACCCTCAATATATGCAAAGGGGTCGATAAAAAGCGGACATTACCAGTTTTCAGGCTATTATTTTCTAAATAATACTTCCTTTCTTCTTTAATAGAAACAGGATACACTTTACGCTTTAAAATTATTTTTATTTTAATAATGATTAATAATAGTTATTTATTCAAAAATTAACACAAATATTTAAGGTCTTATAAAAATGAATATAAATTGTTATTTAAATTGTGCTGTGTGTATACATACAAACAAAAGGCATACAACTATGCACCTCTATAGCTCATATCAGGTACATGTATTTTCATATAAACCGTAATATTGACACGCTTCGTTCCAATTCAGCAAAAATTTTATTCGGCCGCAAAGTACAAACACACACTTTTTATTTTTGTGATATTAAATATAATTTACATATAAAATTTGACTGACTGATTTTATGAACGAGTGATTTTCTCTGTTAAGCAAGAGGGCAAAAATCATATTCGAAACAAGCAAAAACAAAAAAATTGTTTTTGTTGTTCATATTTGCATTTTCTTTTAATAATGTTAAAAGTTAAGAAAAAAAAAATAAAAAAAATAATAAAAACGATAAGAGAGTGTGTAACAAACCCAGCCGCCATGCCGTTCATTTATACAGGTAAAATTAATAAACAAATTAATGATATGTATTAACAACCAGAAAAAGTTACAAAAAACAAAAAAAAACAACATTATGAAAAAACTGTTGTTTTCACCGCTGCTATGCAAACACTACACTTTATAAATGTACTGAAACTCAAATATTGCATTCAGACTACTTGAAAAAAATTCACTACAGCAGAACATTCTCTACAAATTGTTACAACATAGTTTTTGGAATTTAAATGTTCATATTGTAAAGTATGGTGTACAATTTGTAGTACTCGATCATGAATTCTGTCGTGCAGTCCCTACGTGACACAATAGAATATTTTCTTGTATATATAAAAACTTAATTAGGCTAAGGGTTGACGCTAAGAAAGCTTAATTTGGCTTTTGAATAATGATGAAATTACTTTCCTAAGACCTGACCGTAGTAACGACCACGGTCTTGTACGAACTACAAATTCCGGATATTTTCGCATTGCATTTTTACGAAATTCTTATGCTATTTCTTATCTTAATTCCAGCTTTTGGTCTTCCTGTATGACCAGTTCTTGCTTATTAAAAATTTTCATCTTGACTTCCAACACCCAGAGATTGTTGATTTATAAAACGTTGTCAGTGTGATGCAAGGGTATCAACTCGTCAATTTTTAATCTTGTAAACCGCAGAAGTGGTTCTCACAATTTTTACTTTGATCAAGTTCAGCAAGCAAACGCACTACCATCTCTCTCCTACGGTAAATATTTCCTTTGAAATTTTTTCAATTTTATTTTTAGGCAGTGAATTTTTTTCATGGTATCTTTTTTCATTGTAATTAAACTACACTAAATAATATAAGGAGTTTTTACTTCTTTCGCAATTTACAGGGTAAAAACTCAATGAAGTTTTGCATACAGTAGGATAAAATATTTTTTTACATATTTTATATTACTTATTTTTATTTCACTTTATAGTATTGGTGTTGATCCTTACAGTTGTACATAAAGAGTGTTGTTTACGAAAATTTTCAAGTTAAAAACTAAAAAAAAAAAAAAAAAAAAATTAAATAAAACAAAAAAATTTTAACAACAAAGTCGCGAGAGTAAAAGATAATTCAACAGCGTGTGGCAGGTGCGTGCCACAATTATATTAAAACTTCAAGTTTCGGTTGAAATTTTATGACAATCTTTTTTTTTTTTTGTTATTTTATTTTCTTCTCATTGAAATTGTGGTTATTATTTGTTATCACTTTAAATGTTTATAAAAATTAATAAAATTTATGAATTAATTATAATTATTTTCAATTAAAATATTAGATAAAAATATGCAGTTATGATGAAAAAAAAAGTTGGTTGACACGGGTGATTGAAATTTAATTTTAAAATAGGGAACAGTTTTAAATATGAAATAATAAAATTGTTGAAATGTGGAATTTTTTACACGGTTTTGTTAAAATTTTGAGAAATGAGGAGAAGAATAAAATTTCGAAAACTTTTTTTAAAATTATGTACCAATTTCTTTACCTTAAGTTTATTATACACACATATTGGTTTTTTCTATTCATCTGTATCGGGAACCAGGAAAGATTACTTTAGATTTGTAAAACTAAGAATGTTAGTCGAATGTAAATTTTTGAAGAACAGCTTACAGCAAACGAAAAGAAAAACTGTCAAGGCAAATAAAGGGAAAGAATCGAAGTTATTTCATAGCTTTAATTAAACATTATTAGCGAACGCATTTAATATTCATGAATCTTAATCGCACAAATTCAATAATTCATACAGAGGCTACTATTTTCTTTACAAAATTCTAACCGTATTAAAAGTCTAAATTGCTTAAATAATAAGAGTTAGATGATCTAAAATTTTCCATTTAAAACAGTAAAAAACTTCTCCTAATCCAGTTCATTTTAAAGACAATACAATAAAAATTTGTGAAATCCATTTCCTGTTATTATCCTTGAAGTATAGTCTAGTTTTAAATATCAATTTGAAAAACATAATTTTATTGTTTTGTTGTTAAAACCATCAATTTATGGCAATATTATTAATTATATACGGCAAACATATATCCTAATATCCAGTGTAATTTAAAATTTATGTTCAAAGGAATTTCATTAAATTTATTAAGTCAAAATCATGGTAGACAAAGATAAAAAAAAATAAAAAAATCGGGTTAAAATCATTATACACATATATAATTTTATAATAGTAGGTGTACGCTTTATCGCCATCAGCGTTAATAACTTATAGAAAGAACTGTTTTATGCGTACATGAAGGAATTTTGTTCAGTTCTAATTCGGATCATTAAATAAAAAATTTAAGGAACAAACTAATATAATAAAACTTGATTCCGAAAAGTTTGACCACATACCTACATGTTTTATAACATGCATTTATATATGTACATATATGGGTGAAGAGTAACAATGCATTGAACGGTCACATCTCTCAGTTACATTTTTTTGTGTAAAAAAAACTGTTTTCGGTAGCTTCCGTTGAAAAATAAATTGATATTAATACTTCGAAAAAAATTAAACAGAAGATTAACATTTTGTTATCTACGATGAAATTTTCTGGTCAGGTAGTGAAGCTGAACTTTGAACAGGCCAACATAACCAGTCAACATGATATTGTTTACAACTGATTTGACTCCCACCAAAATGTACTTTAATTGTTAATGAAAGCATGCTGCTTGGAGTTGGCAACTTCATCATCTAATAAAACTATTATTTAACAGTTCAATATAAACTTGCTGAAAGATTTGTTTCGCTAGTGTTTTACAGCATCTTGTTCACTTTATTACAGATCATTTAACCAAAGGCCTTGTTGCCACACATTAAAGTAACTCATCGGTGTGCTATAAAACTCTATTAATAGTCTACAATAGTAATTGCAAAAATTAAATATATTATAAATATTTACCGAAAAATAACCGCTACATCAATTTTTAATCCCTTACCATTTCTTCGAGATTTTAATCTTGTGCCTTCTTTTATCTTCTCTTTTTTTTCCTTTACTAAATTCTCACTCTTGTAGTCTCCTACTTTTATAATAATTGTATATTGATTTTAAGGTTTTTGGTTTTGATATTCCTTTAATGACCTTTGGGTTCGGGATCTTGGATATTTGATAGTTGTTGCTGTTATTATAATAATGTTAAATTTTTTCGTATTTTTCAATATTTCTTTCTTTTTTCTTTTTCTTCTCATTAATGTTAAAATTTAATGTTTTATAACTGTACATGTGTTTATGTTACTGCATTTTCTAGAATAAACGCAACTAAAAAAAAAAAACAGAAAAAAAATTATTTTTCAAGGAAATTCTTTCAGCTGAACTGGACACGGGGCAGGCAGGTGCGATCAATATTTTTTTTTTCAAGTTCTTTTCTTTTATGATATTTCATACAAATAAGATTTAGTTATGGACACTACTCAAATATAATATCAGCCACGAGCCTTATTATACTACATTTTTAATATGTTTTATAACAAATATCCTTTTCGAAGATGAGCATTTAAAATATAACAGAGAAAACCAGAAAGAAGCAAAATAACATTTTTTATTTCTTTTACTGCATTAAATTTCGTCCTGTATTTTGTTGGAGCTGGTTTTTGTGGTGGTAATTATTATAAAATGTAAGAGTATTTTTGTTACATACATACATACTCGTACATATGTACTTAAACAAACCTGAATTAAAAGAAAATTCAACTAAAATAAAGTGGTTACTGCGATCTTATTTTGAAAACAGTTTTCTGAAAAGGGAGCTGGTTTATAATCCATGGGGTAACTGGATAATTACGTATGTATGTGTTGAAAAGTTTAGTTAAAATTTTTAAAAGTAATTAATTTTTAAGAACTTACAACTAATGCAAGAAATCTTAACTAGAAGAAATTTACTCAACACATAGTCTTTCGTCTCAAGATTCACGAAAAGAGTTTCTAACTAATTTTTCAGGAGTTCTTTGTTAAATTATGCAATACTTGCTTGAATCAAAACGATTTTATTTGTGCTGTTATGTTGAAAAGGGAAAAAGTCTTAAAATATTTAACCCTTACTCGCACCATTCATTTTCAGTAATTTTTTTAATTTCATAAAAAATAAGAGTAATATTATATTAATACAGCTTTGGAAAATATATTATTTAGTAATGGTTGCAGCAAATCCTAGATCGAGGTTGTAATGTATGACAAATTGTAAACTTTTAATACCATGGCTTATAAAACTGTCAGTATAAAATTTCAACGTTGAAACAGAGCATTTCAATAACTCGTTTAATAAGTTGTCCCTTAAATTATGCAAATATTTCCACCATAGGGCACGATTTATATATATGTTGAGCACTAATTAATTTTCATTCTCACATCATTTTGTAATCAACATCGTCATAATTTTCAAATATTCTCTCATCTGATAATGACTTTCCGTCATAAATTTGTCCTTCATAATTATCATCTGCTTATTGGCTCACTTCAAAAGTGGTTGGGTATATATATGCATGTATGTCGATGTTTAGAGAGAAGGCAATGAGTGACAATTAAAAAAAACTAAGAAAAAAAAATTAAACTCAAATTAATTATCATTTTGGTTACCTTTCGTTTTGCGTCGGTTGTCTTCACTTAAACGTTGTTGCTCCATTTTCCGTTTATTTTTTTTCCCCATTTTTAATTTTTATTTTTTTGTAGTCTTTTCTCTTTTAATTGTATTTTTTAAATTGAGATCTTTTCAACTTAATTCGTTCCTCTTGTAATATCATTTGATATGAAATTATCAAAATGAGTAAAAATTATTTTTTGTTAAGGAATTTTAGAATTTGATTCGAAAGAAGGTAACAATAACAATAACCAAAAAAAAAAACAAAAAAAAACAGACAAAACAAAAAGTGATATTTTTCTAAATTGATGATTTGACACGCGACCGAGCATGCAGTTACATTAATTTTTTAAAATGAATTTAAATGAAAGAGGAGCCAAAATCAAAAAATCAGCAAAGTAGAAACCAAAATAAAAAAAAAGTGTTAAAGAGGTTGGCGGATTATGCCGCAAAATATTAACGAAATTGTCGGATTTATAAAGAAAGAATTTAAAAGTGTCTCGAGCGATACAGGCATCATTAATTTTTTTTTTTTTGCTTTTTGCATACAATAATATCAAATTTAATTATGAGATCCTTCTTAATTCGTTAACTACATTAATGTAAAGAAGTTTAAGATAGTATAATGAGCGAGAGGGCTTTTTTAAATTAATGATAATCGGATGAAAAGATTATTTAAGGAAAAATAAAAAAAAATATTTCATTATTATCTCACATTGGTCTCAACAAAATCCAAAAAATGAATACTATTCCAACATAATTACAAATCGAATTTAATAAAGCCATGAATTATACGAAATTATTTAATAATAATATTAAAAATGACACAAAAAAACGAAGAAAAAAATTTATAATCGGAAGTTTAAGGACCAACCGAAGGGCTTTAATTATTTTGATAGAAAATATTAAAAATCGTTTCAGGTCAGATTTAATCAAAAAATTATAATTTTTGGTCACGAGATTCAGATTTTTTTTGTGTTAAAATAGAGCAAGATTAAATTAATATATTGAGCAAAACCGTTAAGACTTAAATTAATTGCAGTTAAGGATAAAATAAATTGCCGGCAATTTTGTGCACAGGAGGATTTGAGCAATATATTTTTGCCATTACGTTAAATAAAGCAACACAAAACTCAAAAGAATTTTTAAGAAAAAATAAACATTTAAAATATTGAAAAAGATTAAGTTTGTTACAAAAAACCTTTTACAAAAAACCTTGTCTAAATCCTATCCGTAGCATTATACTTTACAAATCGATCAAAAGCATCGATGCAACATCTTTGAAGTACTTTGAGCATAAGGAGATTACAAAATTGCAACTGAAGAAATATTAGAAACAAATACTAATTGTTGCCCCACACAGCTTACCTAACTGCAATTTTAACATCCCTATTTGTTTTCAGTACGACATCTTACGTTATCAGTCGGATGTAATTTCCATGCATGCAACATAAGATTGGATCTTTAAAAGCGTCGAGATTGAGTTGAGACTTAACTTAATATACTCAAAGAGTACCTTTTCTTTTAAACTATAATTAGAGTTGCAAATTAAAGTGTTTTAAATCTAAACACAATATTTTTGAACAAAAAGATTTACGTATGAAAATACAAATCACTGATAAAAGACTCATTATTTTGAAATACCAAATTAAATTGGCAAAATAGCTACACGATCGTATTAAATGAATTAAGCAACGTAGTTAAGATATCCTCAAATATTTTACATTTCAATTATGATTTGTTTTAATAAATACTCAAAGCTAGTCTCCTGCATGAAGTTTTAATTAAATAAGACTTATTAAACAATTTAATTACAATATAATGAGATTGTCTGTTAAACTTGTTAAACTCCCCTGGGACTGTAAATTTAATGAGGGTTTTTAGTATTGTATTAAATATATATATTCACATAAAATCGCCAGAATATTTTAGAATGGAAATCCAATACCTTTAAAAAAAGAAGAAATGAAAAAAATTTACGTGAATAAAAAAATATGTATAACTATGTAAAATTACAAATGCTAGTTTGACAAATGTAAACGAAAAACGAGAAACAAAAAATAAAATATTGAAAAAAAAAAAACAGTTGTTTAGAACGTGCCAGAATCACATTTCAAGGTTAATAATTATCATAAATACCTTAAGAATTAAAAACAAAATCTCAGCTAGCATATTCGCGATCATATAGGAGCATAATAATATATTTATGCAGAATAACCATAAAAAGACCAATATGTTCACATATGTACATACATCGTAGAATTTTACATCATCGGAAGCTTTAATTGTCACACAATATACGTGCATCGAATCAATTTTTCGCTTAAAAAAGTGTTTTTCTTTCATTATTTTACATGTAATTATATACTTTTATATAAGTATTTATGTAGATTATCTTATATCAAATTTAACATTATCATTGTCACCATCGCTTGCCGCCACCATATCATCATCAATATCATCATCTGCTAATTTAATTCATATACATGCAGGCTGATATACAATTAATATAATATTATGTATAGGTACGTAATGTATTATGATGAGCCGACTATATAATAAACTATATCAAAGAAGAAAATAATGAAAACGAAAGATGATTCTTGATTTCGGTATTGTGCGGGTATTCATACCGTATAGTCAATAAGCTGACACATAAAATTACATTTTTTATTTTGAAGTCTAGTCATGCATTTAATATTGTAAATTCATTTTATATTGGACATACCTCTACATATGTAAATGGTGTAGGTATATGCTATTCATAATAATATTGAGTAAATTTTAGTAAGATATTTTAATTGTTGAATTAAATTGAATTGATCTTCTATTAAAAAACAAAAATAAATTAAAAATCGCGCGTGCTTTATTTTAAATCCTGAAATTTGCGTTATTCGACAAAGGTAAGTTGATTATTATTGCAAAGTTAATGTTATGTTATGTTTATGATTTTTCACAAGATTCATTGATTCTTGGTTAAGATTCTTGTATATAATTAGTTTCTATATTCAAAAGAATAGAAAATTTTCAAGAAAGTGAGAGTTATAAGATGAATTTTATAATTCATTTTATAATTTACTTTCAGAAAATCATTAGTTTGCGGAAGCAATAGTTCTCATTAGGAAATCATTTGTTTACGGAAGAAATATTGTGATTAAATGTTACTTTATTACCAACCAAATTGAATATAATAAGGCAAATAATCTGATTGCATCAAAGTTTGCAGTTGTAGTTTCCAGCGTAAACACGCAAATACAACTGCGCCCATTTCGTTAAAAAAATACATCGGACTTTCCTTTGAAAAGAAAATAAATTGAGTTACATACCTTTGGGATAGATTTAGAAATTCGATTTTAAATCGGCGACCTATAAATGATTGTATTAAGAACAGTAATTAACGAGTTTTGTTCAAAATTTGTATTCCAGCTTTTTTTCGTTAGAATGAACTAGTAAACTTCTCGGGAAATTCTAATTGAGAAACCGGAACAATTCGATGGCTCATTTTCGGAGACATTACTTAAAGTGTTTTACTAATATTAAATTTTAAGTTAAACAATCTTTCTCTCTCGAGCATCTCAAATCCATAATTAGAGAAATACAAGTAGGTGTATCAGATTCGTGAGTATTATTCGGAAAATATGCTATGTAAATGAGTGTTTGATCCATTCAAGAATGATATTGTTCACAAGAATAACAGCACCTAAAAATAATATATCGATAAGTTTTCGTAATACTTATATAGAAATATTTTTTTTTATAAATAAATGATAACTTCAATTTATCAATTTTCAAAATTACTAGAATTTCGTAATTGTATTTTAGTTTGTGGAAACTAAAATAGTAATTACCTATATTTAAATACAAATTGCTGATATTAATATTCTTTACTGCTTGTTTTCCTCTTCTTTTTATATTATTTGGAAATTTACCTATGCGGGTCCTCTATTAATTAGCTTCTCAAACCAGGTGCATTTCCAGATCAATCCTTTTCATTTGACATCAAGAAAAAACCTAATCGTAGGCTTAATATTTCGCTTTTTTTTTTTAGTTGATGTTTAATGTTTTGAACATTCTTTATTGCATATGTTGCATTGCTGACTAAATTCAAAATTCCCTTTGGTTTTTATTTATTCGTCGGTTGTTTTTTGACTTTTTTTTGTTTTTAATTTAAGATTTATGATTTCGTGTTAATTTATAAGCGTGCCTCGACTTATCAAAATATTGTATTTCGTATTTTTATTGTAATTTTCTGTAATCGCTTTTAAATTTCGCTTTTTTTGTAATATTTTGTTGCGGAATTAAAAGGAATGTAAAATGAATTGACTCAAGGCAAAACAACAATTTAATTAATTAAAAATCTAAATTCGGAACTTAGTTGGTTATGTTTTCTGTTCAAGGTGGATTCAATTGCTACCTACTAGTATATATGCTTAGAATTTCATTTTTTTATTGTCTATAATTGAACTCGATTTTCTAACTCATAAATATTCATGACACTTTGATAAAATAACTTATAATCAATGATATGAAATGAACAAGGCAACCGATTTAGATTTTTATATAGACAATTTATAATGGTCCTTTTATAAGTTCTAAATGAAAATACGTTTACAGCAAAACACAAAACATTTGAAATAAAAAATACTTGAATAAAAAAAATGATTGCTTCAGACTAAGCCACAATATAAAATATTGAATGAAATTTTAAAAGTAGGGTAGAAATCTAAAATTAAAAAAAAAAATTTGAAAATTCAACTTTATCTTATGAATTGGATATTTTTGGAAAATTTAATTGGCAATTAGGTGGGAATTTCTGCATTTCTAATAAGTTCAGAATATTTTATGGTTCCAATTGATGATATTGATGTGTTATTTGGCTTACAATTTCAAGTTCTATATGATCATTCATTGATTTATACTGTACTCTGAACTTTAAACAGGGATCGTCTAAAATGAAATTTTCTAAAATTTTAAAAATGAGCAGTTTACAATAAAAATTTATTATAAACTTTTGAATATTTCATAACTTGGGAATTGGATCAGAGATTTACAAATGATCTGATTGTGTAAATCAATAGAATTTTAAAATTGAATTTTTATATACGTGTTTTGCTAGTTGGAGACAATTCTATTCTCGTTTATTAAGTGACTTAAACATTTCTTTACGCTATTGAAAAAAAAATTGCTTTCAATAATAAGCGAGTCATTCATCTTTTTAAGACATTTTCGGCAAATATTTCGTCACGTAATTTAACATTTTTATAATTTTTTAAATTTATTGTATAATTAGGATACAAATACTCTAAGGAGTTGCAAGACAAAGTTTTTTTTTGAAATAATTTTAAAATTGAATTAGTAATTTGCGAAATAAATCTTATTTTTGACATGTTTTTGAATTAAATACATCGATTTTTTAACAGTAGTTTTTTAAGTTAAGTTAGACGTATAGAATACATGACTCTGCTAAAGCTCGTAATATTTTTTAAACAAATATTCATTTTACAAGAATAATATAAAAAAAGAATGGAATAGAATATCAAGTTTTTGAAAAATTACGTTTAACACACCTTAAAAAGGTGGTTGGTGGAATAGGAAAAGGGTAATACTTGCCGAACATGCAATCTAAGAGTAAAAAAAAATGCTTGATACTTGATGGTACTAAAGAAATGGGATAATAAGATAAGTAAATAGAAGGAAACCAAAATTGATCGCAAATTGGTTCACGAAATATTTTAATGACGAAATATAGAATAGTTTGCAATAAAGGACGAAAAATAAAATTCGCCAATAGTTCATTTTTTCCTTTCTTTCACAATTTGAAAGCATCCAAATTGTCATCGTGTCCCGGACAGCCAATTGATCAAAAAATTTGCCAAAATTTGTTCTGAAATAGCAAAAAAGAAGGCATTAATAAAATTTTAGAAATATAAAATTAAATAAAATAGTAATTTATTTTTCTAAATTTTTTAAACAGGAAATTATCTTAAATAAATATCAACCAATTTTCTTGATAAGAATTCAAAAACACAAATTCACATACCCAAATCGGTAGACACATTTCACCTCCTTAAGGGAGATAGTTAGTTAGCTTAATAAGTAAGACATGGCAAGTGGACTAACTTCTAAATAATTTTCTCAAATTTATGGTGTAGTAAGATCGGTTCAAATTTTAATCAATAATTTTGTCATTACTCTATTTAAATTTCAATTAATACTTTATTGCTAATCTATTTACTTCAATTTTTAATTTACGAGTATATATTTGAATTGGTCATTTTAAATTGATTCCCATTTCATCATCTTATCTTGACTTCAAATCATTTGTAACGATAAACCGGTACAAATTTCAATCAAAATAAAAAATAGTGAACGTCTTCTTGTTTGTATAAATTTAAGATTCGTTAGTACAAACGTATAAAAGTCTTAAGATGATAATTAATCTTCTTCATCATTTTTATAACCATACAAAATATTTCTTATTTTTTAATATCAAGTGAAATCAAACGACAAAATATCGAAAGGTAGATAAAAAAATTGCGTTTTATATTACAAATTGTTGCATGTTTTGATATTTTGTTGCAGATAATGTTAAAGATCTTTGGTGTAACATCAACATCATTATTGAGATTTTCATTATTTGATAAGAAAATACCAAAGTATATAGGTTTGTATGAGAGAATATGTAATGAACATTATTGTTCACTTTTGGAAAGATTCAGAAACAAAGAGTTAACGTTAATTAATTGTTTTGTATAAAAGACGTCAAATTAAAGATTTCTATGTTAACAAGAGTGCAAGACACAAAAATCTTCAGTGATAATATCATGTAACAAAAATATTTTGAAAGTAATTGCCATGCCATCTTCTAACGTAGAGAGGTAAAAATTCTCAATAAATTTCTTACTCAGAAAAAATAAGCAACACACGCTTCCGAAATTTATTCTTTTGTTTGCAAATGCTAGAAATTGTCTTTTTGTTCTCTGATTAAAATTCAGAAATTATTATCTCTAATATTTGAAAGTAAAGTACTTTGACATTCAATCTTTTTTATTTGATTTTGGAATTATTTAATGCGCATGCGTTTCATATAGTATTAATAATAATTTTTGACATTGGATATTTTCAAGGTGGATTTTTTATATTAAAGGGTTAAAGATTTCGCATTTTATAACATAATACAAATTAGAAATCCTGTTATTTTTCCATTTTTTGTTATTTTAACATACACTCAAGAAATCATGCCAAATTACATCTAAAACACTATTGGTATTTCGAATATTTCGACCCTTTTCGTCATTATTTGGAGGAAAAAATACACCTTGAAAATCAAAATTATATGAAAAATAAAATGAAGGCAGGTGCCGAAAATGTACACGTTTAATTTCCTTCCCATTTTTGTATTCTCTTTTTTTTATTCTTACAACTCTTTTTACGCAACGTAACGTACGCTTGTACGCTTGCATATGAATGTAGGCATGTTTTGTAATAATATACCCGGCTATTATGAATTCCAATATTTTTGAAAATATTTTTGTCACCGAAAGTACATTATTACTTAAAGAATTTTTCAATGAACTAAATAACAACAACAAAAACAAAATGAAATGTAATAATCGTCATAATAATTGATTTTTTTTTTTCATTTCCAAAAATTTAGTGTTTTTTACATTTTTAAATTCGAAAAACTAAATTTCTTGGAATTTTAATATATAAGTTATTTTTTTTATTCTTACACTGAGAGAAAATCCTTAAACTTTTTATTTAATTAACAGCTTTTCTAGACTCAATTTAGTTTTGTACCTATTTGAAACATAAAAGTTTCAAACTAATATCAATTTTCGAACAAAGTAAAGTAAGAAACGCTCTGTTCTTTGTCCATAAACAAAGGTTAGCACCTGAGTTTTTGATATAGTTAGGTTTTTTATTAATGAACTCTTAATAATTTTTATTACTTCAGGCCTCGCAATACCTGTGCATGTAATTAAAAATATTATATATGAAGCTAACTTACTAAGCATAATTCAATTTAAATTAGCAAAATTTAACAAAATACAAATATATGGTAATTTCAAGTTCAATATGAATATGTTAAAACACATAAATAAATTTGAAGTACTTTTAAAATTACACTCCTGGCTGTCATGTAGAATGTGTGAATAATTCAGTTTTTTTTTTCTGTGTAATATTAATTTTTAAAATAAATTATTATTAAGAAATATAAATTTTATAGATGTATGTATACACTTAGAATCCTTTACATCATATTGCCACATATAAATATAATGAAATTTAAATACCTGCATATCAGTGCAAATACCATTATTGATTTGAAATCAAGTTAAAAAACAAGGGGTGCAGATGTTTCAATATATTACTTCTATATTATAATAATTCGTTACGTGAATACTTCGATACATGAATCTCCCCTATATCAAAATATTTAAAAATTACTTAATATGTAAGTGTATTTACAAGTATAAATATAAAAATTATGTATATGAGAACAACTAAACAGGCAAGCAAATGTACGTATGTTTCTTTTTAGGTTTTGAGGCGCACGCGTAAAACGTTCATTTATTATATAATGGCAAATATTGAACATTTAATTGGCATAATAGGAACCAAGTAGAAACGTACGTACTTTTTAAAAATTCTCCTTTTAGTATTTAAAAAAAAAATTTGTTAATTTGAAGGAAAAGATTTTTTTTTACATGTTAACACCCTCGATTTTTTTTTAGCTTCAAAATGTTATTATGTGTTCAAATTATAATAAAGACAGTAACCGAGGGTTTGAATATAAATAATAAAATGTTTGAACATACTTATACATATTAAGTTGATTGAGATTGGCTCGTGTACTTGTTGTTCTTTTATTAAAAAAAAAGTTTTGCAGCTTGCATTTTCATTCACAATTATTACATTAGTATTTTATTAAACAATATTTAAGCGCGAAAACAAAATCAATTGTTTTGATTTTTGAATTTTGATTTACAGTTACTTATAAATTTTAAAAGCATTATGAATTTTTTTTCAATTGTTTTTTGTTTGCAACTTGATCACTTCAGCTGCCAAAAACAAAAATTAAGTAATTGCCAGAAGGAGGTTTTCTGGAAATCATAAACAAAAAGAGTTTTAATTTTGCAATGTTGTTTTCTAAATTTTGTTACACTATAATCAAAAAGCAAAGATTGAAATAATTAAATTTCATCGGAAATAGAAATTTCATTGGGAGAAACTCTTTCTATGAACCATAAAAACACTGAAGATCACTTTTGGGTAGACATTTGGTTTGTTTACAGAAGTTCTGCGAAGGGTGTAAGGTAAAAGAACGAGGCAAACTAAGCTTTTCAACGTTGGCCTATTTTATAAGCGAAAATAAACTAAACATGTATAAATGTACGCGGGCTTTATAATGAAAAGCAAAAAAAGGCAGAATGCCTTTTATGCTACTAAACCGGAATCGGTTGTCACACCTAAATGAGTCTGTGCCGTTTCACTTGTGCTGGACTTAGAGGATAATATTTTTTATGGAAGCATTTTCTTTTAAATGACTACTTGGAATCCCTGGTGTATAAATTTACCTATTTATTCATCTGTTCATGTGTAAGAAATATGACGCTGTAAATTTGTTGAGAAATATGACGAATTGTTGATTTGTTGAATAAACATATGTTTTCCTGACAAGTGGTTTTCAAGGCAACCTGAAATGCTGTAATTTTGGTGTCTTAGTTTTATTAAATGATGTTAAATCGAATATTTCAATAAACTGTCATAGCAAATAGTTGGTACCTTAAGATATGCAACATATTACTACTTTTTTCACTCAAATAGTTCTATACTTTCTTTTTTAACCGGTTGTTTTTCCAATAACAATGGACAAAACAATAAAAATAATTTTTTTTTTAAATTATATGAAAATACTTTGATTATACACTTGTGTTTCTATATTAACCACATAATTTTGATATTTAAGTTTTTTTCAAATTAACAATTTAACATTTTGAGTACATAAAGCGACGTCTTCCAGATAAAATCATTTTTCTAATTCAATTTTTAGGTGAGAAAAATTTTATTGCTTTTTTATTATTCATTTTAAATGAGCTTGTGACCAAAAAAAATACAATCGAATCTACTTATTTTTATATAAGGTCATAAAAATTAAACAAAAGAATAGTCAATTTAAAATTTTCACTGTAAATAAAGATAACGCCATCAGAATATGACAATTGTCAAGAGTATACAAAACGTAAGATTGATTCGACTCTATAGGAATTTGACACTTTTAGTTTAAAAAAGAACATGTTGCAGTTCTAAGAAAATCACGAATTTTTTATTTCAAATTACAGAACCTTAAAACTACACACATAATCCTATGTGAATATTATGAAAATTAATAATATGTATATTAAAATAATCTAGATCATAGAAAATATTCCATTGATTTTTGTTTTTATGAGCAAACATTCAATGTCAGACGGTTTCAATAAGAAGACGAGAAAAAATTATAAAGTTCTTTTATATTGAACCTTTAAAAAATTGTCGTAGAATTTATGAAAAGAAGAAAAAAACATTTCTTTTCTCACCAAAAAAAAAAATAAAATAAAAAACAAACAATATACATAAATGAAACTTTCATAGACAATGGAGAAATTTAAAAGGACAATAGAATCCTTTATTGTTGTTCAAAAAGTGTCAAAACAAACAAAACTATCAGTTCCGATAGTTTTTGATTGAATCTCTTGGAAATTTTTGAATTTTAATAAAATAGAAAGTAATTTTTTTTTATTTTTAGTTCTTCATTAAAAAGAAATAAAATTTTTGTGTTTTTAAATCTATTGTCGTTGATCCTTTCGGATTCTTTTATTTTAAATTTTAGTTAGCAATATGATTAATGTGAAACAATTTTAATATAAATTGAAAATTTACATTTTGTATTTTAATCTCATATAGTTTTAATATAAAATAAATGATAGAGGGTCTTGTGTTATAGATTTTAGTTCAAATACTATATGTGATAAAATCTTATCAAAGGGCATAAAACTATTAAAAAAAATATTTTGAATTATTCTTTCAGATATAAAGAAAGTTTATGTAAAAAAATTTCATTTTATGTTTTATTATTAAATGCTCTTAAGGGAACTTTCTTTGAAAAATCTATAAAAAGAAAGAGGTAGAGCACAGCTTGAATAATTTTTTATTACTCATACGTATTATTAATTCGAAAATAATAAAATTTAGGACGATATATGTATGTATAGAAAATATTATTTTATCCAAAATTGTAATGAATTGTAAAGAATTTAATAAAAGTAATCTTGTAATGTATAGGATTTAATAAAAGTAATCCTAAATATTTCTATAATGTTAAAAAACAATTCATTTTTGAAATCTGTGGAATTTTGCAAATTCCTCTAATATAGGATTTTTGTTTTAAATCTTGCATTGACAGCTATGGAAGATCCATTATTCAATTCTTCATTAAATTTCAAAGTATTCAAATTTCAAAGCTATCATGTCATTAAGTTTTACAATTAATAAGGTAATTTAAATTAAAATTGTCCGCCTTCGAACTATCAATTTATTGATACATACACAATGCTTAGTAGCCAAGTGTTTACTAAAAACTTTCATCTTTGGGGAAAAAGATTTTTAAATAAATTTCATTTTCAAATAACTTATTATAATTATCGAACCTAATATATTATAATTTAATACAAAACACTTACAATATTTAATTCTGTTCGAGTCTTACAAAACTTTTACCCAAAAATTAACTAATTACATTTCTCCCATATATGATGGAATGAAATAATCCGATTATCAAGACAACAAAAAATTACTATGAATTTAAAATGATATCCTTAAAAATTTTCATTGATATAAAGGCGACTTAAATATTCTTTTATGTTCTTATTCTAGAAAGGAACAAAACACCATCAAAGGTAAAAATAAAAGAATTGTATTCAAGAAAAAATGTCTCTATGACTTATCGATCATGATCGAATAATTTTATACAGGATATCATTATTATACAATCTATCTTGATCGATTTTATCCTTTAGAAAATAACGAAAATGAAAAGTCCTCTAAAAGATTTTCAATTGTAAATACGCCGTTAATATTAGAATTTTTCTTAAAATTTAAAAGAGTCTATGTAATATGTATTTGAAATATTAAGATGTTAAAATAAGGGGCCCTGAAGTTAATTTTTTTTCTCTGTTTTTTTTTGATAAAGGACGACAATTATTAATATACCAATCAATTTGTATTGGACACTCTAAATTTCTAATACATTTTTAAATTGAATTAAAAAAGAAAATTTTTTTATTTTTTTTTTTTTTTTTGCCGATATCAAAAGGGCTTAGGATTTAATTTATAGGTTAAGATGAAAATAAAAATAAAATAGAAATTTTAGAAATACCTTTCTTAATTTCTTTCTTGTTTTCTTCTGTTTATTATTTTTTATTAATATAAGAGAACCAATTATTTGGTATTTTAAATATAAATTCAAGGATTTTTTCAGTAGGTGTGCTGCTTTAAGAAGTAGTCACTATTAGTGTATGAATTTAAGTAAGAGTTTTAAGTTTAAAAGAATATCCACTTATTGATTTGAAGGACTTAAAATTTTCTTTAAGTGAAATTATTTTTAAATTACCTATATACCAAAGATTATGAACAATAACTTTTTGAATTTAAGATGCCAATCGATATTCTTTAAGAAAATTGTAATAAGATTTTTAAGTATGAATCAAGCGGATTTAATCATGGAAATTTTTAATTCTTTTATTATTGAAATTATTTTTTATATTTTTCGAATATAAATAGAACGTATGCATATCTATAAAAACGCTCTACAGTATTTCCTTTAATTAAAATTGTAAATTGATATTTGATATAATTCTCTGTATTGAATGAGTAAAGCGTGTAAATCTAAATACAAAATCTGATGCTTTTATTAAAACTACTATATTCAAATAATAGAACTTAGTTTAGTCTGTCTGAATTTTTGTAACAATTACTGACATCGTACCTTAGTTAAGCAAAAAGTTCCACAACAAATTTTTGTTTTAAACAAATTTGGAGAAAAGGGTACTTATTAACTTCAATTTTCGGAGTTATAACTTCCCAAAATTAGCAGAAATCCTATTTTCTAGAAATTTTCAGTTGTGTCAAATTTCTATAAATGCAAAGAAATATCATTAAAGCTTTCCTTATTTCTTCTCCTAAAAGTGTGAAATAAGACGATTTTTTGTAACTGGGAGCGCACTGTTTTTACTACTTTTGTGCAAAGCATTGGTTCGAATTTGTTTTCTTCAATATCTGGGTATTTCTTTAAATCTCCTACAAAAAAAACAAAAATATATTATTGAAATATTTTGAATTTTATCAAAAAATCAAAATCAATTATTAAATTCACAATATTTATTTTGCTTACAGCTTAAATTTCTTAAAATTTTTAATATAAATATAATAAAATTGTTCAAAGCTTCTTCAAATCGGCCAAAAACAGTTAATAATTACATCTTAATTCTTGTATAAGACAAAATTTAAAAACAAACCAAAAAAAAATTGCTTGTACGTATTAAATTTCAGAAAATTATCAAGAAATCCATAATAACAAATAAACACATATACAACATATCACACAGGATTAATGTAGATGATTTCTGCAATAACAAACAATGTTTTTGTGTGTTTATTCATATCTGAAGACGCATAAACATATCATTGCTCCCGCGAATGTCGTTAGCATTGTTGACTTTATATGTTTTTATATAAATACATGCTTTATATCACAAAAATACAACAAACAACTTATCATCACATAGCAAACTACAATATAGAAATGAAATCAAAATTTGCTTGAGGGCGCCAAAATAAATAAATTTCATAAGATGATTTTAATGAAAGATTTAAGAATTCGCACTTTAAATTTCGCATTAAATATATATAAGAAGAGATGCGACGCGACAGTGGTATATGGTTACCATAAATGTATCTTTCACCATCGTTTCTCCACATGGCGTAAATTATAGAAGAGGTGGAAATTTTGACATTCGTTTATTTTTCATAACAAGATAAAAAGACTAACAAGAGAAAGAAGAACAAAAATTGCAATTTTAATCAAAATATGGGCAAAAAAACGAAACAAAAAAATCGATTCGAGAAATCAGTAATAAAAAAACAAATGAATAAATTATAACTAAAAAAAAATATTGCTAACTTCAACGATTTAAAAAATATAAAAAAATTGCAATTTAAGAGAACCGAAAAATAACTACTTATTGGTTTTTTCAGATTAAAAAACATATTGAAGTGTTAATTATGGCAGTCAGAAGTGTTAAAATATCTCATAAATAAAATTTATAATGGAAGAAGCTTCTCTCGAAAAATCATTACAAAAGTGAATTTTAAATCGGACAGGAAATCGGAATAGAAAAAAATTTGTGATTTGGAACTTCTTCGAAATCAAGAAAATCTGACAATCACACATATAAAAGAACCTTTGATTCAAGTGATTATTTTTCGTTTTTAATATTTAGTTTAAATTTGTATGTGATATAGAGAAGATCCAACAATCTCTACTAATTTATAGGTAATACAGACTAGCTATTTGAAGAAATGGATAGAAGAATTAACCAGAGTGCAAAAGTACAATGTGTTAATCGTTAAAGATCATTTCAATTGACAGGTGGATGTGTTGGTGTTCTATTAGGAGACATGTTAACAGTAAATCGTGTTGATATGAACAAGAGTTTTGTATGATTTGGCGACGATAAAGACTTGAAAAAACTTTGAAACTTCGCTGTGGTCTAAATTAAAAATTAATATGTTAGCATATTATAATTTAGTATGGCAAAAATAGTCTCGTGCATTACAATGTCTTAATTAATTAATTGATTCTAAATAGTAATCTTCCAAAATTTTGTGCTATATCACTATATTTGATACAGATTATATCGTCCCAAAACCCCATGTTATAAAAAGGAAAGCAAACGTATGCATTTATTATAGGCAATTTATATACAAATGATACAAGCATATTACGCTACACATATATGAGAATGAAAATTATCGTAGCACCTTTCAAACAAAGGAAGTTTCCAATATTCAACCGAATTATAATAATAAAAAAATATATTTATTTTTTTTTGTAGTTGGACAGTACCTGCAATTTCATTTTTATATTTCAAAATTGTAAAAACCCTTAGGTTTTCATAATTTATTTAGATATTATATATTTTATAATATCGTATCAGAGAGGCGTTCAACTAAATTTAAAAGTTCAACCAAAATATAATTAATTAGCCTCATATAATAATTAAAAAAAAAACAAAAAAAAATTAAAGTGGATGCCACCCTGTTCCCTATTTTTAAAACATTCGTACAAATTCATAAACACCGCTATAATTTTAACATCATTATCTGTAATTTTAATCATAAAACGCGTATTTAAATATTATAAAAATACAAGATTACTATAAGTAATATAGTAATAAGATTATAATATGTAATATATTAATCTATATAGTACATTTTATTTAATTTTAATATTAAACGCCAACAAAATATTGTTGGTAATTTATTTCATCATTGTTATTTAGCCAGAGGTGACAAAGAAAAGATTTAATTTTACGACTTTTCATATAATTTTTTTTGTTTTTCTTTTGTTTTGACTGAGATCCGTCTCGAATAAACCCGCAGTACCCAGAATATTTTCATATCAGATCAAGTTAGCATTATGGCTTATTTAACCATTAAAACAATATTCGAGGACTTTAAGGAAGCTTTTTAATAAAAATTTATTTTTGTTGTGGCATTTTTTTTTTTTTGAATAAAATGAATTTTTTATTTCTTTAATTTTATAATTTAGACCCTAAAGTATCGAATATTCAACAAAACGTCAAGCTCATACAAAACAGCGAGAGATATTATAAAATAATTAATATCGTTTTTGTTTTTTTTCATTTCAAATGGATTTTTAAGTATGACCTTAATTTGATTGCTGGTTATTATCATTAAAATGATTTCATTTAATTGTTGAAAAATACAAACGAAAAAAAACGGAAACGGGCGAAATTCGCATGAAACGTGGAATATGATTAAGATTTCAAACATCGCACGATGCAGCAAATATTCGAAATATTTTATTAAAATAAAAAAAAATTCTTGAAAGTATAAATGACACAAATGCTTCCAACAATCAAAATATAGAAATTATTAATTTGATCTTATCGACTTCTCGACAGATCAAATATTTCTCATAGGAATAGACTTCTATTTTCGGCATATCAAACTATTACGGTGATGTTGAACTGGCCTTCCATCACAGTATTGCCGATGGTATCTAAAAAAATACTGTGTTTCACTACTCGTATATCTTCTATAATTTTATATGTGTAATTTTGCTAGTTTTCATTATTACAATATTGCAACCACTCAAAGAAAGATAACTTGCTTTTCTTTTTCGTATTTTGATTCTAACATTAAATTTAGTGATATTTTTGCAACAAAAAAAAAAGTGACACACGACCCTGATGAATTTCTTTTGTTGTACTGAGAATTGACGACTTTTTAAACCATATTAAAACTATACTATAATGGTAATTATACCCAGATTTATGAAGTCGCTTTATACCGTATTCATTTTATATTTTTTTTTAAAAACATTAAAGTTTTTGATGAGGAAAATGAAAAAATAAATACTAAATACTAAAGTTTGCACTAAAAATTACGAAAATGTAAAAATAAGAGAAAAAATTAAGTCTTAATCGGTTATAAGCGAATATGGGTAGTTAAATTTATGTTTTGTTATTACTGTTTAAAAATAAAGAAAGTTAAAATTTTTATTTTGATTTTATGGAATTTTGAGCGCGGTGAATAAAATTATGTAATGAAATTAAAATGAGATGAAATATTATTTTCTTATAGCTTTTATTACATTTACAATGACCATTTAAAGTATATATATTTATATATGAGTAAATCTTAAAAGGAATTTAATGATTTTTGAACGATGTTCAGTAGTATATCAAACGATACTTAAAAAACAAAATAACAATTCTTTGTTTTTTTTGCAATTTAGAGTAAAGCATTTTCAAAAATAAGGATGCTATTACTGAAGAAGCACAGAAAAATAAAAATTTCTGTAGGCGATAATTAATTATATTAAAAATTTTAGATTTAAAAGGATGTAAAGGACTTTGAATTTAAAGAGAATTTCGTTTTAATAAAATTAACTATTTTTTTTGTATTATAATATTTGTGTATTTTACAGGTGCTTATGCTTGTATTCTTGTTCTCACAGAATTTCATGCATAAACCATAATATATAAGATTTTAATTTTAATTAATTTGTTCATGATCATTTCAAATGCCTCCCAGATAATCATTATCAACTGTATTATATTATAATTTGCATTATATTTTATAAAGTTCTTAATAAATAAGTAAAATAAAAATACGTTGCACTCGTTTATTTAATGATATAACACAATATAAAATTAAGTATAACATTGCGAATTTATGAACAATGCAAATGAGTGTAAAACAATTATGAATATAAAAGAATATTTGTATGTGAAAGGTGAAGGTTACTGATTGTAGTATATTAAAAATTAGGTTTAAAATTAGGACAAGTAGACCAGGACAGCAGCCAGACAAAAATAAGAAAAGAAAAAATAATAAAAATCTATCATAAAATCTATCATAGATGGTAATTAAAGGTTTTTTTTCTCATTTTAATGGGAAATTACAATTTAATTATGATTTTCCTCTTGAAATGATGTCTTTCAAAATTTCGTGGCAGAAAACATCAAAATTCCTGAAGTCATAAAATATTTTAATATGAGTATAAATTTGAAAATATCATAAGCTACTTAATAAAAATCACATGTTATGGACCTACAGATGAATAAACAGATGCTTTGTGGAAAATCACATAAAAATCAGAGGATAATAAATATTTAAGAATAAAGAAGTTAAAGAATATTCGACATTTATCCTATAACCATAAAAATTTAAAATTTTTCTAAAAATAGAACTTTCTTTTACACAAAATTATTTTAGAATTTTAAATCAAAGATTTAAAATTATTTCACTTACTATCTTCAAAAAAATGTTAACGACTGTCAATAGTTAAACGACGCCATTTAAATCGATGAAGTTATAAAAAACCGTTCCAGCGGTTAAGGTCAATATCTGTATTGTGCAATATGTACCTTTTTCTGATGATCAGCAGGATTATTTCGAAATTTTTTAAGCTCTCTCTAAAATTATGAACGTTTGTAACTTCTTCGTTTTGGTAATCACATTGACTAACAAAAACTGTGTGTAAATGTATGTAATAAGCCTTAAAAAGCTCTTATTCAATTTTATAATATTATGCATATTTTCAGATTATTATATTTAGAATTTGCGACATCGTTATGATATACTCCAATCGATCTGCAACAACCTGAAATGAAGTAAAAGAAAAATCAGTGTTTTTTTATAGAAAGAAATTTTTATTCTTTAAAAAAGTGAAAAATCTCTTAAAATTAAAATTCACGCGAATTCAACTTAAAAAATCACCTTTAAGCATCTTTATGTAATTTATCACAAAATTATAGACTGAAAATTACAAAAAAAAAAAAACACAGAAAAAGATTTTAAAAAAGTTTTAAACATCTCAATTTGCATGAAAACTTTCAACACTATATTAACTTTAACTTTAATATCTATATTATGCAAAACAAATATCCTTAAGCTAAAAAAAACAACTCAAAAATTTCTAATTTATAATGTAAAACAATATACAAAATATCACACAGATTAGTCTAGACCAAATCAATCAAGGAAAAAAAATTCATCATTTCAGGCAAAAGAACAACAATATGCTATAATATGTGTATATTTATAACAGAAAACCCCCTTGAGTGACATTTAACACAAAAATAATTTTACAATATTTCACTTTTAGTTTCGGTTATCCTTATATAGTAATTTTCATTTTCAAGCGGGCTTTATGGAATTATAATGCAAAGTATATACTAATTTAAAAAGTTAACATTTCAATTAAAATTTAAGACCAGAACTAAAGATGAAATTTTGCTGGAAATCATCATATTATTATGTTTTGTTACAGTATTTAGAATTAGTGGCATATAAAATGATGAATTTATTTCAATCCTTTCTGTCATTCAAAACTGATTGTTGTTATTGTTATTATAGAGAAATTTTAATTTTTTTTATATTAGTTTTGCAGTTTTTAATTGCACCGGATATACGAGTAGATCCTACCTGCAAACATGTATAATATAGGAGAATGATATGATTTTTCAGAAAAAAACTGGAAAAACAATAAACGAATAGGGAGAAAAATAAGAACCAGGCGAATTTTTACATTAATTTCACAT
Organism: Condylostylus longicornis; assembly: GCF_029603195.1. Classification (NCBI taxonomy): domain Eukaryota; kingdom Metazoa; phylum Arthropoda; class Insecta; order Diptera; family Dolichopodidae; genus Condylostylus; species Condylostylus longicornis. The sequence continues at coordinate 13,398,745 of NW_026577982.1, forward strand.
TGCAATCGGAAGTGACATCTCAATTTGTTTTTTTGTTTAGTTTGCTTTTATCCTTTGTTCATTTTGTGGTTTTTGCATTTATATCCTGTTTTAAGTTACACCTGAGCAATCGTTAGCACTATATTTTTATAATATTAAAATAATCCTTTGATTTTAAACAAAAACAAAGTAAAAAATAAAAACCTTATCAGGATATTTAATTTTTTACTTATTTTTCAGTTTTTTTTTGTATTTGATTTGACCCATTCATATTTTCATGAACAAATAAGTAAAATATCATATCATTTAAGTGCATTTAAATATAATGTATGTATATTTAATGTGTAGCTTCGTCTCGTAATTCATTAAATTTATTATAATTGAAATGTAAAATGGTATTTAAGTAAGTGATCCATTCATTTAACATGTCTTTGAAAGTGTACATGTGTAACTATAGAATCGGGATGGAAATTGACTAAAAAGTATAGAAAAAGTATATTTTAATTTAGATGTTATGCATTGTACCAACAAGGGTTTTAATTAACAACAAGAAAGAATTTGATGTGGTCCGGACATAAGCAACCGCAATGTTTATTGTCTAGTTTAGTGAAAGTGCTACAAAAGGTTGTATATTATTTTTTACAATTTTAAGGATACTAGTAAGCTTTTAATTAACCTTCGTTCGAAAAATATAAATTTGGTTCTTAGTAGCTTCGATTTGTGCCACTCAAGTTCCCTGAAAATCGGTTCAAACGAACGTGAGGTACACGCGTGCCTCAGACTCACATCTCTCTAAAAATAGTTTGTTTACGCTTTGCTACTATGGAGAAGTGCGTTCCAACTAAAAACTCGGCAGGCAATGCAGTCGGAAATGAAATGCATGCGAACCCTTATTGTGAACTACGACAGAATCTCTGAATGAAAAACATAGCTTTTTCCGAATTTCGAAAAATTTACATTATGAATTCAAAACAAACTTCGAACAGAAGTTCTTTGAAAACAACCATTTTTGAAAGTTATTATCATCAAAACTTGTTTTTGCCACAACTAATCTTACAATATCAATCCATCACATCTCTTATGTTTTCTAAAACAAAAAATAAATTATATTATTTTTTATTGATTACAACATTACATAAATAATTTTAAATAACTTTCAAATCTATATTTAAATTTATTATTATTAATCCCGTTAAACGAGGAAATCTCGATCCAATTACAATTACTGCTTGTATCTATATATGCATAAATATGATAAATGCAGTGTGTTCATGTAGATGAACATACAAGTAAAGTATAGAGTTCAACAATATCAAATTACAAAATATCATCCTCCACAAATTTTTAAATTATTCAAACTTCTCATATTATACATGGATTCCCTTTGAATATAGTAAAAAAATATATGAATATGAAATATATGAAAAAGAAAAAGGTAATCCAATTGCTCTATTTAATAAATTTCAAAACGGAAAAAAATTTATTGAGCCTTTAAGGTAACACAAATAGTCATCAATTATTCGCACCAAATACTTATTATAATAATGTTAAACTTGAATTGGTTAACTTTTTCTATTGGCTCTGAATAAATAAATTTCATTTACAATAAAACAAAAACACCAATATTAAAATCAAATGAGAAAACGAATTCTCAAAAAAAAAAAATTCAATAAATTTCCGATCTTGTTATTGGAATTATGGGTCTCTTATTGAAACAATTTAAATTTTAACACCGCATAAATAATAATTCCAAATAGCATGTAAACAGCAATATTTCTCCGTCAATAACAAGATGATCTTTACGATTTTTCTTTATTTTTTCATATTAATTCTGTTAGGCTGATTAACCATAGCTTTTTTTCCCCATTTTCTCATTGGATACGTATGACCTATCTGTGTATTTATTATGTCTGCGTACATATTAAAGATATGCCAGATCGCTTATGGGTTCCTGAATTTTCTACCTACATATGATTATTTTTTTTTGGTTATTGCCTTCTTCTGATCATCTTCTATATCATATGGAATAGGAAATATCGAATAGGTACGTGGTACTTGTTCGTTGCAAATCTATTTATCGTTTGTTTCTTCATTTCTTTGGGGCATCTTTTTTTCAAAAGTTTTTGGTTTTTCTTTCGTTTCAGTAAATGAAAGTTAAACATATATGTACGAAGATTGAATTATAGGGATATGAATGAATTTTCTAATTTTTTTCTTTTTTTATTGATGTAGAAATTCCAATACAAGTGTATTATCTTAGTAACATGCGATTATATGCGCGATTATAATATGCGTTTGATTTCAATTTAATGAATGAAATCTTATTATTATTATTTCTATTTATAAGAACTATAAAATAAATAAACTAAGGTGGAAACATTCGTTTGAAAATTATGTAGCGCATTTACCTTTTCAATTTCAATAAATTTTTTGGACAAAGTTCAATTTTCATTGAAATTATTCTGTTCTTTCTTCTTTTGCATGCCACCATAAATAATTTAAATTAGTACAAACTAACGTACGACTCAGCTAAAACATATAGGAGGAGAAAGGACAATTTATGAATTATTTTTGAAACCGATTGAAATTCAAAAATCAAAACGTACCTGTTAAGCAAAATACTTTATCAAAAATTTGAGCAAGTGGTTCAAAATAATAAACGTTTTCGATAAGGGAGGATAAACAGACGCGGGTTGGAATGCATTCAAAATATCGAATAAGATGAATGAGCTTATGACAGAAGAGAAGGTGTTGAGTAGAATCGCCGGAAGGGCAGAAATAAATCAGTAAGTACATTATTTATTTTAAATTAATTTAATACAGAAATATATACCCGTGGTTTTCGTTTATGAAAATTATTAAATAAATTTTTCAAAAGAAATAAATTTCACCTAGACGCACAACCAATATTATTGTATTATAAAAATCACAAAATAACTACGTACATCGTGTTAAAATTCTATTTTGAATTGAGTAAATATTAAATAAAATTACGTTTATTAAATAGATTGAGAATTTGAGAACGTATCAAAATACTTTCAGTATTTAATTTGTTAGCATAATATGCATGTTAATAAAAAATAATAACCTATTCCATCTATATAAATTACAATCAATAATTTAATTTAAATAAAAGTTAGTATTAACTAGTAATAATTAAATAATTTAATAATTTTTAATTTATAATTTATAATTATAATTCATAATTATATTGGTAATTGGCATTATTTAAAATATTTGCATTATTTAAAATATTATTGAGTGAAAAAGTTCTTTAATATTCAAAAAATTTAATTGTTAATCGAAAAAATCAAGTTATAAAACACAAACTTTAAAATAAAAACAAACTACTGCCAAATCCAGTATGGGTTTATCCATTAAATTTTTCACATTTCCTTTTGAAATTTCTATAATGTTTCAGTTTCTTCTTTGATTTTGTAAAAATCGATTACTATTGTTTTTTCTCAATATTCACGCTAAAATTCAATACCTAAAACATAATTTCACACTATTAAAAATATTTTAATTCAATGGAAACATTCATTTAATTTTTTCTTCGGATTACAAAAAGGCTAATCATTGATTATTTTGTTAAAGTTTTTATATTTTGTAAACCACCTTTAATTTTTATCCCCATTTTCATCTTTTATATTATATTGACAATGAAAATATCAATCAACAAAAATATTGAGTACCCTTAAAACCCTTTTATAGAGTTTTGCATTCCCCTTTCGTAAATTTACATGATAATTTTTTTTCTTATATATTTTGAACATGCACAATATAATATAAAAATTATAATAAATACCATTTCAAAAAATTAAACCGAAAAGGTTCTATTCATTTACCTAAATATTTTATACATTTTAATTTCTCCCATTTTTTTCAAAAAGCATTTCAAAATTTCATGATTTGCAAAAATTTCTTTTCTAACAACATTATGAGAAATAAGAAATTTTTTAAAAAGTTTTTAAAAATTTGAGAAAAAAACCAAAAATTTAATAATATAAAAATGAGAAATTCAAAAAAACATTATACTTTTTTTCATACATATTATATAGAATCCTTTCGGATGCAGATTTATAATAGAAAACACCTTGCCCATTGTATATCTTTTAAATTTACACATATGTACATATAAATCGAAATCAATATGAGAAAAAGGATCATCTTTTGTTTAATTTTGAAAATATTTTCTTACTAAATATACCATATGAATATTATAAAATAGGTATAAAAGGGTTGAATGGTATGACAAATATTGAATAGAATACTTTGAATTCAAAACTCTATTATAGTCACAATCTTGATTTCGCTAAAAAAAGACTATAAGTTTGTATCGTTGAAAAAGTCGTCACTCTTACATTTACAAAAAGAAAAAAAACAAATGTTTGGATACTTTTCAATATTCAATGATGAAAGAATCGCTAAATATAAAATTTCAACTTTAAATCGAAACTATTCAAAGGTAAGAGGCATGCGATTCAAATCACCAAAATTAAAAAATCTAAAAATTCCAACAATATAGATAGAACAAAAAATTCTAATTATTTTTATATCCGAACTTCCAAAACTAAATACAAATGAGACTAGCATGCTCAATTTGTACATGGTATTAAAAATTGTTCTTAAAAATTAAACTAGCTTATCAATTAATTTTATTTATTGTGAACATGGTGCTGTGAGGAACACATATTAATCAAATTCGGGGTAATGTCGACAGGATACTTTAACAAAATGTCGATAGCTCTAGGTGTACCTTTAAACATTTTATTTTAAACAATTCAAAAATTTTAGCAAAAATAGCAATTCTCCCTTTTTCTATTAATTTTCAAATTTTGTAAGATTTGACTATTCGATATTTCGAATCAAGTCATAATTTTCATTTTTTAAATTTAAAAAAGAAAAAGAATTTATATCCTTATTTTGTTGCAAAAATCATCTTAAAAAAAAAGGATATGCATTCAATATCCTGTTACATTTGATATCCTTTAAAATCAATTTTATACACCATACACAAATATTAAAATTTATTTATACAAAAAAATCTTGCAAAATTTTCTTCACTTTTGAAAAATAAAATTTGATTGAAGAAGAAAAAAATATTAAAGGTGGAATCCACAGCTGCATTTAATTTTAAAATAAAGGTACCTTACTTTTCATAAATTCAATTTTAAATAAAATTTTTTCGAACAAAATAATGGCCCGTGCCAGAGGCTTATAAAAATTTTAGAAATAATATTTTGTTTTTTATTTCAATCTGATACAATGAAACTATATGAAGTATAAAAATCTATCGAATATAATACTGATCGGATATTTTAATGTTGGTAGCAAAATATCGTATAATGCAATTTTTATTTTGTAAAGGAACAAAGCATAGATCTGTACCTGATGTCTGGAGAAATAACATAATTAAATAAACATATATGCACATATCGGCGTTAAATATTGTGAATCGATGCAAATGTATTAGATTTCTGCTATATTAGAAGTATGTAGGCACCCTTATGAATTTAAATGATTGTGAATCTTCTTTGATTGGTATGTAAATAAATATGTATATGGTTACAATTGATTAACCAAAATTATATGTGGCAGATGTACTTTTTTGGTAAAAATCATTTATACTGTTTATTTTCTTTTCTTTTATAGTTTTTAGAGCCCCTATATAATATTGTTAGGATCTATTTTTGATATATTTAAACAATGAATGAGGATTGAAATGAGTTTATGTTTTTAGCAAGATCTTTTCAATATTTTATATTATATCTAAAAATTCAAAATAACTTTAAAATAAATTTGAAAAAACGATGGTTCTTCTAAAGTCAAAATTTGTTCAAAAACATCAGTTTGCATATTTCCAAATTTTGCATATTTTCCAAATATCCTGCCACAACACAGTACTATTACTAATTTATTACTAAAAAAATTATAATATTAAAACAGAAATTTTTATCATAATACAAATCAGCAAACCTTTTCAAAGAACACAATTCAAGCAAAGAAAGAGTAAAATATTCAGGCCTAACTTACGATAAAAGACTATTCAGGCAACGAATAAAGCATATGAGAAATCAAGCACCAGTAGAGGAAAATCTGTGTTGTTTATGAGGATAATTAAATGTAGTTATTAAATTACTGCAGTGTCAAGTATGGAGAAGAAACAAAAAAAATCCGGAAAATGCAGACACCAAAAAAAAATCCAGGAAATTAAAAGAATGACTCAATTCGAAAAGATAAAAAAATAATGCATTACCTCACTCTCTATGAGGTGTCCGTTCCCCGTATGTTCTCCTGAACACTGTCAGTATCCATTTTTTCCAATGGTTGCTCCTTTCACTATAAACTACGTATAGAAGTAATTTTTTGAAAAGAAATATTATTTTAAATTTTTTTCCAAAAACTATGCTTCATAAAAAATTGAAACTCGCAAGTACTCATTATAAAATCTTTGTAAATTTTCAATCTTGTTGAATACTTTTATTACCTTGAATTTTTTCTTTAAAAAAAAATATCATAAACTAAAAGTACATGAATAAAATTATTATAAATTAAATTAGAATTTTTTAAATTTTTTCTTAACATAAAGCATAAAATAAAAAGTGAAATTTTTATATGAAATATTTTTTTGTATAAAAAAAATCGAGTGTGACAAACGACTAGCTAACAGAAAAACTTCACTTGAATACCAAAGTAATTATAACGCAAAGAAATAATGATCAAAGATGAAATTGCGAATTCACAATATTTAACATAATCAACGCATCAAATCAAATGCTTCTGAACTCATCATAATTGCGATAAGAATACTTTCAAATGATAAGAAAGAAAAAAGAAACGAAATTAAATTATTAAGAATCTGATGTTGTGATTGAAGCGACTAACATTGGAATTTGCTTTAGAATTTAGGAAAAAAAAAGAGGAAAAGCGGCGAACCGTCAATTACAAAACATCAATGAACAATTTTATATGATTTAGTATGTGATAATTTTTTTTTGTTTTTTGAAAATATGTGGTCATTGTCCACGTACCAATTTGTTAGTTATGTAAGACGTTGCAAACAGTTTTTTTTCTGTGTTTTCCTTGTTGCTATTCTTTCTAAAATTTAACGACATAATGACTTTATAAATATATTATAAGCAGTTTTTTTTCGTTCATTGTAGTTTATTTTCATAGTGTATAGAATAGTGCATGTTTGATCAGAAAATTGTAGGGTGTTTAGAAAGCGGCTAATTTCAATGTAAATAAGGACAATATCAAAATTTCCAAGGCACATGCTTGAGATATGGTACTCCGACAAGCAAATAACAAGTATGTATTAAGGTTAATAAGTTAAGGTGGAGAAGTTGTTGAAGTTAAAGTTGGGAAACAGATAACTCGATGAAGGAAGATACTAAACTCAGTTTTTTTGGAACATAGTTGAATGTTTTAATCGCAGTAATGGTAAATAGTAAATTAGCGTATTAAATGTTCGACTAGTGTAATGCGAAACCTATTCTTTACGGTTTGTACAATTTTACCTACATTAAATTAGTTACAAACAATTTTAAATCTTTGTTTATATTTCCAAAATTTTGAAATTATAAACAATAATTAAATTCGAAAATTGCGTTTATTGGAAAAAAACCAGTTTTCAAACAATGTGAATGTTCTAAGTCTAAGAAGGAGTATTCATCAATTTATGCCGCATTATTAAAACAATAAAATAAAAAACCATGTTAACAAGAAGATCTTGACAGGATTACACGCCTATAACAAATTAGTATTCAAATCTTTTTGATAATCTTTAAAACAAAACCGTACCTAATATATTCAAATGACATTACTATTGATTGCATGAAAAGAAACCAAATAATAATAAAGACGTTCTAACCAAAGGATAAAATTTTTTCCATAAGATTATCTCATATTTGTTCCGTATATTAGCAATCTCTTTGTCGAAAAGAAAATTTAAATTTATATTAAAAGTATACAACAAAAAATTAATTAAATTGTGCAATTTTACAGTCTAAAGTCATTCAACCTTCAATTTTAAAGTTAAGACTCTTGATGATGCCGCACTGTATAAGAAAACCGAATTGAAATGAAATCTTAAATTTCTATTATTTAAAAATAAAATTTAATTAAAATTATTTTGTTATTCAAATTTTACATTAAGGATTGTAGAAGTGCAAAATATTTTTGGCAATTTTATCCACAAATCATCATTCTATTCCAAATAATAGCTGACTTATTAACCAAAAAAAAAATACTGAAATATTATATAAGAAAGAAAAAAAGGTGAAAAACAGAACCAAATTTTTTTTTACTTTTTGCATTCTTTAATTTCTTTCTGACCTTAATGTTTACTTTTAAGACGATTATGATAATCCTTAAGGTTATTATCAAAATTTTGAAAAATTCTTCTTAAACCAAAAACCAAATTATTTTAACCAAAAAAAAAATTATGTGCCCGGTAGTTGTCCAAATTATTTTTGTTATTTCTTGGTTTTCATATTCTTTCCCTGAATAAACTTTAGTACATGTAATCCTCAGAGGTAAATCCTATATATAAATATAATGGATAAAAAATTATAAAAGAAAACATCTTCTAATTACTTGCCCGCCTCTTTTAAATAAAATTTGAATTTATTTTTGATGAGCTTCAGTAAAAAATAAAAATGAGAAGACAAATATTCACAATTTACTTATTTACTTATTTTCCAGGGTTGCCTTAATAATGGAAATATTTTACGTAAAAAAAATATTAAATTAATATTATTGTTGCTTAAAAACACAATTGACTAGAATTCGAGACTAGGACATTTCGCGTATATCTCTATTTATATTAAATTAAATTAATTATTTTATTCGGTTAATTTCTTTACTAACCTATTAATTAGCATGTTAAGACCTAGTAGCATATTTTCCTCAATCGAATTTCAAAAATTAATTGCATTTATCAACTGTTGGTAAAAATGGGTAAAAATAATTGAGTGACACTGAGGTAAAATGAGAATTTGCTCTGTAAGACATAAACTTTATCAGGAAAGAAGAATAAGAAGCTTATAACAAAGAAAATCGTAGATCGTGTCACTTTAATCAATAATTTTAAACACCAGAACAACTACTCATTCCTACGATTTATTCCAACATTGAAAACGTAATTCTTTACATGCGAATCAAATTTATTAAAATGTTCAATTTATAAGTTTTTTCATCATTAAAATAAAGTAGTTTGGCAATACCGTTTATATTATAATTTTAATTGATCAAGTCTAACTATTTCTGCTGTTATTGCGATTTTGTAATGGAACTGATTTGAGATCTTCAAATTACTGTCGTTTGACATTTTTTTCCTTTGTAAAATTTTTTGTCCGTATTTTTCATGTGGTATTTTGGTTGAAATTTAGTCGGGCATAGTAAAACGAAAAAAAAAACAAAAGGAATTATAAAAAAAAATATGTGTGGTCAAAAGTGTGGTCGCTAGCTACTCAATACAATGACCAGCTTATGCTCGTGTTTTCGGAATGCGCAAAAGCAGAAAAAAAGTATATATACATATACATATATGAATGTAGGTTCTTGTTATTTTTATTACCAATTTTCACATGTTTTGATATTTTTTTAAAATATTTATTATTATGATTGGCAACTAAAGTCCACAATTACTCATTTATACTCAACACCAATTTATTTTATAGAAATGCAAAACGAAACGGAAATCGGAAATCATTTTTATTAAAAAAATGCCACAAATAAATCGGAACTGGAGGAGGCGTGAAATTCTATATTCTAAGGTGATTTACATATTTTTAATAACAAAAGCATGCTTTTTATGCTTTTTTTTAGCAAAAAATTTATTTACAAATTTTAATATTATTTTCAAAATTTGTTTGCAAACAAATCCTATTGTTATTTTGCCTTTAAATGAAAAATAAATGTTTTGGGATTTACAAAAGAAATTATAGGAATTCTTTTATTCAAAATTTTGTTTCTCAATATTTAAAATTTACTGAAACTATAACTAAATGATGAACACTCTATCGTATTCTTATATTATGTCAAAATGCATTGTTAATATTAAAATGTAGGAGGAATTTAAAAATAATGTCTTTAAAAAAAGAATATAAACAAAAATTTTCTAAAATTTTCTTTTTATCCTCCTGTTGTTTAATAGTAAATAGTAGATATATTTAAATTTCCAAACAGGAAATGAAAAACGAAAACATATTGGCCTATATTAAATCTTTCTCACGCTGTTGTCCTTAAAGAATTTTGTTTAATCAATATTTTATGAAAAAATAAAAATTATTTCTAGTTCAACGTTCGTAATAAATTTTAATTATCATATTGTTTATGGTAGGAAAATTTTGCGTATCGTAAAATATCTGTTCTCATACGGTTAACGAACATATGCAAAACTTAAATTTGCCTAGTTTGTTATGAAACTTGGCACGTATTTTTGCAGCACATTGTTATTTTTATGAAGAAGATTATTAGGAAATAAATACAGGTATATCCTAATACATGTAATTCACATAATTATGGGAATTTCTTCAAATCTTTTTTTTTTATTTTAAAATTACTAACCAACAATACATCCGTCCGCACAACAACAATGTCACGATATTCAACATTAAATTAATTGATTACTTAATTATGCTCAAATTATATTTAATTTTGAAATTGTTATTTAGCATATAATATCATCTAAAAATACTCAATGAAATTCATATGTATTATGAATAACAATCAAATATATGGTAAATTCTTAAAAAATATTAATTATAACAATTTTCAATATTTTTTTTTGTTAAAACAATTTTATTTTAAGGGTTGTATTTGTTGTCATTAAATTTTGTATTAAAATAAAAACATTTATATAGAGGGTAACAAGGATACTATAAAGTATAATTTTATAACGCCAATAAAATATAATTAAAAATTTATTTAAAGGGTCTCTTTAGTTAATTACTTATGACAGAATATACGGTGCTATACATATTTGATATAAATAAAAAAGTTTTACAAGTCATCGAAAATTGCAGTGTTTTAGTTTTTTTGTTGATCACTATTAATTATTATGCGAGGGGTAAATTTCGCTTTTCTTATTTACGTTTTATTACACACGCAATAGGTACAATAAAATATTTTCAAAAAATATCAAAAATTTCGGCAAGAGGAATAAAGAATACTTAAATCTAATTTACTATTACCCTATTGCATACAAACTAAAACAGTCTACTGAAGTTACATATTTCTACGAGCTACAAGGAATACACAGTAATTTGTTACAAATAAACAAATTATTCATTCTTTTAGGTTATACCGCTCTAAAACCTTTATTGTCATTATGTGAATTTCAAGGGAAAAAAGCACCTGATTTTAACAATTTTCCATAAATTTACAATTTATTAAGATAGTTTCATTTATAACTACTATAAAGTGATAATTTTAATAGTCAAGTGTTAATATGAGAAAAACTGTTATATGAAAATAATTAAAACGTTGATAAATTTGAGAGCAATTAAGCAATTGTGTTTAGAAATAGTATTGTTTAGAGTATATTAGTTAAAATTTTAAGAATTATCAAATGATTTAAAAAAAAATTGCTAAAATTTTTAAATTTTAAACTGTGAAACATCTTTAAAATACAGGTGCTATATATTAAAAACTAAAAGTTAGAATTGAGAACAAGATTAATTTGTAGTGCATTAACAAAATTTTTAAATCATAATTTGTAGTTAACCTTCAACATAGTCTGTCTATTCATTTCTTCCTTTTTGCTAAGCAATTTATTTTCTAGCTTCCTGTTATGCCACTTATTTAGATCCTACTCTCGCATTATTTTCAGGGTTCTGGCATTCTATGCCTTGAAAGCGCAAATGGCGGCCATGTACATTTTCGAATCTACATCTAAATTACTATTACTCGTCAACGGAGACTTTTGAATTATATGAAAGATATGGTTTTGAATCAGAAAATTTTACAGATAAGTCTTTGCATAATTTTTTACAAAAACTTGTATTTTAGTAATTGTTACCTTTGTAAGAACTACACCACAGTTGTAAGCCGTTCGTGTTTTGTAGGATATGTTGTGCTTCATGTTCTTTCATTCTCATTAATCTCCCTAATAAATAATATTACGGCAATAATTGAATTTGATCCTAGATCTTAGTGATCAGATTTTATTTCCTCATTTTTGCACGCCAGATATTCCAGCTTTATCCATCTTGTGCGGCTGAATATTTATCCAGTAAAAGCCTTTTGCGTAAGATAGTTCTCCATTTTTAAGCACTTCATACGCACGATATTTCATAAAAAAAATTTTCAAAGTTCAAGAATTGTTTAAGATAGAAAGATATCTTTGCTGGACTAACTATTTTGTTGTTAATCTTAGGATAAATGGCTGATAAATACTTCAAGGGGTAGCTCCCAGTTCGACTGTCTCTAGTTAGATATATTTGTTGTTCATCTCTTTTATTAGTTTCAGAAACTGAATTGATGAATTGACGGTAGCGATAACTTTTCCGGTAGGTTTATTGTATCAGCTACTCTAAATCCTTGCATTTTAATATTCCAATGTTACTTTTAAAATTTTCCTAAAATAATATAACAATGTTATTAAACTTATATATTTCATATAATTTCAAAAGTTTACACTGTATTATACAAAGAACCTAAGGTTAGTATTGACCTTTAAAACTCAATTAAATTTTATTTAATTATTCAGTTTTTCAAATGTACATGCGAAAGCAATAAAACTGATTGCTTCTTAAACCATCAACACCAAATGAATTATTATATCAGCACTGTTAAATCCATTTTAAACAGACTACATCACTCTTCTCGTCATAATTTTATCATTTTAATGGCTTCTTTCCAAAAAAAAACAATCATTTCATTTTATACTTTCTACGTGAGAACAATTAAAAATTCAAGAATATTATTTCGTCAAATCCAAGAAATTATATAAATCAACATACCCAAAAATTTATGTGGTTTTGCGCATGAAAAATAAAATAAAATCTTGAAAATAAAGCTCAAAGCTATTTACTATAACATAAATCAGAATTGCTTCTGTGCGGCAATTATAAGAAAATTTTTGTAAATATCCTTTAGCAGCACACTTTCCTGGTTATATATTAAAAATCCCCAAAATACAAAAATTAAATATTTTAATTTCGAAAAAGTCATGAGAAGTCTTTAAAAAATAAAAATCCCAATGATATCGAAATAATTTAATGCCATTCATTTCTTAACACAGCTTAAATTGTTGCTGCAAAATAATTTAATTACTAGCTTCTTAAAAATTATAAAAATATCCCAGGATCATCAAACGCTATACATAAACGTACATAAGTCTGTATACATAATATGCTGAAATAAAATATCGCGCATTAAAGGATTGAAGATTAAGTTTGTTTTAAGTCAATCTTAATTAAAAATGCTAAGAGAAGAATAAAAAGAAAAAATTATTTCTTAATGATTTGGTGCACAGTAAAAGAATTATTTTGTTAACGAAAATTCAAAAGAAGTTAAAATTTTCAAGGATTTAAATAACTCCAGGCGACTAGCAATTCATTAAATAAAAAATTTTTGGGAACTTCAAATAATTAAAAAGGAAGACGTTATTTTTGAGAATATTATGTTTAAATTTTCATTGAAAAGTCGGACATTTTATTATTTTCTTAAATTAAAAATATTTTACTGAAAAAAAGAATATATTTTTTTCGGCTTACCTCTTATATTCTTTTGAAAATCTTTAAAAGGAAGCACGTTAATATTGGTACAACAATAAAGAGCAACGATAATCATTAACAACCGTTACCCAAATCGATCATTTAGAAAAATATAGTCAATCAAACAAGAATGTAAAAAAGAATTAGAGTGTTTTTTAGGATTATCCAACAAAGCTAGAAACATTAGAGATTAGAAACAAAATCTTATCGGACATTAAAACTAAATTTTCAGAAGCAAGAAACTAACATAAGATTATAACTTAAAAACTCAAAAAAAAAAAAACCTATCAGTCCGGTGTTCTTTTCTTATAAAAAGCTTAAAAGAATAGTTGAACACACAGCAGCAAACACTAATGCCAATATTTCGCAATTAAAAAATGTTTAGAGCCAATAACAAGATAAATTTTTTAAGTCATTAATGAAGTTATTTTAGGTTTAAGACCAGATTTAGAACTTGCTGTAATAATTCGAGGCTTATATTAATGTTACTTTTTCATTTTTTAATAAATTTCATGAAAAGGATCAAACTTTCAAATAAAAATTTTTGAATCATAGCCCTTATATACTATGCCAGTGTCCAATAAGAGAAAAAATTAGGATTAATCATAAATAAAATATAATGAAAACAATATCTACTGTTTTTACCTGTGTTAAGTAGGTACACAACTTTAAAACTAATGATATAGATAGCTTTTCATTTAATTTAAGCAAATTCCATTAGTTTCAGCTCTAACATGTTTCATAAAAAAATTCTAGAATAATTAAGTAAATGATTAAATTAAATCTCAATAAAAAAATATTAATACAGCATATATTCTCCTTCATAGGTACATGTGAGAGTATTGCTTACGTGAATTCATTTGGAAACAATTGAAATAAAACCACCACATTTTTTTCTTTTCCCAGGAGTTCGATTGGAAATCTTCACAATTAAAAAAGTTCCAAGCCAAATTGTAGATTTAGAAGTATTTAGCCAAATTGTAGTTGTTAGTTTTAGAAGTTGTAATTTATTTTTTTTTGTTTGCTTGCACATTCGGAATTGCTAGGATAAAAATAACGAACATTTCTAACTTTATGAAATTTTGTATGATTAAATCAAAATCGTTCTTCGGAAATATTAAATTTCTGTACATTTATCAAATTATTATTAGAATAATTGAAATTCTTGAATTGAAGTTATTTCTTTATCAATAACGAATTAATCTATAAATAAAGTATCAATAGTATCATCCTATTGTGTTTTCAAATTCAAAAATATGGAATAAAAAAACATGATTGGTTAAGATGTCAACTTTGTAGGTGAATTCTTAGTTCGACGTCTGTACTTAACTTATTGTTAAATATTCACCGAAGATCTTTAAGATTCTGTATCCAACACTCTCTTGTATTGTGTTTTACTTGTGTACTTGTCTTGATCACAGCATGATATGAACAATTACTTAATAAAAAATCTTGACCCGTATTAATTTTGTTTTGAAATTCTTTTGATATATTTTATTATTTTTTAATATTAAGTTTTTTCCCTGTTTTTTCATTTACAAAAGATTCGCTTATTCGTTAAGTTATTGGGTACCATGTCAAAGAAAAAAGTAATATACCCATATGATCTCATCTCTTTTGTAATGAATAAAAACATTGCAGGTTTAATGCGATTGGGTCAGCAGAAAATTTTATGATAACAAAATACAATCAATTTAAAATACTATAAAAGTTGAAATTGTATTTCCTTGCTTTAATTAAGGGTTACCAGAATGCTTTAATAGGGAAAATAATAATTTAAGTTTGAATCGTCTATATAAATTTAGAAACGCATTTATTGTTGATCGATCATCAATAGGAATGTTTAATTTTCAACAAGAGGAAATAATATGAAATTCATTTATAAAGCTGCCTAAGTTCTAATAAGTATTTCAATCGAGTTCAAGAACTTAAAAATTAATCTGGAAATAATTCAGTTAATATTTTAATATTAATAACTTAATGTTTTACCTCATTATTAATCTTCTTATCAATTTTGATTAACCAGTCAGCCACACCAGATATCTTTATGATTTTACTTTGATCATGTTAGATTTGAATATTGTTCTATCTTCATTTCGTTTTTAAGCACTAAATGCTTAACGGATGTGTTATCGTCGTCATGAGCTTGTTCTGTTTACCACTTTTTGTTTTACACATAGGAATGAAGGCATTTTTTATTGATTCATGCTTGCCAAATCATCTTTGACGGCGATTATTCAGAAGGGTTTTCAGCTATATTCACTATTTAATGCAACGTGATCTGAAAGTATGATTGAAGTAGGTAAAATACAACTTGCCAAATATTTTAATCACTGAAATATCTTTCAAGCGGGTGCAGAAAAAGAGCAAACACTTTATATGAGTTTGTTGGAAACCTTTGTAACACTAATAATCCTTATATCTTTTCTTCTGTGGAAATGAGTTCACGTAAAAAGCTCCTATCTGAATTAACGAATACATATTTTATTTAAAAATAATATTAAATCCAAGGTTTTTCATCAATGTTTTTGTTATTTCTTTGTTTTTTTATGGTGTCCGATCTCGTATTAAACGAAGCGTTTTGCGAACATTTTGTTTTCCCGTTGTTTTATTATTATTCCTTTTGTATTTTCTTTTTTTTTGGTTTTTATATCTGTCCTGTGGGTGAGAAATGAAATATCAATAATTGATATACCCATACGAGCTCTTTTTTTTAATATTTTTTTTATGTGTTTTATTATTGTTTTTTAATTTCATTGTTTAGTATTTAAAAAGAAATTTACGTTTCCCTTTATTGTACTTTGAATTATGGCTTTTGTTAACTGTGAATTGATGGAACGTTTTCCTATAACAACAAAATTCATAAGAAATGGATTTTTTTTCTTTAACAATAAGATTAAAAAAAAAGAATTTCTTTCTTGCCTCTTAATCGACATATTATCGAAAAAATTAATAACTTAATTATTTCACCTTAAATTGATTTTATTTTAAATTTTCAAAATTTTTTCAAAAAAAAAATACGAAATCCTTTGATTCCAAAATTTTGAATTAAAACTTAAAAAATTTTTGCCACCACATAAAGCTACCAAAAATGCCTTTTGTTCTTCATAAGACATAAGGTGGTCATGTTAAATTTTAAATGTGAAGATAATATAATTGAATTTTTATTACAGTTTATTCACAACTCAAAATCAATTTTCATTTAATTGATTTTTGGTTATCCATAACCCACAATTTTTATATGATTTGAATAATTTTTAATTTTCCAAACAGAAAGTAATTATAACGATTAACATTACAAGGCCGATTTTAAGAAATTTTAAATTTTCTCATACCTTTTAAATACTTGCACAATTTATGCACCTTATAAGCGAACAGAAAAATTTAACTTACATGGTTTATAATCTCATCAAAAAAAATATTATTATTAAGTAGTCTTGGTCGAAATTGTTATTTACCTAACTTTAAGTTTTATATAATATAATATACATAATGTAATATATATTATATGATGTTTCACTATAATGTGCATACAGTTTAACTGTAATTTTGAAGTCGCAGATCAAATGTTTTATACAATGACCTAGTTATCTTTTGCTATATTAATTTCTAGTATAGTTTCAATTTTTATTATTGAAACACAAAAAAATGCAAGTTAATGGATAGTTCCACTATATACAACAATAATAATCATTATAAATTTCACTTATATACTAATATCAAAAAATTGAAAATTTAAAAAAAAAATTTTTGCTTCTGAAATATAAAATAATCAACTTCTAGAATCTAGATCATAATGTGTGTTTTTAAGATTTCATTCTGTTACTCTTCCTATACTTATATAAAATAAAAGCATCTATATAGTAATAAATAAAACTAAATATAAGTCGACAGTGCCTTTAGCAAAGGAAGTTGGCTGTAATTGTAAATTAATCATTCCATCAATAATATTTACCTAAAATAAAACAAAAACAAAAAAAATGGAAATTAAAAAAAAATGGACAAAATAGCACAGCAAAAACCACTTAAAAAATGAGATATGCGGGAGATTTTCAAAGCTAAATAATCCACAATCCGATGCTGTCCGTAATACAATTTTTTTTTGTAAAATATAATAACGCTTTTGTGATACGCTGTGGGATAAATCATTCAATATTTTTCTGTTTTAATAAAAAACGAAACGTATCCTGTCTTCTCTTTTTTTACTGATAATCATATATAATAATCATGTTCTGATAGTGAGATGATCAAAATAATAATGAAAGAAAAAGAAAAAAAACTCATAAATTTTTCTTCCCATGACAGATATAATAACAAAGTATATAATATAAAACTATTCAAGTACTTTTCTGTACATACATTATCGGGAGAAAGGAGAACAAAAGTTGTTTGAAACGAATGGCAAGCAATATGTACAAGGAATGGCAAGCAATATGTATATACATGGAATATAAAGGAAAAAGGTATTAAGAAACAAAACAATAAAGAGTGATTGTCTATAATGCATGATAACCGCTTCTAGCACCTATCAATAATGTTTTTATATATACCATTAACAAATTTTGGATAAAAGAATGTTTGCACTATTTTTTAATCGAATCTCCAATATAATTTCCCAGTAAGTACAAGAATTCAAACTTGAATTAAAAACCCAAACTTACAATCAATTGTAAATGATAAATTTTGATAAGATGAATCATAAATGAAATTTAATTTTTTTTCAAGAGTTTCTTATTCAATGAAGCCGCATGAAACAGAATTTTAGTTTTCTTTTACAAAATTGACGTTTAAATTTTATGATTTGAAAAAAATTTTAAATAAAAATCTCAAATGGAAATTTTAAAAAGTTTTTAGCAAATAAATCTAGAATCTCTTTTGAATCTATAAATCTTGAATTGAACTTTATCTTTAGATTCAATTCCGCGTAGCTTCCGAAAACAAAGAATTATTAAAAATTTTAAAAATATGAAATTCTTATATACCTTATTCAGTTCTACCAAATTGTGGAACTGAAAATCGGAGTGACGTGGGCTAAACCTAATTTCATTGGGAATTCAAAAATTGACTAAGTTTTAAAAGATCTGTAAAATCTTTTATGCCCAACCTGTAATTGATACTTTGAATGTCTGGCATAAAATTAAGAGAATTTATAATGTCAGAAAACATATTTAATTAATTCAGCAGCAAATACTTACAATAACAATTTAATTTATATTTATTTCAAATTGGCACTGATTTTTAATGAACAGCTCAAATCTGTATGACTAAATCTGAATACGGCAACAAATTGGCACAAATTCATATAGAATATAAACTTTGAAAGATCAACAAATTAGTATTCGTCGTTTTATTGTAACAGTAAAAAACCAAACATTTTACAGGAATATAAATAAACACATGCATATCCGAAATTTTACGTCCCTACAGCTACCTGCTTTTTTTATGTGTATTATGAATAATTTTCCATTCAGTTAACTCTTTTCTTATTATAAAAAATCCTAGATTAATCTTTTGAAGGCACTCATTTTTGGAATCAAAAACATTTCTAGTAGCAAAAACGAATAATTTTCGTTTTTTGTTTTTATTTTTGACTTGTTATGGTCTATGCTTTGAAAGACTACTGTTTGCATTCCCATTGTTCGGTTAATATTTCAATGCAAGGTACTTGAAATTACAATGGAATCTAAGCTGATATTGATAAATAAAACTGTAAAGGATTAAAGACATATTATAAAGGATATTTTTTTTGCTTTTCTCAATAAAAGAATTCTATATAAAAAATTTTGATTTAATCGACAGCCAGTTTGATGTACACTATGAGAAATAAAAAATAATAAAATTCAAATTTTTAAAATGTTTGTCTTTTAAATTATCTAAATTGAAATCATTTTGGCGTAAACTAAAAATATCCCAAAAAATTTTTTGTATATTTCTATCAATGGAAATTCATAATCAAGATATGATTGAAGTGTTTCTAAAAAAAAATCTAGTACAATGAACGATTCTATTGGATTCTCAATAAATTTTTCTGTGAGTTAGTTTCGGTGCACGTTTGGAAATTTAAAAGGAAAGCGATCTATTAAATCAAACAGATAAGAAGTAAACATAACACCAAGCTATGCCATAGTATGTGACGACACTTAAAGAACTATTCTGAGCTATTTTAAAGAATCTGATAGCAGAAAATATTCATAAAAACTTTCTACTCCGGATTCGGCTCTAACCAGAGATCTCTCGCTTTTTAGGAAAACACTCGCTTAAAGAAACTTCTAAGCATGGTTTATCAATTCATCTTACTCGTCTATTCTACAGTTGGATGAATAAACTATCTTTCTTCACCTATTTTAAAATTTCATTATATAAAAATATATTGATTCATACATTCATTTTCTTACTTTCGTAAATATTGGTAACCAATTAATTTTACGGCGATCGTTATCCGTTTAAAGAAATATTTTGAACTCTCATTTTTATAATATGTGCTTTTTTTAAACATCCAATAATTCACTCATAAAATCAATCTATTATTCCATAACCATAACGCACAGAGTTTAACTATCTTTATGCCAATTTAACTTTTTATTACTTATCCCCATCAATAAATATGAATAAAATTAAATAAATTTTTATTAAAATATCATTTAACGTTTTACGACATGTTAACAATATTTGTGATAATAAATGATTTTCTCTCACTCTTGTTCCTAACGTTAAACTTGGAATCGAATATCTCTTTATGATTATATATGTATGTAGATAATTTCATTACCTTTTGCTCTGGAATTTTAATATATAACCTTATTATTTCAATAAAAAAAACTTTTTATAAAAGAACATTAAAATTTAATTAAAATTGCAAGAGAATGGTGAAAACCTATATTGAATCCGACTGCATGTTACGCTTAAACTGTTGTATACTATAAAATGGAGAACTTATTATCACTTCAAATTTTTCCTTAATCAAAAGATACGTCTAATATAATCTTATATAGTCTTAACTAAATTTTTTATTTCAGTACAAAAAAAAAGAGGTTTAAATCACGACTTCGTAGAATTCACGATGAATTGTAAGCGGACGTTCCAAACATTTATATCAAAAGCAATTAAAATAGTAAAATTATATGTTATATAATCACATAGCAATTATTGACCGTTTTTCGAATTGTAATGACAGTAGGCCAGAAAAGAAATATTTACTTTTTTTTTGCATTGATGAATGATCGCGTAAAGTTGAAAGATTGAATTGATGGAAACTGAAAAATGAAAAGAAAATAAAACAAAATTATGTTTTGAACTTTATATGATTGAAATTATTTTAGCGGGAATGGGAGAACATTACGGTATCACTAAAGAATGAATTTTATAGGTACTTTTACAATATAAAATTATATTGCCATAACGAAAACATAGTACAAAAGAAGGTAAGTAAAAAAAACTTTTGGTTGATAGTAGTCATGTAATTTATTTAATGGATAACCGCTATCTTAATTAATTTATGATTCTTAAAGCAACTTTGTCTCAAAAAGAATTTTTACAACGATTAAACTTTGAACTAGAATTGATTTATCGGACAATAATTTTTCCGAAATTAATTTTATCGAATAGATTTTCATATTTTTATCTTTATATTTTAAAAAATGTTACGATTTGTTTCGTTATATCCGATTCTCATTTGAACAGGTTCCACTTAAATAGGTTTGTAAAAAATTAAAGCATTTGAAATTATTTCGATGTAGGTCTTCGAAGTGAAAGTAACTGGAATCAATTTGGATATAATGTTACCCGTAAACCTAAGCAGCAAGCGCTAGCAGCTAGACATATTAACTTCCAAATAGATATAGTTAAAGTAATATTCAGGAAAAAAAACCATAGTTTAAATTTTCACAAATTTATATCCCTCTGGATATAAATCTAGAATACGATTGAAAAAATTTGCGAAGTTATTTTAAACACGCAAATATTTTTTCTTTATGTGGCATTGCATATAAATTAGCATTTCTATTTATGTGACAGGGACGCGGCATATAAGTTGAAGTTTGAATTTTTAAATAAAAATAGAATTCGAAAATTTATATTGAACCTATTTTCAACAAGGAATGATTCCTTTTAATTGTTTCTACATAGTTTGTATTTTATATTTTTTAAATGGTGTATAACCATTTTGTTGATAAGTGTATTCTCATAAAAAATCGAGATAATTTTATAATTTTATATGCTGATTCAAAAGTTTTTCTTTCAAATTTATCATTAAACTTATTACATACATGCTTTTTTTTTTTGAAATCGTAAATGATAAAATTGTTATATTATATAAAACAAAATTGGGGTTTATAAAACGAAATTGAAAAAATCTCTTCAAAATTGCATTTGATAATAAAGAAATTTGTTATTTAGCAATGTTATAAATCAACAAATTTTATATTACACACGCACAAATCTTTTATATATATACACATATATAGGAAATTCAATTTTATCAAAATAAATTTTATTGATTTATAGCATTTTAGAGAGTTATATAAGATTATTACAGAGAAAATTTCTTTATCATCTGTAATTAATACAATGTGGGCATAATACCTTGTTAATTATATATGAAAAAGTTTAAGAATAAGTCATTTGAAATTTCATTTTTTAAGATTTTTGTTCATTTTTTTCATTCTTGGAATTCTCTATTCGCAACACAAATTTAAAATTCAGAAAAGCCATATTTTTGAAAATATGGGCTTTTAAATTTTTAGAGCTTAGAAATTGTAACAGAATATCAAAACTCTTTTACAACATTACATGCACACAAAATAAAACATACACACAAAATAGTATACCAGAATGTTATACCTTAAAATTTTACATATAAAGATTAATTTCTCACGATAAACAGGAATCTTAAATCGGAAATCTTAGTATTTATATTAAATTCAAATTGATATTTTTCAATTCCCCATGAAATTGAACTTTCCTTTTCAAAATCTGTATTTCATCTAAAAAAGAAATCAACTTCTTAAATATACACATTTTATATACAACATACATACTTAACTATTTATACATAATGATTTCCAATATCAATTTCTTGAATAATATCTACATGTAGTGTAAATTTGCAATTTTAAGCGGAAGCAAGATATGCAAAATATTTTAGTAAAAACCAAATTCAAAATATATTTAAACGGTATCATTACTATGTCCATTTGTTTCAACAAAAATATTAACTTTATTCAAATTTCAAAAATTCTTTTGAAATTCCGCCTAAAGGTAAAAATCGATCAATTTCTTGACTAGTTTATGTTCAGATCAAATTGACACCTCACAGATCATTTCAATTTTTTTGATTTCAGTACGATGAAAGATTTCTTATTCTTCTTCTTCTTCTTTAAAAGTTAGTTTACTTATTGCTGCGCATTTTTCTTCATTCCTTTATTCCGTATATTCTTTTCATTCTGAAAAAAAAAAATAAGAAAGTTTTATTACAAATGAAAAAAATTTACGCCTTTTTTGATCGACTCATACAAAAGAAAAATATTTTTGCATAAATTTTTTATTTTTTTTTTAGGTTTTCATCTGTACTCGTTCCCTTTTTATTTTACGGGAATGATGCCACTTTGGTAACTATTGTAATGTCATCTTAGTATTTGCAACGAAATAAGTAAGCTATTGCTTTGTATAGTATAACAAAGCTATTTAAATGTATATTATTATGTAAATTTAACGGTTATAGGAATATACAAGTATTATTGTCGTAAAGAAATAAATTTCAGGTTACAAAAGTAAATAAATTCACAAAATTTCAAACATTAAGAACAAAAACAAAAATATCACATGTAGCATGACATAAAAATAGACTGATGACATATTTTTGTTTTGTCATAAATTTTGTTTTTGTTTGTTAGAGAACGCTATAAAAATGTCAACGCCTCAAATCAAAAATTCAATCAATTTTTAAATTTAAAATATTTGAAATTTATTTAAGAAGGCGTTATCCTGGTTACTGGAACTTGCAAAACAAAGAAAACATTCAAGTGAAATTTCCGAAAAACTTACTTAATACTATCTGTATGTAATACTTATTATGTATGCCCATGAATGTACAAACTATGTATGCACAAAATGTTGTGTAGCATAATTACGCATTTGAGCTTTTGTCGGTTTTCAGGTGCTAAAAATAATGTAAAAAAACGCTTTTAATATTAAAAACTGTTACAGTATGTTGACAATTTTTGATTGAAGGTTGACATTAAATTCATTTCCATTGACATTGTAATTTTTATTTTACTTTTTTTTTTTTGAAACATAAATGTCAGAAATAAAAAATTTGTCATATATTATAATGAATAACTGTAAATGTTTTTTATTTTGTTTTTTTCGTTTCCCTCTCTTTTGTAACATATTAATTATTTAATATTTTGCTCAAAATTAATTTAAATTATGACAAAGAAATGCACATTAAATGATGAAGCAGCAATTTTAAAGTCTACAATGTTATAACGAGAAGATTGTTTTTGCATCCTTCGGAAGGGACAAGTTCCAAAATTTTTGTATAAATTAAAAATAATTTTAATTTTTTTGATTACATCATATAGAAATATTAAAATATTGCATGTCAAATCATTAAATGTATATGGATATATGTACGTATGCCTACAAATAATAAAGCGGATAATTACCATAGGTATAAAATTTTTTTGGCATTTAAATAAGGTTCAATTAAGGTTATTTACGATTTTAATAAACTTGTACATAATATAATGGGAGCGGTTCCTTTTTCCATCACATTAAAAAGTGTCAATAATTAATAGTTTGATTTTCATAATTTTGAAAATAAAATTTTTTTATCGTCGCATTTTACATAATAAGCGAAACAAAAAGAATTTTTTTCAATTTTTAATAGCTAATAATTATTTAGACGCCGGTTATTGAATTTCATATGAGGTACAAGTATATTTTAATGAATTTTTTATTACTGATAACCTTACGTACACAACTGATAATTTGACATTAATATCGAAAATATTTTAATATTATAAAATATTTTATAATAATACTTAATAATTTAGTTATTGAATATCATGTTTTTCAGTTAATTTATTGTGTATAATTTTAATAATGCTGTCAACTTCAAACCAGAAAAAGTTCCAGCAAAAGCAAAATTCTATACAAAATTGAAAAATGTATACTTAATATTTACAGAACTTAATTGATTCGAAAGCAGAAATTCTTTACGGCAAGGTATATATAGCAGTAAATTATGTAGTTTTAAAATAAACACATGTTATTTCAATATAACACTAATGATATACACATTGGTGCATACATATTTACAAATACATATAAAAATTTAATCGATTTTATAAAGCGTCCTTGTGTTCAATTTTTAAAAGGTTAAAAGTAAATTGGCCTTTTTTTTTGTTAAATATTCAATTTTCTTAACAATAAATGTAATTTTAACCGCAAGATGGCAATATTCCTAAGTTTTTAATTATATTTGATAGATGACGCATGTCAATTATATGACATAACAACAATTTCAAGGATCATTAAAATTCTTTCTAAAATTTTATGGTTACAATGTTGATATATATAGCTAAAAACTTGTTTATTTTAAAATGTAAAAAGAAACGTTTCGCCTGCAAAATGAAGAAACTTCACGCATACTTTGTAAAATTTAACCCCTTTAACCATTTTCTTTATTAAAGATTTGATTTCTAAAAATATCATACCACTTTTATTTATTGTAATAATCGATAATTATAAGAAAAAAATTGTAAAATTTTCAAGTATGCACTTTAAAAGGATCATTTTATCCTTTTTACTAGGATCAATTATTTTTTTATCGTTCTTTTACTTATTTATATCGTGAGGATCATGCAATTTTCCATAATTCTGAATAATGTATAGTTGTCCACTTTACTAAAGAATTCTACCTGAAATTTTAGTAAAAAGGACCAAATATAATTCTTTCAATGTTGAAATATATGTAAGTGTGTAAATAATATGCACGTGCATATAAGTCGCCCTTTAACAGTATAAACTTTCTGTAAATGCGTTCACTTACAGAGAGGTAACAAATTTTAAGCCGATTAAAAAAAATACTTAAAATAAATTCTCTAAGAAAAACAATGGATCCTAAACTTTATTGCTAAGTGATACTTTTATTGCTACTTGCCATCTAGCCGATCAAGCTTCATCTGGATGTAGTCTTTAATATGTCATAATTGAATTTAAAATTACATTCCATCGGAAAAGTTTAATCCCCAGTTTAAGAATGAGCAAAGTGCTAAAAGGAACGAAAAGATTAACAAATCTTTAAGAAATCTTAAACAATTTCTATGGTAATTTCTCAAAGCGAATATACATGTAACGAAACAACTTTTTAAGTTTAAACTAACAAAGTTACTCATATGAACTTTTGAAACATTCTGTATATTTGAATTGATTAAAAAACAAACTATTCATTAAAAGAAGAAACCGACAAAGAAAATAAAGTGAAACAAATCTAATGCGAACGAAAGTAGTGTTCCCTTTAATATTAAAGAAGAAAAAAAAACAATAAATTGAACCATATCCACCTTCGATACTACACTTTCTCATCAGTAATGGTCAAACCTTAAATAAATCCCAAAATTTCCAAATCATTTCAATATACATACTTTTTTGTAAAATATGTAATGCAAAAAAAAGTTAGCAGATTCTTTAAGTAAAAGTATGTAGCTATGCAGGGTGTACGATTCGACACTCGATTGCTTTCTCAAAACAGTGAGAAGAAAAAAAATAAAATTATAAACAGTTTTTACTTTTATCGTCCTCGGGTATAATTAGATTTTCACCCCTGGTATTAAGTGAAAACTACAACAACAGTTTCTGCTGTTGCTGTAACAGAAATTACTAGAAAAATTCCTTAAAAATTTTGATTTTGAACTTATCCTCGGCTTTTTATATGTATGTCATCACATATTTTCAGAGTCAGAGAAAAAATATAGAAAAACAAATGCTTCAACAAGTCGACTGATTTTGATCCACTTTATCATTTTTCTTTCAGAATATTAACGCGTCTCGTACACCTTGTATAATGCATATTATAAAAAGTTCTATTTCAGGTCAGAACAATGGTTTATGTGAATATATTCACATTTACAAAATAATCCTTACGATCTTTACTGATTTGGTGATAAAGCATAGCTTTAAACAGAAGAGAAGAACACGCTTATTATTTATGC
Organism: Condylostylus longicornis; assembly: GCF_029603195.1. Taxonomy (NCBI): domain Eukaryota; kingdom Metazoa; phylum Arthropoda; class Insecta; order Diptera; family Dolichopodidae; genus Condylostylus; species Condylostylus longicornis. Next base: position 13,425,665 of record NW_026577982.1, read on the forward strand.
ACATTTTATAATAATCGAATCATTTATTATCTAAAGCAAATTATTTATTTGAATTTCTACGTATATAAACACTTTCTATATCTATCAGTCATCAGACATCCGAGCAAAAGCAACCGAAATAATTTGTACAAAATTCAGATTTCTATATATGTACATAATATGATTGTGCAATGTAAGAACGAACCGATTACGATAATGGATGAAGGAAAGCAATCAGGGGAAAAAAAGATGAGAATACACTTTGCGTAACCCGCAGGCAAATTCGTGACGCAAATTTATTACCTTTATTCTATATTTTTGTGCATAATATTGCGCATATGCGTAGGTTAATAAACGTCTTGTCTTCAACGTTATTGCTATATTTATATACTTGTACCGGTATCCTATCGATTAGGAAAAAAAATAAACAAATTGGTTAAACAAAAAGGGAAAAAAATTCGAAAGTCCGAATTAATCTTTTGTGTCGTGTAATTTTATATTCTTTTTTGTTCTTTATGGTTACGGTTTAATCGACGGTAGAATTATCCCATAAAACACCAAATAATTTTGTGTAAATATTATGCATATTGCTCCATAATATTTTAAAGAATCCTTTCTGGCAATTTGCTGCGCATTTGAACATTATCTTTTCTTTCTTCTTGTTCTTTATTGTTTTTCTAAAGCAGCATATTCAAATTTTAATAAAGAAGAATAAGAACATCAAAAAGTTCAGGTTTACATTCATAACTATAAGATATCAAAGAAAAATTTAAAATTTTGAAGTTGGATATCAATTAGAAACATTGAAACTTTAATTTATTTCTGTTGTAGATAGCAAACACCTAAAACAAGCAATGATAATATGCTAATTGGACACGTGTATCCCGCAAATACACAGTTGGATTGAAAATTTAACGTCTTGCACCTACATCTAAGCCTTTATTTCATCCCACTGTCTATTATATAGCATTTAAATGAAAATTTAATAAAAATTTAAGAAAATATTGCAAGTCTTCAAAAGATATCTTCTACAAATTTTACGATACTTTCGTAAACTGGTGACTCAAGCAAAAATATATTGAAATCCTTTGTTTATTACAAACGAAAACCAAAAAATCGAATGTAACCTTTTATTGCCGTTGGGTTTAACTCTATTGCTAAAATCTTATCAATGAATTTAAAAAAAAATTCTTTCTAAAATGAAAAATTGGTAACAAATAACCATAGGGGCATATTGCACTCTGTAAATTTTTCTTTTTTTCCATTTTATTTCAAAAAATATAAACAATTCAGTAAATTGCTTATATTTTTTGCCAAATAGTGCCACAATAATCACAATTTGCAACAAATAAAATTCTCATTCATATAAAATTCAAGATGTAGTGTGTGTGAATTTGTGTGCCAAGAATGGAAGGGAAAAATTAGCATAAATTTTTTACATTATTTTGTAAAAATTACATTTTAAGGAACTTTTTTCCACGTTTTAAATTCAAAAGTACTTCTGTTCTGAAAGTAAAACAATGCTTTCAAAAATTTATTTTTAAATTTTTCATACATTTATTTAAAAAGAAAAATGCATAAATTGAAATTTATTGAGAAGTAATTGAAAATATGGTGCAAATAATAGTGTTATTTTATTGTTAAAAATCTTAATAATTTGAAATGAAAATCGATTTGAACTTATAACACGTTCTTCAGTAATTGCCTCACTTATATTTTTGCAATATAAATCTTTCTATTGTTTAAATCTTATATTATTATATTTGAACGAAGTCTGAGAAAAACCGCAAACTCAAAATAAATCCGTGTTCTTGGAATTAGAATAAAGAATAAATAAAGAGTAAATATAGATTATATATTTCAACTGCACGGTCAACGTATAATGTACGTGTGCTTAGCTCATAAATACAATAAAGTTTCTTAATAAGAAGGAAAGTCTTATTTAACTGTATACTGCACTAATTTTAATATTATTTCCGTTTTAAACATAAGATCTAATATTAGATTAAGGTTTAGTTTAAGCATAGTAAATAATAATGCAATCAACAAGCAGTCTACTGGAATAACGTTAAGATTACCATATTAAAATGAATGAACTTATGACAGTTATTAATTAAACACGAAAATATTATCACACAACTTGACTATAATACAATGTTGAAAAATTGTAATTAAATTGATATGTTCTTATTTTTGGAAAGGCAAATATTATATGATTTTTGTGTGCGTCCTGCATTTTCTTTCATTAATTCAGAAAATTTCTTTATCATTAAACAACCAATATATTTGCAAAATTTGCTTAATACCCTATATTTTATTGTTTGTAAAATTTTTATTTATAAACAAATTTTAAAGATATGCAGTGGCACAAATTATATGAGTCCGAAAATAACTTAATTTTACAAAAAAATTAAAAAATAATTAAACTTTATTGCTGTTTTTACTTTATAATTGCCTGCACTTAAATTCGCAAAATAATTGTACGACATTTGTAAAACGAAATATAAAAATATGGAGACTATTTTTATGAGAATCAATAATTTTATTGAGTTCTGTCTGATCCTTTGCCATTATTTCCTTTAATAAAAGCAATTTCTTACTATAAGTTAACTTGAACTGGCTTTGTCCTATTGAAAAGATTAAATTAAAGTTGATATTCATTAAAAATTAATTATGGCATAGATTGTAATTTGCGGAGTACAAAATACCGTTTGTTGAATTTATCTGCATATCTTCTATATAGAATTAAAAAATCCGATCTCAAGGTGTTTTAAAATAAGTTGAGACAAAGTTTTTCACTTAAATAATGAGACCAATCATAATATAATCATTTTGGAAGCGAGGCGACTCTCTTACATTGAAATTCTTTTTAAAATTTTACTGTATAACAACAAATGTTATTTGTGTATAATTTTCGATTTTTTTATTGATTGTATAACAGTCAATTTTTTTAATTATATTACCACTCAAAATCATGAATTATACTAACGGTCCAGCCCATTTCTCTCCTTTTTTGTCTTTTATAATATTTTGTCTCTGATTTTAAGTTGTGTCTCTGTCCTTTAAATCATAATATTAAAACAAAATTCAAATATACTAAAAGAATTGGAAAGGGATCAAATTTATATATAAAAAACAAAGTTACCTGAATATTTTTATTAAGAAAGGAACAAAAATGATCTATATTTCACACTAATTGATAGTTTTGGATCGATTGGGAATTCATTATTATAAAAGTAAAATATCCTTCTTCCTGTTTCAAGCAATGTTTCAAATTTATAATGTACGGTTATCTTTAAAGACCCATATAATCTATAAGATTTTAAAGAAATGAATAATGATTAAAAAAGAAAGAAATTTGAAAAAATTATTTAAATGAACAGTGGTTTGGAACATTTTCATGAATTTTGTATAAACAACAAACAGAATATCCAATTATTGCTAATAATTATAAAATACCATAAATATCAAATACATTTAATACCAAAACTATGAAATAAACGAAAATATTACACTCACACTTTCACAATTATGTACTATGATACTAAACAGTGCTACAGCACAAGATTACTGTTTCACCATTAAATTTTAAACTCATATGAGCTATCGCGTTTAAGACAAAAATAACTCTCAAAACTAACGATAAATTTGTATTTGTTTAAAATAGCCGTACATTTAATAACTATATTAAGATTGAAAAAATAAGTCCCCACAAGCCTAATTTTTTTGAATTTCAAAAATAGTATTCTACAGGCTAATATAGCTACTCATTTTTATTGCTTTGAAGAGCTTAAAGTCTAATAAGCTGCAAAATTTTAAATTATCATTTCAACTTTCGATCTTGAAGGAAGTAGAATTTTTTCAAATAAGGGAGGTACATTTAACAAGATGAAAATATTTTCTGCAAGATGATTTAGAAATAGTTTCGGAAAAACAAAATACTAGATATAGTCGGTTTTAAGTCAACCACAATTATTTACTATTGCTGACTAAAGAACTAAGATTAAATCGTGTTGCACACCTGTTTTATTTTATAAAATAAAATAAAAAAAAATTTTTGTCAAAAATGAAAAATTATTGAAAACCTTACAATTATTCGTATGTAGATATTTTTTTTTTTTTTGAATAATTAATGAATAAATAGGTGAATTTTTTAAAAAAAATATAAGCGGGTGTGTTTTTAATTATTTAAGGAACCGGAATTATTATTGAAATTTCTATTTTATTAAAAATCATAAATTATTACAAGCATTAAATTCATTGATTTTATCTGAACTCATAAATTATAAAATTTAAAAACTTTCCATATAAAATTAAAATATTGAATAATAACACAATGAATAAATTACGATAATGGTGTCCTATTAACTTTCCATTTCTGATGTTTATGCATTCTTCTCCTCTGTTTTTTTTTTATCCTCTGAATAATTAAATTTAATGTCATAATTTTTTATATATAATATTTTTGCATTAGCTTCAATGCTAAAGTACTTTTTATCATACAGTATTTTGATTCCATTTCTCGATATTATTTATACCAATGTCATAATTTTTTTTATGCTATATATACCAGAAATCGTAACTTAATTTTTTGTTTCTTTATAATAATATGGTGAACGTCTCCTGTTGATTTGATGTTTTCATGTACAGTTATTGATATTTAATCGTACAGTATAGAAAATTTAAAAGAAAGATTTAGAATGTAAAAAGTTGAGAATTATGTAAACTAAAGTCAGAACAAAGTTTTTCAATAAAGATAAAGGATAATTGATAAAAGTAAAATAATATTCTTCCTTGCTTTTATAATCCTAACAGGTTCGCGGACGCTAAAAATTTCAGAGAGCTAACAAGCTCTAAATAAATTAAATTGAAGAAGTTCGAATTTCATTTCTGGAGAAATGAAATTTCTGGAGTGTCCGGAAAAGGAGTTTTCAAGCTGATTTCTTATAAAGAAATCTCGTACGAAAATATCTATGTTACTTCAAGACCTTTGTAACGTCATACCAGAACCCTTTTTGGAAGGAGCTTCGCAGAACATTTTTTTAAAACCTTTAAGACCTTTGTTAAAGAAGCTATAACTAAAAAATCCTATAGTTTTGAGTGTTAAATTTTCGCAGTTTATTTTGTGAAACCCTAATGCTTTAAATTAATAACTATCTTAGCAAGTTTTTTAATCCTTTTCTTTTTAATAAAGATATCATAAGCAATTTTTATTAAGTAAATTAAAATGGGAAACAAAATAATATGTATATACAAAAGTATAAAGACAACTCAGCAGTAGTAATAATTAAAGTAAATTATGATTTCTATTTAGAAGTTAAATGTGACACTACCAGATTCTTGAATACAAAAAATTTAAATACTCTTTATACACATAAACACATTCAAACATAATGTGTATAATCCGAAATGGAACCAGTTCGCGTTCCAACTTAAAATGTTTTACTAAAACAAAAAATAAATTAATATTGTATATGAAAAAAATAATAAGAAATAAAGAAGAAAGAGTGGAAATTTTTAAATTTGAAAAATTATATAATAAAGTTAATTTTATGGTCTGTATTAATTTAGAGGTTTAAAAAAAAGAGTTTTACTTATACTTTGAATGTAAGAATTTGTAATTTTTATTGAAAACATAAAGTAAAGTGAAGATCGATATTGAAAAATGTTGAAAAAATTGTGATATCATAATGTAACCGGTTTAAATTAATGAAGACACTCAGTATTAAATTAGATTATTATTTTAGTAAGTATAAGTACTCGAATTTCATATATACAGAGAAAAATATTGAGTATGCAATTTTTGTTTTAAAAAAAATTAATTTAAAGAATATTATTTAAAATGAAAATAAATAAAATATTCAATTTTTTCCTTTTGTGTTTTAGGAAGAAGCCTTGTTTCCCATAATTAAGAGGGTTTTGTATAATTAAAACGGATTTCGATTATTGTATAATCAATGGGTAATAATTGATACATCATTAATCTTGAATATAACAGAAATATTTTGTGCAGAATGGAAAACGCATAACAACAATATTATTATTATCAGAAATTCATAAGTTTTAAAAATTTTCATTTCAGTTAGAAGTTTTAAAATGGTTATAATCTCCAATATTCTTGGTGTCTTGGATAATCTTAATACATTTAGATTTAGTTGTAATTATTTCCGTTCAAAACTGATTGAGAATGAAGTTAATTAATGCTGTAAGTAAGGACAAACATCTTTATATATCAACTTCAACTTACTTGTCAATTGAAAATTGTATTGTTGAATAGTAAAAGGCAGTATAGAACATCTCTCACAACAAACAAATAGTATTAAATTCTTAATATATAACAAATGGTTTTCCATCAGTATAACCTTAAATAATCTAAACGTTTCAAGTCTCATGATTTCCGTTCCACATTTACAGATCCAACATCTTAAAACATACAAGATTACAACTTTGTAATAAATCTAAAATAAGGTGCAACAAATTAAACAAAAAGCGAACCGCAATAAAATCACCCATTATAATTAAGAATTAAAATTTTTCATAGTTGAAAAAAAAGAAAGCAAAAATAATTAAGTCCGATAATTTTTAATTAATTTCTGCCCCCCATTAAATTAGCAATCCAATAAACTAAAATTTTAAAAACTTCATATGTGTATGCTATGTGTGTGGGATATAAAATTGCAATTTTCTACATTGAAATAGTTTATAGCTCTCAATTTTCTCAATAGCTCTTCTAATCTACATTAGAAGAGCTATTGAGAAAATTGGATAATAATCCAGTTCATATAATACTTTAGATTATAATCAAACAGCGCCAGCATAAAATTTAATATCATTATTATAATGACATTAACATGATTCCCACATCAAATTTTTAAATCACCATTCAGTGAGCATTCATTTCAAACGAACACATAATCATATTACATACGAAGTGAGCAAAAACTTTTTTAAAATTTATTTTCCTTTATTTCTTACCTATAACTTTTGATCCCAAAAATACCAAAATGAATCAAAAAAAAGAAAAATTCCTGTTATATGTAAATTTAGAAGCCAATTAAATTTGATAGCATAATACGATCGCCCCTAGGAGATTCCCATTTCATATATACACAATTCATGTTTTTTGTATGCATTTCATATACTTGATCCTATTAACATACGTACATTCATTTTAATTTAATGTTATAATATGAAACAAGTTATACGAAAATGATATTCGACTACCTTTACATACTATGTATATGCAAGTATGCTAAAATGTCATCAATTTTAATGATTCCAATTTCTCAAAATTGCCATTTTTAGTAATCAAATAAACGAGGATTATGAAGATCCTCACAAAATAGTTGTTAAATTCAAAATCCCGCACAATAAATACAATATTTCAATAAGTATGTTTGTTTGTACACATCTTATATGCTTGTACAGAGATACAGAACTCCTTTCATCTTTGTTAAAATGTCATTTAAGTAACAACAGCAAATATTATGTGAAGAAATCATTTCAAACCTTTATATATTGAAATCTCTTAATCAATAAAGATGAACCGTGATTATGCACACATAAGATTATCAGAAACGAAAAGGTAAATTTAAGATTATGATTGTCTTTAATTTAAATATCAAACCTATCATATTTTTTGATGAATAAAAAAAAAATAATAATAATGTATAATATTGTCAAGTAAAATTGTTTACGAGATCATTTAGTAAAAATAATCAAAAGAATATTTTTCCGCAATCTCGGTAAACATTTTAATTTATATGAAAAAAAAAAGAAGTGTTTCTGTAATAGTATTCGACAGGAATGGCTAATTTTAACTACATTTCAATTAACGCTTGAGAAATTTTTTCAAATAATCTTCCAAGAAATAAGGCTATCATTTTAAAAAACGTAGGAAAACAAAATTATAGTAATAGATGTAAAAAATTATAGTAGGAAAACTATCTCGCGCAAATCGCCACTGTACGCTATCACTCAAAATCAAATTTTGGGTAGGTGTTGTAAATCACTTATCTAAATCCTTGGTATTAAATTTCTATACCTTATCACGAACCGCCGCGTTTACTAGTCCTTATTTGGATATCCTTGGTCAACTCGGAATCATGCTGACAATGTCGCTTGTAAGTTGCGATCAAAGTGGTAACGTTCCTTCAAAATATTGCCAACAGGTCTTTTGACTTCTTAAGACCGAATTTCGACTAAATCTTCTTTTCCACCTAACAAATCAATACTCCACTTTCGTAAGTTCACGGCAAAGCCGTATCTAAGCAACGCATCTACCCGTTCATTTCTCATTTATAATATCTTCTTGCACATATTCTCGATTATTTTTTTTTTAAATTGCAAGTTTTAAAGCGTCTATTCCAAAAACATTAATTTAAAAAACTTTTCCTGTGAAAAATGAAAATTAAGTGATTTGCTATCATTTGCCGCTATTGAATCATTTTAAATTGTTCAAAATTATTTTGTATACTTAATGTAACGATTGTTACATCTAGAAAACTAAGTCCCACACATAACTTCATGCTTTGATTTTTATATTCTTGCTACCGTCAACCATATACCCTTAACATAATACAAGATACATGTGTTATACGTTCGTACGTAGGCACTAGAACTATGGATATTAAACGAATATTCCAAATTATTTTTTTCATATTTCTTTTCGAGCTCATTTGCGATGGTTATAAAATCTCATAACAACTCTGTTATGATTTTTTATGATTTCAATATTTTTCAAATAAAAACAAAAAAAAGCAATTTTTGTGATCATCTCTTTAATATAGTGAATAAAATTGTCATTATAAGTTCAATTTATGCATCCGCGAATATCCTCGAATTGTTTTACTACTCGTATAATTTTTTGATTAAGCCGTTTTCTTGCTCTTTATTTGCGCTTTTTTCTTTTTTTACGTTTCATATTATAATATTTTTTTTTGCAGAGTTAAGTATGTCGCGGCAAAATACTACATATATCAGAGAAAGACAACATAAATATCAGAAGTACTGACTTGTAAAATATTGGTAATCAGAGGAAGCATAACCTATGGAACTACTGATTTTAATTCGACCACTTAAAATTTTGAATCGAGCTAGTAACTCATTTTTCCGTTCACTAATCTTATTGTTGCTGCTTAAAATATTTTTTAAATTTACTTTCGGTGGTTATAATAAGCCGCGAACTGAAATTCATTTTATTCAAGGAAAGACAAAATTCAATTTATAAATATTGAAAATTGACAATTTTTGTATACAGCGAAACTGTTAAATATAATTTTAATATTCCTTAAAAACACCATTTCGTATTGAGATACTACTAGCCCAGCTTGCAAAATATTTGTGTGAGAACACCTACAACTTTTGAATTTACTACATTGATTTATATCAATTGATTTTATAATCAATAATCTTTTATGATTCTCCGACATATTTTGGTTAGTACTGAATTGCATGGTTAAGGTCCCGATGAACTTCTGAGAGTGTGGCAATTGAAAATCGAGGCATGCAATATGTCATTTCTTCGTTCATCCAAACATGTAACTGGAAACTGGATCCCTACGTATACCAATTGCAAAATGTTCTTTGTAACAGTGTAATCTTTTAGTAATGGTTAATCATTAATAGTAATCATTAATAATCCCTTAGAAATGTAGTTTATTATTGGATAATATATCTGAACTATTTCTGCAATTTTAACTAAGTTTACTTTTTCTAAAAACCATGAAAAAAGTTAAACCCGGCAGGGCAACTGCGTAACACTGAGCAAATAATGGAAATATTTTGTCCGTATTTATTTATTGTGATGGTAGGACTCGTACGGGCTCCGACGATATATTTATTCATGCACTTTAAAATTTATACATTTTCAATCTTATACAATTATAATCGACTCAATGTACGTACATTAATAAATTTTTAAATAATGCAATCGCATAAATATAAAATCTTTCATTAACTTGAGGATTCGGCAAAAATACAGTACAAACACAGAAATTTTTTTTATTATAATTTTGGATTAACTGAAAAAGATTACACTAGTGTTCAAGCATTTACAAAATTATACTTTTATTCAAAATATTGATTATTCCGGAAATTTCGGGATCGTTAAAGTATAAAATTAAGCAAAAAATATTTAATTGAGCCATTTTGTGATTTAATAGCATTGGAAACAAACATAAAACCAAAAACCAAATAAATGTTAAAAGACAAATGTTTTAAAAAATTATTAAATTTGTGAATGGAGATTGGAGTTTCATTATGATTGAAAGATTAAATGAATAATAAATAGTTTTTTGTTTTGAATTAAATGGCGGATTCATAGACCGTTCATGTTAATGAATTTTTTTGAATATTTTATAATCTAATATTTAAAATTTATTATTAAGAGAGTAATTAAGATTAATTGTTAAGAGAGTAGAGAATATCAATAGAGTAGATAAAAAGCCGATATATGATGACAGAAAATTTATTTACCTACCTATTATCGAAGACATCAACAACACGATCAAGTCGACAAGAATGATTTTTGCAGAATTGTACCGGCCTAAAAGCAATCACATTTATACTTGAATGCTAAATTCAAACTGTCAACTCGTGCGGCGCATCTTTTCATTTATATCTGCTTTCAACCGAAACATTGCTAGCAAATAAAAACAAAACCAATTCAGGCTTTTAAGAAAAAATCTTCAAAGTATTCTGGCCAAGAACAAAAAACGGATCACCAATCAGGAACCAGTGATAAAGCATAATAAAAAATGAAAATTTGTATATTAACACTGCAAATTGCAACCTACAAAGTAGCTTATAGCGAAATACTTTAAATAAAAAAGAAAAAAGTAACAAGTAAAGAGTTTAGGGTATAGCCTAAATATCTCTATAATTCTATATAGAACAGAGAATGTTGTATAGGCTTGGTCCAGGCTGTTTGCTCTAAAGAGAAAAAAGAGCGGGAAAAAAGGAAGGTTTAATTTCTGCCGTTTGAAATCCCACTTATCTTTAACAGTAATGAGACAGTTTTTCTAAAGAAAATTCTCGGCTCTATTTCACAACTTTTCAGTCCATTATATTGATAATGTTTTTAAACTTAGTTCCTGCATTTATATTTGAAACCGAAAGTTTCTAAAGTAAACTTCACTTTCATGTATACCCGTGGTATACGTGGTGTATATGCATGTATATGAGAATTAAAATTATTTGCCCAAGGTCACAAAAATTAACTTTCGATTTTATTCAATTAAGTACTTTTTTTTTTTTTGCTTCGTATTTTAATATATCAGTTTTATTAAATGAGAGTTAAAATATTTCTACAATATCTTCTCTATAAACATACCTATATATGTATACCTGTATTTACATGTATATATATTTGAATGCGCGGTTTTGACCTATAAAACTTTTGATAAAAATTAATGCAGATATGCATGACAATCAACAGAACTTTAAAGAACCACACATGAAAATATAAAAATAAAAAACAAATTATTATATAAAATAAAAAGGAAAAGAAAAAAAAATTCAAGAAAATAAATTGTTAACGCAAGCCAAGCCATCAATCAATTGTTTGCGTACAACATTCAAAAGCGCTTCATCACATTATTTTCGCGAAAACAAAAAAAATGGAAGCAAAAAAGCGCCAAAAAAAATTTAAATCCTGAATTCATCAGATTCAATTTTAATAATTAATAATTGCATAGAATATTGAAAACAAAAAGGGACAAAAATTTTCACTATCATTTTACCAAAAAAAAAAAATAAATTAAGAAAGCCAGAGAAAATATAACATAAAATATTTGGACAAATAAAAATCCTGTTTAAATGTAACAGCTACCATAATAAAGTCAAAAAAAGAAACAACCAAAAATAATTACCAACATGATGGAAAGTTAGTTAAAAAAAAAAAAACAAAAAAAAATATTTAATTATATTGCCAGAGGATAAGACAGTGCAATTTTCGTTATTGTATTGCTAAAAGGTAAAAGCGCGCACTTTTACGCACTCTTCAAACTTTTAATTTTTGTTATGTATAAAAAGTAATAAGGAATAGCAATTGACTACGACACGATAACTTGTGGTGGACACGCGTAACAAATATATTGTAGTAGTCAATTTTCTTTTTTTTTTTGTCAATAAAGGAGTCAAAAACAACAAAAACAATTTTCATATTCGATTATACATAATTTCTTGTACGCTTATTAAAAGTTTATACAAAGTCAAATTTTGAAAAAAAAAAAACAAGTACGCAAGAAGAAAAGGGAGAGCAGCACAACAACAAAAGAAGATAAAAAATTCTTTCTTTTTTTTTGCGATTCTTATCGTTATTATCATGTAATAACTATCGAAGAAAATTATTAAAAGTTACTGTCATTTTTTACCATCATAAATTTAAATTATCAACAACAACAAACACAAAAATAGGGAAAAAAAGAAAAATCCAAAAAAAAATTTAACGAATCAATCGATCAGGTTAACAAAATTTCCATTTTTTTTTCGTTTTTCGTTATTCTTTTCTTGTAAAATTTTATTAATACTGCTTATACATATAGTTTACAATTACATGCGTAATACACCAAGAATAGTTTTTTATAAAACTATAATAGTGACAGGCAGGATGAAAATGATTGAAATTGCTTGGGAGTGTTTTTTTTTACCAATAATTTTCATATTCTCTGCCGCATAACCAGTTTAAAATATTTTCCCGTACATATTTTTTTTTTGGGCTTTATGAGTAAACTATTACTTGTTGTTAGACTATAGTCTAGTATGGTATATGTAATATAATATGTTGTTGCAGTTTGGTATGTTAGTGTTATACTTATTTAATCGATTTCGTAAATTGAAGTACATTTATAGCTTTAAATAAAAGGAAAACACGCAAAATTGCTGGGATTTATAATCGATTAAAAATTCCTAGAACAGCAACTTTTGTTAAAATGGAATAATTTTACAAAATATAGTGCAGTGAAGTCAGATTTGACACTGTTTCACTTCATTGCAAATTTGAATTTTTTATAATTTGTTCTGAATTCTATCAAAATTTGTTTAAAATTTTTTACTTAATTCCGAATTCAAATGAAAATATGAAAACAAAAACAAATTATTTAAAATGAACGAATTAAGAACAGGGTAACAAAAATACAATAGGGTAATTTTTTGAAAACAATCCACTACTTTAAACTTATTTTTTTGAAATTTTATAACTTACTTCTTTCAGAAGTTGCGAGTAAATTTAATCGAAGCTTATTTGGAGTGTATAGGCTGGATGTGTAAATGTAGAATTTCTCAAATCCATGCATGAAAATGAGTTAAATATTAACATTGTTCTTTAAGTTTTAAACGGACACGAAGTTGTTAATATAGAAAAGTCTTCCTCTAGTTTAATAAAATTATTGGTATTTGAACACAACACAAATTTTTAAAAATTTTAAGACCAAATAAAATTTAACTATAAGTTTAAAATTTTTTAAAAAATAAATTCAAAAATAAAAAAAGCGAAGCCAATGAAAGGGTTAATTATACTGGTAAAATATTAAAAAAAGAAAAATCATAAACGTCTGGCTATTTTCAATAAAACGACAGAGGTATGTGATCATTTTGCTCCTTAACTCACAACTACATTTCCAGACAAAAATGGCTGCCTGAATTTTTTTACTTTACTTTACTATTATTATCTCAAAAAATTTCCATATTTAATAACACTGTTTTTGTATCGAAAATTACAAGATTACAGAATATTTCCCTTAGCATTCTTCTGCACAAAAACTAGTTAGTGTGCGTTAAATGTACTCGTTTTGAAGGTTTTTGGTTGGTATCAAACTAGATTTTGTCATATAAAAATTATTTTATTTTTTTGTTGTTTTTATTTTGTCTTTATTAACAACTATAATTATGTTTTTAAATTTTTATTTTGTTGCAAGTTTCTTTTAGATACACCCAAAATAGTACATCCGAAGGTATTGTGATTAAAATATTACAAGAAGCATAAATTTAAGAAATTTTTGAATGCATTAAAATAATTGTTATGAGCTACCAATAATAGACTTTTTAGTGTACATAGCAAATTTTGTTTAAAGCTTATTGTAATTAACCTAACTACAAATTTAACATTATTTCGTTAACAAAATTACATTAACGATTAGAGAAGAAAAGTTTTTTTTTCTTAAAAACTTTATTCATTTGTAAATCAAAGACACGATAACAACATTTTTGCGATACAGTAATATGGTTAATTCCAAAATCAAGAGGAAATGATCGAAATTTCATTATATGCCAAAATCTGGAAAGGCTAAATTATCTACTAGAAAACTTTCTATTGATCAGAATGAATAAAAGTGTTTCAAATTGACTGAAAATATATTGAAAAATTATCTAAATCCATTTCTATGGAATACAGAAAACCACTTCACTTACTACAAACGAGTACATCACATTCAGTTAAGACTTTAAATTTATTTATCATCCTCAAAGTACTTTTAGAAAGAAAAAAATAGCACACGAGTTTTTAATTTATGAGATTTGATTAAAATCATTTTGATTTTCACTACATTAAATGTGTTACATGTGCGTAACACTGACCAATATAAGCAACTTTTAATATTGGAATCACCTATGTAATCGAATAAATATTGTATGAACATAAAAAAATTTAATCAATATTTTAAATTTGTAATCAATAATCGATTTCAGGACGAGTATATTGATAATCGATAACCAAATGGTTACATACGCATATATGAGCTCAATTATTATGTTGCAGTCAATGAATATTAATGTAATTTAATTTTTCTTTTCTCTTTTTTTTAGGTTCATTAATTTTACACGTATAAAATAGAAAGAGAAAAGAGAGCGCAATAAGCACTCAAAAAATTAAGTGCGAGCAGGTAAAGAAAAAAAATGTACAATAAATAAAATGATTGATTATTTTTGATTGTAATGCACAGTGCAGTGATGATTAAAACAATGATCATATAGGTGCTTCAAGCTACGCAAATATGAAAAAAAAAATAAAATTATGATACTAATTATAGGCAGTTTGAATACCGCTGGAAGGATATTTTTTTTATATACATTGTATTTCGTTTTCAATTTGGATGAACAAATCAAGAAAATTTACTTAAAAAAAATCTATTTGATATAAAATTTAAAAGCATGAATAAATGAATTGGTTGCATAATATCTTTATTAAATTTTTAATAAGTACAACAATAATACTTGAATCAACAATCATAAATAATCAGCATCAGAATATCTTCAAGAAATCATGAAAAATTTAAGACCACAAATTAAACTTGCCGTAACCTCAATCATAAATTCAATGGAAATTGTAAAAATATAAATAAAAAAACTATGGATAAGAGAATTTTAAATAACTGCAGTAATTGAACCCGTTACGTATTATTCTAATTCTATTGTTATTATTAATATCACATTTGATTTAAATAAAATAAAATTTACTTATACGTTTCCAAATGCTGTAAATGAAAACAGAAAATTCACAAAATTAGTTGCAAGAGGACAAACAAAACTTCCAATTATCAAGATTGTAAGCCTGCGGAACAACCAAAAAAATTTTATAGACATTTTTCTCCTTTCTAAGCCTCCAAGTCAAATAAAAGAGAAATATTACAATTTTCGAAATAAATTAAATAATTGCAGTTGTAAACTATAAAACTAATTTAATGCACAATTAACATTATCCTTCCTCATTTAAATTAAATTTAAATCCTTAAAAAAAACACCATCATATACAATTAAATTTCAATCAATTTGATAGCAATTTTAATGAGCGAAAGTCTGTCCAGAATAATATTTATTGTGTATCTGCATATAAATTTCCTTTTTTTTTAATTTTTTCCAAATTAACACACTTTTACAACATTCAACATAAATTTGGCTGGTTTTTCTTTTCTGTAAATAATAAAATTTTTCACAAAAAAAAAAATCAAAATCTTTGGATCCGGTTTAATTTCAATTCAATAAAAAAACAAATTTGATTTTTTTGACTTATTAGTGGAAAAAAAATGAATAATTTCATAAGCAAATTGTATTTTAACAAGAAAAAGTAATCTTGTAACAAAAAATTGAGATGCTTTGCATGCATCCCCCTCTTTACATAATAAAACACACGACTGGCCATATTATTTACAATTTTGTTGTCAAACACTATTTCAATCACAGTAAATGACCGTATCATTTTTAAAAGTAAAGTGTCGCGTGCCTTTTTTCCTTCATTTCCAAATTCTTAAAAAAAAAAATTTCAATATTTTTTTATAAAAAGAAGATTTACAATGGTTTTGATTTACTACATGTATGTATGTGTGTATTGAATTTTCAAATGATTGAAAGTTTTATTATTACATGTACATATATAATGGAGAACGACATTTCCCGATCGATTGATAACCATAGTTTTCCTTCTATTCTTCAATTAAAGAACCTCAGCGATCAGTAAAACTGGCATACAAATTGAATAAAGAATTCAAAAAATAAGAGATCTCGTTCTTTCCTCTTATAAAATTTCCGAGAGTTCTTTCTCTAGACTTTTCAAGTGAAAGTCAAGGACAAGTAACCGTTTATAGGCCGGTTTCAAATATTTCTACGATGAATTTATTTTTTTTAAAGAGTCCTGATCTTGAATTATTTGACCGGTGAAACAGCCCAATTTGCATAAATTTGCTGTTTTGCTACCACAACCCCGTGGGTACCAGACCGTCATTAAGCGTACGATTTCAGATGGCCTATGTAATCCATCAGGTTCTTTTGAGGAATCTATTTATTCTATGTGACCTATTAATTCTGGAATCTTCGATTTACTTACTTTTAGTAAGTACTTACTTTTAGTCAAAATCACATACTTTTAGTCAAAATCTGTAACTTAAATTTCATTGTAAAGGAAAATGGAAGTATGCGTTTTACGTAAAAAACGGGAAAATACAAAAATAATTTCTTATAACATAACAAGAAGTACAAATGCGACAAGTAAAAATTAATAAAAATCTTATAATAATTATTGTATCTGAATTACATGATCTCTCTTGTTGAGGTATCCATCATTTCAGATTGTTTACACTGATCGTTCCACTTTTAATAAATTTTAAAAAAATATTCTCTTCTTCTTTCAATTAAACCACCAAAAAAATATTCAAATATCATCAAAATGTGGTTTAATTTCTGATACTTTATTTTACATTTCACAATATTGCCAAGTAGCAATAGTATTGGTCATTTTTTGTGGTTTGATCACTTTTATCATATTATACACAACATAATATATGTACATTCGTATGTGTGTATGCATATGTATAAAGACTAGTGGCAAAAATATTATTGGTTTAAGAATTCCGAGGCTTTTATATTTTTCTTTCAAAAATAAAGAAGAAAATTGCATCAAAAGTGAATAAATGATATGCAGATGCAACGAAGCTTATGTAGGAGATCGTATGACACCCTTTAATGTTAAACTTCATCAGAAAAGGGATGCAATGAATGCATGTAATTGCGTATGCAACGTTAATTGTAATTTGTATATGGTTATCATTGATTTATAAATTTAATAACAAATATGTTTGTATAAATGAATGTTCAAATTATCAAGTTTTGCATACCATAATAATGTAAGTAGTACGTATATATGTATATTTATGTATGATTACGTATGGAGCACAAAAATAAGCACGTGCGTTAATTTTGTTGTACACAGAGCGATAAATTCGCTTTCTTATTTTCACCATTTTATTTTATATGTATGTATGTAAATCTGAATTTTATACTTTTGGTTTTTATGGTTGATATAAAAATATTTTTGTAATTTGAATTATGTTGAGGTAAGGTAAGGTAAGAATTTAATATGAATTGACATGTATGAATGAGGGTTGTTTACTGTATTCAATAATAATTATGGTTATTTGGTAACTGTTACATACATACTATCATTATGTTTTAATAAAAGAGGATTTTAAAAACTTTTAAGGACACCAAGTTTCAATGTCTAAGTGAAAGTTGTTATGGAATTTTTCTAAATATTATTAAAAATATTTGCTGATTCCTACTTCACAATGTATGTTTACTCGGAAATCATTATAAACATTGTATTGATTAATACGCTCAAACATTTATTTAAAAATTGAAAAAACTAAAAACTTGATCAAAAATTTTGAAACTGAATTTTTAATAGTTTGAAAATGAAAGTGAAAATATCTGATAATTTTGTTTTTAGCTTTCTATTATCAGGAATCATTCAAACTATTGAAGAAATTAGAAAAAATGGAATATCATAGGAGTCGGTTTGAAGTCGTTCCTAAATTTGTTTCTTAAATTTACAGCGAAATCATAATTCTTTTTTCAAATCCATAAAGACTTAAGATTAAGATAAAACAACTAATACATATGTAAAATTGAATATTAAACAATGAATTATTTATTTATTTATTTTTTTAATTTTAGACAGAACGTCGGCAAAAATATTCAATTGAAACAGACAATGTGACTAGAAATTCATTTCTTATATGGCGGCAAGAAAATTCCGCAAAATAATTTCATTTTTTCTCTTTTTTTTTTGGTTTTCTTGATTTTACCAATTTTTTTCTTCTCTTTGTTTTCGGTTCATTTTCAAAGATAACACGTTAGCTACCTACAATATTTTGCATAGAATATGTAGAAACAATACTAGACAATAAGACGATTTCGCAATAAATTTTAATTTAAATTATTCGACTTTCTAAAAATTTTACTTAAAATTCATTTTTTTTATTCTTAAAACAGCGTTTCAAGCCGAGATATAATTCTTGGGATAAAAATGCAAGAAAACACCGACTAAATATCCTGCAAAGATATGATTAGTATTTTAAGGTTATTTTAAAAGTAATTCTATTTTCATTAAAGAAAAACAATATGAAATTTTCCTTTTTTTTTTTTTGCGAAAATAATAATGAATTTTTGGCATG
The DNA here is from genome assembly GCF_029603195.1 of Condylostylus longicornis. Classification (NCBI taxonomy): domain Eukaryota; kingdom Metazoa; phylum Arthropoda; class Insecta; order Diptera; family Dolichopodidae; genus Condylostylus; species Condylostylus longicornis. Next base: position 13,444,585 of record NW_026577982.1, read on the forward strand.
TGGTGCACTTGAAAAGAAATAAAAACTGATTTTATATGTATATATTTAAATTTTTACCTGTAAATTTGTAAATTTAGAATAGGTTTGTAGATAGTCTCATATAAAAATAAATTTTTATATAACATACAGAATGCTTTTTATACATACTAGATTCATAATTGTATATCCTTTCTTTAAATATTTATGGTTTTGACTCTGTTTTCACCTTGAAACAGAAAAGACAAAAGCAATGAATAATACAAATTAGTATTGAACTACCTTTAACACCTAAGGATTAAACTATTCATTAGAACAATGACTTCTGCAAAGGATGATTGTTTTGTTTCAAACAAAAAATAAAAATCCGATTTTAAATATGAAATGATCATAAAGAAAAAGGAATTTATATACGTAATCAACTTATTTGCTCTTTATAGTATTTTTGTTTGGAAATGTCCTCATCGGGTTTGTTAGAAACAATGAGATGACATTTAAAAGAAATTGTTTTTTTTTTAGTAAACCAAAAGATTCACGCCTAAAGTCTTTAACGCTTTAACAATAAACAAACAATAAGTAATTTTTAAACTATTGTCCAAAAAAAGAAAACAGGAAAAATTTAAATACCTTTTCTTTATTAAAAATTGTTCCCCTTCTTCTAATAAATTTTTGAATAGAAATTATTTGTGGTACAATATTTCGCCCGAAAAAATGTTGGTAATATGAAAAAAATCAGAAAATCTTTAAATAAGATTTATGAACCGAACAATTGAAATTGAAAAATTTCATGTATTTAATTTTTTTTCTTTTATTTGTAAAATAATAATTTTTTGCACAATATGCCTTCCGCAAGGATATGCGTATACCTTATATAATTAGAAACAAATTTAACACCATATTTAAAATCCATTTAACTTACATATAATCATATAACCTAAATGTTTCCTCCACCCAGCTTGACTACTGAGCAGCGTTTCTATTAAATTTTCCCGCTTTCGAATATTTTTTTTTTCCTAAATCAAATGAATAGAATTATTCTATTAAACATATCGAATTTAAAATACTATAACAATGCAAAATTTATGCATTTTCAGAAAAGAAAAATATTAAACCTTTAGAGGGCGCTTTAACAAAAAAAAAATATTATATTTGATTGCAAAACAAAAATTCTCTTCGGTTTCTAATATTTAATATGATTTTTTTTCTTTTTCTTACAGAAATTTTTATTTAATTATGAAGAAGGGACGCGACTTATGGCACATGCTGGGACTTATAATGTTTACACATCAAACTATTACATAGTTTTTTCTTCTCGTTTATTTCTTGTGAAGATAGAGTGTTCAGTGTAGAAATGTGAATGAAATATAGTGCCAATATTTGGCTATATAATTGATATTCATAAAATTTGGACTGACTTAAGCTTTAAAATTATAATAAAATTCTAAACTAGTTTTTTTACAACATATTTAGGTTTTTACTTTTCCGTCTTAAGCGGAGAAATTTTCGCTCAACTAAACCGAGTAATTTATGAGAGAATGGCACAAAAAAACATATTGACAAGGAAAGCAGCCTTAACCAATTTATGCGATAAAACTAAAAAAAAAGGAAACGAAAAGTTAAGAATTTAAGTGGACAGGGAAGGAGACTAAAACAATTAGAACTCCATTAATTTACGAAGGTTATGCAAGATCTTTATTAAAATTAGAAAAATTAGAGTTCACAAGTTTTACAAATTTCTTAACTAAATAGTACAAGCCTATAAAGAACACCAAATGAAAGCCGAACTTCAAACGAACAGAACGAAATGGAACAATCGTACAGTTTTGCTAAATCGATAAATTGCGAATTTTAATTTGTTGACTTCAACTTCGCCCCTAAAATGTTACAGAATATAAATTTTGGTATTTTCATTATTAAAATTTTCATTTGCATTGATTTTATTCATCAAGCGCTGGTACAACTTGTAACAGTTTCAGATAACATAAAAAATATTTTCAAACAAAAATAAAAGAAAAACAAGAACAGAAACACAAATTTAAAGCAAATAAAAAATTTAAAAATAATAATCAGCAGGTTGAAAATTTAGTTGAGCATCACCTATTGTCATGTGAGCACATACTATATGCTTTTGAATGATTGTGCCAATATTGATCTTATGATTATCGATTTTTTATTTTTCATCTTCTAGAGTCCATTATATAAATTAAAATGATTTTGCATTCTATTGTTCTAAAATTTGACCATTAGCTCAGATAATTTCTATCAAAAATACAGTATTAAAAAAGTAGTACGAGTAGCAGATGTCAGACTTCTGTGGCGTTCTGTTTCTTTATTGTTTTCATTTTGTTAAAGTTTATGTTTTTTTCTTTGAAAACATTGTTAAGCAAATCAAAAAAGATCACCGATAATGCTAACTGATTTCTGATTATTGATCTTTGATTATTAAGTTTTTATATTGAATTTATTCTAAAATAAAGAAGAATTTGCAATTTCAATAGCTTTTGACTGATGCTCTACATTTAAATGATTATTATCGAGCAGGATTATTTGAATTTCCGGTTTAAAAGAAATAAAATAGAAACATTCTAATTTTGCACAATGAGTTAAGAATATTTTCATTTTTAGTTTATGTTAAAACTATAAATCAAAATGTAAATTCCAAATTCAAAGAATTAAAATTTAAAAAGAAGAACATTTCAGCAACAAATGTTTGATTTATTATGACAAATTTATGAATATGTAAACGTGCCTTTATTTGACTTCTTAATTTGGCAGAATATTGGATTTTCAGGAAAAATTAAATAGAACAAATTTAATTTAATTAAGATAATAAAAAAAGATGTGATTGTGTGTGCAATAACAGAAACTAAGGTTGAGAGCCGTTGCCAAAATGTTTTGATTAAGACATTAATTCAGCTGGCCTAACAAAAAATACAAGGATATCATTATTTTTCGTCTAACCAGTTTATTAAATCAATTTTTGTGTTATTCCATAACGAATTGACACACTTTTTGGCACACGAATCCTTTAATCAATAATCCTGAATTGACTTGATATAATACACCTGTTAAAATTAAAGGAAAATTAAAATAAAAAAAAAATCCTTAAATTTTCATATTCAACATAACGACGACCAGCGTGTATTCCCAGTTTAATAATTATATTTCTTTTTCTTTCTTTTGTAATAACCTGATAATTTTTTACGGTATCCCATTTTTAAATATATCTTCAATAATAAAGCACTCTTATTTAATATTCTTCTTTGAGAGTTCTCTTTTCCAAAAACAGGAATTGTTTAATATTATCTCATCTCTTGGCATAAATGAAAAAATATGAACAGCGGTTTGTGTTTACAATCCTATTGGACGTCATTTATTATTCTTTGAATAATAATTGATGTCTTATATATATTCAACAGGTTCGCCGTGCCGTCAACATCAATCGACATTAAAACGATATAATAATCAAATCACATAAAACTTTCTTTTATATTTCTGTCATAATTAAGTTGGTTTTTTTATTAAAGTTATCTCAGCATAGAGATTATTCACAGTTAAGTCGCGATATTAACTGTGTTTGTGGAAAAAGTAATACAAATGATGTCAAGCAACTCTAAAGTGTTAAATAATGTGAGTCAATATAACACCCGTAAGTGCCTCAATTTATTTATGAGTAGGTCTAACTGCCTTAATGGATATTTAACAGTAATTGCTGCAAAAAGTGTTCAAACTATGTAAAAATGTTTCCTATTTTAATGTGCAAGGTCTTATTGTTGATTAATACCGCAAAATTCTTCCTCAATGTTAACGACTATAACAGTGGATGGAGTTCATTTTGCTTGATTACTTGTGTGACATTAAAATATAGAGCATCAAAAACAAAAAAATAAATTATATGGGTCATATCACAACGGGCCAAACCCGAAACGTATCTCAAAGGACAGACCCAAAGGCAAAAGGTTGATTAGATGGCCGAATTAAATATAATATAATATATTGTTAAAGTTGGGGGTGAGGATTTAGACGTTAAAAAGGTCACCTACAAAGTGTGAACCACTCTTTAGACTGAAATGGGATTAGAGTTGCTACATTATCCCAACTATAATTTTTTCAAAATTTTTTTGACGTAGATGACAACAGTTTTTACAATTTTGCTTCGAGCTTATTAGAATTTTGCTTCGAATTTATTAGAACGTATTCTTCCCCGTATTAAAATTCATATGTTTTTTATTTTATATTTTAATTTCTGTGTAAGAACTTGTAATTGATAATTTAGTCAAAATGCGCGAAAAACTCTTTAATTTTATGTTTTCTTTTTTACTTTAATTTTTGATTTATTTGCGGGAATATTCATTACTGCTGTGAATAAAACGTTGAGATAATCATTAATCCAAATTCAGAAAAATAAGAAGTAAACCGCAAAAATTTACTTTACATCAGCAATATTATAATTTTGTGGTGAAAAAAGGGATTGTTAAAAGCAAAACTAAAAAAAAAAAAAGAAAAATTTGGAAGTTCTTGTAAGTAATTTAAAATGATGTATGCGATTATTTGACGTTATTTATATTTTGCATTACGTCATGTCTATACTAAAATTTGTGAAAGCTCTAGAAATTTATATTTGCATGAAGATTTTGAAGAACTACCAAATAGATTTACAAATGTTACGTAACATCTATATTTATTGAACGTTGTACTATCCCTGTTAATATTGCTTAAATCATACATATGTATCAAACATGTTCGAAAGTTCAAGCAACAATAAATTTAATTTTCAATTCTATTCTAAAAAAATATTAAAAAATGAAACTTCTCCATGTGATTTGAAGTATCTTTTTCTGTCTATCTCAATTATAATTTTTTTCTGCACCATGATAGTGGCGTGAGAGTTGTTTGTAATATATGCATCAAAAGATTTATTGAAAAAAAAAAACTTTTGAATAAAAAATGAAAAGCTCATATTAATATTTAAACATTTTCAATGGCGCCCCATTTAACGAAAAATTAACACGCAAGATTTAAACATGAAACTGATTTAAGATTTTGAATCAGTGTGAAATTCACTTTTACTTCACAGGTTTTCGGACACTTTTACTTAAATAAGAATTTGGACGCAACTCTTTAAAGAACTTTTATGATAATGTTTGTTAGCATTTATGCCATACAACTTATATTATGTCATTCTAAATGACGTGACTTGTGCAAATTCAAATTTTTTAAAAATTAAAGTTATAAACGAAATATTTTTTTTTTTTTTTTCAAATTAACCCCTATATGTCGGCATAACTCTTGGAACTCAATAGGAAATATATTGAATTCTAGATATACATATATTGTAATGAATCTATTACCCATAAAATGAATTTACAACCCATTAATTTGAACTATAATAGTTTCAAAATAAAATTTAATTCAAGTGTGTATTTAAATATTTAAATTAGACTGATCTTATTGGATATTAGTAGAGTGCAAGGTAACTTAATTGTTAAGCCATTATTTTAGTAATGCTTGTATTAATATGTTTTAAAACAAATTTTTATAATTTTCATAAGCTATTTTTTATTTTAAATGTATTATCAAAGTCTGTCAATCGCCTCTCAAGTAGTTAATTTTAAGAATGTCTTTAATGCTACATAGCCCAAGTGAATTTTTATCTAAAAAATACCAAAAAAATATTTACAATTTAAATTATTAATTTAATTAATTCAATAACTTTAATGTAAATATTTTGGGTATATTCAGTTGAAAATAAATTTTCACTTTTTTAGCATTCAATTTTTTAATGAATTCACAAATGCTAAAACATCTAGATTACATTTGTATCTCGATAAGAAAAAGATTCGTGTTAAAAATCCTATAAAAATGAAAATTAATTTTTTTTTTCTCTCATAACACTTTTTATAATGTTTATTTAACTGTTTCACAGGATCTTTTTTGATGAAATTTTTTAAATACGAATGCATAAGATTTTGAAAAAAAAAATATTCTTGAAGACTCCCAACCTTTGTTCATCAATTTCCATCATTTATGCAGATTGTTTTTTTTCTATCCCTTACATAAGTTGTCAAATTGCATGCAACAGAAATTGTCATAAACAAAATATGTATTTAAAAACATGAGAAAATAATGAATAAAAAAAAAAATTAAAAATAAAAATCAAAAATAAAAACTTGAATAAAATTTGCATTTAAAATTTTTTTTGTAATATTCTTCGATTATTCAATTAAATGTTATTACTCTTATAGAACAAATAATATACGTGCGTGTGTATACGCACGTACTTACGTGCTGCGAAATCGAAGTGAAAATGTTCAATTTTTCTTTTACTTTAATTTCTTCTTTTAGTGAATTTTTTTATTAGAACGCGTTCATATTTTCATTATTTTCATAATTTTCATATAATAATTATCATATAAGAAATTAATTAATAAAAAATTTAAATTATAAATGTATTTAATGAAAAAAAACTGATTTACATTTAAAATTGATACAGAATTAATGTGGAAAAGAACACTAATTCAAAGTACATACTAAGGATCGCCAAAGGCAGACGAAAAAAAACATGTTTTCTTCATTGTACGTTTACAACAAACAATTACATCAGATGACACTTGCAATTTAAAATAAACAGTGGTTGAAGTGTAATTATTAGACCACTATTATTATGTTCAATCTTTTTTCTTTAATAAAAGACTATACATGTTAGAAAATTTAATTAATTAAATTAAAATTTGAAATATTTTTATAAAAATTGTTCACGTACTAACACTAGCATTAAATTTGAACACATTCAATGCGTTCAATTTAACGGCATATAACATTTTCAACATTTAACACTCTATCTAGATGTATAGCACTCCCTATCTGGTTAGCTTAAAGAAAATTCAACTCAATTACCTAACCTTATTTAATTGAAAAACTTTGGTCAAGTCTAAAAATACCGCGACCAATAAGACATTGTCGTTTGTTTTAAAAATATTTAGATTTTGTATTTCGTACAAATTTCGTTATACCCAAATGAAAATATGATAAGTCAATCAATATTTACATGGTAACATTTAAAAATTTTAATTTTGATTGTCAATTAGTTTTCTTTTATTACATCTTTACATATTCATTTTATAAATCATTTCATATTATTTACGTTATCATTCCTTACGTAAACAATATTGTAGGCAAAAGGGGGAAAAAAATATTTAATAATTTTTAAGGTAGCGTTTTAAAAGTCAGTCTTCAAATAAATATATAAGAAAAAAACAAAAGTTTTACAATTTGACATATATTCAACACCAGTTAGCTCCACAAATTCATTACCTGCCCACTAATTATGTCAAAATGTTCAACATTTTAGTTTTTGCCCACATATATACAACTTCGTTTTTGCTAAATGACAACATAAGAAAACCACAAACGCAAGTTTTTTTTTTCCTCATCTTTTTCATAATTTTTAACTTTAATTTCTCATCTTATAGTACAGCCAAGTTTTACATGTTTTGTTGCTTCTTTTTTTTTGGAATCTCTGGATAAAGCGATTTTTTCACTTCGTTGTTGTGTGCTAATCAAGACTGAACGTCATAATATTGATCCCATTTTAATCCTATATCATTATTTTGTTGCATTGTATATAGTAAGACAGTTTCAGTCATCATCATCGTCATCATCTTTCAAAGTTGTCTTCAAGTATATATTAAATAAAATTTTTTCATAATTCAAGACAATCATGCAAATATCATAATATAGGGAAATTATATTATGATATTATATATGTATAACATGGGTGTCAAACTGTTATAATGTCTTGTTACAGAGAATATCTGAGCTGTATCTGATATTGACTATATTGTTATTATATAGAACAAAAAATATAATTCGTAGAAGTATTGCAAGTTTGTTAAATTTTGTAGATTAATTCAACAAACATCCTTGAAAACATTTCTTCTATTATGATATTTGATTTCTAAATGAAAGAGTTAATTCTACCTATCCTAAATCTAATAGTTATTAAATCCAACCGATTGGTTTTCAAAACGCGTTTGGTAGCAGCGTCCTATGAACGAATTATAATTTAAAAGAATTACAATGTAATTCTTAAAATCTGAATCGTGCCTTTAATTTTAAAACATGAGTGTTTTTGAATTTTATATTTTAAAAATAATGAGTAAAATTGATAATAATTTAACGTAATTCTAAAAATAAATTAATAATTATATACTTACATACTTTCAAAATGATGGCGATAATAAAAATGTTAAAAACAGTTTCTTCCAAATTCAAAATCAGCAAGAACTCCACTTATATAAAACATATTTTTAGCTACAGGTGTCCAATTTTTAAAAAAATTTATAAGTTATGTTAAATTATTTTAACATGTTTATTTGTGGTAATGACAATAGAATGTCAATTAAGTAATATGAAATGATTATCATCTTTAAATTTAACATCTGAAAAAAAACAAAGAATTTCGTTATTTTTAGTCATTTATTTCTTATTTGAAACGCAATGTCGTCTTAATATTAGAATTAAAAGCAATTGATAACATAATAATTAAATAATACTTCATTTGAACCACAATATTATAGGGTGCTTTTAAATAATATTCCAAAATATTGCAGTAACCTGAAATAATTATGAATCTTTTAAATTTAGATTCGCCAATTAATTTAATTGCGATTTCATTTTGTTAATGAAATATCGAATTTAACATTTCAAACATTTGCAAAAAAAATTAAAAGTTGGGTTGGTATTTATAATAATATAAATAGTGGTCCAGTTCAAGTGTTAAAGCTCTCGGGAAAAAATACTTTAAAAGAGGACGGAGAAAACGAATGTCTAGGTTTGGTTTTGGAGGGTTAAAAAAAACCAGGATAGGAAAAATTCTATCCGACGAATTATAGCTTCGAAGCTGTTGAAGGTAGAGCAAAGTTATGTTCGAAAACTCTTTTGTCAATTGATAACCTAGATGCATGACAGAAGTGCCGTTTTGTAGGTAAAGTGATAATTTATGTGGGCAATTTTTTCGATACCTATAAAAACGAGTGAAGACAAATACAAATAAAAGTTTGAGTCCCAGATAGGCTGAATAACGAATTTTATATCAGCAAGGAACTACTTTAAAACAATATTGTTAACCCTCCACTTGAATTGATAATCCATTTAATGTTCTCGCTATTGCATTACATTTAATTTTTTCCACCTTAATTATTGAATTATAAATAAGTATATCCTACCGATCGATTTCCAAAACGCGTTTCCTCAAAAACAAAAAAAAATAACAAACCCAATAATAAAAATTTTGTACTTATTGGCATGTTAACATTGGTATTTTTTATTATCTTGCGAGAAGTGCAGAAAACACGAATTGTTACAACTTCATTTGCGCATAATCTTTATGTTTCCGAATTTTCGACAATACATTATATACAATAACACAAAAAATTGTGTATTTGAACAAAACAAACAAAAAAAACAAAAGAATTGTGCGTATTTGTGCATGATAGCAAAATGCTTTATGTGAAGCGGTTTTGACTTTTTTTTTGTGTAGTCGCATTTATTTAAGATATTTTACATTTTATGTAAATAATTTTTGAACCTTTGAAAAAAAAAACAATATAAGTAAATCGGAAGACATAAACAATCTCGCTTTTTGACTGTTCCTGATAGCAGGACCTAAAGGAACAAAAAAGAGAACTTACATTTATTTTATAAAAAATTCACACTAAATCGGCAAACAAAATACTTGCCTTTAATCTCTCTATTTTGATAATGCGATTTTTTTTTTTCTTTGCAAACATGCACACATAGGTATTTAATCGCACTTTATTTATTGAGGACGAATAGTTTTTTTAAGTTTAAACTGCAATTACGTAGCCGCGCCAGGCAGTAGCTATATTAGCTTCAAATCCTAAAAAATCAGATAGAATTAAAAGAAGCCGATTTAAGAACTTTATGAAAAAACCGACCGCGGTTTTTGTTTATTTTGCGTCGTGTTAACAATATTTACGAGCATTATTGGTTTTTTTAAGCATGACTTAAATGATAAACAATGTAAGAATAATATTTTCTTTTTAACAAGTCTCAAGTGGTTTAAATTTACATTATAATTTTTGTAGTTGTGAGATTATTATTACAATTTTTTTTGTATTTAAATAATATTTTAATTTTATTTAAAAATAGGGTCAAAAACTTACGATACTTTGTGCTAGTAAAATTTGGCCTTCCATTTTTAATCAATAACTGAGAAATCTACTTGAATTTCAATTCCTGAATAAGGTCAATTATTGTACTAAAGAGATAAAAACCTCTCTGAATTTAATTGAAATTTAAAATATTTTTGCCACGGACAACTTATAAGAGGACAAAAAATGAAAAGTAATCATTCCCCCTAAGTAATGTCTGTGAATTACCAATTTAACGTACTTAAATGCTGTCATATTATACACATAAGTACAAACCTATTGTAGCACGTTTAGTAACATTCACATCCAAATTTATAAATCTAATTTCTTTTAACTGAATTTTAATATGACTTCAAAGTGTTAAAATAATTATACTAAACGACAAAAATATCATATATAAAGAAATATCATTTTACAAGAGTGTTTTCGATGGTAAAAAACATCTTCATTTTGTACTTCAAATTTACCTTTTATAATCAATCCATATATGGATTTACCACATATACAGTATAAATACGAGCACGATGCCAAACAAGACCTAATGGTTTTTTCGTCTTTTTTTAATTTTTATTATAAAATTAGCTTGTATCATATTTACCCTTATTATAAGAAAATTAAATTATTAGATTTGTCTTGTCAACGAATCAACTTTTATTTCTCTTTTTATAAAATAAAATACAAATGCCGAAGATTCATTTAATGGTAATTGTAGATGTGTTTACTGGTAAACGAAAATAAAAACGCCACGCGATTCATCTTAATTTCATATGAACTTTATTTTCATCAAATGATCCAATTTTATTTTATTGTCTTCATTAGTTTTTTTTTCAATATTAAAAATTATTGTCTATACGAGTATTATATGCTGAGTTCTTTGAAAAAAGATAAAAGAGCAGAAATGCGCCAACGGCTCGTAAAATTGTTGACCATCGCGCAAGCAAGTGAAATCTTAAACGACAAATATGAAAATACAATAAGTACAGTGTATAACAGTTAGTCAACAAAAAGAAACAAAAATTATAGCTTGAATTTTTAAATGATTGATTGTATGATTATTAATTTTCTCGATTTGTGTCATACGAAATCTATAACCATTAAAACAATTCAATATATCATCGTTAGAGTAGGCAAAAAAAAATTCCAAAACCGCATTTACCCATTTTCGACATCATTTTTATGCGACGGGTCTTGTAAAAACCATAGGTTAAACTCGCAGTAAAATTTTTGGGGCAATATGGTGTAGCTACTATAGGAATCTACCGAATGACTAAGGAAGGTTTCGATCACAATTATTAAACATTATTATTTAGGAAAGGATCACAATTATTTAGACGCTAGGAGCAAGGAATTTCGGAATTGCACTTGGTATTTGACAAAATCCAGATAAAATAGCAAAGGGACTGGACATTATCTCGTCAAAAAATCTTCATTGCTGACTGTTGAGTTTGCAAATTACCAATCTTATGCGGAGGGGAAGAGGCTTTTTAAAGCAGTACGGATCTTTAAAGCAGCAAGCTTTAAAGAAAAGAAGTTTTTAAGTTTCTTCAGGTGATCGCATGGTTCTAGCTAATTGAACCAAAATGCTTTCCCTCACCATCATAGACTATGAAATCACAATATAAAAATCGTTTATTTTTCAATATCATTTTTATACCAATGCTATGAGAAGTTTACAGTAACAATCGGGAATCTTACAACATGCAGGTAATTCTTTTTCTTTTTAATTTTATTCATTCGATCTAATTCTGCACATTCTTCTCTCGTACAACTTCAATCCAAATAAAGTGACAATAGAGTCTCGCGGTTTTTTTTTTCTTTTATACGTTGTTCAATTACAAAGAGCTCCTTTCGGCAGGTATATATATCTCAATTATCTTTTCTTTAACAGTCATCACCCGCTGTGATTGTTAGAAGTTCTTTAACATTATGAACCGTTTATTGCATTATATATGAAGAGTTCATATACGAATTACATACTAAAATACCTACATATATATACTTATACAATTTTCTTGTATAATTCATTATTTAGAAGTAGTTTATTTATTCTTCTTGTTAATAACATTAAAGCAAAAAATATAAAGGAAAAGCATAAGAATTAAATTTTTTTTTGTATCACCTGTACTTTAACTTCAGTTTTGTTTCACCCTTCGGGGTGTTTGTATTTTAATTTATAATTTATAACAAATAACGACGATGAAATTCGCGCAGATTTCATCAGATCAAACCATTTTAACAAAGCATCCTTAAATCATGTAGTAAAGAAATTATTACGTATCAGGTACTTCATCAATAATACTTTTACGTTTTTGTGTCCTTATTATTATTTAATAAGGTTAGATAAAGGTCTTTAATGTCAAAAAACATTTTTATTTGTTTTAGGGCGTAACACAATCTAGCTATGTTTGTAGAGTACATTAAAAACAAAAAAAAAAAAAAACAACAACAAAATTAGTGATTATTTGTACATTTTTTTAAATTTCAAAAACCAATTTTTTGCGGGTTTTCATATTTTTCACACGTATACAGTACAAAATTACCAATATTAATTTTACAACCAAATTTTATAACTCTATATATGAACGTCCATTTAAGGATAACAAGATAATTATTTATTATTAAAACCAAAACTTCAAATTTTAGTGACAAAAATTATTGTTTAGTTCTCTGCCTTGTTTAAAAAAATATTGATTCTTGGAAGAAATTAAGAATTTTACATCAAAAAATAATTTATGACCATTGAGAATCAATGAGAAATCATTTTTTGTTTTCTCTGCTGCTAAATTTTTATAAATTGGCAATCAAACGTAATCTTATTGCGTCAGTTATTTAAAGTGCAACACTTTACACAAGAAAATCGTACCGTCAACATTATTCGCGGCATGAAAAGAGCATCAAAATTTGTATAGGCATATTTGATAGGTTAATATTTGTGGGTATATTTAATTGGAATCTCTAAAAAAAAATTGAGCTTATGTTTACAACTACAGTACTGATTTCACAAGAGATTGTTATTATGTTCGATATTTTCAGCGATAGTCGATGAGTAAAGCGGTGAACAACAATGGCGGACGTTTTTCGTTATTAACACAGAACAACAGGCAGTAATTACACTTGATTCTGGGCAGTTCTATTTATAATTATGACATTTCGCTACAGAAAATCGCTCTTGTTTTGTTTTAAATTTAACTTTGGGAGTCCCCGAGCACTCATGCAGCTCTCCTCCACCACAGCTTCCTAACAAAAGGATTTAAATCAATAATAGTTGTTGTTCACACGCGTAACAAGTTTTTCCGCAACCTATAAGCAAAAACAAGAAAATATATTATAGCAAAACTATTCAATACTTTAATTCTAAAGACTGATCAGTCATCATAAGACAGCCGTTTCGGAGGAGAAGCAAAGAAAAATCGTTCACGGGTAAAATTTCAATTTTTTACTGCAACCCTTAAATTACATTTTACATTTATTGAAGAGTTGTGCTCTATTGCTCTTGCTTTTAATTCATTTAAATTATAACTTAATCTTAATTTATAATTTCCTAAAAGTTTAACTTTATGATCTCAACTTTTATTTATAATAGAATTTATTGAAATTAATTTAATAAAAGCAGTTAATATAAAATAATTTTATGTAATAATCATCCTCTTTTACTGTTCTGCACATTTTACTCTGATAATGGATATGAACTTTTATTCAAAGTCGATATACTTTACAATTATTATTATTGTTGGACATTAAAAAGTGATGAGAAAACATTAAGAAGCAGTGCAGAAAACAAAAATAACTTGCGTGTTAAAAATTGAATTAAATGATTTTCGAAATTATTAAATGTATAAAACGTGAACTCACTTACTTATAATGAGCCTTAAGTGTTTTTTATTCTTTTTTTCTTTTCATATTGAATTCTCATTAGAAAGATTTCATAATAGAACGATTATACACCACTCACGTAACCCTTCCCCACATTGATTTATTAAGTTAAAAAGTTTGATTGGTTTTCTATAGTTTTATTTTAGAAAATTATTTAATTCAAAGCAAAATTAAGCACTTTTTTATACTAAAATTAGATTATTGATTAGATGATTTTATGCCATAACAAAGTTATTAATAAAATATAGATCTGAAGTTGAGAACTATTGCAGTCGTTGAATATAATCTTTTGTTATAAACTGGTTTATATTAGAATTCGTTCGATTGATTGATTAATAAAATGAAAATTATGAGAGCAAAGGAGGAAAGAAGAGAGTCATTTAATATAATTGAAATTTTAGTTTAAAGTGATATGTGACAAAAATTAATAAATAGCGAATCGTAAAACGGAATTAAATTTTAAGCTTATAAGATATTTATTTTAGTAAAGCTTAAGCCAGAGGATTTGATGACATTTAATTTTGAATGTTTAAAAATTTCGTATACTACAAAGTCTTTTTATATTTCGTAATTAACACCCACTCAATATTTTCTACTGTTATCAAAATATTTCATATATTATGAAGTGTTTGACTTGACACTGTAATAGTGAAAGAATTCTATTGTATTTCGAATTGAAGAGCGCAATTTTCGAAAGGAATTTTTATTTCCTTTTAATTTTATCTCTATAATTTAATCATAAACAAATTATTTTTCTATTTACAATTCAAATTTATATAAGTCATAAAAACAGAGCACGCGGTCAATTAACACACGAAAATTTAGTTTCTACCTAAAAGAAATCTTGTTAGGGAAACTTGCAATAAAAATAAAAATTTGAAAAAAAAAAAAAATAAAATCTATTTATAACAATTATTTATGATTGACAAAAATTAGTACGTCTTAACTGAAATTAGTCGAATTGAAAATTTTGTACAACTTTAATTATTTTCCAGTTGAACTTTGAACGTAAAAGTTCAATATTCAAATATCAGAACTACTAGATGTCTAAAATGCTAGACTAGATATCTAAAATGCATCTAAAATATAAAAAGTTCAAATCGCGAATGTCAAATGTACTAAGGAATCTCTTTTGTTCCTTTTGTTCAAAGGAACAAAAGAGATTCCAATAAAAAATAAAGTAGTCGATCTCCTCAAACTCGATATCTCGCAATTTAGTTTGAATAGTGGAAATTTTTAAATTAGAAAATCAAACATAGTAAAATGCAAAAAAAAAAATGAAAATATCCAATACAAAAACTTAATTTAACTTAAAGTGAACTTCATGCCAACAGTTTGATCCAATATCGTGCCATAAATAGTTTCTCCTAATTTTTCTCAATTTTCATACTTAGTATCTTTTCTTTAACTAGTACTTTGAATTTACGTACTCAATAATATTTAATTATAACAAAATGTTAGAGACTCCTTAGCTTGTTTCATAACTGAATGTTGTAAACTTCTTCACTCAATTCTGTACACCATAATATAAAAAATTCTATAAGTTCGAACTAAAATTCTTATAGATCATATACAAATGAATTATAACAAATTATTTATAATTTATTATCAGAAATGAATCACAACAAATATTTGTACAAGGTTAAAAGTACATAAAAATGTTGGCCACTTTATCAAATGTAAATAAGTAAATGGAACTATACGGGTTTTTTTTTAGATTTCAAATCAAACAACTGATAGTCTCATTCATAGGCAAATTTTATGTTAATTTTTATTATTATCTATATTAAAAAATTACTTTTAATAAAAAAAATTACATTTACTTTTAGATTTCAAATCTTAATGTAAATGAAGGATGGTCATTTATCAAAAGAGATAATGTTCATTGTGTCGCACGTACGATTTGTTATTGCCGTGTCCATATATTTTTATATAGAGGAATTTTTTCTAAAATATTTGAGCTTAAAAACCTTCAATTACACAATTATTTTATCTTGGTGTCTATGTTTTATCAGAAATATGGAAAATACTCGTATTTATAATTTTGCATTATCTATTCGGTTTTTTCAAAAATTTCAATGAAAGAATTCTTTGATCTTTAAAAGAAGCTTCATTATTTTTGATTTTATTAATTGAATTTTTAAAGATGACCTACGGAAGATGTAAATTTTAGTTAGGCTACCAAAATTAAATTTAATAGAATTCCGCAAATTCGACAAATCAAAGAACAAAATTCAAAATATTATTTCTTCAGAATTTTATTTATTATTTTCATGATTGAAAATTATTATTTATTTTACTATATGTATATACAATAACTTATAAAATAAAACAATTATTTACAAAAAAAAATTTCAGGCACATTACGTTACTTGATTTCTTTACATTTTTATATTAAAACTAATAATAATTGAACCAATATAAAAATTTAATGTCTTCCAATTTGATGTTCTTGAGCTTAAACTTATGTAAAAAAAAAACTTAATTTTACATATATAACATCAGAAATAAACATGACTAGAAAATAAAAAACCATTTACATAACTACAAATATTATAACTTAAACATAAAATCTAATAATTATTGTAATAATGAAGATCATAATTGACTGATTGTAATTTTAACACTGGACAAGTTCATATCAATTTCATGTACAAAATAAAATAATGCAAAAGACAAAATAGAAAATTATGTTTCTATTTTATATTTGCATGTTAAAAGGAGCCATTAAGAAGCACTACATTAATAAATTATATAAAATATTTTAACATTCTCTGTTTGGATTCTAAATAACTTAACTCTTCTACATACACCTTTATAACTTTGAATGACTTGATTAATGAATAGAAGGATGCTATTAACTAACAACTAAACTAACGATATTTCTTTTCTTATTTTGTAACATATTTTCATTGTTGCTCTTCTTGCCACATTGATATATAGTCCAATAGCTCTTCATCTTCACTGGTTGTTGCATTTTCAACAATTATTGTACTATTTGTATGTTGTTGATTATGATGATGATGGCTACGGTGATGATTATTATGATCATGATGAATCGAACTATAATCATCGTATGGTTCAAATTTAAATTGATTTATACTATAATTTAGATTTGTTCCTATTACTGATGTAATTACTGGCGTTAGATTTGTTATACTACTTGGTATTGTTGTTGAATTTAGACCATAATTATTATTACTGTTATTATTATTATTGTTACTACTATTATAATTACCATAATTAAGTATTGAACTTGGACTTAATGATGAAGGTTCTGATATATATGATGGGGCCGGACTAATTGATGATTCTGATTGGTTATTTTGTGAATCAATTGATGAGTTATGTATTGAAATATTTTGCTGCTGTTGGTGTTGTTGTTGCTGTTGTTGATTTGTATAAATATGATGTTGATTATGTAAAACTGGTTCTGGACTAGCTGTATAATATGATGATGTTTCAGAATTTGGTGATTCTAGCATATGATCAAATTCAGAATTTGAATATTCTGATATATGTGTTGTTGTTGGTGATGATGAAGATGATATTGATGATGGCTGTTTTACATCTAAATCAGTAACTAAATCTTGAAGACGTCGTATATATTCAACTGCTAAACGTAATGTATCAACTTTACTTAGTTTTTTATGTGGACCACGGCCACCATTTGATAAAGCCTGAATTATATTCTGTGGTATATGCTGACGTAATGTAACAAAGCCATTATTAACTTGTTTAACACGATTACGTTCTCGTGCATTGCGTCGCGCAACTGATATTGGTTGCTGTCCGAAAGGCATATTTGTATATGTAAATTTTTTTTTATTATATCCAGAATTTTGATTTAATTGCGATTGTTGTCCTGATTGCGAACTCTGTTGTTGTATATTAACAGAATTCATACCAAGAACTGATGTCTTATTGGGATTTTTAACTGGTGCTGGGGCAATTGTTGCTAACATTTTTTAAATTTAATTTTTTTTGAATTCAAATAATTAATTTTGATATTTTTTTAGAACAAACACTGGTTTTCTAAATGTTTATTAAAGTTCTTAGCATGTGCTTATACGTGTTATTAAAAATTCACTTTATAAATTCCACAACTAATATTGAATTGTAAGTATTAAAAAAAAAAACAATATTTTCTAATTTTTTTTTTAATTTTAGTTCTTTACCTAAAGGAATCTTGAAGGAAACTGAAACCTTTTAGTCCTAAGCCTTTCCTTTTATAATAGTTGTGTTTAGTATCTTTTAGTTACAATAGTTTACCTTATTCCAATGTTTGATAAATATTCTTGTAACCTGTCCAGCCATTAAAATACAGGTAAAAATAATAATACCTTTACGATAAATATGAACGTGTGTTTAGGAATAAGATACAAATGAAAAATATACAAAAACAAAAAATATAACATAAAAATTTTATATTAAATTATTCTACGCACTCTCTTTCAGCTTAAAAATAATCTCAATTTTGAGCAAAACATTCCCCCACTATCAGAATTTAAAAAGATGAGAAAACATGTATTAAATGAAAAAATAAAAAAAATACAATATGAAAATTCACTCTCTGTTACTATAAGTGAGTAAAAGATCGATTCTCTCACGAAATAACTGTTACTATTTTTATTCAAAAAAACAATTCCGTGTTCTCTTTTACAAGTAAGAGCTTTAAGGAAAACAGGTTCAAACATAACTATTTCATTCACGATCCATTGGATATAGGATATATACATGCATACCTTAAAATATTATACTAACATGCATAAGGAACTGATCTTCATTGAATACATTTTTCGTATATTTTACATTGCGAGGAGAATTTTTCTTATTACGTTAAAACAAGTTTGATTCGAAATAACAAGGATGTTCAATGTTTGAATATAAAAAATTTATGTTTTAAATTAAACACACCACCAGTCACCCTCTATTCGCTCTCTTTCTCTTTATCTTATTTTCTCTCATATAATTTTGTAGCAAATTATGTTACGCGTGCCATCGTAGTAAATGTCGAGTGGCTACTTGTTATTGTATTACATTATTTGGAAATTATTAATGAAATAAATAAAGTATAGATATGGTAAACTTAAAATTAAAAAACTTTTTAACCATTCAAAATTTTTGGAGTCTTAACTTTTTGTTAAAAAATGAAATTGTGGTCGTGACCTAAGCTGCTGTTTTACTTCATATAAGGAGCTACTCCATCGTTTCGCTTTATTATTTTTTTTATTTAATTCTTTTTGTATCTGAAATACATTATGATGTTAAAATGTCTCAAGTGGTGAGGTAAAGCAATGAAAAAATAAAAGAAAAAAAGAGGAGCTGAAAAATAAAATATTAATAAAAAAGTTTTAAAGATATTTTAAGCCACGACCGCTTCTGTTATGAAAATATTTTTGTTACTGTTTATTTGCTGTTATGGTCTACTCTACATAAACAAGTATATTGTGATGTTGATCGCGATTCTTAGTAAGAAGTAAATATGGTTAATGTGATAACTATAGTTACTGATTATATTTTGTGCATAATTTATTTTCCATGTATGATGTTATGTTATTTTCGTAATAATATTTCTTTTTTATATTTGTATGATGTTATGTTATTTTCGTAATAATATTTCTTTTTTATATTTGTATGATGTTATGTTATTTTCGTAATGATATTTCTTTTTTATACTTGTATGAGAGCAGACAGCTGCCAGTGTATTTCAAGCAGAAAAAGAGTAACTTATTCTGTTATACATAATAATATTTTTTAATTCTTAGGGAGTATAAAATGTAATTAGTAATTATACAGAGAATTCAAAAGAAAGTTAATTTTTCAACTTTGTATTTTACGCTTAATTATTTATAGATAATTATTATTGATGGTTTATGTAACTTATATACATTTAAAATTTTTGATTAAAAATTAATATTTCTCATTTTTTGTAACTTGTTTCTTTAAAATATAAAAGTTCAGTTTACTTACATAAAAATTCACTGAATTAATATAATATATTTAACAAACATTCAACTTATCATGTGCTGGGATTATAACGAAATTTTAAATGAATATACGAATTGAACTATTTATGCTTGTTTTAGTACAATTCCAAAAATTTTAGAAAAAATATTACAATTATTTTACTTCGTTTGTCTATCCAGTGACTTTTGCGCCCGTTTACCTATTTTTCTACTAGTTGGGAAAACTTGTGCACCATTCAGAATCAGAGTTTTTTTAGGCAAGTAAATCTTAATAAAATTATTATTTTTCCAAAATGTTCACCGCCTACCCCTGCCATTAATTTTATAGGTTAAAACCCGAGCAAAATGTGAAAATGAAAGTTTTTGCGTCCAAATCAGTAGTTGTCAGTAAAGAGAATTCGTTAATTCTCAAAAAGCAGAAAGATGTTAAGTAATTTCTACTATCTTAAAAAAATTGTTGACAAATGTTAGGCCACCAAACTGAACCTTCAAATTAAACCTTTTATAAAACCCAGTTTTTTCCTTGGATAGTATAAATTTTTTGGAAATTATTACTTCAAAATTTCTTCTAAACTTTGGAAACGTAATCTTCTAAACGTAATCTAGATATCTAGGTCTACAATGTTTAAATAAAATGTACTATTTTACAAAACAAATTCTTGATCACCTGAAATGAGTTAAATGTCATAGGCTAAAAATTATTTATATATTATATATGTATAGCGAAAACAAATATTGTATACAAGTTAAAAAAAATCTAAAAAAATCTATGTATGTATCTCATATAATAAGAAAAAAATTTACAAGGTGTTAAATATTTTACACGTATAAAATCTATTAGTTAAAAATGTTACCCTATAATTTTGTTATTATTTCTAAAATAATTAAATTTTATGTATCTTACAGGTTTTTACAGAAAAGATTGCACTTGAAAAAGAAATTTATTTTATTCCAAGTTTATAATTACTTTGTCATACAGAAAACTCCTGTATTACTTCAAAGAAGAATTCAAAGGACATAAACGTTTCAAGGAATTTCTATTGTCTCATAATTTCTTCCTAACATGCAATTTTATAATAATTTTGTAACTAAACAAGGCTATCAATAATTTTTGAATGATATTTTTATTCTTTTGTATTCTATATTCTGTATGTAAGAATTTTATTCATTTAATTTTAACAAAAGTTTACTAGAATTTTATTTAATATCAATTTTACAAATTATTCCTTAAGGCTTCGATGTCAAAAAATATTAGTTCAGCAATTACTTATCGCTTCAATATAAATTTCATATACGAAATGTAATTTATTTTTTATAGATTTTATAGTAGTTTTTCTTTATTAGATTTAGATATTTTTTATATGCATGCATGCAAGTCTGTAATTATCATAAATGGAAATTATTTGTTGATTGCAATTAAAAGAAATTATTAATTGGATTTTTTTTAATATATGAACCTGTAACAATTTTTACAATTTAAACTATAAAATATAAAGGAGAAAAATAATAACGTTGATGACACTCTTAATATTATAAAACATTGAAAATTATACACAATTTAGTTTATAACTAGATCATTCATTTTATAAAATCAAATAAATATTTAGTCAAAGTTTCTTAAATCATACACGTTTAATAATCTATTATAGTGTACTTAGGAATTTTAATAAAAGCTATTATATCATATTTAAATCGGTTTTGAAGGTTTTGTTAACGGAAAAACGTAAATATTTTGTGGCAAATTATGCAAATAATTTCAAGTATATAGTTCTAATTTTATTGATAATCCTAAATGATTACGATACTTTCAAGCGGTTCCATAGTGTAGCGGTTATCACGTCTGCTTTACACGCAGAAGGTCTCCAGTTCGATCCTGGATGGAACCAATTTTTTGAACAAATTTTTTTTGTTAAAAATTAATACTTTTTGCAGAATTTTGGAAAAGCATTACGTAACCAAGTTTGGCTTTTTGATTTCTTACAGAAGTCAAGATTAAAATATAAAAGAAAAAATAGCATTCGAGAATGATCAAAGTGTAAATTTCATGCTAAAAAAGTGTTGCGAATAAAATACTTAGGTCAATTATTAGATTATTAAGCAGAAGTGTTACTTTTTTTAAATTAATATAGCAGATGACAATACCGATATTTTAAGTAATGCACGTTTGTCCATCTTAAATAAAAGTTAAAAAAATTTTGAAAGAAAAAAAAAATTGGTTCCATCCAGGATCGAACTGGAGACCTTCTGCGTGTAAAGCAGACGTGATAACCGCTACACTATGGAACCGTTTACAACATATTAAATATTTTAAAGTTGAAAAAAAAAATTATCAAAACCAATAATAAACTATGATTGTAAAAGAAAACTATAATTGTAAGTTTCGCTACATAATTTTGCACAATTTGAATTGTTAATAAAAATTATTTTTCATTTCTCTTTTGTAGTGCTTTAGTTCAGTTTCGTTTTAATATGAAATTATTTTAAAGAATACAAAAGATAATTAATTCTGTTTAAATTTATGTTTTTGTTTGTATTAGTAGCAGAAAATCAATGCTTGTATTCATTTGTTAAAGAAGCTTTTACATAGGTAACAGAGATTTAAACTCAATATCATACAAGAGAACAATAACCAACAGTAAGGGACTAAATTGAAAATTATTTAAAATTTTCAATTATTGTACAACAATTATAAGAGAATCTCAAACTGTTTTGGATGAAACTTCGGACTGCTCGCCCGTGGGTGCTTGAGTAAGTAACATTCTTTCGTCAGACTAAAGTAAAAAATTATTTAAAACTTAAATAAAATTTTGAAGGTAGAACAAAGTATAGTCTATAACTAGTAGAGTTGCTCATATGTTGATCACATCAGATTTTAGCTAAGGAACAATAGCTACTTGATTTAAAATAACCAAAAAAAAATTTGTTTTCATATAATTTCTTAATTTTAATTATTTCAAATATACCACTTTTCTTAAGAATTGCCGGCACTTTGTTATGTGAAATAAGAATTAAATTTTGTTAAGAAACGTGAAAAATGATTAAGGAAAATCATAAATAAAATTTATGTTTTAATAAAAATTAAAAACGCTTACATTTTATTTTGATTTTTTTTATTTTCGAGAAATTTTTACGAAAAACTCGTTACTTTTATACTTGTATGATGACCATCATAATCTACCACACTTTTACTAGATTTGATCCCATCAATCAACACGAATAATATATATTTTATCGCATGCCATATTTATCATTGACTAAAGTTAAGGTACACCTAACAAGATGTTGTAATTAAAGAATAATTAAAGCCTTAGGTATTTAAAATTTTAAAATTTTCTTTTAATTTTCCCCTATTACTGCTTTAAATAATAACCATCAGTCGGCATTTAAGAAATATTGCTTTTTACAGGTACATGAAATCGACATCGGTTTTATAATCCGGATATGTTAAAATAAACGTGTACAGTACCTACATATACAAAAAAGAAAGAATTAAATTTTTGCAAAGTCCTTGAGACAAAATTTTAAACCCACCCATTTTTCTTTGTTTTTTTTTTGTACTATTAAAGAGAATTTTTAAAACAAATATTGATGAAATAAAATGCAATCATATACAAAAGATAAAAGATTAAAAATGGACAACGATACAATTTTTGTTTGTTTAATTAAAAAAACA
The DNA here is from genome assembly GCF_029603195.1 of Condylostylus longicornis. NCBI lineage: Eukaryota > Metazoa > Arthropoda > Insecta > Diptera > Dolichopodidae > Condylostylus > Condylostylus longicornis. The sequence continues at coordinate 13,468,251 of NW_026577982.1, forward strand.
AAATTAGCCGTCATCAATTGGCTATTTCCACATGAATGAACACAATAATACAGATATATAAAATTAATTTTTCCATTTATAATGTTGGAAAATAAATAATTTGGGAAGAGGATTGAAAATTCCGTTCAATTTTGCTTTGTTTTTGGATCTTTTTAAAATCATTTCAATAATTTGACAATTAACAATGAGAACCGGTTTATAAACAATGCATTATTTAAATTAGCTAAATGCCAAAATCTCTTTTATATTGATTTATACCAATATGCCGAAACTTACTCTAGTTTGAAACCTAACAAAATTGTCAGTTTAATTTGATTCAACATGAATGTATTAAAGTACATTTTTAATTTAATTGAGTTGTTGAGATTCTCAAATAGGTAACTTGTAAATCGACAAACTATAGTTGGTATTTGATAATGAAATTATCATTTTTTTTACCAAAAATTTTTTGGAAAGTTACTCTTTTGAGCAATATTTACTTCGATGATTATTCGATGATTAGGTTTTATACTATTAATGCTGTTTTACATTTATGGACCTCACTTAAACTAGGTTTGTGCATAGGATAGGCAGTACAACTCACCATAAAAAAAATTTGATTTTATCTGACAATTAGTTGAGTTTTAATTTAGTGCAAGTAGCGCCCACTTTTTTTTTTCTTTAAATAAATGAATTTCTTTACATCTTTTATTAACACGACGGACTGATTGATGAAAAATAATTTTCACGATGAATAATCACTAAGCGAATGTAATTTGCTATTTATGAATGATAAAAATAACACCGCAATAAACTTATTATTAAGCTTTACAAATATCTCATCTCTTGTTCCGTTCAATAACGGTTCCACAAATTTAAGATATTTTTTTTTAGTTTACGGGATCTTCGGACAGGAAGAATATGTTTAATTTCTGTTTTTTTCTTTTTTTTGTTTTGATTTTATTTTCAAATGATTTATAGGCCAATTCTTACCATTCAGAGGATATAATTTTAAGAATTTTTTTTTTTCTTTGCTCTTATTATGATTACAGTCCTTACCTACATATATGCGTATAAACATGTAATTAGTATTTGTAAATTGCATTTTATTTTGAGATTAAGTTAAAGTAAATTCTTCTTTTTTTCCTTATGAGATTTAGGATATGAAGATCATTATAACGTCAAATGCATAAAGAAAGAAAAAAAAACACGTATAAAATTCGTAAATCATCAAATTAATGATATTATAAAATAATAATATGTGTGCATGTATTTATGTATATGAAATGTCCAAAATAATGAAAATAAGGTCAACAAAACGGTATAATATTCATTAATCAAAAATAATTTAATAAGTAACACAGGTTGTTTTGACAGAAAACGTACGACGCGTTATCAAAATCAAAAAAGAAGAAAAGAAAATAAAATTTTTTAAAGGTAAAATTACTATGCACGTTTCGCGAATTTATACAAATAAAAATAATAAATTAATAAGAAATAAGAAATTTATTTTAATTTAATATTATATTTTAAATTAATTAATTTAATATACATATAAAACGAAAGAAATTCATTTAAATAGTTGCAAGGTGCGTATGCTCCATTTCACTTAAATTTGAACGACATTCGGTACAAGATAAGAGTAGTGTTTATAGAAAACCATAAATTGTGCCTAAACAGGAAAAAGGTGAAAAAAAATATTTTATTTTAATAAAATAAAAATATTAATATTTATCTATAAATTGTCAAAATTTCAAATTTCTCCGACTTTTCAGCACAGAAGGGATGCGAAATGGAAAAATCTAAATGGAAAAATCTAGGCACACTGGTTTAATAAAGCAACTAACAACTTTTCCAAAAATGTTTAGGAAACCAGACCCGCCAAACCAACTTCTAGAACAATGTAATATACTTTAGCGCTTTTAATTCAATAGGCCTATCGAAAAATTTCCAGACTACACGGAACATGAGTTTAGTGCAATCATGTGTGACATGATCGCTATATCTTGTCTCTAATTTTTCATATCAATTTCATACATTTACGCCTAGAAGACACTAAGATACTTTTTGAATAGCTCGAACTATCTGGTCCCCGGACAATATACTCTCCAGCGATAGTCGTGCACCATTTAGTGAAACACTACATGGTATATAATCCACTCAGGGAGCTCAAGAAGTCAACCCTCCCCCAATATGTCGTGCCTTAAAATCAACCTCTTCATATAAGTTCCTTTATTTCTGTCTGCATTTATATTAGAAACGTAAACACTTCGCTCGAGTTTCCGTACCAATTCTTTTTCAGTATAAAGGATAAAGAAAACGATTTCATTTCTAGAAGTTTCACAGTTTCAGTGCCGAAGTTCAACAATGTATATTTGTTACATCATTTGTACACAACAAGATGAATCTTATGGATCTTCTCTAAAATTGCACGAGCATATTATATGGTTTGATTGCTCATTAAATTTGGCATTTTAATTCTGTAAAATTACTAGTATGTAATTATTCGCTTTTTAATGATATAAATTCAATTTACAGTAATTTTATCTACCAATTATATTAAATTTACCATACAGAATTTTTAAAAAACAATGTACCACGCTTAAGCTTCCATGTAACATGTATTTTAATATTTGAAGATTAATTTTCCCACGTCTCCAGATAATAAATTTAATTAATACTTAAAAATAGTCGTTAGCATCACTTAACTTGTAATCATCGCTACTTTATTTTCTTGTTCGTTTTTTGTTTTTCATTTTGATTTGACCTGATAATTTTTTCCCTAAATAAAAAGTTATATGTTGACTATACAATATTGTTAAATGCGTATATGAATATCTTCTTCAAATCTGTACACCTTACTTTTTTTAAAATTCATAAATTTATCTTTTAATTTGTAAAATGAATCAAAATGAAAATTTTTAAAAATACTATTATTGGTAAACAACATATGTATATAAATAATTTATAAATATTTTTTTTTGTGGATAATCGGGTACACTGCATACGGTTGGACATACGCACGCGTACTCACACATGGAAAAATTATTATTATTATTATAGGTTAGTAAGGCTTTTAAAATGTTACGAACAAGAAGAAATTGTGTTTTTTTTTTCTCTTTTTTTTTGGTTAATCTCCTTCGGATATTTGAACAAGTAACCAAAAAACTCCTTTAATAACCAATAATTTTCCTTAAAATATTCTGACATGCTTAACCAGTAGTGAGCATTACATACTTAAAAAATACATTAAAATTATACCGTTAAATAAAATTTATCAGGTAATAATATATCAATATCAAAAATTCACTATACAAGTACATAAATACAAACTTATACCAAATGATCACATCACGAAATTTTCCAACATAAGATTCTCAATTTCATATCAATACTTTTACATTACAATTGATTATTTCTCAAGAAAGCACTTTTATACAATATAAAAGTTAATTTTAGATCAAAAGTTCCCAATTTCGTAATAAAATCAATGAGCACATAATATTTAAAGAATTAAAAATTTGTATAGTTTTATATGTAGGTATACAATTTCGCGAAAAGAAAATAAAAGCGTGCCTCTATCATACTAAAATATTTTGGTTTACTTAATCCATTCTGCGGAAATCTTGTTATAAGAGCAAAAATAAAATTATCATCAATTTCTTAAGTATAAATGTAATTATTGTAACAATAATATAAACGAGTATATAAATCTTAAATCAAAATATATAATAAGTACATACAAAATAAGAAGAACTGAGAGAAGAAAAAAAACAAGAAAATAGCACCACATTATCAGTGGTATCTGCGAATTGTATGCCAATTTAATCCAAAAAAAAATACTTAATCGATTTATTCGCCTTGTTAGCTTTATTATAATAACTGTAGTGTTGGTTCCAGTAACCAAAAAAAAATACAGTGCGAATTCAACTTACTGTATGGAGATTTTTTTCTTTTGATTTTGTTATTTTCTTACTTTATATGGTTAAATTTTTATGATTTTAACGTTAATATTCATATATGCCGCTCAATGCTGGTTAGCATCTTGTTAGCGCGAGATTTAATCACCTTTTTTGTTGCCTTTTTTTCCAATTTTTTGAGATTTTTTTTGCTTGTTTTTTTTTGTGGTTTATCTCTCTTTTAATACGATTTCTTATTCGGTAAACTTTTTTTTTTAATTTGATTTAAGATTACAAAAAAAAATTATATGTGTAATGTTAAAAAAAAAAGAAATTTACACAAAATAACTGGCATGTTAAACATTATCAATACATTTTACGACAAAAAAAAAATTACAATTAAGAAAATAAAAAAAAAATGAATTTTTGGAGCCGGCAAAGAGGGAATCGCGTCAGTTTTTCCAAAATTTCCTTTTTGGGGAAATAAAAATTTTATAAAAATAAATTTTTAAAATTATTTTCTGACGACAAATCACAACCCCAGATAATAATTATATTTTTTTTTCGGATTTGACATTGTTTATTGTAACTAAACACAGCCATTAAAATGTGATAAACTAAACATCTATAAAGCCCGTTACTTTCAATGATCATTTCCACATATGATTGCTACATTGTAACAAACTGTAATATTGGAATTTTGATTTATTCTTCTATAGAAACGAAAAACTAAACAATAAAGCGATACCAACAACAGTCTCAATTGGATTTGACATTTATTCCCATTAATAATATACTAAAATTCCAACAGAATTTAATTTTCAATTTCGGATCGTCTTATAATTGTAAATTCACCTTATAGTTATATTATTATTGAATTTTAAATCATATTGTTTTTATAATATTGCAAAAACTGGGAAAACGTGTAAAGTTCTTGAATTCTTTTTACAAAGAATATTTTTTCTCCAAATCCAATTTAACTCATAATTTATTGTAAACACTTTATTTTATATACAGAATTTCATATCTACCGCCATTAACTAAAACATATGAGAAAAAACAACATCTAATTGAATTTCAAATTTGATTTATAAAAAAAAAAAGAAAAAAAAGGGCGAAAATCGACACGCACAAATTTTGACAACCGAATTACAATTTTTTCTCCTTGAAATCGATATGTCCTTTTTTTTTCTTTCATTATCGCTATTACAGTCTACACTATTGAATATCAATGAAAATATGTATAAAATTTTTTGATTTACTGGAATTGAACATTTTCAAAATTACATATTATTGACATAAGAATAAATATCATGATTTTCAACATTTTATAGCAATTTATTAAATATCCGGAGAAAAAGAAAAAAAATTAAATAAAATTCATTTGAAAAATGAATCGTTATGATTGTCAGTGACACAACTATTACAATGGTTATAAAATGATTGAAAACCTATAAAATTCCAATCAAAATTCAATAAAAAAACAGTTGAATTTCATATGAGAGTGATGAAAATAAAAATAATTTTTAAAATTAAATTCATAAACCAAAAAATTATGGAAAAATCAATCAAAAATTCGATTCTGATTTAACCATTTTTGGGCATGCGAAACAATTCAATTGGTTCAAAAAAGATTCTTAATGCAAGACTGGCACAATAAAAACTTCAAATCTAATTCAATAATAATAATCAAAAGATAAGAATTTGTGTCATCTACCACATGTAATGAAATTCAATGTCTTCATTCAGACACACAATAAAGCAAGCAGATCAGACAGAATTACCGAATAATAAATTAATAAAAAAAATTTATTAATTTGAGTGGCGAGAAAATTCAATGAAAATAATTCAAAAAATAGTAATGACGAAAAAACAAAGAAATATTAAGAATCTTAATATCAAGAATAATGTTCAAAATTTTTTAATTTTATTGTAAGAATAATTGAAAATACACGACAATAAAATAATATTTTCAACTTTACAGCATTTTTTAAGCGAAGTTTTGAAACTTTCAATAAAAGAATAACTTTAGTAGCATTAAAAATCATTCCATTATAAAAAAAATTGTACAGTACCGCAAAGAGTACAATAGTGCATGATTACAACTGTGATTACTGCTCCAGCTTTATATTTACAACAGATATATTATAGGCAGAAGATTGGGAGGCAACAATAAGTCGCGAATGGCTGCCGTGGCCGGAGTAGATGTCCTCTTGCCACATTCGACTCCCTTAAAAATCTGCAATATACGAGTACATGTAAATGGTATATTATTTATAAATATTTGCCTTAAATTCTTAGAAAACTGCAGTTAAACCCAAAACAGTATCCAAAATATTTTTTTTTAAATAAATAAGAAGCTACTTCAATTATAGATATATACATTTTTATCCAAAACAATTTCAAAATACCACATTTTCAATTTTACTTTTAATCAAAATTCTTAACATTCCCTAAGTATATAAATGTATAAACTGATAGTGTCCATCTCAATTTAAAGTTGATCACGAACATTTTTAGAATTTTATACCCTTTTTAAAATTAACTTTCATTTATAAATTTATACAATAATTTTATAAAATATCTTTTGAATGTGATTGACAATGCATCACACGAACTCATTTCTAATATTTCCTTAAATCATTACTTCCTTTTCAACTTAACTGCTGCTGTATACCTATATGCTATTAATTAAAAATTCTACTACTGTTTTTATATAATGTTCATTCAAAAGCTTGTAAATTGATTTTCACTGTTGGTTTATATAGAAGAGCATACACTTAATTTTTATTTAGCAAAAAGATCTCTTATTTTTTCTCTCTTAATCTGTTAATTAGATCTAAATTACTTAAATGTTTTGAATAACATTTCATGAAAACACTCAATAAATAAGAAAAGAACGAAAAACCATAAAAAGAATCTTCATTTAAATTCTTTTGGTATTCTTTTTTTTTTTCTATTTTAAATTTGTAAACGTAATTTCTTCATTTTTATTCTTAACTGATTCATTAATGTTACCTCATACTCTAACATAGCGCATATATGGTCTAAATGCACATTTATGTATAGAAAGTGAAAAAAAATGTTAACGTGTGCCACATGTTGCATACTAATCAAAATTTCTTAATGGCGCTAATATTATCAACTATAGTTTGTTACAAACATTGTGTAATACAAGAATATTAGGCGAATATCCATACATATATAATATTATATAAGGGTACCTTCATAACTTTAGGACGATGAGTTGATAGTTTTTCAATTCAATAGGAGTCAAGAAAAAGAATAAGAGGAACAAAAAAAAAAATTGTGTGAATTACTGAACGTTTTTTTTTCATTTCAAACCTTTTTAAAAATGACACAATAAGTTTCATGAAAGGACTAATAAAATCGGTCCTGATTGACAATGAAATAAAACGAAAAAAAAAAAGTAAAATGATCACAACTTTTTGAAGTACATATAAAATTTTTAAGCGTGCATCAGAAACGCTAAACAATAAAAGAAATTAATGAGTAAAATACAAAAGGTACACAAGTTGAAATGTTAAGTAGCATTTTTAAATTCAGTGAAAAATATGGGTCCAAACGTGATTTGAATTCAAACACATTTAGTTCTCGTCTTTTTTTCTTCTTTTAAATAAACAACTGCAATGTGATCGCGGGGGACATGGATAAATTGAATTGAATTATTTGGTGATCGATATAGGAATTTGAATCTAAAAAAAATTGAATAATTTTTCAATTAGATTATTTTAAAAATTATGGAATTTAAAAAATAAATAGTTTTGAAATTTTGATATTATTTAATAAAAATTATTAAAAGTTTAAATTTCTTAATTAATAAAAATGTTTTTAAGTAACATTCTTGTATGAGCTCACAGACAACTTTAAATTTTATAAAAATATTTATTCTAGTAATTTTTTTAAAATTAATGAAGTCTTAAAGAATTTTTAAGCTCTTTAATGGCCTATTAACTTCCAATTAAAAATTTTTTGTACAATAAATAAATATTTAAGCATTTTACACATTGAAACCTAAATGTAATAAGTCAATTAATGAGAAGTAATCGCCTTTTGAGAAACGTTTTTACGTTTTCTGTAATCCAAGCAACAATTTTGTGTAGGGCTTAGGCGTGAGCAGATTCTAGATCAATATGTCTGAAATCTTTTTTAAGAAATTTTTATTTGATCAGCATGCCACTAGTTTTGTTAGACAAATCAATGCTGTCTAATAAACTTGGTATCACATGGTATCAAACTTGGTAACTGTACTCTCAAGACTTGTTTCAATTTAAATACTTTATAAACTCAACTGTCGATTTCTAAAAATTGTGTTCACCAAAATTCTACAATGAGAAAAATTATATTTATTTTAAAATTTCGTTATAAAAATTCATCTAAATTTTTAAACCTACAAAATTATTGAAGTCTTCAATTGGAATTTTTCAAAATAACATTTTATTATCGAAATTTCAATTTGAGTTTTCGATTTTTAAATCCTTTGAATTAAAAAGTGTAGATAATGCTAGAATATTTGATAAATTAAAGAAAAAGCAGGTAAGAATAAAAAATAAATCTTAATCTTTATTGTTTTAAAAACAATAGATTAACACACATTCGTTTTTTTTCCTTAAGCCTGTTACCAATGAAAACAGGTCTATTTAAGATAAAATATCCTTAAAATATTTTATTACATTTTTTTTCCATATAATCAAATGGACAAGTGCATTTAAGATAATTCGTGTAGTCCAAAAAAAAAAAAACTATAGTTGCATTTGAGAATTCCATTTTAATTTAAATGAAAATGAATGGTCATTCTGCGTAGAATGAAATATAAGTTGGCAGTTCGCACTATTTTAATGTCATTTCAGTTATCTCGAGTTTTTTTCTGAAGTGGTTTATTATAACTTTATTATTTGAAGAACTGATCCTGTTTCCTTACATGTAAAAGTGCAATATAATCTTTTTAAAATTTCATTCAAAAATTTCATATTAATTTAAAATATTTAAGGTAAAATTTCATATACAATATAATCCATTAACTATCGAATGGCGTCCGTGAGTTGTGCATTGTTATCTTCTAGTGAGACTTTTTCTTTTTTTAATAATCCGATATGTCCTTGTGTTCTTAATGTGTGGTTATCAAATTGATTCTTTTATTTCTTTATTTATTTTTATTCTGCATTTTTTTTCAGTTTAAAAGAAGTGCTGAAACTTTTAACAGTTATCAATTACAACTTTTTTAAGGTTAATGTTAACTTGACCGCAAACCTTTTTCATTTTTTTTTTTAGTTTAAAATATTCAGATAAGATTTGTAAAAAAATAAAATTTATGAATTCATCAAATTAGTTTTGGTTGTCATCGTATTTGAAAATTTAAACTTGATATGCGACAATGGTTAAATCAAATGGTAGGCCTTGGTTAAATTTATTTTTTTTTGTAGTTCTTACAATCTTTTCAATTGTCTGTTTTCATATTATTGGGATTGAAAAATTAAAAGTCATGTAGCTCAGGTGCAGCATAAAAGTTTCAATATTTTTCGTTGAAAGAATCAAATAAAAAATGCTTAAGCGCAATAAATGTTGCGATCGAAGCTACTATTCCCAGAACAAGACCAATTGAAGACTTTGCTAAAGTGTAAGTACAACACCGTTAAATGAAATAAACTATTCATAATTAGTTAAAAATTTTAGCTTGAAAACTTTTATTAAAATGCAATCAATGTTAACCAACAATTAAAGTCTATATATCGCATTTCAATGATATAAGTTAAAGAAACTTCTGAATTATAACAAAATAAAAGAAAAACATCTAATTTGAGTTTTCATGATGTTTTTTAAATAACACGCAACATTCTCTCTCCTTAAACTTTTCTCGAAACAAAATTATTTCCTTTTTCTCAATGAAATTAAAAAATCGACACAAAATATTCACAACCAAAAATATCACCTCCATTATTATACTTAATAATGATAGTGTTTAAAAAAGAACCTTAATATCATTTCAATAAATAAACATTGTATTTTTTTCTTAAAACAAAGATGCAACCGTATTAAAGGATCATGAAAGGCTTAAAAAACAAAAACATTAACTTAAAAATTATACAATTTGTTTTGAAAAATGAAGTCATTAAATCGAAAACAAATGACGATTTATTTTATAAAAAAAAAAAAACAAAAGAAAAAAATTAATACTCTCCAAAAACCACAGTAATATAATAATGATGATGACGATGATTTAGAGTGCTGAAAATCCTATTAAATCCATTTAAAGTCGGCACTTTTCGTGTCTTAAAACTAATTGTATTTCAATTCAATGATAATTTGTTACCAAAATTTCACTTTATTCCTTTACCTTCCCAAAAATATTCCGTTGTTTATATTGTACGTTTTTAAGAGAAGAATGAAGTTATTGTTAACTGAGGGCTAACTGTGTATGTACTCGTATGTATAAAAATATATGGCAAAAGAGGATATCTTTAATTCTTTCTTAACTTAAGATTAATTACTTTAACTTAAAAATTAATCGCAGAGTGCTAATTATATTTTACATTTAATTCATTAAGAAGTTAAAAGTATATTGTCGATAAAGAGGTGAAAAATAAAATATAATCAATACGATTTATGTAAAGAAATCAGAGGATTCAAGTAAAAAATCTTTAATATTAATATATTAGTACTTTTTACCATGAAATATTCGGATTTTCACCATTTTTTACAACTGTAAATAAAATAATGTTAAAATTTTGAATTATTTCCCTAGATTCGGGATCAAAATATTGTGCGATTATGGATTAGAAGTATAAATTTCCCCCAATATAAATGATTTCAATTGATGAATCTTGAGATTAAAGTACAATTTGCTTAATTATCATTGTACTGTTATAATAGCAGTTAACATCACTTGACAAAAAAAATGAATTCAATCTCTGTGAAATGGTAAAATTTTATAATATCAAAACAAACATATGTCATTTATTAGGGATCGATTAACTCTACTTTCCATTAATAAAAGGAACGGATTACATTTTTTTTATATATTTGTTTTACCGTTATTTGCTTATAAAGGAATTTGGATTTTTTAAGTGTTAATTAAGTTGATACTTTTTTTTATGTTTCTTGTTTATTTTAGGGCAATAGATTTTTTTTTCATTTCGTAAATTGAGCTAAATGACAATTTAATGACATAATTTCATTCCTCAAATTTAGAACTTTTTATTGAAGTTGACTTTTTAAAAATATAGGTAATAATTATTGTGGTTGCAGAACTTTTATTAACTCTTCCGCAACAAAGTAAAATAAAATACCCACACATTTTATACATCATCTGTCACCATTAATATACGTACAAACACAATCATATGTTTTGTATCATGCAGCTTGGAATATTAAAAATTTTCAATAGAGGTAGAAGAAAAATTAAGTTGATTAAGGTGATCAGAACAAATAATTAATTTAGAATTTAGATTACATTCCCTTTAATATATTCATATTATATTTATGTTATATTTTTCATCATAACGTATATCACAAATACCAGAACCATTATTACCCTTCAAGACATCAACTGTCGCTGGTTTATCAACATAAATTAGGGACACATAAACACAGCTCCAAAAAAAAATAATTAAAAGGTGCCGCATCATGATTTTTGAAAGCGAAAGTCAAATTTCTAAGATTTCAATTAACCATGATGCAAATTATTCGGTAAATTACAGAAATTTCTATTCAAGTTGAAATTATTGAAACTTTTTACAACATTATAATTCAAATACTCGTGTATTTCATCTATAATTAAAATTACTCGTATAATTAACTGAGTTTTTTATATATTTACTAAGATTCTTGTTACCCAACAAAATATTATTTTATTTTTACAACAGTAAACAAAAAAAAAAATAAATATTATAAGTCGTGTAAGATTAACAATATTTGCATAGATTACAACATGTTTAAATTCACCCAAGGTTATAAAACATTAACATTATTTACATTAAGTTAAAAATAAGTTTCGATATGTTTTACAAGCAACAATTTCATGTTAAATATCACATTCCTGGACTTGAAACAAACTTGAAAACAGAGTAATTTAATTTATTATTTTTACAATGATTATCCCCTAAAATCATCCTTGTAGCACAGGAAATTCGTTTTAATTAGAGCTTTTATATGATTTTAATCTTATAGATATACAATTATGAAATCCCTAACATTAAATTAATAATATAAAAGAGCGAAAACAATGCTACACATTTTAAATACACTCTTATTGGACTAAAAACATTTCGCGTGTCATTTAATAGGTTTTTACCTTTATATTTTCTTGAACAAAATCTTTTGAATCGCATTTTAGTAGTCTCTAATTTTGTTAATAAAAAAAAATTTTCCTATATCAATTTAAATATCTGATATGGTGTATTTGTATCTTATGCTAATCTGCAATTATCAAATGACCAGAACTAATTTCTAAAGAAACATTAAAGATAAAATCCTTTAATAAGCACCGAAAATATACTTTTTGATATAGGTGGGTACATAGAGAGTTCAGCAATAAAATTGAGCATTTAATCTTTAATTTTGAATATTTAAAACTCCAATCGTATGTGTAATTGCAGTCGAATGTGTGATATTTATTAACGACTTTATAATATCTTGTCTTTTTTAGTCTTACCCTATGTGCGTATTAAGTTTAAGAAGGTCACGTTGACTTGTTAACATTGGACAAGCTCAACTATTTGAAATTTTTTGCCTTTATATATATTGTACTTATTCAAAACTTTTTTATAAGTCGTTGAAATGCTAAAAACTTTAATGCATTAATTTCGTGTCAACGATTTTTCATTCACCAGAAATGAAATCAAATTTGTTGATATGCATAAATATTTTTTGCCTTTTAGCATTTGAAACTATCATTATTTAAATTTTCTAATTTTAGGTTTAGTATTGATATTGAGGAAAGAGCGAAATAAATGAACAACAAAAACTGAAGGAAAAAAAAAACAGATATTAACCGGAGAACGGAAGGATTTAAAATTAATATCTGCACCTTTGTTTGTTTTAAAAACACTAAAAATTTTCAAGCCCATAATTAGGACATATTCAAAAACGTATATATTTATATTATATTATAATATCCTGTCGACTGGCAAAAATTTAGCAAGAGATAAAAAAAATTTTTTTTTTGAACTTTTAGATTCTTGAAATTTTGATTGTATTGTTTCATGTAATTAATAAGAACGATTTATGCGCCTTCTAAAATAATTTGCATAGCTTCCTTTTTTTCTCTGTAACATTTAACAATGATTTTTATCACAAGTTTTATCTTTTTTATCAAAAAATTAAAAATATTTTATCTTTAACGATTGCGTTAACTAATTAAAGGGAAGATGTGTGTTACCATGCAGCCTTAAATTATTTAATGTACGAGGTCATATATGGAATTATTAAAACTCAATTTCACTCGTGTAACTAAACATCGTACGCAACTATTATCGAAATGATGAATTATATAGATAATTTATATAGAAATGATAATTGAACAATTGTATTTCGTATGAAAAACAATTGTTGTGCATTAGATTATACTTATTTATGTTTACCATATTTCATTTTATGACATTTTGTCAGTGAGGTATGTTTCCAAGGCTAGTCTTCATATAGTGCTGTTATTGTTGAAGTTTCTCGTGTACATCTGGTTAAAAAAAAAAACGATTTTCCACTTTGCACAACGTAATTTGGATTGCTCATTCACTTATGAAAATTGTTTTTAGCTGATGCATTTGGAATAATCAGGGAACTTAGTCCATTTCATTCAGGAAAATGTATTTTTTTCCCTAACAGTTTTCAAGAGCTATCGATACCTTAACACATTTCATTTAGAGATTATTTTAAACATGTAGGGTCAGGAAAGCTATTTGATATTCGTCACAATTTTATTGAAACTTAATATTTTAAAAAATTTGAAATTTATTAAATTTGCCTCGTTTTATTTTTACTACAAAAGTTTGAAGCATGTATTTCTTAACACTTTAATGAATGAAAACTAAAAAAAAAAACAAAAATAATTTTGCATATCAACTTATATAATTCACAACCATATAATATTGTAAATAATATAATAATAGTGTAAAATAAGACACTTTAATATTTAGGTGAGATTTTTTCCATATTTGCAACAGGTCCAGAAACTACCAATTTTCGTCGTAAGTAATTTCAATATTTTATTTTTTTTGTTTTTTCTTTTAATTATAGTTATGCCCAAAATTTGCCCAAAGGATGTTTACTTATTTTTTAAAATGAAATATATTCTTAAACAATAAATTTAAATTTGAATTCTTTTTCAAAAATAATATAGGCACTTGAGTTGGTTTCTTATAGTGATAACTATATGTTACCTACTCGCGTTAGCTTAAGGTGAAAATAATTTGTCAAATTTTCAATTTAAAATTTCTGTTTGAAGAACAAAATTTTAATGTTTGCATAATTTTAAAATATAAATTTGTTGAATAAAAACTTATTAGTTATAATTTAAAATGAAACTTAAATTTTTTTTTCAATATTGATAAGTAATTTGCATCATAATCAGTGATCATTAAAATTCATGGATTTTATTAATATATGTACCTATGCAGGTATGTACTAAAAAAATGTTATAACTAGTTAAAGTGGTTGAAAGTGAATTCGAGATTTTTAAAAGCAAATCGCAATCAAAATTGTTATGAGCATTTGTAAATCTTTCTTCTATAGAAATAAAATTATTCCATCATTGTGTGAAAATCTTTGAATCGTGTGAGTTTTAACATTTTCCAAAATTTTATCATTATTATGTATAAAGTAATTTAAAATTTTAACTAATTATTGTTTAACATTCAAATTTTTCAAAAATCAATTTTAAAAATAAAATTTTTTCCTGAAAAAAATATTCTTGATTTTTTAAGTTATCATACATACATTTCCGAGGCTCACTGACACAACACAAAACTCATACGAAAAACGAAAATAAAAAAGAGCAGGTGATGCAGAAATCTTTTATAGGTAGGTACATTGTAGGTACTTTTATCATATACGTATACACATTTAGATAGGTATATATTTTACAACCCATGATCACATATTATGTATATATGTATATATTTATACATACGTTCATGTACCCTTAGTTGTATTATTATCCTTATTTGCCTAATAAACACAAGAAACAAAAAAAGAACTTATTTTCTCTTATATAATTTTTTTTAATGTTTGAAGTGGAAAAATGGTCGTACGCCACTCTTATCAGAATATATGTACATACATACATATACAAAAATAATAAGAAATTATATTATAACCATTATATCCCAATACAAAAAAAAGTGAGTTGTCATGAAATTTTAAAATAAGTTGTTATAAAACTGGGGGTGCATAAAATAATATAAAAAATAAGATATGCTTACATTTTACAATTGTATGCTTGTTTCTATATAAAAATAATAAAAGAATAATAAAATATAAGAAATTTCCAGGTGTATTAATAGGATGTTGACTGATTTTTAGTTATACATATAAAAGACACTGTTAACAAATATTTTTAAGTTCAAGTTGAGGCAGATCCTTATTTGTGAATATTGTCTTTCTATACAAACATTTTCAGTTTCTTCCGGGTTTTATGCAAATACACTTTTTATTGTACATACTCGTATCATATGCAATATAAGGTTTTATGAAAAAAAAATTCAAAATTGTGGATCGATAAAGGAGCAAAAATTGTTTTTGAAAACTAAATATCCCCAATAGTTTGAAAGTTCAATGAACTAGTGTTTTTTTTTGTATGTTTGTTTCTTAGAATCTACGATATCAGTTTATCACACAAGTAAAATGTAAAAATAAAAAAAAAAAACAAGCAGTTGCATAAATTAAAGAAGAGAAATTCATTTTCGATTATATCCGAAAATTGAATACATATCAGTACAACTACATTATTTATAAATCATTCAGTTACACAGGATATTCAAGAAAATATTTTTTATGCACACAATGCAAATGCTTCAATCAAATGGTAATAAAGATAAAAATCTAGAAAAGTTTTAAATATTGTGATTGAATTACTTTCCGAAAAATTTAGAACTTCTAGCGGAACATCTAACATACATATGAGGCGCTCAGCACTTTAGTGGCCTACTTGCAGAAATGATATTTTAAGTAAATTGAGTTGAAATATTCAATTTTTAAGGAAATTGTGAAAAAAACGAACTTATATCAAAATAGAGTGAAAAAAGGAATAAAGTAGGTACTTTGAAAATATAGAATAATTCTTTAAGCATTACAGCTATATTGAACATAATAACTCATTTTTGCAAAAAATTTTGGATATGTTGAACGCTCACTAATATGTTGAACGCCTCATTATAGTAACGCCATTAAAGTCTTCAACGAAGTGCCACAAACTATTAAAGAACAAAATTCAAAAAAATATCAAAATGTATTAGTTTAACTTCGAAATTAGATCTACATTTTTTCTATACATACATATCTTATTTTAAAAGAAAGGCTTATTACTTTTTTATTTTTCATATTAAACTAACAAAAAATTTTTAAAAAATGAAAAATATGCTTGTATTTAAATTCGCTATAATTAACTAATTTTCTTTCAACTTGTTTTGTATAAACTCTGTATGAATTAATGCTCTTTTGGATATTATAAAATAAAAAAAAATCTTCATAGGTCAAATGAGGCAGCTAGCTAGTTTACTTTTAGGTTATTTCAAACACACGAACTTCATATACATATGCATGTCAGGAACTATGCATGTTTGTTCTTGAATCCTCCTTCTAATTTTTAATTTATATAATTTACGCGCCCATGTATGTGTAAATTTCTCTCAAAACCTTTTGCAATTTTTTATTTTTATTTAACAAAATGCAACTCAAAGTCTGATATTCTTCTAAAACATTTGCATGTAGATATGTATATATGAAGCCTTGTCTTGACTTTATATCTACATGCATACATACGTATATTATATGTATATATATGTATATAATATGTAAAAACTAGATGTTTTAATAAATTATTTAAAACTTACAGAGCTTTGGATTTATTTGTGTCCAACGATTCTCTTCCTTTAGCAAACTCAAATTAGTTGGAGAAACATGCAATTTTTTTCAAAAAAAATATTCCACTTCCGAAAATTTCAAATCCTTAAAAAAAAAGTAATAACAATTACATTATGTCCATATTAGTATTTACTACAAAAAAATACAAACCCTTAAAACCGTTATTTTTTGTAAAATTGATCTTAAACATCATTAAAATTTCTACATTTTCGTAAATTTCCGTGAGACAGGAATTCAATAATTAAAAAGCAAAAATTCAATCAGTTTTATGAGACACTTCAGAATTAACAACAAAATTTTAATTTATATTATTTTTTTAATAAAATGAAAAAACACAAATCACTTCCGCTGTTCTTTAAATGAGATGTAGAAATTTCTGAATTTTCCAAATTTGCAGCATTATTCTTACGGTGTCGCCATTATGACATAATTAGCTTAAAACATGAATAAAAAAATCAAATCACATGATTCGAAATAATTCAACATTGTGTAATCAATCTTCTTCTGTCTTAAGTTCAATTAAATTTTTATCAATTCATGAAATCGCACTCAAAAATATTGAGAACATAATTAGAAAAATCGAAAATCGATTATTAACGCAATTTATCATTCGTTTTTGTGTTCTTCTTCTTATATTGTCCTGTGCCTGGCATTTCGGTTCAGTGTGAACATATGAATTTATAATAGAGGATAATTGCAGCGATATAAGTATGTATATACTATGTACATACATACATACATAAGTATGCAAAACAAATATTGAAAAGAAAGTTTAAATTTCATTTTGCTTTCGTTTTTCAATATACTTTAATCTTGATGATGATGACGACAATGATGGTGGCTTTAATTGCAATAATGATCCAACCATGGAAAGAATAATTTAGGTGGAATCGTTGTCTTTAGATTATTTCATCAGATAACAATTATCTCACTTTCGCAAAAATATATTAAATCAGATTATTCAAATATTGTTGTAACTGTAATAAATACAATATTTTGTACTATAAGAATACAATTAAAACAAACTTAATATTGAAGTTATCAGTTTTGATATAGAATTTCTTTTGAGTAGCCATTTCAGGCACTAAAAGTTTATTTTATCTTAATATTTGAATCTTCTGAAAAAAGTGTTGCCGTTTAAGTTTTCGTAAGAACTTTAATTCAAGTTTATAAGCTCGTAAATTGTCAAACTGTTATCACAAATGACATAGTGAGTCTTTCCGATCACATTTTCCAACAGAAAAAAATTACTTGAAAGAAAGTTTTTGTTTTTACCTGAACGTCAGAACAGATTCAGATCTGCTGAAAAAAAGTTCCGTTTTTTTACCTCTCAGCAGTTGGAGCTAAAATTTCCTTTTTTTTTTTATCAGAGCACACTCAGATCGCGCTAAATAAAATAAAGTTCTTCTAGATTATATTGTTTTGAAACTTCAAATTTGAAAAGTCATATTAATAGAATATTGTATTCGTTTTCAAGCAGAAAAACACGTCAAATTAACCCAAATTCATTAATTATTAACTCAATTCAATCGCCTCACTATACAAATATTCAATAAATGGATTACTAAATGCATAAAGATTTTTACGTAATCGTCTTTAAAAATTTTACAGTTGCATATTTCAACATATAAAATTTTACTTTTTTAGAGGTAATATCGATTAAAAAATAATAATTATAAGAAAATACTCAAGTTTCAGTAAAATATCTATATATTATTCATATGATGTACAGTGTAACACGATTTAACGGTATTATTAAAACATAGAATATTTAAAGTCAACGTAAACTTTTACTGTTAAAGTTTTATTTTATGTCAAGTAGCACTTACCAGTAGCACTTGACATAAAAAGTTTTGTTTTAGTAGTATGTGTAAACAAACCTTTACAAGTAGCATTTGGAAATACTTACAAAAATGTTGGACTAAGGTAAAAGTTAATTGTTTGTTATTTATAAATATTACGGAACAAAGTAAAGAATGATAATTGAAAATTTCTAGAAACTAGTAAAAAAGTGATTGTCAATGTCCTGTCGATAAATCAAGTTCGTTGAATCGATAAATCAATTGTTGCCATTTCTCTTGAATTTAAAAACTGAGTTCAGTTGTAATTTCCAAATGAAGTTTCACAAAGTAAAATACGAAAAATCAAAGCGCATATCAATTTATCCATAATCTATTAATATCAATTTTTATGGTATACTCTGTATAATTGTTTTTAAAAGAAAAGTGTAGTAATAAAACATATTTAGTAGAAATCGACAGCTTACACACCTTACTTTAATTTTTAACAAAACTTAAACTTAACATAAAAGCGATCGCACTTGTCATTATATATGTATATATCAAATTACATTCAAAATTTTATAAGTAAACATTTTACACAAGTACCATTAGTAATCTACAATGACAAAATATACAATCGCGTGGTCATATGATACACTTAAATTTTATAATATGATAAACTCACACATACGCATACAATGACACTTTATCATTCATACTATAATGCAAGCGTTCTCTCCATTCTCTATGGTGATAACACTACCATACAATGATCGTCCACTACGCAATTTTCTCAGATATTTTAAATATAATGATTAATGTTTTGTGATTTTGTTTTCTTCTGGCTTGTTTTCTTTTTATTATTACATTGCGATTCATAAAAATGTAGTCAATGGAAGAAAAATTATCTTAGTGATTTTTAATATGCGAAATTCGCAGTTACAATATTTATGTACGCGCATTCAAGATCTTTTTAATATACAATAATGTTATAAAATATTGCAATATCAGAACAAGTTATTTAAGATGTCACAGCATGATGCCTGAAATTTTGCTTAAGGCTATTGCAGTTGATCAAAATGTTGTTATTGCCGCTGTTCATTACTTCAATGCGTTGACTTTTTTAAATATTATATTATCCTTTCTTCCTTTTTTTTTTTTTGCTTTTGTTAAATATATTAATGATTATAAATTATAAGTGAATCGTATATTGAGTGGCTTAAGTAAACCATACGCATGGTTTGCAGGGTAGCAAATTTTTGACATGATTACATAAAATATTTTGAATCTGATCTTTATATTTTCCCCATATAGCTAGATATTTGCATATTATCGATTTAATTTCAATATATTTTATATGAGATATATTTTATATTCAAGAAGAGATAATAAAAGTGTTAAGTTAGTAGTATGGGTAAGTCGTTCAAAAAATCGTCATTTATTTCTCTTGTCATTTGTTCTTACATTTCATTGTTCATATCTGTGTGATAGTGCAAACCGTGTAGTTAAAAAATATTTTTTGTTTTCAAATATGTTATATTTTGCCAACAAATTTATAAATTGTGACAAAATGTAGATGGCTCAAAAATAAAAAATTTCAATATAAGAACTACAATTCTACATTGACGAGGCAATTTTTTAAAAAACTTCACTTAATTTGTATTTCATAAAAAAAATTTATTTTTTTTATATTTCTATGAGAGTACCCTAAAAATCTATAATATGTCAAATTTCTATTGTGTTATTTTCATTACATCTTACCTCCTAAAGGTTTTGCTGTGTTTGTGTACAACCAAAAAACAATTACACATCTGAGATTCTATAAAATTTAAAATTCATTAAAAATATTCATTAGTCTTATTGAATTTTATCAATTCAGTAAAAATAATTTATGCAGTCACAACATTATACCATGTATACTTAATACACACACTTTAATCAAAAGACACTGTCAAGTCAGAAAATTATTACTATTCTGTTCTTCAAAATTTGTTTTTTTAAAAACGTTTTAGAAAGCGCTTGACATGCGTTGAGTATTAGATTTTCAACATAAAAAATCATTACATTTTTTGATTTGTTTTGCAAAAGCGACTACAATTTATTTTAAAGAAGAGGTAGGATCCATTTCACCACACATATTTGACATATTTATTTTTTTACTTGTTATTACTTTTCAAGAATTTTAAACGACATTAAAACCTACTGACTAAAGAGCCTCGGGATACATTTTTGGTGGAAATTAAATTACAATGTTAAAGTTTTTGTATAATTGTTACAAAAATTTATAATGTTATGGAAATTTGTTGTAGTTATTTATCGCATTTAATTCAATTAACTTTATTATAAAATAAAATATGATTAAATTTAAAACATGAAGTTTATTTAAAATTTAAATTTATAAAGATGTTACAACATAATGTCTAAGGAATCAAATTTTTTTTCACGAAAAAAGGTCTAATTTAAAATTTGACTGAATTCATTAAAGAAAATAGTTTTATATAGCCAACGGGTAAATCTTCATTTGTTTTGAAGTTTGATATTTTTGAAAAAATAACAAGCGAAAATTCATGTACATATGTATATATATACATAATGTTTGTTGTTCTTAAATAATGTCCGAAACATTGTACTTATCGAGAATGAAGATCTTTTGTAAACAAACAAACATTAAACTCATGCAATTTTGTGAATTATAAATAAAAATTTACGGTTTAATTTAATTTAATTGCATTACATACATACAAACCTGTTATTGTGTATATTTCAAGGTGTACTTTTGTATATGTATACGTTATTAACATAGCTACGCTTTTCAACAATAGGGACTGAGAAATATTTAAATTAGTCAAATCAAATCGTGTGTTAATAAAACATTACCTTATTTTTTTTTGGATGTACAATTTCATTCGCTTTAAAAAAAACTCGCAGTGTGCTTAGTATTTTAGCTTTTAAACATAATTTAAATTAAGAGCTGTCAAAAAATTTTCAATATTAAAAAAACCAATTTTCCGAATTACATTTGGAAGTAGCATTTTTTATTATTATATAAAGATCAATTTGAAAAAGCGATATTTCATATATGACAGTTAAATATCAAAACAACTAAAAAACAAGATTTACATGTATGTATACATATTTCAAATTGATAATATTATTTCCATTCATTAGAAAAAATTTGGTAACTGAACAGATCATCCATTTGTTTGTTCGAGGTTTGACACTACAAAAATATAGTCATGTCAGACACGGTTCGTGATGTTCTGTTTTGGCTACAAATGAGTAATTTGAATTTGAACATGAAACTTTTTAATGGATCGATACTTTATTTAGCGATTAGAATCGATCTGAGAAATTGAATTTTTACTTTTTAAGAAAAATTTACATCTCTACTCTCAAATTGCGCTCTTTGTGAATTGTGACGCACATTGCGTACATTACTGGTGTTTTAGTGCAGTTTAAAAATGAAATTTAATTAAAATTAAATATGAAAGTTTAGGTTTGGACGTGGTATTTAAAATTTCAACCAAATCAAAAAGTGCTTAGATGAATAATATCAAAATTAAATGACGGAATATGAATACACCTCAATAATATGTGGAATTAACGCTTCATTTTAAGGAAGGACCCATGGTACGCATGTGTAAGTATATTTAAAATTATACAATTTATTAAAAAATTCTAATTAAACTTATATGTAAATCAACAAGCTTAATTTTAAACGCAAATTTATGCAATTCAGTTAGTTAACTGCTCTTTATACATATATACATATGTAGAAAAACTATATTTCAGGAAAATATTTTTGGTTTTCAATTGAGGCTTACAACATAGCTTACCTACAAATCTACCTACCTACATACATATTTACATGTATATGTAGATTCTTCTACAATTCCAAAAACATTTTTCAATTTTAGAACGCCCTATTTTCGCTCTATTTGGAGCATTCTTTGAACTCTGCATATTAAAATACATATGTACAAATGTACGTGCATGTGTACCTACATATTGTATTGTACATATATGTATATACATATAAAATAAGTGCGGATTGGTGTCAATGAATTAAAAAAAATAAAAATGTAAAATTTGGTTATAAATCTTCGAATTAAAATTAGTATGCTATTTTGATTAATAAAGGTAATTTTTAAAATCAATTATTTGCGATTTTAATAACTTTGAATGTATACGTGTTTAAAAAAGGCATCCAAAAAAAATGAATATTTCACGACATTTCATTGCTTTACATTTCAATATACGAGTAACATTTACCTTTAACATCTTAATTAAATTGATTCCGAAACCAATTTAAATTTTAATTTTCATTTTAAATTAAAATCACTATAACTATATAGACCGACTCTTTCACAGATATACAATTTAATAATAATATCCAAATTTAATTTAGTTTTCGTTTCTTTTTCTTTAAATTATTGATCCTTATGAGATTAAGGCACTGAATGAATGGATATGAATGAAAGCTGGATATAAAGTGGCGCATGGATATATTTTAATTGTGTAAAATCACAAAAAATACAAGGGGCAAAACAAAAACTGAAATTAAATGAATTGTACAAGACTGGTTTTAAAATGATTATCAAAAAATCTTAAGAGATAATTATAAAAACTTTAATCGCCTTAAATACTCACTTTAAGTTTTTTTTTTCCAGCATAAAATGTATATATTTATATAAGTTCCATTTTTATTGAATTGAATGCAATGAAATTTTGAATCAGGTGCGAAAGTAATTTAAAATTTCACGGTATATCGCATATCCACCTCTCGAATTTTATATATATATATATATAATTATGTGTAGATTTTATACATATTGTAACTTAATTTAAATAATTTTTCAATTGGTGCCGATTATCAGAAGAAGCTGTATATACCTACTGATATTCAAACTGTGCAATTTGAGTGAAACATAAAATACACAATTTTATTGTAGAGTATTCAATGTGTTCGTATGAAGATTATTTTACAATGTTGCAATTAATTTGATACAATTTTGTTTAAATTTGGGAACCTACCTACCCACAGATGATATTAAATTAACGCAAAATATTAAATTCTGATCTCTTTAGAAATTTAAAATTGAAATTCACATTTAGGACTAAAATTTTTATATGTCTAATTAAAAGAATTAAAAATTTTTAATTAGTGTTTGTAAACAACATTATTTTTCCATGTAAAGTTATTTTAATGCGAAAAAAAAGTTTTACGTTGATACCAACTTTGTGTTGTGGAAATTTTAAGTTTATTTCAACAATAAAAGTTTTAATTGCATTAAATAAAAATTAGAGATTTTTAGATGAGATTTAGAATTTCATAATTAGATTATAAAACAGATGAGAAATATTGCATAAAACACTATCCAGCAAAATACCGGAATGTGAATTTTATGTTTATTCAAATATATACTTACATACATATATGTAAATCAAATATATTTTCAGTACTTTTTAAGATTGATATTCAATAGAATAAATTGAAACACCACGTCAATAACTTTAATCATAATATTACAATTCCTTTAATTTTGTAATACATGCGGTTTTGTAACGAAATCCTTCAAACTTCATTTTAACTTAAGTTGAAGTTTGGGGTCTGGCCCGAACTATATGAGTCCGAAATTAGACTCTTAAATTTTGAAATGACATCGGAAAAAATGCGCCCTTTTCTCTTTTTTACAAAAGTTTTAAAAATTTTTGTTGCCCATCTTTGTCCTTGTGCTTAGAAACGGGAAAATTATTTTTCTAATTCGTATTTTAAACTTTCTAATTTTAAGCTCCTCTGAAATAAATTCAAATAAATACAACGTGCCTGTGTAATATGTATGTGAATTTTTATTTTTGTTAAAATTTCCTGAGTGAACAATCTTAAATCAAATACCTATGTATGTACCAATGGTTTTTTTTTAGTTTAAAAAAAAACTAAACAATTGTTATGCAAAGAAACGAAATGTTTTAATGAATTTATAGACACAGTTTTTATAATATATCATAATCACCTGTTTTAAGACTAAGGATCAGGTGTATAAAGTTATATATAAGCAGGCATCACACAAGATCATTTCACCTGTTCTGATGACCAGTTTTTCCCTCTCTTCATTTCCAGTATTCTAGGTGTAGTCTAAAAATATACAAAAAACAACAATCTAAATCAAATTAGATTGGTTAAGTTATATCAGATTCCTGTAACTAGAATTGCCTCTAAAGATCACTTGGATTATTTAAAAAATACTTATTATGTATTCGTAGGTACTTGTTTAATGCATAAATTCATATTTGAAATTAGATTTTTAATACATACAAACTCTAAATGTGAAGTTAAAATTTTCATATATTATTTTATAAAATACATAGTTTTATAAAAGTACAATATTCTGAAATGTAAGGCTATTCATTTTAAGAAAAACAATTAAGATGATATTCAAATAAGAAATTCAAATAAAATTGGAATACTGCGACATCTATGAGAAGATAGAAGTATCATGCAGTAAGTTAAGGAGAAAAAGCATAAAGAAAAATCATTCACTGCTGATATAAAATTAGTGGCGGCTAAAATAAAAACGCTTGCGGCTAATTTCAATAAATTAATGCCGGTTAATGTGGTTATTGCTGCTAATATTATGATTTTGTTTATATAAGATACAACATTTGTACAAACACAAATTTGTTTATTAATACGTTATTCATTCCTTCATCAATAGTATTTCAGATCTTATTATAAATGAAGGAATGCAGTAAAAAAGAAAATTTTTAAAATTTCCAAACAAAAAAATAATTGTAATTATAAATAACTGTCGACTATTCGCTTGAATTTTTATTTAATGTTTTTTGAATATTTGAAAATTCTAGTATAATTTTTTGATAAATGTAAATCAATTTATTCCCA
This sequence comes from Condylostylus longicornis, assembly GCF_029603195.1. Lineage (NCBI taxonomy): Eukaryota > Metazoa > Arthropoda > Insecta > Diptera > Dolichopodidae > Condylostylus > Condylostylus longicornis. The sequence continues at coordinate 13,493,906 of NW_026577982.1, forward strand.
AAACCTTTTCTATTATGTAACGAATTTTCATAATTCTGATATAGTGCGAAAAGTAATAAAAGTAATTTAATAGTGTAGTGAAGTACAAAAAAGTAAACTAACACGGATAACGCACAACATAAGCTAGTTTATAATTAACATTTCTTCAGAAAGATAAGCTATTACATATATTATAAAAGCATTTTGATTTATTATCAATAATGTTCATATTTTATAACTTGTATAACGTGATACAACATTTCTGCACTTCATCTCGTTCTCTCTTTATTTCATATTTATTTTATAGTAATTTTGGAAACTCAGAAACTTGGCAATTTTTTATTTCATTATCGAAATGACCGGTTGCTGCTGAATTGACCTGTTTAGTTGTTGCAGACAAGCAGAAGAATGATTATTATGACAATAATTTTCAATCTTATTAGTATATTCGTTGTCGGTTACCTGTCAATATTAAAATGAAAATATTGGTGTAAATACCAATACTTTTTTGTCTCTAGAAGCAAATTTTAAAATTCCACTTATAATAATTTTAATTATGCTAATTTTAAACATACTAAAATACAATTTGATAAAACAATTTACTTCAATTTCTGTATTCATATTATGTAAGGCAAAATTGTCCTGCTGTATGCAATTCATTACTTAAATTTATGCAAATTTCCTTACTAATTGCAACTTTCTATAATAAAGTATATTTCTTAATATAAAATACAAAAACAAAAATAAAAAGAAAAACTAATTTCTGTTTTTTATAAGATCAAAACTAAAATTGGAACATGAAATAGCCAATTACCATACACAGTTAATTAATTTTTCTTCTCTTTGTAGTAAAAAGCGCACTCATAGTAAAAGTTACCATATTTTTTTGCATTTTTCTTTAATTGAAACAATTATTCTTTAGATGAAGTGATTTTCATATATTGACAATAAATTTTTTTTTCTTTTTTTGTATTTTTTTCTTTTGATATGTAAAAATCATATTAAAAACCTCAACTTACTATTATTTTTTTCACATTTCTTACAATATCAGCATTTTTATTCAATGTAAAGAAAATGTAATAAAGAAAAAACGTAAAAATATTTTTATTACACATCGGAATGTTGCAAACCACGCTTGTTGTAATTGAGAAATTGGCGCGCAAAAACAAAACAATTTGCACATATGATTTTTTACTCTTATTATAAATGAAAAGCTTTAATGAAGAACACGTCCGCGTATTCTATATTTTCACTCTCACTTTTCATTCCTCGCGGAAAGTAAAAAAATGGAAAACCTGTTATTTTATTTTACGATTGACTCTTGTAATAATTAATGGAGTACATCTATATAATAACATGGGAATACAAACAAAGCATGCATACATAAATATATATATATGTAAAATTTTTACTGTTTATGTACACATATTACTCAGCTGATGCATTTATTATTGAATATAAATTATTAATGAAAATAAACTCTGAAGTTAACAGAGGAATTATAGTTACGTTTATTCACATATGATAGGTATGAAAAAAAATTGTGTTTTTTTTTTTTTATTATTTGCCGTTTTTGTTTTATCTCGTACTTTTATATTTATGTCAAATATAGGAAATTGACTAAAGCTATTACTTAAATGAGTAAAAATATTATATAAGTTAACCATATTGTTACAAAATAATTAATTAAATATCGTTTGGTCGTTATGAATTAAATTTTACAGCGCGGTTAACTTTAATTTCGTCGCTGACTTTTATTTTAAGAGTTTTTGAAAGGCGAATCCTAATTTTTAGTCCGCTTTTATTATAATAACCTTTTTTTCACTCGTTTGTGAAATATTCAATAATATTTATATGGGACTTACTTATCGATAAAATTGCAAAAGATGCACAACCGTATAATTAAAAAAGTCTTTGCAAAAAGCAAAATTAACTCTAAATAATTAAAGACGCAAAGTGTGGCAAAAATATTTTATGGATGACCAAAAAATAAATAAAAATGCTTATGGCGGTTTTATTTCTTTACTGCATATTTAGGGCGAAACCTGAAAGAGCGAGTCATATACTTTTATACTTTGTATGTTAGGAGTTGAGTCAAGGCTTAATTATTTTTAAATGAATTACGAATTTTTATAATAATTTAAACTATGCATAGGACACCAACTTTTTTCTTATCACCTATTTCCTTATATGATAATACATTCTTCTTATATAAATAAGGCAAGTGCAGTAAGAAAACAATTTTTATATTAATAAAACCAGTTTCATACAAACATAATCCTGCCTTAATTAGGAAACCAGAGCTTTTTACGATCTTTCGTTGACATTTTTTTTTTCAATATGCACTTCATTCCCTTATCTACCAATTACAGTGTTGTCTATCCACATTTTTATGTACATTATTAGTTATTTTAGTGTTTGCCATTGAATCTATCAAATAAACATATTTTTATAATTTTCTTGCAATTTTGGAGTCATTCCAAACTATTTAAGTGGTCATAAATTTTAATTTTTAGTATCAAAGTACACTCCTTACCGTTTTTTTTATTGTCATTGCGACTATTTAATTTATCAATTATAATGACATTGATCTCGTATTTACAATTTCCATTTTTAGTTTAAAAAAATCAAAGTAAATATTTCGTGTGAAATAAAAAGGAAATACTTCTGTTGACAGGTGAACCAGCTCTTTTATGAATTTAATTTGTTTTTTTGTTTTCTCTCTCCTATTATTGTATATGTGTAGTGAAATTACAATAAGTTTTGGATGATTTTAAAATATATTTTAAACTAATAAACTATTCCTAGTGTTTTTCTACATTTTATGAATAAATATAATGAAAATTTTTTCTTATAAGCATCATTAGAAATCAGTAGGATTTTTTATAGCTGGTAGAGAAAAATTTTTAAATGTTTTTGGTAAAATTTTATTCAATTCACATTTTCTTTTTTACTCTGCAACTTTTGTTTCTCTCAATTTTAATATATGAGGAAATTATATTAAATACGTTTCCTGATGATAAAGCCAAGTTTTCATTTTTGTTTTTTATAATTATATTTATATGTATATAGTAATTTTTGCAACAAATAATATTTAATTCAATAAAATTTGTTTAAAAAAACATTGTATATGTAAGTTGTAAGTTGTTTTGACTTATGCTTATATTAATTAATAAATTCTATTGAAAATTCATATTGCGGAACCAATTACATTTAAATAATTATGAAATTTAACTTTTATTTTATTAAAAAAATAATAAATTATGAATTTTTTACATAAAAATAAAAAATATTTTTCTAATGAACAAAATCTTCGAATTAAACAATTAAATATACATACATACCCACCCATCTTGTTAGGGAAATTTATTATTATTAAATTTACAGTTAAAAGAAATTCTCAACACCTATGGCTTTTTTTCTTTGAACGAACATTAGTTGTATTTACACAACGTCTCTTAAGAGTTAACTTAACATAATATCAATAGGTCATGTATTATGTACGTTTAATTTTGCTTGCTCACAAAGCGAATTTTTTTGTTTCTTTACTAGAAATATGAAACTTACGAGTATGTTTATCTTTAATAGAATAGTACACGTCTATACAGCTGTTATAACGTATAGAATAGTAGCACGTCTATACAGGTCGCTAATTCTGAATTATATTATTCTTGAAATCTTATAACAGTAAAGTAACTTCACAATATGTATATTGTTCTCCCAAATTACACAAGTAATGATATTGTGCTTTGTTATAATTTAAAGAACTCTGTCATAACGAAAATAATCGGTCATTTGACAATACTAGCGGCGTAAGCTCTTTAATTATTTAATAAAAAAATCTCGTTTACTTTATCTTAACAACAAACCTTGATATTGTGTTCCTTAATTTTTTTCAATGACTGACAAATTATAAATTGTTGTATTTTATTTTAATCATCAGTATGTGGTTACTGTTTTTTTTTGTAACATTTCATAATAATTTATTTACCATTTACATTCTGTTCCGCTAATTTACATCTTTACCCCTGAACTAAATGTATAAGTAGCTTAAAATAGCGAAAAAAACGATGATATTAATTTCTTGTCGTAAAAATTCAACTCAATGATTGGAAAATTATTTTGATGTTACCCACAATAACGTTTAAATGTTGAATCATACAATTAAAGTTCAATAAAATAATTTTTTTTTTTTTGTTTTTAATTAGAATTAAGAATAAATATAAGGATTGAAAATTATATTATTAAAATTTAATAATTAAAAATATTAAAATGAATAATATGTATTGCGCGCAAAGTGCATAATAATGTTTTTATATCTTTTGTTTAATGGGATGGAACAAGTGATGACCTTCACATTTATATTTATAAATTTAAACTTTTTCTTATAATAAGTAAATTCAAATTCTGTTATTATTATTTTGTATTTTAATTGTAATATGTATTGTGAAAATGCAAGTGTTAATTTATTAATTTTTGCTATAAAAAAGTTTTCTTTGTATACAATTTTCAATCTATACAATCTATTATGTAATCGAACTGCACTGTTTTTTTAACTCTACAATCATAATAATTTTTTTTATTCATATGAATCGGCTTCTTTTTTTTTTGACATTTTTAAACACTTTCTAAATTTAGAAAGAATGAAACGCGGCTTCAAAATTTCAGGTTATTTTAAGACAATTTCTATAAATGGTAATTCCTGTCGCACAATATTTAAAATGAAAAGTTCATTGAAAGAAAAACGTTAAAACTTCTAATTTTTAAAATAGAATTAATCATAATATATTTGTAAAACCCTTGGTCAGTAAAGTAGCACATTTTCCTTTAACAGTTTAGTCCTGAAATTCACACGTATAAATATGATAGATATAGATATGAAAGTGATATTTTATAAAATACATATTTATTTGAGTATCAAAACTAAATTGCATTGATATTTTTTTTAATTGTGTAACTATTATTGTGTACAATTTTAGGTAAGATTATCACTATAACGGCCTCAATTTCATAAAACTTCAAATAAATACGTACATTTATAAAAAATGGAAGATTAAATTAACGCAAAAATGCATTACGTTACTTTGAAAACGATCAAAATGACAAAACTCAAGAAAAGGAGAAGACACAAAAAAAAAGATATAACGATATATAAAAACGGCTATAATCTGAGATTTTCGAGTAGAAGAAATTTGTTTTTGAAAATTTGCAAAAATTTTTTAAACAGAAAACTGTTATAATTCAAAACATCAATTCAACAGTCTGACTTTTGTCATTGGAGAAATTTTATTATAATGTTTTGTGATGAAAGAAATTATTGAAGATCTTATACCGTGTCTACAAATTTTATAATTGTTTCTTGTTCGGAAACAACGGTAGGTAAAATTTGCATTTTCACGATTTCGGAAAGCTATAACATGAAGTGGAGACGAGTTATGTTAAAATTGTGTGCGGGAAATAATATTTTCATAAGATTTCATATCTTAATAGTGACGCAGTTTTGGCAACAAACGAAAAGACAGAGTGAAAATAATAATCACATTTCTTTCAAAATCTTTTGGCCAGATACCAAACTTTTACATCAAATTCAATCATATTTATTAAATTTATTTCAGATCAAAAATGAATTGCCTTGATCTAGATTTTCTTTTACGCAATACGAATTTTTATACATTAATTTAATTTGATTCGAATCTGAGAAATCGATTTGTTTGTGTATTAAAAAAATAATTATCCACCCTTAATTGGAATTTTCTCATACTAGAAAAATTTTTAACAATTTTTCATGTCTTTTTAGTCAAAATGAAAATGATAAAATTTTTTTCTTGTGCACATATATACATATCAAAAATCTGTCCAATAGTGTGATATTTTTTAAATAAAAAATGCGTATAGATGGAGAGTTACATTTAAAAACCAGTTTTATTCCATAAACAAAAAATGTAAAAGTAATATAAATGACAACCGTAACTGAATTGGAAGGATTAAAGGAAATTATTGTTGAGAAATTGGTTAATAAAATAATTTTACAAACAATTTCGTGATCGGCAAACTAATATTTATAAGAATTTAATTTTCTGATTATTCTGTGCAATACTGGATCAAAATTTATATTATAGAAAATATCAGTAAAATAATAAGCAGCGGACTAAATTTGTTGTAAGTATTTCTCTAAAAATAATTTTTTGCTTTTGAGTTATTTTAGTTAGAACTTGGAAAGTGCTACTGATGATTGATGATATGTAATTTTGCCACACTATGGGCAATTCTAAAATTGCTAATGAGTTATAGGGAGCATTTAGTAAACATGTTTTTATTTTAATATTCAATGTGGACAATACGATTATTTTATCATCAACTTTTCAAAATATTATTTTTATCATAAAAAAAAACAAAATTTTCGCACGCATTCATTTAATTTGAACGAAAAAAATATCAAATATTTCTTTTATTCACCTATATAGCAGTGCTATTAAAACTTAATAACTCAAAGTTGACTTAAAAAACTAACTTTAAAATGAAATGTATAATATTTAACTATCTAGTAATATTAATGGTGTTATTTGAAATTCAAGACATTTAGAAATATCTTAGCGATTAAGCAGTAATTAATTTTTTTATTTTCTTTTTTGTTCAATAACTGTTGAGTATATTTTGATTTGAATTTGATGTACAAAACTAAAATATTAAATGAATTCAAAAAAATGCATGCAAAATTAACTCTGAAATGAAAAGTTTTAACTGTAATATTAAAATATTTATAACCGTGATAGAAAATAACGGTTGTATGTGATGAAACAGTATTAACAACATGATCTATGAATGTAACTATTTAATTTACGCATTGAATACATCATATATGTAGGTTTAAAATATGTTAGTATAGTAAGATAGTAAAGCTATAAGCTTTTTTTTAGTTTAAAATATAAAATACCGTAAAATCGCATTTAAAAGTGCATTCATTTACCATCAACTGTTCAAAATCTTTTTGTTAACTTTATAGTAAGATTTATTAGATGTACAACACATAGCAACTAATACACAGCATGTACTACGATTGAAAATTACATATTAAGCTACATAATTTTAAAACACTACTTACAGGCTGCGTATACACATTATAAAATATAAATAAAAAAAAAAAAAACAGAAAAAGTTTTATATTACACTTTTCTTATATAACAATAATTTAATATTATAAATGAGCTGTTGAAAATTAGATTGATTGCTATTACATATATAGAATTTATTAAAATAAAAAATAAAATAAATGCGCCACAATGCATTAAATGAATTCATCACCGCATTACTTAAATAAGTAGAAATCAGTAAATAATTTTTGATTGTATTTTTTACAATTACTTATATTTATTTACAATTTACTGGTTGATTTAATAAAATATTAAGAATAAAGCATAAGAAGTGATGATTTGGTTGAAAGGGTACACAATTTAAGTGAATAAATGATTTAAAAGTAATCGTAGTAGTCATATTGGTAACAAAAAAGAAAATATGTATTATTAATGTTTTGCTTTATAGCTTTTTATTGATTTTTAAATTTTAATAAAGGGTCAAGGTAAAAATTTAAAATGAAATTTGAATAACGTTCTAGTTATTATTATTACTATTGAAATTCTTTAAGTTAGAAAACGATTCCAAACAAATTTCGAATCACAATACGAGTATAACGTCGTTTCAAAAGACATCAAAAATATGTACATATATTAAGTAAAACGAAACCTTTTAATAAGTTAGCGAACAATTTTAATAGGTTTAAACTAATATCTTTTTGGAAATACGAAATTTAAAATTTCTGTATCGTGGGTTAAAACATATTACTATACTAACCCACCTGGGGATGAATATTTCACGCACAAACAACAATTGATAGCATATTTGATACAATTTTAAACTAAAAATTGATAATAAAATAAGTTAATTCATCTTTCTTGAAAAAGCTGAGCTCGAATTATAATTGCCATTATTTAAACAAATTAGTATTTTTATGCTGTATCCATAATAGTTAATTTTATTTAAAATTTAGTTTATCTTTACGGATAAATTATCTTGACCCTATGCTACGTAGTTTATATCTAAAGTGACACTATAATCGATAGTCACTGAAACAGGAAATTTTGATATCAACTAAAGTTGCTAATTTGTTAATTGGGTGTTATATTTTCAATTATTCTAATAGAATATTTGATTATTATTCAAATTAGTTTTGAAAATAAAAACTTCATTTTTTTTGTTGTCTTTCCTAATAATTTGTTAGTAAAATAATAAAATTGCAATTTAATTGCAATTATATATGAAATTTAATTATATATTTCAAATATATAATTACTTATTTTTTATTTTAATAACTGTTTTTAACTTAAGTTGTTAAACATTTTTAATTACACGAAGAAAAAAAAAACAAAAGAAAAAAATAGATGATTTTGCATGCGCTTTATGTTTGCAACCATGTTATTAACTTAATGGCAAAACATGGTTACCAAGTAAAAAAAATAAACAAAAATTTCGATTGATTTCATTAAAATAAACAAACGTGTTAGTCTTTGCTTTTTTCTTTCTTCCAACGGTTTCTTGTTCCGTCAGAGCGTATGTCATAGATATTGTATAATTGTTAGTATGGCTGTTTTAACTTATGTTTTTTTACTTAATTTATTTTAATTTTTTGTCATTTATTTTAATTGACAAAGTTTTCATATATGTATGAATTTTTATGATTGCGATCATTTTTTTTGTCAATCGATACACGGATAATTATAAGTTTATCTGTTAGTATATCTGTGGGTACTATTGTATTCAAATGATAGAGACCAAACAAACATACAAGGAAAAAACCAATTATAATTTAAAATTTCTTTTGATCACAGTTTCTAGCTTTCGTTGAATTAACCGATATTATAAGAAAAAATTCAAAAAGTGTTTAATTTTTTCTTTGTCTAATCTTTATTGATGGTGATATTCCTGCTGAATTCATAAAAATATACATGTTTTAAAAATGAAAATTCCAATAAGTTTTTAACGCACATTGGTGCATTAAACTTATTATTTTCTGATCATAAAATGCAAATGAACAATTATTAAAATGCAATAATCATCAACATTTTTATTAAAAATAATCGCATATCGATAATCAAGAAATAAATTAAATTATTGAAAATAAAAAGTGTATGTACATAATTTTCGAGTAATAAAAATTATTTATAATGCAAGATTTTGTAAATGTTTTCTTTAAAACCTTAAGATATATGGTTAATCATTTGCAAAATTAATTTCTCTATTATATATGGATAAATTTCGATAGTATTAACAAATTATTAATTTATTTGAAATTTATTCAAGCATGGTTGTTCCATATATGAAAAGGGTTGTTTCAGTATTTGGACGGTTTAAGTGACTGGAAGATGGGATTTGAATTGTATGATTTGTAAACTATAGATAATATAGCGATCGGATCTAAGTTTACACTTGCAGCAAATCTAAGCCATTTCAAAATGCTAGTGTAGAACGTATCAATCAAATATGATCTGTAACTTTTTTTATTTGTTAAATTTCAAAATAATATTTTATGCCTAAACATAGACATTATCTATCTAGATATCATATTCTAACATTAAATAAAATTTATAAATCATTAAGTAAACTAAAAGCGGAAATTGTGCAACATTCTTAAGTTTAATTCCGCTCTAATTAAAGAATTTACTTTAAAAAATAATTGCTTTACTAAATTTATTTACTTTGTTTTTAAAATTAATTTAATTTTTTGGAAAATTTATAAAAATAATTACCACATATTTTTAAATCCAGAATTTTTTACTGACATTTTTGTGATTTATCGGTTGTAAATGCATGTTTGTTTATATGTATACCGTATGTTGCTTACTAGTCTAACACATAATGAGCAAACATTTTGATGTCATAATTAAGTTCATCGGAATTCTTTGTCATGCTACATTTATATTTTTTTTTTATGTAATCAACAAACTGTGCAATTCTTTATTTGTCTCTTGTCAAAACGTTACATAATATTGTTACAAATATTAAATGTTAATATCACTAATATAAAAATGAAAAAATTATTATGTATACGTTGTATAAAATTAGTTCAGTATGAACGAAAGAAAATTGAATTGAAAACAGCAATTTTCAAATATATGTTAGTGTCTTATTTTCTAATTTATTCTATATTGAAATTTGTTAGAAATAAATTTTTACTTTGCTTAAAGAATATGATATTATATGAATTCTTATGTTTAAATAGTTGTGTGTATAGACGTAAGAAATTATTACTCTCGCTGATTATTAAAATATAGATGATATACGTATAAGCTTTATTACAAACGATAAAAGTTCAATATGCGATAGGACTACGTAGTGTGCATGTAAGCACATGTACATGGGTTCATTAGAAAAATTCCATAAGTTTAATTAAAATTGTAATGAACAGATACGTTAAAATATTTGATAAATTTTTTAAATTAAAATTATTTGATTCATACAATTGGAAATAAGATATTGAATGTGCGTTGTAGAAGTTTTGAAAATTTCAGCAAATTTTTGATTAAAAATGTTGTAAAATGTGCGAGTAACAATCCAAAACTAAAATATTTTTTAATGTTTTACAGATTTAATAAATATGGAAGCCGTGATAAACGAATATTGTTAAAAAAAAATTGAACAGTTGTACTATTGTATATACATATGTGCAATTTTTTAAGCCACATAGTTTTCTCTCTTGAGTTTAGAGAAAATAATTCTTTTTTCCGAATTACACAAAAATCATTTACATATGCATTTAATTAAAACTTAAATTAAATGCATCCAATACAATCATGCATATTAATGATTTTTTATTTTTTCTTTAATGAGTCCAATATTAAACCGTACAAAGTATGCCAATTTGCAGTTATTTATCAAACATTTTCTAAATTAAATGAAGTAGCTAGAACATAGGGTAAAAGGTAAAAAAATTAGCTTACGAACAATATGGTGCACAATTTGTCAATTTTATTTATTGACAAAAAACAATAAATTTCCACCACTTTAAATGATATTTATTTAATGGCAAAAATTGAATAAATAGGCATTCAATAAAATTGATTATGAATTTATGGAAGCCGTCGTTTTAAATTACTTAATTAATAACGTGTGTTTTTACACTTAGTGTTTCACATACATATGTGGATTTGGGTGTGTTTCTAGATAAAAACTTTATCTGATGTTAGTTTTAGTTTTTTTTATTTGTCCACTTTATTCCACAAATTAGTTTTTATTTGTATAGTTAAATTTCTAAACAGCAGAGGTTGTACAAATTTCTTATTCTTATGATTTGTTATTCTTATGACACCACATGAGGGGGATTCAGAAAAATATGCAACAATATACAGTTGTTTAGAAGAGAAAATTAAAATAAACATATAAATTTATTTTGTCATGTTATTGCAAAATTGATTTCAATTAATTTTTCTCTTTCAGTTCATATTTTGATGTCGGTGGCAATGAATACAAAATAAGAATCCGAGCTAGGTGGATTCTTTCAACAAATGCAACACCTGGATCCGAGCTAGGTGGATGCTTCAAACACGTACAGCAAATGGATCCGAGCTATGTAGATCCTTTAAATACAGTAACTGGTTCCGAGTTAGGTAGATTCCTTCAACAAATGCAATGAATGGATCCAAGTTATGTGGGTTCCTGTTACACATACAGCAACTGGATTCGAGATGGACCTCTTCAAAATGCTAAGGCTGGTTCCGAGCTAGGCGTACTGTTGGAAACAACACATGCAATGACTGATTCCGAGCTAGAATGATTCGTTCAACAAATGCAACAAATGGTTCCGAATTAGGTAGATCCTTGCAACCCGTAAAGCAACTGTGTGCGAGCTAGGTGGACCTCTTCAATAAGTGGATTTTTTCAACATATACGACAACTGGATCCGAGCTAGGTGGATCCTTTCAACATGCACAACAAGTGGTTCAGAGCTGGATCCATGCAACTGCCACAATGTATGCCTAGTAAGTTAAATGCACTCAAATTTATTGTTTTAGTGCTGTAGTTCTTTTAATGGTTTTGTTCCTTGTGCCGGTTAAACCATTAAAATTAAGAAATTCATTAAAAATTAATATGTACATGTATTCAGTCCCCATTTCTTACCAAGCTTTTAGTCTATTGATTCTTTGTCCATTCATATTTCTAAAAATAAAATTACATTAAACCTTCGTTTATAGAAATAGTTATAAGTAACGCCAAATTAATTTAGAAAATAATTAGGTTTTGATAACCTAATGTGTTGTAGGATTAGAGATTTATACATTAACCGAACGCAAAACATTTTAAGAATAAAATTTGCTTCAGGATATCCTTTGTCTTACTACAACTATTTTTTTATTACTCATATTATTTTGTTTTTTGACGGGATCGCAGCTTAATTAAATTAACGAATTTTCAAAACTCAAACAAACCATTTACACTTTATTTATATACATATATGTTTGTATGTATGTTTCTATATACATATTACACATGCGCTTATATTCATTCATATATTTTTTGTCTAATTTTATAATAATCGTATTTGATAATAATTGGATTTATTTTTAACATTGGTGACATTTTTTTAACCTTTATTAATTATTAGAACAATTTTTTTAATTGAATTTTATTTTATATTTCAATTGAAGAATAAAAAAACCTATATGTATACGGTTTTGTTTGTTTTTTTGTTTAGATACTTAAGCTGGCGCAAAACCATAACAATCAAAAAAATATTCAAGAACAAAAAATAAAATAAAAAAAAGACTATAGGTGACTAAACTGTGTGAAATGCACAAAAAATGACTCAATCACGGTTCTTTGATATTTTCTTTAATAATACAGAAATGCCGGTAGTTATTTTTTCCTATATTAGACAGTTATATTAGATTAAATCGCACCACTCACTACTTTGTTGTCTAAATTCAATGTCAGAATATGTCAAAAATATAAAATTAATTCATTGTTTTGTACACTGTAATTCGTCCAAATTTTTCGTTTATTTTTTCATTGATCACACGTCAGAATTTTATATAAGTTTCTTACTGCAAATTCTTATTGTTTTTTGCCTTTTTTTTAAAGAAATTAATGAGTTTAACGTTATTTGGATGCCGTAAGCAAGGACGCTTAAATATGAAAATAAATTATAAAGAGATTCTGAACAAAAATTTTGTCTTAACTTTTCTATTATCAAAACAAAAAAAATCGCAACAAGATCAAAAATGCTTCTAGGCGATTCAAATAAAATTGGAGCAAAAAAATTGCAAAATCATTATACGCAATTTTTTTGCGTTAATTTCGGCTAATCTTAACAGAGGTTCCAATAAAAAATATCCAAAAAAAATATGAATAAAAAAATTAACTGCATTCAAAAGAAATTCGCGATTTGATTAAATTAAATTCGTGAATTTGTGATATGTCTGATCAATGAGTGAAGCAAAACTTCTTATTGTATTTGCAGCCAGCAATCGGTATTTGAATTATGGTTGTTTTGAATCGGTACTAGAATCTCAAAGTAATTGAGGCTGTTGGATTTGAAAATTCAATCTTTGCGCTTTGTTACAGACAAGGATCAAAAGTAAAGTTCAGATAAATATTAAGTGAGTGTGGATATAAGGTACAGAGGTTTGACTCTAATGTCAAGTGGAAGGTAATAGTGTTTCCAAAGTGGGGTAACGGAACAAAAAAGATACAAGTTTTATTTTCGACATTTAAGTATTTGAATATATTGACTTTACTTGAAAATATATTGAGTTGGCTCAATTTTTTGTTGTCGATTGAAAAGTTAAAATGTTTGTTCAAGTTTTTTAATTTTATGGAGGGCACTGAAAAATGAGCTTGTATAATTATTAATATATTTAATCACTTACAGCGATATCTCAATATTTAAATTAATTCAATAAATTTTTAATTATTCAATAGATTCTTAATAACTGTAACTGTAACTATTTTGGTGCTTATTTCCAATATTAATTCTGAATATTTTATAATACGAAGTGCTTTTCAAAGCAATTTAAAAAAAATTATTCATGATAGCATTTAAGATTTTACAGGTGTTCAATATATAGTTAGAAAAATTTGCTTAATGAACTGCTAAATTATCTAACCCGTACATTAGTAGCCAATTTTTAATATTAACTTTTACATAAATATATAGTTAATAACTTTTTCGTATTTAAAAAATTCAATTGGTGTTCTCGTATAATAATTATTTCTTACATTGAGTTACTGTCATATTTCAGGGTCAATTAATTTTTAATCTATATTACATGAAATTTATATATGAAAAAATTTATAAGAACAAAAACGCAGCATTCAAAATATTGGTCTTAATTTTTATTTTTTTCTAATTAACATAAACAAAATATTGAATTGCCTATAGTGTTCTCGTAATTTTCGTACATTAAAATTTTAATTAAAATTTAAAAAAAAAAAATCCAAATTCTTAAAATAAAATAAAATTATAAGCGACATTCCCGATTCTTTACAAATCCAGTGCGCAATATGCTTGTAACGTATACAAGATTTTTGTCAGGTGCATTTTAGATTTCTTGATGGCATTTACTGTCTTTAGTGACAAAAAATCTTTTCATAATAACTTCTAGATTGTCGTTAAGTAACATCACGCTGAAACGTATGTAAAGCGAAGAAGTCCGCCTGTAAAATTCAAGCGCCAATTGGTGATACGATGGTTTTTTAAAGTTTAAATTTTTCCTGATCTTTTATCTTACTTGAAGTCGTTATTTGTGAGCCCTATCTGTGTAGGTAACGATTTAGCAATAATCTACTCAGGTGTAGCTGAATACAAACATAATTGCCTACTTACATAACAAATGAAAATTCTTAGAAATATTAAAAAAAATTCTTAGAAATTATTTTTAACTGGTAAGCCAACATTTTTCGATAATTAGTCAAACAATAAACAAAGTTGTCTATTTACCTAGCATTATTTGTAAATTTCTTATGACTGAATATTGCCACAGAATGATAGAAGCAAATACCATATGGTGGCATGAATAATTCTTATTTTTATGCACTTTCAATAAGTTTTGAATTAGAATTCTTCAATATACACAAACTAAATTCTTTAAATTTTGCAAAATTGCAGAAAATATTTACTTTAAATCAATGTCAATTATTTTATTGTAAAATAAATTATTTTTATATGTTGATTGATTTTTTTATACATATAGACAAAAACTTTTGCTACTTAATACTTATTAAAAAATAAAAAAAATATGCGGGTAATTAATCAAAAATTTGGTCGAATTTAAAATAAAATTTTATTTTTTATTCTGTTTAAATAAAAAAAAATTTTTCTAGAACAAATCTTAATTCGAAAAATTCTTAATACATGTAATGTGTGTAGGAACAAATTTAAGAACAAATTTAAATATGTAGAATTGTATTTAATTGACTTTCTATTATAACATGTAATTCTATTAAATTTGTAATTGGGACGAAATGATAACAATTTCGTTTTTTTTAAGTATGTTGGTTGTTTAAAGTTCAATTAAGTAACAACTTTGTATCAACTTATCGTAATAAATAGTAATTATTCTAGATGGGAACAGTAGATAAATAGGAATAGCTATTTTTAGAGATAATGTAAATTAAAATAAATTAAAAGTTATTTTGAATTACAATCTAACTGGAAAATTCTTAATTATTAACTTAATTATTTAATTTCAAAATTAAATTTAAAAATTCCTAAATATTGTGATAGTTAAAGTTGACTACAAATAAGAAGTTTAAGCAAATTAAGGCGATCTCACACTTTCAGTTTTAGTTGTATAAAGGACATTATTGAATCGCTTAAAAATCAAAGACTTAATAATAATATAATTTGAGATAATTGGGGCTTTATATTTTTCAAAAATTTTGTGTCAAATATTTGCAATCTTCTACAAATTAAACATGATTTAATTTACATTTTCTATGCTCTAAGGATAACTTTCCATTTTGTGTCTTAATACCACTGTTTTAATATTAGTTTAGCTGATAAGAACTTATTATAGTTGTAATACTCATGATGTCAATGAAAAAATTCTACTGCGAGCATTTTTATATCTAAACTACTATTACGTAGATTTTAACCATGTTAAAGTGATCAGATACTATCAAAACAACGGTAGCACAACCTTATAAGTAATTATTGCGTTATACTTAATTTAGTCTCCATACACCAATTTCAAAGAAAAAAAGTTTCTTTAATTCAATTAAATTTTATGCAACTTCTAACAAGAAAATATACAAAAAAGCCTAATATACAAGTTAAATTTATTATTTTATTTATTATAAAATTATAATAAAAGTTTAATTTAAATTTTTTAAATGCATGACGATTTTATCATTTAACATAAATCTAAATATTGTGTGCGCAGAAATACATCAAAAATTTGCTCCAAATTCTCTAGATATAGTTTTATTTTCTTATTCTTTGCCTGAATAAAAAGTTTTTGTTATATAAAACAAAAAAGAAATCATAAAAGCAAATTTTTTACCATCCAGCAGCACTTAAAATGAGACAAATTACAAACTAGACCATAAATGTTTTTCTTTTATAGTGTCAAATCCAATTAATTTTGAACAAAGGTCCAATAATCTACATGAAAAACACTAACAAGCTATAATAATGTTGTGTAGTAGAAATAAAAAATAATTTAAAATATTCAAAATATCAACAGCCAGGGTTGTTGTAAGTACATTCATATTACTTTAAAAGCGTGACTTAATTTCAAATCGTAATAGATTCAGGTTTAAAGAAAAAACCATAATTTTTTAAGTTCAGTTGACATACTGTAGGTTTAACAAGTTAATACATATTATAATTACTCCTAAGAA
Organism: Condylostylus longicornis; assembly: GCF_029603195.1. Classification (NCBI taxonomy): domain Eukaryota; kingdom Metazoa; phylum Arthropoda; class Insecta; order Diptera; family Dolichopodidae; genus Condylostylus; species Condylostylus longicornis. The sequence goes on from NW_026577982.1 coordinate 13,510,775, forward strand.
TCGCCCTTATGTAAATAATTCAATAAATGTTAGGTGCCTAGCTTAGACTATAGATGGTGTTAATTCCAAACGATTGTAAAGCAATTCAAAGACATAGATGTCGCCAAAGATTTAGTACAAAGCAGTTTCGGCAATGGAGGCAAAATCCTATTAAAGTTGCTATACATTTCTTATAGCTTTCATTACAAAACATTTGCTACTTAACAAATAATAAAATAGTTTTAAAAAAAATTATATAACATGCAAACCGCCTAGCAGAATTATTAGATATTATTTAAAATGCTTGTCTATTTATTCTAAAAAAAAATTCGGCAGTGGAAGTAATTATTGACTTATTATTATGCTTTTGTAATAAGGTATAAACAGAAATGGCATCATCCCTTTAAGAAATTAACACAAAAGACAGTCCGAATTATTACGCAAATCGTTCATGAAAACATAAAAAAATTATTGATAAATTAATGAATAATATAAAAACTTTCATTAAGCAAAGAATTACAAATGAAAATTCAAATGCAAAATACAAATTAAAAAATAAACTTGTATAAATACGTACATATAAGGTTAAAGGCGGTTAATGTTTATAATTGAAATTTTAAAATTTTTTTAATAAATAATCAAATTCTGATACCACCATTTATTTCCATCATTTTCTATTATTGTATAGACTATTTAAAATTCAGCACTTGCGTTCAATTTGGTCCAATATAAAGCATAATTTGTGAACGTCACCTCTATATGAGTAATGTAAAAATGGCATTGAAATTTCAGTAAAAGAATAAAACTGAAATAGAAAGAAGCAAATAAAGATAAAAAGTTTACAATTTCTTAATTTTCAGAATAAATTATGCAAAATTAACTTACTGAAATGTTACTTTACAATTTTCTTTCATGTCTGATCTCATCTGATTCAATTTTAAATTAAACTTGCTAAGGGCGAAATACAAGTGATCGAAAAATAACAATAATAAAAAACAATTGCATGTAACATTCACTGATAACAACAAAAATCGAAACCAATTGAAAATATGTAATATGATTGTACCTACAGAGAATGGGTGTATGTACAGTGTATGCAAGTATATATAATGAAAGAGTGGTCATATTATTGGATTTCCAAGTATATTAAAAATACTATTTGCAACTAAATTTTGTGTGTATGATCATGAATTTGACCTGAACAAATATTGGGATAATTTGATCGAAATTTATGAAATTTATGAAATATTTATTTTGCTTCATGAAAAGTAGATCACTTGAAGGTTTTAATGAGCTTCTTTTTTAGAATATTGTCCTTCTTCCTTGGAATATTGACACTGTTTGTTTGAGAAATGTTGATTTGAACAACACTCTAGGTAGACAGCCAGTATGAAGGCGCAACCTTTCTCGAAAATTTAGTGCTGAAAGAATGTTTGTTGGATTTGAGCTTTAAATCTAATTTACTGTAACATATATAATCGTTGATTAATTATATCAACATTTGATTGAATACTTACTGATGAACATTAATAAGTTTATTCAGTAGAGCTATGTAATTGAAGAAAACTTCCGTTTCTGAACATGTTGAGCTTTCAGTATACCCAATGATTAATTTCAATGAAACAATTTTAAAATGGATAACGTTTCAACATATTGACTCTCAGTTTTCTTATACTGAAAGTAGCAAAAAGCTCAATCAACGTGCAAATTTTCTTAAAAAAATTTTATTTTGAAAATGTGTATACGTATACCAAAAACTAAAAGAAAAACATCTCAAGAAATGGATTATTCTGCTTCAAATCATATTTAGTTTAGCGTTGAAAGAAATTGATAAAAATGATTCCTAACTTTAAATACACAGGTTTTTTTTACCACTACCTTTATGAGACCACCAAAATTGTCTGAAATGGTAAAAAATATAGGTTTTTTTTTCGTTTTCTTATGTTACTTTATCAAATTCAAATATAACCATTGTTTATTTAAGTACAGTATTGGTTTAAGATCAAATCAAAGCAGTAATTTTATATGTTATTGTATAACCTATGTTTTATGTATAGTTATGGTGAACACTGCAAAGCGTGTTTTATTTTCTACGTATATAGGCAAAGTACAAATCTAAATTATGTTACAATTTCAGACAATTATAGTTAAAGATTTTGCCATTGAAAATGAAAAAAAAATAATAATAATTGTTTTATTGATTTTTAATAAAACCATATATTTTTATTTGCCAGATAATTTAAGATTTAATCGATGTTAAATTGAATTTTTTTATTTCCCTTTATAGAAATTATTAAGTTGTCTCTTTTTTAAAGTTTGTATTATATAATTATAAAAATAATGCCTTACTATTAGGGAATAATTTAAACATAATCACATAAGATAAAAGTTATGAGTTATTTTAATTCAACATTTTGGAGAATAATTTATGTTTATTAGTTTAAAACAGACGATACATGACTATACAGATAAGGGCATGTTATATGTATTGATATATTAGTCTAGTAGTGATGAACTTGAACTTGAATTAATATATGTAAGTGTTTTACATGAGTTATTATTTGGTAGAAGAATAAAGACGCCTGTTTATAAAGATATTTCCTTAGTTTTTATATAACTTTACATCGGATTATAATTAAGTTTATATTATTGTTCAGTTCAATCATATTATTTAATGTAACAATTTCGGAATTGTGAGTCAAAGAGAGTATTTTCAGAAATATAGTTGTATAGTTGATCAAGATTGTAAAGTATTCAAATGTATAATTCAAGCTCAAATGAATTCATCGCAGATTGTTGAAGTTTAAGTATCAATAATGTTACTCGAATTATTTTAAAACCGATCAAATTTTATAAAATCATATTGAGGTATATATCAGGTAACAATCCAAGGTGTATCAATTAATTAAAAACGTGCGCTCCCAATATTCTAAACAGTTTTCAATGGAAATTTTCTATGTATCTTTATGCACTAGGATAAGAATTTTCACATATAAAAAAACACTGGTGCTCCGACTTTTTTACTTTTACAGATACAAACAATTCATTTTTACAGATATCAATTTACTTACTAGTTATACAAGTTTAATTCGAAGCCATTCAATAAAGATTCTTCAAATTTAAAACAGTGTAGAAATAATGTGCAAAAAGTTAGCGTTATACTGTTTTCAGTACAATCAGATTTGAGTTGCATTTTTCTTTCACTCTTCTGTTTTTCTTGAAAAAGTTAGAACATCAATCATAAAAAATTTTTACAGAAAAGGTGAATTGAATATACGTTAAAATATAAACTTAAATTTTGATGAAAATTTGTTGTCAAACAGCTTCGTCTTCTCATGTAATATGTAAGCCGAAGTAAATTTAAATATTATATAAAAGCAATTACACCAATGAGTTGTTACTATTTGACATTTGTATAACCATTTCATTAAAAAATTTCCGTGATTTTTACTTTATATCCTTTCGGATAAACTGAAACTTATTAAAAGCTGAAATTTAATGATCATCCGCTCAATTTTTAATATGTTGAAATACGATGAAAACTTTTAACTTCCTTAACATTTTTATTTTGAATTAACAATAACGTTTGAATTGCTTGTTCGTAATATTTATTATATAGATTGATAAAAATCTTTTAATTATTTTATTGAAATAAAAATTATAAGAAATTGTATTAGTATGGTTGTCACATAATATGAAAGTTGTTGGTAGTCTATTATAGCAAGAAAAGAGCATCTTAATCTTTCATCATACTATACGATTGTGTTTTTGCTTACAAAAAGTATTAAAGTGGACCTGTTTATTTTGTAAAAAATTGACATAAATTAAAGGTGCAAAAGAGTATGAATTGTTATTTAGTTTATAATAGTGTTTATTAATCGTGCTTATTAATGGAAATTCAATAAATTATTAAAATATTTAAAAATTTAATCAGGAAGAAAATTTCAGAAGCCGGACATAAATATGCAGAGAAAATTTTAACATTTTAAAAATACAATATTTCACAAATGACTTTATTTATCTTACAACAACAAAAAATTTGTAGTAATTAATGCAAAATTCTCAAGGTAAAACTAGCTTATGAAAACAGCTTAAATTAGAAATTAATCTTTAGTATATGTTGTTATGAAACACTCATTAAATACTCTTCTAAGAAATTTACAAATAGCAGATTGCTGGTTTTTAACGGGCAACAGTCGGTCAATGGCAAAAGCCGGTCAAAAATCGGAATCTGATGTGTTGACTCTGTTTAAAAGAGAAGATAATTCCGTATATGTATATTGAGAGTATTTTCTGCCACAAATAAAAGGTGATTGAATTCGATCATTTCCGGTGTTTTTTACAATTCGATTAGATTTGTTGAATTCTTTCAAGAAAACTTAGGATTAACAGCGTCAACTAAATATTTTCCTGTTTCTGATTGTTTTCCTAAAAATTAAGTTATAATAAAAAACAAGCTATATTGCAACAATTATGTTAAACAAATAAAACCGAAATATCTATAAGATGAAAAACTTAGAAATTATAACCTTATTAAGAGAGTCATCTTTTTCAATATAATATTTGTACACATGTATATGTGTAGTATATATAGTAAAACAACATTTATGGTAACATAGATAACATTTTAATTTTCAAGAAATTTGAATCAATGTTACAATGCCGTTTAACAACTAAAACCTAATGTATGTTTTTACGTCGTCACATTATTATGAAAAACGAAGGAAAGAAACTGGTTTACATTGGTGCACTCACTATATATAAAGGAATGTACTTCAATGTTTATCTAATATGCATGGATCATGTAGTATAATATGTGCATAGGTTGTTGTATATGGGATATTTATGTAAGTAGATCACATTATTTTTCATGTAATAATAATGGACTTCTTATTATTATTATTTGATTGAATTCCGGATAATTATCAACATTAATATTATATTGAAAAAGTTATTATAAGTGTTTTATTAGAGCTGACATATATAAATACATACATAACATTTTCTGTGATTATACAACTGAAAAAAAAATTCATTGTAAAAATGTAAAATGACTAGACTTATTTTGGGTTAGGTTTAAAAAATTATTACCATTACTTTGTGCAATAATTTTATTTATGCATAATTAAATGAGTACAGAGTGTGTCTGTTATTTGATAACAAGTTTGCAGTTTTTAAACTGTACGCATTGTATGTGGTTGATTCGATTTTTTGAGAAATTTTTATATTTTAATAATGGTGATGTTGATGAAAATCGATTGATATCAAAACAAATTGTTACTTTATACAAATTTATAAATGTAAGGTAAATAACGTGAAAAGTATGTGAATTTGTCAAAATTTTAAAGAATCATGTGATAGTTTATTTTCAAATCCTGTAAATATTACATAAGATCTTTTACTATCGAAAGTCTAATTTTTTATTGCAAAACTTACCGCATCCAACAGAATGTAACGAATTATATATTTACATAAATCAAAGTTTGACATAATTTTGGACATGAATTACATAACATATGCACAGTAATTTGTGAAAAAATAATAACAGTTACCAGAAATAAACGGTGTGCAATTTAATTTTCTGTTGCCCAAACTCTTATCCTTTTTCTTTAAACAACTTCTTGCATCATTAAGTTTATTTATATACTTTTATTAATAGGCTATAATCATACAATATGAGATTTTATTTTAAATTTACTATAAATAATTGCTTTAATTCTCCAAACAAAAAAAAAATTCAAAATCGTGCTAAACATTTACGTGACTAATAGATCATAAAGTTTACTATTACTAAATGTCTAACTAAAAATCAAAATGTCCGGTACATTTTGTTTTAATTTCTAATATTAAAATTTAAAACAAAAAAAAATATGAATTCAATCGCCCGCATATAATCAAATTAATCAGTCAAAAAAATCATGTTAATCATTTCGATTTGACGACCGAATGTTTTTGCATAAATTTTAAAAATGATTTTTAAAACAAAATATTTATTCCTTTAATATAACAATCCAACAATTTAATATTTTAAGTGGTATGAAAGGGATTGTAACAAAATCTTTAATGGCAAAATTTTTAAATTACTGTTTTGGTACAAAATATATTTTTATTTGAAGTAATTTTTTCCATGAATTCAAATTTAAAAGAAAATTTAAAGGGATCATGCGATCCCCTTTAAAGTGCATAAGTTTAATTTGGTCCTAAAATTCCATAATTGAATTATTATAACTATTGTTCTCAAATCTCCTGTCCAATTAGGTTTTAAATATGCACTAATGATCTTTGATCTTTTTTATTTTCAAATATATTAAAACTTCTCATTTAATTAAATTTAATTTTTTTTAACAATATTATACATTTCGAGAAATTTTGCATTAACCAAAAATGAAATATTTAAAATTCGTTTTACAAAATACAATCTACATTTTAGTCACCATAGGAATGAATAACCCAATTCCTTGTCATTATTCACGCGTCATATATAATAATTACCTTCACCCTCTCATATATACTTACGTATTTATATATTATAACCACACTATATTTAGGTATTTTATATTACGAATAATTGCTATTATGATTAAAACTTCTAATGGCCAACAAAAATATCGTTCTGGCAATTCATTGTCTCTCGAATGCATTTTCAATTTTTCGAAAAAAAATTAAAATAAGTGTTGAAATCTTTACTGCCAAGTAAAGACTAAGCAAGTAGGCGAAAAATTTGCATTTTTACATACATATGGGTACTGAACTCTAAATATATGTATTTTGATAGAAAAAAAAATAAATTTTTTATTCTGATTTTTGCTACTTAAGCTTTTTCTTTTTTTTTAATTTTTCTTCTAATCTAACCATTCGGATTGGAATTTATATAGTTAAAAAAGTTATCTTGAACTAAAAATCAAATCAACTGTATGATGATTTTTGATTTTTATTTTTTAAATTTAAATGAGTGCAAAAAAAAAGAAATATTATAATTTTTATTTTGTTATTATTTTTCAGGTATTCAAAATCTTAAATCATATATTAAGAATGTTAAATGAAGTAATTGTTCATTTTAAATTATAGTTAGAATTCAAGCATATTAATTAAAAATAGAAAATTTCTATTGTTTGGTGAATATTCCGCCGGGAATATCCTGTGTCAAATCATGTGAAGCAATTAAAATCATATAATTTATAAAATGTGCATAATATATTTAGATAATAATTTTGAATATATTGACACTTTAACCCTTTATTTCGGTATTATAAAATTGGTAGAAGTAGAAATAAAATTTTGGTACTACGAGTATTACGTGCATGTGATTTCCATTTACGTATTTATTCTAGAATAAAATGGTCATTTAAACAATTCAATAGAGATTTGGTCTGTTGAAAAAGGTTGTTTTGAAAAAAAACATGAATTTGATTTTTAAAACGGAAATATACGTATTTAAGTTCTTACAAATAATTATAATATGAGATTTATGCACGCATGTACACATAACTATACTTTCTTTCTAAATATTTGTTGGATTGAACAAATTTTAGAAATATCTAATAATACATACCATATCTACACACATTATCTATACAACATATGAGTGGACAACCCTGCAGGTCCGTCGGCAGTTTTTCGACTTGATAATTTCGGTAATAATAAATAGAAATGCTTGTATTTTTCTTAAAATTAATAATGTGCTTGTAGATACATATATATAGAAGAAGCTAAGATTAAGTGACTAACTTTGACCTATTTATAATGCTCACAATTCCTAGGATCTGTAATTAATGACAACTGTTTATACAACATAAATTTGGTATTTTTTCCGAATTCAAAAAGAATTATTGTCCAAAGTAATGATAATTATAAAATTTCCAAATTAAAAGGCTGAAGTTTTGAAACCCGTTGAAATCTCTACAAGTTCAAGTATAATAAATTTTTTATTCAAATTTATTGTCTTAATAATTAATAAATTACAATGTAGTTTCGCAAATTCAAAAAAAAAAATCATATATTAATAAAATAAATTCAATATTTATTTAGTGCAAAACATTTTGATTAATTTAATATTAATTAAAATTGGATTGTAACGATAAAATTAAAAGAAAAATTTTAATTAATACAAAAACTTAAGATAAACAATCGTCATGCGAGTTAGTACATACATTTATACATAAATGCAACTCGAACTAAATCAGACTAAAATCAAAGTAATTGTATAATGTAAAAGTCAATAATAATAATCAATATTACAGTTTATAAGTAATTATTTTACTTACATATCAATCAAAAATAGTATGTTTTGAGTGTGAACTAATGAGTTAGGAAAGGGGGAAACGCACAGAAATGTTATCGACTTTTTTTTTTATTAAGTTGCATAACGTTAAGTGGTTTATAAAAAAAAAATATTTTTTTTATGCATTATTTATGTGGGACTAATTAAAAAAAATATTTTTTTTTGAAAAGTAAAATAAGAAAAAAGTAGATTCTCTTAAAATAAAATAGTTTTAAAATTAAAAATACTCTTTTCACTCCAATTCTCTAACTGTCATGTTTTTTTTTCTTCATTTTAATTTCTTTTCTTTAATTTTATGGAATTGTTTTAATGTTTACATCACAAATCAACAAAAACATCAAATAAATCGGAAATTCGATCACGATTTCATCTCCACACACATATACACACAACTATACATATTTGAAAGAGGTGTTTTGAAGTTCCTACAAAAAACATTATTTTGTAACACTATTGTGTGTGTTTAAAACGGCAATATTTATAACAGTTGATATTAAACCAAAGTTATGAAGTTAAAAATTTTTACACCTTAATTGGTGTTGAGTAAAATGCATTCTTTACTTTTTTTTTTATTATTTTCAATTTAATTAAACTGGATTTTGCTTGCTTAGATATTTAGTATGTTTCATAATAAATACATATTTACAAACAATTGCAGAAAAAATGCAATAATTGTAATGATTTCATTAATAAATTTAAAAATACATATATACATTTATAATTTAATAACGAACATCTTTTTTAGGTACAAAAACTCGGTTCATATGAAAGCGTTTTAGTGTAATTTTGATGTTAATGGAAGGCTGTGTCTATAATGTTTTCTATGAAGCATGTTGTCCAAGAATTGCTAATGGTTAAAGATAGGTAATTACCGGTTTAAGTGATATACATACATTGAAAACTGTATTTATATGACAACTTAAAAATTATACTTTATACTTTGACTTGTACTTTATTTAAAATAAGAATGTTACAATAATTTATTTTGTTAAGAAAAAATGAAAAAATGACTCTGTAAAAGGATTACGGTGCTAGTTCTAGGCGAAACATAATGTAATACCCAGATTTGAACGATGATAATGCATCGGTCATACACAAAAATTTTATTTTAGTAAATTCTAAAAATTTCATAAACTCAATCAAAATGGAAAGTCTATATTTATATCTCGAATGAAAAAAAAAATTATTCCGAATATTTAATAACCACTATATATTTTTCAACAGTTCAATAGTATTTTCTTGATACAATACTTTTGAAGGTTCGAAACTTGAAAATCTCAAAAGATTTCAATTCGTACATACGTGTTAAGTTGTATTCACGTTTTAATACACAATTTAAATAGCAAAAAACATGTAGGTTTCTTACTAATTCCGCTGTATCGAACGTAAGTCTATTTACATTTTGTTAAAACCTTATTTTAACCTGTTCTCAATATAATGATACCGATAATACCTTTTTCCACAAGATTCCTTAAATCATTAAATGCTCGAAATAACTATACCAATACTACATATGTATATATAATTACGATACTAACTATTTTACTTATAACTAATGTTAGTGAAGGATTCTATATAATATAAAAAAATCTTGAATTGTACATATTCTCCAATAGAATCTATACCGGTAAAACAAGAAACTTCTTTTTTATGAAAATATGGATGATAAAGAAATTAAAATAAACTTGAGATCATCAAGGTGAAATAAGATATAATTATTAATGGCAATCATATTTGTATTTAAAAAATTGTTACGCAACTTATTTGAAATTTATTTAAACTAATTTTTTTTTCTTAAATCTAAAACAAAAATATACCAAAAAAAAAACAAAAACTAAGCGTGCATAATTAAACCAGGTCGTAAAAAACAACAATCTTCCATTAAAAACAACTATCTTAAATGTAAAGCAAATATAATCAAATACGCACGCATTTACATATTATTGCGTATGTCTAAACGCATTCAGTTCTATATATTTCTATACGTACAAATAAATTAATTAAAATTTTAATATATGTATGCATAGTTGCGCATTTAAAAACTTTTTCAGCTTCATCCGTTTGCAAAAATACCAGCCATTTTTAATAGCCATTTATAATATTTTAATAAAATTTGCAGTTTATTTTCCAATTTGCTATTAAAATTATAACACATGTGACATACATAAATTTTAAAAAACAACAAAAACAAAATCTTTTAAAATTGTTATTAATTTTCACTAAAGTTTAAATTTTAAAACTAAAAGTAAATAAGCGTGTAATATAAGTACATATATATATATGTATGTTTATGCTTGAAATAAAATTATGATTGAAAAAACAACAAGAAAACAATTTACCTTTACCTAATTCAATTTCAATTAGTTGCATATAGTAAAAAATAGAAAAAGAAAATTCATATTTTAAATAATTTTAACGGTATTATAACCACCACCTCTGCAAAAAAATTTTTAATTTGTTTATTTTTGTTTTTATTATTAAAATGAATTTGATATCAATTCCATATACATATGTACATACTAGGTACATTGCGTAGAATTCTTTTCATAATTACTTCATTCAAACAAGCTTATATTTTTGTTAATTATTACAGTAATTCCAACTAAAAAAACAAAAATACAAAAAATATAAAATCAAATAAAATTTCATGGAACTTAATACTGCAACCACAACCGCAAATTATTTTCATATTTTGCAATCACCTCTTGCACTGCATCTGCATACCTGCGTCAAATTCTAGATTACAATTTACACTGCAATTTTTAATCCTATACTAATATAAAACTACAAAGCGACAAAATAAAATAAATTTACTCTTAAATCATTTCATGCAGTTTTTGCGTGTCGCTCTGTAGTTTATTAACGGTAAGTTTTTATTATATTACAACTACATTGAAAAGGTACTTGCTTCATTTTTTTCTGATTTTTAATTTAAATTTTCTCTATGTATAGTTTTAAACTTTTCTTTTTTGTGAACATTTTCACGTACTTGCCATTTTCCTGTATGTAGGTACAATTTACTTTTCTTGTTATATTAATGTTGCTGCACACGCACATACATATGTATTTATGTACTTGTTTTTGGAAAAATTCACCAGACCTTATTTTTTGTGCTGATTCACTTTATTTCTATCTACTTACTTTTTTTCATTATTCTTACTACTTGCATAGTTAGACAGTGGGGAGTTAATAAAACTAGATAAAAATTATGCACAGGTAACAGTTTGTATTCTACATTTAACCGTTATAATTGAATTTATTTCGGGATAAAAATATTAGTTACAAATTAATTAAAAAATTATTTAAAAATATTAAAGAAAATAGTTAATAAAATAAAACCTTTAAAGTTTGAAATATTTATTAAATATTTTGTATAATCAAAGTAAAAGAAAAATTATTAAAATAATTACTTATTGTTTTTTACTTGGAAAAACTTAATAGACTGTGAAATATTTTAAACGTAGGTTCTGTTTTCAAACTTATTTTAATAATATTGATAAACTTGAACTGCAATTAAATTTTCTATTGAATATTGTGAAATAAATTATAGTGTTTATAATTGTTTTTTTATTCATTGTAGAAAAAAAAGGACAATTATACCAAGTTTTATAATAACAAAAAAATTAAAAAATGAATTTATACAAGGATTTATTAACCCTTTTAACGGTGTTCATGTTGTTTTTGAATAATGGTGAAGCAGCATATAAATTACAGGAACGTTATAGTTGGAATCAATTGGATTTTGCATTTCCTAATCCACAATTAAAACAACAAGCAATACAAAATAAAGATTATATACCACAAAATGCTTTACCAGTTGGTGTTGAACATTATCAAAATAAATTATTTGTAACTGTGCCAAGATGGAGAGATGGTGAGTGAATTATATAATACCTTACATTTACGTAAAGGCTGTACAATTTATAATGTAATAAAAATAATATTGGTGAATTTGCAATTGTTGAGATTGCTAGAAAATTATCAGCATAAGGAACAAGTATTTTGTTTGAAAAATTGATTGGTACTTTATAGTGTATAATTGATTGATACCTTATAGGTTTTAAAATCTTAAAAAAATATTACCTTTTAATTTGGCTCAAAATTGTATTTTGATTATTGAAATTGTATTAAGTTCGCATTTTAGCTTTTTAATATTTCGGAGTAAACTAAGATGAACTGATCAAAATTGTTAAGAAACGTATATAGATATAATCATAAAAAATTCGAACTTGAAATATAAAAGAAAACTGAAAAACTCGACTTAGACAGTTTCTGCTTATAATAGTAGAATTATTTTTATTTAAAAATTTCTAATTTAGATCCACTATTGGAACCAATTACAAGTTTGGAATTGACTTGTGAATTAAAGGTTTTTTATCTCATGGCAACATAAAATTTATTAATATCAGCATACATACTTAATAATAATAAAATCCGGTTGAATTAAGTGAAAAGTTAAATTACAATAATCTTTCCTTTTTGCAAAAACTCTTTTGTTTTCTAATTTTATAGAACTTATTTGAAAAGTTTTAGAAATTACAAGAATAATTTTAAAAATATTGCACACAGGCTCTCGCATTTTATAAGCATACTCGTAATATAATGACAATTTATGCAAAAAAGTATCTTTCACATTTGTGTCGCATCAAAAACTTCTATTAATAAGATTCCAAATTGAATTTGTAATTTTAAGTCAATTGTCGATGTAAAATTCATTTAGTCCTTTACATGTTATTACTCATTTGACTAGATTTCAAATTTTGTGTAGCAATTTAAGCCATATAAAAGACATTTAAAAAAAAATTGTATCCAAATAACGTTTCTATCAAATTTCTTATATAACTTAGTTTGGAAAATTTTAAAAAAATATTAATAATTTAAAACTAGCTTACGAAGGAATAAAAATTCATGCTTGCACAGGGAAAAACTTTGGTGCAACAATTTCCAAAACTTCAACAATTTCTATATTTTATGAAAATTTTTCCGCAGAATCCAATAGGAAATCTATTAATTTTGCGATTACCTTATACAAATTCATAACTTGTGTAGACTTGTGTACAACCATTTTAATAAAAATATATCAACATATTTTTTAATAAATTTTATTAATTTCCTCCTTTAAATTTTTAGTTTTTAATCAACAATGCAGAATTTTCAAAATTCATTTGTAATTCAGTATTTTAATGCAATTAAATATATACATACATAACAAATTCATTTATTAAATAAACGAAAATTTTTATTGCATTGCAATTTCTGAAACGTAACGTGCATATTTTAAATAATTTTTATTCGACGATAAAATTATAAAATAATATAGATTGTATAGCAAACGAATTATTTTGATTTTATTATACGAGAATTGAATAAGTTATCAAATAACTTAAATTAGTAGAAAAATTTTGAAAAGCTTTAATTTAAAAGACAGTTGCAATTACAAAATTTTACAAAAACATTATACGGAATTTATGGCACTAAAATAATTGTGTGATATAATTGTGACAAAATAATTTACTCAATTTTTTAAAATTTTAATTATTTTACAACTCTTAAAATATACTGAATACTTAATTTCGTTTTAGTTTTTAGTACACTCAATTGATTATTATTTTAAGTATTTGATTGAAATTGAAGAAAAATCATAAATGGAGTAGTTACTAGACACTTTGAACTCCCTAATTGAATACAGTCTATTAATTATTATTAGAGATAATAAAAAAAATAACGAAAGGATATTGCAAAATAAAATGTTAAATAATTATTCTATTTGAAATTCCAAATAAAATTTTTAAAATTAGGTTTATTAGATTTTAATTGATTTTAATAATTACCTAACCAATAAAACTCTTATTTAATAACGGTAGTAAAAGTTATTTAAATTTTAATTTAAAGAAAACTTTTTATTTGTTACATTTTAGCAATAAATTTTTTTTCAAATTAAAATACGAAATTATATTTGAAATAGAATATTTAAATGAGAAATATTCAAATTACTTCATTCAAATAATCATTAGTAATTTGTAGAGGAGATTATTTCTATAAAAATATTAAATTTTATTGTTATAATTAATAGTTTTATAAACTGAAACAATTAAAAACTACTTTGTTAAAAATGAATTAAAAAATATTTAAAGATTTTAATGAATTTAATATGCAAAAAACTTTGGCTTTAGAGTTTTAGAAAAATATTTTTGAGTTAATTAAAAAAACGAGCAGAAATTGCACCTACCAAGAGTTTGTTAGTTAAAAGATCAAACAAAATTCAAATTAATTATATTTGTCTTGAGTTAAATGAGTTAGATATACTTTTAATTTTGTTATTTTACAGAAATTACAATTATTATATAAAAAATACTATTGAACCGCGTCTTAATCCCTCAATTTCAAATTTGAAAAACGCCTTCTTGATCATTTCGCAAGCATTTGGGATGGTTCTCATATTTTTTTGAACTGTTATTACGTATTATGAAGGTATTTCTTTTCTTACTTTTTCTCTTCTAAATTTGAACAATAAATTAAGTTAGAACCGGAAAAGCAACATCAAAAAAACTTAGTTTTATGCTTAAAGAAATGTATCATTAGTCAGAATTTATTTATAATTATTTATGTATACCCTTACACAATATAATTATAGTGTCAGTTCCCTTAACTTAATCCTAATTCAGCTTTTTTATTCTTTATTTCGTCTACGTACATTACTGGTTATAATATTTAATTTTAATTCAAAAAAAGAAAAACCTACATAAAAAATGTTAAATACCTATTTAAAATTACGAAGATAATTAAAGGTCAAAAAGATTGTCAATTCTGTTGATAACTAACAATTTATAAATTAAAATTTTTATTAAGATCTAATTAAAATCAAATACAAAAATCAATTATTTTTTTTTTTTTAATTTTTAATCTTACAACTTAAATATAGGTCATTCAAAATAATTGGATTGTTATCGTAAAAAAAATCTTTAAATGGAAGTTCATTGATTTTATACTTAAAATAATTATTTTTTAATAATTACTTCATAATAAAAATTCTATAGTCTAATTTTGTAAAATAATTGTAATAATTGTGTAACACCAGAAATAAATTTACCCAAAAAAAATCAAAAAGAAATATTTATAAGTTTTAAAAAAAAAAATTACAATTATTGAACTTGTATCGCTTTCAAGGTTATCCAAAATTCGATTACTGTCAATTTTATTAATTCATTCTGTAATAATTTAAAATTTATGTTAAGACGATGACCGATGTCAAAAAAGATTGTTTTTTAAATAATTTTGTTTACTTTGAGTATATTTAATGTGATACTTTCGGCATTGTTATATAATTTAACATCAAGTATATAATATAAAAATTATATTTGGTTAAAAGTTTATACTCCTACTCACTATATTTGATATACTTATGATATACTATACTTCATTTAGAATTTGACAAGCTCATTAATATAGTTGTGTTTGTTTAATATTTTGGCGAATTGTAAAATTATTAACTGTTCTTAAGAGTACTTTGATTTTTTTGCTTTTATTAAATAACAATAATATTTTTTTAATAAACTTCAATAGATGAAATATATAATAAAGAAAAGCGTTATCGTGTTAGTAAATAAAATCTCAAAATTCTCTGAGAAATTAAAATCGAGTATTTTCTCTTTATCTTCTGAAATCAATAGGTAACTATTTTTTTTACATTGGCATCCTAATTGAATTTAGATACAAAGCCAGTGAAAAAAAGTCAGTACGATATTTACAAGCACATACCTGTTATACGTCCGATTTTTCAATTGATTTAGTCTTGTTTATTCGTCGCAGCTTTACGAGTTGCAGTATGATAATTCAAAGCTTTTTGAAAATATATGAAATGGAGAATGCTAAAATTAAGTTTAATTTAACTAGCTGCTATCGCAATCAAAAACATGCAATATCATAAATGTTTTAAAAGTGTTCTTACTAAAAACTTAACTTACTAAAACAAAATACAAAATTTATGTAAATTGTGTTAAAATCAATGTCATTGAGTTATTTAAAAGTTTTTAATGTATAATTTATCTAAAAATGTCTATCAAAATAAGGATTATAAAACTCTGAGCATGATTTTTATTTACATTTTATTATGTACTTATGAATAATTAAACTGTGTTAGATCTAGACAAAGAACTATTAAAAAAAATTAATAGAATAAATAAAAGAATTAAAAAAAATTCTGCATACAAATCAATTCTAAAATTTCACTCAAAAATAAGCAAACTGCTTAATATTTAATTCTTTGTTATCTGTAATCAACATAACCTTCAAAATATAAGATAAAACACGAAAGAAAAGAGAATAAAAATTATAGATACAAAATATTTTCCGTGCAGTTTTCCTCTTATTCTTTTGAAGTAAAATAAAAAAATATTGAAACAATAAAACAAAATTTTAAATTGAAAAAGAATTAAAAAAATAGTTGCTATTTACATTTTGCGCCCTCTACAAAAGTATGATGTTTCGCCTTTAGGAATTCATGTTTTAACAAAACAAAAATTAAAATTTCAAAAAAATCAAACAAATTATTAATCGGATTTGTGCATTTATTTATAACATTAACAAAATATTAATTTTATTGCCGACGGCAATACTTAAAACCCAATAATCTGTTTTACTTTAAGAGCTTAAATATTATTCAAGCCTATAATACAAGTGGATTTAATTGATCCTAATCATATACATTCTTTCGCAAATAATCAATCTTATCAAATTTCATAAATATTGTAAATAAAATTCCAACTTAAACAAGGGTAGGTAGAGTTGGCCTAGTCAATTGTATGTATAGTGCTATTTTATTTGTACAATGCTATTTCATACATACAATATATGTATGATAGTTACCACATAAATTCATGCCATTTCAAGGGTGTATAATTTAAATAATAGCCATAATATTATATTTTTTATGGAAAATTTCAGTATTGTAATTTCAAGAGCTTCCGAAATATAAGATCAAATGACTTTCGAAGTTGTATAGCAGCTTCTACCACGGGTCAAGAAATTTCAACTAGTTTTATAAAATATAGCCGCCATAATAAAATATTTGCTTGTCTTTATCTCAGACTATTTTTCTTAGGCGTTACAAACGATAAGGCAAATTTATAACACCCCGGAATATCACACTCGTACGTTCGTACGAGTATAAAAATTCTGAATTTTCCATATTTATTATAAATTTATTGTTATTATTCGCACAATTTATGCATAATTATGCGAAATTCTATTTACACACTTCTTTAGTATTTACGCATCGAATTCATTGCCAAAACCTTTGTTGATTATTCGAGGTTACATAAGTACAAGTGAATAAATGATAACTATCAATCATATTCTAATGATATTGATATTAAAATAATTGATTTATTATAAACTGGATCATGTTAAACATATGTTTTTAAAACTGTTTTATAGTTTGCAAAAACAGTTGCCTGTATAACAGCAAAAAAAATTGAACTTTTAATGTTACTGAAAACCAAGATCAATATTTTTCAATGACATAATAAGAAATACCGTTTAATTTTTTCCTTACTATTTATTTTTTTACTATTTTAATTCGTGATCGTGAACTGTTTTTTTTTTTAATTTTTGCTTATAACGAAATTGAAAATTACATGAAAGCGAAATTGTCACAGTTGATTTTTATAATCATAAAGGAAAAAATTTTTTGATCTAAATTAAGTCAAAAGTAAAGTACACGTTTTTTTGTAATTTGGGTATACGAATAACTTAAATTTAATTTTAAGGTACAAATTAAAAGTTTGTTAGCAAAAACCAAAGAAAAAAGCAGTTCAGTTTTGCAAATCTTTTCTTTATTTAAACATAATCTAGATAGATTTGCATAAATTGTTTTTTATATAACCTTTTTCTAATTGAACTTGCGCTTATTAAAAATCGTTGACAAAATAATAGATTTGTTAAGATAATTATCTTAAAAACAATTGTAAATTTTGATTTAAAAATGTTTGTAAAAGCAGTAGACAATGTAATTAAAAATAAATTCACCCAGTTTATTTGAATTCAGGAAAAAAAAGAAAAAAATTGAATTTTATTCGCTTTCTTTATTGATAACAATGGATTTTTTTTTTGCTATCAAAATTAAATTGTATCAATTGAGTTTTTGGAGCAATCGTGCAGATTATGATGATTATGTGGTAGTTTCATAACCTTTTAACAAAATTTTATTTTGCAAACTTCTTTTCTTTAATTTTACATAATTTTTTTTTCTTAAATTACAATCTCTGATTTGGTTTAATTAATTGGAATTTAATTTTGATTTATGCGTCAATGTGATTATATATACTTGTAAAAAAAAAAATTTTGTCAACTATGAACTCAGTAATGTTATTATGAAAGTACGAATTTTTTAGTATTTAAATTATTTCTTGAGTACTATTTTGCGGCCGATTTAGCTTTGGCATGAATTTTTAAACCCAGTTTCAATATATGTATATATGAAATTCCTATATATATTTTTAATAATTGCATTCTGTGCAATTCAAACATTATTGAATCAAAGAATTTAATATGACACGATTTGCCAATAAAATAACTAATATTAAAACTGTTTTATAATTTTATCGTGTAGCTAATTCCGAAGAGTTAAAAATTTAATTTAAATTAAATTTCTGCTATGTTTGAATATTTATGAATATTGTAATTTAATATATGTACATATGTATACCGGATTAACTAAAATTAAATAACTATATTGACCTAAGTTAAAAATATTTAATTTTATTATCAAATCACTTAATATCATATTTAATTTAAATAATTAATATTGTCTAACTGCCTAAGGTTTTATATGCTGCCATACTATTTAAGAAAATTAGTGTAACAAATTTATGAACAAATATTTATCTTTTGACTTTACACAAAGATATGTGGATTTTGTATTTCATATAAAAGCTATTAATAAAACAAAACAATGTAGCCAAGATATTTCAATTAATAAAAATCTGATATTAACTCATTTAGTAATAATTGGTAATAATATAATTAGTTAATCAGATCAATTTCAATAATGTTCATAGATATAAAAGTTAGTTTAACAAAAAAAAATAGTTAACTAAGGTGCTTAAAAATCACTCAAGCATTCAAAATAACAAAATGGAATATGCTAACTGTTTCTTAAACACTTTTTTAATAAAAATTCTTATTAAAATAAACAAATCAATTTTTAACACTAGTTTTTTTGTTGCTTTTAAAAATTATAAATTTATTTTTATTCATAAACGAAACAAAAAACTAAAAAAATTCTGTACAGAAAAAAATCTAGTAAAAAATATAACAACAGCAGCAATTGTTAAAGCTAAAAACAAAAGCGCCTCAAGCAATCTGTTAATCAAAACAACTTACAGATAGTAGCCGCATATTCAACCGTATTTTTTATATCAATAATTCTATGATTTTCAGTCACTTTATTAAAATTATGCAATTTATAAATTAGTTTGTACCTACTAGTATAAAAGATAATAAAAAGGTACACGACTATTATTTGATTTTGTAATTAATATGTATGTTGCTGCTGTTATGTTAAAATCAAAATGACATGGCAACTGTATAACTTTATACAAATTGTTATTCTTGTGCTTGTACTGATTTATTCATTTGGCGAAAATGTTCTAAATTTTATAAAGTGCTCTATGTATATAACAATAATTCAAATTTGTTTATATATATTAAAGATTTATGTTCAAGATTAAATTTGAGATTTTTATAAAAAAAAATAAAAGTATTTAATATGTGCCTCGTTTGTATGTGGCTATATCTAAATGCTTATAAATACATATATAATTACTCATATAGTGAGAGGTCATAAGAATCATTTGAAAGCTAAATGTAAGGATACTGTTTTAAATATGAATTAGTAATATGAGCAATTTTTCAATATATTTCAATATAGAACTACTGTAGCTAAAAATATGAATCACTTTTTAATTTTCGACCCAAAATATAAATTATTTTAAACCTGAACACTTTAATCCTGAATTATTTTGATAAAAGATTGCTGATTGACAACGACCTGAAAAAAAATTAATTTCAGATTTAGCATCTGAATTTTGTTTCAAAGAACTTCATTAATAATTGTTGCATGTTAGAGCACATTCTACAACTAAGTAATCGTTTTTATTTCTAAATTCGAAATGTTTTCCACAAATTCTAATATAACTTTTTTTTTAAAGTACATAAGACATATGATATTAAAATATTTACATAATTTGCTACTAGTGTTCAGATCACGTAATGCTATTCCCGTAATTATTTCACTTGACAACCATTTCAGAGAAAACCATTTATCAAACACAATTTTAGATAGGCATAACTTTAATTCATATTCACAATTTTATAATGCACAGATTATGTTAATTGTATAAATAGTTAAATTACTCAAATGCAAATAAATTAATGAGAAAAAATAATAATGGATACAAAAATACTTCGTTAGAGTTTAATTGAACAGAATGTTAAAATAAACAATATAAAAATCACGATTTATTTACACTTTTTATCGGTAACAATTCCATTAATTTTTTTTACTGCATTTAATAATAATTTTAGAAAATTTGTTGTGTATAATATTAATTTTTATATTATTTTATTTCTTACCACATACGAGCTATGTGTACACATAAATATTAAAAATTTGTCTTTAATCGTAACAAGTTCACTTGACGTAAAGTGGCACTTTTGTGATGTGTACTTTTAATTGATAATTAATTAAAACTAATTACTTATCAATTAAAAGTAGTGTCAATTAACAAGAATTATTTACATTATGCCTAAAGAATTTGTCGATGATATTGTTAATCAATATTAATAAAATCATGTTTAAAATAGATCCCTTATATTCAAACTTCATTAACATTAATTGAATTTTATTATTAAATATGTAACTACAAATTGGTTCAAGTTAAAAAAATGCAAAAATGTTTATAATAGTGTTAAAATTTCATATAAAAGCTGCTGAGTATTCTAATAATATTAGAGAAGTGACAAAATATATAAAATGATTGATGCGTAAATTTTTTGCAGCTTAATTACATTATTTAATGAACGTAAAACCTGTTTTCTGTTAATTGTTCAAACTGACTTTAAAATTGAAAAAATGGTACTTAATAATTGTTAATTTTTCCCTTATCACATAAGAAAATTCATAGTAATCCAATAAATTCATAGTAACAGTTTTTTTATCATTTCCTTTGTCATCAAGAAAATAATGCAAGAAGAGAAAATAATGATCTTAAAATTGATGGAAAATTTTACAATTTTATTTTATAAATTTATAATTATGTATTTAGTTTTCTTTTTAAGCATACAAAATAATATCATTATGTAAATGTATCACAAAAATAATTCATGTACGTATATAATATATTTAATATGCTTACTGTATTTAAAGTCAATTAAAATCTTTTAATAACACTAAGTACAACAGAAAAATATTTGTTGTATAGTTGCTTGTATAAATTGTAGTGTGATACACAAGCTAAGCTAATAACATACTGAACTGATTTATTTAAAAATTACGAAGTCTTTTATAAGTACAGGTATTTTTCCCCATTATAATGACGGGTTGTTTACATAAAAAGATTAAAAAGAAAATTTTAAATTTTTTGAAAAAGTGAATTATTTTTTCTTAACACTCACTCAAAATATGTTGCCTACATTATTTTCTTAATCGTAAATTTTTGTTGCATATTTTATAACTTTTATTATAATTTATATTTTTTCTTGTAGATAGACAAAAATTGAAAAAAAAAAAATTCCAGTTGAAAAGAAAATTGTGGAAATTTTCGAATATTTCAATATTATTGTATTTTGAAATAGAAGAGACACGACTTCTTGACTCTGCAGATTTTGATGTGCACTTGAGTACTGCACTTGAGTATCATTATTTTTAATCCAAAGGCGGTAAACGACCACAAAAAGTACTTGTTATTTGAAAAGATGAAGAGAAAATGTAAATTGGTCGTATAAGACCGACAGTCGACAATACTTGCAGCCTTCTATATTAAAAATATGGGAATAAAAATCGCAAAAATCTTCTCAACAACCATTTCCAAAAAATATTACAAAAAATTTTTATTGAAAATATTGTTTTCAAAATACAGGAAAAGGCAGTTACAACTCTCCTTAATAATGAATT
The DNA here is from genome assembly GCF_029603195.1 of Condylostylus longicornis. Classification (NCBI taxonomy): domain Eukaryota; kingdom Metazoa; phylum Arthropoda; class Insecta; order Diptera; family Dolichopodidae; genus Condylostylus; species Condylostylus longicornis. Next base: position 13,533,208 of record NW_026577982.1, read on the forward strand.
TCAGTTTATTTCAATTTAAATATTATAACACATTCAAAATATGTTTGTGAGAATGTCACAATGAAATGTGAGCTTAGATTTTTATGAATTAAAATAATTATATTACTAAAAATATAATGTTTTTCTAGTTGATTTTATCTTAAACGTATTTCAAAATTTAAGTACCTGTCAACTTTTAATAATACAATATTTAGTTCATCTATAATAACTGTTTATAAGCAAGCAACATACTATGTAAATGTACATACTAAAATATGTATGTACAAATACATATGAATTGATATAACCCTATAGAATTTATTTTATTTAATCAAAACTGATAATAATTACTACTAGAAAGTTTGAAAAAAAAAATTAGAATGATGAGTAAAACATGTGTTAATAACAAGTATGTTTATATGTACATATTTAAGTATATCAGTTTGAATAATTATTCTATAATGTTTATTATGTGAAACAATATATAATTATTAATTATATTTTAAATGTATAACCTATATATATATGCCAATGGAAAACATAATAATATAATAAATAGTATCAGAAGGTAATTACTGTGAGAACATAATATTGTTATCATTATTTAAATGATACTAAGTTATTATTATCTAATTTGTAAATTTATATTAAATATGTTGCACTTTAAAGCTTAGATTTCGCTTTTAAGATTATTTTATAAAACTATAATGAGTATATGCCTCCGTGGCGCAATTGGCTAGCGCGTTCGGCTGTTAACCGAAAGGTTGGTGGTTCGAGCCCACCCGGGGGCGTTTATATTTTTTTTTATTAGTACTTTACATAAAATTTAAATTTGAAATTGTGAACTAATTCATAATGTATAAACTAAACGAACATTAAGTGCCTCCGTGGCGCAATCGGCTAGCGCGTTCGGCTGTTAACCGAAAGGTTGGTGGTTCGAGCCCACCCGGGGGCGATGTATTATTTTTATTGAAACTTAACTTGAAATTTAAAATCAACTTTGTAATACTTTTATTAATCAACTTATGTAATACTTTTATGAAAAGTTTTTTCAACATGAAAGGGTTTATTAAAAAAATATGTAGGACGTATCACCAATTTAATTTGATTTTTAGCCTGGGTGACGATTAATGACGGTTGTACTTAGTACGTCGATTTGAAATATTTTTATCCCTATTATAAAAGAACTGTGACAAAAAAAACAATAATAATTAATACTCATTAATAAACCAATAATCATAATAAATTCAAATTAACACCTCAAATTCCCATCTGACCTTGTTTGTTATGCACTATCAATTAATACATGTTTATACAAAATATATTATTTATTCAAACCTGCAAAAACTTGAATATTGCTCTACAACCCCAATTTTTTTGTATTTTGTTTATAACTTATTAATTTGAATCCGATTACAAAAAATCCCATAAAAATTGATTACTATTTTTGCTTAATTATTATACTATAACACCAATATTAATTTCTGCGAATAGATAATGTATAATGGTTTATAATTATATGTTTGGTACCTGTTAAAACACTGTGTTTTCTATTTCGACTTTTTTATGTGGAGGAAAAAAAAATTACTATTATTAATTAAAGATTTTTGCAAATGATTTTGTCGTAAAGAAAAATGAAAAAATAGAAAAACGTATTGCAAAACTTGGTAGATTAAAATGTTGATATTGAAACGGAATCACGTACATGAGTTATTTATTAAATGAATAGACCATATTTAATATTTAAAATATTGTGTATAAAAAGTCGATCAAAGGTATGAAATAGTCTCTTGTCATCACTACTCTAGGCAACTGCAACAGTTATAAATTAAATTCAATTATCATTATTTACATTTTACACTGAACATTTTAGGAAGATGATGTTTGTCATTGAGTTTAATAAATTTTGTTCGAACTTTATTTGTCAGGATCTCAAAGTAATTCTCGCGTTAATTTTAGCATTTATTATGTAATGTAAGTTTTTTTTTAAATTATAATTTATGATTAATATTATAAATTATGATTAAATTATTATAATCATTATTTATTTTAGGTATTTTAAAGCCTATGAAGGTTTAACTGCACGCTAAAAATAGGCAGTTCAAAAATTGACAGTTTTTTTTATATTACATTCGTTGCGTGTCATCCGCCAAGATGTATACCATAGTCACAGAATACCCAAATGACATAAAACACGTTTCATATTTTGAATGCTGTTAATAATTTATCAAGTTTTGAAATTTATACACACTAATTAGTATTACATAAACACATCTACTTGTTAACAATGCATACTGCATATAATCATTGCTAGGAAAATTTTTTTTAGTAGTGTTTCATAAACTTATTTTTTAATTATTGATTTTTAAAAATAACACTATATGTGTACATGTAAAATTTTACGAACTACCTATATGGATAAATATGTAAATTCTTAATTTTTCATAAAACCTGTAACACAGATTAAATCTGTGAAACATTAAAATAATAAGTTTATAGATTAAATCAAATTAGTTGAAAATTAATATTAAATTGAATTAAAATTAAATACTATAATTAATAGTGAGAAAACTAACTGAATACTACGACAATAGAGTTAATGGAAAAAAAGGAACAAATAAAACTATTGTTACCCTATACTTGTTACAATAAATTTATTTGAAAGTAATGAAATCGGATCAAGATTTAACAATTTTTCAAATGGGTTTAAATTAACTATTTTGTTAGTGATGGTGATTTTGCAAATGGTAGAAACTATGTGATATTAAATTATTTTTTATATCAATTTTAAATTGCCACTGAGTCAAGTATTACCAGTATAGTAAAACATTAGTTTACGAGATTTTTGGTGCAAAAGAAGTACAACTTTCAAATTTTAGTGATTATTTCTAATAAATTCAATGTGTAGGGTATAAAAGTCTTGTATTCCAATGTGTAAAAAATTTAATTTTTATCTCAAATCTGATTTTTCTTGCTGAAAGTTTTACATTAAAATAGTTCATATACGTACTATTGATATTTTAAATAGATTATTAAAGCTGATCACTTTAATATAATTGGATTACTATTGAATGGTCGATCATTTAGTAAGATATGTGATTTCATCGGCATACATGATATTTAAATAAACTAATTGTCCACTGCCTAAGCTAAATTAAAAAATTTCCTCAAAAAAAAAAAAGTTTTTCCATTCAAATGCATTTTATAAACAGCAAGTTTTTTTTTTAAATTTTAAGAAAATGGCTTTTGTCTTTATTCAACATTTTTAACAGTTTTAACAAATTTTTATTTGTTTTTTTTACTGATTAGAGTAAATGCAAAATATTTATTTGTTAATTTTTGAATAAGGAAATTATGTGTATATAAAATGTAAAATACAATTATAAAGATTGTAATTTATAGCCTTTATTACAAACTTGTTTAACAGGAAGGAAATGTAGAAGCTTATTATTAAGGATAAGCGAAGATGACGTTAAAATAACAAAACATTTACTTAATTTTGTACTTATAATATAAAGAAAGATTTTTTTCATAAATTTTTTAAAAACTATAGACATTAAATAATGTTATATAAGAAATTGGCAAATTATAACATGTATTCATTATATTGTAGTGTATTATTGTGCATGCAAGACTAAGATTTTGTTATTTATTTATTTTGTGTCTAGAGTGCAGATAGATGTAGATAACAAAAACTAATTATTTAATTTGTGGATACGTACATGCGTTAAAATGAAATGAGTAAAAAATTTTAGAAAAAAATTTTTCGCAAGCAATTCGCACACATTTTAAATTTAATAAAATATTCTTTAATTTAATAAAAATATTCTTTAATTATTTTAGGAAAAAACTGAATACAATTTTTGAGACAAGCTTAAAAATCTTAATTCAATTAATTTTTAATTAATCAACCAATATAAATAAGAAATAATGCAATAATATAACATGTTGAACTAAATTTTACAAGTATGATTTAAGATCATTTTTTGAAAAATTAAAGAGTTCATTAATTTAAAAGTATGGTTGGATTGAGGTCGAATTCATTAAATTCAGTAAATATTTTATAGGATTCTTGTACTGCCTGAAGTTTTTTAGGTGATTATTTCAAAAGTTATTTAAAACCTGTGTCAATTGTTTGCAAAGTAAAAGTTTGCTCTTACTAAACTATTATTTTGTTATAATTATCGATTGCTTTACATCACCAAATCAACATTTCTGTTATATTAATAATGAATTCTTTTACGACTAACTCTAGTAATTTTATTTTATTAACTATTTTGTGAATCATAAAAATTAAGTAGATTCAATTTTTACTTTATAGTTTATTGTTTTGAAATCGATCTATAAAATGTCTGTAAAATGAAGTTTCAAAAGTATATAATTACTATTATTATTAGAAAATTATCATTAAATCTTATTATTACGTTATTGTTTTATTTATTAAAATATTAATTTACTATAAACAACACAAAACCACAAAGTTAACAAGCGCATTTTCACTATCAAACCTATATAACTGTAATATTAAATAAATTTAAAATTCAAAATAATTCTTATTTTATTAAAGTGTAAAAGAGCATGTAATGTTGTATATGGCAAATTAAGTATAGTAACAAGTCTTGAATACAACCGAATATAATAAAATTCATGTGCAATGTGCAAAAATGCAGTTATGCATTTTAATGTACTTTAAAATATGCGTTATAAATTTATTGAAGATGAAAAATCAAATAAAAAAATACTAAAATAACGTTAAGATATTTTACACTTTCAAGTTTATGTTATTTATTTTTATAGGGCTACCATATGATTCAGATTTTTAATAGTAGTTATGAAACTGAAATTTTGTTCAACGTTGATTGATAATAGGGAAATATGTTAGGTAATTACACGTCTGTGTTTCTTTACCTGCGTACATTATTTAAGAAATTCTATAATTGCAAGTAGGCATACGAGATTTTAGTGCTATTTTTATAGTTTGATATTTGTTCTGAATAACATTGATAACAACTTCGCCACATTTAAACAAAAAAAAAATGTTCTCTTATTTCTTGCATGTCGAAATTAAATTAAATTTTTTTAATAAGCGCTGGTAATACTCGCCGTTAACACTTCAGTTTTTTAATGCATTTACGTTCATGAAATTCATATAGATATGCATTTATGCGGTCTAATAAACATTAAAATCGTAATTTAACTTCAAATATTGCTTTAAATGCAATATTACATTAGACTATTTGTATGAGTAGTAATTTATATCCAAATTAAAATATTTTATTATAATTAAAACAGGAACTCATGTATGAGTAGCTTATCTTACGAATAACAATTAAATTTGTTTTCAATTTTGAAATTTTAATAATTATAATAATTTAAATTTATTATAATAAAATATATTCGCTTATTCTGAATAAGAAATTGCGAGTTGTCATTATTCATATTTAGAGCAATAATAATTTTTCACTGCATGACATAACAAAAGCGCTGCATGACAATTATTATAACGTTCTATTATTGATTAGGTTAAATTTTGACTAATTTCAATTGTTTTCCACTCAAAAATATATTATTATGCTGTCAAATTGCAAGAATTGCAACCATATGTTAAGTTATGAATCTAGTAGCTAGTTATTAAAATTTTAAAAAGTTTTAAAAATTTTTATTGTAAAATTTTTTTTATAGCAATAATAATAATTATTATGAATAGATTTTTAACAAAAAAAATACTTTAAGCATAAAAAGTGCACGCGCCAAAATTTTTATATGATTTTTGCCACTACTCTTTATTGAATTAAATAAATTATAATGTGCAAAACAGTGCATTGAAAATTATAGTTAAAATTGACTTGAAGCAAGAAAAAAATTATTTCATGATGCACGTATTCCAAAGACAAGACGTATAAGTGTGGCAAAATTTGTGAAAAATTTTAAGATTTTTTTTTTGCATTCTTCTTGCCATTTGTTCGCTTCATTTTTTTGGCTTTCTTGTTCACCTGTGCCTTTTCTTAAATTGTTACGTTCACAATTTATGCAAAATTTTATTCTGTTTTTCATGTTTTTTTTTCTGAGAAAAATGAGTGGTTTATGTAATCAACATCAAATGCCTGATAAAAGCGTGTTTTAAAATAAAAATTCAATTGAACATAGGATAATAGAAATTTTGTAGTACTTTTATAAATTCAATTTTAAGATTTTCAAGAGATTATTTCAAATGATATGGAAATTTTGTTTTATTAATAGAAAAATCATAATAGCTTATTTTGCTTGCTTTATGCTACTATTCGTGCACGTTACAGTAATGCGTAAGTTGTCATTTTATGTATTTTGACTACTATACAATATTGACTGTTCTCATGTTTATTTTAAGTATTAAAAAAGTACAAGCTTAACTTTCAATTTGAAAACAATTGATTGACTTTTAGCATGTTTTACATGTACTTTAAGTACATACATATGTAAGGTTAAAAATGCTAAAACATGGCAAAAAGTTTTCGTGTTGATTATTATTAGCGCGAGAAAATGTTTACAGAAGCTGGACTTTACATTATGTATGCCCTGGTAATCACATAATCAAATTTGAAATTTTTTTATTTCATTTGAACATATTTGTGTCTTACTTTAACGCTTTAGTTTTGGTTCCCCGTTTTCAAATAATCATTCATACTCATTATCCCCTTGCGAATTATTGTTTTGAAAATTAATTTTATACCGTTCCGTTTATAACATTGAGAAATGTATATTTTTTTTGTTGTATGTGTATATGTATTTATTAGAACTGCTTAACAATGAAACCACCATTCTCAAAAATTTGCTCTAACTTACGTGATTATATGAGCTTAATATGAAATATGCTTAGAAAAAGGTGCGATTAATTTTTGCAATATCAAGTACACCTCTTCTGGTTGCTTTTTTAAATTTTATCGCATAATGGAATATGTTTATAAAATTACTTATATGTTTAGCAAAATTATTGCTATTACCATTTTAGATAAAAAAAATTCCTTTGCCTTATGCGCCTGTCATAATTTACAATGTGCTATCTATTTTTGGTTTTATGTTTTTATAAACAAATTTGGAATCATGAGCAATCATAGCTCATATGATTGCTTTTATAAAACGTATGCATATGTACATACGTTATATCAAACAGAATTTATTCCAATTTTGTAATACAATAATAAATTTTTTTTTGAACTGGATATTTTTTTAATGAGGCCTTTATAGATTTAAAACTAAAAACTACCAAATTAAAATGTTAAAAAAAATTTGTCAAAATCTGTCATGATTAATGTGTACACACCTAATTCCAAAAATTTAGATTTTATTAATAAGTATTTTTAAATTTTATATATTAGGTAAATGAAGCAATTATTTAATTTATTTTAATTTGATTACTTAATTTAGGTGTAATTTAAAGCTGATTCGATGTCATTACGGTATTAAATGAATTTTTCCCGTTTAATAAATGAACATTTGCGGTTACTTACTTTACATACATATATGGAAAATTAGCTTGTTTTTTGCATTTGAAATTATTGTGATTTACTTTTTGTTAACATGATTGAACGAAAAGTACGTACTACTAAATATTACTTAAATAAAGTTTTATTATAAATTCGCAATTCCCATGCGTGAAATTATTGGTAAACAAATTATATATTAAAAATTTTAAGAAAATTTCCTACAGGGTAGGTAGTACTTAAGTATTAATCTAGAAAAGTACTTATGTACGTGGTAGTTCTGGTCATATTACATGTTGAATTAAACAATTTTATTCTAATAGTTTAAGTTTTGGGTTCAAAATAATAAACGGTTTACTGTAAAATTGTGAGAACGCATTTTTAATGAAGAATTATGCAAAGAACTATATCTAGATGGAACAAAACGTATAGCTTAAATAGCAAATTCTTTACATAATAAAACGTATAACTTGTGTAGATTTAGAAAAATGGAATATGTGCAAGATTATTGCCAGAATTAAAAATTTTATGGTTGATTAAAACGATATTTTCCAAATCAAAGTACAAGGGGCTAATTCGCAATCGATGTGAGGTACGCAGAGTTAGAACAGAATAGAAACAATCTCAATTTATCAGATTATTTTGAATGATTCTAAACGATGTGGCCATCAAATATGACCCTTCTATGATATATGGCCATCAAATATGACAGAATATGACTCTTCTCTCCCTTAAGCCACGATTGTTTTTAAAAAAACTACAACTGTAGGGAATTATTGACTAAAATCTATTTCATACTTACAAAACATTAACATATTTTAAAGTATTATTTATACACTTTGAACAAACCATTAATAGAGAATGTTGGTGTAATATTTGTCATTCTTATAATAAAAAAAGATATCTCACTTAATTGAAAAAAATTAATATCGAACAGCACCACAACTTCTTTTTTTTCAATTTATACATTGTATAAATTGAATATAGTTGTTAATTTGCTCAAACCGCTTTTAAAAATGGTTATTCATTGCCATAATAATTCATGATTCTTTATTGATTTAACAAACTTGTACATTTTTAGCACTTAATAAAATTTTATAATCCTTATCTAGTTAGACTGGACTGATTTTTAAGTGATGCTTTGAAGATCAATATCAAATAAAATAAAAAAAATGTGGTACCATAAATTTTCCGTTTCAATTTCTTCAATATATTTATGGTTTTATTAATATTGATTAACCTTGTTATGATCATTGGTAATTTCCAGTATAAATTAAAAAGTATATAAGATGAAAATTTGAAGAGAAGCATAACCAGAAGTGTAACCAGAATGAAAGTAATTTAAATTGAAATTTGTATAAACCCACTTGTGAAAATGTGATTCAAACTTTCATCGTCACTGAATTATTAAAATATTTGGGTTTTCAAATATTGCACATTAAAACAAGTTTGGTTTCTTTTCGCTTTATTTTTTTCAGTGTGCATATGGGATTTTTTCTTATAGCAGGATTTTTCTTGTGAATGATCAACGCATATGAGAAAATTTTAGACGTCATCTCTATTTTCTAAAGTGATCTAAAACTTGTATTTTGAGTTTGTATTTTTGAGCTCTTTCCTTTTAATATTTTGAAAGTGGTTTTTTCATTGATCACGAATGCAAACTGTCTAAGTTGTATTAGGAAGAGTGAAGTGAATTACTTGGAAAATTCATATTTTTTGTTTAAATTCAAATAGAAAATTTTATTTATCGTATTCGAGTTTATTTTTTTCTTCTCGTTTTAATTATTTTTAAAATATAAATAACTTTTTTTTTTGAAAGTTTTGTAATATTTTAGAAGAAACCATTCACTTATTTTTGATGATTTATTTTAACATATTTAGCCGAAAAATGCGTATTAATAATATTCATGTTTTTTTTGTTAATTATATTAATACACACTTGCTTACATTTATACGAGTACGTATATGTATACAACACAATATTTCATCAGTAGGTAACCTAAATTTAAATATATAATATATTTTTAATGTACAATATTTATTATTATATTTTATCTGTAAAATTTGTAAAAATATCTACAGATAAAATATATAATAAATAAAAAAAGGCCGAAGGAAACAACTCCATTGATTTTTGTGCTTTCATGGTTTAAGTTGTAAACAGCTGAGAATGATAAATTTTCATTTGGTTCATTTTGAAATTAAATTTAAAATTATTGAGCTAGTTCACTATTATTTACTACCGGTGGCATAAAAACTAAAAGAGGAATATCTAATTTTCTGAAATATAGCAGAGTCAAGAATAATTAATTATTAGTATGACAGTTAACCATAATATGAAAGCCCTTCCTCTAATTTCTTTCTGTATTCATAAATTATTTCTTGAGAGGAATAGGCGTTTTTTGATATATTCCGCTTCCGTTTATTTTTAAGAATAATAGCTTTAGAATATTGCAGGAAGAAACTCAATTTTCTAGAAGAATTATTAATGAACATTCCAATAAAGTTTGCTGTTTTCTCATTCTTTTCTCTATCGAACATATTTATATAATTAAAATTTAGGTATATTCTGAACATTTCTGAACATAAAAGAATATTTTATGTTTAATATAGTTTTGTTTAGATACGTGTTAGACAAGTTATCGGACTATAAGGTATACGTTATTTATTTGTATAATTCAATATAAATTGAATTAATTAGATTAACTATAAGATCAAAAGGATCACATTTGTATTCGGCTTATTTGATTTGCGGTTTTGAAATTAATTAAATTTGAATTATTTGAAATATTACCAATATGTTGTTCGACATGTCCTGTGATTTTATTTCAATGTATGTATAATTGGTTTAAAATATTAGGTAATTTTTTCAAATTTTCTTCTTTTGCTATCGCGAAAATTAAATGAATGATTTTTTTAAATTGAAAATTTATGTTAGTGATTTCAAATAAGAAAACGTGAATTTTTTTTTTGGAAAAAATGTAGTCTACCGTTCATACATACGTATGCACAAACATTTTATATAAAAACATTTCGATTTGGTTTTATTTTCTGTCATATTTATTTTATTAAATTTATTTAATTCATGTCGTACGCATACACAAAAACACACACATATGGTACTTTCATAGACTATGCGCGCCTTTTTACAAGATGGAAAAATAAAAAATATAATTTGTTTCAATTTCAACTAAAATATTACATAATCATGTACTCGAATGTTTTTATTTATGCATTGACTGGAAGAAATATAAACTTTAAACTAGATGTTAGTATTAAAGAAAAAAAAAATAAACTAGACTAAAATAACCACATTTCTTAATAATTTTTTTGAAAAAAAAAACCTCAACTTCATAACATACATTGATTGAGAAATTAATGAAAGAGATCTATACTAACATATGAACATACACACTTAAATATCTATAATTCTATATAATTTTATGTTTGAAATGATTGCATTGCATATGAGTTTTTTTATAGGTGGACGTGGACGTCTTATCCATTAGTAGACAGCATCAAAACAGATTTTAAAGTTAATATGCGAAATTTGTAACAATTTTTAATTACCAATTTTTATATCAAATTAATTTTATAAATTTTTTATTAAAATTTAATTAATTTTTCTAGATCTATAACATACTAATATAGAATATAACAATTTATCCACTTAGTATATAAATTATACCACATTACAAGCTGTGGTTGCCGCTTTAGAATTATTTTAATATTTGTAACAATTCCAATATTTATAATAAATATTTCAAGAAGTAAGAGATTTTGTTAAATTATATTTACGAAATTGGAAGGACGCTTAGTTTCTGAATGATTTATTAAATTTGGAAATCATTAGAACGGATAATATATTCGAAAATTTGATGAACAGGAAACTTTTCAAACTTCTCGTAATTGCACGAAATTTTATATAAATTTGAAATTACGAGAAATTTAAATTAAATTAATATTTAAATTATTTTATACTAAAATTTTTTTATTCTTCTTAAATAGATAATTGTCCTATGTAAAAATTGGTCCCTTTACATGATCATGGTAAAAAATGTGGGTACATAGTAAACAGTAAAGTAGCGAAATTCATAAAATTGATGACCTTATAAAGCATAAAGACCTATATAATTTCAACCTCCATCAAATTGCAAAATACATACCCTAATTTCTCCGCATTTGAAACTTCTCCAAAACCCTCAAAACCATATAGGAAGCATGTATGTACATATACTATACAAATTAATTGAAATTCTTATCTTTGTAAAATTAAAACTGAGCCTTATGTAATACAATAACTTAACCTTAAACTACAAAATACAACTTGAACATGAATGAATCATAAGAAGGCTGTCACGGTAAAGAAATCATAAACTTGTATCTATCATTACAAGTTACCTTTTTTACATTATTTTAACATTTTACTTTTAGTTAACTGAAATCTTCCTATGCGTATATATTTTATTCAATAATTGAACTAAATATCAAAAATAAATATTGTTAATTAATATATAGTGGGGTTAATAAACTGTTTGACTTTCAAATTTTTTAATTTCCCACTTTTTTAACTTCAAATGAAAATTTAAATCAGTAAAAGAAATCATTTTTGAAAGTAGTTTCTTTCAAATTGTGTTCTAAAATTAATTAATCAACATAAATCCGATATACGGATACCACTATAATATTCAAATTACATTGCCATTCGAGGGCTATTATCCTATATATAAATGCTTGCATATATGAACTCAAATTATACCATATTTTAATATATTAAAAATATTTATGTTAATAATAAGAAAATTTATTATTATCACCTCATTGGTATTTAAATTATATTGCACCATATTATTATTAATAAATTCGCAATATTATTAGACAGCAGGCTATATACAAGACTTTTATATTAAAAATGTTGGTCACTTTTTATTTTAAATTGATCTCAAACTGAGTGTATAAATAACAAATTGATCGTGTTTTAAATTATTATATGCATATTTTTATATAAATATCTTTAATATTAATTTGGTTCATATGCCAATTTTGTACTTTTTGAGTTAAAAGTTGATTCTAGAGCTATAAAATGCGGTCTTTCGTATCTCTTACCTGTTTTTAATTAACTGTATTATTACTGAGAAACTTATCAAGTTTCATAGTTAACATTCTACAATCGCAAATGCAGATTTTTTTTATTTCAAATTTTAAAATCGTTTTTTTTCAAAATCAAATAAATGTCGTATGAACCAAACTAATAAGGTGACAAAAATATTCTATTATATAATTGCATTAAATGTAAATATTATTTTACTATATTTTCCTTTCCTATAACTATATAAAAATACTTCAATTTCAAGTGGGTAGATAAAAAATCCTATAGTGAAATCGGAACGAATTTAATAAAAAAAAAATTGTGTCACTTTTTTTTTGTCTATATCCATTAGGTATTATTTATAATTTTTATTAAAAAAAAAATCGACATGTACCATAGCAGTAAATTTACAAATTTTTAATATTGTAAAAATTATGATTACTTAATAATAAATAACACTGAAAAATACAAAAAAAAACCAGAATGTGTAACAATAATCTTATTTAGTTACATGCCTTAATAGAGAATTCAATTAGAGTGAAATTTTTTTACAGCAAACCATCGATATAAGGAATCTCTTTATTTTACAAACTACCACTCGGCGTCAGCAAATTTACAATTTAGTTTAATTTATTAATCAGCGAACTACGTTTTAAATTTTAAACAAAATATTTGGATTTGTAGTTTGGATAAGTGTATTCATAATATTGTATATTATGTATATCATAATATTGTAGTTTTACTGTATTTTAAATTGAATATATAACAAATTAATTCAATAAGAGTTTTGGAGTGTACGAGTATAGAAAATCATAAATGGATAGTAAGCAATTATTTTTCTATTTCATATTAGAATTGAAATAAAGATAATTTAAATTATATATTTCAGTTGCAATCACAATAAAAATAATAAATTAATGAATTTTGGATCCAATAATCTTATAAGGAATTCAAAAATCTTATTCTGTCTTTAAATATTATGTCACTGTTTTCAATTTTATTTTTTGTTTTCCAACAAAATTATGAATGTGATTTTAATTTAAATAAAAAAACCTTTTTTGAATTCAAATGAATTTATAAATAATATTATGAATATTTTAGAGGAAGATTTATTATGCAATTACCATTTCTTAGAAATATACCAGTACCATTTCTTATGTGTCCTTCTCACATAAAATTAAAACCAATCATTCCCACATGGGAATGAAATCATTGTAACATATGCGATTTTTGTTTTTTATGAAAGAATTCACGTGTAAATATCGGGATTTAAAACTATTTTGAGTAGGTGGCACCTACTCGGTATGTTCATATTAAAGAGACCAATTTTCAGTGGGTGTGATTATGTATATGGAACGCGTTTGAACATAATTGGATTCAAAGACTATTTGCCGAACCTACGTATTTAAATTTTGTTTTCAGATAAATGTAGTTAAGGGTGTAAGTTTCTTTTTTTAGGCAATGTAATCATTGAAATTATAGAAAAATTTATGTATTACGAAAATTAATTATATTTAATTAATTATTTAATTTTATTAAAATTTTGTTGCTAAAATAAATAATTCTTTTTTAATACAATTTGGTTTTCAAAATCTAGTATAGGTACTCATAAATTAACAGGCAAATTAACATCAGTGGTATATGCATTCCTGCATGCTGATGGTAGAAATTACAATTTTAAATTCTTTAGAATTTCAAATTTGAATTAAAATATAATTTATTAAAATTTTTAGACGCATTGGATGGACTTTTTGGAAATGGATTTATGCTCGAATTGAAATATTTCGCCTAAAAATTTCGAGGATCCTAATACCAAGAGCATATTGATTCAAGGTTTTAATGCAATTTATTTATGGTGTTTGTAAGATTATGCATAATCTTAAATGGGAAATTTTATATTAAAATTAAGAGAATTTAATTTTATTTTCAGGCAACATACATTCTTTATTAAGTCACTATAGATAAATTAATTTGGAATTCAATATTCGGAATAAATAAAAGCTGCCTCAATTATAATTCAATTAGTTTATATTTCATCTATATAAAGTTTCGCTTTTATAGCACAATTTGTTATTAATTAAAATTATAATCAATTAATAAAAGTGACTTTTCTCAAAGATTATTTAATGCGATACGTAGTACATACATACATTTCAACCAATTTAACTGTGTATGGTTGGCTACTACTACGCGAATCGAATATTTTTGCCATTTGGTTTTGTGATTAACCAAATTTTTTGAGCTCAATATTACCATATTTATACTTATATAAATAAATTAATTTAAATTTCAATAATTTATTAATTAAATATTGCTAAGTAAATCTAAGAAAAATATGAGTTAATAAAAGCTCTTAATTTAAGGTAACCTCAATTAATTCATGGATGTAATGAACTTAATATATGTATTTAATACTATGTACTAATGTAATTTATGCATATGTATAATTTAAATTAGAATTAAAAATTAAGTATTAATGAAGTTAACGGCATTTAAATTAGCATATAGGATTATTTTTATATTCAAAATATGGCACTTAAGTTCTTGTATTTAGTTTATGTGACATGAGTATAGATCTAAAACCTAAGCTGTAAATTTTACATTTTAGTATTGAATATATTTTTCTTGGCTTAATTGTTAATCCACAATATAAAATTATCAAAGTTAAGATGTGGATTTTTAAATCAAATTAATTAATTAAAAATATTTCATCATACCTTTTACGAATATGTGATTTAATATCAAGTGTTATTATAACATTAATCTGAATTAGAGGACACACAAATTTTCTACTTGCATACATATTTAGCTTAAAATAAATTAATTCAAAAAAAAAATTTTTTTTCGGCATTCTCATATTAAAATCATGGAATGCAATTTATAAATTATACAAAATTCTTACTTATCTTGTTTTCAATGATCTTAATTTAAGTTTCATTGAATACCAAAAAGAAAAATGCAAAATATAGACGTAATTGGAGCTACTGTAAAATTTAAAATTATTATTTTTAGAGAATTTTGCTAAAAAATTATATTAGAATATTAAAATTTATGATTTATCTTAAAATTCATGTTAATCTTAATTGATTTTCTACACATAAGTTATAATTATTTTACATAATAAATATCATGTGTGTAATTAAATGTTAACATTATTATTCAAATATTTCGCGTTGTTTTAGATCAAAAGAAGACCAAAATTAAGTATGCATGTGTATTGTTAATTATAATTAATAATTAAAAATGGGTTGTATTTAATTCGGACCACTCTTTGTGGTGCCACACATATTTTGTGGTTTTTTTCATTATTCAAGAATTATTATAAGCTTTACTTATATGAAAAGTTGTTTAAATTTACTTAAACATATTGGTATTGGTCTTATATTAAAATAAATTAAATTAATTAGCATAAATTTATTTATCATTATTCAGTTTAAATAGTAAGAAACAATAAACCTTAAATAATAAATATTTAAGGTTTATTGTTTCCATTTCAATGAACTATAAATAATTTAATTAAAATTAATTAGGTTTAAAATACTTCAGCAACTCCTTTAAATATTGTGATTAATAGCATTATATTAGCATACTGACAACCATATATGGTAAACCATTAATGCAATTAATTACATAATTTCTTGCAAAATTTTAAATAGAAATTGTTACTTTTTTTTACCTCATACTACACATGCCTTGGAGTATAATAAATTAATTTTTTAAATTAATTATCTTGATCTGTAGCTAATACATCGGTTAACTTAACCACAACATAACTTTCTAGTATTTTATATTATTGAATATTACATTAAAATTATTTTACTTTACTTTTGCGTAGGAAGCTAACAGTTATCTAGCTCAAACGAAAAAAATTATTGTCCTATTTTAATTTTAATTTCATTTTAAGTAAAATTTATTCTTTTGCAAATTAAATTTTTTTTTAAATTTAATATTTTAATTTATTTCTTTTAGGTATTCCAGCAACATTAACATATATTAATATGGATCATACAGTTTCTGGATCACCTGAATTAATTCCATATCCTGATTGGAGAAGTAATACAGCTGGTGACTGTGCCAATAGTATTACAACAGCTTATCGTATTAAAGTAGATGAATGTGGACGTCTTTGGGTTTTAGATACAGGAACTCTTGGTATTGGTAATACAACAACAAATCCATGCCCATATGCTTTAAATATATTCGATTTATCAACAAATTCACGTATACGTCGTTATGTTTTCCGTCCAGAAGATACAAATGCTAATACATTTATTGCTAATATAGCTATTGATATTGGAAAGAATTGTGATGATGCATTTGCATATTTCTCTGATGAATTGGGATATGGTTTAATATCTTATTCATGGGAACAAAATAAATCATGGAGATTTTCGGGACACAGTTATTTCTTCCCAGATCCATTAAGAGGTGATTATAATATTGCAGGTTTAAATTTCCAATGGGGTGAAGAAGGTATCTTTGGCATGGCTTTATCACCATTACGATCAGATGGATATAGAACAATGTATTTTAGTCCACTTGCAAGTCATCGCGAATTTGCTGTGTCAACAAGAACATTACGTGATGAATCACGTGTTGAAGACAGCTATCATGATTTTACATTCTTTAATGAAAGAGGACCAAACAGTCATACAACTGCACGTGTAATGAGTGATGAGGGTATTATGTTATTTAATTTAATTGATCAGAATGCTGTTGGTTGTTGGCATTCATCAATGCCATACGAACCACAATATCATGGTGTTGTTGATCGCGATGATGTTGGTTTAGTATTTCCAGCTGATGTTAAAATCGATGAAAATCGTGACGTTTGGGTATTATCAGATCGTATGCCTGTATTTTTGTTGTCCGATTTAGATTATAATGATGTCAACTTCAGAATTTATACTGCTTCATTGAATGATTTAATTGAAGGTACAGTTTGTGATGCAAAAGTTAATTTATATCAACCGAAACCAATTTATAACGGTTACCGCCCGCGACCAATTGGAGGTTATCAAAAACCACAATATCAAAAACCAATTTATCAAGCACCACAACCTGTTACACAAAAAAGTTTATTATTACCAGCAATTCCACAAGTAAAAGAACCTGTAAATAATTACTTACCAGTATCAATTCCAGCCTCACCACCAGTTTCCGCATATTATACAACACAAAGAGTTCCTATTTCACATATTCCTAAAGCATTCATTTTTAATCAACATAATGGCTTAAATTATGAAACAAGTAGTCCAGCTATTTCTTATAATCCAGGTGGCGGATTAAGTGATTTCAGAGGATCATATAGAGATGATTCATCAACAAATTATAAAAATTTTGGATTTTCAACGGTATGGGGTAACAACCAATAACCATGCATTCGATATGAAAACAATTAAATAGCAAGAGGACATTTTTTAGCACATAAGAAAGAAAACAGTCGTAACGTATAACCTATATTATATAAATAACATGTACATATGAATCATCATCTATATCACAATTTAAAGCAAACAATATTATTATTATGTATGTATGTATGTAAATATAAATGCGCGTATAAAATATTATTTTTTGTTGACATAAAATCTCTCTGTTATTAAAAAATTCATTCTTCATAATTTATTTTTATGTAAAAAAAAATTAAAACTATTGTTATCGTCATTGCTTAAAATTATCTTTACGTATGATAAAATTTTCATATAAATTGTACATTATAATTGCATACCTTATAGTAAACTTCTTAAATTTCTTTATACATAGAATCTAGTTAATTAAATGTTTAATAAAAAAAATAAAGAAAAGATTTTTAATTTTAATTTTATTTTAAGGTGAAAAATATATGTGAAATTTGAGTACCTGGGAAACTGTATATTAAGTCACTAGAGTGTGAGCAGTACTTGAAGAAGTTTTGAATTGCATCATTGATCTTGAAGTAACTAATTCCAGCTTGGATTTTAAGTCATTCAGCCCTTTGAACTGCATGCACTTCATTTAAAAGATGTAAAAAGAAAATAAAATTTCGCTGAGTGAAAATTTTATAAGACGATGCAAATTAGACGATTTTGAGACATTTTATCTAGAGTTCTCTTGATTCTTTTACATTATAATTATTAGACTAAAATATGTTTGGTTTGTTTAGCCTTGAGCCTATAAATTGAATTAATTTTAAAATTTCAAAAACATTTTTAAATTCTTCAAATTTCAACATAACATTCAACAGAAACTTCAACTTAATTTAAATGTGACATTAAGAAGTGCGCTTGAAGACGTAAATAGTAAGATACGCCTATTTTCTCTGTATATTTTTTATTTGTAATTATATAGCTTTTAAATAATTATTATTAATCTTCTATAATATTCAAATGTTCATTAATTCAATACCTACACAATAATATGTTTTTGGATGCCATTATGCGAACGACATAAAAATTATAGACCGGCAACTTCAAAGGTTAATAAATAATTTAATGTGCAATATGAATTGGGTTAAACAAAAAACTTTTCATATATAAAAAGTAAGTTCTTAATTTTAATGGACCCCTCATCATTTTTAACAAGCCGTTGGCGACTTTGGTGGTATTTTGGCACTCGACCTTTCCATAATTATGTATTCTATTTATGTACATACATAATAAATGTTTATAAAAATCGGATTAATTTTGATTCATCTGTTATTTTGTTATACGAGTACACAGGAAAAAAATTTTTTTTATCGGTATAACGACTATCGATTGATCTTTTAATCCCAAGATCAAAATGAAAAATAAAAAAACAATATTTAAGTTATGAATAATAAATTTAGAATTGTTTAAAGTCACTAAAATATTTTGAGTTGAAAGTGAAAAACAAAAGAATCTTAAGAAGCTTGGTAAATTACTGTTGTTTTCCTTTACACACTTGAATATGTAAAGTGTTTATGCTCGTTTTAACTTAATATTTAATATAAAATTTGTGTTCACTTTATATGTAAATGCATAAATCAGTAAAATTTGAATCGATAATGCCTTATAATTACTAGCTATTAGCAATGTTGTCATGTTCCCTTTCTTAACGTATCTTTGAGAATTTTTTAAAGAAAAAATAAAAAATTTAAATTCGATAGTGATCAATTTTATTAGTGATTTAGAAAAGGTCGAGCTAAATAAAAGTATTTGAAAAGTATTTTATTTGTTAAATATGTGCGTCCAGCTTTATGAAATATGGAAATTATAATAATAGATGCGAAAAGTATTGTGTTAGCTAAAATGTTTTGAAGGTTGAAATCATATCCTATAATATTATATTTAAATAAATCTTTAAAGTTATTATATTTACTCAAAATGAACTTATTAGTTATGTTTGCTCAATTATTCAACGGTGACAGCCCTGTGGTAGGATTTAGAACACAAGATGATTTTTTTTCAAATAATGTTAAAAAGAAAGCATGGCTTAAGAAATGAGGTCATGAATCTGATAAGTCAAAAAAGTAATTTGAAAGTGAAAAAGTAAACAGGAAGTGCTTTTTTTTATAATGTTTAATGTATGGACACTTGGGCTTTTAGAGTAGATTTTCCTATTTTAAACATACACTACAAATAAATTTGATTGGCTATCTCAATTACGTAAACATTTTTACACTTTATAAGTTTATTTTTTACTTTTTGAAATATTAATTTTTGAAATGCTTTTTACCTTATATACATAAATAATATGCACATACAAGTGTACGCATACGTGGAGGTACATCGCTATGTAAGGACTCAGTAGAATAAAAGTCAAAATTAATATAATATGTAATATTCAAATTTTTAATATTAGACAAAAAAATTAAAATAAAATTCTTACCAAAAAAAAGAAAGAAAATATTTAGGCGGACATGATTATATTTCGGTCGGCTTCTTTATATTTACGTCTAAAGCGCCTTAAGTATTTTTTTGCAGAGGAAGGTGTTTTTAATTTAAATTATGAATGAAACTGAAGCATATTATTACGAATTTATGTTATTCTTGTTCAAAAATAAGTGTGTAAGATTTAAATTTAAAAATAAATCTTATATGAACATGCGATTCAATAGTACTGATAAGTTTAAATGGAAAAACATTAAAGATAACAACATTTTTTTACTAAAAAAAGAAATCAAACAAATTTATGCAGTGACAACAGCCGATTTCTTATAACTGATAAAAGTAAAAAAAAGGTGTTAAAAGTACTCGTGGGGTTTTTTTTGCCAGTCTTAATTGCAAATACATAATGTAGAATCATTGCAATTAAAAATTTCGTGTAAATTTGTTAGTGTAGGGTGGGGTCCTTTTAACATAATAATAAAGTTTGATTTACATCTTTTTATCTATATGTTATAATTAATTAAATTTGAATCAATTATTTAGTTTTTTCAAATTGCGAAAATATTTAATACCTTGGACTTTTGCACCGGAAATGTTAATTTCCTTTATTAGATATTTGATAAGTTAATGGAAGAAAATATCATATGAAATTCAAATGGAATACTTTTTTATACCTATTTGGACATTTTGTTGTTGAATAAAAATTTGAAATTTTTAAAAAATTTAAGGATTCCATCAAAATTATCTTCTAAATTTGTGTGAGATGTTAGGCTGGTACTTTACATTTCACAATATTGTGATTACATATTCATTAAGAAAGTGTAGTTCGTAATAGTATCTCTATCCATCATTCAGTCAAAACTTTTGTATGAATTTTGTATATATTTTTAACCACTTGAGAATTTCTGTCTTAATCTAATTAAATCTGCACGTTAATATTATTTAGTAATAGCATTATATTTAGTAATATATAGTTTGTTAGGAACCAATTTTCACTAAAAGTACCCAGGACTAACTCGTTAAATCAAAATGAAATAGGAAAATTCAAAAATATTCATTATTTATTGGTTTATATATAAGTCAAAATCTTATTCCCTCATCTCAGAATTTCTCAAAATCTATTTCTTTCAGTTTTTCTAATATGGTCTACTTACAAATACAAGCATATTTCTGCTGAAAACTTGACGAAATTTGACATAGGACAACATAATCTTACTTATTGCATTAAATATGTATACAGAAACTTTTAATTATTTTTTTCTTTACAAAAAATTGAGCTGGTAAAATTAATTTTTTTTTGTTTTTGCTTTTAAAATAAGAAAAATCAATTGTTTTGGTTTTGAAATAAAATTATTTATTTTTCCATTTTTCATGATTTTTTTTGAATTTTTTTTGTTTTTTTTTTGTTTACTATATAATAATTTTTGAATTGTATTATATAATTTTTTTTGTAATTTTTTTTTGTGTGTTTTATATATATATATATATATTTGTTTTTTGCTTTTTAAATTTTATTTTATTTCTTTATTAAATTATTTTGTTATACTGAAATTTTTTATTTTATCATTTTGGATTTTGGTTTTTTTTTAATTTAATGATTTTAATATAATTTTTTTTTGTAATATTAAATTTTGTTTTTATAAATTTTTTTCTGTTTTCAATTTTTTTAAATTTATTTTCAGTTTTTGTGATTTTTTTTTGGATTTTTATTTGTTTTCTGTTTTGTTCTTAATAATGATGGTTTCTTGTTTATAATAAACATTTTTTTAAGTACTCTTATAAATATTATAAATTGTTATACATATAATTAATTATAAATGAAATTTATACTTGTTATATTTTAATTATAATTTGATTTAACAATATGTTGAATATTGTTATACATATTATAGTGAATATTGTTATTAATTTATATTTGTATTTTTTAAGTGTTATATTAAAATTATATATAATTTTTAATTTTTTATTTTAATTTAATTAATTATTAATGTGTTTAATTTTCTCATTATGGTTGGTTTCTGTTTTTTTTTTTAATTTAATTAACTGCAATATTAATTCATTTATTTTCTTTCTTTTATACATACGTATATATTTTGTATATTATTCATGTATTATGTTATAAATAATTTTTTATAAATTTTATAAATATTTTAATTTTTGTTTCAGTTTTTTTTTTTGGTTTTTAATTAATTTTTTTTTTATAAATTTTACATTTAATATAATTCTTTTTGGTTTTTTTATTTAATGCTTTTTTTTTGTTTTAATATTAAATTTTTTTTTTTTGGTTTTTTTGTTTTTGTTTTTATTTATTTCTTCAACATATACAATAGTTTAGATATAAAATTGGTTTTGGTTTCTTCTCTGTTTTGTTTTTGTTTAATTTTTAAATTTTTTTCTTCATTTATTTCATTAATATTATAAAGTATTTTTAATTTATATAATTATACATATGTATGTTTGTATATTTAGTACTCGAATATATGATTTTGTATTCACCTATGTATAATATTACATGCATAACTGTAAATGTATTTGTTTACATTATATACAATAAATAAATATATTATATAATATTAAATATATATTATATTTTATATGTATACATAGAAATTTATATTTTTCGTGTATAAGAGTTATTATTTTAATTATATATAATTATAACTTGTTTTTTTTTTCAAATTTAATAAAAACAATAATAAATATAGTTAATGTTATACAATATAGAAAAAGGAAAAAAAGTCCTTAAGTTTCTTTTTTTGTTTTTTTTTAATTATTTTATTTTTAATTTTTTTTTTGTTAGATTTTGCTGTGAAATATTTAAGATTTTTTAAGATGTTTTAATTAATTTTAAAAATTTATTATTTTTTTTTCTGTTTAACAAATATTATTTTGGTATAATTGTTTTTGTTTTTTGCAAATGCTTGAAAGATGGATGAGGGAGGGTGGAGGAAAAGGGAAAAGTTGTTTGACTACAGAGAGAAGTTTTTGTTTTTAATTATTTATTTATTTTGCATCTTGTTTTTATATAATTGTTTTTTGTTTTGTTATAATAATAAATTGTTCATTTTTAATATTTTAAAATTTCGTTTTTCTTGTCTCTTTTCTTATATATATACATATATATATATATGTCTTTAATTTGTGTGTTATCTAAATATGTATGTACACATATATTATATTATTTTTTTTATAATGTCATATTTCTGATATAAATTTAATAAATTTGTAAAATCGTGTCTTATTTTCTTTTTTTATTTTTTTTGCTTTTTAATATTTTGGAAATTTATTTTACGTTTTTCTTATATAAATTTTTAAATGGTATATATATATATTTATATATAAGTCTGAAAGATGCACGTATTTTGTTTTTTTTTTATACAATTATTAATATTTTAATATTTTCTTTTTATATTTTTAATTATTTTAATTTTTATATCAATTTAAAAATATTTCTTGATGAATATATGCATTTGTTTTATATTTTTATATAATTTTATGTATAATTTTGTTTTTCTGTTTTATTTATGTATATAATGTATAATTATGTATGTACTATGTTGTATATATAATTTTCATTTCATTTTTTTTATTATTAACGGCAGTGTGTGTTTTGTTTCTTTATTTATTTACTTATTTCATTCTGTTTATGTAAATTATTTCATTTCTTTTTTTTGTATATGTACATAAATAATTGTATGTATATCAAATAAGTAAATAAATATTTTGCAGTTTTTAAGTTTTTTACATGAAAATAGAAAAAAAAATATTTTAAACTTATAAATAATTGTTTTTATTTATATATAAAACTATTTGAAATTAATTATATTGTATATAGAATATTGTATATTTGTAGATGTGTTATTTAATAGCTAAAGTGTTGATTGAATTTAAAATAAATTTTATATTATTTTGCTTTTCTTTGGGTTTTTTTTTTTTTGTATTTTATTCGAATATTGCAAATTTTTTTTAAATAAATGTACTTTAAATTATTGAATTTATTTCAAATTATTGGTAAAATTTCATATTTTAGGAGGGTGATCGTGTATCTCGCCAATCTACTCGCAAAGTGAGAAAAAGGTGAATCAAATCTATCATCTGAAGACTATCAAATAATTGAACAATGCAATTTTTGAGTGAGAAGAATTGTTCTGTATTGCGCTGTTTATTCTAAACTGTGTACAAAACTTAATCATTATTTATTCACTTCACATTTTTAAAGGTAAAATAGGTTCAGTCGATAATTGAGACAAAGTACAAAAACCTAACTGAAAAATTGAGTAATTTTATAAGAAAAATCTGAAATATTGATTTAAGAATTTCTGTTTAGGAAGTGAATAAAAAGTGAGATATTTTAGGAAATATAAAAGGCAAAAAAAATCTAAAGATTTACACACTATATTCTGTATACACACGATATACTATGCTTTATTTCTGTCATGTTTCTGAGTATGATTTGGCTGACACATAAGTTTTGCATGAAAGAAAAATCAAAAAATATTATTATTCATTTGTTATCAAACTTAATATTCAATTTATATTGTATACACGTAAAGTGCATAGTTTGAGTTAACGAAATAATTAAAAAATAATTTAAATTTTCTCTCTATGATAACGAGATCGAGCTAAATTGTCATAAAGGCATTATTGTTAAGAAAAATCATCATTTATTAGAGATTGAATACATAAAAAAGAAGTATTTATTTCTCATTTTTTTTTGAATGCATTTATACTATTGAATAAGAGAAAAGCATTTTATTTTATAGCTTCTTGAATAACATAAATTTTAAATAATTAAAAACATAAATATAAATAAACTCTGTTATCTGTTAATTTATTTCGTACAAATATTATTATCTGTTATACAAGTTTAATTTTCATATTATTATTTTTTTTTTGTATTCCATATTGATATTTTTAATGCAATCTGTTTTTAAATAGTGCTCGTATGTAAATTTTTAAATATTATTTTATTTTGTTTTTTTTTGCTTGTCTTCATTTCTACAATAAAATTGTTTTATAAAAGGACGTGATTTAAATTATTATTATAAATTTTTTATGAAATTTATTTTCATGTATTTTTTTTTAAATAATATATTTTTCATAAATATTTTTATATTATTTTTAAAATTAAAAATGGACAAATCTCCTTTTGTTTTTTTTTTAAATTTTAAAATTTTAAATCTTAATTTAAGGTTTCATTCTTTTGTTTTCTATTGTTTTTTCATTTTTAATTAAATAATTAATTTTTTTTTGTAAGTACATTATAAGTATGTAAAATTTATTGTTATAGGTTTTAAAAATTCTCATTTCATATACATTCATAATTATTATATGTATATGTGTGTATGTATATATTAATGGTATATAAGATTTATTTTTGTTTCAAATAACAGTCGTGAATGTTTTTAAATTTCATTAATTTTAATTTTAATTTTGGTTTTGTTTGTCCAATTCTAGAGAAAACAAAATAAGGTTTTTTGTTTTTTTTTTTTTGCTTGGTTGGTAGAATAATTTGGCGTTTTGAGCATCAATTCTAATTTTTTTTTGCTTAGTTTTTTTTTTTTTTTATTAAAAACTACAACTTTACAAAAAACTTTGTTTTTTTATGTAAAAATGTTTTTTTTTTTTAATTTAATATTAAATTTTATAAATGTATGAATTAAAATGTTTTCTAAAGTTTACGAATATCAATAATTTTTTTTTTATTTTAAATCTTTTTAAATATTTTCGAGAAAAACTCCAGGTGGGTTCTTACAAAGACTTTTTGAATTTTTTCTCGTTATTTTTTGATAACATTTTTGTTTCTTTGGGATTTTTTTGATTTAATAAATTTAAAACGAAAAAAAAATTGAATTTCTCATAATAATTTTGATTTAATTGATTTTTTCTAAAAAAAAATATTTTTTTTTATGTTTTTTAAAATTACAACTTATAACAACTCTGATTGTGTTCAATTTAAATGAAAATTTTAATAGTTTTATTTGGCTAGGTGTTGAAAACTTTAAAAATTTAATAATAATTCAACCTTAATCAGTTCAAGTCAATGATTTGGTTTGTATTCAATAAATTGATTTAAAATTAAAATATTTTTTTAACAAATCATAATTTGTTAAAAAGTTTCAAAAATAAGATATGACTGCAGATACCATTAATTTTTTAAAATACTTGTTCGTCGGAAATTGTGAATTAAATACTATAGAAATTGTTAAATTAATTTTCTTTCAAAATGCATTTATGTCGAATTTAGGTAATATTTACAAATTGCATTTACCGTTTATAATTCAGTTAAAATTTTTGTTTTAGAAATTTATATAGAAAGTTATTATGTTGTTTCTGTAACACTACAACATTGTTTACATTAAAATTGTGGTAACATTATTAATACAATCGCAGCATTCATAACACATTTTAGAAATTGTAGTGAAATAGAATGCACGTCTAGAAATTTATTCGGAACTTGGTTTTAAATGGCAATTATCCATTTATTGAATAGTCAGTATTCGTTCATCGAAATTCGAATTTCATGAAAATCGAGAAATTATTAATATATATTTAAATATTATTAATTATTTTAATAAATATTTAAAGCTCAACACTTTCACATCTAATAATTTATAAAATTATCATTTTTTATAACACCAGTTCGATAATAATTTTCTGGTTTCCTTTTTGAAACAAATGTTAAACAAGTTGAAAAATTTGATTTTTTAATTAATAATATCAAATTTTTTTTTAATTTTAATTTCTTTAGAATTAATCTTTAGAATTAATCTTCTTATAATTTTTTTTAAATTTTAATTTGATTTGTTCAAGCGATTTTTAACTCATTATGGATTTTTTCTTCCATTATATTTATATGAAAAATTTTTTTTTTTAAAGTTTGAAATTTAAAAAAATGTCCGAATATGTTTTTCTATGTACTGTATATATGTGTGTCTGTTTCAATGACGACTTGTATATTATATGTAAAATGACTTGTCTAAATTCTTTTTTATTAAATTTCATCAAAAAGTATAATAAAAAAAAAAACATTTTTTTTTCGAAATTTTTTTCTTAAATATCATTTTGATATAAATTATTTTTTTTTTCAATATTTCATTCTGTATATATTATATAACTATAGTATTATGCATAATACAATTTACTTATCCATATGTAAGTATTTTGGATTTTTATATATATATATAATATTAAATTTAATATAAAGAGACTATATATGTGTTACAACAGGGATTATTTATTATAATGGTTAAAAGTTAACAGGCATAATATTACAATATATGGTCATGCAGTTTAAAAAATTAAAATATATTTGTAATTACTTAATTTCAAGAAAAATATTATTCTATATAATTTATGTATTTATTAAATACGGTAATTTAAGAAATAATAATATTAAATTAATTTAGAAAACAAAAAATACTACATAATATTATTATACGTACATAAATTAACTAAGTACTTACAATATACAAATTTAGAAATTACTTAAAATTTATTACTCGAGTAATATTTTAATAGTAAAAACTTGAACGCTTTAATACTTACCCAATATACTTATATGAACATAATTATAGACAATAATATTGTACATACATAATTATAGCTCATAAAATGCAAATTTACCTTTGTTAATTGTGTATGTTTTCCGATATAAGCGCGGTATATCTAGACACCGTATTTATCTTGCCCATAAATTACTTTATATTGCTCATGCCTCTGTTGCATTTTAAAATTAAAATATTTATACTCTGTACGAGTAATTAGGCTCATTTTAAGATGAATTTAAAAATAAATCAATAAAATAAAAATGGAATTTTAACTGAAACTTCAAATTATTTAAAGTGAACTTTAAAGCGAACTTTAGTTTAATGCATATTTCCGGTGGGAAACATCACCCTCCAACCCAACCGCAACCCGTTTTTTAAGCATTATAATAAAAAATACTTCAGCAGCTGTAACACATTTAAAATGCATAAATATTTTTAATATTAAAAATCAAAATTAAACTTTTTCTTTTTGTTTTTTTAATTTCTTATATTATTAATTATAATTATCTTTATTTTTTGTTGTTTTATAAAAAAAAAATCCATTGCCTTGTAATGACGACATTATGAGAATTTTACATTTTGTTTTTTTTTAAATTTGTTGTTTTGATTTTTTTGGAATTTTCCTTTATTTGTTTATTTGTATTCGTTTTTTTTCATTCCTATAATTTAATATATATATGTATATACATATATATTATGTATAATATATTAACATTAATATATAGAATTATATAATATATATATTTAATAATAATAATTCAATCAACCTTAATATACAAAATCTTATTTATTCATTTTTTTTATATATTTTTTAATATTTTTGTAATTAATTTTTATTTTTTCTCTAAAAACTTTAATTATACATTTAATTTTTAAATTTGTTTTTTTGTTTTTTTTTTTTTATATTTTAAAAATTTAATAATATTAAAAATTGAATTTGTTGTACTAATATGAAATGAATAAGAAAAAAATTAAAATAAATTCTATTACAAAATCAAAATTTAAGGTTTAAAATTATTCACATATTAATTATTTTATTAAATGTACTACCCATATTGTGTTAGCCGCATCAATTGCGGGATTGATGGGATGTGTTATTGAAAATTTTTTTAATTTTCAGTATTGAGTTTCAAATTTTCAAATCCATTTTAATCTGGAAAACTTTGAAATTTTTGAATAACAACCCAGTCACATCAAGTGTTTACAACAAACAGAATATATGGGTGATAATAATCGTATTATTAAATAAATATTAAAATTTATATGATCAATATAGTTTTGTTGTCATTTTTTGAATGAAAAATTTCATTTTAATTTTAGATCAATGGGAAATTTTTAATTGAACTTATACGAAATCTGATTTCATCAAGGATCCATGTGGCAGACAATCGCTAATATTTAAATATTTTTAATTACAATTCATTGCTGAATAATTAAATTGGTTTTTAAAACAATTGATACCAGACAGGTCTTTGAGTGGCAGATTACAAAATATCTACATTACAAGTGAATAATGTTGTTAATGCAAAGAATTGTACTCCGAACCAGTTCAAAGTTACCTTATTTTATTAAAGTATTTGTATATGAAATGAAAAATGTATTTTTTTTCCATAACTTAACAATTTTGAAAAATTCCCATAATATTGTATGGAATATGTAAACATTTAATTTATTATGATCTTTTTATTTTTACTACAGAACTTCCAATATTATGTTATTAAGTTATATTTATTTAAAAAAAAAAGACAAAAGCATAATTTCATAATATAATTAATTTCAGTTCTGAATATTAAAAATTAACAGAAATTAAAATTAAAAAACATTTTTAAAGTAATTTAAAAAAATATTGATTGTATTATAATATTTTTTTTCATGTGTAAATATGAATGATTTTCATTTTTGAATGATTTGATTACTTTTTAATTTTAATTTTTTTTTCTTTTTTTTTTAATTTTAATAAATGTTTATATAAATTTCTAACACCTATACATGAAGATGAGAACAAGAAGATTTTTTTATTTTGTATATTTTTTTTTTATATATTTTTGTTTCAAATGGAATTTTAATATATTTTTTTTTTTTTACATTTTTCTTCAAAAAACGAAAAAAAATAATGGAAAATAAATTTCGCAGTCGTTTAATAAAATGTTAAGAAAAATTTTATTTTAATTATTTTATATATTTTCTTAATATTATATATCATTAATATTTCAATTTCTATATTTTTGATCTTCTTTAAAAAATTACAAAAATTTGTTTTTCTTTTTTAATATGAAATTAAGAAAAAAATTTATTAAAAAAAAATTATTTACTAAAGTTAATTACTAAAGTTAAATACCCGCTGTCAAAAACTTCTCATGTATTAAAATGCGTTTCCAAAAGAAAAAATACAAAAATCAAGTAGCCAGAGCTTTAGTCAATACGGTTAGATTAGGATAAAATTTTTGGGTCCCGCTCTATGATAATTTAAAACAAGAGTATTTTTTTTTTTTGGTTTATATAATCAAAGTCAATTTTTTTAATAAGCATTTAAATCAAAAATCTTGAAAAAAAATTTGAGTAAAGCTTACATTTTAAAATTTTTTTCAATTAAATAAAATCCAAAACCAATATAATAATATAAATTCAAAACCAATATAATAATTAAAAACTCATACTTAAAACTCGCTTCCCAGTATGTCACAAATTTGACGATCATGTTTATCACGTCATTCACTTGAATTTGCAAATGGTAATTATTTGCAATTTAGCCATTTTCGCATTACATTATAGTAATTAACATTACAAATCTACAAATTTAAATCTGTACTGGGAAACGGCCTTTATATATGTAGATTTAGACCAATTTGATTTGATCATAAAGGAATATATTTTGCAAAGTTGTAAAATTTTGAAATTAAAATTTTTTAGAAAACTGGGAATATTAATTGTTATTGACATTTTCTTGCTCATTTCTCTTAAATACATGATAAAAAAAAATAATTATCAATAATTTTATAATAATTATCGAAAATTGTTAAAATGTCATAAATATACATATGGTTTATAATAATTGCATTGTATTTCATTTAACAACTTAAAAAAAGAACAATGTTTAAACAAAAATCAAAAACCAAAATATGAAAACCAAAATATTTAAAAGAAAAAATTAAACTTTATTTAATTTTCTTACAAATTCTTCACTTTTTATTAACATATTTATATATATATATATATAGCATAAATTTATATATAATTAATTACATATTACATTAAATGCTAAATTTTTTTTTAATATTAAAATGGGTTAAAATGTATAAAATCTTAGTAATTAATTAATTTAAATAGAATGAAAAAAAACAGGATATTTTCTAAACTAAAACAAAGGCAAAAAATAAAAATAAACAAAAAAGTTTGTTAAATAATAAAAATTAAATAAATTGATTACTTTCTTTTATTATTCATAATAATTTTAATGCAATTCTCAAATTCTTAACTATTTTTTTTTTTTGTATTTTGCTTTCATAAATATTATAATTAATTATTTAATCTGAAATTTCTAATAATTTTTCTCTTACACTGGTAACGTTCTTTTCTTCATTTTATTTCTATTTTATTACTTTCTATTTAGTATTTTATTAAATATTTTTTGCAATTTATTTTTAATTTTATTTTTTACAATTTTTCTTCCTTTAAAATCAAAATATTTTTAAGCTTTTTTTTATCTACCCATTATCATAATAATCTTATTTGCTTTACTGTTTTTGCATCATTTTTCTATCTCCACTTACTATTTTATATATAATTACTATTTTTAATAATTTTATTATAATATTGTTTAATAATTTAAATCATTTCTTTGGAACCCACTGTTATTGCATATATATATATATAGGTATATATAATTTTGGTCTAGATCTGACTTAACAAAAATATTAAAAACTGAAAAAAAATTATAATAAAACAGGAAAAAAAATATAAAAATCTTTGTTGCATTCTATTATAACCTATTCTCTAAATTTCGTATTTAATTTTTAAAAATTTTTTATTTTTTGTTTTGTTTTGTTAATTAGCTCATTAATTAATTTTTTAAATTTTTAATTTCATTAATATTAAAGTTTTGTAAAGTTTACGGTAGATTTTAAGTAATATTCTTTTCTTTTTTAATATATATTGAGAGTGACGTTTGCTACATATTTTAATTTATGATATTTTTAATATTTCTTTCATCATATTTTTTATTCAATTTTATTTTTGTTAATATTTCTTGTTCTTGTATTATTTGATTTTTTGGTTGGTGTTAAAATATTTTCTTGTTTGCTATTCAATTCATTTTTCTACTTTGTTAAAATGTTGTTACTGTTGATGGTTGTTTTGATGTTACTGTTTTCTTGCTTTCTTGTTTAAATTGTTTATTCTAAACGGGCTTTGTATGTTGTTTTCCAAATTTCAGCTAGTGTAACAGCACTATGGAAACGATGGAAAATGCATAATGGTAAAGTGACACGCTGAATTATTGACCATGGTACAAAACCATAAAATTCAAGTTGTACCTAAAAAACAGGTTATGATATATTAATAATCTATATTTTGATATTATTTATTTAAATTAATTGTAGTACAGTCTGCAAAATGTTTTAGGCAAAATAAAACTTTATATCTCCGCAGCAAAATGTACAAATATTTTCCAAAAAAAAGTTAAAAAAATTTATTGAGATTAATTATTTTCATATTATAAAATTAAAGCATATAGAATAATTCTTAGTGGTTTGTATATGGAAATGCGATCTTTGAATTATATTAAATGTACAACAATATATATAATAGAATATAGCCATTATAATAATTGTAAGTTTTTTATTTTATATTTGCATATCAAAAGAAAATAGAAAATTTAAGTAAAGCTTTACATACTAGTTATAGCATTTAATCATAAAATACTGGATTAATAATATTTATTATAATAATAGCACTACAATTTTGATTATAATTTTTTAAAGCATTATATTACATAGCGTTAAATATATTCGTGTTTCTGCTATTTCGAAATAGTTTTTTGTTTAAAAATACAGTAATTACCGCAGTACTTAATCGAATCCTTTCATTATGTCCTGTAATTTTTATTTATTTTTATGTTAAATATGCGATACTTACGGTATTCAAAGCTACTCTTTGTGCCTCAAATGTATAAATTGCAAACATTGATACATTACAAATTAATAAAAATGTTACAATTTGTCGTCCTGGTTTACTACGATCATGTTCTGGTAAATGTACACGACGACGAGATACATCAGCAATGAATAATAATTGTAATATGACTTGTACAACTGCAACAATACCAGTTGCCATGACTAGAAGATTTGGTTCACTTTCAAGGAATTTAAGGGAACCAGCAATAACACTAAATACTGAGTAAACGAATAATCCAAATGCAGAAATTCTTAATAAAATATCATTCAAGCTACTTTGTTCTTCGCAACGGAATTTCAAATTTTTAACCCTGCAACAAAAAAAAAAAAATAAAAAATTTTCACATTAATATGATAACACAAAAAATTTTGCAATATTAATTACCTTATAAAACCGATTATGATTGCTAAAATAGCAAATCCCATTACTGTGCAATGACTAACATCAGCTAGATAAATTGCTAGAAGTTCAAATTTCGCATGGCGCACCAGAACAAAGAATAGAATTAAACAAATCATTGAGCCAACTAGTAGCAATAAACCAAAGAATAATCCTTTTGATGATCCAACACAATCAACACGTCCAGTTCTAGCTTGTTGGGCCATTGCAACAGCTCTTCGTGATAGCATGACTTCCAATCTATGTTCTAAGTCTTCTTCATTCATATATCTGGGATATCTGCCAATGTGTCTCCACATAACATATAATACAACAGCACCAATTAAGGAATATTCAATGATGAATGGATACAAGTATGGAGCAGAATCGTAAACAATTGTTCCCATTATATCAATACGACCACATGCAGTTGAATTAATAACACCAATATTGGAAGTTAATGCAGCTGGATAAATATTATCGAAATTTTCATATTCTTCTAAACCAGTTTCGTCATGTGACAAACGTGAATAGGTTTGGAATGAATTTTCCATATTACCGAATAAGTTATTTAATACAAAACCTTCGGTTGTGGTGGTGCTGACATCAGATGGTGTTGATGAACCGAAACTTGAAATGAATGAGGATAAGCCACTTATAGGGTTTGATAGACGATCACCAGTTGTTGTTTCAGCACTTATTGGTGCTTCAGTAGTTGTTGTTGTTGTCGTGGTAGTAGTTGTTGTTGATGGTAACATTGTAGAAGCCATTGTTGTTGATGAGATAAATTTCTTGATTTTCTGTATCATAGTTGTGCTTGGTATCGAATACTCAGTAGTTGATGTTGTTGTTGGCATTGCTGTGCTTGTAGTTGTGGTATCATAACGACGTGTTGTAATATCATTATTTCCTTGAGCTAAAATAGGTGCAATTGTATCGGCAGTTGTTTTAACTATTCTTGATAATATTCCATCTTCATTGGTTTTATCATTGTCTAATGATTCTGAATCAAAAACTTCAAATTCAGCATTTGGTCCAATGTGAGTTTTCATAACTTCGCCTGCGTGACGCAAGGCATGACGGCGAATTGATCGTAATATCGGTGAGTTGTCATCGGATGGATTGTTTCTTTGATGATAAATTGTAATTTCGTGTAACGATTCTTTGACTAATGTACGTACCCAAACGCACAGATTTGTCGCAACAACATGCATTAGTCCAAAACGAGCTAATAGTTTAAAGCGATGAATATTAAGCTACAATTTATATAATTATAAAAATAATATTTACAATTTTTCCAAAAACAAATTCTTACTCTTGCATTCATGAAAATGAAGTACATTTGCATAAAAATAAAAACCATTTGCAAGAGAGGGTTGACTCCGTTTAATATGAAATGGCACTTAGATGTAAATGGTATTTCGAAGAATGAACCAAATTCTAATCCAACATAAATCATTGAGCCCAATCCAAAAGCTAAATTTTGAAAAATTGGAAAAAGCTTAATTAGGATTCATTTCCATTATATCATGTGAAATTACCAATTGCACCAACCCGTAAAAAGAAACTGCCAGTTGTATGATCATCTTGAGTCGTTTTGCGTTTTCGAATATTTTTCGGGGTGACTGCAGCTTCAGCTTCTACCTGAGTATCCTGCAATTCAAGTTTTTATTTCTATTTAGATCTATCAAATATTAAAAGCTCCCAATATTATTATTATTTCTGTAATGTCAACCTACTACGAAAACGTTATACATACTTATGTATATACATACATATTTAGTAAAGGCCAATACAAAGTCAAAACCTGATTGTTATTCACAACATGCAATTTAATTAATCCATCACTCTTATTAATATTTTTATTATATTGATCCTTTTAAAATTTCATTCAGTTCAAATGCATTTTTTAAATAATTTCAATATTATTTACGTTAAGTCAATGCTAACATTTTTTTTCAACATTTTTGAGAATGACATTTTGATTCTCTTAAAGAAAATTCAAAAATTTTCACCATCCTGACCGTATGCAAAATCCTAGTGTATGTTAGTGTTCATAATTTTTACGGTATATAAATGCTGTCGGCAACTTCTATGATATTTATTAATTAGCATTTTACTTGGGAATCAATGAAGTAAACAATATTATTTCTAATAAAGTACTTATAATAGCTCATAGACGTAAAATCAAAAATTATTCCAATGTATATTATGTACTTCAATTTATAATAAAATTAAGAAAAAAATTCAAATAGGTTTGTTAAGTAAAATTTTTTTAATTCTATTTTTTTATTCCATCCTAAACATATGCAATAAATAATATTGAAGGTTTATTAAAATTAGTTTGGACAATTTCCAATAGAAAATATTTTGTTGTTTGTTGGTATAAAAAATATTAAATTTATTTGGTCTAATATTTTCAATCTTAATCTTGACCATCTATAATGCTTTCAAAAAACATTTTTATTAAATAATGTACATAAAATATTGGACTTAAACTTAAATTAGTTAATGAATTCCCCTACTGTATGACCAATAAATTCTTCCATAATGTGTAAAATAAATGATATTAAAATTTACGATAAATGTATTTGACGAAAAAAAGTTGATCGTGTTTGGTGAAAATACCTCAAAATCAGATTGAAATTATATGTATGGTATATATATGTACGTGTTTTATACAACATGCAATATTTAATAAAATTAAATATGTATTTCGAAATTAAAGTTTAAAATTAAAAAAAAATTCAGATAGAAAATTTATGCAAAAAATAAAAATTTAGAAATTGAATACGAAAGCTTATTTTTAAAGACATTCCACTTACAACCAAATACTGGTCGAACCATTCCTATAAAAATCATTTTATTATTTAAAAAAAGAAAACAAACAAAATTTTTACAATAAGTAGACAAAAAATATTATATTATGTATACAGCTATTTACAAAAGAGATTAAAATATCCTTATCCTTATAATTTTACGATAAAATCGTGAAATTCAACTAAATCAAGAATTAAGTACCAAAAAGGGAATGGACTTTTCAATGATTACAATTAGTGAAATAATTTTCAAAAAATGTTGGGTATTACATTAAAAGTTTGAGATATTAGGCAGGTATTATAATGTTAAATAATTTACCCGAATTACCCGAACTCTTGAAGATTTGAAAATTAATTTACGTGATATACATTTAAGAATATTTGAACAGTTTAGAAAATTTTATTATAAACAAGAACAAATAAATGTATCGATTTAAAAATGTTTATGATAGGAATTTTTAATATTTAATTTTTTTACGATATTACTATACTTAGGTAGGTTCTTTAAGAATTTCCATTGTAATATTACATATTACATAATCAATAAATTATATTCAAACAAAAATTATGCTACATATATACACACACATACTCATTTTATGTTGCACTCAAATACAATTAATTCAAATATATGCATTAGTAATTTTAAGTGTATTGTTAGTTAATCATTTCAAAAATATTGTTAAGTGTAAAAAAATATTGATACCAAAACTTTATTTGTGTTACCGTAAAACTACTATAATTAAAAATAATATAAATTTAAAATAAAAAAAAAATATTTAATTATATTTTTGTAATTACTTAAATATTCAATAATTATAATTAGTATTGTTAATTAATATTTATAATTTACGATATAATTACGTTAATTTTAAATATTGTGGAAAAAAAAGTATTTTGTTAGTTTCCGATACAGTTATCATACCTGATTTAGTGACAGTAATTGTTCCCGGTATAAATCACGTTTCTTTTTTGGGAACTTCTCCTAATATTAATTTTTTTATTGTTTTTAATTGCATGTTGCAGGTATTGTTTTGATATTTTTATTATTTTTTTTTAGATTTGTTTTGTTTTTTGTATGTGTGTGTTGGTTAAAATGATGTTACACATTTATACAAAATTAAAATAAAATTGATTTTTGTTTATTTAAATTTATATATTAATTATTATAATATTAATACAATTAAAATAATAAATAAATGTAGAAAAAAAAATAAATTATTTAAGAATATGAAAAATTAAAAAATTAGAATTTTATTATATAACAATTTATAAATAGAAAAAGAAAGCAAGTTTTAAAAAAATTACATAATTTAAAAATTTTTTTTTAACCCTCTCGCACAATTTTCGGCAAAAAATGAATATCATATATTTTTTTGATAATATGTGCAGTCGCACAATTTAGCAGCAATTTTAAATTGGCTAACAAAAAATTTCAATGAATCGCAAGCGTTCTGGTGGAAAACATCGAAAATAGCAGAGGTCGGTACAGAGATTGGTATCCTACTCATCAATTCGAGTATTTAAAAACGAATAATTGTGATATCATGTAAAACTTATTATGTACGAGGGGGTTAATTCAGAAATTTCACTATTTCTAAATCTTTTAAATATCACATAATTAATTAAATTTTGATTAATAAATAATTAAAATGCAGCCATTAAAATACTAAATATTAAATTTAAATTAATATTAATTAAAAGCGCGAGTTTCTTAATAACCAAAATAATTTAAGATTTAAATAGTGAAATTTCTAACAAAAATAAATAGCATAAATTATTTAAAATTTAAATGAGTAAAATAAGTAAGTGAAAATTTAAGACGGCTCTGTATAATAGAGATAGAAAGAAGGCTATATTTGTACAGTTACATAGCTACAAAAAAAAATTTTAAATGAATTTATAAGCGATTATAGAAATTTTTGCTTTTTCAATTTCTTTATTATATAAGTGCTAACGTATACATCTATAAATGTTAAATTAATTATAAATTTTATAAAATGTAAGCGATAGTAGAAAGATAAAAAATTAATTAAAGAATTCATAAAAAAAAAAAATTGGCAAATTAGCATAATGCTTATGGTTTGCTTAGCTCTGGCATAACATTATATAAGAATTGAATTTTTGCGCTATAAGGTTACGAAATTTTAACGTGAATAAACTTTTAAAATTTTGGTGTCTTTTTTTTGGGCTACTACAAGTGTAACATGGATACCTAATAATAAATTTTTTTTTTTATACATGTAATTAATTTTAATATCGTAAAATTATTTTTATTTCTATTTTTATTAAAAATAAAATATTATTACATAAAGTTCTCGTTACAGATGAATTCCCAGTGAACTCTGGAAAAAATCTATTGCAAATTGATTGAAAACTATAAAAATATAAGATTGGTATTGGTAAGACCAACATTGAAAAATAAAATGTAAAAACAAATGCGTTCTATTAAGAAAATTTAAAAGAGCGCGATCGGATCGGATTGTTTGTAGACTACTAAAGCTATAGAATAGCATTTCTATTGTTCTTAGTTATAGACTCTATTACTATTATACACTTTATATTGTATTATAATTGCAACAACTTTAATATTTATCGAAATCAACAGCTTTGTCTTAATTTTGCTATAGAAAAAGTATGAGTATTTTTAGACATATGAATCGATACGAAGCAATTTTACGATATTAACGTTAAATTTAAACTATGTATGTAAATTGAAGCTAAAATTTTGGTTCTAAAGCAAAATGAAATATCCAAAATAATGCAAAATATTAACAAAGTATTAAAAAATTTTTTAAATTAAAAAAAATAAAATATAGGAAGGTTATTGTAACCAAAAAATTTTATAAAAGCATTTTAATATTAAAAAAAAATAATGTGGCTTAGGAAATTTATCTTAATGTATTATTTGCTTTATAAAGAATAGAATGTGAAATCTATATGCAATGTAAGCATTCATATGTATATATAGTATGTAAATTTGTGAACATTCACCTTTATAATGTATTATAGAAGAGATATTACAAAAAAAAAAAACAAAATGGTTTAATTAAAGAAGAAAAAGAAAATATTTTGTTTGAAAAATTAAAAACGAAAATGAATGGGACAAAATCCTAGTTATTTCAACGTCTTCCTGTATTTTTCTACATATTAGCCATTATGCCATAAAATTGTTCTAATACCTACTGTTTTTTTTTTTTCTTTACGCCTTACGTACAAATGGAATGTATGTATGTATATGAGCACATATATACATATGATAAAGAATATAACAAAATATATATGTATATATAAATTTAAATTACAACTCTTCATTAATTATTTTGTTTTTTATTTTTACCTGGAATGGACTATGTTTTCCACTTTTTCCTGAATCTTTTGTTGAGCCACCTTTACCACCATCCTTTGATTCTTGTTCGCCTTTCTTTGATTTCTGTTTTTTCTCTTTTTTCTGTTTTGGTGGTGGTTTTGGTTTACTACTTCCATTACAGCAACTGCTCTCTGTATACATTAATATATGCAATGCAAAAAGAACAGAACAAAAACAAAAAACAAAAATATAAAATTACAAAACGGTATAAAAACAAATATGTAACGGGATTGATATATGTTTTTATTTTTTTTTTGTAGTTACAAACAGGTTGATAAACAGGTAGTTGTCGTTGTTGAACAAAAATGATTATATAACATTAATGATGATTGATGGTGATTGATGATGATTATGATGACGATATAGAATTGGATTGTGTAAAATATATGAAAAAATAAAATGTTAAATGAAAAGAAATAATTTTAAAAGAATATGTTAGGAGATTTGTAGTACCTATGTGAATACATTTGCGAATAATATTGTATGTATATAATGCATATGTGTTCAGTATATGCAAATATACTTGTATTTATAACATAATGTCTTACATTATAATACCATCAATGATTAAAGTACACATAAAACTTTTATTTTTAAAAAGGAAAGAAGTTGAAAACAAAAAAAAATGGGAATGTAAATATATATATATGAGTATATAAGAGCATATAATGTGTATATGAACACATTTGGAAAGTAGAGCAAAAATTTCTACTTTTATTTTTATTCACTTCATCCATCCCCCAAAAGAGTAATGGAGGCAGAAATAACAAAAAAAAAAAACAAAAACCTTGCATTAAAATGGCTTATAATTTTAAGAGCCAGGATGTGTACATTATAATCCGTTAATGTATTTTCATTTTCTTTTCTAGATCTTATAACTTAAACAGACTTTCATATTTTATAAGAATATTATACATAATATATGTATGTGTTTATATGTGTGCATATTTACAGATTTGAACATTAATTCTATATTTACAATTTTGTTCTTATAATATTTGTCCCAGGTAGCATAATTTTGCTTATGCTTATGCAAATATTTAAAATCTCATAATTTTTTTATACAATTTAATAAATTAAATTAAAAATCTAATTTGAATTTATAATTTTACTAGATTAAATTTTATTTTCAATATATGATGCAAAATATAAAGCAAGGAGCTATTTGCTCTATGATGTCAAAGTAACTAGTGAAACAAGATTTTAAATTTCATCTTAAATCTTCAAATTCATCTTAAATTTCAATAGAACTCAAATTATTATACTATATTTCATATTTTCAAAATGTTGACTAATACAAGTGTCTAAAATTAAAAATTTGATTGAAATTTTGAATTACGTTTTATTAAGAACATGAATTTGTACGTATGTATGTACATATGTATTATTGAATTGATAATATAATATTTATTGAATTGATGTTCAAATTTTGTTGAACGAAATTATGCT
This sequence comes from Condylostylus longicornis, assembly GCF_029603195.1. Lineage (NCBI taxonomy): Eukaryota > Metazoa > Arthropoda > Insecta > Diptera > Dolichopodidae > Condylostylus > Condylostylus longicornis. The sequence goes on from NW_026577982.1 coordinate 13,574,303, forward strand.
AGAGTAGCTATAATACAAAACTTATAACAGTTCATTCATAAAGTACTATAACATTTCAAATAATTTACATTGCACTTTTCATATTTAATTTACATTTAATGCTGTCTGGGGTTACTTTTAAAATCAAACCATATATTTATAACTTTTATACATATACATAGTATATTGTAATACATAATAAGTATATAATATTAAAATTTAAAATTCTTATATATATAGGAAAAGAAATATAAAATTTCAAAATATAATTTCGGTTGAATAAACTTAATTTTATACCTAAAAGCAACCAGACAATATTACAAGTATAACAAAAATAGATAAGATTTGAAAATAAAAAATATTACAATTTTTATGTATAATATTCTTTTAAAATATAATAATTTTAGTCATATAATATTAAAGGTATATTTATTTATTTAAAATCATATACTTACCCTGTAATAAGAAACAGAATACGTAAAGTAAAAACAGGATACTGGCCCCATATAAGTATGTAAAGAATGCTTCATAATATAGGATAGGCAATCGATGTGTAGTGACGTCACTTATCACAAAAGCGATGCATACAACTATTAATATCATAGCATACACCAAACTGGTGACGATGAATAATGATGTCCTATATATCGTATAAAAAAATAATAATAGAAGAGGAAGAAACAAAAAATAAAAAATTATTAAAACAATTTTTAAAAATTTGAATTTTTTTTAAATATAAAATAATTTGTATAAGGATAGGTTTGTGATAATAAAACTACTGTGATTGATTGTGGTAGTTTTTTTTTGTGATTTCAACAATCTTTTACAATTTAAAATATTAAAGAAAATGCATAAATATTATAAATTCATAATGAATATTATTAAGTGTGAAATTGTGAATATCCTTTTTTAAGGATAATAAAGAATTTTTGTTTTTTTTTTTTTGGAATTATAGATTATTGTTTGTTTTTCTTAACACATTATTAAACTAATATTATGAAAAATATTATTTAAAAATAAATTTGTGTGCAATTTTTTACAAAATATCAACACCTTCACCATATTTAATTCTCACCACGCTGAAGTAAAAATATTTAAAGATTTTATAATAGAATAAAATATTTGTATATTTTTCTCTTACATTTTGTTAAAACTACTAATTTTCTCTTTAGAATTCCTCAATTTAATTAATACAGACATTTTAAATTATTATTTTTAAAATCTCTCTATTGACCATTTCAACTCTTCCCCTTATAATCGGACTCATGATAGTATTGAATAATGAATTTTTCAAATTTTTCTCATTTGTAATTTATTTCAATTTCTCAATTGTAAGAGTTTCAATTACATTTTTCTGTCTGAAAATTACCAATCATTGGAATCTAATTATGGTCGTTTCATATGAACTTCTATTTCTTATAAAAGCGGAGCTTTAGGTCAATGATTAATTGTTATTCTAAATACCTAAATTTCTTGTATAGAGAAATAAATCTCAAATTTTAAAATAAATTGTCAGTAATTTAAAAATTTTTTTAATTCAATATAATTTTCATTATTTTTTTCATAATATTTTTTAAGTTGAATAATGTGTTAAGAAGTGAATATTTTTAAGATCTTAGAAAATATATTTTTACAAGTACACACTATTATATAGTTTATATACAAAAAAAAAAAAAGAAACCAACGAAATTTTTAAACCAAAAACTGAATGAGAAACCCAAATAGTAAAAAAAAAAATTTAATAAAAATTTTTTATTAAATTGCAAAAAATATAAGTGAAAATCACATAATTAAAAAACTAAAATGCAAAGAAATATTTAATAAGAATCTTTAAGGATAACGTTATTATCTTTGCTAAATAGGACTAAAAAATAAGGAATTTTTTTATATAAAAGTATAAAAATTACTTACTTAAAGAATAAGTGTATAAGTGTGTGCATTTTTGTGTGAATAAGGGCCTTTTTTTTTTAAACTAAAATTATACATCTAATCTTGTTTTTTTTTTTACATTTAAGTGAAATTATTATAATTTTCTATATTATGTTAACACACACACACACACATCTATAGAATATGTGTGTATGTTTGTTATGCAATAATTATTAAGGGAAGTTTTATAAATAGGACAAGTATATTATGACTACTTAGTACATTATGGTAGTGTATATATGCTTTTTATTGTACAAATCTTAAAAAAGAAGACCTAGTTTTGGTGTGTTTTTTCTTTCGTTTTAAATTTTAATAAAAAAGAAAAACAAAAAAAGAGTAAAGAAGAAAAAAATTTTATACTAAACTATACATTTTATATATAAAATTCTTATATACTTAAGCTATAATGCAATATATTAATAAACAAATTATATTTCAGGCACTTTTGATGAGTATAAGTTGTACACGTATATAGGCACAGTAATATTATATGAAAATATAAAACAAATGAGCCTATTTCTAGGGGATTTAATTCAGACCCTTTAGTTTATTAGAAAAAGGGAACGCCTACAGCTTTTACGAGAAATTTTAATATCTTTCAAATATATCGGTGCGGTAATTATCATGGTATTTATAGCTCCAGCTCAAATATTTTTTCTTAAATTATGGTAATAAGAATTCGAACCAATAAAAAATTCTATTCACACGAACTCATAGTATTTATGTACCGCATCTGTTTTAGTACCCTACTGTTAAGAAATTCGACTATATAATTAATAATCCAAACCGGATTTTCAAGATCAGACAAAAATCTGACTTAATGCAATTAATGGACGATATAATGTTTTTTATAATCATATATTTTACGTGAGGGTACGGTAATGAATTTAGTTAAATTTTAATCGATTATACACTGATACTGCACACAGCTTTTATCGAAATTGTTGTGCAACTGTATGAGTTATAAGCTAACATTCAAATTTGTCTTGCATATTATTGGAAATTAGTGGCGATCATCGAATTGCACAATATGTAACTATCAATATTTTTTGTTTTAATACTTTGAGGCACAATTCCGAATTTACCATATAAGTAGTTACATTTTATTCCGCATATATCTGTGTGCATATTTCTACAGTAAATTTTTAATATTAACTATTAACTGCAGTTGTATAATATACTCTACACTGTGCTGTTGTATTTAAAATTGTATGTGTGCACTTAATTTTTATTCCATATTATACAAAAACCTATTTTTACATACTTATAATATTACTTAAACAATAAGATATAAAAGAACAAGGAAGAAAAAAAAAATATTAGAAAACGGTATAGGGAGAGCCCTCCGTATACTTTTAAAAAAACTTTTTGGTGCATATTAAAATATTTTCGAGAAACGAAGTAGAAATTTTTGAATTTTAAATCTAAAATACTTGAGAAATTATACGTGGAATATATAGAAAGAGAATTGAGGTAAAAAGGATATTTTTTTTTTGTATTTATATACCTATATTTTATCATTTATATATACATATATACTATTCATTAATATTATAATTTTTTTTCTTATACCTTTCAAGAATATAATTACCAAACAATAAAAAAAGTAAGAATTCTATATATAAAAAACATTATGTATAACAGTTATAATATGTGTTATATAGAGATAATTATGCTAAAAATAAAAATTATGTATGTAGTCCAGGGGCTTTCATTATTATATTCTATTGTTTTAAATATTTTAATATGTTCTTGTAAATATATTCATATATATATGTATACATGCTACAATCATAGTAAAAAGAATAGATTCAAAGATTTATTGTTTTAAAATATAGGTTGATCTTGATGTCCTTTATGCTCATAATATTTTATATATATATACATATATACAAAGTATATATAACAAAAACAGAGAAATTAAATATTTTTTTTTTTTTACTTTTAATTTAATAAGTATTTAAAGAAAGAAATTTATAATTATATATTTATAAAAATAATCACAGCTTAAGGGCAGCATAATAAATATTAGAACGGAAGTATAAGGAACAATAATCTTGACTTTGAAAAAAAAATTTATATTCTCTTTGCATATAAGCATTATATTGTAGTGTAGTGTAGTAATGAAAAACTTAAAGAGATTTTAAACACGTTAAAAGAGAAAGTGGATATTTTAACTCAACATAATTGAAAAGTTTACAAACATTTTATTAGCAACAAAATTTCAACAAAAACAAAACAATGTTAATTCAAATTTATAATTTGGGATGGTTAGATGTAAATTTTAGTAGTTTTCTTTTGTCCTCATATATGTGAGTGTATTGTTGAGTACAATTGGAAATTGGAATTATGATTTTTACAACATTCTTTGATTTATTTTAAATTATTAATTAATAAATTATATGAACTCTATATAATATGCATTTGCTATTTATATTTCCTAATAAATCTGTTATATATTGCATATTGGTTCGATCAAATTAACATTTTAATATGTAAAGGTGTTCTTTTACTATTTCTCATAATTATTTTTTTTATATAAAAATCATTGAATCCGGACATTTTAATTAAATTTTTAAAATAAAATACTTATACTAGAATTTTCTAGTAATTTCTTATCATTTCAAATTTAAAATGCTTTTTATAAAATTTCTATTATAAAAATCCCATATATAAAAAATATATGTCAGCTTATTTGATTCCTGAATGCTTAAAAAACTATGTAAAACGTAATAAAATATACTTTTACATTAATAATTTATTAGCCATGTAGTGTGTGTGTGTCTTTATGTAAAAAGTCTGAAGAAGATTCTTGACATATATAAGAAATAGATATTTCTGCACATAGAACTATGAAAAGATAAAAAAAATAAAGCCCTGAATATCATAAAAAACAAATGAAGACAGCAGCAAAAAAAAATTTTTTTTGTTCTTACAAAAGGACTTTTTAAATAACATTAATATTACGATGTAGCATCCTCCTAAATAAACATTATACAACATTCTGTATGATTAATAGAGAAATTAGTGTTAATTATTAAAATTTTTGAGTTCATTCGTTTACATTTTGCTTTCTGAACAACGTTTCTGCCGTCATAGCCTTTTCAATACAAAATCTCTTTTATATATAGAAAGGTTTAAAATATTTTTTATATTTAAGGCGGTAAAAATATTATTGTATAAAATTCGTGAGGAATTACAAATTCCTTACAAGAATTACATAATTTAATTTTAAATTACAGTACTATTTTATTCAGCAATCAATTTGCTTAGACGATTTGCTTCAATCTAAACGTGGTGTAGTCTCTCTCTCAATATTAGACAACCATAAATCTACAACACAACACAGTCAACCTATAAGTGAAGTCCATTTCTGTTTACTCTTTTATTGTGGTATATTTAGTGGTTCATTCACAGTTTTAGAATAAAATTCATTGAGTTCATCCATTGACTTTAATTTCATTTGGGTTCTGTCTGCTACAACAAAATATCTATTAAAGTATTTGTAAAATTTTTGAGAATGAATTTTTTAAATACATTAGTGTTATCATAATTTTTATTTAAATATAAGTTCGAATTAAAACAACTTCTAAATAAATTTCATGTTTCGTTTCACTAATCATTCACCTATACCATTTACACATTAACATATATATATTAATTGATTGAAGGCTAGTATTATATCATACCATACTTATATGGTTAAATAGAGCGTATTAAAAATAAACGCACAGTTTAATTATTTCGAAATTGGTTGGCGTAATTTTCCTGTACTAAATTTCTATTTCTACATAATTTTTTTTAGTAACTTTATTAACTTCCTATATAACTTATAATTTTTTTCCAAAAATTTTGGAATAAATCATTGACCTATTTCGTATCTTTATAATTCTTAGAATATCTATCTCTCTTTAGATATTAAATAATCTATAATTAGCTATATAAGATAACCGGAAAGAGTAATTTTTTTCTTCTAATCATAAAATATTCTAAAACTGCTTGAATTACCTGTTTGAATATCTTTATTTGCATATTAAAAAATAAAATTAAAAAATTCTTCTTTAACCTTGAAAGTTTTTTTTTATTTAAATTTAAATTGAAATTAATTTAAAGATAATCTAGATATACGAAAGTTTTCTTCTGCGCTGATTAATAAAATATACGCATGAATAAATCAAATTGTATAAAAAATTGAGTATCAAGTATATAAAATAAACAAGAAATCATTTTTTATAAACTTTTAAAAATTTTTAACCTTCTACAAGATTTGAAAGCAAAAACCGCCGTTCCATAACATATAAAAAAAGAATATTACATAATAAATTATTTAAAAAGGGAAATTTTTTAAATTTTGTTTCATATTTTTTTAAAAAATTCTATTTTTTTTAGTAAATTTTGGAATGTAAACAAAATATCAAAATTTTTTTCTTTTTTATGAGATTTTCATTTCAAATAGAAGAAAGCAACAAAATCATTCAATTTTAATTTGTTTATTAAACAAGACGATTTGTACCCTACATATTTTTGGCAAAATATTTTTATTCACTTGAATTTCCAATATGTTTAGCGAACTAAGTTCAATTGGCATACTAAAAACAAACGAAATAAAATTGGGTTAAACCAATGGTTTGTAAAGTAGCAGTTTTCCATTCAGCATCTGAAAATACTGATGTTAAAAACATGTTTCATTTACATAACAAAATAGTTCAAACGATTGCATACATTTAGGATACAACAAAAAAAATTTAAAAGGGGTCCAACAAAATAATTGAATTTAAGGGTTAATTGGGTCAGTAAGATAAACAATTATTTTTTTTTATGGCATGATTGTATCCAAAAATTTAAGACTCTTGCAATTTACCTTTTAGAAAAAAATTAATTTTTCGATAACGGTTAATTTTAACGGCCATTTTGTCATTTCCATGCTCAATTATGCTAAGCCACGATAGAAGAAGCCAGTAACTACTTTTTTCCGTTTGAAAAGTGCTAAAATAATTACAAAAAAATGGTCAAAAATGGGATTTTTAGGACATTGAGTGGTTATAATTTTTAGAGAAGGGCGGAGGGGAGGGTAGGGTAGGTAAAAATTTTATTCAACGGAAATAAGTCTCTAGTAAAGATCTATTTGCGTATAAAATTTCAGCTTTCTGCTGAATTTAAAGTATGTAGAAGTTTTGTAAACAAGAACACGGAACGGACAGAGTGGAACTAATTAAACCTTTTTTTATTTAAATTTTTTTTTGTAAAAGTGCTAAAACCTATGAAAATCTCGAAAAAAAGAGAGAAAAAAATCATTTTAACCTTCAAATTTTAATGTTCTTCTAATTGATTCGATTAGTTATCTGGTCATATTAGAAGAATTTATAAAATTGAAACTTACACAATTACAAACACATAAGATAATTATAATAAAAATTAAAAAAAAATTCAAATAAACAAATTAAAATTAAAAAAAATCGCGCTAAAATATTTTTTTTTCTCTTTTGTTTTAAATATTTTTTAGTTTGGTGGTTGTGCTGTGGCACATACATACTACAAACAAGAGAACAGCATAAAAACATAAAAAAATATGACGTAAATTTTTTATGTTAGCAACTAGGTGGCAATTACGTCCACACTACGTCCATTTAAAAACGTGAAAGTGATAACTATGAAAACTATGAGATATTTATGTAAACGTTTAGTGATTTGGTGAAGGTAACGTAAATATTTTATAAACGTATAGTTGAAATTGATTTATTTTAAATTATAAATATTTATTTATTTTATATTATTTAAAAATACAATGAACCAAGGACATAATTATTTTCTTTGTTTTAGAAAACTGTAATAATAATAATTTTCAATTCGTTTATAGTGTCTAATTGGTTCGGTTTTTCATTTTGTGTTCAAAATATCTCGCAGGTTTCATAATTTAATAATTTAAATTGGCAACAGTTATTAAAAAGATTCTAAAAGAAAATTCTAGCTATAATTACGAATTAAGAGTTTCGAGTTTGATTAAGTCACATAGAAGTCATTTTTGAAAAAACCTTAAAACTAGTTTGTGGAATTTATGGGTTAATATTTTTATTGAATTATTTAATTTTATGCTTGATTGATAGAGAATCATATTAGGTTTCAGTAGTACTTTTGTAAATTTAACGAGATTTTTGAAATCGTAGTTTGTTTTTCTATAGAAAAATAATGTGATCAAATTTTTTGAGCAGAGCTCTCCCCACTGTAATACAACAACTTTGGAATTATGGGATTAGCGAATGCACAGAATACAAATATTTATTATGGGAGAGATTTGTTTAGTAACGTTACCTTTTGGCCACATATTTTTTACATAAAAATTAAATTTTTCATTCTTCTCTTCTGCATATTGTGTAAAGAAAAGTGAAGAATTGTGCTTCAAATCTGTCTTAAATAACTTAATTTTTACTCAATACTTTTCTAATTAAAAAATTCACAATAAATAGTAGACACGAATAAAATTAAATTTGCCTAAAATAAGCCGCCAGTCGTTGTGTCTATTAAACAAATCTGTGCTATACAAAAACTTTATTTTAGCTCAAATACAATGTTATCGTATTATTATCTAGGCACGGAATGTGTTCTTGTGCATAATGTGTATATAAATATATTTAAAGCATAAAAATTATTCATTTATGTATAATTAACGCTAATATAATCTGGTTGAAATGATTTTAGTAACTAGGACACGAATAAATTTACAATTTTCCTTACATCAAATTTTCCGTTTTGGTTTTTCTTTTCTATATAACAAGATAAAATTTATGCTTACATTCACCATAATTTGGTTTGTTTTTATATAATATGGAAAACCTGTCAAATACAAAAAAAATCTCCCAAAAAACAAAAAAAAAAATAATAAAAAATTTATTCATTCACAATAATTCACATCTGTACAATCAGCGTCCTCTTTACTTTACCATATATTGTAAAATCTATGCGAAAAAATAACAAAATAAAACATATTGAAGACGTGTGATAAATTTATGATATCCATAGGGAGTCTGACGTGTGAACATTGTTAACTCTTGTATGTTCTTATATAAGATATTTATATAATGAACTTATTTATGCTTATATACTCGTATGCTGTGTAAACAAAAAAAAAATACAGACTGTTTTGGGAATAAAAATGCATTTCAATAAAATTACGCCTGGAGATTGTTTTAACAGTTCTTTATTTGCTAATTTTAGTGTAGGTACTAGTTTGTTAATGTGAAAACATTTTTCGAGGTAGTGAACTATTATTGAAATTTTTCGAATAGTTGGAAATTGCTTTTAAACACATGATAATATTGTTAACAATCATGCTTTTACCCAAGGGTTTAAATTTCTTGAATGATTCGTAGTGAACTCTTATAATAATCATTTATAATGAAGCAATATTTTCTTTCCTGCTTACATGATGCAATAAAATAATTTTCAATTAGAATTGAATTTCAATTAGAAATAAATTGATATATTCCGATATTATTTCTTGAAATTAATAAATATGCCATTTTTACAATTAGATTACTTCTTTTTTCTATAGAATTTTTCTTACTTTCTCTCAATTAAATCATGTAAAATTTAAGTCTCTCAATTAAGTCATTTTAAGATGTCGACTGAGTAAATTTGTCATCTTTCAAAATAATGTCGCTTAATTGTGAATGAATTTTATATACTTTTCGAAAAACCCGGTATACGTAATACTAATACCTCACTTCTCACTTGATTAGCAAAGAGGTTTTACAGAGAATGAGAATGGAACTAAATTTATTTCTATATCTCAAATTTTCATTGTGATATTACACCCTGTATATTTACGCAAATAGGTATACTGATTTTCTTAATAAACTATATTAAGAACTATGATTAGAAAATTTAGATTTAAGCAGATGCTTGCTGTCGGTTCGGTTTCTTTATACAAAATTATTTAGAAAACTTAAATCAAAATTTATTTCAGTTCATCAGATGAAAGCTTGCTGGTTTTTTTTTTCTATTTTGATTATTTTTACATATTATTTTATATAATTTTTAATATACATAATGTATTTTCTATGTATAATGTTCACATAGAAACGCACACAATTTTTTTTTTCTGGTATACATATAAAAGAATGAAATAGAAGAATGATTTCCATTCGACCTACTCTACACCAATCTAGTGTACTATATAGTCGCCGTCGTGAATTTATTATTATTTTTGTAAAGCATTGGGAGAAAACATTTTATATATGTAAGTATGTACGTTATGTACAATAAAAATTTTAATTTTATAATGGAGAGTTCCTCATTTTATTTACTTAAAGTGAAAATTTTCTGAAAACAAACAATTTAAAAAATTGAAATTTTGTTGCTTTTTGGAACGTAAAATTTGTTAAAAAAAGAAAAAAAAAATTAAGAACGCGCCATAATAAAATTAAATTTTTTTTTGTTTAAACTTTAATGAAAATTATAACAGTAATTAATTTATGTACAATTTTCGTTAATGAATCAATAAGAGTTTACTCGGTTTATAGGTACAGTACGGTTACAGTGAATGGTAAAGGGAGGGAGGGGAGGAGAGGAATGAAGAGAGTTGAGTAAATTTGTTAATAATTGTAAAATTTGGAAAATGATTTTTTCATAAATGTTTTGGCGCCTTCATTATTTTTTTTTTTTTTTTTTGATGAAATCAAGAGCGTATGTGGGTATAACATTGCTTTTTGTTTGTGTATAATTTTCTCTTATATGTAGGACAGTTAATTAACAATTTGCTTATACGAGAATGGGGGTATATTTGCGTCCAATTTGTAAGTGTATTTTATTTAATATTTAATTTACTTTACACAGAGTAAATTTTCAAAATCAAATTTAAGTTTTCTTAAAAGTAATTATTTTAATTGAATTCATTTTAATTTTTATGTTTTTTAAGCATTTTTATGTTATTACTTAAGTGGTTTATTTAAATGTAAGTTAATTTTTTACACTTTTAGAAATATTAAAATTTTTGAAGAGTTTCATGAATATTTTTTTTTATATTCAAGTACAAACAATTATTTGTAATTTAATTTAAAAAAAAATGTAAAAAATTTTAATTAGTATGACGCTATTACTTAAGTTAATTAAATTTCTAATATGAAAATATGTTGGAAATTCTCGTAATTTAATTAAAAATGTGTTATTTGATTTAGAAATGAAAAGGACAATGTAGGTTATTAATCATAGTAAATTTAAAACAAATAAAATCATTCAGAATATAGTAGGAATTTTACGCATAAATTTCAGACTATGCGGAATAAAATAATTAATAAATTTTTTTAAAATAACACAAAATTCTCGGGGTTTTTATTAGTAAAGTCACACTTTTTTTAAGGCTTCTATAACGTGAGCAATAGAGTAATGTTGATTGCCACAATTTTCCTCCCAAATTCAAATCGCATTTTTCAAATTCGAAAGATTGTTAAGGAAAAAGAAACAGTCCTTGTATTTAGAGATGAGTATGATAAATATAATAATTAAGGTGGAATTAATTATATTTTCAAATTATTCTAATAAGTAAAACAAATTATGAATGAATGGATTAACTAAGATTTTATTTAATAATTTTTAATTGATTTACAAACTATGAAGGTAATTAAATAAATTAATAACAGCAAAAATTCATGTAAAGCATTAACAAAATTTCAGGCCTAACAGCAATTGAATAAGAAACCTTTCCTACATTGTGTAATTAAACTTTTGCTTTAACAAATACTTCTTTGATTTATAAAGACATAAAATTACGATTGCATATCGTTCTTTTCTTATTCAGAAAATTTCTTAATTCTTAATAAAACTAAAATAATGAATTAAACACAAAATGTTTATTTTTCAATTAAAATTTCAATTTAAATTAAGTTTTTTTCATAAATCGTATTCAATTTAGAACATTTAAACTCATTTTTATACAATAATGCTTTATAATCGTTTGCAAGTGCAATCACATGCCCTAAACAAATAAATTTTGTGTGAATATGTGAAATTTTTTTCTTTAGAATTTTTAAATTTTTGAATAAAAAAGATTCTTTAAACCTTACATTCGCCCTAAAGTATCAAAATATACAAAAACTTTCTTCATTCTATTTCATTTCCCTCTATATTTAATTTGTTTCATTTTTAAATCCTCATCTTACTTCCCATTCATTAATTCAGTTTTCTTTATAGTTTGTCACGTTGTTGTCTTCCTAATTATATTTCTTTTCTACGTCTTCTTCTTTTTTCCTCTTATTATCTTTGACTACATATAAAAAATCTATTTATTTTCTCCTTTAATTCTTTGTACAAATAAAATCTATATAGTAAATACTAGTATTAAAATATCAATGACCTTTTTTTTTTAAAAAAACACATTTTTATATACATACTTGTACTCTGTACTGCTAGCATGTACTTATAATATTCTTATTAATATAGAGAAAGTATTCTGGTATGCAACCCCAACAACGGATTAGTTTAAATGACACAATCTAATGAAACAAATACAAAAAATTTATACAGTGTTATAAAAGTATAATGAATGAGAAATAATAAGTTTTCCCTTGACATTTAACCCTTATTCTCATTTTTTTACTTTCCATATAATATTATGTATTTATACTCAACCCAACTGGGGTTAATAAAAAAATACATGTAGAAGATAATAACACTTATGAATACAACACCAAAAACAAAAAACCTGAATGAATGTCATATAAATTTTAAATAGAAAGTTGACCTAACATCAACATCACTGCATTGTACTTACGGATTTGTATTAATTAGAATGAAGTAAAAAAGTGAATGAAATTTTTTCTAACACTCTGTACTTTTTATAATTCCTGTATAACGATTAAAAATAAAATCACGTAAATATAAATTTCAGTACAAAATTATAGAAAATTTGTAAAGGAAGTGAAATTAGCAATCAAAGTAGAATGATATTTTTTCAATTCTTGTGATTAGGTTGCCGTGTTACGAGTATCTAAAATAAATTATGACGCTAAAGTAGACGATTTCGAATCTGAAGCTCTTTTATGTTTTGATGAGTGTTTATTTATTATTGAAAATCAATTCGACAAGACCCGTGTTTCTCACAAAACTTTTTGAGAATTTTTAAAAATTTTCCATTCAAAATTGCATCCAATCTTGTACATTCCCCAAATATACTATTTTTGTTGATTAACATTTTTTAAGTACCTAAAACTACTTTATTTGATTCATTACTCTCATCGGAGAAATTGGAGACAATAATTCTGTAAAAAATCAAGTCAATACTACTTATATAGGATCGTGTTTCAGACATTTCCGAAACAGATTTTAAAAATTTATTATACACAAATAATTTGTTTACAAACAAAAGATTGTTTCTTTTAAAGAAATAAAAAATAAAATTATAATAATGATAACGAAAAATTATAAAAAAAAAATTATTGTTTATTGTCTTCATAGGGGTTAACTGAGAGAAGAAATCATTGCCAGAAACTTAATAGTAATTTTTTCTATTATATATCTATGAAAAATTTTTAAATACAAATTATAAAATATTTTAAATAAAACAAACTACATACATACATCAATCATCTTTTATATAATAAAGAGAAGGCATAAGGAAAAGAATTTTTGAATGAGAAACCCAATTGTACACTATTATGTAAAAATATCCCTAGATATACGCTTTATATCTGAATTTGAGTCAATATACTCAAGGATAATAATATAATAAGGATATTTTTATTTCTGTTTTGAATTAGAATCTAGAACAAAGGAATTCGGACTGATAGGATGATTGAGGTATTCGTAAAAAGAAAAAAATAAAATTTAAAAATTTTGAAAATTTTTCTTGTTTTTCTCTCTTTTACATAAATTTTATTTTTGTTTTGTTGCATGCTATATTTTTATTGTTGCGATAATTTTTATGTCATGCAATTTTATTTTTATGTTCGAATAAAGTTTTGATTTGTATAACTTGCATTGTAAGATTTATTGTGATAATCTAGCAGAGAAAGAGAGAGAAGGAAGAGAGATTAAAAAAATAAAAACTTTGATTAGATCAAAATAAAAGTTTTGCTTTTTGTTTTGTTTTGTTCTTTTTTCTCTCATTGCAAATAAGTTCAAAGTTTCGATAATATAGAAAAACGATGCTTTTAAAAAGTAGGACAAAAATAATTTTTACAAGTTGTTGTCTTGTCAATATGTGCATATACATACTTTAGAGTGTTGCATATATCTAGATTGTTCATATAGACATTTTATTTTTACATGTTAAGTCTGAATTTGTTTTTGATATTATAAAAATGACTATTTAAGAGGATTTTCAAGGATTTGTTTTTTCTTTTTTTTTTACATATTTTAATGTTTGCACTGTAATTACACGATAATTTGCGTATATAAACACGATATTTATGTACATACATACAATCATAATGAGGTCAAAACTTTTTAATTGAAATATTATGTCTAATTTTGTACATTTAGATTATCACGAAAAACATGCATTAAAAATGAGTTTATTTTCGTGTAAAATGTGAACTTGTGTTGAATTATGTGTTCATTATACCTGAAATTCAGTTTTATAGAATAAATTTATTTTATTACTTTAATTTTAATCAAAAGACCACGGAATTCATTATATTTGACTGTATTCTTTGAACAAATTTTAGAATTCATCTAAATAAAATAAATTTCAAATAATGGAACTAATAAGATGAATTATTTTTTGAAATCAACGAAGCTGCCTGCAAGTTTAATCTTGCCGTCAGTTTTTCGGGCTTTACAATTTCAATTTTTCCAATTTTAACAACTAACGTTTCTAATGGTATTTTGCATCTATTCCAAATTGTTAAATTTTATTTAAAAGAACAAATGATTTATGACTAATCTCAACACAGGAACCTATCATTCTTGTAGCGGTGAGAGGCTTTTTACTTTAAACCTAATGAAAATGCTATCATTAATTAAGTCTGAGGCTCAAAATTAACCAGATTAAAGCGGTAATTTAACATTTACTATAATTATTTTATTTTTACAATATTTGCCTGGTATAGCAGTATTATTTGTATAGGGCTGAGAAGAATGGATCAACATACTCGTGTACGCGTGTAGGCAATTTATAATTGAGTTGATCGCTTTCAATTACTAAAACTATGCTATTCCATTATAAAACTTGTGAGCGCTTCTCTGTCAAAATTCTGTATTTGATACTTTAGTTGTCTCATTTTGAAAACCCATTTTCAATCTACACTAAATTTTACACATTCAATCCTATTTCAACAAAATTTAATATTTTTGTAACTTCAAATTTAACTGGGTGCTACATTTCCAATATATAATCTTCATAAGGTAATGAAGCATAATCAATAAATTCAGAATTTAAAAATTAAAGTGAAGTAAAATTTATTTGAGTACAAGAAAAGATCGCATTTAATTTTACACTTAATAAGAATTCTATTATCAAAAACAAATCAAATTTTAATATAATCGGACATGAGAATCATTTAATAAAATTCATGTGAAAAAATTTCCTATTCGAAATTTTTAATTTTCCAATAAAACGAGACCTCATACAAGAATTTATATGTGAATACTTTTGGTTTTTTTAATATGCTATAATATAGGGAAGAAAATCTTAATAATTTCGATAAAAACAACAATATAAAATTCAATAAAAAAGAAATCTTTAGATGGAAGAAAATATATACAATGACAACACAACAGGAAACTTAGAGAAAAAGAGAAATGGGTAGCATAAAATTTAAATTGACTCTAAAAAGGTACCTACATATATATGAGAATATAAAAATAACAGAGAAAGGACTAAAGGAGCATAAAATATTTTAAAAAGACGGGCATAAAATTCCTTTTTAAATATTTAAAGCTATCAATATTGTATACATGTATATATATTTTCTTCGAAATCCTTCGGTTTTAAATACACTCGTAACGTACGGGTTTGATAATGAAATTGTAGTATATCTATATACGTATATATAATATTGTATAAGTGTATTTATTTAATAATAAAGCCGTAATCTCTTCTATAACATTGTATATATACACTCTAATAATAATCTGATTAAACCCAGTTTATTCCAAATATGTATATATATACACAATATGTATATATGGGGTTTTTGCGTTCTTCCATCCTGTTAAATCCTTTATTTTTATTTTGTTTGCTATTTCTTTTTTCCCTTAAAAATTCTTGTTGTTCACGTTGTAAAACTTCATAGTGTCATTATCAAACTAAACTTATATATTATGGTATATACATACTTATATACATAATGTTGAAGAAGTTATACACTCTGTTCATTTTATATATTGTATACCTTAAAAAAATGTTATACGTAGGTATATACCTATACCACTAATAATAAAATTGTACACAGACAAGTTACAGATGTAGTTTTCATATACAAATGCTGGTTAATATTATTATCCTTGCTATATATGTATTACGTATATATGTCTATACATATACATAATATTTAAAGTATAACACCCAATCCCTAAAGTTATCATACCAAAAAAGGAGATGAAAAGCATCAACAGTCATTCTGACGGTTTGATTCCTTCCATGTATAGGTATAGAAAAACAGACAATCGTTTTTTCTTTTTGTTCGTTTCGGTTCCATCCGTTAAATTGAGTTTTTAGTGCGAAACGAAAGCCAAGCAGCAAAAAATAAAAAAAAAAACTTTTTTATTCTACGCATGTCAAAAAAATTTTTTTTTTTCTACCGTTCACAATTGAAATCCCAACTGAAAAAAGCGCTTTTTTTCGTTTTATTGAAAGCAAAAACTAGTTTTAATGTGTACATGTGTACGTAGATATTAGTAGGTACTATAAGTATATGTAAAAATAATTGTAACTTTAACTGAAGTTAAAAAAAATACTAACTTTCTACTAGTACAAACACAAAAGAACACACACACAAACGTTCCCAAAGGAAGTCAAAAAACTTATTTTCTCAAAACGTAGGTACTTTAAAATCTCCGTTATACTCTTTTTTATACTAAATAAAATATTTAAATTGTATATAAATGTATGTATGCATGTTTGTATAATAATGCGTATTTCTATTATATTTAAGTTTTTGCGTATACACATACTTTTATATAGATAGTATTTACGGTAAAAATTGTTTTGCAAACTTACAAAATTGACGTATACTTTCCGGCGCAACAGAAAATTCAAATCGTATATAAATATGGTAAAGTTATAGAGTAAGTACATAGATATACGTGGTGTGGTGTGGAAGCAGGAGAGGAATTGTTATCGTTCAGAGAAAAAGGAGATTTTGTTTTGTATAAAAAAAAAGAGACGATTTTTTTTTCTAACCGCATTCATAATAAATTTCTATATTGAAACTTAGTTAAAAAAAGTATAGAAATGCTGAACAAAGGAGCAAAAAAAAAAATAAGATGAAAATTAACTGGATTACACAGGATGTTTTTTTAATTTGTACTCAAAGTCTGTGGTGTGATTTAAAAGGTAAACTTAGTAATCTGATTAAGCATAAAATCATATAGAACTTTAAGTGTTCAATACTCGTATTCTACTGATTTTGTTCACTTTCATTATTCGCCAGAGTCTATCGTACTGAATTTTGAATAATATAAGAGTTTTATATGAAAAAATCTAACATGCTATATTTCTAATCATTCTCTCTTTCATGTAGTTTTAATGTAGTTCTTAATAATATCGAAGAGAGACCACATATGTAGGAAAATTCGAAAGCTTTGTAAATTTTCAAATGAAATTTGGAACACCTTGTAACAATTAGCATTGACATATTGCAAAAATATTTTCTAAGTTTTTTCCTTTATTTCTACTTCTGTTTGTACTATAATATGCACACATTAATAAATATATATTTGCCTCTAAATATTCATTTGAAATTGGATTTACAGTATTGCTGATAGGGTTATAAAAGGGAGTATGTACATTTTCTCTAAGGGTATAAAGGTATACCCGTACATGTATATACGTAATTATTATACAAGTATAACAAATATACCTTATATTTTTAAAACTAAAGGTTCATTTTCGTATATGTAATATAATATGAATTCATTTATTGCGAAAATCATAAGCAAAATTAAATAATAAATTCGATAAATGAATAAGAAAAGAGATAAAAGAAACAAGGGTGAAATAAATGAAATACGAAGATAAAGTCCTTAATATTTTAGGTATATAAGCATAACATACCTAAAATAAAATAAAAAAAAATATAAGAGAATACGGAGAAAAAAAAACATAATTCCTTCTTCTTTTTCTGGGTTGCGAGATTTCAATGGAAAAACAAGGAAAATTTGTATATAAAAGTAAGCAGATAATGTGGGTAGGGGGTTCTTTATATAATATTGCTTAAAGTTTAAATGAAACGATTTATGTCAACATTCATGTAATTTAAAAAGTCTCTTAGGATTTTATCATTTTCCCTACTTTTTTTTCGGTTGTCTTTTACAAGGAATACATTCATATATGAAAATTTTTAAGTACTTAGCTTTCTCTTAAAAGATGTATACAAGTATATATGAACCAAAAACAGTACAATAAAAAAACAATAATTCTCATATATGCATATAAATAAAAAATTTTATGTGTAACAGTAAGATAAATGTATAATCTTGTCGTACGTATAATGTGCATAAGTAAATCATTTTACAACTGAAGAAACAATAACAATGTTGCATTAACTTTAAACAAAAATCCTGAAATATGAGAGATGTAACGATAAAAACAACTTTAAGCAGCACAATATTGTTGTGACCATGTTGAATAATTCACGATGACGAGCACATTTACAATAATTGAGAAAGTATGGAATTTGGTGCTTAACTCACACCTCATAAAGCTTCAAATCATTAAGTAATTTTCCAACAATTCAGTGTGTTCAGGGTAATTCTTTCAAAGTATATTCCAAATGCATTCATTTGCTCATTTTTGAAAATATTGTGAAAAAGAACTCTTGTGCTCCACCAACATCCTTTTTTCTATGAATTTTCTTTAGAGATCATTTTTGTTAGAATTCAATTCTATTAATTTGGTAGTTAAGTTCCAAAACATTGGTAACTGAATAAAATATATTTCTTACTAAGTACACAATTTTCATCTAAAATTCCACTTTAAGTCAAATCAAGGGCAAAAATATATAAATTTAAAGTCTCATTTATGTTCTATGGCAAATTTTCTCTCAAATAATATAACAATATTAAATCTCGAATTTATGACGAAAATCCAATATTATAACAAATTTTATTCGAATAATAAAAATAATGTCAAGAAATTTTATTATTTTGGCATTTAGAATGTGTATAGAATTTTTTACATGTTGTTGCCTTTAACCACAATTTGTTTACCAAATAATATTATTTACCTTGAATTTTTGAAATCAATAAATTTTAACAAATAAAATAATGTTGTTAAATTTACGTAATATTATTATTATTTTATTATAGGTATAATACAAGTGTAATATAAAGATTTTTTTTTTGTTAAGAAACCATAAATATATTTGTAAAACCATCCGAGATAACATAAAGATTAACATTATTTGGATGAACAATGTATATAAACAGTTGAATCTGGATAATTCCAACGGGTTAAAGTATTTGTTTTTAATACATATATGTTTACCAATTACATAATATGGTATATCCAATATGACTATAAGTACTAATTATTTTTCAATTTCAGGGACGATAAAAATAGTTTACAAATGGTATAAATGTGATTGACTGATTAACGGGTTCAGTGCAGCAGGTGCAGTGCCGTTTTTCTATCACTAACCCGTGATAAGCGGACCGTCGTCAAGAATACGATTACCTGTACTCTTGAGGAATCTATCTGATGTCTATATAACGGAGTGTGAGCAAGAGAAAGGCAGGCCATTCGACTGTGGTGATCCGCGAGAAATTACCAACAGCAGGCTATTGTTATTTGATTATTAATTTAATTAACCTTCACGGTAGATATCCGAAATCCGAAATCCGAAAATTGAGAGAATTTCTCATGAAATAAACATTTTTCTTTCTTTTCATTCAATTCTTAAAAGTTGCTATTCGTTTTTTTTTAAACCAATAAGTTTTTTGATCTCAAACTAAATTAATTTTCTGAAATTTTTCAAATTTTTTTGTGATTTTTCTAATATTAAAATGCTTTCTTTATTCATTATTAAAATTTAAATGACATAGAAACATGCTTTATAACTCTACAATTCGAAAATAGTGTAATTCTAAAATTGCATCTAAATTTTTTTTGATCAAACTTTTTCTGCGGAAATTTTAACTAAAAAAACAAGCAATTATTTTTATACCTTTGTAATGGTTTTGGCATAACATTTTTTAATTCCATTTCTTTATTGGCTGCATTATTTTTTTCGGCAGCACTATCAGTACTACCAGTATGTGCTCTTGATACTGGTAATGTAGCTGTATTATCACCACCTTCAACATCAACAGTGGCAACTTTAACTTCGCCACCACCCATGTTGTAGCTGTTTTTTGTTTCTTTTTTCTTCTACTTATTTATTTATTTTATATAATTATATTTTTTTCTTTTTATTTCTCTTATAATGTTATACAAATAATTCTTTTAATTTTAATTTTTTTTTTGGTTTGATATTTTAAAATTAATTAGACTTTCATTTAAAAATTTTGAACACACACACTTTAATACAAAAATTTATACGCACTAAAACATTAAAAAATTATTTTGGAAAAAATTTTTTTTTTCTTTGGCGTTTTAATTTAAAATTATTACAATAATATTTTTTAATATTAATTTTATAAAATTAGTTTTTTTTTTATGTTTGTTTTTAAGTATTTAATTTTAAAATACATGTAAAAAAGAAAATTGAGCAAAAAAATATTATTTTTGAGCACTCAGAGAATTTTGCTTTTTTTTTTGTTTTGTTTTAAAATTTCTTTTTTTCTCTTCTTGTTTTATACTTCGTATATGTTCGTTCGTTTGTTCGTTCGTTTGTTCCGTTAATTATTTTTGCACTTTAATCACATTTTTTTCTCTCTTCTTTTCCAATTTATTAAACAAAATTTTTATATGTACTTTAAATTTATTTGCTTACTCTTTGTTGTTTTTTTTTTTTTGCTTATTCAAAAATAAATTATCCTGTCTTTTTTTTTTATTTTATTTTTGGTACTAAAATTTCATTAAGGACGAAATTATATTAAATAAAAAATCGGTTCGTACACGTTCGTTGTTTTCTAAATATAGAAGATGTAAAAACAAAAAGAGAGAGATAAAGAACAATGTACTCAATATTGAGGAGAAAGGGGGGCGGCAGAGCAATGATACCAGAAAACAATGGTACAGCAACAACAACAACAATATTGTAGAAGAAAAAAAAACGAATGAGATGAAATAAAATTTTTTTTCTCAGGTGAAAATTTTTTTTTCTTTTATGTTTTATGGTTTTTGTTTTTATGTTGTTTTTTCGCATTAAAAAATAAAATATGTTTGCAACAAATGATTTTTTGCAACAAAAACAACAACGAGAAAATTTTATAGCAACATACAATTCAACATTTTTCTTTGTTACAACATAACGGTATCAACAATGTCCATAAAAGAAACAAAAGATGTTTTTTTTTTCTTTTTACTTCTCTACCCTATATTTTTTTTGTTTTCCTCTCACACTTTCCTTCACTATACGTGAAATATGTCGCTTGTATCTCTTTCTACAATGATTTTCTGTATATAGATTTTACAAACATAAAACGTACATAAGTACATTATATACTTACATACTTATATACTATACATAAATGTGGTTATGTGTACACATTAATTTTCTACAATTTGATTTCAGTCCAAGGACGTTACAACAACAAAATGATTTTATTCTTTTTATTTGAATTTTTTTTTTTTTTTTGGTACTCGAACAAATTATAAGCGTATAAAAATTTAGAGAGAAATTCGCGAAAACTAAAAACAGTTATAATTTTTTTTTATTTTTATTATTATTATTTGGTGTATTCGAACAAATCCTTTAATACTTTCATTTTTTCAACTTTTTTTAATTTTTATTTTCATTGTATTTTTTCAAGAAATTTCAATACACCCGAACAAAGAAATTTTATTTTGAAAACACCGCGTTCCCCTACTAATTTAAGACTGGAAAATTATGTACCATATACAAAAAAAAAAACTCAAAATAAATTTTTTTTTTATTCAATTCTAAATGTTTCTCTAGGGATCTTTTCTCTTTTTGCCATATTCGAAAAACAAAAACAAAAAATAAAAATATTTGAGATTAAAATAAAAAAAAAACTTAGAACATTTTGGTTTTTTTTAATGTTTTTTTAAAATTTTGTAAAAAAAAAAATGTCGAATATCTAAACAGAAAAAAAAAAACATAAATTCGTGTGAATATTTTGTGAAGAAAGAAAATTTAGACGGATGGCAGCGGCAGTAGATACTTTTTCCATCTTCTTAGCAGTAATGATACACTGAGAAAAAATATTCATTTTGAAGTTTTAAATTCAATTGTTAAGCGTCCAAATTTTTTGTTTAAGCGTCCAAACATTTAATGAATTAAATTAAAATTTTCATTATCAAAATTTGAGTGGTTTAGTTTCCTAAATTAAGTTAAATAAAGATATAAGGATTAAATACCCCACATAAGCAGAAATACAACAAAATTTATGAATAGCAAATTATTGAAATTATTACAAAATGTAACCTAGCTATTTGACAAAATTATTATAGTAATAACTAATTTCTTATGAGATATTTTAAGTTCAAAACTTTTTTTGGAAAAAATTCTCTCTTCTGAATACAATTGTTTCCTATTTATTATGGATATTATTGTTATTCATTAGATATCTCTTAAAGAATTAAAAAAGTTCCAAAATATTAGTTTTGTCAGTTTCTTCAAACACAGCAAACTTCTTCGAACACATAAGAAATTTATTAAATTTTGTTCATATTTTTCATATTCCCCACATGAAACCATTTTGTAAAATGCCATGTTTCTATTTGTAAAAATTCCATATTAATAATTAAAATGCGAAAATAAAAAAAATTCTATAAAGACTTTGTTATGTTAATTTTTATTAATTAATATAGAATATAAAAATTTATTTATTAAGAGACATAATAAATAATCATTAGAACTATATCTATAAATATTTCGTGAAAAAATTATTTATGATCTTTCAATTAATTTAACGTATACTAGCTATTTTTTTATAATAGTTGAGATGAGGTCAGCGACTGTTACGCTTCTACAAAAATATAAAATATTGATTAATCACTAATTGGAAATAAAAATTTCAAAATAAAGTTAAGTTTAATATAAATTCGTTTTATATACTTCAAGCTGCTTAAAATATTGAGCAAGAATATCGAATTTATTGAAAGTCTAATAGAAAATCATTGAAACATTTGTTATTTCTGTAAAGTTTTGAAATATGAATGCTTTTCTTTGTTCACAGTTTCAATTGGAATCACGTTAGAGAAAGTTTTAAAAAAAAATTTATCAATGTGAATTTTATAATAGTATTGATGATAAACGCGATTGATCATTAAAGACTTTGAATACATATTTTTTAAAATTTAGTTTTTCTTTAATTTAGATTCCAATAGCTAGAAACAGTTTGATGTTTCTGTATATAAGAAGTTAAAATTCAAAACTTTTATAATTAATTATCGTGTTAGTGACAATATAATATGTAGACCATGTATCAGTACATATATGTATAGCTACTTATTATTTATAAACTGTAAATTAATAAATCTCACTTAATAATACTTGAAGCTTTATGACGATTGAAAATTATTCAAATCAAACATTCAAATGCTACTCTTAGTTCTTATTCACATTACTGTTATTGAAATTTCGGACGTTTCTAATGCACTATCAAAGGTTATTTTATTCTTTCAGTTGGTATTATAACATAACAAAAATTACAAATACTGCCTAGATTGGGTTTGGATGTTGCGGCTCCCCGAAGGATACACATAGGCCAACTAGGCCCGTTGTGCTACCGCCGGATCTCTCCCTTTCCCCTCCACATCTGAACCAGCCCGAGCTCCTCAACAATCGGTTCAAATTCCTAGCGCTTACATTCGCTAATTCCGTAGCTTGCCCGAAGAAGTAAGACCCAAGAAATCTCTGCTTAAGTAGAGTCTAGATTAAACTGTCTAGATTAATTTGAAAAATTCCTGAAACACTCGAAGCAGCCTCTGTCGAAAACAAGCGAATTTTAATTGTTGATTTTCATTGTGGGGGATATGAGTTTTACTCTTATAACAAATTACATTTGCCGAAATCAGACTCAGTATCGAAAAAATTCAAAATTTTTTAATTTTAAATCAATTTTTCATAGAATATTTTTTTCAGTATATTTATTTAAATTTTGTTTTTAGATACATAGCTGCATACATAATAATTTACAAAAAAAAAAAAAAAAAAAATTGTACATAAACATTATACATAATTAATATGTATAGGTACGTGTCTGTTTTATATTTTATTCCCCTACTAACACAAATTCAGTTATCTTACATATTTTCCCACATAATATTTTATTTTGTTCGATTGTGTATTCTGGCTTATATTATGTATAGTCACATATTCACAATAAAATATAAACATAAATATATAGTACACATTATGTACATATGGAGTATGTATGTTCATACGAATATGTATGTATGTATAATATATGTGTCGTGTATATATATATATATTAGCATTAAAGAGACACAATTTTTCGTTTCTGTCTTTTTAGTGGTATTAATAGGAATAATAAAAAATATTATTATTATTTTGAAAAATAATAAGAAAAATAGAAAAATTGGGTAAAAAAAAAAACTAAAATAATAAAAAAAAAAATAATTTATGGACATTAAAACATAAACCAAAAAACTCATTAATTTTAAATTTCTCGCTTTTTATTTTTCACTCATCATAAATTCGCACAAAAAAAAAAACAAATATAAAAAACACAAACTAACAAGTTATTATTGTTATATGGTTGTGTGTATATGTTCTCACAATTCCATAGTGTACAATAGTTAGGGGTTGAAGAAGAACAGCTCTCTGTTTTCATATTTTCTTAATATTTTTTCGTTGAAAAGGCCAAAAACAAAAATTTTTTACATTTTATGCAAATTTAAAAAAAAACAAATCCTTAAAAAATTCTCAATAAAGAAACCAATTCATAATATTAACCTGCAAATTAAGTATTTTAATTTTTGTGACTATTTAGGAATATTATATACAAACACACATAAGTATTTATATATGTATACTTATAGATCCTTTTTTGTGTAAATATTTATTATGAATAAAATTTGAAAATTGTTTTCATTTTATGCTCAAATTTTCATATAAATTAATTTTCATCTCTTTAAAAATAATTTTTTTATGAATAAATTTTTTTTTTTATTACAAAATTTATTCAAAATATATAAGAGAATAGCAAAAACAGAAAAATTTCAACTCATAATCAATAAAACAAAAAAAAAAAATTTTCATTGATCAAATCAAGTGATTTCTCACCTCAATGCTCATTTTACTATGATGTGGTAAAAATTTTAAACTAGAAAATTGTGTTTTTGAATAAAAATCATTTTGTTCATGAATGTTTGTATATATGCGTTGATTATATTCGATTAGATCTTCCTAAAAACAAAAAATGTAGGATATAAAAATAAGAAAAACAATAAAAAAATAGAAAACCACAAAATAGGAAAAAATTAAAATGTAATAAAAAATAATTTCAATTTTTTAATAGGTTTGCTATGTTTGCTCTCTTTCTTTCTTCTCTTCTATGATTTCTCTATAGAAAAAAACGCAAAATTTATAATGTGATAAAATTTAATTACACGAATTAATAAAAGAGTATAATAGAGGAATGGTGAGATTTAAATTGTTGTAAAATAAAAAATAAATATTATAGAAATAAAAAATTTAATTGTTTTAATAAAAAAAATGAAAATTTCGATTTAAATTGGAAAATTTATTTTAAAAATTTTTCTATGCTGATTTTGGTAATTTGAAAATTTTAATAAACTGCAACATAATTGAAGGACACAAAAATTTTTCTAAAATTTCTGTCCAAATTTCATAATATTTTAGAAGATTTTAATACAAAAATTGTCTAAGTATGAAAATTATTCTTAAATTTAAAATTTTCTAACTATAAAGTATGCATATTAATTGTGTAGAATTAATTTAAATTTGGCATACATTTTGCAACACACTTGTGAAACTAAATTCATTAATACTGAATTAAATTTGTAGAACAGTTTTCATTAAAAACTGCATTTATATAATAAAAATTTTAATTTTTATTGAAATTTTTAAATGAAATTTTCAAAAATAACTCTATAGAAGAAAAATATAAATACAAAATTTTCACGAATTTACTATATTGAATAAAATAAATTAAAAATCTTCGAAAATTTTCTAGCTAGCTCTAGAGTGGAATTAAAAATATCCCAAATTTTCATTGTTCTATTTTACGCCTTATGCAATCTGTAATAAAAATTTTCATATCTCAAATATTACTATTCTTCTATTATTATTATTATTATTTTTTTTTCCCTAATATTCAAAGTCAATAACCTCTATACAAAAACTCATCCTTCAAATTAAGATAAATTGATCCTACAAAAAAAAAAAAACAGAAATGGACTGTTCATATTACTATTTATATTCGGATTTTAAAAAAAAAAAAATTCACATTTTACTCATATACAAACTCATATACATACATAATATTTAGGGATACAGATAAGGATATTTACGTATAACCATTTTTATTTCTGCCTAAAATTTCTCTCTAATGAAAAATTCTCATATATACGAGCGTATTATATTTTGTTATATTACAATAAGTGGAGCCAATCTAAAATTTTATCAATTCTCTAAAACGATATTTAGCTATGTATGTATGTATGTTTAAATGTCTGTATGTAAACTTATCTAAATATTAATTGTTTAACATTAACATTGGTTTGTTGTGAGGTAAATAATTTTTTTCCTTCATTTTTTGTGATAACAGCGCACAAAGAAAAAAAAATGAAATTAATTTGAATGTATTTGAATTTTATTGTATAATTTTAGATTTTATATATTATGATTTGTATATATTATTTACTTATATATATAATTGTTATTTATACAACAGAATATAAGAATTTCTTTACAAACACAACGATGTAAATAAATTTAGAAAAAAAAAAAATTTTTTGAAGAGGATGAAAATTTATTTATAATTTTTTTTTGTCCCTTTCATCTTCTACTCTAAAATACAATATTTGCAAAAGAAAAAAATTATCATTATGGTTTTGTCTTTTTTTTTAGTCAAAAAAATTCTGTATTCATTGGGGTGGGGTCCATCTATCTCATCTCTTTTTAATTCAAAATGTTATACCAACATTATTATTGCAAATATAGTATAGAATAATATACATATAAAATATTTTATAAAATATAGAGAAAAATATTCTATCTCACTCTTATAATGAGAATAAAATATTATTCTCATCTACTCTATATCTATAAATGTACCATCAACCATCCATTTACATTATTTTAATGAAGGAAAAAAATTTTTTATTTTAAATAAAAAATTTTAAAGTTGTATTTGTAAAATGTAAATATTTTAACGTATATGAGTATGTGTTAAAATATATTTGTGTTTGTATATGAGTATTTAGGGTGGAAATAACTTACAGACTCGCATATAGGGAAAGAGAAATAAAAATTTTTCAAATATTGAAATTGAGCTTTTTTTTTTCTACCTTACCCTCAAGGATCTACTATTTATGTATAGGATATCTCAAAATAATAATAAAAATAATAATAAATATAAAGATTGTAATAATTTTTTACATGTATTGGAATTAATGTTTGTATATGTGTAATTGTTCATATGAGTGCCTATAGACGAAAATCTGAATTCTTTCTTTTTATTATAATTCTTGATTTTCGATTTCGGTTTTTTCATTACATTTCGGCTAGAGCTAAATAGTATATTGGAATTGAGAATGAAAAATAATATTTAAATCAACTTAGTATGGGTTACAATATACGAAATGAAATCAAAAAAAAAAAAAAAAAAGAAACCTACTTGGAATATATTGACACAAATAACAGTTATACATCGTTTAAGGAGTATTTTTTGATTTGTATGGTTATTTTCCAGTATGTATAACGGTATTTTTTATGCAAGTAGAAAATATTTTTGTAATTTTTATTATTTTTCTTTTCATATATTAATAGTTTTGTTTCTCTCTAAAATAGTAGTTTTTAATAGTGTTGTTTTGATTTTTTGTTTTGTTTGTTTTTATTAAAATAGTGTTGTATGCCCGGGCGACCTACTGACCTAAAGTTTTACATACAACATTTATATTAAAGGAATATATTTAATTTTTTTCATTATTTTATAGTTTTTATTTTTACAATTTTTTTTTTCTAATGGTATAAAATAGAAAATTTTCTTTAAAAGAAATTGAATTTTAATTTGTGATTTAGTGCGATTATGATTATTTTTTGTTTTAGTACGTACCTACACAATAGCTTTTGTTTTTGTAATCATATTTACGTGTCTTGAGTATATGAGTATAGAAAAAGTTCATTTCCGTTTAAAACTATTTTGTTTTTAATTTTTTTTTACATACGATTTTTGCTTTTTCATATACGATTCTTATGTTGTCTATGCAATTGTTGAATATTTTGAATTTGAAATCAACAATTACATATTATTATTATTTTTTTGTTATAATTGTTGCATTTATAATATATTTGTGTGTATGTATAGAATTTCTTACATATTAATATTGTATTTCAATAGTATATTTTAAAAAATATAATGATAAAACAATTTGCTGTACAACGAATGACGGACGTATTGTTGCAACGAACAAAATATAATTGAAAACTTTTACAATATGAATCAATTATTTTTGAATGAATTGTTCTTCAATAAAAATAAAAATGGCACTCACACACTGAGTCGATTTTTAATATTTTATATTTTTTTTAAATTTGCAACTATTTAATAAAATTTTTTTAAAATTAATATTTTTATTTCATGATTTCTTTAAAATTTTAGGATTCATTTGTTTTCATTGTAATTTCTGTTTAGAATTTCTGAAAATATGAGCTTCGTGTAAATTAAATTTTATCAAAAATTTCGAAACTAAGTATGTTACATACTAATAAAATTTCGGCGGAGTATAATTCAAGTTTTAAGTAAAATATTTTTAAATCAATTGAAAATTATAAAATTAACAAAATAAGTTTGAATCTTGTGCGGTAACCTTGAATATTACTTCCAACTTTGGTTTGGAATAGATTTCAGTGCGAAATTTATATTGCTTGTGTAATTTAAAAGTGAAACCATTATACCATAAATTTTTATTATATTATATTTTGCATAAAAGCAACTATAATATTTCAGACAAATTTCATTGTCAATTAGGATTCTATGCAATTTTTAGTTTTGCAATCAGAGTTTCAATTCAAAAATTAATTACGCGCTCACTTAATCGACTAAACTACTTGAAATAACTAAAATACAATCAGTTTGTAGAGAAAATTAGTCACTGTTTGATTGTTTAGTTGCTTGCAATCATACAGTTGCATGTGAACACGCTTGAATATAAACCAATGGAATACAAAAGAGCAATCAAACAGTTCTACAGCTAAATATTGAATATCTGCCAGAGCCTTGATTTTTCTTAGCAATTAAGAAAAAAGTCACTTGGGATTGACTGCTATTAAATAATACATTAAGATCTTTTCACAATTTGGAGATAGCGGTGTTTAAAATTGTTTTCGATAATGCCAACTCGCATTTGATTCAAAGGAAAAAAAATGTGAGAGTTGAATAAATTCACAATATCAAACAGAATTGTTACATATTAATAAACAACAATAAAATCTCGAAAAGGTATTTGTTACTACTGAAAATAATTTTAATAAATTGTCACACAAATCTCGAAATTTATCAAGCCATTAAAATTTAATTTCTATTTAAAATTTTAATTGTCCTTTTTAACCATTCAAAATATTTATAAAAACGAAACATTTTACCTATAATCGGAAAAAATCTCAAACTGTGTGCCTAAATTTGTTTTTCTAAACCACAACTAGAGTGGGAATTCAAAACTAAAACTCGTTTTTTTTTAAATTTTCTAATTTATCGAAATTTTTGGAGCGGTATGACAATAAATATTTAATTTTTTTTTTTAACATTCATTTAAACACATAATAAAAATATCCTTAAGCATAAAATTTATTTTAATGGAAGAATAATTTTTCATTTCTAATACAAAAAAAAAAAAACTCCATTTGTACTAGTTTTCGTCAAAAAAATAATAAAAATTAAAAAAAAAAATAAAATGCCCGCGTTTGTTGACGACGATGATTAAAAATGTAAATGGGTTGAATTTGTTTTTTTTTTAAGGATCGTTTTATCATGTTAAAAGCTAGGATAAAAATATAGGAAAAATAGAATATGAGAAAAATTATTGCATAATTTAAATTTTTTTTTTTTGAAAAATTTTTTATTTTTTTGTGTTTTTTTTGTGACATTATTTTAAAATGAAATTAAATTTAATCCTTAGATTCTTTTTGAATGATAAAAAAAAAGTTTGTTGAATTTTATTTTTTTATTAATAAAAAAATTATATAGGGGCTAATATCCAAAGGGCTTATTAAAATAAAAAAATAAATAGCCTAAAGAGAAATGGTGTAACATATTTATAGCCTTGTTGGATAAATAAAAATGTTTTCATTTAATAAGAATATGATAAGGGCGGAAAATTTACAAAGGTTTTCATAATAAATTTTTGATATATTTTAAAATTTTCATTGATGTTAAATTAAAAAACTTTAATGCTAATTGCTCACTAATTGAAAATTTTTTATTGAAATTCGGTAATTGAAACAAAAAATTGAGTCATAGCTCAGGAATTTTATGCTTACATAGAATTGCGCCTTCATTTTGCACAATACTCTTATATAAAAACAATTTGTTTAGTAGAATTTCAACAAAGAAATAGTATTGATGCGAATATATGGGATAAATAAAAGCTAATAAATTAATTAAATAAAAAAAATTCGTGATAAATTGCAATTCTGTACGCCTATGGCGTGGTTCTAACCAAATTTTGCTATTATTTTTGATTTAAATACAAAAAATTCATAAACAAATGATTAGAAAATTCAAAAATTATTGAAATTCATGGTTTTGCCTTATGACCACAGAATATACTTTTGGTTTGCAAATATAATAAAAATTTTACCTACATAAAAACTTTCATGTTTAAATTTAATAATCCTTAGAAAACAAGGAGAGAAAACTACAAAACGGATAAAAATTTAGTAAAATCTGATTCGTTTTTTTTTTATTATTTCCATTTTACTTAAGGAAGCATTTCAGACGCATATAAAGTGTATGAATTTCCGTATTTCAATTTAAAAACTTTGTTTCCTCTTTTTTTCAAAAAAAATAAAATTTTGTACCAAAAGAAATTTCATTAAAAAACAGAAAAAAAAAATTTGAAATTTCCATCCATTTTTCTTCTATGTATTTAAAAGTCTATGTTGTTAAACACATAGAAGTCCTTCAGCATAACAAAACAAGGAAAATCAAAAGAGGGAAAAAAACAAAACGGATTTTGTTTTAATATTTTATTATACAAGGATTTTTTTTTTCTTGATAGAGCACATATTATAACTTTTCCATTAGCTTTATATTAAATATGACCTTGAGCTTCAGATATGCAAACAGAAAACAACAGAATTCATATAATAATAATGAATTATAAGAGATTATAATATTCAAGGATAATTCCAATATAATTCAAAATATTTTTATAGTAAAAGTTTATAAAAACACAAAAAATAAAATTTTGTCATAGTACTCTAAACAAGCATAAAACATAATTATTTATTTATTTTAATTAAATATTCAATAATAATAATTTTATTCATGTTATCACAGAAAATCAACTGATATTTTTTATCTTAAAAAAATTTCTTTATTATTACTATTATTATTATTTTTAAGAGGAACGCATATAATACACACACAATAATATATTCAAGGATATTATTTGAATATTTTTAATAATTTTAAATAATGCATATTTTTTATAATGTGGCAAAATATACATAATACTACTACATATATATAAGTGATATAAGCAAAATGTTCATGAATTTGAGTGCATAAATTTGGAGCAATGCTAAAACTCATAAGATTATAATAATCTTTTGCCTATATTTTTAACGAGATACTTTAGTAATAATTTTTCTCATATAATTTAATAAATTGATAATTTTTTTTTTTTTTTCGTTTTAGACTAGATGTTCTAATTTTGATAAGATAAATCATGAGTAAACAATGGGAAAAAAAACATTGAGGTTGTTGTCTTAGAAATGATTTTAATGTTCTGATAATAAATTATTTAGAAAAAACAAACAAAATCAAGGATTACAAGGATTAATTATATAAAATTATTATATATGAGCAGTGATATTTGAATTTATTTCAAAATTTTTGAAATAAATTCAAGTGCAGAAATGTTATTCAAACAATGGAAACTGGCTTCCTTCAGAAAAATCCTTTCAGTGGATCATACATTATCCTGACAAACTCTCAAATATTCCAGTAACTGTTCTAGTGCTTAAATACATCGATGAACTATTTCAAAATAGCATACAATTATATTTTAGGTACTCTGCAAATTATACTTTATACTCCATTAATGGGAAACAACCTGAATTAACGAAGTGAAAAAGTGTACAAATTAAAGATAAAATTGCCTGCTTTCTTAGAGCTAATTTTTTTGTCAGAACAGTAGAGGATTTTTTTTTTGTTTTATATAAAGGAACGAATTCTTTAAAAATTCTCACCCAAAATTTTTAAAATCTTAGAAAACCATATTTGTACATAGTTTTTCTTAAGTAAGGATTTGGGATTGTTATCAACAAATATCTGGTCTAAAACAAAACTATGTAACAAATATATGAGCTTAAACATAGTTGTTAATTTGTAATAGTAATTCTAAGTTTATCAAAATCTTAAAAGGAGTTCACAGTTTGTTCGGCTCGGCTTAGCAAAATTTTACATACAAATCCTAAGAATTTCTTAAAAAAAATCTTAATTTATCTGCATTTTTCGAAAATTATTTTTTTGAATTAAAACACTCTTTCGCAGGGGTACGATATGATTTTTTGTTTTAATTTTTATTTTAATAAATTGCCATATTTTTAAAAATGATATTTAATATAAAAAATATTTGTGCCTTTATAAAATTCTCAGTATTTACAAAGGAATTTCTAAATTAAATGTATTTTTTTGTTTTTTATTATTGTTATGTACATATACATATATATATATAAATCATCAGTATAACAAAAACATCTATCATTATTAAATCGACGCAGTATATAAAAAGCACCCTAAATGCACCTTTTAAAAATTCAAAAAAAAAAAACAAAAACCCTCTGTTCACAAAGAACAAAGTGTTTTGATTTTTTCTTTTCTGATTTCTTTGCTTTTTTATTTTATTTAAGTTATATCCTTTAATTAAATATTTTACTTTATCACATATACATTCATATACAAACAATATCTCCTTGTATATATACATAAATTACATATGAGAAGGTATGGGTGCAAAATACGCACAACCAAACGACTATAAAATGGAAAAAATTTTATGTTAAAAGTATAGTACAAAATTTTAGATTTATGTTATACACCTTAATAGGTGAAAAAAAAATAAATTACAAATACAACCATAAATTATTTTAAAAATAGGATATGCATGTATTTTGATCCTTAAAGATCATTATTCTTTTAAAAACACAAAACTGTTATATTGGAATAAAGAAAGAAAAAAGGAGGTCATCATGTTGATTGCATCAAAATAAACGACAAGCAAAATATTAAAACATTTTTTTTTCTTATTTTTGTTTTGCTTTCCTTGATATTATAAAAGATTTATAATATTTAGAAGATTATATACCTACAAAATATAAAATGTAAACCTGTTTTATTTATACAAACAAACAAACAAACAAACAGAAAATCAATCAAAATTTTTCCTTTATTTTGATTTCTTCTCTAGGATTTTTACATTTTTTCAGTTATAATCGAGTAAATATCGCAAACAATAAGGTAACAATACAATAATGTTCTGTATAATAATAATAACTGTAATAATTATGAGAGTGACAATATAAAACTAAACGCAAATTCAATATAACAGTGAATATTTTTTTCAATTATTTTTAAAATTTATAGAATTTTTAATTTTCCCAGATTTATCAGAATCATTACTAAATTATTAGAGTTAAAACAAAATCTATGAAAGCTATGAGTGCCTCTATATTTATTACACGAATTTAGTATCATAATTCTGTTATATTACTAAAATATCGTATTAGTATATGACACTATAATTCGTAATTTAGATTTTTGTTTGGAAAATTTCAGATTATATAAAGTTTATTGACTAAGCAGTTTAAGATATGAACATTATCAGAAAACGGAAAGAAATCTAAAATTTAATATTGTAGAATGAAAGGGAAATTTCAACTGAAGCATTATCGAAGCACAGTCTTAGGTTTCAAATTAACCAATACGTTTATTATTGTACGGAAAAATATTCTTCGAATTTTGAGAAAAAGATTTTTTAATCATTGTTCAATATAATTCTATTGTATAATAACAATAACTGATACGATAATGTATAAATTATAACTGTTATACAGTTTAGATTGCATATTCTTCCACTTGTATATGAAGTATTTAAGTATAACAATTAAAATTTTGTTAATATTATTTGTGCTATTATTTAATACGTATTAAAATTTTAAAAACTTAACCATACGATATGCACTATGAGACTCGATTTTTTTAAGCTATAGTTTTACTATTCATTTGACTATATTATTGTAGAAAAATGGTGACTATAGCTAGAGTACAGAATCAGTAAATAAAAGTATACTAATAAAATTTTAAAGTCAATTTTATTTCAACTAGAAGAAAGAAACTTATTCAAACTCTCAATATAAGTTATTTGAAAACAATATTCGATTCTTATCTTTAGAACATTCAATATGTTCTACACACTTTGTTCTTAAACAGGTTTATCAGATTTTGAAATAGGTTTAATGTAATTGTAATTAAAATAAATTTTGTTAAATTCATTATTAAAAAATTCAGTTCTAATTATCTATATATTTGGGAAAATAGTGGAGAAATTAGAAAAAATTCCTAAAAATTTTATGTGATTTAATTGTTAAAATTTCTTTTGGAAATAGTTGCAAGTTACTAATTAAGCAAAATTATTTTAAACGGAAATTTAATACTATTAGCTTTGTATGTTGTTGTAATTCTTGTAGATATATGAACCAATTATATTAAATATACAAAATTCTTAATTTCAAAAAATTCAAACTATGAAAATTATGTTTATTTTTAAAAAATATTATTAAAAATTATATTTTATTGTTTAATATAATTTATTTGAAAAAAATAAATATTTTTTAATCTATTATGCGGGAGTATTTAAGGTCTGGAGCATATTATGGGTATGAGAGTATAAAAATGAGAGAAGAAAACTTATCAAAAGAAATATTTTTTTTTTGTTTTTTTCAAGATAAAAATGAGAAAAAGAGAAATAATTTTGAATGTGATATGCGGGAGAAAATGAAAGCTTTTATTTTTTCTTTATAAAAAAAAAAACTCTGTATGATTTGATAATTTTTCAATACCGTTAATTAATTAAATAACTGTTATATTAATAGTTAAATTATATTTTTTTTTCTTGTTTGCTATTTTGTCTATATTTATGTATGTAAAGGACTATTTAATTTTTCTGCTTGTTATCTAGAATTGGAAAGCTAAATATTAATTATAACATTGCGTTTTAGATATACGTATGTATATATACATATATAAGAATAATTATTATTCTTATAGTATAATCGTAGTTTGTAACAAAGAAAATATTGTGAGTATATACAGTGCTGCTGTTGTTTTTTATTAATTTTATTTTTTTGCTTTGCTCGTTTTTATTGCAAATATTGAAAAAAAAAAAATAAGATTTTGTTGAATTTCTTTTGTGATAAAAAATTTTATATTTATATATTATTATGTATATATAAATGTACATATACTCGTATTTTATGTATATGTATATATTTTATAATTTTCTGCCTTTTTTCCCATTATTTCTTTATTTCTACTCCTGAACAATGTAATATTAGTGTAGACATTTTAAAGTGTATATTTTTTTATTTTCATTTCTTTTTTTCTTTTTTCAATATATTAGAAAATTTTTTAATATTAAATATTGTTGTAGAAAAAAAAAATTATATTTTAATTTAATACAAAAAAATAATTTAATTTACTTAAAAAATAATTATAAAAATATTTGTGTAAAGTGTAAATTATGGGTTTTACGTTCACTGCGAAAAATTACGGTGGTAATGTTGGTTTACATGCCACTGTTTTAAAATTAACATTAAAATTAAAAAAAAATAAATAAAATTATATTTTATGTGTATTCCGTTCTGCTTTCTTTACTTTCAAATTTTGTTATATTTTAAACTAGTATTTCTTTGTATATTGTAATGTTAAATCTCATATATATATAGGTGTATAATAGTATATATTTCATATATAAAAATTTTTATCTGAAATTGTAATCAAAAATATTTTCACTACATTAAAAATTGTGTATAATTTTATTTCATTTCATTCTCGTAAAATTTTTTTTTAATAAAATATTTTAGAATTTTTTAAATTATTAATTTGTAAAATTTTCACTTGAAAAATATTCCAAAAAAAAAAAACGTAAAATCTTTTCTTTTCACTTTTCTATTATTACCATTTGGCAGAAAAAAAAAATAAAAAAAAAAAATATCCTTTTCTTTTTCTAAATTTTTTTTTTCACAAAAAATATACTGCAAAAAAACTTTTTTCTTATCTTTTCGATTCCTTCAGATTCGATATCCTAACCAGCTACTACTGAAAAATCTCTAAAAGATGAAATCTTTTACCCCATACAACTTATACAAAGAATGTTATAACAAGAAAAATAGCAAAGAACAAAACAAAAAAGATTTTTATTATACACAGGAAAAACAACAATTTTGTAACAATAACAACAATAACAGCAACAGAGAATATAAAATCTCAAATATTTTTTTTTAAGGATTTTTTAAGTATCAGTTTTTATATAAAAACGATGCTGTGCTGTTATACATATAATAGTTATACATGTTTGCATACAATGTAAATATATAAAATGAATGTTCTATATTATAAGGGAAATTCTCTCTTCTCTGATTAATACTCTTTTTTCCATATTTCTCTTGGTTTGTAGAGCAAATACAAAATTATATTTTGATTCTCGTTTTTCCATTTGATTTCCAAAATTGCATTTTGCATTATTATTTTTTTTTTTGTTATATTATTGGAAGGATATTAAGGAATTATGATAGAGAAATTTAAGCAAAAATTTTTATATAAGGGAAATTTTTACAAATTATAACATACATCTAATAATATAAAAGGATATATAATATATCCTTTGCTCACAATATTTTGTGAGTAAAATTTTATTATAAAATATGTTTGAATTGTGCGTAGTACGAGTATAATTTTTGTGTAAATGTGGGATTTTTAGTTTTTTTCATTTTTAAAATAAAATTTTACTATTTTGTTTTGGGACTTTTTTTTTTCTTTATTTAATATAAAAGTTGTCTATAAAAGGTTTTTATTATAAATATTGTAATTTTTATAAGAAATTGAGAGATGAGCAGAAAACAAAGCAAAAGGATACTATATAATTGAGATTTGATTGTTAAATTAAAAGAAAAGTATTAAATTGGATTTTATATTGGTATATGGGCACGGGATATCACCAACATATACAATATTATATAGGGAATCTCTGTAGGGAATATTTTTCTACTATATGATTTAGTAACATAAAAATTTCAGACATTTTAATTGTAAAATCGTATATATGAATTTAAAAGAAGAATGCAATGTTTATGCATGACTTATAATAGAATGCATACACAATTATCAGTTATACGGCATTCAC
Source organism: Condylostylus longicornis (assembly GCF_029603195.1). NCBI lineage: Eukaryota > Metazoa > Arthropoda > Insecta > Diptera > Dolichopodidae > Condylostylus > Condylostylus longicornis. Next base: position 13,612,329 of record NW_026577982.1, read on the forward strand.
TTATTGAGCCTATTGTATAAGAATAATTATTGTAAAATGACTTGGCTATTCTTTTATGTCTTCGTTAGAATCGGACCAGATCAAGAAATAAGAAGGAAATATTAATAACTATAATTTATCTAAAATTTAATAACAAGACGTTTATAAGGTCTATTGTGTACTTAATTGGCAGACACATGTATATATACATGTATATAGGAACACATCTAATAAAACAAAATTATGAAAATTCAACTAAATTTCTTGGATAAACAATTGCATATTTTATGCATTATTTTTCATAATATTCAACAAAAACGAGAAAAAAAGTAGAGTTGACCTTGTCAACTCTGTGATACCCGTACGAATTTGTTATCCTATGTGCGAATAACTAATGTGCCATAACTAACTATGGGGCGGACTATGACTTTAAGTTGCCGTATTACCATATTAATTTATGCAAAATTTCAGTATAGTATTTTTCAAAATACTATGTGCGCCAAACTACTATTGAAGTTGTACAACATCTACCAGAAGGAGCCAAGAAATTTCACCGACTTTTATCAAACACATTGGCCCTACTAATATACTCGCTTGTGTGAACTTCACACCATAGCTTTTGTAGTTTCTAAAATATAGCCAAATAACTCTTGAAGTTGTATGGCAGGTACCAGAAGCAGCCAAGAAATTTCAACGACTTTTATTAGACACATTGGCCCTACTAATATATTCGTTTGTGTGAAATTTCAATACCATAACTTTTATAGTTTCTGAGATATAGCCAAATAAATTTTGAAGTTGTATGGCAGCTACCCGAACCGGTACCCCAATCACGTCCAATTTAAATAGGGTTCTGGCACTTACTACAATAAATCATTTGTGAAAATTTGGTGAACTTAGCTCAACTAGTTTTTGAGTTATCGTTCGGACGGACGGACGGACGGACAGACAAAGCTAAATCAACTCAGAATTTGACGCTGATCAAAAACATACACTCGAGTCTATATCTAACACCGTTATTTCTTAGCGTTACAAACCGTAAGGCAAAATTAGTATACCCTTCGAACATACGTTCGTACGGGTATAAAGAACTGTTAAATTGACAATATAAAAAATCTTAAATGTAATTCGCTATATTCAAACATAATCAAACATTAATTCTTATAAAATATTTGAACAACTGCCTGTGTTTATACTTTAATTTTCGATAAGAAAATTTCCCCCTAAAGATGCATTTTGTACAATGCTGTATAATTGCAACAAAGGAAAGGAAATTTTGTATTTCTTTATTAAGAAATTTTTATTAACATTTTCACCCTAAAAGAATTTTTGTTTTTTTTTTGTTATACATAGAATTTCTTAAATGCAATATAAAAGAATTTTTTTTTTTTTTTTTTGTAAATAAAATTGAGGGTTACTTTTTAAAGGTCAATAAAATTAACAAAATAATATTTAGAAATTTTTATATTCATATATAAAATATACAATCAATATAACACATATAATATTTATGTACGAAAATTGTATGTGCTGAGTGTTAGAGTACATGGGGTTGCAATTGCACTTTCTTAACAATAGAAAACCAAATCTTATTTAAAAATCTACAATAATCCTGTCAGTACACAAAATAAAATTTACTTATACCCTTAGAACACAAAAACAACATAAACTCTGAAAATGATAACACGTGCTTTATTCTGACTTTATTGATAATAAAATATAAAATTCTTATATGAATATTATGTGAAAAATATTTACCCTATGGGTATTTGCAAATAATTTCGTACCTTCATATCCTTATTATATTATTATTTTGCAATATGAGGGTGGATTATATTAATAGGGTGATGATGAATATTTATTTTAAATTGAGATAAAATATATATAAGAAAATTTTTTGCCAATACTTATATATATCAGCTGATAAGAATAAATAAAATAATTTAATGGTGTCTCAAGAAGAATAAATTTCACAGATTCTTGAAAGAAAAACTAAATAATTAGTGATCAAGTAATCAAGATTTAAATTCTGTAGCGTTTCGAATAATTAATCAATGAATTGGTTTTATACTGCCCAAAAATTCCTCAATTATCTATTGTACACAATATACATAGTCAATATATTTTAGTTGATTTCTATGTATAATTTTACGTTTAAATATGAAATTTTTCAAAAATATCCTAACAGATGAATTATTTTAAAATATTTATGATCACATATAGTATACGAATTCCCTAATCCTTTTCTGTACTACATTTTTTGTATAATATTCTATTATACATTAATTTAATTTTTTAATTTTAAGATTGAAAATAATTACAAGATAATTGTGAATATCTGCAAAAAATTTCCATTATCACTGTGAATTTTCGCAAAAAATTTCCACTATAATTGTGAGTTAATAAAATATAAAATTTAACCACGATTTTCCACGAAATCTAAATTTTCTTTTCACCTCAGGTTAGAAATATCTATTATACGAACCCATTGCAAATCTATAAAACTAAAATTGAAATACAACTTTCTCTTTGTTTATTAATATAACAATAATGCTGTCAATTTTGGCACAATATCCTTAAAAACTGTTCCTTTTCTACTCACCACACTAAATGCACATGAGAGGAATTAATGTAGTTTGAAATTCATTTGTAGTACTACAAACGCTACCAGCTACAGAGGTGGGAAATTAATAAAAATGGTAGAAATCTTTGCAGATTTTGCAGATTTTTTTTTCTGTAAAATATTATTTTTCTGTTTTTTGCAGATTTTATTATTGCAATTTTCTTTACTTTGTTTTAATGAAAAATTCTATTATTCTTCCATACTTATATTAAAATTGTATTGGTATTAGTGAATAAAATTTTGTATTGAGTTTTTGTTAATTACTGAACATAAGGATTATCGAAATTTGCTGAAAAATAAAAAAAAGAGAGAGAGAGAAACATTCAAGAAAAAAAGGCTGAAAAACGAAAGTATAAAATGGAATGTCCTAGTTTGGTTGGTGTTTGTTTTTTTTATTGTTGGGGTAATGGTTGTGTACAGTTGTTGCAGACAACACAAAAAGGATACTTGCTGTTACAGAATATGAAATTTTTAAGAGCAGATTTTAATAAAAATACGTAAGATTTCTTGAATAAAAAATATTTCTATAAGATTTTTGAAGACTAAGAAGTGAGATTACTATAAAAGTAATAAGGAATCATGTAGAATTTTCTATTTGTTTAAAATTACGTGCAGCAACAGTGAGTGTTACGCGTTGTCTTACTATAATTTTATTGGGACCATTATAGGGTTGGGTATTGGTTAAAAAAAAATTTCCAGTCGTATTTTATTTTATGTTGGGGTTGATGGTGGTTAATTTATCTTTTTTCTTTTATGTTTTTCTTCTTCTCTTCTTTCACTTCATATCCTTTTTTGTTTATGTCTGATATCAGTTATGCGCATTTCATTTGTTTTGATGTTTGAATGTTGCATAATTTTTGTTTGTTTTCTCTGTTTTTCGTTCTTTTTTTTTTTTTTTCTTATGTACTGCGATTCTCTGTTTGGGTTTTCGTTTTTTTTTTTTTTATTCCTTTTTTACGTATTTAATAAAATTTGTACTTTTTATTTTACCCCAAAAAAATGGTTTGAAAAGTGTATTGACTTTTTTGTTTTGATTGCTTTGTGTTCTTTTTTTTTTGTTGTTTGTTTTCTTTTTTTTTGAAAATGTATTGAATTAGTGAAGCAAGGATATTCTTTGTTATGGTTTATTTTTCAGGGGTTTTAGTAAAAAAAAAATATTATTTTTTGTTTTGTTCCGTTTTGGATGTTTTTGCAAGGACCTAATATAATATTCAAAATATCTAAAATTTCATCCATCGTAAAGGGAATGCAGATTTTTCGCTTTTTTTTTGAAAGTATATAAAAGTTATTTGTTAAAAAGTATTGAGTATAATTTGAAATTTAAAACAGATATGATTTTGTTTGTTGTTCTGTACATAGGTACAACATATAAGACAATTTTGAGGATTTTGTTTATGAAATTCAAAAAGGGATTCCATGCACTATAAGTATATATTCAGTTGAAATTTCGTCCTTTTTATTTGGAATATTTTCAGTGGTGTACAGTTATATGTATGTAATATTGCATACTTATGTGTTCAAGAATCAAAGAATAACTCATTCCATTCAAAAATTCGTTAACATAATTTGTGACTAGAAATTGATTTAAGAGATTTGTTTTCTTCCCTAGAAAACCATTATTGACTAAACAATTTTGGTATAGTTGAAACGATCGATAATAAATAGTATGATAGTCTATACATGGCAAGGATATTTGCCTGATTATATTTCAAATAATGTTCTAATATAACAATAGTCAGTCTAGCAAAATTTTTAAAATTTTAATTACCAAATTTTGTTCTTCTATAGTTTTTACAACAGGGCAATATTTATGAAACACACACACAAAGCGTTTTATAATGCAACTATATTCAAGATCAAACAAATAAAAAAAAATTCACCATTTTAATATTTTATTAACAAATTCTTTTTTTTTTGAAAATCGAAAGTGATTGGGATTGAGATCACATACTCGTATTATTGATTTGAGCTTAAAATAAAATTGAAAAAAAATTCAATATACAAACAAATATGAGAATAGGGGCAAAAACTCTAAAATGAGAACATAAAAATTCATATTGTTTTTTTAATCTGCTAAACCAAACGTTTATGAATCGAAAAATTGAGGGCAAAGAATTTTTAATCCTCTCATTATGGTAGATATTCAAAATATTATGAATACTAGTAGTTGATTATTAATTTTGAAAGTTTTAATGTCACAGATGCTGTAGTATGTACAAAATGTGTGTAAGTGCTTTCATTGAGTCTTTATGTTTAATAATAAATCAAAAATTTATGCATTATTTGAAAATATTTTAAGAGAAATAGGTTAAGATTGGAATTTAATAATGTATACCATATGCTTATTATTGATATAGTGCCTAAATAATTTGAAATTGTGGAATATTTAATGAAAAATTTAAACGACATTACAAAATTTTTCACTAATTACAACATGTTTCGGGTGAGGGGGGGGGGGGGGGGGGGGGGTATTGGCATTAAATTACACTCTAATTAACTAGAGAATTTCCGATTGCATTCCATGTAAATTTTTCTACACAACACCTTTGTTTGTTTCTACAATTAGTTTGTCTGCTTTGTTAAAATGTAGCTTAATTAATAAGAAATTTCAAATGCAAATCAGATGGAATTTTCAAAGCTAGGTGATCGAACATTGTTCAAATTCAAATTAAATAAATCGAATTCTTTAAGGTATTTAAGAGAACTCAATCTACAATATATAAAGTCTTATAATTTTTATTGATCAAGAGGATAACATGCATATTTAAAATCATTATACCCTTGATATTTCATATTTATATTACATACACACATACACCCGGAATAATATTATATTATACACTAATATCATATTAGTGCTGTTACGCGTAAATTCCAATATTTTTTTTTTTTGTGAATTTCAATTATTTAAATGGAATCAATTTACTTTTTCATAAATATTTAATCTTTTAAGATCTTTATAATAATGGGAGTATATAAGAGAAGAATGTTTTCAATGGATATATTATTTTCAATTTAATAAATATTTATATCGTAATGTGGATATTAAAAATATGGGATATTGTATATAAAATGTAGAATGGAAACAGGTTGTTTTGGAAAATTTTTAAATTAAACCAGTAAAATTAAAGTTAGGACTGTTGCTTTTTCCAATAGAGATCCTCGCTGGCCTAATTATATTTTTGTTGATAGCAAATTTACGTATAACTGTTACAGGGGTGAATAAGGAGTCTGCATAAAATTGGCATTATATATTGGAAATATTTACTGTAGTTCTCTTTTTTCAATAGAATCATGGTGTAAGCAGTAAATCTCACTATTAAAAATAACAAAATTTTTAACTCTTGATAAGTTTCGTAATTCTTTAATTTCACAAAATTTGGATAGAAGATAATCTAAACTTCTTAAAAAACGTATGTAGTTTGAAAGCAATTTTTAAAACTTTATTCTTAATGGTCTTAAAATTTGTTCCATCATGAAATTTATCTTCACAGGAATGACCAGGAAAAAGGTAATGGTTGGTTGGAAAATCTTTCGCGAATCGTTTCGAAAATCGACCTTATAACATAAGCGCCAATTTGGAGTGATAGTTCCCTTCGAATTCGAGTGTTGTTGTTTAAGTAAGAACTGAGATATTTTTAAAATTAATTGCTGTGGCTGAAATACTTTTAAATATACAATATTGTTATACCTCATATTATCTGTATAATGGATTATAATAACAGTATTTATATAATTTAAAAATAAATGAACATAATATTATGTACATATATGTTAACAAAAAATATACATTTAGCGTATTGTTATACAGTAATATTAAAATAAGAAGCAAAAATTAAAAAAAAAATAAAGTCAAAAAATTATAAAAAATAATTAATTAATAAAAATAAGAAAATATTTTTCTTATATCACAAATTAAGGACATATATTTGATCCTTTTATTATAAATTAAAAAATATAAAAATATTAAAAATTGTATAACACTTATACATATATAAATAAATAACAGTAAACATTTATTTTTTTATATATATGTAAAATTAAATATTATTTAAGATAAAAGAAACTAACCTGAATTCAGGACCGAAGACTTTTCTATCTATATATATAACTCGTCTATTATTTGTAATTAATTTTGTTTTGTTTTTTTATTATTTTTTTCGATTTGCACATATTTGATATCATTATTATATAATTTGTGTGCGTATATATAAAGATGTGTTAGTAAAACATTTTTTTAATAAATTTTCATGTTGTTTTTTTTTTTTTTGCATAATAATAAAGAAGGACAAAGAATAAATTTTTTTAATTATATTATTATAAAATTTTATTATAAATAATTATACTTGTATAAAATTAAATTATATAATATAACACTTATATATATATGTATATATATATATATACATATATAAAAATATATATAATTTATTTAAAATAGCTTTTTGTCTTATTATTTTGAAGCAAAATACCAATGTATATATTATGTATATTAAATTAAAATAAATAATTTATTTCCTTAAAATTATAATATACAAGTAATATAGAAGAGGTTATAGCAGATATTATACATTATAATATAATAGGAGTAGCACAACAGAATATATATAACTTTTATAACAGTATAATATAATATGAAACATATTGTAGAAGTAAATGAAAAAGTAATCATACATGGGAATTGAAAATAATATATATACATACAAAATATTTATATATATATATATATATATATTAAGTTTATATATAGCCACAAGCCAGCATGGATAGTAGAATATAATCATTGTATATATTATATGTGAGTATGTGGTATGTAAATTTTGTACAATATTTTACACATTTAAATTTTCATATAAATCTGATAGTATACATATAAATGTATTTAGGAAATATATACATATATGTATAAGTAATGTATATATAGCATATTTTAAGAATGGGGATTTTGAGGATAAGCAGAATATATATAATATGTAGGTAGTATATGTATATATAGGTAGGTATATAAATTAAACAAAAGTATTAGAATATAGGGAACAATAATATATGAGATATACTTAAGGTAAGCAGAGCACCTTATGATTTGTATATCTGCTGAACACCTATAATATGTATATAATATGGAAGCAATAAACGATATATAATTATATTATGTGTAACATTTTACAGGGTGATTTAAAAATATTATGTATTCTATTGAAATGCCATAAATTTTGAAAATAAAGTTTTATATATATAGATATCTCTGAATCTAATATTGAATCTAATAATGAGTCTAATAATGAGTCTAATAAATCAAAACCAATAGCATTATTTTAATACAAATGAGATAGTTATATGCTTACAGGGTAGATTGTATACAATATTAGTCTTATTTTTAAGAAGAGTTAGATGGGATTCGATTTTTTCTTATCGAATTTTAAAATATTGTAGTTTTGTAACTCAATATGCTTATAGTTGAATGCCTATATAGCCTTTCTGTTCAAATTCCACAAAAAATTTATTTAACAAAATTTAAATTATTAAAATGCCAGAATTTATTACACACTATTTGCTATCTTTATTTTAAATAGAATAATTAAAATTTTGATCCTTTATTAAAATCTTAATTACTTATAAAAATCATTTTATCCTTACAACATTAATTTCTATAATTTTATAATTAAATCACCCTGTATTATGATTAAATACATTATTATTTTTTATATAGCATAAACTTTTTATAATGATTATAATGTCAAATAATAATATATACACGTATAGTACGTACGTACATATATATAATATTTGTACAGTAAAAAAAAGGATATCCGCAATATAACTGGTTTTTATGATTATAATATAATAATAATAGCATAAATATTCCATGAATTGTACACCTTAACAAATAATATAAAAGTATACAGTTTTAACATGGTATGTATACAAAAAAAAAAATGCCATAAAAACAAACACACACGTACACACAAACAATTATATAGAATAAGGAGGAAAAAAAAATAAATTAAAAGCACAAACAGAAAAATTTTCAACTCTTTTTTTTATTTTCCGTAATTTCTGTTTTTACTTTTTAAATATCACCTAGAATATTTCGGAGTAAAAGGATAATTTTATTTTTTTTTCCTTCATTTAATTTTTGTTTTTTTTTTTGACCTATTTTTTTTATACTTGGTAATCATTTTCTACAATCATTTTCCTTCTGCTAAGAATTTTAAATTTCTTAACAAAAACGAATGGTAGGAACCTGCACATACAAAAAAAAATTTTTAAATTGATGAAAGTCAAAAAATTTGGCAGGTGTTAAAATAAGACAAAAAAATTAAAGAAAGATCAAAAATAAAACCATAAGAAAATTTTGAAAGGATTCAAATGTATAACAGTTTTATATTTAAAGTTTATAATTTTGTATATCAAGTATGAAAAGAAGAGAACTCCCTCGTTTATCCAACAATTATATCTAAACTTTCATATAGACACACGTACATGTGCTCATATAGAACACATGAACTAACAAAGATATATATATATATATATATATATATAAAAAATGGAGCACATCATTATTATTTTAATGTAGGTAACATAAAGATGAGAAGAACGACAAAAAAAAAAACAATAACGAAGGACTTATTTGAGATAGAAGATGTGAGAGGATATTCAATGTGAATTAAATTAAAAGGATCCCCCAACAAAAGAAGAAAAAACAAAAAAAGCATGAAATATAATTTTAAATTATTAAAGAGAGACTTTTTTTTTTAAATATTGAAATTTTGAATACAGCGCGGGTGTTCTGAATGAGGGGGATTGCATTAATTTTTAATAAATAGAAGTTTTCTTTGTACAAGGATATTTACATCCTGCAAATATCTAAACAAAGAAAAAAATATTAAATATTTATAAATATTATATTGAAAATATTTTATTTAATCAAAGAATGACTTTGATATTTTAAGTTGCCTATATCGGAAGGAGATATTTTTAAGAAAATTTTTCGGATAAGGATTTATGAAAAATTTTCCAAGTAAATTATCCTCTTACAGCATTTTTTTCTTTTCTATTATTTCTTAAATAAATATTTTTAAAGCCTATAATATTTTTTTTTTAAATGGAAAATTTAAAAGATTATGACTGTAAAATTTATATTTTGAATAACATTTTCGATTTTTAAGAAAGAGAAAAATTAAAGAATTTTCTGATTACCATCGAGAATTTGAATTTTTAATTTCAAAACTTACCTCAATGGGATATTGTTATATTTTCTTTAGAAATTAATTGTTAAGAAATTTTATTTAAAAGCAATCTTATGCGTATTTAGGCATGTGATATGTATAGACTCTATATATAGTGATTATACGAATTCCACTAATTTATAAAGAAGATAAGAGCTTGTTAAGTTACGTATGCATGTGTAAGGTCAATAGGTTATGGATTACGGAATATGTTTAACTTATTGTAATGCATTTACTTGTTGAGCGATCGTGTCGAATCCTTCACATATTAAGGAATTTAATGAATTCGTTAAAAATTTTTACAGTTTTCCATTTAACCTAAAGGTTTAATTGTGCTTGAAAATTTTAATGATTTAAGATATGCTCATAAGGAGGATTTAATGGTTTGGTCATTATCAACAGTGCTAAACAAGAGTCAATAGAAAGACATTTACTGATGTCCTTAATAAAAATTAAATATATTAAAACTGTTATACTAATTTATTCCTATTTTTTAAATTTTTATTTAAAAATATTTTTTTTCTTTAAATTATTTTAAATGTGTGAAAAAAGCAATATAATTATGGTTCGTTTTTTTTTTTAAATTAAAGAATCTATTTAGTTGTATTTTTAATGGGGTATAAAAATTTTACATTATTTATATTGCTGAGTAATTGTCCTATATATGTACATACTATGCATATATGCTAAAAAATATAGATTTGTTGTTATACGAGTATGCAAAGGTTCATAATAATTTAATGACACACATTTTATGTCTCCTATGTACATAAATATTTTTTACTAAATATAGAATTTTATATTTGTATATCTGTATGTATATATGTATGTACGATGTGTAAATAAATGAACATATTGTTATTTCTATTGTTAAATTTAATTATATTATTGCGGTAAAATATAGATAAATAATACTTGTTATAACAATATTTACATAAACACATATACGTACATGTTTGTGATATAGATTTTATATGATAACCATAACCATTAAAAAAAATCTATACGTTTATACGCAGAATAATGGTATTCTTCGGAAGGCAATATCAATAGTCATCCTGTCTATACTAAATATATGTATAGGTAGGTACTCTATCATAATGGAAAGGTCGATACTCAAATATATTATAACATTATATAGAGTACTGTTTTATAAGGGTCTTTATGTTATACATTTGTATAATAATTTAGGTAATAGAAATAATCTAGGGAAAATATTTACAAAATAATAATTGATATTTTGTCATAAATTCATAAATATTATGTTTTGTTTTTGATATTGCGTTTTTGCAATTAAATATTTTTATTATACATAATTTATAACAGAATATTTTTAAATAATATCAATTTGTTATATGAATGAATTTGAATGGGTTTTTATAGCCTATGTGTTCATAATTACCCAAAATTAGATTTAAGTATTAATAAAAATGTGATATTAGGCGTATAACAGTTAAAATTTAATTGATACATCTTTTGATCTCTTACCCAAAAAAGAAATACCCTCAATTTTATTACATAAAATTGAAATAACTAAATTTATTTCACATAATTTTTAATTAATTGCAAATTGATATGGCGTGTATTAAAAGTTTTCACCGCCTCCCAATTAATTTGATTGCATTATATGGCAAATATTTGAAAAATATTCAAAGGAATTCTTGCAGTCCGCCAAAATAAATCTAATTTTAGATCTAATATCATGGTTAAATAAACTTTTATAATTTGGGTCAAAAATCTACGAATATTTGAATAATGAACTCGAACAGAAAATTTTAATTAAAGAAAAGCCAGGAATTGTTTTTCATTCAATTTATGTAGATTTTTTTTTCGCTAAATGCAAATTTTATTCGAAATGTATAGGAAAAAATCATTTTAGTTACGATTTGAAAATTTTCTATTCAAAAAATTAAATAAATTATAATAGAAAAAAAAATTTTTTTCTTTGTTGGCACTGATCCCAAAATGATAGAAAAGTTTTCTATTGTTTTGTTTTATTCGTTTTTTTTTCGAATAAGATTGTTTTCTTAAAATTTTTTAGGTCATTAAACTGATTGTTTATATTTATAATAACGTATAAGAGTATAAAGAAATCTTGTATACTATAATAAACATGAATATGAACAATATTCATCATTAAAATCAATTCTGAAAAGGATGATTTCGAGTATGTATAAGAGTATAAATTTTAATGGTAATTTTAATAATAATCATCTTAAGTACGTATACATTTTATGTATATATAAGTTAAATTACATAGATTTTGTGAGGTACCTGTGCTGTAGCTCTCTTAGGGATCCAATTTATTTATAACATAAGAAATAATTTTGCTCCAATAATAATTTTCAAATTTGCCATGAACAATAATAGTTGTTTTTTTTTATTAAAATGCACATTCCGTTAAAACATTGTCATAATTATAGAACTGTAAGCTTTATTGCATATAGAATTTGTAATCTAAAAAATGTTAAAAATAAATAAGAGAAATTTTTTCTGCTTAATATGACTGTATAGTTGAGTATGGTATGAGAATTAAGTTTTAGCAGTATGAGAATTAATTGAAATCCAGTATGTAGGAGTTAATTGAACAGAGCGACAACTACTCTGTATTAAAATTCACTGATATTATTCTCGTAATTAACAGAAATAGTTGAAGACATTTTAAATTCTTTATTATTCAATAATAAATAATTTAAAATTTTTATATTATTTTCCAATTTTGTGCAGTTGCTCATAATTATATTTTCGGAGAAAGAGAATTTTATATTTTAAGAGACAACTACTTTAATTTATTATTAGAAACACTAAATCTTCCTTGTGGTATATTTTAAAACTATGCGAAATTGCGAATAAATGCGTTTCTCTTGTAATTCGGTCATTAATCGAAAATTGAATTTTATCGATTTTCAAATTCTTAAAACGTGAAAGAAAATTAATAATAAATTATCGTCTTAAAATTTATTTTATTCAAATATTTTATTGTATATCCTGTATAAAATGAGTTCTTCCGGTTTCTTTTTGAAAATTTACGATTTGATAGTACATTTTCCAATTACATACATAAGCCAGTTAAATATAATAGTATAATTTATTTTCCCAAAAAAAGGTTCACCAAATTGCAGTTTGCATATTCATACATTCATATATATACATACACCTTCTATTATGCTCACATTGTGTGCTAATCTAATTTTCTACATATTATGATTCATTTCGATTATTGTAATGAATATAAAATAGGGACAATAATTTCACGAAATGCACGTTCCGCTAATGTTTACATCAAGAATTACCCTAAATAGTATAATATGAAATACTAAAATTCGGTCATTCACTTTTAGAAGTTTCCGACTTTTTTTTTCTCTCTACTTTTTTTTTTTTAAATTTCTCCAGCAATTGTTGTGCTTTAAAATTCTGTGTATAAGCTATGCTCACTTTTGTACATTATCATGTATGTACACAAAAGTATGCGGCTTGGCAGCGAAAATGTAAAACTTTTTCATGCTTTCTTTCACATACATACCTACATTTATTTTGCTATAAAGGAAAAAGTATTTTGTAGGTATAAAAAAAAAACGTACACTAAAGTGGCTAAATTTATTTTTTTTTTTAAATATAATTTTCATTTATATTATATGCAATGGCATACATAAATACAATTTGTATATGAAATGCACGAGTAAGTATATATGTGGTATGTACAAATGAATTCACGTACATAATGTACAATTGTAAAGAGAAGCACGCGATAAGAATAAAAATGATTATTATCCTGTCAGTTGCAGTAAACTTTTTTTTTATACTTATTTCTTTGCTATTATTCCAAAGACCTACATACACAAAGGCATATATTTTTATATTAATATGGGAAATATTGTGTATGTACACATAGTATTTTTATTATATTTGCCTCAACACTTATTGTGAATAAAAAAAAATTTTTAATACACACATACTTGTAGTATATATATCAACGTTGAATTAAATAAATGTACATTTACTGTTAAATGTAAAAAGGAAATACTAGTATAGTGCAACGTTATCAAATTGCTGCTGGATTCTAATTGAAGGAATGCCTCATATCGTTATCGTATGTACATATATAACATTATTTAGGTACGTAAATGGAAAAAAAAACTGAAGTTTCTCTTCCCTATATAAGAAAAATATTTTTCTATGCCAACTATATTATATATGTAGAGATTGTAGATATGAATACAGATTATGTCTTACAAGTTTTTTGGTGTACTACTGCGCGTTAGCGTTATACCCATGAGTGATTCTGCAAAAGAGGAAAATTTTCATTCTGTTTATGAAAGAAAGTTTTTGTTGCCAGGAAAATTTACAAGGTAAATTTTGTAATGGAAATTTAAGACGAATGAATATTGCGAATGAGAAAATCATCATTTAAAAATTTCCCGACATTCTTTTCATATATATACAGTGCAATATAATGAACTCATCGCTCTTTGATCGCAATGCCTAATTAAGTCAAATTAATAATCAAGTAATTGTCATTCAATCATACTTAATTTCTCATCTCCTTCAATTACTGATTTCGAATTATAATCTACTTAACCTCAAAATAAAAATTTTAATTCGACTATTGGAGAATAACCCATATACATATATATTTTAATGATATTATGTAATAATTGAATTGCTCTAAATTTTAATAAATTTCTCTAAGGATATTGCAGCCTAATTTCCTACGATGTAGATATTTCTTTTATGCAATTATATATATATATATATATATCTATTATGTAATTTAGTTTATTCACATTTGAAAAACAACAGGAATTTTAAAATTTACTTGTATATACAAACATCTTATATACTTCGATGAATATTTTGTAAAAGTTGTTTCAGTAGTTTTAAAAAAGTAAAAAAAAAAATTTTCTTTTTAATTTTCCTTTTGTATATAATGTACGCGGGGACTTAAGTATATGGAAACTTAAGATTCTTGTTTTAAATAGATATGGGAATGTTAAAAACTTTCTTTGAAATTCAACGAGAATTTCATAAAATTTCAAATAATTTGTCCTCAATTCGTAAAATAAAAGTTAAGACTTAAGCTTATTAATGGATAAAATTTATAAGAAAAATTTATTCTCGCAGATACAAGGTGAATTCTCAGAATTTTAAAATACTTTTTAAATTAAAAAAGTTTAGTTTTTGCGTTTTTCAGTTTTAAAGGTGATAAGAATAATCGGATTAAGTTTGATAACATTCTCCAAATTGGTCAGTTAGTTTTTATATATAGATAACCATTTGGAAAAATACTATGAGACTGTTCCTTATATTCCTAATTTGAGAATAAATAAATTAAAAGTGGTAATATTTTACTTAAACCATAGCACAATTAGCTCTAAAATTTAATTTAAAATTTAATTTTAATTGGAAACATAAAAGGGATGTCACGCATCGGAACCATTATAAATTTTTAAAATAAAATTATTTCCATTATAACTGTAAATAATAAGTACCTATATATTATAATAGCGTTACTCTAACGTGAATAGATGTATTTTAATAAAACTATGAAAGGTTAAAAGGATAAAATATTCATTGAAAAAATTCATGTTTAGAGATTTTCAATTTATCAAAGAAATATTTACAAGAAAAAGAAAAATATGAAATACAATAATGATTTGGAAAATAATTTTACAAGGACATCAATTATTTACATATAATTTCATTTGCGAAAAAGGAAATTTTATAAATATTCCTGAGTTCTCATTAAAAAATATTTTCCATATAAGATGTAGGGCATTTGCGCTTTACACACAATATTTTAATGATTTAAAAATAATAAGGCCAACAAGGAAAGATAAATGAAAAGAAAAAATTTCAATAGGATTTATAAGGATAATGAATTTTCTAAAATTTATAATATATAAGGTGTGCCGTTTGATTATTAATCGGAAATTTAAATTTAAAGAAGTAGAGAAGTGGTTGCTATTGCTATGAAAATAATGTTCATGTGATTTTGAAGCTACAAAAAATTTTAGTTTTTATAGTCCTTAAAGTGTGATCTTTGATTGATGAAGACTACAATCTCTTTATGTTTTATAGTAGCAGTTCATGTACGCGACTTATTTCAAAAAAATGTTATAAAATAATAAGGTACTGTTGAAATTCTGAACGATAAATAAAGTCAGAAAAATGGGCAACTACCTTGTAAACCCCATTTTCGTCTTATTCTCACTAATCTGTTATAAAAACAGTTTTATAACTTGCCATGTAATTGAATTTTTTTGCATCTTAAGAACAATTATCACATGAACTTAGTCAAAATACTCAATTCGAATCACTTGAAAATCCCTGGTATTTTATTCAGAAATTACTTGAATTTTTCAATTCTGTAAGATTGTATGTACACATTTAATTGAATTTAGAACAGATTTAATTAAGCAGCTTTAAGTTTTTCTTTAAATATATTAAAGAATTCTCTCTTTTGTGTTAAAAAACCAATAATATTATATAGTTGAACATTATATTGGGTATTAAAAACTATTTTAACCTAATTTTTAATTTATTTCATACTGAACTCTAAGCATATCATTATTTCAGCACAAGAAACCTGTTATACACATTTATGTATATAAGAAATAATTTCATTCGCCTCCCCATTTAGTTTGTTTTTTTCATTAAAATAGGGAAGCGACCCAGATATTTATACGCTCGTATTAAAGAGGAAAAAAAAAAAGAAAAACAAGAAGAAATAAAACTAATTTTCTTCCTTTTTCTTAGCGCACTTTTAAAGTTTCAATAACACAAAATAGTGTGTACTAAATAAATAAAATTTAACGGAAACAGAAGCTATGTCGCGACTAAAGGTTCTTCAATAACCGCAAATTATTTCTACCTTTTTGCTCTTCCTTCCAAGTCACTTATAGAAAATCTATTTCTCTTTCTAAACTTTTAATGGCACCTAAGTCACATAGCATAATAGTAACCAACACACACACAATTATTTTTTTGCGTTTTCATTATTTTTTCATCATCAACCTTTTTTCACCTCAGATATTATTTTTTATAGATTTTTTATTATGCAATAAATTTAAAACATTACATTAAATCAAGAAATCCTTGTTCTTTCCTTTACTTTTTGTAAAATTATTAAAAGAAGAAGAAAAAAAGGAAGAAGAAAATATTTTACAAATTTCTCATTTTCTTTAACATTAACTGTGGTATTTAGATTTAAAATGTAGTTACAATTGATTATAAAAGAATAAAATAAGTGGAATTTAAGGATTTAGGATTTAGGTCAGAAAAAGAATAAGAAAACCACAAAACAAAAACCCCATAATGAAATTTCTCATTCAGAAAAACAAAAAAATGATTTGAAAACTTTTTCTTTTCAAAAACAAAAAAAAAACAAACTTTTCCAACACAATGCGTATTGCCTAAGGATATGCAAAAGTAATAAAAATTTAATTGAAAAATATTTGAGGAGGAAAATAATTTTATATACGTCAGACTTATGTTGTTATTTATTGGGATAGTTGAGAAGTTGAATTCCTATTTCAGTTGATCTGCATTTGACTCTTTAAGATTCAAATAAAATCCTTTAAATTTCATTCTTATTCCTTTTCTAATTCAAAGTCAAACAAGAATTTATTCCTTGACATTTAAAAAATAAATAAAATTTTTAAAGAAATTATAAAATAATTTGCACCATTTTTTAAATAATTCGAGGCGAAATCCTTAAATAATAATTTATTCTTTTCGATACTTTCATGCAACTAAAAAGGACAATGTAAAATTAAAACTGAGTCAAAGAAACGAACCAAAAACCATAAAATTCTCATCCATCACACAACAAACAATTAACAAGCTATCAAAAAGTAAATCACACAAAAAAAAAGTTTGTAATGTTCAACAGGTGTTAAAATTACACAAAAAATTTACAACCAAACAAAAAAGGAAGAAAAGAAAAATTAAAAATAAGCGGCGTGAAAAATAAAAGAACCAAAGTGAAAAATTTAAAATAAAAAAAAATCAAAGGATTTTTTTTTCCTTTCACTTAAAAGGACTTTGAATGGTGTTTAATTAAAAAAATTCTCTAAAATAGCAAAATAAGATTTTATTTTTTTTTTCACTAAATTACTGGTGTAAGTGTTACGGTGCATAATGTAAGGATAAGGTTTTTTTTTTTGATAATTACTCAAAAACTATAAAATTTGTTTTATATACAGTAGGGCTTTTTTTATACATTTTATAAGCGTGAATTGTGTAAACTATTTATTTGCAGTTTGTTTTTTTTTTTGTACATAAATTTAAAAAAATAATAATTTTTCAAATAAAATAAAAAGAGATTTACAAAAACCAAAATCGTTTAGAGCTACAAGTACTTCTGGGCTGGAATCGCACTAAAATATTCCACATAGACTGAATTATTTTATTAAACACAAAATGTGTGAAAAGTCGTTGTAGTCATTCCTTTGCATAAATGAATTTTATGTGTTTGTAAGGTTTTTGTCTACATTTAAAACATTTCTGATCTTTATCCTGTATCATTTGAATTTTTTTATCATCCATTATTTAATACGATTTAATGTATTAACGTAAATAGAATTAAAACTTTGATCGAACTTATTTAATTATGATCGAACACAATCGAACATGTTTGAAAATTTTCTGAAAATTACATACAGCTTACAATTATTCAAAAGCATTTGATGAGGAGCTTTTGTTAAAAAAATTCAATTGTTTAAGAGCTTCTGGTAAAAGAAGATAAATTAAATGTGATTAAACAATTTGAATGAGAAGTAATCAAACTTATATTTACTTGTTTCAAACATATTTTTGTTTGATAAAATGTAGTGGAAATCATACTTGAGCTGTATTTTATGCAATGTTTGTATAAAATTGGTGGTACAACAGTATTTCTTATGCACAATTTAAATTTTGTGACCAAAAGAGAAAATTGTGGAAATAATTTTGAAAATATTTGTAATGTATAGTGAATAAATAAAAATTCATTAAGATCATGTTTGATACAGTGCAATTTTTATTTATAAACCTGAAAGTTTCTGTGATACTTGCAACTCTAAATTTACTACAAAAATTTATACATGAAAAATTAAAATGGGAAATTTGAAAATATAAAAGTTCAACTACGTTATGTACATTTTAATTGAATTGGTTTGTTTTATACATTTTAAGGGTATGCGAACAAAAATACAAGGTTCTAAAATTCTAAATTGCACTTTTTTTTAATTATAAAAATAAAAAAGTGAAACTATTTCTTATTTAATTTTGCTTTCTACATAATTTTATACTTTTAAGCAATTTTTTTTTTTATAAAAAGAAATTAAAATTTCCCACCTTCTTGGGCACGACATATTGTGTGAATCCATAGCAGCGCTGGAATGGATTTCGGTGTATTTTTTTATTTTATAATTTGTTATTGTCATTTTTTTTTTTTTTAAATTAAATTTGGTAAATCCAGGTTTTTTTATGTATGTTTTTAATTAAATAATTTGATTTTTATTTGAAATTATGGTTTTTTGATACAAAAAGAAAAACATTAAAGGAAAAAATTTTTTAAATTATTTTATTTATGAGTATAGTATGTAAAAAAACATTTAAAACAAAAAAAAATTGTTATTTAATAAAAAAAACAAAAATGTTAATAAAAAAAATGCATTGAATTTCATACTGGAAAGGTTTAAATTTTAAAATTTAATTATTATTGCAATTGTTGCAATTATGAAGTTCGAATTTCCGGTTAAAGTTTAAATAATAAAGTTTATAATTTCAAGATATACCGGACATAATATTAATATTCACTTTTACATAGGATAACGTGATTTACCCTCAAAATATTGGACGTAATATGGCTTAGAACTTAAATGTTGTTAATTAATAATTGATTTTTATTTTGAAATGAGTGTATTGTAAAATAAACCACGAAAATACGCCTAGAAATCCCAGCAATATTGCTCTTTAAGAAATTAGTTTCAAATCTTCTTGGTCTTAATGGTGCAGCTCATTGTTCTAATATTTTAAAATTTGAATATTATTTCAAATTTTCGAATAATTCCTTTCTGAGTTGAGAATCGTTTAAAAATTTATTTTTTACCATTTTTAAGTACTAAAATAGAAATATTCTCAAGTTGATTTGGAAAATACGAGTATTGTTTCTAGAATAATCCGTGTGTGATGAATTGCTTGTAAAAAGTGAGTGTTTTTGTATTAATATATTTGTTTTGTATATTGCATTTGGGAAGTGAACTTTTACAGGAACCATTATATAAAACTTATGAAGCGAACATATTTTAGAGGTACATACTTTTTAATCGGGAACATGTTTAATATAAATCTTATTTCAGTAATAATTGCATAAATTACAAACTACTAATTATACTTATTTAAGCTTTTCACAGCAATCATTAATAACCCAAGAAAAACTCATGCAATTTTTAATATTAAATTGAATGAAATTTCATTTTAAACCAACAATTTATATATTTTTTTTTCAATTACAAAATTTTATTGAATAAAGTGCACCACCTTAAACCTCATTTCATTATTATCAATTGGATTAAAATTTCATATTTTACATATTATTATGCAAAGAAAAAAAAATATGATTAAACAAATTTTTTAAATCTAGTGTTATTAAATTCTTAACACAAAGCGTTATTAACAATCATTATGTTTTTAATATTGTAAATTAATATGTAAAACACTCATATGTACGTATGTATTTAAAAAATGGAAAAACTACAATATTGTATAGTATTGGTTTTCTTTGTATAAATTTTAACATTTATATTATTCTTACTCACTTTTTTATAGGTTCTATTTTTTGGGGTGGTTCTCGAAATGAAATACGATTTTTATGTAAAATTTGTAATTTTTGGTCTTCTTCAGTGAATTCGACATGTTTCCTGTGAAATTACATTATAAAAATGTAATCTACTTTATAATAAATTTCATAAAGCACAAAAAAAAAAATTAAAATATTTAAACAGCGTAAATCTAGTATATAAACTAAAATAAATTTACTCTAAATTTTTTAATATAAAAATTTAAGCCTACTTTAACGAAAAAAAACAATAAAAAAAGCCTATATGTTTTCAATTTATTAAGTATGTAAATTGTTATAACAAGCTCTCAACTTTTGTATAACAGTTAATTTATATATTATGTATATATATATACATATATAATTATTGTAATATATAACAATATTAAACATTCCATTCAGTTATTATTGTTATACTTATAAATTAAAATTTAATATTATTCTTCACTTCTTCACCATTATACAATATGGTACACATACAATAATTTTCATTTTTCTTATAAAATCGAATTTAATTACGAGTAATTTTCATTATTTAGGTATATAGTTCCAGTATGAAATTCTAATATATTTAAAATAATAATTAAAATAAATAATATTTTTATCGTATAATATGTAAATTTATTTTTATTCGAAATTTTTTGTTACAGAGTGTAATACATTGAAATTGACGAAATTAATATAAAAAAAATGTTATACTTGTACCTGCATTTGTATAATATAAGTATGTATAAGGAACATCCAATCGAACAAACACAATCATAAATATTATACAGATATTATAGTAGTGAAATTTTATTTTTTTCATATTGTTAATAAATTATTTTCTGATTTTAGTGTAGGTATTGGGACAAGAACAGTTTAATGCTAATCTGACATTAATTTGATCTATTCAGCAATTAAAATTTTATTGTCTAATAAGTAATTTTCATTTGGAACAACAGTTTTCAGTTTTAAATGAAAAAATAAATAAAATTTCAGTCCTATAAATTGTTAATTTTTGCTCTCAATTGATTTTTGATTATAAAAATGCAACACACACTGTAACAACAATTCCATTCAATTTTACAATATTAAAAAAAAAATTGTTCAAAAAATGAAAAAAAAAAAATTTTAGTAAATTTTAACACACTGATTTGGTCTGTTAATAACATTTGAAAAAAAAAATAAACTCCGAAAATAAAAATTAATTTTGTATAATTGTACGATTAAGAAAAAATAAAAAAAAAAAATTAAAAAAAAGCTGCAACAAAAATTTTTACTTTCAAAAAAAAATTCTTAAACTCAAAATTTAATTTAATAATATTGAAGAGAATTTATCCGGTTTTTGACTATTTTGAGAAAATACTGCTCTGTATTATTATTTCTCTTCTGTATAACAGTTTTCTCAATTTTTCTTGTCTTCTCTCAATTATTCAAATTAGTTGAAAATTTTTCTTTATTTAATAATTTTTAGCACTCGATCACTCACTTTAAAAAATTCTCCTATCTTTAATTTGCTATTTACCCCCTCCCCTATTCACAATGGTACTTTGCCAAACAACGAAACAGGGCTGATCAAGTTTAAAAAACGAAAAACTGTAAATTGTTTTCTCAATGAGAAATCGAAACCTTAAAAAAATTCAAAATATTGACGAAAAGACAAGAATCTTAAATAAATCGTCAAAAAATCTCTATTCAAGTCTGTAATATAAATAACTGTAATATTTATAATAAATCAAAAACCGGATAAATTCTCATAAATTTTCGTTTATAGTCAATTTTATTTTAATAAAAAAAAAACAAAAAACGAAAAACCAAAAAAAAAAAAATACAATTGATGACGTTCAAATGACATTTAATGACATTTATTTTATAATTATTTCATTGATATTTTTATAATTAGCATAAAAATTGTTTATATGATTTTTTTCATTGTAAATTTATTTAATAAAAAATTTAAACTTACTTGGCATTCTTTGGTCGTTTATTATCTAATGGTAAAAAATCTTCATCAAAATCTAAATTGAAATCTTCACCAAGATCTCGAGGCACTAATGGTGTTCTCTGATGTGCTGGACTTGTGTGATAACCATCAGCATGAAGCTGCATTTTGTTGTTTATAAATTTTTTTTTTTAAATTTTTGATAGGTTTAACAGCCAGTTGATTGAATTTTGTTTTATTTTTTTATTTTGGGGTCAAGATGCATTTTGATTTAATTAAAAATTTATTGGTTTTATTTTAGTTGGTGTAGTTGCAAAATTTTGATAAAGAAACGGAAATTCGAAAGAAAAATAGAAAAAAAAATAGAAATATCAGTAAAATAGAAGTAAAATCATTTGTTAGGAAATAGTTAACAAAAAAAAAAAAATAATTGAACAAAAAAGAAAATATTTAACCCTCAAGTGCTGCATTTGATTTAGTTTTGTGTTCAATAATTAAAATTTTAATGCTATAATACAAATTATAAATTCATTTAACATTTTATTTATAGTACTGCAATCAAGCTCATTACTCGCAGCAGTCAATACAAAACTATTTTCAATATTTCAGTATAGCTGTCAAGGGTTAAATATTTAAGTATATATAAGTATAATAAAAAAATTAACAATTCATTTAAGTTTTTTTTTTCTGTTTTGATTTCAATTTATAAAGTAATGGAATTAATAAAACTTTAATTTTTTAAGTTATATAAGCTAAGACAGGGAAAAACACAATTATTTTCATTCAATACATTAAACGTTCAGTAATTGAAAAATTTTAATCTATAATTATTTTACATATTATACATATACAATGATATAAAAATATTAAAAATTTATTGAAATAATTTGGAAAGGAAAGTGTGAAAATTGTTTGCAATAAGTGAGATTATGTGATTCGCATGCAAGTTGTATATTAACAGTGAAAAGAGATAACTTTGAACTTTTATACAATAAGTTTTATATTAAAATTTTTACATTATTTTTATATTAAAGTGATTATTAAATTTAGGAGTCACATGAATTGAGATTTGAGTAAAATTAAAAATTATATTTTGTGATTTTGTAATACAGTAGATATTTGTAGTCCAATACTTGTAGTGCAATAAATCGGCGTACGTTTTAAAAACAAACAGTAAAATTTGGAAATGATCTTATAGAGGGGCATTTAAAATTGAAAGACAAATTTGATGCTACAAAAGTTTTTCAGTTCGTGTGTTCGACCGATTAGTTAAATAAAGGCGTATATACCATTTTAAAGACGTACATGCAGTACAATGAATTTTTTAAAATTATAAATGAGATTGAAATTTTGTGCAAGTCAACAAATTATTTATAAATAACTTTAGAAACGTATAAAACTTTATGAATATGAAGAATCGAATCCAAAAATTCACGACATTAATGGGTCTTATTTGAAATTCTAAAACGGTTTGTGCTTTCACTTGATGGACTTCACGAAACTGAAACTGTTAAGTTTCAGAAGTAGAGTTTTTATAGCCTGATTACAAATTGCCGTATTTCTCACACTGCAGAAGATTATTTTCTAATCCTCTTCTCAATTAATTGCAATCTATTTAGATTTTAAAGGTTTTTTTTTTGGAAATTTCTATGAATTTTTAGAAGATAATTGTATTGTTATACAACAAATGCGAGAAAAATGATTAAGTTTTAAACGTACACAACTTATAGTATAACAATTGATCACTAAAAATAATATTGAAATAAAATGACTTTTACAGTTTAACTTATATTTATATAGGAACAAAAAGATTATTAAAATAATTAAATTTAAAAATAAGAATTTTTTTAAAAATTAAATTCGAATTCAAAATTGAATTAAATTAAAACAAAATAATTTATGTGTCCTGAATTTTGAGTGATTTTACAATTTTGTAATTGATAGATGCGGGCTAGATGCAAATTTATAGCTTTTAAATGTATGGTTATGCAATATTAAATTCGAAATGTGTTCTAAAATCTTATACTCAATGAAAAGTGTTTTGTATATGACTTGTATAAATTTTCGTGATATGATCAAAATGGCGTGTACACGATAAAATACAGAAAAAAGAAACAACAGAAAAAACCCTAATATAAAAAAATTAAAATTTTAAATTAATTCCAATTAAAAATATGAAAAATATACAAAAAGAAAAAACTTAAATTATAAAAATTTTAAGATGTAAAATTTATAAAAAATTAAAGTAATTTAAAAAATTTAAATTTTTTACATACTTATGATAATTTTACTAGGCGTTAATTAATATAAACAATATAATATACTTATATGTATGAATATATAAAAATATTTTTAAATTAAAATTTATATATTTAAATATGTAATAATATAGGGCAATCATTACTCGTGCAAGGAACCTTTGTATATTTGATTTTTTTTTTTTTTTCAAAAATAAATATGCATGTAGTTTATATATAGATATGTAGTAAATATGGAAAAAAATAAATATGAAAATAATTATTAATTTTATATATAATAAATTTAATTAAAAAAATATGTTTGTATGTATATATTGAAATATATTATAAAAGAGCATTCCAAAAAAAAATTTACTTTATTTAAGAGAAATTTAAAATTTATTTTTTATAGCATGACACAAGAAATATTTAAAATGAAATAAATTTAAAAAATAAAATATTATTCAACAAATTTAGAGCCATTAATTTTTATTTTTTTTGAAAAATTAAAAAAAAATAAATAATATTTATTGTTGCTAAGTAGGTGAAATTTTACAATATATGATTTCAATAAAAATTTAATGATTTTTACAAATAAATGTTGAAATAAAAATTTATAAAATTTTTTTTTAGCTTTATTATGAATTTTTAACAAAATGGCTCATTAATAAACATTTAAAAAGTTAAAAAAGATGAAAAATTGAACAGAAAATTGAAAATTATTCTGATTTAACCCTCTAGCGCGAATAACGACACTTGTAAGCGGATATTTTTTTTGATATAACAAAAGAAATAAGTTGCAGTTCCAAATAGTTTAACCAGTTAAAAGTTATATTTGAACCAGTTAAAAGTTATCCAGCAAACCAGTTAAAAGTTATATTTGAAAAATTTTTAAACAAAAAATCGGGCATTAAAGGGTTAAAACTTGGTATTTCATTCACATAGACTATCTGTCGTAAGGATAACAAGTTACGTAAATTGGATATTTTGGGGTAACAACAAAATTCTTCTAAAAATATTTTTTTTCTCTATTGAAAATTTGATTTTAATTTAAAGTAAATCACAAATGTTAAAGGGATTTGAAATTATTATGTTACTATGGCGACAATTATTGGTATTAATAAATCGGAAAAAAGAGAGAGAATAGAGAATTGTTACTGAGAAAACACAATGGCGTTAATTCTCTTAGTTGCAGTATTAAAATAGTTGCATGCAACATGTCAAATTGACTAACAGTAGATTTCCGCCACAATTGTTACGTTAATAGTGTTTGACACGTCGCTTAATTATTATGTCAGGTGTCAAGCACAGGCGGTTTTCAAATTTTTTTTATAAAATTATGCAAAGTTTATCAAGATAAATTGAAGAAAGAAATTAATAATATTAACACATTTTTTTCCATCAATTTGGAAAAAAAAATTTGAGAAATACCAAACTATAATTTTTAATTTTCTGTGAAATTTTTTGAATTACAATTTTTATTTATTTTTTTTTTTTAATTATATAATAGAAAATTTCAATATATTTTCTGTATTTTATACAAAAAAGGGAAAAAAAAATTAATTTTTTGTACAATCGTTTTATAAAAGTTTCCATTTTTTTTTTTGTTTTCTAGCACGAGTTCCACAATTGACCCCATACCTTAACAACAGTTCCGACCTGATCGCTAGCAGCTGATTGCCTGTTATCAATTAAACCGTCACGTTCCATATTATCTAAATTATGTGATTCTCTTGTTGATTCACCCAAAAGGCGTTCTCGCATTTCATGGATGTAGGGGCAACGCTGCATTAAATTTATATTACAAAATTCTTTAATTCGCCGTTTTGATAATTTTTTAATATATAATAAAAGTATATATATTTGCCAGCCTTATATAATATGATTTTAAATGTTAAATCTATTTATATGATATATATATATATATATATATGTGATATATGAAAGATACTTGTTCCTTATTGTATTTTGAAGTGGAGTTTTTTAAACAAAAAAAGAAAAAAAATTTTTTTTTTTGTTATTTTCGCAACAGCCACTAAACACAACGATATGAAAATTTTTCAGTCCTACGCACTTTTATTTTTTTGTTTTTGTAAAAAATATGTTAAAATTTTCTTTTATTTTGTAATTTTTTATTTTTTTGCAAATATGAATAATGTAACTAAACATATATTTATGTATATAGTATTATGCATGTATTTATTTACAAAAAAAAATTCTTAATGTAGTTTGAAGTAAATTTTCAGTTCAAGGATCTGGAAATAAAGAAAGAAAATTATGTTTTAATTAAAAAAAAAAAAATATTAAATTTAATATTGAATGTATAAAATAAAATATATTAGATATAATTTTTAATATTACACATTATGAAATACGAAGTGAATGTACTCTAGTTATCCTTTTAAAGATTAAATCAAAGCGACACGTTTTGTATAAGGTGTTGGGAGAAGTAGCAAGCATTACAAATATGTGTAGGTATCTTTATTCATAGTGCTTTGCCATTTTAGCTTAAAGTATATGACATCATTATGTTTTTTGTATGATCGTTA
This sequence comes from Condylostylus longicornis, assembly GCF_029603195.1. Taxonomy (NCBI): domain Eukaryota; kingdom Metazoa; phylum Arthropoda; class Insecta; order Diptera; family Dolichopodidae; genus Condylostylus; species Condylostylus longicornis. Next base: position 13,639,692 of record NW_026577982.1, read on the forward strand.
TGTATGATAATAATTACAATCACTTCAAACATAATCTTTAATTTAATGAATGACATAATAAAACAGAATAGAGAATTATTAAATAAAAGTACTCGATAATTAAATAAAAATTGAGTTTAAGACCTTTAAAATAAGTAGGTTATTTAATATGTTTAAATATTTCATCAAAAATCAAATAGAGATTTTGACATGATTAAAATTTAATGAGTCAATGAAATTAGAACTCTTTCCTATTATAAAACACAATTAATTGCACAAATAGGCGGTACCAAAATAGTTTTAATCATTAAAATTGCTATTCATTTAACTTTGTAATGTAATATTTGTAGGCCTTACAGTTGAGGTGAGAATCTGCATAGAAGATGAAGGATCTTTTGCAATCCAAAAATTTTTGATAAAATCGTATGATCGTATGAACTGAGACAGATTTTGGTTTAAGTTCGTTTCTATGTTTTATAATCCGATATGCAAAATTTGAATTCCGTGGTTGTCATCCCGAAACTCGTAAAACTAAGTGTGTATAATGGGTGTTTTCAAACTCTTCATAATATTTTTCCTAGTATCGAACACATAAATAAGACAAGCACATTAATTAATAAGAAAATGCTGACCAGTTTTAAGACAGTGATTACAATTTTCAGTTAGATTTGATTATTTAATCGAGTAATTGTAACTAGATCGAAAACTGCTTTCTAAAAATTTAGTGCATAATTATCATAACCTTATTATATGAATAAAATTTGAGAATTTTTTCTTCCAAAAATCTCTGACCAACATCATACAAAATATTCGTTTATAAACGTAAATCGGAATATTATGACGTCTTTAAACAAATTGCATGTAATTTTTATTAATGAAAATTTAAAATTTGAGTACAGGTGTTTTTTTTAAAATTTTCTCAAATAATTTTTAATTTTTTTTTTCAATTTGTAATAACAAGAAAACTTTTTATTTTGAATTCAATTACTTTAAACATGCAAAAAAAAAAAAAATTTGTTTGTTTTGGTTTTTAGAAAACGAAAGTGTGCCAACAAATTGTGGTCGACGGCTGCCTTTATTTGAATAAAAATAAACAAAATAATTTTTTTTTTTTAATTGAAAACAATTTTTTCTGTAGTAGTTTTCCACTTTTAATGTTTATTTTTTTTTTTTTGAAATTTTGTACATGTTGCACACACAGTTTAGCCTTTCATACATTTTAAGTATGTTGGGCAAATAGAAATAAAAAGTGTTTAGGAAGAACAAAAGTGTGTAAAAAGCAGCAAGTGTGCGTTGTAAAAAATGCGATAGTTATAATAAAAGTTATAAAAATTTTATTTTACAAACGATTCAGGCAAAATCTTTTATGCGTAATCTCATAAAATTTTTTGTCCCATAAAATTTATTAAATATATAAGCAGTTTTATTATATTGAAACCATTTCATGTAATAAATGGGGCGATTTACAATAAGTATAACTCTTAAAATGTTATATGAGAACATGTGGACTTGTTAACCTTCGAATTTTCAAAGAAAGTTGCAGAAAATTTCATATGAAATTGAGATTAAACTTTTACTGTTCAAACAGAATTTTAATGAAATCAAACAAATTGCATGAATAATGTTGAATGTTCAAACTTTGTCTTAGACTAACATTCCACTTTCTTATTTTAAAGAAAAAGAAAAATTATTATATAATAAAGAGAATGTGGAAATATCTATTTTATGTGGGAATTTTCGAAAATGCAGGGTAAAAAATAAAATCTGGTTCAAGTTTCTGTCAAATATTTGCAAATTGAATACAAGTTTATAAGAATTAAGGAGTATAATAAGACCATAGATATACTTGTTAGACCTATATGGGTTAAAAAATATTAATATCGCAAGATCTCCCACATATTACAGCACATATAAGCAATCAATGCACAAAATTTTTATAATAAAAGTAAAAGCAACATTTGTTAAAGTCGTTACGAAAATAAATATGCCTGCTTTTCAAAAAAATAAACAAAAAACTAAAAATATCCTTTTAAACCCACAATATTTTAATTTTTTATCCAATTTCACATCTCATATCCTTGCTTGTATATTCTATTAAGTATATGTATATACTTGTACCGATAAATTTAATGTTGTCACATCATAGTATAAGATTTCCAAAAATAAGTTTTAAAAATAATTTTCACAATTTTTATTTCGCAAAATTTGTAACAAAGCTTATAGCTGTGTGTCCTCTTAAATATATTTTGTATATATATATACTTTAACTATGTTATAAATGTTTTTATAGATCAAGGTTCAAATTGAAAATTTTATTTTCAGTTTTTTGTTTTTATTAGATTTTCTCTCAAGAGATTTCACCTTCTGAGCAATCCTCATTCGGTTGGGATCCCAATAAAATTTGAAAATTCATCAAAATCAATATTTAAAGTTACCATACATGAATTTATTTATAAAATTTGATTATGTCTCTACAAATATTCATATATAACATTGGCTTATCTCTAATGTTTTCCAAAAAAAAAGACCAAATAATCATAGGAGAATTGATAAAAGGAAGGCATACAAATTTAAGACCACAATCACATATACTTAATGTAATAAATGTTTTGGAGGTAACCATAAATATTCTGTGTATGTTCACTTATGTATTCTGTGTAGGTTCAAAGGATAAAATAATTTTCTAAAAATTTTCGGTTTAAAAATAAATTGATTAACTTACATTTCCTCTTTTTGTTTTGTTTCTTTTTTTTTTAATTTTATGTTAATTTTTTTACACAAAAATAAAATATCCTTTCCATTTGCAGGAAATCAATTTTCGGAAAGAAAATTGAAAAACTTTGTGAAAATAAATTTGAAATTTTTTGTTTTTGTATTTGACTCCATTAGTAATGATGTTAAAACAATTCCCAATTGAAATGTAGGATGCTAGTAGGTCATATTTTGTTAATATGCAAAGTTGGTGATATTTTCCAAAAAAAAAAAAATATTAATTTATCCTAAGTACAACATGATTTAATATACTTAACAAATTAATGTACAGTTAAGTGATTTATCCTTTCGGGGGAGAAAATTAAAAAAATTTAAATATTTTCAGAAAAATTGGGAAAAATTCTAACATTATGGAAAATATTGTAAAAGTTTGTTCGAATTTTTTAATAAATGTAATATATTTTGCATTTCAAGAGCTTCACCATCCAACACTATGGGGTTATTGTCCAAAAATTATTAGGAGGTCATCTTTTATTTTGTGAATTTGGAACACTTAAAGTTTTCAACTATTTATTCTCACATTGTAAGCGTCCGAACGATTGTCATTCATAGAATTAGAGAGGAAATTAATTCAAAAAAATAAATTGTTTAAACAATGCTGCCATATTAAAATGCAAGATTATATACAAGATGATTTTGCCAAAATTGCTATTTTATATTAAAATTTTGCAAACTTTCAATACACCATAGCATTTACACAATTAAAAAGGAAATGTTGCAACATAAGTATGAACAACAGAGCTGAAACAAAACCCAGGAATTCATTTTAATTTAGTGATCAGTTCATTTCTGTTTTAACATTTCGTATACATTGAGTTTCATCTTACTAATCTGAAATCCATCTATATAAACAAGCATTTTGTATTCCACAAATGTGACTTACATGAACTTAACTGGAAAAAGCTTCAACAAAAAAAAAATTCATCTGCTAAATTCCTTATTTTTCATCACAAATTCCTTAAATATTTACAACTCCTTTAACTTTATATCCTCATACTAACCTAGAGACGTATTTTTCTCTATGTCATTAGTTGGGGATATTTTTTTTTTGTGTTCTTCATTTTTACATTTTTCACTTATTTCTCCACATTCTTATCATTATTTAAAATGAACATATCATGGATCCATATTTACTCTTGCATACACACACATAATATGTAAATACTTATAGTACATCAGTGTGTCAACACACACTCATCCTTTCCAATGTACAGGAATGAAAATGTTTACTGTTATTATTCCCTAAGGAATGAAATGAAAATTTTTTTTTTGTTTTTGTTATTCAACACTAAAATTATATTTTATTTGAATTTGAAAGAGAAAAAGAGAATAGTGACATATATAAAAAAGGGGCTAACAATTGTTATAATGTTTTAGAATAGCATGTTATGCCTAATGTAATCTCCTAACTAAACACTTACACCTAGGTATATGTACATTTAACATATATGGACCACAAATAATTCTAAAGATTTAAAAAGATTTACTGCTTTAACACAGAAACGTTAATTTTCTAAATACCATATTGTATACAAATATATTATGTTTAAGAGAATGTGGGACAGAAGAGAAAACTTAAATGTGGTTACAGAAGGATATGTGTGAATAAAGAAGAGTTTTATGCACATATTATGACATGTACATCTAAAATAACAGAGAGGGAGAGAAAGAGAACGAAATAAAACAAAATAAAAAACCTGAAAGGAATTGTATAACATTTCTAAATGATGAGTGTGAGTTTTACTTCTTTTGACATTTTCTAATATACTTTAATTCCTTAACGTTGTGTATGGTAAGTACTGACTGATTTATGTTCGAATAAGAAAATTTTTAAAAATGATTTAGTTTAATGTAATTTTAATTATGGTAGGTAATTTTTCAATGTAATTTAGTAATAAATAAAACAGAAGATAAATGAGATCCTAACTCCACACTGATTAAGAATAAAAATATTAAGACGCCACTTACAAGTTACTTATGCAGAAAATAATATTTTATTTCTCATATATGTCGAACTATTTATCGAAGGATTTTAATTCACAATTGTGGAATTCGGTATTTAATCATAAACATTTGGTGTAATATAAACTCTAGAGCACCCTGTTTCATAAATTTTCATAGAAAAAACATTGTCTTGTTTTCAAAACTGAAAAAAGGAATTGAAGGCAAAAAATTATCCCTTAAGCTTTTAAAATCTTCTAATAAGTATAAATGGAATCCATTGAAATTGAATATATATATATATATATATAGACATTTTGTAATAGATTGAAGGAATATTTCTCTGCTTTTAATGCACTTGACTTCTATATGTCATTATTAATTTAGTACATATATGAACAGTTAAAGAAGAAACCTTCAATTGTAGGTTTAAATCTTGATGGTTCAGAGGAAGTTGAAAAGAAATTTAAAGAATTTTTCAGTAAAATTACTAAAGTGTTTTGAAGCTAAATCGAAATATTTTCCTTTTGCAAAGAATTTTACCTTGTGATACTTGAAATGAACAATTCCTTTTTGCCTTTTTATTGCATCCACTGCAATTACAGTTTGTTAGTAAATTTATTTGAGCGAAATTCAAACATCATAGTTTGAGTTACTTTGTTTTATGACAAAATTATTTTTGCAGAGGAGCAGCTATTGTTATGTCCGGAATAGGGTTTTATAGTGCTTTATAATGCGCTTTAAAATAATAAAAAAATTTTATCAGATAATTCTAATCTGACTAATTATTTTGATTAGACTAAGATTATTGAACCAAAATGTTCTAAATTTCACAATTAGAAGGTCAATATGTTGTAACGAACCAAAATACCACCCGTTCATTATACAATTATTACAATAATAATCTTTTGTTTTTACTATTTTACTCCTTCTTTTTTGGCAAATTTCATTCTCAAGAAGAATTTATAAAAAAAAAAATCCAATAATAATTCTTTTATTTAAAGTTGTCTTATGTATTAGAATCAGAATGTCAATGACATATTTTTATTAAAAAAAAAAACAAAACAAAAGGAAAATATTTGGACCAATTCCAATCTAAACAATTTATTAATTTTTTCTTTTTGAGAAAAAAGAACCCGCCGCCGACTACATAATATGTGTCCAGACTAGATATTATGTACAGTGGTTTATAAATTTGTTACAAAAAGCAAATTATTCATATTTTTTATTTCTACTTATAATTTTTGCGATATTTTTAAATTATTAAATGACCTAATATTAGAAAATTTATTGCTGGGTGTTAGTATTGTTGTGTTCTTAGCTACTTTGGAGATGGAAAAGTCATTTTAAATTTTCACAGTACATAATATATAGGAAGTGCCATAAATAATGAACTTTTATTGTAGCAGGTCGAAAATTTTGCATCATCCTTACAAGCGTAGCAGGTTTGGAGCTTTCTCATAATTATTTACCATTCTGTTAGTTTGTAATTTCTTAATTACTATTATTATTAATAAGTTTCTCTAAAAAAGAGGCACTTAATTTAAAGTGAAATATTAAGAAGTTCAAATATAAGATAGCTGAGAAGAACAAGATGAAAAAATCACATTCGAAACCTGAATTTCCAATTATCAAATTAATTCAATTGCTTACATTCATTCCAAAGATAATAAAATAAAAAATTGCAAGCCTTTTAAGAATATTTAAAGTTTCCTATAGAATTTCTTAAAGTACATCGTTTAGAAAAAAATTTACAATAAAAATAAAATGTTCCTCTCATATTAAATTTGGAGGTCAAAATAGTAAAAATGTTCACACTTTATTTTCTGCTAATTTTTTTAATATTTTAACCTCAAAACATCACAATTTTCCAATTCTAAATTGAAATAAATAATAAATCTAATTGGATTTTATTCTATATATTTTTATGTTCTATGTAATGAAAACTGTAATACATAATATTTTTTACTGACATCATTTTTATTACTCAAGTGTTAATTAAAAAGAAAATGAAAACTCAATAGCTATAAATACCATACTCTTGACTAAAATATTTAAACTGTTATACAAAATAATATTCGAATATTATTCGAAAAAATATTTTTGCAATTAATCTTGAAAATTTACAGAAAAAATTTATTTTTTAAAAATGGACCGTGAAATTTTCATTTCAAGAAAGTGATCTTCTTCTAAAAGAGAGAGGAGGTGAGAGGAAGTTTGAATTTTATTTATTTCTTTTTTGTTTTCCCCTTTTTCCGTGCAACATAAAAGCTTTTGCTATTAAAAATTTATATAAAATTAATTTAAATTTTTAAAAATTTCTATGTTAAGATTATGACAACATCACGCACCCTTGAGAGGAACAACACTACAACTCAAAAAATTTGATTTCTTATTTAGATATGTTGTTTGCAGTGTAAAAATATTTGATTGCATTTGTTGCAAACCCCTCATCGAAAATTTTCACTTTTATTTGCAATTTTCTCACTTCAATTTTAAATGTTTTTTAAAAATGATTTTTAATACAACCTCTTTTGCCAAAGTTGTAACTCATGTTGTAAAACTGCTGTTAATACCACAACTTGTTTGAATAATAAATCGCATAGCTTTAAACTTAATTTATTCGACGCTATAAAATCGGAGATATTGCGTTATGTTTCTCAGGTTGCAATCATTGATATTTGAACAAAAATTTTTATGCTTAACGCACTCTTTTTCGATTTGACAAAAACAAAGTCGAAAATGCTTTGAAGTTATTTTTGTTTTATTTTCTTTTTTATTTGTTTCTAAACTAAATTCTAAATTTGAGCCCCTATTCTTATTTTTCAAATACGATGATCTTTATTACATGGGATAGCTGATTACGAATCATATAAATAATTCTGATTTGGCATCCGGTCAAATTTTAATCAAATCTTAAAAAAAAAAAAATATTTGAGTATAATGGTTAACAACAGCAAGAACAACAAAATGAAAGAAAAGAAACAAAAAGTAAATTACATTGTCAACGCTATTTTGGATTCAAAGATGTTTAAAAATATAATAAATGAAGTAATTACAGGGACGGAACACGTCATTTATAATGAATGTGCATAGAAAAATTTTATGAGATGAAAAGAAATTTTTCTAAAGAAAGTAAAAAATTTTGTTTTCATTTTAGAATACTAAAAACGATTAACCCTTTGTATTAAATTACGCTAGAGTCAATATAACAGTCAAGTATGACAGATTTAACAATAAGAAGCTAAACATTTGTCTGGATCATAATTTACATGAAAAATTATCGAAAAGAAAATTTCATTTGGTAATGAATCAATATTAGCAGGTAATTAATTTGCGACAAGGCGAGAATTAAACTATTTTACAAATTAAAAATTCGAATGCTTTCATTGATTGGTGCTTGAAATGATACTATAATATACTACTAATATACTATTGTCGAATTATTGCTTTGTAGACTTAAATTAAATCTTAATTTTGAGAGATATTGAGAGATATTAGAAGCAAGGAGAAACTATTTCAATGGAATACCATGGTTGCATAGTAAATTACGTTCAAAATTTGCGCTTAACCCAAAAACATTGGAAAACGGAAGATCCGGACATATAAATTTTGTGTCCATAACTTCGGCCCAACACGGTATAATTTGTACCGTTGAATTTAAACTGAATCATATAGAAAATTCTAATTCGTAGTGAAATTTGAAACTATATTCAACTCAAATCGCATTTAGCAGGTTGGTTATTAGGACCACAGACTTATAAAATTATTGAATCCCCAATTCTGATTTAATTTTTTATAGAAATAATCAAAAAATTATTCTAGTTAGTTATCTAATGTCTTTTTCGATTGTAAGTTGTTGTTTTTTTTCCAAAAACTTTTTGTCTTTTTTAAATGTTTCTATTCCTATGAATAATATCGAAGTTAAAGATTCAAACGTAATTGCATTATGACAAAACAAAAACGGCAAAATTTCAGAACAAAAGTTTTTCTTTTGTTCTGAATGTTTTCTTTTTGTTGTCTTATTTGGTAAAATCACTCGTGCATTTCTTTTAAGAAAAAAATTTCAAATTGAATTGAATGAAAAAAAGTAAGAAGTAAAAGTGTGTACTTACAACGTACAGTGTTGAGGGGGAAAGTACACAATATTGTTGTAATGTGAAAGGTTTTGATTTGTACACAAAGTGCAAATGCGACTTTTAATGTAATTAAACGTAGTCATTTTCTTTGTTGTTTGCCTATTTCGAGTCTATACTTTGAGACCAAGAGGGTAAAAAGTGAAAAAAAAAATATTATTAGGCGGATTTATTTTCATTTTTTCTTATACATATAGAAAAAGAGGCTGTTAAGTGCTGACCTTATAAGATTTACTTCCATACACATATTCTTAAATTTATACCCAAACATACATACAAACATAAAATTTTATTTTTATGTAATTATGTTTTGACAATGATCCAATTTATGAGTTTATCGTGCATTGTTATTTTTCTCTGTTTTTCATTTTGTTTTGCTGTTTTCACTGGTTATCCGTGTCTAAATTTAGGGGGCCTTTAAAGAATTTAAATAATAAAAATAAAATTTTAATAGGGAATAATTTTATGTTTTTCTTTTTTTTTTTTTCTTTCTTTCATTCACTCTTGGAATGAAAATAATATTTTTTTTTTACTTATTGTTGAAAATTTAATAAAAATTCTTGAAAAGGGCGAATTCTCTTCTTAATTCATGACGATTAGAATATTATTGTATAAATATTATAAAACGTAGCCGAAAAGAAAAAAAATTCTTTAATAAAGTGTGTAAGTACTTACATAATTTCATTAAAAAGTGGGGGATGTAAAAGAAAATTTTTTGATGATGAACTATACATAATATGAAACACTAGACGAGAAAGGAATTTATGTAAGTATGAGAATAAGATTTTTGGGGAATTTTATTTTAAAGTTTCTTAAGAATTTGGGTCAATTAATATGAATTATAAAATGTCGTTTAAAGATTTATTGTATGTAGTAGCGTATTAGAAAACATTATTTTCACAAGTGTCTATGATATTTAAATCGAAAAGGAAATATAAAAGATTTATTGGTGTAAAGTTTATTCATTGAACGATTGAATTTTTATAGAATAAAATCGATTTTGTAGATTAAAAAATAAATAATTGGAATTTTATGGTATATTTAGGGAAGAACGCGTTGTCAGTTGCCCCCTTGAATTTGTGTACATTACAATTACCATACATTGGTATTTGGCGTTGAAGCTTTGAATTTTAAAATTCAAACCTTCATGCATTCAAAAGCGAAGGCATACTGTTTTTCAGAGCAAAAATTCAAAAGAATTACAATAAAATATAATTTTGTTCTCACAATAGAATGCCATTGGATAAAATTGTATCTCAGTTAGTTCATAAATTTAAGTTTCTACGAGTTTCCTAATTTTAGAACACAACTGTACTGATATAAGATTCTTAATAAAATAGAGAAAACAAATGATACCTTCTTATTCTTATTGCAATAATCAGTCATATTTTTTTCCACTAAATCATCTAAACAACGTCAAACTATTTTTAGAACTCATTTCTGAAATTAATTCAAGTTGACGTTTTACAAATTCTTATATAATGTTTAAACATTATATAATATTGAAAATGCGTAGGTAAGTACATTAAATCAATAAGTAATATGATTGCCATTTATCATTGTCTCCCCAAAATCTTCCTTTAGATGTTATATATGAAAACCGCAAAAAAAAAATGAAAAATTAGAAAGATTTTGAAAATTTCAAGTGATAAACAACATTACCGTTATTCTCCTCTTTGCTTAATGTTACATTTACAGACATGAACAATTCGCATACAGATATATTAATGAATACACACGAAAATAAATGGATCGTAATATTGATGTAAGTATGATTTTTGTCATTAAATTCGATTGTGTTTTTTTAAATTTTTAGGAAAATTTCTTTTTAGGGGAAGATATTCAACATAATTTAATAATTCAAGAAAAGCATTTATGCTGGTTCAAATCTCAGTTAATAATAAATACATCCAGGGTTCCCATTAATTTTTTTTGAAAATTTCAGTGATTCAACGATTTTAATATTCTTAGCCGCACTTTATAAAACTAGGACTATGAGGTGTAAAATCGACTATGTTTCTATAGAAGTTGTTTACTTGAATTAAATGAGATTTGTAGCTGTCGCAAAGCCATTCAAAAACCAACTTGGAAATAGAAATTTTTATTTTAATTTTCCATCTTTTTGCAAATTGGCCTCAGTAATTTGTTCTGCATCATTAAATTTATTTTTTATTTTTGCAAACATATGCAAATAAATTGAAAGTTGCATACCACATCAGAGTGTACTCATGACATACTGAATTTCGTTTATGATTTTATTGATATAGGCGTGCATATTATGTACAAACGCATATAAAAAGTTGAAGTAACATATGTGTATATAAAAAAAACTGTAATACATATAAGTAAATAATATAAGTAAATAATTAAATCAAAATACAAAAATTAGAAATCAAAATTTTCAAAATAAACTTTTTCAATATAAAGTCTAAAACACAATTAAACAAACCCATTTCGAAAATGAGGCCAAAATTTTTTTTTGGTTTTTTTTCCACAAAAGAAAAATAGCAACAAGAAAATATTTATGCTAAAATAATACTAAGTATACATACATAGTACAGAAGTCAGATGAGTACATCTGAATTTTGGATGCGATATACGCGTGCGACAAAATATTGTATATGACTTTTATGTAACCAGAAAATCAAAATTTTAAAAATAGAACAGAAAAATGATTCAGTCTTAATCAGAAGCAGGAAAATTTTATATGAAAATTCCAAATAATTTTTTTTTCTTTTTTGAAAATTTGTTTTTTTTTTACATTTTTCTTCTTGTGTTTATTTTGTATCAGGGAGGAAAATTGATATGTAAAAAAAAATAATTAAAAAAACAAGAGGAAAAACTTAATTGAGTTTCTGAATGCAATCATCATTTCATTTTGCTGCTGGTAAAATATTTAATAGGCAGCATACAATTGCAATTTGCATTGGCGAATTATGCCAAAGTGATGTTTAAATGTGTTAAAATGAAAATCAGTAAATCGATAAAAAATTTTTTAATAATTGATCATTAAATATTTATTTGTAATTTAAAAATTTGTTATTTTATAAAACCAACCATAAAGCAACGGTTCGTATAAAGCAACGTTTTGTCTGAATTATTATAATTATTATCTTACTATGTCCTTTTGTTACGTACATTTAGGAGGAGAGTGAAAAATTCAAAAAGTTGTAATTGGGCTAGATGAAAGTGATATGAATTTAAATTTGTTAGTATGTATAATTTTCCCGAAAATATGAAAATGTGTAACTCATATCAATTAACGCATTAAAAATTTTTGGAAGCTCTCCTAATTATCTATAGTCGTAAGTGTAGTTGGCAACGGTTTCATATAAAAAATTAATTCAACTTGGCTACTTAATTCCAAAAATTATTACAAAATAATTAGTTTTTAAATTGTAAATGGTAAATTCAACCTATATCTGAGGTCATTGTCCAATAATTTTGCTTTAAAAATAAATTTATTGTATAACAATTTTATGGAAATCAAAATTCTGACGTAAGACATTGTTCCTAGTTGGACGTTGCTTATAGACTTTAAGGTTTTTTTTTTTTAATCTCATTAATATTAATAAAGTTCTCGAATTACATTGCAATAATTTTTTTTTAGTAAATATTTTATTTCTTACATTCACATTTTATTCTAAATTCACACATACCCTAACATAAATTCAAGAATAACTGTAGCAGCAATAACCTTTTCAAATTATTATTTCGTCTACTTCCCTATTTCTAACAGATATGAAGTAAAAAAATAAAGCAGGTCTTGCAATTCAACCATGCATCTTATAATTCCTTTAACAGTTCTCCTACAGTTATATTCAGTTTTCAAATACGTTTTTAATTTCTTTAAAAAATAAAAACAAAATAACGTACAATGTCCAAGAGAGTTAAAGTGCAAATTGTCATTTTTATGTATGCATGTACCTACAAACATAAATAAATTCGTATGCAATATTATTTTAATTGAAGAAAAATTTTATATTCATAGAAGGAGAGAAAAGCAGTACGAGTATAACAAAATTAATTGCATTTTCTTCTTCACCCGTAATGTTTTTGTTCTAAAGCATTCTACCGGAAAGCCTTGGTTTTTTTTTATTTTTAACAATTTTTTCAATTATTACCACTCATTGTGGATGTTAAAATATAAGAGGTAGATATGTTTTCGTTTATGAAATTTTAGAGAATTTAATGGACGAATTTAAAAAGAAAAAACAATAATATCACCTTTAAGAGAAAACTATAAAATAAGAAATGAAAGAAGAGATTCACTTAAATAGGGGGACACCAGAATGACCGAAGAATTAAGAAAACTTTTATTAAAATACTTAAAAGAAATCCACTTTGAGCTCAGGTATTAATTAAAAATTTATAATGAATTGTGAGAACAAAAAAATATTAAAAAATTCAGACGGTTTTGATTTTGTTTTAAATACGAAATTTTATTAATTTTTAAGTAATAGAAGAAGAAATAAAATCCGAAAGGAACGTGCAAATAAAAGTTAAAATGTCAGATTAATTTAATTAATTACACAATTGTTTATTTATAAAGAGGTTTTAATTATTATTTGAAGTAGAATCAAAAAGTTTAGAGAAATTATTCACTGACGATTCACTTACAATATCGTATTTTATATACAAATTAATTGTATGGTAAAAATTTTCATTGTTGAACTCATTTGGAAAATTATGGGCAAGAGAATTTCTTAAAAAATTTTAAAATGCTAAATAAAATATACTGAAATGATTACTGACTTAAATTATTTTTAAAAATCTTTTTCTTCAATATTCTCTGACAATTAAAAATTATTTTACGTAAACATTGTTAATACATTTGAATTAGTCATAAACCATACCAATTCAAATCAGAGAGAATTTAATGATGCTTCACGAGTACTTATAACATAAGGTTTTCACATATTTGAGAAGATCTTGAGCCTTACTCATTGTAGATATACTTGCTATGGTAAGCTGTAGCAAAAAAAAATTTTCAGAGATATTTGAAAAAATCTTTTGAAAAACTTTAAATCCATTTTCTGGCTAAATTAGAAGAGATAGAGCGATTCTAAGTGTTTTTCACAGAGTATTCACGAACTCACAGAGTCCCCAAAATATGATAATAAGCTGTAGCAAAAAATATTTTTGGAGCTATTTAGTCTTTTCTAGTTAAACTATAAGATATAGCGGAAATAGAAGAGATATATAAGAAGAGCGATTCTATGTGTTTTTCGTGATCACCAGTAGCTCAGAGAATCACCCAATAATGTACATAAAGTAATAATCATATAATCATCCGTATAGGATGTATAGGATGATTATAGAAGGGTGTATATGGAAAAGAAAATCTGAGAAAATATCAAATTGAATTTATATTTTACATTAAATGTGTTAAAAAATTATATATGTTTTCCCGCCTCTCCTAAATAATGTTAACATTTAAATATTTGATATTAAACATCAAATAAGAAAATATTTTTTTTTTAATTTTTGTAAAATTTATAATTTTAGAACCAATTTACTAGAGGTGAATAAAAAAATTGGAACGTTCCTTAAAATTATTACCATATTATATAAAAATATCTGTCTCATTTTGTCTTCTTACGTTGCCTATTTAAATGGGTCGGCGGTCAAAGCAACATTTATTTTTGGATGTACTTCCGCCGTGTCGACTAATATTTATCATTACATCATTTATTTTTTTATGTTCTCTAAACAACTGGCGGTCAACCGTATGGCAATTTTCTTTTTTATTTTCTTTGGTTCTATTTAATATGCATACATAAATGAATCGAAATGGTATTTCCAATCCGTTTGCAGCTGATCCATTTAGAAAATTATTCATTTGAAAATTTAATATTAAAGAAAAGAATTTGGTATGATGCATTTTTTATTAATAGATAGATGAGATAAAAATCATGTTTGCTATTCAAATTTGATTAAAATTTAAAATTAAAATAAACCAAAGAGATTGTTTATGACAGCGTAAATAATACTCTTTCTTTGTATGGACAAGTTTCTTTTCTATACTCAACTCTTTTTGTCTTTGTGAATTTATTTATACGTTATGATAATTTTGGTTTCTCATTATCATGCAGAGAAAAAAAGGTGTAATTTTATATGCTCAATTACAAGATAAAAACTGAAAATAAAAACAAAAACTTTATTAATAGTTGCGAGTAGATGACGAGCTTTACACAGCTAATGCAATAGTCAACTAAAACACAAAGCAACATTTATTTGAATTACAATAATTCTCTATTCTCTGGTATCTCTCTTCTATACTGATACACAACATGAATGACAGCCAATCAATCAAAAATGGTATTCTTAAAAGTGATGAGATGTGAATTGTTAATTGAATTTTGTTCGGAGATGATAATTTCAATTCAATGAGGAATTTTTTTATATATATATAATAAACAACGATTGATGACTACAATAATATTGAATGAAAACTTGAATTATTATAAGAAATATAATTTTTATGGTATTATACTAGACTAGAGTGTTGATATGCGAGATGACGGAATGTGTGTTAATTATTTCTTAATAAATGTGATCGTTAATGTTCTAACAATATGTAAACCTTTTACATACAACTGGTTTTTGTTTTTCTTCTTTCAACTTCATATCGATTTCCAATTAAAGAATATATTGGAGCATTAAACAACAAATTATAAATTACATTTAAAGGCAACTTTTGAAGAATCGGAACAAATTTTGAATTCATTACACCCCGTATTTGGTAAGTCTATTTGGTTTGATGAAAATCAATTTGTTGAGATGAAAATTTTTCTAGATAAGTAATAAAGAATTTCATTTGTGTCAAACAATACAAAAATATTTAGAACAAATTCAAATATTGCTATTGACGATTGAGATTATTATATTTATTTTATTTTGAATGAATTAAGAATTTATAATTGCTTGATCCAATGATTGATCTGAAGAAGGAGGAATAATGCAATTAAAAATTAATTTTGTTTGATTTTCTTAATTTCGTTTACACATTTATTGTGTTGTGGGATGTTCTTTTAAATAAGGAAAACTTGAATAATACAAAAAGTTGGAGAATATAAATTTAAAATATCAAAATGAAAATAGAGAAGGTGAATATATTTTTTATTTTTGTATTGTTGCGGCCCTAAATTCCAGTTAGATATTTTTCGAGACAATTTCAAATTAACGTAGGTAAATAACATATTAAAATATTTTAGTAAAGTAAAAATAAACCTTGATTCACGAGACTTATCAAAAAGTGCTATAATCCGACAGATTTGAAAGTCGAATATACCTGAAAAGAAAAAGAAAAATAATAATTAGTCAATTATTTTCAACAATTTTCATTAAGATTTTTAAATTAACTTAATATTTAATTTTAATAATGCGTAGGGACGACACTATGCAATTACTTCATAGTTTATAATTTTTGGCTATTATTCAGCATTGTAACTGCACTCAACTATATTTAAAATTCAAGCATTTGTTAAAGTTCATTAAAATTTTGAAAAATTTTATTTGAACTTTTCTAATTAAATTTTATACTCGTAGTTTTCTAATTGTAGTCGTAGTCATTAAAGATTTCTAGTAAAACAAAATGTTATTTGTGAAGTTTAATATTATTGAATTTCTAATGTTTTTCTAAAACAGATTTGCTAGTTAATTAAAAATAGATTTTTTCTAAATATTTCTTTCGTTACATCAAAAAGCTTTCAAATTTAAAAAGATTTCGTGTTGAATGATTGTAATTATAAGTAAATTCATGTTTTTTTTTATTATTATTGAAATTTGTTTTCTTTAGGTTATTCGTTCTCATTTAAAATAATTGCAGGCACTACTTTTCGAAATGAAAATTTTTTTGAAATCGAAATTATAAAAGTTCGAGCACGCACCTCCATATAATTTCAGTTTTAATAAAATGGAAGTGCATAAAGACTAGCGGCTATCAGGTATTAATAATTCTTTAAAAGTAGCACGCACGCAGCGCAGTTCAATAATAAATTCAAATAAACTAAAGTTTTATCTCAATAACTCGAGATTTATCCGGATAACTTGATAGTCTTCCTATAAGTTTTAGTTATAAAAAACACATTAAACAATTTATTTACTCTAATTTCAACGCTAACCTGCTGCAAAGGAAGGAGGTGATTTGCGTGGAAAATGTCCTAGATATAACACTTAAAGAAAACAATGGGCCAATTTGGACCCTACGGCCACCGTAGTATTTTTGGAACGCTTTCTGTGGGAACGGTCAACGTGATCACGCCTGCCTGACGGCAGTCTACATAGGACACTTGCCGTTGCGGTTAGGCTAGGATTGCCATTCTATGTAACATGTATCTGTGCGAGTGTCCAGCTCTGGGCGGGAGTCAGACTGATCACGTGGGACAGAGCAAGTATGGTGAGGCATGACGGTATGTCGGGCATGACTCAAGAGAACTGGTTGGCTTGACGGGATGTGGGGGGTTAACATCGGGGATTTTGATAGATTCCTTAAGAGAACCGGTTGACTTAGATGGGCTACTTCTACGTAGGATACCTAAGAGAATACACCTGTAGCGTATTCTAAATGACGGCCTGGTGATTACAGGGTAGTGGTAGCAAAACGGTACATTTAAATTGGATGCGAAGAAAACCTGCTGCACTGACCACGTCAACCAACCAAAGTTTTATAGAATT
Source organism: Condylostylus longicornis (assembly GCF_029603195.1). Classification (NCBI taxonomy): domain Eukaryota; kingdom Metazoa; phylum Arthropoda; class Insecta; order Diptera; family Dolichopodidae; genus Condylostylus; species Condylostylus longicornis. The sequence continues at coordinate 13,657,199 of NW_026577982.1, forward strand.
TAACTGAATCACAAAATAAACCTGTGAGCTCACATCGATATTGCAATCAAGGCTATTCGACTGTACTTATCAAGTTTATTTTCTGCAAAACGCAGTTTTAAATTAAGGCTCACAAATCTCAATTAATTATACTTCTACTAAATATTTATTAATTTTTTCAATTATATAGTGCTCCCATTGTACATTAAATAGAGAAAAGAGTTACTTTAACCTTTCAATTATAGTTTTATTTTAATTTAATATTTTCTACATATTATAATTTGCACGTACTTTAAACTTGATTAATGTTCTGCATGAATTTATGCAATATTTTATTTAAAAAAGTTTGTCACGTTTTATTATAGCATTTTTTAAACAAACAAATTAATGTTCTATAATAGCTTTTATGTGAATACATACATACATATACGTATACATTGAAGTATTTAGAATATTTTACCTTCTCCTTTTAGTATTTTACTTCAGATGATATTGAAGTATAGACTGTAGATTTATTTGATTTAACTACAATAATTTTCTCTTATCTATATACCTACAGTACCTACGATATATGGCATCTGATATACATACGTACATAATTAATTCTCTTATTCTCTGTCAATAATTTCTCTCATATCTTATAGAATTAAATGTTTTTAATTAATTAATCATATTGAGGTTAAAGTGGGTTAAAATTTAAAGCAACATTCGTAACCCAACATTTCTATTTCTGTATAGTCTACCATATCTTGAGAGATAGTACATACTTTTCTGTATATATGTACTACATACACGTATATGTCATTATACACATTTAATTGTCTATCACTGTCGCATACGAAAACAAAATTTTATATCAAAAACATGAACTTCTACTATTCTTAAATTTCAAGTTAAAACTTTATTCCCTATTTTACTTTTTTATGAGTGAGCAGTGAACATGAAAATGACAAAAAAAATTCTCATCTACTCAAAAAAAAAAAAACTAGATTAAAATTAAGAAAAATTTATTATAATTGTTGTTGTTTTAATTTTTATGACACTACTTCTACTATACTAAAGCTCTTTTGTATTTTATCGCATGACATAAGCAATTCAAAACAAAAGTATAATGTAGGTAGAGGTAGGCTCTTATTAACACTCATGACAAAATTATCATCTCATCAATATCATTAGCTATATTATTCTTGTGTTAAGCATCACTTTGTACAGTGTCATGACGGTAGAATAATGTATTGTCATATCAATTTTAATTATTTAGCATTAAAGTAACAGCTAAAGATATTTTAGTTGATATTATAACATTATCATAATGTTGTTGTTATAATGTTTTAAAGAATGACGATGCTGATGACACACAGTCTTGGAAACTGGATTTCGTTTATTTTTATTATATAGATACTTTTATTTTAACTGTCTACGAAGAAAAATGAATAAAATAAATCTATGACAATTAAGTTTTTTTATATTTTGTTTTAGCAGCTTTTTTTGTTTTAAGGCTATTGGTTTGACTGTCATACAAAGAATTTTTTGTGTAGGCAGGTGCACTGTGAATTCACACTCGCTTAGTCGCTAATGTTAAATGAAAGTAAAAGTGCCACCTTTGTACCACTTGTTTTCCATTTACAGGAAAAAAAGTAGTTGTAAGCAGTTGGTGTGTAAATAGAAGATTTTCCTGCGTGCAGAGAGATCTATTGTACACAGGAAATATGTGCATAATATGTGTTTTAAAGATTTTACATAATGGTTTTCTATTTTAACATAATATAAGCGGAAATAAGTTTTAAACTCCTGGAGGATTCTTAACTAAGTAGTTCTTTAATTCAAGATGACTATTGACACATTCTTATTATTCGTGGTGTTGGAAGTTCTTTAAGGTAAGGCTAATAATTTATGTAAGGCATAATAAGAACCATAAAATCAAATTTTTTTAAAATATTCAATAAAAATTCAATTTTTTGGCAGTATATCATGAACTGTATACTAAAAATTATTGAAAATAAATCAATAATGAATATTAAAATCTTAAAATACTTTAATGGCAATTCTAATCACGTTTTTAATATTTTTTCTATTTCTTATCCAATTTTATAATAAGTAAACTATTTTTAGAAATACTTCTAAGTTTTGTCGATTACACACATACATATGTACGAATATATGTGCGAAGGTAAAGTTTACAAGTTTTTAAGTTCTGAATATTTTAGAATTTTAATTTTTTAGTAGAGAATTCAAAGCCAAGTTTTATTTTATGTTTACGCGTAATATTCGTGTTAAAGGCACACAAAAGAATATTAAATAAAATTTTGATTTAATTTTAATAATTTAAGCAGTAAGACGACTCATATGTAGATTGTCCACACTGAAATTTAAAGAACACTTTTTGAAAGTTCAATAAAAAGTAAAGAGTTGGGAACCGGTACTAAAATTGAAATTGTACTAAAATAAAAATGGAAAACAATTATAAGTTATGGGCAAGAATTAAAAAAGAAAAATTTTCAATTCTTAATTAAAATGCTTATGTAAGCAAAAAGTATGGATAGCCTCTGTTAAAATTCTGTTAAAAAGCCGGAAGATTTTTTTTTTTACATTTTTCGTCAATATCTATTTTAAAATATTATTATATTTGTGTGATTTATGATACAATTTTAAAAACAATATGAAAACAAGAAAAAAATTTTTTCAATACACAAATTAATTTTTATGTAAAAAAAAAACCAAAAAAAAATTTTTGTCCAAGGTTATTAACTATTTGCATGGTTCATTAAATTTTTTTTTTTTTAACTTTTTCATCGTCTATTTAACGCGGTATTTTCAATAGAAATTTAACTGCCTCAAATATGATATAACCATGTATATGGACTAGAATAGAATTTAGAACAAAAATTGGGGCAAAAAAACTATTAAAAAATTATTTGGAATTTATGGTTTTTTGTAGTTAAAAGCTCTACCTATGTATACCCTATTTATTATTATTATAGGACGTGGTTAGAAATTCTTTATTAAGCAGTCTATAATTGGGTTGTCTTTAATTGCCTATCTATATCATTGTTGTTATTTTATTTATTGTATTATTAAATTTTTTTTTGGTTACTAAAATTATTGAAAGCGTTTTTTTTTTAATTTTTACATATTTTTACTTTTGTGTTGAAATTACGCTATTGCGTAATTTGATAGAGAAGATAGGTGCTTATAGAGTGAAATATGTGTACATTGTATGTACATACAAATATATAATTGTATGTACATACAAATATATATAATTGTTATGAATAATTCTGATTTTGTACTAATTAAATTTTTCTAAAGTTTCGGTTGTATTACTTTTGTTAAGTTTTTTTATGCCTATATGTAATGTATACGTAAGACTTTATTCAGAATTAGAATTTTTTCGAATCATTATAAGCGTCATATTCTTAAAATATGTATGTGTGTATATTTTATAGGAAATCGATTCTCTACGTTTTAAAAATTTATTAAAAGTAATTCAATATTACAAAATTATGGAAAATTGACAAAAGAATTGCTTATAGACTCGTTGTACTTAAGATTTTAATGAAAATTTAAATTCACCTAAACATGTACACATTATACATATATAAATGTTGGCATATAGTTGATTTATACATACGTAATATCTAATATTATTATAAGCGATTAATGAACAATTATTATCTTATAAAAATTATTGGGTTAAAAGACTTTATTAAATTATAATTTGTACAGGAAAAAGAAGACCTATATATGTATGTATAGTACACTATTCTCAGAGTAATATAGTGCGGATGATGCTGCAATTTAATAGATTTATAGAGTATATTGTATAATTTAGTAATTATGACATATAGAATGAAAATGAAAATATATTTTTTAAAATAGTTCACAATTTCTGAACTGTGTGTAGGAAATTCTCAATATTCCAATACCAAATTTTACACTCCAAATAATTATACAATATGGTATTTGAAATTTCAGAGCATATTTTAACAAATTATACATATTATATTAATTTCAACTAATTCATATAGCCATGATATCAGTTTCGATCAAAAATTTATTATTACACTCAATTATATATGAAAAAATGACACTATTAATAAAAATTTCAATTAATAAAAAATCTTTTTTTCACATACTATAATTTCTAATAATTTGGACATGTTCCGAAAACAGCTTACAAATCCTTCAAATTTTAAATGAAAACAAGAGAAATAGAAAAAAAACAAAACCTTTCGCCTTCAATTTTCCAATTTAAGATTTAATGAACTACTTTTTTTTTCTATAAATTAAATAAAGCAAAAACTTATAAATTCATTTTTATAAATTTAATAAAATTAAGTATATTTGTTTGTGTCTGTGTACTTATTTTTAGTATACATTTTTATTCAATATTCTCTCATTTTGGGATCAAAAAAGAAGGTCAAAATTTCCAAAAACAAAAATGTTTTTAACTTCAATTTTGCAATTTTGTATACAAACAAACAACTTTATTATTATTTTGTATTTAACATTATTTAATATAAATATTTAATTTTCGATTTTTATATTGAATTTCACATAGCTATATAGTGTTTGCTTTATAATTTATTTAAACGGTGATATCATTTTGGGACTAGCAGCTACATACATACATTTATAGTAAAACATATTTAATTCAGAGCATGATTTAATTGAATTTAAATTAAAAATAATTGCGAATATTTTTAATTTAATTTTTCATTTGAGGATATAAAATTTATATATGTATAAATAAATCAATATAATAGGAGTCAAAAAGATTGATTACATTTAATTTAATAATATTATTGAAGGAGGGTAAATGACAATAATGATATTTTTAAAAACACTGTAAGTAATTGGAAATAATTAATATTTTAATAGAGTATTAATAATTTACAATGCCGCAAATTTTAATTAATTCACAATGTAGTCAGTTACATATGCATTCTTCTATATAACATTCTTGTTAAATGATCAAATACCTATTTTTTTTTTATAGCTCAAAGAGGTAAGTATATGCTTATATCATCATCCATATATCATCATAGAATATTAATAATGACCTTGATTCATTATATCATTTTAAAAATTTCAAATTTAATTTAATATCAATTAAGAATACGGAATTTTCTCCTAAACAATAGTTATAACAATAAAATTAAAAATTCTATTTATATTTATGTAAAAAATACTGAATTTAAATTTTATAGATAAAAGACTGTTTTCTATTGATATAGATTTTAGGAATTTTTTTTATTTAAATTTTTTCCTAATGTAGTGAAGTAGTAAAATTTGGAATTTAATTTAAAAATAGAAAAAAATCACAAACATTCCAAATATTTCTTTTTATGTTATACAAAATGAGTAGAAGAATGTTGACTTTCTATTCTATATATACAACATTACAGTGGCATAACCATGACCATGACATAATATTTTATTTCTTTAAAAAACAAAGAGAATTATAAATTTCCTTCTCCTCTGTCTCTTTCATCTCAATCTCTTTGTATAAAAGCGATCCGTCAAGCTTAAGAATTCTGACTACATGTTATAAAAGTATTTGTATATTTATGGAGTGGTTTGTAAAATCTAAATTTTAAATTAAAAATACGCCCAGCGGTATACAAATTGAAGTTCAATATTGTATGAATTGAGTTCATTTATAATTTAATCGCCTGTAAAACAAATTCCCAATGATATATTGTATGGTTCCAAAGTTATAAGAATTTATTTATATGCAGAAAAAGTCCGGTACCCTTTTTTTTCAATAGGCTGTAGCTCAAAAACGAGTATATCTTCACTCCCGCAGCCATACAATTCAAAAAAACATCCCTGAAATTATATCCTACCTTATGCGAAACACCCTGTATATAACAGTTCCGAAATTGTAATTTACTAAACTAAATATTGGCATATTACTCTTGAAAATACAAACTATCAACAAAATACCGATTTATTAAAAAATTTTTATAAATATTAACAATTAACTACATTTTTATCTCTTATATTGAATTGATGACATAATTACCATAATATACTACACTATTATAACAACAACAAATAAAATTTTTAAAACTAAAAACTCAAATGATCTCATCCATTTACTTATTGTAAATCAAAATTGTTTAAAAATAGTTTTATTAGCGTTAACATGAAATTACTTTCTTGCAAAAAATAAAAAAATTCAATGTTAAGGGGTAAAACTTGTTTTGCTTTTTCTCGATGTTCATAGTGAATTTGTTGATATGTAAATTAAATGATTGTGAATTCAATGCAAAAGTATGTAATATTATTCTATATAAGATCTATGTTCCTCTTTTATTCATTTTCGGTAAATTGTTTTTAATTATGAGCTACCAAATATCATTAAAATTTTCCTCATATTTTAATTTTGTTTTGTCGTATAAAAGTAACTTGTACCAAACATTATTCTTGAACAAAATAATTCTTATATATACCATATGAGGAAATTTGTTTTGAAAAACCCAAAAGTTCATATTACCAACAATGGTAATAAAATAGTCTAACAGTTAAACAAAAGAAACAAGAAACCCTCTCTATATAACTATTGTGTTTGTATAATGCTATCTATATTTCAAGAAAATTATAAATTATTGTCAAAAAAAAATAATTAAGACAAATAACTTACGTGATTTTTTTTATTCACCTTTTATTATTTTTAGAATATTAAAAACTTTATTAGCATTCTGAGATTTTATACGTATATAAAGAGATACAAAATAAACTCATCATTTTTTAGCACTTCAAAGTAGTAACATTAAACTTTTTAATGTTATTTCCTGTTTCAATTCATATAATAGTTTTGTTTGTATATTGTTTTTTATTAAATAAAAATGTTAAAAATCTTTTATATTGATGTTGCGTCGATTTCTCGATTTTCAATTCCAAATGTACAAAAAAGTGAAAATAAACCTACAAATCAGTTTTGTTTTAGTAATCTCAACAAACCTCATTACCTTCATAATAGTATAATACAAATCTTGAACAATCTTGTTAAGAACTACAATATTTTGCACTCAATTGTTTCACAACAGTACAGAGTGATGGTGACATAGCTATCGTCTTATTCTAGTAGTCGGAAACAGAGCTCTTCACTGCTCTTTTACAATGCAACAAAAAATTTCACATTTTTCAACTTAATTTCAACTACCACATTTTTAAGAGTAAAAATTAATATTTAACCTCACCATATAACAATTATATTACCCGACTTTAGGAGTAAGCCATATTATGACATTCAAGTGGTGATTTTTTTGTCATATTTGATAACTGACTGTAAACTCCAATATTTCAAATTGAATTCATTAATAATGATATCACTAAAACTAATAATGATATCACTTGTCAGAATTGATCTGCCCCAAAAATTGTGTTTTTATGTGAATAAACATTTTCGGTGTTTGAAAAATATTTCTCGAGGTCAGTTCACTTAAAATATATGATTCAACACTGTTTAACAACCGAATGTCCTTTTCATTTAGGGATTGCTGTAAGGAAGCTGTTGAATTTAAGATAAATGTTTTCTCACTCGATTATAAATTTCATTTATAACCGGGAAATGTACAACAAAAACAGGAACAAGTATTTTTGCTTATTTACAAATTGACAATGAGTCAAAAAAAGCTTAAACATTTTATCAAATAACATAATAAAGTTTTTTTTCATTTATTCTTTATTTATTGTTAAATTTCAAAAACAAAAAATATATTGTATATATATAATATGTAACAGCAAAAACAAAAAAATTTTTTTTTAAAACTCTACATGTCTATTGTTAAGCACAATAAAAAAAAAAATTTAAATTAAAAATTGCCTACACATGAGGTCAGTGTTAAGCAAAAATAATCTGCACACGCTTAAAAATTTTGATGTTATGTCATTTTCAAAAATATTTTATAGTTATTCTTATTATATTAAAAGTTGATTGGTAGCTTTTGACATCATTTTTATTATATGACCAAGAAGTATTTCTTTACCAAAAATGTAAATTATAATTACGACCAGGAAAAGCAACAAAAAATTTTAATTTATTGTATTCATGTTTATTCTTCAGGCTCATCCTAAGGAATCCGACCAAAAACACTTTGGGTATCACCAGATTCAATAAACCAATTAAGAGTCATTGGCTTTCTTTTTGCGAATTAAATTGAAAGAAAGTGATGCAAAGTCTATTGGGAATTTGAAAGAGAAAGTCTTAATAAACATACTGCTGCATCTTCGTATTAAACGAAAAATCACTTAAGTACTCTTACATTAAGTGGGTATTTTCTTTTAATTTGAGCGCATTATTTTTTTAATTTTAAAAGTTTTTCATTATAATTAAAAGTGTAATTATTATGCATCCAATTAACTTTTTTATTTTACTCCAACAAGAGCAAATTATTTTGCATCAAAATTATTTTTATACAAAAATGTAGTAAATTTCATCAGAACCAATACGAGTATTATGATTTCATCGAAATTCAAAAAAAAAAATTCAAAGATGACCTGTTTTGCACTTTTTAAACACAAAATACAAAAGAAACAAGAAAAATAATCTTTAATTCAAATGAAATCGGGGTGGATGCCAATCAATTCCAATAAATTTAAAAATTCCATTTTCAATAAAAATAAATTTTCTTGCGTTATTTGAAAGTTTTTTTTTTTTTTGTTTTATCGTTATTATTTTTTACCATTAAAATTTTGTATCTGATCTAATTTAAAATAAAAAAAATTGGAATCAGTGCTCTGACGATTTTTAGGCCGATGATATTTTTTTATTTATTTATTTTTATTCAAAATCAGTTCACAAACGTAAAATACACAAAATATTTTAGAAGATTTTTGTATGTTTAGTTATTTAGTTTTGGGAGAAATTATTCAACAACTTTAAAATGCAAAAAAAAATTAAAAATTATAGTTATTACTTTTAAGATTGAAAGTCAAAATAAGTTTTCATTTAGATTATTATTTTTAATATTAAATAATTGGGGTGTATCTAAATGAGTATGAGTTGTAACTAAAAACTTCATTTTGTTTCATAGCATTACGCACTTAGCATTACTCACTTCGTTGTATGTTAGTTTATTTTAACCCTTCCCGTAGTATAATTTGGAAAATAATCATTTATTGTTGTTGGGAAAAATTCACACGTAAAAGGAAATATTTGCGATTTGAGGCTGCTTCATCTTAATGACAGAAAATTGTGGAATAAAATAAGCAGTATTAATCTGCTTAATCAAAATTTTTAATTATCACTTAATGCTATATTATGCAGAGCAATGACATGACATCTACTATTTCTGCCAGGAAGAAGATGAAACGGTGGATCACTTATTTTCTAAATGAGGCCTGAATCTCGCGCCCTGACTATAATTCAATTTGTTAGACGTCTATATATAATGCTAATGTAGATGAAAACGGCATCACAAAAGATCTCATAAATAGACGTGAGAAGAGCCAATTAGAAAGGGCCTCTTAGAAAATATTCATTTCTAAACTAATATTAGATTTGTATTGACAATTAAGTGATATGCAAAAATCTTTGTAACAATTTATTTTATATTAAAATAAAAATAGTCATGTAAATAGGCACACAATAAAATAGATTCAATTAAAATTAATGAAAGAAACTTTTGAAGAGAATAAAAAATAATTATTGACTGTAAGGTTATTCATGAAATTTTTCATAGGTAACACAAAAAATCTACTTGCAAGCTAACAAAAATTCCATAATAATGAATTTTAATTTATTTATCACGATTTCTCTCTTTTGAAAATTGCTTTGTAGATATTGCTGTCGCAAATACAAATTTTTAATAAACATTTACGGAAAAATTTCGGTACTTGAATGATGTATTGAAATCTTTTCAGCAAACTAGAAGTATAAACATTAAGGGTTCGATTATGAGGGTTCAATTTTATATGAGTATCGTGCTATTTTGTGTAATACAAAAATATTCGTTATGTGGGCATTATTAGAACAGAAAATAATGCACTTGTTAAACAATAATACCCATTAAGTAATATAAGAAAATAAAAATAAATTTTGTTTTTACTTAAAACAAAATTTAATCTAATAAAAAAACATTGAACATGATATGACAAACATATGAAGAAAAAACTAAATTATGACCCTCACAGTATCTTTTCTCTATATGTATGTATACCGGAATTGAAAACCTTATAAATCATAATGTGACATAATAGTATCTTCATATGAAGAAGAAAAAAAAATTACATAAGAATTACAATTTCTAACGTTTATTGACGATTGTTATTATTGCGTGATTACGTACTATCACGCGACAGAAATAACAAATGACAGTAATATGAAGAAACCGCACAACATTTACAAGCAACAAAAGTAATAAAAGTGTAGTAAGACAGTAAAAAGAATTTTAAAAAAAGAAGAGCAAAACAATAATTTTAACAATAGAAGCATAAAAATTAAAAAGGTAGTAACAGTAAGTTTTCTCCGCAACATTTGTAGCTACAGTTTTACATAAAAGGAAGCAACATTGTTGCTGAAAACATTTTTTCTATTTTATTTCTCTTATTATGCCTTTTATTAAGTCTTTTATGAATAAATAATAAAAAAAATTTTAAATTCATTCCGGTATTGGCCTAATAAATTAATTATGAATTCATATTGCAATTATGATTATAGGTAAATATTATTTTATTGTAATTACAGGGTTGCCAAAAATCGAAAGTTATTTTGGAAACTTTTAATTAAAGTGCAGATGTATGATTAAAAATTTTCATGCTTCGTTTCACATTTTCTTAAGATTATTTTGTGTATGTAAAGTAAGGCTTACGATAAAAAAAACGTTTAAATTTATGTTACGGTATAAAAGACAAAATACGATTGTAAATAATTGTAATTTTTGGTTGTAACACTCAATAGCATTAGTTTCTATAAATAGAATGCACAAATCAAACCTTCGATTGGGGTTTATAACTCCTATTCTAACAAATAAAATATATTCATTCTTCCCTATTTTTGGTTGATTATATACATATACATACAAGTATGTATACAATAAAAGATCTGTTACACGAAACAAAGGGTTAATACATACATTAATACTAGTAATATTGTATTCACCTTTGTTCTTTCAAAAGTAAATTACATGAATTCAATATTATTCACTGCTGGACGTCCCAATTTCAAACAGTTTTACAGTCTTTTCATGTTTATTTTTAGAATAAAAATTAACTTCCGGTAATTTCACAAATTACGGTCACTACTATAAAGTTTTTAATATAACATACATACTTATGTATTTCTTCGAACATACTTTGTTTGCTTCAAACAACAATGTTGCTTCAAAATGCACGTAAAAAATTTGCGTATGAATATTAATTTACAGTGACAATCACATTGTTCATAGCACACATAATATGGTGAACTCTTTTAGCTTATTCTTGTCTTAAATGTTTTATCTGAAATTATTATTGTTATTATTATTGGAATACTCTCACTACTCTCACACACTTTTTCAACTAGATTATTCATTTCAATCTTCATTTGAGCTACAAAAATATTTAGTGTGGGAAAGAAATTAATTTTTATGCATTTTTAAAGCATTTAATGACCCTCATCAGAAAACATTATTCTATAGTTGAAAGTTTATTTATACATACATACATTACATTAGTTTGGCATTACATTCAATAGTGTTAATAGTGATTAATGTTATACAACCTTATGTACTTATATATACTTAAGCTCCCATCCTATTCTAGATAGTTGTTTCTGTTATCTGCTTATCTTTTTAAACACAAAAAAAAAAAAAAATTTACTGTCATTACTGTATACCTAAAAAAAAAGTTGTTGACCATGACCATTAAAATTATAACGAACCGATGGTTGATAACTGAATTGAATGACGTGCAAACATTTTTTTTCTTTACAATATTATCATACATATTGGGAGTACATACATACATACAAGTTATCACCGTCTTTAGTTACATATTCAAGTGGTATCAAATTACATCTTCAGTACGATACTAATTTCTGTTCACATGAAAATTGCTGACACAGCGTCTGCAATCGAACATGTTTAAACATGAAGAAATTACGAAATTATCGTTCCCATCAAAAATGCTGACGAAACGTCTATAATTTTGCACGAGGCCGGAAATGAACTTAATTTTAATTACTATAAATACTGTTAGATTTTAAGATATGATTTAGTCTAAAATTGGTGTTAATAAGAATAGAATATTATAATTAAACTATCAATTCGAATTTAAGTAATTGTAAAATTTAATTTTTAAGTAATAGTTGTGACATTGTGTGAAATAAAATTATTTTTTTATAATCGAATCAAGATAGTTTAATAACTGGCGCCCAACGTGACTTGAATCGTGAAATCGCAAAACTCTTCGTTAAATTTTAAAAGAAAAGAAGAAAAATAAGCATATCGCGATAAAAGTGTACCCAACTATAGTGCGCGTATTGTGGAAATCCGAAGTGAAATAAAAAGGAAAAGGAACTGAAGCAAACCGTACTTACAAAAAAGTGTTGAAGATTGTGCCGCAGTAGGACGTTTACGAGAATAAAAGTTCACGTCTAAAAAGGACAAACACAACTCAACCGCTATTCGCATTACTCACCAAGACTCAAACAGATGAATTACGTTTTTTTCCTGTAAGTAGTTTTTCATTACACTTAATCTTAAAAACTTAACTGAGGGAAACTAACTGCATCTCACTGAATAAGCTTTAAAAATATAGAAGCTTCGTTAATTTTAAAAAAATTAAGATTTAAAAAAATTGAAGTGATAAATGAAAATTAAATTGAAAATTTGAAAAATTAATCAATTAACCGATAATAAATTGAAAAATTAAAATTTAACCAATAAATATTTAATACAAAAAATAAAACAAAAGTAATTAAAAATTTAAATGAAACCAGTAAAAAATTAATAAGATTAACCAATTAAATTTTATATTACCAAGAAATATTTAATTAAAAAATAAAACAAAAGTAATCAGAAATTTAAATAAAACCAGTGAAAAATTAATAAGATTAACCAACTAAAAACTTAAATTTAACAAAAAATTTGAAATTAATCGACAAAATTTGAAAGAAAAATATAATTTAAAAGTTTAAAACCGCGTAATAGAATAATTTAATTAGTGAAATTACCTTAATAAAAAGTTAAAAATGGAACAAATAATGGAAGAGCTCAAAAAATTAAATGGAGCCATCAATGCTCAAATTGAACAAAGCAAACGGTTTGAAATTCGCCTAGCAAAACTAGAGGCTCAGTTCAATACACCACAACCGCAGGTAACAAATTTGGCAGCACCGAAAAGTGAAGACGACCTGAAACAAATATCGAGACTTCCGGACTGTGTCAAAGATTTACAAACCTTTGATGGCGATGCAGTGCAGTATGTATCATGGGTGCACAGCGTAGAATCAATTCTACGAGATTACGAAGTTGTCAGAAACAAACCCATATACAGAGCAATATTACAAGCTATTAGAGGAAAAATTAGAGGTAGAGCAGATGCAGCTCTAATATCGTACAACCTGTTCGACGAAGAATGGGCCGCAATCAAGCAGTGTTTGTCCCTGCATTATGCCGACAAACGGGACATACGCACATTGGAGCACCAAATGAGCACACTGACACAGGGAAGATCAACCATAGATGAATTCTACGCCAGAGTCAACCATCAATTCTCCCTCATAATCAATAAGATCAAGACCGAGAATTATACAAAAGAAACTATAGACGTACTGATAGAATCACAAAGAAACAGAGCACTGGACGTATTTATCCGAGGGCTCAATGGGGAATTGTCCAGGTACTTGATGCTTCAGAAACCGTCAACTCTGCCAGAAGCATATTCAACGTGTCTAGAGCTCCAGAACTATAGTTGCCGAAACTTCGCTATACACAACAGGAATGATAACAACAGAATCACTGTACCATTCAACAAAATGTCCATGAAACGACAACAACCAAGTGCTGGGAACCCAAGGTCGTATCAACCAGAACAGCCATTAACAGTGGAACAACGGAACTTGGCTTACAACATTCAACATCAGAGAGAATCGCAACCTCCACCTAGACCGCCAAAACCGTTAGAGAAGATGGACGTTGACCGATCCATACAAACACGTCAGGTTAATTATATGAACCGGCCAGACAACTACAGGGGAATATACAAGAGGCCACCATCAGTAGGCAACATGCCTAGCAATAAGCACCAAAGGCTATTCAATATGGAAACACTTGAAGACGACGTAGATGACCACCCAGAAGAATGCAGCGAATATGACGAAGAACCAGCATATGCAGATGATGAGGTTCAAGAAGTAAATTTTATGACGGACGCCTTTCAAGCGTTCCTTACTTAGAATTCAAGACAAAAAACAACCAGCTCCTAAAATTTCTAGTCGACACAGGAGCTAATAAAAATTTTGTAAGAGAAGAGATCGCGACAAATGCCAAACCAACAACAAAACCATTCAAGATACGTTCAGCTGGAGGAGATATAACAATCACCAAGAAGATCGGAGGAAGATTTTTTCAGAGTCTGGGAAACAACACCTTCATTGAATTTTTTGTTTTGCCAGGATTGAAGACCTTTGATGGTATAATTGGAGACGACACGCTTAAGAAGCTCGAAGCCATTATAGACAGAAAGAACAACACCTTAAGGATCAAGCCAGATATAAAAATTCCGTTAAAGGCAAAGCCATCAGCTCAAGTCAACACCATCGAAATCGGGGCAGACCATTTACCGAAGGCAATCCAAGAAAAAATTATGGGAATAATAAGGAAATACGAGAAAATATTTGGCCCAATAAACGACAGGGAAATAATAGACACACAAGTGAAAGCAGAAATTAAAACTACTACTGATGATCCCATATACACCAAGTCATATCCATACCCAGCCAATATGAGGAAGGAAGTAGAGGAACAAATCAAAAAGCTGCTAGAGGATGGAATTATCCGCCCTTCGAAAAGCCCTTACAACTCACCGATCTGGGTAGTAGCCAAGAAACCCGACTCATCAGGTGTGAAGAAGTATAGAATGGTTATCGACTTTAAACGACTTAACGCAGTAACGGTACCAGACACATATCCTATACCGGATATTACAAGCACACTAGCAAGCCTAGGCCAGGCCAAATTCTTTACAACATTAGATCTGACATCCGGATTCCACCAAATCATGATGCACAAAAAGGACATTCCCAAGACGGCTTTTTCAACAATGAATGGAAAGTACGAATTCCTAAGACTACCATTCGGGCTGAGGAATGCGCCTTCAATATTCCAACGCATGATAGATGATGTTCTAAAGGATCAGATAGGCAAAAGCTGCTACGTATACATCGACGACGTTATCATATATGGAAAAACGGAGGAGGAACATTTAAGGAACATTGAAACGATTTTTAGCATATTGGAAAAAGCTAACCTGAAGGTCAACCTGGAAAAGACAAAATTCTTCAACACCGAGACAGAATTTCTTGGATATATAGTCACAAGCGAAGGAATCAAACCCGATCCCAGAAAAGTGGCGGCCATTCAGAACATCATGCCACCGACAAATTTGAAGGACCTAAAATCATTCTTGGGACTCACATCATATTATCGCAGATTTATTCAAGATTTTGCAAAAGTGGCGAAACCACTAACGAGCTTAACAAGAGGCGAAAACGCACAAATAAAGGCCAATCAATCTAAGAAAGTTGGAATCAAATTGAATGCAGAAGAGTTAAAGGCATTTAACAGGCTGAAAGAATTACTTATATCTTCAGAAGTCCTAATATTTCCAAATTTCGAGAAGCCGTTCATCCTAACAACCGATGCTTCCAACACAGCTATTGGAGCGGTGTTATCACAAGGTTTCTTTTTAGACTAGCAGTCACTAGAATTACAGCATTTCCGAAAATCTTCGAATTCAAAGGCGCAATAGCAACCATTAAACAAGGACAAGGTCAAATCTTGGAAGGAAATTTCAATTTGGTGCACATCATTGATTTAAAGAGCTATGACGAGGTTATACAACAAATCATTCCTTTGGTTGATGGAATCAACTCGACCAGCATAATGAAACCACAGTTAGAACACCAACTGGCTCAAATAATGGAATTTCTGACTAAATTGAGAAGCAGCAAATCAAGAGTTCAACGGTCAATAAATTGGATTGGTACAGCATGGAAATGGCTGGCAGGAACACCAGACGCCACAGACTGGGCCAACATCGTTACAAGCCAAGACAAGCTGATACAAAATAATAATCAACAGTACAAAATAAATCGTGAAGTTATGAGGATAACAAACCAAGTAGTAGAAAGATTTAACCACATTTTGGAACATGTAGGGAACTTAGATCATCGATCCGAACAAATAATATTTAACAAACTTGGAATCATAAAAGAAGCCTTGGGAGAAATCGTGTTAGCGACAGAATTAGCAAAAAATGGAATTGTCAACACAAATCTTCTTAGCAGGATTGAAATCCAAAAAATACTGAAGGAGATCGATACACTACCCTACGTCAACGAAATTGAGGCAATAGAATACGCAAAACCACAGGTAGTAACCAATGGACGAGAAATTCTCTACATATTATCAATACCGAAGACAGGCAACCAGTACTATGACCACATTATAGCGAGATCAACAATCCGAAACTCCCAACAAGTCTACCTCGAATATCAGGAACTTCTCGTGAAAGATGACGTATATGGCATATCGACAAAATGCGAGAATTTAAGAAACATCACCATATGCGAAAGAAGTAAAATTCGAAAACTGGACGAAGGACACTGTATGTATCAACTGCTAAAGGGAATAAACGCCAGTTGCAGCCTTCAATACAATAAGGAAGAAATCATAGAAACCATAAGTGAAAATATCATCTTTCTCAATAATTTCAATGGGGAGCTAACAAGTGGCAACACGAGCAAACATTTAACTGGAAGCTTTATGATACAGCATACCAACGAAACCGTTCACATAAAAGGTCAGAAATTTACAAGCGAATCTGCCACCACGTCGCAAGTTTTACCACCTGTTCTTCAAGAAAATTTAAAAGAAGGAGATATCAAGCTAAGCCTCGACTACATTCACGATCTTCATATCAGCAACACAAAACAACTTCAGAAGCTAATACCAAGGAGCCAACTCTCTATAGCATCCGATATTACTATAGGACTCGTCATCATTGCAGTCATCATCATTTGGGTCATCAAGAAAAACATCAGCAAGGTTGTGAGAAAACGCACTCCAACAGTGGTTCCTACTATAGAGATTCCGCAAATTTCAGTCATAGAAGCACCAAAATTCCAGCTTGATCTACGGGACGCAGATCTTTGAAGGGGGAGGAGTTATCACCGTCTTTAGTTACATATTCAAGTGGTATCAAATTACATCTTCAGTACGATACTAATTTCTGTTCACATGAAAATTGCTGACACAGCGTCTGCAATCGAACATGTTTAAACATGAAGAAATTACGAAATTATCGTTCCCATCAAAAATGCTGACGAAACGTCTATAATTTTGCACGAGGCCGGAAATGAACTTAATTTTAATTACTATAAATACTGTTAGATTTTAAGATATGATTTAGTCTAAAATTGGTGTTAATAAGAATAGAATATTATAATTAAACTATCAATTCGAATTTAAGTAATTGTAAAATTTAATTTTTAAGTAATAGTTGTGACATTGTGTGAAATAAAATTATTTTTTTATAATCGAATCAAGATAGTTTAATAACTTACATATTGGGAATCAGAACGATAGTGTTTGAGAAAATTAACATGTAAAATTGGGAAAAAAAAATTACAGCATCATTTATGTCTACAACACATATAGTTACATACAAACATGTCTCGCTCTCTTATAGTCAATATATACGTTATACATTTGTACATAACTATATTAAACATACAAGTGTTAGGTTTATAATGTTACTATAGAATACCGTAGTCTAGTACACACATGTAACATAATGCCAGCGTTTTTGTAACGTGTGGGCAAATTTATGTAATATAATGTTAATATATAGGTTTATAAATGTGTACGTAAAAATATGAAAAAAAAATCAAAAGTAAACGTAAAAATAATGTTAAACAAAGCTGTGGTTGCACGCCTGAACTGTTTACTAAAGAACAAATTAAATTAAAAGCGCCGACATTCATGTTTTTTTTTTTGTTTTTTTAATATTAAACAAGAAAAATTCCGTCAAAATCATTTTATACTAAATAACAACATAAAGAGTTCCAAATAGAATAATAGTGAAATATTGCAAATTTATATTGTCTAAAATAGTATAAAGCGAGTTTATTATGGGAGATGGACTAGTCAACAATCACCACACACAATTAAATATTCCGGCTTTATATAAATTCAAATAAAAAGAATTTAAAATTAAATATGTGCCTACCTACATGTATAGCTCTGTTTATTATGCCGGTATATGTCTTTTAGGTGGCTTTAATTAATTATACTGAACGGATAATGGTTATAAGTTGCGTAAAAATTTAATGAGTTCTGTTTTTCACATAAATTCTATATATAGTATTTCTAACTATACATAAAGTACAAACACACACTAATTTGACTCTGTTCAAAGCATAAAAAGAGAAGCTTGAACTAGATTTATGTCATATAATTAAAAATTATAATTTAGAATGATTAAAAAACTAATATTATGTACATAGATACGAAAACAATTAAAAAATTAAATTTTGTTGTGAATTAGATTAAATTGAGGTTGAATGTAGAAATAAATTCTTCTTGGTTTTGTATAGGCACCTACTTTTGTGTTTGGTGATTTGAAAATTTTTTTCTAAGATGCGTGTACTTTAAGGTTTTAAAAAAGTAGAAGAATTTTTAAGGTATACATATACAAATTATGTTTTTGAATAAAATTAATTTTAATTTAATGATGATTTTTGATCGCCAAGGTCAAATGAAACTGCTATTTTTAAGAAATTTAGTCATTAAAAAATTTGATAACAACAAGAGAAAAATTAGCATAATTTTAATTGAATAAATTAATGAACGTTCTTATTACTACTCGTATAAACGGAAAGTATTGAAATTTATGAGCAACACAGAAGAATTCGAGCCCATTACCTAAGTCACATTCAAGAGTTCCTTTGAAGTTTTTGAAGAATAATTTCATACACATGGGGCTATGATGATTAAACGGGAGAATAACATGTTCACTTCACATTTAATATGTAGATAAATAAAAGGCAATTAAAATAAATTGGTAATTTTTGATTGAAACTATAAGAAATTTAACTGATTTGAACATAAATGAGACATTTGAATGGGATGAGAAAAGCTATTAAATGCTTGAATGACAAAATAATTTACAAATAATTTTTTGCTATAGGCAAAATTTCAATAAAGCTCATATAGCATGTAATTATGTACTAGCTGGTTCAAGATGTTACAAGCGCGAGCTCTCATACAAAAAAACTACAATGTAATTTGAGCGAATCACTTATATTGTCATACATTGCTGGAATCATTTACTACATTAATTGACAAGCAGCTTTGCTTAGATGAGAATCTTTGATTTGCCATTTCGAGAGTGGACAAATTATTCTCTGATCATAGACAATTTTTCACATTGTTAACAGAGTTCTATAGAACGTGAAACATTTTTTATGCAAGTAAACGAAAAAACAAAAAACTTTTCATGTGAGTAAAAATTGCTTTTCTTTTTTAATTTGTTTTAAATTTGTTGAATAGTAATTATTAAGCCGAGACACATTTTATGTACATTCATCGTAGGTGTCTTAGTTTTAAAGCAAGGCCGAGGTTGGTTGAAAACAAGAATTATTTATAATTTTTATGTATTTAAATTAAATAATTGTAATTGATGTGCACGACAAAAAGCAATACAACTGTTTAAGAAAATTTTATTTATTTTTATTTAATTTGTTTAGAAAAACTACTATGTACAATATTCTCGTCGAATGTGGGTTTAAAGACCACTTGTAGGTACATTCATATATAAGAATTATACTTTATTTTTTATCTTAAATTAAACTGTCTAGTAATTTAATTTTGAAATCCATAGCTGCACAATTTTATTCACTCAAAAATAAGTTCTAATTTAAGATAAATTTCATATTATACAAAGGGTTGATTTATACCAAAGCAACATTATACATTGCAGCTTATCCAATAAAGCTTATATTAATTATTAGAAAGCTAAATTTGTAAAAACTTTGGTTGTTCCTTAAAATCTTTAAAAAATTTTTTATTTATTTCAATTTACTTCAGTAAATATTATCATGGAACTTTGATTTGTAAAACCAAAGCAAATTCTAATTAAATAATGTTATATAGGAATTAAAAAAGCATATATGAACAGCATTAATGCTCAATCATGCAATGAAACTGTTATAATACATTAAAAATCAACATAGTCATGTGAATCTTTAACTTTTATACATATTATACACATAGGGCCTTTCACAATCGTAAAAATGTCTATGGGCAGAACAAAATGAGTGAAAGAACAATAGAAAGTTCTACATACCAAAAAGTTTTCTATAGGTACCTATAGAAAAATATTATTGCACCCATTTTTAAAATTGTAACCACAACAAGAAAAACCATAAATGAAATATTTTGAATAGACAAAAAATTTTTAAGGTTTGCCGTCATCTCATCAAAATTCTTTTTGATTAGTCAGTAAGTCAGTCTGTCAGCCATCATATACTAACAATATGGTTAATCAATAATGATGTAATGGATTCAAAATGAAAAAAAACTTCCTATATTTCATTATTAGTTTCGTGTCGTCGCAGTCTTTTTCTACACGATTTTGCACCGCCAAAAACAAAAATTTTTTTTTTGGTTTTTTTTTGTTATTTTTCAATTTCATTTTAAAATGAAAGAGAATTTCAAAAGAATTTCCTAGTTTATTTTATAGTTACGAGTATTGTACAATATTTTCCAAATTAAAGTAGGTTAATAAATATAGAAAAATATTGAAAATTCTATGTTTTTGCTTCTCATTTTTTTTTATCATTAATCAAAATGAATATACAAAATTTTTGATCCGACCCCACCTCAACAACATTCATACATTATGTTTGTTTATAATTAGAAACTGTATTATAATTGTATAATAATTATTGGGTATGTACATTGTAATTATGAACATTTATAATAAAAATCATTTCAATTGATTCAAAAGCGTTTCCGAACGTACATATGTAGATACATACATGTATACATAAATACAAAATTTGATTTTGCATAATATAATACCCTCAGCTGATGAAATCTATTTAATATTGCATATCAATTTGTGGTTGGTTTGTATAGTCTAATATATGAGTCTACTTACAGCCACTCATGTATGTATGTACAAGTGTATACAATATAAGTATTACTTATATTTGCGTTATCTCTTAATGTCGAACAATTTTCCATCTTAATTTTTCTCAGAATTGTTTTTCATTTTAAGCACATTCATACCTACTTATGTAGATTTAAATTTTATAATTATTGCCACGTTCGTATATAGTAGAATGTCGGTCATTTTTGTTGAATAAATATTTTTCAAATAATCACGTGTCTTTAAGATATTCACTTTAATATTCAGTATTTATAATAGTGCCTTTTTAATTCATTTAACTTAAGGTGATGGTTTCTTTTAAATTGAATTCAGATAAGTAATTGAATGTTATTTTTAAAATTGATTGCTCATATATTAAGAAAATTTTATAAAATTATAACATAATTTTGAATTTAAACGAGAATTGTAATTCGGTATTAAACGAAAATCGTATTCGGTATACTGTACTTAATGTGCAATAGATGGGCATAATTTCCTTAAGATTCCTCTTCTTTAAGTGTTTATTAAATACAATGGGAGGATCCTCATAATAATAAAGAGATCGGCAACATAGAATTTTGCAAAATTAAATTCCAATTACATACTCGTATAAAAATATTTTAGAAAACCGTGACGTGTTATTGATCTGTTATTAAGTTGTTTATTTGACATGACCAAAAAATTAATTGATCTCTTAACAAAATAATAATAATTTCAAATTTTTCGTGCATATATTTAGGAGTTTTCGTATATATTACATACGATATATTTGGAGTTAGTCCAGTATCCAAATATATAAATTTTGAGCTGCACGTTATATTTAAATATTGAACTCCTGTGCTTGCATGCCCCTCTGTTGTATATAAAAATTAATTTACACTACCTTTTATGCAAACAAGCGTATACGTACACGATGTTTTATACTTATTTACATAAACAGGTATGTATGTAAGTTGGCACATACTACTTGTTCCCAATCAAAAATATAAAGTTAAGATGTTTGCAAAAACAAATTCCAAAAATTTTTGTTTATCATTTCAATTGTGATTAATTACCATTCATTTATAACACTCGTTCTGTTATTAAATTTTTTTAGATTTTCAATTTGACAAAAAAAAAAAACAAAAAAGAACAAAATCAATAAAATTAATAACACAAAATATAAAATCAACAAAAAAAAAAAAAATTTTAATAGAAAAATTCATTAACTTAAAAAACTTTTTGGCATCACCACATACTGGGACTAGTCTATCTACGTAGGGTACATTATTCGTAAATCTATGTATGCCTATTTCTATATACGCCTAAACGCTAGTAAACACAATTTTTTTTTGTAGATATTTGTCTTCAATTTCTTCTATTCAATGTCAACTTTCGACTCAATGTGTGTCATCAATAATTCATACAGCATTTTATGTATGTATATGGCTTCAGAAAAATATACAAATCTATAATTATTTTAAAATCGGTTTCAATATTAATTTGAATAAATTATTTGGGATGACATTAAAGTGTTGTGTGAATTATTTAAAAAAATAATTTTTGGAATATTTTGTGTTCATATATACAATACAAGTATGACTCAATACAAAAATGTTTTGAAGATGCCATCATTAATTAAATTTTTCGCTCATAATCACAAATGTTGCTGATATAGATTTTAGTTATTCGACAGTTGTGTGTACATAATGCACAATTACCTACTTCATAGGTGTGAAAACACTTGACCTTTCAAAATATGAGTGATTTTGTTACCTTATATGGAATATGTTAAAATTAACAATTTTTAATAAAAATGAAAACTTATGAACGTACATATAAATGTAATTATTAGTGTATGCAATAAGTGTACACGTACACCTCCAACATGCAAATGTAATAACCCAGAATGCAAGGTGTCAACTATATTCCATTTAGCTCATAATACTTGAATGTACATAATAAGTATCTAGGTACAAATATCTACTTGTAGTAAATATTAATATACATATGTATGTACGTATGTATGTGTTTTAAATATTTATTTCCATTGCCTTATTTACTTTTTCTTTTCACTTTTATTATTTAAAATTCAAAAAAACAAGTCTGCTTATTTGTTTGTTTCAATTTATATACCTTTAGCTACTAGCGCATATACTCAAACATACATACATAATTAAATAATACAATGTACGTAATTATTTAATAATGATATTAAGAAATTTAGCAGATATCAAGTTTTCACATAGGTACAAGAATTACGTTTAAATTATTCACGTAATCAGCTGTAAATTTAAAATTAATGAATCAATTAAATTTTTTTTTTGGTGAGGAAAAAATAAAATTAAAAGTTTAAAAATATTGTTTTTACTACACATGCTTACATACATACATACCTATAGAATTTAATTATAAAGAGGAAGTTGGAAAGAACAAGAAATGATTTTGAAGTTTTGTAAAAAATTATTTTGAAAAATTAGAGTTTTAGTTGACAAATGATTTTGTATTTTGTGTTTAAGGAAATATTTTTGTAAATTAATTTGCATTTCACGAATATCTAAATTTATTTTCAGCAAATGTTCGGTGTGAGACAAATACATATTTGTGATGTTTTGTGATAGAAATAGTAACGAAGACAAGAGGTTTTTCCATAAAATCTACAGCTCAACATTTTGAATTCAGTTAAATCTTCAAACTCAATGTGTGAATGTAGTTTGTTATCTGTATAATTGTACTTGACTTTAAGAACTTTATATACTATGCCAGTAGCTGAGTTTATACGACAACATTTACCCAATGGTTAACATATTTTTAATTCCTCTTGCCAGTAGAGCTTTTGAGCAACGAAAGTTGTCGTGTAAACACAGATATTAAAATCGATGCATATTATACATAGGATAGTGTCTATCTAGATTGTAGTCCAACGCAATAACGTTGCAGTTATACTACTTTTATCTGCGCAATCTTAGTGAGTATAATTATTCAAGAAACATCATTTTGATCGAATATTAATTTAAATAATTCTTGTTTTACTGTGAGTTTAATTAATTTTGGTTGCATTTTAGAAGGGATTTTGGAAAGAATTTTGTTGTCATACAACCTTTTTCGAATAATATCACTGTCACTTCAAGGGAAAAGTTGCCATATCGGTGATATACTATAAATTTGTTAAACGTCCCTAATTAAAGTTAATGGATGTTGAATTCAAATCTCTTTCTCTCATTTACATACTTAGAACTGGAAGTTTCTTTAAAGCACAATATCTACGCAAATAAAAATATATTTGCACAAAAATAAGACGCTTAATTTATAATAAATTTTCCTTGTCAATTGATACTGTTGTTGTTGTTCCCTCTATTTATCTCTGTTTTGCAACCCTTTTTCTTTTGTTGTTTTTTACTGAATTATTTCATAAAAAAAAGGTGTCAAGGTAAACTGTCAATATTAAATCGTGACATTTTTTTTTTCATATTGTGGAGGAAATTGAAAAAAAAGTTTTTTAATAGGATTTATATCAGGTGGTTTTGAAAAAAGAAAAAAAATCAAAAAATATTCTTTACAATGATGAAGTAGAAAAAAAAATTACGTTTTTAAAATTGCTTCTTCTCTTTTCATAATTTTATTCCAATGATAAATCATAATAATGAAAAAAACAGCAGCATTGAAAATGAGGGAGAACCTATAGATATTCTTACAGTTGATAATAAAAAAGAGAAAAAACAAATAGAAAATCGTTTTTCATATAGTTTCCAATTAAAAACGTTATGCTTTGGAGCTTAAAAATTTTAATTGTTTAAAATTGAAAGAATTTTAATGTTTTCATGTTGAGTTGGGAAAGAGAAATTAATTTCAGATAAATTTTAATTTTCTACTTTAGAGAGAGTGGTAGGAGACTTAGGAGGTATAAAAAGCGTATTGTATTTTCTGGATGGAGAAGCAGAAATTTGTATTTGAAAATTTAGAAGTTTAAATATATTAAGTATTCAATTGGAAAACTGCTTGGTGACCTCCAGGGTTGTGCGGTTGGGTTAAACCCAGTTATATTGTACTGGGTGCTAAAGCAAGTTGATATAGTGGGTAAAGATCTGGCTAGTGATAAGAGGTGCCAACACATTCCTTATGGAGGCGGAACCATTTAACCGAATTGGGCTTCAAGAGATTCAGAAGGAGTCCAGAAAGAAGAACACACTCTGGGCTGAGGCAAACTAAGGAGCTTTTGGGTAATTATGACTAGAAACGGTATAGGAAAATAATAGGAATGAGTAAGAACTAGGAGAAAATTTTCAAAGCTATCCTAAGGGGGCATTGCCGACTTACCGTTCTTTGGGGAAACTCGATGAATATGGATCCCTGAACCAAAACAGAAAGCAGTCTCTGAGTGTTTAAAGCTTGAAAAGGTGAAAGACGAGCACAATGGCTCAACACTTGTCACCCAACGTCTAATTTGTTCTAATCAAATCTAATTTTAAGATGGGATCCCTTTTAACTTCTCCTTCGATGGGATTCTACCTTGCCGGGGTGAAGGGGCTGAAGTAGGGTCAATGATCTTAAGAGCGATGTCGGCGGATACCACGACTCTGTGGTGTCTGGCAGGTACAACCATGCCGACAAGGTCGTAAGTGAGACCTGAAAACCAAGAGAATCTCCTCGGCATGAAGTAACGGCGTAAGCTTACCTTCAATAAGTTCCTCCCCCCAATCCAATGGTGTTACACGACCCGTGCCTACTGGACTAGTTGGTAGCCGGGGGGTGTACTGGCTACCGCGAACGGAGTCTCTCTGATACCGGATCACCTCAGAGAGTATTTTTGACCTTACTACGTCATGCGGGGCTCTGGCGTAGCGACCTACCCTTTCCCTAGCTATTCGTGGGACCAAAACATGAATGGAACAAACAAAGCATACAAAACAAAGAAAATAGAAAGATCAGTACGACGGGAAAACACCGTCATGGTCCGAGAGCAACCGGACATAACAAAAAAGGAGAAGGTTGCAAGGGAAATGGAGACTAACCTCCGTGATACTCCTTGCAATAACGAAAAAGGGAGGAATGGCATGGAGGAAAGTCGGAGCAAGCCCTCCGCATCCTCGCAGGCTATCGATGTGGGGCGCAAGCCTTCCGGGATGCACCGTGCGGACAGAAGGAGGAAGCCCTCCAATCTGCCATCACTGGGTCAGCCTGGAGGCTTGGATGATCCGAGGAGACGAGGACTGAGCGTTGCAGGTGTCAGATGGTACCTGCGCTTCCTGGAGCAAGGAAAATCACCTGATGAGGCTAGGAAACTGGCGGAAGAAAGGAAAAGGCCTATTGGAGATGTACCTCCACTGGCTCCGGGGGGCAAGCGTGGACGTGAGTCCTTGACACCCCAAGAAGAGCAGGCCAAAAGAAGGAAGACGGCTGAAAGAAGGAATATGGGAATTCACCCTATACCCTCCACCTCGAAAGCGGAACCGGGCACTAGCTATGCCACGGCCGCCAAAATTGTGAAGGTAGCAGTTTTGTCGAGAGAATACCCCTCCATTATGCTGACCCAGCAGGAGCTCACCCAGCTGGAGGAGGCGATAATCGACGAGGTAGCCAAGGGTTGGGATAACATCATCCAATTTGAAGGAATACACTTCAGGCCCGGAATGGTACTCGTCGATTGTGCAGATGAAGAGACAGCTGAATGGCTGATCAAACGAGCGCCAGTTCTGGGTACATGAAGCGGGCCAGAATTGATGGCAAGGAAGGGAGATGACATCCCAAAGCCTTGTGTAATCACTGTCTTCGTCCCCAGGAGCAGAGGCCAAGCCTGGGAAAAAACGCTGGCCATCTTCCAGGCACAAAATGGGGGAATACACACCCGGGTCTGGAAGCTGATGGAGCAGCGAGAGGACGGTGGCGGAAAGGTTCTCCGAATAGGGATCGATGACTCTTCCGCGGAAGCCATCAGGTGGGGCGGTCACATTCTGCGGTACCGGTTCGGAAAATCGCTGTACACGGGCTCAGAATGGGGCAGCCCGAAAGAGCGGGGTTGATAGAATGCTGGGTCTTTCCGAGGGATATGAAACCCCGGATGAGGGGCGTCCCCCTTCATTAACGACGGAGGAGATGGTGGAGGACCTGGAGCTAACTCTTCTAAGTCCCAGGGAGTCCTTCCCAGAAAATGACGTCCCGGTGGCAGGGGAAGATCACCCTGGGTCGCCCAGGTGAATGTCCACCACGCCAGAGCAGCCTCGGCTGTTCTGGCAAGGATGTTCACCAAGGAACATCTGGACATAGCCATGGTACAGGAGCCCTGGGTATATAGGGGAAACATCAAAGGACTGTCAATTAGGGATGCGCAGGTAGTATGGGATTGTGGGCAGAACCGTCCCAGGACCTGCATTCTAATTAGAAAAAATATTAATTTTATTTTACTCTCAGAGTACATGACATGGGACCTCACACCTGTCAGGGCCCGCATTAAGGTTTGGGCAAGGCTTGGAGATAGTACCGGAGGTACGGAGGCTTGTGGAGTAGTGCAATAGGAAGAGGTGGCCACTCATCATGAGCTGTGATGCTAATGCGCATCACGTTGCATGGAGGAGCAGCGACAACAATACTAGAGGTGAGTCCTTATTAGAATTTGTAGTTAAAGAAAACCTAGAAATATTTAATGTAGGGAATGCCCCAACTTTTGTGACTAGGGTTAGAGCGGAGGTACTGGGTATCACATTCGGCAGTCCGAATGTGGGGTTTCTGGTACGCGACTGGAAGGTATCGGGGAAGGTTTCTATGTCAGATCATAGAACCATCCGGTTTTGTCTGGGTGGGTTGATGGAGGAGAAATCTTCCTTTAGAAATCCGAGGCGGACAAACTGGGAGGGATACAGAAGGGACCTGGAGGCAAAACTGTCGGGCGCCTCGGTTAAAACTGTGGCCAGGCATCCCCTGGTGTTGGAGAGGGCTGTGGAGGAGCTCCGGGGAATTATGGTCGAGGCTTTTGAGTCGAACTGCCCCATTGGTGTGCCAAGGGATTTCACAGATGCACCTTGGTGGACCCCGCGATTAGAAAACCTGAGAGTCGGGGTTCGCAGGCTTTTCAATAAAGCTAAGCGAGAGGGTACATGGGAAGAGTACAAGATGAACCTGACAGCCTACAGCAAGGAGATCCGCAGGGCTAAGCGCAGAAGCTTTAGATCATTCTGCGGGAGCATAGCGGAGACGCCGGCGGCTGCGAGGCTGCACAGGGCCCTGGCTAGATACAGGGTGCCAGTGACTGCTTCTTTAAGGAGGCTGAGGAATGGCAGAGAGCTGCGCGCATAATTACGGAGGAAATGATAAGGTGGGCCGTTGGCACTTTCCAGCCCTTCAAGGCGTCGGGAGTGGGTGGGATTTCACTAGCACTTCTGCAACGGGGGCTGGAGCCAATTATGCCTTTCTTAATAAGAATATTTAGGAGTATCTTGGCTCTCAGATACATTCCCGAGTCCTGGCGGGTGCCTGGGGTTGTCTTTATTCCGAAAGTGGGAAGAAGGGACATGGTGCCAAAGTCATTCAGACCGATTAGCCTCACTTCGTTCTTATTGAAGACGATGTAGAAAATAATTGATAATCATGTCCGGGGAGGTGCTGGGGAGGAGGCCGCTGAGCGATTGCCAGAATGCGTACCGGGCAGGGAGGTCAACAGAGACTGCTCTGTTTCGCCTTGCCAGTACCCTAGAAAGCACAATAGAATAGGGAGAGGTGGATTCGACAACACTTCTCATGAGGCGATTGCGGGCGCCCTCAGGCGTAGAGACGTGGATGATGGCACCTCTCTATGGATGTCCAATATGTTGGCTACGAGGGTAGCAGAGACTGCTGTGGGGCAGAGCACCCTAAGAATGCGCGTGGCCAGGGGATGTCCACAGGGTGGAGTTCTGTCCCCGCTAATGTGGAGTTTGGTGGTGGATGAACTCCTTGATGAGCTGCTTCATCATGGAATCGGTGTCCAGGCTTATGCCGATGATATAGTCATCATCGCTAGAGGTAAGTTTGAGGGAACTCTTTGTGATATAATCCAAAGGGGATTACGGGTGGCCCGGTCCTGTTGCGATACTGTGGACCTCAGGCCCTGACAAGACGGCCCTGGTGCCTTTCACTAGGAGAAGGAAGCTGGAGCATCTGCGCACAATATACGTGTGCGGAGCGGGTGTAGAAAGAAAATCGGAGGTCAAATACTAGTGCTGTTTGATTCCAAGCTTCTTTGGCGAAGTCACGAGGAAGCTGTGTGTACACGGGCAACTCGGGCACTTATGCTTTGCAGGGCCATCTCGGGCAGGTCGTGGGGCTGATCCCCGTCTGTCATGTGGTGGATGTATACCATGATGGTCGTGCTGCTCCTAACTTATGGAGCAGTGGCATGGGCAAGAAGAGTAGCTCTTGGTACGGCTAGAAGGAACCTGGAACGATTGCAGAGACTCGCATGCGTCTGTATCACAGGGGCTATGAGAACTTGTCCAACGGCGGCAATGGAGGTGATTTTGGGACTAACCCTCTTGCACCTTGTTGTGGAGATGGCAGCGAAGGCTGCCATTTTCAGGTTGGGGAGAAATGGAGCCGGAATAATCGGTGTGAGAGATCGGGGTCGTCTTGTCGGGGAGGTTCCGCTCCTATCGATGCCTATGGACGACATGGTAAGGAGATACAGCTTCGAGAAAAGTTTTGCCTCGTTGCTGAGTAACAGAAAAAACTGGGAGTGTGACTTTTCGGGCCTCCCAGTTGGAACACACGTTATTAGATGGTACGCAGATGGGTCAAAGACCAGTGTGAAACGGGTGCGGGGTTATTTGGGCCAAGGACCAAATTCTCCGAACCTATGGGAACTTTTCCGAGTGTGTTTCAGCCATTGAAATGTGCATGCGGTTCAGCCTAGAAAGGGGGTATCGGGAAAAGGAAATAATGATTATGTCGGATAGCCGGGCTGCGATCGGAGCGCTGAACTCGTTTTCAGTATCCTCTGCGGCAGTATGGGGCTGTCTTGAAAAGCTCAATGAGTCAGGCAGATGCACACACTGTGTTGACCGGGTCACACTGTGTTGGGTGATAAAAGAGCAACTGTAAAACCAAACAGATACGTAGTATAAATAAGTCGCTTAATATGACGTTAAGAAATTCATTTTCTTCTTTCATGTTACACAACGTATTTAAGCATTTTTCTTTTCTTTATTTTCACGTCTCTTTAAATTTATTATTCAATATTGATTTTCATTTTATAACACTCAAGTATTTTCAAAAGTGTTTTTGAAAAATATGATTTTAATCTTTTATGCGGTAATAAAAATAACTAAAAATAATAATTAACATTAAAAATTTAAAAAAAAATTTTTTTTACGCTTGTGTAATTTTAACGTCAATATTTATTTAATATAAAAATATGAAATTTAAATTCTTTTACAAAAATTTTTATATTTTTTAGCATATTTACAGGCACCTATACATACGCACTTAAAACAAAAAGTAAACTGTAATTTTTTTGCAAAATACGGCATCTATGAAATTATTGGAAAAGCGTCCATAGCAACTCTAATTTTGGTATATGATTCATTAAGTACCTTCATTGTGCACATTGAAAATTTCTTATTAACAACTTGTGATTATCTATTTTAGGGCGATTCCTGATGTACCTACCTACTTGCTACTTCATCATTGAATTTAGAACAAGTCTTGTAAATGAAGTGTAGTTAAAATCCCTAAAGGATCAACAACCAATTGAACGAGTGAATGAACAATTTATTAATTTAGGAAAAGTAATTCTAACAGGTAAGTATATATATTGCTCAATTAGCAAAATTTAATTTGAAATTACCCCCCATACTAAATAATATTATGTAAGATCATAGTGGCAATAAATCATCTCTATCTTGAAATAGTTATACATTATTATATTTTATAATAATCCCAAGGGATCATATTTATTTTAACTATCATTTACACATTTGCATTTATTTTTTCACATAGTATGTATGAGCACAACATTACCTAAATATATTCTTGCTTATATAGCTATTACATCTATATACGTTGCATCTATATGGCGTGCTATCTAAAGATTACAAAATATAACTATAATGTGTTAATTGCTTACACACGTTAAATTTAAATTTAAATGCAAATAAAATATAAGAGTATAATAATCACCATAAAACTAAAAGCAATTTTAATTACAAAAATTTCATATTATTCACATTTAAATCATAAAGGGAAAAACTATTAATTAATTTAAAATATTTTCATATATTTTAATAGTTTACATTTGAAGTTTTAATTTACTTTTTTATACAAATATGTAAATGTATACTAAGTTATTCTAACAACAATTAAGCTCATATTAATTTGTATCTGCATATACATGTATAGTTTTCACAAAATTTATTCAGTCATACGTTCTCCATATGGGGAGATATGCTCTCTATTTCAATCTTACATACATTTTATATATATGTGTACTTGTACATTTAATTATTATCTTATTTAGTTTAATTTCAGTATAAAATTATCCTTATACACACATGTAATTATCTGTTATTACATATGTAAAAGGATCTGATGAAGGACCTGCCTTTTATTTTCGATTTATATTCTACATGATTATGTAAATATGTATATCCTGGCAGCCCATCCCACAATTACTCGTAAAATTAAATTGAATTATTTTTAAGATTTTTTAGATAAACAGTAGAATTTCCAACGATGTTTTTATTTTTTAACAACTTCCCCTTCTATCCAAAAAATTTGAACAACTAGTATAGGCTATTATTAGGTATATTTACATTTCCTGTGTAAACTACATTACAATAAATGCGTAACGTAAATTTATTTATAATCTTAAGTACATACTATGTATGTATGTAAACTCTAAGATAATCTCCACCAAAACTAAATATAACAAAATGATTAAAACAAATTAATTCAGTAGACCTTAAATAATTTTTTTTTTGTTTAATTTAATTTTCATTTTTTTTTCTTCCTCTTTTTTAACCCTCTCACATTTATCTGCTTATTATGAGGCAACTTTATCTGTAAACATTGTATATAGAAAATCCGCTTTTTACTTCCGCTTTAGTCTTTTTTCTTTTTCTTAATGCTAAGCGTTGAAAGCAGAACGATATAAAATTGTGTATAAAAAATTCTTGTATTTTATTTTTAATCAAGTCTCAGGATATTCATGTATATGTGTAGTTGGAGTGAAACCGTTAAATTTAATGTATCCTTCCTAAAAAAAAAACAAAATAACAAAGAAAATTTGAAAAAAAAAATTTAATTTTCTTTCACAATCGATTTCCTTTTTCTCTTTTATACCGCATGGCTTCCTATTTTCACTCTGAAGATTCCTATATATTTGTACAACCCGAAAGAAGTTAAAATAATGACAATAAGGATAATTTCGCCTCCTACCATGGTATCGTTCTGGAAAAGCTGATTTTATGAGGAAAAGAAGAAGAAGAAAAACGAAAACAAAATTGAAAACACTTTGCTTGTGGGGTGCGGAAAAATAAACAACTGGATGAAAATTTTTCCCCAAAAAATGAAAATGAAAGAAAAATTAAGGTGTGTGTGATTGTTAAATGTAAAAAGAATTTATTATCTTGTAGAACAAAAATGTTGAAGAGAAAGTGGAAAAAAGGAGTTCAATGGCTTCTTTTTTTTTTAATTTTTTTTTAGGGAGGTTTAAAAGTGAAAATCATTTTTATTTGTCATTTTTTTTATGTCATGTTTTTTTTATTTTTCTCTTCATTTCTTGTTTTATTTCTAAATTCTTGGATTAAATTTTAACTCAAATAATGTCCTTTTTGTCAGTCTTTTTAGATTATAAACGCGGGATAACAATGCACTGCGACCACGTAAAAGATCTATTGTACCACCTACCCCCTGAGTGCGGGGTGCGGCTCTAAAGCATCTACTCCAGGTTCTCGTCAGTTTCTTTAAGTAAATTCATTTTAGGTTTCTTTTTTTAATATGGAATATGACTGGGAAATATGAACGGCAAACCTAGACGTCATTAAAAATTCACTTAAATTAACCTTTAAAAATTAAGCCCAATTCAAATTTTATGCGTATAAAGTGAGGCCGCTTGTTATTGTGGCCATTATATTAGGTCGGTCAATATTATAGTCAGTTATAATCGATTTAAATGCAGTTTGGCTTTCTCTTTCGAGATATCTACACAAATCATTTTCAATGAATTGGGAATCTACTCTATGATTTTTCTTTTATAGTCTGAACAGCTCTCAGTATCATTGAAAATCAAATCTAAATTTATTTCTTTTTTAATACGTATTGGGCAATTCTTTTCCATTCAAAATTTTTCATTCAATTTTTCATTCCATTTTTTTACATTATTCTTGTTTTTAACTTTATTCATTTTTACAAATTCTTAAAATCCTATTAAATTGTTATTCTTTGCGTTTTAACAACTTATCATGTGTACTGTTATCATAAAATAGACTTAAATACGTTGATAATATTTCTATTAGAAAAAAAAATGGGAAGATCTGTAGACTCGTAATTTTCCCGATCATCTCGTAACACTATAGTATTTTTGTACTAATTGCGTATTGTGTTTTCGAAATAAATTTCCCATGTTAAAATTTGAACAGAAAGAGAAATTCAGGTAGCTGTTTGTCCGTCCTGTCATAATATGCCTTCATAGGTTTGCACCCTTCTTTATCTCAATTTCTAATAGATGCATTTGTCCTATAATTCATATCTGAGGTTTCCTAATTTTCAAATCTGATGAATTAAACAAAATTTGGGGAGTATCATTGTGGAGTAGGTTACAGTAGTATATACTATAGGTCAATTTTTAACCACATAAATCTTTGATAATAATTTGTTATACTACAGATTTTCATTTTAATTCCATTAGGTATTTGTCGTTTAATATCAGGAAAATTAAAAGGACATAATATGGCATTTATATTCGTACTTTTTTTATATATATACTATTTATTCCTGAAAAAGTAGAATAAAAAAATAAATATGTAAGCATGTATAAGCATGACGTTAGGTATAGCAACAATAAAGCGTTTCTGCTTTTCACGACTTAATTTTTCATTTCTAATTTCTTTGTACTTGCGTATATATGTATATAAGTACATATACACACACAGTCACAAATATTTCGTTTTGTTTTTATTGCTACAGGTGGTTACTATTGGTAACACTGTATTTATTTTAATGGCGGGATTAAAGCGTATGTATATGTACATATATTATTATGTATGTATATTTATGTGGTTGTGCTTCTACAATTTCAGAAATGCTAGAATAATGTTTTTATTGTTATTTTATAACAGTTTCATTTTGTTTACAAACAAAACATTGAAAATAATATATGATTCTATGTATGTATGTAAGTAGGTATAGAATTTCCTTTTTTTCGAAAATCAAAGGAAAAGAGAAAAATTGTTCTATAAGGACATAGGTAAGGGGCATAATAATCTACCTACCTATTTTTCAATGATATTATTATCCTTATTTCACGCTATACTTTTATTATACACTTAGTTTTTTTTATTATTGTTGTTTTGTTTTTTTCATGTTTTTATCCTGAATAATTTTCATTGTGTTTTTTTATTTTTCTTTTAAAAAGAGTATTGATAACTAAATACGTAATAGAATAGAACCGCCGCCGTCATGAACTAAAAATTTTTATATAAACATAAATGGGCATGCGAGTGTATGTGTGTATGTATGTGTTATAATATGAGACTAAGAAAATTACGATATTTTATTTGTAATTCTACCTTTTATATACTTATATAGCTATAAGGCATTTTTGATTACTGAACAAATGAATATCCTGATGATGGATACGATTCTGAAGTATTTAGAAAAAGTGGTTTTTGTGGTTTAATTTAATGGATTTTTTTTACATAAACACACTCACATTATGTAATATGTATGAAAGAATGCTGATTGCATACTAATGGAGCTATTATACAATAAGTTTTGTGATTGTCCTTTGTGTTTCTAAGTATAAAAATATTATGTATGAGATACATTAATGTACTGCGTATGCATGTATGATAGGAAAACAATTATACATATTCTATATACTTATGCAAATGTTGATATTTTCGAAATAACAGGTTTCGTATATTGTAAAGTTAAAATAAAAATTCTTTAATAATGTAGAAATTAAAAGAAAATTTAGAAAAATTTTATTGAGCCGATCGAATTTTTCTTTTTGTTTGTCTCGCATTATAATCCTTTCATTTCTGTCGTTCCGTCTACTAAAGCTACATGCATGAAAATCCTGTTATTTGTATTTTTCTGCTATTATTGTACATGAGATGTGGAATGACGTGGAGCTGAGGTTAGTGATATTATTTAACCTTTTTATATTAATCTCGTTTGTCGATTAACTTGCCATATTATTAGATTTGTCGCAGCTTTAGTGTTGTTTCACTATGAAAAATTTTAAAGTATCATCGACGATAGTTTATGAATTGACTTAATTTGAAATATAAGTACCCTATGCAAATTATTTTGTTACATCGAATTATTTTCTTTTGGAATTTTCAATGAATTTCTTAAAAAAGAAACCATTTTTCCAGAATTCGCATAATATCTTGGTAATTTTCAATAAATATTACCACTCTGGTAATTATACGCCTTTTCTTGTGCAAGTACCATAAATGTATCATAGTACATGGCTAAATTTTCAGGCAACACCATGTAGCGATTTGTATAATTCGGTTTTAGGATCACAGTCACACTTCTATAT
Organism: Condylostylus longicornis; assembly: GCF_029603195.1. Taxonomy (NCBI): domain Eukaryota; kingdom Metazoa; phylum Arthropoda; class Insecta; order Diptera; family Dolichopodidae; genus Condylostylus; species Condylostylus longicornis. Next base: position 13,693,260 of record NW_026577982.1, read on the forward strand.
ATGTACACGTATACTGCTCATATTCATAAGCTCTGCCTATATAGTTATTCTATAAAGTGCTGAAACCAACTCACAATCTTGTTTTTTCACTTTATTTTGTAAAAGAGTTGAAAATTGTTACTACTGTATACCTAAGGACATAAATTTAAAAACAAATTAAAATATTATAAAATATTTTCAAATATCATTGAACATGAAATTTTGTAATAAAAAATGAAAATTTTCTTTTTCCTCTGCTTTTTGTTTTTCTTGTGTTTTGTTTGTCCTCCAAAATCATTATGAAAAATTCACTCAAATTTTGTTTGTGTTGTAAATATAGTACATAAGTGTATATTTTTGTATATAAGTAAGACTGAGTAAAACAGCTTTAATTTATATAAAAAAAAATAAAGAAAAACAAATAAAAAAACATAAAAATTATGAAAAATATTTAAAGAATCCTTGAAATCCTTCGTACGCTTTGTTTTCATATTTTCTTCTACCGCCAAATTATTTTGTTTTTTTTTTAAGGATTGGTCCGTTTCTGATATTTTTTATAAAATAACTTTTTTTCAGCTATAGACACTTTATTATACCTTCTATATATTTTAGATAAAGTATTTACGATAACACAAAAAAAAGCAAAAAAAAAAAAAAACAAAAGTTATTTCGAAGATTTTTACCCCTTGTTTAGTTTGAAAACAAAATCAAAAAGAAGAAAAGGAAAAGAAAAATTATGAAATTAGAAAATATTAAGAATTCAAAAATAAATTAGAAAAATTCAAGAGGCATGTTAAAAAAGCGCTTATTTTTTTTTTTTCTGTTCTGTTTTTGAAGGACATTGAAGAATAATAATAAAATATTTTTTTTTCTGATGGTTATAATTTTTCTATTAAGAAAGAAACACTATAAAAATAACAAAAATTTTTTCCACTTCACGGTATTAATTTTCATCCATAAATTTTTAATTAAAAAAAAAATATTTGAAATCAATCAAATACGATATTTTAAGTAAAATTGTCTAGTATTAAGGCAATATAGCCTAAAAAATTTATTTTAATGCCATGTTTATTCACATAAATTTGTTGAAAATTAAAAATTATTGTTTATTCATTGTTCTACAATATTAATTTGGTTAAATATAAAAGGTATTACAAGTTTTTGAATATTTTAGCAAGAATTTTATTTTTTCTAATTGAAAACCCTTCATTCGATGGTATTTTTCTAAATTTGCAGTTTGATATTGCTAATATCATTGCAGGCCAAAAATTTTGTTCAATAATTATGTATTATACTATATTAAGAGTAATGGGTTTAATTTAATATATTTTATTAAGAAGAATTAGTACAGCTCAGCTCATGACATCTCAGAACATTATATCAGCTCATTAGCACGGATAACATGATGATATGATCAGCTCATTAGTATACGGATATTCGTATATGGTATTGCTATTGTTATTCCTTAATATTTAACTACATGTTTTATATCTTAGTTTCGATTATTAAAACAATATCATTATTCAGGCCATATTTTCACGCTAAAAATATTAATCCCTGAAATTAGTTGCAATTCTCTATGGAATTCCTGTATCAGCAATAATTAATTATTGTGGATGATGCATGTATATATGTACATTACCATATAATAATATATTCATGTAATATTCATAATGCCAGAATTTTAATTAAGTCAAATAATTATTTGAAAATTCGATGTATACATAAGGAAATTATCATTTAAAATCTTAAATATTTTGAAGTTAAACTTCGAGTATAATATTAAGCAAGAAATATTACAAAAAAAACACTTGCGTTTTGAGAACAGCACATTTTAATAATTGAAATTATATTTTCATGTTTAAAAATCGTTAATTAAAATATACAGAATTATTTAATTATAATTTATGTCCTCAATTTCTAATATTAAAATTATTAAATAATTTACTTGTATATCAAAACCATCTAATTAGAAAATATTTTGGGAATATTTTGTTGTTGTGTTTTTTGTTTACTTTTCATATTTTATATATAATTAGGACGCCATATTGAAAAAGAAAATAAATATTTTTTTTTTTATTTTTTACTTTTTCGTTTTTCTTTTCATTTTAGTTTTGAACAAATGCGGCAACTAATACAATTAATTTTGATTTGAAGGAGAAAACAAAATTTTTCTAAAGTTGAATGACATACTTATTGGCATACATACATATACACATATACATGAATTTTATATAAACTTACTCGCATAAGTAAAATAAGCCTTGTTGCTGTTACTGCAATTCAACTCTTATACTCTATTTGTTTAATTTCGTTTTAATGGAACTAAAACAACAAATCGAATAAAAATTATATAACAAAAAAAAATATTGTGAAAAATGTGAAGAACTGTATATGTTATATAACAACGTATGTAGCGTCTATTTCAAAGTACAGTTACAAAATTTATAAGCGCATTTTCATTTACAATAAAAATTTCAGTTCTTATTGTAAAACTGGGGGAAAAAAAACAGGTGAACATAAAATCCAGGTAACTTTAATGAATTAATTTTCTTTTTTCTATTTTGTAAATACATTTAAAGTTGGAAATGGTAGAAGAGAGCGCCGGGCGCGGATTAAAATTAATTTCTTTTGTGTTAAAGTACTTTGAACTCTTATACTTATAGTTTTCCCTTCAATATTCTATTGAAGAAAATTGTGTAATAGAATATAGAAAAATATAACAGTAAATTACAAAAATATATTAATATACTCTTATTGAATTTTATCCTTTCTATAATATTCTTAATTTATTATTGCTTTCTTTTACAATTATTCAAAATTTAAGGAGTTTACCTTAGGTTTTTGAATATTTTCACAAATTTACATTCATATACACACAAATGTAGAAGATGTCAATATTTTTAAAATTTATTATATCCTTATTATTGTGTATCCTTATTGTTCATTTATTATGCTTATGTATAAGTATTGTGGTTTTTATTCAGTAATAAAATTGTAATATTTTTGATTAATAGAATTTTATACAATAATAGATAAAAGTAGAAAGAGAGATAAGATTTATTTGTTTAGTTGTAAAAATTTTTTATTGTAAATTGAAAAATTGTAATTGCTTTTTTTAATATTGATATATATACATGCATACTTAGAGAAAATTAGAAATTATGATTGAAAAATTATATCTTTACGTATATAATATTAATTGTGTAATTTGAAAATACTTTTTGTAAGCAGGATACTATTAAATTGTTATTTGCATAAAGAGACTGTTATATACGCTGTATTCAAGAATAAATTTCTCGATCAGGCTTGGTAAAATGTTATATTTGAATAAAAACACCTTATAATTCAATAGTACACAGATATATTTCAAGAAATTCTACTCATACTCAGTGGTACAGCCTTAACATAAAATTAAAAATTAGTTTTATTCAAGTGAGAGCCCCGAGAGTTTATCATTGTCATTGATTGTATTTAATCATTTGTACCTATCCCTGTTGATATTCCGATGGAAATTGTTATTCCAACATATTACGGGATAATCTAAACTGAATACTAAAATTGCACTCAAAAATCAAGCAAAATATTAAACTTTACAAAATTCTTCAGCAATCTAATATGAGAAATTAATTATTTTTATTTAGGAATATTCCAATCACAAATTTATTTAACAATTCAATTATTACAAATTAATATTCTTCTTATTTACAGGCCCCACATTTTCACATCGCTACTGAAATTTTAATGTAAAACGCTTATAACCATGTAAACTAAAAAAAATTAATAGGATTGCTATAAAATTAACTCCAAACGTAAATCATCGGGATATCCGAGCTCCATGAGCAAGAACGGGTTAATATCATCTTCTAACTCTGGGATTTGCAATTTTTTTGCCGATAATTTTCAACAAATTTATAGATTAGATTCTCTTTCTAATTATGTCTATACCCCCACTAGTATAGATAACGGTCATCCCCTTTTTAAAGATGTTCATCTTTCAGTAGACAACGTACTTCAGGGTATTTGTGACTTAGAAACCAATAAAGGACCTGGACCGGACCTTATACCGCCTATACTTCTTCATAACTGTAGACACAATTTATCTTATCCGCTTACTTTGATTTTTAACAAATCATTATCCTCTGGTTTTTTCCCGTCAATATGGAAAAGTTCATACCTCATACCTATTCATAAAAAGGGGGATAAGACTGCGGTTGAAAACTATAGGGGAATTGCCATTCAATCTGTCATTCCTAAATTACTTGAAAACTTGGTTATGGGTATAATTGCACCCATTGTTAACCTATTACTAAATAATGAGCAACGCGGCTTTAGGACTGGTCGCTCTACGACCACCAATCTTTCAATTTTTACATCCGATATTCTTTCGTTTATGGAAAGAGGGTTTCAAGTAGATGCGATATATACAGACTTCAGCAAAGCTTTTGATCGCATTGATCACATTATCTTAGAGCATAAGCTAAGACAATTTGGTTTTAGGAACCAACTATTGGGATGGTTAAAATCTTACTTCACTGAAAGGACCCAATTTGTCAAGTTCCAGGTAGTTAAGTCGAAACCTATCCATGTCTACTCTGGAGTTCCCCAAGGAAGTCATTTAGGCCCTATTCTTTTCAATATCTTCATTTCTGACCTCTCTCAGTGTTTGGCGGGTGTTCCGCATCTGATTTATGCTGATTGTCTGAAAATGTATCATATTGTAAAGGATATTTCTGACACTAATTATCTCCAATTAAAGTTAGAACATCTAAATTCTTGGTGCGAGACTAATAAATTAGATCTTAACGTTAAAAAATGTTATGTTATTAGTTTTTCACGTAAGCGTTCAAACTTCTTTCAAGAATATTCACTTCAAAACTCCACTTTAGAACACGTTGACCATATTACTGATCTAGGTATTATTATGGACAGTAAGCTCAATTTCAATTTTCATTATGATTCTATTGTTTCTAAAGCAAGCAAAATGCTAGGTTTCATTAAGAGGAGAGCCAGAGAATTCAACAATACTGAAGTTACTAAATCGCTCTATTGCTCCCTTGTTCGTTCTGTTCTTGAATATGGCAGTATTATTTGGGATCCGGCATTTTCTGTACACAGAAATAAAATTGAGTCGGTTCAAAAACAATTTTTATTATTTGTTTTGAGAAGCCAATATAACCCCAATGACTTCCAGAATATTCCTTCATATACAATTAGACTTCAATTCCTGAATATGTTGAGTCTGGAGTCACGCCGGTCTTTGTTGTCTTCTTGTTTTACCTATGATGTCCTAACAGGAAAAATAGACGTGGACTTCATTAGAGACAAAATTATTATCAACAACGACGTCAGACCTACCAGACATACTAAATTCTTAAAAGAATATACGCATAGGACTGATTATGCTAAAAATGAACCAATAAATAGATGTTGTACTGTATTCAATCGTTTTAGTCATTTTTTTTCACCAGCAGTTACAAAATACACCTTCAAAAAAAAATTCATAATTCACTACTGACCTAGTACAATATCTCCCGTGTAAATTTCTCCCGTGAATCAATAAAATGTCGGAACATTGTTATCAGTACTCACGCTGTTAAAATATAAGGCAAATTGCACCAACACTCTTAAGTATTATTTGTTTGTGTATAAAATTTTCATTTCACTCAAAGCGCTTATACTTGCTCTAAATTAAAATTAAGGCAATTTTATTAAACCATACTTACAGGAATACCTGACCAAATGAGCTCTAAAATAGAAATGATCTTAAATTTTATTAAAAATTATTATTTACTTTAAGTATATAAGTAGATGCTTCAAAACATATTTTGCCATCACATATGGTATATGCAAATTTGTTGTCCCACTAAACAATAACTAAATATAACGCTCTCGTTTCCAATTATAGACGTGCTTTTATATGTAAATTCAAATTAGAATGAATTATTACACAAACGCATATTAAATTAAATTTTACGTCAATATTATGTACGAAACAATGAAATTTCATTGTGAATACAAAAAAAAGTCATAGAAAAATTAAGCGGTTCTCAATGCAATAACGAAAATTATGGCAATTTTATGAACAATTTTAAATAATTTTTCTATTTTGTAAAATTATAACAAAAAAAAAATTTTAATATTTTTGTTGTTCCGCTAAATGGACATGAAATTTAGTTTTCTTTTTACCTTTTTTCGCAAAATACTTGAAAATCACAACATTTTTTTTAAAAAGTTCTGTGAGAAGGTTATTTTTTGCTTGAATTTTTTTAAAACAGTGAAAATTGAAATTTATTTATAAAAAATTTTAGTATTTAATATTAAATTTCAATCACCGTATGGATAGAATGTTGATGAAAATATTTTTCTTTTTGTACATTTCAACTCAGATCTCGTTTGTTAGTGAAATCTTTAAATAAATTTCAATCAATTTATACACAACAATTATAATTTACTAATTATTTTTACAATTTGTAGGCTGATAAGCGGAAACTAATTAGAGACAGAAGCGATTCAAATGATACAGCTCGTATACCACCACTTGATGAAATACAAAGTGTACTTAAAATTGCACAAACTGTAGAAGAAGCAGCTATTCGAATTTTACCGCTATTACAACAAGCAACAACATCATTAGATCAAATTATTGCAACAATTAATCCAGATTTATTTGGAGCTGTTGTCGGTATACTCAATAATGTTGGTAACAATAATGGTGGTAGTGGTGTTGGTATAAGTGTTGTTAATGATGATGTAGCAGAACCTTCACGACAAAATTTAAATTCTCTATTTTTACGTAAAATATCTCAAGCTAATTAGAAAAATTGAATTGATATTCATTCATATATTATGTATGTATGTTTATGTACACAAATGGAAAGTAAATATTCAACAGAAATTATTTAACCCCAGGAAATTTTTTTGGTTTTCAGCCGTATTATTTTAAATGGGGAAATTTTACAAAAATTAAGGTTTATTATTTCTTCTTGACTTCTTTTGATTTTAAAACAAAAAAAATATTTCATAATTTTCATTGTTTTTTTTTTTATCCCTTTATACTGTTTAACGTAAAGAAAAATTTTTGTATTAATGGAAAAGGAAGAATATTAATAAAAATTTTGGAAATATGGGATTTTGAAGAATTTTTTTCGTAATAATTGAAAACGAGTCAATTAGAAAATGTTAGAAATTTGTCAGCTTTAATTTTTAACTGTATGTTCATAATTGCAGAACACGTAATAGAAGTATAAAGTAACCAAGTGGTATGTAAATTTTATCCACCCATTAAAACTTAAAAAGTCCAAGCAACAATAACTATTTCAAACTATAAACAAACTCCCCATGAATAAAACTTAGAATCTAATGTGAATTTTTAATTAGAAACCTTGTAATCTTTAATCTTAACATTCCAAAAATTTAGTGACGCAAAAAGGCAAGCCTATACATAACTCTCCTTTTAATTTTTATTCATAATATTAAAAACAGATATAAAAACTCGAATTAAATAAAAAAATGTTCGTTTTCATAAAAAAAAAAATTCTACGTAAGCAGATAGCAAAAAAAAAACAAACGACCCCAAACGCAGACAAAATATAAAATTCAGATGTTCATTATTAAAATAAAAGAAGGGTTCATTTTACAATGTAATAATGTGTGTGTATGGTGTATCTAAGGACTTTTATCAATGAAAAGTTCAAAACAAAATAAAAAACCAGAAAAAAAAACAAATAGAATTAAAAACAATGACAGCAACAGCAAAAAATAAAAAGCAAGTCTATCAACATAATGTCGTCCATAAAATAACGCAACAACATTTTTCCACCATACTCCATAATAAACCAAGGCTACCATGTACATGCATGTACATTCATTATTTACATATATATATATATATATGTATATCAATGATAAAGAACAACTTTTGTATCCTTTCTAACTTGATTTTTTTTTCCTTTTTATTGTATAAATAAAAATATGCACCTGTATTAGTATTAAATTGCATACATATGTACGTAAATGCACAAGGATATTGAGTTTTAATAATATTACATATAAAAATATTGATTTAATGATGTTATCAAAGTCAGTCATTTTCAGTATGATAACAAAATAATGAAACTCTGAACTTTATTAAATTTAGTTTCATTTTGAATAAATTGGCAGAGTGTTTCAGCAGTTCTATGGTTATAATAAAAAATTTTGTGCTTTTAGTTTTGTTCAAAGGTAAATATTTTGAAAAGAGGGGTTTGTTAGAGATTTACTGAAATTTGTTGTCCAAAAATTCAATTTTGGTATACATTTTATTCAAATCCTTCATGAACAATCCTTCTGATGATGAAAAATCATCACCTCAATTATATTTTAAAAATTTCAATTAAAATCCTCTTATATTCAATATCTATAGCACTGTATGTTAGATTTCTAAATTTTAGAAAAATATTCAGATTTCTACAAAAAAAAAAAATTTTTAAATTTTGTGATTACTCAGACATTTGATGGTACACCCTGTTTATAAGTGTCATACCCGTTCTCTTAAAATTTTTACTTTTAATACGAAAAATATAATTGAAATAAAAAAAAATCATAAAATCCTTTATCCAAGTTCACAAGACTGGAAAAGTTCTTTACTTAAATATCGAATTTTCTATTACTTATTCGTATCCTTTACATTATATAGAAAAATATAACATTGAAAAAATATTAAAAAACAAAAATCTACTGGCCATTGTTTAAAAATTGAAAAATTAATAAAAATGTAGAAGTATAAAAAAGGGTTAAAAATTGTACTGTACTTTATTTGTTTATAATAACAAAAAATAAGTATATATATATATATATATATATATATATGACAGTAGTGGGGGTCATGGGACAACGATATTTTACTCGTTATTAACAATTTTGTGCGTATATAAAAATTGAATAAAAGTAACAAAATTCAATTTCAATCAATTGCGGGATATAGAGTACATAATAAGTAATTAGAAAGAATAGTAAATCATATTTAATTTATATATAATTATTTTACCAATATTTCAATATTATACAACGCCATCTTCTTGTATACTTTTAGAACATTGGAGGAATAAAAAATTTAAAGAAGTGTTAGTACAATAATGAAGGCAAGCGGATAAATTATCAAAATCCTTTTTATCAAAAGAAACAGGACTTTACTTTTATACGTGTGCGGAATTTCGAAATGCTTTCAATTTCGGCACTATCTGACAAATACAGACATTTACGAGAAATTCAAAATTTTGGTGGTTGTGAGATAGGAAAAATTTTTCTTCATTGGAATATATAGATTTTTAAAAATCAAAACAGTAGTTGTTATACAGAGTTGCTATACGTATGAATACGAGTATTTAAGCCTAAAACAATACAATATTGTACAATGTACAAAATACTGAATTAATTACATTACAACTAAGAATTAATAAACAATTGTGGTAACTAACTCCATTATATAAAAGCTGGTCATTTAAATTAAATTATAGACTTTCACTAGTCTTGTCAACTCAAAATCATTTTCACTGATTCTAAATAACATTTTAATCAACTTTTTATATGTAATTGCATTTATCGAATACATTAAATCCCAAATTTATGCTCGTCATACAAAATATACAAGCTACTTGCATAATATATGAGTATTTTTGTATGTATGTACTTAATTTAAATTTCTCTTTAATAAAATAAAAAACTTGTATATTGTACAATACATAACACTATATTTTCTTTGTTTATATCAGCTATAAAAAAAATATTATGTACTTATATACACAAATATATAAACATTAAATTTTCTCTACTGTGCTGAATTTTACTCGTAATGTTATATAATACGAGATATAATAGAATACATATACTAATACATCAGGTCATTTCATAAACAACAAGTCTATAATTCGGAAAATTAGAAAATACGGAAAATGTACATTTATACATACACACAGATATATACATACATTCTCTATACATTATCCTTTATCCGAAAAATTTTTGGGTTTTCCTACAGGATTGTTTTTTATTAAGAGGGGTCGAATACATATACACGATAAATCGAGGTAAAATTTTTATATATCATTACTTATTGTCTTTTTGTTTTTTTTTTTTTATTACGACCCCAAAAACCACCCTTTTCTAATAGAGATGTTTTAGAGTCCTACCTAAGTACACTTATATATAATATGTATACAAATATATAGTTTTTAATACTATCTATATTAAATGTGCTGGTGGAATATATATATTTAGTCATGTTTGTGTATGTATACATGAATATTATTTATACTCGCATTCGCATAATAAAAGGCAGAATATAAAAATCATATTTAACGAATTTTCTATTTATTTTTTATTGTAAGTATGCCTCAGGATATGTCAAAATACAAATCATAATATAGAAAAAAATTAAAAAACAGAAAAAACAAAGAAAAGACCGTAGAACAAAGGAATTACATTTAGAATAATAGAAAATAATAAAAAAAGAATAAAAAATGTTTGAACTATTTTCATTCCTCAGATATCCTTTTCATTTCTGCATTTGATAAATTTATGAATAAGCATATTATATAAGAACAACAAATCTTCAAAAAGGATAATAACCATGAAAAACAATATGAACAAAAAAAAAATCGCTGTATACTAAAATACTTTTGATGATTAAATGGAATTTTTTCCCATTTTCGAATGGAAGAGCCATGCTGTGTCTTAACAATTTAAGAAAATTTGTCTTAATGTTTTCTAATTATTTTAATTAAAAACATTTTATTTGTTACTTAAATACATAAAAATATACGCAATTTTCTATTGTTTTATTCACTATTAAATCAGTTCTATATTGTTTTTTGTTGTAGAATTGTTCCAATTATGTTAGAAATTCTGCAGGGCTTTAGTAAAATTAAGTACGAGTTGAATGAAAATATTATTTAATTAAAAAAGGCCGGATTAGTACGATGACATTTTATCGGGAAAGTTTATTAAAGTTCTTAAAATAAAAATTAGGTATAATGGCGGAAAAGAGCGAATTTATTAAAACTGAAATGTTTTCAATTCTTTAATTCGTTTAATGAATGTCGAATGTGAAACCTGAATTGAATCTTAATTGTACTTGTCTACTTAATTTTTTTCTCATAATTTTAGGGTAAGTTATGTTTGTGTTATGAATAAGTAATTTTCCACAACATAAAAGTCGAAATTCAAATTAACTTATGATTTTACATAATAAGTAAATAACTTTTGTGTAATTGGGATTGCTGGAGCAATAAAAGGGATAAAAATGTTAAACATAGACATATATGTATAATTAGTATGCACATATTTAAATTACCATTAATAAATCCTATTAATTTCACACAATTGAATTTAATAACTAAGTATATTGTCCTTTGTTCTATACACTGAAACAATTTTATATTATGTTTAATACATACACGAAAGCACAATACAGATCTAATCGGAAAATTCGTTTGATTCGTTTGAAAATTTATTGTATGAATGTCTACAATAATAACATTGATTTATAAATAAAAACAAGGTGATAATCATTGGAAAATAGCTATTTGAATTTGTCTCCATAATTTTATAATTTCTACAAAAATGAAATTTCTATATAGTTTTCACACTGAGAATATTTTCATTTTCAAATACAGGATTAACACAGGGACAAAAACAGGGCTCTTACTATAACTGCATGTAGCCTATTTCTTGCCTTTAAATGCCTTGCCTTTCATAAAAAAAAAATTCATAAAAGTATAAAAAATTAATTGAAAATGAAATAAAAAAGATTACAAATTAAATCTTTTGAAGAAAAATCAAAGAAATTTAATTAAAATAGATTCCTGCATAGTTTACATTTCATATAGAAAAAATTTTAATTAATTTTTTAAATAATATGTATGTACTACCTTTTAGCAGGAGCAATCTATTATTGGAATACTTGTGCTTTAAGCCACTAACATCTTTATATTTTTTAATTGTTAGAATTTCTTTATCTCTTATATATATTCCTTCTTTTAGCGGGAAGATATTATGTTTCCTTGGTTATTCCCAACTTTTCAAATTTTACAATAAATAAATAATTTTATAAATTCTTAAAAGTTACGCTTTTGATGAAAAAAACTTTCCAAGTTGAACTATACACTTTGAAGTTTTCAAGGCATTTTTTATTGTTAGCGAAGAATTTAAAAAATTATTCAACATAAGTAAATATGAAGTTTTTGTTTTTAATCTTTAAATTTTCTATATGAACATAGGTATAACAATCTTACCTTTGTATAACAATATTTTTTTAATAAAAAATTCTGAGTCTACAATTTAATCTAGAAAATTTAAGTTTTTAAATTTAAAGAACATCAAAAAGGAAGAAGGAAATGAATTAAAGAGAAGCAATTTGGTTATGCAATAAACTGAGTTGTAGAACAGTTAACAATCTCACAGAATAGAGAGCTCGTTTTGTAGAATAGTTCAATTATAATAATTGAAAATTTATTACCCAACAATTACGAGTATACAATAGTTTTCCAAATCAAAGATGATTCCATGTATTTAACACAGTATTTTTTTTTCCAAAAACGCTACAGATATTGAAAAGAATTGAAGTTGGTATGGCACCTGTGGGCATTTCATTCACTTTTATGTGTTGTTTTAATCGGAAGTACAATACATATAAAAATTTGGCTAACCATAATACAGCTATAAAATATTAATTATCTTATACAACATTTTATAACATCTACACTTAAATAATTTAAATATTTATTAGTATCCTTATAAAGGTAAATTTACATACAATTTGGGAGAAATTAATTTAACCGCAACCTTTTTTTTATTATTACTCTCCAAAAACTTTCATTTTTTTTTTCAAATATTTTAATTTACATTAGAATTCCAAGAAATCAGGAATTATGTATATGTAGGATCCTTAAAATTTATTCAAATAAAATCTAATTAATTCGTAATAATTATTCATACGTTGATCTACATATACATGTATGTAATTCTATGTATTATAATATTATACATATACACACATATATAAAATAATTAAGTAAAAGTACAAAATAAATTTTATGTATTAAAAATATTCAACTCACCTTTATTTCTCTTAAATATTTTTTCTTTCTTGAATATTTAGGATGAAACAACCATTGATGAAAAAGAAAAATAAAACACAATTATTTTTCGTTTTATTTTGTATACGCTACACTACAAAGAGAATAATTTTTTTTCTCAATTTTTGTATACAAACATGTAGTTGACTACATTAGCAATATTAATCCTGGATTTGTATTATAATAAATTTTTTATTTGTAACGATTTGTTATACATAAGAAAATGTTACCAGCACTAAGTGATATTGTACTTATTATTTATTATGAAAAAGTGTGTATAATAATAATTATATTAAATTTGTATTTATGTATACGAGTAAATTTTTAATATATATATATATGTATATACATTTAAAACATTTAATTTGCAGTCTTTAAAATGAACTTTTTTCTTATTCTTCTTATAAATTCTTATTATTTTTTTTTATTATAAAAATTTTAGTAGAACACCTGTTTTCACATTAATGTGTATATTTAAATATATACGTATATATATTATGTATACACATATTTAATAAAAAGAGAATAAAATATAAGTAGAAGAAAATATTAAAATAAAATGCAAAAATATTTTTTAAGAATATAATTTCAACTTTTATACAAAAATTAATTTGATAATTATTTATTTTAAAAATTATTTTAATTATTATATAATTATTTCTTTTATGTAATTATTTAATTGAATTTTTTTTCTCAGTGTACAGCCAACTTAATTAAGTAATTAATGTTAAAACTTACTTTTTTTAGTTTGTATTACTTTTTGAGTATATTTAATTTATTTTAATATTTTAATTTATTTTCAATTTATATAATACAAGTATGTAAGTATCTTGGTTATTAATTAATTAATTAATTTTAAACACAAAATCAATAATTATTTTGAAACAAATGCAAAATTTTTTTTTATTATTGAAATTTTATTCTTATGTTTAAATCTTAAAAAAAAATTAAATGTATAATAATAATTATTATTAATGTTTATTAAATTAAAATTATATATTTTATTGTTAATAATTATTTTATATACTTAATTGTAAGTATATTACCTAATTATATATTAAAATCGATTGTCATAAGTATATTTTCAAATATATAATTAATTAAATTTAAAAATTTTCAAGAATATTTTTCAAAATAAAAAAAATATTTATTTTGTGAATTAGATTTTTTAAATTATATAATTATCAAACAAAAACGAATTTAGTAATTTTTAATATAATTAATTTTAAAAATAATAATTTATTAATAAATAATTATTTAAATCTTAAATTAATAATTAAATTTAAATAATAATGTATAATTAGTAATTTAATATTGTTATACAATAAAGTATGTAAGTAAATGTGAACATAAGTATATATGAATAAAAGTTAATTACATAAAAATGATAATACAGTTACTTAATTATTGAAATTAATTATTTTTTTATTTTTATTATTATTTTTTTGAAAAAAAAAACAATTAATTATTTAATAATTTATTAATTTTGGAAATTGTTATTTTAATTTATTAAACACTATTATTCCATGTATATAACTTAATTTTATTAGTATAATATTATTTATAACAGTTATTAATATTAGAAAAATACACAAAATCTATACACATACATGAATGTAATGTAAGTATATCAATTAAAGTATGCACAATATTGTATAACTTATGCGTGTATTAATTATATTTTAGTTAATGATAATATTTTTAATCCACTTTTATATTTTAAGTATTTGTATATGTATATGTATATAGATTAATATCAAATTTCGCTTTTAAAGGTTATTCACTTTTAATTTCAATATTTTATTTTCTATATAAATGTAATTTTATACTTTTTAATGTTATACAGTAAAGTTTTATATAGTATATATGTTAAAGTTCTTCTTGTCTTCTTTATTTTTTCATTTTAATTTTATTTTATATTTTCTTGTTTATAAATATTCTAGAACGAAATTAAATATAATGTAAAAAATAAAATAAAATAAATGAAATAAATGAAAACCATAATGAGACAGTTGAGAGATTCAACAAGGAAGAAAAAAAAATATTATTACTCTATGTATACATACTTATAAATAACATGAAAAATATAGAAATAAGATATAAATAACTGTTATAATACCGTTAAGTAGCCAATACTATATTATATAATATAATGGCATAGGAATATTATTATATGTATAATAGATGGCGGTAGTTTAAGTATAAAACAAAATTCGTAATTGTGAATTGTAGAAATTGTTGAAAATATTTTGGAATTTCTGTTGTTGTCGTGCACTGTGTATGAAATTATGAAAGCTGTGAGTAATGAGTTCATTATGACCCTCGTCATAAAGCTTAATATACAGTTGAATAGAATATTAGGGCGAAATTTTATAGCATTTATAGCAATTAGTTTGTATATGCGTGCGATATTAAAAATAAAATTACGAAAAGCAAAATTTCTTATTTTTTACACGTAGTCGAAAATTTTGAAAGTTCGTTTAGGGTTCGCAACGCTGCTTTATTTATTTATTTTATAAAATATAATTATTTTTAATGATTTCGTTTTTAATATTTAAAAACATTACTATGTTTGAAAATTTAATACAATATTTCATAACCCTAGTTAATTATTTCAATTATTAAATTAAAATGTTCTTTGAGTACCTAATTAGGGTGACAAAGAATAAAATTTAACTAAGTTCATTTTTTATTTTAAAAATTTTGAAAAATGAAAAGTTTGTACAACTTATAAATATAAAATATTGTATGGCTCTTTTGAGATATTAAGATCAGAGCAAACCAAGAAAACTTATACTGCAAATATAAGAGCACAATAACGGGATAAATTTTCATATTAAGTACATATTATGTATTGTGTGTGCATTCACATTATAATATTATATAACATACATACATACTTGTGGGACATATAAAGAATTATATAAGCATTGTATAATATGCATATAAACACACAAACACACATTAAAGTGTTAAAGTTTAGAATTATTTTTATATTTTTATTATTTAAATGGCAGAAATATAAAATAAAAGGAAAATGTAAAGAAAAATTTGTGCATATATATTTCTATACCAATATATACATAGCATATATATATATATATATATATATATATGAATGTGCATGCATAATAAAGGGAAACCCCACAAAATTAATTCTATGTTATAAGAGTATATAAATATAATATTTCACCGTTATTTTTTTTTCATTTCAGTTATGTTTACTATTATGTTGGTAAGTTAAAAAAAAAAATAAAAAAAATAATTTTTTTCCTCTAATATGTTTATGGTTTTCCATTTTTCTTTTCTTATTCTTTTTTGATATTTTTGCTTTTTTTCTTGCATTAAAAATTATAATTTCATTTTTAGAATTGTGGGGTGTGCAGTTTGTGTTTTGTTATACTTAGAAGTATGTTTCATATAGAAAATTTATTCAAAGAAAAATTATTTATCTATTTTTTTTTTTGGTTTTCCATTAATTACGAAAATTTTCATTTATAATCCGCAATGCATTTTAATTATAATATTATAAAATTTGGTTAAATATTTTAATAGTATTGCGGAAGTTTATAAAATATATAAGTAGGTTTATGTGTATATTTTTATGAGATCTGTAGATATAATATGCATATTTATCACATAAATTAAGTTTATATCACAAACTCAAATCTAATTTTGAATAGTACTTGAATAATATATGAGTTTTATCTTATATAAAAGTTAAATGCGTATATTTAAATCTGTTTCTAATATAACTATAAAGAAAGGGAATATGAGATACCCATTTGAAGGCGATTCCTTTAATTATTATTAGAGTTCGTTTTTCGAATCGGTCAAAAATAAAAATTGCATTAGTATATAATTTGAGTATATAAGGTATAAATATGCAAATTGTATGTACATCAGGATAATTTTAATATTTAAAACAATTTCACTAGTACGATTTAAATAAGTCAATAAAATTAGTTGCATACTAATTTCAATTTTAATTTCATTATGATTTGAGAAAACCATATATAGATATTATATTTTGCTAGTATGCTATTTATTCATTGAAAGGCATATAATATAAATTATAAAAATATGTATGTAAATTTTAAATCCAATTAGAAACTTATGAAATAATATACAATTATAACAATAGAAAATATTAATAGCAGCTTTAATAAGACAAATATTGGAATGTATTTATTATGACCATAAGAAATACTAACAATGCCTGTGGGCTTTTTTTAGTACACACTGCAATGTTAATATTTTTGTTAGTACTAAAATATTAATTAATAACTTCAGTTACGGTGTTAAATAAAAAAATACTAAATGTACTAGCATTTAGAATGAGAGTATATAGAGTATATTCTACAAATAAGAATAAAAGCAATTTATTAAATTAATATTTTGAAATTTTATGTTTGACTCTTATAATTCCGATTTTGTATTATAATATTTTAATATTTCAGTGTTCGTTAAAAAATAACTTTAAAACAAAAATTAAATATTCTAAATTTGAAAAAAAAAAATCCAAAATAATCAAAATCCAAAGCGCGAATTAATTTCTATTTTTACCTTTCTGTTATATTAACACTTTATTAATTTTATATAATAATTTGTAATTTTAAAAACAAGTTTTATTTCTCAAATTCAAAAATTCACTTTATACCACAAATATTTGATTAAAAAAGAAAACAAAAAATGAAATATAAAAATTATTTTTAATTAATTTTTATACAATTTGCTTTTTATTTAATTTTAAAATTCTTTTATAATTTCGAAAAACTGTTATATTTTTTATAATATTCAATAATATTTATTTATTTATCTAGCTACATATACAAATATTTTAATCTATCGAACTTGAATTGATATATAGGTATAATAAAAAATTTTTATTTTTTTTTATGTACCAGAAAATCTGAAAAATCACCGCACAATCCACCTATCCACGTTATGCCATCATCGTATTTACAATCAGACTGATATCTACTACTACTCTACTCAACTTGCTAGACTTTTTGTTAAATTTCATATTTTTCTTCTTTTCAATTTCAATTTTTTGTTTTTTCAATTTCCAGAAGCAGAAAAAAAAAATAAAAACAAGAATAGAGTAGAGACAATAAAGATGTATTCAATAGAAACGCGATAACCCCTGAATCAAGCAGCAATACAAACAATACAGAAGCAAAAAAAAAAAAAAATTATTTTACAGTGTGAGAATTTTGCAGACTCGCAAAGATTCAAAAAAACAATTAAAAATTAATGAGAAACAAGAAAAAATGTTATTAATACTACAGCGCTGCAATATTATGTCAACATTTTTAACATCAGTGGTCAAGTAAATTATGGAAGAAATGAATACAAAGTTTAGTTTATACTACAAAATAAATTTTGTTGCTTTATACTCAGCAACATTTATTTTACAAGGAGATTTTAGGTTGAGAAAATTTAATCATTTTATGTATGAGTAAAGCAGCAAATAATTGCAGTGTAATAAATATAATTTTGATAAGAAAGTAAATACGTCATGTGTGTTTGCATATAATTGCAGCTAAAACGTTTGATTTTGTAAATAAAATTATCATAATCAGTAATTAAATAAATAAAAATTGGTTTGTTGGTTTGATTTGGTTTATCAGTAGAATATGTAAATGATTTATTGCGTGCTATAATTATTCTATAATTTTAATAGTATCTATTTATTGAAAGAGTAAATTGTAGTAATAGTAAATTGTGATATTAATTAAATAGCATTAAATAACCCATACAATTAATTTCTTGCAATTAGTTTTTGTACTATTGTTGTTATAGGAATTACTCTAGCATGATAGAAAAAATGTGCTATGTAGATATTGCATGATAGATTATTTTGTACTGCTATAAATTTAATCTTAGAATTTAATTATTGTTTTAGTACATGTGTTTATGACTGAGAGTATACGCTAGCAATTTCTTAATAGCAATTGAAAATATATTACGTTTAAAGCGACAATATAACTTTCACTAAATCACTATTTATTTGACTCTCTTGAGACTTGAAAGAGAATGTGATGGAGAGAGCAATTCGCAGAGTATGAGTGATAATAAGCAATGTTTTTTTTTAAATGATAACCTTTGATTTTCAAATCTATGTTTAAATATTTTATATAACAGCATTTGAATATATGCAACAATAATTTGAGAAAAATACCCACTGTCGTAACATAATATTGATAAGATGTAGAAAGTATAAAGAAAACATTATTAAGTTTTTTTAAATTTTAGAGCAGCATTTCATTAAACTTAGGTTTAGTTTTAGTAACATAATAAATTTACGAGCTCTCGAAATTTTTGATAATATTCTATTATACGGAGCCCACGTTAGATTTTTTGAATTTTAATTTTGTATAGGTATACATACAAAATAGTTATATATGCCATAAATATTGAACGATAATCTAAAAGAAGATGAAGTAAGAATAAATTGTTTCAATTTTATTTAATTTTAGAGTAGTATGAGAACGCATAATATACAAACATTAATACGAACATTAGATTACAAAGTATCCTTTAATTAACCCCAAACAAATTCTTATTTCAAATAAAACATATTTTTTTCTTCTTCTTCTTTGTGTAAAAAAAAAAAATCAAGTTATCACCCATTCCAAATTGCGTATTAATTTTCGAGTTTCTCATACACGCAAATAGTACAAAAATATCTACATATATACACATATGCACATGAATAACATCCTTTACTTAAAATATACAAAATGTTCATACGTATTAGTTTTATTGTTATTCTAATAATTTATGTTAGGGTTTCTTTTGGCTTTAACGTACATTCAAATCCAATGAAAAAGTTACAGTATTCTATAAAATTTCTTATGGTTTCGTATAATAATTATTGTGTGTATTGAATTGAAGTAGATATCCTTGAGTATTCATACAAAATTTTATTTTTATATATTGAAAATAATATTTCAAACCGTCATGGTCAAACCATCTTCTTTTAAGAGCATATAATTTATTATCTCCCTCCCCTTTTTTTCACTTCGTACATCAGACATAGAGAAAATATTTGACAATATTAAAAGGGGCTTAATTGGAAAGCAAAATTAAATCAATGTCAGTAGTGTGAAATCCAATTTATATATTCGCATTATAACATACGAGCATACAATTAAGATTCCAATGAATTTTATAGGGATATTTTCAACTATACATATATTATTAGACTAATATTTTCAAAATTTATTTCTGGATAAAATGTTATTGAAATAGTTTTCATTGTTTTTTATAAAATAGATTTTTAAAGATACTGTGGAGATAAAATTAATTTTAGCTTGATTAGCCTCTCAAATATTCATTCAATTAAAAAGATATTTCGTTCTCTTTGCACAGTAATCATACAGTGACGTATGATTAACAGATGAGATTATTGAGATTTAAACTAAAATTAAATGTAACAATGTTCAATACGAAACAAGCATTTCACACCATGTTAGTAAAAATTGCATATTACAGGATCAAGTGGTTTTTAAAATTTTTCCTTCTATATAGTTCTCAAACTAATGATCATACAGCTATGATATGACTGGAGGTGCTTCTCGTAATTAGCTAGCTTTCTAATTACACCAATATCTCAATTATGTCGCATATACAGCAGGTAATGCAATAAAATAACGATTTGAAAGTTCGGCTTAATTTTTACTGTATAGAACACTTTTAGTCTTTCGTTTTAGTTTGAGATTGTATACTACAATTTTAAAGGAACCCCGTTCCTAATTATAGTTTGCATATCTGGTTTATATTACAATAATGTGAAATATTTGATGGTAGCAAAACTTAAAATGGGTGTTCAACCGGCCACATTCAAATTTTTAAAACAATGTCTATCATTTCCCGTTAATATAAAATCCATACAAAATCATAGCTATTCGTAATTTGCGCCTTACAAATAAAATACATTCATAAAATATTCTCTTTCCGGAAACTGTCCTGCATTAATTTCATATTTTTATAATTCACAAAGAATTGAAGACATTTGAACTTAGAAAATAACCTCATTTTGGCTTTACTCCAAAACAAACTGACAATGTTAATGATTTTGATTTAATATTGAGTCTACATTGCAAAAAAAATAATAAATAACAATATTGTAAAAGGATACTGTACAATAAAGGAAAAACCTAAAAATCAACAAAGATTTACATGAAAATAAACAAGGAAATTAAAAAAAAGGGAAGAAAATCATAGGAAAGAACAAAAATTTAACAACAACAAACGAAGTAGAGACTAAAAGAAAATGCAACAAACTCATTTCATTTGTATGTACGTACTTTAATTACAAGAATTACAAGGAATTATTACAACAAGTATGAGAAACAAGAAACAAGAATCAAGAACAAACCTATTCCGTCTTTAGTATACAATCACATACGTACACACTTAAATCCGCTAAAGAAAACTGTATGTAACATGAAAAAGAGCAGTTCAAACTAAGAAACACTAAACAAAGGAAATAAAAATTAACAACAAAACTGCATAATGCATAAAAAAATAACACTCTGGAAACATTAGAAGTTAAAAACTGAAGAAACAACAATAAGACAGTTATTTCCCTTTTTTGTTATTTTTTTTTGTTTTGTATTTTGCAACATAGAGCATTGAACCTTTTATATATGGTTACTCTGCAACTTAATACAACCCCGTTCTCCACAGAATTTCAGTATCAGAAATATTTGCTTCCAATTTACTCTTTCTTCTATATATGACACCTAGCATGTACCTTGTATCTATATGTTTTTCATCGGCATTCGGCATCCACGCTCTTATTTTTCTATATTTTATTTATTACATACCATTTTTAATCCTTCCTCAACACAAACAAACAAAACGACGATAATAAATAGAGTACATAAAAAATAGGAGAAAAAGAAATATGAAACTAAAAGGGTTTTAGTAAGTCACTGCACACATTTTACACGTTTATCAAGTGGAAAACTATTAAAAGGAAAGAAAAATATTTAAAACAAAGGCAATATAAACAGTTTGTATGTATATATATGCAAATGAAAATAAAAAAGTTTGATGCACTTTAAAATTTTTCAAAAATTTTTTACAGCCTTCTTATCATCCCGTTATATACTTGAAATTTATTATTGTTTTCATTTTTGATTATTCTTATTTTTTAAAATACATATAAAATGGTGCAGTATTCTGTAAACATTTTACATTTTCCCATATTTTTATAATTGTGTCCTAGTTTCCATTTGCTTTATTGTTCCCTTTTTTTTGCACAAAAGCAATTATTTTAAAATTGAGTGCATTATTATTGCTGCGGTTCGGATCCACTACAAATTCTTAAAATAATACTGACTACAGTAAATAATAATGCAATATTAAGAAATAAACGACAATACAATATTGAGTAGTTTATTGCTAATACTTTATCAACAATGATATTTTTTGTTGATAAACATTTTGTAGCCCGCTACAAAGAATTCTATTTTTATAGGAAGTATTTTCTCAATTACTCATTTAGTTCATTTTAAAATGGTTTGCGTTTATGATGATAATTTATCAAAGACCCAAATCACAAAAAAAAAAAATACATAATAAGGTGAATATTATTATTTTTTCTTAGAACGGGTTGAATTATGTATGGTGAACTATGCTTAGTTCAGCTCTAATCCATTATATTATGCAGTTGAATGTGGAGTATTAACCAAACCACATTTCTTGTAAATATTTTCATTGAATTCAAAAATTTCCCTGAAACTGTTATACTACTCGTATTAGATATTTGAATAGTGGTTTTTAAAAAATTAAATTAATTATAGAATCTTTGTAGTAAAAAAGAACTTGTTTGATTTTAATTTTTCGATATATTTTTTTTTTAGCCTGTATTTCATGTTTGTATTGTATGTTCACAAATCAAACTCATTTTGGCAGTTTAAATTTAAGAACCGCAATGCAATCAAGGATTTTATATACAAACACACAATATTTTCTGTACAAATATAATTATTGTATGAATCTACTCATGGTTATTATAATAAGAAAGATGATATTATGGAATTTACAATACACAATACCCTTACAATAGTTTATAGATTCTTTTGTTGTTATAATTTTCTAGTAACAAACCGTCCATAGTATATAGTCTTTGTTCGTATACAAAATGGTACTTTAATGGTAAAATATTTTTGGAATTATTTTAAAAAATATTTTTTAAAACTATAAGCTCTGTTTGAGTTCAAACTATGATCTAAGGTTGAATGACATTTTTTTTTCCCAAATTTTAAAATTTGTTTTTTCCTTCGCATTTATTATTCTAATATAGAAACGATATATAATTTAAAATTTAGTTTACATGCTAATTGGGGTGGAAAAAACAAAGAAAATCATTAACATTGTTGTTGTAAATTTTGTTGAAATTTAAAAGAAAAAAATAATAACCTATATAGAAAAAATTATTTACCTATGATAAAAGAGAGAAAAAGAAAGTAAGAGAGATTTTTCATCATTCATAGAAAATGTCCTGTGTTTTGTTTTTAAAAATTTCCCAAATGTCTAGTACAACAAGCATCTGTTTGAAAAAAAAAAATTTTTTTGGCAAAAGTTTTACGTTTTTTATTTTTGCTTTTTGTAAATCCTCTCATCGCAATCAATAAAATTCTTTATATACATATATATAAGTATGTATAAATATGTTTTATATTGGAATCTTTTAAAACATTTTTTTTTATATGGAAATTACAACGCATGCCCTTTAAATTATAATTTGAAGTTCCTTACTAAATTTACATAGTACGCTTGTCATAAACTGCGATTGCTATATTTTGAAAAATGTCTTCATTTTACTTTACGGAATTTTTATGTACCTAAAATATCAAAAAATAATAAGTATATGTATTATTAAACCCGCGCCTAAAATAAAATAATATACCGTTATAAATTTACATAGTATACACATAATAAAGATGCTAATATAATGTAGAGAATATTGTAAAATTTCAATTTCTCTCGTTCTCTCTCTTTTCAATATATTCGTATACCAAACTAACCAGTCCGTATTCACTATTTTGGAACTATGTTATGGAAAATGCATTTTTGTTCATTCATCCATTCTTCAATACAATTTAATGTACAAAAAAGGAAATTTTCTCTTATAGGAAAAGCCTGTTCTCCAATAACATTTTTATCAAAATATAATTTCATATTATTATTAGAATTGTGTACAAACTTGCGTGATAACGAATACACACAATTTTCATATTTTTTTTTGTACTATTCCAGATTTCTTTTCTAGGATAAGAAAAATGAGTATAAGAAGATAACAAAATGAACAACAAACAGGGAAGAAAAAATTATTTATGAAAATTTTGATACACACATTTCCCTATAAACATACATTATATACTATCATTTTATTAATATCCTGGATATCCTTATAAAATAAATTTTATTTTCAAATTATTTTATTAGGATCCTAAAGAAATATAAATTTTGTCTTGATAACAATTATAATCTATTTTAATTTATGTTAATGTTAATAAAATTTATACAAAATAATATCCTTATCAATATCCTTTTAATCAAAACCACAAAAAAGCAAAACGAAAAATAATAAATTTTCAATAAAATTTATTTTAATTTGAATGTGTGAGGGTATTTGTGACTACAAGTATATGAAATGTCTATATGCTTAAAAAAATAGTTGGATTTGTAAAAAAAAGAAAAAGAGACAAGAAAGAAATAAGGAAAGAGAAACAAATTGAAAGTACATTGTCCCCATTTGCTTGTTTCTTTGTCTGTTTGTTTGTTTTCTCTCTTTTTATTAGCATTTCAAATTATTTAATTTGGTATTAGAATCTTTATGGAAAAGGATAAGGATATAATATTATATAAATTATTCATTTTATTTTTTTTTTATTAAAAAAAAGGCTAATAAAACTATAGCAATGCAAGTTTAACACTAAAGAAGTTTGAGTGGGAGACAATATGTTTCAAAAGTGTTTAAATCAAATCTGGATTTTAATTTTTAAATGTTCTTCTCTTGCTCCTATACTCACACAATCTGCGTTTGCTTTCTGTTCAAGTTACTGTGCAGGTTTCTCATTTTATAATTTTATTTATCGCCTTGGAAATTTGAAAAAGTAGTGTATTTAATATTGAAATTTTGTATTAAATTGGACAAAATTTACTGGCTACTCTAGTATGTTTAAAGTTTTGGCTACTTTATTATACCTTCTTTTCGCTACTTATTTCGAATAGCTTTAAATAGCATACTATTGAAATTCATATTGAATTCGTGCTCCAGTTCCTATTATTTTTGACTTCACTTAGCAAAATTTTGAAACTATGAGTATTTTACCATCCTGTATATTCAAAAATGTTATTATTCTTCTTTATGACAACAATATACTTTAGGTTGTTTTTTTATAGTGGAATCATTCATACACAAAGGAGTATTTGTCGCGAACGCTATAAAACATTCTCATAAATTATGCATTATCAAATGGGCATTTAGGACAATCCTTTTGTGAATAGACATCAATATAAGGTTCATATATATATACATAAATGGGTAAGAAGCTATTTGGGGATAAAATGTACCTATACATTTGTAGAAGAAATTTTTGTCATAAAGCCCAACAAAGACTAAGTAGAGAAAAAAAGTAAAAACTACAGGAATATTATTTGTCCTGTGAATTTTGTGTTTTTTTTTCGAAAGCATTAACTAAACAAAGAGAAAGTATGTAGTGAGCTTATCTACACAAACTATCAGAATTTTGTTTTTTTTTTCTGCTTTTAAAATTCAAAATTGTTGGTGAATTTGGAAGCGGAGGAGGAGGTAAAAAATAAGTGACAAAGAATATAGTTTTAGTATTCTGCATTTATATAAGAGGGTTAACTGTTATAATTTTCATTATGGAATCTTGTTTCTTTTCCTTTGTGTACAAAATAATTTTTTATTACTTTCAGGTGATGAATTGAAAGGGTTTTGAAATTGTTTTTGTTTAATTATTATAACAGTTTTCCGACCACATTATAAATAACAATTCTATATAAATTTACATTATTATATATATTTTTAATTACTCTGGAAATATTTCAAGTAAATTGCAGTATTTGTTTAATTAAAGAGTTTCTTTGAATAATAAAAGTGAAGCGCAACACTCTGGTTCAACTCCTTTTCTTTTTGTTTTCTTTGATTTTGTAATGACAGTAAACTTTACTGCAATACCACTGTAATGTTGTGGTTTTTGTTGTTATTAAAAGTAAAAGTAATTTTGTATAATTAATGAAGAGTATATAAAGAGAGGCGAGGAAAGTTAATTGGAAAAATGAGCGTTCTGACTTTAAATAACTGGGAGGAGAAGAGAAAATTGAAATTTCCTAGTTCATTAAATGAATTAATTTTGTTATTTTCGTTTCTTAATATTTATCGTTCTCTTATTGTTAATTTAATTATAATTACTTCACAATGTAAAATTCTCTAGAAATTTTTTATGTACAAAGTGAAAAATTAATTCAAATTTTTTTCGTAATTTAAAACTTCAAATTTTCTTGAATGTATTAATGACGTAAATAGGAATAATCAAAGAGGATCAATTTAAAAATTTTTTCAATAATACCTAGGTACTCAATTTATTTTATTAGCATTCAATTTGAGAACAATCGTATACCAATTACTTCTTGAAATTGAAATTCAATTAACATTACAGCTATGAAACTTTTATGAAAAATGGAAAAAATATGAAGAAAACAGCAATCTAAAATTGAATTATAAACATCGTAGCTATATTAACCTATCTGTATCTATATATAGCTTTAGAATAATGTATATAAGGCACCTTTTGTTGCATATAGGTAACAACTGTATAAAATTTTTCACCAATATGTTATAAGAAGTTAATAACCGAATTTATTGTGCAATATTCTATAAGTTTAACCTGGTTTTTTCCTTTTATTAAAGTTTTTGTTTTACTTTTTGTTTAAATTCTGTTTTTGGATTTTCATTATAGTTTATCTTTTACTTATATACTCGTCTATAATATATTTTATATATATGGGGAGTATAAGTAAGTTGTCCCGACGTATGTAACACCAAGAAGAAAATATTCCAAACTCTTGCTTAAAATCATTAAATTCGTTAATTTGCTCACTTCTGTACTACACTAACGGATCGGTATATCCGAATCAATATGACCGGAATTGCTACGGCAGGTACTACAGTAAAAATTGTTTGATTTTGGTAAGTGTTCTAGAGCTGCAATTGAGCTTTAATCAGAGTCACATACTACTCCTACATCGTTGTTCTTTTCTAATGTAAAACCACACATTCGTTACACATTGGCTTTTTTCACTTTTATAAGATTATTTTAAAGCTTCTTACCCAATAATTTCAGAAATATCGAATCATAAAGGGTAGATTTTTATAGGTCGTTCTTCGACAGCCTATGTTTTAAAATTCTTATACGATAGTACCACTACAAACTATTATACTGGTTTAAGAAAACTACTTCAGTAAGTAAATTTCTCTAACAATAGGCTGATAACACTAAAATAAAAATTTTTACTTGTTAAGTTTTTTATTGATTAAAACTTGCTATATTTTCAACATTTTTACCTTTTCAATTTCAATTCAATACAAGCTATATTCCAATAAATATAAGCAATATATGTACATAATATTTGCTCACTTATGCTCAAATTGTATACATATATGTTAGTATGTAACGCATTGTACATCTATGATAGCATATATTATGTATTTATAAACATTTTGCAAAAAATTATTAACAGATTCATGTTCTGTATTTTATGTTATGAGCAGAAACTTGAAAGGAAAAGAACTCAAATTAAAAAATTTGAGTATAGGGAAAGAGGAGGCTGAACTGTAAAGCACATAATATTATGAATGTGGTATTCAATTTCAAATATAGAGGCGTTCAAGTGAAAAATTAAAAGTCATATATACTCCTATATATGTATACATATTTATTATTTTACATATTA
Source organism: Condylostylus longicornis (assembly GCF_029603195.1). Taxonomy (NCBI): domain Eukaryota; kingdom Metazoa; phylum Arthropoda; class Insecta; order Diptera; family Dolichopodidae; genus Condylostylus; species Condylostylus longicornis. The sequence goes on from NW_026577982.1 coordinate 13,721,357, forward strand.
TTTGTTAATCATACACAACTATTCATATATTACACTTTTTATACATTAAGACGGATACACTGTTTATATAAATTGTATATAATTATTATGTACATACATACATTACGTATATATATAAAATGTTATCATTTTGTAAAGTCATTGGAATAGTTTATTAATAATGTTTTGACAAGTTGTTATTTGCATAACGTTTACATATTATATTGGGATGAAAAGAAACTTCTGAAAAGAGAAATTTTTAGTGAAATATTGGTATTGTTAAAATTAAATGTTGGTAAACATGACAAATAAATTGGCAAATAAATATTATACTTATAGGTATGTGTACTTCATGTGTGTTTGTCTACTGAAGCATCATTGAAGCATAAAATTTTATTAAAGAATTTTTTTGGGAGAAAAATATTTTTCATAATTTAATATTTTTTATGTTAATTTTGTATTTTTTTGCTCTAGCTGGTTTCAAATTGTGAGGTGGTCAAAAACTATAAGCTATAGTAGTAATAAAAGCTTTTGTATAAGAAAATGTAGTTTATCCAATTATATTTAAAATTCTAAATCTGTTACAAATAAAAAACGCATCTTTAACAATAATTATAGGCTAACATCTCGCAATTTGAGTCAGTTTTCAAATTATTTCTCAATTTGTTTTACATAATGCAGCACGGCCTTACTCTCTCAATTTTTAAAGTGAGCTATAATACTTAAGAAAAAAATATATTTTTCTCATTTTAAAATAAAATTACAAAAATTCAAGATATTTTATGACATTTTTCTCACATGGGAAGTAAATAATTGCGATTTGAGGTACACAATATGGGGAGGACTCATTAGTCTCAATTGAGCCAATATAAAATTATTTAGTTAATGAACGTGCAAGAAGGTTAATTATAAATTATGCTCTTATTAATATTCTGAAATAAAATAAAATAGCGGGCGATCGGTTATCTTTAGCTTAGATTTCATAAAAATGGTACTATAGCTGCAAATCTTGTAACTAAATATAAAGTCTAATTAATTGACATTTTATTTTTACGTAAGACAGGTGCAGAATTAATAATGAATTTATTTAATTATTGATATTTTTCTATAACTGAGTATATAAAGTATTTAGGCATTAGAATTTCGACCTTTCCAATAATTTCTCGGAAATATTTTGAAATTATATCAAAAAACAAGAATCGGTATAGTTTATCGTGCCAACTCTAACGATATGAGTACGATATTTGTGTTAAATTTTAATTGATTGCATAATATTTTAAAATGATTTACAATTTTTAAAATTGTATCGCCATATTGACAATACAATCTCAATAGCTTTTATCGAAAATAATAGCCACATTACTGCATACGTTTTTTCTGATACGGTTGCTTAAACAGTTTCTGAGCTTAATCGAATGAAATTAGAAGTTTTGTGGCAGCTACCCGAGTCACTGCCTTGACATTATAATAATCCGATATAAATATAAGGTTCTGGCATTTATCTTCATAAACTATTTGTGAAAATTTTATGAATTTAGCTCAATTACTTTTCCAATTTTCGCTGACACGGGCGGGCGAGCAGTAAGACATGGTTAAATCGGCTCAGAATTCGATACCGATTAAAAATATATACTTTTCGTACGAATTGAGCAAAGTGAAAAATAAATAAATACTTGCATATTTTTTTTTTTAATTAAATTTCAATTTTTATTTAATTAATTTATTTTTCATTAATAATTTTTAATGGAACTAAAATTTGTATTTTTAAATATCTACTTTTAATATTGTTTTTTTTTTTCAATTTTTTTTTTATCTTGAAATTTTTGAATAATATTTTTTTTTTATTTATACATTTTTAAGTTTTCTTTATATTGTTTTGTTTTTTTAATATATATGTACGTATGTATATAATTTTCATTATAAATTGCTTTACATATATATGTATGTAATATTTATATAAAACATTAATATTCTTCTTTATTATATATAATGTATATATGTATAATAATATTATGTAATTATTATTTTTAATACTATTTACTTTTGTTTTTGTTATTTATAGCTAAATTTTTTTGTTTTTTTTTTTTAATAATTTTATAACATAGCAAATGAACAAATAAATTGTTGTTAAAAAACTAAGAAAACAAATAAACAAGTGCTTTTTCTATAATATATAAACAATAATATTAGTTATGTAATATGCATTGTATATAATAAATATTTTTAATGAGAAATTATAAATTTTTTTAGAAAATTATATAAAAATTTTTTATTTATTGTTAATAAAATTCTAATATAATTTTTAAAAAATTTTTATATAAATTTTTCTTTTTTTTTATTAATTATTTTAAAAATACATTTAAATTGTAATTTTTTTTTTTGGGATTTTATAAGTTGTAGGTTTTATTTATTTTTTTGTTATTTAGAATTTTTTTTTTTTAATATTAAATAAATTAAAAATAAATATTTATTTAAAATGAATTGTTTTTTCTTTTTCTACTTTTTTAATAATTAATAATAATAATTAAATTATGTAATAAGGAATTAATATTTTTAATTTATTATTTTATTTAATTTTTTCTTTTTTGGCAACAATTAGTATCACTTACATTTACATATACATAAAAACTACTGTACAAATTAAAGTTTAAAAAAAAAAAACTTTTTTTTTTTTTCTTTCACTTTATTTAAAAATTAATTTTTTTTTTTTTGCAAATTTTTAAATATTTTTATACAAATAATTTAAATATTTAATATAGATTTTGTTTTTTTTTTATATAAAAAGAAATTGCTATACAAATTTGAGTGTTTTTACAATATTATTTAAGTATTTAAAATATACAAAGTTTGCATTAAAAAATAAGTATTGGTACACTGGTGCGATAATGGCATGGCAATGAATATGGAGATTTTCTCTTCTTTCATACTTGCTTATTATTTTAATATAAATTTTCCCTCTCACGCTATAGTATGTTGATTTTATTACTAAACAATTAAATAACAAATAATTTTAGTATCTGCAAATATATGTTATCTTTTTTCTTATCGCTACTCAATTCAGTTATTGAACATAACTGAATTGAGTAGCAATTGACTCTCAAATATAAGTTGTTAGTGTGGAATAAATAAAAATTCATCTCTACTGTTTTTATTTAATATCATACTAGTGAGTTGTAAAATTTTAACATAATATAAATATATGATTATTTCTTGCAGTGGTAATTTATAAACTTCAAAGAAAAAAGAGTTCGTGTGGTATGAAACAACTGTAGAAACTGTAATTATATTGAAGAGAAAAATAATGTTCAACTCAAAGTTTAAGAATCCTAAATATTAAAATTACTCATTATTAAAATACCTCTCTTTACATTATTTTTGAATGCAAACTGTTATATAAATTGTTTAATTATAGCAATCAAATTTAATATTGCTAAAAGTTTTTATTTATCATTTTTTAACATTTTACCAAATTTCATTGAAAAATGAACCTAGACTTTTTTGTTTTATACAATATAAATTCATTTATGTATGTATGTATAAGTATAATAAGTAAAACAATAGCTAAATTTTTAAAATATTTTAAATATTAAAAAGTTAATCAATATTATTAATTATAATTTCAAATAATCACCCATTTGAATTAAAACGAAAACAATTATAATTTTTATCTAAAATTTTATTTGTTTCATTATTCGTGTTTTTTATTTTTTTTATTGAATTTCGACTAGAATATTTTTAATAATGACAATATTTTATGGCACATTTTTTGTTTTGTTAATAATATAACAGTATAGGTATTATAAGATTTTGATATGCCAATTATTATATAAAATTTATTTTGTGTTAAATAATTTTGTAATAAATTTCGAAAATATTGAATTAATTATTTTGTATAACAGAAAATTTTCCCAATCTGTTATACATAATATATGAAATTTTGTGTTAATTTAAATATTTTCTAAATTTGTTATACATACTTAATTTTTGAATTGTAAAGTTAATTTTATTTTTTTAGTTTTTGTTTTTATTAACTTGTGATTTTTGGCTACATTTTCGGTTTTTGAAATGTTTTTTAATATAATATTTTTTTTTATAACGCAATAATTTCAAGTTTACATAATATTTTGTATTTATTAGTTTTTTTTTGTTTAAATATTTTTTTGATATTATTAGATTATAATCAGTTTTTTATTTTCTATTAAATTCTAAATTATTAAAAGTATTTTTATTAAATTTTCAAATTTTCGTAGAACACTTTGACGTTATTTGAGCGAAATCATAATATGTATAACAGAGAGAGTCTGTTTATAAGAGTACTTGCTGCATAAATGGTATTGGATCATTTTTGACTCTGAGAGAAATTGGTAAACATATTTGTGTTTGAAGTTTTCAATTAGGGAATTTTGAATCCTTAAGAGTGTCATCGTTTAGGAAATGTTTTTCTTGTTGTCCAATAGCCCCGTCTTTAATTTTTTTTATATAATATGAATAGTATTCGGATGTTTGATTTATTTAAAAGTAGTTAATACTTATATATATATGTTATACGTATGTATAGCATCCCGAATTATTAGATAATTTAAATACATGCAACAACATTAATTATTTTATTAGATAACTGTTATACTGCAGTATTTTTTTAGAAAAATTGTTAAAACTTGTATATTTGTGAGAAAGCTTACAGAACTGATGTGCTAATTATTATTATGCTACTATCCAACATTTAAAATTCGATGAAATATTTGCAAATATTTGCAAGAAATACAAAAATCAAATGCATCATTGCTTTTTGTTCAATGTGTTCAGATTATTTTGTAAGTGTTATATAAGTTCCAAATTTATATATGATTAATTTTTTAAAAAAGTGGAAATTTTTTTATTTTTTTTTTTTGTTTGGTGATAATTTTACAAATTTCTAGGCCTGAACTTTTTTCATTTTATTAATATTGTTTCTAAATAGCAAACGATCTACTTTATATGTTTTTTTTTTTTAAATGTAAATTCACAATTTCAATAATATGTAAACTACTGAAAATTTTTTATTTAAGTTTTCTATAATTATACAATTTTTGTTTTTGTTTTAATTATTATATTTTTAATAATATTGCTATATTGTTCCCAGTTCACCGTATATTTTTATTTTTACTTTTAATTCTTACTTTTTATTTTTTTTGTATTGTGACTTATTTTGGAGATAATTTATAAAAATTGGTTTTGGGTTTGGAATTATTGGTTTAAAAAAATTATTTTAATTCATTTGATTTTTTAAATTTTCTCATATATGTTCTTTTCCGTATATTATTATGTAAATATAGAATTTGTCTTAAGGTGTTTAAATATGGTTAGTCTTACATATGTACATATGTATTGTAATATATGTAGGTACATAGGTGTATTGTAATTTATTAATGTCACATTTATTTGTTTTTTTTTTGTTTAGGTTTTATTTTTAATATTTTCTCAATAAATATATTGTTATAATTGTTTTTTTTTTTAATATAGAATTTAAAATTATGCAATATTGGATCTTATTAAAGGGTTTACATTTCATTTCATTCTATCTAAATAAATTTTAAATCTCTTCCTTTAATAAAAACAAAAACGGAAATAAAAAAAAAGTAAAAAAAAAAATCTCAACTTTTTAATTTTTTTCTTCTTTTCATGTTATTATTTAATGTAATATTTATGTAAAAGTATAATATTATGTGTTATACATAAATATAAGAGTTTATATGTATGTATATAATATTATGTGATTACATTGTTCGATTAAAAATTTTTTTTTTTCATTATTTCAAATACAATATTGGGCATGTCCTTGTTTTATATATATGTATACTTATTTACATAAACTTTGGTGGGTGATAATTCAATGGGATAATAGTAGTCATTTTTTGTATTGTTTTATATTCGTATGAATATTTTTATTATACAATATGATAATATTATGTAATTTGGAAAATACATGAAGTATAACTGTTAAAATATTTAATATATGTATATTTTAACATATATACATACATATAAATTAAAATTATTTTATTATTTTAGAGATTGATTTTATTATTTTGTATATTTTTATATTGTTTATAGCGCTATTATAAATTAATTGGGTTTACTATGGGACAAAATAATAAAAATTGTTTTTGTTTTTTTAAAGCATTAAAATTTGTTTGTACAACTGCATGACAATTAAATGGGAAATAAAAATTTATATTGTAGTATAAAAATTTGTTGCTGAGTAGCAATTTATTAAACAATGTTGGATAATAATTGTCAGTTTACTCTGCGGCAACATATAAATTTTGAGAGTAAATTTCTCGCTCATTATTTTGTTATTGTTTTAAAACTAGAGTGTTGTAAATGCTAAAATTAAAATATTTGCGTGAGTATTTTCATGAGAAATATTTATGAGAATATCAGTTGAAATTTAATGCAATATAATATGGACTAGATAGCTGCCATCAAGTGTATTAAAATTTAAAAAGTTGCTTTGAATTTATTATAAGATTTATGAAATATCGTAGAATTTGTTGTTTTGAGTCTTAATTTATTTTTGGTTCGCGCATTTTAAAATGACAAACTAATCGTTCAATAAGTTTTATTTGTGTTACATTTCGGGATAAAAACGCTTTATGGAATTTTACGAGGCGCTACTAAATTTTTAAATTTTCAACAGTTGTAAATTTTTAAAACTTATAAGGTTATTCACCTGGAAGTTTTCTAATATTTTAAATGATAAATTAATATTGTTATTATTTTCATATTATATAGATTTGTAAAAACATTTGTACACACGTTGGTAGAGTATGTGTTTCTGTAAACGAAAACGTGTATGTACATTTTGAACAATTTCCATATTTTTTTTTTTAATTTTTATTAATAAATTTAATCTATACATATAAATTACAATAAATTTAATAATTTAATATTGGTATAGCTATTTTATATTTTATTTTATATATTTAAAAAGTAAGGGATGGCTGATAGTGATAGACATAGAGATAAAGAGATTGTAAAGTGCAATTTTTCAATGAAAAATTTCATTTTTATTTACAAAGACTAAGAAATAAGATTTGTTTTTTTATTTTTCTTCTATTTATTTATAGAGTTGGTTCTACATGGTTCTAATTTGAGAGAATTTTTTTAGTTGTAAGTATAGTTTTTGAATTTCTGTTAATATTTTCTGTTCTCACTATGATTTTACTAAATTTTATGATATGCAAAAAAATGTTTTTTTTTTTTTTTGTTTTTTAATTGCTAATAGTTATAAGTAGAGAAACATTGGTGAGAAACATTATGTGCAAAGGGCTGGAAGGAGGAGGGTGTAAGATTTGAAATTATTTTGGTGTTGATTTTTTTTTTGTTATCTATAAAAAAGAACTACTAGGAAATTGGTCTAGAATTGATAACTGATTTTCGAAACATATAAGGTGTTTATTCTTGAAATTAATAGAAAAATGATTATTGTTCGAACAAATAAAATATTTTCTTGTGTAAATTGTAAGTTTTTCAAAAAAAAATTGGAAAATTTTGTGGTTTGAGTTGAGTTTAGTACAATGAAATCAATTTGAATAAAATATTGTTTGAATAACAACTCTTTTATTTCTAGACCAATATAAACTAGTTACATTATAACAGAGAGATTGATTATAGCGAGGAAATCCGATAATGGTATTGTAAAACTGTTATATTTTTATTTTCTTTTACTAGAATCTAATTGGGATTTATTACATTCTATATATAAATTCTAAAATATAATCCTATGAGAGTTTTACTTAAATAATTTTGTTATTTAAATCTTAAAACTGTTATACACATTTTTTTTTGTTTTCCTTTATATAAATAGTTTACATTTTATTTTATATATAGATTATACAAATATTACAGTTTACTTATATATTTTTTAATTTATGGTATGCGATAAAACATTTAATTTAAAATACAATTGTTTATAATATGCAATATATTTCTAATTTTCATAATGTTATATTTGTTTTATACTTAATTTTTAATTTTTTTTTGGTTTTAAATCATTTTCGTTTATTTTTGTTTTTTAATTTAAATTTAATTTAGCAGAATATTTTCTTTTTGTTTTTTTCTTTTTTTGATTTTTAACTTTTTAATTTCAATTATAATTTATAAAAGGAAATCTAACAATTAATAATAATAGTAATAAAATAGCACAGTAGTATTAAAAAACTTATTTGAATAAAAAATAAGTCCTTAATTCGTAATTAAAAATTTGATTTGATTTTCGCATTTTTTTGTTTTTTCTTTTTAATTTTTTTTTTATTTTTATATTGTTTATATAATTTAATATTTAGTTTAAATTTTATTATTTTTTTTTTCATTTTTTTTTGTTTTTTTGAATTTAATATATAAATAATTAAAAATTAAAAATTTTTTCTTTTATTTATTCATCAACTATATTACTTGGCCCGCCATTTTCAGGAGTATCGTGATAACCTTCATTAGTGAATCCACCACTGATACCATTACCGTCACCACAAATGCTATTACTTAGATCATGATTATGTATATGACCTATACATTTCTCTTCAGCTTCATAGCTTCCATCTATAACTAATATCATACAATGTGAATGTACGTCCGTAGACTTACATTCATCAACCGGACATTCTCACATATACGTCGGTTTTAATTTATATGCTCTCTTCCAAATTTCACATAAACAAACTGTACTATGAAATCTATAGAATATTGCTAATGGCATTGATACATGTGTTATTATTGTCCATGCCCATAATCCATAAAAATTCAATTGAATTGGATGTGATTCAGCTCTTGATTTTTCTAATGTACTAATTGCCCACATTGCTAAATTAGCTACTAACATAAATGTTACAATTTCTCTTCCAGGTTTTCGACGCATATGTTCTGGACTAACTGCTTGTCTTCTACTTGCATCTAATATAAACATTGTTTGAAATGCTGTTTGAACTATTGAGGCTAAAGCCGTTATTAATACTAAAATTGTATCTTTACGTAATGTAAAATGACCGCCGATAACAGTGAATGTACTGTAGAGGAAAAGGCCACTTTGTGCACCAACCAATAGTATATCATCAAGTGTAAAACAACGGTATGCATCATATTGTAAGACACGAATTTGTATCATACCGATTACTGTTGCTATTGTTGCTGTAGCATATATTGTCAATTCACATATTGTTACTTCTGTTACGGCTAATGATACGAATTCTGGTCGTGAAATTAATACGAAGAATAAAATTAAAGATATTATTGTTAATACTAAAATTAATATTCCAACAAAAAGTCCTTTATGAGCTCGAGCACAATCAACAGAATAATGATGAGGTGATCTTTTAATTGGTGATTGTTGATTTTCAATACGAACTGGCGGTGTACTAGATGGATGTGATATACTACGCCACATAACATATAAAATAGCGGCACATATCAATGAATATTCAATGGTACATGGGAAAAGGAATGGGGAAGCATCTTGAACTAATGTTCCTATAATATTTGTACGTCGGCATTCGAATATTTGATAAGGTCCTTTAAGGCCACGTGCTACTCTTAAATGAGCTGAATGGTCAAAATGTTGCATACGATTACCTGTAAAATTATAAATAAAACAAAATTTTAATTTTATTGAAAATTCAAGGTCATTAATAATTTTAATCTATTAGGAATACAATGCAGACATTTTCTATGTCCTTGGTCATATTTTTATTTTTATACATATTTGTTTTTTTTTCTTTTAAATTTATGAATAATTTTTTTGGCTAAAACATGTTTTCTCATTCCAAAATAATTACGGTTTACAAAATTCATTGTTAAAGTCTGAACCTTCAAAATTTTCATTGTCCACTATCATTTACGTTGAAAAACAAAACAAAAACAAAATTTTAAACGTATAACATTCAACAATAATTTACCTAATCGATGTGATATCCTTAGAGTGCGATTCTCTGGATCATAGAAGGTTAAAATTTCATGCTTTGTCTCCTGTATAAGAACATTTAACCATACAGATAAATTTGTTCCAATCATATGCATAAGTCCAAAACGTGCAATTATCTTGTGACGATAGACTTTTATTTGCTGAAATTGCATAAAATGAAAAGAACAGAAAACAAAATTAGAATATTACAAAAGAAAGAGAGCGAAAACAAAAATTCCTTTTTCATTTTCAAAACTGTTATGTTGCAAAAATCACAATAAAATTTAAAGTTGGTATATCCAGTGTCGGGCATTTCTTTTTAAATTGATTTTAATTTTTCGGAATATTATGAAGAATTTATTAGGTTTGTGAGATAATTTGGAATAAGAAATATTTGGAACTCAACCATTTGCTGAAAGATCATAGTAAAAATTTGAAATGAGTAAAATTTTAAGCAACATATTAAAAGTAGTCAATTTTTTAATTATTTTCTAAGGGAATAATTCTTTGGGAAAGTAAGGAAATTTATTTCAATTGAAAGAAAATTCAATGAATTGCGTCAGATTTTCTTTTAACACTTTCTAGCTCCTTTTATGAAAATATATTAATAATAATGTAAAGTCATTACGACAATTACCCACACTGTTCTACTTTGTAAGAGCGTGACAAAAAATTTAATTTATCTACTATTATTGGTAAATTTTTGTTTTAAATTAATCCTAAAGGAAATCGTGTTGCATTTTGCGCAATTTAATAAATATTGAAGTTACATAAGTGTACGATTTTCCATACATAATACCCACACTCTTTACTCACATAAATACATATATTTTTTTTTTGCTTATGTACACGTATGGTCGGTATACTTATAAATATAATTTTTACATAGTAATGTGAATGATGCAAATTTTTCTCTTTTTACCTCGTTATTTAAAAATATAAAGTACATTTGAATGAAAATGAAAGCCATACGAGTGGCTGGTGTTAAGGCTAACAATACATTATGACACTTGGTATCTCTTTCTAATTCAAAGTACTGTCCAAATTCAAGACCAGAGTAGATCATACTGCCAATTCCAAATGCTGCAAAAAAAAAAAACAAAGAAAATAAAGTTATATAACAAGCAAATAAAAAATAAAATGAAAATTTTTTTGATAAACGAAATGAACATAGAGACGAACAAATTAAAAAAAAAAAACAGAAATAGAAAAAAATAAGAGAGAAAACATTAAAAAGATTAGTATTGAAGTAGCTTGAGGGTAGGAGGACAAATAATAAAATTTTACGACTAAAGGACGATTTTAAAATTGAGATAAAAATGGAAAGGCATAGAAAAAGTATATAGGAAAGGATGTAATTTGTAACTCTAGATGAGTTTTCTGCTTTCATTTTTTGGAAGAGTAATAAAATTACAAAAATTGAAAATTTAATTCTATATAATGATAAAAATGTCTGAAAGGCAAATATAGAAAATTATCTTAATCAGTTTAATGGATCATATAAGGTATCTCAGAACACATGAGCAAAATACATAAGCCCACAAAGTATTTATACATTATTGTTATAGTGTAATAGAACACAATATTCATAATATTATCTATTTACTTCATTTTGTTATTTGCTTGAAGTGCAAACAAACCAAAGTAATTCTAGATATTAAGCTTTTAATTATTTTCGAAAAATATTATTGAATCTGTTATATAGATATTATGCCATCTTATATTCAATTAATTATTCTTTAATACAGATTTTGAAAGTATACACTCAAATATATTATGCATATGAATAATAAGTTAACATTGCACCATTATGATATTGTGCACATCAAAGGATTTGATACATAGAAATATTATAGTACAATCTCTATCAAATGACGGAGTTTTTCTCTGGTACTGAATATTGTTATATATATGTTTAATGAAATAACAGAATAAGAGAATGGAAAAGGAAATAAATATACTGGAATAGGATATATGCTTGATATATACAGTATTTAATCTCGTATACGATATTATCTTAGATTAATAAGATTATTTTAGAATTTACTTAGAAAATTTTATTACTCTTGATAACTTAATTAAAAATTATTCTCCTCTCTTTTACTGTTCTTCTTTTTAAACATTCTCATTTTTAGTAGAATTTCAATTTTAAGTCGTCGCAAGAACGTTATACATATATACGTATGTAGTACAATAATAACATTAATTTCTGACATGTGAGAGTAAAATAAATTTCACAGGAGTAAATAAAAACGAATTTTTGGAGAAATTTATCTCTTACCTACAGCACCCATTCTTAAGTAAAAACTTCCATAATGATAATGTTTACCACCGATTGGTGCTAATAATGATGGCCGTCTTTTTGCTGCTGCTTGCCTTCGTTTTTCTTCACTTGAACAACTTTCTGTATCCGATTCTTCCATACTATCAGAGGCACTGCTATTTGTTGCACTAGCTTTTTTCTTTGGTGATTTTTTTGCTATTTAACAAAAATATTGTTCATTTGATATTTATTTGTAATCTCGAAAAAATTGCATATTTTTAGGTGAAATCATTTATTTACGAGTAATAGGGAAATTTTAGGTGTATTCATTTACCCCCAATGTAAAGGTCAATAAATCGGTTTTGATAATCAACTAACCAATTCGATAAGTGTAATATCACTTGGAATATCTAAGGAATTTTTTCCGTGTACTGTGGTGCATTTATGGAACTCGTAAGTGAAAATACATTGGAATAAGAGTAGGGTTTTCCATATGAAATTTGTAATTTTTGTTCCATTCTAAGAAAATATTATGTCAAATTTACAATTTTAATTGTTTAAAATTTTTTAGAATAGTTTATGTTTCTTAGAAGATTTATAATAAATTTTCGGTGGAACAGTTTTAGGTACATAACGAGTTAGCACAAGCTTATGGAGCAAAATTGTTTGGAATTCCTTAAAATTTTTAACAAAAAATCGCAAACTTTTTCAATTGATTAATTGTTTTACAATATTTATTAACAAAACTGAGTCTTCTTTACAATTGTAAATAAATAGAAATACTTACGTGTCACTATTTTAGGACGGCCCCATAGTAATGTTGCATACATAAATAGTAAAAATAACATGCTTCCAACATACAAATAAAGGTAGTACACCTAAAAAGAAGAATTTTTTTTTGTAGAAAAATTTATTATTTAAGTAATTAAATGAATTTAATAAAAATGAAAAATATATAAAAGAATTTTGCTGTTTTTGAACTTGAAAGTAAAAAATAAAACCAAATATATAAAATGGTAGCTAGTATTTCAACTCTTTACATATTTTGATGTTACATTTATAAAAAGATCAAAACGGAGAAAAAAGAAAAATTGCTCTTTTGAAATTAAAAAAAAAAAAACAAGTTTTTTTCTGTGAATTCAACAACTTTTCACTCGTCACTTTAACAATTATCTGCATTTCAAATATAGAGGCATTAACTTAAAACGAATGTTACACATTCTGTATGGGTGTAACATCTTTGCACACCACATTTAATCTACATTTTTAAAAAATACTCTGGTTTTTCAAAGAAAAGCCGCGCATCAACTTTATTTATTATGCAAATTAAAAATAAATTCATGAATACTAGCAGTTGCTTTTGTTAAAATTAAAAATTATTGTCACCTCAACTTTAATGCTTCAAATCAGAATAAATTTAATTAATTTCGTATTCAATGTGATTTAAACTCAGAAAATATTAATAATTTATAAAACCTAATTTCATAGGTTTATCAAACGCTTAAAATGCAACGATTTTATTATAATTATAAAATTAGAATTTAAATGTTTAATTTAGAATTGGACTTTGAACTTTTTAATTCCTCAATATTTTAAATAACATTTTATTTCAATGCATGTTTAAAAGAGCATTCAATTAAAAAATTTAAAGCACCTTTATGCATAGTAAAATTTTATTTTTAGATTTTTATGCTACGTTTCATGTCCTTTATAATTTTTGATTAACAAAATGTTTTGTGAAAATTCTTTTTGTACGATTTGAAACACATTTTTTTATCATAGAGAAATTTCTGTTATGAAAAATAAATCTTTTTTTTTTCAAAATGTTAATTAACAATTTTATTAGGAATTGTGTAGACGGAAATATTTTGATAATCAGTTAGAATTTTGTGTGGTGCGCTTTGGAATTTATAATTATTTTAAACATGGCGCGACTCGGCGCCAATATAAGAATACGTTTTGCTTTAACTATTTTCATCTACAATAACTTTGGAACAAGAAATACCAATGGCTTTTGGTAAAATATTGATTAAATCGCACCTATCACAGGTTGCTGCGAAAGTGGTGCAACACACGAGTGTTTTCTGGATAAGTTCCTTCTTAAATCTGATCAGATATCACAAAATTCGTATACTGTTCATAGAACTATATTTAAAAATGTTTTTTTCTGAACCTGTTGATTCCAAAAATCTCCTAGAACAACTGTCGTAAGTCTTCCCGAGACCTTTCAAACTATAATCCGTGTTACCATATTTGTTGACTTAAATTTTATAATATAACAAAAATTCAGCTAGAAAAATCTGATATTACTTTGTATGTATCTGATATACATAGCTTTTCTTATTTCATATCCCCCTTCATTGATTTACATTGAGAAAGAGGCTCTAGGGTGCAGACGTGATATTGACAATTAAAGAGACGTGATTCAATTTACAAAATCGGACTTTTATGTTTATATATTTTTGCCTTTTTTTTTTATCTAGAGTAGGATAGGCTAGGATAAGAATAATGAACAAAGGAATTAAGCTATCAAATTATTTCAATAAAGAACGTGCATTGTGATAAGACCTCAAATTAATAAACAAGTCAATTGTTTATTATTAAATTTTAATTTTAATATTTAATTTGTAATTTCAAGCAAATAAATCTGGAATATTAATATTTTTCATTAATATTTTGCAGGCATTTAATGCAGATTTTCTAAATTTATTGATATTAACAATTTCTAATGCTTGTGTGAATGTTGACATTCAAATATCCTTTATAAATATTTCAATATAAACATTAAAATAGATTCTCAAATTACTTAAACAACTTCATTATATGCACGCAAGATTAGAGAGTGTTTGTACGAAAATTTAAATTCTATACGTTTATTTAGCATACTTTTTTTTTTGTATACAAGGACTAAGAATGAGGTTAATTTCTTTTTTTATGTTATCATAACTTTGAACAGAAAATGTATACATAATATGCCTATATAGAGATATTATACATCATTATATACACAAAGTTTATGAGTTCGTTTGTACATACAAGTATGCATTTAATAATTAATATCAACTATATATAATAATTATAATCTTTGTCTTCTTTTGCTCTTTATTTCAAAATCAAAAACAAAAATAATAATAACAAGAAAAAGGAAAGTTTTCATGGAAAAATATTAAATCCTTAGCAGAGGAAAAAAAGCAGTTACAAGGACTCTTAGAAGTTGAAAAGTTCAATTGAGTTCCGAATAAAAAATTTTATACGTTTAATTATTGCTCTGATTTTTCATTTTATTTCTTGTTCGTGTTTTTTTTTTTGCAAGTCAAATACACCGGTATACATTTATATATATGAGCATTATTATTGTTATTATGTATACATACAAACATATCGTACCTATGCAGACCAACACTACTACTATACTTACAATCAATATCTTAAAACTGAGTCATGGATATTTTCCAAATTTGTAGAACGGTGCTTTGACGAACTGAATTTAGCTAGTTGTATGGAAGTTATAAATTGATATTGACACCAAACAGTAGGCTGAATAACTGGATATATGTGTATGATACTGGTTAAGCGATTAGTGGTTCGCGGGGAATCATAACACTTTCATAGAATTAATTTTCAACACATTAAGCCGCTAATTGTAAAGAAATGGGCCAAAAATGGCCCAGCATTTTTTTTTAATTTCTGGCTAAAACGATTTGAAGTGACTAATATAATTCGATTAAGGAATATTTCAGGAATGAATATTGGATATTTAGAGAGATCACTAGTTGTGCTAAGTAATTCTAATCTCACTAGCAGTGATGACTGGAGTTTTATGAAATTGTAATACTGATTTGACTCGTATACCAATAAATTAATAATTTGCTTCATGACAAACTAGTCTTGGTCAAATTTCAGTATGGCAATCTTATTCTACAGGTGCAACAATCAAATAAATATTATTTTAAAGATAACTCCGTACTATTTTTATAACCATTAATTTTATTATTTTTAGAATTTAATTCCGTTTTTAGAAAGAGCAAGACTAAAGCCTGTATATAGCATTTTGTCATATTAGAATATTAAATTTAAATGTTAAACTAATATTTTTTAGATTAGTTCATTAAAAATTTGTTTTAGAATAATTTATGGGTCATTGAAATGCAAATATAAAATTTATTTGAAGATTAAAGATTCTTTGAAAATGAATAGATTATTAAGAAATGCTTTCATTTTTATTTACTCAATGAAATATTAAAGCTTTCAATTGGAATTCTTGATTCTTGAATATGTTTTTAAAAATTTAAAGTATTTTTAAATAGGTGAGGTCGGATAGTGCTTTCAACGGATATTTATAGTAAATTTCTTTAAAATAAATCAGTGGTAAAATTTTAGGGCAAATTTATGTAAATCAAAATATTTCTAGCTCTACATAATACCAAAGTTATGCAGAGTTCCTATATATGATATGAAAAATTAGGAGGGCATTGCGGTTTATGAAATCATTTTCTTAAATCCTTAATTCTAATTTATTTTAAAATTAATAATAAAATTAAATCAAATAGTGGTAAAATGTGACTATGGTTTATTTAAGAACGCTTCGCAAATTTTTACTTTTTCATACAAAATATTTTAATTGCATAGTTTTAGGGGTAACCATATTAAATTTCTTTATGTAGGTATTTTTGTTTTTTTTTTTTTTGGTAACCTCTTTTTGTATATTTTCAATTATACTGTATATATATATGTAATTTCAAATATTATTAAGGGAACTGTTATTGTATATGTGATTATAATAAGCAAAGAACATAATCTGTACCTACATAATAAATTTTTTAGTCCTACATGATGACACAATAATTTAGAGACGCCTAAAGTAAACATTTTAATATTATTCATGTTGTGTATATTCATTATATACATGTATGTGTATATATGTTAATTTTTACTATGAATTTTAAATATTTACTGAAATATCAAATTTAAAGGCGTTATACCATTTGTTTTAATTAAATTTAAATTCCATATATACATTATAATAAAAATATATGAATGTCAAATGATAACATACGCAGTGTAGTAATATGATTCTATTGTATAATAATATTAAGGGATTTTGCGAAGGGTGTTAAAATATTTAAAGATTTTCGTATTAAATATTATAATATAGGCGTCGGATTTATTTATATAATAAGGGTTGACTATGCTATATATAGGCATATGAAAATAAGAAAAATTTCAAAAATATTTGTTCAATGAGATTCAATTGTTAAAATTTATACTTGCTCTTTACATAAACATTTATGGTAAATCTTATCATTTTAAATTTAATTTAAAGGATTTGATTCCTAAAAATTTTTATGATTGGTTTATACTATTAGCTAGTTTTGAAAATTTAAAATCTAAGTAAATTTTAATTAACAAAGTCTAATACTAATAAATGTCAATTATTCTCATTCAATGTTATTTCCCACTTCTCAGTGCCCATTAAATTAAATAAAATGTTAAAACTTTAATAGCTTCAAGAGAATAGTATTGCGGATATGAAAAAGGACAACGGATTCAACATAAAATTCAATTTTAAAAGCCATTTTATATTTTGCTATTGCTGTCGCAAAATAGCCTTAAATTATTTCAGGTATAAATCATATCGTTAGTGTAACTCAAAGAGCCTGTTGTTTTATAAATTTCATTGACGGGAACGCTTAGGTAAGAGTAAAGTAGGGAACAATTTTCCTTTTTAAAGAAACAAAATTAACTCAAAGATTTATTTTTGTTAATAATGGCAGCTGATACAAAGAAATATGTATATTAAAGTTCACATATAATGAATTGTAAACCAAAGGGTAAAAAAACGCAAATTTGTTGGAAATATGCGACTTGAAGCAGAGAAATTGAAGAAGGTTGAGAAAGTAAATATCAACATTTCACACGATATCTTTTTGCTTTAAAGTTCTATAAGATTTCCATGTGATTCCCGTACATTGAATTTTATTCCAAATAACAAGTAGCTATTTTGAAAATTTTCATCTTTTACATCATCCCCATAAAATAATAATTGAGTTAGAATTATTTATTTATTATTCATATCATATCAACTGTAAGACTTATTGATAACAATGTTTTGCTATATAAAAATTAATAAAGAAAAATAAAAAATTTTATGGATTTGTCTATTCTGAATAATAAATAATTTTGTTTATAAATAGAGAAGAAAGGAAATCTTTCTTGATCTTATTGGAAAATAATGAAGGAAAAAAAAACATAAGACATAAGTGTGGCATATAAAACGCACAAAACGCCCGAATAACAGGGGTGTGTAAGAAATTTCTATTACAAAAATTTAACTTGAAGTGCCATGCTTTAACTTAATCATTTCCGTTTTTATATTTTGAATATTTCTTTATTTTTATATTATAAAAAATAATTATTGATCAGAATTATTGTTACTTTTATTCCAATTAGTGATAAAATATTTTTGTTCACATTAACTGTATTATTTAATTAATTTTCCAATATATGTTAAGTCTGTTAAATTAACAATATTTAGCAGATTTGTCCGCTCATCCATTCTTTTTCTAAAATGTTCAATTATAAATTCAAAACAACTGGAAATAAGCAAGATGTTTAAGAGCATTTGTTATAGTTATTTGTTTTATCAAAAATAAAAATTAACATAAGCTACTCTTATATTGAAATTTCGGCGAAGAGTTAATTTACATTATTCCGAAAAGATTGGAAAATTTTACAAAATTTATAGATGGATTAGAGCCAATTAGTTTGAAAAAGTTTGTGATACTTTAGGAAAATGCGTTAATTTTCAGAATTTTCAGTTTGTAAGTTTCAATTATGACAAAATTCTTATTTAAATTTCGCTCATTAGTTGCAAAAGTGACATAGCTCCAAAATTACTGTTTCTGAGTTATTTATATAGAAGTATGCTCTTAAAAAAATTCTCTCTCGTACAAAAACCCCGTTTATCTAGCTTGAAAATTGATGCTTACACATAATAAATTGCTATAAGGACCAAAACATATTAACTCTAAAAGTTTGAAATTCGATTATGGGTAATGTCAGTGTTGCCTTTAACATATGAATTGATTTTTTTTTCAATTTTAAATTACAATTTAAGATGTGCTCAATGAGATTGCCATACTACAATGTTAATCCTTTATAATCAGTATAATCCTGTTTTTACTAATTTTTATAGACTCATTAATCTTGTCAGTCTGTCAAGGTCACGGATCATTCTAGTTTTTGACAAGGTTAGAGACAGAAAATATTTTAGGCAATTGAAAGTGTCAAAAAATAATCAACTTAATAATTTTTTTTTTGTTTTTGATTTTTCACCACAAAATTCATAACAAATTCCAATTTTTGTGCTTCTTTTCTTCTTATTGTTTTTGGTTTCTGTATTCCTAAATACAAAAGTTTTGTTCCTTTTTCCATTAAAAATAAAAACATAAACGAAAGGAGGAAAACCACTTTAGAAAAGTTTCTTTTTTTTTTCATTTTGAGTTTTTCTTCATCCATTTTCTTTTTATTATTGCTTATAATTTGCACAATTCATAAATATTATGTATACACAAAACATATGTCAAAAGTGATACCATTACATATTATCAAAACATTTTTACACACATACACGCACACGAACATTTACAATTGTAATGGAAGAAAAAAAAGCATGCATAATATGCAGAGAATTTCTATCAAGTTTTTCAAATATAAGAAAAAAGAAAGGATATGGGAATATTTTTATTTTCATTTTTTTTTTCTATAAAAATTTCTATTTTTGTTATCATATAAAAATGATAATTGAGACAAAAAAATATTATGTGGGTGTTTGTATAGATATATTGTATATAGGTTGGCCAAGCAGGCAGACGGGGGGCAAGCAGGCAATTGGAAAACAAAATAAAAACAAATAACAAAAAAAAAACAACAATTTTTGATGAGATGCAGGAAAAAAGATAAAGTAGAAATTTTAGAGTAGAAATGAAATGATATAACGAGGATTTCAAGTGCGAGCACTTAAAAAAGGATAACAACTATACATACATACACATTTCCATATGCATATTTATATATATATATATTATGAAAACAATAATAACATTGACAGCAGCAACAACAGAAATAACAGAATAATGAAAGGCTTTTAGAATGGTAAAGTGAAATAAAAAAAAATAATAAAAAAAAAAACAAAGAAAAGAAAACCTTGTGTTTTGTTGTTTTACAATGCTTTTGCTTTCGTTATAAAATTTGTCATAATTTGTATGCGTGTATCCTTACATACACATATACACAATAATAATTCATTTACAAATACATTGAAGAATATGATCAAATATAAAGTTTCTTGTGTCAACTTTAGGATAAGAATTGTGGGTTTGAAGCTGATGATAAAATTTCTGAATTAAAATTTATTATTCAAGAGTGTTTTAAGGAAACAGTTTTAAACACCCTGTAGTCTAATTTCATATTAATATTTTAATTGCACAGTAATACTTTAAAGTTTTCCATTAAGATTTCCCATTTGCACATCATTTTGTATTTACAATTTCTGACAAGCTTTAAAGCACGCGCACTATCATCTTCTTGTCCAATTATTATATAAGGTAATTTCAATTACATTATAGAGTGAGGGTTACACGCATTAAACACAGTATAAAAGTGAGAAATCAAATAGCCCTGTTAATCTTAATGCTAAGTGTAACCGTACATTTATTAAGACGACGGCATATTTTCAAAATTTAATCTCATTTTAAGAACTTATTTATTACGAGAATATATGAAGAAAATCGAAAATGCGGGGCAAACTCCCAACATATCTTACAAGCTGCTCTGCATTTATTTGTATAATAGTACGGTAATACTTGTATTACAGACGATCGAACAAATCTGTCATACAGTTTAAAAATAATTTTTAGTATACATAAAATATAAGCATTACAAACATCTATACATACATGTAAAATGAAAAAATAATATATTTTTAACATATTTTTAGGCATTAAAAAGTTTATTCACATTTTATTTAAGGACTTTCGTTTAGATATTTTTTTTTTGTTTTGAAATTCAATTAAAATGAAATAAACTTTAATAAGGATGAATTTCAATTTTTAGGAAGAATCAAACGCAATAAAATGGAAGGTATGCAAAATCTTTTTCATTAATTGAATTTTTGAAAATTAAGTCTCAAGACTATATAAAAAATCCTTTAAATTGCTTAGTTTCGTTACAAAATATTCACAATTTATATACATTTGTATGTGTATAATATTATAGAAATATATGCAAATGATGTTTTGCCTAATAACATAGGAAGTTTACTATGTACGTGTATCGGTATATAAAGCAATGTATTTCTAATTACAATTTAATATTTTCAATTATTTTTAAGCATTATAGTTTTTACAAAATAAAGAATTTTGTTGTATATGAGCCTATACACTGCACATATATATTATTATAAAGTTGGTGTATGTATATTGCTGCATGTTTTGCTTTTATAGGTTAATTGAAATTGTTATACTTAAATTATTTAAAAATTCTTTAGAGAATTATTTGGAAAATTTATATTCATTTTATTATATTGATTATTTTTACTTTTTTAATAATTAAAAATTTTGTAATTTCTCTACAATTTTCAAATATTCTAACCTAAATAATTTCAAATTGTAAATTTTTCTTATTAATTATATTTGAAGAGGCAAAGGATTCTGTATTTTGAATTTTAATGTTTACAATTTTATTTTTGAATAAAGCATAAAATATTAAAAATTGTAGGCTTAATTTGTAGGGGCTTGAAATCAACTCCGAAATATTACAAGAAAATTTTAAAAGTTATTCAATTTTTTTAAATTTAAAACTGAAAACTTTAAGTTATATAAGAATCCTTTTATATAAGGTAAGTTACAAAATTGTTACTCGTTATTGGTTACTCCTTTCTCTTCGATTTAAAAATAGAGTAATTCGGATATTAATAAAAATTTTTTTGTAGGTAATCAAAGGAATTTAAAAATTTATCTCAAGTAAATCTCATTTTCGCCTTCTGTTTCCTCTCAGTTGTAGTTTTAAATGCTTCGTTGTTTATTGAAAGAGGTAATTCATAAGTTATAGAAGGAGTAATTCATGATTTTTTTTTAATGTAGGTAGGTATAGGAACCTTAATATATAAATTATATTTATTACATTGGTATTTATGACATTCAGTAACAAACTGTTGCCATAAGCACTTCTCAAAAAAAAAACTTTGTGTATAAAACAAGAAAAAAGAAAGACCCGTTCAACATTTTCCAATTGTTGTGCAACAAAAAACAATCAAATTTTAGTAACAACAACAAAAACAAGTATTAAAATCATAAATTTTTAATTTTATGAAAATTAAAATAAAAAACTTCGTTTATCCTTTGTAAATTTAATTATTTCATAAAAGTTCTTCTTTTAAACTTTAATATTAATTTTTGGAGAAAACAACGAAAAAAAAAACTTTTGTTTTATTTTTCACATCTTTTGTAGTCGAGATAAAAAAAAAATTTCTCTGATCTTATGAAAAAAAAAAATTTTTTTTTGTTTGAAAGTTTAAGGTTTTTTGTTCTTTTTTGTCATAATATTCGAAAGCACTGCTGGTAAAGAATGTTTTGTTTTATCTATATTAAAAACTTTTTAATTGAAGTACGAATCTAAATATTTAAGTAATAAAGACAAAAGAAAAATGTTACAAAGTTTTCGATATCAATCGCCTTAAATAACCTAATTTTGTAAAGGAATCCAAAAGTAAATAAAATTTTACGAATTGAAAATGAAAAGCCAAACGAATTTTTATGAATTACAAAGGCAGAGTCTAAATAATTTTGTTAAAAATATTAGTGAACTAGAATTTTTTTTGGAATTCTTGTATTAGATTACAAAGTAAAAACAAAAAATTTTCAAATGTGTCAGTTTTAAAAATTTTAACAATACCAAAATTTCTTAGAACAATTTTCATAATTTGTATAAAGAACAAAAAAATTAATTTTATTTTAATATTCTATATTATATATGAAAGTTTAAAAGGAAAATTTGGATCAAGTGAAGGCTAAATCAAGTGTGATTTTTTCATAATTTTCATAATTGAAGAAAACCAGGCTCAAAATACTAAGGTGGGAGAATTTCTCTACGCTGTCAACACGTACCATTTTAGTTAACAATTTAAAACCTTGTTTTCATTTACAATTAATTTTTAAAATACAAGATTCCATTGTAACTTTACTACTATTCTTAAATGACTCTAATGAATTTCACTTTGGAGCTTTTCATATTCTTAAATAAAATTTATAAGATAACATAAAATTAAAATCAAAACAATAATAGAAAATTTAGATTTTAGCTTTAATAATTACTAACCTCATAGAATGAAGGCGGTATATAAGTTGATATAACTTCAGCCATTGGAAAAGCAATACCCATTACAACCAATAATTTTCCATATAAAGCTGAAAATGTCGTTGCTAATGCATCACCTCTGAAAGTAAACAAAAAAAAAATTTATTAAATAAATTATTATTAAATAAAAAATTTTTACAAATAAATTTTTGAAGAAAAAGTAAAATTTTTTTTTTGCTTATTAAAATTTTAAACAGATATGGCAGAAGAAAACTTTAAGGAATGTTAAGTGGGAGTAATGGAAGCTCAAATATTTACATTTAAACTTCCATGAATTTCAGCAGAATATCAAAAATCAAATTGAAAATAAAAAACCTCTTAAATTATACATACATATACATAGGAACATGTATGCGTGTATGTATTGAATATGCTAGGCAAAGAGAGGACCAGGGAAAGAAAAAATCATAAAATTCAATTTTATGTCTAAACGTTTTCAAATGTAGATAAAAAAAATGAAACAAAAAAAGATGAAAAAAAATGAAAAACAAGAAGAGCAAAACACCCACACGATTTTATGTACAACCAGGTGCCAGGATAAATTTTACACCTAAATGAATCGAAATACACAAATTTTTACATATTTTTCTCGAAAATCGAATAAAATAAAAATTATTACTTTGGTTTTGGAATTATATTAGAGAAGAAATAAAAAAAAAAAAAAAATAAAAATACGCTTTGGATGCTTCACTCTTCATATATAGGTTCACAAACCTGTTATAGTTGTATTGATAAATTTTAATATGATGGAAGACGACGGAAACGAGATGAATAAAAAATTTTGCAAAAGGATATGCAAATTTACGTTTATAAATTTACACTGAATGGATTTGACGTACATTTATATACAAATGATTTCCTATGGGATTCATTTTCTTCTACATTACAAAATATTTTAATTTAGAATATTACGTACAAGTATATGAAGATATTTTGTGTGTATGTATTTGAATAATTATGTAAGTATAATAAAAATTATTATTGGAAAAAAAAATTGAATTTATGTTTTTTCAGAAAAAAAAATATTCAATGAAAATTATTTGTTCAAGTCAAACATACATACAAAATTATGTGGAAAATTAAGGTCTAAAAGGTTTTCAAATATAATTTTTAAATTTAAATCAGGAAATTAAAAAAATATTTAATGTCATTATTATTTCTAGACATTTTCTAGACATGATCAAATTTCAAATTAAAAATTTTATTAATAGTATTAAAAAATTTTTGAACTTTTCAATTGTACAAGTGAAAACTTAAAAAGTATTCGAAATTAAAAAATTGGAAATTATTCAGAAAATTTTAGGTAAGTAAAGTTGGCACAACAAATTATAATCCATTAAATATAGATGTATGTTCCTACATTCTTTTTCATTATGAAAATTAAATTATTTTTAGCTGTCAGGAAGGGGTCCAAAACCGCACTGTCACCCCCTAGTGGTGGGCCCCGGTAATGGCGGAGGATAAAGGGGTGATTGAAATAATCAAAGTTACGTTCGTGGTCATGTCTCGCGGGGAGCCTCTTACTTTGTGAGTTTCAGCCCTATATCTATACGTCAGCTGGCGACAGGCGTCCCAAGTCAAGGTGAAACAGCATATGCCGATGAGTGCGTGGCTAAGGGGGAGCTTAGTCGTTAGTATGCGGACTCTGGATACCAGGCACCCTCCAGTTTAAACGAGCCTTCCCATGGTTTGCCGGGCTCTGCCATGGGTGACTTTACTTTCCCGCGCTATTCGTGGGACCAAGAATGGAAAGCATAAACAATAACAACAAAAACAGCAACAACAAGAGCAACAAATGTGACAAACACAACAACTGCAACAACTACAACAACAATAACAACAGTGACAATTACAACAACAACAACAATACTAAGGACAACATTAATACAAACCCAGTTAGTGCTCAAGGGTCTTCGGAACCAGAGCTTCTATCGACTGACGCAGAGGAAGAGCTCCCTCTCACGCCAGTAAAGGAAAAGGCGGCGCCTCCGATGGAGACAGATAATCAGGATCCTCTTGGACCTATTATCCAACAAACTGAGAAGGACCTGAAAAGGTTGGACATCAGGGGAAGAAAACAATATTTCTCTGGTGCATCCAAGCGGCGTATCGTGGCTTATATCAGGGATGGAATGTCCCCAGAGGATGCTCGCAGATATGAGAAGGAAAGGCTAGAAAAGCTGAAGGCCTGCGGATCGGGTGTTGTGCCCGACTATCCCCAGAAGAGGGAAAGGTCGGAAAGCAACACCCCTGATGCCGGGCGCTCAAAAAAGAGGTCGATGAAGGGCAATGTTGAGGAAAAGGTCCCTGGGAACATTCCTCAACAAAACCCGAAAATGACCTCTTATCGGGATGCAGTAGCACAGGTCAAGATAGCCATCACTCATAGACTGCATCCAGAGGAAAGGCTATCCGAAGTTCAGATGGGGAAAATCAAAGTAGCCATCATAGATGAAATGGATAAAGTTGTGGACTCTCATCCACAATTCACTGCAACAATCAAAACACCAGGGAGTGGATAGCCAGTGTCTGCAGGAAGATAAAGCCTTGGGACGGTTGCAACGTCGTGGTACTGGATGGCGACTAAATGCCCAAACAGCATGTCTGCGTCACCTAGGGACGTCTCGTACCAAAGGACGAGACAACCGTCAGTTTCTCCAGAGACAAATTTCTAAGTAGGAAAGGGAAGCAAAATTCCAGCCTCAAGATAAGTTCCTGGAGGGTGCTAAGGATGGATAAGGAAAAGGACGGGGGCTGCTCCATTCCGTGGATGATTCCGGATTGGAAGATCTAAGGAAAGCGGAGTTCCGAATTTTCCTGAATTTCTTCCGTGTTACCGCTCGGGTTAAAGGAAGAAAAACATCTCAAGGTGTTGGCGACAGGGCAGGACAAAATAAAAAACCAATGCCCACCGCGACAACGACGAGCACTTCAGGCCAACCAAAAGAGCCGAAAATGGCGGCAAGGGAAACGGAAGCACTATCGACCAGCACGCCAAATAGAAGCGTCCCGGGTGAACCAAAAGGGCTCAACCCCATGGGGAAGCCCGGAACTGATTCAGTATTTGCTGTTGGAGGGGCTAGCGTGGTACCTGGGACGGCAAAAGAGGCTGTGGCAGGGCAGGAGCCCACCAAGATTTGTAAAAAGGCGACAATGGAAAGCAAGGCTCGTGTAAAGCCTTTGTCTAAAAGGCCAAAGCCCATAGAAAATGATATGGGTGTGAGGTGCATCCAAATAAATCTACAGCATGCTAGGGCATCTACTGATGTTCTAGCTCATAGATTTATGAAGGATCACCTCGATATTGCCCTTATCCAAGAGCCTTACATAGTGAAGGATCAGGTTAAGGGCCTAACAGGTGAGCTATTGTATGATAATACAATTGGTGGCAGGCCTAGGGCTATTTAGTAAAAGGCTAACGTATTTTCCCATTCCAGATTACTGTTCTAAGGATCAGGTAGCTGCGTTGGTGAAGGTGAAGTCCTCCGCGGGCTGGACAGAGTTTATTGTGTGCTCATCCTACCTCCCGGGGGACTGTGCCCACCCGGACGAGCAGCTGAGCTAGTGGACTTTTGTGGAAGGAGGAACTTCCAACTTATAATAGAAAGTGATGCCAATGCCCACCACGCCGTCTGGGGAAGCACAATATAAACAAAAGAGGTGAGTGCCTACTTGAATTTATATATAGCAATAAATTAATGGTTATGAATGAGGGCAATAGGCCGACATTCATAAATGCAATTAATGAAGAGGTCCTTGACATCACCCTCTGCACTTTATCGGCAGTAGGGTTGGTGGATGGCATGTCTCAAATGAGACATCCATGTCCGATCATAGGCAGATTAGGTTTGATATCATGGTCTTCGGGGGCCTGGCAGAAGAAATATATCGGGTACCCCAATCCACAGATTGGAGTCAATTCGAAACGCTCCTCATGGATGGGATTGGATCCGTTCCTGCTTCTGTCAGAACGGTGATGGATAACGAACTGGCCAGCGAGGCTCTGACGGCGGCTATTACTAATGCCTACCATGGGAGCTGCCGCGCTAAGCCGAGGCGGAGCAATAGGAAGTGCCCGTGGTGGAATGAAGAGCTTTCAAGGCTTAGACTAAAGACCAGAAAGCTATTCAATAAGGCCAAGGCGTCGGGTTCGCGGGAAGAGTATAAAGACTCACTTACAAAATACAATAAAGAAATTAGGAAGGCGAAGAGAATCTCGTGGAGGGCGTTCTGCAAGGGCATTGATGAACTCTCCAGCAGTGCGCGTCTTCACAGGGTGCTTTCCAAAAAGTATGCTAGCGGGTTGGGCTTAATGGAATGTTCTGATGGCTCCATGACTGAGAACGGAAAGCAGACGTTGGAGCTTATGGCGTCAACGCACTTTCCTGACTCGGAGATTCTTCGGAATCACTCAATTGCGGTCATTGAACCAGTCGGGAAGGCGGGGGTTATTTCGCCCCTCCTGTAGTCCATTGTAGTGGATGATCTAATCGCTGCTCTCAGGGGCTCCGGGGCGTGTGTCTGGGGATACGCCGACGATGCGGCCTTCGTCGTGCGGGGAAAATTTGAGGGCACTTTTTCTGATCTTCTACAGCAAAATTTACGTGTTGCAAAGGCACGTGCAAGGTGGAAGGTGGTGCAAAGGCATTGAGTTAAATATAAATCCAAGCAAGAGCACTTTGGTCGGCTTCACCAGACGCAGAAACAGGGATAGATTAACGAGCTCAATTCTGTTTGGTGAACGTATTAGTTACTCTAGGGAGGTGAAGTTTCTGGGGGTAACCTTGGATGATCGTCTCTCTTGGAATACCCATATAGATAGAGTTATCGGGAGAGCTACGGCGGCCTTGTGGACCTGTAGGAGCTTCATCGGGGGGACCTGGGGAATTAGTCCCCGAATAGCACTGTGGCTATATACGGCCCTTGCTAGGCCCATCGTCACCTATGCATCGATTGTATGGTGCCGTAAGGCTCAGCAGGCGGGTGTGCGGGCTACAGAGGCTGGCCTGCCTGGGAGTGACCGGGGCAATGCGGACGGCTCCCACCGCTGCATTGGAGGTGATGATCGGATTGCCGCCACTGCACATCCATATATTGAAGGAAGCTCGGCTAGTGACTTACCGACTTCTCTTTGGCGAGGACAGGGCGGGGCTAAATTTGACCCACAGAACTCACAGAGACTTCATTGAGAGCGCTCCGATTCTAAAAATAACCATGTCGGATACCTGTCTGCCGCGGTACAACTTCGACCACAGGTACAGGGCGTGTTCGAGCGTGTGGTATGCGAACGGGTCCAAAACGGAGTCGGGTATGGGTTCGGGCGTATACGGTGTCCGCCCGGACACGCGTGTATATGCCACCCTTGACCCGTATTGCACATTGTTCCAGGCCGAAATAAATGCAATAGAGATCTGTCTGAGAATCAATTTAGAAAGGGGGTATAGAAACCGTACCATCTATGTGTTCTCGGACAGCAGGGCTGCACTGCTGGCGCTTCGTTCAGCTCAGGTTACATCCAAGCTGGTCTGGGGCTGCCTTGCTGCACTTATGGAATTGGCATCGGAAAACAGAGTGACGCTCATTTGGGTGCCGGGCTATAGTGGCCATGCGGGCAACGAAGTTGCCGATGGGATGGCGCGGAGGGGATCGGGGGCTGACTTTGTGCAGCCGCTGCCTTTTTGCGGTCTGCCTTCTTCCGTCGTGGTGGCCAGGCCTGCCTGCTTGCTCGCGGCGGAATGCGGCCGTCACTGGCGGGACACGAAAGGGTGCCGTCATGCGAAAGTGTTTCTTTCGGCGTGCTCCAGCAGATTCACCGCCGAGTTGAATTTCTTTACGGGGCACTGCCCAGTGAAGTACCACCTGTATAGGCTGGGGAAGTCGGGCTCCCCCCTGTGCAGATTTTTTGAGGGTTGTGATGAGACCGCCGTGCACATTCTCTGCGACTGTCCGGCACTGGCTGTTCGGCGCCGCAATTGTCTTGGACATGGGTCCCTAAGTGTTCGGGAACTGTTGTCCAACTACCTTAGGGATATCTCCGGCTTTGGGGTTGGGACGGGGATATTATAGACGGGAGAGTGAGGGGGGAGGGCTACAATAAGTCAAAAATGGCTGCGGTGGCTTGGGGGGTTACTCCTGTCCCACTCGGTTCCCTTAGAATATACGAATAAAATTGTAAAATGGAAGAAAATGGTTACATTTTGACCACAATAGCGGCATACTCAAAAATCTCCAAAAAAGGAAATATATTGAGGACACTAATGCGAACTTAACTTTATTAATGCACCACGGTAACTGAAAAACATAAATAATATGAGATTAGAAGAGGAAACAGAAGAATATGATGACCATTAAAGCTGATTATTTTACGTATGATTATTGTACAAAAATATACATACGTTAATTACGCAAAGGCTTGTAAAAATTTGAATACTATTTCGTATTATAACGAAAAATCTGATCGATAAATAGATAATGAAAACATGTCAAACGAAATTAATTCCACGAGATAAGATTGATGGTCTGTCCATTTAGTACTTTTCACAGAGAATCGAAAAGAATATCAAATTTTGGAGTATAAGCCTCTTTTTCTCAATAAAACGATGTTGTAGGGATCAGATGAGAAGGTAAACGAAAAAAGTGATTCGTTACAGCTGCTCGAATTCTGTAAATGGCAACAATTTTCATGATGACATTTCATGAAAAGAAACATGGTGATAAAGTCCTGTGATAGTAAAGCCCATATCTGAAAGCAGAATCTAGCATTAGAAGAAGAAAAATTCCATCCCATACTTACTATTTAATCTATGTTGTCAGTTTTCCTTTGAGAAATTGAAATCCTTACCACACATTCTTTTAAATAATGCGATTTAGTTTCCATTTACGCACTTGAAAAAATTTTCTCAAATAATTTTTAACATTTAAACACTTTTCACTGACTCTTATAGTTTCAAATTTAATTGTGATTTCTATGGTTTCTCTATATTTGTCTTCTTTGTCTCCTTTCTAATAATATCCAATTAAAATATTCATATTTCGATTTTAATTTCTTTTTAACTTTGAAATCGATAAACTTGGCAGTTAAAAATTTTAATTATACCACGGATAAAGGTACAAAACAAGACACCTATAACACTTTTTTATTAACTCAATCAGGGAAGAAAAGTTTTTCTTATATTAAAAGCAAAAAACTTTTCATTTACTATATAAAACTTTTCTTTTTCCTATCCTTGTTATTAAATATTCCTGCGATATATTGCAAGTTATATAAAGTATACGCACATATAATACAAACTACCAATATCCATCACATGCTTTGTAAATTCACTTATACTATAATATATTAGTGTAGGTACTTATATGTATGTGTTTATATATTCTTTGCACCAGATATACCTGTGTACTATAGAATACTTTTTTGAAAAGGAAAACATATAGTATAAGGGCAACATCTGCATAACATGATAAATGTTATGAAAAAAAATTGAAACACAAAAAAAAAAAATTCCCTAAAAGGTTACAAGAGTATAAAAATTTAAGTTTAAAACTTTTCTCTTACTTATCCTTTTCAAAAATTTTCTTCCAACTTTTATTTTTTCTTAATAATCTTCTTAGAATTTCTTATGCTTTCATTATGACACATGTTAATCGTAAATATAGTTGAAGAAAGGTGAAAAAATAGTATAACAAAATTATATATACCTACCTGTCATATAAATCTTATAAGAGACTGTGTACATAATATAGATACGTTTATATCTTATAAGCACATTGTATTTTTTAAGTCTTATCTTAATGTAAACGAATAATCTTTAAAGCTAGACACGTCTAATGTAAATGAAATAAACGTAAAACAAACATGAAACAAAGAAAAAAAAAATTAAACTTTTAAAATATTACTGTAATGAACGGTGCAATAATGTATTTATCTTGTATATAAGGATATACATATTGATATATAAGGATATATGAATGTAATTATATAAGGAAACGAAAAAATATCTAGTTATAACGCAGAATCTGAGGAAGATTTTTTAAATTCATTACTTGTATTTAATTGCAAAATATATTTGCAATAGAGGAAAAAGGAAAACGATTAATTTAAAGGAAAATTTAAAGATTCTCACATTTTTTTCACAAATCTATACTCTTGTAGTATTTTAATTAATTAGAGATCAAGTGACTAGGTGTTAATGCATTCTTCTATTTCTAAATTTTTAGTACTAATATATTTTTATTTAAAGATTTCTAAAGAAGACATTTTGTTTATTAAATGCAAAAATGCATTAACGAATTAACCTTTTACATAGGTCACAGAAGTTGCTTGTCATGATTAACTACTTTAAAGACTTTACTAAGAAATCATCGTATAATTACATACAAATAACTTTTAAGATGATCGCATTAAGATGATAAAATATGGTTTCTCATAAAATACGACATTGTCTACGACATTTAAGTTCATTATACTTTTGTGTAATAACATGTTAACCTGAACGTTTTTATGAAGTGCGCCCCTAACGGTATGCAATGACATTTTAGAAATGCATTATAATAATATTATCTTATAATTTTACGTACACCTTTTGAGTTTAATCTCAAATTAGTATATGATATATTTAAGGGTATAAAATTCTGTGGTTTTAATGAGGAAATTAAATTTAAAAATTTGTATAAATTAAATTTAAACTTTTTCATTTAATCTTTAGGAAAAGATGGAGTCGATCGTATTTATTACATCTTGAGGGAAAATCAAACATTTTCCTTAAAAATTTAAATATAAAAAATTTAGTGCAATAACTTTAGTATTAAAAAATGAAAACGATTTACGAAAATATTTTTGTATAATAAAATTAAAATACTCTATAACTTTGCATACCTTTAGGGGAAAGCACAATATTTTCCGAAATGTTTTCAGAAATGAGGCGGAAAAGTTCAGATTTTTTTTATACTTGTATGCATAATTTCTACAATAACACGAAATGTGGTGAATAAATTTTCAAAAAATCGAAAGGAAAAAATGGCCAAACTCGCCTTATTTAATTGAATTAAGAGTTTTAATTCAGAATTTGGAAGAAGTTTTCAATTTTCACATTTTCTTCCGAACTTAGAACTAAGTGAATACATCTAGTAAATATTGAAAGAATCATAGATTTTAATAACAAGTACCAAACTTAACATAGGAGCCTTGTGAGTGTAGCCATCGGAATATTCATTCAATCACCTCATAGTGATAAAGATTAAAAATCTAAGCTTTTATTTTATATGTTTATTTGGATAGTTTGTTTAAACAAGGACGGGACTGAAATTATATAACAAAATCAGAAAATAAAATAAAATAAGGATCTGTAGGTATGAATAAGATTTTGTTGTGCTTTTAATTTTTGTCCTGTTTCTTTTCTCTTCTTTTAATCTTTTCTCTTAAGGTATATAGACGTTTTATAATTTGTTTGAACTTTTTATTTTAACTTTTGATTTCTGAAAATGTTTCATGTCACGTATAAGTTTTTATCTTTTTTTTTGTTTTTTCTTTTTTCTACTATTCATTCTTATTTAAACTTTTTATTTTATTTGAAAACTTTTCCTTTTTCCTTCTCAGTTTGCTTTTCTTTATTTTTAAATTTATTTTTAATTTTTTGTTTCTATACTGGTGATTAGTATTATATCATTATTGTGAATGACTACTCGTAGGTAGTCATTATTGTATCCTATGAAACTATAAATATTTATTCCGTTAGAGGTACCTATGAAGGCTAAGTTTTTTAAAGTAATGTGCAGATTTGAGATATAAGAACAAAGATGAAGGTGTGTGAAAAGTATTTGTAATAAGTAAAATATAAAAGTTTTTGGTCCTTTGTTGCTTCTATAGGTATTATACTTTTAATAAAGAAGTAAATTTAAAATAAAAATTTGAAAAGGATATAAGAAAAAGAAGCAAATCCTATTCTTAATAAAAAATAATGGCAAAATAACGTAGAGTAATTGAAAATATTTTAAATAAGCAACAATTATATTGTTTGATTAATACATGAAGTTCTCCGGCAAACACAATATAATTTTATCGTTATATTGTTACGTTACCCTTGCTACCGAATTGAAATTTGGTCAAATATTTTATCCTGAAAATATTGCGTTGCTATTTCGAATTAATTTTATTAAATGGAAAATAAATCTTGTATACATAATTTAAGAAGTCGAAGTAAAGTGAACTGTAGCACTGACTATGCAAGATGCTTATGGTGCCAAATTTTTTCCCCTATTAAAGAAGGGCCAGATTTCTATTTTAAGATAAAACCTAAGAATAAAATGCTATTAAGAATAATATTCATAAATACGCCTGACTTTTTTCCATAAACTAAACAAAGCTCTACTCTATTCAATTTCTGTAGCCTACTTAATGTAATTGGAACTAAATTTGACTTTTAAGTCATGTTACGTTTTAAATAAATAATTTCAATATAATTTATTAGGTACTAACTATGTAATATTATATCATATAACAAAATCTCAAAATTATGAATTTCATTTGTTATACTATACCTTAATCAGTATAGATCTTAAAATAATCTTGTAATTTATTCATAAATTCTAACAAATTTCACAAAGAGATTTGTGAAATAACAATCACTGTAATAACAATTATCACTGTTAGATTTTTTTATTGTTTTCCTACATCGCAATACAAACGAATACGAAGTATATAAGTATGTCTGTATGTACATGCATAGTTATAAAAATATTATTTATGTTAATTGTAGTAATAAATTTCAGACTACTTTTTTGATTAAAATAAATAAATAAAATGTTTCAAAACTGAATAAACAAGATTGAAGCTTTAGAAAGCAAATTTCCTTTTTCTTATCCCAACAAATTGCCACTTTAAATTTCAAATAATATTTATAAAATTCTTAATCTAAAAATATAACTATGATAATTAATTCTTTGTTTAATTTTCTTCAAAATTTTCAATAAAAATTTATCAAACCATTCATTTATTATAGTCATTTTAAAAATTAAAATAGAAGTGAATTGAAATTTCTCATGAAGGAGATGAACAAGAATCCTTAAAGTTTCGTTTATTTAATGATTTATGGTATACATGATTCTGTTATACAACCTTGAAAATACAATCTATATACTAATAATCTTATTCGAAGAATCATAAAAATGAAGAAATAAATAATTAAATTTTTTTTTTCTATAAAAGGTAAAAAATGTATTGGTAATATGAAGAAAAAAAAAATAATATAAAAATCACTTACGCTTTAATTTCCGGATGATGATGACTTGCTGTTGAATAATAAGATGGTGCCCTAGATGATTTTCTAATTGTTGGTAACATTGGTAATGGATGATGTTGACTACTATGATACATTAATGCTAAATGACCACCTTGTCCGCTAGCTGTTGCTACTAATTGTTGTGTTGATGATGATGTTGCTCCTGGTCCACCTCCACCACCAGATGGTGGTGGTGATGAACCACCACCGCTACCTCCACCATTACCATCACGTTGAGTTGTTGTTGTTGTTATTGTTACTAATTGATGGTGTGTTGATGATGCTGATAATGGTAAATTACTTTCATCGATTGTAACACGATGTTGTGAACCATAATGTTTACGTGATGATTTTGATGGTGATGATGAATTATGACTAACAGTTTCAGATGATACTAAAATATTACCAGGTGATATAGGTGATGGATGATGTGGTGGTACTTCCATGACAGTACTGCAAGTTGTACAAGATGACATTTTTAATAAATTTTTATTTTGTATTTTTTTCGGCTTTGTATTTTGGCAAAGCAAAATAAATAAATTTTTATTTTTTTTCTCTTTTTGTGTGTTTGAAAATAATATTGATAAAAGTTATTGTTATAGAATGAGAATATAGGTTGCAATTTTTTTTTACTCTAACGATTTAGAACTGCGCTGTTATTTTTTATTTTTAGCATTTTTTGTCTTCTGTTTTTTTATTTTTTATAATTTTAATTGAAATTTTTTATTTAGTGTCATTTTTGCAGTTTTATCATTATTATTTGTCATTTTTTTGTACCCCGATTTTATAGTTTTTTTGTACGTTTTAAATTTATTAACGGAATAAAAAACAAAAAAGCGAAAAAACAAAAAAAG
Organism: Condylostylus longicornis; assembly: GCF_029603195.1. Lineage (NCBI taxonomy): Eukaryota > Metazoa > Arthropoda > Insecta > Diptera > Dolichopodidae > Condylostylus > Condylostylus longicornis. The sequence continues at coordinate 13,757,078 of NW_026577982.1, forward strand.
AAAAATAAAACGAAACGAATCGCAGCAGCGGCAGCAGCAACGAACGAACGAAACGAATGTTAGCAACAGAGTGAAAGATTATTTATTTTTTTCTTTTTTTTTTTGTGAAATAAAGAGACAAAAATAAAAATAATCGTATATTATTGTCTCTTTTTTATAAAGTACTCACTACTCAGCAATCAGCATCCCTTACACAAAAAACTAAAAGAAAATTTGTAGTTTTTTCGATATTGTTTTTTTGGAGTGTCATGCCAGTGGAAGATAATAGAATTTTTTTTTTGTGTGCTTGTTTTTTATTATATTAGTTTTGTCGGTATATATAGAGCAATGATATGGACAGGGACAGAGAAAATAAATTAATTTTACTTTTATTTCTCTTTTTTAATCCAGACTCAGTTGGTTATTGTTATTTATGTTTTTCTTATTGGTTTTGTGTATATTGGTATACGAGTATGAATTAGGTCGGGAAATCTTATGATTTGAAATTTAGTGTAAATTGAAAAATGTTATTAAGGTGTCCAAAAGAAATATTGTTATTACAAGTTTTACGGTTTTTCTTACAAATTATAAGAACTTTAAACTATTTCGAATTTAGCTCAAATTTGATTAGAGAATACTCAATATATTCAAATTATAAAATAATATTATGTATAACAGTTTCAATTTCTAAATTTTATTTTAATAATTTTAGTTTTTAAAATACTTATTTTCATGCAGTTAGATAGAAACTATAATAATAACACAAGAGAAAAATAAAAACAAAAATTTTAGGAAATTAGTTTTACAAAAAAAGAAAATACATCAATTGAAGGAAGAAGATCACGATCAGAAAATAATGTCTTACCATGTGAATCGATTTTATTATATTCGAAATTTTTTTTAAAATGCTAAAAAATTCTGGAATTAAAAGATTCTGTTTCTCGTCTTAGATTACACTCTTTAGGTTTGTTATTGCTAGTATAGCTTATATAAATTCTCTCTCTCAATTAAACGTACATAAATTTGAAGTAAATTAAAAATTGGAAGAACAATCGCATAGTTTACCTATACATACACTGAGTTTTGTCCAATATTCTTAAAAAGTTGAGATTTATTTTTCAAAATTTCAACATTCAAAATATTAAAGTTATATTATTTAAACAATTATACAGAACATTATATAAGTAAAAAAGATACATGCTTATACTACATGACATACATATAGACTTACATACATAATAATATATTAGAATTGTAATATAATACTTGAATTGTATAAGAAGATTTATTTAATTATATTGGGTTTGAAAGTGTGCTAATAAAATCTATAAAATATAGTGAATTTATTAATATATTTTGAGAATTTATTCTCAAAAATAAGTTAAAGAGAAAGAGTGCGTTTTCTATTATATATAATTAAAATTCTATTCATAATTTCTATTTTAATATTAAAAGTCATTCATATATTAAAAATTCTATAATTTTTTTTTTTACACATTTTATATTATTTTTTTCTATTACATAATGTAGAAAAATTGACTACAGAAACTAACAGAAAAAAAATTTTTTTTTTTTGCTCATTATTAACGGTAAAACATACCTTCCTTGCCTTGCGGGACTGTTGCTGTTTGAATAGTTTTTCAGCCAATCAATGTTATGAATGTTGAAATCAGCAGCAACACCAGTCCCTTCTATTGGATCTTTTTCCAATATTTGATTTATTTGATCACTTAGATCATCAAGTTCATAACTTGTTTCTGATCCATTATTTTCAGATGCAGATCTAAATGTATGAAAGAGAATATACAAGAGAGAAAAAAAAAATTTACGGGATTATAATGATAGGTTTGGGAAAATAATTTGATTTTTTTTTTTTTAAGGAAATGAATCTATAGTAATAATTTAATATAATTAAGAAAATAAAATAATAAAAAAAAAAAATTTTAAAATTCTGCCATTTGAATTTGGAAAAGTTTTTTAATGAAATTTTTAATGAATGTTATCAATTTTTGAAATGATTATGAAAGTAAATTGGTAATGAAGAATTTATGATACAAAATGGTTTTTTTCGGCGGATGTCAGTAAAATAATGCTAACAACTCAAATTCGAATGTTATAAGAACAAATGCAATAATATTTTTTCCAATTTGTTTTTTGTGTGATAGGAGAATGAATGGTGTGAATGACTTAGGTGATGTATCATATTGTCTTACATTATTGTTTATTCAGAAAGTTGGACAAAGTATACAATTCCATATTGTTTAAAAATCGTTTGGAATACAAAGAGAAAAAGCAGAGAGAACGTCGAAAAAATCTCAAATTTATTTCCTTTTAAATTTTGTGCTCATCCTAAATATATGCAATTAGAGAAATATTGTGATACTATTGTGCTTTATTGAGAATATAATGTATACAAAATCAATTGTTTTGGGTATTTAAGTATATTTAATTGACCACACCGAATGTGCTTCCATTTTGAGCTATACCAGATTTGACTAAAGATCGCATTCTTTATATAAGTGGCTGCTTCATTTCTGGTAAGAATGACTTAAAATAATTGTTATGTAATATTTTCTTAAAAGATAAATTAATTTTTTTACAAAATTTTATTCATTGTACAATATTGCAAAAAACGATAAATTAGCTATGAAACACAAAGTTGCTAAAATTTGAATAGAAGAAATTGCGATTTTAAAAAAGAATGATTTATTAAAATTATTTAAAATTAATGAAAATTATAGTTTGAATAAATATTTGCTGTTTTTTTTTATTTTATTTAAAATAATGCAGTATTATTTTAGTATTATACATGTAGCAACCAACACCTTCTTGTAAATGCAAAACGAGCTATGTGATTAAGGCTTATATACGTTGGTGCTCATGTGTTTTCTCCGTTCATGAACGAAGGTCAATTTTCCTGAATTGAAGGAAAACAAAAAAAAAAGCATTTTTTTTTTCATTTTAAATAGAAAATCACATCTTCCTCACCCCATCATTTATTATATGACCATAAATTAAGTTCACTTTTTTTTTTCTGTGTTTTGTTTTTTAGTGATATTGCATATAACATGGATACATTTCACACACACATATACCTACGAATATAAAGTATATCTATCAGAGTATAACAAAAAATTTTCATATTTTTATTACCTCTTTTATAACTACATTTAACACAAATTGAAATTACTGAGGTATGTGTGATTTTCATTTGATATTAAAAATTTCGCACCACCCTACACTATTTAGTGTCTGCGATATCAATTTTATATTTGATTTTACGGCAATTGTTTTAAAAAAGCATTTTAACACTATAGTTAGCCAGATTGTGTTTGATTGAATTGGTTGAAATAAAATATTGAAAATTTTTCTCTTGATGACCATGTGAGTATGTGGGTATATAAGTGATAAGAGTGCAATGCAAGTAGATCAATTCTATTATAGCTGATTATTTCGAAAATTTTCAGAAAAAAGAAATTTATTTTTTAATTTTATTATCTGTTATACATTTTTTTTGTTTTTGATAAATTACGTTGGATTATAATCAAATCAATTGACACATAAATATGCAAGTTTTTAAATTATGTCACACATAGGTCCATAATAAATTTTTACTCTTTTACGTAATTCACAAACCACTTCAATTGTATTGTGATAAAAGTTCATTATAACAAAATATACAAATTGTTTTAGAATTTAAGCATTTACATAAAACATAAAAAAAAAAAATATGCAAATTGAATATTTTCTCTATATATATATACAAATTGTTGCACAATTCCATCCCTCTTTATCTTATATCTAAAATACAAAAGAAAATGAAAACTATATAATTGCTGTCTCAAGCGTGGATGTTGTACAATTCAACCGTATGTACATTAAGATTTATTTATAAGATTTTTAATTTTCATTTCATTTTAAACTCGTTGATCTTTGTTCATCATGAAAATCATCATCATCATCATCACTTATATCATATTGTATGGTTAACGCTCGCTGTCAAAATAATATGTATTAATAAAACTGAAATTTTTTTATAAGATTCGCTTAATCCATGTTTAAACGGAATTATTTTGCATGTTAAACGCTAATTGTAAGGTTGAATTTGAATGAGAGAGTGAAAAAAAAAAAATTAATTTTAAATTGAAAGTGGGAAGTTCCAATAGAAAAGTTGAATTTTTATAGTGTCAAGTTTAAGGAAATCTTTTATATTTAGTTGATTTCTTTATTATATACGATTCTTTTGAATACTTACAAGTAAATTATTCAGAGGTTTATTTGGTTATACTCACATACACAGTACATAAAATTTTGTAAATATTTCATTAAAATTGTTGATGAATGAAATAATCTGTAGACAAAAATAATGATTCTTGTGAGGTGTTTGAACTTTTTTTTTTTCTTTCGGAATTTTGCAATAATTTTTCAAAGAAATACGAAAAATTTTTATTATAACAATTTAAATATTTAAATAGAGTATTTAAATAATACAAAAACTGTGAGGGGTTTCAAGGAAATCTTTTGGTAATAAATTTTATCAAAGAATTTTGGATGCATAACCGACTTATTTTATTAACTTATTGTGTTGCTTAAATTTTTATCGGGAATAAAAGCTGGGAGTTCCTGTTTTGTTGATAGTGTTAGAGAGTTGCAAACTACAATGGTTCGTACAGTCTCTTAATTGCGGTTAAAAGAAATAGAATTTGGCTAAGAGTACAAAATTGGATAATGCTAAGTGACAGTGATTCTTGTTGCCTTTGTTGGTTCTTATTCAGTTTTAATACCAAGTGGTTTAGTTTCAAGTGAATGAACTTGTAATTACGGTAGAAAACTTTAATAAAGTGAGAAAATTCAAGAGAATATAAAAAAAAGTTTCAGGCACACGGTTCGTTCAAATGTTTTTTATAAAGGTTGAGCTGCAAATAATCTACTATCATTTACACACTGTTGTAAGCAGAGTGTTATATTTAATTATTATAATGTGCGTCTTTAAGTGCTTGCCAGTTTGAAAACTATTTGGTTTTACCTTAGTTTTTCTGACGTTATTTAGAATTCAACAATAATTCTGAAACCTTCAAGAATTTTACAAAAAAATTCAAGCCAAAATATTCCAATAAACACAAAGAATTTCTTTTAGAAATATTACAATAATGCTTTGCAAATTTTTACATTTCCCATTACTAAAATGTTCACTTTAACTGTTTACTTATGTAATCATTTTATGTTATTTATGGTGTCGTTGTTCACCTTAATGCGGTAATATATTACACGTATACATATAACTGATAATATTACATAATATGAATGAAGATATACTGTACAATATAACATGTATATATACATATATGTACTGGAATAAAGGGTGTGTTAATATATAAAAGAATTCAATTATCACTGAACCGTTAAGAGAATGAAATCCTTTTAACATTTTTAAATAATAAAATGTTATACATATAACAGAAATTAACTTTAAATATTTTGTCTAATAAATGGAATGAATGCAAAAACGAAAGAGAGAAATAAACCGAGTTAATTTGAACAAGTTATCATAATTGTATTAAGCGATTTAATGACTTGACAGTGAAGTAGATAAATTAATGTGTCTGCGATATGATAACTACATATACATATATATATTAGATATATAAATAAAGAAATATATATTTTGTAATGTCCAAAAGGTAATTACAGGATTATTGGATTAATATGGTGTTTTAGAGTTCACTAAACAATGTTGAATTGTTTTAAAATCATGTGAACTTTAATGATTGTACATATTCTCTTTAGTTTTAAACTATGCTAGTTTAGTTAGTATGAAAAATGAAGAAAAAAAATTGTCTACTAATTATATTACGGAAATCATGAAATAATTTGAATACATACTAAGTCCATTAAAAAGTTAACTAATTAAAATTTAAAAATATGTAGTTTAACAACTTTATAATTGGCATACATACATGTAACGTATACGTATAGATTATTTTAATGAAATATTTAAAATTAAAATGGAGAAAGAAAATTAAAAGTTTTTAAAAATATGAAAAGTGCTTTTTTATTCAAACTTATAATTATTAGGAATAATTCATCATTAACTTACATAAATTTTTAATTAAATCATTTGATGTCGCCTTAGAATTTCTAACATTTTTAGTGCATATATTCCCTCTAATTAATAATACAGAAATGTTGTTGTGAGTCACCTAATAGTGAGCATGTTAAGAAAAACATCATATCAAATTTTATATCAAATTCACGTATATTATTCTATCATACTTATAATTTGGATTTGCATAATTTTCACGCAAAAATAAAGGTGCAGTCTAGAAAAGAGCCTAATATTTTTGGCATAATTGTAGCAAAACTCTAACAAGCAAAACTCAACTCATAAACTCTACTTATTATTTTCAATTTGCCCAACCGAGTGGCTGTTTATATGACTTGCATACATCTTTTATGATAGAAAATTTAATTCTTTCAAGGGACTTAGAATGAATAAAACAGCTGATTGCAATTTGAAAGCATTTTGGAATTGGAATTATAACTCAATAGCTGAATTATACATTTTAATGCAAAATTATTGCTGAATTTCATTGATCAGATATGTGTACTAGTATTTTACCAAAAACTCCATAACAACTCAATTATAATGCTATTTATTATTGAGGTTTGAAGAATTTTGTAACAAATTAAATAAATTATAAAATTTCAATTTTATTTACCACATGTTGCCATCTTGCAATATATCACATAATTTTACATAGGTCATCTTTTATATACAAAATATGTTTTTAGGTGGATTTCTTCTTTCTTAATCTACAGTGATTTTTATTTCTATTATACATTTGGAAAATATAAGTTTGTATGAATGAATGCATAACAAAGAAAATTACTTATCACAATCACAAATTTCAATTTAAAAGAGAAGTAAGTCGCAATACTATAATATAGGTAGACGTAAAATAAATAACAGAATTATCCTTTTGAAGTTTGAAAAATATGTACATATATTTTTATATATGTGAATCTTGTGAATCTTGTTGTAATAAATGCACATAAAATTATTAGCCTTTCATTTTTCGTTACGTAAACTTTAATTTTTTCTGTGTTCTTTTTTACAAATATATTATTATATTGTATTAGAGAAATTAGGTATATAAGCATGTATGAAAGCATAAATTAGTTTCTCCATAAATCTTCAAAATAAACAACTTAAGCCAAATAAAAAACAGTAGGCATGGAAGAATAATATATATAGAGTTTTTACTTGAATAATTTTTAATATATTGAATAAAAATATAGGGAATAAGAATATATGTGAATGTATATAGCACAAAAAATTTGAAATCAAGTTGTCCTTGGACATAGCATATTATGAAATTCTTTAAATGAAAGTGATCTTGTATAGTTTAGGTTGTACAATACAGATAAATTTTTATTTAATATTCGGGAGTGACTCTTTTATGAAAACAGCCTTTAGAATTAAAAATATAAATTTTAATTTAAGCACAAATGTTGTTAAAACGAATTTCATTAAAATTTTTGCGGCAGAACGTAAATATGACGAGCCCATTTATTCACTTATAATTCGCATATAAATCGGTTCTGTCTCTGTTCTAAAATAGTTTATCTCCGATTTACAGTATGTAGTCGAAAATAAATTATACTAGATTACTTAAATTTTCTAATCTTGATCAATTATAGGACTCGATATTCGAAAGGATCTTCAAAGATTACAATAACAAAATTAATTACTGAAATTTTATCAATCAGTTCAAAATACTGCCGTTTATACAGCTTATGATTTTTTACGATTTTTGTGAGACAGGAAGAGATTAGGAGACAATTTAGTAATGAGAGTTTTTTCAGATGAGATGAGTGACAAGTGAAATTTGTCATTCTCAGCATCTATATAAAAATACAAATATTTCGTTTTGTTTATTACGTTGAAAATTTCTCTTGAGAATTTTTGGAAAAAAAAAACTCCGCTCAAATTCTGCTCAATTGACTTCCGCTCTTAAAATTTTAGTATTTCATTAGAAATATTATTTCCTTCACGAACTAATCACAAAATACAAAGAAAAATTTTTTGGATTTTTTCTCTCTTTGCATTCATTTTAATTTAAAAAAAATTGTAGAAATAAAATTATGATAATAGTTATATTTTACGCTTAGATTTATAGATGGCAGTAAAAATAAACAAACATTTAAAGTAGAAAAGCATTATGTCCACTTTTATATATTAGAATACTTATTCACGTATAAATAAATTTGATTTCATTTTCATTAAGACATGGTATTGGTCACAGGGAATCAATACACTCCCATATTCCCTTATCTCTATACAAACAGAAATATCCACAAACATATAGGACATAATAGACCTTCAAAGTATGTATACGTATGTAAGTATTGGCTTACATATAAATGTATATAACTTGTATTTTTTATTCTTGTCAAAATATTTTGATCCTAATTTATTATTAAAAATCCTTATACCTACAAGAAACAAACAAATAAAAAAAAGAAATTCTTCATTCTTCTCTAATTTTTTGTGTGTTATTTTTGTGTATGTCACACTCATACTATTCAATATGTTATACATGATGTGAGGAGGAATAAAATCTTGTTAAAATGAAATTTTTATGTGTTTCTTATTAAATTCTAATATTTAGTTAATATTCCTTCAGTCTCCGAATTTATTATCAAAAGTCCATGTATTTTTTTTTTCGTACAATATGTGTACACATATTTACATGAACACCCGTTTCATAATATGTTCGTGTTCTTCACAAATATACCAAGCATATATATATAATGTTCACATTATTATTTTGCTTTTGGTTTTGTTGGTTTTTTTTGGGGGTTATAAAATGTGTGATAAGTTTGATGATGAAATATTTTAGTCTAAATTGATAAGTCACATAAAATAATCGAGACGAATATTGTATATAATATTAAAGAGTGTATAAAAAGTAAATGATAACTTGAAAAATTGCTATACAAAACTCTTTTATAAACCTTTTTTCTATTCTCGCACATGCATACATACTCTATACAAGATATACTATATTTCAGTATTCATTTTGAAAGTTGTTCGCAAAAAATTGGAAAAAAAACACGAAAAAAATTTTCAAAGTTAATTTAGTTTTTGTTCACAGAAAGCACAAAAAAAAAATTGTTGAATTTTGCTTTTTTGTTTTATTTTTTATTCAATTACGTGACTTCGTCTACAGGATATACGACAGAAAAAATGTCAACATGCGACATTACTAAAACCTGAACCAAAAAAAAATCTATACATGTATTTGGAGAAATATTAAAAATATAGAAACGCAACTAGAATATTTTATTGTTAGAAGAAGGAAACCATAGCCAAGACGGGAGTCAACAATGAAAAATTAGAAATAATTTCAATTTCGGATCTGCTGTGAAGTAAAATTAAAGGAATGTGTTTATTGCAAAAAATTTGTTAAGTTTAAAGAGATATTGAATAAGATTGGTAGACAATATTGTTTAATTTTTTAAAAAGACTAAAAAGATTTATTAACTTTCTATTTTATTTTCATAATTTTGAGTAGTGTACCGTAAGAACTTATTAGTAATTAAGCGTAATTAGAGATGCCATTTGCAATAGCACACTTCAAAAACTGCAAGTTATTCATCTAAATGTAGGCAACTTCTTTCAAATGGAGTTGTTTTTGCGCAAAATTGAGAGTCGCATTACACTTGTATTGAAAAAATCTTCTGGAATTCAATTTCGTGGTCACTAAATTTTTGTGATTTATTTAAATGAAGCTCTTTTATAATTCATGTTGCATAGAAATTACTTGATTGCAAAAGATCTTATAATTTCCACAAATAATATGGTCATCATTAATTTAAAAAACTCATGAGAATTATAATCGACTTTAGTATAATTTTTTATGAAATTTCCTAACTATCACTGAGGATATATGGAACAAATGTTATCGCTGACCTGAATTGCCACATTCGGTTTACAAAGACCATCATTTAATTTCATCACATTTTCATCACAAAAGAAAATAAATAAAACAAAATAAAAAATCTTAAAACTCCCAAACCAAAAACAAAGGTTTCCTATTTTCATCATGAGACCAAAACAGATATAGATAATGCAGATATAATAAGAAAAGTACAAGGTAATTTTAATAATAATCTCTTAAAGATCTTCTATTTCTTTAATATTCAAGGTATTTTTTTTGTGTAGGCTCCATTTCTTTCTTTAATCATCCTTAAATAAAAGCTCGTATTCGAATCATATTACTCTTTAACATCTTCTTAAATTCCACCTCAATATATCGTGTATGTATGTGTATTATTTTATAAATTTTATTTGCCTTTTATTTTACTATTCTTGAGGTAAAAATTGGGATCATCTTAAAAAAACAAAAAACAAAATAAAAAAGGATCACCTTAATAGCATATACACATATGATTCTTACATCCTCATCCTTAGAACACTATACATATACACACTACATCTCGTGTAATAGAATCCCTATGGTTTCATTTACTTCAAGTCAAATTACTATATAGCTATGAAAATCATATTAGATGGAACTATACATGAATACATACTTGATATAACAATCATGAGAATTGAGAAGGTATCCGTGACCTCATAACATGAAGATTATCTTCTTAAATGTATAAAATGAGAAAGAAAAAAACACAAATCTTTTAAACTAAAACTTGATTCTTAAAAATTTCTCTTTTTTTTGTCAAAAGAACAGAACTGAACAATCATATGAGGATTAAAGTTTTTCCTTTTATAAAATTTATAAAAATAATGTATACATATATAAAAAATGCTATACACTGATAATAAAGAATATTTGAGTTCTATATCGTATGCATCCAATGGCACAGAACAAAAGTAATTTTAGTAATTCTATGTGAAGGGCATGACTAATTTTATTGAAAATGAGAAATGCTATCATATGAATATGATGATGAAAATTTTTTATGAGTTACAATTTTCTGGCAAACATTGGAAAATTATTTTTCAAAGTTAATTCTTAATAAAATTATATACGGATTCTTAAATACCACCTTAAAAATTGATATTAAAAGTTAACGAACCTTTATAAAACCTTTGACTGAATGCAGCTCGAAAAAACTCAAAACTCTTTGCAGAAATAATATAATTAATTAAATTTCCGTTTCTCTTTCATTATATTTCTAAATGCACAAAATACTTTTTAGTCTCAAACATTGTTTGAAATACATTTTCTCTTTCAATTTATATTTTTTTCGTGATGGCATGTTCCAAATTAGATAGATCTCCCAGTAGTTCTTCCTGTGGTCTACAATTATATGACAATTTGATTTAATATGACCTCATTTGTGGTTGTTGTATTAACAAACTGATGATAAACAACTACACACTCCCTATATACATGTGTAAATATGTTATGAGCACAAATACATTATTATTACAAAAATAATAGGGTACAATCACACATACCTAAATTTTCTCTCTTGCTTATTTTTTCAATTATTTATTTTATAAATGGTTGTGTATACAATACTCTCATTTAGTGTAAATGATGGTTGGTATAGTGAAGGAAGTCATTTTGCTTCTACTTGTTGTTCTTTTTATAATTAAATTTTTTTTTACATTATCATTTTTTAATTTTCTCACTTTCAAGTATTTTTAAGAACAGGGACAGTTTTTATAATTATTTTTTTTTATTCATTTATTTTATCAAGAGAATGAGAATTAAAAACTTGACGAATAAAACGGAGGATTGAGTGACACTTTTATACTTTGAGTAAGGTAATTTCAAGAATGAGATTTTATTTCATTATTATTATTTTATTTTAAGAATTTTAAGTAATATAGAAATTAGAACAAAAAAATAATTTATTCAAATGGATTGAAGACCAGAAAGCTCTTATACAGAATGAGCTGTTGTGCTGCAATTAAAGGACAGTGTTATAGTAAATTTTCTAAAAGTATCATAAAAAATATTGTAGGTACAATAATTAAGATGTAGGTACACTTGGTCATTAAGGTAGAGAGAATTTTTAATTAAAATAAAATACAAATGATAATATTGTTTAAGAAAATTGTCTCTATATAGGCCGACATAATTGAAAAGGATAATTAAATTACTAGAATAATTTTTATTATTAATTTTGCTTTAGTTAACCTTCTACCATGGTATGTTCTAATTAGTTTAATTAATTTATCAAGATCTTAAAGTCATTTTAATATATTTCAATTAAAGGTTCCAATATAAAGGCATAATTTAATTAAGGATATAAGTATACGGTTAGGCACTATGTACCCTAAAGCTGAATTCATTTTTGGTTTTTTAGTAACAGAAATTAATTTGAGGTGGTTTAATTTCTATAAAGAAGATCCAACTCATCCAACATTTCATTCAAATTGGAAATACATATTGACAATTTTAAAGGAAATAGGTCCTGATTTTAAAATTATTAATTTGAAGTGAAGGGCTCTAACTAGTAAGCACCTTTTCAAGAAAATTTTGCTTATTTATAATTTAATTTTAATTCTTAATTGTTTTGTTGCTCATTTCAGTTGATACCTTGTTGCTTTAAGTTATTCTAGTATATCAATGAATTTTATTTATAGACCTCAAACCGCACAATTTTATAAAACTTTACATTAAATACTTATATAATATAATATTGTTAACTTAAAAATAAAGGCATTTATTATTCACCACCTTGGTATACCATGCAAAGTTTTCAATATTTTTGAATGCAATTGTTATTTTATTGAACTTGTTTGAATTTTCACTTAAATTTTTCCAAATTACTTTAAAATTTAATGAATATTTTGAATAAAATTGATTTTCTTCTATCTATATTGAAAAAACATAGATAAAACTTTGTAAACTTTTAACTTTTCTGTTTTTTTTTTCTGTTTTTCTTAACCTCATGCCTTTACATTTCCAATTCAATGAAAGCGGAAATAACTTTAGAAAAAAGTAAAAAACAAAATAATAAATTAGTTATAAAAAAATGTAAAAATTATTGGTGTCTGGCCAAAAAAAAAAAAATTCATTCGGAAATTTCTGTCTATCGTTCCTAAGTTTTACTTCAAATATAACACTTATACAAATATAACACATCCTATATGACAGAATACAGATAGGCTAGGTGCTGTTAACTGCAGGAAAATCTAACAAAATTAAATTCCTAAAGATTAAAATAAAAATAAAATACAAATAACTGTATATATGTAAGTAACTATAAATAAAAAAAAATAATAAGAATAGCAAATGAGTGCTATAAGAGTACGAATAAAATCTTATAAACACCCATTAAAAGAAGAGGAAATAGTCTAAAAAAAAAATTTCCCGATATGCCATTTTCAAGGATAATTTAATTTTTATTATTACATTTTCTCTTACCATCTCACTTAGTCTTTACTCTTTTCTCATTTTTGTTTTCTTTTTTTTTCTCAACATGATGAGCATTTTAACTTAACACTATAAAAATAGGAAATTACTTTTAGGTTTAAATTATTGTTTAACTGTTTTACTCTTTTTCTTTGTACTCTTTTTAAATGCTTTATGTTTTTAAGTTTATACTATGCAAAAAAATTTTGTTGCCTCTCTTGTTTGAAATTGTAAATTATGGCTTATATTGTATTCTATTTTGTATAAATGAGAGAACATATAAGTATGCATTGATATATAAGGTATTTTATGTGTTATAAAGAGTGGTGAGAATGCCGACAAAAGTTATTGAGTTGTATAAAGAGAGAAAAAGGAGTTGTAGAAAAAAGCAAAGTTTTTCTTTCGGATTATTAAATTTGTAAATTTATTTATATGTATATAATGATATATTTATATAGAGAGAAGTTAAACCACAAGAGATTTTGGTTTCCTTTTATAATATTTGGGGTTTTTAATTTTTCTTTTTCATTTTTAATTTAAACATGAGGAATAGATTTTGTAGGTTTTTAAATTATATTCGAAATAAGTTTTAAAATGTGGTTTAATTGAAAAAGAGAATAACTTAAATTTTTATTTAAATCGTATGAAAATTAAATAAAATATTAAGAGAAACTTTATCTTGTTCCCTATATAATTTAAAGGTTTTTGAGAGACCGATAAACAACTTTATTTATTGCATGGTTCGGTATAAATTTAATTTGTGCCAACTTTTTAGAATTTTTTAATTTACAGGTTCATTTAGATTACTTATCCTCAAAAATATTAAAATAAATGTTTCTTAATCTCAACATAAACTGTAGAATTTTAAAATATGGATCAATTAGGTGTAGAAATCTGTTCGAATCCTATTCTATTTTGTTGAAAGAGCATTTGTAATTGAATTGAAATTCGGATTTCCTCCGTTTACAACACCTTTAAATGCTTGAGAACACAAATAGGAACGTATTTATGGAAATTGCATTAACAGATTACAGAACCTTAAATTTTATGTTTTTAATTAAAATTATCAAATCTAAATCTTTACTTTTACTGTGGTTTTACAAAAGTCAGCCAATCGCAAATTGTAAATTTCATGTAAAATAAATTTTTCTACATGATTTTGTACAAATGACTTGAATTTTAAATTTAAAACATGTCCTTATTATTTCCTTAATTAAAGATTTTTTAAATTATTGAAAACGTTTTGAATCAAAAAAATTTAAACATTTTTTTTTTTGTATCATCGCACCGTCATTATCATATCGCGTCTTTTTATCTTATACAGGAAGCGACATTATCCTTCGGAGATTTATCTGTTATTTTACTAAGCTATACCTCGAAAAGAAATAAAATGAGATTCACTTCATCTGTCACTTAAGTTTCACGCTTTTGTTTCATTTTTATTTGAAATTTTTATTTTGTTGTACCTACCTAGTTTTTTTTTTTGTGATCTTCCTAACAAAATATTGTATAAAGTTTAGACAATGAAGCTTTTCACACCAAAATGAAAACAAAAAAAAAATTGGAATTTTTTTTTTCTTTTCTCTTAATTTTCTTAAAGAAATAAAAGAAACTGGTTGTCTCTATATCTTCCTTTTATTCGCTTTTTGCTTATATTTTACAATAAAAAGAAATACTGAAACATTTTTCAACAAAAACAACACAGAAAAAAAAATAATAATAATAAAATGCGAAACCTAAATCAAGGCTGTCAGAAGGATGTGAATAAAAAGAAGAGGAAGAAGAAGAACAAAAAATAAAAGAAGAAGAAATATTGAAGTCCTTTTTTATGTTGCCTTCAAAATTTTTATATTTCTTTTCCTTATTAGTTGCTATTCAATCCGCAGCAGCGATATGCCTTTTTTATGTCAAACTTGAGTTATTTTTTTTTTTCTTTGTGTATACCCAAACGTACAATAATATTTTGTGTACACATACACAGTTATATAATGTATCTTTTTTGTTTCCAATATTATATTTTTATTAAATGATGACAATGAATTCATAAATATTGCCAGTTTAAACAAATGTCGAGAAAATATTTGTAAAATTAAAATTTAAACAACACAATTATTTGTCTATTCAAAAAGCAATAATCCGAGAATACGCACCCTAATTGTCAATTTTCGAACATATTTTTCGAGAATATTATGAATTTATCGTAGAATTTTTAGCCGTCATGAGTTTTTGTATTGTCGGAATTAATGACATAATTTACTCTATTTAAAATTTAAAGCTAGGAGAGAATATTAAAATGAGTATAATTTGATTGAGGAAAAAAATTATTATGAGTGTGGTTTAGTACCGTAATAAGGCTTCACTGAGTAGTAAAACTAACTCCTACAATCACTTTTATGGAGAGAAATATTTTAATGTCACGCTTTCTTTCTTACATGAGTTGTTAAAAAAGGAGAGAAAGTCAAATGATTTATAAAAGAGACAATATATGGTTTCTAATATCACCTGAACTTTGTACTTGCTTCTGAGATGCCCTAATTTTGTATCTCTTTTTTTGATTCACCGGATGGGGAGAAAAGTGGTGTGAGTATCATTTATGGGGTAATTTTTAATTGTGGACGGTCTCGTGTTTTTTCCAAAAATTTAGTCAACATTTGCTTATTGTCTTTTGAGAGATTGGATGTTTAAACGACATATTTAAACAATTACCAGGTCTTTTTCAGAAAAAATGATGAGAATCAAATTAAATAATTGAGCAATCTTACTAGAAAAATGTCATTTCCGACAAACTGAAAACGAGAATTACGTTTTGGAAGCAATTAAGAAAGCTGAATGAAAAAGTGGATTACAGAAAGGTAAAAATTTTTAGGAAATACTTTTGAAACTGGCAACAATATTTCATTTCTCTTAAATGAAATTTAAAGATATTAAAATAAAATTTATCTCAAGGATAAAAGTTTATTTTATATAAGTAAAAAAAAAAATAAATAAAATATTCATTCACTTTAATATTTTGCATTATGTAAGATTTAATATTTGTTTTTCTTTCACAACATTCAGTTGTAGTATTGTAGCTGTTGCTGTTCGATAGTACAATGCTCCGTTTATCGTAAAAAAAAATTTATTTTTTGTGTCTTTACAGAGATGAAAGACTTACCAACCAAGAATATTTCGCTGTCTATGACTCTTTATTATTATTTTTGTTTTTCTTCTTATTCTTCTTCTTTTTTTTGCATTGTGTAAGTACTTTTTATTCATTCTAAAAATTTTATAGGTTTTTCTTTTTAATTTTTTCTTGTTATTTTCCTTTTATTTATTCAATACTTGTAGAATATGAAAATTGTCAATAAGATTTCAATGTAAAAAAAAAAATAGAGAAAAAAATAATTTTTTTTCAATTGAAATAATTTCCTTTTTTTTTGCTTTTTTTTTAGATATTCCGAGGTATAATGGAAAATTTATTGCAATCTGTTACAAAATACAATTCCAACCAGCACAAAAATATCTAGGACCAAATATACAAAATATTAAAATATAGGAAAACAATTTTGTATACCGGTCAAAAGATCGTTGACCTTTTTACGGTTAAATTAAAGAATAATATAGAGAAAATTAAAGGACCAACAATTTTTTTTA
This sequence comes from Condylostylus longicornis, assembly GCF_029603195.1. Lineage (NCBI taxonomy): Eukaryota > Metazoa > Arthropoda > Insecta > Diptera > Dolichopodidae > Condylostylus > Condylostylus longicornis. Next base: position 13,774,087 of record NW_026577982.1, read on the forward strand.
TCCTGCTATTTTTTTTTATATGAATAAATTATTTTCGGTCTTTTTATTTTTATCTCATTTTAATTTTAGAATTTAATATAAATTTTATAGAGGAAAAGAACGAGAAAACGAGTTAAGCTTAACTAGGATAAAAAACTAAATTGGTCAGTTATTTTGCTTTTCATTTAAAAAAAGAGAAAAAGGATTCTATTTTGCGGAATAAAATATATAAAAAAAAGGATTAAGAGACAAAAATACTTTGACTCTTTTCCTTCTTTATTAATATTTTAGATGAAAAAGAAAAATTTTCTATTTATTTTTTTCCAGTGTTACGTATAGGTTTAGTTTTAGTATACGTGCCCTTAGCGAATGATATCAAGCTTGGCAGATATTGCACTTTTAAATTTTCGGAAATATTTAAAATGTATAAAAGAAACCTTCTTTTTTTAGAACATTAACAAACCAGAAAAATAACAAACATACAAAAACAAATTGAATAAAATTTCATTTTATGATAAAGAACGTTAAGAACGTCAATTTTAAAAGAAACGTTAGCATTTTGGGTAAATGAAGGAAAGAAATGTCTTTTATGAAAGCAAAGAAGAAGATGTGAAAGAAAAATATCTCTAAAATTTATATATTTTCTTTTGCGAAAAGAATTATGCTATAGGCCTATAAATTGTTAAATTGTTTAGAAAATTAATTGCTTTCACTTCTTAAAAGCAATTTGTTATGCTATTAAAGTTAAATTTTTAAATATGGCATAATAGAACTATTTATAGGTATAGACGATTTGTCCTTACTTCTGTATAATTAGGGATTTCTAAGAGAAATTAAACATGCTAGTAAATGAATATTCGTTCATAAAGTAAGCTTTCTCAATTCTATAGGTTCTTTGTAGATTTTCTATAGGTTCTTTGTAGATTTAAGGAGTTCCATGATATCTGACACAATGATGTACATTATCAGAACCTTGCTCTATTACTACCATAATAGCCCGAGTTAATGTTAAGACAAGCAATTTTAATAAACAGAATTTGAAAAATATTTAAAACCACCGTCTTGGTTATTTTTTAACATTACAAAGGCTATGAAACCTAGTGCACAAACTGCTATATAATTGATATTTACCGTAATATAATCAAGCTAAATCGATTGCAAATGAAATTCGAAAAATTTTAAATAAATTTGAAAATTTTCTTTAAATGTATTTTCTTTAAGCTTCCGAATAAAGACTCCATTATAAATAAAATTTAATTCAAAATTTTAAATTTTACGAAAATTAAGATATGCTTATTACAAACGCTCACTCAATATGCATTCCATGAATATATTGAATTAACGATACATGGTGTGAATTAAAGTTAAAATTTTTTAAAAGTGGAAAAAATCAGAAAAATATTCTAGTAAAAAATGAAAAAAAAAATATTTTATTACCACAACATTTAAAAAAAAGTTTTTTAACATAAGAAAACTTTCATATATAAATTTATTATATATATGCCATCAAAGATATATGACCGTACGGAAAAGGAAAAGAGGTAAGTGCACTTAGTGGTTAATACACACTAAGTATTCTGTGTATAAAAACCATTCGTATATAATTATATAATCATTAAAATAATCACGCTGTTTTCAGATTTTATTTTATGCTTTTAAAATAATATTGTTACCGGTACAGATTGTATATATATATATATATATATATACGAATTCAACAACTAATTGGAGCATAAAATCAAAGAAAATATTTTTCCAAATAACCATTAGAAGCGTATTATGTTGAAATGTCTGTTATATTATTGTAGTTGCTTATGTAGGCATAATTTAACGAAAGATTTGTTCAAACTAAACCGGTAAAAGTAGAGAAACAACAAGAAGAACACTTTGTTTTTTATAAAACTTTTAACAAAGTTTGAATTTTAGTTGAATTTTCGATTTCTTGTGCATAATATTAAAAAATTTTCTAATAGTACTCCTTATGCTTAAAATTTAAAAAAAATTGCATATATTAGGGGGCAATTATAATCGTTGTTTAATTTTGTTGTTATTTAATTGAATTTTTCTTGATGGATGTATAATGAAAAGTTCTATTTCTTCTATTAAATTATAAATAAATACGCGTTGAAACTCTGATTTCCATTTTAGAATTTTTTATGAAAAATGGTTCTATTTAAACATCTCATCGCCTATAATTAGGCTATTAACTCGATTTATGAATCACTAATAACACTAATTTAACACACACTTAACTAACACTTAAGAGTCAGTTGACTTAATATTAATGTTCAAATAGCAAATTCATACAAAATAATTTTTTTTCTTCTCTGAAATAAAACTGTTATATTATTTTAATTTTACTCATAAGTCATAAATTTTTCTTGCATTAAAATTCAAAATTGTAGAATTTTCATTGAGAAAACCATTACTAAAGTTCATTCATCTCAAAGAACAAGAAAAAAAATAAGGAAAAAAAACTAGAACTTCAAATCAAAAAATTTTTTTTTTTTCATTTTTAGCGTTTTTTTTTTTCAACCGCATTAACCGAATTTTAAGGATAATTTCAATAAAGTAAAAGAAAAAATAAAAATTTTTTTTTCTTAAAACTCAAACCACATTTTTTATCAGATTTTGCTTTTTATCCTTTTCAATTTATAGAAAAACAAAAAACAACAAAAAACATGAAACTTTTCATTTACAAACCGCATATATGCTTTTCTCCTTCATTCATTCACTCATAGTTATGAAATGCTAAATTAACTATAAATGTAGTTTCTATAAAACTTAAAGTTAAGATACTTATAGCTGAAAAACAAAAATAAAGAAATTGCTTGGCTCATTAAATCCTTAATTTCTAAATATACATTGAATGAGAATTTAAAGTTTTAGACTTTTGTGTACACAAACACACAGCCATACAAAAAAATTATAATTATAGGCTAAACAACTAGCATTCATTCACCTTCGCCAATTCAAATACATAATTTCTTCAAATAACACAAAAAACAAAACAACTTTCATCGCATATACCCAGCTAGTGTTTTTTTTTATTTAAAAACATAAAAGCCTACTGGCCTCAAGCCCTCAAGCCCTCGAGTATCATTTAATTCACTAACAAAACATAGTAAAAATAAAATAAAAAAATTAAAATGAAATAGAAAAAAAAAACGTATACAACACTCAACACATTCAAAGAAAAATAAACGGTAAATACAAACACAAAAAAAAAATAATAAAAAAAAACAATCAAAAACATAAACGACAGTAGGCAAACATTTAAAATAAAAGAGAAAATTAGAAGAAATTTGTTAGGAAATTTCTTATAGCCATTTGAAATGTTATGTAATGTGCAAGATTGTTAGGCCAAACTATTGAATATTATGCTACAAAAGCTCTTCTATCAATGTCAACTTAGTTGAAATTGCAAGACTGGTGTAATTCTATGTAAGACACTTCTAGGAATGTAAAACCAAGCCGTCGCAGAGATCGTACGCCCCTAAAATTTTGTAACATTATTATAAGTACCCCCTAGTAAAGGCAAATTAGAATCTAGTTTGTCTAAAGAATCTGCTGGTTCTTTACTATGTCGTCTTAAAATGATGCTTCAATTTCGGAATAGCAGCAGCTTCAGTATAAAAACAGAATTTTTGACAAATTTTCAATTTACTTAGACACTAACAACCAAAATATCAAACAGCCATATTTTAACACACTGTCGAATGGTTATGTATGGAACTGGAGTATCCCATAGTAAGTTTGATTAACAATAAATTTCAATTATTTATACGATTTTTTCTGTTTTTATTTTTTATTTTTTTTAAATTGAAAAACCATTTTCTATACATTTTTATAATATTCGCTTTGGGTTCTTCTTATTTGCAACATTTATTGCTCCAACAGAACTCCATAAATATACACACAACGAATCTCTACATACATATACTTACATAAAATAAGAGGAAGCAAAATTCACATTTTGAATAACATTGAAGCAAAAATTTTTCAATATGATTCAGGAGGACAAAAGGACGACAAGGTAATGTTACAAAAGTATAAAAGGAGGCAAATAAAAGAAAATTATAAAATATGGGCCATGTTTACAAAATACTATTTTTTTTTTGTATATAAAAGCGACTTCATCAGAGCGAGAATGAGCGAATGAATAACTGATGAATTTAAAAAAGAGAAAAATAGAAGAAAAACTTACATCACATTACTGTTAGATATTTTTTTCTGTGTGTGTGTGTTTGTTTGTAAATGGGTAACGAAAAATACTGTTCAAGTATATTGTGAACAAGCTCGTTTGTTACTGAAATATTTGCCTTTAACTCAACCTAATAGATACGTTCGTTTAAAGATTTTTCTTTTTTTTTAAATTTTGTGGAGTGAGTTTGAAATTTTCGTCGTACGCTTTTCGTCGTAGTTATATAATACGATATTTGAATGAATATAAGTTACCGTTATTGCTATAATGATTATGTAAGCGCAATTAATAAATTTTTATATCATATTTTTTTTTTTTTTCATTCTACGAGTATATTTTTTGTGTGCATCATGAGATGTCCTAAACGATAACGCATATTGAAATTGTAAATGATTATCGTTGGGTTTCTGTTCAATATTCTGTATACATATATATATATATATATATTTGTATATATGTATATGGCCCCATTTTAAATGTCTTTAACTTTTGACCGATTTAATCTCTTTGATAAATATGTTATCATTTATTATTATTCACGGATGATGATTATTAAAATTTCTTTTCATTAAAATTATGTAAAATTGTTCCGTGTTCATAATATTCGTATATACTCGTAATACGGAATAAAATTTGTACTGAAATAATATTGAAATTGATTGGTGTTCATTGATATTTGGAGCATCGTCATCCCTTTTAATATAGTCACTCGCATCACATCGAATTTTTTTTGTTCATTTAGTTCTTAATTTTTAAAATTTTATTATGCTATTAATTACAATTTTGAGACAAAATCTACTTATTTGTACCATGATATCTAATAGAAAACTTTGTCAGATTTTAAAATTTATTCTTCATATTAATCATTTAGTAGACAGCAAATTGAATTTCACAGAAAAATATAACCAAGATTAATACTCAAATTAATTCCAAATTACAATATCCAGATAATTTCAGACTTGGGCCAGATTAGCTTACGTTTGATAGAGAATCCGTAAAAAGGGACCACAATTGACACAGAGAGCAGTATTAGAAAATAACGAAGTTTGTACTATTAGAATGCGAAGCGTGAAATTTCTCAAAACTTCAATTTATTAGGGAAATTATAAAAATTTATGGGAAATTCAAATAGTTGAAAGAAAAAAGCATGTTAAATTCTCAATTGAATTTTGAAAATTGTAAATTTAAACTCTAATATCTTTTCAATTCCTTTAAAATAAAAACTTAAAAATGTCAACAACAGTTTCATAACAACTAGAACCATTTAATAATTAGTTACCATTTCAAATAATGCAATACAAATAAAAATTAATTTCAATTTTGACCTACTAAAGGACAGAATCCCTCCACAATATAGAGTTAAAAATAAAACTGCGTGAAGTTTTATAAAAAAAAAAATTATTCTGTCACCGGTAATAATTTCATAGTGATTACATTGTAGTGCAGATTGTGATTATGCTAGTAACTATATATAGTAAAACTGAGTGCCAGCAATAATAATGAATGAATTAAAAGGAGAAAAAACTCTGGAAAAAAAAAACTATCTAGGTATATATTGAAGGAATGAATGAATTTCTGGTATAATAGTTTATACGAGTATATATAGAGGGAACTATACTAGAGCTCTGTACTTTGTTTTCTCTTCAAAAAGTACGAAAAAAAAAATGTTTACTAATAAGATGGCATAATGAAGAAGAATAATGATAAGATCCTTATGAATAAATTAAAATCCGGGGGAAATAAGTATAATGACTAAAATAATAACATAAAAAAAAGAGTGTATAATGACGCTTTTGTTAATAGCCACAGAAAAAAATATTTATTAGGGTTTTTATTTTATTCTTCATATACAGTTGAATTTTATAATGTGAAAAGTTTTTGTAAGAACTTCATACACACATAAAATGAGATATGTAAAGTATAAGTAGATAAATGTATAAATAATATAAGTAAGTACATTATATACAAGTAAGTATACATAAAAAAAAAATTTTACACATTTTTAATTATGTTCTCAGGATCTGAATAAAAAAATTCATTATATATGTACTTAGTTTAAAATTTTCTTTATGTCAGACAGTGTTATCTATTTATGTATATACCGTAGGTCCTTTATACTCTCCTAAGGAAAAAATAAAAATTACAAACTATTTTTTTTTTTGAATTTAAAATAAGAATCAAGGATTTTTTTGTCATCCTTATTAATAGTTTGAACTTATAAAGTTCAGAGTTTTTTTTATACTCATAACAACTCTAGACTTTGTGAGTTCATTGGCGTAATAAATATATTGTTGTACCAATACATATATGTACTTATTCTTAAGGGCATAACTATGCTTTGTTGTATGAATTTTAAGTGTCATTCTTTTGTCTTTTATATTACATATTTTTTTTTTTAATAAAAACAGAGAAGTTAATAAAAGTAGATACACAATATGTCTATTAAATTTGTTAAATAAAAATTTTAAAAGCCTCTCTTTTCATTCTAATAATAAAATATTTAAGAAACGCAAAAGTACAATTTGTAAGAATAATACGTTCATGTTATACTCATAAATTATATTCAACACATGCATAAAATTTAGATTTGCTGAGTACTTTTTATGAATAAGTAAAACTTAAATAATTTGCAAATGTAAGTGATTATTTTATAATGTATGTGGGAGTCCCAGAAAATTTTCAACTTATATACAAATTGTTTCATTGCATAATATCACATTTTCATTAAATTAAAGCAATTGGATTTTATTTTTGGAAATAAGTCTTCAAATAAAAGTATGTGTTTGGTATTGATCTTGAAGATCTGTGTTTGATATTGCTTCCATTAACAATATAACACTTAACATTAATCTACTTGTTGACATCACACCTGCTTTCTATAACGTTTCTCTCTTTACGCCTAATAAAAATTTGGAAATAAATTTCTAAATAAGAGAAAAGACACTCTAATGTAATGAATTTCAACATTAAGAAGAGTGTGAAATGGTGGCCATTAAATTATTTACAAGTCTACAGCGCTCATGCCGTAACTATCTTTACGTAAAGTAAATAAAGTACATATAAATATATTCATTTTATAACTGGCTTGGTAAAATAAACGTTCTGTTCGTAAACTGTAGCCGTAAACCATACTGTTTTGAGTTACGACGTGCAAAAGAAAATGTCGAATTTAAATAAAAGACGCAAGTAAAAATGTTTCAGTTGACATTATAGCCGTTATCTTACACTATATGACAATCTGATAAATCTGATAATAAAATCACAAGTGAACTGAAGCTGCTAAATTGGAAGTTTATAAACTATAATTCGGCACTTTCTTATCAAATTTCAATGGAAATAACCACAATTAGTTTTTAAAATATTTAAAATTAGATTTAATGGTTGTATAGCAACTACCCCAACCTATCAAGCTATTCCAGCCATAATTGAGGTATAATCTGAGCTATAATTGGGTCATGGCTGCCATATTTGATTGAACTAGTTTTATTAATGCTACACTAAGTTATTAAGTATAATTAATCGTCTTTTTCATAAAATCTCTTTTGTACCTTTTCAGTTATCATTCACATAAATTTAAGAGCTTATATAGGAGTTCGATTGCCTTATTAATTTTTTTTGTAATTGTATACTTAGTTAATTTGTATTCAAGAACTTGATTGCTTATAAAAAAAATATGGTTAAAAGTGGCTCTAAAATATTTTCTAAAAAAATGTAATTTAAAATTTCTTAAATTTTAAATTGAAAAAAAATTGTTTTTATAATAAAATTTTTCTCTAAAATTATTAAACTACAATTACGATAGAATTGTAGAAAGAAAGAAAAAAATAGTTTAGTTGGAAATTTTTTTAAAAAAAAAAAAAATGTTGCAAAATATTTTTCTGCTTAAAAGCTCATCAAAGGAAAAAAATTCCATAAATTCTCTTCTTCTCCACTAAAAATTTCTGAAAGCATAACTTTACATGTAACGTTCTTTTCCTTATGATGGTTCACTTTTTTTCTCTGATTCTTTTATTATTTTTATAAATTTTCATAATATTTTTCTCTCTCTCTCTCCTTCTCTTTCTTTCCTACTAATATTATAAGTAGAAAATTTATGTGAGTATTTTCATCTCTCTAAGAGATTTTAAAAGCCAATTTAACTTAAAAATTATTTCTGCTGACAATTTCAATTTTTTAATATCAACTCAAATTAAACCGAAACTACTCATATACCTACACACATATATTATATGAGTAAAATTTATACAATTTTAAAATTAGAATTCAAAATACAAAAATATACCAATAATAACTTTAAAAATTATTTTATTATGGCTGACATTGTCCTTTGTATAATAAAAACTTCAGTAAGTATAAAATATTTTTTTTTTGCCTTTACTTCATCACGAAATATACGAATATGTAAATAAATTGTTAGTTACTGTAGTGTAGAGTCATCGAGTTGTAGAGAAAAACAAGTTTCAATTAAAGGACGACGCAAATAAAAAAAAAAACTAAAACTTATTTTATGAATAATGTAGTGGAAAACAATAAAACATACAACAATTTAAACGACAATCACAACAACAATAACGACGACTACATGTATACAAAGTTGTGGAAAGAAAAGTTATTTAACAATCACATCAGAATCGTCTTCCGTTCTTACATTCTTATTTAATATGGGAAAAGTCAAAATCGTCGCCATCAGAATCTCTGGTGTCATAATAATATTATACAAGATCGTTTGTATAGTTAATCTTGAAATCATTTTTAAAAATAAAAAAAATATTTAAATAATAAAATTGAAAATTTTGTTTGTTGTAGATTTCAAAGGGGTTTCAACAAAATTATGTTGGAAAACAATTTTAATATAAAAATTTTTGTTTTCTTTTCTGTTATGTTTAAAATTAAATTGCGTAAAATTGTACACAACGAAAACAAAGTATATAGAATTGAAAAGTTCATGTATGGTAGATTTTCTAGAACCGAGACATTTAAATAAAAAAAAAGAGATTTCTGAGACAAAGATGATAGGCGAATGAGAAATTATTCAGCTATTTCATTACAAAAACTCGTGATTCGCTCTGCAAAAATAGATGACAAAGAGACTTGTTCTATTTTAGTTTTTTTCTTGTATAACATTATAATTCTGACTCTGCAATCACTTCCAAATGTACGTGCCCCTCCAAACTTAACAATTTTTTTTCACAAAAAGCTATAATTTTGCAATTTAAAGTACATATTTTTGCGTTAAAATATCTTTCATTATTATTTTTGTATAACACTTTTTTCAACCAAATATTGTACAAGAAACTTTTTAATATTCATAATAATTGGCTGTTGATACCTTATTGTCTCCGGCAACAAGTTAAGGTTAAGTTTTTGTTGACTAAATTTCTTAAGTGCTTATACTGAAATTTTTTGTTTTTTGAGTTATGTCACTATTCTTCGCAATAGACACAATAGAATTACCAATTACATTAAAATTATATTCATATATGTACGTACGAACACTATCGGACCACATACATACATCCTGTAGCATATTATATAGGATATGATTCAGCATAAATGTATAATCTACAACATAAATATAGAAACCCACAATTTCTAATGTTAACATTCTTATACCCTATTTCTATATTACACGCAAAATTAAAAAAAAAAATTACTGAAAAAAAAAGGGTAAATTTTATGTGGAAATGAACGTTTCACTCGATAAAATCTAGTACAGAGCTTTCATATAAAAATGAGCCTCCATGTTCATTTCAGGACATTATATACATGTTATTATTAATACACGCATGCATGTATACATACATGAACACTCATGCATAATGTTTTTATATGTTAATTTAATGTTATATTAATGTAAGAATTTAACTATATTTTATTTTTATTATTATATAATATAAAACATTTGCATTCTATTTCTAGACCAAATACAATGTAAACACAACGTGAAACCGTCCTGGAATAGAAAAATTAAAAAAAAAAAAATTTTATTAACGTTAATTCACTGTGGATTTTAAATATACTTTTTAGAACTGTTATATTTTCTGAAGTATCATAATATTCCACAACATTATTATAAGTGGTTTTCAAGGTAAAAATTTTAAGTTATAATATTTTTTAATTGACTTCTAATTCAGCATTTTTAATGCATCAACTACGAACCCTTTATGATGATTTCAACTTAATTTGAATCCTCCATAATAGTGCAAAAGAACAGTGTTACTGCTTACAGAATCATTTTCATTATGGTAATAATAGTTGTAGAATGGAATAATTTGCGGTGCACAAATCTTCATTATAAATTTTCTTGTTAAATTAGTTTTATTTGCGATTAAAGCTTTTTAGGGCGACCGTGTTCAATTCAGGTACTTCTTAAAATAATTCTTAAGAAAAGAGATGCTTTCTGAAACTTTCATATGTTATTGCTCGTGATAAATATTATAAATTGTTCTTTCGATTACTGGTCCTCTTTCTGAGTTATCCATCCTTAAACTAACTAATGAATGACAAAGAACTAACACATTAATTATCTTTCCAAGGAAATATCTCAAAAATTCCTACTTTTATTACATGTGCTAAATAAAATTTGAGAATCACTGACTCATTAACAAAATTATAATTGAAATTAAATTTTACTTTTATTCCAGGGGATGGAAAAAAAAAAAATCCTAACCAGAACCTCTGATTATGTTGTACAAAAAGTAAAAATGAGAAAAGAACAAATTTCAACTATAATTTTACACGCTATAAGTTTTATAGATTTTTTCTTCCATGAGTTTTCCTAACAACAATAACAACAAGAGTATATAAAAACTATATGGTACTATAAAATTACAAGCTGTAGCGTCATCCTGTCATTGCTAGTAATATTACTTATTTTTAGATATTCTCATAGTACATTGTAACTAAGCAGTTTCATACACAAAGTAGTGGTAATGATGAAGGCAATAATATTCTATTTAAAGTTTTTTTTTTTTATAATATTTTTCAGCATGGTCCACAATGATAAAAAAAATATCGCCTTATAATTGCAGAGCAAAAAAATGTTATTTTGCAAAAAAAAAAAAGGAGCAAATATTTTATAACTTAATTTTTCTATTTTTAGAGAATGAGAAAAAAAAATATTAAAAATAAAAATGGAAAAAAAATTTAATATAAAAAATATAAAAGTCCAGGAAAAGGACAAAAATTTTATGAAAGCAATGCGTATATCCTTTCTAAGTTGAGAATGTTCTTTTTAGATCTTAATAAGTTTTGTTCTCTCTTTACTTTTTTCGGAGAGAAAGTGGAATTTTGTATACCAGTCAGAGGTTGTATATTGTGTGGTGTTGTTTAAATTATTTAAATTTTAAGTGAGACAAACTGGTGAAACTAACTGTTTAGGACCGTCGCTTCATTCGCATTATCCGTTCACATTTCTCTTGAATTTCTTTCGCGAAGCTGCGGTTTAAGAAAATTTTAAAATTTTTGTGCTCCAGTTGAATTATTAACGCGAGTTACTAAATTTAAATCTCACCTGGTTCTATTTTGCCGTTAAGACAAGAGTAAGCATATAAATTATTGGGTTTCATTTGAATTAAGTATTTCTAAATGCAAATTATGTTTTGTCAAATTATATAATACAAATATGTCAAATTACTCTCTCGATCTGTCAAATTACTTTCACGTCTTATCTTCTATTTCTTTTATTTGCATGTAATTACTCTTTCGTGTCACCATCTAGTAATTCAATGGTATTTTCAGTGGAAAATTTCTCATCTTTTTCTCACATGCTGCGTTACTTTTCAATGATTAAATTGAAAGGCTCTCTATAATAAAATTTTATTCTTAAAACTTGCAACCAAAATTCTCAGAACGATTAAAGCACACGACTGTTTTTTTTGTTTTTATAGCATGAATTAAAAATTTTCGCATTACATAATAAATATAATTGGTATACCTATATTATACTCTACATTCTACAACAACATCCCAATAACTATACATTGTAGTTTTGTGCATACACTCACATACTCATACATAAAATAGTCCTTTGCAAAAAATTTTATTTATATAAGACAAAAAAAAAAAAATATTTAATTTTCATCCTTTCGTAAATTCGCCATTTATTTTGTTATCGCTATTACTGTTGATAGAAAAATATATATGTATGTATATGTGTATACAGCATAAAAATTGTGTAGTGAAGAGGATTGTGTCAATGAACTTTTTGATTTTATCACTATTTTTATATTGTTTTCTTGCTATTATTCAACTATGTTAACTTATTACGCAAGAGATAATCAGGCCAACAAACAACAAAAATAAATACTGTCAAATACAATAATAATGATAAGAAAAGAGACAGATTTATAGAAAAGGAACAATAAAATTTTTTGTCATCTCTTTCATTCATATTATTAAAATTTTATAATAATAAAAATTATAAAAACAACAAATGGCTGAATGGTAATTAGAATTAATTGGAGGAGGGGGCTGAAATCGTATTCATATTCCACGGAAATGAAAGTATGTACACATATTTAAGTCGCAATACAAATAATAAAGATTGTATAGGACTGTATATAGGTTTATGACGAATAAAGAGTATATTTTTGTAAAGGAACACTATATAAAAGTTATATAACATAAATAAAATGTATATAGGATTTAAAATAAATGCTTTAATATTTTCATATTGAAATAGAATTTTTGAAAGAGTACTGAATGAATTGAAATAGAAATTTATTTTTTTTTCTATATAGTTATTCTACGACTTAAGTATTTTATACAAGAACAGTATGTATATAAAATATGTAGAGAAATCTTTACACAAATACAAATTTATATAGTTCACTGTATTGTATATCAGAGTAAAGTACAAAATGATAAAATGATTTTATCTTTAATCTGTTATATTCTGCGTAAAATAACATTCAGTTACATAATATTAACATACATATGAACCATTCATTCATACCGATAATTATAATTATTATAATTGTTTATTTATATTGAAAATAAAATGGCATTATATAATAGAAATGGTGGTAATAATGGAATGAGAAAAATTCCACTAACAGAATAGAGACTTTATTAAAGGATATTAACTTTTATGAAAATGTAATATTAATATAAATGAGAATTTAAGTTTGAAATGATTTCAAGAGATGATTTTTATAATAATAATAACAATAAAAAAAGCACAGAATGAAATAAAATAGCCACAATGAATGGTTTTAAATGAGGGTTGCTCTCCATATTCAATGTTCATTCTGCAATACAAACATACTTTTTTTCTTTTATAAATTGTATAGCCATTCGATTTTAGTATAATAAAATATTTTTGTAAGCTCTTAAATAGGTCAAATTTTAATTTTGTTTTAAAGTACATATATAATTATAGGTTTACAATTTTTATTATAGAAAATTTTGTTATAGTTTCATTAATATTTAATGCATGGCAATCAATGAACATTACAACATGCCCGAGATTATTTTATTGAAAAATTTATTTTCATACACAGAAATATTGTTTTTGAATCGGGCAGTCAAGGAATCATCATATTTGATTTACTTGTTTTTTATTCAATTTAGATACGAGTAACCGCATAGTTTTAGAAACGAATATTGGTAATGATAATTAATTATCTTAATATTATTTAACATTATTTTAAGACTCACTGCAGTATAAGTGTGATATATATAATCTCTACAGAATAAAATATTGCATAGAAAACCTATTTTAATAATTTTGCGGATCGAGTAAGAAGGCGCAATTTGATTTTAAACTGGATTAATTGACTTGAATGTCATTATTGCAATTATAATTCTAGAGTAACATTTTAAATTCATGAGTTTAGTAACTTTGGACAGCACTCTTAACAATAATACAATGCCCTAAATTTGCACAAAAGCGCGCTGCTTTTATGAAATTTAAAATATGTACGGAAAAATTGCTTGCCTATTGCAAAAAACCCAATATTTCTCAAAAATTCGAGTCTAGTTTAAGCTACAATTCCCTATTATTGCTAGTTTAGCGATTCCCTTATATTTACAAGCAATAGATTTTTCATTAAGTTAGAACGGTATTTTTTTTCCGCAAATTATCAATAATAAACGACATTCGATATTCGAACACATGTATTGAACTGCGAACGAATTTAGTCAAGTATAGCAAGTATTAATTTTAATTTAAGAATTATTATAAATTATTAAAGTATAAATTATTTTATACCGAAGACAGAACCACGTCATTGAATATTTTTCTAATATACATTCCTGTACATAGCAACATAAATTATATAACAAAATCTCAATAAATTATCTACAAGTACAATATTGTTCCACATTAATTATAACAATTACTCACTTTTGTTCACTGAACTAGTAGATAAATTCTAAAAATATGGCTTTAAAACAAACACATATTTTATAACTTTAATAATATTATACGTTTTGACCTTGAAAGTAGAAAATGTATGCCTTAAATAATCTTAATGCGTGCAAGAACATTTTAACGTTTTTGTATATTTCAGTGTTTTAAATGTTTCTGTGTTTGTGCACATTTTCTCTACTTTGTATTTACTCAATTAGAAGATTCTTCTCTATATATGAACATTAAATTCCGATTACTGTCCCTTACTATTATAATATTTTGAGAATTGAGTATGAGTTTTATTCATCAACCCTCTTCGTTATTTCAATAAAACAGATATATATACAATAAAACAGACCTGCTATACTACATCTCACTTATATCAACCCTCAGATATGTTGTATACGTTGTATTAAATTTATTCAAGTTAATTTTTAAATATTATACAAAATACTGTCATCTTTTATTCTCATATATCGCAACACCATTTATAATATTAATTGTTCCATCGTTGTGTTTCAACAATCTTTTATCTCTTTCACTCTTCTTCTCTATTATAATTTCGTTTACTTTTTTCTTTTATTTTATTTGCTATTAATAATTTCATTCACTGCTATGATGTACTTTTATTTCCACCATAAAATTAATTTTTTTTTTTTTAAATAATAAAAATTCCGACATCATATAGAAATATATAGATTCATTTTTCCAGAAGTGTAACATTTTATTCATAAAAAAGAAGTGAGTGTGTGTATAAAGTGAAAAATTCATTCATTTATCTTATTTATTTGTATCAAAGACACGTCATAACACTCATCATTTTGTATCATTAAAGTGACCAAATGTGGAGAAAATTGATTAAACTATGTAAAGTGCTATGAAAGCGTAAAGTTTTGTACAGCCGCGACGAAGTTAATCACTTTAAGTATTGAGCTTATGTTGGTCGTTTGAAGGTTGTTTTCGTTTAAATCTGACTCTTTCTAAAGTGCTTTTCTCTACTTGAATTGAAATCAAAATTGTTTTAAGATTATATCATAACGTGACGAAATAGAAAAGAACGTTGAATTTAAGCTTCTACTTTAGATGCTATGCGAACTCAAACATCATAGTGTACTTAAAACTAACTTCAAAACAGAAATATTTCGACAAAGACTGTGCTATTTGAGTATTATACAGTGGTTTGTCTCAGACTAAGACATTTTTGTAGTGGTTTTGTGATATATTCAGATAAATATTGGCTCGAAAATGGGCGGAATATTAAAATTCGTCAATGTTCACGGAGTGAAGCTCATATAATTCAGACAAGGATAACAAAGTCTCCTTAGGGCCGACTGGATGGAACTCGCTAATTCAAACTTCACTTAAAAAATTAATTAGTTCCGTTCATTTTGCTTCTTCCAATGAATTTATATTATAAAAAATTTTTATTGAAGTTGGTTACCCTAATTTATTTTGTAAACTAATTTAACTATAAATAAATCATGTTCTCGTTAAAGAGTATTCTGAAGCAATATAAAATCAAATACACATATACTATATGACCATAAATAGAGGTATAGAACTAATATCGTATTATAATATACTTATATACAAATTACATACAAATAAAATTTATAGATTAAACGATGAACTGCGATTTTATTGTCCATTACCTTATTGTGCAACTCAATTCAAACGTGATCTTCCGGTTTAAATAATTTTTTTGAAAATTACTACATCAGCATATTTACCATATTTGTATAACAGTTATGCTTGTTTGTATGTATATTATAAATTCAAATAAATCCATATAAATCCATATTTTATATTATATACTTAAATGTGTATGTCATATGTATAACGTTTATGTATATAAAATAAAATATTTATTTTAGAAGGGTAGACCATCATTCATTGTATTATAAGTTTTTTGATCAAGGCCTTTATAAAATATTTTTTTTTTATATAAATAACCAAATATTTTAAGTATAACAATATATAATATGTATTATATAAATATATATATGGGTACATTCTTATATAAGATTTCGGGATTTATAAATATTTAATAAGGAATGCTGTATCATGTTCTTGGTATATTGCATACTGTTACACGATTTTTACATATTGCAGCAACCATATTATAATGTAATTAATATACATATTTATATACGTATAATATTATTGTTATTTAACAGTGATTTGCCACACATTATATAAAATTTAGAACATTCCATATTAAAGTGTTATTTGTGATGTGGTCTAGAATTGATACAGAAAATTTCTCGTCGTAATTTTTTTTTTTGGGGAGAATAAAGCTGTTTGAAAGTATAGGAGTGTGGAGGATTTCAAAAAGTGTTGTAATTTTTATTTTATATTGATTATGAGATTTTTGGTTGATAAACTTGAGAATACATTCATATTTTTTTTGAGTACAGATTTTATATAACAGAAAACTAAAAAGTTCTTAATTAAGATTTGCATTAGACTTGGATAATGAACATGAAATTAACATATAAGGGGTGAATATTTTAAAATCGAAAATTTTCGGGAGTGAGTGTTAGGCCACTCTGCTTCTGAGCCCCTCATATTAATTCTTATGAAAGTTAATAAATTTTTATATGAGCTTTTATAATCGTTAAGGAACTTTTGAATTTTTAAATTTTCTAATAAATTTTAATAATCGTATGCTTTACAAAATCCGATTTGTGTAAATTATAGCAATTTTGAGATAACAAAATATCCAAAAAATATTTTTAAACAAAGTTTTATAATTTTTCATTTAAAATTAAAACAAAAACCTTTGCGGCAATACCAGTCTTCTTTGCGGTTTTCTTACTATTGATTTTCAAATTCCTTTCACAAAAATGGCAGGCACTGAACTTATTATTTTTTTTGCCGCCAGAAAATTCAATGCAGAAAAATAAAAATAAATTCACGTATCTAATTACGTTATGAAATTTAATAATTTCAATGTTCCAATTCTATTAAACAGCATAACATGACAGAACCGTCTTTTTGCTGTATAAAACATACATTCATAGTAGCAGAAACAGATATTAACATGCACATTGCATATAACACAAATTTACATGCCATAAAAATTAATTTCTTAAAATAAAATAATGTACAAAATCGTGTTAATTTGAAGAAGCGCAGGAAAAATACAAACAAAGAAATAGTTGAGTGTTTCTTGCAATAAGGTACAACATGTTTGCATGTAAAGTGAATCTTTTACTTCCTTCCCCATATCGATTATAAAATATAAGAAGAGGAAAACCATTGTGTATAGTTATGTCCTTTATGATATGTTTTGTTCACATATATGGCCTTTTCATTCTAAGAATCGGTTACTTACATAAAAACAATGTTTCAAGGAAAACTATAATCGGCTTTATAATATTTTCCATTTTTATTTTCACTTACAATTTCTTTTAGTAAACATGAACGAAGACAACAGCAACAACACTTTTAAAGTTCCAATGTTTATCACCACAGTGCATTGTTGTCTTTAAAAAAAAAAACAACACCGAGAAAAAAATACCATTGTCACTGCACAGTATCACACTACATTCCAGTCATAAGTTATTCTCTTTAATTTCATATAGGTACATGGTGTTCTGTGAAGATTAACTAGTTTATTTAAACAGACTTATTGAATGGACATTATAGTTCTGCATTTTAAGAGGGCCCTATATTATCGGGATTGTGCCAACTTTTCAAAAAATGGTTTTTTAACTTTCACATTGAACACTTGATAACAACCCTTGGTTACAAGAAATGTGCATACAATATTATAGTAGATAAGAATGAAGTATACCAAGGCTTGATATTTATGAAGAGGTTTTTATGTTGACTTTATACAGAATACAGAATCTTTTCTTTGTTTCCACTTACGTAAAAACAGAACAGGATAAGATTAACACCACATTTTCCCATTAATTACTTATTATTTTTTTATTATTCCAAAAACAAAAGCCAGCTCAGGGCCTGATGTAGGCCTCAATAAGATTTATTTTATTTCTTTGCTCTTGTAGCTGAATTGAGGCTTTAATTTTAGAGTCTTTCATCATTATTAATTACTTGAGAGCGAATTAAAAACTCCATGAACTCTACGCTTTTAAAATAGGATACCCTACATTTAAACTTTTACTGCATATACACAAATTTAATGGAACACACATACACATATTAAATATTTTACAATTTATTTTCGGAAAGGAAAAAGAAAAACTTTTTATTCTTTTAATTCCTTTTAAGCAAACAATGGAAGAAATTACACGGTAATATGAGTGCGTTTTTCTATCTTCTTTCCTTTCAACAGGATATTTTCACTTTTTGTTGGTTTTTCCTTTCTTTTTTTTTTGCATTATGGGAATTACTGGAAAAATTTTTATGGCATCAGGCGAGAAAAATAGACAAAATAAATATTCTGTTCAAGACAGGAAAAGGAAAAAAAAAATTGGAAAAAGAAAATATTTACAAACAAAATCGGAGACTAAAAAGAAAATTTGAACAAAAATGTAGAACACAACCGAAAATAAACATTTTAGCAGAGCGTTTTGTTCGTGATGTTTTCGGTCGGTGTCGGTGGTATTTTTTAAGGGACATGTGAATTTTGTTATTAGAAAAATTCCTGTTTTTTACAAAATTTCATTCTCTTTCGTCTATCAACCATTTTGTTTGATTGTTTTTATTTTTCAAGAAGAATTAAAGTATATGAAAAAGGATAACGATAATTTTTGTTTTATATGCTAATGTCTTTTAAATCCTTTATTTTTTAATTCCTTTTTTTCAATTTTTTTTAAATTATACACGAGGAATTTGCAATTTAATTTTTTTTTTTGTGTATAAACTATGAAATTTCTGTCATTATTAATGCGGTTATTGTACCTTCAGAAAATAATTATTATTGCTAGAATAAGAAAAATAATCCGAAATTCCATGGCGTGCCTTGTAATTAGTAACAGAGTGGAAGTTTTTGTATTGAACCAGCGTAAAATTGTTTAATAAAATATTGCAATTCATATTTAAATGCAAAAAGATATTCCAAAAATTTAATTTCCCGTGTTGATTCTAAATGAATCTTCTTCTAGAACCTATAGATTTGAATAATTTCAAGATAATATTTTCAATACAGAAGAGCCAATTAATAAAATACAATTAAAAATTTCATGTAAACTCAAAATTTGATTTCAACTTTGAACTCTAAAGATTCCTTATAAAAATATTTTTGTAATTTTTCTTTTCTATCTCATGAACCTTAATTAACCACTCTATAACCTTCAAAATAGAATTTTAAAAATATAAAATGAATATTTAATCAACAATAAAAGAAGCTCCTAAAAGTATGCTTTTAATATCCTTATTGCAAAAAAAAAGAAAAACATGAAAAATTCATGAAATTTGATTCAATAAAAATGATTTTTAAACCGCATCCACAAGGTTGTGTACGCTTTAATGCTCTTATTTCAGTATAAATTTTTTCCTCTTTTCTTGTTCATTTTTCTGTTATCCCTCCTGTACATAATATTACATATATATACTTAAATTAAAAATTGCAGATATTTTTATTTTGTTTAGTTTACCTTTATCATTCATCCATTAATATTGATTTCACCTTTACTTGACATTAGTATATACAAAGCAAATAATCGTATGACAAATACACAAGTACCCACAACATATACTATAATGTATACATAGCACACAAGTATCAGCACAAATCTCAATGCTTAAAAGTAGATTCAGCCTTGTTTTTTTTTTAACTTTGTCTAACGCGAGTTCAATCACTTATATAGAATGCTAAGGATCATTTTATGACATTATGTCATGGGGCTTTCGTACTCTCAAAAGTCACTTAACTGATGATTCATATATAACAAAAAAAATTGTGGAAAAAAAAATGTACCCATACGTTATGAAAAAGGTAGAAAAATAAAAAGATAAAAGATAAAATTATATGGAAAAATTTTATAAATTAATGGAAAAAGAGCGGCGGTAGAGAAATAAAAATGAAAAGCAAAAAAAAAAAGGACTAAGAATATTAAATATTATTTATTCATTAAAAAAAAAGGATACACATGAAAATATTCAATTTAACTGATTCATGAGTGTGTATGTGCACAAAACTAAACCAGAAATAAATATTATTACCGTCTGAAGGATAGCAGTGTTCCAATTTTATTTTTAAACATTACCTTCTATTATTTTATTGGAAAACATTGTATATTACCTACTAAAAATTAAACAAATATTAATTTTGCGATGAGAAGTGAAAAATTTCCATACGGTGCTCAGAATAGGTTGAGCTTTCATGTATTTTGACAAATTAATTAAACTATGTATAAAATTTTATTTGAAAATGTGTGAGAAATTCTAATTAAGATTTGTCAGCAAAGATTTTATTGCATATAACGAACTCACAAGATCCTATGTAAGTTTTCTTTTCTGCAGAGATTTCGTAATGGACAGAATTTGCAAAATAATAAATTAAAAGTTTCGGTCAAAAATATAAAGCTCATCAATCATTTTCATCAAATGTAGGATCAATCGTTTTCGAGCTAAACGCGATTAATGTCAAAAACATTAAACGCTAGAAGATTCACTAATGTAAGGTCACCAGCTCGAAATATTACCAGTTCCTGTTAAAAGTTTGTTAAAACTTTAAAAATAGCAGTTAAATATCAAGTTCATAATTTTTGAATATGAAATTTTATTAAAATTATTTTACGCCATATTTCCCCCATATCCTATAATCCCATAAATAGTAAATTTTTTGTTTTTTGGTAGATTTTATTACAAATAACAATTTATTCAAATAATTTCCATAAAATAACCATGCCAGTAATTTGTAATGTTTATTTAATAACAGTTCAAAAGAAAAATAAAAAATATTTTTTTAATGCCATTGTTCCAAATAATTTCCGTAGGCTCATATATGTGTGGAATCATTTATGAACTCATTCATTCAATCAAAAGTATTTTTGTATTTAAATATTTAAAAGAAAATATAAAGAGGATGCACAGTGGAAAGAGGATGAACAGTATACTCCTCGCCTGTTGTCTCCTCTCCCCCCTTAAATAGTTTCAATAATTTTTTTGTTACTAAACATTAATAAAAATCTGATTTATACGATTTTTCTAAATCCAGTTTCAAAAAAATCTAATAAGATTTTTTACGTATTTTATGTTTGGGATTCAAATGAGATGTCGGATAAAAAAATGTTAAAAGTTTTAGTTTACTTTCTTTTCATAAAACATAATGACCTGAAAACTTGTTATTGTTTTTTCTTTTTGTGTTCTCGTAGCTCAATATTTTACATAATGTAAAAATTTTCATCCTACCGCTCCGATTCTCTTCTCCTCTCTCTTCTTTTAATATCTTTGTCATTTCTCATAATGTGTTAATATATTTTTCTTAAAATGTCAAAATGGAAATTGTCAATTCCCTTTTCGTCTTGATGTTGATCTCTCTTGCTACTCTTGGATATGAAATATTTTTTTTTTATTTTACAAAAGTATAAGAGTAAAAAGAGAGAAAACAAACATGAAAATTGACAGAAAAAATTCCACTCTTTTTTTGTTTTTAGGTCAAAATACCTGAAAGTCAATATTCCTATATGCCATAATATAGCTTTACTTTTAGATATTCATTACACATATACGAATATGTATTATAGGTATTTGTGTGGATGTTATTAAAACATATAGAATTCTTAATGTAAAAAAGAATTTACATCCTTATTATTACATTTTATATTATAACGTATGTATGTATGTTACATAATGTATAATACATAAAAGTAAACATGAGATAAAATGAAAACAGAACGAAGAAAATGATGGGCATACCAAAAACTTCCATTTAGTCGCATATTATGAACTCATATATTCCTAAATGTTATTATCCCGATATGGTAATTTAAAGTTGTGTTAAGTGTTTTATATGTTCAGCTATATTTAGCACACATACAATCATAAAAACTTATTTTTATTATATAATATCCTTAAAGGCATTATGAATAAAAATTATGTACTAAAAGGACGAAAATAAGATGTTTTCGAGAAGCAGCAACACAAAAAAGAAATTTAGTATTTTTGTTTACTGTTTTTTGTTTTTGCTTTTTGATGGATAGACAAGATCTCTACATCACTAAATATATGAAAAAAAAAAAAAACAAGAAAAAAAAAATCCAAAACATTTGCAATTTAATTAAAAAACGAAACGAAAATAGAAAATAATAAATTTATTTTGTAAAAAGGAACCAACATCAAAAATAGAACCAAGAAGTAAAAAGAAAATTAATTTTTTTTTTCTTGAATCTCATGATGACAGAATAGATTTTTATGAAAAAAAAAAATTATTATAATAGAAAAAAGGACACATTGTTAAAATTGAATTCTCAAAAATTATTTAAATGGAGTTGAAAATGAATTGGAATAAAATTTATAATTTTATTAGAATGATTTGAGAATTTCAGGTTTTTCTCGTCATATTCATTATACACTGGAAAATTGCGATTATAAAATGAGAATTATAAAATAATTAAATTTATTAAAGTTTTAAAAACCCCAGAACACAGATAATATTGAATACTTGGTCGGCTATTGGTGAAAAAAAAATTATTTTAAAACTGCTGAGCAATGGCCAAAATTCAAATATATGACAATTCGGCACCATTTCATAGCTAACTACTTAATGTCGTCAAAAAGTCCTACAATTTTTGTTCAGTTAGTCGTACAATACCTGGAAATCTAAAAAACGTCTTGTACTCAAACAAATCTTTTATTTTCAACAAACCGGGAATTCTTCCAAAAAATTATTTTAAACTCTAATTTTTTAAGTCAATTGTTTTCCAAAAATTAATTATTCAATTATTCCACTTTAATCTCAAAAATCATTGCTAAATCATCCATATGCTATGCCCGTCTCTGTATATACCTAGAGAACGTTGAATCATCACTAACAAATGTAATCAAGCAGGTATGAGTGACCTAAACAATTATAAAATTCAGTCATTTTAGAACTGAGACAACTCACTTTGGTGTAACAAGCAAATCTTTGCAGGAGACTAAGATTGAAAGTACCTCCAATGTTTTTTTATTTTGAATAATAAATACATATAAAGTAAGAGGAAATTAAATTTAAGTGTTAGTTACTTCTTCTAGTAAATGTGCTGGGTGAGTTTTAGTTGGTTAATGTCCGTATAGATTTTCACCATTCGCACGAAAAAATGAATCAATCAAAATTTTTAAAATTGCAAAATAATTACAATAAAAAATTTTTTTACCTTAACATTTCTTCTCCGTTTTATTAAAATATTTGCTTAAAATCAAGGCTAAACTTTTTGAAAATTTATTGATATTTTGTAAACCTTTTTCAACCTCATTTCTACTTATTTTGTTCTTACTTCTAACTTCTTCAAAGATATCATTTTAGCATAAATCTGAAATTTTCTTAAATAGGGAAAAAAAAATTGTAATTGTAACAATTTATTTAGTACCTTCGCAAAAAATCATACTTTCATACATCCTCCGTCTTCATATACTTTTTAAGCCGAAAGGCTTAAATCTTATCTGAGAAATCCCGATATTGAAAAATTCTCGTTTTGTTAACAAGTAAAAACAAAAATTATAGTGAACAGTAGATACGTGCCATTTTTATTGTTATCCTTTTCATTTGCAATACATATGTAAAATAAATTTTTCTTCTATTTATGATTTTCAAAATCCTTAAGAGATCCTTAAGAAATTACAAAATTTTTAATACCAAAATATGCGATTTTGTTTTTTTTTGCGGTATTCTTTAAAAAAATATGTTCAATTCAGCACGTCATATTTTGCATACCCTTTTAAAAATTTTTGAAAAAAAAAAATTGAAGATAAAATAATGTAAAAAACAAGATTACAAAAAAAAAAAGAGAATGCGGCAATTTAGTAGATGTCTTTTGGGGGAAAACGCTCGTTTACATTTCATAGAACTTACTGTTGAAAAAATTTTACTCCATATAAGTTGAACACACGATTGTAAAGTTGAATAAAGGAAAACTTAAACGAAGTTACAAAATATAAAGTAAATGATATTTTTTGAATGATTCTCTAAAAAGAAGATAACGGATTACAATCATTTTTAAGGACATTTGTGCATGTTTTGATCGTAAGATGCGAGAAGCGAATAAAAGAAATTGTACAAAATAAAAAAAACGTAAAATGGAATTTGTAATTGAAATTTATCTGATATAAAAAAAAAAGGATAAAGCTTTGTATCGTCATTTTGATATTTAAAAAAAAAAGGATCTGATAATTTTAAGCATTTGAATTTTTTTATTTATATGCCTATTACGATTAAATTAAAAAGGATTATGAAATGTTTAAATTAAAATTTAACCCCTCCATAAGGGAAACAATTTAAACAGAAACGAATTCCTCAACTTCAATTTTTTTTCAGAGATTTTATGAAATTTGCAAAGATAGTTCAATAAAGTCAGTTATTATTGCAAAAAGTTGATCAACAATTCCCTTTTCCTAATAGTTCACCTTACTATTTGATAAATGACATACATATCTGCTTCCTTATCGTTATTAAAAACCGTATCATTTCCAGTTTCTCAAAAATATCAAAGAATTTAATATATTATAGCAATATGATTTTATATTTTTTTCATACACGATCCAACACACCACAAAAACTACCTTCAACCATACTGCAATGTAATCTTAAATTTAATAAAGTTGAACATTCTTAGTTTCTTCACTTCCTGTGGGCTATTCTTTTTCCCTAATGTACAGAGCTTTACTCCAAGGGGAAATAAAATACAAAAAAAAAAGGAGGATTTTATTTTTATTTAAGAAATGTCTGCTTATAAAATGATGATTGATGAATGTTTCTCTAAGAAAGAAATCATCAAAATATAATATGTATAAAAAAGCAAAACAGTATAATAAAGGGAAAGGAAACATGTTCAAAACCAATAATCAACATTCATCTATGAACCACAGGATTATAATTGAATGATGGTATTACAATAACTAGCATAAAAAATACTCAATACACTTATACTCATACCATAAAGTCCATAAAATATTTTCTTAACATATCCGAAGGATTTAAAAAGAAGTTCGTGGGAAATTCCTGAATTGCAATACAGGATATCTATATAAAAGTAATATAAAAAATATTTATTTATCGATTTGTTTTTCTTTTTTTAGAAAAATAAGTATAGAAGAAGGAGAAGGAAGACCATATAAATTTTACATTATACAGGACATTGAACAATTGCTTCGTATGTAATAACTTTTTTTTTCTATAATTGTTTCCAATTATACTATATATCGTTCCTCCATCTGCTTCAAGCTGTTATTATTAATAAGCACTTGAAGTTTTAATATATTAAAAAAAAAATATGAGATAATATTTTTTTCGAATAATTATCCCGGTCTGTTTGTGTTAATAGAAAATTTTAGAGAAATGGCGAATTTGGTTCAATTTTTAATATTTTTGTAATTTTTGATTTGCTTATTACGCGTCCATCAGGCGAATTCGTTAGCGCGATACGTGCAAAAATACCATAATCGAGTATGTCAATCTTTTTCCAATTCGATTGTCTTATTAAACTTCATTGCTATTATTTGATCTCTTTTGCCTGAAAATACTATAAAATGTAAAAATTGGGGTATTTTGAACATGTTCAATGCACATGCTCTCTGTAAACCTAATAAGGTTCGTTAGTCACTGTGAATAATTTAAAAATTTGATGTAGAATAATTTTAAGAAAAACGTGATTGTGATTGCCGAACTGAATTAAAAAAAAATAACTCAGTTTCTGCGAAAAACGTAGCAACCACAAAAAACTGGGTATTCTTATAAAAATTTTTTAGTGAGCTTATATTTTAAAGTTTCAAAATTAAAGACGAAATAAGAACTCAATCCCGAAAATCATTCGCTCAAATTCAACTGGAGCGCATACAAATATGGAAACAAATTTTTACAGATGAATTTAATTAAATATTTTTTTTAGAATTTTTTTTTACTTTATAATCACTTAACCCATTTGAATTTTATTTTAATTTTCTTTTCTATTTTTATTTTTTTGTATTCAACATTAGCCGGATGTTAAAATAAAAAATATTCTTTTTAGACTATGAATGAATAATTTCATAAGAAGCTAATAAAAAAAAATCATATGCCTATTTTAAAAGAATTTTAATCCTTATTTAAAAAAATATATAAAATTTTTTTTCCATATAGCTATACATTTAAAATATTTTATTTGATTCTATAAGGTGCGTTCTCTCTCTATAATTTCAACATTTTAATTTAGAAATTCATAAGTAATAGAAAATCTCATTAACTTTATGCTACTACTTGACTTGCAATATAGTTTCAATTTATAATAATTTTACTCTAATGAGATCTACTAACCCAGAAATGAAAAAACAAAAAATAAAGCAAAAACAATACAAAATGTTTAGAAAAGTATAAAATATAATTTTATATTTTTTTATCCTGTGCATTAGAATTTAAATAAGGAATAGAAATCTCTTTTTCTAAAAATAAAAATATTTACAAATCTTATGAGTGTTCGTGTATACAAGAATGCAGTAAAAATGCTACATTTTCTGTTATGTCAAGTAAAATATCGATTTTCTTCAGAAATATTGATTTCCCTTACGAAACAAAATCCCCAACTAATTGCTGGTAAGAAAATGTTGACCCATTTTTGCGTTCCCTCTTCGTAAACAATAGGTTCATTAGTAATTTTGTTTGGCAGCCTCCAGAATTCTTAATATGCTTAATGTAGGGAGTGATCAAAATACGAATGAATTCGAAATTAATTTTTTAAAACTTAAAACTTGAAGTGTTTCCTTTTTTCTTTCATAATTTTTTTTTGTAACGCAATAAATTCTGATTAAAAGTTTTTCATCAGGTAACCAAATACCAGTAAAAATTTCACATTTTCTATATACATAAGAATAACAATAAAATTAAAAAATTCGAGTAGAATGGGTACGATGGTGGTGGGTAATTGTGGTGGTGTTGTTGAAAAAAAAAAAGTTTAAAAAAATTAGAAAACATATTTTACCCATTTTAATTTTGATTATCCGGGAATAAAATTCTTTTTTCGTTTTTTTCCTAAATTCAGTTTCCTGATAAATTTTTGCGGGAATACAAATAAGAAAGAGTAAATTTGCTAACAATATACGTATACATAAATGTGCCTATTGCATATATCAATGTAACAGTGGTGTATGTAGTTGAAAAAAATGAATTACACGGGATTCACATTTTGAAATGGTTATAAATAAGGTTCATATAGGTTCACAAAGGTACATACTTATACATATAATTTCCATTTGTAAGCCATTTTAAGGTCGCTAAATGAGTAGAGTAAAATAATATGGATACTCGTTTAAAATCAAAGCATTTTAAAGCTCTAATGCAGAGCAACATTTTCCTATAATAAAGTTCTTGAACCAACATATTTTTAACCTCACAGTTACCGAATCTGACTCTGTTATTTTTCTTTATTCTACGTTATTAATTTTTGGAAATAAAATTTCCATACGAGCCATGAATTATCAACACAAATAAAAATTGCATTCAAAGGGAATTATTCTTTTTTATTATTATTAATTTTTACGTCATGACCTCAAATTTCTCCCCAACTCCATGATTGAAAGGAACAATACAAAAATATTAGAAAAGAAAAACCAGGAAATAAATTGAACAAAATTTGGAATGTGATATTTTTGGTATTCAACAAGACTTTAACAATCATTTTAACTTGTTCAGAATAAAAATTATTACTAAACAAGAATTCCACCCCATTGAACAGTTATTTTTCCAAAAACAAAAAAAAAAAAACTCCATATTTTTTTCTAAGTTAAGAATTAATTCTCTTGTTCATTTTTGGGGGTACTAGAAAGTGTTACTTTAAATGCTCTATAATGTATCCCCTTTTATCTAAATATCTACGCTTTACTGAACTCAATAAATAAAATTTTTATATTTACTTTGTTATTTTGCGTCGTCGTTATCCTTGAATAAATACGCAGTTATGGACTTTTTAAAGTAACGTTAAAGGATGTTTACAATTTTTATTAGACGCAATGTGTATGGAAAAAGAGGGTTGAAATTTTTTTGATAAAGGAATGTTCACTTTTACATTACAAGTTATTTCAAAACAAAAAAAAAAATAAATAAAAGGAAAAAGTCATAGTCTAAATGATATTTATGAGTTGTACTTTGCGAGAGTATATCTAATTTCTAACGGATATTGTTAACACAACATTATTCTAGTATATCGAGTAAGATGCTGTTTCATTAATACAAAATAAACCATTAAAACCGTTCAGGAAAATCAAATTGCTGCATCCAATACTACATTTAGTCTTAATTTTAAAACAAATCCTTGCCAAGTCATCTCTTACAAATACAGACTTTTAATCTCTATTATTATAGTTCTACGCAATTTCATGTAGGTCTTCCACAAAGTAATCATAACGTATTGTTTGTAATAAGTATGTCGGTAAAACCTATTATATTTTGGTCTACTATTATTTTGAATTGTAGCCTCAATCATTAATAAAATATTTAAGTAAGTTTTCTTTTGTCATCTGGAAAATCAAAAATAAAATTTCCAACTTTTTAAAATAAAGTAGGAAATACTTGAAATAGTGATGTTGAAATAAAAAATGGAATACATGAAAACGATTTCTATTTCAACAAAAAGCAACAATGAAGAGTATGAGTCCGTATCATTATTACTAATATCACTTTGACTTTATCGCAACCGGCCGTGCCAAACTGAATATGATTAACATACTATCATATTTATGAAAAATTGTCACAACCTTTTAAGGAATGCTTAAAGTAATTTTTGTCTTTGCTTCTTAAATAAATTATGGTGCATGTGCATGAATAAAAAGCACGAATCATCAAATGGGAAATATTAAAAAGTAAAAGAAATCGTGTACATGCATATAAGAAATTTAAAGCAGCCGTTTCAAATGAGAAAAATTCTTTCAGTATAAAAGTTAATAGTTTCTTAGTTAAAAGCTCAGTAAATCAAATGACTTAAAATTTTAAAAGCAGTTCTAATATAAATTTATAATTTAACGTTTAGTGTATTTTAATTCATGTAATAACACCAACAGCGTTATTAAAGTAAAGCTTAACCATATTTAGATAATAAAAGAAAATGAAACCATTTGGTTAAAACTTACCTGTCATCTATTGATAAAGGTGTTGGCGGTGGCATTGGAACTGCTATAAAGTCCGAATCAGCATTTACCCTTTCGCCTTCCTCTATATGAATTTGATCTAATCGTCGTTGAATATCATTATCCTCTGCTTGTTCATTACTACCATTATCATCTTCTTCATCTGCATCATCACCTTCATCTCTTTCATCATCGCTTTCATCTCCATCATCTCCTTCATCTACTAGTACCGGTGCTATTGTTGTTACAATAGTAGGAAGTGGAAGACCTACAATTTCATCATCCTCTTCACTTTCATGTTGCTGCTCTTCTTCGGTTTTTTCTAATTCGCGTTGTATTTCTGTTGTTTCTGATGGTTCTATTGGGGGTGATGTCGATTCTAAGTTTGCTTCCTCTTCCTCTTCTTCTTCTTCTTCTTCTATTTCTTCTTCTTCTTCTAGTTGCTCCTGTTGTATATCAATTTCTTCCGGGGGCGGTGGAGGTATCGTAAATTGACGATCACCTAAACCGTATCCTGTATATGCAAGGCTTTGATGAGACATTCCAGAATTATGATATGGATGATGATGATGTTGGAACATTAAAGACATTGGTGGGGATATTGAAAGTGGAGAAAGAACTGGGGACTGAGGTTCATGACGAGGTGGCAAGGGGTCCGGTAAAGGTGGCGGAATGGATAATGGAGGAGGAGGTGGTGGAGTTGGTGGTGGCGATGGTGATGATGTCATTGAATCTGATTCTCTACCTGAAGTACGATGAGTCGGAAGTGGAGTTGAATCAACAGAAGAAGGTGCTGGAAGAACACTTGATGGTGGCGTAGTGGCATCTGATGCACTTGTTGGAGGTAAAGGAGGTGGTGAAGATGGTGGTACGTCGACTGGTATAGTCATATCTATTGTAGTGTCATCTTCACTACCCTCATTACCATTTGCATTTGGTGGTGATGCTAATTCTATTGGTGGAGAATCTGGTGGCGAAGCTCTTTGCATTTCAAATGCTGATGCTGGTAAAGGTGGTGACAATGGCGGTAACACCGGTGATTCGGATATTTCATGTAAGCTTCGTGGTGGAGATGCCGATTGCAGTGGTGGTGGTGGTGAATATCCCATTTGACCTTGCGGTGGAGACTCAGTTGGCGGAGAACCACGTCGTATAGGTGGTGAGTTGATATCACGACCATTATGGGGCGAGTATGAATTATCCGTAGCTTGAGAATGATGTGATAATGGAATTGAATGTTGTGATTGTTGTGAATGATGTGAATGTTGAGACTGATGTGAAGGTGGTGAATGATGTGACGAATGTTGTGAGTGTTGGGAGTGTATTGATCCGACTGATCTTTGTGATGTAATTGATGGCCTTTTAGCTGACGGAGATTTTACTGATTGTCTATCAGCTGACCTTTGCGATGATATTGAACCTCGTTGTGATGGTGGTGATTGGGGTTGTGATCTTTGAGATGAAATTGAACCACGTTTAGATGGAGGTGATCTTGTATTTGATAATGATGGAGGTGATTCTCTTTGGGGGGGTGATGATATTTGTTGAGACTGGGGAGCCGCATATTGTAATGAACGTTGTGATGATATTGATCCACGTTGAGATGGTGGGGATTTTGAATGAATGGATTTTTGTGAAGCGATTGAACCGCGCTGAGATGGTGGTGATGCAGATTGTTGTGAATGGGGACTGCCACTTTGAATTGGTGATGAAATTTGTTTAGGTGATGAAATTGTTCCTTGCGATTGTTGAGATGTTATTGAGCTACGATGAATTGGGGGTGGTGAAGATAAATGTAGTGGGGGTGGTGGGGGTGATGATGACGATGTTGAAGATGGTATAGATGATATAGATGTTGGTTCAACAGGTGGCGGTGGAAGATCATCTGTTTCAGATGATTGCTTTTGATCTTTAGTTGTCTGTGGTCGTGCCGTTACTTCTTCGATATCAGAATCGACACCTTGAGCTAAATTTAAATAAAATGAATCACGGGAATCACTTGAACCGCGTCGTAATTTTAATGATAAATCTGGTGAACTATCCATATTGATATTAAATTTTTTATTTTATTTATATTTAAATTTTTTTAAAAGTATTTGTATATATAATTTTTTTAATTATTTTATTTTACGATATTAAAAGGTAATACACACAATTATTTTGTTTTCGTATATATTTTCATATGTATATATATATTTTTCTGGTATTGAATTATGAACACTTTACGGTTTATTTTTTTCGTTAATTTTTCAATTTTTCACTTGTTTTTTTTTTATTTTATTTTTCATTTTTTACTTAAAAATTTTATTTTAGTCAAAATTTTGTATATTTTTATTTTTTTTCATAAAAAAAATTCGAAAGATTTTTTCATTGTTTTTATGTTGTTTTTCTTTTTTCCTAACATTTGCGCAGCCTAAACGCTCTCTTTTTCTCTCTTGAGCCACACAAAATAGGAAAAAAAAATGATATTTAACATAAAATTACAAATTATTACAAAAACAACATTTAAGAAAAGCTAATCGTATTATTTAGGTCACATCACATCTTAATGGCACAGGGTAAGAGAAATAAAATAAAATCTTTATTGGAAATTTTCTTTTTTTATTTTGTTTTTGTTTAATTAAGAAATTTTTTGTTTTATTTCAAATTTTTAATTTAATTTTTGAAATTAACTATTGTGTATTGTGATATCACTAATTTTCAACTTTTACTTATCATTTTTATTGAAATTTTTCATAATTTTCCTCTTGTGTTATCGTAAAATTGCTCTTTTCTTCTTAAATATTTAAGTGTTACGCCTGTAGATTTATTTTTTTTTTTTGTTTTTAATAATTTCACTTATTATATCACAAATAAAACAGGAAAATTATTGCGCAGCATACAAATTATCGCTTTTGTTATTATTTTCATAAATAAATTGTTTGATGGGATTTGCGTTTGTTTTTTTTATAAACTGTATTTATTCTTCTGTTTTTGTCACAAGATTTTATTTTCAGGCGCAAATCACCAATAAAATAAATTCAATATGGAAATTACATTGTTATATTCAAAAATATTAACATGAATTTTTGTGTGATGTAAGAAAATATAAAATAAAAAATAATGATACAGAAAAAATTTAACAATTATAATAAAACTATATAAAAAAATTAAAGAAAAACAATGAAATAACAACAATATTAAAAATTAAAGAGATCTATCCCCCAGTATATACACACATCTTAACATATACTCCTATTTACACACTTTACACATATTTGTTTATGTATATATATGTATATATACATATATTGCCTATTGTGTAGGGAAGGACACTCCCAAACCGTTCAGTTTCACTTTTCCTTCTTTATCGAGATGAAGAAAAATAATGAAAAATCCAAAAAAAAAAAAAAAAATTATACAAAAAGTTCAATAACTGTAAAGCATAACTTCAATTTTCATATATGTATATGTAAATGTATGTTGATACGTTTATGTGTGTACGCATGTAAATTTCAATTGTATTCGTTCAATATCCATACACATACACGTATATGCTTTTGTAACCGTATTTTGTTTCAATATTGTTATTATGTATGTATGTATGTAAATTCATGTTTCGTATCCAGGATATCCTTGAATTTTAAATCAAAAAAAAAAATGAAACTTTAATAACGATACATAAATGAAAAAGAAAAAATCATAACAATTTTCAACAAAAGACAGATAAATCATGCATATTGTACTCTTTATCATACGTACATTTATAATTTATTTCAATATATTCATATATGTATAACATTTAAAAAAATATTCAAAAAAAAAAAAATAATCCGAAAGGAATTCTTTGTCCTCCAAACGGAACCGGTTCGTTCGTTTCTTTTCTCTTTTCAAATCGTCTTTTCTTTTTTAAATTAAAATTCGGCTAAATTTTTCTTTTCTTCCGTATTTTTTTCTATTTCCATATTCTTTCATCTTATTTTATAATATTAATCCTTTCTTCAAACTCCAAATTAAAAAAAAAATAAGCAAAATTTCAATTTAATCCTTCGTTTAATTCAATTTTTCTTGTATTTTACTTCCAACCAAAAAAAAAAAATATAAAATGTTCATTTCACATTTAAAAACTCACAGCTTTTTCTTACACTTTTCATTATTAAAAATGATGTAGAGAAAAATAACAAAAAAAATAAAATTTATCTCAAAGGCGAAAATTAAATTTTCACAAATAACTAGTTAAAAAAAAAGGATGCTTTATACATAATTTTTTATTTTTCGTTCCACGAAGCAAAATAGAATAAGAAAAAATTTATTTCTATTTTTTAATTATTGTTTTGTTGTTTCCTTTTCTTTTTTTTTGTTATTTGCTGCTTTTGATTTTATTTTTTTTTTTCACTAATTAATTTCATATGCAGAGAAAGGAAAAAAAAACTAAAATGCCAACAACAAAATTGCGCTACGCTATATCCTTTCCGATCGACCAACACTAACGGAATGATGATGAGAGATACAAAGTTTATGTTCTCTCTCTCTCTATGTACGAGTACGATATAAAAAGACAAAAAAAAATAAATAAAAAGTTTTCAGTGTTTTGTTTTTCACTTTTTTTTGTTTTCTCGTAAAATGATTTGTTTTTGTTTTTTAGATATTTGTGCAAAATACTCTAAAAAAAATAGAGCAAAAATTACGGCGAATTTTCATTATCAAAAAACTGAATTGACGTAAAAATGTAATTTTAGTGGTTACCAGTTGTGCGGCGAATTTCTATTCAATTTTTTCTTTTTCAAAAATTTTTGTTATTATTTATTTTAGGTCTCTTGTTATCATTTTATTTAATAATTATCGCAAAGCTTTAATAATTTCAATTTGTTTTGCATGATTGTGTGTGTGTGTGGTAATTGTGAGTATTAAAAATTGTAAATTATATTGTTGTAATACCAAGACCTAAAAAAAAATATTTCTCACAAAAAATACGAAAACATTACAACAAAAAAAGAAATGTTGATTTGCGCAAATAATAATTGCCAAAAATTTTTTTTTTAAAAAAAGAAAAAGCTTTAAAATCAACACTTTTAGTTTTGAAATTCTTAAACATTGTTTACACAAAAGCCCACCAGGTGAATTTTAGAACACGTACAGAGAAGATGAAAGTTTATTTTTTATGTTTTTGTTTTTTTATTTTGTGTATTTTGGTTTAGACATTTTTGTGTTGTTTTTACAAATGGGAATGTTATGTTGAGTGTTTTAAAGCACATACGTGCCGAGCTATGTAAAGAGAGATACGCTTATACTTACATACATTTGTATAGAGACGTAATAGTTTTCAATGTGCACATGTAGTTGTATACAAATTGTTAGTAGTAAAAGCTTATTTTACACTTCCATGCTTTAATTGAACTCTTAGAAAAAAAAAGTAAATACATAATATGAGAACAAAAGTGAATTACTTATACATTTTAAATTTTATAATTGAATGTTTTGTTTTTGTGCAGAGTTTAAAGATTTACATACAAAGGTACATAAATAATATGTATGTAATTTGTAATTGACACCTTCTACAGAAAATTTTGTTTTGTGTTATGCCTACAATACATAATTACAAACTTGTTGTACACGAAAGGAGCTAACGGAAAAGACTTCTAATAGAGTTTTCTTAGTACCAAGGCCTAAACGTTTATTGGATTCAAGAACACGGGTTGATAAAGAGCGTTACTGATTTAATTCGAAAAATTTTATTATTCTAGGGGTAGGCACTGAGTTATGAGCACGGAGAGTTGTCAGTTGAAGTATATACGCCTTGGAATAATTTAATATTTTTAATAGACTGGTGGATGTGGTCTATTCGAGAGGACCGAAAAAAAACCTACACCCTGTCAAAAATAAAACGAAGTAGAATAAACACTTTGAAAATAACGACAGCAATATTACGCAAAGAATGGACCTGACAAAAGCATAATAACATAGTAAGAACCTTATGTATCCCAAATCTAATATCTAATAACAGAACTAATATCTCAGTAATTGATGCGTCAATAAAAACAAATATGCAAAAAAATAAACACTTATGTGGGTGTGTAAAAGTAGCCCCGAATAAGTATCGGGGCACTTGATGAATATTTCGAACGTATTAAATTGTTGTATTTTTTTATATACGAGTGTTGGTAACATTGTTTAAGAGTGAAAGCCTTCGTTTACACAATGCATTTGGTCAACTTTTTTTCTTAGAAGAGACGCATGCGACGAAAGAGAATAAAATGTAAAACTAATACAATGTGTAAACGCAGGTAACATAATATTTTCGTGCAGAAAGTGAATATTTGAAGCTTTGCTGCGCATTTTTTTTATTGTTGTGATGTAAAGAGAGAAAAATATTAAAATAAAATAAGGAAAAAAAAAAAACTTTTTGTATTTTAATACAAAAAGGATGTTGATACACGAGAGAAGATTTTTTGTTATTTTTTTTTATTATTTTTATCATATTTTTTGGTAACTACTATTATCTTCAAGCGGATGAATGGCGGCACTACAGAAACAAATTGCCTTTGATATTTTGTTTTCTTTTTCCGGTAGTAACAATTCACGTATAAACACAAAAAGGGCACATAAAAATCACTACTCGATTTTGATTTTTTTATCGAAGGGGAAATTTTGAAAGTATATCAGTTTCTTTTTGTTTTTATTTTTATAGTACTACGAAAAACAAAAAACAAAACTTTTTTGATCTCCGATGCATAAACGTGATGGTTTATGGCATACGTAGATTCTTGTTATTATTTCTTGAGAGATTTTGTTTTTATATTCAAGATTAATGTGATTGCCACAATGTTTAAACAAAAAATTGTTGAAAAGCAAACATAACTCATTAGTGTATGTGTATGTGAATACGCATAAGTATTTGAGAAAGAAAAGTGAATAACATTTTTAATGAAATGGGAGAAACGTGAAGGTTAAGTATCGCTATTCGAAAGAGAGTTATAATATTGAATTTTATTTAAATTTGCTGTTGTCATATTTTTATATATTAGATTCAATGCACGGCTATAGAGCGGTGATTGGCTTGAGACCACAATCTCTCATATGCATTCTTCCCGCTTATGCATTTCTTCGGGAATGACATGATTAAAAGCTACACCGTTAAAAAAAAACCTTGATATTAGCATAGCTGGGCGAATTAGTCATGTCATCAAAAAGGGGTTCACTGAAGTGCTCGGGTAAGATCTCCGTTTAAAGCAAAAGAAAATTTAACATTTATTTAGGCCAGTTTAGAAATCGTCTTAGTGTTTAAAAAACAAGTTCAATTGGAATTTCAATTTTGTTAAATTTAAAATATATAAAGTATAAAGCGGGTATAAAGTATTTTAATACGTACAGCACTAATTTATCACTTCAATGTTTATCTATTCTTCAATATAAATAGTATCATATATAACTTAAGTTTAAGTGTTTGACTTTTTTACAAAATTTGAAATTAATCTTTCACAATTAAAAAAAAGTAACTTTAACTTTAAAAAACCAACTTCAAAATAATTGTGAATATACCGAACAGTGTTGTCGTTTTGAAGCAGTCTGTCTTAAAACAGTAAAAGTGTCTTAAAACAAAATTGCACAATTTTACCATGCTATTACAATTGAGTATTTTTTCGAAGACGCAAACCTTTAGTACATTAAAAAAAAGGAAAGCTCCTCAATTTAAAAAAAGAAGCTTTTTAAATTAAAAGCTTTTTATTTTATCTGTTTATTACATCTGTTCTGATTTAAATCCTTATGTTTTCAGGACATATCAAGGACCTAATTAATAGAACAATATAAAATTTATTAAATGGTTAACATTGCAAAATTGATTTTTGATTTGTTGCATTACCAAATTAGCAGAGTTTTTGCTTCTACTAAGAATTAAAAATCTTGCAATTGTATAACAAATAATTTAATTTTGAGGCAATAATTAAAAGAAGTTCCTCGAAATTAAGTTTGATCAAAAAAACCACAACTTTATGAGAAACAATTCCAGTATTAAATTATTGAATTTTCTTAATATCTTTAAATTACCATTTGTTATTTAGCTTTAATTAAGAACAACATTTTGTTGACAAACGTTCAAAACAATAATGTAATACCTTTAGAACATTACTACAAATTTGCTAATGACACACAATATAAAAATAAATCTGATAATTTTTCTCACTTTTTACATAAAAAATATCTTAATAAGTTGTTTTAAGTTTTGTAACACACAAAATACCAATAAATTTCAATTAGGTGTCTATAAATATTTTTATCTTCAATGTATACCAGATGCTCTGCATTCAACAGCATATTATAATTGTAATAGAAATAACTGTACATATATCTTATATACATACAAATTCATACATAGACTAAGCAACGTAGTTTAATTTTAAGAAGTTGTAAGATAATACTCCGAAAATATATGTATGTATAACATTGTGTTGAACAATAGGGAGAAAAGTGTAAGGAGATTTTGTTTGTCTGCCAATAAAAGAACGATATTTTTTTTTATATTTTGTTTTTGCGTTTCTTTAAGCAAAAACTTTTATTCCCACTCCGAAGAAATCACGCTTTCCTACCAAAAATTAATGCCTGTTTTTTATATTTTACCAAGTATACTATATGTTTGTATTATACCATGTTCATCAGGGTGTCATATAAATTAATTTTTCTTTGTCTTAAGGAGCTTTTACCTTTTATGTTTATTTGTTTTTCAAACTAATTATAAAAAAAGGTGAAAACGTGAAAATAATATGGAAATCTCAGAAAAGTATTGAGTTGGTCTTACCGAATATTCATTACCGTTATGTACAGGCTATCATATTTTAGATACGGGATTCTTCTGTATCATAGGTCTAAGATAAGGTTTATGTATCAAAATATTATTCAATTAATTTTGTTTGATGAGAACAGAATGTAGTTTTACTTGTTCCATGATACAAAATTGACAATCATTTTATCTATCAAACTTTGACGAAATATCAAACCAATCAAACACAATTCCAGAGCAATGTTTGATTATGTGAAACATGAGTAAAAGCAACAATGAACACAATTTATTTATCAATCTTAAAAAAAAATGTCATTTTACAGAAATATTTAAATAGTCCAACAAAGTAATACGTAGGTGCTCAGCGGTCTTTCAAACGAACATGTTTGTTCGTTTGAACATGTATGAACAAAATAAAGTTTCGAATAAATAAAAACTATTTTACTCCGTTTTATTAACAAATGTAATGTTATTATTAACAATTCAAGAAACTTGTTTGAGTATACAATAAATATTTTGATAAAATTTGATATCAAACATTTGGTCCAGTCTGATATATCCACTCTCATACATACACCAGTATGTAGTTATATTATAATATGTGTGATTATGTAGTGCAAAAAAATAAAAGAACGATGAAGTACATGAGGGTAAAACAAGTAAAAAACGTAGATATTTAAATAGAGATTTTTTTTTCTAATTAATATGTAAGTTTGTTCTACAGTGTCATGACTTTATGTTTTATACACGTACACATTTATACACATCCGTACATCTTCTTACAAATAAACTGGAATAAAAAAAAAATTTGAAAAAAAAGTTTTGGTAGTTTTTTTTTCTTTCTTTTTACCCACTTTGTGATATTGCTTTACTTTTCGTATGAAATTGCTTTTCATATAAGTATAGGTAGAAAGTCGAATTTTATTTGATCAAAGCAAATTAGCTAATATTTTTGTTTAACTAATATAAATTTTTTTTTGCTTTTACAAAAGCTGCTTTTGAATTTTTACAATTTAATTTTTATATGCCTGTTTTATACAATCAAGCAGTACTGTTCCATTTTATAACATTCTTTTAATATTATTTAAATTAGAGAGAATGTAACCAAAACTGTTATATCAATAAGGACCACATTTTTATTCTCAATGGCTCTGTTCCATTAGTGTTCTATTCCTAAAATACTCACTTAATTATGAAAGTCTGTAACTATCAGGTAAAATTCAAAATTATATGCCTGTCAACCGTCTAATTGAAACACTTAAATTTACAGTAATACATGTTGTAAGAATGTTTGATTGCAAATAACATAATAAATTTTATATAAACATTCAAATTTCGAATCTAGTTAATTCAACA
Organism: Condylostylus longicornis; assembly: GCF_029603195.1. Taxonomy (NCBI): domain Eukaryota; kingdom Metazoa; phylum Arthropoda; class Insecta; order Diptera; family Dolichopodidae; genus Condylostylus; species Condylostylus longicornis. The sequence continues at coordinate 13,813,939 of NW_026577982.1, forward strand.
ATATTATTGAAAAATTTGTATTTCAATTTCACAAACTGTTCTTTTAGTTCAACAAATTTGTAATCTCAAGGAATTTAAAACAAATTCATCTTTACTTAAGTGTTTGAAGGAAAATTGTTTAGATTTTCGACAATCAAACAAAATCAAAAGAATTTCGGAACTAAAAGAAGTTGGTGTCTTTTGGCTGATAATAGCAAAATGTTAGTTGCTGCCGGAACCCTAATTTAGTAGCATGCAGAAAAGTATGACGAAAAAACTTTTGCTTTACCAGTAGCTTACAGAATTCTCACATATAGATTGCCCGTATGCCACAATGATATTAGGAAAAAAAAAATTTTTTTTTTGGGTAAATTTTTCTTTCGCAAAAGAAAAACTTTTTTTCTTTTATTTTAAATCAAATATTTGTTTTTCTCTTTTTTAAATATTTTCCACTTCCTATTAAAGCAGCATTCATTATATTAGGTTTCTGTTATTTTCGGCATTAACTTTAGAGACGAAAATATAAAAAAATTATACACTCTTTACTTTAATGTCAATGCGGAAAATATCTTGGTTCAAGAATGTGATCTTTAAGTTCATAACACACTTTCGTGTCGAAAGTTTTGTTTGCAATTATTCTACTGTTTTTGGTTTTGAAACGTAAATTTGAGATTTTAAATTCCAAATTTGAGCCCAGTCTATGTGCCATTTTAAATGATTTTTTTTTTTTACTAAGATATTGTTTGGAGAGAACCTAATGGATGGATTTTGGGATTGGGCAATTGATGAGAATGAATTCTGGGAATAATTTTTTTGAAAAAAATTACTTATAGCAATAGTTTAAGATAACCAATTGCTATAAGCGTTACTCTATTGCTATAAGCGTTACTTATAGCAATAGTTTAAGAAAAGGTAAGGCTAAATTGTAGATAAGACCAGCTAAATTTTTAATTGTATTAAATAAAACTTATATTTTTTCTAAATTTTAGAATGTGGATCGCAAGTTCAGGCCAATTTTTTTTTGCATTAAAATAAAATGTCGAATGCACATAGCAACTATACCCTAGAAATTGGCGGAATCATGGTATTACTTTGTGTTCTTACCTACATTTTCTTGTTTTTAAAATTTTTTGTTTTTTTCAGAAAAGAAGAAGGAATTTGAAAAAAAGACGTGAATATTGCAATTTTGTGTAGATTTTAACCATATTATTTTTTTATTTAATTTTTTTTTAAAGAACTCATAGTTAAAAATTATTGGCTCTAATTATGAAGGTTTGAAATTCTTTTTGTCTTAATTTTGTGTTATTCCTTTTTACTCGTCATCCTTTTTAACTCTTAATTATAATTTAATTGAAGTTCAAAGTTTATCAAAAAAAAAAGATTTTTTCTTTTTAGGTTGTTCAATTTCTATATTTAAAAAATAAGATACTTTTGGATTGGTTAAACGTGATAGAATCTTTTTTTTTCCATTTTTATTTTTAGTTTTACTACATTCAATAAAATAATTGACAAGAGAACTGAATTTATTATTTAAAAATAAAGAAATTTATAATGAAGGTAAAAGAAATGTTGGAAAATTTTAATCGCCCGTTCCAATGCAATGTGGTTTTCATTTGGCATATACGCCGACTAGGTTGATGAAATTATTAATAGAAAATTTTCCTGATATTTGAATTTGAACTCTTTCTAGATCAATTCTCTAAATAACAATTAAAAGAATATTTGTGCAGATTTTAATTTAAGAAAAAATTATTGAAAAATTCATTGAAATTTTGTATAAAATTTTGTTAACAAGGGAAAATTTGAAAGAATTTTAAGAATTTTTTTTTTATAAAGAAAAAAGAAATATTTTAAAATTTGGTATTGAAAGCATGAGTTGAAAATAGTTAGATTTCAATTTCTTATTTTATTAACCATTAGAAGTGAACGGCATTCGTACAGCAAAAGGACAATAAGGGGCGAGGAATAGAGCATTTATAGCACGTAAAGTTGACCTCATGTCCTGATTAAAGAATTCAGTTCAATTGGATTCATTACACTTAAAATGAATTCCTTTTCACTTTTACTTCAATAAATTCAATACACACGACTGAAATGTTGGTGCAAAATACTTTACACTTTTTCAATATACGTGCTTTTGTGCAAAATATAACAATTTATTGTTTCGGATAAATTTCCACATTTGAATGCTGTTAATAATTTTGATTTTTCCAAATTAAAGTTATTTTGTTTCATGTACGCACGTTGTATTTTATGTGTTATAATATAAGAATGTGATAAATATTTCGATTGAAAGAATCACATGTATGAAAAACGTGTAAAATTTTTGTATTCGTGACTATGAAAACGTAGAAAGTGGGTACCTCCACTAAAATATTTTTTAATTATAAAAATTGGTTTTATTATTATTAAAATAAAACAAAAAAGGCACGTTCCTCCATGTTATTTGAGAAATTTACTGTTACCTTTGTTGTCACAATAATTGTTTTAGGTTGCAGTAATTCGGTGTGTCCGTTGACCCGATGATTTTTGAATATGTATTGATATCTACGCATCTTATACTTCGTTCCAATTTGAAATCGGGTAATTAGCATCAGAAATAAAATTTACATGTAAAAAACTCATAGTTTAATTTTTTTTGCAGTCTTCTTTGATTCAATTTGAAATATCGAAAAAAAATATAAAAAAAGGAACATTGTTTGTCATTTTAATTCAGTCAAGTTTCGATTATTTCACTATTTTATCGCCATTTAAATAAAAAAAAATGTTCTCAAGTTTTATTTTCTTCCGTTCGGTAAAAAATGCATAGTTCATTCCATATACAGAAAATATCAATATGTTTGGGTTTTTTTTTTGTTCCTTTTCAAATAGCCTTTATCAGTACAAGGATAACGAAATGACGCACTTAAATAACTACAATATAATACAACAGAATATTCATATAAAAATTAACAATACTTGCAATTTGTATTGTAAATTATAAGTTTAGTATTTCAATAATGACCTTCAGTTATTTCAAGTTATAGTAATTGAATATTTGCATGGGCAAAGAAAGGATACAATATGTCAAATTAAAAATTGTTAAGATGTATATTCTAATAAAATATCTACCCACCATTCATCATTTTATTGTATTCGTTCCGTTTGTACAAGAATAAAGAAGATATGGACTTGTCTATATGTAATGAAATTATATTATACAAAATTGTAATTATTAATTTTGTTGCAGGATCAATGTAAATTAGACTGCAACTTTATATTGCATAAACTTAAATAGTGTGTATATTAGGAGGTTTATGGAGAAAATCAACCAAAGAAGTAAGAAATAGTATAATATTTTACAATTATTTCACAAAATTTGTTACTCAAATTCATAATTGTGGTAATTCTATCATAATATTTCGTGAAACTCCGTGACGTTCTTGCAGTTGCTTTTAATAAATGAATAATAAATTAGCACAATATGCAGTATCAAACACATTTAAAATAATACCAGGTAATAACGGGCGATATTGTTGACTTTTCTACTTTTTAACCGTAACTCAGTCAATAAAAAATCAATATGTACGGTTCGTCATTTCTACCCATTTTTTCACCGATGTTTTATATCGACTGTAACCAAAATATTCTATCCGGATATCCTATATAAATATCCGTAACATGCAACAATCAAAACACCAGGGAGTGGATAACCAGTGTCTGCAGGAAGATAAAGCCTTGGGACGGTTGCGACGTCGTGGTACTGGATGGCGACGACATGCCCAAACAGCATGTCTGCGTCACTTACGTACCAAAGGACGAGACAACCGTCAGTCTCTCCAGGGACAAATTTCTAAGTAGGATAGGGAAGTAAAATCCCGGCCTCAAGATAAGTTCCTGGAGGGTGCTGAGGATGGATAAGGAAAAGAACGGGGGCTGCTCCATCACCTTTTCCGTGGATAATTCCGGATTGGAAGATCTACGGAAAGCGGAGTTCCGCCTTTTCCTGATTTTCTTCCGTGTTACCGTTCGGGTTAAAGGAAGAAAATCCTCTCAAGGTGCTGGCCGCAGGGCAGGACAAAATAAAAAACCAATGCCCACCGCGACAACGACGAGCACTTCAGGCCAGCCAAAAGAGCCAAAACTCATTAAAAAGTCTGAAGTCGCTCCGAAAATGGCGGCAAGGGAAACGGAAGAACCGTCGACCAGCACGCCAAATACAAGCGTCCCGGGTGAACCAAAAGGGCTCAAGCCCATTGGGAAGCCCGGAACTGCTTCGGTATTTTCTGTTAGAGGGGCTAGCGTGGCACTTGGGACGGCAAAAGAGGCTGTGGCAGGGCAGGCGCCCACCAAGATGTGTAAAAAGGTGGCAATGGGAGGTAAGGCTCATGTAAAGCCTTTGTCTAAAGGGCCAAAGCCCATAGACAAGAGCCGGAGGAAATGATATGGCTGTGAGGTGCATCCAAATAAATCTACAGCATGCTGGGGCATCTACTGATGTTCTAGCTCATAGATTTATGAAGGATCACCTCGATATTGCCCTTATCCAAGAGCCTTACATAGTGAAGGATCAGGTTAAGGGCCTAACAGGTGAGCTATTGTATGATAATACAATTGGGGGCAGGCCTAGGGCTTGCATTTTGTTTAATAAAAGGCTAACGTATTTTCCCATTCCAGATTACTGTTCTAAGGATCATGTAGCTGCGTTGGTGAAGGTGATGTCCTCCGGGGGCTGGACAGAGTTCATTGTGTGCTCATCCTACCTCCCGGGGGACTGTGCCCACCCGGACGAGCAAGTGAAGAATCTAGTGGACTTTTGTGGAAGGAGAACTTCCAACTTATAATAGGGAGTGATGCCAATGCCCATCACACCGTCTGGGGAAGCAGCAATATAAACAAAAGAGGTGAGTGCCTACTTGAATTTATATATAGCAATAAATTAATGGTTATGAATGAGGGCAATAGGTCGACATTCATAAATGCAATTAGGGAAGAGGTCCTTGACATCACCCTTTGCACTGAATTTATCGGCAGTAGGGTTGGTGGATGGCATGTCTCAAATGAGACATTCATGTCCGATCATAGGCAGATTAGGTTTGATATCATGGTCTCCGGGGGCCTGGCAGAAGAAATATATCGGGTACCCCAATCCACAGATTGGAGTCAATTCGAAACGCTCCTTATGGATGGGATTAGATCCGTTCCTGCTTCTGTCAGAACGGTGATGGATATCGAACTGGCCAGCGAGGCCCTGATGGCGGCTATTACTAATGCCTATCACGGGAGCTGCCGCGCAAAGCCGAGGCGGAGCAATAGGAAGTGCCCGTGGTGGAATGAAGAGCTTTCAAGGCTTAGACTAAAGACCAGAAAGCTATTCAACAAGGCCAAGGCATCGGGTTCGTGGGAAGAGTATAAAGACTCACTCACAAAATACAATAAAGAAATTAGGAAAGCGAAGAGAATCTCTTGGAGGGCGTTCTGCAAGGGCATTGATGACCTCTCCAGCAGTGGTCTTCACAGGGTGCTTTCCAAAAAGTATGCTAGCGGGTTGGGCCTAATGGAACGTCGTGATGGCTCCATGACTGAGAACGGAAAGCAGATGTTGGAGCTTATGGCGTCAACGCACTTTCCTGACTCGGAGATTCTTTGGAATCACTCAAATACGGTCATTGAACCGAGGGCATCCTGGCCCAGGAGGGATGACTGGCAACGATCCCGTCTAGTCTTCACGACGGGCAGGATTAGATGGGCTGTTTTCTCTTTCAGACCCTTCAAATCTCCAGGTGATGACGGGATATATCCTGCATTTTTGCAGAGGGGTTTCCAACATATCGCCAGAGCACTGTTTGAAATTTTTCGTGCCAGCTATGCGTGGGGTTACATCCATCAGGTATGGAGGGTGGCTAAAGCGACGTATATTCCGAAGGTGGGCAAGCAACCAAGCAACCACCCAAGGTCTTTCCGTCCAATCAGCCTTACTTCTTTTCTATTGAAAGCAATGGAAAAAGTGATTGATAGATTTATACGGGACGATGCACTGGGAAGCAATCCCTTGCATGAATCTCAGTACGCCTATCAGTCGGGAAGGTCTACTGTACTCGCTCTGCAGAGTCTGGTGGAGGTCGTTGAAAACTCACTGGAGGTGCGGGAGGTGGCAGTTGGCTGCTTCCTTGATATAGAGGGAGCTTTTGACAACACCTCATATCATGTCATCTGTGATATCGTTGTTGCACAAACGAGGGGTTGATGCGACGACTAGCAGATGGGTTAATCGGATGCTACAGGATAGGATTATTAAGTCCACCATAGCTGACGATATACTCTTCATCTCCGCTGCAAAAGGATGTCCGCAGGGCGGGGTTCTCTCGCCCCTCCTGTGGTCCATTGTAGTGGATGATCTAAAAGCTGCTCTCGAGGCTCCGGGGCGTGTGTCTGGGGATACGCCGACGATATGGCCTTCGTCGTGCGGGAAAAATTTGAGAGCACTGTTTCTGATCTTCTACAGCAAAATTTACGTGTTGTGGAAAGGTGGTACAAAGGCGTTGAGTTAAATATAAATCCAAGCAAGAGCACTTTAGTCGCCTTCACCAGACGCAGAAGCAGGGATAGATTAACGAGCCCAATTCTGTTTGGTGAACGTATTAGCTACTCTAGGGAGATGAAGTATCTGGGGGTAACTCTGAATGATCGTCTCTCTTGGAATACCCATATAGATAGAGTTATCGAGAGAGCTACGGCGGCCTTGTGGACGTGTAGGAGCTTCATCGGGGGGACTTGGGGAATTAGTCCCAGAATAGCACTGTGGCTATATACGGCCCTTGCTAGGCCCATCGTCACCTATGCGTCGATTGTATGGTGCCGTAAGGCTCAGCAGAGAGAGGCTGGCCTGCCTGGGAGTGACCGGGGCAATGCGGACGGCTCCCACCGCTGCATTGGAGGTGATGATCGGATTGCCGCCACTGCACCACCATATATTGAAGGAAGCTCGGCTAGTGACTTACCGACTTCTCTCTGGCGAGGACGGGGCAGGGCTATAGTTGGCCCACAGAACTCACAGAGACTTCATTGAGAGCGCTCCGATTCTAAGAATAACCATGTCGGATACCTGTCTGCCGCGGTACAACTTCGACCACAGGTACAGGGCGTGTTCGAGCGTGTGGTATGCGGACGGGTCTAAAACAGAGGCGGGTGTGGGTTCGGGCGTATACGGTATCCGCCCGGACACGCGTGTGTATGTAACCCTTGACCCGTATTGCAAAGTGTTCCAGGCCGAAATACATGCAATAGACATCTGTCTGAGGATCAATTTGGAAAGGGGGTATAGAAACCGCACCATCTATGTGTTCTCAGGCAGCAGGGCTGCACTGCTGGCGCTTCGTTCAATGTAGAACGTTCTTCGTTATGGAATTGGCATCGGAGAACAGAGTGACGCTCATTTGGGTGCCGGGCCATAGTGGCCATGCGCTCAACGAAGTTGCCGATGAGCCGGCGCGGACGGGATCTGGGGCTGACTTTGTGCAGCCGCTGCCTTTCTGCGGTCTGCCTTCTTCCGCCGTGGGACCAGGCTTGTCTGCCTGCTCGCGGCGGAATGCGACCGTCACTGATGGGACACGAAAGCGTGCCGTCATGCGAAAGTGTTTCTTTCGGCGTGCTCCAGCGGATTCACCGCAGAGTTGCTGGGGATGAGCAGGAGCCGGGTTCGCACTATTGCGAATTTCTTCACGGGGCACTGCCCAGTGAAGTACCACCTGCATAGGCTGGGGAAGTCGGGCTCCCCCCTGTGCAGATTTTGTGGGGGTGGCGATGAGACCGCCGTGCACATTCTCTGCGACTGTCCGGCACTGGCTGTTCGGCGCCGCAATTGTCTTGGACATGGGTCCCTTCGGGAACAGTTGTCCAACTCCCTTAGGGATATCTCCGGCTTCGTGATTGGGACGGGGATATTATAGACGGGAGAGTGGGGGGCGACAATAAGTCAAAAATGGCTGCGGTGGCTTGGGTGGTTTCCCCTGTCCCACTCGGTTCCCTTAGAATCTACGAATCTACGAATCTATCCGAAATGTGCGAATATGTGGGTGAAGATCAGTGCTGTCGATGTGTGGGAAATTTTCCGTTTTTTTGGGAAATTTTGAGAATTTCGGAAAATTTTCGGAATTTTGAAAAATTGTCAGAATTTTGGAAAATTTTCGAAAAAAGAATTTTAATTTTATTACTTTTTTTATAAAACAAAAATGTATTATGTTTTTTAATTTAAAACAGCGCCACCAAAAAAATAGTTTTATTTCTTTCATTTTCTTTTTTCGCAAAAAAGAAGTATTTTTGTTTTACCATATTAAATTTCGAGAAATTAGAGCTCAAATCCGAAAATTTAAAGATTTCTGATATGCAGTCGTGTTGAAGATCAAGCATTTTTACTGAAACACCTAAAAGAGAATTGAATAATAATTTAGTAAATTTCTAATGATCTGTAGAAAATCACATATGTAATACAAAAAACATTGTACGAAAGGACGTTCGATTGAGGAGTACCTTCAAATACTTTAAGCTTTTACTTGTTTTTTCAATAAAAATATAGATTCTAAATATTAAATTAAATTTTGTTTGCAGTTTATTTTTAATCTAATCTTAAATATTCCTATAGTACAAATAATTTAATAAAAAATTCTATAAAAAATTTGAAAGCAGAAATAATTTTAAAAAATTAATGACTATTTGATCTCGAAATCTAAAAAAAAAAAACAAAAAACAAATTTCTTATAGCTACTATTTTGTTCAATTTTTTATTGATTTTTTTTTCACCTCTTAAAATAATCAAATTGATTAAGTCAATAAATAACAAAAAAAAAACAGCTTTAGTACTTACCTTCAAATCTACCTTTAAGGATAATTTAGGATAAGAAAAAAAACTCCTATAAATATTTAATAGGAATTTTTCTTTTTTTTTTATTGAGGCAACTGAACCTAAACATTTTACAATCGAATCGTAAATAAAAATACTAAAAAGTTCTAAAATTCTTCAATACTATATTATGGACAAAGCAATAAAAAACAAAATTTAATGGTTGTGAATAAAAATAAATAAAAATGTTTATGGATGGAAATTGCAGTATTAACGTTAAATCTTATATTAAGGTATGACCTATATTGTTTTAATGCTATTTTTTTTTTTAAATAAATATTTGAAATGGTAAGTAGGTATTGTATTTAGGATAGAGGACGAAGATGTATAATAAAAATATATGCAGTAGCCATTTAAGAAATCTGCCTTACTTGTCTTATTGAAGTAATTGGTAAAATAAAGCTTTCGAATTACTTTAAAATTATGTCGCATTGAAAATTTTTAGAATTTAATTGTTTTGCTAAAAGTATTCGTTAGGATCACCAAACAAAATTGCAATGACATTCAAATATCAAACTTTTAGTTATTCTTTCCTTTATGTTTTTTTGATTTTTGTTTTAGTTTTTGATATTTTTATAATGGCATCCTTGATTGTTCATTGCGGTTACAATTTAATTTTGCATCGAAAATTTAATGGTATTCTTTAGAATGGCTACATATATTGAGATCTGTTTTAAATAGACATTCTGTTATACACGAGCAGAAACTAACCTAAACTATATGAATTAAAATATCAAGAATTTCTAATTTCTTTAACACAAGACAACATAGAGCCATCTACTGAAAAAAATTCTTCCAAATGACTTCTTTGAACACAGTGATGAAATTTGTTGATATTTTAGGTGAAAACTGTTATACAAGTGCTGTAAAAAATGAACACACCAACAAGTTCACTTTAAAAAAATTGCAGTCAACAATAACTAAGGCAAAGTTTCATAACATTTTCTTTAATATTTAAATTTTATCAAACCGCATGAAAATATTTTCAATTTCAATAGTAGTTTTTTTTTAACATTTCGTACAAATTAAAATTTAATAACATTGGAGGCCATATTTGTTTGCTTTTATTTATACAATCCTTCCGCAGTATTCTATTTTAATTTATTTAAAATTGAATAAAAATTTCTCGGATACATCAATCAATTAATTACAAACGTGACATTATTAAAGTTTTTTACAAAAATATTGGTATATAAAAATTATCAATAACTAGATAAAAATTTTTAGATACAATATTGTTACAAATGTACATTATAAGTATAGTGATAACGTATACAAGGTGACTAAAACCAAAAATGAGCCCCTTTGTAACAATTTAATATAAAAATGGAAAAAAAATGGGTTGCATACTTTTAGGGACAGTCTTACAAATACGTACATAAAGAGTAATTTATTAAACAATTTACAAATAAATAGAAAGGCGATAACTCTTATATACCTGCCTTAATCTACTGACTGAAAATTGACATTTAATTTTCAAAATTATATAGGTATAACAGCTCGGAACGGATTACATCTCCGATGCAGGTGATAGCTTATAGAACAATAAATTTATCCATTATCTCTTGAATCTTGAGCAATTTACAGGCAACTATCAAAATCTGAGATCTTGCTTTTATTTATGTAAATGTAGCTTTATTAAATTTTTAAGATTTTGGAGATTGAAAATTCAACTAAAAAATATTTCCTTTTATAAAAAAAAATTTCTTTTATTTCCTATATAAAATGCGTAAAATTTAAAAAACTTTGCGAGCTCTTTATTCCTTTATCTATGTGCAAATTCATGAGATTTTATTAACAATTAAATGATATCATATGGGTGAATTTTATAGGTTTATTAAAATGTTTTGATTTTTTTTTTAGTATTTTATCCTTTACTTAAACTTCCTACTGAACAGACATTGAAATTTAATTATGGCGACTAAGAGTGAATTTAACTACCCGGAAATTTTCATATTACACACACTTTCGCATCGAAATATGCAATATACATGTTATGTCAATATAATATTTAAATTCACTTTTTAGGGTTATTCTACATTCCACTTTCAGTTTTATAAAGTTTGTCGTGAATCAAATACCAGTCGGTTTCTTTTTTATTTTAAATCAAATAAAGGGTATTTTCGATGGTAGGTTCATTATACTCTGCAATATAAGCATTTATTTGACGAGGTAATGAGTTGGTTGTGACGAGGTTGGTTGGTTAGGTGATGTGCGAAAGGTGTATCGTATCCCAATTAGCACAATGTGCCGTTTTGCTGTTACCACTCACTGACAGGTGGCCTATCTAATTCACCCGGTTTTTATGAGGAATCAGTCTCCTTTTATATCAACCTCTCAGCACCTGCGATATATCGCATTGAAAGGCAATAGAAATCTAGCCACATGCAAACTCAACGGGCAATGTCACATTTAGACTGCTGCAACTGCTATATAATGCTTATCTATATTCATTTTCACAGTTTCGATAGGAACAACAACCTGTTCCACCACGGAAATGTATGTACTTGACTGATCCGCACTCAGCCGATCCATCCGCCCATTCACAAGTCTGTGGTAGTCTGCAGAAATCCTAAAGTGATAAGAGAAAAACTAAATTTTCTGTTAATATTTTTTAGTTCCAAAACCAATTCCCCTGGTGCTTAATAACCGCAGAATAACCGTAGCGGATGTTAATGTGTAAAGAATTTTTGCATGCATTTTGAATGCGATGAATATTTTTAGTTTGTTTTAGTTTTTTCTTCGTGTTCTTTTTTTTTTTTAATGGAAATTGAGCTGATCTCAGCTGATATTAACTAAAAGGATATATGAAAAAATATTTTCTGCTTTTGTACATTGTTTCCTCCTTATAAGAATTTATAGTATTTTTTAAAGAAAGTTTTTCGGTTTTGTTATGGTGACTAGTAGTCAGATTGACTACAGCAGAAAAGTTTGTTTCAATAACATCATATGCACTCAAACCATTTTAATATTCATTTAACATATAGAATATTGGGTGTTCGACGGTGAGAGAAAATACAAAAGAAGAAAAAAATCAAAAACTCAATAAGTTTAATCATCGTATACAAAAATTCATTATGATTTTTGTCAGTTGTCGCTTGTCATCCAGTAATTTCGGAATAAAATTTTATGTTATTAACAATTTAGTTATTAATTAAAAATTTTTACAATAATATGAAATAATTTTGAAGTATTTGAACATTAATAAAATATTTAATTCAAAAATTTTTCAATTAATGAAGTTAATTTTTGTGTTTAGCATAAAGTGAAAGAATTGAGATCAACAAAATAAGTGGTGCTTAAATATTTTAAAAAATTTTCACTCAATTAAGCAACTGCATCATTATATTGTAAAAACGAAATTTAAATAGGAACAGTTTTTCTTTAATAAGGATTAAATTTATTAAAAATCATGAAAGCATCATCGTTCTCTTTAAGAGTCATGAGAAGGGTACGTATCCTAAATTTTTTAATATTATAAAAATTTTCTGCAAAGGTTTCTTTAACAATAATTTTATAATGGGAAATATAGTTGAACTTGTTCTCAAAATAATAATGGAGTCTGTGTCTAAATGTCATCTATTGTGTAATATAACCTGTGTCTCAATGCCATTAATATCAAAATTGGTAGCCTCTTCCAATAACAAAAATTTTAATTTCTTTCTTAAGGACATTATCAAATTTTTCATCTTCTCTTTCGTTAAAACAAACCAAATTCAGACGGCTTTCTTTTCTATAATTACACTAAAAAAAAAAATAAATGTAAAACTGATGTTCCTTTCATTCATAAAAATTTTTATGTTTTAAACTAATTTATATTATAAAAAATAAACGGCTTACTATAAATATGTTGCAATATCTATACATACAAAATTGTATGTACCGTATTTGTATAAATATAAATCAATGAATTTTATGCTTTCACTTTTTGTGTGCCTGTGTGTGTATGTGTAGTAGAGTACAAGATAGAATCTTTTATTATTTTATATGAGCAATTGAAAAACAAATGAATTGGAAACAATTGCCTTAAAAGCTTTTTTACTTCAATTAATCTTACTTTACTATTAATATGAACTCTTCTATATTTTATTTCTTTGCACACAAATGCTCATACAATTTCATGTACTTACTTATATAATTCAAGATTATTTAAAAAAAAAATTCAATATGCACAGGTTAAAAATTTTTTGTATAATTTTTACATTTGCTGAAAAAAAAGGTCTTAATTAATCTCACTTAAAAGAAAATCTAAATTAAAGATCACATTTTATAAGTACTTTTTCTAAATAACACGCCATTTTCATTTTTATGAGTAAAAAATTGCATTCTATATAAATGACTCCTGTTTTGTTTTAAAATTTTTATTGTTTTATTTCGCGGAAACTTTCTATAATAATAGAAAGGATTTTTCTTTAGAAATACTAAAATTTGACATGATTTTCAGCACCATGTTAAAATCTGCAATACTTTGCTCAAAGGAGAACGGTCACTCTTTTGGCTATTGCATTTATTTGCGTTCAATGAACGCTATCTCAAGAAAAGCTCACAGAAGAAGTTCAGATAGGTTACGTTAGCTACGATAGCGCCGGATCCACAAAATTCCCCGCCCTTACGAGAAAAAGCCCGAGTTTTTCAGAAACCGGCTAAGGCCACCAGAATATACATTTCCCAGATCCATAGTCCGCAAAAAGAAAAATGAGCCAAGAAATTTTCGCTTCCTCCCAGTCAAAATTGGACATGAGCAAGGGATGTTGGCTACCTTCTTCCCCTCCTCCTTGTTCAGATATATTTGTCTAACTTTTGAAAGTAATATAATTATTAAATTTTCAATTTAGAGATGAAAACTCCTTCGGATTTCTCCCTAAGTGCCCTAAATGGAACTTACAATTTAATGTTTATTCCAATTATTTATTACTGTAATAGATAAAATCTTAATATTCTGGATAATAAAGTTGGATGTAATTTTTACATTAACCTTACTTATAAGAGAATTTACATTTTCTTTTTAGATTTAAAATAACTTTAAATGAAAGTTTAACATAACTTTAATACTCTATAGAATATTGTTATAAAAAATCTCTACTTTATAAGAATATTATTATTCTTTACTTATATAACAAGAAATATTCAACCTTGGAACCAATTTCCAATGTTAACTCCTACACTCCATATATATAGAATTAAAGATTATCATAATTAAACTGAACGAAAATCCCTATTATTTGTCTGAACAGAGTATACAAAATATGGTGTGATTTTATAATAATGGTGGTGTTTTTTTTTTTTTGGCATTGAAGCAGTATAAATAACATTGAATCAAAATATAAAATAATGAGAAAACGAAAGAAGAAAAGTAAAGAACGCAGCAACGCCCGCACTATATTCGCACTTTATTCTTCCTTTCAAAGTTTTCTTTGGCATCATTTAAATATTATTTTCTTTCTTATTTTGTCTTGTTTTATTTTTATATATTATTGCTATTTTAACAAGGATTAATTTTATAATAATAGCAAAACTATATGTGGATATTTTTCAAGTTAATTTTCTATATTATAGAAAGTACCAAGAAGATTTTGAAAGCAAATCGATTTCTAGACTTAACTCTTATTATTGTATAACAATTATAATACATATATGTATATAAAAATTGTATTGGAAGGTCGTCATTATTAAAATTCATATTTTTTTACTATATGAGCATAAAATAACGTGCTAAATTCATTTAAGATAGATTTTATAAAATATTTATTATGTTATTTCAAAATTCTTATGGTTGTATGTAATAACTTGTAACTGTATGTAATAATTATGTAAGTGAAATTCTTTTCAGACACAAAGTTAAATATTTTATTTTACGAAATATTCTTTTTGGCGGTGAATAATAAATTGGTGTGGATAATATTTTAAATACAGCGAAATTGAATATTTAAATGAGAAAATTTAAGTCCTTTGATGTTCTTTATACATAGATACATAGATACTACAATAGTCTGCATAGAAATAACAGGTGGGCTGAAAAGTCCGTATCGTTTCAATGAAAAAATATTTTTTTTGACAAATTTCGCTTTTATTATTCAACATAGTTGCCTTCAAGAGCGGTCTTCAAAATAGGCTTCAGTTTCGGCGATGATTTCTTCGTTGGTGTGAAATTTTTTTCCAGCGAGCATTCTCTTAAGGTCTGAGAATAGGAAAAAGTCGCTTGGGGCAAGGTCCGGAGAATACGGTGAATGGGGGAGCAAATCGAAGCCCAATTCGTGCAATTTCGACATCGTTTTCATGGACTTGTGGCACAGCGCATTGTCCTGGTGAAACAAGATTTTTTTCTTCTTCATTTGTGGCCGTTTCTTGGCGATTTCGGCCTTCAAACGCTCCAGTAACACTATATAGTAGTCGGCTATGTCGACCAACCGTATTTTGCGGTCTCCCAAAATTATTTTGCGGATTGTTTTCACGTTTTCGTCCGTAACTGCCTCTTTTGGGCGTCCACTGCGTGCGTCTTCTTCGGTTGACATATGACTGGTACGAAATTTAGCAAACCACTTGCGAATGGTTACTTCGCCCGGGGCAGAGTCCAGATAACACTCATCAAGCCATTTCTTGCATTCAACGGCACTTTTTTTCATCAAAAAATAATGCACACAAAACTCTTGACTTTCCATGGTTTTCCAAAATAATAAAAGTAGCGTCACTCTCGATAAGATAACTCACAAACTAATGATCCGACAGCTGTCAAATTTTGACAGGCATCTTTTGAAGGTTGGTTTTACCTAAGAAGGGTATGAATTTTATTCTGGTGGCGCCATCTCATAGAAACGATACGAACTTTTCAGCCCACCTGTTAATTAGAATAAAAACCTTGAACATTGAGACATTGCAAAAACTTCAAATTCCGAATTGCTATTATACATCAATTACCCAAATTAAAAGAATCAAATTCTATATGAACTTGAATACACCGAAATTTTCACAAATACTTTGGAAAAGAATTGTTCATTGCTCTTAACCAAATTCTAATAGCTGGGAAATTTATTGTATCCAAATAAATCTTGAATAATTTTATATTCTAATACAATTAGCTAAACTTGATAAAATAATATACCACGGTAATGCTTGAATTTCTAAAGGACGATTTTCACCGAGAATCTTACATGGAACTTACAAGTGATGTTATAAATTTAGAGTTCCTCATGAAAATTTTTCTCTCTTATTCTCTGTCTTTCAGATTTAAAGTTACTAAATTTTAGTTTTACTCTTAAGAAAGATTATCTAGGAATTTACCAGTATAAATAAGTTAACGAATGAAAAAAAGCAACCCTGATATTAACAGTAACTAAATTCTTTTAGTTCATAAAACTTAAAACATTTTAATTTTACATTTCTTAGCAAAAAATTTTAATAAATTTCTCATCTTATACCGTTAAAATACCGTTATTAATTAAAATTTTAAAGAGCTCCGAAATATATGCAATTTTTTTTTGTTTAGTAGTCAATTCAAAATAATTTAGTTTTTCACATTTAAATTGTTGCATATCATAAATTATTTAAAATTCTTAAAACACTAATACTCATATAAAATAAATTTCTATTCTACACATGCTCATTAGATTCATTATATTTCAATTTTTTATTGTATACGAAGAAGAGGGAAATTTTCTCATTTTGTATTTCCCGCTTTCATTTCATCCATTCCCAATGATTCAACTCTTTCATCTGTATAAATATTCTTGCCAAATATTTTCTTTTATTTTTTCGTATATTGGAAATAGAATCAACAAATAAGTTCGAGACATTCAACAACCTTTCTTTTTATTCTTACATTCTATGAATGTATGTATTGTATATGTTTAACGTATATGTCTACATCTAAATGTATCCTTCCATTTTAAATAAAGGAAATCAAATGAAAAACATCCTTTTCTATTCATACAATATAATTGTGTAAACGAAAGTGTCAATATCCCAATAATAATAGTAAACAACATTCCAAAATTTTATGAAAGCTTAAAATTCCAAAATTTTCATATAACAATAAAGCTTGCAAAAATTGTAAAATTCAAAAAAAAAAAAATTCCAAAAAGGATATTTTAATTTGTTGAATGTGAAATTTTTTTCAATGTATTTGTGTCTAGGATATCCTGAGCATAACACACTTCTAACATTATTTTTATTAATATCATAAAAGTATTTTTGTATATAGTTTCATGGAAAAAATAAAAATTGATAATGAAATTTTACTATTACTGGAAATTGATGGGAAATTTTAATTCTCGCTCTCTCTCTCTCTCATTATAGGAAATTGATTATTGAAAATAAAAAGAAAAACTATTATAACTACACACAATGTAATAACCTTCAAGTTAAGTAATGTAATACATCAAAATTTTATTATTTTTATATTTTTATTTTGACGGTGTACATGTGAAGATGTTTATATGTGTATGTGTTTAGTGTATATTTTTTTATATGATTTATTTTGAAAATACGCACTGTTTACTAATACATGTTAAAAAACATTCAACAGGGAGCTGATTTATTTTATATGTATTGGAAGTAATATTGCTTTTTAGTTTCCTATAATGTGATTCTATATATGAAAACTTGGAAACTTTATGAACTTTCAAGTAGTATCAATTGATTTCTTGGAAAACTTTTAATTTTTTACATTTGCTCTAATACTGTTTTAGAGCAAATGTAAAAAATTTAAAAATGTCCGCCAATTAAATAAATTAAAAAATTTAAAAATGCCCCCCCCCCCACTCCTCTTCCAACAAAAATCAACACAATATCTCTATTTTCAATAAAACATTACTATTTTTCTGAAACTATAATGCTAACTGTATATCAAACTTCTTAGAGACTTTCAAATTGTTGATAAAACTAAAGTTTTACTGATTGTATAAGCGCATTTTGCAACGTCGCTCAAAAATTTATATTGCCCGTTTCTTCTTAGAGAACTTTTGCAAATTCAAAGTATTCGAATATTCGAACATCTTTTGTAGTAATGTTCTGTTATTAAGGCTATCAACTTATCAACCAAGTGTAGTTTCGTATTATGTGTAAAATACTCGTACCTCTTGCGGAATATTGAATCCCTTAGAAGGTGTACTGATGTTTTATACCCCTCTCTGCAAAGTCAGTACGTCAACATTCATTCAGATGAGATTTATAAACTATTCTCTGTTCAACATAAAACTAATAAGTAGTAATACGTATAACCAAAAAAACAAAAACAGCAACATTTTCTTCAAGATATTTCGGTACTATACACACGGTATTCAATTCATATACGTATAAAATAAACTTTGTTATACCCAGCTGGATTTTAAGAAATAAAAGGGATTCAATGAACAGTTTTCAAAAATTTTTTTTTCCCTTGTTTTCTATTTTGTTTATTATTAAATTTTTTCTTCTACTTGTATTTATATTTAAGTATGTGTGGATGTATGTACAAACATACATTCAAATGGCAATATAAGAATCTATACATATGTATATACATACTTTATACAGAGATATTGCGATGATATACACATTTTTCATTATAGTATAGGAGAAAATGTACGATACGCTTTTTTTTTTGTTATTATCCTTAATAAAATAACAAGAAAATCATAACAAAATATTGTAAGAAAAAATTTTCTAACTTGTTGTTGCCAATGTTTTTATACTTGTTTTTTTCTTTTTTTTTTCTTGTCATTCTATATGTATGCAGTAGGTACTTTAGTTAAGTCGTTCTTTTTGCAGTTAGTTGAGTTCAGTCAGTCATTCGTCATTTATTTAGTTGAATTTTGAAAAAAAAAACCGCAAAAATAAAATAAAAACAGTACCTAACATAACAAAAAAAAAAAATAAAAGAAATTAAAAGGAAAATAAAAAAAATAAAAAAAAAAAAAAAATTCTTAAAGAAAATTTGAAAATTTTTCCTAAAATTTTTTCTCTTCCTTTTACTTTTACAAATTTTCTTTTTCACAATTTTCCATTTGAAAATAATTTTGTTTGCTAGAAAATTGCAGAATTTTTAATTTAAAAACTTGTTTTCCAATAAAAATAGATAGTTTAATAAAAAATATTAATAAGAAGACCGAAATGCAACCATTATTTGTTTAAAATAAAAAAATACACTCAGAAAAAAAATCAGCAAAAAAAAAACACAAACAAAACAACAAAGTAATAAAACAAAAAGGTTTCTAAAGGATCACATTTTTTTAAATCAGAAAAAAAATTATTTTCCGTTTTTCATTAATTAACGAAATTAAACAAATGAACAGCTTTAAACTTACAAAAAAAATAAAAATTTAAAAAGTGAATCGAAAATAAAAGGTTTTCCATTTAAGTTTTTTGAGCAAGCAAACCAAATATTTTTTTCAATAAAGGAAAATACCAAATGCAAAATTCGAATTTTAAATTGAACCATTACTCAACTTAAAACAAATAGAAGAGAATGAAAATTTATCATTAAAAAATATAAAAAAAAAAATTAATGTGAAAATTCGAGTAGATTTTTAAAAGTAAAAAAACAAAACAAAAACTACTAAAAAATTTTTTTACTTAATATTCGAACACTCACTTGTATGTGAGCAAAAATATTGAAACATATCCTTTTTTCTTTACACAAAAATTATTATAAAATATTTATGTATGTATGTATGTAAGTGTATATAATAAATTTAACTATATATTGTGTATATAATTTTTTTAAATTCTTATGAAGAAACTTTAGATATATACAAGAAAAAAAATAATGAAAATAAAATAAACACATAAAAGGAAAAACTACATAAAAGGAATATAGAAAATTAAATTCGAAAAAAAAATATAAAAATTTTAATAAAAAAATTCCTTAAGAAATGTGAAAAACATTTTTAAAATTAAAAATATTTTTTTTTCCATCTTAACGGAATATTTAAATAAATAAATTTTCTTTTGAAGAAGAAAAAAATACAAACAAAAAAACCAAAGAGGAAAGACACAAAACTTTATTCGCACTGATAAAATTACAAAAAAAAAAATAAAAAATAAAAACCAATTCCTTAATAATAAAATTAAAGACTTTTAAAGAAAATCACAAAAAATTTCTTTGAACTTTTTGCATCTCTTCATTCTTAAAAAACTCAAAAACCAATAAGAAAACCAAAAAAAAGTTTTGATATTAAAAAAAATTTTTTTCTGAATAAACAATTGACAAAATTTCGCCCCACAAACAACCTAATAAACTCTTCTATATCATTATATCTACAAAAAAAAAAACTACTACCAAAACCTCTAAAATTTATATAAAAATATTTAAAACAAAAATTTTTTCTAATTAACCTTTTGGAATTTTTCATATGCTATACCCGAATATAATAAAATTTTATAGTTAGTGTTATACTATATCCTCTAATTATATTAAAATAAAATATATTAAAATATACGAGTATATATGTGTATATGTACATTAAAACATTTATATATTTACAAATTAGACTATAAGTGTAAGAAATAAAATCCTTCCCTATAAATAATAAAGTCCAAACAATTTTTTAACAATATAATTCAATATTTTTTTATAAAATATCCTTGTATTTTAGAAATTTAATATATAAAACGAAAATACAATGAAATTAATACAAAATCGTATAAAAATATTAAATAAATAATAATGACTTTTAAATAATGAAAATTTTTTAAATAAACATCCTGGCGGAAAGAATACTTTTTATTCATTATTTGAAATATATATGAAAGGGAAATTGAAAAATAAAAAGTAAGAATAAAAAAAATATTAAAAGAGAAAAATATCTATATATATAAACACATCCTGTTTTCGGTACCTACATTATATGTTTTTTATATTTTAATCAAAATTACCTTGAAAAATAAATAATAATAATAATAAATATGTATCTGATGTACATTATTTATTATATATAAAATTATATATTAAATATATTGTTGACATAAATATATTACGCTAATAGTGGAATAGTTGATACTTTCAAAAAAGAAGAATAAAGAAAAATTCTTAATATAATCAGCGTATATAATATAAATTATTACAGGTGTATATATATATAATAAAAGTATATGTTTTTATTTGTTAATTAATAAAACTGATGATAAATATTTAAAATTAAAAATTTTCAAAGTCATTATTAGAAAATCGAATATTTTGTCGAAAATTTTGATTTTCTTGTTTTTATTAAATGAAAATTAAAATATATATGGGAATTTTAGTATTTTCATTTCATATACACACAGAGAATAGTGCAAAATATCCTGCGTCACAGAATTTTTAATAATTCAAATACAATAATTCGAAGCAATCACAGTATCAGCTTCGATTTTCATAACTAGAATTAAAAAAATTCATTTAATAATTTCATAAACAGTTTTGCAATAAAATCGCAACTCTTACAATGCTCCAATACAAATTATTTATGAATTTTTAAATTTAAAAATTAATTTAATTTGATTTTTACAAAATTTCACTGATAATAAAATATAAATAATAGAAATAACAAACAAATAATAAATAATCATTAGAAAAAAAAAGAATCATTTTTCAAAATATTAAATTATTAATAAATACAAAAAAATATATATATATACTTATATATACATAACGGTATATACTGTAAACATCTTCAGAGAACTTCAATAATTAAATTAAATAATTCCAATACATAAAAAATACATAAAATTCATTTTTTTTATTTATACTACTACCAATGAACACACATACATAATTATATAAAATCCAAAATAATTATATATATATAAAATTTTAAAAAACTCTATATTCGAGATAAAAAGAGATAGAGAGACAGTATTTTCAGAGAGATAAAACGAGAGAGGAACAAGAAAAACATCCTTATTTTGTATAGTCACCATAAGTTTTCTTCTCTCTTCATTTTTCTGTTTTTTTGTTTTGTTTTTTTTTTTTTTATATTTATTACATTAATAAACCACCTGTTGAATATTTTATCTTCAGTCTATACTCTTAGTTGTTGGTTAAAGCTTGTTATACGCGCAAAATATTTGTTTTGCTTTTATTATTTTGTTTTCTAAAAAAAAAAGAAAAAACATAAATTTTGACTTGTGTTTTTTTACACTTAACTCTCATTTACATTTATTCTGCCCTCTTATACTCAACTATTATTACTGCCGTACAACAGTAAAATAGGCAGAAGAGAAGACACTAAAAAAATTTAAAATAAATACAAAAAAATAAAATAATAATAACAATTTTCTTAACATTGTGAATTAAAAAATTTTTTATTTATTTTAATTTTGAGTAAATAAAGGCAAAAACAAAAACATTTTAAGTGTTTAATATAAAATTTTGCGTTCTATTTAACCAATGTAAAAAAAAAAAGGATAAAATTAATTTAATTAATAAAAATTTTAAAAATAAAAGTTAACAATAAATAAGTGTATGTGTGCTTGTATTTCTTAACTCTTTTTCTCTCTATTTATTATAGTGAAGGTGTCCGTGTACAACAAACCTGTGTGTGTTCATATTTTTAAAAAAAAAACCAAAATATTTTATTAAAATAAAATAAAATAAATAGAAGATTAGTAGATAAACAACTATTTAAATAAAAAACATAAATAAATAAATTATAAGGAGACAAAAGGAGAAAAACAAAGAAAAACAAAATGAAGTCGTCATCATTTTCAATTCGAGTTATGAGAAGGGTATGTAAAGTTTATGCTTTGCATTTTAATTCTAAATTAAATTTTTAAATTTTTAACATTTTTGAATTTCCTCATTTTTTAAAAATTTTGTTATCTTGCAAAGTTTTAGATTTATTTTTTAATATAAAGAATCTGACCAGCAAACTGAAGTAGTTTGTAACTCTTACATAAAAATTATTTACAAAAATTTTCGAATTCTTTAAGTCTATCCATTAGTGTACAATTTTTACAAATGATTTGTTGTAAAAGATCTAATACTTGAAGTATTTGAAGTAAATGTGCACTAAGATTTTTAGCCCGGTTTGATTTGATATTAAATTATTAACAAGTATGCACTCTGTACGAGCTTAGGCTCTGTAGAGAATCTTATTGGTATTAGCACAAAGGAATACTATATTTGTCCAAATATTTATCGAATTTATAATAATTAATAAAATTGTTACTAATTTCACCTTATTTCACAAGTAAATTAGAGTTTATAGATAAAGAACAATTTGAATAATTTTCCAAGAAGCTACTTAGAAGAAAATGATTAAAAATATTTAAATTTTATCTATCAGGCTTGTCACCACAACAAAACAAATTTGGAAAAAAATATTTTAAGAAACAAAATGAGAACAGAGGCTAAGACCAGCTATTCCGAAAATAAAAATATTTTATTTATTTTTCCTGAGTCTTTAAACCTTACTTATTATAATTTATAGTTGTGGTTTTGGATTCTTTATGTTTAAACACAATATTGACATGTGTGTGTGTGTGTTACAAGCTCTGAAACCAAGTTAAATCAAAATAAAAACAAAAAAAATATTTCTCCATACACCATGATTAAGAGAGAATGAATTTTTGTTTTGCTTTTTTTATTTTTATTTTTTGTATTTCATTTTATTTTTTTTTGTGTTCTTGGGGTTTATATTGCGGGTACGTGAAAAGATTTTTAGAGTTTTATGAATGTATGTATGTCTACATATCTTGGAGATCGTGTTGAAAATAAGAAAAAAAATTTGTAATAATCTTCTTTTTTCTCATTTTATTTCTCTTACATTACTTAGTTATTTAATTTCATTTTCTTCATTTTTGTGTTTTTTTTTTTGGATAAAATTGAGAATTTTTCAAATAAATCCTAATTAAATGTATAAGGTATAACATTTTTAATTGAAAAAAATTTTGTAAGCAATTCAATATATCACTTAATCCTTTATAATAAATGAAGTACATTTATTTTAGAAGAATTTTTTTCTGTGTGTGTGTGTGTGTAGGATGCGTTATTAGAAAATAGCAATCTTTTTAATATTTTTATAGTTATTTTGTGATTAGTCTGTTCTTAATATAAAATAAATATATACAAAATTAAAATAATATTAAATATTTTTGAACCTTATTGATTATTAAGTTGCAAGTAAAATTAATTGAGATAAAGTCAAAATATATAATTTGTTTTAAAAACTTAAATTACGATTTTCTATATATGGGTTTTATAAATGTGCTCCAAAGAATGACTTTAAATTGTACTAGACTTAAAGAAGAGTTAATTGAAAATGTATGTTTCTAAATATATTTCCAAATTATTTGCAACTTTTTTACGGTATTATACTCTGGGATTTATTATATTATGGGATTTCATATCTTCATAATTTTGTAAAAATGTAGCAAATCGTAAAAAAAAAATTTATAACTTTGATAGTTTTAAGACTTTAGAACATGCATTATTTTCCAAATAATATTTTTGCTCGGAAACAAGCTAAAATTCAAGAAGATTTCAAATAATTCTGTGGCTATAGTCTAAAAATATCGTAAATCAAATTTGGTAATATTTTACGGTGTTACAAATTCTCGTTTTTCTTACATTCATGATTAATTTCCCATACTCGTAGTTCTCTTATAAATTAATTAAAATTTTTGAAATTTACTATTGCAATTGAAAAATATGATATAAAAGCAAATAGAAAGGGAAAAATTTTATTTATATTATTGTGCAAAACGACTACCTTAATATCGTAATAATTATCTATAAAAATAATAACTTATTCCTAAAATTTATAGTTTAAAAACTAAAACACTCTCAATGCGAAACCCAAAATAATCATTCTTAAATTCCATGCACTATTTCATTTGGTTTTCTTATCATAAACTTAATGCTCTTTACTGCATATATGAAGCAAAAGCAACAGGACAACTCTTACGTGTTTACTCACACATAAACTTCAAAACAAAAATACTTTTTTTTTAAAAGATGAACAAATTATTATAATTGTACGTGTTATACATATAGGTACATGTAATAGAATTGAATTTTTATTTAAAAACAAAAAATAAATAAGAGTAAAAGAGAAAAGAAATTTCTATAAATTATCAAATTTTAATATTACATACATACATATTCATAACAACAAGCGTTCTTCTCTAAATAGCTCTCTCGTCTATTTTAGAAAATTTATCTAAAAATTTAATATTACAACTTTTATTATAGTTTTTTTTTTATTTTTATAGCCATTATTATAAAATATTTTGTTAACATAAAATTTTAGAGTTAGTTGATTTTTAATGGATTAAATTGAGGAGAAAAGGAGAAAAGATTGCATAGTTTTAGGGGTTTATATTTTTATTTTATTTTTATTGAAAAGGGAATAGCTCTAGCTATTATAACAATGTGAAATTTATTTTTATAAATATGGTTCATAAAAATCAATATAATAATTTAAGTATTTACAAACATACATATATATTTTTATTATTCATAAATTTTTAGTTAAGGAAAGATGCTTATAATATTTTATGTGTATGTATATGTATATGAGACTTGTAATATGGAGAGTAATTTCTTAATAATGAGAAATTTAATTTAGAATTAAATTTTTGTTGAATGAAATTTAGAATTTTATTGTTGAAAAGCGTAAGTGCGTAATTTATAGTTATTTAAAAATGGAAGTCAAAATGGTTTTAATTTAATTATTATTCGGATTATTAACTAACTATTAACTCTATGTTCTAATGAATTGCTAGGAATATAATTTGTTCGTAATAAAAAATAGGTTATTCTGAATTGAAAAACCTAAAACTCCTTTGAGCAAATAAAATTCATGCTGGAACTGTTTTAAAATCTTTCCTCAAATAACGTGATATTTTAATATTACTAATTAATTTTAAAAAATTTAAAATTAATTTTCATAAATTATTCAATTTTTCCCGGAAATAAATATTAATATTGCTAATATACTAATATTTAAATAGTAGATACATAAATTTTTTTTAATAATAAAATTAAAAATGCATATTGCACAAACATTTTATCATGATACCTCATACTCGAAGAAAAAAATTATAAAAAATTTAATGAATATTTTATGAAAAATTTTCTATTAAATTATTAAAATAACGTCATTATGCAAATTTTATAAAATTATATTTTTATTTTATTGGTAAAAAAATTTTTTTAAAATTTTTGAATATTTTATGTAAACATTTGAAAATTAATTTTATTAAATTTTTAAATATTAATTTCTAAAATAAACACACATTTTTACTTATGAATAATTTGAAATTAAATTTAATTATACTTCGATATTATTATGAGAACCCTAATTCCCTACAGTAAATCTGAAAAATTTATTGCAAATCTCAATTAAATTTGATTGTAATCAGTATATGCAAAATTTTAAAAAAAATTTGAAATAGAAAATTGACTATTGTCATTATTGACATTTGTACATTACTGTATTGAAAAGATTTTAATTCTAATATTAAATGTGCAACGTATTATTCTTATTAAATCTAATTAAATTTTCTAACCTTATTATTATATTTCAACTATAATATTATTCAATCACACAGAATCAAACTAATCATTTGATTTACTAGCCCAAAATTTGAGTTATTAGGAACCCTTAACTAAGATATTTATTGCTCAATGATATGGACCAGTTTTTGTTTAAATTATTCTTGCAAGTAATAATTTTTCCAGGGATCTGAGCAAAATTTCATTCAGTACACAAATCTTGTTATAACACCACTATTTTCCAATAAAATTTTAACAATTTAATCTCGTCACAATATTTTGCAAATTAATTTTATAAACCTGAAAAGAAAAAAAATTAAATCTCTCAAAATTGGAATTAATATTTGCATGTAATTATTACAAATAATATTTGTAATACAGTTAATAATAAAGTAAAATTTTTAATAAACTATTAAAATGCAAAATATTATTTTTAAACCTATGTGTATATAACAATAATAATTGGTTATCAACTCGTATATACCATTTCAATAGGGAATAAAATAACAAATAGTATTAAAATATTTTGCATTTTCATTAATAAATTTATAAATTCTGCATAAAATTTTATTTGCATACATTATTGTTATACTTAACTATTATATTATTATTATTAATTTTATAGACGTATAAATAATATTAAAATCATTTGAGAATTTTACATAATATCGAGTTATTGCTATAACAAGTAGTAGACCCACCTACTCAATATTTCATTTAACTCGTTATTCCATAATTTTCCAAGCTAAAAATAGAAGAATTCTGAGGAAATAAAGTTAAAAATAAAATGAATACTGACAAAGAATGAAATTTATTTATTGAGTGGGTTTGGGTTCTGTTTTTGTTTATTTTTTTTTTCTTCTCTCTTGTTTTATTTTTCCTTCATTTACTAATAAAGGTGTTGTAAAGGTCGATTTAATTAAACAAGGAAAAAGTGATTTTAACATAAATATCAATATATTTTTATCTTTAAATTAAGGACTATATTTATAATTCATGTAATTGAGCAAGGGAGAAAAGGGCAAATTCATACTAAATAAATTTGAGTCTTATATAAAAAGTAATAAAGTTCAAATGTGGTTGTATATGGCTTTAAGATTTAATATTGTAAGTAAATTAGATGCGAATGTAATTAATTCATTTCTATCAAAATATGTGAGTGGAAATTGGTAGTAAGTTGCAATAAATATTGTTCTTACTTAAAAAGTGAGATCCTACGAATCACAACCACTGTCAAATATACGAAAACATATTTGACATATATTTAAGAAATACAAAACAATTTCGAACACATAATCCGGTCAGAGTTAATACTTGTTATGTATTCTTGTATTTCAACCGGTTGCTAACTAGGAAAATTCCCTGAGCATTCCAGTTTCTGATTAATTAAAAATTGTTAAAATTTTGATTTCTTTAGCAAGGTTTTGGTACTTGAAGTGCGCGTTTTAATGTAATAACAATTTTAATTAATTTTCTTAATTACTTTTCAAGAAAAGATAACCACAAAAAGTGTCAGAAAATCTATTTTTCTTTCTTAATTCTGAGGTTTTTAATTTTATAAACATTTTTTTTTTTTTGAAACAAACATTAATTGAATGTCACAGAGGTTTACCCCTTTTTCTTCGTGTTTTAATTTTTTTATAAATTTTGAAGAAAAAAATTAATGGTACTTAATTTGATTCGAAAAAAACCTTATAGGCTTGTTCCCACACCAATTTTTCTACATTCTTATATAAATTCATATTTTTGTTTTTATTTTCATTTACATGTGAAAATCGTTCAAATAAGCTTTTAGAATAAAATCTGTTATACTTTTACATTTAGATTTTAATCCTTTTTTGAAATATATGCGCGACATTAATCCTAAAAATAAATTATAAAAGGATTATTAAAAAAGTTTATTTTGAATTAAATTCGATGACTGACATAAATGCATTATAAATTCCATTAAATGCATTTTTAAAATTCCAAACAAAATAATAAGGTTTTCTTTAAATTTTTAATTAATTTAAAACAATTTTAAAGGACTCGTACTGGTATCACAAAAAATTTGAAATAAATAGCTGCTAGAGTTTCCTGTTCTATATACCGCAAAATATATTTTATTTGATCTTGATCGTGGCGAAATCTAAACAAAAATAATTAAAGTTGATTACAATTTGAATAAATTATACCCTATGCTAATAATGATTCAATTTTCAAGTGAACCGTCGGAACGCAAGTACCTTCTATAAAACTGAACGCAAAGATGCCAGAGATTAACTAATATTCTCACATAAAGTTGACCTCTTTGTGTCACACACTTCATATTTCGTAATATTGTAGTATAATTTTCATGACAAATATTCTTCCAACCCAATTTCATAGTGCTCTAAAGTTCATCTTAGTTTTCATATTTTTTAAGTTTTTTTTTATTACCCTATTTCATAGTTTGCACTATTTTATGTGAAAAACAAAAATTTTTATCGAGTGCTATTCCAATATGTTTAATGAATTAAAATAAACATCGAGTTCTAAGCAAACTGTTGAGTCTATACATGTATCTAATTGTGTACTCTATTAATAATAAATTTTCGATGGGAAAATTCTCATATAAGTTCTATTATAACATTTCTGTCATAAAAGTTAGTGATAATTTATTGACCATATAAATTTTGCAATTTGTAGAGAAAAAAATTATAAGTTTCTAGAATCACTTGTGACACAACATTAAAAGAGCTACAAAATTATTAAAAAAAAAAAATTTTTTTTTGTTGACGTTATTTTGAGAGACCATTTTGTATAATGATAAAATTAAACTTTTTTTCTGCATATCTTGTCATGTGAAAAAGTTTCCAAAACTATAATAAAAACAAGAAACAAAAGAGCAATCAAGAGTTTATGAAAATTTTTAATGTTATTTTCTAAAGAGCAACTATTAGTTAGTTAAAGAGTCGTAAAATATTCACAAAGTCATAAAAATTTCTCTCACATATAGCAAAAATTAATAATGTTTACCTTTGCATTTTTCTTTAACCTAATTTAGAGAAAATTATTTTAGAATTTTAATTTCAAAAAATAAAACCTTGAAACCATTCGCGATATCATAAGTGATGAACTGACATTTTTTCAACTACTTACACAAATCTGCAACCAAATTTTCATTCTACAAATACACAAATTGTCTTTGACCACAACTAAAAAATTCATTTGATCAAACCAAAGGGTTACAAACCAGAACATTTCGCTTTAGAAATTTGGGTAAAAAATTAAGACTTAAGTCATAGTTTTTATTTCATAATATTAGGAAGCAATATTGAAAGAAACATTTGTACCCGGTTTAAAAAAACATGATAAATGAATTCATTTTGGTTCGAAATGCAAAAATTAATTTTTGATCGGAAGATATTTTGTGTTATTGAGTTGCAGTATTAATAATAAGAGAGGAGACACCGCCTCTCGTCGACAAATCTCAGCGCTTTACATCCTCTTAACCCGCCTGGCATTCTTTACGAATCCCAAAAGGATTAATACAACCGATAGCTCTTTCAAACACTCAAACTAAAATCAGCTACCCAACATCATGGTAGCCCTGGAAAATTTTCGACAATCCAGCTCCAAGTCTCTTGGCCATTTTGACTAAAGGACAGTGAATTGTAAAAGTTTCAACAATACTGCTGTCCTATAACTTAAAAAGCAATAGAGTAACTTGCAGAAAGTGCAGAACGATTAATTTCTGTTACACCAACTTATCAGCCCGTCAATAATCAAATTGTGTAAACATACATGTTGTTACCAAGTCTGCCAAACTGGTAATATTTTCGTTTCGCTAACACGAAGAATTTCTTTAAAAGTTTTGTCATGTAAAATTTGGCAATCTAATAAAATAATTTCGTATATTAGCTAAACTGGTATTTTAAAATTAGACTGAACAAAAATTGCTGTATTTACAAAATCGGTCATTAAAAATTGAGTACTACTGCTATTTTAGTAAAGGTAAAAGGTTTATTGGTTCTGCTCTTTTGCTTGTTTTTTGTTCATTTATTTGAATATTTTGTTTTCGCTCCTCTAATTTTTTTTAAATTTCTAAAGGGACACATCCAAACAATAAAAATTAAATATAAACTTGTGTACAACACATATCCTTGTTTTTTTTTTGCTAAGGATATTTTTCATTGATTTTCTGTTTTATGTTTATTTTTCGTTTTGTTGTTAGTTTGCTTGGTTGTCATTTTCCATTTTGAATTTTTTTGTTTTTGTGTTTTTTTTTTTGATTATTTTTTGCGTTATTTGTTATGTGTTTTTGAGAGAAAACCCGTGATTTTTATTTCTTGTTGTTCCTTTTTTTTGTTCTTCTTATTATTTTTTGCACAATCAAAGTTCTTATGTGAACTCTTATGTGTTTCTGTTGTTTGGTTCTCTAAAATGTCTTTCAGTACACTAATCAGATTTTAAATTGTTTGTGAGAAGTGTCGTCCTTTTATTTTTAGTTCTTTTTTTCTCTTAATTTTATTCTTTTTTTTTCAACTAACTTTTATATTAAAGGATATTAAGTTAGAATACGTGTATTTATTGACACAGTTGAAATTACATTTTCTTTTCCTGTGAATTGAATAAGCGTGTCTTGATTTCGTTTATTTTTTTATACGCGTATACAAGCCACACATTCTATATATAAATAAATGTATATTAAAAAAATATCCTTGCACCTACATTACACATTAATATTTTAATATTAAATAAAAAACTCATATATCATTTGTACAGACATACGTAAAAATATAAAAAGCAGCGAAAAAACTAAAAAATATTAGAGAAAAACATGAAAAAACATTAAAAAAAAGTGAGAATGGTTTAGTGTAAACGAGAAAAGCAAAGAAAAAAACACAATCATAATAAAAAATGATACAAAGTGTAATAAAAGAAGAAGAAAAAAAATAAAAGAAGAAAAAAGGACAACAATAAGAAAACCGCTGTTGTTTCTTCATATGTGAAGGTTATGCATTTTATGTTCAGGCCCCTGATATTAAGGTGTAACGGTAGTTAGTTTTACTTTTTCTTTTCTTTTTTCATTTTCATTATCTTTTACTTTGTTGCTTTGACTTTTAATATTTTTATGTTCCTGTAGTGTCTTTTCTTTTTTTCTTCTTCTACTTCTCATTTTTCCAATATGTTTTCCTCAAAGACCCTCTTTAATATTGTAAAAGAATATTCTATTTCGGAGAATGTGTGCAAATATTTGCTGTTCTAATGCTCATACTATTTTCAAAATTTCTTTACTGAATAGTGAAATCTTTGAAGAAATTTCTTTAATGTGTATAAGAAATCTCATTAATTCTAAAAGATTTTCTTTTAATTTCTTAGAAAACAAATAAATATATAAAGTGCGAGTTGGGATCTGGATAGGAAAAATTCCAAGAGTTTTATGTCTTTATGATTTTGTTGGCCTACATTTAGAAAATTTTTCAATTATGCACGGTTTAGGTCTTTTTCTACTTTTATTTGTGAAGATGTTAGGTTAGGTTAGGTTAGGTTACATGTAACGGCTCTCCAAAGGGTACACATAGGCCAACTTGGTCCATTGTGATACCGCCGGGTCTCTCCTTTTCCGCTTCCCTTTCGAACCAGTTCGAGCATCTCAAAACCGGCTTAAATTCCTAACGCTTACATTTGCTAAGTCCATAAGAAATATAAATTGGTTAGAAAATTCAAAGAATCGGAAAAATATTTTACAAGAAACAGATTTTTTCTTAACTAGACATCTTTTTATAGTCATTCATTTACCCTAGATTCAGCTACTTCCAGTCTTAGATCAGTCAGCTTTGTTTATCTAATTTTGATCAACTGATTTTAGACAAAATATTAAACCATATTCCAACTTAATCCCTTTTTTATTTTTGAAGGCTTAAGTCAGTTATTGTCCAAAATTGTTCGCTTTCCCAAAACAATCGCACATGAAAGAATTGCATATTTTCAATTTAACCATTATTTATTCGATGACTGCCACTAGTTTAGCTAAAATTATTTTAACCAAGTAACATGGAACCTTCATCATATTCGTAGGAATGCGATACAATAGAATATACGAAATAACATTCATTCTTACAAATACATTCACAAGACAATTTTAAATCATATTATATTTTATTTTTTTATTATTCTCAATGCTATAATTTTGATGACGATAAAATGGAACATTGGAAAATCATGAACTGAATGAGAATTTTAATGTTGAAAATTCATTATTCCAATTCACTTAAGGACTTTTTGTATAATTATTTTTTTGTTGTCGTGTTTTTGTAAAATCAATCTGCTTCAAATACAATACTGTCACATTTTCAATTAATTTTCGCGAATATTGTACTTAATTTAAGGATTATGTAGGATATTTTTATAGAGATCAGAAATTTTTCATAATGAATTCTAATCCATCAATTCATTTTTTCATTAAAAGTGGGAATTATTCTAAAATCATACCAATCGTTGTCTTTTTTTCCTTTTTGTTTCACTTAAATTCAACTACCATTGAGAATGAAATGAAAAAAAAAAAAGAAAATGTCGTTTGCACACAAAATTTTTTCCTTTTATATTATAATTTTTATTTTATGTAAAAAAAATAATAATTTTTGTCTGCAATTTTATATTAAAAAAAAAATCCGCAATTTTCATTTAACTTCTAATAAAAATATACAAGTACATTAATAATAAAACAAAAAATTTTAGATATATATATATTTAGATAAATGTACACTTTTGTATGTATGTATGTATGTAAAATTGAGAAAATCGTAATGTTTAGAGGATTATTTCTGGCTAGATTTTTATCGCTAGAAAATTTTTACAAAGCCTGTTCATGTCCTTATAAAATTTAAAATTTTTAAAAGAAATCTCAAACGAAGTCAAAGAAGCATTTTCTAATTTAAGTAGTGCAAATATGTGGGTATAGCAAAAAAAATTTAATATACGCTTGTACATGTATAGCTTGTATGTATGTCTTGTTGTACAATCAAGTATTTATTTTGACATTTTAGTTTAATATTGAGTAGGAACATTTCTTGAAGAACTCTTCAAAAAATCGTTTCAAATTAATATACAAATTATATGAGTATCTAGTCTGCGTTTGTGAGTAAAATTTTGACTTAATTATATTTCGCATCTACAAGTTTCGAGTGGACCATTTGTTAGCTTATTTTCATTTGCTATACATTTTTCCTATATATTTCCTCTTGAACTGATTTTTAAAGAAAACTAATTATACTGAACTCTCAAATGTTTAATGTTAGAAACTTAAGATTATTAATTCCATTGAACGAATTTAAAATGTGGATTAACATAGAGCAGTCTTCTAGTAATCTCTGCATACATTTCGGATTTATATTTATTACTCTTTACTACAATCAATTTTCTTTTTTATTCTTTACACTCTCTCGAATTTTATTAAATACAATCAGCCATAAAATTCATAATTTGTCTGAAAGTTTAACACTTTATTCTGCATAACAGAAAATTCTGCACAAGTTTAACTGTGATTTTGTTTAAAAAATTACAAATGAACAAAGTAAAATTTCAATTCTAATATTTTTCTTGACATGATGAGCTTATAGAACAGGAGGCACACAGCGCTCATCAAATTCGGTCGATCAAACACAGAACAAATTTCCTTAAAATTTATTTGTACACTTCGACTTTAAATGTTAAATAATATAAAATATAATATTAAGATTCTTCACAAAGAAAGTTTCCTACCACAATATTATCCACTTGATAAGAGTGTTTGTTTGGATATTCAAAATTAAAGAATATTCAAAGAGAACAAGGAAATATTATTAAGTAAGCGTATGTATATATGTACAAACACATTATATACTTTGATATATTATAATATGCATATATGAATGAATCAATATAGGAAACAGAATATTCTTAAATATACATAATATTATATTTACACACAAACATGGATACATATTGAATCTAAATGAATTTATAAAATTATTTTTTGCGTATATTGGCTTTGAAGGTAAATAATATACGATATTATATGAAGACTTTTATAAGTCATAAAAATAATTTTATGATCTGGTACAAAATATACTTACATATTACATATATAAAGCATAATAATTATATACATAGTTATTGCTGTATACATACATATATGAAATATATGTTATTTCTCAGTGTTTATTATTATACTTTCATTGAAGAATTCTTTAGAAATGAAGGAAGGAATAAATTAAGACGCAGTTTCTTTCCCGTATAAATATTTTTGCAAAATCAAAAAATTAACAAAATGTGTGTGTGTGTTTTGATTAAAGGGAAACTAATTGAAAAGTTGATTATAACGAATTTTTGATATATTTTCTATAATTTTAAAAAATTGTTTCTTTGAAACTTACTACATTTCGAATGGAACCATAATTTAATGGCAACTGAAACAGAAATGTAATTTTGGCATTGTTCATTCTAAGCATGAATGTATCTTTAACCACATTCATAACATATGAGCATTTATTTGAAGGCACGAGATTAAAGTATTTTGGAGAAAAGAAAGGCACAAAAATATAATTGGTTGTTGATGTAAGCCCAGTGAACAAAATTTCTTTTCATAGTTCCCAATTTAGATATCTCCTTATTGCAATTCATACACCCGAAAAATCATGTTTTATATATATATTTATTAAGTATATTTGTATTAAGTGTAAAAGCAACAACTATTAAATAATTTGTGTGTAACGAGAGTTTCATAAATCAAATTTCATTAAAAGAGTACAAGTGCACGCAATGATGATTTTCTATATAAAACATTGAAAATTAATTAAATTTTGAATGGAAATCTGAAATATCTTGAAATTGTGTATAATTTTATGTATATATGATTCAAATATCCTTAAAGATAAAATTAACAAAATACAATTGAATTTATTTTTATTAAATTACTAAAATCAATAATAAATCAAAATATTCTTCAGGGTGTGGCAAAAAAAATGCTCTTTCTTCCTCCAATATTTAGAAAAAACAAAAGCTAGATTTTTCATTAAAGTTTCTGATATTAAAATTGTTATACTATCCTGTACGGAATTCGTACTGCAAAGCAAAACTTATTTTAATACACAAAAATTTCAACTATATTCTTGCAGACCACTTTATGCGAAGTGATATGTGAAATTTGATTTGGTTTACAACAAAAGCAAGACACATTTAGTCGCAGTATAATAAAAATTTCCATTTCTATTTTCATTGAGCACTAAAATATTGAGCACTTCAAATTTGACAATTTCGTGCAACTACACATGACCCTGAAATAGCACCTTATACAGAACTTAATCATACAAAGACGCACATATACGCTTGTCTTCATACATATATTGCCTCAAAATTCACGCACATAACTTGCCTATAATTTTCTTTTTCTTTTTTTTTTTTGTATCTTAAGAGTTTAAATAAATATTATATTTCGATTAAAGTTATTCATTCTAAATCAAAATACACAAAAAATAAATATTAAATTAAAATTGAATGACAGATTAGATATTTGAATAAAAATACAAGTATACTCACAATTCGATTTTAATTTTCACAAAAATAATATTACGATTACATATTGACAATGCTCTTATTATTGATTATGTAGACAATATTTAAACATGTGCATAATATTCGTATACATAAGTTAGCCTATGTGTTGATATAACAGATTTTCCAACTAATCTTAATCATATGA
Organism: Condylostylus longicornis; assembly: GCF_029603195.1. Classification (NCBI taxonomy): domain Eukaryota; kingdom Metazoa; phylum Arthropoda; class Insecta; order Diptera; family Dolichopodidae; genus Condylostylus; species Condylostylus longicornis. The sequence goes on from NW_026577982.1 coordinate 13,849,951, forward strand.
TTAATCATAAGTAGACAGGATTGAGTGTGAATATTTTGCTAAAAATAAAAATGTAATCAGATTGAGAAATATTTCATTATATATATAAGATTATATGAGAGAGCATACATTGAGTAATTAATGTCATGCCAGTAGAGGATAGATAGTATAGCATGCAGATCGCTTAAACATAAAATTCAATTTTTCATTGAAAAATAAACTCTGCTGATTGGCAGGGATTCTAAGTACTTATTTTGACATTCAAGTATCTCTAAAATGTCTTTTAACCCTCACACAATTATAGATGTTCCTGTAAGTGCCACTTTTATGATTTAATCGCATCCTGATCAAAATGGTTGGCGATAGAGAATACAAACAAATTGTTTCATATTTATCGTGAAAACATCTACACGAACGGTATAATGATAACCTGTTAGCAGTGCCAAGTGAGGAGCCCGAGAACCGTCAATTTTTTTTCAGTTACTTTTTATTAAGAAAATTACGCACGCATAACTTTTGATCTACAACTGATGTATAAAAATTACTCGCGTTTTTCCAACTTTATTGAACAACATAATATTCCTTCTTTCTAGAAAATTAATTGTATAGTAAATTTTTTAAAAAATTTTATTCTAATCTTATTTAATAACACAAGCATTAGAAATTTTATTCCCATATTTTGTTCCCATAAGTTGTATACACGTGCAATTAAATTTTTAATTTACGCGATCCGATTTTAGAGGTTTTTTCCTTTACATTTAAAATAATTAGTAAGATTTATTGTAAAAAGAACTTTTAAAAATTTAATAGTGTTGGAGAGAAAATGGGTTTTCTACTTATGTACTTGTACATTAAATTCATAAACGTTCTCTATACGAAACTGCTTGAAAAAGAAAATACAAAATGTTTTAAAAATAAAAATTATCAAATTATTCTATTAAAAAACTATTAAGAAAATAGTTTTGATTGACATTTTTTACGATAACTTGGTTCCTATATCATAATTCTTGAACATTTCTACTAAACATTTTCATAATTATAATTTTTTTAATGAAATTCAATTCAATAGCTTACTTAATCACATTATTACACTTTGTAGTTAGAATTAGGCCAAAAAAAAAATTCATTGTCACTGTTACGAGTATACATTATATATTTATGTATACATGTGATATTTATAATATTCTATTAATAGTATAAATTTGTGAACTTACATAATATGTGCTACCACACCCAATTTGCTTTTACAGGAAATTAAAAACACACAATGTCATAAACAAAGGATGTATGCTCACTTTTGTGGAAGTAAATCATAGTAAATCAGACAGTAATTTATCAAATAATTTAATTTATTGTTATTTGAAATTTATTATAGTCCTCAGAAATTAAGTGACGCTTTACTTGACTTTCATAAATTTTAATTTGAACCAATTGAACTGGCACTATACGTGTAGGTATTACTACAATTGACATAACACCAAATTTTGTACATTTAAGGAGATTTTTTCTATACAGCTTTTATTTTTTACATTTCTAATTTCTTCTCTAATAAGGATTTTTTCTTCACTTTCAAACAGCCCTCAAAATTGCAGTTTAATTTTAGTTTTCTTGCTCGTACTTTTTTTTCCAAAAATTTTGTGAAAAAATGATTTTCATTTTTCAAAATAGTTAAACATTGGAATCGTAAGAGATCGTAAAGAATTTGAGATAAGGTATAGAAATCATGTTCAAATTTATCTTTTAATTTATTTAAGAATTTTAAAGAAGCACACCATATTTTTGACTATACTCAGAAAGAATAAAATTTTAAATGTTATTTCAATTGTTATGTATGCGATCCACGATATTGAAGTCACAATTTACCGCATTATAAAAGAATTTTAAGGTCAAAGTTTTACCTTTAATTTTCTAAAAACCGAAAGCACCAATACTGAAGTCATAAAGAAATTTATGCAAAGTATAAAAATACGAGTACTATAAAAGTAAATTAAAATTTGTTAAATTTCACATTAAAAATCGCAAATAATAAAAAAATAATAATTCCTGGATTTTTCTTTTCTCTTGAATAATAAGAAGCCAAAGTAAAAGAAAATAATAAGAAACTTTCTAGGTTTTTTCCAGGTTTAAAAATGTCCTTAGCATAGGAAGTTATTGATCAAAAATGAATAAGTCTATTAAGATATTTTTGGTAAATATATCATTTAAATTTTGAGTTCGAGGCCCCCATTCTCTTCAGAAACAAAAAATTTTTTCTCATTCTTCCACAAAAAAAAATTCATTCATATCCAATAGTATAGAAAATATTATTAAAAAAAACAAAATATGATGCAAAAGTTATTCAAGACCTCTTAAAGGACATTTCAAATTCCTATTGCTTTGTGTTTCTGTCCTCTATTTTTATTTCATATTGGATTTGATGCCGACGTTTTCTTGGAATGCATGCACATTTTTTTGTAAATTTGTCGTATTGAGATTACGGCGTGCCTTATCAAAATGATAAATATGCGGTTTATTTCTGACCAGGTTGGCATGGCTTTTGAAAACAGCATCAACTCATAATTTTGAATTTCATGATTCTCGTTTAAAAGCTAATAATTAACAAGAGAGTTTCTTTAAGAATTTGTTTTAAATTAATATGCATCTAACATAGCGATTGTATGCGTTAGTCGGGAAAATTACGTAGACAGGATTGAGTGTGAATATTTTGCTAAAAATAAAAATGTAATCAGATTGAGAAATATTTCATTATATATATAAGATTATATGAGAGAGCATACATTGAGTAATTAATGTCATGCCAGTAGAGGATAGATAGTATAGCATGCAGATCGCTTAAACATAAAATTCAATTTTTCATTGAAAAATAAACTCTGCTGATTGGCAGGGATTCTAAGTACTTATTTTGACATTCAAGTATCTCTAAAATGTCTTTTAACCCTCACACAATTATAGATGTTCCTGTAAGTGCCACTTTTATGATTTAATCGCATCCTGATCAAAATGGTTGGCGATAGAGAATACAAACAAATTGTTTCATATTTATCGTGAAAACATCTACACGAACGGTATAATGATAACCTGTTAGCAGTGCCAAGTGAGGAGCCCGAGAACCGTCAATTTTTTTTCAGTTACTTTTTATTAAGAAAATTACGCACGCAAAGCTAATAATTAACAAGAGAGTTTCTTTAAGAATTTGTTTTAAATTAATATGCATCTAACATAGCGATTGTATGCGTTAGTCGGGAAAATTACGTGATGTTATCAGTTAATTTGGTTTATTGGAAAAGGAACTTTTATGTTGTTATAAAAACTTTTTACTAAAAAATTTTTAATATTTTAAAAATTTTTCATTGAACTTCTTAAAAATTTATATTTTTTTCCTTTTCTTCATTTACATATACATGCATAACGTATATTTGTATATAACGTATATTTTTGTGGTAAAATCAATTGGCAAGATTCAACTGAATGAAATAAAGTTTAAAATTTGTGAATTAGATGCGGAACTAAAGAGAAAGTTCAATGTTATCAAAAGATTTTCGCTTTACATAATTATATAAACTAGTATAAATTATAAAAAGGAAAATTTTCTGAATAAGAAAATAGAATTACATTAAAATAGATTATTAGAAAATCACATATGCTTTAAGAGAATCTACCAAAAGTAACTACTCTTAAATTCTTTATCTGTAAGTCATGTTTTTAAAATATTTTCTCATACGAAAAAAGTTGAAAAGTTTTTAATTTTCCCACCCAATTCTTATTAAATGCTTTATTAAATACGAAAAGTTTCACAAAGCCGAAATATAAAAATCAACTCGCGTTCCCTTGATGCCAAATTGAGAAAATAATGTTATCCTGAGACTTGAATTTCAATTAGGTAATGGTTACGTCTTTCATATGACAAATAATTCTATCCGGTTGAAATTACTCCTCAATGTAATTAATTTTTTCACAAACACGAACTGAGGCCGGGTTTTTGTTGCAATGAACTTCATCCTGAAATGATGACTTACATATATGACACATTTTCCTGATTGTTATCGGATCACTTACCTGTTAAAATATCAATTGAGGCAAAAATGAGTTTCATGACCGAACAACACTTACAAGGATCATTTTCCATTGACGATTTATCGTAAGAGAGTGTTGAAGCTTTATTGTGAAACTCTTAATCTTTTTATAAGTTTCATTTAAACAAACTTAAATAAAAATATCCTATAATACGAAAGTCAATTGTAATGGTTCATTAAATGCGTACACAAATAATTTTTTGAAATCACGTTCGAAAATCTAAAATTCCAATTAATTTATGCACTGTAACTTATACCTATTGCCATCGTTAACCGAATTAAATTCCTGCCAATTAGTATTTTTACAATCTGAAATCATTTTTGACTAGACAATCACTTTTTAATCATCTTTTTTATATCCAATTTTATGTTCCACGTAGACAAAAATATAAAAGCCATTATTTTATCAGACCAAAACAAAAAAAAATTCATTCTTCAGCAAGAGAGAAAAAGGAGACTAATTAGCCGAGAAAGGAAAATATTTTAATTTTTTTTTTTTGCTCTTTTTTTAAAACTTTGAGGGTTTTGCTTTTATATTGTTTGTGTAAAAATTTCTCTTTACTTTGTTTTGTTTTTGGTCAAAATTTAAAACTTTTCCAAATATTTGAACTCTTCACTTGAATTTTTTTTTGTTACTTTGTTGAATCAATTAAAAAATTTGAAACAAACTCTAATGTAAAAGTTATCGAGTGAAATTCCCAAGAAAGTTATGAAAATGTAAAAGAGAATAATAAAAATCATGAGATTCTTCGTTATAGAAGTTGGAAAATAAATCATTTCATTGAGTTACGGATAACTCATAAAAAAGAAAATGAAAAAAAAACTTGTAGATTGTAGATTAACCTTTAAGAGTTGGTATCTAAGTCCTAATGTCGCTGCGGCCAGTCTAATTTATCATAATAACCTCTAATTGTAAGGCACAAGCTTTATCATATCCTTATTTTCTGGAATAACTTAATTTTTTCTGTTTTTGAAGCTAATTACAAAATGTTAGTACCATCAAGTAGGACATTTTCCTCTCTATGTTTTGTCTACACCGTTTTCGTAGTAAAAGAATTGCAGGCAATTACATACCTTTATAACAAAGACTTGAATTGATGAAGGCAGTCTATTAGGTCAGTTGTGATTACAGTCCATCAATCTAAAGATTTCTAAACACACCTTCGGGCGGATGAACATTTTTTGACTGCTATATAAAAAGTAATTTATACTACTTAAGTATAAATTTAAGTTCTTTGTTAAATTTAAGTCTAAAAAATGATTGTAAATTAAAGGAAAACTGTTTTCATTTGCTATTTAATAAATTCAATTAAAATGAACTTTACCCTTTTTGAAAGGATATCAGTGCTCATTATTAGACATTTCGACAGTATTGTATACCAAAAACAAATACAGAATATGAAAAACAAAATTCGAAAGTAAAAAAAAAAGCAAAAGGAATTAAAAATGAAAGTATGGCAGAATTTTTATTTGCACGCACTTTTATACTAATTTGGCATATGAACAAATTCTCTATGCCTGTATTATACTTTTGATATTTTCTAAACGAAATCCCATATCAAATATATGATCAAATAAACACGCTATCATAACAATTCGTTAAACTCGAATAAATATAAGAGATTTTAGAATAAAGCAATGAAAGGAATTGAAGGCTGTCTCAATTATTTAAGGTAGCTATACATAATATAATATGGAAGAGTATTCCAACCCACTCATAAATGAATTTTTGGATAGAATTTTTGCTTATTTTATATGATTATTGTGTTTTGTATTTTTATTGTATATTTCTGTATAAGTATGTATTGATTTTAGAAATCAAAAACGAACAAAAAACAGAAAAATGTAAAAAAATCAAATTGAATCCTTTTTTTTTCGAATTTTCACTTCAATAATTTTTGGCGCAAATAATTTATTTTGAATTATTTTTGTTATTGAACACTCAAGCAGTTTACACGTTGATTTAAAAATCACTCTTTAGCTTTTCAAAAGTGTTACGAGTACATAATAAGCAAATTTAATTTTCTGACGAATTTTTAAAAAAAAATTATACAAATATCATTTTTAGAGTTAATAGAAAATTATCACAATTAGTTTAAAATTTCACCCTAGAACTGTTATACTTGATTGAAGTAAAATTTTCACATACCAAAAACTAAGCTTTTCTTATTCAAAATATCTCTGAAAAATCCTGTTTTAAAGAGAAAAAATATTAGAATATCGGCGGATATTTTCACTTACTACACGCACTTACTACTTACTACAGTGGTTTAATATCAACTGCAAATTTAAAAAAAAAATCACGTCAAAATTTTTGTGTTTTCTTGAATTCAACTACAAAATTTTAGTCATAATAAATTAAAGAATAAAATTTCTTAATATACAATTAGCTCTTTAAAACCCAATTACTTTTATACTTACAACCCTTATATAAATATTTGAAAGCATAAAGAACCATCAGTATCACAACAATTATTACACAATTTAAAGACTAAAACAAAAATAAGCAGAAAAATTAAAAAAAAACGAAGGTTACAAGTAATTGAAAATTGGAATAAGATAAAAAAAAAATGCTGTTTTTTTTCACTTATATCTTTCATTGAAAATATCAAAATGAAAAAAGTGAAAAATTTAGAAGGATAAAAAAAAGGATAATTCAAATAATTGTATGTAATAAAAAAAAGGAAAGAATTTATTTGAAATCTTGATAAATCCTTTGCCCTCGTATAAAGCATACGATAATTCTCTACATTTCTTATATGATTTCTTTTTTGTTCCTATAACTCTAAATTTCATTTCTAAAGAGGGCTCATCCTGTGTACAGGTACCAATATTATGTTCTGAAGAAAAAATAAATGAAATACTGTTATAATCAGAAAATTATACATGTACGCAAATTGTAATAGGCATGTATTTTACTAATGATTTACTAAAAAATTTTAAAATGTCAGCGTCAACAGTATCTTAAAATAACGGACCAATATAAGAGGTGTGTTGAATACCAGAGTGAATTCTTGCACAAATGATTAGAAATTAAATAAATTTTCTATATAATAGTTAAGTTTACAGTGTACAATGACATCCACAAAATAGTCTGTTTTGCGGGCCTTTTCTGTTATATGAATGTACTTAAGAAAGAACGTATTGCAGCGCAGTTGGTCAACATTGATTTTATGCGAGAAATGTGTTCAAATTGAATCAGTTATGTTACAATTAATTTGCTTTTGTGTACACGAAATCTTAAGAATATTGTGAGAAGAACAACTGAAAGCGTGATTTTATAGAATTTTAACTGGCATATAATATAAACAATTTGTTTAAAATAAAAATCAATTAATTATAAAATAAAAAAATTTTGAAAAATTTTTCGAAATTCTAGACAGCCATATAATTTGTAAATCATGAATCACCCTAATAAAATAATTTATAAAAAATTCACTCTGACAGTAGCGCATACATCATTCAACTTTTCTTATATTTTGTTTTGGTTTTATTTTTTTTTATGTATATATATATTATATAAATATATATATATATATAAATGTCAGAACTTTGGTTTTAATATTTTTCATGTTCTTTTTCACTTTTATTTATTACAGAACCTCCACTAAAAGAATGAAGAATTCCTTCAGAATTTATTTTTTTATATAAAAAGGATAATTCTTCCTATACATATTATTACAAGGAAGAATTTTACAATTCAATATTTTTATATTATTGTTATTGTGAAAGTACAATTCTTAAAAAATATTTTCTTCTTCTTATATACTTTCTAAAAGAATTCGATCTTCTGGCAATATTTTATGCATGAAGAAATTACAAAACAATGAACAAAATAAAAAAATAAAAATTCAGGATCATAATGTGAACCTGTATTGTAATAATAATGGAATTTAACTGTTATTTACACATTTAAGCACACAAACACATATGTACATATACATTTTGATCTGAATACTTATGATATAATGAAAATATTTTAAGATAAATTTTCTGACAAAACAGAAAAAATAATCGAAAAATAAACAAGAAACAGACATAATGGTATTGGTTTTCTACCCAATATGTGCCATTTCTTTTTTCATTTTTGCACTTAATTATTGTGGAATGAGAAGGAAACTGGCCATATGGAATGAAAAATATTAAAATAAATATAGATGCATGAATCCTTTATAATGAGGCGAAGAGCACGAAATAAATTATGGAATTTTTTTTTATAGGAAATCAAAAAAAAATAATCGAAATAATTATGAAAAGTAAATATAGGAATTAGGTCAAATTGAGGAGCACTCTAAATAAAAATATTAAATATGAATTATTGAATTGAAATTTTACTTCACAAATATTTAGTTAGTGCAACATTAATATCATAAAGTATTATTTTTAGCAATATTTATAAGATTTAAATTTGTAGTGGAAAGTTCGTGATATTTTTTTAAATTTCAGGACCATGTAATGGCAATATGACTAAACTTTCTATTAGTTTTAACTGACTTAAACACTAGCCTCACTAAAATTTTTTCGACATTGCTAATGATTAAAATTACAATATAAATAACACAAATTGTACAGTTTTTTTGAAATTAATTAAATGCGTTTATTGTATGTCTTTTACCGCCGCGTGAATGAAAAATATTCGAAAATTTCAAGCACTAAAATAACATGACTAGATGAAATTAAAAATAGCGACAAATCAGTAAAAATTTATTTTTCAATTTCTGAAAGAAAATAAAAGAACTTGAATGAAAAATTGTATTCTCCAATCTTTTTTTGTTTAAATATAAATTTCAAGTTTGGAGTCGATAACTAAAAAGTTTGAGCAAATCAAAAGGATCTTAAAACATAATTTAATCTATTTTATAAGTTAAATGTAAATTTTGTGTAGGAAAAAATTTATTAATTAAAAAATAAATTATATTTACATATTTTTAGGCGAATACATTTGTTATAGTGCATGTACGTTGAATAAAGAGAGAAGAAAAATAAATAAAAAATTTATTAAACATGCTACAATTCATTTTCTCCCAGTGAACTCTCGAATGTACCTATACCGCTCAGGAAATTTTCAATTTAGCGTACTTATATGTATGACATGGCATTTTACATGACTAAGTGTAATAAAAGAAACCAACACTATCAATTAGGGTTGTTGTTGGCACAAATTATTAAGATAATTAAAAAGAACCCTTTTTAACGTACATAAATGCGAAAAATTATGAATTGTGAATATTTATGAAAGCTATTATTTTGTATTTTTTTGCTCTATGACAGTGCAGACATGAGTTTTTCTAAATGAAGTTGAAATGGTAGTACTTTTATGAACATTTTAAAAATTGTAATTATAAATTACGTTCTTACAAAAAAAAAACCTTGATTATCTGATTTACAAAATTATTAACTTCAATTGTGATTTCTTAATAATAATTTGAATTAGGAATAGTGTAGCTATAAAAAATTGCCTTAGTAGATTCGTAGATTCTAAGGGAACCGAGTGGGACAGGAGTAACCCCCCAAGCCACCGCAGCCATTTTTGACTTATTGTAGCCCCCCACTCTCCCGTCTATAATATTCCGTCCCAATCACAAAGCCGGAGATATCCCTAAGGAAGTTGCACAACAGTTCCCGAACACTTAGGGACCCATGTCCAAGACAATTGCGGCGCCGAACAGCCAGTGCCGCAGAGAATGTGCACGGCGCAGAGAATATGCACGGCGGTCTCATCGCCACCCCAACAAAATCTGCACAGGGGGGGAACCCGACTTCCCCAGCCTATGCAGGTGGTACTTCACTGGGCAATGCCCCGTGAAGAAATTCGCAATAGTGTGAAGCCGGCTTCATCCCCAGCAACTCTGCGGTGAATCTGCTGGAGCACGCCGAAAGAAACACTTTCGCATGACGGCACCCTTTCGTGTTCCGAACAGGCAGGCAAGCCTGGTTTAAACGGCGGAAGAAGGCAGACCGCAGAAAGGCAGCGGCTGCACAAAGACAGCCCCAGATCCCCTCCGCGCCAGCAAAACGGCGCATGCTCACTATGGCCCGGCACCTAAATCAGCGTGACTCTGTTCTCCGATGCCAACTCCATAAGTGCAGCAAAGCAGCTCCAGACAAGCTTGGATATAACCTGAGCTGAACGAAGCGCCAGCAGTGCAGCCCTGCTGTCTGAGAACACATAGACGGTGCGGTTTCTATACCCCCTTTCTAAATTGATTCTGAGACAGATCTCTATTGCATGTATTTCGGCCTGGAACAGTGTGCAATACGCGTCAAGGGTTGCATATACACGCGTGTACGGGCGGACACCGTATACGCCCGAACCCACACCCGACTCCGTTTTGGACCCGTCCGCATACCACACGCTCGAACCCGACCTAAGTACCGGACCACCCCGATCCCACGTCCATCGATCGGGAAACAGAACCCTGTACCTGTGGTCGAAGTTGTACCGCGGCAGACAGGTATCCGACATGGTTATTCTTAGAATCGGATCGCCCTCAATGAAGTCTCTGTGAGTTCTGTGGACCAACTTTAGCCCTGCCCCGTCCTCGCCAGAGAGAAGTCGGTAAGTCACTAGCCGAGCTTCCTTCAATATATGGAGGTGCAGTGGCGGCAATTCGATCATCACCTCCAATGCAGCGGTGGGAGCCGTCCGCATTGCACCGGTCACTCCCAGGCAGGCTAGCCTCTGTAGCTTTTCTAGCTTGGCACGCATACCCGCCTACTGAGCCTTACGGCACCATACAATCGACGCATAGGTGACGATGGGCCTAGCAAGGGCCGTACATAGCCACAGTGCTATTCTGGGACTAATTCCCCAGGTCCCCCCGATGAAGCTCCTACACGTCCACAAGGCCGCCGTAGCTCTCCCGATAACTCTATCTATATGGGTATTCCAAGAGAGACGATCATCCAGGGTTACCCCCAGATACTTCATCTCCCTAGAGTAACTAATACGTTCACCAAACAGAATTGGGCTCGTTAATCTATCCCTGCTTCTGCGTCTGGTGAAGGCGACTAAAGTGCTCTTGCTTGGATTTATATTTAACTCAACGCCTTTGCACCACCTTCCAAAATTTTCCCCGCACGACGAAGGCCACATCGTCGGCGTATCCCCAGACACGCGCGCCGGAGCCCCTGAGAACAACGATTAGATCATCCACTACAATGGACCACAGGAGGGGCGAAAGAACCCCGCCCTGCGGGCATCCTTTTGCAGCGGAGATGAAGAGTATATCGTCAGCTATGGTGGACTTAATAATCCTATCCTGTAGCATCCGATTAACCCATCTGCTAGTCCTCGCATCAACCCCTCGTTTGTGCAACGACTTACAGATGACATAATATGGTGTGTCAAAAGCTCCCTCTATATCAAGGAAGCAGCCAACTGCCACCTCCCGCACCTCCAGTGAGTTTTCGGGGACCCCCACCAGACTGATAGGCGTACTAAGATTTATGCAGGGTATAGCTTCCCAATGCATCGTCCTGTATAAATCTATCAATCACTTTTTCCATTGCTTTCAATAGAAAAGAAGTAAGGCTGATTGGACGGAAAGACCTTGGGTGGTTGCTTGGTCGCTTACCCACCTTCGGAATATACGTCACTTTAGCCACCCTCCATGCCTAAGGGATGTAACCCCACGCATAGCTGGCACGAAAAATTTCCAACAGTGCTCTGGCGATATGTTGGAAACCCCTCTGCAAAAATGCAGGATATATCCCGTCATCACCTGGTGATTTGAAGGGCCTGAAAGAGAAAACAGCCCATCTAATCCTGCCCATCGTCAAGACTAGACGGGATCGTTGCCAGTCATCCGTCCTGGCCAGGATGCCCTCGGTTCAATGACCGCAATAGAGTGATTCCGAAGAATCTCCGAATCAGGAAAGTGCGTTGACGCCATAAACTCCAACGTCTGCTTTCCGTTCTCAGTCATGGAGCCATCAGAACATTCCAATAGGCCCAACCCGCTAGCATACTTTTTGGAAAGCACCCTGTGAAGACGCGCACTGCTGGAGAGTTTATCAATGCCCTTGCAGAACGTCCTCCACGAGATTCTCTTCGCTTTCCTAATTTCTTAATTGTATTTTGTGAGTGAGTCTTTATACTCTTCCCACGAACCCGACGCCTAGGCCTTCTTGAATAGCTTTCTGGTCTTTAGTCTAAGCCTTGAAAGCTCCTCATTCCACCACGGGCACTTCCTATTGCTCCGCCTCGGCTTAGCGCGGCAGCTCCCGTGATAGGCATTAGTAATAGACGCCGTCAGGGCCTCGCTGGCCAGTTCGATATCCATCACCGTTCTGACAGAAGCAGGAACGGATCCAATCCCATCCATGAGGAGCGTTTCGAATTGACTCCAATCTGTGGATTGGGGTACTCGATATATTTCTTCTGCCAGGCCCGCGGAGACCATGATATCAAACCTAATCTGCCTATGATCATTGATGTCTCATTTGAGACATGCCATCCACCAACCCTACTGCCGATAAATTCAGTGCAAAGGGTGATGTCATAATTGCATTTATGAATGTCGGCCTATTGCCCTCATTCATAACCATTAATTTATTGCTATACATAAATTCAAGCAGGCACTCACCTCTTTTGTTTATATTGCTGTTTCCCCAGACGGTGTGGTGGGCATTGGCATCACTTCCTATTATAAGTTGGAAGTTCCTCCTTCCACAAAAGTCCCCTGGATCCTTCAGTTGCTCGTCCGGATGGGCACAGTCCCCCGGGAGGTAGGATGAGCACACAATGAACTCTGTCTAGCCCCCGGAGGACTTCACCTTCACCAACGCAGCTACTTGATCCTTAGAACAGTAATCTGTTAGGCCCTTAACCTGATCCTTCACTATGTAAGGCTCTTGGATAAGGCAATATCGAGATGATCCTTCATAAATCTATGAGCTAGAACATCAGTAGATGCCCTAGCATGCTGTAGATTTATTTGCATGCACCTCACAGCCATATCATTTCCTCCGGCTCTTGTCTGTGGGCTTTGTCCCTTTAGTCAAAGGCTTTACATGAGCGGAAGAAATTCTGGAAAAGTCGGAATCATCCACGGAAAAGGCGATGAAGCAGCCCCCGTCCTTTTCCTTATCCATCCTCAGCACCCTCCAGGAACTTATCTTGAGGCCGGAATTTTGCTTACCTATCCTACTTAGAAATTTGTCCCTGGAGCGACTGACGGTTGTCTCGTCCTTTGGCACGTAGGTGACGCAGACATGCTATTTGGGCATGTCGTCGCCATCCAGTACCACGACGTCGCAACCACTCCCTGGTTATCCACTCCCTGTTGTTTTGATTGTTGCATGTTACGGATATCCATCCGTCCCTTTGCAACGCTGCAGTGAATTGTGGATGAGAGTCCACAACTTTGTCCACTTCATCCATGATGGCTACTTTGATTTTCCCCATCTGAACTTCGGATAGCCTTTCCTCTGGATGCAGTTTATGAGTGATGGCCACCTTGACCTGTGCTACTGCATCCCGATAAGAAGTCATTTTCGGGTTTTGTTGAGGAATGTTCCCAGGGACCTTTTCCTCAACATTGCCCTTCATCGACCTCTTTTTTGAGGGCCCTGCATCATGGGTGTTGCTTTCCGACCTTCCCCTCTTCTGGGGATGGTCGGCCACAACACCCAATACGCAGGCCTTCAGCTTTTCCAGCCTTTCCTTCTCATATCTGCGAGCTTCCTCTGGGACATGCCATCCCTGATATAAGCCGCGATACGCCGCTTGGATGCACCAGAAAAATAATGTTTTTTCGCCCTGATGTCCTACCTTTTCAGGTCCTCCTCAGGTTATTGGATAATAGGTCCAAGAGGATCCTGATTATCCGTCTCCATCGGAGGCGCCGCCTTTTCCTCTACTGGCGTGAGAAGGAGTTCCTCCTCTGCGTCAGTCGAGAGAAGCTCTGGTTCCGAAGACCCTTGAGCACTAACTGGGTTTATGTTGTCCTTAGTATTGTTGTTGTTGTTGTAATTGTCACTGTTGTTATTGTTGTTGTTGTTGTTGTTGTTGTTGCAGTTGTGTTTGTCACAGTTGTTGTTCTTGTTGTTGCTGTTTTTGCTGTTATTGTTTAAAGTCATCCATGGCAGAGCCCAGCATACCATGGGAAGGCTCGTTTAAACTGGAGGGCGCCTGGTATCCAGAGTCTGCATACTAACGACTAAGCTTCCCTTAGCCACGCAGTCATCGGCATATGCTGTTTCACTTTGACTTGGGAAAAAGAAAAAAATTGCCTTAGTACAAGAGAATTACTAAAGTGGAATACCACGTAAAGCACCATATAACAGTTACATATAACAGCAAATAATAAAGTATGTAAAAATTCGTAAAATACCTTAAGGTTATGTAAAATTTTAAATCATTTTGTTTGAAAAGGATTCTCGCTTAAACGTTCCATATCTTATGTGTAACATTCGCTTTCGGTATTGACTCTCTTCACCTTTTTATAAACAATGAATTTAAATATTGAAAGAAAAGCCGTCGAACTGCTATCGAATACAAGAGAAACTGAACTATTACAAAAAAAAATATAAACTATTATATTGTTCTCTTTTCCTATAATTTAATAGACATAAAATTTTACAAAAGAGCAATGTAAAATTTTTTGCCGTTGATAGAATTGCCATTTGTCTAATATTACTAAGAAAGTAATTAGTTTAAAATTTCCCAAAATGGGAAGTCATCCCCACATTGTAATATTTAAATTTTACTGCAGGTAACGTAATTTTGGGACCATAACGGTAGTTTTTGTAATGCCAATAAAATGTTAGTGTTCCAATAAAAATTACTTTTCAAACATCAACTTTACCGTTTTGGAAAAACAATGTTGCGCTTTAAACACTTTTTGTTATCTTCATGAAACTTATTTTTAGAGGTGAAACCAAATGGATCCCGAAGAAATTCTCGTAAAAAAATTATAGAGCACAGCCGAACCTTTCTAACTGTATGGCACTTGGCTTCATTCTAAAAATTTTTAACAGAAAAATGACTTGTTGAAAATACTTATTGTAAACCGCGAGTTTTGGTGTCTGTAATTCACGTGGCGCTTGAATGTGGCCTGATGTACGCGGTGACAATATAACATAATCCTTCAGAAACTGTATAGTAGTTAATGTGGACCCATAGAAAAATTTTATATTGCTGCAAGTGTAGTATGACATTAAAATTTAAAGAATAAAAAGCCACAATTAGTGCCAAAGAGAAAAACAGTGAATTGGACTCATTTATTCTAAACGAAATAGAAAGAGGATCATTAAAAAAAGGAACTCTATACACATTTATATAAATCAAGCTATAAGAAGTGATTTAAACAATAAAGCAAAAAAAAACATAGTAATAACAAAAAATAATCATATTTTAAATTTTCATACCGTGAACAAAAAATAACAGATACCTGAAAAGTTGATGCCCAGAAAAGGATTTTATTTTTTACCTATTCTTCTTTTCTTTAGTTGCCACAATAATTCGTTGTCACGGAAGAGCGTTTTTCTATTTATATTTTTTTTTCTTTCTATTTTTATTCCTTTAAGCTTTTTTACTACATACACACACTTGTTTACACTATGTGTATGATTATTGTATATTAATAGCAATTTTTAGCAATGAAAAAAATAATTAAAGGAGCGTTTTTATTCCTATTACTTAAAAAATAAATATATCTAATAAACCGACTTAACATACATATGTGCACAATATGTAGGGAAGGGATGGTTATAAATTTCTAATGTATTTATCATTTATAGTAGCTGCATATTTAGGAGTACGGGGTATAATAAAAAATACAAGAATTATAAAGCTGAATTAATGTTTCATTTCAGTTTAAAACCATTTTTGTTGTTATTTCGATTTGGGTTATTAAGTGAGCGGGTATATGAGCTCTCCTATAATATTCCTACGACAAATAAATTTTCACACAAAAGAGAACATATAGAACATATCATAAATTCAAAATAATTGATATAACAGTTTATGATATGTAACCTAACCACTTAACAAAGAGTACATTGAATGTGTTCTTAAATAATATAATATGCTAGAATTGATATTAAATTTTTAGAATAAAGAATGGGGGTTGGGAAAAAAAAATTTACAAAATGATTTTAAATGAGAAATGAACTTTGAAATTGAGCATAAATGGATTTTATTTTTTCATTCTCTTGTCAACATTTTCCCTCTTCTTAGAAATTTTTTTAGTTTCATTACTCTCTTCTTGTTATTCTTTTTTTTGTTGTTCATTTATTTTAGGTTATGGTAAATTAAGCCATTAATATGGAATAAGCCGAATATTGTATAAATAGAAAAAAAAAATTTGCATATATGAGAAAGTATTTTAGTCAAATTTAATTTTTTTAAAAAGATACAAAAATATACTTTATCATTATACCTTTTCCTATACATATACTCTCTCTCTCTCTCTCTCTCATGAATAATTTAAGGATTAGAAAAGATTTTAGAGTGAAATAAAATGAAAATAGAAAAAAAAATCCGTGGAAATTTTTAACTTATTTTTAATTTTGCGATTCTGTTTTGTGAATAAATCTTATTTTTTTTTTCAATATTAAAAATAAAATATGAGAAATTATTTTTGAAAATAAAATACGATCTATATAATGTAAAAATATACGGGATCTGTTGAATTACAATCTATAAGATTAAATAACGAATACACAAAACTTCACTTAGAAGGGCTTACTCCTTCATTTCATACCTTATTTATGTTCGATTTTCTTATTCCCTTTTCTATAAATGAAAAAAATTTGAAAGAGATTTATTCCTTTGCTGCTTCCATAATTTTGTTAACTATAGTTACGTTAATTTTCCCATATAACTGATGAAAAGTGGTCGAACTACTTCAATAATAAAACTGCAAAATGAAAGTCATTAAAATTGTAAAAGATTTTTCATCGCTGCATAGTAGGAGAAGGCTATCGTTTGTTTTCGTCAGGTTCCCTCCTCCTGAAATGATCTCGACTGAAGATTATTAAGAGGACAACATATGCAAACAAAATTTTTTTTAATACGAATCGATGAATTTTCCCGGACTAACTATAATTATGCTCGCTTTAAGTTTTTTTAATGTCTCCGCTTTTCTACAATTTTATTTAAGTACCATCTGACAATCAAATATCCTGATTGTCTGGTGCAGAAATTTACATTTTGTATGTAAAATGCCCAAATAAATTTCTATATTTCCAAACTCAAATTCATGTTGTGCACATGTGCACATTTAATTGAATTCACCAGACTATAAACTACGAAATCCAATTTTATTCCTAAAATTTCTCAAGAATATCAACACTTTCATAAATTCCTTAAAAATCCTGTTTGACCTAGAAAATCAATTGTTTTTAAATTGATAATTTAATTTATAAATTTGTTCTAGAAAATAATTTTTAATTGAATTGCAAATTGCATATTAAAAAAAAAATCAAGAAAAACAAAAACTTTGAAAGTTATGAAATTTACAATTTCTTTATTCGTACCCACTTGCTAAAGCTTTTCAACTTAAATTTGAGTAAACAATTTCTTCTTTTTTGTATTTGGATTGAATTTTTAAAGAAAGCCTATCTAAAAATTTATCACTATGTACTTAAATTATTTACAAGACAAACTTATGTGTTTAAATTTAAAAATACTTTGAAACTTGACCAAAATATTCAACCATCAAAGCCACGCCATAATCAAAAACAATATTAGAAAAATGTTTACATATTGGCATTTTATTTTTCCTCTAATGTCTAAGAAAAAATATTGAAATGTTAAAAGTTAAAGTGTTTACCTTAAAGCTAAAATTAAGTAAATCAATTACGGCTTACTTAAATCTAAAATGAAAAATTGGTCGAAAGGAGATGATGTTTAAAAATATAATTAAAATATTAAATTAAATTTCTATTTTTACATTGGAATATTTAAAGAAAATTTATGTAAAATTTTCATTAAAATATAAATCACTTTTTACTTCGCAGAATATTTAAACATTTTTGCGTACACATCCTATGTAATGCTTACGAAAAAATATAAAATGATAAAGGGGCGAACAGAGTGTTCTAAAATTTTTGAAATTTTTGGAAAAATTTCTTGTATTTGTTCAAAATTAATAAAATATACACGTTTTTGAACTGCTACAAAAATTCCCAAACATTAGTGTGTTGCTAAACTGCTTAGAACTTGTTCAAGTGTAATTTTCGCCCCTGTTTCTTACTAATAAATCCCTTTCGAAATATCCGTTTCGAAAACTGTACTCAAGCAATTTATTTAAATTTTAAAAAAATGCTAACTGCCCGAAGACAATGTTGCAAGCTTACATACCTATAATCCACCCTTATACAATCTTTAATTCGGAATTTAAAAGTAAAAGAATGGAAGATGCATGGTCATCCTTTCAATATTAAATTGGTGTTCAGGATTTTTTTTTTCAAATTCTTCATCTTAATTGGAGAACTTACAACTAATATTTTCATTTTAATAAAACGCTTCAATTCCTTACAGCTAAGAGAAATTGAGGTCAGGAAATAAATTACGTTCCCCATTGTTAAGTTTAAATTTTAATCTTCATTCAATTATGTGGCATGACAATGATGAAATACTAAAAACAAATCATATTTATTTAAACGAGAGTAAGTAGTCGAGTCGTACAGAAATTTTTGTTTCTTTCTCTTATATTTTATAAATTTCGTGACATTCTGTATTCTAAAACAATTCGTATATATACACATACATACTATTGAATTTTCATATATACCTTTGAATTCTCATATATATTAAATTTATATATTGTAAGCATGAGAAAGTCTAAATTAATTTTATTCGATATAGATATCTCATTAATATTAATTTTTGTATTTCTTTGTTCCACGCTTATTTTTCTCCTTGAATCTTCTTCTTCTTCGTCTTCTTCTTTATCCTTTTCTTTCCCTTGTTTTTTCTTCTTTTCTTCTATGTAATTTTCAATTATTCAAGTATTATTATTTTGTATCCTTCTATATAAAGTAAAAAACAAAAATTGTTGTGTATAGTTTCAGTACTGGTTTCCTTTTTGTTTTTTAAGACTAATACAAAATAATAAGACATGAACACCAAGAGGATATAAAGTTATCATGTTGTAATAATAAAAATACTTTTACATATAAAATTTGGCATTATCATTCAAAACACCTAGCTATATACGAAATTATAATATCCAGGTAACATTGAAAGTGCAAGGTGTTCTAAATATGTTCTTCCATTTGAATAGCTGAAAAAATATTTTACATGTGAATGTCAAGAATTATTTTGAAATTGCTTAAAACTTTGTTTAGGAAATTGATGCGAAAATCGGTTTGATAAAATAGCCATAGGAATTTTAAAATTTAACAATAAGGCTATATTATGAAAAGTTGTAGGAATTTTTCAAATTCCTCGTAAATTATTTATTTTACTTAATTTTAACATATTGGGTATGCCACTAGAAGAAAATCATTTTGTTCATAGAATATATTTCAGGTATTTTGATACCCCAATGTTCATAGTGTGACTCGTGTGAAGGACCATGCATTTCGTGTGAAGGACTTTAAAGGACCTATAAAAAATATTCAATACCAATGAAAAATTCAATGAAAAAATATAAAAATATCGTAAAATTGATCAAGTCAACCATACTGCGTTTTTATACCCGTACGAGCGTATGTTCGAAGGGTATACTTAATTTGCTTTACCGTTTGTAACGCTAAGAAATAACGGTCTGAGATATAGACTCAAGTGTATGTTTTTGACCACCGTCGAATTCTGAGTTGATTTAGCTTTGTTTGCCCGTCCGTCCGTCAGTACTGAAATTTTGCATACATTAATATGGTAATACGGCAAATTAAATTCATAGTCCATCCCATAATCAGCTATTGCAAATTTATTCGCACACAGGTTAACAAATTCGTACGGGTATCAGAGAGTTGACACGCTCAACTCTATTTTTTCTCGTTTTTCTTTTATTTTTTAACAAAATTTTTAGAAAAAAAAAACTGATAAAATTATAAAAAGTTTTTAAGGGCAAAATACGAAAATTTATAGCCTGAGTCGAAAAAAAAAAAAACAAAAAAGACGAAAAAAAACTTTCAAGTAATTTATTGAATTTTTGTTGACAATTTTAAAATCATTTACGCTGAGGTCAGTGCACATTTAAAAAAAAAAACATATTTTTTAATACTTTTACATCGGGACCATAAAATGAATAAATTTTGTATATATACCGAAAAATGTTATGCTGACTTGCAAATTTTTACCTTATTCAATTAAATTACTAAACAAAATTAAAATATCCTTGGACGGAATGAAGCCCATGTCCTGTGTTTTGATTAACTATAAGTAAATCTATTGCAAATTTTATATCGTATTGCACATTAATTTTTATGGAAAATATTTATGAAATTATTTTTCAAAAAATATTGTGCTGTTCAGGTTTAATATTTTTCGTATAATCTTACACAAACTCTTAAGTAATTTGTAATTGAATATGAATACTCGTACCTGTTTAACTTAAAATAAATAAATTATTACATTTTCTTAAGCTGAAAAAGTAAGAGTGTTAGAAGAAAGTTTTATAGAAATTTTGTGTACATTAATTGAAGAAAATTAGTTTATTGAAATATTTATTCTTTTTAACTTGTCCCATTACCAGAACTCTCTCATATTAATAATACGCAAATACTCATCATAAGATCATAAGGAAAATTTTTGCAAACTTCCAATTGCAGGTTTATATTCGAACTTCTACAATCATGTAATAATTTAAATATTAACAGCTTAGTTGCCTGAAAAATATGCTCTAAATGCTTATCTCATCATAACCAAAATAAAAGAAGGCAGCACTGCACTCTAATAACGTAATCTGTTATATTGATTTTAAAATATGACAATTAAATAAAATAAATTAAAATAAAATTTCAATTTCAAAATAGCTATGATTTTTTTTTTTTGAATTTCCTAAATTTTCAAAAATCAAACAAAATTATCAAAAAGGATCAAATCAAATAATTTTCATTTTAATCTTAATATGATATTATACAAGAATTATTAGCACAATCAAAAAATTAGGAAAAAAAATGAGGGAAAATCAAAATTAAGACAAGGGTTTTTTTCTATAATAAATTTTATACATACATAGCTATGTACATATATTTAGTAATGTTCACAAAAGAAAGATATGTAAGGCTAATAGAATTATTTTAATTACATTTCAAATCAAATTCATATTGTATTTTGATTATCATTTATTCATATGAAATATTATAATCGTATATATTTATAATTCTATATATAAATTACCATGTTTGAATGTAACTTAGGATAGGACGTATATCTATGTGTTCGTATGTATATAAGGATAGTATAATATGCTATTCCCACACATTATGTCATAAGTCAAAGAAATATAGCCTATCTGTTATTGATTAAAATTTATTATAAATTGACATGTCCTTTATCAAAATGTACAAGTAATTTGTTTAGAAATATACATTTCTTTTTCTTGTTATTATTATTTTTTGTTTTGATATATTTGAAGTACAGTAAACATTTTAATATTTTAGCATGTTGTATTCTAAATTATTGAACATCCTGGGCAATACTGTAATAATTTTCTCAAACAAATTAATTTTATTGAATTTCTATATTCAAAACAAGGACAAGAAAACCTACAATAAAGTGAATAATAGTTTACAACTGAAGTGAGATATGCAACTATACTGCAGATTTCGAATTTCATTTACTTCTATTGTGTGCAAGTATCCTTAATCAACGGGAATTTTTTTTTCTGAGCTACAAGTAAATATTGTAAATGTGATTTGAATTTTATACATTTAACAATCTTAACCTAATATTATGCAATATTAACTATTTCAGAAAAAAATTTCGCCTAAATATATGCATTTTTTTCTGATTTTCTATTTTACTTTGAAAAATAGGTATGAATTTGAAAATGTTGTTAATGTAATCTAAACCCCAGGTTCTTAGTGTAGTTGTATATAAAGATATTCGACTGTAAAATTAACAGAATAAAAACAAAATAAATTCATTCTATACTATTAATTTTAAAAAACAGTACACATTCCACTTAAAATTCAAATGATATTTTTTATCCTTAAAATAAATTAAATAAAAATTTTTTTTATTGAATTTTTTTATTTGTATATTTTTGATTTTAAGAAAAGGATCTTAAAAATATTATTGAAGATGAAATTATTTACATGACATATTATGTATATCACATTCAATTCTCAAAATAATATAGGTATGTGTTCTTTCTAGTCCAATCATGGTTATCTTATAGCACAAATTATTGTATACGTCAATCTTTTGAAAAAAAACAAAAACCAAAAATTTTTTGACCAAAAAGAAAATTTGATTCTGACAAATAATTTTACATAAAAGAAACAAACACTTCTGGAAAAAAATATGAAAGAAATGATTTTATCTTATTAACAAGTAAAAACGTTTCAGTCGGTATAAACCGATTGAATAATACCCTGCACCTTTCGTTATTGTGTAGCAATTACTCGAACCTGTGAAGTCATTCTGTAGAAACTTCACGGATATGTCTGACCTATAATTGGACATCCGACTGCCAAGTTTCATGAATCTGACTTTATAATTTTTCCAAATATTTAAAATTAGCTTTTGGAGTTGTATGGCAAGTACCTGAACCTGTCAAACAATTCCATCAAAACTTCACAAATATATCTGATCTACAATCGGACACACAACTGCCAAGTATCATGAATCTGACTTTATTATTTTTCCAAATATTTAAAATATGCTTTTGGAGTTGTTTGGCAAGTCCCCGAATCTGTCAAGCAATTCCACTAAAACTTCACAAATATATATGATCTATAATCGGATACACAACTGCCAAGTTTCATGGATCTGACTTTATTATTTTTCCAAATATTAAGAATAAGCTTTAAGACTTGTATGGGAGCTACTCGAACCTGTCAAGCAATCCCATTAAAACTTTAGAAATATGTCTGACCTATAATTGGACACACAACTGCCAAGTTTCATCAATCTGACTTTATTATTTTTCCAAATATTTAAAATTAGCTTCTGGAGTTGTATGGCAAGTACCCGAACCTGTCAAGCAATTCCTCTAAAACTTCACAAATATATCTGATCTATAATCGGACATCCAACTGCCAAGTTTCATGAATCTGACTTTATTATTTTTCCAAATATTTAAAATTAGCTTCTGGAGTTGTATGGCAGGTACCCGAACCTGTAAAGCAATTCCTCTAAAACTTCAGAAGTATATTTGACCTATAATTGGACACATGACTGCCAAGTTTCATGAATCTGACTTTATTATTTTGCCGAATATAAAAAATTTGCTGTTGGAGTTGTATGGCAGCCACCCGAACCGGTGCAGCTATCCCATTATAATTTTTAGAGCATGTGTAGAATATAATTGGACACATGTATACAAAGTTTTATATTTATAGCTTTATTAGTTTTTGAAATATTTAAAATAAACTCTTTGAGTTGTATGGCAGCTACCCGAACCCGTTGTCCGAATTAGTCCAATAACAATAGGGCTCGACCTTGGCACAAAAGAAAAAACTTGTGAAAGTTTGGTGTCGATTGCATTATTCGTTTTTGAGTTATCGTGCGAACGGACGGACGGACGGACGGACGGACGGACAGACGGACATGTCTAAATCGACGCAGAATTTTACGCTGAGCAAGAATATATATATATGTCCATACCGCAGATGACTCCTTCAAGTAGTTACAAACTCCATACCAAAGTTAATATACCCTTCACGAAGTGCAGGGTATAAAAACAGATTAGAGATTCAAATTGTATAAGGTACAAATAGGTGTACATAGCCACAAATTTGATTTAGATAAGGACTTCAGGGGTTTCTTTTTTTTTTAAATTGAATAATTGAGTATAAGAAAGGATATTTTTTATTATTTTGTATTTGAGTTGAACTGAAATTTATTATTTAAAGATTGTTACTATGAGGAATACATGCAATGAGAATGGCCTCTTATATCCCCCATTATAACACAATTGAGTTGCTTTCTTAATGGGTAAGTTGTGCATTATTGTTCGTGTTGTTTGGTTACTCAATCATTACAATTGCATTTAAGACACATCCAAGCCCGAATTTATTCCTAATTTTTTTATTTTATATGAGCCACTTATGATCTGAATCAATTATAGAAAGCCCAATGAAATTCGAATACAATGAAATTTTATTAAAAATTAATTGAGGTAACAATTTTAAATTATTCAAAATTTTTGTAAATAAAATTATAAATTTTGTTTTTTTAAAAACGGGCAGGCTCTCCTTATATTTATTGTTATAGTATTTTTGGAAATGGAGCGGAAATCTTTGTTTTTTTTATTCGTCCCATTAAATTTTACCATTCCATTTCATAATAATTAAATCTCGTTAAATCCTTAAAAGTTATTCACCTAAAAAAAAACAGAAAAAATTTTCTCTAAGTTATTCATTTCCTTTCGCCTCTTCCATCAACAAAGCTAAAAGTTCCGATCGTTGAAACTACGTGCCGTTGTAGGTGGTAGAGGCTGAACCAAGATGTTGATGTCAAAAAGTTTTATTTTTGTATTTTTTTTACTACGTTTGCTTTATTTTGAATAGAATCCTTTTAATCCTTAAACCCTACTTTTTCTATTCCTTTAACAAATTTTGACAATAAAGAGTAAAAAGGCCAAAATTATAAGACCTTATGATTCAAATAAACTTTACCATTTCTTTTGTAGTTACAATTATGAAAATTATGCAAAGAACAAAAGAAATAAATTTAAAATAAATTAAAGGTGGAAATAATTTTTGACCTCTTTATTTTTTTTACTAGACCGAGTTGTATACAATTAAAAAGAAAATTCTCTTTTAAAGTTTATTCTAAATGAATGTTTTTGAAAAGCGCTGACACAAACCAAAAAATTAACCCAAAAAATTAATTAAGTAAACAAGTTACTTGTTGAGGACTGCTTGTGATGAAATGCGTGATATTCGTGTGGAAAATTTGTGAATTTCGAATATACAAGCAATTTCTTCCCTTTATTATTATGTAGTCAAAACTATATAAGAAGCATTTCTATGCTACTATTGAAATTAATTGGAAAACGGACTTATAAATTCGAAAATCCAAATAAATTTTCTTGTATCTGAAGCATTTATTGCTGACTATTATAGCAAATTACCAAAGCATCAGAAAATTTTGTGGCTACATCTTTTAAAAATTGCTCATATCTAAAAAGATTTAAAGTAACATGTGAAACATTTCTCAAGGAGAATTCAAAAGAAATTTATCATTGCAAGCACGTGAATAGTTTATATTCAAAAAACAATAAATGTGACACAAACTCCTGAATATTCTCTTTTTATTCAATACAATTGAATATTGTTGAAATTTATCGTATTTGTAGTATGACCGGTTGACGACCTCTCTATTCGAAAACTATTTGGATTTCTGTGCAGCACAACATAATACGAAAAATCCGAAAAACAACAATATTTCAAAATTAAAGTATAGTAAGAAAGATAAAAAATAAGAAAAAAAAATATGTGTGGGTATGTATAGAAATTTGAAAATTTTCTGAAAAGGACGAATAAAGGACCTTGCAAGTATTTTTCACATATTTTCAATATTTTATCACTTTGTTTTCTTTGTTTTTTATTTTTAAATTTACTTCGATTCTCTCTTGGCTTTCCATTTTCTTCTTCTCACATTATAGTCTGGATTTATTTGTGCTTTAACGATTGCCTTTTTCATAAGTTTCCATTTTTTGTTACCCCGATTTTCCTCCTGGTTTGTATTCTGTGTATTTCTCATTGTGAATTTTTCGTTCTTTTCCTTTACTTTTCCTTTTGTTTATTTTAATTTTATTGTTTTTCAGGTTCATAGATTATAAAGAGAAAAAAAAAATTTTTTAATGAATAACAAAATAAGAGAAAAAGCCACAAAAAAACGAGAGAAAAAACAAAACTAGCAACTTGGCTGGTTGCTTTGTTTTAAAAAGAGAAGAAAAAAAAAAACAAATTTTCTTTGAAAAGTGAAAAAAAAACAAAATTTCATTTTTTGGTATTTTTCACCCGAAATTGCTCCATTTTCATAACCAAAAAGGTATATGACCGTTGAAACTAATTCCCATCCTAATAAAATCGATATTTCGGAATGCGACAATTGGATAACCGTTCGCATAAAATGGTTTTAAATGATGTTGCTTTGTTAAATTATTAAAATATGATTTTTCACATCGTTAAACAAAAATTTTTTAACCATTTTGCGGGTTCCTTGTTGAATATTGTTTTACTTCTTAAGAAGTATTGCCACAAATTTTTATCGTTATTTTTTAATGAGAGCAGCCCAGCCGAATTCGGATGGGAATTAATAAATATAAGAAAATTTTTAGATAAAGAATTATATTGAATGCACCATTGTGTGGAAATCATGTTATATTGGAGGCAAAACTTAACTTATAAATTTTAATTATTGAAAATTTATTATTTATTTTCCATATAAAAATCTAACAATCATCAATCATATCGGAATTAATTTAACCAATGATCCCGGTCCCGTGAATGTTCCTGTGATGTATAACATATTGACTCCGAAAAGAAAGGACTGGATTAGTGGCTCCCGATGGGTTTCTCTATCTACACTGATGGTTCTAAGACATACAGTAGGATTGGGGCAGGAGTATTCTGTGAGGAAAGAGGACTGGAGTTTCCTTTAGGCTCCTGGGCTATAGCAGCGTATTCCAGGTTGAATTGCTTGTGGTGGCCAAGAATACCGCAAGCGAATGGTGTATCGCCTGAGATCGTCAATATTTTTTTGTGGATAGCAGGACGGTTCTTAAGGCGCTAGGTTCTTGTACTTTCGAATCTGGATCGGCAGGGCGGTACTTGGCGGCATTATGCGGGCCATGTTGGGTGAATTTATGCTGGGTTCCTTAACTAGCCTAGTGCTGGGTGGCAAAGTTCTGGGTGAGGCCTCCCCTCTCTAATTAATTTACTAATTTAAATCAATTTATATACAGAACTCGAAAGTTATTTAGAGCCAAAAATTTCAAAATTTTTTTGTACTTACTACAAGACCTTGAAGATTAAGTAGAAAATACCGTCTTAAAATGAGTGTCAACATAGATATTGTACAAATTATCCTTTGAATTTTTAAATTTGGAATTCAAATTTTTAAAATGAAGAATCATTTTATTTATCAAATTAATTACGCCTCAAGTCTCATTATTTTTCTTTTTTAAATAATTTTGAATTTAAATTGAATAATAAGCATAATTTTTTCGAATAAAATTTTTCAAATAAAATTGTGGTATGGCTCCCTGTACCTTAAGTCTGTCTGTACCTTACCATTAAACAGATTTCACTCAACGTTAATACGAAGAAGAATAAAAGTATGGCTAAACCTTTTACAAAGTAAAAAAAAAATTTTCTTTGAATACAAAAAGAAAAAGGAATAAAAAAAAAATTGGAAATGGCTTAGGGTGGATTTCAATTTTTTTTTTTCACTTTTCCTAAGATGCTTTTTTCCTTTTAAAAATTTTCAGTTATTCTTTCAACAAAGATGAAAAGACTTTTTTTTCTTTTTTGGATTTTTTTTGCCCCCTCCGCGTTAACCCGTTTATTATATAAAACCAATTTTTTTATTATTTGTTATTCTTTGGATTAATTTTCAATTCAAATTGAAAAAAATGAAAGAAAAAAAAGGAGTCTCTCAAAGGGTTTGCCCTTCAATTGTGTGTTTTTTTTATTGATTCACATTATTATATTTAGACATATTTTATGTATAAGCCAGGTTGAGTATGAATGAAAAAGTATATAATGTACATACATTATACATAACATACATACATATACAAAGTACGGTTTGATACGAATGAATGTTGTGCTGGTATTCGGGCGTGTGCGTATGTTTGTTTAAATTTTTAAATGATTTTTGGCCAAAAAAATTTATCAAATATTAAAACCGGGAATGAAATTTTCTTATTTTTTATACACAACATCAAAAGAATATTGGAAAAATAAATAAATCGAATTGAAAATGAATTCGAAAAGTGAAAAAAAATTTACATGGAAATAAGAAAATATTCTGAAAATTTAAGAAAATTGCGCGAAAAAACTCCTTGCGTCTTATTCAAAAAATTAAAATTTCGCTAAAAAAATCAAAAACAAGAAAATTTTTTAAATGACTAATAATAGAATGTCTGTTAAGTAAGGATATTTATAAGTTTTCTGTTATGAATACAAAAATAATTGAGTAATTATTGTAAAATAAATCAAATGAAGCCCATGAAAAATCACTTTCACCTATATACGCATTTAACGCCTAAGATATTTGTTTTCGAATTTTCAAAAGCAATTGATTTATTTTTAAGTTACTTTGCGTAGACATGTCAATTACCAAATTGTTATTTAGTTTTTTTATTCAGGTGACAATTTATTGCATAATATGTAGAACTCGAAATATCTTGGCTTTTTAAGTTGATAACTCAATAAATTCAGTAAAATGTAACATAGAATTTTACTTGAAACTACTAACACTACTTATTGAGCAGGCTCTCTTATTGAACACATAAGCCCAATTTATACATGTTTCGAATAACAACTTCGAATATCGATATTCTTACGCTTTAGTCGGATATTTTAGCATTACAATTTCAGCTTTATCGCAGACAAGAAATTTTATGTTTAACAAGAGATTTTTCTGCTACTCCGAACGGAAAGGTCTGTTCAAATATATTATGAACAAATTTTTAAACATATTTCAACAAAGCATATTTACATAGAATAAATTCTTAAAATTTTTTTCAAAATTATTCATTAAAACTTAAGAAATCCTGTAATCTAAAATTGTCTGGTACAGAAGCTTAACAAAACATTGATTCGAGTGCTTTATTATACAATGTTAAATTATACGAGCTGAAAATTACGATTATATGCAAGATTAGTTTTAAATTGTTAAATGGTCATGACGAGTAATTCAAATCGGCTTCATTTGTAATTTATTCTTCACTCTTTTCTATATAAAAATACACAAATAAATTCATACTACATAATTAGCTTCAAAAAATATAATGAAAAGCGGACAAATAAAACAAAATTTTCTCACTTATTTTTTCTGAAGACCAAAAGAATTTTATTATAATTTCCTGGCATCTTCTTTATATTTTCATTTTATACGTGCCTCATATAGACATGTGAAGGTTTAGAAAAGTTTTTCTATTTTACTTTTTCTATACTTAGTTGTGTGTGTTGCCTTAATTTCCTCTTTGAAGTGTACTTTTCCTTTCTTTTAATTATACACACTTTATATTATCTGATTTTCTGTTTTATATTCTTTTTCTCTACACATAAGCATATACTTATATACCTACTATATTCATTTTTCATCTTAATTTCTTGTACATAGTTAAAAAATTTGCCTAATCAACTGCAATTAAACGATACTTATGCCATTATGTGTGTGAAGAATAGGAACACTTTAATATCAAATATAACACTTCAATGTTCACGTTAGCTTTAGAGCTTCATATATGCACATTTACTTATACCATATCCTCACTTTGTATTTTGAAAATTGTGTATGTATCTATGTATGTATGCAGGCCAATTTTCATTTAGTTTAGAAAATTTTCCATTCATAAAGGAAAAAAAAAAATTCTTTTTCATTTTTTTATGAATTTTAGTATAAAAACTTTTTACATTAAACTTTATCCAGGGATAAAGAGAAAGAGAGAAAGAAAAAGTTTGTTTTTTGTTTCTTTTTAAGTTTGTCTAGTATTTATTTTTGTTTTTGAATCGTGTTTTTTTCCTTCCTCTTAGAACGGCCATGAACTTTTATTCTTCATTTTGTTTTTATGTTAACTGTAATAACAATGTATTGGGAGGTGTAGACACAAAAAAAATACTTTAATTTACCTTAATCCTTGTTATAATGTGCAAATGTGCCAACATGGTATATGCTATAATATATTTTCGTTTTATTCCATTAACTCTTAACATAATAATATTATGAGATCCTGGTCAAACGACATAATTACTTCTCAAACGTAGCGCATAATTCGGCCTACTGAATTATTTGTCAAATATTGGGATTGAAATGTTGCAAATACCAGGCATGTATTGGTTGAATCCTTGAAAGAAAATTAGTTTCTCCCTATAATATTGCAATAGAAGTAATTCTTCTAAATTTATTCTGTACCATTAAAGATTATTGGGTCAATCACTAATATTGCTTATCTTTTTTTAAATTTTTTTAAATTATTCTTAAGAGTTTTTAATAAAACGAAACACAAAAATAGAAAATCCTACGCTATTTAGTATTTTGCTAATTCTTTAATGCTTTAATGGTTTTGAATTTGAGCAGCTATTTATAAGGAATGGAATATTTCCTATGAAAATTTGCGTAAATTTATAAATACTGCAAGCACAAAATTTTTAATACTATTAAAACTTAAAAGCAATATGAAAATTAATCCGATTCGCGTGGTAAATGCAAATGGTACAATCATTAGAATTCCTGCTTTACATAGACTATAAAGCATAATGAGTTGAATATGCCTTGAGAGATTTTCTGCTAGGTAATTATGCGAGGAAGCGCTCTCCTTTTCTTAACTATTAGGATTAAATGTAGAAGAAATATTTGTACACTTTTTAGTAGAAAATGGAAGTTGGAAATCTTCAATAATCCTTTAAAATTTTCTGCGTTATATTAAATTTTTTTATGTTACAGTAGAACATTTGAGTAAAACGAAAACTACTTAATACACTTACAATAGAAAGTTTGGAATATTTCAAATTTTCAAATAAATTCGGCATTATTTTTAATCAATATTGTAAATGACTGACTTAATCAATTAGATCAAATTCCAGTAGAAATTCCAGTGCACATTATTTTATTATTATTACCATTAAAAATGTCCTTGATGAAAAATCTTAAACTAAATTTGGATAAAATGTCAGTGTAAGTATCAAATGTAAATTTTTAAAAAACCCAATGCTCGGATACTATTAAAAATAAATCGATAAAAGACTCATCAATAACTTGAACATAATTTCTCTAGAGAACTTAATGGAAAATATGAAAATAATTATAATAGAATCCGTCATAGTTATTCCATTTATTAGCACGTTATAAACTTATAGTATAAGAAAATTTTACGATATTTTATGCTATGATTTATGGTTTTAATATTATTATAGTGGTTCTTCATAAATTTGATACCATATGGCATTGAATTTTACCTTCAATAACTTAAAAAAAAAACTGTAATGCAATCATGCAATGAAAATATTTTAATAACTACTACAGTGCATTAGTTACATATAGAGTTTCTTCATGATGAATATGAATATATATATGGCTTCCGAACCATGAGCAAAGTACATTATGTCAATATTGGGAGTTCATGAAGAGGTATTATGGTTTATTATGAGATGTATTCCTTAGAATACTGCTTTAAGTTTTATGAAATACCTGGAATTGGGTACTTGATTTAAAAGAGAGTGGATGTGGCTTTTCATTCATTTTCAATTGCTCTATACCTATAGTTTTACGGCTATGTCGAATACTATAAAGAAAATTTTGTGATCGCTTTAAATCACATACGTTACGTTCATCTTCATAAGGCAAATGATATAAATTATATATCATTTATATTATATATTATAAATAAATTATTTCCAGAAAGAAATTAGATTACCGTTCCCTTCCTTTGCTTGGCCGTTCTTCTATGTATTAAATGGAATGAATTGATGAGCCTTTGACTAATCTTGCAGTTTTGCTGCTTTCAAAACCTTTTCAAATACATAAAGACCCAAAAATAATGTTTTTACTAGAAAGTGATTTAGTAATGCCGAATAGCAGTCGTTAATAAACTGATGACCACATTAAATATTTCTTGTTTAGGTCGGATAGTAAACCTTAAAGCTGCACGTTGTTAAGTGGATCGAATTTTCAATTTTTCTACATTGAATTTTAAATTTTTGAAATTTATTTTGAACTTTGAATTTTTGGAAAAAATATTTTATTAATTATTTTCTTTTATATATTTTTTTTTCAGGTAAGTGAGAAATTTCAAAGAACTGTGAAAAATTTGAGAGTATAACTGGAATTTAATCCACAATTATGTTAAGGATTAGACCTTAAGTATTGCGTGTAAGTTAAAATAAAAACTTTTCAAAGTAAAATTTAATTAATTTGATCAACAAACGGAAATCGGGAAAATATTGAAAACAAAGTTATTGTTCCTTCCACACTGCTGTTATATTCTACTAAACCCCAACAGCAAAAACATCTTTTTCATTTCAAAACCCATTTACTTCAGTTCATAAATTGTTCCACTCCAAGTAACGAATTTATTACTAATTTTTTCAATTACTTTTCCGATATTTTAATAAAATGTAATCGCATTCATTATTCCAATATTAAAAAGTAACATATTGACATGTGGAAATTTCAAAAGGCAAGAAAAATTTATTTTTCATTATAAATATTGTGTAATTTTTCTATTAAAAAGGATCCTTATACATGCATATACTCTTAGGTATACGCATAGATGAACTACAAACTCGAATATAAAACTTTTCTTTATTATCCTTTTGCTCAATATGAATTATCTGCTCATTTTATATACATAGATACCTCCAAGTAAAGAAATGCCATCATCTTCATTTTGATTTTATTTTTGCACATTGAATTGATTTGCACTTTAATTTAACAATATGACAAAGGTAAGACAAAATGGTATGTAATGTGATTCGAATGAAATGAATAAATTGTGATCATATTTCGTAAAACATATAAGTATAATCTTTAATACATCAGATTTGAATACGATATGGCATTTCGGATATAGAATTGAAATGACAAATTTCCATATTTATGACAATATCTATCAAAAAATACGGGAAAGAGAGAATGCGTATTAAGAATATTTGAAGAATATTTTCGTATACAAACGCATGATTTTAGCTCCAAATCAAAAAAATGATAGATAAGTAGGGATAAATAACCCTTATGTAATATGCAACGGGTTGTGTTCGTTCAATTTTCAAGAAAAATTCAAAAGATGAAAAATTTTGATTTAATTTAAAACTAAAATATTAAAATGAAAAATGTTCAGAACGGTTCATTATTTTTATTCACCTATTCTGGCAACTAATTTTTATGTTTATACGAAAATAATAAAAAAGTTTTTATAGCGTCAAGGCTCGTGAACGCCCGCAGATGCTTTGATTTAATGAACTCAAATATGTACACCATTAGCAGTTAAGCTTTTAGGCTCCAATATGATTTTGCATTACTAGAAAGCAATATTGCCCTACCAATAACTTAAACATTATCAGACACAAATATTTTTGGTTTTTAAGTTTTATTTGTAAGTTAACATAGTTTTCACAAAAGCAATACAGCGAAGCAGTATGGCAAATGTGGCAAATATGAAGGTTTTTTTTGACATTGTGCACTATAACAGTGACACAGATGATTTTTAATTAAGCTATAGTCGGAACAATTTCGCTATATTTGAAATGTTTATAAACAAAGCAAAACACAGCCCTGTTTCGACTATGTGTGTCGATGTAAAGCACCATACAAGCTATCTAACAATTAACCTCCGATATCCTTTTTTAAAGTAAAGAAATGGTATCCCTCACAGCTCAAAAAATAGTAAAAAAATTTTAACAACTCCTCTCCAATTTCCTTACTATTACTAGAAATATTAACAAATTAACAATATACTCGTAGTATTGCAAAACTAAATACAAAATAATGTGCATGTGTGTGCACAAGAATAGTAAAAACAACTTACAGAAAAATTTTATTTATTTTTTAACAACAGCATTGTATATAATAACGAAGGTCATGTGATGGCACCAAATATCGGACGTCGAATTTTCGATGGAGACGCACTTCTCCATAGTAAGGAAGTGTAAACAAACAATTTTTAAAGAGATGTCAGCCTGTTTGTCCGCCGAACTGAGTGTGTACGCTTGTATCTCAGGTTTGGCTGAGCCTGTTTTCGTGGTCGATTTTACATTTTTCGCATTTAAAACGAAATACTTAACCAATTTTATTGAAACTTAATATTTCAGTTCTGGCTGTTACCGACATTAATTGGCGCAATTTTCAGGGATTTCGAAATCAACAGAACGAAACTCTGCTAAGAGCTAAATTTGTTTTTTTTTCAAGGAATTTTAACTAAAAGCTTACTGATGTATTTTCAATTAAACTATACAATATACATTGCGGTCGATTATATGTTGACCATATCAGATTTCTTTTTGTTGCTATTCTTTTTTCTATCCTAGAATGTTATATAGGGGAAAAAAAGCGTGCTTATGTAAACAATAATAAAACAAAAATATGACGTTAATTTACATAAGGAAAACATTTTATGTCCTTATGATTATTTACATTTATTTCAACACTGATTATAAATTTCCTTCGCTTATTTATTTTATTTTAATATTATATGAAAAATAAAAAAATTTTTATTGAAAGTTTTTGAAAATGGATGGTAAACGCACATTTTGCTTACGTTCCCAAGGGATTAAATATATTAAAATATTCCATTAGGACAATAAATAAAAATAAACAAATATTGAATATTCTTATGCTAGTATACCATAGTTAAATTTTATTTTTTCTGCTTGCTTATGATGAGAGACATTATTGAAATTTACTTTATTATAATTTGAATTTCTATATAATAGCCACAAAATGCCTATTTTAATATAGCTGAAAATTAAAAATTGTAAAAATTCCTCGAAAAAATTTTTCAGCAATAGAGAAATGGAGGCGTTCTGAATTTTATAATAAAATCAATTAGAGATAATTTTGATCTCAATTAGAAATATTTTGAATTAATTTGCACGCATATTTTAGGTTTGTGGCTTATAAGAGATTACAATAATAGAATTTGCAATTTCAATTGTAATTTTTATTAATTTTTCATTACAATAGAATACAGAATAATGGTCTTCATTGAATAGCAACACAAAATTTTAGAAATGCTACTCAAACTCCTAGATTATTTGAACAATTTCAATTTTCTTATAAATGAAAATATGAGTATAAAGACTTAACAATTACGAGAAGATCCGAATAACTATGAAGGACAAAATTAATGTAATTAATTTTATTGCATTTTCCTCTCAAGTTTTCGCAGTTTCTTTTCATGTTATTTTAGAATTTCACCTTTCATTTTAAATTGTATATACTAAAAGTACTAAATATTTTAATACTTAAACTATTTTAATTAATCTCACATTCTTTCTAAATTTAATTCAATGTTCCAAATTCTTTATGCACTTAAATTCCAGAGAATTTCTTATCTTTTAGAGGAATTAAATTTTTATAGCACCTATTCACATATTTTCACCTTTACATTTCAAAACACATTTTAAGTATTTCAAATTAAAAAAACAAAGAATGAAAGAAAAGTTGTGAATGATTGTTATTCAAAAATTCATTATTCATAGAAAAATACTTAACAATTTTCTATTTGTTTTCATTTCCTATATTAAATGAGCAAAAAATTATTTTATCCTATAAGTATGCAATGCATTTACTTTATAACCTTTTCTCTTTTTCTCTCAGTTTAAAAATCGTAACTTTAACATTTCAAAAATATATAAAATAAAATTTCTAAATGAAGAATGTAATCCTTGTAATATCCTTGTTTTTTTTTTTGCAATATCAAAAGAAAATTTCCTTTCACATTATTGCTATTCTTTTGCTACAATTTTTTGCTTTTAACTTTTCACAATACAAACTTGCATGAAAAGAAATTCATATCGTGATAACTTGTAATAAATTCAATTTTTATTTAACAAAAAATAAAATAAAAGAAAAACAAAGACAATAAAAAATTTTATAGGAAGAGAAAACAAGAAAATATCAACATAGAAATTGTGTATGAAAACAAACACGAATTGTTGAGACAGCAAAAAGGGAAACATGCATAACACTCACATTCATATACTCACATTATTTGGTTAACAAACAGTTAACCAAATGTTGTTGCCCAAGTTAATACAAGTAAATTTAATAATTTGCATAAATATCTATTTTTTGTTGTCTTTTTATTTTTACCAAAAAAAAAAAATCCTTACAACTCTTTTTATAAGCATTCCATATGAACAGGACGATAAACGAATGAAAACAACAAATTAATCAACTTAACCGCTATCAGAGTAAAAGCCTTTACACAATACCAAATAAACAACCGAGGTTTATACTTAAACCTTATACTACATTTATACATTTTAACATTTCTGTAGATTTCCAACTGATGAGTTGGAAACAAAATTCGAATCATAAAAACGTATCCTATTATATGTATGCAATTTGTATAACAGTTAAACTATAAAAGTTTTTCTATATTTATATCGTTATAGGCATGTGTTAAATAAATATCCTAGAATGTTATTAACACGTAGGAAGGGTTTAAGGAATAACAGCAACAATAATCGTATACATAGAAATATGGATTAAAAATTTCCGTATTTGTGTATCGCTTGTTATACTTTTTTGAATAAATTACATTAATAGTTTTTTCTGCCTTGTTTTATCAAACATTATTTTCTATACATGCTATGAAAATTTTTCTATTTTTATGCAAAATTATAACAACACAAAAAAAGGACAATGTGGGTTATTTCATTACATATTTACGGGTATGCATAAAAATACACGGAAAAAAACGAGAAACGGTAGGGTTGACCGTTTCAACCTTGTGATAGCCCGTACGAATGAATGACTTTAAGTGTTGTATGTTAATAGCCACAGTGTTACACAGATACTCCTGGTTTTTTACATCTATAGTGCTTTTATACATATGCGGCAGCCACCGCAAGTAGTCGAGAAATTTGAACGATATTTATCACACATAGCAGCCCCAATAATTTATTTGCTGGTATACAAAATTTCGATATTATAGTTTCAATCATTTCTGAAATGTAAACCAAATAGTTTTTGAAGTTGTAGGGAAATTACCTTGATCACTGTCTCGATTATATTCAATTTAAATTCTGGCATTATAAATCATTTGTAAAAAATTTTGTGACCTTAGTTCATTTAGTTTTTGAATTGTCGTTGAGGCCAACGGCCACACAAGAATAAATCGACTCAGAATTCGATGCTGATCAAAAGCATACCCTTATGTCTATATCTCAGATCATTATTTCTTAGCGTTACAAACAGTAATGCAGATTTATTATACCCCTCGGACATGAACGTATGTCATCGGGTCAGTAATTGCTTTCTTTGAAATTATCAAGTACAACACAAATGCTTCTGTTAGATATCATTGTTTACTGCATTAACAATTGACTTTCTCGCAGTTTGCGAATAAAATCTTTACGGCTTCAAGCAGACTTACACAACATATTTTTATATTTTTGACCCTGCTTATCAAGTTACTATTTTCAAGTCATATCGTACCGCATTGAAAACCCTTTTAAAGTTCTAGCCGTAAATATATTGTATATTTTAATATATGAAGTTTATGATTAAAAAAAAAACTGAAATAGTTTTAAAATGCAAAACAAAATATTTATATACATACAAATGTTTGTATGTAAGTATATTTGAATTTTTAATGAACAGGAAATGTAGATTTACATAAGTTAGCAAATAACAATTGAGGTCTTTCTTGTACACATCCTTATAACAACATATATATACTTAATATTATAATAATACAATAGCAATGATGAAAAATATTGTGAAGGTGTCATTTTACTCACCATATTGTAAAATAATTGTGTCAATTAATAAAGATTGTAAAGAAACAATAATTGTAGAGTAGGATACAAAATAATCAATAAGCTTACAAATTTACATCTCTCACTCAATATAATAGAAAATAGAATAGAATGTGAATAAAAAATAACTCACTTTTCGCCATTATTTACTACATTTTTTTAAACCAGATTCAACAATATGTTGCGTACGACATGTTAAGCCTTAAAATGTGGGTATTTTTTCAATACTTAATTAATTAGAACTGTAATTAATATATTCGATCGCATAACCAAAACAAAAAAAAACACAACATCTTTAGAAAATTTCTAAAAATTTGATATTCTAGATTTGAAAACTAACAGCATTTTTTGCCTGAATACTAACAGTACTTGAGTCTTGAATATTTATAGAATATTTTTCAATTTTGTTAACAATATATGAAGTTTTCAATCTGCATTTGACAATTTGTACACAATTTTCATTGTTACCAAATATTAGCCATGATTAGGTTATTGGGTTTTGCCAAATTTCAAAATTGATTTTCATAGAATATGCAGAAATCTTCATACAACAAATTCAGACACTAGTTGCTAACTGCAATCATCTTCGCAAATCAGGCTGATCGCATAATACTTTAGATAAGTCTACATTATTAAATTACTTCATTGGCTCCATTCAAATTTTTTATGGATACCAATTATTTGTTGAAGCAAACTGTTTATTCAAATCACTTTGATTGAGGTCAATAGATAAACAGTTAGAATTTTCTTTTTTTTTTACAACATTTTCTTTTATTAAAATCACCTTGAGATTTTTTCTCTTTATATGAGAAAAAAGAATTGAAAAAAAAATATATAGTAAAACAATTTATTGTAAATAATTGGAGAGGAAGAGAAAGAGAAAGAGAGAAATTTACATAAACCTTTGACATTTTTACATTTTTGCCACAATTGTATTTAATTGCGTACTTTTCTCAGTCAGCTGGAATAATTATCAACTTGATTAAAACAAGGTGTTGTTCTACCAAAGAAAATTTTAATTAATTTTTGTGAATTTACTGCTCTAATTAATATGAAAATATCTTAGAAAAAATGAATATATAAAAATAGGATAAAATCTCATTATTGTTATTTAATTAACATCCTTTTTTCTTGCTACAGGGAATGTGAAATATATCAAGGATTTTAGTATTACCATATTATATTATTAACGTAGATTTAATCAAATATTGTATATTACGTATTTTCTTGAATTTTTCGAAATTATTTTCCAAATTTTGGACAATCAGTTTACAATTACAATATTAGAAGGCTAACGAATATTTTGTATCCTAGAAGAGGCGTAATAGTTAATTTTTCTTCTACTCAAAGTTCTGAATCCTTAAAACCAAATTAGTGGTTGAATTATAAAACTAAATAGCAATCCTTTCCACACAAAATTTATATTTAGCACAATACAGCAAGAATGTTATTCAATTCTCATCAATCATTACTGTGGTTTACACATCGTCCTTAAATTAAATATAAAAATTTTTTTAAGGTTAAATGCAAAATAACAAGAAAATAATTGTAAAAACTTTAATTTCGAAAGTAATGTATTTAAACTTTTCCAAATTGAATCCTGATGAAATGATTTCATTACGAACACCAACTTAATTTGTATTTTATTTTTATTTTTTTGCTTTACTTTTTATTTTCATTAAATGAACTTTTTAATTAAAATTGCAATAATAATGATTGAAAGTTATTTAATGAATGCTTTCTATTTAATATTTGCAATTAAAAATGGCAATTACAAAATTTTTATTAGAGTAAAAAAAAAATCACCCCCATAAGAGCACAATA
The DNA here is from genome assembly GCF_029603195.1 of Condylostylus longicornis. Lineage (NCBI taxonomy): Eukaryota > Metazoa > Arthropoda > Insecta > Diptera > Dolichopodidae > Condylostylus > Condylostylus longicornis. The sequence goes on from NW_026577982.1 coordinate 13,889,616, forward strand.
TTAAATAAATAAAATGTAACATCATAGTAAAATCAATAAAAATCATAAAGTTTTTTTTTTTTTTTGAAAATTTTATTACAAAAATAATAATTGTAAAAATTGTTTCAAAGACGAAAAAATGAAAGAATGAAAATTTCAAACATATTATTGAAAGTAATAAAATTTTTTTTATTGTTACAATATTCTAGAAGGTTGGGGGGAGATGAGATACTAGAAATTGAAAGTGAAATAAAAAAAAAGTAGTAAATGAAACATTCTAAGACGAATCCTGAGAGTCTTAAGAAAAAATACAAATTGAATTTTTAAAATTATTCACTAAAAGAGGTGTAACCGCACGTGTTTTCACTTTACAGTGCATTCGGCCGAATACAAAACTTGAACATCGAAAATAAAAAGAGTACATTTTCCAATGCTCAAGGCAAATACTGTTTAACATTCTTATAATCCTCCTAGCTCTTGTATTTTAATTTATTTAGAATTAGGAGACCTCGACTGAACACACTATTCCATATTTCTCATTCCATATTTTACAGTGAATTTTAACAGAAACTAATGATTAACAAATTTTTTTATTACTTTCTTTTATTATGCAAAATTTTTTGAAAAACTTGTAAGAAAGGTATTGCTTTCGTATTGAAAATTTTTTTTATTCAAATTTTATTGTATCTTTTTTATCTTCTGGCCTATCACATGTCCCACATTCTTTTATATATGGAGGTATTTTTTCACTCTCTGATCCATAAGGAAATTGTGCTGTCACTTTAGAATAAAAAATTCCTTTTATATCTTTTTGAACAGCATATCCCATAATATAACGCTCTGTAGTATTACAGAGACCAATTCGTAATTCGAAAATTGAATGACATTTTACTGCTAAAAAATCATTTTCATGACCTGGATAAACTGATTCTGCATAATATTCATGTGCACGATTATGTGAACAAGATATTGTTAAACATCCTGATTTTAATGGCAATAAACCATCAGGATAGTAATCAACATCACCAATTTCTTTTTCTATTCCAAGAACTCCAGGATTTGTATGAATTACATCAACAAATTCAGCATCTCCTTTCTCAATTGGCATTAATTTTTGTCCCATATGAAAACATGGTTTAGCTGGATCTAATCCTGTTATTCTTGGTAATAATCTACCAGTCATATTTTGAAAAAATTTACCGGTATATCCAGCTATATTCGCACCTAAACTATGCCCTAAAATATTATAAATAAAATGCTTTTGTCAGAATTATTTGATTTTTTAAAAAGTAAAAATTGTATACGTATAACTTACCAATTAAGTGGATATTTTCAAGTGGAACAATTTTCTCAAGTTTAACTATACTTTGGGCAAGATATTTTCCAATATCACGGGCATTTAATGCAGACAAAGCATAAAAAGTAGTAGTATAATTAGAAGCATCAAGACCCTGTTAAAATTTTTAAGTTACTTAATTTACAATTTTTATAGTCTACTAATCAAAAGTAAGTAGCAAAGCAGTTTTTCTCATTATATTGAATTTGTTTTTTTTTTGTATAGAAAAATTATACGCAACTGCACTGCGTTATAAAGTATATGTGCAGACATATTTTGTGTTTAAAAAACACTTTGATAAAAAATTTATCTCGATAGTTTTTTGCAAGTTTTGACGGACGTACATTGTTGCAAGTTCAAAAATATAACACACTGTTTACTAATATACTCACTATAACATTTACTCCACCTCGACATAAATAAGCTTTACTAATTTCATAAATCATATTACTGTTATCGATAGTATTTGTCCATCCGGCAATAAGAATAACAACTGGTTTTGATCGATCGAAATGTGGGCTTCTATAAATTTCGTCTGATTTCAAAATTGGAAAAGAATAATTTTGGCATTTTGTGAACATTCGTAAAGTTAAGTTATTTACTTGCGGTATTAACATATATTGAACAGCGTCTATATAATTGGCATACGTACCTGCATAATCAAATAATAATTTTCTTTATTTATAAAAATTTTTAATCTTTCAAATTTCAAAACTTACAAATGAAATCTATATAGTCGAATAGAATTTTATATGGATAACCGATATACCAATTTTTTATATATTGAAAAACTTCCGGTGGTGTTAGAAGATCCATTCCTATTTCTTCAAGTATAGTATTTGTTGTATTGTCTGCAAAAAAACCAGGTACAGCTTGTGCGTTAGCAAATGAAAGCAAAAATCCAGTAAGACCAAGCAAAATAAAAGTTTTTAAAATATTAAGTTTCATCTTCGTAATGGAGATATAAATGCACTAATTATAAATTATTCACCACACACTTTTTCTTAATTGTCTCGATTTGATTGACAATCTTTAGTAAAATTCACTATTAAATAAAATTTAACGCGAGAGTGATTAAATCCTTTTATTGTTTAAATGAAATGAATTTTCTTTTCAACAAATTTTCTTTGCCACGTCTTTTGTAAAATAGAAGTATGCCTCTAATGAAAAGTTTATTAAAGCATGGAAACTTTAAAGCTATTTTCGTCTTAAAATTTAAATTTAAAAAAAAAATTATAACTAAAAGTGGTTACAAGGCCTTTGTCTTTTTACAATTGGCACAATTAAAATTTAATTGCCTAATTTGAAACACAATTCTTATGTTATGGTTGTTTAGATTAAGTTTTAAATTAATTTTTTGTTCCATTTTACAATATTATAAAAAAGATTATTACGTGTACACATAAATTAAACCAAACTAAACTCAAATAATGAATGAAATCGAAAAACTAAGTTACTTTTTCCAAATTTATAATCTAACTTAGTGATCTTTTATTAAAAATTGATAAATAAGCAAATTTTAGCACATTATTCACTAGTACGACTCCTCTTGTCAACCTTGTAAAACTGAGTTTTTGTTAATATGAATTTGGTATGTTTTATTCAAATGAACGTTTCCAAATTCACGCATTTTTTTTATCAAGGATGAGCCTTTAATGCTGACTAAAATTCTTTAACCTCCGTTATTAACTTCAAATGTATGTTTTAAGTTGCATGACAATTGAAAGTTTTAAATTTTTTTAGCTTAGCTTTTCCTACTTGAAAACCTGCATGAGTATGTTAAAATAACTTCTTTATTTCATTTCATATTTTCACTCCAAATATTCACTCCATATTTTTATTTTTGTTTTCCACTAATCTGACGTCAAATTTCAATTAGTAAGGCACTTAAACGTTATATTGTGGCATGACATAATATCATAATATGTTAAAATTATTCTAATCACTCATCTAATTTGAACAAAATTCCTTTCGTTAATCGCCATTTCATAATGAAAAGTTCAGAACTCAAAATTATTAATGATTTCCGTGTAGATGCGCTTTTAATCTCGGTATTACACAAAATTCCGTCATATTATTGCTTAACATTTTAAAGAAAAATTCAAAGCAGCAATTTTAAATGAATAATAATTTTTTACACACATGATAAAATTTGATTTTAGTTTCTACTCTTACTTAAAGTTTCAACATGCGATTACAAACATTACGTTAATTATTGCTAAAATAGCATTAAAATTTTATTACCTAATTATAATTACAATATCGTTCAATAGAAAAAACTAAACACAGTACCTGCCAAGGAATTTTATTAAAAACAACTATTTTAATTGTTATGAAATTTTGAGGTAATTTCGAATTTCTTATCAAATTTGTTTTCGGTAATAAAATGTTGATATTTTTCTCCAAATTAAATTGAGCTTATTACTCAATTATCAAGGACGCAAACCATGTGTAAAAACAGAAAAAAATAAATATTTTTGTTCGAAGTTGATTAAATTTTTTGGAAACATTTAAATTTTTCGCACAACTGTCATTTGCGTTGCTGTTACAGAGTAGCAATTTCTAATATAATTTGCATATTCAGTTTGTTTGCTATCGATAGATAAAGTAAATTGACGAAGGAAGCTGTAGATATGCAATAGTGCGTTTCACATGAAAACTGAATTAGATATTGTATGTTGAAAAATTACTGTTAATAATAAAGTAGTACTGCTGGTAACTAGAATTTCGACTAGAATTTTCAGCAATTAACTTTGCAGTAATTTCTCCTGAATTTATTTAGAAAAAACGTTAATAAATTTTTCCATGAATATTATAAATTTTCTACATAGTTAATTAATCAAAAAAGTTGTTTAAGAAATTTTTTCTAATGAAATTTTTATTTATTTACATGATTCTACAAAACTTTAAAGAATTATATCCAGTTTAAAATTTAACTAATGGTTTTTTTGCTTCTTCACTATGACACAATCCACATTGTGTCACATCTGGTTTTTCATGGTTATCAGGTAAACCAAATGGAAATACACCATCAGGATCAGAGAAATAACTTCCTTTTAATTTTGTTGAAACACCATAACCCATAGTATGTGGTCTACCGGTACAAAATCCACGTTTTAAATTAGCTAATGAATTACAACGAACCGCCATTAAGTTGTTTTCATAGCCTGGATAAACAGTTTCAGCATAATATTCAAATGCCCGACTATGTGAACATACAATTGAAAAGCATCCCTTTCTTAATGGACCAGTGCCACCTGGATAAAAATCAACATCTCCGACAGGTACTCTTTTACCAAGTACTCCCGAATTACTGTGAATTACATCGATAAATTCAGCATCACCTCTTTCAATACCACTTAATTTTTCTCCTTCATTAAAACATGGTCTAGCCGGATCCAATGCTGTAATTCTTGGTAATAGTCTATCTGTAGTACTTGTAAAATATTTACCAGCATAACCGGCAATATTGGCACCCAAGCTATGACCTTTAAAATATGAAACATTTTATTAATATAAAGGTATTTATACTGGTAGTAAAAATTAGAACCTACCAATCAAATGAATGTTTTCTAGAGGAACAACTTTTTCAAGTTCTACTAGTCCTGAAGCAAGAATTTTTCCAATTTCGTCTACATTCAATGCGGACCATGTATATAAAGTGTTGACATATTGGCCAGCATCAAGAGCCTAATAAAATATATTATCCAAATTTAATGTTTAAAGTAATACAAAATATTTATTGGATTTATTGACAAATTTCTTAAAATTCTAATATTTTAATGAAATGATGTTCTAAAATCAAAGGGCCTTTAAACTAAGCCTACAAATTAGTAAAATTGTCGTCCATCGGCTCACAAATTTCCAATGGGTTATAAAAATTGATTATTATGCAACTCATAAAAGTACTCACTACAACATTAACTCCACCTCGACACAAGTATGCTTTCCCAATTTCATATATTGTGGAGCTTTCGTTAATAGTATTTGTCCATCCAGATATAATGACAACAACTTTTTTTGATGGATCAAAATGTGGGCTTTTCCACATTTCACTTGCTTTCAATATTGGAAAAGTGTAATTCTGGCATTCTGTTATTAACCGTAAAGTCATACTGTTGACATCAGGTGTCACTTGCGATTGCACCGCTTCAATTGCATTAACACCAGAACCTATGCAATAAAACGATGCATAAAATTACTTTTTTTTTTTTTTAAATTTAATCAAAATTTTACTTACAAACTTTATTTATTAACTCTGAAGCTATTTCAAAAGGATATCCAGCAATTACATCTTTACCAAGTGTCCAAACTTCACTAACAGATGGAATATATTTTGGTACTTTTTTAAGAATACCACCAGTAACATTTGTAGCTGTATCGAAAACACCACGCAAACTATATAATTGAGGATATGAAAATGAAAGTCCAATTAGTCCAATAAATACAAAGAACTTGAAAATGTTTAGCCTCATCTTTGATACTGAAACTTAGAAACAAAATTCTAAATTCAATTACAAAAAATCATGTAAATAATTTCTTTTTATGTTTAAATTAGCTACGCAAATTATTTACGCGGAGCATGCAGAAAATTTAGAATAACAATTAAATTTAGATTTTATTTACTTTAAGTTTTAAAAAATTTAAAATAAGTAAATGTGTTGTGGTAGTTTTTCAGTTTGGTGCTTACTTGTATCAGTGCCATTTTGCCATTTCTGGATAAATAAGAAACACACGGACGAGTTGAAAATTCATTTATTTATTAAGGGCTCTAACAATTAGATACCTTCGTTCAGAAAATAAGGTGCATTTTATTTATAGGAAAATATTCAATCGACTCAATAATACAATAGACAACGTATAGTGTAGACTACCTTATAAATCTAAGCACTCTTTATACGTCGATACTTATTAGAATTTGACTAAGAAATGATTTAAAATAAACTTTTAACAACAACAAATTTAAGTAACAACAAATTCAAAATAATATTTCAACTTCCGCTCCTTCCTATTAAAAAAATTGTCAAGGTCATTGTAGTACGTAAGTACCTAACAAAAACCATATAAAATTTTTTTTGACAAGATTTATTCTTCTTATTTTTCTGTTGATTATATAATTTATGCATTCTTCTTTATGACTTCAGTGACAAATCTACTGACTTAATATACTCACTGCTCCTCAATTAAGATACTCGTATATGTACTCACTTTAATTAAAAATATCAGCAAAGAATATTCCCTCTACTCTCCATTGTTTCACAATAAGTTCTGACCTCATATAATATACAAAAAAGAAACAACAACAAATTATAAAAGAAAAAATTAATATTCCGAGCACATTTCCCTTTTAAGGAGAATTCAAATAATAATAAAAAAAAAAAGAAAACAACAAAAACAAAGCCAGAGAGCTTTGATCAACCAGAATGACCGTTGTATAAAATGCAATAAAAATTGTTTTTGTGTATACCTTGTTTAGCGGGATGATGATGATAAATGCTATGCTATAATGCTATGTGACAAATCTCAATTTCAACTTGAATTTTAATTACATTATCGCTTCTTCATTTCTTACTCAATTCATATTTTGTGAGATTACATACTCTACCTATCCTCCCTCTTTCATCTTCATGTATAATTTGTAATTTTATAATTTAAGAGCTTCATAAATAAAAAGAGAAAATAGATAATTTATTTAAAGGAAAGCTATATACGTAGTAGACGAGAGAATTTTAAAGAATTTGTATATGAAGGTAATTAGCATTGTAATTCATATATCTATTTGAATTTGAATTAAAATATGGAAATGAATTAAAATTCAGAAAAAAAATATTATTCGATTTAATTTAAATCTTATAAAAATTAACTTTGAGTTAACATTGTCGAAAGCTTTTCAATTTTATAAATAACTCTCTTCAATTGAACTTTAAATTATTCTCAATTTTAATTAAATTTTCAATTTAATCACATTGTTTTCTCAAAAAATCACTAAAATTTTCAAGTAGCTTGTAATTAGCTACTGGAATTACTTAAACTATTTTAATTTTTTGAAATATGTATACAAACAAAAAACCGGTTTTCATCTGTAATTTTCTATGTATGAACACAAATTCTGTAAAATATTTAGCTTGAAACTTAGAAATCGCATATCAAGAATATCCCATACTTGCAACTAGTATTTTTTTTTTTTTTATAAAATTCCGGAAATAAGTTGAGGAAATAAAAAATTTTTAAATGAAATTTTGCTTGTTTGTTAAATTTGTGTTTTTGTAAAATTCAGTGCAACTATTATTTTATATAACATTTAATTCATAAGGAAGTGTGAAATGCCGAATTATACTCTACCGGATACCGAGTATCTCATTCAGTTTTTGGGAATCACATTGCAAACAAGTTATTTATTCTGATTTTTTGATACCATGAGACCATAATAGTCTTAAACTTGATTCAATGAAGTTTCGTAATTGCTCATATAAATAAAATTAATTTTCGGACTTCTTAAAATGCGTACGTTACACATAAATTACACATACGAGTAATAGGTATGGCGTTACAATATGTGTGTTTTACATGCGTGTGACGGAGTGTATACCCATACTCATGACAACAGAATTTTGTTTTCAAACAATTTAAACTTTGTTTTTTTTTTTTTTTAATTATTACTTGTTATTTACGTTATATGGCTGTGACCATTCATTTGGCTCACAATCAAGTAAAAGGTCAACTATTTTTTATATCAGTCATTTAAACTTTTAAATTTATTCCATTTTGTCAACTATTTCACATATTGTAACCATTGTTTTTATGATTTTCACGGCATTTTTTCCATAATTAAATCTATGGGCTCCGTTCGCACTAAATTTAATTTTTAACTAAATTTTGAAAAGAAAAACACTCTCAATTCACAGTCTGTTTTAATTTAATTTCATTGTTTATCAAAATGAAATATTTTTTTTTAATTCAATTATAATGAACTCATAATTTTATGGATTAAAACAAATATTCACTATAAAGATTAATTGAAATTCCAGAAATAAATAAATTGAAATTATTCAGATTTTTTATTTTTAATTAAACGCAAATTGAATTTTAAAAAACACTGCTAAATTTTTTTCCGTTCTACTTTTATTCAAGACAAGTTCAACTATTCTTGAAAACAAAAAATAATAATAAATAAAAAAATTAAATTAAACTAGTTGGATACACTAAAAATTCACTCACTTTTAAATTTTGCTCGTATATTAATTTAAAAGTATATTATGCCAGTACAAAGTTAAAGAACACTTTAAAAGTTGAAAGTTTTATTACCTTTTTATATATAAAAAACTAATGTAAAATTTTCTGTATTATTTTATATTTGTACCGCACACGTGTTACACCTGTCTTAAATTGAGATGTTGTTTTATTTGTTTTATAATATGTACATATTTTTTCTTGATTCGGATATAAAATGAAGCAAAGTTATAACAAAAGCCTAATGTTTTATAATATTAACTATACTAGTTGCAAATGGCAGTAAGAAAGCGAAGCAAAAATAAAAATTCTCGTCAAATATTTTTATATGTTTAGAAAAACAAAAACAACAATAACAAAATATAATTAATTGTACGTAATTATAATTATTTAATAAGAAAATTTATTTATATGAAATACAAAGTAAAAAGCTCTTGCTGCTTCAAAATAGAATAAAACTTATATAATATGAGAATGACAATTAACAACAAAATATGCACGTTCTCGCTCATATACAAAATGTAAATTAAATACAAATTTGTTTTTCTAAATTATTGGAGCTTAGGTATGACCATGTTTAGAAAATTTATACTGCTTTTATTCGGCATCTTTATTTAAGAAAATGAATATTTAATCTTAACTTGATTTTAATCAAGCAATCTTTAAAAAGTTCGTGCAACTAATTTGAAATTTATTGTCCACTGGATCTCCGTTTCCACTTCTCTTGATAGTGTAAAATAAGCTATAATTTATCACTAGCTAGTATACGGCACGATCCAGTTGAGACAATTTCTGAACTTTCATTTTTTAGTATTTTGACTTTGATATTAATTGATTTTTCAGTAAAAGAGCAGTGTAATCAAAGAACTATGTATTTTTGCACCTTCAATACAGAACCTAGCTTGCATTCGAAACAAACTTTAGAAATATTATTAGAACACTTACAGTTTGTAACGTAGCAGTATTTACTTTTTATTTCGAAGACAGTTTCTGCCTGTTTTATATTGTTTATTACCAACTATAAACTAACAACTAGAATTGTGGAATTTTCACTTGTTCAAACAAATCAAACAAATCGAACAGATCAAGGAGAAAATGCTATCCATATAACAATATAAAAAAAATTAAAAAAGTATGAAATTATGCAATCTTAAATAAATGTACAATATAAAAAGATTAACACGAATTTCATTTTCAATCTAGAATACTTCAGTATTTCATGTGCTTGGAACAATAACCCGTTGTTCATATATGCATGCGGTTAGATGCGAATATAACGAGAATTTATTGAAGAAAATAATTTTTTTGACATGCAATTTAAAACATCAAGCACGCAACTTGAAATTTTCTAATATTTATAACTGCCTAACTCAATATGTACAAGTACTCAAAGTGCAAGATGTGACAAAAATTATTTATAAAATTTTAAGTCTCTTCGATTTACTATTATCATTAATATAATTTAATTTTTATGTTACACTAGAACTGATAAGAATTTGGTTAACAAGCGCACAGACGGCAGGACAGAGTAAAGCCATAAGACAAATTTTTTTTTTTCAATTTGTTTCGAAATTTGCAAGAATCATAAAATCAAAAACATTTGAATTCAGTTACAAATAACTACCTTCTAGATGTCATTTCTCATTTATCAAAACTTTCTGTTTAAATTTCATTTTAAAGAAAAGCTGTGCAAATTTGTCACACTATTTATTTGTTTACATTATTTTTAACATTACATGCAATAGTTGCAAATCATATGTGACAATCAAGATATCAAAGCTTTAATTTTTACCTGTTATGCTTTTTTTTATTAATTCTTTTGTATGCACAATGAAAAATAGTAAAGCTCTTTAATTCATATTCGATGAAAATAAAATAATTTATTCTAAATGTGCTTCATTAATGATTTAGTTCTGCATTCCATTCAACATATTTTATAACATTTTCTAAATTTTTAAGTATTTATAACGTTACCGTTAAAACGTTAAAATTACTCATATACCACCGTTATTCATAAATTAACGGTAAGTTTAATATTTCTGTGGCAACCAATTTATTCATAATACAGAATTTTTCAAGAATGATTCTTATGATGCAATGTTGCCTATATTAAAGGATACAATGGAATGTTTTCTCAATTACCTCTCCACAAATTCCACATATGGCTTGCGCCAAATTTTGTGTTTTTCATATTTTTCTAAGTTATGACGTCATATTGGCCAAAAGCTTTTTATAATATAGAAGAGATTTGGAGCTTTATTTTCAAATTTTGTTTCTGAAAAAGCTTGTTGTATTAGATAAAAGGTTGTTGTATTAGATGAATTTATGAATTTTGCTTTATTTTTCAAATAAAAAGTATTTGTATTTTAAGCTTTTATTATCGCATCCTTAAAGGACTTTTAGAATTTTTCCTAATAATAGGACACATATTGTATTGCATAAAACTTTGTTATGTATTGGAAATCATTGAATAAATGGGAACACATTATAATAGACTCTCTATAGATCGAAATCACAAACAAGGTAGCCACTTTCATCTCTTTATATTTGCAGAGGTAGTGTCTAATATCAAGAAAACTAAATACGAGGTTTTTGTTTCAAGATACGATGGAAATGATTAATCGAATACACACATAAATTTATCTTCAAATTTTATTACCGTCTTAAGACATTCCATTCGTCTCTTTCGTCATTAAGTAATTACATCACTTCAAATTGTATTTCATTAGGGCACAATTACTACCAATTTTAAATTTAAAAGTTAATGAAGAACCTTAAATAATATGTATAACAAAAAGACAATACCATATATTCTCATTAAAATCAACCCACTTACATAAAACTAAAAAAAATTTATAGCAACACAAATTTTTTTCCATAATTTTAAAATTATAGCAAGTATAACACTTTTTAGATATGAAAATAGTTTAGAAATACACAAGGGTACATAACATTAATGCAATATATAAAGTATATAATGGGCATAATGAATATAGAATAAAATATAAATTTCAATTTTATGTACTGTGGCGACTTGAATATTTTCTCAAAATTAAATAGCAAAATAAACAAAAATCAATTTCAATTCTACAATTAAAATGATTTTAAAATATTTTAGAATTATTTGAAATTTTTAATATTTTTTTTTTTTGGCATAATTCTTGTACACACACTTCATTCATTTTTTCTAAATCTTCAATATTTTCAACTGAAATTTTTTATATAATATTTATAAGTCAGATAATTTCTTCTAATAAAAACGAATCTTTTACTATCATACCATCTCAATGACATCATTAAAGCACAATAATAAATATAAATTCAAATTATGTACTCGTAGTTGCAATAATAGAAGAACCTCCTCCTGCCATACCTCCTTTCCAGAACACAAAAAAAAAGTTTTTGACATTTTCCAAATTTTTATTTATTTTCAATTGAAAATAATATCTATATATACTTACATAAATTCATAATGCACTCATGTGTGTATGTATGTAAGTGTGACATGCACATTCACATTTATAAAATGCAATGTCTGTATGAGTATTTCAAAATTTCCTTATTATTGTTGATTACAGTGATATTCAAATATATTTGCATATCAAATTAAGAGGAGCTGTTTAATCTGAAAACCTGTGGGTATTGTGGGTAATAGACCCGGTTTAAACAAATCAATTCAATTAGTAAGATAGTTCCCTAAAAAATTTTAGATGTTAATAAACTTTTTATTTTTATATTGAAAAAATATAATCAGTCACATTACTCTGCTAACATTATTATATTGTAAACTTCTAGGAGAAAATGTAAAATTAAAGAAGCCTAACGTGCGATCAAAATTTCATAGATAATTAAGTCAATTATATAATTTACATTTTGGTGAATTTAAAAATTGTTGGTGGTTTTAAGGTGATGCGTTGTTAAGAAATTGTATTTTCTGTAATTTAGGGAATTATAATATTTTAGAGGGAGAAAGGGTTATTGGAATGAGATTTTAAAAGTTGAAACAATACTCTCGTTATAATATAATATCGTGATTAATACAACAGAGAGCGCTCCCACATTGGGAATGATAAATTACCGGTTCGAATTCAGTTCGGGAAGTGAATTTTTTTAATATTTTTGTGCATTAATAATTGTTTTATACTTTGGAACAAATATTTTGGGTTTCACTGAACGTCTACCTATACTTACACAAATAATACTGGTGCAAAACACTTCCAATAAAAAAATAAAACAAACACGAATTGAAAAGAATTAATTCAACACATTTTCCAAAAAAAAAAATAAAACAAAATTTAGCCAAAATGCAACCAAATGTTAAAATATGGCGTAATAAATATTTTTCAATCAATTGAATAAAAAGAAATTTTTCCAAATTTTTTATTAAATTTTCGTTCTCATATCTTTTAATATATTTTTAATGTGCAGAAATGAAATAAAGAAATATTTTCCTAATCCTTAAGGGTCATAAAAGAAAAATCAGAAAACATTACATACAAAAAACAGGAAAAATTGGAATAGAAAAAATCAAAAAAATTTTACACAAAATAGTTTTCATATCTCACCAATATCTGAATTTCTGATAAATTTTGAAAGGATTAATGAATATTCATGCCAGTATAAAACGTCGAAATCAAATTTTTAAAAGCATTTTGGAACTGCAACCAAAATACATAGATTGAGGTTGGTAATATTTTATTTTAATTTTCATTTCAATTTGGAGAGTACTTGGGATTGGGAAAGCGAATATTGAAGACTTCCGTCGATATGATTCGTCTTTACGATATTAAAATAAATTGTAAAAATCGAAAATTTTGTGAGAAAAATTGGTATCCAACACTTTACTCAACAATTAGGCCGCACTAAACAACTTAACACATTTTGAAATTGTGAAAATGTTGTTGAAAATTTCAACCTTTTTAAATTTTTGGTACCACAAGAATTTTTTATTTTCCCCGCCTGGCACCTATCATCTCATTAATGGAATGTATTCAATTTGTGATTTTCACAACATTAGAGAATTTCAAAAAAAAAACTAACTGTATTCTACTTCTGGCCCGCACTTGCAGTTAAGTTTATCTATTGATTTTGATACTCTTATTTTAGAGCGGAAAAACGTAAAAACAGTGGTGATGATTCTCACATTTAACGCAAAAATATCAATACTCAAGATCGGCTCATCGGGATAGTCTCTTATTTCTTTTTGTTTTTGTTCAAAATTTGAACGAAATTTCGAAACCAAATCATTCATTTTGAAAGCTCATATTTACAGCTATTTACAAAATAGCAATTCGAATAAATTGAAGAAAAGAATTGCATTTTGATTCGAACTCTCATATTATGAATGAACGCAATATACAGCAAACAAATCGATTTAAATTCAGTAAACTAAAAATAAAATAAAAAACTAAATGCTATGCAATATGATGGAATAGTGTTACAAAGCAGAACATCCTAGATAATTTTTCTCTAAAAAAAAAAAAACAAAATAAAAATTATTAAGAAAACTTTGTAATAAATTTTAGTTTACAAAATAACGTACATACACGATCCATTCACTGGATGAAGAAATAAATATTTATTTTCGCTCAGTAAATAATAACTTGCATAATATACCCACATACATACGCACGTACTATGTCATCAGGATAAAAAGGATATGTTGGAAAAATATGTATTTACTAAAAATGAAAAAAAGCAAAAAAAATATAGCAAAAAAGGGGAGAAAAAACAAATGAAAATTGCAATTTTAATATGCACGAGTGAATCTACGAACGCTGATAAATTTTTACATATTGAGATTTTTTCTCCTGGAAGTAAAAGTTTAGAATGATTACGAAAAAAAAGTAAGAGGATTTTAGAATTTACATTGTAAAATCTTTATTTTATTTAAGTAATAATTTTTCAATGTATGTAATTTTAAATATAACTTTGAAAATATTAAGAAAAATTAAATTGTGAAAATGAAAAGGAAGAAAATTAGAAAATTTTCTGAAAATATTGTAAAAATCATAATTTGTAATACTTATGAGTTAAAATTTCTGTAACAATTTTTAATAACTTTCTTGCTCTACTAGAACAGATTCAAGCGTATTGGGTTTTTCAACCCGAACTACCCTAATTTCGCGTATTGAATTCAAATTCAAAAATCTTAGCTTTGGTGGTTTCTTTTCTTTACTCCTTTTGTTAGGAAATCGTGCAATTTTCGCTGAAATGAGGTTTGAATCAAAAAATTCGCGAAATTTATCACAGTAATTGTTTTCCATATTGAAAAGTAATCGCAAAGTTTTGAATATCTGGGAAAATGCGATAATAATTTTCAGAATTTTTTTTTTTTATTACGTGGCAAGAACCTTCTTTACAATAAATAGTAATTAAAATCTTTAATAGAAAGAGTAAAAAAGCTACTTAAACATTTACAAACAACTTAATTTTGTTCCCAAGAAATTTTTATTTAGGAAAATTAAAAACTTTTTTTAAATAAAATTTATAGTGGGCTTCAAAAATTTTATTTACAAATAAAATTTTAGCCAAAAACATAACAAGAAGAAGAAAAAAAAAATTCAATCAGCGAAAAAAACGTGTTTTTTTTCAAAAAGAAAAAGGGGCCGAAAAAATTTTCGGATAAAAACACTAACAAACAAGGATAAAAATATTTTTATTAAAAGCGAAAAACTTTTTACACAAAATAATAACGAAATTTATTCATTGAAGTTAACAGGATATTAAAAAGTTTTTCCTTTTTTTTTAATTTTAACCAATTTAAAAACAGATGCGCCTTAAAAGAATCTTGTAGCCAAGGTTAACATTCTATTGTATTTTTTCAAAAAGAAAAGAAAAAAAAAGAAATTGTAAAATTAAATTAAAACTCCAAGTTCATGTTCAAAATACAGTCCAAATTTGTATTGATAGTTGAAAAAAAAAAAAAACAGGATAATAAAATTAAAAGGAACTAATAATGCTGGCCCAATCGAAATAATTATGCAATCATTCGTGTAAAATGAATGAAATGTTCAGACTTTGTAAAATTGTTTACATATTCAATTTTAATTAGACATTCCATTGAACAACTGCTTCGTCGAACCTGTTAAGTAACTTATAAAAGGTAGGAATTTACTACTTTTTTTACAAGTACGTAAACGCGCGCTTACTATTGACGAATGAATATAAAATTTTTGTGTATTGAATGGCATTTGTATCTATAGTGGTAGTTATAAGAAATTTGATTTAATTTTAAGGTTATGGTAATTTTCCTTTAGTATACATGACAACTGAGACGATGTTCGTCAATAAATATTTATATATGGCAACTAAAGTATTATGTAATCCAAAAATTTTGCATTGTATATTGTCATGACAATTAGATGTGGAGTTAGAAGGATTTATTAAAATCATACAAAGAGCTGCATGGAACAATACAAAAATGTCAAAGTACAAACCGACAGCAAATAGCTATCCTCGAGAAATAACTGATTTAGTGGGTGAAAAGAGAATGGCCAGACGTAGATGGCAACTTTCGCGTCACCCTGATGATAAAACTGTTTTAAACAGACTTTCCCAGGTCTTTAAAAGAAAAATCCAAAAATTTAAATCGGCAACATACGAAAATTATATAAAGAACTTGTCAGCTACGAGGGAAACGAATTATTCCTTATGGAAGGCGGCAAGCAGCAAAAAGAGACCGATTAGGCACGCTCCGCCACTGATGAAAGCAAATGGCAGTTGAGCGAGGAACAATATAGAGAAGGCCGAATTGTTTGCTAATCACTTGGAAAACATATTCACGCCAAACGGAAAAACCTCAGATGTGGGTTTGGTAGAATCTATCGCAAATGAAGCAGACAGCATGGTTCCACTTACTCAATTGGAGGTTGCGGAAGAGATAACTTATTACTGCGGAAATACTGAGAGAGCTACCAGATGAGGCATTGGAACATCTGACGAAAATCATAAATGCAGCTATGGATTTAAGGTATGTTCCTTGTGCTTGGAAAGTCGCGGACGTAATTATGGTGCCGAAACCCGGGAAATCCTTGAGGGAAACAAAGTCTTACAGGCCCATTTCACTGTTACCAATGATGTCTAAACTTTTTGAAAAGCTGCTATTAAGGAGATTGAAGCCAATAATAGAAAATAGGGGCCTAATACCGAACCATCAATTTGGTTTTAGAAGAAAGCATTCTACAATAGACCAGGTCCATAGAATAACTAATATTATAGAAAAAAGCTTGGAAAATAGGGAAATCTGCTCTTCCATGTTTCTACACGTAGCACAGGCTTTCGACAAGGTGTGGCACAGGGGCCTTATACTTAAGTTGGGGCAAATGTTACCATCGTCATTTGTAGAAATTTTGGAATCTTACTTAGCTGATAGATTATTTAGAATTAAACAAGATGCTGAATACTCCACGCTAAGATAAATAAAGGCAGGTGTGCATAAACTTCACCAATGGGAAAATAGTGAATCCACCACATATTAATGTAAATGGAACGAACGTAGCGATCCATAACTCGGCAAAATACCTAGGGATGACTTTAGATAACTAAGGTGGAAGGAGCGTATAAAGAAGAAACACATAGAATTAGAAAATAAATATAGAGAAAATTATTGGCTCCTGGGTCGTAAGTCCGATTTGGCAATTGATAATAAAATCTTAATTTATAACCAAATCATTAAACCAATATGGCGATATGGCATTCAGCTGTGGGGTTGTACCAAGAAGACTCACATTAACAAAATTCAAACCTTCCAGAATAAAGTTCTACGGGGCATGGTAAATGCGCCATGGTATATACGTAACATAGTAATATCCACAGGGACTTAGGAATTCCTTTGGTCGTGGATGAAATTAGGAGTTGTGCTATAAAGCATAGGGCTCGTCTAGAACAGCATGTAAATATGGAAGCGGCTCGGCTGCTAGACAATGCCGTTATGACAGAAAGACTTAAACGAACAAGACCATTCGATTTAACACGAAATACCAATTTCCTTATGGAAGGTATTTAATTCCTGCACGGAAAAACCAAGTTAGCGCGGAGTTAATAGTTGGTCTGTAGGACCAGTTTTATCCGTTCAGGTAGGAGTCACGCTCCCCCACTGTCGGAGGAAAAAGGCAGATAGAGTCGTCCTTCTTCGTCTTTCGAGATTTTTTCACCTAGTAGGAAAAAAAAAATGACTCTCTTATTAAACGAAATTTTTTGCTAGTTTGGAAACTTTAAAATCCACAAAAGTTTTAAATATCTTTGATCCTATCAAAACATTTTCTCTTCATTAATTTTTACCCCCTCCAAATTTTAGTCAAACCAATGAAATTTGTCATTCCAGTCATACTGAATTAATTTTTGCCCCATTTATTCTACAATATGGCCGATAATAAGTTCGGGATCAATTTATTTTTGCCAAATATTCTTACATAACAGCAAAATTCTTTTAATATCATAAAATTTCACCAGTTAGTTAATTAAAATTGCAAATATTTCAAGCTTTTTAACTAATTTAAAAATATTCATGAGTCATCGAAAAAAAAAACAAAATTTTCAATTATCCTTACACAAAAGTGGAACAAAAAAAATTCCATAAATCAATTATAATTAATCAATTTTTAATCCCGCTAATTTTTTATTACAATTACAACGCCAAGCATATTTTAATCAATTCAACCTACTTCAATTATTTTCTTTTTTAACAATATTTTGTGATTAAAATTTTCGATAGTGGAAATTTTCCTAAATAAATCATGTCCTAATCGTGTCTAAACCTTTACAATTTTCGTCTATCGTTTTATCTTAGTCATTGTTTTAATATTTTCAATTGCATCATCTTTTTTCCAGTTTTACTATAATACTATGCGTTAAATTCAACAATATAAATTAATAATGAATAAATTTCTAAATTACAATAACCATATTTCAAGGTTAATCAGTGAAAATAGCTTGTTTGTGTTTTCGGTTTAAGGTCAACCGTAAAATGAAAATAAAAAAAAAATTTCAAATAAACAGGCGTGTAACTCGATACCAAAGAAATGGATACCAAAATATTTAAAGTTCAAAATGAAAGTTCAAATTAAGTTAATTGAAACCCTTAAAGAAATTTTAACAAGCATTTAGAGTATATAGTGTAAAATAAATTGTACTCGATATAGGAAAAATTAAAATTTTTGTTCTAAAAGTTTGTTTTTAACCGTCTAGAATGCATGGAAAATGAAAATTTTACGAGATATACTTAAGCAAATCCGCAATAACTTTGGAACGCTTTTTGTATTTAATTGACTGAATGTTATTTATGAGAAGCATTACCAATAATCAAACATCTCACTTATTCATAAAACTGTATGTAACTTAGAAATTTAGACGTACGAGTATTTGAAAAGCCAATTACTTACAAGGCTCTAGCCATGAATTAAAACTAATTAAGCAGACCAGAAAAGGCATTTTTCTAAATTATAAATTGAAATCAATAAAAAGTTTCCTAATTCTACTCTAATATTTCCTTAATAATTTAATATTTTGGTCAAGATTCCAATGTTGATTAATTTTCCAATATTTCCAAAAAACTGAACCTCTCCATGTGATTACAATATGCAATTCAATCTCATTTATATTATTTAACATTCCAGTTTTTTACATAAATTTCTAATAATAATCCTTTAATCGAATAAAAGTAAAAGAAAACAGAAAGGTCTTCCAAATTAGCCTTGAAGAATAATACAAAAAATATCCTTCAATAATAGCATTTATTTAGTTAATCCTTTGAACTATTGAATTAAGAAATATGGAAATTTTTTAAGTTTCTTAAAGCATAAATCAACAAAAATTTACGAAATAAATTTTAGTAAGACAATTTTTGGGCGGTAAAAAGAAAAACCTACTGACTAAAATAGGGTAAAAGGCCAACACAGAATTATCGATTTAATTTTGGAAAGAGAACAAAAGAAATTTCTTTTGTGCTTATTTTATTTTATTTTTCAATTTTTTGCTACAAAGAACAATAAGTGAGTCAATCTTATGATTCTTATTTTCTGCCGTTTAACGTTGTTATTTTGATAATTTTATTATTTAGTCTATTCCTAGGAATAAACCTATATTAGAACATTTACAGGATTGGATAATTGCACGCCATAGAAAATTTCAAGAGAATTTAAATATTAAGTGCATTCAGTATTTCTTTACAAAGCAACTTTGTATTATTAAAAAGTACAAACGTTTAAAATTTCGGCCATGCGTCATCATATTATGGATTACCATGAAATTCGCTTGAACTGTTAAAACATCAGGCTTCATTTTACTGATTATTCAATCATTTTCAATATAGGCTTAGCATCTATAAAGAAATTTACTCTACTAGGTCAGTTTTATATTTAAACTGAAATTTTTATATGAAGTTAAATAACGAAAGAGATTTTTGTCCCGGATGTTACTTTTATTTTTTACTGAAACAAAAATATTTAAACACTTTGGTAAACACTTTCACCTTGTAAAACTAATTTGGTATCTGCCTAAATATCATTTTGGATTCTTATTTATCCAATAAATGTAGTCAACCTTTGTAAATTAATGTGCATATATAAGAACATGCGCTAAATTAAATTGGGCATCGTGTTAAAAATTTTAAATTACTTCTTAAGCCCTTTCAACATTAAAATAAAACTGAACTGCATATACCCCGTTCTTAAACATTTTTTGGCTTCTTGCCTTAACAACAAAATCAATCAGAAGGAACAAAAATGGTTAACAAAATAAAATTTTTGGAATACTTTAAAATAAATAAGAATTTTACGTAAATTCTCAAAGACTAAAATTTTCATTTCATTCAAAGATTAAAGTAAACATAAATTCCATTTCAATTATATTCCAAATCCAAAATTCAATGTTCTACATATCCACTTAACTAACAGTTTTAATTCACAACTTAATACCAACTGAAAAGGATACGTGAAATTCTAAACGATACTTTGAATATGTGAAATAAAATATTTAAAGGAAAAAAAGGAGAGAAAACTGCAACATTGGTGAAAATTTTTCATTTCCTTCTCAAAAAAAATTCATTTTATTTTTAAATCCTTTAAAATCTTACATCTTATTATCCAAAATTCCTCTAACATTACTAAAAATGTTACATATAAAATTTTTCGAAATGCTCTGTTTAACTTCAAAAAATAAAGAGGAAAAGCAAGGAAAATTTAATTTCACTTTTAAATGCACTTCCATTCACATCTAGTGGTTTTTCATTTCAAATTAAATTTTAGTGATTGTCCTTGATATTTTTGCATTGGTGTTCTTACGAAAATTTCATGCATTTCCCAAAAAAAAAGAAAGACAAAAAAGTTTTGTAGTCTAATAATTTATGAAAGGGATTTTTAGTTTTGCTAGTGAAAATTCTGAAACTTCAGTCCTAGAAAGCCATAGATTAAGACCATTTCTGTTATTACGCTTTTTACGTATATTTGTTCTAATTGTCTTAAGCAAAATATAAAATTCTCACATTTCTATGTTTCACGACTAAGGCAACAATTTTGAGAACGGCGTAGGCTATCCTACCAAAGGCCATGCCGCGTAGAAAACGTAACTAATGTCGAACAAATTCAATTTCTAACTCTCCTCTCCTAATTTATTTCAGCTCATTCATCCAATTTTTAATACGCCATACAAAACATTGTCTAAATACAAAAATAATCTATAAAATTTAAAAACAAATTATTCACTCCTTATGTGATAATTCAAAAAATATATCCTTGAACTTTTATTTACAAAAGGACTTAATCGTTTTTTTATCAATAAAAAATTAAAACCTACAGGATATTTCAATTTTTCCAGAGATTTTCAGTGGGAAACAGAAAAAAAATGTTAATTTTTTTTTTCCTTTCGGTTATTCGATGTTTATCGAAGTTGTTCGCTTTACTAATTTTCTATTAAAAAAAATAAAAACAACAAAACACATTTTTTTCGCATTCTTGAATTTTGAATCTTTAACTTCTCCTTTTCATAGCCATTCTTCTTTTTATTATGGTAAAATTTTCCTAATCGAGCTCATATTTTTGTTTTTCTTTCTCTTCTTTAATATTTAAATTGTATAAACAAAAATTTTAACATGCGTTTTTCTAAAAACTTAAAAAGTCACAATGAAATTAAGGAATAAAAAAAAACAGTATGGAAAATCTTAAAAACGAAAAAAAAAATTATTCAAAACAAAAAATAAAAACTTTTCAATTCTTATCGACGTGGTGGCGTCTATCTCCTAAAGATTTATTACGAAACAAAATAAAAAAATGCAAAATAACAAAAACAAAAGGAAGAAAAAATTAAATGTCCTTTAGAATGCTATGTGCCACTTCATCTGTATACAAACACAAAAAGAAATTGCAATTTTTCCAATAAGTCTATGAATTTTAAAAAGAGGATCAAATCATAAAACTTTTCTAATCGATAAACATTGGACATTTTCTATTTGGTTATTTATTTAAAAAAAAAAAAAAAGAAAACAAAAAAAATTGAAAAACAAATTGTTGTCCTTTTTGCTTTTCTTGGTTCTTTCTCTGCCTCTCTCTTTTCTTTTTATTCAAAAAAAAAATATTTTTTTTATTATAAAATTAAAGAATTAAAGGACATTAAAAAAAAAAATAAAGTAGCTATTTGTGAAGGAAAAATTTTACTCAATCCTAAACAAGAATAAGATATAAAATTTTTCTAACTCGAATTTATTGCGAGGTTTCTTTAGAATTCACAAAACAAATGGCATCATAACAGCGTCCTCCATTGTTAATATTATGATTGATTGCAAATGGATTGGGAATTTAAAGTCCATTAAACGATTTGCATAATAAACGATAAAAAAACAATTGGAAAATGACAAAATTATTTTTAAGATCCTTAAAAAAAACATGTACTTTACTTTAGAACCTAATAAGATTTCAATTGAATTACATTCAAACTTAATATTGGTGATTTTTAAACCGAACTTAACCTTAAAAAATCTTCGACACTACGAAAATTTTAGTAAGGGTCATATGTATGAGCTACTAGAAGTAGA
Source organism: Condylostylus longicornis (assembly GCF_029603195.1). Classification (NCBI taxonomy): domain Eukaryota; kingdom Metazoa; phylum Arthropoda; class Insecta; order Diptera; family Dolichopodidae; genus Condylostylus; species Condylostylus longicornis. The sequence continues at coordinate 13,912,187 of NW_026577982.1, forward strand.
ATATTTCCGAATTTAAAAAATTCTAGTGTCCAACAACGACAATTTTTATAACAAATTCCTAACTTAATGTTAAAATTTGCGTTCATGGTACTTAAAAACAAGCTCGTACTGTAAAATTATGGTTCTCTTTCTCATGTTGTATTTTATCAGTCCATTCTTATTTACAATATTTAAGATTATTTGCCAAAGTCTACTAGGAATAAAATTCAAAATAGGAATTTTTCCATTCACTTTTAATGTTGTTCTATATTCAAAAAAAAAGAATTTAATTTTTAACCCTTTTAATCTCAACATACCCAAAATAATATACAGAAAATCTAATTATAAACTTACATTTTATAAACAAGTTTAAACCATAACCATAAAATTTTATAGAAGAAAATTTTCATTCATAAATTGATAACAAAAATTTTTTATACAATAAAAAAAAATGAATGCAAAAACAAGCAACAAAAAGACAAAATATTTAAAATTTGGCGAAGAAAATCAAGGAAAAAAAGGATATCAAATAATATCATTAAAGGATTAAAAGAAACGAGAAACAAAAAACTTCATCAAGGTTGGAAAAGAAAAAGAAGAAAGAAACTTTGTGTTAATTCTCTTCTTCTCTTCTTATCTAATTTTTGTTTATTAAACAGGAAATTAAGTGGTCAGAAAATTGGTGCCAGAAATTTTTTTTTTATTAGAACTTTATTAATCTTAGTGCTCATTATTCTTCTTCCAAAAAGAAAATATCTCAAATAATAATCTTCCAAGCCTCTAGTTATTTTTTCTCCCCATATTATTGTAATAAATTTTTATAGCAAAATTATAAATTTTAATTTCAAAGCCATTGAGATTAAAAATGTTAAAATTGAATCCAAAAAAAAAAAAATTATGAAATTTATGAAAAGAATTTTTTGTTATGAGCCAAATTGGACGAAATAATCCTTAAAAATTAAAAAAGAAAAGCAAAAATTTTAATATTTATTAAAAAAAAAATTCTATAATAAAACTTTTTTGAAAGCATTATTCCAAAATCTATAAATCCTGTTAGATTTAAGCTTAAAGAAATCAAATCCATTTGTTCCACAAAATGTATACAAAATTTATTATTAAAAAATTGCACCCCGCCTATTCTTCGTTCTTTGTAAAACAAAGAAAAGAATTAACTTACATAAATCGAAAATTTATTCAATTAAAAATTAAAATCTAGAGAAACAAAAAGAATGAAAAAAAAATTTTATTGCATTCTTGAGAGAAAAATATTTCCATAATGTTTGACGCATTCAGTCAAATCACTTATTAAAAATTACCATTCACTCACACCTAGTATTGCATGTTTGCGAACCATTAAGAAAAATGTACAAATAATTTTTGAAAATAAAGAAAAGAAAATCTCTTTCCCTCTCTCTCTCTCTCTCTTTTCGTATTATTTTTTTCGAACCAATAAGATTGTTCGTTCATTGCTAGTTTCTAAAATTAGAAAATTGAAAATAAATTCAATGAAAGTGAATGAATGCCAGGATTTTTTAAATTGTTACCCTAAACTTTAAAATAGAAAAGCCGGGCTCTCTTAATTGAATTTTTATATTTAATTTGCTTTTTGAAAATGGTTCAAGAAAATTTAGGCGCTTCTTTTATTTCTAATATTTGCTTTAATTTTTTTTTATTTTTATTAGATTTAAATTTGGTCAAATCACACTTCTTCCGTAGAAATTCTAATTTTCGTTAAAGTTATTTTGATAACACGTAAGGAAAACAAATTTTTCGTCTCGCAAGCGGAACGCTACTGATTCGTGATGAATAGTTTTTAATTTTTTCAACTTTAACTCGTTTGTTATCTACTGTTCTGCTTTTGTATGACAAAATTTTCTTTGTTTATTTCACATAAGAAAAATTTTCCCGGTATATCATAAAGCTCAAGTCAAAAAAAGAAATATTTGTACAAATTAATAATTATAAACTTTAACAGCTTATTAACACTATTGTAGACAGGGAAATAAGTTGAATTGGAAAATTAGCTAAAGAAGCATACCTACAACTTGTAAACAAAGTAGTCGAAAGTGTGTATTTTAAAAATGAAAATTCAAATTTTAATTTATTACAATTACTTATTCAGGCTGCTAAAAAAAACGCACAATATCATGTTGCAATGTTAATAATTAAGGAAGAAACGTCAACTCCCCGGAAATACTTTTATACAATAATTTTAAAATTTAGAATAATTTTTAAATTTTTTCTAATTAAGCTATTTTTACTTATGAAATATTGCGTGCCACGAAAAGTTTAAGTTAATTTAAAATTACAAGCAAAATTAAAAAATGGAGAAACTTCTTGTAAACACGAAAAATTTTCAAAAAAAAAAACAAAAACTAACATTATTCTAGTAAAGGTTTCCAAAAATTTAAAAAAAAACTATTCTATTAATCTATTAAAGGTTTCTAATGATGGCACAAAACGATAACACTATTACAGAATTAAGAACATATTTTGAAGAGCTTTTGGTATTACTTGCAACATACAAATGATTTTAAGGGTCTTATATTGTATTTCCTAAAATGATATTTTAATATTTTGGTCTTTGAAAGCTGTAGTACTACAAAAGCTTTAAAAACTCGAAGTCGGAGAATGCCCGAGAGAGAGTAGAGTGGAAGAAGCTTGTTGCAGATGCAATGGCCTGCCCACGACTTTAATGCTGAGAAGAAGAAGACTACCTATAGAGTTTATTTTTAAAATACTGAAGTTATTTCAATAAAATTCCAACCCAATAGCCTAGAACAGAATTATGAGTTAAAAGATAAGATTTAAAATATTTTTCAATCGGATTCAAATTGCTTCCGTAAGGAAAACTTAAATAATTTCAAATTACAAGGAAAAAAATTGTTAACCAAGTCTTTGTTTTCCACAATTGTCCTAATTTGTGAACAATTATGACTAAAATGTCTCCTTTCATCTTCAAAGAAATTCTATTTTCATTTATTCAAAATCTCTTTTGATACTACTAAATATTTCCTATTTTACTAAAATAGCCTTGTTGTTTTCATATACGAAAATTTAAAATTTTCAAATTATACGCTTTTTAAATATTTTGCTATAAAAAATAAAAGGAAATTTTTTAATAAAACAGAAAACTTAAAAATGTATAAATAAAATGAAAATTCTTTTCATATTGTTTAATTACCCAAAACTTTCAAGTAAATAAGATTTTCCAAAAGACTTAACATCAAAAAGAAATTGCAAAATGTAACCAAATTAATTACTATAAAAACAAAGAAACTTAAATATACACCAAATTTTTAATTATAACCTTAAATATTCTCTATGTGTGTGTATGTGTACAAACGATTAAAGAACAATGTTTTCATACATAAAAGAGAAAAAGGCAAAACCTACAACAAAAAACTCAAAATTTTATAATTTATATAAGGGAATGATGATGAAAGGGAATAGATTTAATTCTGTTGAAAATTTTTTACCATAAGATTCAATAAAATACACCTAGTATACAAGTTTTAACCTTGAAAATCAAAAAATTGAAATTATTTTAGTGTAAAAATATTCAATATTAAATCAGTAGATTTTGATCTAGAATTTTCTACATATGAAATTTTTTCATGTTTTATTTAGTTCTTGTAGGTGTTATTTTAAAGCTATTAAACTGCAAGATAAGAGTCTGTAACATGATTTTTGTCATAAAACTATAATTATTTTTTAAATGAAGAAAATGCTCCTTCCTATGTACAATAGAAATGTTTAAGGAACAAAGGGAACCATGTCGATAACGCAAACTGTAACAGTAACATCAAAGGCTGTAACTAAATCTAATCAGAATTGTTTAAAATGGCATATTACTTGCTAATGTGAAAAATTTTATTTACACATTAGAATTTAGAATTTTTCTATAAGTAGTAAGGAAAAAAACTTAAAGGAGAGTAATGAAAAAATTAATTTTACAAAAATGCAGCCATGTACAATAAATTTTTTCAATTAATTTTTTGTAAGTTCTTTAGTGACAGAATTCAACATTAAAAAATTTCTGTACACAACTGTAACACAGTGGCTACCACCGTAAAACTAACATCGTAATCAGGAAATATGCATTTACATCAAAAAATTTTCAATTGCAGCCGCCATTACAACCACTTTTTTTTCAAAAATTTCAACCAATTGCTTTTTCTGTATGGTGAGTTTTTAAGTCCACATAATTTTTAAGTCCACTGACTTTCCATTTACTTCTTTCAATCAGTTGAGTATTAAGTTGAGTATTCTCCTGAAAGTTCGTTAAGGCGTCGGTATATTACCATAATTATCTTATTAATAACTTGAAAAGATCATTAATGAAAAACTAATTTTCGCCACGTTACACTTATAAATACGCAAATTTAAAACTGCAACCATATTTGGACCATTTCCGATAAATCTCTTTTAAATTTTTAGATAATTTTTAAATTTTTTTCTTTAATAAAAATTAACCACAAGAGGTGGTACAAATCCTCTCTCCGATCTCAATTAAATTCTCACAAAAAAGAAAAAAAAATTCATTCACATATGAATTGAATAATATAAAATTTTCTTTTTCCTTAATTTTTCTTTATTATCCTTTTTAAATAAATTCAATATTATTTATTTTATATATAATGATAATGTTATATAAATCGAATATGGGTATATAATGGCTAACAATATAATATGTAACGGTACATATTATGTAATTCAAAATAAATATTCTTGTCAAAATATGCAATAAAACAAAAACAAAGCCATGGTAAAAGAACCTTACACAATGGTATGTGCTCATTCATACAAAAAAAAAATATATTAAATAACAGGTAGAAGAACAGACATTTTTAATGGAAATTTAATACAAGTATGAAAAAGAAGCTCGTTATACAGAAAGAGAATAAGAGAAAGAGATAAAATGTGTAATTGTGCAACAGAGAATACAAAATATTTTCTTATTTTTTTTTTTCATTTTTATTCTTAATTATTCTCTTGTTTTTTTTTATCTCTCTTTCTATTTCTCTTCCTGTTACAATATTATTATTGTTTTGTTATTATTATTTTTTTTATTCATGTTCATTCATCTATATTGTACAATGGAAGTATGCTACTTCACATGTATTATGTAATCTTTTTAAATTATTCCGTGCATATGAATGCAACTCGTGCAATATTGCATACCTATAGGCTACACATATAAATTTTTTTTGTGTATTGTACTTATTTTATGTTCACTAGTAAATTTATTTCAAATCCCTTGTTTTAAATTTTTTCTTCAAAATTTTCATGTTGTTCTTATCTTGTTTTTCTTGTTTTTTTGTTATCATTAAGCATATATTTATATTGCCCATACCATAAAAGTACCCACATCAAAAAACCTGAAATCGATTACATTTTAATGAAAAAATTTTTTCTTTTTTAATTTTTTTTTCCTATTATATATTTTAAATTTAAAACGCCAGGAACTCATGTGTGCATAAAGGATATTAGGAAAAATAAAAAAAAATCGCAAAGAAAATTCAAAAGAATTCACTTTAAGTCATGTGGTTCGTAAAGGTTTGAGATTTAATGAAAATGTATGTACCAAAACATATATGTAAAAAATTTATGTGTACCTTTTACATATTGATATTAAAGATTGGAAAATAAAATTTTAAAAGAATAAGCAGGGAAAAAATTAGATTTACTTCATTGTAGATTGGCTTGACGAATTTGTGATGTAAAATAATATTTTTCTAAATTTCGAAAATTTGCTCTGATTTTAGGAGATAAATTCACAGACATAGGATTTCAGTGCGAGTAAAATACTGTGCGCTAAAGTACTGTAAATTTTCTTAAAGAGCAACTGACTCACTTGTAATAGTAACAAGTTTATTAAGGGTCTTACTTACATAGGCATAAACCTTCAAATTAGAAATTTTAATTCATTTTCCGAAGGTAAATTTTAAAATTATTCGTTTCGGAATGCTCTTTACCGAAGCCTTTAATTCCACCACAATATTCGTCAAACAGATTCGAAACATTAATAAGAAAACATTTTTTTTTTGATAACCTGCCATTTAAAGCCATTTTGGATATCAGTTGATACTGGAGACCTGTCATTTTGACATACATACATATATTTTAAATTCACTTGCTTAATATATCTTCCATTTTTACTTTAAATTGAATGCAATCATCCATTTTTATTATGAAGTAAAATCGAAGTAAACACTACACTTTAAAAAGATTTTATACTTTAAAATTCTAAATGACTAACTTTAACTATAGACTTTAAAGAGTGCTCGAAGTATCCTTTTTATTATTTTGTTTTTGATTTCAAGAGATTTTTTATGCAACAAAACTTTAATAGGAAAAATCAAAATACTTCAATTACATAACCATTGTATAAAAACAAACAATAAAAATCAAAAGAAGGCAAAAAGAAGAAAAACAAAATTTCATTTTTCATTCCCCATTTTACGTTTAATTTTATTTCCATTTTCATTATTCCTTTTTCAAATATATCCTTCAATCCTTAGAAGTTTGTATGTGGAGAAGAAATTGAAAAAAATTAATGAAAGAAAAAAAACGAGAGTATTATAAATAAAAGTAAAAATTCTATTCAAAGAAAAGTCAAAAACAAAATTCAGGATTCTTGTATTTTGTTACTTTATTCTCAATTTTCATATACGGCAAATACTGCACTCCCTTTTATTCCCTTTTTACATTTCATTTTGTGCTATTTAAAAGTTTGATGCTATCTTTTATATTTTCTTTCTATACAAGACAAAACACAATAAGAAAAACAACCAATAACAGAATAAATTAGAACATTTCGTGACCAAATTTTCACAAGAAATGAAACTCAAACACAAATACATAAGTAAATTGGAAAGCTTTTTTCTGACAAAATTTTTAAGGGTTCCCAAATTTCACAAATTATATCTATTATAATCTATCGATGATGCCATCGTCGCACTCTTCAACATAACCGGTCCCGGAGAATTGTATGTTTCCAATTCCATTGTTACAATATTCCGTCTCTATTCTAATTTACTTAACTAGTTTTAAGTAAGAAAATCTTGTCTTTCTCTTAATTCTTGCACATACAGCCTCTTCTGAAAGTAATTTAGGATTCTTTCGAAAGTGTCATCTGTCATCTGACATCTGTCGTCTGTCTTCATGACAGATGTCATCTGTCATCTGTCATATGTCACATGTCACATGTCATCTGTCACCTGTTATCTGTCATATGCACATGTCAAATGTCATCTGTCATGTGTCATCCGACATATGTCATCTGTCATCTGACATCTAACATCTGTCATCTGTCATCTATCTTCTGTCATCTGTCATCTGTTATCTGTCATATGTCACATGTCATCTGTCATCTGTCATCTGTGATCTGTCATGTGTCATATGTCATCTGTCATTAAATAACCTTCATCTTTTCTTCCAATATTTCTTCACTTGAGTCAGCCCTCGTACCGTCGTCATTATACCAAGCAAGTACTTTTGGCTCCCTATTCTCCGGGATTATTGGCCTAGTAGCATCTTTCTATCGACTTCAAAACCCTCTTTATCTTTTCCTCCTGCTCTTTCCTGTTCTCTGTATAAGGTTTTGAGCTGTAACATCTAGCTTTGCGGGGCACTCTGGCATTGCAGGACGCGTCGTATACCTTATTCTTAGATTCCACCATGCACGTAATAACCCTGCTGAAGCCAACTTCACTGACATTTTAGGTGTTAGTTCTAACCACCTCTGATCGCGAATCAGTTTTATTGATGTTGATCATGTTACTGCCATCTTCCGTCCCAAAACTAGAGTAAGACTTCTCTCGCTGATTTAGAGTGATTTAAATTCTACTTGCATCTCTTCGTCAAAGCTCCATTCAGTAGCAAAACATTTTTCAAAACCCAATTTGCACTCGATATGAGATACCCGACTGATATTCAATAATCCTACGCAAATCCTCCCACTGTGAGAATATGAAATTCCCCGGAAGAAATATTCAGCCCATGATATATACAAGGTTTTCTAAAAAAAAATTTTTAAATCTAGTATGTAATTTCAAATGTCGAAAATACCTAAAATAGTAAATTTTTCTCATATAAGGTAGTTAACGTAAAAAATTAATTCGCTTGTTTTCTCAAAGCTTTCATATACAAACAAAATAAGCTTTTTCAGATTTTTCTCTCAAATCGGAATTTAATGCTAAAAGAAAACAATAAAAACATTATGGAACAGCAATAACAACAATATTGTGTCCATATAGAAAATGAAATGTGAGATTGTAATGAGAAAATTGCTGCTATTTGTTCTATTTTCACCTTTTAAATATGGCACAATAAAAATGTTGTTGCATTGACCTACAACTAATACATTTAAAGAGACACAATTAACTACATAATAATATACATAGATTATACGTATTGTAATATACATAAATTATAACAATATGTAAATGTAGAGGGTGTACATAATAAGGTTCTGTAATTGTATTGTTACATGTGCGTACAGAAACATAAGAAAAATAAACAAAAAAGAAAAAAGGAAAAAGATATTGGGTGCTGTAATTTTTATCTTCTTTTTCTTTTCTTTTATATTCTACCTATATTAATGCATTTACAAGTATATGTGTGTATGTACTATATGTATGTATATTTGTATTTTAATGAAAATATAAGAGTATAAAATTCTAGAATAATAGCATATCAAAACAAGGAAAATCAGCATTTTTTTTCTCGTTTTTAATTTTATTGCTATTCTATAAGGATCAAAGAAATTATAAAAGTTTCAAATTTTTATTAATTCAGCAAAAAAAAAAAAAAAACGGATTTTGCTTATTTTCATATCTTTTAAAGAAAATCTTAACTTTTTTGAAATAATTTAAAAAAGCATAGGAAAACAAAGACTCAAACTTGTTAATGCAAAATTTCCTTAAATTTTAATTTTAACATACAAATTCAGTTTCTGTTATATTACATAAAACTGTTACAAAATCTTATAAAGCGAAATTCTGAACATTTTTGAGAAGTTTTTCAAATATTTTTTGCATTCAATTCAAATTAGTATACTTGTATAACAAATTTCTAAACCCATAAATACAAAATTCAAAAATTTTTTTTTTATTTTAGGTAAGTGCACATACTGCAACATTATTTCGAACTTACAGTAATCCAAAATTCGTAAGTATTATTCAAAAATATCATTTCATCCCATACAATCATTATCAAACTTATAAATGAATACAATTCTCTAGGTAAGTACATAGAATCAGTCATAGTATTTCTAAAATTCATAAATTTTCACATTTATCCATTTTATGCTCTTAAATTCTGATAGACTTTGAACTTGAACTTAACACATTTATATTGCTTATTGAGAAAATAAATAGAAGTAAAGGGAAAATGTTATTCAAAACTGTAAACCCTAACATAAGCTTTCAAGACTCCCATAAAATAATATATTACCAATTTGCAATTAATTTCTTATCGTAGAGCAAAATTAAAACCCAATCTTCTAAATTTTTACAAAAAAAATAAAAAAATAAAAAAAAAATGATTTTTTAACCAAAATTTTTGATATCATCATATAAAACAAAACAAAAATTTTAAAAACAAATTAAAAAAAAAAACAACAGCACAACATGTTTACTGTTGTTACTCTCAAACTTAAAATATAACAAAATAATATAGAAAATCAACACAATAATAACAACGACGCACATATTTTATAATCAAATATAACAAAAAAAGAAGTCTCTATCCTCTTTGCTCTTCTCCCATTTTGTAATTTTTCCACCTCTTCTGTTGTTTTTCTTTTTTTTTTTTCCAATTCTCATTTTCTTATTCCCTATTTCATTCCTGATTGAACATCTGGCAAAATTTTCTATATTATAAACTCATTTGTGAAGAAAAGAACGCAAAGCAAAAAAAAAAAAAAACGAAAAATAAGAATAATGGCGAGAACAAATACATTTAAAATTTTACCAAATATTTCTTTTTTTCTCTCTTTACCTCTTATTCTACCGATTTTCTCTCTCACACCTATTTTTTCTCTATTGTTTCTACTACGCTCTCTTTTTTATTTCTTATTAATTTATTTTTTTGTTTTTTTTTTTTTATTTTTTATTTATTAAGGTGTCATATCATATCTGTTATGCTGTTGTTGCCGTTTGTTGTAACTGTAATGCATTACGTTTCAACAACAATTCATATATTTTCACATTTCATTTCCAATACGTTCCGTTTCAATTCATGAGTTTTCCAATATAACTATAATAATAATAGAATAAATAATAAATGAAGAAAAAATTATGCTTAATGGTGTGGTCTTTTAGCATATGTTTCCCGTATAAATAGCATTCTACAATATATTCACATATTTTTAATAACATGACATAAAAGGAAAATAATATCTCTCTCAATTTATTTTCAAGTATCTCATCAAAATTTTTTTCTTTAAAAAAAAAAACAACAACAAATTGAAATTCTTTCTCTGTTTTTATAATTTTCGTTATCACAACATTTTTGTTTCTTTAATTTTTTTTTCTATTTTTGTTTTGGTATTCTTTTCTTCCTTTTTACTTTTTATCTTTAACTTCGTTTTTTTTTTTTATTATTGTTGTTGTTGTAGTCGTCGTGGTGGTCGTCGTTGTCGTCGTCGCCGTTTTTACCGTTTATAATTTCATTGTTGTTATTATTTTAATATTAGTTTGTTCTTAACCTACAAAAATTTTAATAAACACGCACACATACATTATTATTCCATATGTATATTCCAAAAATTCTTGTTGTTTTTGTTGCTATTCTATTTTTTTTATTAGATATTTATCCTTAAAAAACAAAACAAACAAAAACAGAAAATGAGAAAAATTGGAAACTAGAATATGAAAAAAATTTTATAAAAAAAAGGACATTCTAGTTACCGAAATCGTTTAGTGTGCCGGTGTACTTAAACGTTGCAAGACATTTTTTAAGCTTAGAAAGAATACACAAGAAGAAAATTAATTAAAAAATAGAAAAAAGAAGAATAAGAATATTTGGACAGAATAAGAAAGAAAGAAAACAAGAAAAATAAATTAAATTTTTTCTAAGTTTTCGAAAATTTTAATGTAAACTGTTATAAAACAGAAAAACAGCAATATACCTTTAAAATCAATTACTTAAATTGTGTGATATAATAAAAGAAAAAATTATAAACAAGGAAAACAAAAATAAATATTTTTCTTTTCAACAATTTTTAATAGAAGAAAAAATATTCTAACATTTTTACAGTAATATTACATAAAAAAAACGAAAAAACAGAAAAAATACAATATTGTAATCCTTGTTATATAAAAAAAAAATTCATTCCAAGTCCTTATTTTTTTCCGTGTTCTTGTGTTATTTAATTTTTCCATCCATTCCTTTTTCAACATTTTTTCAATATATTATTACAAATATAATAAAACTTTTCATATAATAGAACCTGTTATGTATTTTAAAATGTACAAGTAGAGTAAATATAGTGAAATAAAAAAATAAAGGAAATAATATAGAGCTATAAATGTTAAAGAATATAAAAAAATCGTTGTTAATTCATTAAAATTTTAATAGAAGAAATTTTTTTTTATTATTATATTAGAGAAAAACGTTGTTCATTGTTGTTATTTGTTATAAAATTAAAAATAAAATACAAAATAATAAAAAAGGAAACATTTTTTTCCCAATTTAAAATTCAAATATAAAAAACAGAAAACAAAAATTTATACATTATTAGTAGGTATAACAATATATGTTTATGTATACATACATACATACATACCCTCAAAATACAATTTATATAATAACAATATTATAGTAATAAAATAGAGTACGTATAAGAGTTTTTATTTTTGTAATATAATTGAAATTTAATAGAAGAATTGAAAGGAGAAAAACGGAAAAATATTAAAAAGAAAATAATAATAAAAATCGGGCGTTATCTAGTCAAATTTTTCAAAAATTGATTTTCATTTCCTTTATTTTTTAAATTCTATATATAATTTTATAATTTTCTCCAATATTTGCAATAACAATTATAACAATCATTTTAATTGAATAATGAGAATATTAAAAGGGGAAGAAGAACAAAATCAAGAGAGTGAATTTCTATTGAGTTAATCATAATTGTTATATAAAATTAAAACTATATATAAAGACACAGCAAATTTTAATTAATATTTTTTAATTCAAAAAACAATTCCTTGTTATATTTTAATCAACAAATTCAATAATATTTTTTTATTAACATTATAGATTACAAATCACAATAAACTGATTAATTTATGTGCCCTATACTTTATTTTATTAAGTATTATAAGATTATTTACAATATATTAATTAAAATCAGAATATAACATTGTGTGTTACTCATATTAATAAAATTAACCACAAAAAAAATAATAAAATTAAATTATATATTGTGACATTCAAATAAAAAATATATTTGAATAATAACTTATAAATAGTGCATGTTATATACATTCAAATAATATACATATAACAGCTCTATATAAAGTATAACAAAAATTGTGGAGTGAGTGAAGCCACGAACAAATGTTTTAAGAATTTTTTTTGTTGTCGTATTGTTCTTCTTTTTTCTGCTTTTTTTTTAATCTATTTTAATGTCATTTTAATATTTCTCATATACTATTTAAATCGTGTATATACATTTATATACGTTTATGAAAAACTAACTAAAATAAAATTAAAGAAAATTCATTAAAACTATTTCCATGTCATCTATGCGTATAATATAATTTATAATATTAAAATTACATATTCTATTATTATACATAACATACATGATATACAAATATATATATTAGAAGGGAAATATATAGAACGACAGGGAAAAAAAGAACAGACACAAATTTAATATAATATAGAGAAAGAACAATAAAAAATAAAATAAAACTTGCAATATTTTATATATAGAAGAATCAATCAAAAAACCAAAAAAAAAAACACAATTTTAATGAAAGAAAGGACTTTCTAAAAATAAAATCATAATATAGAATAAAAATTATATATGTAATTGTTAAAAATAGTATGTGATAGTTTTGAATTACTAGTTGATTTTGTATACAACAAAATATTTGAAAAATAATCCATTATATATACATACATACAAATATAATGCATAATATTATATAAAATTGTTACAAAGTTATTATTATTAATAGAACAGGAAATAATTATATAATTATTATAAAAATTATTAATTAATCATAAAAATTAATTAAGAGAATCAAAAAATCAGTCAATTTAAATAATATAACCATAATAAAAGCCAATATTGTCAATAAAAATTTTATTTTATTAAAATTGAAAAAAATTGCATATGTATAGGCGTAACATTTCTTTAATAACAAAAATTTAATAGCCAGAATAAAACAAGAAAATATTGTCAATTTATTTTTATGTTTTTTGTTTAATAAAATATTTAAAAAAAAAACAGAAATCATTAATGTGTGATATTGTATAAAATATATTAAATATTTACATATTATACACATACAATGTGTACATAAATATATATAGAATCAATTATCTTTAAAAGCAATATAAAATCTAATAAAATTGTTATATACCGAGTTGTAAACATTTGTTTGTTTTTTTTTTCTTAAATTTAAATTTTAAAATTAATTAAAAAATAAAAACTATAAAATTTTGCAATAATAATAAAAATAATAGTTCCGCATTACTGCAGCGTATATTTTGATTTATTAAATAAATTATTAGAATAAGGCAATTAATTTCTCTAGTAACAAGCCAAAATAGAAAAAATTAGGAGAACATAATAGAATCTTAACTGTACTAAAAGTATATGAGTTGAACACAGAATTGTTCTTGTTATCGGCTCTCTTCTGAGCTAATTATCTAAGAATTCGTAATTTAATTCTTCTTGTTACTTAATTAAAAATTTTCAATGTTCAATCTAAAATTTCCGCAAAATCAAAGAATATCGGAAAACATATAAACTATAAGATAACTGTAGAGTTAAATTTCGAGCACATATGAGTCAATGAAATAGTTCTGGAAAAAAAAATTATTAACAAAAAATATTAAATAAGATTTAAAAAACAATTTTGAAAGAATTGAAAAAATTTCTTGAACATTTTTCGAAATTCCAAAATTGACTAAAACATTTAAGAATTTTATCACAAGCTTTTTAAATTAAAAAGACATTAATATTTAAAAAATTAAATTTAAAATATATTTTGTATTAAATACAATAATAAAATTTCAATAAAAATTAAAATTTTGTGAATAATAAATTTAAAAAAAAAAAACAAAAAGAGACACTCAACGCACAAAAAATAAGATTAATTAAAATAAATCAATCAAATTTTATAACAATAAATAATTATTGTTCTTTTATCTTGGTAAATATAAAAAAAAAAACAAAATTTTTTTAATTAGTATGTATGTAAAATAACAGTTACAGTAATAAAATTGAATATTTATTCAATAATGTCTTTGAATTAATCTACTGATATTTACATACATACAATATATTACACGCTTACATATTGTATGTAACATTGTACAATATATACATGTTTATTTGTCAAAAAAAAAAATAGAAATCAAGTGCATCCTTAAATTAATTCGTCCTTTTTTTAAATTAAATTTAAATTAATTTTAAAAAATGTTTCAAAATTAGAAAATTTATCAACAATGAATTTGCAGGATTTTGAATTCTTAAAAAAAATATAATTGGTACAAAATGATTATTAAACAGGAGTCTATTCCGCAACTTTCGGAAGTCATGTTATAATTGTATATATACATATATATATATAAATATATATTAAAAATAAACTAAGTAAATAAACAGCAAAGGCGGGACGTGGCTTTTCGCTTCTTCATAAGAAATATATAGAATTATAAATTTTGTTAAAACTACCTCGTGATTGATCTGAAGATTTGTAGTAAGGAGTATTTTATCGACTGTTCGAAAATATTCAAAGTAACTCATGAGAGAACTGTTTACTAGTCAATATAGGGTACTCAGCACATACACTTATTTTACAGCATTCTGTAATTAGTTGAACTTAAACTAACTTGAATTGATTGAAAATTTACCATACTCTCGCAGGTTTTTAAATATGACTTTTATGCTTTTTCCAAAAATAAAATCATAGTTTCACATTATTGTAAAGGTGCTATTTCTTTCATTGAAAAAATCTTTTAATTTGCACCTAAATATATGCAATACATTTAAGATAGTAAAAATAGGTTGTACATAAAAATTTTTAAAATTTCTCTCAGGTTTCCTTGTGGTCACAATTTTAGAAATATTAAAATTTTTTTTTATAACGATTTTATACCTACAACTTCCGTTTTTGCTCACATACATTAAATTTTTTATCAAACAAACACAATATTTTGGAGAGTAGCTATGTCCACTTTCCAAGTGCATAAGTACTTGAAAAATTATGAAACAAAATAATTGAATGTTGTTTTTTAAAATACTCCCATTCAAAACTGAAAACATATAATATACTTTATGCAATTATAATTATATAATTTTAATTGGGCATAGCTAGTTGAAAAAAAAAACTATTATAATTTTAATTAGATGTCGAAATACTTCAATATAAATAATAAAATTTACATTTAAATACAAACTTATAACACCTAAACAAACCTATGCATTTTGACATAATAATTATAATTTCCAAATATTTAAATAAATACTAAATAATTTAAATATTATCGAAAAAAACCAATAAATTCAAATTAAAATCATACCACAATTTCAGTTCAAAATTTTTTTTTCTACTTATGAAAAACAAAACGGATAAGTTGTTATAACTAAATGTGGTAAACCCCAATTTGAATAAAAATAAAATTAAAAATCATGACTCCATTTAAAAACCAATAAAATTGTATAGAGCAAAATAAGTTTATACAAAAAAAAAATTCTTGAAAATGTAATTAGTGTACAAAAAAAATCAACAATTAACCGAGAAGGTAATCATGCCATTTTAATAGATTTCTGACCCAAAACTACAAAAATATATACAAAATTACATAACGTTTCCGTTGCAGTTTATAATTTTCTTGTATGTATTTATAAAGCAAGCAACTAAGTTAATGATATAAAATGAAATAAATTATGATTGATAATTTTCCACAAATAAATTCTTATGAATTTTATTTACTCACTAACACAATTTACTTTGTAATTGAAACATTAAATGGCTACGAGTCACATTTCTTGTACTCTTTTTTGAAATTTTATAAATGATTTCATTTTTTATAACTATGGCATGTAATTACAGCCTTATTCCTTCTTAATTGATTATTGTACAGTAATTTGATTTATGTTATTAAAAATAGTTATAATTTATGTAAAAAATGGCAATTTTATATTCAAAATAATTTATTTTACCAATAATCAGATAACATTTATCCTTAATTATTACTGTATTATATGTATGGTGTAATAATTACACGTACAAGAAATTCTTAAAACAGATTCGTATACTTAAAAACTAAAAGGTTTTAACTCAAGATACAAAAGAAAGTAGAAAAGAATTTTTTTGATTACAAATTTCTTCTGCATTAGCAGTTCTTTTCTTAAGTGCTTTTAAGCTTTCATTTTCCATGAAGAACTCCCTCGTTCGTCGGAGTAGGTTTCCTGGAGATCATCTTTGTTCAAAAAATAAATTTCCGTAACATTATTAAATTGACGAAACAAATTATTGATGAGTAGAATTTTATTTTAAAGCCTTTGTTTATAACAATCGTTTTCCTAACAATTGAAGTTTTGTAATTTATAACATTTCAGTTTTCAGGTACTTTAATTAAGGTATTAAGAATTATTATATAATTGAATTATTCTGACCTTATAAGATTGAACAACCCAAGCAATAAAAACTTTTTAAAGATATACTCAATTTCTTGTAGTTTCAAAATACCGACGGCAGAATGTCGAAGTATACAAATTGAAATTTTTAAAGGTAATTTAAAAAGTGGTACAAAAAAATTACTTTCATCCATTTAAGACACTATATAATTAATTTAATAATACTAAAGTTGCCCTTGTTCTGTTCATAATTTCCAAATTGAAAGAACTTTTAACTCATGCCATAAATAAAGAACTATATAGCTTTAATCTTTTGACATTATTGTAAAAAAATCTCTGAACTCTGAATGTTATTTAAAATATAGTATTAATTTTTAAAAATGTACAATATTTCACATAAACTGTTGAGTGTTAAAGAATATCATTGTAGAGCAAATTAATAATAACATGCAATTTATTTAAAATTCAAATCTGTATAAAGGAGAAGAAGATTCTCAATATTATAAATCACATATAGTTTATCAAATAAATTATGTGTAAGACTATAATATGATTTAAGTTCAATATTATCGAATTTATAATTATCATTAATAAAATATTTTTTTTTCAAGATTTAAAACATATTTGACAATTCGATACTTAATTAATAAAAAATTGCATAAATAACTTAAAAGAAAAGGATATTTTATAAATGCAATATTGAAAACCTTATAAAAAATTTATTTATTAAAAATTTAAATTTGCTCTTCAACAATTAAAGTTGTTTAGTTGAAATTCAAAAATCTTCAGCCTAATTTAAAATTTTTCGAGCGAAACTCGTTCTAAAGACATCCTAATGATTATGTTACTATGATAAATCATGTTATAATACTAATAGGAAAAAATTTGTCACAAAGTAGCTGGTACAAGTTATTTTTGTATTAGCCATTTCATCCTAATTGTATGCAATTTATGGTAAGATTAATACTGTACTTTTACTCTTTAAAATTGGAATGGCATATTAATTCGTTTACATCAAAACTCATTATTTATAAAATTTAAATTACATTCACATCTATTCCGGAAATTATGCAAATTAAAACGAAAAACGGAGTTATTTCAATTTTCTGCGAAACACTCACTCTGTTGCTAATAAACTCCTCAATTAACCAACATTAAATTAGTCAATATTGAGAATAACTCTTGCATTGATTATCGGTTAATAATTCTTATAAAAACAAAAATATATATATGAAATAAACTAAATTTACAGTTATTTCCTCCTAATTGTATGCAAAAATAATTTAAAATTACCACAATAGTAAAATTTCTTATTAAAATCTGACTAACTATACACAAAAATCTCTACAACTATCAAGTATTTTATAAACCACTATGATTTTAGTGTATAGCCTGTCCAAGAATAATCTTATAGTTCCTATATTACAATAAATGAAAAAGACAAAAAATATCTTTAAAATATTTGCAATATAACAATTTATACGACACATAAATTCATTCTAAAAAACAAAAAAAAAAAGAAAATGTAAAAGAACAGAAAAGCAAAACAAAATTTACAATTTATATTCTCTTTATATAACTGTACACATTTTATCTCTCATAATACAATTTATTTTGCATAACATAATGGAATATTATAACTGTATTAAGTCAGACAAGGTAAAATTACAATTTTTTTCTATTTCTTTTTTTTTTGTACTTTTATACTTTGTATTGACAAGATAAAATTATGCAAATATATAGAATGTATATAACAGTTTATATACAAACTGGTATACATTCCAATTTACAAACGTATTATTTCTTTCTATTCATGTGTAAAATAAAAATAGGATTCAAGAATTTATTTTTTTTTTTGTATTTTTCTGTGTATGTCCTTAAGTAACGAAAAACGTTAAATGTTACTGTCATTCCTCTACAATATATATATAGTATGCACTTAAAAAATGTAGGTACTTATATACTGTAATATTCATTTCTATTTTTTAAATATAGCAGGTAAAAAATAAGCTATACTACATGTACCTACACTTATTCAATGTTCTTGAGATAACTAAAATCGTATTGTTATATCCTGAGCACATTCTTATAGTATGTATGTACGTTCGGCTTAGGTATATCTACATTATTAAATTAAATAATGGTACCCAAGTAGAGTAATACACGTGAATTTTATAATTTTTGCTTTGAAAATGATGTTCTATATCACTCCATACCGCAATGATGAGTCTATTCATGTTCATGAAAGGCAGAACTTTATCGCATATAGAGTAGAAATTCTATTTAGAAAGGAGAAGGAAAAAAAAAAATAGTAGGTCAGTAAATTTTTTTTATAATTAAATTACTAAAAAAGCTTTCATACTATAAAAATTTTTTTTTATTTTAATTGTTGTTGTACAATGGCTTAGTTGTTTACTAAACCCATGTAAAGATTTTTACCTTCATTTAATTAAATCGTTTTATTGCATCTAAAATAAAACAAAAAAAAAAATGTTTTTTGAAGACACAAGAAATTTAATTTTGTTCCAAGTTTTTGGAACAAAATATTCGTGTTAAAGTTATTAAGTGCGAGTTCTGGGCAAAAATTTTATGTTATTTTTTAAATTTTTAAAATTTTTTGAAAATTAAGTAATTAGAGACTAGCTTGTTATCTACAGAGTGAATAAAAGGGTGTGAATTTATTACAGATCATGGTTTTTGTTAGTATAGATGGACATTTATGCTTCCTTGCCTGGCTGGAGGGAAATCTACACAGGAGTTCAAATTTTCAATGAATTTGCAATAATGCAGATTGTATATATGTGAAAAGTACTGTCTTACATTTCTATAACAAAAAATATTCAACAATTCAGAGCAGACAGACCGACGAACTTACAGAATGAACCAGTAAGATTTTGTACCACCAACACTATAAATTTGCAAATAATTGTGCATTTTACCCAAAAATCTAATAAGACTACCAATTATTTTGATCTTCATATCCTCACAATTTCTTAAAATTAAAATTTGACTTTAAATTAAGATTTCCTCTTTAAAAAAATGAACAATTAGAAGAATATTAAGGAAAAAAAATTTATTTTCATTTTATAACCAAAACTCTTGATAAAGAAACACTTCTTCTTTTACAGAATAGACAAATAATACTTGAGTTTAATTTAAATTAAATTAAATTTTAAATTGTTAAAATGTGTAAAGAATGTATGTGGTGTATGCATGCTGGCATATAATTTTCAAGTTCTTTTAGAAACAATTGCGAGAACGTGTCAGTTTTCAAACATTTATCACAGAAAACCCACGCATAATAACTGCAAGATATTTGAACAATTGCATCTTTAGGCATTGCCCAAGGATTACTTTAAGAATTAAAAACAAAATTTTGTTTTTTTTTTTTCATAAGAGTGAACTCTTGTGTACGTTTTATATTATACAAAAAAAAAATTGTAAAAGAACAAAAGAATTTCAACAAATTCACGAAAGAGAAACCATTTAAAAAGAAAGAATTTTTTTTTAAATTACAAAACATTGAGTGTCGTTCTACAAAGTTTGCAAAAGCACTCATATTCATTTGTCTAGGAAAAAAAAAATAGATGATAAAAATATTTAGAGTTCATTTTCAAGATCTTCATCACACTTGATGTCGTAACAAAAAGGTTCTTTTTTTTCGTTTGTTTGTTTGTTTGTTAACTTAATTTTTAATTCAAAAGTTAAAAAATTTTCAAAGGCAATGAGTTTTCTGTATGCAGTGCGGTGTTTTTGAAAAATTTAAAAAAAAAAATAATTTTTTTTTTCAATTTACAATTTTATGCAATTATTTTAATCTAAAAAAGTAAAAGAAGAGTTTAAAACAAAATTTAATTATAAAAAGTTGTAATTACTGCGGTTTTTACAATTTTCGCTTATGACCTCCTCAACTTTTAGCAAGTTATAATAAATTTAAAATCCGGTCTATTCTTGATTTGTTTTATTTAAAAGCCAAGTCATGTCAAGTAATCCTGCATCAAAATTTTTTGGAAAATTTTAAAATTTCGCTTGCAATATCGTTAAGATCATTCCATGAAATCAGATGCAAACTATGATTGTAATGAAATAAATTTTACACATGTGGAATGATGTCGGACTCATAGCTCAAATTTCAAATTTTAAGCAAAATTTCAGCTTGACTAACAATTTTTCATTTCTATTTAAGAACGAATTTGAAAAAACTCAAATTTCAACATTATTTTTTTTTAATTAATTCCAAATTTGAGTGTGCGATTATGTTTTTATGACTATTTTGTTTTCCTTTTTTACGGTATGACATCAGTTGCTTTCTTATTTTCGTTTCTTCCCTTTCTTAAACTTAAAATTAAGCAACCAGTACTATTTTCTATAGCAGTTATATAAAAATTCTTGTAATATATCAATTTAACGTAAAATATTTTATCCTCGAAACATTTTGAAATTTTTTTAAAAATTTTTTCAAATTTTAAAATATTTGGAATCTCCCATAATAACAAGTTAAAATATTTTGAAATATGACGAAAATTAATGAAACCTAAGCCGATAGCAACTATCAAAGAAAAATATTTTTGTCTTCCGGCACACATTTGTCATTCATTTAATTTGTCATTTTCATATAGATTGCATATAGAAATGGGAAAATTACCTTAAATTCCACAAATGTTTACTTTTAAAGAATTTACGATTTCAAGTAGGCATATACCACATATACGCGCATTTCTGTAAGCCTCATTACTCAGAAAAAATTCCGCTTATTAAAACCTTTACATTCCATACTTTAAAATTGCAATATGTCGTTTTTATGCTTGACCTTCAAAACACTCTATGAAAAAATAAAACAGAAAACAAAAATACCAAAATAAGTGTAGAAAGACACAAAGGGAAATTATAAATGTTTAAAAGCCATCCTCCATATAAAATACACTAAAGGAGTTCTTAATATAAAACAAAAGGACAAAAAATATAAAAAAACATTTCTAGCATAGCGCCAGTGGTTATCACAGTATCCAAAATTATTAATGTTATGGTGGCTATGTAGTCGTTAAAATACCGCTATGGTTTATTTTTTTTTTTTTGAAATTTTAAAATACGCATAGAGTAAAAAAAAAACAAAGGATTTTTTTTCTCATTTTACTGGTTAGATTTTCTTATATCCTTAGAATTTTACTATAGAATTTTTTTCTTCGTTTAGGTCTTGTAACGGAATTTTTCGAAAACAAACACACATATAAAAAAAATAACACATTTCCTTTTTAAAATACCCGAAAAAAAAGAGAAGGACTTATTTTTTCTTGTTATTATTCTTCTCTTTTGGGTTTGTTTCTTTTTTTTTTTGTTTTTCAAAAAGGAAATGAAAAAATTATTATAAAAATTTCAAAGAAATCGCATTCAGTTTTTTCTATTTGCTTTTTCATTCTTAACCTTCTTTCATATTAATTTCTATGCACACAACATTTTTTCTCTTCCGACAAAGATTTTTTACATACAATGCTTAAGTCTTGATATAAGACGGGGTAATTTCAGACAAAATAGAGTTGGACTTGTTTTAAATAAAAGAAATTGTTTCATAAACTGAATTGCTTTTAAATTGTTTTGTAGAAATTCGAATTTTCAGAGCTTAGAAATGCAATTTTCGAAATATTAATTGTACAAATACCCTGCTGTTTTCAAATGGAATACGAAGTGATTTGAACTTCGAGTGATGCAATTGTAACCGAATATACGTATAGCTTTCGGACCGAGCATTTATAAATAATTCTGAATTCATATGGAGCCAAATGTAATTGGGAAATATATCCGATCATAAGAGCTAGCTTTATTTACAATTACTCATAACATAAAATTAAATTCTTGCAAAATTTTAAAATTCAATTCCCTTCAAAGCAAATCCAGCCACATTGTTCCAGTTCTGTTCAGAATTCAAATTAAAAAATTATAATTAAATGCATAAAATTTGTAGATTAATGAAAATTGAGATTTAAAGAACAATAATGAAAACATTTGTCAAAATTATAAAAATTTTCCTTTGTGTGTGTGAATTTTTCGTAACGTAAAACAAAAAAAAATTTGCACAAGAAATATTTTGACCTAAATAATGAGGTACTGGTAGCTTATTATATTATAACTATGTACTTATATGTACAATAAATGTTATGATATAATATCAAACATTATGTTATGATATAATATCATAAATATTATGATATAAATAATATGTACAATAATTTCCCAGTTTGTAATCCACCACGAACCAATACTTTAAATTTAAGCCTAAAATTCAGTTTTATATTTAAAATTGATAATGAAACCTCATAAATTTCTTGGATTAAGTGTAATTCCGGTGCGAAATCTAATACCAATTATCACAAAAAAAAAATTTTTAACCTTCTACAGCTCATATTATAGACTAATTTACCACTACTTAACTGTCATTTTAGCGGCTACATAATCAAATTTCACCTCTTAACTTATAAGTACTGTTTATCAAATGTTCCACTTTTATATAATAGTGCTAATCGCATTCTGTGGCTTCTTCTATGACGATAAATTAACAGATAAAGACCAGACGATTTTGTTACACGAGCTTTAAAAGATTTTGTTACACGAGCTTACACTGATTTCCAAAATAAAATTGAATAGTCTTAAGAATGGAATTCTTATGCTATTTTTCATCTTACGCTTTTATGCTTTTACCTTCCTTTAACTTTTCCTCAAAACATAAAACTTCCATGTTCTTTAAAACCAAAGGATATGCAACAAAAATGTAAGACTCTCTTATTTTTTTTTCTTTTACAAATTTCTTTCTTTTCCTATTTGCGTTTTATACTTGTTTTTCCTATTTTTTCTTCCAAGTTCTATTATCTCAAGGATTTACGTTTAATATCAGAGAAAGTAATTGAATTGAAAAAGATTTTCATAAGAAATTAAAATTAAAATGAAGGAAGTTACAAAACCAACAACAACAAAATATAAAAGAAAAAAAAAATAATAATATTTTCCTATTATGGAAAATATATTCAAAAAATTTTATTTAATGGCATACGAGTTTTTCCCTTAAGTTCATGGAAGAGAAAAACAACAATTTATTTTTTCTATTTTAAATTTATGGATGAATTAATTTAAAATTAAATTAAATTTATAGTCGGTCTTCATTACACATTTTAAGTACTATTTTTTTTTATATATACAAATGGTATTCTTAGAGCTCAAATAAATTGAGTTCTTTTATACTTAATTCTAGCTATATAGAAAAAGTTTCTATAAAGCACTTCATAAGAGAGAATAATCTTACTTTAATAAATTAGCCTTGCATTAATAACAAAAGCATTAAACTGCTTATGAAAAACAAAAATTTAATGATATTTTCTAATAAGACTCTAATGCACTTATTAAAAAGAATTTGAACAGCAAGGTAAATTTAATAATATAAAGTTGGAGGAGGGCTTAAAGGGAATTCTAAACTTTACATTCTAAAATTCAGAAAATTTGTTTCTAAAATTCAGAAGATTTTTTACAACAAATATAATATCAAGATGGGCGCTCATGCGAATTTCAAATGAGCTTCAATTAAAAGAAATTTGGGATTGTTCAAAATTTTTTCGTCTATTAGCAACTATCAGTTTCTTAACAATAACGTTTTTGTATAAAATAAAGTGAAGAGAGAATGTTGTTAGTTCAACAATATAATTAAATCCAAATTCATATAGGAAATGACATATAGGAATTCATATAGGAACAACTTGCATTGCAGAGTTAAATTTAAGATGAAATCTTTACATGCTATCCTAACAGGAGGTGAAAATATTAAATTTGCGTTTAACAGCCCTCATACCGCCGTGCTGATATTTGTGTCAAAATACCGAAAATTAATGTAAACAATTCTGGTCACATGCTAAGACGCAAACTGCTGGATAAATGTTATTCACCATTACTGCACGCTATTGAATCCAAAAACTCAATTACTAATATTTAAAAGGTTTCGTCAAAATCATAATTTAAATTCAAATAATTCATAATTATTAAAATTATAATAACTATATTGAATATTTTTGGAAAATTATCAATTAAATGAAAATTTTTGATCCATCAAAATTATTAAAATATCATGGTTCATTAAGACGGTTCAAAAGAAAATTATTTAAATTGAATAAAATAAATTTTTAAAAATATTTTAAAAAATTTTAAAACCTTTTAAATTTAATGCTTTTTATAATGCTAAATGGTTATTTGACTAGAGATTATTGCTTTAGAGATGCTTTTTTTATATTCCATAGATATTTATTGACAGCAAGTATGCTATCTCAAAGAACCAATAATCAAATTAAGTTTAAGAGCACCAAATAATTTAAATGTTCACGAAGTTGCAGTGAAATTAGCTATTGGTTCTCTGGTTAAAAACTTAAATAGTCGAAACTGCTCAAACAAACAATAAAAGATATTGGCTAGATCAATAAACTTCTCGCCAATCACAAATGAAATATTAAATCAAGCAACTTTATGGCCTTTAAGGCTTTGACTCTTAACAATTCCAGTCAATGACTCTTTAATTATAATTTTTTATATATGAAATAAAATTTCGATTTACGAGCACCTCTTTTCCTTTTTTCGAAGAACTTTTTTCCAATAGTTGGCACTAAACTTCCATTTTTTTCTTTTTCTTTTTGTTTCCGTCCTTTAACATTTATCATCTTACCTTCCTTAGAATACCTTCTATTTTTTGTTCAGTCATTAAAAATTGAAGACATTCTATGACGCCTAAGTCTATGCAAATAAAATTTACCTTGAAGCATAAAAAATTATTCAATAAAAACATCAACAAAAGTAATAAGAATATAAAAAAAAAACAATTCAAATTGTCTACACCATCACCTGATTAAATCTTGGTATGAAAAATCGTTAGTAAGTGCTCACTAATTTTACACCCTACACGTAAAAAATTCGAAGAAAAGTAATAAATATTTTCAACATGTCAACAACAAAAAACTTAATGGTTTTATGTGAATATTTTTTAAAATTAAAATAAATCGTATTACTAAAGTCCGCCCGTGTCTCCGAGTCCGCCGAGTCGCTTCCAAAAGAACCTGAGATAAGGATAAAAAATCTGCAAAATATTATTCAAAAAACTGACATACTCCTTATGCTCCTTACTCTATAAATTTATGTGCGATGATGAAAAATGGATACGAAAACGAGACGCCTCTTATTAATTGCAATTTGGTCGACAAATGTTGTATCTTAATATTGCACTGAGCGCCTATTATTTATTTCATAATTTGAAAATTCTGAACAGGTTTCAAATTTAAAGGTAACAATTCACCACTCTAATTAACTTGTTTTTAATGTCCTTGTCTCATATTTTTCGTAACGTCATATTAAACGATGAGAGGCAACATCTCATAATCTATACAACTGAAATAAGCACGTTATCGTTTGAAACCCAGCCATTACTACATTATTCCGACAAGATAACGTTATCATAACGCAATTCTTTTTTAACATGTTCGTACAGTTTTACAATTCTTTTTTAACATGTGGCGTTCTATATTTGTAGTTTCAAAGAATTCCAAACACTTTGTTGCAGAACAGATGTGCCACACTAAACCAAAGTTAGAGAACAAAAATTTTTTTGAAAAATACAACAAAAAAAAAGAAGCAAATCGGAAAACAATAAACAAACAAACGGCACCATAATACAAGTACAGAATTAAAAACAGAAATAATAAAAAGTAACTTTTATTTTACATAAAATAATAACGGTTATTTCTAAACATGCACACATACACATAATATGAACATAAAATTTAATAACTGTTATTTTCATGTAGGTTGTATTACAAACCGCTATAGGAAGAAAATATTTTGCCCTGACAATTCCTCTTTTCCTTTTATTTTTTTTTGTATTCGCCTTTCCCACTAAAGTTAAAATTAACAGATGGAAAACTAATCGTAATAATAAAAAAAAAACTTCTAGGCGGAAAATCAATTTAACTTTGAAAAACTCAAAACAAAAAAAGAAAAACCATCGCGATCATGAAATCAAAATTGAAATAACTGTAAAAAATATAAAACGTTTTTTTTTTAATGTAAAAAAATATTAATGAAAATGCTGCCAAACTTTTCCTTTTGGTAAAAAAAATTAGAATTTTAAGTGGGGCAATCTTATTTAAAGATTTTTAATAAAAGCACTTCCATCAATCTGTCTACCTTTTCGAAATCAATGAGCCAGATCCAATAATACTCATTCGTAAATGGTGAGTCTCCTACGTATCAATGTGCCATGATACCTGAGAAAGCATATTAATGTTTTCTCCTGCTTTATTACTTTATATAAAACTTGGACGGACACTGGTGTTTATGCACAGCGCATTCTGCTCTAATTCAGTTTCAAAAATCAACTGTAAACAGTCCTATCCAGGTCTTATCTAATTCTGTGATTGCTTCAAATTACTTTTGATCAAAATTTTCGCCTGTCGAAGACTCAATCACTCCTACACGAAAAACATTGAAAACTCATAGAATAGTTAAAATGTGGCACATACTTCAAATCGAATTTGTTTATCCACAATTCGAATAATACACGCTCAAGATCAAAATTAGATAGAAATTATTGCCCCAAAATTTTACAATGAAATCAGAACAAAATGTCTACTCAGTCATAAACTATTTTATAAAGCGAATATAAACACCAGCACAAAAAAAAAATCAACAAAGTTATGGGAGCAACATGTTTCTAAAATGTTTATTAACACTGTTAAATTGCATAAGTTTAATTATTTTTTAAATTATTATGTTATATAATCGATTATCGCACATTTGGGAAAATTTAAAATTCATAAAATTGTTTGTGGTGTTTTTATTCTTTTGTTTTTTTATTACAATAAGGATTTTTAAAATGGCTTTTATGAGCGTTTAGTTTTTTGTAATTTGTTTGGTTCTAATATTATGAAATTGTTTAGTGTGTAAGAGAATATTGCATATTAAGTATGAACCCTATAAAAAGTGAATAAAAATGTTTGTGTATTGTGTGTTCAAGTTTAAATAAAAGAAAAATATTATCTGGCTCCCATACGAATGGAAAAATGAAAATTACAGTTGAAGAGCATAGGTTTTCTAATAAACCTGTGAGACCATTAAAAAATCCAACACCATTAAATTGTAGATAATGCACACATTATCAGTTAGATCTATTGTACCTTTGATTAAGTACAGGCGCCTTAAGTACCTTCTTGAGATCTATCTTACAAATTAAATCGAGCAGTTTTTGAAGGTCAATTTCCCGCAGCCTTCTTCTGTGAAACTTACAAGTAGTATAAACTTTTGTTCTGTACTGGTAGCATAGTGTTTAGTTACTATTATGAACCTTTTCAATACGAACCTGTTCTAATAATGATTTTTCATTCTTCCCCGTAATCATTCGTACGTCAAAGTGCTCGTTTTGTAATAATCATACTTAATATCATTTGAACACCAGTAAGTAAAAGAAAAATGTTAATTGACTTTAAACTCAGTCAATTTTTTCAGGACTTTTAAATGGATTCTGCGAATAATTTTTCATAGCCAGCATTTGAGTTTTCATGTTGAAGTACCGGAGTTTGTATTTTATTAAAAGACTGATGATGATTCGTCGTATTGATAATCTTATTCTTTCTAATGTTCTCTAGATTGTTTGGTAGTCGTCCTCCATCTTGGCCTTTTAAGCTACAAGCAAAATTAATTTTGATTATAACCAGGTCTTATATCAAGTTGAAATATTTAAAACAAATTATGAAATCTAGAAAATTCTTTGCCTCTTCAATACATTTTATAGTCAATCGGCTCGGTTTTCATAATTCTCTTTGTTCATAAAAAATAATAAATTTACATTGACATTTTCAAATTAAAATTAATTTTTCTGAAAGAAATGCCATTCATTTTGAATAAATCAGAGGATTTTCTTTCAAAAATAAAAATTTTATTGGGAAAGTTACTGTGCCATTTACTGTCCCATTATTACAATTATAGGTTAGTTTTCCTCATTTAGTAAAAGATTTTAAATTTTATTTGAATTTTACTAGTCATACTTTGACTATTTTAATAACTTTTAAAATAGAATAATAAAAATTACCACATAATGTCGAAGCGTGTTAAACTCTAATAAAAAATCCTTTAAAATTTTCATTACTTTCCTTGTTTTTATTTTTTTTTTTCTTCTTGAATTATTAATTTCAATCAGTAAAAACTTTTATGAAGTCATTAAATTAACAACTTTGAAAATTAACTTTTATTGATGCAATTTTTTTATGACTCTAATTAATAACTTAACTGTAAACTAACCATTATATTCTTTGCAGTTAATTTAAGATAGTCTTAATATTAAGAAAATTCATTAATTCATAAATTTTTATAAAACAATAAAAAAAAAACCCAAGAAAAAAATGGAAGAATTATTTAAAAAAATTTATTAAATAAAATAATGGCTTATAAAAAAACACGTTCGCGTTCATTACCATGAAGCACAACACATTGTAGGACAAAGATTTTAAAATTTTAATCGGAAACAGAATTTCGGAACAACACATTTAACGCCGAATTTCACCACCGACTCTACTGAAGAACAATATAAGACTGTCGAATACCGTCAAATTCCTACAGAACTCCGTTACTTATTCTTTCACCAAGCGAAGTCATTGAACAAATAAAAAAGTTGAATGATCACGAAAAGGGGTTTCTGCAAATTAGACAATGAGCTTCAATTACGTACATATCACTTATACTAATCGTTTGAATTTTATCGAAGACACACCAACTTAAGTTTCCCGAACTGCAACTAGATCGAGAAAGAGGTGGCATTTTATTATTTTTGTAGGTGATAAAACGTTCACTTTGCAGTGTATGCGAGGTTATGTTCTTGCTGGGCACTCGCTCATCTTATTTTATAAGATATGAGCGTTTTAGTTGTGCACGAGTTAAAACTCAATGAGGTTGCTATTAACGTATAATAATGCAGAACTTTTTGATGTTGTGCGCTTCCGGAGCATTTTCCTCAGATATCTTTCGAGGCTGTCATTCCAATATTATTGAATACATGTAATATACGTTTCTGATGCGAAATCGAAGACACCGTTTGAGGTTCCTTCTTTCGCGATTAAGCAAGTCTCGAGGATGATTAAACGCAGATCAGTTCGCTAACCAAGACTAAAACTACAACTACAATGAATGCGAACATTGGCGCAAGAGTAGCATTATATTCACCATTAAAATCGTTTATTTTATCAAACCCCTTGAAATTGAATCCCAATAAATTTAAATATGTAAGTTTTATGAACTAAAAAGAATAATAAGTGTAAAACTCGGTTGGAATGTTTTAAACGTTTAAGATCTCAGTAAAATAAATTTTTTTCTATTTTTCTTTTCCACATTTATAAATTTTTTTTATACCCTTAATTAACAGTAGAAAAAAAACAAAGAAAAAAAAAACAAACAATTGGGCTGGCAATCAGGCAAGTCGTTTTATTAATCTGTTTTACTTTTACCAGCTTTTCTTTAATTTTTTTTTATTAGTGTTCACTTCGCTACACACTAGAAAATGGTAATATGGAAAGGACGAAAGTCCAATTTATATTGTTGAATAAGATTAAATGGTATCGCGTACATAATGAATCTATCATGTTTTTTTTTTTTCATTTCAAATTTTCTCATTTTTTTTATTGCTATAAATAATTTCACTTATAAAAGGTTTTAACGTTTAATGAAATAATAAAAAAGAAACGGAGGTAAGGTAACAAAAAAAAAAAAATATTAAAAATTTCAAAATTAAATTCGATCACATTTATTAAAAAATTTAATTTAAAAAGAAATTTAAATTAAAAAATAGATTTTTTTTTATAAATGAGCCAACAGCCATTGAATGCTTGTTGTTATGACTAATTTTTGTAAGTTCAACACTATTAATAACATTTATTAGATTTTGCGAGAAATGCTATATAAGCCCCTTAAACAAAGAATAATGTAATCGTAATTTTTTTTTTAAAATTAAATTTGTCTGAAGCAAAATATTCACGATATCGTAATCAATATTAATTAAAATTCACATCTATTCTTCAATATCTCTACAGTGGGTTAGAGGCGAGAATTTTCCAGCTAAATAATTTGACAAGAACAAATTAATGATACATTTAGCATGTTTTTGATTATATAATCTGGCACTTTAAAGGATGTACCTCACTTTATGTGTCACTACATCGTATAATTTAAGGACAAAGAACAACTAATTCTTTCTAAGAAATCTACAATCCCTGTTCGCTGCACCGATTTGCAAATTCCACATTTCTCAACTTTGAATTAACAATTTTTCCAAATTTATTTTTATTAGCTAATTATGACACAAAAAATATAACTAGCTATTTCCATATTTCAAATTCATTCAAAGCCCCTAAAAGTATGCAAAATTATTCAAATACCTACTTAATTCTCCAAAATTATTATCCAATTTATGCATACACCAATTATTTAATAGAATAAATAGGGTACAATATTTTCTATAGAATATTTTTAATATTATACAAAAATGGAATAAATCAAATGACACGCACAATATTATTTAAATTTTTTTATTTTTTTCAAATTCTTTATTATTCTTATACGAAAAATTTTTGTGCTGTCGCTGTTATATGACTTGTAACACCATATAATTTTTGACAATTTTCGAATAAAAAAAAAAAAAAATTACCAACATTTTTTGAAATATTTTTAAATTTTCATTTTCTGTTATTACCTGGGTAAATTACGTGTAAAAATCTTACCTTAAACGAAAAATAAAAATTTATGTACGAATATATTGTATACACAAATATTATATAATATATAATATAAATGTTTCGGTAGTAACCATTTACGAAACGTTAGTCAGTCAAAATTATTACAAAAATTTACTTTGTTAAAAAAGGATTTTTCCAAGAAAATTGTTTGCTTTTATTCTTGATTATTGTGAATTTGCACGTACAGTTTTTGTTTTTATTTTATGCTTTGTTTTGCTGTTATGACATTGTTTAATTGTCCTCCCCAATAATGATGGAAATTCAAGCGCAATTTGTAACTTACAAATTTTTTAATAAATTGAAGCAAAAATCAAAAAACTCGGAATTTTAAACATAATCGTGCGGGGCTTACTTAATTATAGATCAAATATGTATTTGGCTTTCAATACAATTTTATTCGCTGGAAGAATTCTAATTAATGTTAGATCGGAATTCAAGAGTTTTGTCTCCACATAACATTTTCATATTATAGGAGACTTTATTTATTGCGTATTTCGTTTCGATTCAAAATTTACATTTAACTAGAAGTTTCATAATTGGAAACCAAGTACTAATAAACAAGCAAGAACAATATTTGGGGGTAACACTAAAGAAAGAACAGTAAAGAATAACGCAGCAAGGTGTAGACTTTGATTAAGAACAAAACTGCTTTTATAAATGTTTTTTTCTGCATTTGCTTTGCATCCTATAGTGAAAATTAATAACTATTCATGAAGAAACCAAAACTTGTATTACCATTTTCATCCCTAAAATTATTGCTATTTTCGCTTTACAACTTTTCTACCTTGAAAGAATTTCTAAAATATTTTATTACTTACGTTCATGCAAAAACTTTTCACTTTTATTTCTATAATTTATTTGTGAAATAAAGACAAAATAGTAAAAATGAAGGAAAAATAAAAAAAAATTGAAGAACGCCAGAGAAAAAACAAAAAAAAAAACTTACCAAATTTTTATTATTTTTTCGATTTTTTGATGTGTTTGTTATTTTTTAAATAAAAGTGTTTATGTGATTTCGAATTGTTCGTGTTGATAAATAATTTATTGGTATTTGCACCAATTCTACCCCCTAATACATTTTGCAATCCTAAATCACTGGTGAATTATGAATTAAATTTTTAGGAAAGCTTTAAGATTAGCGGTTAAATCAGAAAGTGTACAAAAATACCTTGAAAATTTCTGGATGCCTGATGGTCTGTCGAAATCAATGCTATGCAGTTGGTTTTCATGAGATCAACACTTTGAAAGTTCTGAGAAGAAACGTTTAGAGAAATTCTAAATGCATATTTCGGCTAAACTACAATGAATAGATTAATTTCGTGCAAGTTTTCGAACAACTGCTAGCTAAAACTTGAGCCTGCTTAGGAGCGATTTGCGTGCCATAATATTATAATATTGAAAAAATTGCATATTTTATCAAATACATGAATTTTATTTCTGAATTATTCCATGAATTGTGCAGTGTTCATAGAAAATCAAATTCTTGGCTGTACTAAATTTTTATACCCAAACCCGAATTTGCAAATCTAATTTTTATTTTCGCGACGGCAAATTGCCAAAATGTATTGGGCCTCATACCAATAGCAAACTTTTCAATTAAATATTCTTGTCATTAACATTTGTTTTATCTCTAAAGTTATTTTGTAAGTTTTCTTTTAGAAATAAAAAGTTTATTTAAAATAATTTGTTTTTTTTTTTTGTGTTTGTTTTCCACGACAACAATATTATCCTTAAAAGCAAATTATTCGCAAATTTTTTTAACTAGTAATTGTCATTACAAATTTTCCCGAACTTTTAAGCACACAAATGAATTTAAAAAAGAGAACAATACGGGTTTGCTTTTGATTTACTTTTGTGAGGATTTTAAAAAATTTAGAATTTCTTTTTTTTTTTGGAAAAGTTTAGGAAATTTTTAGATTAATTGCAAATACAAAGAATTCGGAAAATTTTCTTTTACTACGCTTTTTTTTGCAACTAATCGAGAATTCTACTTTTTATTTTCATTTAATATCCTTGATTCGTCTTCGAAATGGTAGTCTTTATGCAAATTTAAAACAAAATTGCAATGTTTTGCTTGCTCAGAGAATTTGCAGGAGATTTTTATTGTAATTTGGAAAATAGGAATATTCTCAAATACAATATCAATATTTTGAGCATAACACGGAAAATTTGAGTTACATTGGGAGAGTCAATTTAATTTCATTAAAACTTGAGTGTAAACGGAAATCATGTATTCCAATAGTCGATACTGCCATAAATCCGTCTACATCATAATATTCATAAATGAAAAATTTGGCAGAGCTTATTCTAACGGAGCTGCTAGTCATTCACAATAGTCACTAGTCATTTAAACATTAAATCAATTATTTTAAAATATTCCTTTTTTATTTTCTAAGATTAGAGATTTTCAACGTTTTTGTAAAAAATTTAGAAGAATTATTCAAATTACGGTTTCATTTAGTAGTGAAGACAACTGAGAAAGGCTAGAATCAAGAATTCGTAGATAATATATAAATAGAATGACAAAAATTTACACTTTCTTATTATGTAATTTAGTTTTAATATAATAGAATTATTTTATGAAATTCTAAAATTATTAAATCCATTAACATTTCTCATATCCTACAAATTTCTTCTTAATTTATTGAAATTTTCAAATTAAAATACTTATATAGTGTCCTCAACTTACTTAATAGCCAATTATTTTTATATTTTAATAAGTAATAAATATTAAAAGAACCCTACCAATTATCATTTGAATTAATTTTAAAGTAATAATATTTAAAATTCAAGGATATTTTCTATAGGGAAACTACTTATTTAATTCAAATTTTGGAAAATTTCTAAAAAAACACATACATACATAGCTATATAGAAAATATTATTACTTTTAATTATGTTGAAAAGGATATTGCTTTTGTTTTATTTAAATTTTGTAAAATTATTTGAATTTCAAATGTAAATAAGAAAAAAGTATTCTATTTTATAAAAGAATGTCTCAATCTTAATTTTAGCAAATCAAATATTAAATTTTATTATATTCTATAATATTATAATAATAATAATAAAATGTAAATGTGTATGTTGAAAAAGTATTTAAATTTTATATACTTTCACCTGTAAGAAGAAGAAGAACAAAAAAGAAGTAGAAATAGAATTAAAATTACAATGAGAAACCACATCATATGCCAACCAAATCCAATTAATTTCTTATATTAAATTACTTTTAATTATAAAATATATATTTGAATAAATCTTGAAGAATATCTTGAATATATTGTATAAACACTCTACATACATACTGTACATAATATATATTAAATATATTGTATATGTAGGTGTAATTTTATTAAAAATTTCTTATGTCAATCTTATATATAACAATATTATGCATACATATAATAAGGAAGATTGGTTTTTGTCTTATGCATAAAATGTTGATGAGTTGAAAATGTTAAAATTGCGTGATATGATTTTTATGTTTGATTTACACATATATATAAACGCATACATCAACATAATTTCTAATTTATTTGGTTTTTATAAATTTATATTAAGATTAAATATCTATAAAAGCATACCACATTCTATGTAATGATAAAATTCGCGTACATAACCCCATGTTTATACGTTCAAATAATCTTATTAAAATTTCAATTTAATTGCTATTTAAAGGAAATGAGCAGATTATTTAAAAACGCCTCAAGTTATAGATTATTTTAACAACTTTTTATTAATCTATATAAAATTTTAAATTCTCAATTTTGTTATTCAAACAAATCTGTTAAAAGAATTTATAACTTTTTATAGTTTCGGGAAGGAACAAGAAAGTTAAATATTATTTTATTAAAACTACCTCTAAAGGTGGAGCAGAGTTTTATGTTTAGATTGTTGAAAAATCAATCTGTACATGTGTATAAATTATTTTCAGTAAACGAAAAATTGTTAAAAATTTTGTAAGGTAGATCCAAGATAAAACTTCAATCATTTGAAATAATGGATTTATTAGTAATATCTAGAATGGTATCTAATTTTGGTACTGAATGGTGTCCAATTTTCAACGGGGGTTGTTTATTTTTCAAAGGGGACAATCGTTGAGAGAAAATCGTTAATATTGCTTTGTTTTATTTTATTATATCTGAAATTTTCCATTGAACTTAACTTTATATTATCTATCTATATTACAGCTCGGGACAGCACTACAAGTTCATTTCGTTATTGCTTTCAAGATACTAAAATTGGAAAAAATAACTATTGTATTTAAGGTATTCAACTGTTGTAACAGTAGTCACATAATATGGCTTATCTTTAAAATCTTATAAAGAAATTGTCTTTGAGCTCTCAGGATAACGTTCAAAATCACTGTTCGAAAGAAAATTTTGAAAACCCAAAGAGAACACCTTGTACATTAATTCCAGTACATTGTAAATTAGTAAAAAATATTTTTCAACTCTATGTATGTATACATTGATCTCTTTTTCTAAAATGTAAAAAACATATACGCATTAAGGTCGTAATTTAATGGTTGTACTAAAACGTACACAACTCTTTTATGATATTTTTACAAGAAAATTGAAGAATTGAAAAAAAAAACCTTTAGTTTGTGTCATGATGTTTTGATTAAACCTTGTATTATTTTTAAAATTTATACAACAAGCAAATTCTCTTCAATTCTGTCACATATTCATTGTGGAACACAAGAATAGCTATAGGCATTTTGCTTTTTTTTTATTTAAAATATTTGAATACAAATTTTAATCCTTTTGAATTAGTCACA
Organism: Condylostylus longicornis; assembly: GCF_029603195.1. Lineage (NCBI taxonomy): Eukaryota > Metazoa > Arthropoda > Insecta > Diptera > Dolichopodidae > Condylostylus > Condylostylus longicornis. Next base: position 13,948,569 of record NW_026577982.1, read on the forward strand.
TTTAAAAGTATTTCGTTAATTAAGTGTGGTAAAGATTCTATATGATATTAAATTCTATACACTTACATACAATGTATTCAAAGTGTATTCAGAGTGTATTCAGAGTGTATCCAGAATGTTTTCTTTATATGAGATAAAATTTTATCATTACATTTAAGTAATTATTTTATGGAGTGAACAACAGAAAAAATGAGCATAGAATTTTGTGAACCTTGAAAAAAAAAACTCATTTTTAAATTTGTTCTTTTATTTGCTCCTTCATGTATGCAACACAATATATTATTATAGAATTCCATTCGTCTCCACGAAATAAATGAATTAAAAGTGAACATTGAAAGAAATTCTTTTACATATTTCAAGATATTAAGAAAATTTTTTGTAATGAAAATTTTATTAAATAAAAATGATTTTCTTATACAATACTCTCAGATTTCAATTTTAATTATATGTTAAGGACGTTAATGATATGTTGAAGAAGAAATTTTTCATTTTCAAGGTCATGATTTTAAAAAGAATTCGAAATTATGGTAATGTGATGGAAAATATTGTAATAATTACTTACTTAATTTGAAAGAAACGCGTTAACAAAAATGACACAATAATGGAAATAGATGGGGAGTTGTACGTATTTACTTTGAGGTACTCGCAAAACTTTCGAATTCTATGAAATGCACGAGAGGAGCCATATGGATCAACTGGACCTCCTTTGCACAGATTCAAATAAGTGATTGAGTTTATTGAATTATTAATATTAAATTTGATTACTAAAGCTTGAATAATTTCTAAGATTTGATTAAGTTTCTATTCAAGTTAGAAGTTCTTGATTTCTCAAGTCATCACAAATAAAATGGCTAATTTATAAATTCGTTCGAACTTTATCCTTAGGTTTCGGTGGATTTTGTAAATAGTGTTTAGTTTTAATTTTGTAATTATGCTTAAAAACTGTAAAATTGAGCAGATCTGACTGTTCAAGATGATATTTAACCACAATATTTCCGAAAATTGTTCAATATTTCTAATTAAGCACAGAACGTAAAACAAAGCAACACAGAGATTTTTTTAAATCTTTTAAGATGAATATTTATTTACAGCCACTTTCGATTTATAATTAACACCTTGTTAAAATTATTTTAAATTCTCTCGCAAGAAAGGGTCCCAACTTATAAAATACTTCCCAATCGGTTCCATTGATTTAGCACAAATAATCCTATATAAAGAATTTCCGTTTTTCAACAATTTCTAAGTTCAAATTTTTTAAAATCTAATGAAAATTATTATTACACAAGCAGCATTAAATTTTTAATCCAATTATGAAAAAATTATAAAATTTTAATTTTTCTAAAATAGTTTTACAATTTTAATAAATTGAGTAAATTAATTTTCTATTTCGTATAGAAAACTTTTCCGATATTTTTTCCCTTAGTTCAGTTTATTTTAAAAGAATATTATTTTTATTGGAATGATTATTTTTAATAATCTCTACAATAATATGATTAAATTCTTTTATAATGAAAAAATTCCATAAATTCATTTTTAAAATTTTTTCATCAAAATAAAATTTAATCCAAAAATATCTTGTGTAGTGGGTAAATGTATGTATGTATGTATATATAACTAAGCTACATCAATAAAATACTCAATTATTTTATAATGTATAAGATTATTGATTGAAATATGAGAGAGATAGAGGACTATATTTTCATACATACTTTTAATATAGGATTAGAAAAACCAAGAACTTGCTTTAATATTGAAACCGAATGATTCGTAAATCTGGAAAATAAGAAAAATTTCAAATCTATGGCTACTCAAATCAATTACTGATCGAATTTAATTGCTTTTCCAATTGAATTCCATGGAAAATGTCATAGTTTACAATGTTAAATTACAATGCTGTTATATTAAAAGCGGTAGTTTTTGTTTTAAGTTAGCAATACATAAAATTTCATTTAAAAAATTGTTTCGAGTACATCGTGTATTGACACGCAAATATCAACATTGGCTGATTGCTTACTACGTAAGAGCAGATGATAATACGTGCCGCTACCTAACAGATGCTTAACAGGGTACTTAGCAGATGATAATATGTGCTAAAGACCCTTCCTCTGTTAAGTTTACTTATTCTATGATTTTTTCAGTCTTTTGTTACTGTAAACCTCGTGTTTCTTTGAAAAGTTATTAGGAACACCAGCTAATTTTCTCACCAATAAAAGGCCAGTATCACTTTAATTCCAATTGATATTTTCCATAGACTTAATAACTTTGATATTTCATTTCAACAAACTATTCATCAAGAATAGTTTGTTCATTTTTTTTTTTGAAGTATTAAAAATTGTTAATTCTGATTTGTTTTTTTTTCATTCAATGTTCACTTTAATTCATAAAAACAAACATGTTGAATTTTCAAATAAAATGTTGATTTTTAATTTACAAAATGTTGAATTTGTTTTGCATAAAATTGGAAATTCTATAGTATATAAGAATACACACATACACATGAGTTGTCATTTTATTTTAGTTTAATTTAAATGTCAATATTAATACGAGTATAAAAGTTTTACGAATAATCACATGAAAACTCTAAAAAAAAATTGGTAAAAAATTTCAATATTAAAATATATTAGGAAATAAGAAAATTTATTGTACAAAATGATGAAATTTAATTAAATTTTAAGAATATCCTTATCGATAAAATAAATTTTAAATGTAAATATTTTATTTTTATCACTTTGGAGAACAACCAAACACACAGAACATGTATAGAACATCATTTATGTATAATGATGCCAAATTTAAAATGAAATAATCTAAAATTCTATAGACCGTATACATATACACATATTATATGGTATATAATAAATATTATTTTGTTACAAGAATAATTTCTTCAAGAAAATAATATAAAATAACATTTTAATTCAGAATGGAACGTGTTAAGAACGAAAATATATTCCCCCGCGCCATCCCCCCCAATCTGTTTTATTTCTTCTTCTGATTCTGAATGAAATATTTCCTGCGATATTATAGATGAATTTTCAAGGATCTCAATTTGTGTATATATATGTTTTAGAAATATTTATATAATAAACATCCATTACAAGAAGCTTATGTTCACACAAGTTACATTCGTGTAATACATTAATATTGGATATTTTTAAAACAATAATAAATTGGGATGTCAAGGGAAATATATTTTAAGTATTGAGCGTATAAATATATAAGATTAAAAGAGTTGTATGTATAAGTGATGCTATAATCATTCTTGATGGCATGGTGATCTTTTTTCACTATAAAAATATTTTGGAAATGGAATTATATATTTACATACCTGAATAATAGATTATTCTTACATACACAAGTTTTATTTAAATATTTAAGGCGTAGTACTTTTTTTATTTGAAAATATATGGCGGTCTTATTGGAACCTAATCTTACTTTATACAAAGGGAATTTCTTTCATAAGAAATGAAGAACAAATTATTATTCGTTAATATCAATAATTACTAATAAAAAAGACAAATTTATTATTTTTACAGTGTAGTAGATGTACGAAAATAATTTTTAATTTCCCTATTCAATTAAGTAATTATTAAGTTAAATTATTTTTATTAATTTTCTATATTAGTAGAAAAATGCAATTGTACAACAGATACCTCAGATTCATTCAAATTGAATTTATTTGATCATGATTGCAAGAATATTAAGCAGGCCGAAAATTATTATAGGTAAGAAAATATTTTATTGATTGTTATCTTATAACGTACTGAAAATAGATTTGTGAACCTAGTCTTCCAGCATTAAGTCATAGCCAGTATAATAGTATAATTTAAATCAACTGTCTGGCAAATGAATGCGTATTGAATTTATTGAGTTAAAAGATTAGTGGTCGTATGGTTGATATAAACAAGAGCAAAAGAAATCTACCGACGTCAAATCAAATGATTGGCGGCAACATTTTGCATTTCAATTAAAATTTTTTAAAAGTTGTTAATAATTTCAGAAAGAGTTGTGCGAACGTCAATCTCTCACAGACAAGTGTGTTAAAACTGTGTCGATTTCACAGTCAAATGAGTCACACGTGAAGTGTCAAATATAAGAGAACACAAAACGTGAGAAACAATTAATAGCTCGCAATTTTCAAACAATAATTAGTTCCCAAAATTTACCAATTTTAATCGCTAAGTTCCAATAACTAACATGTTTAGTTACTACCTAAAACATTTGCTATTTATTCACGCAAAATACCATTTTAAAGCATAATTTATTAAACCTCAAAAAAAACAGCATACCTATTCAAAAATTATGTTTTCCCCAAAACAAAAACAACTACGGAAATCAAAATAAATAAAAATTCTTTTCAATGTAAATTTATAAAATCAAATTTTAATTACCCTCATATAATTCACAAAAAAAAATAGAATCCATGTAATTTTAGTAATTATTCAAATTGCAAAATAAAATAAAAAAAAAACCAATTAGTTTATCGTTTAAAAAATCATTACTTCTATTTATAATTTGAATTAGCAAGCAATTAACTAATTGAATGCACATTGCAATTAAAATGTGCACTCAAATTAGTCACAACAGAATAAATTTCCAAAAAGTTTCCTATTTAATATTTTTGTATGAACAACCATAAAATGCCCAATTATTGCCTTTGAAGTATAAAATTTAATAGAATTTTTTTATGTTTTAGATAATAAGAGCCCTAATTCCATGAATATATCCGGCGTTCTGCGTTTTTTAATATTATAAAATTCAAAGCAAAAAAAAAATGCAATGTGAAAGCAATTAAAACTTAAATGTTCTTAGTTTATAATTTAAACCAATTGTGTTTCATAATGCGAAGTCAAAAAATCCACGTTCCATGTTTTAGTATCACAGAGCTTGTTTGCATATTTTCTGTAAATCGAAGCAATGAGGTTAAAAAATTATACTAATATTGTATTAAGTAACTCCTTAATACATTACATTTCAGTTAATTTATTTAGATTTTATCATCCTTTACTCTCAAGGTACAGATATATTTGCAAGTTGAATAAAAACGCTTCGCTTCAAAATATTCTTCCTTCTATTACTTTTAATGTAAGTATCGTAAAGGTAGAATTGGCAAAAGTAATTCTTGTAATTAGTTTCCTAATCTACTACAATTCTTGTCGATATGAAAAGTTCAATGTTTCAAAGCCCTACAATGTAACCGGAATCGAATTCAATCGTCTTCAACTTTGCTATACTGCTACTCATCTAGATAATTTCATGAATTCAAAATATTAAAAATAATTTTATTATTTTTTTTGTAATTTACTTCACTGTTATGTCACAAACTATCTAGAACAATGAAATTATTACAATTTTTTTCATGTTTGTACCAACAGAACCTCACAAAAAAAAAACAAAAACTTCATATTTCTCATTTTCAATTTTCTATTATGCTCTTTTTCTCTTCCGTTTTCTTTTTATATTTTTATGTTAAATTTTTTTTTTTTTCTGGTTTTGTAAATTTTCAGGGACTTACACACATAGAATGTATACAAATATTAAACATTATCGAATCGTAGTTGACAAAAGGATTTTAAACAATAATTTAAATGTATTTGAACACTACATTTACATATAGTTTGTATGAAATTTTTTTACGACATTCAAAACGATTAAATTTCAATATTTGCATAAAAATTATCTTTTTTGCTTTTCTTTTTTTTTAATATAATATTTCTTCTTCCTAGTTCTACATTGTACACGTTATACTAACTAATATCGCAAGAGAATATTTCTAAAATTGTCACTTGATTCATAAGAACTTTGGTGATAAATGCAAGATTTTGATCACAAAATAAAATTGTTAACCAAATTCCAGTACGTTTAAATGATAAGGAAAATCTGCGAGTCCTTTATAACTTAGGTTAGGTTAGGTTAGGTTGCACGGCTCCCCGAAGGGTACACCTAGGCCACTATAGCCCATTGTGATGCCGCCGGATCCCCCCTCTCTCCCGCACTAGAACCAGTTCTGAGTTCCTCAGAAATCGGCCAAGTTCCCTAGCATTTACATTCGCTAGGTCCGTGGCCCACTCAAAAAAGTGGGACCCAAGAAACCTCCGCCTGTAGTTCGCCAACGCAGGACACGAGCATAGCAGGTGGGTCACCGTTTCCTCCTCCTCCTCGTCACAGCAGCTCGTACAGAGATCGTTTGCGAAGCGGCCCATCCTCCTGGCATGATCGCCAATCAGACAGTGTCCAGTTAAAACCCCTATCACCGCGCCAATATCCTCCCGTCGGAAAGATATTAGATCCCTCGTGCGACGCAAGTGTATCTTTGCCACAACTTCCTTATCGCGTTGCACGTAGTTCCATTCGCCCATCTGAGATTGGTACGTTCCACCGCCGCACTGCGTAGCAGCAGCTTGTGAGTGCTTAGAGGCATGCCCAGGTTCTCCTTTTCAGGTAGAATTCCGAGGGTCGTTCCATGTCTAGCAAGCTCATCCGCCTTGCAATTCCCTGAGATCCCACTGTGTCCGGGAACTCAAACCAAGTTTAACTCGAACTGCCTCGCCATCTCGTTAAGAGTAGAGGTCTCCGACTCCAGCGCCCTTATTGCAGCCTGGCTGAGCATGAAGATGCTAACACTGCCCACGGACACCACATGCTCACCAAGCCAGCACAGAGCCTCCCCAATTGCGACCACCTCTGCCTGAAAGACACTGCAGTGGTCCGGCAGGCGGAAGGAGAGCTCAACTCCCAATTGCACGGAGTAAGCACCCCCACCACCTTTCCGTCAAGTTTGGATACATCCGTGTAGAAATGGATGGAGCCATCCCTGACCGCGTCCTGCCAGCTTTGCCTCGGCAGGACCGATGCCCCGAAATTCCTCACGAATGAGAGCGCGGGAGGAACCAAATCAATTGACCCCACCCGGTGCCCCCAGTCCGCAAGAATCGAAGCGTGACCCGTGGGGCAACACGACCACTGTGATGCGGCCTCAAGGCGCACTGCAGACTCCGCAGCCATCTGCCCGCCCGGTATATCTAATGGCAGCAGATGCAAGAGAATCTCAAGAGCCTGTGTAGGGGTGGAGCGCAGAGCCCCACCAACACACACCATCCTTTGACACCCTGCTGATTAACCTCAGGTTCAAGGAAGTACGGAGCGCCAGCCACCACACCAGAACTCCGTACATCAGAACCGGTCTCACCACCGCGGTGTACAGCCAATAAACCATGTTTGGTTTCAGGCCCCGTCTCTTCCCGATTCTGCCAAGTTTCGGAGGAGCCACGCCCAGACCTTTATAACTTAAAACTTAATATTTTTTTCAGGCCGCAGAATGCTGGAATATTCTGTCAGGACTTCGACAAACAAGGTTTTGCTTCTAAATGTTCACAGTCAGAGACACTTGAAGAAAGTAATAATAATTGTCAAGAAGCAGATGAGGATTTTCACTTGTAAATCTTGTAGGCAAGTTGAAAAAACTACACTATAGCATCTGGAGTGGAGAAATGTTAGGAAATAGATCTTATGTCCTCTCTGTAGTTTGCAGGTGTTAGAATAACACATAAACTTAAAACAAAATATCTGGAATTCTGTTTCAAATTATGAATATCCTAGAATTTATCAGACCAACTCAATTTATAATTTCATTTTCTTCTTCTTTCTAATAATTTTCTTTTATTAAGAGAAAATTTCATTGATAAAAATCTTATTGAAAATGTTTGCAGCTTGTCATTTTCCCAAACCATATTCGTCAAGAAGAATAAGAAGAAATTTTAAAAGACATCAAGAAGAATAAACACGCCAATATTTGAGTTGATTATTTCCGAAGAACCATAAAGGAAAAATGAAATAAAATTAAATTTCAAATCTTAAAAAAAAATTTTGTTCAATCAAAAACTTTTGTTTTCCTTTCTGGTTTTTACTATGAGTTTTCATACCGAAAGGACATTCTAGCCTCTCTCCGATACATTTTTTTTTAAACATTGGTTGCTTGCAGTAACGCCCTGAAGGCTACACCAGATGTCTAAGGGTAAGCCAAAAAAAAATAAACAAATTTAAGAACAGCGAAACTTCTTACTTCAAAGATGCAAACCAATATGAAACAGGCTATAACCACATTTCAGAATTCTTTTCCTATTGTTCTTTAAATGTTATTTATTTAACTTTCTACAACAGCATTGAAGGTAACATCAAACTTCAATTAGATTATTTTATTTTTTGCATTTTCAAATAACTTAACAATTATTATAATTTTTGCCTTCAGTTTCCCTATAGTAAAATTTTCTACAGGAGACCAAGTTAATGTAAATGCAAATTTTATACAATTTTTATTAGAAAATTTTGTATCACAAAAACTTGCTTACTTGTTTGCTTACTTGCAATTTCTGTCGTCAGTATAATTATGAATAAATTGACACTCTATTGAAATTTTATCAACTTAAAATTTACTTTTATATGCAAATGAAATGTAAATTAACTGCAAAAATTATCCATTAAAAACATTTTTTTTATTCAAATTCTAAAAAATTAAAAATTCTTTTCTTCTTTTGTAGTATACCTTATGTACCTCATATAGAAATAGAATCTAAACTCTATAAAATTTATTGATGAGATTTTATCAACATAACTTATTGGTTTTTTTAAAGTTTTTGAATATTTCTTTCAGTGTTGAACTATTAAAGACACTTATTTCTGTGATGATAATAAAGGTATTACAAATTGAATTGTGTTCATATTATAGAAGGAAGAGGACTTTTGCATATTTAAGTGAAACAAAGGAAATATAAAGAAGTTAAGTTCATTAATTTGTCAAAAAAATTGTATTCAAAATTTTTGTTTTGAGGTTATATTAATTATGCTTATGGGAAATTCCACATATGAGAAATTTTCAATTGCTTCACTTATAGATTTTGATGAATTTTCTGATAAAATCTAAATGATTTGCAGTTGTATAATATTTGGATCAACAGCGAGACTATGATTTCACGGTCACATTCCTTTGGTTGATTTTCAAAGAGCCCGAATGTATGCAAATTAGTATAGAACATAATTTAAAAAATTTTGCAGATTTGTGTTGCAAAACTCTCAATTCTTTTATCTGAAATGACAAACATTTTGACAGTGTTGAAATTTTTATTATATCAAAAGTGTGTGACTTATAAACAATTGTACGAATAGTTTTATCGTCCTCAAAAGAAAAGTTTTCTAACAAGAACAAATTTTTTTTTAACAAAAAAAGGTTACAAAGATTAAAAAATTGCAGGTTTTCCTATTTTTAATTAGTTGCGTTTTTAATTCGCCGAATTAAGTGCCATACAATAATAACATTGTGCTGATAATTTAAAACTAACTATAAGTAGACTCATAGCTGTTATCGAATTTTGTATAACTTTTATTTGTTTATGTAAAAATTTCCAATAATACTTGAAAAAATAATTAAAAATGAAATATGAGACCATTACAAAAAAGTTGTAAATTTTTTAATTTTTTTTCAACATTTTTTATTTTTGAAATTAAAACACGAAACACGTTCATATTGCATATTTTATAGCATTTCAATTTTAAGGATGGATCCAAGCAAAAAAACATTAAAATGAAAATTTTTTTTTATAAAATATTTTCAAGCAAAAAAATGTGTTTTTTATTGTGAGGAAATTTGAGATCAAACGTGTTTCAGTTAAAAATTTTTAAAATTAACACTCAAGTACCAAACGAATAAACTGAAAACTATACAATTTGATCCCTTATGCTTGTGCATTTTAAATGAGTAAAAACTTGTTTCGAAAATAATCGGAATTATTAATCGGAAATAGAAAACATTCTGGAATTATGATATTTTGAAGGAACGCAAGTTGTTTTAGAGTTTCGAACAACCATTTGTGTCGAAACCTAATGTTTCATACTCAATTCTTATCGGACAACAAGGCTTTCTGAACAAATATTCGAATAACAACGATTTTAAATGATTGTAATGAATTTTTTAGTATCAGAACCCTGAAAAATACAATTTCGACGTTCAAAGTAGACGTTCAAATTTTGGTAGATCAAATTATTTATAGGGAAAAATTTTATATTATTTTGATTATCTTCCTCTTCTTCATCTACTTGCGACCTTATAGAGGTTGTCCCTTCATGATCTGAGTGACCAAGAGCATCTACCTTGGGTTGTGGTTGCGTTTCATCTTGCCTTCTTCATATTTCTATTGACTGTTCCTAGCCACGTTACTGACGATCTTCCTCGTCCTCTCTTAGGTGTTGAAATGTCAAGGGCCTTTCTAACAGCATGCTCCTCGTCTAGACGCAAGACATGACCTTACCATCTCAGTTGCTTTTCTAATAGATTTTCTTTAATGTCTGCAACCTTGAAGGTACCTCTGAGGTTTTGAGTCACGCATACGGACCATCTTAACGTTTTCACTTCGGTGACATATAGCTTTTTTCATGTGTTTTGCTTTGCAGCCCAGCACTCCGTTCCATACATAAGAGCAAGTCTGACCACTCCGAGAGCTGGTTTTGTAGATTTTGCCTTTTAGTTTAGTCGGAAATTTTTATTTTATTTGTATTTGTAGGACCTATACACACTTCGTTTTTAAATGATACATGCATGTATTTTGTTTTCATACGACTTATTTTTAAACCATCACTTTTAAGAGTGTTGGCTCACTGATCTACTTTTTGATTATAAATTAGCAAAATATCTTATTTTTTCTACATCACCATCAGGACGGAACACCCACTTTTATATTGATACTAACCATTCACCAACACAAACTTCCGGATTAAAAATACAAAAATCAACAATTAAAAAAATCTCATCCTGTGTGGTTCATTTTTTACCTCAAATTCTTCACAATTGTTTTTTTTTATTGTAGTAACAAATAATTATTATTATTTTTTTTTTCATATATAAATTAAATTGCAAAATAAGAACAAGAAAAACACTTCATCCAATTAAATATTTGCAGAAAGCATACAAAAAATGATCAAATAATTTTTAATGAATTTTACACTCATAAAGTTTACAGAAAACCAAAAAAACCACAATTTCAGGAGGCAAAAAAAAAAAAAATAAATTAATTTCATAATAAACATTTTAAATAAAAAGAAATTTCAGCATTTAATTGGAAACTTTAATAGTTTTTGGTGTAGTTTTTTTCTTCTTCTCAAATAAAATCATTAGGAAATCAAAACACCTTATAGAAAATGAGAGCTCTGTCTTTTTTGTGTTAACAAAATATTTTTGAAATTCAAAAAAATATTAATGAAAGATTTTTGATCTACACTAATGTTTTGTCATAAATTATAGCAATTAGATTCAATAAAAACGCTCATTAGCATTATGAAATTTTCTATAGAATTTTGAAATTGTTAATGTTCTATTGTAATTAGTAATTAAAATATTTTCTCTAATGAAATAAAACTTCTTATCACAATGAGAAATCTCAAATTTCTTATCAATCAAAAAAACTGAATTTACTTGCATTTGAACTCCTCAGCTTGTACCGTACTAGATACGGTCCGGCTGTAGGATTAAAATGTATGTCAGGTATGTTCACCAATTTTTTACAAAATTTTTATAACAACGCTAGCCAGAAATACTCTTCCAATTTGAAGAAATCAAAACAGGCTATACAGCAAATGCCGCACATCTTTAAAGATCAATTACTCACCTTTTAAATGCTATTTGTAATACGAAAATTTTTTCAATTTAGTAGTACGTGGTGGCTTTATTTACTAAATTTACTTTAACATTTGTAACGCTAAGAAATAATGGTCTGAGATATAGAGACAAGTATATGTTTTTGATCGGCGTCGAATTCTGAGTTGATTTAGCTTTGGCTGTCCGTCCTGTAAATGAAAATTTCTGAGTCAAAATTAAATGACTATAATCAGATTTTAAGCGACTACAATCAGACTTCAATTTTGCTTTTGCCTTTTTGAATTCCAATTCGAATAATATTTAATGTATAAAAAATTTGTATTTTAACAGAAAACCTTACAAAATTCGAACACTGTTATATTAATTAAGCCGAAATATCAGCTAACATTTTATACTTTTTAATGCTAATAACATTTTCCAAGAAAACACAAAAAAAAACTTGCAACGCATGTTATCCTTTTTTCACTTTTCTTTTCTATATCTACAAACATTCAAAAAAAAGCTAATTTTTTTTCTTCACAATTTAGATTATGAGAGGTGAATCTAAATGACTATTTTAATTTTATTCTTGTTATATTTTTTCTATATACCTTAATTTCACCTGCTTGTATAGCTAATCTCTTGTTTTTTTTTTTTGTTATATTTTTACTAAATAGTATATATAGAATTTTTTTTTGTGAAAATTCATTTAAAGGTTTTCTTATACACATATTTTTCTTTTTCTATATACTTTTATTGCCTTAATGGATTTTCACTATTATACATTAGTCATACATAATCTATACATACAAATACATATATTTTTTGTTATACATAAAAATTAGAAGTGTGTACCATGAAATACCTTTGCAGGGTGTGTCGTGTTTAGTATTCAAAATTCGGATTCAAATGTAAAGAATTTTTTTAATTATGGGGTAGGTGTCCGTTTATTGGGCTTATCTACTATATTTTAAATAGGAAATGGGAAAATAGATATGAAATATTACTAATTTTATTGTGTATATAAAACGGGTTTTTATATAAAATTTATTTTTAAATAATTTCCTTATAGTTTTTCTGCTTACAGTAATAAAAATTTTCAATAAAAAAATAATTTCATTTATTGTGTGATTTTAGTTTGAAAAAAAAACTTTCAAATTGGAACATTAAATTACATTTATTGCCATAAATATAAATTTTATTTCGCCATATAAAATTTTCTTACTTAATTTGAATAAAATTTTTAACTTCCTTTTGATTATAGCTTAAAGTCAAAGACACGTTGTATGAATTTTTTGTTTTTGTTTTGTCGTCACAATAAAGGAATGTGTGCGCGTAATCTTATTTATTTTTATTTTCTTTTACAATTCATTTTTATTGCCTTATATTTTGCCACGATAAAAGGAATGGAATAAAAATATAAATATTTATATATGTAACTAAATTCTAAATAAACTTAATACAATTTGTGCACAAATACAAGCCCCAATTCTTAACTATTCACTGGCTCGTAAAAGTTCGGTGATTCAATTCTTAACTGATGGCTCGTAAAAGTTCGGTGACAATGTAAAAATTCGGTACTTATTCAGTTACATAATATTATATCGTGAGAGTGAAGCGTGATTATTTCAACAAGTGTGATAACGTACCCCAAAATATTTTTGCTACAGCCTATTATCATATATATTGGCAGAATCTGTGAATTCCCAGTGATCACAAAAAACACAGATCAAAGACAATAGAGAATAATTTATTAATGCCGCGTAGTCTACAAGACATTGCAAAATCACTCCAAAATACATAAAAATACAAAGAAAATTTTTCGTTACTCTTATATAAATCGAAAAAAAATCGTAGTTGTGTAACTAATGCAAAAAAAAAAATTAGTCATTTCGAAATTCAATTACAGCAGAGGAATGTGAGTCTCGTATACATATGTGCAATACCTGTACTTTTGCACCTTTGCTTTCTACATAATATTAAAAAATTGTTTAACCCATTGCCGAAAATCATTTTGGTTCAATAATTTAAAATTAAAAATTGAAAAATTATATTAGTGAAAATAAATTCCTACATCACTCAATCTGTCATAGTTTTGCATACTTCTAGTGGTAAAAACTGTTCCTGCCATTTTTTTTTTGTACTGCATCCTTAACATTAGTACGCCATTTCTTTTATTTTATGCTGCAAAAAAATACAAGTTGTTTTCAATACTCATAAAGAATCTCAGAAGGCCAATTGAAAATCTAGTTATAAAATCTGGAATTTACAAATTTGCTTTGTATCTACAGAATAAATATGTATTCAAAATGGAACTATGCTTTTTGACTAAAATAGTGACCAGTTTTTTCAGTGTAGTTGAACCGACCAAAATTATACAGGGCTTGTAACTACATTTTAGTATATATAGAATATTCTACTATATATATTTGCATTATATGAAATCGATAAAATTTTATCGACCGATATTTGGATTTTGATAAGGAAATTTCCTTTTTTAAACGGTTCATTCCTTCAAAAGGGCAAATATTGTAGTATGAGAACAAAAAATATAAAAAAAAAAAATATAAAATATCCTTGGCTAATATTAGGATTAAGTTGAACATTTTTTTTTTTTGGGTGCGTTCTGAAGGAAAAATAAAAGAAAAACCAAAAAAAAAACAAATAACAAACAAAATCACAGAGAAAACAAGAAAAAAAGGATAAGAATGAAAAACACAACCATTTTGACTCTGGATAAATAATTTTATTTTTCCTTTTTTTTTTCTTCATTCCATTTTGTTTTCTTTATTGTCTTTATTTTGTTTAATTAAAACTAAAAGGAAAAAGAATGTTATTATTTTCTAGAATGAATTAATAATAAGAGTTAGAAATGACGTTAATTGAATTTAACAATAATAATGGTTAAAAGGTTAACGCAAAAACAATAACAACCAAAAAATATTGGAGCAAATAAATATATACGTGTATACAGAGGGCCCTCAAATGATGTTAAATTATTGTTGTCAGTTTTAATTAAAACGATCGTCTAAAATACTCTTTAAAAGGAGAAATTAGATAGAAAATTTTATATGAGAAGAGTAAATGACCCAAAAAAAAATTTTCTATAAATGAAAAAGTTTATACATGTAGACACACAGGTTTGGTTACCATAAAATGATACCACGACGGCCATTACACTTACCGTAATTCAAATATAATTCAGGTCTTTTAAACTATAATAATTCTTGAAATGAGAATTAATTGATTAGAATATTAGGCAGACAATGAGATGAAACTACTCTCTTCACTTTATCTATTGACATTTTACGATCGAAATGTTGTAGAATATTCGAAAGCCATTGCTTTAGAATTTTATTCCACTATTACGAAAATAAAATTAATAAACATCAGTTCATATAGACCTTTAAGAGATTTAAAAGATTTTTCATTTCAAACTTAAGTTGCTTATAATAACAATTGTGCTTGTGAAAGAAATAAATAAATTTTCTTCTTCTTTCAAAAAAACTTTAACCCTCGAATACAATTATTTGTCAAACCATTGAACAACACTCTGATAATTTTTAAAAATTGTTTAATTTTTTATTTAAATACGCATATAAATTATTTATGTGCATATACACACATGCATATGTACAAGTATACATACATCCACATATTTTTATAGATTGTGCTTACCCACAAAAGAATAATTATCTTTTTAAAAATCCATTATTTAAAAAGAAAACCTCCAAACAACAATATGAGCGAAAAATAAAACAAACAGAGAAATTGTAGTATTTTTTGGACGATATATTTATTGCGCCCCCCACCTTACGCCTCCCTCCCTTCTACACTACACACCACTTCACTCAAATTCAAATAAAACCAATTATCAATAAAAAAAACCCATGAAAATAAAAATTAAATAAAATAAAAAATTTTTTTATCATTTCTTCCCCCATTTTTCCATTTTGTTTTCTTATTGAAATTTAAATAAAAATCAATTTACAAACATGCATAAAATATAAAATGGAATTGAAATTTTTGATTGCTTCAATTGTCATCAGTGTGGCCAACTTTTAATATCGATCAAAGTCAATAAAAATACAATGAAAGCAAAAATAAATAAATAAATAAAATTTTCATATTGAATAACAAATTTAAATTGGAAAATCAGGGGAAAAACCATTACAAATTGGGAAATATAAAATTTTATTGCCTTACTGCGTTCTTAATGTAGCCCAATGTCCATTTTATATTGTAACGATGACCGTATCGCTCTTATTTTTATTTTTATATAATTTCTATTCGAAATCTCAATTGTTCTCACTGTGCAGCCGGTTCTTGAACAAAAACTTGAAATTAAAATAAAATTATACTCTAAATTTTATATAAAAATCTCGAAATTCAAATAATTCAACAATTCAAAGCAAAACACCACTCGTATTTCATCCCTAAATTTATTTTTATTACAAGCTGCTGGTAAAACAATTTTCCATCACATTTAATTGTCAGTACCAATTCCACATTCTTTAATTTATCAAAATTTTCATTGCAAATGGCTCTATTCACCCATTATGATTGTTACTTTAAAATTCTGCATTTTATCAACAATTTAGAAACTTTTAGCTTATCCAAATTTTTAAAGAAGAAAAAAAAAAAACAAATGATTTATTTTCATCAATCATTTGGATAAAATTGTTGAGATATATTTTTCATTTCCATATAGCACTTGTCACTTACATCAACTATAATGGAATACATTACAATTACAAATGGCCAATTTTTCAGTCAAATTAAAGAAAAAGTTGACATTTTGCAAAAGTGAAATAAATTTCGTTTCTTTCAAATCTCTCTAAGGATTCTATTTTTTTTTATTACCCCAACAAATTTGTATGATAGTACAAGTATATAGAGGACAAAATACAAAAAAAAAATCACAAATTATTTCATTGTTAAGCTTTTGTTAGAATTTTATTATTCTCTGAACGCTAATATTTGAAAAATTCTCGAATGGTTTCAACTTAAACAGAAAATTCTATTGATTTTTTAAAGAAATTTTTTTTATACTTTTTTCCTTTATTTTTTTTTTTGTTGCTTGCAGAAATATAATAATTTTTTTCCCATTTTTATAATTGTTAAAAATTTTTCTAGTAGACTTTTGAAACTACTGTCGCTCCTTACTTTTATTTTGTCTCTTCTTTTAAATTGAAACAGTAGAGTGGCTCCGAATACAGAAGGTTTGTTGCATAAAAAAAATATTTCTGAAGAATCTGACGACCTTAATAAACGTACTCGTATAAGCAGCAATTTTGCTTTTAATTTTTGGTAAAAAATTTTTAGTATAACACTTGAATTTTTCTAAAAAATTTCACTTACGAAAAGATTTTCTTCTTGCTTTTCTTGGATGGTGAACAACAAAATAATGCAATTTTCTATTTAAAAATTTTACAAAAAAAAAAAAATTTCAAGTGGACGAAAATATAATTTTTTTTGAGAATAAAATTTTTTTAAGAGTTTTAAATTTTCTCTTCAAATAGCTAAGTTACCTACGAAAATTCGTTCTAAATAAAATAAATTTTCATTTTCAATTACAGAAATTATATTAATAAAAAATTGCATATACTTGGGGGCGAACTTTTTTCAATTGCATTTTTCGGTGACAATTTCTATTTCAAAAAATATTTTATTAATGAACTTTAATTCAAAAACATGTATTTCTCATTATCATCATTGTTGCGCCTTTAAGATTCCAGAACTGCATTATAGATCTAGCCTTATATTATTATTTTTGTGCTTTAAGTGTAGTGTGAATCATTCAAAATGTTTTTCGCCTTTGAAAATTAATTTTATTTCAAATAACATAGCCGATATCTTCAATACAAAATGGTAACACCAAAATCTGACTATGAAAATAAGAATACAAAATTTCTTTTGCCTTTGATATGGAAAAAGAAATTATTGAATTTTTTTTAATCCCTTCAAATGCATTTAAGAATTATAGCTTCCGAATTTTATAAAATAAAAGAGAAATATTTTGTTTTTATTGTTATTGATCTTTATTTTTATGAAATAAAAGAAAAAGCCATAATCTTGAGCATTATTTCGGTATATAAGTAAATAATGGAAACAAAATGGAAGAAAATAGATAAATACAGTAAATGGAAACTAACACAAAATTTCTAGAATGCATTTGTGCCTTTGAAATCTTACATAATCCTCAAAAATTTCATATTTATAATAAATTTGTCTATCTATGAAATTTGCGTATCTATAAAATGAGCACTACTTAATAAAACTCTAATTTCTAATTCTACCTACATAAAATCAAGGTTAATTAACAAAACCAAAAATTAAAACTGATTAGTAAATCCCAAATAACTTCTAAGAATTCATAATTAAAAATTAATATTAGATCTAATATCTATTTAATTATAAGTGCTTTCATATACCATTTTATTGACTGATCAAAGTCATTTCCCTTTAAAATTAATTTTTCAAAAATTCTCAAAAGACTATGGCATATGTGGCCTCAACACATCCGCACTGATATGGTCATTTTCCAATCAAAAATAATAACAATATTGGTGTAAAATTCCTAAATAATTACAACCATTTCATTAAAGGTTACCTAATTACCTACATAAATATTACTATATAACAATGATGGCAGAAAAAAAAAATATTGAAAATCTCATTTAACTAATAGAAAATAAAAATGTGATATTTATTATCAGCCATTATATTGCTTTTAAATATCCTTAATATTACCTTTAGTATATACAAGTAGAGGTACGAATTTAATAATAGTCGCCTATATTTATGTACGCGTAAATACATTTTAAGTACATTTTGAATATAATTAGATATTCTCATGCGTATAATTGAAATCTTATCATGGGAAAATAGCTATTTTTTTACCGTTATTTCTTTCCTTTTATAACATATATATATATGTATGTATAATTTACTTAACATGCATTTTGTATATTATTAAATGTCTTTAAAATGCCTATGAACCACCCATTAAAATACACACCCATTAATATTTAGAAAAAAAAACAAAACTTGGTTTCTATCGGAGTATTTAATCAGGGCAACACCTCTAACAGATTTCTATTTATACCATCAGTAACTAGAACAAATTGTAAATGTTAAACACATACAATTCTATACGTACATGTACAGAGCTCATTATTATTGGAAGTAACTCGCGCGATTCGCAATGAATAAGCAACATATATAGAAATCAAAATGTGAAAAAAAAAAACAATCACCTCACCTCATTCACATTTCATTATTAATGATCCTTTTTGTTTTTTGTTGTTTTTTGTGTTCCCTGACACTCGTACATAATATGTATGCAACATATCTGCTAAGTTACCCTAAAAGCTTAACAACAAAAAAAACTTTATAAGCAAAAAAAAAAATTATTAAAAAAAAATATTCAAAATTAAAAAGAAAAAAATGTTAACGTGATTTTGATTACAGACTGTGCTCCCAATTTAGTCATTCATTTAGAAAACAAGTAACATTGTATACACTGAAAAGAAAAATTAATTTGTAATTTAGAAAATTATACGAAATTTTGACTCAATTTCTGAAATTATGATGGTTTCATTTGATTTTACTAAAAAAATTGTGAACTTTTACTTTTTTCAATAGGAACAAATGTTTTTTTTTTTTTCATCAAATACGTAGAATGATGTTAATATACTACAATTAAAATTACTCGATTATAACATTTTAGAAAGTCACCAGCAACTTGCATTAAAAAGCAAAATTTTCTCATTAAATTTGCTATTCGGTCACTAAATCTCGTAATCTATAACTTTTGTCAAATTTCTTAATTAAGGCAATTAAGATCAAAATAATGTAGCATTTCTGCACCAAAATTTTTTTCAGTGTATAAATTTAATATGGAAGTATGTATAAAGGCAAAAAAAAACATAAAAGCAAAAAAGGTAAATCACCGGTTTTTATTCAATTATAAGCAAAACAAAAAACGAAAAGCAGTAGAATAACATTTTTATACACGAAAAATTTTGAATTCAAAATTGAAATACGAGTAAATGTGGAAAACTTTAAAAATTATTCAGAGTACCTATATAAAAAGAATAAACGAAATACCAAATCGAAGTTGTTTAATTTTCGAACGTACTATCTGTCTCAACATCAAATAATAGAAATCATAAAAAATATGATTCTTGTTGCAAGTTTGAATCTTATTACTCAACCTACAATATTCATTTTTTTTTTTCTTAATATTTTCCATTTAAAAATCATTTCAAATTTTGAAGAAAGTACTAGGCGATCATGAATCATTGCCTGCTATTATTCCTGCTGGCCTGGTATTTTATTTGAAATATTATTTACATTTATTGTCGAGGTATTTACTGTCATGTAAAAACCGTGACAGTAAAAAAAAATGGTACTTGCATGACAGTTACTGTCATGACAGTAAATCAAAATCGTGATAGTAAAAAAAAGAGTTACTGTCATGACAGTTACTGTCATGACACTTACTGTCACGACACTTACTGTCACGACAGTTACTGTCATGACAGTAAATCAAAATCGTGGCAATAAAAAAAAAAGAGTTACTGTCATGACAGTTACTGTCATGACACTTACTGTTACGACAGTTACTGTCATGACAGTAAATCAAAATCGTGGCAGTAAAAAAAAGAGTTACTGTCATGACAGTTACTGTTACGACAGTTACTGTCATGACAGTAAATCAAGTTTGCGACAGTAAAAAAAAGAGTTACTGTCATGGCAGTAATTGTCGCAACAGTAAATTTCTCGACAATAAATGTTTTAAATGTCTTGACAGTAAGTATCTTATTATCAAAATGTCTTGACAGTCGGTTTATATCTAATTAGTTTTCATATAAAATGCCAGGCCAGCAGAAATAATAGCCGGCAAATTTATTATTAAATAAAATATCAGCTCAGCAATAATACTAGGAAGTAAATTTTCAACTATAGTTTTTGCAAAATAAATAAAATATTTCTCACATGAGTGACAATTTTTACCAAATCTACATTTCTGCCTCCTGCAAACTTCAATCAAAATTTCGTCATTGAATTGGCAAGAATACCAAACGCCTAATATTCTCTGATTTGCTTATTTCAAATAATGTTCTTCAAAAAATAAAATTCTTTTGCATAAAGCTTTAGTGCAAAATTTTAAATATTTTGCAAAATTATTAAAAATCTCACGCAATATACACGAAATGTGCTTATATCCTTGTAAACGAATCAGGAAATTTACAATACTCTTCAAACATTATTGAATGTACACTTGTATGAAAATCAAACACAAATGAAAACAAAAGAAGATGACATTGTAAATAAGAATTTCCATATCGCTGTTATCGTTGTCATCATCATCGTTTTTTAATGTTCATTTTAGGCTCTTGTTGTTTCGATTGTTATCCTTGATATTGACATTTTTTCTCACTGCATGTTTTTTTTTTGTTTTTCTTTTTGATACACATTAAAAAAATATTAATTTTTCTTAACTCAAATCGTTTTTATTTTAATTTTTAATCAATCTAAATTGTTTCAAAAATTTTTTACATTTTAATCTCAGCATAAATTTAATTGTACGTAAATTGAAAATTCAATATAGAAATGAGCTTCAACTTTAAATTAGATTCGTAGATTCGTAGATTCTAAGGGATCCGAGTGGGACAGGAGTAACCCCTCAAGCCACCGCAGCCATTTTTGACTTATTGTTGCCCCCCACTCCCCCGTCCAATCACAAAGCCGGAGATATCCCTAAGGGAGTTGGACAACAGTTCCCGAACACTTAGGGACCCATGTCCAAGACAATTGCCAAACAGCCAGTGCCGGACAATCGCAGAGAATGTGCACGGCGGTCTCATCGCCACCCCCACAAAGTCTGCACAGGGGGGAGCCCGACTTCCCCAGCCTATGCAGGTGGTATTTCACTGGGCGGTCCCCCGAGAAGAAATTTGCAATAGTGCGAACCCGGCTCGTGCTCATCCCCAGCAACTCTGCGGTGAATCCGCTGGAGCACGCCGAAAGAAACACTTTCGCATGACGGCACCCTTTCGTGTCCCGCCAGTGACGGCCGCATTCCGCCGCGAGCAGGCAGGTAAGCCTGGCCCCCACGGCGGAAGAAGGCAGACCGCAGAAAGGCAGCGGCTGCACAAAGTCAGCCCCAGATCCCCTCCGCACCAGCTCATCGGCAACTTCGTTGCCCGCATGGCCACTATGGCCCGGCACCCAAATGAGAGTCACTCTGTTCTCCAATGCCAATTCCATAAGTGCAGCAAGGCAGCTCCAGACCAACTTGGATGTAACCTGAGCTGAACGAAGCGCCAATAGTGCAGCCCTGCTGTCTGAGAACACATAGATGGTGCGGTTTCTATACCCCCTTTCCAGATTGATTCTCAGACAGATCTCTATTGCATGTATTTCGGCCTGGAACACTGTGCAATACGGGTCAAGGGTTGCATATACACACGTGTCCGGGCGGACACCGTATACGCCCGAACCCACAACCGAATCCGTTTTGGACCCGTCCGCATACCACACGCTCGAAACCGACATAAGTACCGGACCACCCCGATCCCACGTCCATCGATCAAGAAACAGAACCCTGTACCTGTGGTCGAAGTTGTACCGCGGCAGACAGGTATCCGACATGGTTATTCTTAGAATCGGATCGCTCTCAATGAAGTCTCTGTGAGTTCTGTGGGCCAACTTTAGCTCTGCCCCGTCCTCGCCAGAGAGAAGTTGGTAAGTCACTAGCCGAGCTTCCTTCAATATATGGAGGTGCAGTGGCGGCAATCCGATCATCACCTCCAATGCAGTGCTGGGAGCCGTGCGCATTGCCCCGGTCACTCCCAGGCAGGTCAGCCTCTGTAGTTTTCCAGCTTGGCCCGCACACCCGCCTGCTGAGCCTTACGGCGCCATACAATCGACGCATAGGTGACGATGGGCCTAGCAAGGGCCGTATATTGCCACACTGCTATTCTGGGATTAATTCCCCAGGTCCCCCCGATGAAGCTCCTACACGTCCACAAGGCCGCCGTAGCTCTCCCGATAACTCTATCTATATGGGTACTCCAAGAGAGACAATCATTCAGGGTTACCCCCAGATACTTCACCTCCCTAGAGTAACTAATACGTTCACCAAACAGAATTGGGCTCGTTAATCTGTCCCTGCTTCTGCGTCTGGTGAAGGCGACCAAAGTGCTCTTGCTTGGATTTATATTTAACTCAACGCCTTTGCACCACCTTTCCACAACACGTAAATTTTGCTGTAGAAGATCAGAAATAGTGCTCTCAAATTTTCCCCGCACGACGAAGGCCACATCGTCGGCGTATCCCCAGACACGCGCGCCGGAGCCCCTGAGAACAACGATTAGATCATCCACTACAATGGACCACAGGAGGGGCGAAAGAACCCCGCCCTGCGGGCATCCTTTTGCAGCGGAGATGAAGAGTATATCGTCAGCTATGGTGGACTTAATAATCCTATCCTGTAGCATCCGATTAACCCATCTGCTAGTCGTCGCATCAACCCCTCGTTTGTGCAACGACTTACAGATGACATAATATGGTGTGTTGTCAAAAGCTCCCTCTATATCAAGGAAGCAGCCAACTGCCACCTCCCGCACCTCCAGTGAGTTTTCGAGGACCCCCACCAGACTGATAGGCGTACTAAGATTTATGCAGGGTATAGCTTCCCAATGCATCGTCCCGTATAAATCTATCAATCACTTTTTACATTGCTTTCAATAGAAAAGAAGTAAGGCTGATTGGACGGAAAGACCTTGGGTGGTTGCTTGGTCGCTTACCCACCTTCGGAATATACGTCACTTTAGCCACCCTCCATGCCTAAGGGATGTAACCCCACGCATAGCTGGCACGAAAAATTTCCAACAGTGCTCTGGCGATATGTTGGAAACCCCTCTGCAAAAATGCAGGATATATCCCGTCATCACCTGGTGATTTGAAAGGCCTGAAAGAGAAAACAGCCCATCTAATCCTGCCCATCGTCAAGACTAGACGGGATCGTTGCCAGTCATCCGTCCTGGCCAGGATGCCCTCGGTTCAATGACCGCAATAGAGTGATTCCGAAGAATCTCCGAATCAGGAAAGTGCGTTGACGCCATAAACTCCAACGTCTGCTTTCCGTTCTCTGTCATGGAGCCATCAGAACATTCCAATAGGCCCAACCCGCTAGCATACTCTTTGGAAAGCACCCTATGAAGACGCGCACTGCTGGAGAGTTTATCAATGCCCTTGCAGAACGTCCTCCACGAGATTCTCTTCGCTTTCCTAATTTCTTTATTGTATTTTGTGAGTGAGTCTTTATACTCTTCCCACGAACCCGACGCCTTGGCCTTGTTGAATAGCTTTCTTGTCTTTAGTCTAAGCCTTGAAAGCTCTTCATTCCACCACGGGCACTTCCTATTGCTCCGCCTCGGCTTAGCGCGGCAGCTCCCGTGGTAGGCACACGCCGCTTGGTGGGCGCCTGCCCTGCCAGAGCCTCTTTTTCCGTCCCAGGTGCCACGCTAGCCCTTCCAACAGCAAATACCGAAGCAATTCCGGACTTCCCAATGGGCTTGAGCCCTTTTGGTTCACCCGGGACGCTTGTATTTGGCGTGCTGGTCGATAGTCCTTCCGTTTTCCTTGCCGACATTTTCGGAGCGACTTCAGACTTTCCAATGAGTTTTGGCTCTTTTGGTTGGCCTCAAGTGCTCGTCGTTGTCGCGGTGGGCATTGGTTTTTTATTTTGTCCTGCCCTGTCACCAGCACCTTGAGAGGATTTGCTTCCTTTAACCCGAACGGTAAGACGGAAGAAATTCAGGAAAAGTCGGAACTCTGCTTTCCGTAGATCTTCCAATCCGGAATCATCCACGGAAAAGGTGATGGAGCAGGCCCCGTCCTTTTCCTTATCCATCGTCAGCACCCTCCAGGAACTTATCATGAGGCCGGGATTTTGCTTGCCTATCCTACTTAGAAATTTGTCCCTGGAGAGACTGACGGTTGTCTCGTCCTTTGGTACGTAGGTGACGCAGACATGCTGTTTGGGCATGTCGTCGCCATCCAGTACCACGACGTCGCAACCGTCCCAAGGCTTTATCTTCCTGCAAACACTGGTTATCCATTCCCTGGTGTTTTGATTGTTACATGTTACGGATCCGTCCCTTTGCAACGCTGCAGTAAATTGTCCACAACTTTATCCATTTCATCCATGATGGCTACTTTGATTTTCCCCATCTGAACTTCGGATAGCCTTTCCTCTGGATGCAATCTTTGAGTGATGGCCACCTTGACCTGAGCTACTGCATCCCGATAAGAAGTCATTTTCGGGTTTTGTTGAGAAATGTTCCCAGCGGCCTTTTCCTCAACATTGCCCTTCATCGACCTCTTTTTTGAGGGCCCTGCATCAGGGGTGTTGCTTTCTGACCTTTCCCTCTTCTGGGGATGGTCGGGCACAACACCCGATCCGCAGGCCTTCAGCTTTTCCAGCCTTTCCTTCTCATAACTGCGAGCTTCCCCTGGTGACATGCCATCGCTGATATAAGCCGCGATACGCCGCTTGGATGCACCAGAGAAATATTGTTTTTTTCCCCTGATGTCCAACCTTTTCAAGTCCTCCTCAGTTTGTTGGATAATAGGTCCAAGAGGATCCTGATTATCCGTCTCCATCGGAGGCGCCGCCTTTTCCTCTACTGGCGTGAGAAGGAGTTCCTCCTCTACGTCAGTCGAGAGAAGCCGCAAATTCTTTAACGTCAAAATTTTGTTTTCAGTCTGCAAACTGTCTGACGTATAAAACTTTTACGGACAGAAATGTAGTGAACTTTTTACCAATTGACTTTGAATTTTGATCATCCGTAAACGTCAAAGCAAAAAAATTTTTTTTTAGATTTAAAATAATTTTATACTTACATATTAAGAATTAACAAAAAAAATATTTTTTATATTATTTTTAACATAATGATAGTCACTCAATACATCAAATTTATTTACTGAATTACTACGTCAGACTGTCTGCATGTAAAAAAAAAAATCTACAATTTTGACGCTTAATTGACTTTTTTTAAACGTTTAAGAATTTAAGCTTTGACTGAAAGTAAAAACGCAGTAGAGTATTCGTAAACTCAGACAACTCAGATTTTGTAAAATTTGACGTTTAAGAATTTACCAAAGCTCTGGTTCCGAAGACCCTTGAGCACTAACTGGGTTTATGTTGTCCTTAGTATTGTTATTGTTGTTGTAATTGTCACTGTTGTTATTGTTGTTGTTGTTGTTGCAGTTATTGTGTTTGTCTCAGTTCTTGTTCTTGTTGTTGCTGTTTTTGCTGTTATTGTTTATGCTTTCCATTCTTGGTCCCATGAATAGCGCGGGAAAGTAAAGTCACCCATGGCAGAGCCCGGCATACCATGGAAAGGCTCGTTTAAACTGGAGGGCGCCTGGTATCCAGAGTCCGCATACTAACGACTAAGCTCCCCCTTAGCCACGCAGTCATCGGCATATGCTGTTCCACCTTGACTTGGGATGCCCGTCGTCAGCTGACGTATAGATATAGGGCTGAAACTCACAAAGTAAGAGACTCGCCGCAAGACATAACCACGACATGAACGTAACTTTGCTCGTTTCAATCACCTCTTTATCCTCCGCCATTACCGGGGCCCACCACTAGGAGGTGACAGCGCGGTTTTGGACCCCCAACTTTAAATTAATGATTACGTCTTTGAATTTGAAAGTGTTTAAGTTTCTGAATAAATATATTTTGATAAGCCTTGCAAGACTTAAGTATACACCAAACAAACAGAAAAAATTTGTGGAAAATTTTTTATATCTAACGATGCCTGCAGCTCCTTAATCTCTTGTATTTTATTAATAATTAATATTACTGTATCATATTGACTACCACATCCTTTAAGCAAAGGGCTACTACAAAGTTTTCTTATTTGTAAAATCTAATTTAATCTAGGAACTAAAATTTTAAACTGAAAATCATCTCTATTTTTAAAAGGGAAATCCTGGAAGCAATATAAACATCTTTTAATTTTTAATATTAAAAGTTAATAAATTTAGCCTAAAATTATGCAAATTTTCTTTAACTACTCGTAAGATATTTACAAAATTTTGTTCTAATCTGATCAAAATAAAAATTTTAAAAAGTATTTCATGTTTTAACACTGTTATAAAAATTTTTGCTTTATTATCAAATAAATTAAATATAATAAAAAATGTTAATTTATGCGACACGTGCAGAACAGAAAAAAAAAACACAAAAATCATAATGAAAAATAATAAAATTGTTAAATTTTAATTTGGTTTTTATAAAAGTAATTTTTGTTTTTTCTTATTTTATTTTATTGCTGAACATGAAATGAGTACACCTCACATTAGCTCACTACTACTATCATAAAAATTATTACTCTTACTATTTTATTGTCATTCAAATATAACACTCAAATTAATGTCATAAAAGTAAGATATTTTTTTTTTGTTTAAGCATTAGTAATTTAATAATTGGTTTTGAATGGCACGATTAATTTAAATTATAGGTGTAAACAGAGGTTGTTCTACTCAAATAATTATGAAGAATATTGAAAATTTTGTTAACGGAAAATCGATTTCATTATTCAAAACATTATTGCCCCCGTTCGTAAAACATGTAAAATAAAGATTTTGTTTCTTATATAGCCAGATTCGACCATTTCGGCCAGATTTTTTATTTTTTTTTAAATTTCAAGCTTTTTTCTGTTTTCAATATTATGTTAATAATTATAAAATTTTAATTATTATTAATTGTAATATCTTATTATAATTATTACTTAGTATAATTTTGAAAAAAAAATATCTAATTATAATTTAGAGAAACCAAATTTAATTATAGAAAAATGAGTAGGGTATATTGATCTCTTTGAATTTGTTATATAAGAAATTATTATAGAAATAAAATTTTTTTTTAATAAAATTATAATAGCCATCATTAATTAATTAAATTTCCAAAGCGAATTTCCAATTTTTTAATGAGAAATCTATTTAAAACAAGAAAAAAAATTTATTTTACAAAGGGGTGAAAAAATATTTTAATTAAAAATTAATAACTTTTATAATTTTGATATTTAGAAGCAATAAAGAAAATTAAAATTGAAGAAAAAAAAATTTTCAAGTGAACTTTTAACCAATATACTAATTGATTTATCGAAAATTAATGGAATTTTTCAAAAATACCTTCAACATTTTAATTCAAAAGTAATTGAAATTTTCTAGTTCTATTAAAAGTTCAAGGATATTTATGTGACTCGCAAAAAAATTTATTAATTTGAATACTTTGGAAAATTCTTAAGAAATAATTTTTAAGAATAAATTTTGTTTTGCTTAGAGTTACAAATCTTAAGAAAATTCTGAATAACGGAAGTTTTTTTATGTGACAGGAAATAGTTAATTAACCAATTAAAAAAGTTAATATTAATTTCCGCCTATATATTCCGCGGCTACTCTTAAGTCTATTAAGCAAACACGTGGCAATTCTGATAAAGAAATACATTATATTTAAAACTACATGGGGATAACCTATTTTACGTTCTTATGATATATGGTGATACACGGAAATGCTACAACTTCATTTAGACATGCTAAACTTTTACTTGTGATTCATAAATTATTAATTTTAAATACTAAATAGATAAGAATCTGGGTAAGAATATGGAAAGGGAAATATTTTTATTTGGAAATCTAATTACTCATGAACAATTAAAAAAAATGTTTACATTTTTTTTAATATTCGGTAATTCTTTGACTTACAACACCACGAATGAGCTTTCATATTATTCTTTATAAAATTAAAATAAAATTTCCTTTAGAATTTTCCTTTCCAGATTTCTCACATCATTAAACTTGCTGTTACCTGAATTACTATTAATATCAAAATTATTAATACTGAAACATATTAAATTTGAAATTAATATTAAAAAAATTATTTATCAAGACATTAGGTGTCACATATGTTCAATATTTTTGAATTCAGACTAAAAAATCTTTTGTTTTATTGGTCTTTCTCGCACCCTTATTGATGATTCGGCCTCTCCCACACCGTTATTCATCTATAAAATTTAAAGATGTATTCATCAATCTAAAGAGAGAAAAAAAATTCACTGAAAAAATAACACAAAATTTATTTTAAATTTATTCAAACCTATTCGTCATAATATTGCAAAAAAAAAATAAAATATTCTCATCGGACGTTTTAAAAAATTTACAACAAAATCTAAATTTCCTCCACTTTCCGACACAAACAAATCCAAAATAAAGGATAATTCTACTTTTTTTTTTGTTTCACTTTTTTTTAAAATTCATTCATATCAATATTTTCATACTAAATTTATAATAAACTTTTAAAACAAAAAAAAAGAAATATTTTGTTGCTAGGAATAATTATCCCTTTCTGTCTCATATGTAGAACAATAAAAATTTAGAAAAAAAAGGATCACCTTTTATGGTAAACAATGGCCAAAAACACAATATCCTTATAAAAGAATAAACAAAAATTAAAGAGAAATTCATAAAATTTCAAATTTTCTATAACGAAACTTATTTTTTTTTATTCTTCGAATCTTTTTAAATTATGCATGTATTAATCATAAACATAACGGTAAGGGTAAATTAAATTTTATGGATAATCCAAAATGTGGTAATGTCGAACACCTTTTAAGGTATTAAAATGGAAAAGAAAACAACAAAAAAAAAACCTCAAAATCCTAAAACCATAAAAGTTTTACAGCAATAATTTATAAGAAAAACAACACCTACAATTTTATTCAAAATTTATTATTCAATCCCCCTCCGATCATAATTTTTTATCGTGAAATTCTAATTTTCATTTAAAATGTTATAGAAATGTATTGGCATTTATGACCTATGCAACACACATGACAAATATTTTTATATTTTTAAATAATTGAATTTCAGATCAGATTTTCAGCCGACTCCGGATTAAGATTTTGTAAATTTTGGAATATTTTTAAATATTAAATTTAACCAAATATCCTTAATGATTTTGGAGGTTTTCTTTAATGGTTTCTATTTTAAATCATACCTGAATTTGGATGTTGCAAAGATGCATACTTTTATATAACAAGGCTTTTTCATAGTGATTTCGAAAATTAAAATTCTGTACTACAATCATGATCATTTTATCAAATCAAAATTCAATTATAGAATTTTCCGCTTTTCAAAGAATTTTATGAACACTTCCCATGTCGATATGATTTTGCAAATCCTTATTCGCCTAAATTAAAAAGAAAAACTCGAATTCTCGACAACTCTAATACTGTGGCAACTATAACCAAAATCATCGAGATGAAATTTTTTTTTTTTGAATTAATACCACATTACATTCCGGCGATATTAAGCTCCTACAGCTGTACCTAAAATTTTTTTCTTTTGTATAGCTTTAAGGCAGAATTTCTCAAATATTTTTCGCATAAGCCCACAAGATGGCAACTAATTTTTTTCATTTAAATTTCCATTATACTCACAAAAAAAAAATAAAATTTATTTCTAAAATAAAATTCCATTTCTTGTTTTCTCAGGTGAAATAAATCAAAGTGTCCTTATCGTTTTTCTTTATTTTTTTTTTGTTCATTTTTACTCTTCATTCTTAATCCTATTTCTATATCATATGAAAAAAAAATATCTATAATTACGTTCAAGAATAATAAGGGAATATAAAAATATCTTCATTCCTTATGCTTTTATTTAAAGTTGCTATATAAAAAAAAAACAGAAATTTTGCAAACATAAAGTGAGGCCCAGCCTCTTTTAGTAATAAAATGCGAAATTTTTTATTAAAACAATCGAAGCAATCCAATATTTTATTCAACCGTCTTAATAGTCTCAAATTGAATTTTGAAAATTTTAATATTGGTTGCGAAACCATAGAGAACTAGCACGAAATTACAAAGTTCTCTTAATTTCGACAATTTTAAATTCTATTGTTCATTTTAGAAAATTTAAATGAAATTAACCTTTTTGGGACGATTTTCATAGCAAGCGGTATGGCTAATTGTAAAAGACATCAAAATATAAGAGGCAAAAATAATTTCTTTATACATAATTAGATTTCCAATATCAATTCGAATACATAATAAACACTTACGATATTACATACCACATTAAATCAAAAATAATAGTGTGAAAAATTAAGCAAAATTATCCGAAAGAGGATATTTTAAGGGAACCTAGGAGAACCTACCGAGTCATCGCAGCCATTTCTGACTTATTGTAGCCTACTAAAGATTATCCGATTAAGGATAATTTGCTATTATTAAAGACTGCTATTAATTGCAATTATTTAGAGCTGTTTCACGCATCTACTACATGAATTTCTCATTAAAGCCATTAAGCACAGCAATTTCGAAGAAAAATAATCCACCTCAAAAGTATAATATGGCAACATTTAAAATCTAAAGGAGCGTAACCTTATTGCCTTGAATTAATCCGGTTTCCCGTTATCATAGAAACAAGAAGCTATTTAATATAAAAGATTGCCCGAAAATATAAAAATACATAATAATTTAGGACTCTTTCACTTCTTATATATAAACAAATATTTATTTTTTTGAAAATTTATTACAAAAAAAAAACAAAATAAATATAAAATTAAACACAAAGACAAGAAAAACATCAAAAATACTTAAATAAACATATCCTTGATTATAATAATAAGAATGTAAATTAATGTTTATGTATATAAGTATAAGTTTATTACAAAATAAATATGTTGTAAGTGTATTGTAAATTAAGAAAAGCAAAAGAGAAGAAGTCAACTTTTCTAATATTGTCATTTCATTCACTCGAAAATAACTCATTTCCTGATGTCCTTGTTTTTTCTATACATACATACTTAACATAATATATTAGTATGTGCAAAATAGTAATATAATATTGTTTGTATATTTTGTGTCATTTTGCTTGTGTTTATGCCTCCCAGTCAATTTTGTATTTAGATGTTTGATTGAAAGGACTTATATTTTTCACCTTTCGAAACTAGACGGAAGAAGTAAATAATAAATTTGAAACTTTTTTTATTGTGTCATTTTTATTGTTTTTATTTTAGTAAGAGAATGGACGATATGTGATACTATTGTGAAATTATAAGCTGGGGTACAAATTCTTTTCACTAACAACAGTTAATTTCTTTTCTATAGAGGACAGTATAAACAGAAAAATCTTAATTGCCCCCAAATATATGCAATATATTCGAAGGCCATTATTAATCTGTTTTCTTCAATTTAAAGGTGACATTCGAAGACTTCTTCGAAATATTCTACGAAATAAGAAAGTGGTGACTGATTATTGTTCAATTCAAGAAAAAATGCCTGTAAAATCAAAAATAATTGGTGCAAAATTGTTGTTAACTATGACTGATTATTGTTCAATTCAAGAAAAAATGCCTGTAAAATCAAAAATAATTGGTGCAAAATTGTTGTTAACTACAAAATAAATTCAATATTGTCTTTTCTAAAAAAAAATCTCACTACTACACGTGTATTAGTAGCTTTTCATAAAATCTAAAAAAAAAATTTTTTAAATAGTCAATTTCATTAAAGTATGGTTTCCTGGACCTCTTCCCACTTGCTTTCTTCAGTCTAAATTATATGAATGCCAACACTATGCCAATGTCAACGCTAAAATTACAATTGCCAACATTTTTTATAAGCAAACATGTAGAATCACAACAAAAAAAAGGAGAAAAATCAAGGATCAAAAACAGAAAAATTTAAAAAAAACATACCAACGAATAAATGTGCCAACAACACACTCATGCAAACACACTCATACCTAAAAATTACCATAGAAATTTTCTCAATCAATCTTTTTTTTTTTTTTTGTTTTTTCTTCTCCTTATCTTATGAAGTGTGAATATATTTGTAAATGATAAGGGCTTCAAACATAAATAAATTAACGTGGACATATGAAGTTTGACTTGACAAACTTAGGATGTTTCGAGCATGAATTTTCTAAAATTTTAAAATTTATTTAAAATTTTTGAAAGGAAATTGATGTGTGAATTGTTGTAAATTTGGATAAGATTTATTTCTGCGAGATCTATGAATCTTTTGAAAAATATTTGTATAACATGGTAACAAGTTAGATATTCCGAGGTCTTAGAATTCACTAATAATTTTTCCGTTTATAATTGCAATTTATGTGCTATGCAAGTGCACACTTTTTTGAGTACTTTTCTTCTCTTATTAAGAATTTCCTGCTTAGATGAACGGAACATTTTAATGAAACTATCTTTAAGCGGAGTTCTATTTCATTCTAAGAACAATTTCGTGTCTATTTTATACAATATTACTTTCTACTCGACACTAAGCAGGAAAAATACTAAATAATCGACCTCACATTCTTAATATCAAAAATAGAATAACAAATAAATAATATATTTTTGTGTAATCTCATGTGCGTATTAAGAGGATAGCTAAAAGAAATTTTAATGCTGACATAAAGATGGATATCAGATATTCATTTACATAAACATACATAAAATCTAACATATACATAAATATAGATTTACACGTATACTTTTAGGTTTTATATTGGTTTGAATTACAAATATGGAGTGAGAATTTTCAGGTGTATTTTTAATAAATTTTAAGGCAGATTATGTCAAATGATAATGTAAGGTACTTATTTACTCAGATTATAAGAAATATTAAGAACACTTATGTATTTGTGTATGTTGTATTAAAAATATTCGTTTGATTGACATTTCATTTAGAAATTCTTTTCAAGTTTCATTCTTCGTTGCTCTATTTACTTAAATTAAAGAAATTTATCAATAATATCTTCCTGACAGGAAAATAGGAAAAAAGTCCTATATATTTCGAAAGGCTGCGCGATTTATTATTGAAAATTGCATATTTCTTGGATTTCTTATCCTTATATACGAACTCAACCACAAAAGACCAGATTATGATTAAAAATTTTATTACATTTTAATTTCTTCGAAATCTGGTAAGTAGCAGCATATTTGTTTCAAAACATAAAATTGTGCACAGACAAATTGAAACTCTTTACTGCTGACTGATGTTCAACAAAGCACATAGTAGTTTACTAGTACTACCAAAAGTTTTTTGCCTCCAAATTCTAAAATAATTGGAAAATTTTAAAGTTAAATATTTGAAATTAATACGAAAATAAAAGATTTTAAAGACCCTAATTAATTATTTTGGTGTCTCCTGTTCCCGATCATACTGTCATAGTGAAATGCCAAAATTTCTCATCCTTATTCTTTCAGTTTGTATTTTTCTTTATTTTCCGCATTTTCCTCTTGACTTGAACTTATGCTTGTATTTATCTGAAAGAGAAAGAATTATTTTACTGTCATGTATTAATGACTTTATTTTTAGGACTTTGTAGTAATCTCATATGAGCATTTAAAATAGCACATAAGAAGAAAATCTTACCCAAAAAAAAAACAGTCATCTACTTTAAAGTTAAAATGTATACGGTATGAATGTATGAATGTTCTGTTATAATAAAAAATAATGAAAAAAAATTAAAGAAAAAAAAACCGAAAATTTTCCAATAAATTTTTTGTACAATTTTGTTTCCCTGGTCTTCCTTTTGTTTTTCTCCACTTGGTATTGCTTTCATTTTCCTTTTGTTCTTCATTAATATTTTAATAGCATTCGATTTTTATACACAAAACTCGTAAATTTTATTCTGTTTTTTTTTTCATTCGATTTTCTCTTTTGCACTTGTTCTCTCCTCCTTATCAATAAACAATTTGAACAGATTTTTAATTTATTACCAACAGTCAAATATTAAAAAGTTCGCTTTAAAGTAGAAAAAAATTGTTATAATTCCAAAAATGTTTCACCAATAAAGTGAACATTTTTCGAATATAACATATTTTAAAATTATGGAGTCATTAGATAACCAAAAAGGTGATTATTTCATTTTAGTTTCAATAAAATAATTCGAGCTTTTGATTTTATTTTATAAATTCATAATAGTTGCATTTTAGAATTTATTCTCGAATTAAGAACAAAGCAGTCTTCAAGTTAACTCTGAAGTCCTTTCACCTTCATGGAAATAAGGTGTAGTGTAATAAAGTATAATGTCGAAAAGGCTGCAAAATACTAAGTTGTAATTACCAATTGCGGTTCGCCTCTTTTATAAAACTGTTTTTACTGAAGCTAAATCTAGGTTATCAACTGGTTTACAAATGTTATTTCACATTTAATTTACCGGCTGGACCCTGCGGCGTCAGCATTTTATTAAAAATTTTTTAAAAGAATCTTAAAATTACAAATCTTCGCAAATAATTTTCAAAGTAACTCGAGAAATTTTAATAAACAAGTCAATTTAAATGAACTTTTACCATATTGAAAAGGAAATACATTTAAAAACTGATAGACAATTTATATTGTATCAAAAAAGTTTACACGTCAGCGTTCATAAAGTGAGTCCAAATGTGTATAAGCAATATAATGAATAAGGAAATTAAAAAACTGAAATTCAACTACATTGAAATAGAAAAAAAAAAATTCATTTGCGCAAAAGGAAAAAATTAAATAAAAAACGGGCAAAATATTGTTGTTCTATATAGATAGAAATGAAACCTCTTTGAAATTGAAATGATGAAATTCAATGGAATGTCAATTATTTCTAACAGATAATTAAAAATAAACAGGAAGAGAAATGAATCAGTTTCCTTGTAAATGGTGCCACAAAATTTAAAATTGTCCATTGCTTTCTTGATAAAGGAAATATTCGTTAGGATAGTTTTAATTATTACTGGTCTATTCCATATAGAGCGCAGTATTAAAGGTAGATTTAATCAAATTTACTTTCAGCTACAAGTAATTAAATTTACATAAAAAATATTGCTTAAAAGTTTGAATTAGATGCAAACATTTTGAAAAAATACAATGTGAGAGTGAGCGTGTGAGAAAACTATAATACCGTCCTAAGCTGAGGTCTCGTATAAAGTCCTGTAATATTTAATAAACTTAAAATTTTTGAAATTTTTTTATATAATCATTGGATTATTTTCTTCGAGTAAACACAGCGTTGTCACACGTCCCACGTATTACACTTTTATGAAATCTTTAAAATTTTGACATAATTTAAATAATTTTTGTGTAAATGTTTTCTTTAGGTCACAGATGGCTTGTGTATGATGTGATTACGTTCCTTAATCTTAAACTCAAATAAACTTTTAATATTATTGGAATTTTTTTATATTTAATTCTTATTATAACATTAATTTTCAATCAAAGAAAAGGCTTAAAATCACTTTTATTTACACAATATCCTTTCTATTATAATTTATTTTACATACATACTTATATATATAGCAAATACTTATTAGAAATCGAAAGCAAAAAAAAAAATACATACATTAATCTTCCATAATTTTCAGTTAAATAATTTTTTTTTATTTAAAACCCATTTCAAAGGGGATTAAATTTTTTTGATTTCATAAGGAATCCCACAAAAAAATTGATGAAAAATACAAAAAAAAACCAAAATAATCTTTTCTAAGGAGTTAACCAAAATATTTCTTTATTACTACTTTCAACATTATAATTCCTCCTATATAGGATTAACAAAGAATCAAATTTCTTCATACCAAATATTATAAACTATAATCCTTAATTCTACATGATTGTATTAAAAGCATACACTTTAAAACTTAGAGCAACTTAAAACAAAGAAATTAACCACATAAAGGGATGAACTATACATTCTATATTCTATCTATTTTGATAATATTTAAAACAAAAGGAACTTAATTCCTTTTTGAAGAATCCTCATATTCTCAATAACGAAAGCCTATAAAACAATTCAAAAAAGAATATACACATTTTGTTCTCTTCTATCTAAAGACATTTGATGTGCTTTTAAAATAGCTACTTATTGAAAATCCATTCAATTTTAAATTAACGAGAACATCAAAAAGAAAATTCAAAAAAATTAAAATTATATTTTAGTTAATAAGTTGTCAAAACAAAAATTTTGACCATTTGTCAAAAACAATATCCCTAAAAATCACAAAATATCGAAGAAAACATAAGAAACTGTCGTTAGCTAAACAAAAGCTTAACAAAGCGAAAAAAAACATGCTCTATCGGAAAGAATTCTTCATTATTACACAACAAAAAAAAATCTTCTTTATTCAAGTTTAATATCCGGACTGATTTTTGGAAATTTTGATGTTTTTATTATTCAAGTATATTACTTTTTCCTTTTACAATACAATTTAAGGTTTTGTCATTCTTTATAATTTTCAATTTCTTTGTTATATACAACCATATTATTATTTAATGAGCCCATATTGATTTAGATCAAATGTTTGTTACAGCCAGTGAGTCTTGTATGAAAAATTTGATTTAAAAATCCTGCTGAATAACATTTTCTATTTTATATGTCTTACCCTAAAAGTATGCAATTATTTTTAATACAGGAAATTTTTTCAAAATTTT
Source organism: Condylostylus longicornis (assembly GCF_029603195.1). Taxonomy (NCBI): domain Eukaryota; kingdom Metazoa; phylum Arthropoda; class Insecta; order Diptera; family Dolichopodidae; genus Condylostylus; species Condylostylus longicornis. The sequence continues at coordinate 13,985,682 of NW_026577982.1, forward strand.
ACATACTAGTCAAATTCACTGCGCTCATTATCAGTTTTATTTTAAATTCTCTCCAAATCAAAATTAATTTTATTCATTAAGTGTCCTCGATCTTTTATAAAATTATTTTCTTTTTCGAAATTTTTGTGACATTTTGAATAGTGTGAATTAAGAACTTTTAGTTACGATTTCTTATGAAGGTGCATGAATCCGATTTAATTGGCTAATGTCAAAATATCGAGTAGAGACGTCCCTGTTTCCATTTCAAAGGGTTTTTTTCACTTTATCTTGTATGATTTGCTTGTAATTTTTAAAATAAATTTGAAGAATCAGTCGGACCGATACAATTCATTACCAATTATATATTTAATTTCACTGCTTTCATTTTGATTGTCCTGTGTATTGTGTTTATTCATAAATCAAATTTTCTTTTCATATCCACTCTATTTTACTTTTTTTTTTTATTCTATCCATCAATTCATTAATTTTTTGTATGACCAAAAAGAAATATAAAAAATCAAAAAAAACAAAATACGCTTTTCTATTAAGGTTTTGAAAATTAATTATTTCAAGTAATTTCAATGAATTTATAGGGGAATGAGTTCAGGTTGATTATAAAGAATTTGCTTTAGTTTCTTTCGACTTTTTCTTGTTATTTTTGTTTTTCTAAGAAAAATTTTAATGACTTCATTTGGCAACGAAGAAATTTTTTTTTGTTTTTCTCTATTGTCGCGAATAATGATTTCATTTTAATATTCAATTGCAGAATAAATTAACTAGTTAATAAAATGTTTGAAAATGTTAATACAAAATATAAAGTACATAATTTCATAAGCAAATTCGAGTGAACAAATATTTGAAAAAATCTGAATTAAATTTTTTAAGCAAGTTTAAATTTTTTTGTTAAAATTATTTTAAACTTAAATTATAATTTTTGTTCGATTGATTGGCAACACTTTTCTTTTTAAATTTCGCTATCCAAAGTGACCAAACTGAGAATGTTCTTTGTAAAATCGGTTCTGATGTATGGCAGTAAAACTTGACTATTATCAAAGTCATTCAGCCAAAATTTTGCAAGTACAGGATGGCGCAAAAAGAACGATATTGTTTGAATTCTTGATAACTTTTTTGTTTAAATGAAAATATTAATTTTTTTTTTTGGTAAATACAAATATACAAATGGCAAATTTTTTTGGTTTAAATATGAAAAATTATATCCGGCAAGTGGTGGCCATTAACTGCTTCGCAAATTCCATCACTTTTCGCAAAATATCAGGCGTAATGGCTCTGATCTCATCACGAATATTGTTTTTTAGCTCATTTATGGTCTGTGGCTTATTTACGTACACCTTTTCTTTTAAATAACCCCAAAGAAAACAGTCTGGTGCTGTTAAATCTGGTGAACGCGGAGGCCAAATAAAAATACTTCTGCGCGAAATAATGCGATCACCCAAAATGTCTCGTAAAATAGCCATTGCCTCCCTTGCAGTATGAGCAGTGGCTCTATCTTGCTGAAACCACAACTGTGGATGATTTTGCACTGCTGGTCTCAAAAAGTTTTCCATAGTTCTATACAGAGCGCCATTAACGGTAACTGCATCGCTCATTATCAAATTGTGTATGAAATTTGGATTTTCTGAAATTTGGATATCGGTGTCCTGTAAACTCTATTTTTTTGTTGGAAAGAAATGGCATAATCAAGCCTTTGTTGATAGTCTATCGGCTTCAATTCTTGCACAAGCTGAATTTTATATGGGAACATGCGTATTGAGGCCAAAATTCTCTGAAGGGATCTTCATGATAGTCCCAGCTGTGTCGAACGTCTCCTTAATGATGTTCCTGGATTCTCATCTACACATATTCTGGTCAACATATTATCTGGTCAACATATAAGCAACAAAGATTTCTGGCAAATAAACAATTTCAACTAATAGCCTACATAAAGTCTTGAAAAATCTTGATGAACTTTTATTAAGAACTAATTTAGACAGGATTTTTCAAATATTCTTCTATACTAGCCTCTCAAAATACCAGACTTCTTTGCCTTCCTTTAATAAAATTTTTTTGCGCTCTAATTAAAAAAATTTTTATTTTATTTAATTATTTTACCTTTTATTTCTTACAAAGAAAAAATCAAAATAAAATTCAATGAAAAATTTTACAATAAGCACGTGCCATTAACCTTCTACTGTGAAGGACAATATAATATCAATAAAATTTTTATGTACTTACATACGTATGTATGTACTCGTACGTAGTATAAAATTTCGAATACTAAAATCAATTTATTTTCTATACAAAATTATCTGCTGAATAAGACACACCTTATTAAAAAAATATTTTGTTTTACTAAAAATAGATTCATGAGTTCCTCCTCATCCCATAAACGAAATCAAAATTAACAAAAACAATTCTTTTAAACTAAAAATAATTTCGTACATATAAGAAATAAAAATAATGACAACAAAATATGTCAAATATTTATTTCGCACATTATAATTTCTCTTTCAAGGATTACATTTAATACCTATACGAACTACCTACTTACAAATACAAAATTCCTATATACATTTCAAATGGATATTTTATTATTGTACAACATAAAAATCACAATAATCGTGTAACAGTAAGTGGAAGAGGGAAAGAGAAAAATATATAGATTTTCATTTTATCTTTATTTAATCTTCAATTTTCCATTTTAATGGAATTTAAAACACCAGAAAATAAAAATGAAGAACAGAAATTTTTTTTTATCTCTTTCCATAATTCTTTTATTATTTACCACTATTGAAAAATAAACAACCGTTACCAAATACATATTCAATGGATCTTTAAGAATACAAATGGAAAACAAAAACAAGAAATTGTTTCGTATAACAAATAACCGTAAATAAAAATTATTATAGAAATAAACTACAATTTAAGTACCAAAATTTAATATCTACTATTTTTTGATAACAAAAATTCGAAAGAACACCAGAAAAATAGAAAATCTTCTTTAATATTTAAAGTATCAATAAATTTTACATTCTATAAACAAGATCGTAAAATTGTAGGAAATAGAAGAATAAATGAGACAAATATACAACCACACATAAGCATTTCTAAATACAGTAATAATGTGTGCAAACATTTTATGTGTGGGGAACGTAAAAATATTAAATAAATAAAAACTAGTTCTAAAATAATAAAAAAAAAAAATTGTTTTTTTGATATATGACATTAAATACATCATAGCATAATGCCGTGATAACAGTAATGTTAAAACTATAAAAATGATATACATGAGACTTACTTATAATTTACATGTGTACATAAACCAGTTAATAAAAATTTCTAATATGGCTTTCAAAAAAATAAAACCATGGCAACACCCAAAAAATTAACAAATTTTTAAAATCAAGTGAATTTGAATAAAGATACGAGTACCAACAGCCAATTGCAAAGTTGTTTATAAATGCTTACACAATTTTCGACATATTATTCTGAGAAATTTATCATAGTTCATAATTTATCATAACAGTTTCTGGTTAGTTCTTTCGATATAAGCCAAGTTCCGCTACTATATAACCAAAATATTCTGATTTTATCTGCTCTGTATATTTAGATGTTCTTCGATATAAGCTGCAGCCTACCAACTGTTTTCTTAAGCATATTTCCCATATCTTCTTCTCACATTTTGCCCCTATTTACGAGCACAGGGTTTAAATCAGACAAATCATTTTTTCGTGTGTTCTTTTCTTCCTTTATGCTTTCCTTAATTCTTCGACGTTGATTGTGTCGAAAACCTTTCTGAAATGGAAGAAGAGCACATATGTCTGTGTCCTATACTCTATAAAGATTGTTCGACTATATGATTCGAAGTATATTTACTTGATCAGCGCAACTCCGATGCGGAGAGGAATGAATCCTTTTTTTACTGAATTTCGTCTTTTATTTTTTCACTTAATGCCCCTCCAATATTTGTTGTAAGCCAAGTTTACCTTCTTTGGTAGATATTTCAAGGAATAATATCAAAAAATTAAAAAAGAGTTTTCTCCGATTACACAAAATTAAAATTCACAAAGCACATAAAGTCTATTTTAAAATCTAATAACAGAATTTGTAAACTTATTTAAAACTCACAATGCGTATAAAACATGAAATTTAGATTTAAATGTGTGTGTGTGCCTGTGTTAATAATAAAAAAACCTTTCTCATACAGTAATTGAAATATGTGCGAGCAAAAATTTAATATAAATCGTACAATACAAAGAAAGTGCACATAATGTAGGTAATTGAAAACTTTCCACGATGTGCTAGAGAATACCAAAAGTTCCTAAAAATAGGCATTCAAAATGTTACACTCTTCATAAAATGTGAAAGAAAAATTTTTTTTCAAAAAAAATTATCATTTTCCAAGTACAATACAAATTTTTCAAAATTATAAAAAACAAAAGTCATAAATAAGTTTTTCCTTTCAAAATTGAAAAAGAAAAAAAAAAAACAAAAAATTACGACTTTAAATCACACACCTTAATTCAAGTTTTTTGAAATTACGCTAAGTGACATTTTCCTTTTTATTTTCTGTCTGAAACAACCTGATACAAATCGTGAAAAAAAATTATTATATAGACTTTTTTTTATATAAACTTTTTTTCGTCTCTCATTTTCTTAATAACCCACATATATTATTCCTCACAACTCTATGTCATCTATAATGGCAATGTATGAAATAAAAAAAAAAATAAAAACACTCTATGACAACAGCTTGTTCAAATATATACGAATTGAGTTTCAACATAAACCATTTACTTAATCTGCCACATTAAAATATACAAACCTTTTTTTCGTATAACAACACACCCACAAAAAAACAATCCTTACACATACACGCTATGCTCAAAGCACAAACATATTTCTTACTAATATTTTCACCTTAACGAGAAAAAAGCAAAAAAAAAAAAAATCAAAGGTAGACCGAAATTTCCTATCATAACATTTTTCTATTTCTAATTTTTCCTCACAGACTATTTCTCTATGTTTTTCTTAACTTATAAGAAATCCTAAAACAAAAGTCAGAAAAAAGTTGCAGAAAGAACACCAAAATGAAATCAAATATTGCAGAAAAAAAAATCAGAGGTGAACAGCACATAACCGACAGTCTTGTTCAAGTGTGCATGAGATTATAAAAATGTCTTAAGTCCCCAATTAAGTACAACTATTACTAGTGAAACCTTTAAATTCAAGGGAATTGGTTTGATTAAATCCCTGTTTATGGCAAAAAAGATAAATTCGGTGAGTAGTAAAGATTCAGTTCCTGAAACTTGAAAAATTCCAGAATTTAATTGAACGGAAACAGTTCCCAGTAAATTCGGATATAAATTTTCATTAACATCAGTTCAGCCGAACTTAAAAAGACAGGCATCTTTCAAGAAATTGTTTATTTACGTTTCTCTATCATGGAAAAATTCATTTCCATCGGACACTCCACATTCAAAATTTGATGCCATCACATAACCTCTCTTATTGAATACGACGTGATTGGTGAAAAGCCTAGACATCATTGAATATATTTATTATCGGGACATGTAAAAACACATAAAGTATGTATGCCAACAAAATTTTTATATAGAGAACATGTGTGCTGTACAGAAAAGAAAATATTAAGTGTTATTTATATGTACGTCAACGTTTACGTTACATTCATTTACAATATAATGTTGAGAAGAACTAAAATGGAAGAAAAAATCATTGAATTCAATGAGTCATGCTTAAAGTGTGACGATAGTTCAATAATTTTTCTTTGTTTCTTCTGAAGTAATTTTCGTTCATTCAAGATAATCGGCACTTATTCTTTGCTTTTCATATATTATTTGAATAAATAGTAAAATTATCCTTTTATAATATAGACAAAGGTTAAGAGCAATTAGTTTGTTTTAATCCCTTATACCTTAATATCGATTATAAAGTCTAAATACTTTTGATCTTTTAAGATCTTTTGATTTATAAAATATTTAAAAGAAAAATTAAAATTCTGTTAAATGTGAAATTTTACTTTTGTCAACATTCTTTTAAAAGATTTCTGATTTGAATTGTTAAAGGCAAAATTTTCTTTAGAACCATAATTAATTTCCTAATAATCCTTGTAACATTGTTTCATTATCGATATTGCTAACAAGTCTGATTATATAAAATGTGAAAACATATTATGTACCTCTATATTTACCCAGCAAATTACCGTTCATCTGATCGCAATGAAATTTTGAAAATGGAATTATTTTTTAGAAGTCAAGACTTTTCGCAGGACCCGCCAGCTCAAAAACTACCTAAGAACCGGAGAAATAGATTGAGGAGCCGAACCTTTGATTTGAAAAATAAAAGAAGAATAAGGTATAGACCGTCAGGATCGACTGACAGACTACTATACTGCTAAACAGATACTACAGACTAACAAACCAACAGATCAGCTGGCAGACTTGTGTTTTGCGGTCGAAGTAATAGATCAATATTCTGATTGAAAAGCTGTTCGACAAACATCTCGCTAAAATAGTCCAACTTCTCTAACACCAGAATTTTATTTCCGACGAAATACAATTATTAAATTTGATATACGAACACAGTAACAGTCTCTTGATGCATTGTTGTAAATAAAAATTTGTTGAAGGTATATTCAAATACATATACATACACACCAAAATAATTTTAATTGTATAAAACTCACCACGCGTTCTTCTGAAGCAAATATCACAAAACTGCCGCAATTATCCCTCAGAACTCATTGAATTCATTTGAATTTTCAAAATAATGATTTTTTCCTGAAACTACAATTGATTGGATCAACTACCTACGTATGTGATTAAATTTTTATTTATGTTGTTATTTAAATAAAATTTATTTACCCATATATGCTTGGTAAATTTTTATTTTTTTTTTTTGCCAACCTCATAATATAAAAAGTTGATGATTTCCTTCCTATTTTAATATTTGTACAACCAATCAAATTATACAATAAATAATACATACGCACTTACATATATACGTTAAAAAAACAAAAAATCATGTTAATTTTTTCCAGTTTTTTTTTTTTTGGAAAAAAATTACTTATTTTATTTATTTATGTATTTAAATCGAAACCATTCGAAATATCAAAATTATAAAAGAAAAAATTATTTTTGAATTTTCATAAATGATTTCAAATGAAAACTTCAAATTCATTCTGTAGTCTATATTATTAGTAATTTTATGACATATGTCACATATGTCACAGTCAAAAAATATGAAATCAACTTAATAAAATGTCACCAACATTGACATGTTTTCAATAATGCAATTGAGATGACAGTAAATGAGAGATTTTATGTATATTTAAAATTTTCTACCTTAACAATGAATAATTTTTTTATTTTCTTTTATATTTGTAATGTTAAGTAAATATACAAGTTTATCAAATTTATAATTGAATAAATAAATGTAGATACTATTGTGGTAGTACATTATTATTGTATATAAGTTTGCATTTATTCCAACGATTTAGCGAATAAATTGCCTGAATTCACTGGAATTGAAAATTTTTATATTGAAACAATCACTACATTTCTCTTACTAAAGAAAGCAACGCCTATACAACAAATTAATTTCTCGGAACTCAATGTATAATATTAAAATTATATTTTTAAATTAAAATAATTTTAAATTTGTATAATAATCATTTTAATTATTATTTTGCACAAATATTATATTATTATTTTGCACAAAAATTTTTATTTATTAATGTTTGAAATCCTTGTATATTTATTTCGCCATTTATCATCAAATTTTTTGAAAAATTCTCATATATTTTGTTCTCATTTCTTCAAAAAAAATTGAATTTTAATTAAAGATATTTTATATTAGAAACCTTTAATCTTTCATATGAAAAGAATATTCATTACGGTAAATTGAACACTCTTTTAAAATCAATTGAACGTAATTTAATAAGGATCTCGATAAATTTCTTAATATATATGATTGCTCATTTCAGAACAAACAAAACAAGGAGAATTTTTAAAAAAGATTTCTTTAAAAAAAATTTGTATGTTCTTTTTTTTTTTTTTTGTTCTAAACAAACCATTTTTTGCCAAATTTTCCTTCTACTTAAATTTATCGAAATTTTCTCAAATAAAGGACGTTCAATATAGAAATTATGTAGTTATAGGTACATGTGTATATGTTTCCAATTTATATTTGTATTATCATATACGTTTATACATACATACATACATGTTAAATATTATAATTTATTTCTTTTCATCACGTAAAGTTATTCCAGCCTGTATTTTTCTTTTTTTGCACTTTTTTGTTCTCGTCTTTTCTTTTTTTTTCTTGTTTTTCTCTATGAACTTTTTTATAGCCAAAAAAAAAATATTCATAGCATAAAACAGCATAATTTATAATGTAAACTTTATAAGCTTGCCATTTTTATTCATATATATATATATATTTATATATATATATATATATATATATATATATATTGAACAAATACGAAATATACACAACCATTCTCGTATATACCCCAATATATTAACTTAAATCCTCTCACACAATTCTTAATGAGCATTAATAAGCATAGTGAAATGAATACCAAAAATTTTATATAGGGAAAAAAAAGGTTTTTTTTCCTGATTTTTTTTTATACTGAATTTAATTTTATTTTTTTTTTTTTTCAAAAATTCAAGGACAAATTTCCTGAAATTTTATATACTTAATGTCCTTCAACAAAAACAAAACACTGAAAAAAATCTGCAATAGTAAATAAAATTCAACATTTTTTTTTAAATAGTAAAAATGCATTTAATATTTTTTTTATTTAATATTCTTTCATATTTACGTTTGGAATAAAGAAAATGTTTTAATTAAAGGTAAAAATTATTTAAAAAACAAAAACAAAGAAAAGTAAAAACTAAAAGAGAATGACTTTTTGAAATGTCACGTAATAACGAGAAATTTTTTTGAATAAGTAAATAACACGTATGTAGCTATTGTAGCGTAATACAGGTTTATGTTTCTATGCCTAGGTATACATAATAAAAAATTGCATAAATTTAGGCGTGTACAATTTAAAAAATCTCAAACATAGTTATACTTGATATTTAATGCCCTCGTATCTAGATAATGTGAGGGATGGTAAGACGTACCTAAAGATTTACATTAGTATTTTCAAATAATTTCATTTTTATTTTAATCAAACTTTCATTTATACATTAATGTCATTACTCTAATCAAACTTCGTACAAGGCCATAGAGCAATTATTTCTGAATATATTTATTTTCGTACTTTATGAACTATGTAAGAAGGATGAGACCCCCATGGTATATTGGCAAACACACGGTATTTTAAAATTAGTTTATATTACATTGCATATTATTTTACTCGCTATTTTACATGTTATCTAAAGTGTTACCTTACATGTTTCATGTTTATATAAAATAATATTACACAATTATCATATTCGATATTAAAATATTTAATATTTTCAAATCTTCTTATGTCTTATAATATAAATACAATTTAGACCTTTTATTTACCGACTTTATTTTCATTATTTTCTCATAGGATCTGTGTATTTAAACACCTGTGCCTTAAAATTTTGTCAAATAATTTATTATCGAAAATATTTATTATCCAACAGCATTAAAGAAGAATTCAATTCTTATTGGCATCTAATAAGAAGCTAATTTAAGATAAACACACAAAATATATTTATGGCAAAACATATTAATCTTTCAGATATGTATTCGAATTAGGTATAAATCGATATATGTAATTTCAATACATTTATGAGAATATTAAATAAGTCACAAGCAATTTATATTCGCGAACAATAAAAGCATTTTATATAAAAATTTTATTCTTTAAAAAACTATACGGACCCTAAGAAGAAGGAAAAAATTTCATATTTTTAAGGTTATCACCTTAAAATATTCAAGCATTTTGCTTATTATCAAATTTTTGTGGGCATATTTGTGTCTACATACACATAAAATGTACACCAAAAAATATATATGCCCCATCATTTTTGTCAAGGACATTTTTGTTTTTGAAAAAAATCCTCATTAATTTCTTTGAAAATTTTCTTATAACGCAACTTTCCAAACCATAAATATAAAAGAAAAAAAAGAAAACAATTCCAAAAGAAAAAACTTTTTTTGAAAATTTTACATATACTTGTATAGCTTATATACATTATACCATCACCGGAAGTTTAAAGTCTTCTCTGATGAATTTTTTGCCATAAAACAAAAGAAACTTTATACCAAATAAAATATGAAAAGAAAAAATGAAAAGAATAACATAACACTTAATTAACGTAAAATATACAAACATTTAAGGAGTATGACAATGATATACTTAATATTGCAAAGGACCTTATAAATAATACAAAAAAAAGAGCAAACGAAATATGAAAAAAAAGAAACATGAAATGAAAAATTTCAAATAATAAAATAAAATAAAATCATGTCGCCTAAATGGAGCCACAATAGCATAACATCAACATTAATCTAATTTCATATTTTTATGATTGTTTCTTTGCCAGCTGAAATATACTTGTATATACCTATATAGGAGTATAGTAAATTACGAAATATAAGTGAGTTAGAATGAAATTTTTTCAAAAAACAAAATAATAGTTTTAATGAGTTTGGGTATTTCACTTGCATTATATAATAATAAAAATACTAGGGATGAAAAAATAACCCGCAAAAATGGTGAACAGCATTCAGTATTTTAGTTTGAACCCCGTTATTATGTTATTACTGTACTTAATTATTACTTAACATACTGTGTTTTTATTGGAATCCGAATGTTTCTGATTTGAATATACAGCGATGACACAGCCTACCATGGAGAACCCAAAACTTCCTTTCTTTAAAGATTTATGCTTCCCTACAATACACATTAGTATTTAAACCGACCCTCTTGAGGTAGCCCTTGAGTCTATAAAAAACCCTGTCAACAAAACCGTAAACATCTTGATATAATCCTTGTTCATTAATAAATTAAAACCCTTCTAGTCGTAATTTCACAAAAACTACTCTAATTTAAAATTCGGCATAATTAGGACTCTAGTTTTTCCCTTATTTTTTTTTTTTGGAACTCGCTTCTCCGTTCTTCTTCTATTTTAATACAATATTACACTATACAGCAAAACCACTACATGGCACAATTCTTACTATTGTAAAACCCGTTTAGAGAACATATTTTTAATTTATATCGCAGAATCCGTTTAATGCACTAATAATAAACGTATTTATATTAAATCCTTTATGTGTTTGTACCAAAAAATAAAAACATTGAATAATGAATCTTAAATTGAAATCCTGAATATAATAGCAAAAAAAAATATTTCAATCATTTTCATTCTCCCCTTTTCTATTAATTCTTTTGTTTATCTTCTCGTACAGCTGTACAATATAAGTATATTATATAGTATACATTGTAGTATAAAATGAATCCTATTCACAATTATTGCATAATAAGAAAATAAAAGTACATTAAAATACTGTTATTCACTCACTCAAAATTGAATCACATTATACACATACATACACAAAAAAATCTTAAATATAATGAACACTACTAAGAAATATAAAAATGGAATATAAATAATTTTACCTTATATTAAATTGAATGGTACATACACAACTAAAAATATAGTTGCGCTTTTAATTTGCAAAAAAAAGGGTTTTTCAATCCAAGTGAATAAATTTTTAATTTAAAAATTTTTTCAAGCTTAAATTTCTGAATATCGGTGTACCTGATATTATGATTGATAGATAGGTCGAAATTGTAAACACTAGCCTACCAGTCACATCAGCCATACAACTAGCTGAACCATCAATTAATATACTACCTCGTATTGGAGCATACCACAATCTCGAACAATCCAGACTGCTTTTCTATCTTCGTCGTTGCTTGCCCACCCAGATCTTAAAAATTTATTATTTAGTGATATTCAGTTCAACTGATATTCAGCTCAACTGCATCACATAGCTTTAATATATAAAAATAGAATTTCCCACAGATAGTTTAAACGGATTTACTTTTGTCCTTGACATGAAATGGATGACTGAACCATGATAACTTAAAACACAATTTCAAACTTTCGGGGTTTAAAATCTTGAATACACTGAGATTTTCTCACCTACTTATCCACAAATTATTATCAACAGCAGTTCATGGTTTCTTAAAACCATATTTTGTGTCTGTTTTACATATTGCCATATCTCTCAACATGTTTTTTCTTAAATTAAAAAAATGTATTAAAAATTTCGAGCCAATTCTAACTCATTGTGAGCTGTATATAATTTTTCTAACTCAATCATAGAATTTATTTAAGTGTTTTAAGGTTTCAAGCTAAAAAAATTTGAGGAGCCAATGCAAAACATGCTGTATAGCTTTCGATACCGCAAAAAAGTTGTTACCAAAGAATAACCAAAAATTTTCTAGCACAATTTTTTTGAACCCTTTTTAAAATCTGCCAATCTTTTTGCTGGAAACCCCTTTATTTCTTATTTATAAATTTGTTTCTTTTAAGGATTCATTTCCAAAAGTACATTTATATATAAATATATTGAAATATACATATACATGTTCTATAATCCTTAAAAGATAAATATTATTTTATATTGAAATGATGAAAAATTAAAAAAAAAATCTCCATTTTATTATTTTTTCTTTTTCTTCTTCTTCTTTATACTTTTGTTCAGTAAAATTCTTTTAATATTTTTCTTCTTTACTTAACTATATGAAGTCAATAAAAAGGATGTGATTTTATTATTTTTACTATTATTATTTATCATTATTTTTTTGCTTTTTTATTTTTATTATTTTATACAACAGGACAATCATTCATCATTATTAAGTCCAAGTTATTAAAGGATTAGATTACTCTTCATCATAGAATCATCTTAAATTTTATTTTTCTTTTTAATTACTTTTTTGTTTTTTTTTTTTCATTATTTTCTTAAAGTTTTCAATAAATCCAAATTAAATTGTTGTTTTATGAATTCAGCAAGTAAAATTATCTCTCAAGGATAATGAAAATATTATATAGAGAAGCAAAATAATTTAAAATTTCTTAGATTATAATGAATCTGTTCAAAATTAGTTTTAGATAGCTTCTTTAAGAATTTATACCAAAATTTTATAGATTAAAATATTTTTTATATCTGTTGTTCATTTATTGTAACAAATACCAACAAACAGAATACAAGAATTCTGTTTAGAAAATTGTTTTGAGATAGAGAAAAGCTGGGTGCTAATCTGTTTAAGAAAAACAAAAATTGTTATTAGTAAAATAAGAATAAATAATTAATTTGATATCCATTTGGGATTATTAATGATTATCTATACTTATTTTCTTAAATAAATACATTTTTGATTTGAGTTTCTAATTTGATATTTCGAGAACAATTTTTTAAGAATTAATTTATTACATAATAGATTTAATAAAAGAGAATTGAAGATATCAGAGGCTTTCACTTTGAATTTACTTAATCTATTGTAATCGTATAAATCATAATTTAATAGAAATAAAATGAGGGAATACTGTTGAATGATTACAAAATTCGAAAACTTGTAAAATTTTAAACAATAATTTGATTTGATTTCGAAATTCTGCGAAGTATGGCAAAAATTTGAATTAAAATTTTATTATAAACTCGCAGAAATCCCATGTCAAGGGAAAATTTTGTATTTAGTTTCGAGAAAATAAGTTTCATATCCTTTAGGGTTTCATATTCTCTTCAAGTATTTCAAAACTTTTAGAAAGAAGCCTTTTCAAAATGAGAGTAGTTGTCGTGTCAACTCAAAAGCAAAGATGTTTTTAATTTATCTAATTTATTTCTGATATAATTAAACAACGTACATACATACGTAAGTCCCAATGTGTAATTAATTACTGTAATATGCCATAATTCTAATAAATGTTCTTCTCTTCCTTTAAATTTATTAAAATTTTATAAATTACAAGTAACACAAACAATTTTACCCAACTAATAACAAACTAATTCTTTTTTTTGAATATTTTCTAATTTTGTTCAAAAAGTTTAAAACCGCAAAATTTTAGAAATTTCAAAATATTTGTATAATTATCATATGTGCATATTCTACTTATAAAACAAAAACAAATTCTCATTTAAATTTTGAAAATTAGTTAAAATTCTAGTTTAGCATGCCTTAACTTTTACAATTTAAATTGCATAATATTAAAAGTTTTTGTTACATAAAATCATTCATGTGCATTTCAATGAAAGATGCAACTAAAATTTTTTATGAATTTTGAAAATGCACCTCTTTTTTTGCAATTGTTATGCTCATATTATCCTTACCAGGCAGTCTTATTTTGTGATCACATATTGGAATTGTAAAAATTCAATTATTATTAAATTGAAAAATTTTATACGTGTCTATATTTTTAATTAGTTTTATGAAATATGAGAAGGAGTTGTGACATTCCTTAAGAAAAATTTGCATATTTTTGAATGAAACTTAGAAAAATATTAAATTTATTAATTATAAATATAAAATATTTACTCAAATTCTGTATGTAAGAACTCTGCATGCGATAAGAAATTAAAAATCTATCTAAAAATATGAGAAAAGACGATAATACTGAATTTAATACCCAATATATCTTCCGAATTTCCATCGAAAATTCATCACACCGAGTGAATCGATTCAGAATTTCGCATTTTGTAAGATTTTACGTTTTCTTAGTTCAAACTTTTTACTGCACAAGGTACCCAACTGTCTCTGTATCTTATAGAGCCAATTAAATATCACACAATTGTTAATTAATGTAAAATATTTGATAACGTAAAATTGTAAAACATTAATCCGCTTCCAATTGAAATCAAATTTACACCCAAATGACCTTGGTGTTAAGCATTAAAATTGCAATTTCAAGGACATTGTAGATTGTAAATTACAACCAATAACTCAACTATAATAAAAAAAGCATAATATTTTTTTGTCAAAAAATTATTTTATCCATTCCAAAAAAAAAAAAAATTTAAATATAAGGATTCCTGTCTCTTAGTTATTATATAATTTGAGTTTCTTTTTTATTCCACAATTTTAAGGAATTTTTTACAAAAAAAAAAAAAATTTCAGTGAAAAATTCGAAAAGGTATATACGTACACGTCTCACCAGTAAAAAGAAAAATGCAAAGAAGAGACAAGAATATTAAAAACGTTTTAAAAACGTAAAAAATTTTTTGGGGATGAGAGTGTTGTCGTTGTGTAAAATATATAACAGAATTACTGAACTTGAACTTAAAGTGGGCCAATAATTTTTTCATTATCAGACTTTATTCTTTATCTTATTCTCTTCTTCTTTTTTGTATTTAAAACAAAATTTTCATTTTCGATTTTCTCCTCCTCTTTAGTCTACCTTTAATATTTTAATATGCCTGGTTGCTTTTTAGTTTCTACCTCACAATGATAAGGTTTTTGTTTTATCTTTTTATGGTACTTCTACATTTTATTCTTGTGCTTAATTCAAGATATGTTGTAAATTTTTCTTAATTTGAAGGTTATACTTTTAGTGTTTTCCATTCAATATCATTTACGATTACAGAATTAATGCAAATTATCTTTTCTTTTTGCCATATTTAAGAATTTAAGAATTTAAAGCAAAATATATGATAAAATAAAATCGACGGTAGAATGCTAATATTATCGGATGAAATATAGAATATCTCTAACTAAATAAATTTCGTCTCGATTTACATTGTGTCTAAGTGAAGATAATGTTATATTTTCACGTATTACTTTTCCAGACTAAATGACAAACCTGTGACGATTGATATTGAAAGCCAACGTTCAAGTTAGTGAACTCTTAAATTAGTTATTTCATATGCTTTAGTGAATTCAAAGCAAATATTTGTGATTTAAATTCTTTATTTATTTGGACGGGTGACTCACAGGATTATAGTTTCAAATAAATATCTTCGTGGTATAATCAGCAAACCTAAAATAATCAGTTTTAATTTCCTGTATCTAGCGCAATTGCTGATTGAAATTTGAAATATTTTTGGTATATGAGACCACCTTTATTTTATAAGCAAGAAGCAAAACTTATTTTTCTAATTGAAATTATTAAGAAAAAACTCCTAGTATCCAACACTGATTGCACAATACAACACAAAAAGAACACAACCACTTTTATTGTCAAATTTAATAAAAATAAAAGAGAGACGAAAAAAAGGTATGCATAAAATTGTCAAGTAAAACTTATTTTCTCTTTTTTTTCTTCTTGTCTACCTAGAAGTAAAAATATCATAAAAAAATTCTCTCTTAATTATGTAAGTACCTCAGCAAAAACTTAAATTGCATAAGATTTGAGAAAAATATTTTTAAGGACAACTCAATTTATTCATCCTTGAAACTCTGAAGAAATTATTAAAAAAAAAATGTTTTAAATTTTTTTTTCTTAAAAAAACACGCTTCAATAATGTTTGTATGATTTTTCTAGTATTTTTTTATTTTCTTACTGGAAAAAAAAGCAACAAAAGTTCTTAAACTTTTAAACTAAGATTTTAAAATTTTTTTTTTATTTTAATTTGAAGTTTTTTTTTTTAAAAAATTATTTTAAATACAAACACAAAAAAAACTTATATGAAATTTGAAATTAAAATAATTTCTTAATTTTTCATGATTTTATATAAAAGAAGGCTTTCATACTATAGACTACACATTTGGTTTTTAAATGAATCCTTGTCATGCAACTTAGCAATCAAACTCTTTAACCATAACTGGTTTTTGTTTTCTCTTCTTATGATATGTGCTTTAGAACGATTTAAGCGAACAAACAAATGAAACGGAAATCCTACTATACTGCGATCTACCCTCTTACCGTTAGTGTATGTCATTTTAGAAAATATTAAGCTATTCATTTAGAAGTTCTTAATCGATTTCACAGACGCAAGTGATAAGCCAAAACTCCTCAACTCTGCTATAACTAATAAAAAGGGTTAGGAAAAGTTTTTCTGAAGCCTTACAGCTTTCGTGAAAGTTTCTATTATTTTCTGTTCCCAAACTTCTCAACAGTAGGAAATTTTGGTCCCGTTTGCCTAATAATCTCTTCGTCGTATAAACATTAACAATATTTTGAAATTTTTTCAATTTTTTCCAAAGCGACCCAAAGAAAACTTTGTTTTTAATTTCATTATAAAATTTGAATGAAAATTTTGATTACACGGTTATCTTAGCTTCTAAAGCACATATCTAATTTCAAAAATTCAATCAGAATATTTGCGTTCACTCGAAAATTATAAAGAACACTTTGAAACACCGGCTACATACTCGTATACCGTGCAAACGCAATTAGAATTAAATCAACAATTACACCATGTAAGAAATAAAATTAAAATCAAATTTCTTACAAAAATATTTCAAATGAAAATAATAAAAAATTTTGAAACTTCGAATATTTTTCTTGTGGTTTGTTCTTATCGTCCTTATTCTTAGAAAATCTATATACTAATTTTCTTCTCTTTTCACATCATTTAAAAATTCCATGTTTGTGTAAAGTACAAATTATTGACACGTGTTGCCTATTTTCATATTCCCTGACCATTTAAAAAACATTCTAATTTAATGATAAGTATCTTCATTACAAATCATTCAAACTGTCTATTATATCCTTTACGCATGAAAATGCCCTGAAAATGTTTTAATATTGTAATTAAATACTGATTACACAAACACACATTTAAACTACATACATGTTCATATATGTATGAGAAAAATTTCTGTATAAAATAAAAATGCAATCATAAATTTAAAAAAAAACACAGGAAAAATGAAAAACGAAATGTGGGAGGACATTATCAAGGATTTAAGAGCCAAAAGATAATTTTATTTTCTATTCTCTATATAAATTTTGTGTTACACTCATTCATTAAAATTATATTCTCATGTTATTATACTTTGTGTTCACATATGTACCTAAATGTAGGAATATGTATATGACAGGATCTACTCACTTATTAAAATATTCAAATAAAATCTAAAAATTTTTCTCTCCTTTTTCAAAAAAATTTATAACAATCATTTGTAATAAAAAATTTCTATATTAACACATAGCTAGAATATAATCCTTGTATTTTCCGTAACTGCACAGTATAAATGGTTTTACGTCATCTTTCTTAGGTTGATTTTTAAATGTTGACTATTTAAGATGCATTTTCTTTGATCTTTTCTGAAGTATAGAACAGGTGTACTTGTAGTAGACTACTTTAATTATCTTTTTCATTTTCTTAAATTCACAGCACAGGGGACCTTTAATTGATTGTTAGTTAATTAAAAATTCGAGAAATTTAAAAAATTATGATTATATAGTGATAACAATTCACTGAAAATATTTTAAGTAGAACCAGAAAATTTGTCGTTTATACAAAGGTGAACTGACTTTGTAAAAAAATTCCTTACTAAAACAATTCCTTAAAACTGAGCCACTGTACCGATAAATCAATTTAATATGTAATTAGTGGAGAAATGCACTGGACATAGGGAAACGCCCGGCTAAGAAAAAACGACATTCTTTACTAGCTCGCAAGTGTCCCACTTTATCCAAGTCACCATACTTGCATTTGCGGAATACTGGGAGCGCCATATCGACCAATCTGTAGGGAATAAACAACAATATAATAAGATTCACAGCTATATGAACCGAAATGTTTGTTATTTAAAATTCTCCTTGTTATTTAAAATTCTCCTTATTATTTTTGAGTACACGCTCTAACACAGGTTTAAATATCATTTCTCAGAATTTCTCTAGTTCAAGGAGGAAAAATCAATATAAAGTCTTCAAAATATGGTAAGCTTGGCAAGTGTTATTCTTTTATTCTCACCATATTACGTTGTACTCGGTTTTAAAATTACATTTTCCTTTTTTGGAAGAAATAAATTATCTACGGAACCTTTTTCATGTTGTCCACTTCTTTCCTTTGCATAATAAAGAGTAAATAAAAATTGTCAGAAAAAGACTTGTCAACTTGTAAAATGAAACATGCAGTCATCATTTCTTACACTTTTTAAGCATTACATTTGCTTTTATAACGAATTTGCGCTCATATAATTTCTGAAAATGTTTTAGAGAAGGCAAGGCTCTCATCAAGTTTTCTACAAAGTTATTTTAATTTCTTGTCTTGGAAGTTTTTTGTTTTTTTATTTTTTCTTGTGCAAATTACGATTTTAGTATAAAAGTACTCTTCTTAAAATTATCTTAAAAGATTTTAAGTTGGTAAAAGAAATTAAGTAAAATGTCAAAAAGAAAAAAAGGATACTTGGTTTTGTTTTTTTCTTCCATTCATTCAAAAAAAAAAAAAAAAACAAATTCTTGTAATTGTATAAGGTCCTTTTGATGCTTGTTTATCCTGTATAAATTGTTCTCGGTATAAAATGTGGTTTTTCTCATGTAGTCTTATTTTTTTATGTCCTTTTAATTTTTTTTCCACTTTTATTTTTATTTAATTTTACATTTTTAGTTCAGATGACACAAAAATATTCAAACCGAGCATACAACATGGTAACAGAAAACAAAAGAAAAAAACAAAACAAGAACAAAATAAAGAGAATATATTTTGAGCGGCGCCAGGTTGTAGACTTGTTTTTTCTCTTTTTTGTTCTGATTTTCATTCTCTTTTTATGTTCTTTTTGCTGTAGGTTTTCATCACATGTGTGAGCAATACCAGATATTCTGTTTTGTTGCAAAAAATCTTTTTTTTTATGTTTAATATTTATGATCTAAATTTAGTAAATTTAATAAATTTTTGAAATAAAAAATATTTAGGACTAGTTTTCTGATGAAACTTTTACTTTTCCTGAAAAATTAAGAACTTCTGGAACTTCCGGAACAAAAATCCATTAATGCTTTCAATTCGATGTGAATATGCGTGAATAGTGTAATTCCTATAAATCAAATTATTTCATTTTCTGAGATTTTACAATTTTTCCCGAAAATTTGAATTTTTCCCCAAATATGAAGGCTGCTCTATGTGTTGAAGCTTGCAAAATTATTGTTAAAAATTTTCTTTTGTCTGAATTTAATTAATTTCCTTCAATTGTGTCAAGAAACATTGCTCTAAATCTTGAAACCACATAAATTTTTTATTTTTAAAAAGTACTGCAGTTCTCGAAAAAGTATTTAATTAAAATCACAGCTTGAAATTCTTAAAATAAATAAATTCATTAAAATTTATATTTAAAATATAATTTTTTTCTTTTGTTTCAAAACCGAATTATTTTAAACTTGAAAAAATAAAAAGGAATAATTCATCTGCAGTTTCCTTGTCCACCTCATTTGCATGTTTTTCTTTAAAAACGAAAAAATATTGAGAATGCATTCAAAATCCAATGTATACATTGTTTTATCATTGCCAAAAATAAAATTCCAAAATATATAATACGCACAAGAGTCCTTTCAAATTCAAAAATAAAAAAGAACACAATATTTCCTGTCTGTACGAAAATATTTCGGAGAAAAATATTAAATAAAAATTTTCAAATTTACAAGCGATTTCTTTCAGTAAATTCAATATATTAAATGTCAACACTCGCAAATTAAATGTTATAACGTTCTCTTAATTAAAAATGTTGTGCACACTCATTAATGAGAAATTGCAACAATAATGTGGCGTTTGATTAAATTTAAGCGAAAATTCCAGTGGGTATATGATTTGATTAAACTTCCTATTGAGATACACAAAATTCCAATTCTAAAATTTAAACCAAAGATAACATGGGAACTTCCACAAAATTTCAATGAGACTGTTGTTGCTGATTGCACGTATTTTATTAGGAATTTTATTAGCAATAATTAATTTAATTAAAATTTACTAAATCTTATATGATACAAGTGGATTTTTACAAATTTATTTCGCCTTTCATATTTTGTTCATTTTCAAAACTGCATCAAGTACCAAACAACATATACGCCCATATCCGTATGTACTGTCCACAAAACTATTAAGTGTACTATACACAATTCACCTTCCCTCTTGTACGCATTAAAATAAAATAAAAAAATGTCGTGGTCCATTTCTTTCTACTCTTCTCTTCTCACTCTCTCCCTGTCACTGTCTCGTTTCGTACATTTTTAAATTATAAGTTTTTTTATAGTGTGTATCAGTAAAACACTTTAAAATTTATTCATTTCAAAAAGAAATTATCTGAAATAAAGCCAAAATCTTTTTATTTTTCCCCTCGTTTTTATGAAAAAAAAAATATATTTTTAAAAAAAATTACTTTATAACAAAGTACCGGAATTTCTTCTTCTCTCAGTTTTTTTGTATTTTGCAAAAATTATATTTGCGGAAAAATTATTCTTTTCTTTTGAGAAAAAAATGTTAACCTTGAATTTATAAATAAAATAATAAAAAAATAAAAAATTATCCTCACTTCATTTACAATTATAATTTTTTTTTCCTTTTACTCGAAATTTTTCAAGAAGGTGTTAACAAGGCATTAAAGAGAAATAAAAAAAATAATATTTATGTGTATGTATGTATGCGTCGTGACTCTTTATGAGAATGGAATTTGATTTATTACGCCCGGTTATATGCAATAATTTTAAAATTTTAAAAATTGTTTGTATATTGTGTACTGCCTCAAATAACAAGTTAAAATATTTGCAAATAAAAAAAAATTAAATTTAATAATAATAATAGTAAAGAAATTGCAAATGAATTGTAAACAATTGCTGATATCATTGCTTTTGATATTCATAAATTCCGACAGGAAATTCACCATAAATTTCGTTGTATGCAAATTTATGAAATAAACAATAATAAAAGAATGCACTTTAATAAAGTACAATTAAAAAACAAATACAATTTCCATACAATTTCGAATAATTTTTTAATAAAAATACAAATAGGATTTTTAAATGCTTGTTTATTAAAGAACCAACATGAAAATTTATTTACCTTTTATGTTTTTTATATATGTACATTTTAATTGTATATAAATTGAAGACAGAACGGAGACTTTTGAACAATTTTTAATTATTTATTCTCTATATGAAAACTTGTTCTTTTTTATAATATGGTTTTAGAATTTATAGGAAAATGTATAAACAAGTAACTATTTTGCGTTATTTTCCCGACATGCTTTCCTTGTGAAGCATGTATTTAAATATGTCGTCTTAAAATCATTCAAAAAACCTGAAATGGAAGAACTAAGCATATGTATACCAACTAAACATGCATACCAAACAAGAGATATTTTAAAATTTTCAAATTCACTGAATATTAAATTCAATAATAAAATTCGATCGAAACATTTTCAAAGAAAGCTGTTTAATATGTTAACTGTAGACTTCATTCAAGTCTATTCAAGTTTGAAGTAATATGACAAAGATCAAGGCAGTGCTTCCAATAATGTTCCGGAACCATAAATCATACAAATTGTAGAAATAGAGCTTAATACTTCTGTCCTTTAAATTTTTAGTATAATCTGTTCATAAAGATCTCTGAACACAACAAAGTTGCAAATTAAATAACAACATGTTTGACTGATCTTATTTGTATAAATAATAATAGGTAAATTTACTCTTTAAATTTAGAACAAGTAATTGGTACATCGTTGAATGCATAAATCATGAACTCAGTTATTCCTTTCCATACACGGTCCGGTCCCATTTAAAAACAGTATGATCGAGAAAATTAAAAAAAGTAATTAATTTTATTCTAAATTATCTTTTATTTCATATCTAATTTATTTTATATTTCCGCCATTTTATTTGTTCATTAATTTATTTTATAGTTTTCTAGATAAAAATTATCAATGAATACTTAAATTAAAACATTAAATTGTGAATAAAAATATTTACAAAACTTACTAATTTATTTTTAATACCAATTATATACAATATACTGGACAAGCATATATAGAAAGTTATTTAAAGGAACTACAAAATCTGGGTATAAATAGGGTAATAGTATGAATAAGAGGGTAACAAAATGTTGTATTTAATCATTGCAAGTTCAATAGTAAAATTATAATTGCTAGCAGATTTCTGAATTACATAATTATTTCCAAATTTTACAAATTAGAAACTTAAGCGTTTTTTCAGATTTAATTTAAATTCATTAGAACATGGGACTGGCAATATTAACAGGACCCTTCTCTTTCTCTTTATATTTTCAAAATTCATAAAATTTTCATAAAATTCTAATCGAGCCCTCAAGGGGTGAACAGAATAGTGTTAGACTAAAGTATTATTAAAAGGATGACACTCATGTATTCACTCATTTTAATGCATCTTTAAAACTACATTCAATGAACTTAACTTTAGTTATAGTTTTCAGGAATATTTTTAAATAAGCAGGAAAAATTGTTAAATGAATGCAATTTTAATATTCAAATTTATTTTTTAATGATTTCTTTGAAAACTCGATAAAATAATAATAATTCCATGAAAATAAAAGATTTTCAAAGTTTCTATTTCAAATTTATCATAACTTTGCATAAAACGAATTCTAATTAAGTATTTTTCGTAATAAAAATGCAAGACTTTATAATTTTATTTTAACTTCTCTAGTGCGAACTGCAAAAGAGGAAAAATTTTGATTTGTAAAAGAAATTTATTTCATTTAAAGAAGAATTTTGTAAAAGTTGCCAATCAGAAAAAAATTCCATTTAAAAATATTTTTAAATAATTCCATAACTCAATAATGACATTGATATTGTTCACATTATATGCAATTAGTTATAAAATATTCACATGCAAATTATGATGTTTATATATAATTATATTCATTGTTCATTATTATGCTGAAAATTAACTGATGCACACAAAGGATTCCATTTAAAAAAATTTAAGAAAAACATCAAAAGTTTATTCTCTTAGAATGTTCACAATAAGTATTCTGTGAAATTTATACGAAATGAATTGTGTTAGTGTATGGCAACAATCACGATCATTTATCATGTCATGTTATATTTTATTTAAAATATTTTTTCTTCTACGATTTCTACGAAGCAGGTAGTTTCTTCATATAAAATATTTTTATATCTGAATTTCCTGTTGCTGATAAGGTTGATTATTGATCCGCCATATTATATGAATCAAAATTTGAAATGAATCATTGATAGATTTTAATTTTATTAAATAATTTAATGTTATACTTGATATTACGCCTAATTATATGCAATTCATTTAAGATTGAAAAAATTATGTGCAGCTGCTCATACAGTCATAAACTCAAGAAAAATTTCAAATTTCAAATAAATTATTTTTAAAAAAGCAATGAATTGTTGAATAGAAACAATGCTTTGTTAATATTCATGATTTTGCATATATTTAGGAGAAAATCTGTTGGAGTAGAAAAGTCTTAGGCGGAGACAGGATTTTCTATAAAAGAATCAAAGGCAATTCCGCGTTGTCGTTTAAAACAAAAATTTAAAATAGCACAAAACTACAAATTTTATAATTTAAACAGCTCAAAGATGACAGAATTAATAATTTTCATTATATACATTCAAGGAGTCCCGACAAATAGAAACATATTTCTCATTTTCTGATTCATTTCGTTTATTGTATCATTTTTTCCATCTCAATTCTCAATAATTTTTCCGAATATGCTAAAGATAATTAGATTTTATTAAAATTAGCAACCTTCTTATTCTATGATTTACCAATTTCTTCTAATGTTAAAGTGTTCGATTGCTTTTAGTACAGTATCTCGTTTTCCTACAATGATATTAAAAATATTAAATTTTTATAATAATTATAATTAAACAACAAAAATTATTACCAATAGATTAAGAATAAGAAATTCAAATTTCCTGCAAATTCATTAAAAAAAAATTATATAACTATAAAATTCCCTATGAATAATTAAGATTTTGTAAAACATATTGAAGTGTTAAAATTTTACTATTTTACAATATTTTATTTTCTTTAACACTAATAAAAATTAAAAAAAATTACAATATTCTAAAATAAATAAAAAGAATGTGAAAATAATGTTAAGAACTTTATTATAATACATACATAACATACACAAAAAATATATAATTAAAATAATATAAATAAATTTAATGAAAATCAATTAAAAACAAAATAATGAGAAAAAACAAACAAAAAACCACCAAAATAAAGTGTCATTCAAAGTGAATTTAAAACAACAAAAAAGAGTGGGATAGAAAAATAAAGAAAATTTCTAATAAAACCTCAAACAACAACACCTTATTTTAACACTTTCTTTACCTTTATTTTATTACAACTATTTTAAATACAACTTTCTAATATATATATATATATATAGTTATATATGTGTACATATATATTATTATTGTGTCTCTATAAATTTTATTATTTTATTTTTCTATTATTCTTTTATCAGTTTCTCTTTTAATTTTCCTTATAATTTTGTTCTTTTTTGAAATTTTCCTCTTTTATTTAGATTTTCTTTGGAAAAACTTACTACTACTACTACTACAACCACTTTCATATACCAGGTACGTGCATATAAAAAAAAAAACAATTCAAAAACTACAAAATACTAAAAAAAAAAATACTTAAAAGCTTCCGCATAGTTCTGAGAAATTTTAAAAGTAGTCATTTTATAAATTTTTCATTTTTCTTTAATATTTTTTCTTCTATTTTATTTTCATTACTTTAAATAAATAGATTTTTGAATATAGCAAATTTGAAAGCGCATCTAAAATGTAAAAGACGAGAAAAAAAAGGAAAAGTTTTTCAAAAAAGCGTAAACAAAATACACAAAAGTCAATTTAAAATTTAAAACTTTAATTAAATTAGTTAATAAAAAAAAATAGAATAAAAATAAAAATAAATTATTTTTTTGCTATTGCATTTCTTTTAATGAGCATTTCAGCAGTAATCGCATTGTTTGCAAATTAAACAGTTCAATTTTGTATAAAAGAAAATTTGTTTTTTACTTTTCAAAGTTTTTATATTTTTTAATTTCTTCATTTTACTAAAATAAAAATCTAGAATTTTTTTGAAATTTTATTTTATTTTTTTATCATAATAATCTTAAGTTTCCCCCTGTAAATTTTCCATTAAAATCCTAATTATTCAAAATTATAATAAAAATTTAAAAAATTTAATTGGTTAAAAGACATAATAAAAAAAAACTGAAAATTTAAAATAAATTGGAGTTCATAAAATTTTAATAAAAATTTTTAATCCTTTAATTTATTTAGTAATATTTTTTTTTCTTTTAATTCTTTTCACTTAATTTTTATTGTTTTTAATAATTTGATTGAATTCTTAAGCTTTAATTACATGCACGAGATTATTTTACAATATATTTTATTTTATATAACAAAAATCAAATATTTAAATAAAAATGTAAATTTTTAATATTCATAAAAAATAATTGAAATTCATTTCTAGTACCCCACATAATAGATTTGCACTTACAATCACATGTACAATTAATCATAAAGTGTAAATTAGATAGCAATTTTTCAAAAAATCAAAAATACAAAATTTTAATAGAATAATAATTAAAATGTAAATATTTGAAATAATATCGAAAATTTGCATGGAAATATTCATAATTATATAATTAACTATATAATAATTATATAATAACTAGTATATATAGGTAAATAAAAAATATACATGATTTAGCCATATTTATAGATAATTTTTCAATTGTGTGATTATCATTCATTAAATTTCCAAAAGAAAATGTTAAATAAAATTAATAATTACTTAGAATATGTGAATTAAAAAATAATTACTTAAGAATATCTCAATTTTTTAATTCACAAATTTTGTTTTTTGTTTTTGTAAATATGAAATTATTAAGGAAGTATAAAATTATGTAAGGAAACATAAAAGTCAGGTCCAGTTTATATCAGATAATTTTTAATATTTCATATTGTCGGTATTGTGGAAGAGTCACGAAACTGTTTTCTTGAGAGTTTTGAGTTATATACAGAGAAAAATTCAGAATTTTCTAAACTATCTGTAAAAAAAACCACGTATTTCAAATATTTATTTCACCATATTTTCAAATGCATTTTTGTCGAAACACAAATAAACACAGTTTCGTGACTCTTCCATAATACCAATGATATGATAATTTAATTAAATTGTATAATTATTTTATTCCCCCTTTAAGACTTCAGAAAAACTATTCAAAGTTACAAAAAAATTAAAAGCAGTTGAAATACATTTTTATGCAAAAAATTATTATGTATTCTTTTTATCTCAAAAAATTAGACTGAATTTTCTGCTTCCCTCGCAACAACTTGGGTGAAAAATCATCCTTATAAACAAATTCATTAACAACAACACAAACATCAATTTTTGAACTAAAACACTGCTAAGATGAATTGCAGTCAGTCGAAATTTTGTTATAAGTTTAATAAAATATTAAAAATCACATCAAATTTTTGAAGAAAAATAAAAAAACGTGGTACCTTTTTAAGAAAACCAATGAATTATACGACTAACAAGCCCAATTTCTATCATACATGTTATTCACATATTCTGATTTACTTTTCGATAACAAAATAATTTAAGATTTTTTAAAAGAAATTACTTTTCAGATTACATAACTGCATTAATAAATAGCCCATAAGAAATTGAAGAAAACAAAATTAAATTTCTTCATTTAGAATTATTCATTACAAATATTTTTAAACCATCTGAATCAAAATAAACTATTATAATTTAAGAAATTAAAGTTCGAAAAGAAAAATAATTAAAATTTTTTGATTAACTAATTTCTGAATTTCAATTATGATTTTATATGCTTTTATTAAATAATTTAATTAAATTAAAAATACTTTTAAAAAATATCCTTAATTTGAAATTAAAAATTTCACTTGTAAAATTTAAAATACCAAAAACTAATTTTATTGTTCCTTTTCACTAATACAAACAAATATGTATACAATACAATAATCTTGTTCTAGCATGTAATTTTTGCTTTTAAAAATTTTCTTAGTTTTAATTTTATTTGTTTTTCTCTTAATTTTTAATATTCAATTACAAATCTCAGTTACTTTAAAAAATTAACTTTTATAACAATTAATTATTAAAATTAAAAAAAAAAAAAAAACAATTATTTTACATTATATAAAATTTAATATTGTACAAATTTGTAAAAACAAAAAAAAAATTACAAAATAAATTTTATACTTATACATAATTAAAAAGCAAAAGCCGAACAAAATCGTAAAATATAATAGAGTAAAGATATACGTCATTTATCATAGTGCACCATCTATCAGTAAAAACAAAAACAAAGTAATCAACTTCATCAATAAATCAAAAAGAAAATCCAAATCGATTGACGATAAATCGATTCTTTTGGAATATACTGCTGGAGCATTTGTCAATAAAATTATATTGTTTGCATATACGAAAAACAATTAATTAATCAAGATGCCAACTACGATTTACGAATTGAATTTAATTGTATAATAAAATGTAAAATATAAAAATATTTAAAAATATTGTGAATTATTAAAAATCATAAAAGGTACGAAACACAAAAAAAACGCATGTACAGAAAAACCAAATTCGAACGCTATAATTAAATGGAATTTATACATACACATACTTACATACTTGCATTAAGAAATTTTATTGTTTATAAACAAAACAAAAAACAAAAACTACGAAAAGCTTTTTAATTCCAATGAATTAAAATTTTAAATTAATACAGTAATTTTTTACCATTATTGTTCATTTTAATTAAAAATCCAGTACAACTGATTTTTAACTTAAATTATAATAGTTAAATGAATTCTATACACAAATTGTGAATACAAAATCACAAAAGGCAAAGCAAAAACACTCAAATCAAAAACGAAGTAGGAAAAAAATAAAAAAATATTAGCAAAACAAAAAAACGCGTGCAACGTCACGATTGCATGATTGAGTTTTTCGTTTAAAAAAAAAAATTCATATAAATTCAAGAATCCGATGAAAAGCACAACAATAACAATTTTTGTATTTTCTGTGGTTGACTTTCAAAATCATAATTTTCCTTTTCAGTTCAATTTATCCTATTCAATAGTAAATTTAAAAAAAATTTATTAAATTTTCACGAATAAATTTTAAAATTAAAGTAGAGAACAGTTGAAAAAATTGAAGAGTGAAAATTTCAAAACACTAGTGTAACATGTTAAAGTTTTATAATGTAATAAATTCCAATAAAAATAAAAATTTGAAAAAAAAAATTTGAAATATTTTGAGTGTATGTGACAAAAATCTAAAAAAAAAAAATATTTAGTTTGTTTTGCGATCATAATCACAAAATGCGTCAACACTAAAAATTTTCTGCAAAATTTTAAAATTCAATAAATTTTGCATACTTTTAGGGTACCTGATATATTTTGAGCTTTAATATCAAAAAATTTTTTTATCTGGTTACTCTATTACTCGTATATTTGCTCGTATTTCAAAAAGAGAAACGCAGTTCCGAATTTTTTTTAATATTTATTTTAAATTAAACCTTTATATTTTTATATTTACTGGTATACATGAATGCTATTGTAAAGATTAGCCAAATAAAAAACAAAATGTAAAATGTAAAAAAAAAATTCAATAAAACTGAAATAATCTCTTATCGTATTTCGTTTTTAAGCAAATGTTTAATTATATATCGAATGAAAATTGAATTTACTATTGAAATGAACACCTCAAATAAAAGATTAAAAACTCAATTTACTTTCAAAAATTCTTTTACCACAAATCTATTGAAATTGAATAGCTATAAATAAAAAAAAAAAATTTATTACAGTCTTTTATTTAAAGACCATTTTTATCCATTTTAAATTTTCCACATTTGTGTTATAATCAAATAAAATTTCCATCTACTTACGGTTAAAGTGAAAAAATAGCTAAAAATAGCTGAAAATAGCTTAAAGATATTTTAATATAAAATTTTATTCGTAAACAAAAATATTCTGTACTCAATTACATATTAGTAAACTAGATCATTCTCAATAGAAAAATTATTTTTAGTTACTTAAATATTAAAAGGTCATAATTAATTTCGTGAATAGTTTTACTTTTCAAAATCAAAATTAAAAATATTACCACAAAACAATATATATATATATATATATATTGCCTACATTAAAAATTGCACACATCATAGCGTAGTTTCTCAAATTACAATAGACCATTTTATTCATAGACTACAATAGCGTATATATTGTGTAATCATGACAAAAATCAAATATTTCCATAGGAAAATTCACATTTATCAGAATTTTTTATAATAGAAAAAAAAAACAACCTTCAAATTCTAATTTACATATTGAATACACACACAATTATTTTATATCTGAAAACACTAAATATTTTCTATGTTGTAAATTATTTTGAATTTTTTTATTCACTAAAAACAAAAAACAACTTATTTTAAATTTTTCTATATTTTGTAATAAAAACTTGCACATTTATAATAAATTTTTGTAATTTTCCTTTTTCAAAACGGAAACTATTTCACTCTATAATTTATTACAAAAAAAAATTTCCACATATTTTTTTCTTTTTTTTCAAAATGAACACAAAAATATTAATTTGTATTCAAAATATTTTTGATACCTATGGAATTTTTTTAAAGCAATGCACTTTACTATATTACAGGCTTATTATAGCCTAGAATTAAAACCCAAAAAAAGTACATACTCAACTATAACTAAAAGCAGGTATTTTTTTGGTATACAATAAGTACTTTCAACATTAAACTATTACACAGAGAAAAATATAAATCAATAAAATTTTTATAAAGTTTTGTTTTTAGACACACAATAGATTTAATTTTCGAAATGAATTTTCGAAATAACTAAAATTATATACAATGGTAACAAAACTACATGCATATTATGAATTTCAAAAATAAAAAATAAAATTACCCTCGAAACAATAATTATTATGTAAGTATCATAAGGATGCACTTGAATATTTACTATTAATTTCTATTGTTTACAACATTTATACTCCGTACATTACATTTATGTACAATAATATATTAATTCCCATATAATATATATACATATATATATACACATATATGTTCATGTATAAATATTGTATATTGCAAATTTTAACAACCTTGTCACAAACACTTCCATTTCAGTTCAAAAAATAATAACGAATTTTTCTCAAGGATATTTGCCTTTTTTATTTTCATATTTTTTATTTTGTATTCTTCTTCAAAATAAAATGTTAAAAGAATAATAAAAGAACAAAAAAATAAGAAAAATTACAAAATTATTATCATAAGTTTCTATAAACAGAAAAAGAATTTTAAAAAAAACAAACAAAAAAAAAGGAAAAATTATTGTACATATTGTTATATTTTACATACATATATGTACATAAGAGAATGTATAGTTGAATTTTCAAAAAAAAAATATAACAAAGAAACAAAAAAAGAATAAATAAAATCCCAAAAACAGAAACATTGAGTAAAAAACAGTTGAAGAATAACAACTACGAAGTTAAAAATTTAAAAAACAATAAAAAAGAGAAGAAAAAAGAGTGAAAACTCTTGTACATACACAAGTTTAATATTTTTTTTGTTATCTTGAATTTGAAAATCAAAAAATTAAAAACAAAGAGAAAAAAAATTTATAAATAAGTGCAAAAATTGTAAATGCAATCATTCTATACAAAAAAAAATTTTAGTTAATTTTTTTTTTTATTTTCTTCGGATTGTTAGTTTTTCTCTTTGGATAAAAACAAATCCCGAACTTCAGCGAAACGAGGCGAAAAATTTTATTTAAAACTTTATTACTAAAGAGAATTTATACCCACGAATATATTGTATAAAAATTGAGACGAAAATTTTAGAAATTCTGAACTAATCAACAATAATTACAAACAACAACAAGAAAGCAATTAATTGAAAAAAGAAAAATACATAAAATCTTTAATAAAAAAAAAATAAGAGTAAAACAAATTTAAAAATGGCATTTGCTGCAGCACGTATGATCCTTAAGGATAAACGTCGAAAATCTAAAGATGATTTTCCAACCCCACAGCGCACCAGATCAAAGGTATTTAATTATTTTGGTTTACCAACCTCTCTCTTTTTTTTTTTCTGTATTGAGTTTTAATTTTTCTCATTATTTTCATTTCTCTCATTAAAATCAAAATTCATTATGGAAATATTAAATTGTTTATATGTAATTCATAAGATACTTATATATGTATGTATATTTGTAATTAACCTAAAAGTATATATGTATGTAAATTAAAATTATATTATTGAAAAATATTTAATTAGATATTAAAATAATAAATTAATATTTTAAATAAATTCGCTTTTATATATTACATAATTACATTATATATACATAATTATATTATATAAAGTAGTCTGTACTTATGTAATTATCATTCATAGTGTTCTTTATAATGTAGATTTAATAAAATATATAGAGAAAAATTAAAAATTCATATTTTTATTACAAACATAATTTTTAATATTTCTTTGGTTCTTTTATATATAAACGCACAAGTAGAACAATTAATTCTAATGTTATTGTTAATATCGCATTTAATTTCTTCATTTATTTCATACTAAATTAACAAGATTCTAAATTTTAGTCTAAATTTATCCTCTAAAAGTCTTCTAAATTATAGTGATATAATTATCGTAATAAATTGAATATTAAAATAATTATTGTAAACACAAAACAATTTACACAAATGGTTTGTGTCTATAATAAAAAATTTTAAAAATTTTTACAATAAATTGCTATGAATATCACTGGCTGAATTATTTTTTAGAGCAAGCAATAGTAGTGCGCGGTATAATTAAGAAATTAAAATACCTAGCGTATAACACAATTTTATATTGTTGTATTCGTAACTTTTTACACGACAAATCAAAGGGGCAGTAAGTAAATAAAATTTCGCAAAATTTTCAAAATTTTCCATAGATTCATAACGCATACAAAAAATTTCTAAAACTTTATGCTTGGCCAATGTGTTTAAAATAATTTTATAGATAATAAAATCTCTTTCTTATGGCAAGTCCTGCTGCAATTCTTAATAAAAGCACAATCATATACTGAAATACAATTCTTTTACTATTAAACTAACAGAATGCTCTAAAATATTCACTTCAATAATCTCATATTTTATCTAAATTGAACTATTTTTCCAAATAAATAAAAATTTATACAATCAATATCAAATATAAAATAATATGTATATAGAAAAGCGTCTGTCAACAAGATAATTCAGAATAATATAAAAATATTGCAAAATAAAGGAAACAAACTAAAAACCAAATTTTTTTCTATTCTGATTTTAGCCAAATCACTGCGTCTTCTATTCAATACAGCAACTTAAATGTCATCTCAGGCCAAAACAAAAAATCATAATGTGAAAATAAAACTAACAGCATAACAACAATTCTTACATATATGAGACTTTACACATAAGACCTAAAATTTTAAACAATAAATGTGTGTGTTCAACATTTTATTTATAATAAATAAAATTTAACTGAAAAAAAATCATATAAGAAAATCATATGTGAATAAAATCTATATGGTAGCACAAAAATATTCATCCAACCTCCAACACTATAAAAATTTTTGTTTTTATATTCTGCGAAAAATATCATGAATAAGCGTTTCCTCCAAAAAGTATGCTATTGTTTAGAATAAACAAACATTTTTATTTTTCGCATTTCACTATCGAGTCTCATTAGAATAATTTCTCTGTTTTTTTTTTGTGATCTATACAAATACAAGTGATTTCTCTTTTTTTGCGCTTTGTGTTAGGAAAATGGGAAAAATTTCAACTTGAAAATTTTTTTTTTTTTATGTATACAAAAATGAAAAAGGAATTCTTTTATCTTTTTATTATTATCAATTTATTTTTTATTCTTTTCTGTTTTTTTTGTTATTTCTAACATAAATTTTTATCGAATAAAAAAATAGATTTTTTTTTTTTAACAAATATGTTATGATTTATTAAGACAATATTCATATTGGTTTATACTTCGAATTGAATTTCAAATTTGATTTCTATCTGTATAAGTGTATGTATGTAAGTAGTTCTGAAAGTTAAAGGAAGTATATAATAATAAAATTTTTCCTGGTAGCTATTAGAATATGAATCTGTAAGTGAATGAGAAAATTGTGACAGAAATAAAATTTATAACATTTGAATGTAATTATTTCGAAATAAATTACTTTTAGATAAAAATTTTTGAAATTTCTCTATAGTTATACATTGATATGTGTAATTAATTTCTAGTAACACTGTACTATTTGAAATTAGAATGAGATCTGATATCTGGAATGAGTATATGCATGTAAATTTTCATTTTTAATTTAAAAATTTTCAATTTAATCTTTGACATATGAAGCTCTTTTCTAACATTTTGTATTCAATTACCAAATGCTAGAATATTCAAGTTATTAAATGCTGGATTTAAATTAATATCATAAAATCTTAACAATTTTCAACGAACGTCATTATTTTAATCTTCCTGACTTTTTTTCAAAGATTTTGAATTTTAATTTAAACAAACCAGAAATACATTTCTTAATTAAAAACATCACAATATTAAATATTTCCGCAATTATTTCTAATATCACAACAAAAAATAGATCACAATAACTAAACGAAAATAACTTTAAAATTGGATTTTCAATTGCATAAATTAATTTCTGCCAACATCCATGTCTAGTAAATCAAAGAAAATTTAAAATTAAAAAACTTTAATTAACAAACTGTTTGATTATTACCTTAAAACAAAAATTGTACATTAATGCTAACCTGTTTCATATTAGAATATTTCTGAAATTTTGTTCCTACTGCAAAAAATGGAGCAAATTTGCAATAAACTTCCAATACTCATAATTAACTATATCGATTGACAATGTCAATATACTACCAGAAATCTCAATTTTCATTATTATGAAAATATGAAAATTGATTTTGCTCCCTTAAATCTTGCTCTAGAAATATTTTTGTGTATGGAAAACATAAAGGATTAATCAACATTTCATATATAATAGTATTGAAATTCAAGTAATTAAAAATACTTACCTACATAAATTTTTTTTGTAATTTATTGTTAGTGTACACAAATAAAAATGATTATTAGCATAAAAATATGATTTTTTTTCCATTATGAGAATTCCAATCCAATTATAGTTTTGTTATATAAGCAGCAAATACAAGAAATGAATAGATTTTGTTCCAAAATAAAATTTTTCTTATTTACAATTTAAATAATTAGAAAATTTCCAGTTTTTAATGCTGATAAATCAATTTATTTAAAGAAGAAAAACGAATACATCAATTTTAAGTAACTTTTAATTTTACTTTAATTGGGAAAAAAGGAAGTCTACTATAAAAATTTATAAAGCCCGTTGTCCATTTTAATTAACGTATTAAAATATATATACATATATAATTATCTGACCAGCATTTATTTGAATCCTTTTTGCAATTAATACCATTATTGTTTTTTTTTTTCAATTCCTTATTTTACAATAAATGATTCTGATAGGATTTTAATCTCTTTATTTATAAAGGACTCGATCCTGAAAGTTATAAATTTTTAATTAAATACTGACTGAACCATTTTATTTACAATTAATTAAAAAATTAAATTGAATTAAAATTTAAAGTATTATACGGGAGGAAAAATATCCTTTATTATTATTTAAATGAACTAATGGTAATGAAAGAATAATACATGATTGAATAGCAAGTAGATATTCTATTTATTTCAGAGAAATTATATTAATTTCGAAGTTGAATTGCAGGCATCGTTGTATAAATATAATTACAACTAAAACCAGTTTACTGAAATTCATGTTATTCTCATTAAATTAAATAAGTTTTGACTTAATTTTCCGTAAATTCTTTGAAATTTTTTAAATTACGAAAATACTGTTTGTAAAAATAACAATTGCATTTCGTTTTTAATTGGTTCTTGAACCATAAACTCATCAACCATTGCAAAACATTAAATTAGTTAATTTACAAATTTCTTATAGATATTGGTATAGAATTTTATAAACTATAATCGGTTTATTATCATTAAATTAGAGGACTAGTCCTTTACATATGTAGAAAAATCACTATCGTGTAGGTGAAAAACATTTTTAATTATTTATAAAAAAATTTTTTTAATTTAATTTCAATTGGAAGTTTGTAATATTATTTAATTAATAACAAAAATATTTATTTTATTTTTGAAAATTTTATTTTTTTTAAAAATTTATTTAAAATTATTTTACTTATGGTTTCTAAATTCTTTATATACTTTAAATACGCACAATTCTAACATAAAAATTTAGTGGTCTATTAGAATAATAAACTTCGCCTTAAAAACTACATTAATCTTCATTATTTTTACATAGATTCCTCTTACATAAATTTCGCATTTATAATTATTAAAATATTACCAAGATAAAACAAAAGCAACTCCTTATAAAAGAAATTTTTATAAGCTAATTTTTTTTTTGTAGTATGCTAATGTCTTCCCCCTCCCGTACCCTATATTATTAAATAGTTTAAAGCGAAGAATAGAAAAAAATAATAAAATATTCACAATATTCCTTCTATATAGTTTTATATTAATGTAGTCTTTCACAATTAAAATATAAGCAATTAGAAAAAAATTTATCCAAAAATTTTTTCATTATGCAACAAACAAATAAATTTGATGAAAAACAATTTGCTAAAACTCACCTGCCAAAAAGGAGGCATCCACCTATCGGCTATTTTATTAATTATATATTATATTTATCTATCAAAATTGGAGAGAAAAAATTTAAATATGTACTTGAAATTCTCATTAGAAATTTAATAATTAATTAGTGCTGTTATTTTTTCTCTTATAAAATATTTTATTATTAAATACCAATACATATATGCCACATTCGCTCAAAAATCTCATATTTATAATATTAGTAAAATTTTAACAAAAACATTTTTATATAAGCACACACTGTTATACATTCTATATATCAATATAATATACTGGTAGTTTAATA
The DNA here is from genome assembly GCF_029603195.1 of Condylostylus longicornis. Taxonomy (NCBI): domain Eukaryota; kingdom Metazoa; phylum Arthropoda; class Insecta; order Diptera; family Dolichopodidae; genus Condylostylus; species Condylostylus longicornis. Next base: position 14,022,676 of record NW_026577982.1, read on the forward strand.
TAATTATACATTAAACTATATTATAAAACATAAGTACATTAGAAAAACACAAAAAAAAAAAATAAAATAGAAAAAAAAATTTCTATTACGATTTTTAAATATTTCCGTCTCTCTCTTTCAGGCTAGAAGTGCCAGCTCAAGTAGCTTTAGGAGTCTCAGTCAGGTGAGACTGCGAAGAACGGAACGCTAAAAGATCTACTGATTTTCTTTCTCTATATAAACATACGTACAAACGGTTTTAATAATTTTGTTTTATTTTTCTCTATAAATAATTTTTTTATAACTATATTTTCTAATAATTTTTATATATTTATTCTATTTATATATATTTTATTTTATTATTAATTATAATTTGTTAAATATTTTATAAGAACCGCAAAATACCATGGTAGTTAGTTTAAAATTTTTTCTTTTTATTTGTTAACAAATTTATTTTAATTTTTTATCGATTTTATTATTATTTATGTATTCTTGTAGTTTCAATCGCATAACTTTCACATTTTCTGTAATTGTTTGAAAATGTACTTTGTGTGTAACAACAATCGTAGAAATTGGGAAATTTTTGAAAATTTTAGAGTACTTAATTAGTTACCCTAATTATCATTTAATTTTTAAAAGGCAATTCATAATCTAAACAGTACGTGTACTGTCTGTAAAGTCATTTATAACGCCAAAATTTGGAGGCCCAATATCATAATTTAATTCTTGAAAAACTTCAATAGCCGCACATATTTATAGTTTCCCGGCTTTGATTGGGTTTACATTAAAATGCGACATAAATTCAAAACCAAAAATTGCAGTTCCAAAGTTTGTGTTTTCTTTTTTTACAATTTTGCTGCAATTAGAATTTGGTTAATTAAATTTCAATGGTACATTTTCAAAACAATTTACAAATACCTTAAAAAAAACTTTCTTTTTTAATTTTAATTTCATTTTTTTCAATAATTATTTAGTTCTTCACCTTTTTTAGATGTCTCTTTCTATACATACTATCTATACTTTTAATTCCACTCTTTACTCTATACACTCTAGCACATTCTCTATATTCTCTAATTTCAACTTTAACTTTACTTTTATGATTTTATTTATTTTTGATTTTTTTCACTCTATTTCTATTATTTCTGTTTCTTTTTCTTCGGAATATTTAAAGAACGCTTTATTTTTCATATAATTATTTCCGGGACTCAATTGTGTCATTTTCTAAAAAAATTGGCTCTTTTTTTCTCAATTATACGAAATTGGTTTTCCTTTTTACCTTCCCTTTTCCTCGTACCCTGTTTTATTTTTTTGATAACATATCTAAAATTCAGAATTCCCAATTTAACTTAATATGCTAAAATTATTTGTAAATATAAAATTTATTGCCCTAACAGCGAAGGTTTTGTTTATTTTGGTTTTTTATCAATAATAACGCTTCTTTTCCATCTTCCAAATCCATACACGTTTAAGAGAAGGTACTACTTCAAAATTTAATGATTTTCACAGTCAATTTACATAAAAACGATTAATTTGTTAAAGCTCATCATTTATGACCAGCAAAAGGTCACACTTATAGATTTTAATAACCAGTTCTTTTTTAAGCCTCAACAAATTTAAAAATAAAAGAAAATGAAGTAAAACTTTCAATTTTAATTATTCAAATCTTCAGTTTTCTCATTCAAATTATTCAATTTTTAGATTTCAATGGTCTAAAAATAAACGAAAATGAATAATTCTGTGTGGTCCCATAGAATTATATAAGTATTATGTAGATGAAAAATTAACCAGAAATAGAGAACTCAGGAGCTTTTTTATTTCAAATCTTTGTATAAAACCTTCAATGTTATTGTAACACTGTCTCTGTCTAACATTATGCTGATTTTCACCTTTTTTTCTTACATGTCTTACTATTCTTTATACATACATATGTATGTACATACTCTTGATTCTCAAAAAAATATCTGACATTATTTCCTCAAATTATTCAAATGAATTTCCTGCCGTCGTTTTACTAAAGATAGAAACCAACAAAAATAAAAACACTCTTCCGGTGATAAACAACAACAGCAAAACACAAAAAAAAATAGAAGATAAGAGAAAGACAAAGTCAAAATTAGTAATATTATAGAAAGAGACCAAATATATAGAGACAGAGAGACAAAATAAAATAGAATAAATTTAATTGCAATTACGTGCGAATATCACATTTGTTTTGATTTTCGTTAATTTCTTTGTAACACGAAATAAATGCCACATTTAAAATGACACAAAAACTTTTTTCTTTTTGACAAATAAGAAAATTATATTTTTTTTTCTTTTGTTTTTTTTTTTCATTAAATATTTATACACCTTTTATACTGAAGTAATTTAAATACGAAATTGGAAAATATCGGATTTAACGATTTTTATATAATATGAAAGACAAGCCCTTTAACAATGTTTTGTCCTTTCAGTTCCTCTTCAGTTAATCCTCATGATAGTAATTTGAATTTTTTTTATTATGATTTTTTTTTTATTTTTTTTTTTGGTTTCCCGATTTAATGATAATCGTTTTTAGTGAACACATAATTTTTGAATACCACCCCTTAGAAACGAATTCAATATATACATTTTTTATAACACAAATAATATTATGATTGTAATATGGTTGATGAGTTTAATAGATATACTCATATAAAGTATAACACATTTACAAACCAAATCCATTTAGAATATATTTAGTTTCATAATATTTATATTTATTTTATATATTATACAGGAGATGTGATTCGATTTAAAATTCCATAATGAATTACAAAATTTTAATTTAATTTTGATTAACTAACTGAAGGATGCAAATTAACAGAGGATATAAGGAATGTATAATCATAAATATATTGAACAATCTTATGTCACAGTCAGTAACAGTACTACAAATTAAAATACAAATTTTATAATTTTATACATAAAAATACTAATTTGGATAATAAATTTCTTATCTCGATTCCCAAACTCTTCCTAGAAAATTTGATCAAGTGTATTTAAAATTCTTAAGAAAAGTTATACGAATCACATCTCTAATTTCAAAAATTAAAAATAAATTTACACGTATAATAGTTAATTTAAAAATTTTTTCTTACATAATTACATTTTTTTTATGGTAGTAAAGGAAATTTTAAAAAGCATGATTTAAAGTTAGAATTTAAAATAAAGTTTACAATATTGTAACTTTTACTAGTTTTCTTTTTTTATATAGTTATAGTCTAACATTTTAGCATATACAATATTATTTTAATAAATTTTCTACTATATAGGAGAACAGTAAGTTTTATAATACAAAAAAAACATTAAATATAATAATTTCTTTTAAATATTTTTAATCAAACAAAAAAATACATGAATTAATTACTTTTTAAATAATAATAAGGGTAAAATTCAATGAAAATTTTTATAATATTTGTAGTGATGTTTGTTAGAAATTAATTACAATTAAAACAAGTATACCGCAATTTTGTAATTGGTGACATATATGGTAGTTGTTCAACATCTAACTGAAGAAATTAATGAGGTTCTACCCGGCTTCTTATAAAAAATTATGTAGAATTATCCAAAGCAACGTCCTTGATTTTGGAAATCATAGCAAGGCTATTATAACAGCATGTATGTACAAAAAATCTGATATGCTCAGATTATATTCGACCGCAAGGCAATTGCCTACTTTAGCAAAAATACTTCATAAGAACATGAAAATGTTCTTTAAATACTTCCTTTAAATTTTATGGATTTTAGTAAGATTCAGGTTAACCTAATTAAATGTGAATTTGGCTCTTTGTAGAATTTCACTTTATGCTATCCGAATTCATTTAAAAATTTCTCAGTTATTTCCAGTATCAAATAGAACTAAAATACTAAATGTCATCGCTACTGTGGTTTTTGAACCCCGAAGAATAAATCATAAATCTTGAGATCCAGTTCCAAAGACCTGACCATATCTCAAGATTTGATCAAACTGTTTCATCGTTGAAAAAAGCAAAAATATCAATTTTCGTGAAAATCAGTCCAGCCGAACTTGAGATACTAATCTGCACAAAAAGACTAACAGACAGATAGATCGACAAATATCTCTCCAAAAATAGTTCAATTACGCTTCCTAGCGTGGATACAAAGAAAAAACTGAAAATGTCAAAAAAGTTCATGACGTTTTTATAAATTTCCCACCATCTCATTTAATAATAAAAACAGCGTTTGTAACACACGTGCTACGTCAATCTAATTTAACTAATTTTTATAAATTAAAATCTCCTCTCACTAATCTTCTTACTAGGCCTTACAGACCATGAAGGTCCTGAGCCTGACTTATCATTTTTTTCCATCTGCCGCGGTCCTGGGCGGCTCTTCTCCAGCTGGAGACACGAAGTCTTTCCAAATCCGCCGAAGTTTCGTCTCTCCAACGAAGATGCGGCTTACCTCGACGTCTCATTCCTTCGGGTGTGGATTCGAACACTCTCCTTGCTGGGGCGCTTTCGGACATTCGTGCAATGTGCCCCAACCAGTGTGGTCTCTTTATCTTGATTTTGCTGACTATATCAATGTCCTGATACAGCTCGGCATTGAAAAACACCAAGGCATTGCTCATTTGTCCTAGACAGTGTCCAAGCTTCCGAGCCATAAAGTAAGACCGGAAGAACGAGCGTCTTGTACTACTGCAGCTTAGTGTTTCTGGATAGGAGTTTTGAACCCAGTTGTTTTCGCAAACCCGAAGTAGCAGCGATTTGCCAGGGTTATTCTACGTCGCACCTCCACACTGATGTCATTGGCAGAATTTACATTAGTTCCCAGGTAGATGAACTCCTTAACAACCTCAAAATTATATGAGTCAACCGTGATGTTTTGACCAATATGATGGACAGTGGTCGCCTTGGTGGTTGACAGCATATATTTTGTCTTAGTTTCGTTAACATTCAGACCCACTTTTTTGCTTCCTGATCAATCTTTGTAAAAGCTTCGATGACCGCTCGTCGCGAGCGAGCGACTATGTCGATGTAGTCAGCAAAACCCAACAGCTGCACGGATTTAAAGAAGATAGTGCCTTCGGTGTTAATACCCGCGCGACGCACTATTTGTTCCAGCACAAGATTGAAAAAGTCGCATGACAGCGCGTCCCCCTGGCGAAAACCGGAACACGTGCGAAATACTTCCGATGTATTTTTCCCGATTGTCACCGAACATCAAGTATTTTCTAGCGTAATCCGAGATAAGCGAATAATTTTGCTCGGGAACCCAAATTTTGCCATCGCCTCATATAGTGCGGCGCGATGTATGCTGTCATAGGCAGATTTAAAATCGATAAATAGGTGGTGAGTATCGATTTGAAATTCGTGGGTCTTCTCCAGGATTTGACGAAGTGCGAAGATCTGGTCGGTGGTAGATTTTCCAGGTCAAAAACCACATTGATAGTTTTCTATCACGTTGTTACAGAGTGGCTTTAGTCGTTCGCACAATACGTTGGATAGAATCTTGTATCCGATATTTATTAGGGATATTCCACGATAGTTGTTGCAGGACGTGGTCTCACCTTTCTTGTGGATTGGTCTTATGATGCTAACACCCCATTCGTCGGGCATGCTTTCCTCCATCCAAATGCGGTATATGATCTGGTGCATGCTCCTAACCAGTACACCACCCCCAGCTTTGAACAGCTCTGCTGGCAGGCCATCGGAACCAGCCGCCTTATTGTTCTTGAGCTTTTGAATGGCGTTGTTGACTTCTTCGAGGCTAGGTGGAATTACCTCTTCGTTGTTAACAGGAGTGTTTGTTGTGGATGCATCGCTTTCGGTGTTTTCCGAATTCAGCAGTCGCTCGAAATGCTGCTTCCACGCCCGCAATATCCTTTCCTCATCGGTCACCAAATTTCCCGCACCATCGTCCAGAGCACATATGTAGGGCTTGAATCCAGCTGAGAGCTGTTTTGTTTTTCTATAAAAGCTCCTTACTTCCGCTCTGTCTCTATGTTTCTCTATATCCAAGAGCTGAGATCTCGCGTGGTCCCGTTTTTTTCTCCTAAGGACCATCTTTTCTTCTCGTCTCTTTGCCTTATATTCCTCTTGTGCCGCCCTAGTTTTCCGTTGCATCGCTCTTCTGTATGCCTAATTTTTTTCCGCCGTCAACCTCGAACATTCATCATCATACCAAGGGTTCCTTGAAAATGGTGGTTTATAACCCAAGATATCACTGGCCACCCCCTTCATGATGTCTGCGTACTGTTTCCATTGTTCATTAACGAACGTAAAAACATGAGGCGCGGAATTAATTTTCTCGCAAAGACGGTCTCTAAAGGCTCCGGCTAGCTCGGTGGATTGCAAATTTCCAATGTTGAATTTCCGCGTTGTCGCAGTATGCAGTTTTCCAACATTGCATATTCGAGCTCTGAACCTAACTGCAATTAAAAAGTGGTCAGAGTCGATATTTGCCCCACTATACCTACGCACATCCAAAACACTGGAGAAGTGACGAGCGTCGATGAGAATATGGTCAATCTGATTGGTTGTGCGACCATCCGGGGCCAGCCAGATCCCCTTGTGGATATCTCGGTGCGGAAAATACGTGCTACTTATGACCATGTTGCAAGACGCCGCTAGATCGATCAAGCGGAACCCATTGTCGTTGGTGGTGTGGTGAAGACTATGGGTGCCGATAGTTTTTCCAAATATTTGCTCTCGACCAATCTTCGAATTGAAATCCCCCAACAAGATTTTTGCATCATATCGTGGGCAGGCTCCATAAGCTTTGTAGAGAACATCATGGAAATTCTCCTTGGCGAAATCCTCTGCCTCATTGGTTGGGGAATGTGCGCATATTAGGCTGATGTTATAAAATTTGGCCCTGATGCGGATAACGACCAAACGCTCATTGATTGGCTTACCAGATGATGTTACGTCTAAGCCTGTCACCAACTACGAATCCGCATCCCAATATGTGATGTTTTTTGTGACAGCTGTAATAAATATCGCATTTCTTTTTCTTTAAAATTCCAGATCCTATCCAACGTATTTCTTGTATTGCAGTGTAGAGTGTTCTTATATTCCAGGTGCAAATCCGTAAATCATAATTCTTGATACATTTGCCGTGTCTGTTACCATTAGATCCAACCAGCCTATCCGAGGTTTCACTTAAGTCTCCCATAACTGACGAGTTTTACAGGTAAGGTAGTTAACCTTACACCAACCCCAAACCGGGGCCAAAGTTCGCGCTTTCAGTTTCGGCCAGTTCTGCCAGCGGGTGCTGGAAGAAAAGTTGCCAGGTGCCACCACGTGGAGGTAGAGTAAGCACTTGCCCAGGAACCCAAACAGTTACACAACTGGGTCAGCGACCGATCAGTTTCTACCCTGTTGCTCCCAAACCAGACCCCCCCTCTCACTAAAACCCATGTATTATTTATATGGTCACGTGCACCTAAGAGAACATAATAAGTTGATGTGTACCTACTAATACACATACTTAAGTGCGTATACTAATCGATTAATAAACAAATCATAGTATATAATATTGTACAGTAAATAATATTATAATAATTGATATTATATATAAACAGCTTAAATGGCTGATTACAACTGTCTATCAAAAATTTTGAAAAAATTTGTTTTATTATTTATTTTTCTGATTTTATTGACATATAAATTTTTGATACAAATAGAAATGTCCTTCACAAAAAAAAATTACCAATTTATTATTAAAATTATGTCATCAATGGCCCAATTCAATACATGTCAATATTATTCAGTACTTGATTAGCATGGCAGATTCACTCACCTTCATATTGATGGATGTTTATTAATTTGTTAACTTTTTTTTATCGAAGGCGTATATTTATATAAGTAAAATGCTGCTTATGTATGTATCTATTTTTTGGAGAATATAAACATTTTTTTCATTTATTTATTGAAAATTTTTTTAGTAAAGCCCGCTTCAATAGGTTTGATTCTTGAATAGAAACTGGTGGTTCAACTTGACAATCTAAGCTAATTATTGTTTTCTTTATAGACAATTTCTTTTTTTTTGTTAAAAAAAAGTTGCTGATATTAAATCGATATTTACCTTTCCATGCTTAATCAACTAATTTTAATATGTTTCCATAACGGCTAAAGAACTTATTTTCGAAACTCTCGGATACTGTAAGTAAAATCGGAAAAATAATCCTTGTTGCACGTCTGAAGAAAAATTTATTACATATAAAACCCTTAAGTTGTAAAAAAAATTAAAATGTATGTGATCTGCTCTCGAACATGAAATGTGATAAATTTTAAAAATTTAATAATTTTTTTATTGTTCAGTATTCTTAAATGTACAATTACTGACCAATATAAAGTTTCGCAAGTGCAAAAATATCCTCTAAAAAATTCTAGAAAATATTTTTTCGTAGCATATTTCAAGGTGAACGCATATACGAAACGATGAAATTGTTTTCTCTTGATTACGTAAATTTAATTACTCTCTCTTTCCCATTATAAGTGCATATGTATGTATGCATGTAAATACAGAATATTCGGCATAAATAATTCAATTAAATTAATTAATTTATTTTTTTCCCCTTGTATTTATTTTATATTCTCATACAATATACACGTTTACGTATATAATCTTTTTGTTACAATATTAACAGCACTTACAATTTTAATGAAAATTAAATTATTACAATAATTAAATTCAATAAATTCCAATACATATACCATTATTATACTACCATATTAATATATACAGAAAAAAAAACAATCGAAAGGATAATAATTTACTTAAAAATGAAAAGAGAAAACGTGATAAAAGCCGAAGGTCGTATTAAGTTCACTTCGATTTAAATCCCATTTTGAATTTTTTTTCTCTTTTGTTTAGTAACAACAGCAGCAAACAAAAAAAAAATAATATTATTTTTAATCACTTTTCATTCTCATAAATCTGAACGCAAAAATTTTTAAGTGTAAATTTTTTTTTAATTCATATTTTTAATCGCCTGTCATCATCTCCATGAACTCTGAAATAAATTTAAAAAAATAAATAAAAAAAAATTAAATTGCATTATGGAATTCACACACAGGAAATTCTTAAATTGAATTTAAAATAATTCTAGTAACATTTACCATCAAAATCAACAGTTCCAGAACCGTCTGTATCAATTTCGGCGATCATTTCATTTAATTGATCATTATTTAATTGATCATCTAGTGCTGCTAAGATTTCTTTTAAAGATGATGTCGGTATAAAACCATTACCTTCTTTATCATAAAGTCGAAAAGCTTCTTTTAATTCCTGTTGAATTGCTTCATCATCTTCCTCTTGAAAATGATATGCGACACGACAAAATGATTCAAAATTTAATTTTCCGTCACCTAAGATAATAGAACATTAGAAGAAATTTTTATTGCATAAAACTAATAACAGTAACTACGTTTATACAGTTTTGTATTTAATTTTTTCCAAATAAAATATTCCAAATTAAATAATCTCGTTCTGTGATTTACAATATTTGGAACTAACTTTCAAATTCTTTCCAATTTAGTTTTTTATACTATAGTCAGTTAGTCACCCCCATATCAACCAGAATGCGCACCTTTAAGTCTTAAGTCAATAACGACAACGCTTCCCCAACGAAATGTAACCGAAAAATCCGTAAATCTTGCGAAGCCAGCACATTTCTCGCCCTGCCAAAGCAACAATTGTCAACAGAAAACAATAACACTAATAAAAGCGTCTTGTTTCCTACAAAAAACGACAGTCGCGGAGAATATTCCCGGCTGCGATCGGATCAAAGATCCAAAAAACGTTTCGGAAATCTAATGCCGAATATAACGGACCAAAAAAGCCTAGGGTACTGCCCACGCCACTCTCTACCATTCAAACACAACTCAATTCTGCCATTCAAACACAACATCACAGTGTATCTTTATGCTTTTGTTATACTTATTTTAGTTCAGAACCTGAAGATTCACACAGCAGTCGAAATAAGCTCTGAAAGAATTTCGTAATATTGAATTGTATTTAAACCACAAATATTCAACTTTTTGAAGAAAAAAGGGAAATTTTAAATAGATTCAAATTTCATATTAATTTTTCAAGGTAAACTTAATAAATCAACAATAATAAAAAAAATTTTTAAATTGCATGTTATAAATTTCATTGAATTTCCTCTTAACTCTCTTTGTTTCTCCCTTCTTGTAGAATGTCACAGGATTTCTCGTGACATAATCGTATAATTTATTGTACACAAATTTCACCACAAAGTTCAGAAAATGCGCAACCAAGAAATCCTATTTTTACTCAATACATGCAAACTTAATTTTTTTCTTTTTAATTAACATAAATAGGTTTGATAAGTACACGATTTTTATATGCACTTCCGGCAACCATTGTATTCTATAAAAGAAATAAATTAAATTGCATTATTATAAATATTTTATCATAATTTAATATGTAAATATCTAGGTGGCTATAACATTAATGGAAGGAAAAATAATAAATGCACTTAAAATGTTGCTTTCCATTAAGGTATAAAAAATCAGTTTAACAATATTCTTTTAAAAGTTTTGAAAATAATTAATAATAAACTTGAATTTTTTTTTAAAGGTCTTGACTTCATACGAATACATTGTAAGGTGGTGTTTTTCATAAAAATTACATTCGTTTTCAATTATTTTTAATTTTAAAATTAAATTTAAGTATAATATCTAAGAGTTATCTAAAAATATTCCGGAATTTTATAGAAAATCATCTATGCCCCCTATTAATAATTTGAAAAAAATTTTTTTATTCCCTATATTTACAGACAATTTGAAATTCAAATTGAAAAATTTCTTTCCTATTGCAATTTCGTATTTTATAAATTATATTAGGAGGTTATAAAACTACTGACTCTGAAAATATACTTTTAAATTCTTAAATATTTTAAATTTGGGAAATTTTAAGACACAACGACACAACGTTAACATATTCAAACTGCAGGATTCTTATTAAAATATTTCACAAAATTTAAAGAACTATTACACACATGAATATGTAGCCTTTAAAAATTATGCAATCTACTTATAAGAACAAAATTTCAAAAATTTTATATTTATGTTCTGCATTAATCCATTTTACTTGTATATATTTTAAAAGTTTTCTTTAACAACTCATTACGAAACTTTGTAATTTTTTCTTTTTTTTTATATTATTAAGAAAATTTCAATACTGCACTATACCATAAACATACATGGTGCACATACATACAAATGTATTGTAGTAAGTATGTACGTCCCATAAAATAAAAATTTTTGAAAAATTTTCAAGTAGAACTTTAAATCCGCATTCATTATTGAAATTCTCATATAAATAAATTTAAAACAAAATTTTTTTCTAAAAATTGCAAAAAAAAAATTCCTTACTTTTTTTTAAAACCCATTTTGCCACTATATTTTTCAAAGTATACATGACATTTACAAAAAAACAAAAGTAAAAATAAAAACTTAAAGTCCTTCTATTTAATTTGGACTAAACTAAGTTCTATGTTAAATAATTTCCATTAAATTTTGTATACAACTTTAAAAAAATAATATAAATTTTCTCTATAGGAATTTTTTCCTTATATATTTTTCTAAAAACCAATTAAATAGGAAAAAAACAACATGTATTTAAAATTGAAAACACGGAAATAACATGAACATTTTAAGTGACCATAAACATGAAAAACTCGTGTTCTTTATATCCAAAACTTCAATTTAACATTATATATACATGTGCCAGGTACTGTGAACCTTATTTTATTATAAAGTGCCGAGCATATTAAAAGTTAAGCCCCATAGTTTATGCAATTTTTTTATAATATAAAATAATTGCTTGATTTTAGGTTCCTTGAATGGGCATTATTTAAACAATACAATATGTGAAAGAAAACAAAACACTTGACATAATGGAATTAATAATTTAGAGAGAAAAACAAAACTACAACAAAGGATCGTAAAATCAAAATATTACAGTTATTGAATTCCCCATGAGTAAATCGATGACTCCCAAAAATTAATTCAATCGAAACAGTCTGAAGTAGTCCGTTCAATCAAAATGTATAAAATTTGATTATAAAATAAATGAACAAGTCAATTTTTCGAGAATATCAGAGCTCGGAAAGAGAACCTTGGCTAAAGGACGATTTTACATATTTTTTTATCATATCCGAATTTCTTGAGATTTACGTTATGTGCATTTGCCGCAACACTTTATTAATTTGGTCGGTTGTGCACTGCTCACGTCAGATCTTTTTCAAAATTATTTTCATTCAATACAATTTTTCAAAATTTTGTTCAAAACTTCCTTAATTATTCTTATAGTTTTTTGGAAATTTTTCTTTTCTTTTCTTTTATTTTCTCCCCTTCGGAAATTTATTTTTCAATTTCAAATTCACCGTAAATATAGATTTACCTTAGATAAATTTTATTTTAGGCTCCCCTCTTTTTACATACATATTCATAGAATATATTTGAATTGGGTATAAATTTTATTGAACAAAAAATAATTTTATCCAAACATAAGAAAAAAACAAAAAATATTTCTTATTCTGATCCTACAATTTAAGCTGGAAATGAAAATAAATAAATTTTCCTTGCGAAATATAGGAAAATTGTAAAATCAAAGAAACAGTATGAATGTATGCACATTGAGTTTATAATGTTCGAAATTTTATTGTAGTCTTAAATGCGAAGTTATTTAATGTTTTTGTATTTAAATGAAGACTTTGTTGTGAAACAAACTACAACATTTTTATTTAGGAGATTTCAATTAATATTAATTTTTTTAATTTTCAAATTTTTAAATTTTGAAGTTTTAGCGCGGAATTTATTGTATTATACTTGGACGAACTTCATCGAACATGTTCGATTGATGTTGTAAACCAAAATATTGTTGTAACGACAACATTTTACATGCACATTTGCTGAAATCTTTAAAATTCTTACTATATAAATTTAATTCATTAAAATACTAAAATATCTTATAGTTGTCATTACATTAAAATCCTTTTTTTACAAATATTATTTAAAATTTGTAAAAAATTTCTTACATTTTAGGTCAAAGTTATAAATTACTTTAGTTATATAATTTTACATTATATGATTATTTAAATATTGCATGAATATTTATTTTTGCATAACATTACATAACCAATTGCCCAATTTTTAACCAAATTATGGTATTTTATTTCTTACATATACATAAAACGAGTAATAGAATTTATAGCAACTCTACGATTTAAAATATCATACAGGGTATTTAATTTATCCTTGGCATAAACAATAAACGAACGATATAGAATACCTAAAATTTTTCAACTAAATCCAATTTTTTATAGGTTTTGTAGTTAACTGATCGTAATTAGAATAAACTATATTATTGTCGAATAGAAGTATTTGTATTAATATAGAAGTGTGCACAGTATAAACTTAATCAATTGAATTATGAAGCTCTAATCTTAATTTGGGACCTAGTTCTAATCTAAATTTTAATCTGTTGTTTAACCCAATTGTTTAGAAATATTCCCAACTTTGTGCCACAATATGTATCACATATATTTTAGTCAACTGTTGGCAAAAATTATAGTAAAATGAATTCGATCGAAATATACAAATTAAGTTTCCTTGTGTTGAGCACTCCTTGTCTAGTCGTAAACACTGTTAGGAAGAGAAAAAAATTCTTATTTTCTAAATGATAAACTTTTTCGGAAATTCTTCTACATTATTCCTTTAAATTTATTTTTTTGGTTTTCTTTAATGATTTTTATTTCCTTTTCAAATATTCCAAATTCATTGAATTCAAACCTAAATAATAAAATCCATTACCCTCTTCAACATTGTAGGAAAAGAAAAAATTAAATTTTTCAAATGCATTTAACGATTTTACTGTATCTTTATAATTTATCTATACAAAGATATTGAAAAAGGCTATTAATGGAGTCATGCCAAAAAAAAAATTTTTTTTTTGTTTCACCTGAACGGAAAAAGAATTTCAACTATTAAAATATTTTAAGTGTGAACGGAAAATGGTTTTACCTTTTATTTGAATTTTATAATATTTTAAATTTTAGCACGAAATTTCTGCCAAGACAATTTTTAAAAAAAATTTTGTACTTGCGGAATATTTTGCAATTTCCTCAAATAACTTGCTAATTTCGTGAAACTCCACACATTTGTGAAATGCAAATCGACACTGTTGCACATCTTATTTGAAAATTACTTCAATTAGACTATATCAACTTGATGTTCGATTATTACAAATCTTTTGATCTATAATCATATTTATAAAGCCAAGCTTACATTTTACATACCTTCAACATCTTCGGCATCCAATAATTCATCAAGCTCTGTATCATCAAATCTATGACCAAGTGTATTTAATATCGTTCGAACTTTTTCTTTTTCGATTCTACCACATTTCTTTGAATCAAACATTTGAAATGCTTTACGAAGAACTGAAATTTAAAATAAAATTTTCGTTTTTATTATACTTTTAGGAATTTATTTTAACCATGCATAAATTGAATTCACAGAGGAATACATTTGTTTAAAAGAGTTTTCATGTCACCTGATTCTTGATCTTCAGCCTGAAAATAAATTTAAACAAAAAAAAATTGAAAAAAAATTAAAATAATGCATTACTGAAGATTAAAAATAAGACACACACATACACACATTCAATGAAATTTGAAAAAAAATTTATATCTAAAAACTTTATTCGCTTTGATGGAATCATCGAGGGACTTTTGAAATTATATTTAATTTTTTTTCTTCCTCTCTCTCCCTCTCTTACTATTTTGTAACAATATTAAATTTAACTTAATAATACTTTCAGCATTCATTCGGAATACTGTAAATACAGTCATGTAATTTACTTTCAATTTATATAAAATAATTTTAATCCTTTAAATTGTACTATTGAATTGTGCTATCATCGTCTATATAAGAAATCCGTGGATTAAAGTCAGAAAGCAATAACGATACTTGGCCGAATGCAATCAGAAAAATCGCTATAACAGGTATGTATTTTAGGCGAATGAATATTTATTGGCGCCAAACGAAACTATTGATATTTTTTCGCTCATCTTTTGCAGAATTTGGAATATAACTTTTATATTTAATACACGAAATCAATAGTGCGAAGGTTCTAAAACAGGCTCCGAACCTGGATATCATATTCATTTTCGTTGATTAACATCTATTAAATTTATTTTTGAATTTATTCAGTCCTTAAGGCCATTTTGTTTTTCAAAGCAATTTAATTCTGAAACACAAGTTTGGCATAAGATAAGTTTATTGAAAATTTCACTTAAATGGAAAATTCAATATTTATAAGGCGACACCTAAAATTATTTTCATAATTCAACTAACCTATTTTTGCTTAGATTTAAATTCACATTGTCGAGACTGTATTATTTTCACAAACTAAAAGTTTTCCTAACCACAATAAGTCAGAAAAACAAAAAAAATAAAAATTATGCATTCTCTAAACCAAAAACAAGAAACTTTAAATTTTAACAACTTTTGACATTTTGCAACAAAACTTTTTTCTTGTACTCACCACATTTTCTCCTTTCCACAAAGCTTAAAGTATTTTTTTTTTAACTTATTATTTAAAATTTCATACTCAAATAAAAAGTGAAATTAATTAGCTTAATTCTTTATCCACTGTGAGATTATAAAAATAACATTTGACATATTAAAAAAAAACGGCAGAGAACTACAAAACGTTGGAATTAAAAAAGTAGAAAAATTTTCCGCATCTCTGTGTTTCTGTGTTCTTGAAAAAAATAAAAAATTATAATTTTTCCACTTTATGCTGTTCTTTTAGGAAAACCTTTAATGTTTTTTTATAACTTTGACCGGAGAAAAAAAAAATATCATATAACAATCAGAAAGAATCAGAGATTAAGATAAAAGAAAAGAAAATATACGCACATTAATAAGTCTTGAGAATGGTCATAAACGTTGGTTTCTTCAACCATATTAACTATGGTTGCTCCTTAAAATGAAAGAGACAAATGAAAAAGGGAATGCGAAAAGGAAAGAGAAAAAATCAGCTATTAAATTTAATTTTAATGAAAACTGCTGTGAAATTTTTACATTTTTTTTATTTTTGAAGAAATAAAAAAGTAAAATGGAATCTAGAAAGAATTGAAGAAGTTAAACAAAATGGAATGAAAATAATACCAAATTGTTTTATACTTCAAAGGGTTATAGGAAAGTTTAATACGCTCAAACGAATGCATATTCGATTTATGAAATTATTTTTCTATTGGTAACGCTGAGGATAAATCGTCTGAGATACTGAATTTAGAGATAATAAATATACTATGTTTAACCTTACTCATCATCGAATTCTGAGTTGATTTCGCAATGTAAGTTTGGTGAGCAGACCATCACAGCGGGTACTCAAAAACCAAATGAGGGAAATTCACCAAATTTTCACACATAATAATAGTAATAATTATCTAACCATTTTAATTTCGATGCAATCGAAGCCATGCTTCGATCTATTGCCATATACGTATGCAATTAAAGCTTCCATATGGTCAGCATTAGAAGCCAGTAAGCAACATAAATTATGTTAAGCTTTTTTGTTGTATTATGTTAGTTTCTTAACAACTCTGAAATCCGTTTTATTAGTCATTTCAAAACCTATTCAAGCTACTATACCAAAATTCCACATATAAACAAGTTTTCTCATATAAGAAACAAAATTCCTATCGATTGAAACGCGTGACTCTTATTATTTTGCCATTATTGTCAATAAAAACTTAAGATATTAATTTTCAAACAGAATTTTACGTGTAGAGATTGGAAACAAAAGAAAATGCCACCAATATCTCATATTTCCAATTAAATAATTTTTTGTTTTAAAAAATTTGCTAGGTTCACAAGGAGCTAGTCATTCGATTTACTGCAAATATCACTATCAGATTTTTTCATTTTATAAAAAATAATATGATCGTATAAATTGTTGCAATTCAATATTTTGAATTCGAAAAATAATGAATTTCTTTCGAATTAATTAATTTAATATTCGAACTCTAAAGAACTTGTTTTGGTTTTCAAGTTCTGAAAAATTTCAAAACCCCTACTTCATAACCCCTAACTTTCTGAAATAAAATCTTCCTACACCATGCTGCATTCACACGCCAACTACAAGGCAATCAAAGAAACTTAAATGCATTAAATAATATCGGTTATTTTTTTTTATTAATCAAATATGAAAAATATTTAAGATATTTTAATAAAATTATTAATTCAAAATATTGATTTTTTTCCTCTTTGTATAAATTAAAATTTTTTATTTTAATAAA
Organism: Condylostylus longicornis; assembly: GCF_029603195.1. Taxonomy (NCBI): domain Eukaryota; kingdom Metazoa; phylum Arthropoda; class Insecta; order Diptera; family Dolichopodidae; genus Condylostylus; species Condylostylus longicornis. Next base: position 14,039,984 of record NW_026577982.1, read on the forward strand.
AAGATTTGCAAACTTTTCATATACCCAATAGTTAGTTATATACACATACATACATACGTATATGCAATATTAAAACGATATTTCTATTATCCTTTGAAAGCAAAAAATTAAAATATTTTTAAGATGCAGGAATAAAAAAAAATCAATTCCTCTCTTTTATCATATTATAAAATTTAATAAGGAAATTTTTATTTTCTTTCGTTAAAATTTTATAAGCATAAACATAGAGTCTGTTTGCCTTAGATTATGGAATTTAATAAAGTTGTGTTTCTTGTTAAAATTTATATGCAATATATTATAACTATAGTGTAGCTATGTTCGCAAAATATTGGCATTATTTATTAAATTATTTAATTAAATAAAACATATGCATAAATATTAAACTCAATTTTCTTTAATATAGTTTAAAATTTAAAATATTATATTACGCAAGAAAATTATTTCATGTTTAATAAACAGGATGTCTGGGAATATTACGACTTGTTTGAGACTAATTGCGGAACCACTTTCCGAACGAAAATCAAACGAAACCAATCAATTTACGTACTTTATTTGAATTGATTATCCCAAAAATTTACACCATTATTGAACTTTCGAAATGAGTGATCTCTTGTTCTTTAAACTTTTTTATCTAATGTTAGGTTAATTGTAGAAATGGGAGTTAAAGTTTTGATGCACAATGGGATTTTAGTATTTTACGTGAAATTTTACAAAAAATACCACTATTTCCATAACATCCAACTACCTGCACAACCCAACTATTCAACTATACTGTATTTTTATGGTACGAGTATCAGCGAAAGGCAAAAGTTTTTAATTCTAAATACTCAAATCTATTAAAAAAAAAAAACATTTTAATTAATATAAACATTTCTAAAAATATTTTTATAACGGTAAATTTACTTTTCATTTTTAACCTTAACCACTATTTTAAAATTTTAAATGTTAAAACAATAATTTTTATGACTAATATTCTTCGTGAGTTACTTATGATGCCAAATACGAATTCCATTCTAAAACAAATCTTTTCTTTCTTATTCCTTCCTCATTCTTTTAACATTAATTTTTGACAATAAAATTCCCATGAAAACCTTTTTTCATTATTTTAACATTTTAATTTATAACAATAATTGAGATTCCTCGGCACACAAAGACAAAAAGAGAAAAAAATAAACAAAGTGATTGCCATATTATAAAATAAATCTTCGAATATTATGTGTCAAAACTAATTAAGACCTTTCATTTTATACATAATAAACTAAAATGTATAACAATGTTATAAACATTTAAATGAAATCCTTGAAAATTCCTTGAATTTCATTTAAAAAAAACAACCTATTTTTTACCTCTTTTCATTTTCTTCTTCAGATTTTATAACATATTTTTTGTTCTCCATTATTGTCTCTCTCTAATAATACAATAAAAATCAAAATGAGAAATATAAAAAAAAAGTAAAAAAAAAAATTTTTCTACACGATAAGTTTTCATTTTGTTATCTTCAAGGAATCTGTCAACTTCCTTCCTGACATCAAAAACAACTTAACTGTATATCACTTACATTTTCTCTTCTCTCTCTCTCTCTCTCTCCCTCTCTTATCGTACCTTTTTGAAGAATAAAATCAACAATATTCCCTTGATATGCAATGTGTGCTCAAACTGTTGTTTTTCTCTCTTTCCCTGTCTTTCTCTTCCTCTCTATATACCTACACATTAAAATTGTTATATTATAAAATAACCGTTTTAATTTTCTGATATCCACCATTTTTTTTTCTAATATTTATTTTTTTATTTTTATTGTTTTTCTTTTAATATTATACTTGTATATATTTGTTTTTTGTTTACATTTTGTTTTTATTTTTTCATTATTATTTTATAAAAATAATCACATCTCATCCTTTTATAATTTCATTATGAGCAAACATTGAATATTGTTTATATAAAAGAGAAAAAATGTCTCTTCTAGGATAATTTCTAATAACGGTTCTTTAATATTCAGCAATGTGATATATACATAAATATACACACGTATATAGTTCTGTATAAAATGTTATTTTTGTTGGTAAATAAATAAGCTTGATAGTTCCTATTAAATTATATTAAATAATTTAACCTGAAAGTAGAATGAAAATGGCAGATTAAAAAAAAGCCTGTAAAATATAAGTGTTGACACGACCAGTTTTAAGACAACTGAGTCAAAAATGGGGTATACTATAGTTATGGTTATTATGTTCAAGTCTCTAATCTTCTAGAGGTCCGAGGCTACTGCTGTGCAATATTGTCTTATTGCTATCGAAACAATAAAATAGAAATATCTTAAGCTTAATCATTCATTTGGATTACACCTTATCTGGGACTATAAATTTCTTATATCTTATTCTTAATTTCCTTGCAGCTATTTTGGTTTTTAAAACTTTTGGATAATATTATTTTTTACAAAATTTCATCACTCTATATTTTCAACATTAAATAGATGTGGGATAAAGCTGGTCTTAAAAGTTATATAATGTTGTAAAATCATCAGATTGTAAAAAAAAAAATTGATTTAAACCAATATATCATTGTAAAAATCGAAAGACAAATAGATATAACCAAATCAAGTGGGAATATTCAACTAAAAATTCACAGAATCAAGAAAATTGTAACAAACAGAGTGCCAAATATTCTATACATTGCTATAAAAATATGGCAGATATAGTTTTCTAAAAAAGAAAACTAAAAGCAAACAAATCAAAAAAATACATGACAATACAATAAAAATTAAAAGAAAAATTTCATAATATACTTTTAATGTCCTTGTTAAATCCTTCTTGATTTTAAAATTTTATGAAATTTGATGAAAAGCAAAACACTTAAATGCTCTTAGGCGATAATATACGAGTACGCTCATTCCAAAATTAAATTAAATAAAGATTTTCTTTAATGTTTCTAAGCAAATAGTTGCATAACCTAGAAAATTTTAAATTTGCCAATAGAATTTATTTAATAGTATTAAAAGGAATTTATTCAAAATTTGGGACGCAAATAAAATATTTGTATTTACTTATGCAAAATACAAATTTGCTGATAAAATATTTGTCTTTTTTTGTTCTTGAATTTATGTGAGAACTGTTACTTGGAAATGAATTATACAGCGACTTTAAACTAACAATAACAATTTACTAAAATTTAAATAACTAGGAGAGCTAAGTGGAATAATAGAATGGCCATTTATTATGATTAAATTGCAAATTGATTAATTTACAAAATCAAAAATGCTGTATTAAAAGAAAAATATTTTTCATAATTCGATATATAACTCAATTTCGATTGACAATCTTTGGAGACTTTCAAATTATGAAAGTCTCTTTCTGGTACGCTGATCTTAACTTTGTCAGTACAAGAACATAAAACTCATATTGCATTGCACACGTGTCTACGAATGAAATTTATATTTACCGATCTCCGAAATTCATTATTTTATATTTACCGATTATATTTCTCAAAACCGATTTTGAACAATTAGTCCCTAAATAAAACTTGTAGCGCAGATTTCTCAAAAGAACCAAGAAATTATCTAATCGGTGGCATTAAAATCACAAATTTTTTCAAAGCTATAATTGGTAAATATTTTGACACATATAATACATATCGATTACCCCTTTAAAATTATATGAATATTATTTCTATTCACAATGGAAAATCACTCATAATTTCACTATTTCATTTTCAAATCCTAAATTCCCAAATGATTAGAACTAACATATATAAACATACAATTATAATATTTATTTTATTTTTAATTACACACATTTATACTGCCAAGGGAGTCGTAAAAATGGAATATAAACGAAAATAGACAAGAAAAGATGATAAAAGGAAATACAAATACTAGCATATATAGCTTTTGTATTAAAATGTCAAATCACTAAATAAAATAAGTTTAATATGGCCGACACATAACCGATGGAGTATTGTATATTTTTTGTATAAAATTTAACAACTTCCAATTCTTATTGGTTTAGCGAAAGCATTGCTCCTTGTTAAAAATCCTCTATAGCAAATTGGTTAGTTTCATTGCAAAACAGAGCCGGAATAATACACAGAATTTCGAAATAATACATAAGTCTGAAATTGGCTCTAGACAAAAGTCTAGTTTCCGAGCATTATTCACTGCTTTAAGATACTGGGAAAAAATATATATTTTATGTTTCTCCATTATAGAAAAATACATTTGCGTTGAAAACCCAGCAGACATGGAAAATTTTGATATGATAATAATACCTCTCATATTGTTTGCAATTCGGTTATTAAGAGGAAAAGATAAGTTTATAGCAAATTTTCAATTCTTTTATTATTTTCTATCCTTTCAAAGAAGTTATTTAAATAACGTTAAAAGTTACACAATACTTACAATATTATAATATCGTCACATTCACATATTCACTAAAACAATATAAGTGTGTTATAAAGAGAATGTGTTTCTAACGTGTTAAACTTTTAATATTATATTAAATATCACAATGTACAATTTTCATAAGTTATTTCTAGATAAAAATCCTTTAATGTTATTATATACAAATAGAATATATTATTTAAATTATATTATTTCTCATATTATTAAATTATAAATGTATGTATAGATATTATAGAAGAGAAGAAAAATCCTTGTAGATGATGATATTATACTACTATACATTAAACGATATAATTAATTGAAAATATGGAAATATTTCCGGCGTATTAAGCTTTAAGGTTATATACATACAAACATTTACACTTAGTTTACTCTGCATTTAAAATATTTATGTACAATGTATATTGTAGAAATTTATAAAAGGACTTTTAATATTATTGTCAATTTATTTGAATGTTAATTTGAAAATTTTTGTATAAAATTTATATTATATTTTTATTGTGTATAAGGATTGGAATTTTTTGTATTTTATTTGACCACAAACTATTGAAATATATTAATAAATATCTTATAACTACAAGAAGATTTTAGGCTATAAAAAAAATTATGTGTTCATCTGCACGTTTAACACTTAAAATAGAAAATATTTTAACATATAAATTTCTAGAGATTAATGAAAAATTTTGAAATATACAGAAATTTTTTGAAAAGGTATTGGAGATCGTATATAATTTTTTTAGTGATAATTCCATTTTTGTTCAATTTCAGTTAATAATGGAAATAGATCGTAGACTATTAAATCTTTAAAAATCCGTTAAAAAGCGAAAGATCTTGTTTGAAATCTGTCCATAAGTAAAAGAAACTGGAAAAAGTGGTTAATAAAATTATTACAAATTATTTTTCATAATGTTCAAATCTATATATAGATACTCAGAAATTACTGTTTTGGGAAATTTAGCGTTTGTTTTGGAAATCAGTTTCGGATGTCTTGTTTTAAAATAAAAAAATTCTGTTGCAGCCAACATAGGGTTAGTTTAAATAATTTTGAAAATTTTAAGTTGAACAAAAATGAAGAAAATTAGACCAAATTTTTAACATTTGATATAAGGATCAGTGCTTTGGCATTCCTATATATTTTATCCAAAATCACAAATTTTTGGTTTGGATTAGTGCTTTTGGATAGTTTTTAAAAATCCCAAAAAAAATTTGGCATACCCTTAAATTATGTTAGAAAATTCTTATTAAATAATTTTAGAACAACTCCAACTCTCTATGATTTAGTAAAAACACACTTTTATACTAAAATTCTTATTTTAAATATTTTAATAAATTGTTAATTTTTGAAAAAAGAATCAAACATTTTCTTTCGATATTTAAATTTACTAAACTAACCATTTAAATCCTTTTATTCCTCTCAAAATTTATCGAAAATTTATTTCAAGTCGAAAAAAAAAAATCACTTTTCGCTTTTTCAATTACCGTTTTAACTGATATTATATAATTTTTTACTATTGTACAGTTACTTTATCAATTCACAATAAGTACATACAATTTGAAACAATCACTTATGACATCTACCGTAACTCTAATATAATTCAAACCGTTCCGGAATTGATCACGAAATAAATGATGCGATTTATTTAAAAGTTTAGAATAGAATGCTTCTAATTACTTTCAAACATTTAAATTTTAGTACTTACCGTAAAATTATAAAAATAAAAAAACAAACAGTAAAAATAAAAAAAAATTACATTTTGAAAAAAATTTTAAGAAGAAAAACTTTATAGAAAAATAATTTAGAAAGTGGGGAAAAACAAAAAGTTCATTCTATAAATTTTGGCTATCAGGCGAACTTTTACTTAATTTGCTTATTTAAATATTTTCACAATATAAAGGATTTGAACGTGCTTTTACAAAAATTTTCAAAATCAATTCTAATTTTCAAAATCAGCTTTAAAATTAAGGCAGAAATAATTTTGTGCAAAATTTAAAATTGAAAAACAATTAAAACTATAGACAGTTCTAAAACCTTTTTTATGAACTTGAATCATCAGACTATTTACACTTACTTTAAACCTTATCTATTTCATTTAAATAAATTTTTCAGAGTAGTTTTGTACTTGATACCTTTCCGCATTTCAATTTAAAATATCACAACTGCCGCGAACACTATGATTAATTTTGTCTCGATTTTGCCTTTACTATTAAATTATATTTAGCTGGTTTGGAACTTTGGTATCCACTAATACTTTTTTCTTCACTCCACTCCTAGCATTAGAGTTAAGCATTAGTGTTTTACAAGTCATTGAGTTAACTAGGTTGCCAGCCTCTCTTTGTTTTTTCTTTTTAATAATTTTTTTTTGTAACAATTACTTTTACATTAACATTTTATTTTATAATATTGTACATTAAGCGATGTATATAATATTAAGTATAATTATTATTATAGTAACCTGACAGGATTTGAATCTATTCAAAAATATCTGTAAAAATTAAGGAAATTTTCGACCTACGTTTTCAATTTGTATGGGAGGCAAAACTACATGAAATCAAAATTATTTTCATACTTGAAATATTTCACAAAATTATATAACAAAATCAATTCGGCCACATATTTCAATTTACATACATACATTAACTTTTTTTAAATCATACTCAAAATTATTATACATTGTACTAAGGTATAAGAGAATTTCAAACTTGAAAAATTTTAAATCTACTTCAATAATATTTTTGAAAAATCACAATTCCACTTACGATAATAAAAAAAAACCAAAAGTGTATATTAACATTTTATCCATTTCCAAAAATTATATATATTGTAATAATGAAAATGTAAATTATTATAAAATATTTCGTGCAAGAGAAGAACAAAAACAACAACACAGCAATGAAAATAATAACAATAATAATTGAACATGATAATAATCATTGCAAAAATTGTGTAATTACAATACTTATGATCATCACCATAATGATATAATAGCAAATGTTTATAATAATAATGATGATGATGATGATAATAATGAAATATTCAAGATATGCAGTAGTTTATTAAAAACGTAAGCATATAACAAATAAAAAAAAAAAATTAAAAGAATTTTTTTTTTGTGAAAATCAAAATGAAAAACTTGATTTTTTTTTTTATAAACTTTTTCAATTACAACGCAAGAAGTATCTTTTAAGTGTTAAGAGAGGAAAAGAGAGAGAAAAATAGACAGAGAGGTGAGAATGAATAAAAAATAAACTTTCCAGTAGATTTCTATATGGTGATTATTGGGTGAAAATGAAAAGCGATTTTCATACTTTTAATGATTTGTTTTTTTTTTTTTTTGTTTTTTTTTTTAATATAAAAAATATTCATGTTTTGTTGTTCTTTCTTTGTTTTGTACACTCTTGATCTTAATGCTCATTTTTCCTCTCCTCTTTTTTTCTATTTTGTTTTCATATTTTTGTTTTTTTTGTGAGAAGTGTTCTGTTTGTTATTTACTTAACATTTGACGTTTGTAATGAATGAGTAATAGTGAAAAAAATAAAAAAAAAAAAAATAGAGGTGCAGTAAAAGTGTGGGTAAAATTTTGCAGTAGTTTGTTCTTGTTTTTGTATATTTATTCATCACAGTATTTTTTTTTCTCTCTACACTTAGAGAAAGCAAAATAATTATGACAAAAAAAAAAAACAAAAATAATAATAGTAAAACAAAAAAAAAATAATGAGGAAGCAATTAGAAAAGGTGAACAAAAGGTGAAATTAATGGAAATTTTTTTAATTGTATGAAAAATTGAAAATCTCATTCTTAAAAAATATGAAGAGTTTCGGCTTTTTTTCATTTCTGGATTTATTTCGTCTTAAACTATTTAATTAAAAATTTTGACATTTTTATCATATACTTGTACAATTAACCTTCAAATTATGAAGTTAACATTGTTACATTATGTCGGCTTTATTAATTTCTCCAAAAGTGGGAACATATTTAATTCAGTTTAAATTTTTTTACAGAATTCAATTAATAATCTTCCTTTGTACAGTAGAATTATAGTATTCATTAATAACAATGAATACAATTAATTTCAACTTAAATATTAAATATTATTTGCTCCTGTTTGGATAATTTTTGCATATAATTGTGTAGATTAATCTTTACTATTATAACTTTCTTAAAATATAATTAATTTACAAATTCAATTTTAGAGTTCTATATATAAAATTTCTGTATAGTATAAAATTAATGAGTTAATTAAAAACCACACAAAATCTCGATTATCTTGAACTCGCTTTATTGAGTTTCATTTAAATTGAAAATGACAAATTACAAATATATTTAATATGCTAAATGGCAAAATCAATTAGACACAAAAATATATTTGTAACAAAACTTTTCCATATTCAAGAACTATTAAGGAACGGATCTAGGACAAACCAAATAAAAAGTTTTTCTTTTTCTTTTCATTCATGAAGATGATCATAAAATTTCATTCTTCCTTCCTTTCATTGATTATTTTTGTAATTTTATTACATTTCTTTGAAATGCGAATAAAGTAAATGAAATCGTCATTTTCCTTTAACCAAAAAAAAAAAACTACCAGAAAGTTCATAATTCAATTTTGCCATTATTTTTCTTTAATTTTCTTATTTTTTTTTTTATTTTTTTTTCTATTTTCCCTTGAATTAACTCAACTTAGTTTTTTTTCTCTCATTTCTTCTTATTCAGTTCCACGTATAATATTGTAACTAAAAATGAAGGCATTATTCCAATTTTGTATATTTTTATTTCTTGCAAAGTATAAGAAAAGCAATTTTAAATTTCAGTCTTAATTTTATCGAAAAATCCAATATTAAATAAATTTCGAAAAAAATTAGTGGTGGTAAAAAATTACTTTTGACACGCAGTTTTTTAGTATCAGGCACATATTCTTAATACTTTTGTATGTAATTTTAATATCACATTTAATACATAAATATTAGCATTAGCAATTGATTAGACTGAGTCATTTTGTTTAACAATTCACATTTTGATTCACATTTTGATTAACAAAATTTTTTTTGACTATAGTGTAATTTTCATGAATTCTAAATTCCTATCCTATAAATTTTTTTACATATTTAGTCTCTAATATGTTAATCAAAATAATTACTTTGTATTCTAAACGTTAAGGAAGAATTTTGTTAAACGAAATTCAAAACGTGAAAAATTCCCTTTAATTTATAATAAATGCGGAAAATTTCATTTACCATAATGGTCAGTTAATAAAAGAGAAACTAAATATCTGTTTTAGATTGTATTCATAAATGAATAAAAAAAAATGAATTATTGGAGAGGCTATTTTTGGAATGATATAAAAACAAACATGTAAGACACTCAAACACGAACACAATGTGGAAATCCCAGGATTGAATTTTTCTAAGTTTAACATGCAATAATTACAAGGACTATACCAGAAAATGTACACAAATACATAGAAGAAAATTGTGTATGTGTGTGTAATTTAAAACAATCTCCTATTAGGTACGTCCAAATAAAATAGTTATTTAGCATTTATTTAAGATTTTTTTTTCACATATTTATAAAATTAATTATAAATTTATGGCAAGAAGCGTTAACAGTTCTAAAATCTACAAAATTAAATAATTATAAAGACAAATGTATTTCTATCAACAAATATGTCAATCCTACCTTAACTAATTTTAATCAATATTGTCTAATTCGATCATTTTGTTTTTACATCTTATAATTTTGCTCTTGTCCTACAGTTATGCAATAGAAAAAAATGTTAAATATTTGGCGAAAATTTAATATAGCTTTTTCTTCAAAAATCATAATATTTGCTTCGAATTTATAATAAGAATAGCCATATTCTTATTACAATCTTATGGCTTCTTAAAAATTCATTAAGAACTCTAATGGAAACAATATCTTTAACAAGAACAACACTTCGAAATATTAATTTTTTATATAAAACATATATTACAAACATACATACATAAATTTACACTATGAAGATTATATCTGCCTTAATGTTTACATTTGTTATTCCGTCATAAAATATATTAAGAAAACAAAATGTAAGCAAAATTGAAAGAACTTCGAGGGTTCCCTTAAAGCCATATTTTCTGTATATTTAAAACCTTAATAATATAATATTGTATATGAAAAAAGGGAAATACCCAACACAAAATGTTTTTTTTCTCATACCTTTTTTCTTTATTAGAGTTCTTTTAAAATAAACTTATATTGGACTCAAAAAGTCCTATATGACATGAATAAATTAAGAATTTTTTTCTTAAAATTTATAATTTTTGAGTAATTTTTTACTTTAGTACAAAGAATTTAACAAAATACTTATCAAACAATTATTTAAGCTATCACATTAGCTCTGCCATCTCATTTCATACAAAGAGGCTTAGTGTCCATTACTATTTTAAAAATTAAATTTTTCCCTTTGACTAAGAAGCATAATTTAAACAAAATTTTCAAATTTACATACCCAACATAATTTTCAAGAACTGAAAGGAAATTACTAAACAAAAAACATCAAGTCTCAACTGGTATTTGTGGAATTTTCTTCTGGTTTTTTTAATGCGGAAAATTTTCCAACAGAAAAAACAAAATACAATTAATTCTATACAATTGATATTAAACGGAAGTTCAGAGTAAAATTAATTTTCATAGATAAATTTTAGTGTTTATAAGAACTTTTCGAAATAAATATAATTTTTGTAAATTGAAATATTTCAAGGTAATGTACACATAAATTTAGAGGTGAAAAAAAAAATTTTTTGTTATAATCCAAATATAAAAAATTTGGTATTAAATTTTAAATTATTTGAATTTTTAAAATTTTTTTAAATATTAAATATTTTGTAAAAAGTCAACGACATTATAACTGATATAGTAAAAGATAAGCAAATTTTCTTCAAGATTTTCAATTTTATTACCGAAAATCGAATTCGTGAGTTTAATTAAAACGTTCTTCTTAATCCAACCGGAGTAAGAATCGGATTTTTATTGAACAAACAAAATTTACCACTCCAATATATAGACGGTTTACACAAGTTCGCCTTTTGCACCTCATCGTTTCTGAATTACTTGTCCCACTTCAACTTAGAACAAATAACTTTCTTTTGAATTAGTGTTAGTATCTCCTTAGCTAGACGAAAGGATATTATAAGTTTCAGCTTTTTACTTATGTACATACAAATTTTGTTTAAATTAAATTTCCAGAACTAAGATCCTTATCTATTCTTCAAAGAAAATTAAAAAAAATTTCAAAAATTTTAAAAAATATTTTTCTTTATATTTCCCTCTTCTCTTGCATTTTGCGAATAAAATTCCAAAATGGCAATGATAAACTGAATGCAATCTTTTATTAAAAATACATTAACATTGAAAAACAATTTGGGGTCGAATTTCTTTGAATTTACAATAAAACTTACAAAATTTATTTTCTATTTATTTTTCCTACATACAAAAACTGACTTTCAAGAAAACTGTCAATCATTTCAGATTCCCACTAACAATATTTTTATTTTTTTTTGTTTATTTTTATAGTGAGAAAATTTTTTAAAAATTCTTTATTATTAATAATAATTTTCTCACACAAATTATAAAAATAAAATATGAAAACAAAAAAGAAAATATTTTCTTTTTGCAACGACGTACACAAATTTAAGATAAAAAAAAAATTATTAAAATAACAGCGAAATGCCATTAAAAAATAATTAATGCGTTCATTTTTGTCAATCAAAACACTGAAAAGAAAATATTTTTTGTATAAATGCAATCCTTTAATTTTAATTGCACATAATTATGCAATAACACGTACACATAATAAATTTTCAATTCTTAAAATATAAAATTGAATATAGAAGGTGGGCGATAATTTCCTACTGCAGTTGTTATTCAGAAAATTTTAAAATGTGATGTCACAATGTGAATAGCAATATTAAATGACATACAAGCAATATGGTGTACTCGTATATGGTATATATGGGAAAAATTAAATACAACTTCTACGAAGAAGTGATCTGTTTATTGATTTTACTGTCACCAATTCAACGAGCATTCATATTTGCTTAAATTATAAAAGTTGAGTTAATAGTAACGCAACTTTTTTAAAGAAGAAAACGTTCTCAGTCTGCTTTAGAAACTATTTTGATAAGTCCTTTGCTTAAAAGAAAATGTTTGGCAATTAACTCAATAAATGAAGTCTTAGCGGCAGAATATTCTCATAAATTTTATTCGAAATATGTTAACTCTCAAAATAAGTAATAGTTCGCGTATCACAATTGCATCCTATCATTCTGTAATATTTATGATGATAAAAAATTAAATAATTTTAATGATTTTATTAAAATTTATTAAAATGAAGTAGGTATTTCTTATCTAAATTTGCTACACAACCCTCATGACTAATATTACTCTCTTTATTTACCAAAAATTGTACTGAGAGAATTTTTTAATCTTTTGCTCATGCAACTCTTTAGAAATATTTATTCACATTTAACTTTTATTGCTGTTATTGCTGCTTTTCTCTCATTTTTTCTAATTTTTCTGATGAAAAGTAAATGTTTACTTGATCGTTTTTTGAATTAAAAGATTCCTCAAAATTATTAGCACATTATTATTATTTTTCTCTCTCATATTCTCCTAAATTTCAAATAATTTCATTTTTTTTTTATATTTTTCCAATATTTTGCAAAAGTTTAATATTCGCGTAATTACTTTATTACACAAGTTCTCCCGCATTCCTCCAACCTTTACAAATAATTTATACGTAATCAAAAATCCAATAAATTTTATCTTTAATTTTCTGTTTTCATTAAAATATAAATAAGAATTTAAATATTCTTAATAATTCAATATTTTTATTATAATTTCAAACTTTTATAGTGCTTGAATAGCTACAAAAATTATATACAAAAAAAATATGTACAGTAAAATACAAAAGAAAATGCTAATTATCATCTAATGATGCTTGCTATTAATTTAAAAAAAAAAATAAAAAAAAAATTTTGTTTAGCATGAGCCATTTTTCAAAGTTAATTACCAAATTATATCAAAAAGAAATATTCTCTATACGATGCTGTGATCAAAAAGAATTTACCAGACATTTATACCGTGAAATGACCTTCATTTTTATAAAAATAAAAATTATTTTCTTAAATTAAATATTTTAATGTTATATTTAAAATTTTCCCTATATAATTGGTAGATTTTAGTATTCAAAATTTACTTATTGCAATGTCACGATTATAAACCGTGATTAAAATTTATATGACCCTCTATAAAACTCAAATTTAATTAATGACCTTATCTAGCATTTGTACTCGTATTTAGTTAATTTAATCATTTTAGCTGCTCTCATTTTAATTTTTAACACGTGTCACATACTTCATCCACAATATTACTATACATATACATACATACTTTCTAAATTTCAACAATATAGACTGAATTTTCTTTTTTTTTTTAGGACATTAATTAAATTGAAAAGCAAAAAATTTTCCGTGTAAAAACAAAACACAAAAAAAAAATCTGTTCTCCCTCGTAATGCATTCAATAACATAAAATGTTTACTTTTTAATTGAACTGACTACATGCAATTTAATGCACAACATGTTCATCACATGATCATTTACATCAAGGTTAATAAAATATTAAAATGTGAACTAATGAAAATTCATGAAAACGGAAAAACTTTTCTCTTCGTTTTCTCTCTTTCTTTTTCATTTGAACAAACAAAACTAAGTATATAACAAATTAGTGTCCATGTATTGGTAGAAATTTTTAGCTATTATCTAAACATATTATTGTATATGTGTTTGTTTACATTTTATTTTCAACATAAAAAAGAAAAAACAAGAGAAAGCATACTAGTTATTCTCCTCTTCTTCTTTTTTTTTGTTAGACAAAATAAATTTGGTTGTTAATGGCCGCTGCACTCTATACGATATGAAGGTTTTTATAAATCCTTGTTCCTGTTTTTCTCATACAAAATTTTAATTTTTTTTTTCTCTAAAACTCATTTTGTTGCCAATTGTTTATTACTATTGTGAGAGCTCTTATTGTTTAGTTTCGTATACATATGGCGCGCATTATTGCAGCTGCTGTGGCATTTAATGTTTATTTAGAAATTTTTTCTACTGTGAATTTGTGATTTTCCATTTTATTCATTGTTATAATGTGCTTTACCACTATACTAGTTCATTTTAATATTTTTGTTATGTGTGTGCATCACAAATTTATTATAATACTAAAATGAAATGATTTTGTTTTTGTCATCAAAAATTGTTTTTCGAAATGAAATAAAAATAAGAAAAATAATTGGAAATAAAGTTGATTTTAGTAAAATATATATATATATATATATTAGATATTTTTTAAATTATGTAATTGGAACTGAAACTTTTCGGAGGATTATAAAAATATTTAGGATTTAAAAAAAAATATAACATATTTTTAGCCGAATAATTTTTGAATAACCTTTATTCCCATATACTAAGGTAATTCGGTTTTCAAAAACAATTCAGATATCAAAAATATTAACCTGAAATAAATTCAATAGTCACGCTGCATATTTCATTATTCAAATGAAAAATCAAACTCAATTGCACTTGCTCTTCACTTTTCACTGTTTTTCTATGCTTTGGAAAATCTTCATATAATCATTATTTTTTCACTAAATCACCAAATGAGCCCAATCTCGGGACTAAAAATGAATAAACTAATTTTCATATAAACTTTTAATATTCCACATCATTTCATCCCATCTTTCACTTATTCTGCAAGTCCCGCAACTTATATACTTTGTATAACTTATATACCTACCTATATCATTCCAAAATTCTATCTTCAAAAATTAAAAACAAGCAAACAAACAATAGCTTTAATGCTTACAATATTATGCATTGATGTTGATGATGGTCACGAAAAAATAATGTTATATACTGATTAAAATAATTGGGATTGATGATGATGATAGTGTGCCGTATACAAGCTGATGTTGGTAGCTAAAATGAAATAAAAATTGTCTAAATCTATGTAAACATAAAAAGATAATGAAAATGTTGACAACAATTCATGATTGTTGGTTTTTCATGAAAACTTGTTAAGAAGCTAATAATTTTATTTTAAATGTCATTGCAAGACTGTTGCAATTTGTTACCATATTATTTTTTTGATAAATTTTTCCGTTCTATGTGTATACTTTGTTACTTAGGTTTTTTCATAATGAAAGCAATATTTTCTCCTTTTACAACAATTTTCTATATTTTTTTTTCTGTTTTACGCCATAATATACTTTTTAAGTTTAATTTGCTTCTTTTTATGATTGGTTTAAACATGAAGCTATTAAGCTAAGATTTTTTCATTTTCATTTTTAGAGTTTTCTTTATAAAATATAATAGATATGTATAACAGTTGACAACGATAATCTTTGAAATTTTACTGCACTAAAATAAAGTATTTAATTTAGATTTTATAAAAAGGACAATTTTATAAATTAAATGTAAAGGAAGAGTGGAGAGTGGAGTGGCACATAAGTTAAATTGAATAAAATAACATTACATAAAATTTTATGATGACTTATTCAATTTAAAAAAAAAAAATTTTCTGAAATTAATAATGTGAGAGTAATAAATTTTTCTTGTAAATATTAATTTAGAAAATATTCTTGAAATTAGATTTTTTTATAATATTGTGAATTAAATTTTAAAAAGCTGAAATTTATACAATATTGTTAAATGTATAAAATCAAATAATTTTCAGTTTTAGTCGAAATTTTTTTATTTTCGTTATTTTCATGTGCCATTTTAATGCTTAAGCTACTTAGAATTGAAAAGAAAATAGATTGAGATAATCGAATTTCTTTTAATGCGACTCAAAGGGATGAGCTGAATGATGTAAAATTATTTTAATAATAAGCTTTGAGAAGTAAGTTTCATGATTTCAGAATTATTCTGAAATGAATTTTTGTTGAATATCACAAAGATGTTACGTTTTTCTTCTTGAAATCGACAATTTGACGGACCTTTTCACATTATTTTTTTGGCTGATAATCGAAACGTTCGAAACGAAAATGCATTTCTGTTTCATCTGTTCTGCACATTTAATTTGAAATGTCATCCCTAGACCCGGAGGATTTGTTTGAAATCTCGAATTTCCGAATGATTTTTTTTCCAAACACTAACAGTATTTTAAAAAAATCACTTATACTCGTATTGTCCTGCGAAGCAACTTAAATACTGAAAAATATTAAATAATTTTTTTTAATTAACTGTCATAATTTCATTTTCCTCTGCAATTCCTAAACTCTTATTATTTAAATTACAATCTCTTACAATTTCCTTCAAATTTTCTTCCATTTTAAATTTATAATTATAACAATTACTATTATGAAGCGACAAACAAATTTTTATAAAATGCGGCTAATTTCCATTAACTTTTTGTATATTTCATAAATTCATTTTTTATTTTTGAATTTTCATTCTTTTATTTTAAAAGCATGTCATAAAATTAATAAACATCAGTGATATTAAAAAACAAAAACAATAAAAATATTTTTCTACATTCTTTTTTTCTCTTCAAATAATTTTAATGAAATTCCCTTGATGGACTCATGCACATTTCATATGAAAATAAAAACCGTAAAAAATAAAACTGGAAAACTATTTTACTGCATATTTTTTTTATCAACCACCTTCCAAAGAAAAAGAAACTACAAAAATTATATAGCCAGCGTATAATTTCATTAAATTTTTAAAGAAAACAAGAGCCAAAAAACAAACACTTAAAATTCCTTGGAAAATAAAACGCGCCTCGTATTATGTAACATCTCTTTTTTTTTCATTTTACAATTAGCATTCTTACGTACATATCTAACGTATATAAAAAATCATTGTATTTCTTGCTTTTACTCTCCTTTTTTTAATGATTCTGTTGTAAAAAGTATAAATTTTTTTAAGAAAGTCGTCGTTTACACATTATTGTCGTACAAGCACATGCGTATATTAGTCTTCAAGTCTTCAAAGCAACTTCAAATTTTGTAAGCTCGTAAGAAGTAATCTAGCATATCATTTCCAACGAATCTTATTTAAATAACTGCAGTTGGCCATTCGAATGAGTGATTCACAGTAATATAACTGCCATTTGGCCATTTGCAACAAAATTTTTCCATGCGAATTTTGACCAATGCCAGTAAGTTTAATCTGTATATAAACATCTGATATATGTATATAAACCCAGTTCAACTGTTAAAACATCTTCCCACCAAATATCCTGCTAAAATGTTGCGTATGAGACAAACACTATCAATATAGATTTTTTAAAAATACAAAATAATTGCATTTTTATGATAAAAAAATTTAAAATAGACCGGACCATTAGATCTTCCGCCCATAATTCATATTATTTCCTTAGATTTGTTTAATTAGAGTACAACTAATTGTACTCTATGCAAGACATTTCGTACGCCGAAGGTCTAAAATAGGTTTCTGTTCTGTCATTTTTCTTAATTGACATACAAAAAATATTTATAATTAAATGAGAAAAATTTTATTCTACAACTTTGTAATTTTCAGCATACTTTACTACAATTAAATCAAAATTTATTATTACCAAATTTGAACTGATACCTTCCGAAAAGTCTACACTACTCTTTATAACGAAATTGTCCACCTTATTTGCATTTGCTCATGTTTTATTTACAACCTTGTTAAATGTCACTGCAGTAGTATTTTTCGAAGTTCATTTGGGAATTCTTTTATATTAAATTTATTTTTTTTGTTTCTGTTTCTCTTTTATTCTCTTATTTCGATCCACTGTGTTTTAACAAACAACAAAAAAAAAAAAGAAATAAAAATCAAAAAACGAAAGACAAAAATCCGTTTTATTTTCCTTTTCTATTGCTCTACAACAAAAAGCAAACCGTTATATCCGGATAGTTTTTTATGGTAATTGTAGCTGTTTATAGTAGCTGTCGTTTTCCTTCTTTTCATTTTATTTTGTTACTCCCCACTCCCATTTTTCATATACATACTTGTATACTACAAGACTTTTTATTTTTATGACGTGTTGTAACATTTCATGATGATGATTATAGCAAAGGATCCTTAAAAGAAATTGAAAAAAAAAAATTAGAATAAACAGATGAAAAACATCATGAGCATAACAATAACAAAAAAAAAAAGGAAAAAACAACAAAACAATACAATAAAAAATGGTATCGTTACATCAAAATGTAGTAAAACTTCTAAATAATTTAACCGTTATAGACAGCTAGTTAGACAAGGGTAATAAAATATCCAATAATAAACAAATGAGAGTAATATAAAGGGAAAAAAATGATAAAAAAAAGATAATAAGAAACTTTTTTTTTAATTTTATAATAATGGCCATCAGCGTGTATTATGACTGTTAATCGAGAGGTTAATCAAATTGGTATGAGCCCTGAAAACTTTTAGCTTAGTGTATAAACTAAAATCCAAATTTCTTTAGGCTTAAAATGATAAGCAATTTTTCGAACCAATTTAAATCTAATAATTGCAAAAGAGTCGATTTTAATTTAAAATTTTAATTCCCAAATGAATTTCTAAAGTTAAGGCGATTTTTACAGAAGCTAATAAAAAGAAAATATAAAATACACACTGTACACAACTAATTTATTTGGCATAATTATTCGCTAATCGCTATTCATAAGACACTAAAATTCTAATTTGAAATATAATGAAATCTATAAAGCTTGGTTACAAAATTGATTTCATTACTTGATTACAATCGTTGCTAGTTTTTATTAAGCATTTTAATAAATAATTCAGCCAGATTCATATTAAACTTTTAGAATAGGAATTTTTATTCCTAGTCTGTATTACAATTAAAATCCTAGTGATTTCTATTCCGTATAACCTCAAATTTTAAAATTAGTCCTCCTAAGCGTATGCAATTTATAAATTAAAAAACAATAGAGCTATGTATATAAAAGAATTGCCAATTACATTCATACCAATTGTGAACACTGTGAATATTCAAAAATTTCAAAATCCTAGTGATTTCTATTCCGTATAACCTCAAATTTTAAAATTAGTCCTCCTGAGCTTATGCAATTTATAAATTAAAAAACAATGGAGCTATGTATGTAAAACAACTGCCAATCACATTCATACCAATTGTGAGCACTGTGAATATTCAAAAAATTAAGAATCTTCATCAAGTAAAGATGTTTTTTACAATTGCATATTGCTAGGGAACGAATTTCCCAAATCCCTAATTTAGTAGTAAAATTAAGTAATGGAAAACAATTAAGTATTGTAGATATTGTGAAAATTTAGAATATTGAAGAAATAATTAAATAAAAATTGTTAGGAAATCAAATTTACAATACCCTCCGAAATTTCAATCCTATAGTTGTCATACTCAATATATTTTTATATTCCTATTATTAACCAATTTCGATTTCTTTTTAGTTATTTTATTTTATGATTATATTAGATTATTATAGGGAAAAAGATAAATACATAAAAAAAAAAATAGAAAACATAAGAAGTGCTTAATAAAAATGAAGCGTTAAAATTGTTAACAACACAAATTATTATTGGCATATTTTCCATTTTCTATGATATCTTGTTTTCTTTCTTCTTGTCTATATAAGAATTGATCAGTCCAATTATCCTTAAATCTTTAATCTCATACCAAAAAATATATGTACAAACTTTTTTGACAAAGTTTCAAAAGTTTGTATAAAAGTCGTTTTGAGAATTGAGATTTTCATGTTGTTTTCATTTCGACCCCCCTCTCAAAATTTGAAAACCAAATTCAAAAGAAATTTTTGTGTGATCACAAGTTCTTTTTAGCACTTTTCCAAAAATTTTTTGAAAAAAGTGCTTATTAGTTTCACTCTGTCCGTCCGTCCGTCCGTCCGTCCGTGTGTCTGTTTACAAAACTTCTACATTCTTAAAGATAGAAAGCTGAAATTTAATACGTACATAGATCTTTACTAGAAACTTATTTTCGTAGAACAAAATTTTTACCTATCTCCCCCCCTCTAGAAGTTATACCACCCCAAAGCACTAAAAATAGCCTATTTTAACTATTTGTTGCAATGAAACCATAAGCATTTTTGAAATTTTGCAAACGCAGAAAGGCAGTAGCTTCCTTCCCCTAGCGCAGTATACTATAGCTAAACTTTAGAAAAACAAAATGGCCGTTCAAATTTACCGTTATCTAAAGTCCTTTTTTTCCAAATTTTTGATCTCGTTTTTCTTCTAAACCCCATAATGTAGAACTTTGAAATTTTAGCAGCTTTTAGACATTAATAAATAATTCATTTCGTTAGAAGAAAATTTTTTTCCATCTCCACCCCCTCTCAAGTTATGGCCTCTTGAAATTTGTAAAATTTGCATTTTCGCCGCCTTATATTTCTGAAACCGCAAGCTTTTTCAAATTTCTATAAACGCAAAAAGTTAACGGTAAATTCCATGATATTAAAAAATATAATTATTTTTCTTAACTCATACAATTAAACCTTAAAATCGAGCATTACGTTAACCCCTGCTTATATTAATTTTTGCTTTATTTCAAAGACTGCATAAATCGTTCATCCTAAACATATGCAATCCTAGAAATAGTTTTGTATATGAATGAAAATAATTTTAATAGTGTGATAGGTATACATACTCGTAGACTGTATTTAAAAGCAGAATTTTCACTTGTTGAAGGGAAAAGTGCTACAATACAAACCATTGGTTTGACCCAACTTTATTTCTTTTTCTGTGCTCTCTGAATTACATTTTGTTGGTTTGTTGGTTGAGACAGAAATATTATATGTGAATAATTGTGAATGGGAATGAGACAAAAATATGTTGCCGATTTCTATTTATTTTTTCTTTTCTTTTTTTGAAAGTTCTTTAAATTTTCTTTTTTGTTTTTGTTTTTCTATTTATTTATTAAAATTTGATTGAGTTGTAAATTTTTCGTTCGTTCGTATGCTCTTGCCTTCATACTAAATATGTTCGCTTATATTTTTTTTATAATGAAAAAAAAAAAATTTTTTTAACAAAGTTTTATCACAATTTAATGAAAAGATTATAGAAATTTGATTTGAGTTTACAAGAGCATATAATAAAGATGTGCGGTTTAAAAGAAGCAAAAGAGAAAAGAGAAAAGTTGTGTAACGAATTGCAAGTATTTTAAATTAATTTTGTTTTTTAAATATTATGTTGTGTCGTAATACGAAAAGAGAAAATGGAAAGAAAAAATAATTTTTTCTGATATCAGAAAACTTGCAACACTTTGTCACAGTTTATGAAATTTTCTAGTAATTTAATCATCAATCAGTAAGCAGATCAGTCAATAACAACTGCCTACACAATTTATTAAATTTATCAAAAACTTAAATTTTATGTCAAATAAATTGTTTCCAAAAAAAAAAACATTGTTCAAATAAGCATTTCGTTTATATTAATCTTAACAAGTTTTAATGACGCAGTCAAAGGCAATCTATTTTGAGTGGAATTTTCTTGAGTCAAGAGAATATTTCGAGTTGTGGGAATATTCGAGTGAGTTAAATAAGCAAAAATATTTCTACAATGTTATAAATTGGATGAAAGACTGGTTTTTCAAATTTTATTATGTTAAGTGATATTTCAAAGTCAAATCGTTATGTTAATCTTGGTATGCTAGTACAAGCACTTAATAGAACAAAATATGAATAACAATAAAATATCGACTCGAAACAATTATAAGACTGATTTTCGAATGGAACCTCAGCAAAATTAATTAAGAAATAAACAAAATAATGTATATAGCTGGGTCTGAACAAATGGGTCTCAATCAAAGCCAATAAAAGAGTGCGGTGGCGATATTTTTTAACAATTTCATGCTCCCACTAGGAGTAAACAAAGCTATTCCATTTAAATTTTACCGAAATTTCAGAATTTTCTTTCCTTTTCCGTAAAACTTTTAAAATATTATCCGTACATTAAAAAATAATTACCATCACCATATTTCCATAAGTTAGTTTTTATTTTACAATAAAAAATCATTTGTTTTCATTCCAATGAACATTAAATCAATTTTTTTTGCTCCAAAACAAAAATTTTTTCTTCGAATTCACCCACAATTCAACTCAATTTTTGTTTATTTTGTATAACTTTTCCAATATTTAGTTTCTATATATAAGAAACTTTATAACCTTTTTTAAGCAAATAAATTTTCTTTTAATTCTTCTTTGAAGAATGAAACAAAAACAATCACAAATATTATACAAGAAGTCAACTTTTGGACCAATCTGACCGCCTAAAAACGAATTGAAAATATTAGATTGTGGTCAAATAAAAATGAACACGGAAAAAACAAAACAAGTTAAACTTTGACTTGTAAAAAATATTGAAAAATAAAAAAAATTGAAAGAAGAAAAATTTTATATACCAAGACTTTCATTCCCTAAAAATGAAAATGAAAAATAAAATTTACGCACCATTAAACCGATTTTCTTGTGAAGGAAAGCAAAATATCATTGGAAAATTACAATGTGGCGGCAGAATCTATTTTTTCTTCTTTTATTTGTACACAACATCAAAACTTCTTTATAAATAACACTACTATTCATGATATGTTTTTCTTAACACATATTTAATCGTCAACTTTTTCAAACTTCTCAAAATTGGAATTTGTAATGGAAAGAAATGAAAATTGAGGAAAAAAAAGAAAAGAATATTTTAAATCAAAATCAAAGTCATAATGAATTGAAGAAAATTTTGAAAGAAAAAATCAAAATGGAATTTTAGTATTCAATTCCATTTCAATCAAGGATATTATGGAAAATAAATTAACATAATTTTGTTTATAATGAAAGCAATTACTATTGAAAAACATGTTTAAAGAAATAAATGTGAAATTTTGCGTACATATGCACATACTG
Source organism: Condylostylus longicornis (assembly GCF_029603195.1). NCBI lineage: Eukaryota > Metazoa > Arthropoda > Insecta > Diptera > Dolichopodidae > Condylostylus > Condylostylus longicornis. Next base: position 14,063,291 of record NW_026577982.1, read on the forward strand.
CCAAATATTTGAAAAAATATTCAAATCTATTCGGTATGAGATCATATATAAAAATATTGCAAAACGACCGAGTTCATCAAGTCCCACAATATTCAAATATAAATTTCTTCTCAGTGCAACGGCAGAATTCATCAAGTCCCACAAATATTTCCAGTTTTCCGAGCTTTGCTATTAAAACGCTTTGAAAGACAGTTTATGAACTTTGTAAATCTATTGAAATTATAAAAGCAAACAATTTAAATATTCAAGATTAACTGAACACCTGCATCTAAATGATATTCACATTTCATTTTATGAAATTTTACCAACAATAAATTTTTATTCTTCTTCTACATACATACACATACATATGAATAATATGAAATATCAATATAATCATTAGTAAATATTACAGATTATAGATCAAGTGCAAACATCTGCATTTTTAAAAAAAAACACAAAGAGTGTTTTTTTTTCTTTCAGTCCACTTATTAATATTGAAAATTCTTATACATATTGCATATTAACACGCTCTCAAACTAAAATTTCATAAAATATAAATAGTATGAATGAGTAGTATGTAAATGTAAGTGTTTGTTTATATGTAAGCAAAAATGATTCTAATTCAGTCAAGAAAAATTCATGAAAATGAAAACGAAAAAAATAAACATAATATTCAAGGATGACAGATCGACCTTATCAACGTTTTAATAAAAAATTTATCGTAAACAAAAAAAAAATATTCTTATGATATTTTCTTTACATTTATATATACATAAATGCGGTATATTCTTAAATTTCATTTATCATTCATACTGTATTGTATCAAACTTGGTTAATACAACAAACATCACAACTCAACTCACTCTTTATATAATACATGTAATTTCTTTTCTCAGAGAGTATTATTACTAGCGTACTATATTGAATTTCTTACTATATACTTTCGTAATTTAAAATAAATCTTTGTTTTTTAAATTCGTATCGAATATTTAACAGTTAACACAAAAACAAAAAGGAGAGGAAAAAGAAACACAATAACGACATCTGTCGAACACAAAATTTATGATGAACATTATCAATTGGTGTTATCTGTGAGCATATAACAATTTTGACATGTTTTTTTTTTCTCTCCCATTATTTACTTTTTACTTACTATTACTATACTGCTAATACTATACTAAACTGTATTATATTATTATACAAATCAAGAGAGAAACGAAATTTTCTATAAACAGTAAAATGTTGATACGAGACGAGTGTTTTATAATAATAAGCAGCGTGAGAAAAATAATAACTAAGAGAAAAAATACTAAAAGTAATAAATTGTAAAATGATCTTATGAACTTTTGAGTTTTGAAATTACGACCAATCAATACAAACAATATTGTTTCTGACATACATATAATATATTTACATCTACTTTAGATTCTTTATATGTATATATAATGTTACATTCGACATGTCTTAAGTGGTATTATTCAATTTTCTAAAAAGAAATTACGTAAACTTTGAAAATTGAAATGTTCTAAACTCTAAAAGAGAGCATTAAGAATCGACGTAATTATATCTTTCACTTTGGGTTCTAAACTATTAAAATAAAATTGATCGGCGTTGCTTTTGAAATTTTCAACAATTTTCCGGCTACCAATTCCCAATGGGTCAATTATTGCCCAACAATTTTACATTTCAATGAATAGCAATCTAATAGAGAAATACAAAACACAATTCAGTGTAATAGTTACTCTTCAAACAAGTTTTAAAATCTGAAATAGAAACCATTTTGCATACATTCTTGCAGCGAATTTTTAATAATCGATATTTTGTCACTTACAACATTTTATTTTACAAATGTATAGATGTACAATTTGTGTGTAATATTCTTTCTTTTCTTTAATATTTTTACGATTCATTTTGTTTCACTTCCTTATTATTCTGAAAAAATTTACATTTTTATTGTATTTTGTATACCAGTTATTCATATATATATATGTATGCAAGTGTATATTCGAACAAATACTATATAGAATTTTCTAATATCGATTAGATTTAACGGTTAATATCATCATAAAATAGTAAAAAAAAGCGCCATAAATTCTACATAAATTACACACACATTCACTATTGTGCGCTCTAAAAAATATGAAGACGAACAAACAAAATTTGTGTCCCTTAAAACTTTTTGTGTTTAACTAGAAACTAAAATGTGTTGGGTTAGGGTATGAAGATGTTATCAGAAGAAATGAAAAGTAAAAGAAAATTTAAAACAATTTAAAATGAAAAACTCAATAAAAATTAAGTGAAAATAGAAAATAAAAAAAAAATAAATAAAATTGTTTTTATTGAAATTTTTTGTAATATTGAACAGATGTGAAAATTAGAAAAGTAAAATTCAATATAAGTCAATAATTATGTGTATAAATGTACATATGTATGTATGTATGTAGCTGAATATTTTGTACATTTTCTACGTTTTCACTCATTGAAAAAACCAAAAAAGTTTTTTAAAATTAAAAATTTTTTTATTGAGAGCCGTTTAAGTGGACGAGATCTAAATTTTCCGTTGAACAGAATATGAAATTATTGAAGTAACTCAAATTTCTGAAGAACAAATGTTTATTGTTAAGAAAATTTTTGCATTACAATTACAATACCAATTAAAATACGAAAATATTAATTTCCCTCGTTTAATATTATCAAATAAATTCATGAGCAACCCAACAATATTAAAATAATTCTCTTAATTATAGCTTGCTAAATGAAAATTTGAAATAAATATAACAAAAACAATAACTCAATACTGAACGTACTAAATGCCTTTATCCCCCATCTCCTTCCTCTTTTTTCAATCATGGTCCACAATATATTCACCAATACCGAATTGAAGACGTGAAGAAATTTCATTTTATTGATAATAATTTGATTGACGCCTTTGAAATGTAAATGATTTCAATTGAATTGAAAATTAAGTGAAGAAAATAATATCAATAATTAAAATGAAAGATTAATAAAAGTTATAAAAATTAAAATGAATCGTCAATAAAATTGAAATCAAAGAATTAAAAGTGTTTTTGTTTTCATTCTCACTCTTCATCATTTTTCTATATATACACTCACTATACTTATTGCGATTTCCGATATTATTTTAATTTATTGAATTTTTAAAGTATCTTTTTAAAAGCTTCATAAATTATACGCTCTTTCCTTGTTATATACATACACACATTGTTCTTATAATCGAAAATATTTTAAATAACTTTCAGGTATTGAATAAATTTTTATAAATAAAGTGGAACATTCAAAAAATTATTATGAAAAATAAGGGCAGACAATAAAATAAATTTAAATAAAAAAAAAACACTTTTAATTTTTGACGAATCGAAATGAATTTTAATTTTTATTAAATTTTATGAAAATAAAATTTTTTGCAGTGAAGTATCCAAATATTTGAATATTAACCGAAATTCGGAAATAACCCATTTTGTGATTATAAAGAATAAATCTTCATTGATCCAAAAAATTGTGATACTGCACGGCAGCCTTTACAACGTAATAAACTTACTGAAATTACAAATAGATTTAGAGAATTTCTTTAAATACTACAAAATTCCCATAGAGTAGTAAAAATAATACACAAAAACTTATGAGTAAAAAAGTGTATAAAACCAATCTATAGTCTTACTGCACTTATAGGTAAAAAACTTTGAATTTCCCATTTTTGTTCTTTAATTTTGAAGTCAAATTTTCAAACCGAACATTTTTTTAATAAATTGACATTGATTTGGTAAGTTTCTTTGAGTAGAAATTAAGTGCCTCTATGAAACTGTTGTCCTTAACATTCAATTTACGTAAGTAAAGCTCCTGTAATAGTCAAAGAAAAATCAACAATCAATAATTAAAATTATATAAAAAAAATTTGCATACATACAGGGGCAAAATAACATTTTACGATTAAATTAAATAATACACAATATTTATGAACGTAAATTAATAAGTTAAACTCATTAGTATTCTAAAATAATAATAAAATTCCAAATATTAATATTTTGTATTTATTATAATAAAATATGGTCATTATTATAATAGTATACAAAATTAATTCTAGCTACATGTTTATTTAAATATTTTTAAATTCCTCCTATAATTATATTAATCTTTGAAAATTTATTGAATAATTTTCATATTAATTATAGCTTTTAATTAATACATAATAAATTCATTTTTCATATACCATTATCCTTATTTTCACAATAATACATAAAAGAAAATGTTAATTTAATTATTTATAATATATTTTATATGAAAATAAATGAAAATAAAATAAAAAAATAAATATTTAAATAGAAAACAAAAATTTTAAAACCATATTCAAAAAATTTAATTAATTATTTTAAAATTATTCTAAAAATATTTTTTTTTTTTTAATTTATATTCAAAAAACAAATATAGGCTCGTAATAAGCCAGCCGATGGTAGTGATCATCATCGTAATAAATCTGGACAAAGAGATAAAACACCAGGACCTGGACAAAAAGGTGCACCAGCAAAAGCAACAGCACATACAGCAAAACAACCAGCACCCGGTAAACAAGGTAGCAAACAATTATCATCATCAAAACAATCACTACAATTACCGCCAGCACCAAAACCAGTTGCAACAGTTGCCAAAGGCAAAAAACCAAAAAAGAAACATCAACAACATGATTTGGTTGTTACCATCGATTTGGTAAGTACATTATTGTAGAATAAATTTTAATATTTAAATTAAATATTTATATAGAATATAATAGCAAAATTTCATATTATATTCTAATGGAAAATAAACATGAATATATAATCACATAACAAAGCTATTTAGACACAAACAGTGGTAAATTCATATTTTTAAGCGGATATATTAACTTGGAACTAATATAAAATTAATTGAAGAGGCCAGAAATATTTTTGTGCTATCAAGATGTTCAACTTGTGTTTGACTCGCATATATAATAAACATGCATAAATATTTAAACAATATTTTGTAATATTAACATAATTGATATTATGAAACTGAACAACATCAACTATTTAAGGGCAGAAATATTTTTTGTGTATTTTGACTGCATTTTGACTCAAATTAATTTTGCTAGTTTTACCAACACTAAGAATTGATTTTAATAAATACAAAAAAGCAACTTAGGTAAAATCGTAGACAATTTCGTATATTGATTTAAAATTCGGATCTTACTACTTTTAATCTTGAAACAAAAGCAAACAAAATTTTAACTTTTACCGTTTATGTCCTAAAAATTCCAATATTACTAAAAATTAGTCGATTTTGAAGTTAAAGTTTCAGTAATTTAGCATTTAGTAGAACTCAAAACTATGATGACAAAAGTAGGACAAAAGTTATTAAAGCCACAAAATTTCAGAACCTTTGAAAAAACTTAAACATACAGAAAATTAACCATTTTGCATATAATTAATTTTATACTATTTTTTCTATTAAATCATAAAAATAATAAAAAAATACTTTTCATTGTTTCCAAAAAAAATACGAACCAAACCGCACCGATATTTTCAATTGGAACGTACGAGAACAATTAATTATAGAACAATTACCAAAAATTTAAGAGAGCTACAATATCATTAAGGTTAACCTTATCTATAAATTTAGGATAAAAAAAATGTACCCCTTTATAATAATTCTATTATTTTCAACCCCCCCCCCTTCCTTTCCCTTACAAAAATATTCAAATAAAAATTAATTTTTGTTTTTATTCAAATGAAAAGCATCTTTCACTTTTCCCAATTAATGATGCAATCTGATTATCATAACATTTCAATTGAATTTTTTTAGATCCTCTCACCCTATTTTTCTTCTCTTTTATAAAAACTTTTATCCTTTTAAAAATATTCAAATAATTTATGAAGACCGAACAAAAAAATAAAACTTTTCTATTTAATTTTTTTTACACAAAGAAAATTAAAACCACATTTTTATTTCCACTTAGCTATTATACACATTAAGTATATTAGGTTTATTTTCATACTAAAGATATTAATGATTGTATTAACATGCACATTTTATGTACATAATTTTATTTTTAAGCAAAGCTAATTATTATAACAAAAAAAAGTCAAAAAAAAAATAATGAGAAAAAAAGAAGGACGTTTTTATTCCAAATAATTTATGATTTTCAATTAAGACTTCTCTGATTCGGTAATAGAAAATAGTTCCAAGAACAAAAATAAAAAAAAAATAAAAAAATAGAATTTTCGTAGTTAATCCTGATGACTGAAAAACTGAAAATATGAAAAAGGAAATTAGTTTTTATACATTTTATATAATTAACGTGTATATCACAATGTAACTAGTAAGTATGTATATATAAGGATACATTTAATTATGTGAACAGTTGGGAAAAAAAATTTAGGGGAGTAATATTAAAAATTAATAAAATGTGCTGTTTATAAAAGCAAAAAATATAAAAGCAATTGCCAAAAAAAATTTACTCATAATATGAAAAAAGAAAATTTTTATTTTCAAAATTTCACCCTAAAAATTTCTGCTTAAGTATATTAGAATATTAAGTATTTCGAAAATATTCAATTTAAATTAAAATTGTAAAAACTTTTAATTAATATTTTAATTTACTCTGATTTCCAAGTCAGAAAAAAATTGCATAACATCTCTTTAATTTCCTGTTTTTTAGTTAAAATTGAAAATCTTATATAACATTGACTTACATAAATATTTTTTTTTTATTGCACAGTATATTCGTCTTCAACATTCTTGTAAATAAAAATTATTAAAAATCATTATATAAAGAGCAAATAAACAAATTTTGAACAGCAAATGTTCATATTCACAAAGAAAATATTAATTTTCATTTCAAATTCATGATAGATAACAGCACTAAAAGAATATTGGGTCAATTTTCAACCCCTTATTACAACTATCATAAGTATTACTGTGGAGGTATAGGTTTTAGTAAGTCTATCTTATTCGGTTGCAATACTGATCCGTTTATATAGTAAAGAGAAATCTGTCAGCCTATTATATCAAATATATTATCGTTTTATAAGAGACGAGCAGATACGTGGAGATAGCTAGAATTCGATTCTTAGCTATAACAGCTATTTGCTTATTCGTGATCTTACATGTGTTTGCAGTTGACTGTTACACCGGCTATTAAAATCTCCAAATCAAATAAAGAAATACTTTCTTTTTAGTGTAGCTTGCATTGGGACAAATTGAGTACAACCAATATAGATAAGCAATTATCAAATTCCAAAGAATAATAAATTGTTTATGGCATCAAATTACTTCAAAAAACGAAAACCAGAAGAGGGTTTGCTTTCAAAACTTTTGTAGTGATTTAAAGTAATGGAGAACTAATAAATTACTTCAGATCAGTTGCTTTTCTAGTTTAAAAAAATTAAACTAAGAATGTATTCAAATATTTATCCTATAACCGAACTAATTCTTGAGTATCCTTCAGTAACAACAAAATAGGACAACTCATTTTGTTATGATTTTCCAATTTTCCACCTAACAGTTCAGTTACTCAATTCTTTAAACAAAATGAAATATACAAAAAATAATCTTGTAATTTATTTAAAAAATTTAACACACAATTTGATTTTGAAAAATTTACAAAGCAAATATAATTGAATTTATGGAAGAAGAATAACCCTCCTTTCCTTGCCATTGCAACGTTCAATACATGAATCACAACACTTGTAGCGTGAATAATTCAAATAAAAAATTTTTCGTGAAACCTTTAAACGAGATTCTATAATTCTCAATTTAAAATTCAAATAAATAATGTATGACCTTGAATTGACATTTTTCCCATGGAATTTTTTGATATACATATTTATATTCATATGTTAGTTTGTATGTATACACCTGCATAATGTAATAATTAATTTGAATGCCATGTTAGACTGCTGTTCAAATTATCAAAAAATTTCTATTTTATGAGATCCATGTTTAATTCAGAAATTCACAAAAAAATTAAAAGAAAAAATTGGTTTTTCCACAATTTAATTCCTAAAATTGTGCTCTATATAGCCATACTGTTGCCCTCTATAAGCCATATATAACCAAGTCATATATGGTATAGCCATATACCAGCAATGATGTTCATTTTCTCATTCCATAAAGTTCAATATTATACTCGTACGAATGAATATTCGAATGATATTATAAAAGATTCACTTCGTTTCTATAGTGCTAAGAAATAGATGTGTAAAATAAAGGCAAATATGACAGATATATTTCGCAGCGATAACTTATGTTTCCATGAATGAATTACAACATTTTCCATGAATGAACCCGTTAATGGAGCCAGTAATTTAATAAAATGTAGTTCAAGTAGTATAAGTTCTGTCAATACATGCTACTTCAAAAATTACTCTATAATCTCAGAAAGTGCAAGGCCTACAGAATTCAAATTTTACTCAAAAAAGTTGAGTAACAGTGGCAGTATTTTGCCAGTAATATTCCAAATATTTTATTTTATCTCGGAAATTACAAACCGTAAGGTAATCAAATTTCGCATTATAGAGATTGATTATAAGACCATTATTTCAAAAAGTTTTAGTCATGATTCCAGTCTTAGCAACATTTACCAGGTATCTTTGAAAATAACTTGAAGATAATTTAGCACATATAAAATTGGTAATTGAACTGTTTCAAAAATTTCAAAGGTTGCATTCGTTAAATTTCACTGAAATGTGTTCAATATATATCAGGACAATATTTTACTAAAATTGTAACAGAAAGTTTTTTTTTTGTGAACTTTCGTTGTCTATCGCATAGCACTTGAAAAACTTTCATACATGTATCAGAGAGTTGTCACGACCAACTAATTCTTTTCTCGTTTTACATGAACTTAAATTTTTAGTATAAATACTTTCTATAATCGAATATCCTTTAAGCAATCACGTACACTCAATAAAATGTATTACAAATCAACAAAATACCTGTATAATAGCTTAATTAAATGCTTTCTATGAAATGGCAACAAAATAAAAGAGAACTCAAATCTTACATGCAAAATAGAATTTAAATGATAGTTTGGTATTCGAATAACAACAAATTTAAGGTGATGTCGTGTACATGAATATGCAATCCATGAGATTTAATATAAATTCTTTGCAGGTACAGAACACTATATGCTGTATGAATTGATTAACTTTATTTTACGACATTTTATAATAATAACAAACCACAAAGTAAAAAATACTGGTTCTATATGACATTCAATTTAGTGAGGACAACTCCTAAGAGCTTAACTTTCCGTGGCCCAAAATAGTCTTCCAATCACGAACAATTTTTTGTAATGGTAGAAGATAACAGTAATGTGTTATGAAAGTGAGGTGGCCGCGGAAAGCTTTGCAAATTTTGTTCCTGACCTTTTTCAATAATCGCCCTTGTGAGGTTTTAGGTCTTAAGAATGTTTCAAAAACGCCTGAAAAAATTAACTAAAATAAACCCATGCAGCATACTACCGAGAAGATATTAAAGAATTTAACAAATTTGTTTGTGGACGTTAAGGTTTAGATATTGGATCTTAGTGTTTGAGTGTCCTGAGAAAATCTTTGAGTATAATCCTGCAACATATCCGAATAAAGTTTTTGTTAACTATACTTGATTCATTATTGCGACTTTTACACATGACGACTGGTAGAAATATTGCACAAAAAAGGCTTTGCTATTCGAAATCTCTCTTCATGGTACTGACTATGGCAAATATGTACTCATTACGAGAAAACTTTACATACAACAGATTTATCAACGTATCTACTAAATTCATAAATCACGTGACATAGTAATGTACTAAAAAATGTGCTATAGGTACAACATGCGATTTGATATTCAATATTAATGAACTGCCATTTAATACAAAAATTCATATTGATAGAATTGGTAATACATTATCTATAAATATTGATGTCCCTATCTACTTATTACCATTACAAACCAAAATATTAAGACAGAATTTTATATGACATAGGAAGAAGGTAAATGAAACGTCAAAATACTACTTGTTTGCCTGCGATTAAATCAACAATTGAATTATTAATTTTCTTTTTATTTGTTTTTTTTTCTGGTCAGAATGAGTTCTTAATGTGTCTTAGGCTATAAAAAGGATTATATTTAATGACAAATTATATTTTACTAATCTAAAGGATAATAATGTAATTGATTTTATATAAATACGAATATTGTACAAACACACAATACACTGAATGAGTTACTTCGTATTTCTATATATAAATTAAGAGATTATTAGCTGGAAAAAAAAAAATCAGTATTTTATTACTAAATTAACTTTCATTCCCAAGCTATACAAGCTTTAGTCGATTTATTAAGTAATTGATTTAAGACTTGACACATCAAAATAATAATGAGGTTCCAACAAATTTTGAATATAATGGTGGTGTTACGCTCTGTAAGGTACCCATAACAACTATCACACCAGTTATTTTTTTATAGGTTAACGGACTATATGTAACTTAACTGTTTATGTGCGCCTATGTCTGCCATTGAAACTGGTGTTGTGTTTACAACTGATTTAAAACTGATCGTACTTCATCAACTGAATATTATATTTTCTTCTGAAACATTAGATCCGCCTCTATAAACGTTAGATTGATCGGAATATCTCAACTTTTTATACCACACATATTGTGTATATACATATATAATCTGTAGGAGCATATTTACTTACACATATTTATATGTTATGTACATTTTAATTACTCTTTTCTAGCTAACTTTCTTTTTTTCTCTTTTTTAATCCTGCTAATGTTGTAAATAAATACAATACATGTAATTAAATTGAAATTAATGCCTCTAAATACACACACTTTCCATCGTTAACGAGTATTATACCTATATGTGTATATAATTTATAAGGATATATATTGATATATTTGTTTATAAAATATGCTCATATAATAATATGTAATGTAATGTATATGTATATATAAACGTAATTCAAACCATACAAAATAATTTTAACGAGGTGGATATTAGGTGGAAATTTATTTATAATTTTCTTTGTATATACATATTTTCCTATTTTTATATATTTTTATTTCCTATTTAGATTTATATCGGAATAAAAGGGATTAAATATAGCCATATAATTGGCGACTTAATAAGGATCTAATTAGATTGTCAAAGACAAATAACAATAATAAAAATGAAATATAAAAAAAAATATAGGTGAAATTAAATAAACATTCGTTTGTTCATATATCTTTTTTTTTTGGTTTTCATGAAGGAAAAATGTACGTGATAATAGTAGGGAAGTCAAAAAATATTTATATAATATATTTTATTCACAAAGAAATTTGATAACTACCGTCATTGTATGTATGTACGCATAAATTTTAAATGGAAAAATTTATTATGTCGGCAATATCATCAACACCTTATAATTAAGAATCTAAAATATCAAATTAAATACTATAAACTGGGCACATTAAGAAATTTTCATTACGTTATTTATTTCACATATCCTTTAAAATATAAAATTAACTTCCTTCAATCTTTAATTATATAGAATTTTAAAATTTTCAATAAAAATACGTTGTCCTCTCTCAACCAACCTATATTATTGAAATTTAACATTTCATAAAATTTCTAATTATATTCAATTTTCTATTTTATTAACATGTAATTGAGGTTACACGGAAACGTGAAAATTAGAAAAAATTAAAATTTAACTTTAATATAAGCCAAAAAAATATAGAAGTCGATTGTGTCAAAATTTTCATATATTAAATTAATTTAATCAATTAAAATTCCACAAAATCCAGAAACCACAATAATTGGCTGTTTTTAACATTAAAATGCAATCAAAAATGTTAAATAATTACATGTCTCATTAAATTTTATTACTTTGCATTGCCAAATGTTGTAAATTGTAAAAACAAAGAGCAAAACCTTTTAAAAATATTAAATAATAAAATAAAATATTTAAATTAAATTAAATAAATTTTAATATTTTCAGTGTATTTTCTCAACAAAATTTAGAGAAGAAAATGACTGCACATTTTATATATTTTATATAAAGGATTCAACTTTAGACAGAATCACGATTATAGAAGACTAGATAAGACTACAATAAGGTCTTATTCTCTCAAATCGGATAAAAAATAAAAAATTTATTGTATTGTGGAATAATGTCAGGTCCTTTCGTAATGTTATCGAAAATTTTATACACATGTTTAGGTACACTCTTTTTTACACTTTATATTAGATAAATCATTGCTCAATTTAAAAAAAGAAAAAACATTCATACACGCGTATATTTAAATTTAATTTCTTAATTACTTTGTCAACCCACGCATTTGAAATAATTAAATATTTGACGTTGCAAAAATTACAAGAATTTCATTAAAGGGAAAATGCCAAAAAATTTTTTAAATATCAAATGTTAATGTCATAAAATTGTGTTTTTTATTTAAATTATTTAATTATAAATACTTTTGTTATATATACAAAATTATTTGTGAATGGAAAATAAATATTTTATATAGAATTAAAAATTATTATAGTTTATACAAATTAAAATATATATTATATAGTTTTCTCTAAAATACGGAAATTTGCAAAATTTGAATAGTGCGAATTCATTCATTCAGTTGTACAACAATAATTTTCGAAATTAACAGTTTCACAATTCGGCATTATGCCAAAATTTCGTAACAAAACATTTAAAACTATTCCGTTTTTATAAATAAATTAAATTTGCATTCAAATGGCATGTTAAACATGTAATAATTATGTACGAAAAAAATTTACAAAGTAAAATTTGAAAAATGCATGCAACCCTAATTATTGTAATTAAAACTACATTTTCTTTACTCTTTAGAATTAATTAATACGTTCTTTTGTCTCATTACATTAAAATTATTTTTTAGCTAAATACTAACTTCAAAAATGTTAAGCGTTTTGATTACTGCGTTGTAGTAGGTATTAATTATTTGTCAATATTATTATTTACGATAAATTGAAAATTTTAGTAAAATTAAATAATCGAGAAAAATAAAATTTTGATTAAAAATATATCGTGCATTATTAGCAAAATTCGTCTGTGTTGTAAAATAAGTTGCAAATTAGAGCGTTCACTTTGAAAAACGGCCATTAAATTTTACTTAAATTTACGAGAAACTCAACAGGCATTAAAACAATAATGCAAGATATGGAATAGAATTTATTTATTATTAATAATTTTCTCGAAAAACCCATTGCTCTAATCAAAATATTGAGAAAAGTTCATCCTATGAAATTATAAAATTATTTTGGTTATAATATTGGCTGAGTTCTTTCGTAAATTTAGGTTCATATGTTATACAGTTATACATCAAATACATATATTGTAGACGAAAAAACCAATAACAAGTTCAAATAAAAAAGGTGAGATTAACTTGAGTTTAACCATCGTAAAATATAATTATGACTGAATTTTTTTTTGCCAAAATGATGTGAAGTAATGAAGACAACAGAATATTTGAATACTTTCAATTAATCCTATAGTCTTAATATTTATAACAATTCGAAATATACAGGAAGGCAAAACCTTTTTTTCTGTATTTTAAAAATTTCAAAAAAAAAAAAAAATAATAATAAATTAATTCTAAAGTAATATATAAAAAAATTTTAAAATAAAAACTTAAAAAATTAAAAAAAAAATGCAAAACCAAAAAGGAAATTCAATAAAATTGAAAACTTTTTCAAGATGCGAAAAATAAATCTAAAGAAAGAACAGCAACAATAATATTTTTAATAAATGGCGCCTTCCAAGAAATAATAATTTAATTAAAATTCTCCGTTATTTTATAGTTTTCGAAAATTATTATTATAACGGGAAATCTTTTATCTTATAAATAAATTCTCCACAAAAATGAACCAAAACAAAAAATTATTATTTTGTTTTTTTTTTTTTTTTAATTTATAAAATTAATTATTTGTTTACAAGTACGAAAGAGTGAATCATAGAATTTTCTTTTAAAAACAAATGCTTAACATGCATAATAATATCTACATACACACACATTTATCTATATGTTCCAATAACACATATGCGTATATGAAATTTAGCTTTTTAGTTTTACAGACATAGATGTTCCAAAAATATATCTTCAAAATTGTATAGTAGGTACATATACACATATCAGCCACTGATTTATATTCACATATTAGAACTGTTCCAGACTATACCCGCATAAATTTATTATATGTGTGTTTGCATATTTGCAGCTATCTATATATGTAACCATATTAAAATATGAATATTTAAATGGAATGTACTTAGTATTTGACATAATTCCAAAAAAAAAATAAAATTGTCGCCAACATTCAATTAGATAGAAATCTAACCATACTAATATTATTGTATAAAGTTAATATTATTAAATATTATAAAATTTATATGACATTTAATTCAAAATTATGTTTCATCTTTAAATTCTTTCAGAATTTCAATATACATCAAATAATTCTTCATCATATACAGGTTCATATATGTATACTATACTCAGTAATATTCCATTTTCTTTATCTATTTCTCAATTTCTTCCTCTCTTATTCTGACATGTTCAAAAATCTCAAATTGAACTATGTTCTAGTTTGGTGTTTGACTTAAAAAAGAACTAAGATTTTCAGTTCATTTACTGTGTGAACTGCGGCCAAGTATCAAGTTAGTGTTAGTCGGAATTTATTTCTCAATTAACGTACGCTCTTATTTCATATGAACTAATAGCAAAGTTTTTTTTTAGTATTTTAGTGTTACAATTTTTTTTAGATTTCTAGCCTAAGTTCTAAATAATTTTTGTTTTTTTTGATAAATTTCATTGATTTTTTTGATATTTATTTAAAGAAAAGCCATTTTTCTCTCAGTAATTTTCGAATAACTTGTTAGTAATAGTATATACACTATATTTATACATATAATATGTATAAAATTTTGTATATAGGTACGCATATAATTTTTTAAATATTTTTTTGTATTGAATTATGCTAATCAAAATATTTTACCAAAATTGACTAAAGAAATGAAACGATACTGCACTTCAACATTTTGCATTTATTTTGCATGTAAATATTTTTCGCTAAAAAAGATTTTTCGATATAACAACTACACTGCACGTTCACGTCTCTTTTTTGAACAAATTCAAAGAGAGTAGGGTAAAAAATAGCCAATTTAATTAAAATTTACTCATTTTAAACAATTCCACTGACTATAGAAAATTTTCTCTATTACTATTTTTTATAATTTGTAAATAAAATTTTTTGTTGGCGTTATAGAAGATCAAAATCATCTTAAAATTTAATCTGTAAAGGTATAATTTCATTGATTATAATCAAAATTTTACTCATTAATACAACAGTATTAACTCATACGATCGAAAGCAAATTCTTTTCTAAAAGAATTTTTATAAACTAAAATTCATTGACTTTTGTATTTATAAAAAAAAAATAGCTAATGAAAATTTAATTAACTATTAAAAATTTTATATTACAAAAAATTCCAACAAAAATATTAAAGAACAAAATATTCATATGAACTTTTTCTATATAGCTACTCGTATAAGTTCAAAAATACGGCATATTGCAAGGCAAAAGCATTTTATTGAATATATAAAGAAAAACATCTTTAATTTAAAAATAAATAATTTTTATTTTATTTATGAAAACAAACATTTTAGACAAATGAAATTTTCCATTTTTATCTATGTAAATAGCTCTTTACGATCTTTTCGGCATGCGAACTGAAAAGTAAAAAATCAGAAAAATTTTTAGGAAATATCTACTAAAATTTTTTGTTCGAAAAACAAATTAAATTAAAATAGAAAAGTAAAAAAAAACAGATAGAACAATATTGTACAATCATAAGATGTTTTCGAACATTTTATATGTTCGAAACACTTTTATTATACACTTAAAAATGGAACGAAATTCAAATATTTGATGTTCTAAACAAAATACAATTAGTGTCCAAAAATATTCTATCTAAGCATTTCTAACAAATCAACATTACGCTTTGAATGTTGTCATCCAAATTCGTTGAATCTGCAAGTGACGCTATATTATTAAGTTCGTTTAAAATTGGATTCCCAACAATGTTTTTAAATAGAATTGTTTGATTTGCTGAAAGTCTTTAACAAAAAATAATATTGTATGTTATTCATATTCATTTATAGATATAAAATATCACAATATCATATATATAGTGATGAAAATGTCCAATCAAACACTTTTTAAATTCATACCAAAAATTAATTAAACAGCATTATTCTAGTAATTCAAAGAATCATAAATTGTTTAATAAAATATTTGATAATTGATATTTCATTGTTTTAAGACCAAAAATGCCGTACCAGATAAGTTGATTTAATTAAAAATAAAAGCGTCTATGTCAAAATGCAGATCTAGAATTAGTTTGACTCATTCAGCAATTGAAAACGTACTCTTGAATATGTTAAGCTGACGTGACAATGTCCAACCATTTGTTTTTAGTTTCGTTTCGACAATCATACATGTATGATTTACTCGCAAAATTACTTTTAATTTCCTCATACAAAACCAATGTTAATGTTAATATTCTAAACTGAAAAATAAATTAATAATCAATTTCTTCAAATTAAATTTAACATTGAACATAAAAATAAGACAACAATCAACCGCAACAAATATTATTCAGTGACTGATTTTCTCTCTTCGACCAAAATTCTTATTTCTAGTGAATTTTTTCAAAAAAAAAAATATAAGAGAAAATAAAAAAAATAATAAGATTTTTTTTCCTAAGACGTTTTTAAGTAATTTCATTAAAAAAAAAGAAATTAAAGAAAAATATGCTGAATAAAAAATAAGTAAATCAAATTATTAAATTTATTAAAAATATATTGAAAATAATTCAGAAATTTTTGAATATTTTAAAAAAATAAAATTATTTTTTTTTTAAATAAAATTTGAATTTAAAATTAAAAATACAATAATATAAAAACATCTAGTATATCTAGAGTTATTAAATAAATAAAGCTGGAAAATGGCAGATACAGAAATCGCAAATTGCGATGAAAATTACGCTAATGAATATAAAAGATTACAGTCCTTATCAAGTCAAGATGAAATCCGACATTGGTGTGTAAGTTGATATTTTATAATGTTTACAAGTTAAGTTGCATTATACATGTATAACCATACTTGTTTATTATTATACAAAATAAATAAATTACGTTAATTGAATTTCTAAAGTAAATACTAAAGTGAGTAAGAAAACAAATGTATAAATATGTGCCTACGTATGTATGTATGTGTGGGTACATATACTAAAATCATCTCTATAGAATTTCTTTGATATTTTTTAAAAATAACAAATAAAAATGACAGTTTTGTAAATTAATAAGTAAAATAGAATTTTAAATTAAAATTTATAAATTACAATTTTGACATTGCCATGAAGTTCATTAAATGTGAATATTGATTCTGATGGCTTGAGTTTTGTAAATAAATTTTAACAGCAATGATTGTGGTTCTTTCAGACAACTCTCTAGGCTTTAAATTAGCAACGGAATGGAAAAAAATTAAGCAAATTGCTCATTTTTATTATTGTCGAAAATTTTAATTTGATTTTGCAATTTTTGAAATGAAAATGTTATTGCTATATAGTTGGCTCATTAGTATGAGAATAACCCATACAAATGATTTTTTTTCATCAAAATTTAATTTGAATTGTAACAAAATTAAAGATGAAATGAATATGGAACTGAAATATTAAACTAAATTTTGTAAACTATTCTTTTATAAAAAAAATCTTAATAAATATTTACACACATATTTTAATATTTTTTTCTTTTATATTTTCAGTCCGAATATGGTCTTTCAGAAGAGCAAGTTGCAGGTAAATATAAAAAAATTTTTTAATTGTTCGTTGAGAACTTAATAAATAACTCACCATTTTTAAATATTTATTTTAAAAACACGATTAGAGGGTTGTTACACGATCTATGATAAAAGAAAATTCAAGAAAATTCGTTAAGAAGAAAATTCAATTGCGGTACCATGCATAAAACTCTTTCAATCTAAATTTTTCTCTTAGTACCTTTTTAGGATCTTAAATTTCAAAGTTATGGTAACTGAATATTCTCTTCTAACTTCCTTTTAGAATTACAAAAATAAGAAAACAATAACAAGTAAACTACAGTAAATTAAAAATAATAGATGCAAATTTTAACAAATGTTAATTTTCGATACAACACTTTTAACACACTAACTCTAAAAAATATCTTCATTGTTTATTTTCATATCACCTGTATGGTAATGAAAACATCTTTCGCAGCACAAACAATACAATCATACGTTCCGGCAGCCTTTAATATGCAAAAAATAGGAAAAGAATAAAAATAAACTTTTTTAATTCATAAAAATTTACATTTTTATTTTGCAAATCAATAGGAAAATTTTTTATTTTTATACTCGTATTATTTTTTTGATACAAAAATTTAATATATAAAAAAATTTATTCACAAACCAATTAAAATTCACGTGAGAATAACGAATTATCCATTGAGTTTAATATGAAATGGACACACCTTTGAATTGGTAAAAATTACGTAACTGTTAATAAAAGCAAAAAAAATTAAACAAAAAATTTGTTATTTTTGTTTTTTGCTTTTAAAATAAATCCTTTTTTCTCTAAACTTTAAATAACGTTTCTAAAAAATTTTTATTTGGTTTCTGTTCTGTATTGTCGAAAAAAATAAAAAAAAATCAGAAGGGAAATAATTTCACGTACAAAACGAAAAATATTTCGAGGGAAACTAAAAAACATAAATAAATTGGCATAATGTTGTCGTTTAGCGTTTTTTTTTCATTCACATACATATTGTCAAAGTTATTTTTCCTATTATATTTATTTGTTTCACGTCAATGTTCTTTAACCTGTTATGTCAAGCTAATATATCAAAGCAGTTTGCAATCATTTACGGTTTAAAACAATCCAAAATGTTTAGCGAACCAATAAAAACGGAGACGAACCAATATTTGTTGGAAGAATGTTCGGCCTTAATTCGGAAAAATTTGAAGGCAGACGAACGCTATAAATTTATCAATAGCTTGTGCACAAAGGCTCTTTGTTTGGCATATTTTTCAATAAAATTATCAACTTTAACGACCTATTATCAAAATTTTGCTACGAAATTAATTATTTATCGGTTAACAGTGTGAGTTATCTGCACGTTGCTAAAATATCTCACAACACTATTTCAAGATTCGATTTCAAAATTCGATTTTAACTTTTACTCTTGCTCTCACTTGTGAAAAAATTAAACGATAACACTGTTTATGACAATCATTATGTGTACATTATAGACAAGTCACGTTCTTCAAATCTGTACTAAAAAGGATATCCGTTTAAATTATATTATTTTTCTTTTTTTCTCTAATTTTTTATATTTCACTTCTTTCTAATTTAAAACTGTAGTTATTCCCACCCTCTTGTTAAATTATTGTAGTATTTTTTTTTGTTATTTTAAGTCAAATCGACAGCAAAAATTTTGTACAAAAATTTCCACTACAGAACTAAATTACAAAAATAGCAAAAATAAAAATCAGCAGAAAAATTCATTAATCTATCAAACTTGAAGCACATAAAAGTTATAAAGAAAAATATTGAAACAGAACAAGATTTTATTTTTTATTTTATTTTTTTTTTTACACACTACTGAACTCTGCACAACACATAATGAAAAAAATCCTTTTAAATTAAACTTTTATCCTCTACATTTATACGAATGGTATATAGAGGGCGAAAAAAAAGTTAAAGTTTTCCCAAGTTGTAAAAACGAGAGAAGAAAAAAAATAAACTGTTGGTAGCATCAAAATTTTTTGTATTTTTATATTTATTTTTTTTATACACCCTTATTATTTTTTTATTTTAGAAGTACGATAAAAAATATTTGAATTAAATTCAGGGTTTAACGTTTATTATATTTCAGTCTATAATAACAAATAAAATCAATGGGCGCCCTTGTAAATTTTTTAACAATTTTTACATTACCTCAATTCAAAAATATTGAAATTTAAGAGTTTCTCCTTCCAACATAGTTGTTTTTTATATGTAAAATTTAACAACCGAATACAAATTAAGAATGATTATTGACATTGTCATATGATCGCGACGAACCCAGTAATGTTTTTGGTACCATTGTTAACCAATTTGTGAGAGTTTTAAACAATTGCTGCTATCTGGAACTATCGAATGGAATTTCTATACCTTAAACTAAAAAATCACCAAATCGAATGTTGTCGAATGTTCGCTAAATTCGTTCGATTCACTTAGCCATTTCCTTCGTCAATTATTATGGAGTCCTATACTTTAAATTGAAATATAAACTCAATGCAGAAAACTTTCTCGTATGTTATACCTTGTAAAATATACTTAAATAATTACTTACATAACCATCTATTTAACAACAACAATCAAAATTTAAGAAAAACACTTAAGAAGATAAGAAAATGATTCAAAAAATTGTTCTTTCACTAACTTAGGACCCTATAATGCCCTGCTTAGGAACTGTCTTTGTGTGTTTGTTATATGAAGAAACTAATATTATAAGTTTATCGTCTTTTTGCAAATATGTTGCAATATGGTTTTGGTAGTTTGTTTTCTTTTTTACATTTATCTTTTTTATATTCATTTTGCTTTGTTGCAGAAACTTTTTAAATTTTTTGCAAGAATAGATTGCAAATTAAAATACTAAAGATAAAAGGATTTTAAAAAATATCGCAGAATTAAGAAAGATTATCCTTGTAAAAATCGAGAACAAAATGACTAGGTTTTTTTTTGCAAAAGCAAAATTCTAAACTTTAATTAAGTATTAAGTTCTTTAAGCCATTATGTTCTCTTATGTTGATGAAGAAAGAACAAAAAATATACCTAGTTAATTTAAATGAAAAGTAAACAGGATGGAGAATATAGGTGGATCATGTCATATTGCGTTACAAAAAAATAAGAATGTGCTAATTAATAAGCTGCTAAATTTATGTTAATTAGTGACATTATAAATTATTGTTGCATTGTATGCATACTGCATTCTTAAACAAAATGCAAAGTTAATATTTAAGAAACGTATTATCGCGTAAATTAAAAATGAATGCAACTTTATACTTTTAAGAACATAAAAAATGTCAACTGTGTTACTTTTTTTAATTTTAATGTCAAGGACATTTTTATAAATCAAAGCATATTTGAAAAAATCTTTTCAACCAAAAAAACTCATATTTTACTTTATTGTTTTCACTAAAAGTCCCAGTTGTATTGTTGTGGAATATTTAAAGCAAAATAAACAGTATGAAATCACAAAAGAAAGTTGTTTTTTTTTTTATTAAAAGAAAACAACTTAAACTTGTGAATTTCTGATGAAAGCAAAAATTCACCTGATAATTGCACCTGACCTTTAGGCCTTTATAATTCTCGTCCTTTTTTTTTAATTATTTTAAAATTTACTTAAAAAATATCTTTTTAATAAATATTATATTTTATTTATTTTATAGAATTTAAAGAAGCATTCATGTTATTCGATAAAGATGAAGATGGAACAATTACAATGGCTGAACTTGGTGTTGTTATGAGATCTTTAGGACAGCGACCAAGTGGTAAGTACTTAAGTAATTTTATAGTTTATAATATAAACTTATATTTGTCCATATGTACATGGAATAATATTTGAATTTTTTTTTTTAATCTAGAAACTGAACTCAGAGATATGGTTAACGAAGTGGATCAAGATGGCAACGGAACAATCGAGTTCAATGAATTTCTACAGATGATGTCCAAAAAAATGAAAGGTGCTGATGGTGAGGATGAATTACGGGAAGCATTCAGGTAAAATATTACTTTTTTTTTAATATACATACAAAATTATCAATCATTATAAATAAATATAATTCATATAATTTTTTTCAATTAAATATAGAGTATTTGATAAAAATAATGATGGCTTCATATCATCAAGTGAATTGCGCCATGTTATGACAAATCTGGGTGAAAAACTATCCGAAATGGAAGTAGACGATATGATTAAAGAAGCTGATTTGGATGGTGATGGTCAAGTTAATTACAGTGGTAAGTGTATAATAAAAATTTTTATATTTATTTTTTAGAAAACGAAACTTTTTCAAAAACACAATTGCTTTTACTTTATATTTTTAGATTTTGTAATGCTGTTAACTAAGCGCAACTAGTGCCGAATTTGTAATCGTCGAGGGAGTAAGAAACCAAAAAGTGTTAAAGAATGAGCCTAATAAAATATAAATTTTTTATAAATTATGTATGTATGTATATGTAAACCTGCAAAAAAGACAAAAAACAACAAGAAACAATTATAAAAATAATATAGAAAAAAATACAAAACTCCTTTCTCCTCAACTATATACAACAATTTTACCACCAAAGGAAAGGAAGAACAAGAATTTAAAATGAATAAAAAATAAATAAAATACATACACAATTATAAATAATTTTACTGATTATGGTTATCAACGGAAAAGAGTTTTTTTTATTTTTAAAAATAAAAAATAAAATTATAAGAATATGAAAACGATGTGCTCTGTAACTTCAAGGACCAGTCTATACTAATAATAAAAATAAAATCATTTATTAATAAAAAAAAAAAACAAAAAATTAACAAAAAATCAAAATAAAATGTATAGATAAATCTAAGAATTTTTGTAAAAATGCTCTCCATATATTAAATTTCAACAATTATGGAAACCCTTGACGATTATATAAAAATATAAAATTGAGTGGAAGGGATATCCACCAAAAACAAATATATAAAATAAACAAAAAAACAACAACAAACATTTAAGAACAAAATTTCCTTATTTCGGATCTCTTTTGCCTATTCTCCACAATTCTCATCACATCCACAATCCCTCCCCCTCCTATCTTTTTTGCTATAATAGAGCAAAACAATTTCTTAGTTATTATATTTTAAATTTTTTTATCACAAAATTTTCATTACATACCTAATAATGAATTGAAATTATTCAAATAATAAAGCAAAAACAAGAAATAAAATATTATTTAACAATTAAAAAAATATATGTACCTAGATACATAATATTAAATATCACGTAATTTAAAATAAAAAACAGAATTTTTTTTAGGCTTTCTTGTTTTTGTTTTTTTTTTTGTATAAAAATTTAGTGGATTAAACTAAATTTAAAATTTCAGTATAAACATAAAAGTTTAAATAAAATTTGTAATAATCATATACATAATTTAAAACAAAAGATTAAGAAAAGGAACACTAAAAGACAACTTATTAAAAAACAACCAAAAACAAAAATAAAATAATTTAAAATTTAAAAAAAAAGTATATAAAACTTTAGCTAAAAAACTGTAACAAAAAAGAAAATTTTTGTAGTCAAATATTTTTATTAAAATTAAAAAAAAAAAACCAAAAAAATATTAAAAAATAAAGCAAATACCAACATTGTAGATATGTCATACAAAAAAAAAGGAATTACTTTAAATTTAGTAAATTAATAAAAAAAAATATAAACGTCTAGGTAAAAACTACACAAAAAAACAAAAAAAAAAATAAATAATCAATGAGAATATCATAAATGTCAAAAACTGAAAATATCGAAAAATAAATGTCAAATAAATACATATATGAAAAACTTAAAAAAAAAAATTATCATAATTAAGTAGGTTAATAATAATAAATTTTCAATAAAACCATAAATTCAGAAAAATATTCAAATCCAAAAAACTAAATTTTTTCAACCATTTCATTGCAACATTTTAACGGAACTGTCATGCAAACCGTAAAATTTAATGATAAAAAAGGTTTATAATTTTTTTTAAATTTCACAAATATAAGTACATAAAATATTTTCAATTGAAAAATTCTAAATCTAATAATTTGATTTCAAATTCAATTGTTCCTGTTTTTAAAGCCCTGTATTTAAAATCTGAAACGTTCAAGCAATTAACAAACGCATATATTCTATTTTTGAAAACCTACTTATTTTTACATAATTCAAATAACTTTCTGCAAACTTAAAAAGGATGAAATAAATTTTATATTAAAAACTTATTTAAATTTAAAAAAATGTTTAGCTATGTTTGATAGCTTTGAACTTCCCTTGAACCAATAAAACCAATATTTATAGGAATAGAATGGCATATTATAATAAATTTAAGTGAAATTTTCTAAATTTTAATTGCAATAATAAAAACTACAGTGGCTAAACCGTGATTATGTTATTTTCTTAAAATAATTTACAATAAAAACTCTTATTTTAAAATAAAAAAAATAATATATAGAATCATACAGTAATTTAGTATAGAAGGCCTATTATTTATCTTCCAAGATTTATAATAAATTATTCTGAAGCATACAATTATAATATATATGATCTACATTCATCCATCTGTCTCCGGAAAATCAATATTATAATTAAAAATCCCCCATACATATACGTGAATATACATATTTGCAATACATTCACTTGATCTCAAGTGAAATTTTATAATTAATTCGATAATTAATTTTAAAATCAGAATTGAACAACTAAATAATATAATGTATTGCAATAAAAAATTCGAATCGATTGTATACTCGTATATTTATATGTATATACTTGATATAAGAATGAAAAAAAAAAACAGAAACTATGAATACATAAGTGATCATATTACACAAATTTTCATTTTATATAGAAGAATGTATGTATATGGTAAATGTAAAATATCGGTGTGCATAACTAAAATATTTTAACAAAATAGTTATATAAAAGAGTAAATATATATATATATATATACACAATTATATGTATATATATATATATATATATATATAAAATTGTATGATTGCATTATACAAATAATTAACATTTACTTATTTAACTGCAGAATGTAACAATACAAGAATCAAAATCATATAACTATTAAATATGATTATAGTAAAATATTAAAATTTACTGATAATTATGTGAAATATCTTGTTTAACGTATAATCTGTATATAAAATATTTATAATAAAATACACTTATTTTCTTTTATATAAATTTTATTATACACATATAAATTATATTATAAAATCCCATATAAAACATATATACAAAATATCTTTGTCCTTAACTTTTATCTATACTTATAAATAATTTTTTTATTTACCATATTTAAATATTATGTTTTATCTCCTTTTTTTTATTTATTTTTTTGTAAAATATTTTCTATTAATTTTTATCGTGTACATAAATATGTATATATAATAAAGTCAATAAAAATTTAGAATTATTAAAATTACTATTTTACAATTTTTTATTTATTTTATGTTTTGTTTTCTTTTTAATTTATGTACACAGGAAAAATCTGATGCATTGACATATTTCAGCAAATAAAGCAATTTATTTTATTTAATTAAATCTAAATAAAGTATCGAACTTTCGGTAAATAGTTAAAGTAACACTTCGATATACAGTCACATTTGCTTAAGAGTACAAACAAAATTTCTAGAATATTTTCAACTAAAAGCAATTTTTTCATTTATAACGCTAAATTATACTTATAACACCATTTTAATAATGTGTATTTTTTTATAAACATTTAATCATTTGCATAATGCATATAATTAATTATTGAACTTATCAAACAAAAATGTTAAATGCTATTGGCTTGTGCCCGTTAAACATGTACATACATATATTTAAAATAAAATATCATTATTTTTTATGAAAAACAATATGTTTTTAAAATATGTTATCTAAAAAGGTTTTGACTGTCAATCGAATGAAACTTTGGGTGAAGTAATTTGCTTTTGAAAAATTAAATATTTCAATATTTACATTTCAAATAAACTTATAAAATAATTATTTTGCATTGAAGAAATTAATATTTAAATTGTTTTGACAACACTAAGAAAAAAATAGACTATTGTTCATTACATTTTAAAATTACATTTTTTGATAATTTCAATTTAAATCTTAAATAATATTTTCATATATTAAGTAAAATTTATTAAGTAAAAATTTCAGTTTATATGTTTTCCAATTATTTTTTGTATAGAATTATAAACATTGTTATATGCAGTCCTTACATTTTTTTAATCTATATTAAAACTGATATCACTTTAATAAATATATAATAATATTAAGTCGTATGAAAAAAATTAGAACATTGATTAATATCAATGTAAAAAAAGACGAAAAAATAAAGTATTTAATTTTGAATGGCTCTTTGCATAAATGACCCAATTCAAAATTAAAATATTATAATTGATTGAGTATATCATAATAATATTTAATTTTAGATTAAAATATTGTAATATCAATAATTATTCTATATATATTTATATTATTTAATAATATATAAATAAATTTATATTATAATTGGCTGTGAGTCATTTTTGCATAAAGTCTATCACTAATTGGCACCATATAATACATATAAATTATATTATTTTTCACATTTATTTAAATTAATTTGATTCTTTTCTTTTTCCTCCTTTTCTCTTCAACTAAATTCTAATCAATTATGAACCTAAAACAAGAAAAAAGTGAAATATTATTTAAAATGCATATTGTTTTTTATTAACAAATTTTTTTTAATCAAATAATTTTAATAGATAAAATTTATCATTTTAATAAAAATGAAGAGTATAAATATAATTAATGAATGCAATAAATTTTATTTATATTAATTTATAAATCTATTAATTTTTTTCATATTTTTGTTAATTATTATGTAGAATTTAATAATATACATATATTATTATAGATATAATTTAGATTACTGTTAAATAAGGGATTATTCATTCTAGTAAGATTTTGAAATATTTGATTAATGTTTATGAAAAGCATATTTTTAAATAAAACAATCTTAACCAGTAGATATTCACAATTTTTCTACAAGTTTTAATAAGCCAAGAGAAATTAGCAAAATATAAATAAAATTAACTAAACTTCGGACTCTCAACTGATTTATCAAATCAACAATTAAAAAACAAAAATATTTTATTTGGAGATTCGTTTTATATAAATTATCATTACAAAATTGGAAGATAAAGCTATTCACCTTCAGCTCCCTTTTTAATCTCCCCACAAAAAAATTAACAAACATAATGTATTAATAATTTATAATTTGCTTTTCAAAAACACAATTTTTAATCAACAAAATGTTTTAATTTAATGAATATCCCTATTTAATTCATGTATTTTATATAAATAAATAAATTTAAAAACAATACAATATTATAATATATTATATACACATACACTTATATAATTATAAATTATCAAAAAATAGTTATTTAAGTAAAACCCAAAGGAAAAAAAACAAAAAAAATATAAAAAATACAACCAAAATATAGAATAATTTGGAATGGTGTATCGATATTGTTATATTGGTGTTTGATGTTATCAATCGTATATACATATATAGAGAAAATCTTATATATAAATAGATAAAACATGTTTATAAAATATAAAATATACACAGAAAAAAAATTACATGTAGATTATAAAATAATCATTATAGATAAATGTAGTATAACAATTTATATATAGTCAAAAAATCTTTATATAATAATATATATATATATATATATATGTATATGCAAGAAAACCCAAAAACAAAAAAATTAACTGATGAAAAACATCAATAAACATTATTTATATTAATATACTTTAAATTTAATAATATAACAGAAACTTATACATATATGCACATATATAATTTCTAATTATAATGATAAAAAAAATAAAAATTTTAAATCGGAAAAGAAAAAAATGCGAGAAAATCATATTAAAAAAAATTTAATAAAATAAAAATAGAATTATTTTCCTTAGACAAAACAAAATTTAATACATAGAAAAAATTTAAATAAAAATTATGAAAAAAATTAAAAAACCAAAAAAAAAATACCTAAATGTGCGCTTCAGTGTTAACCAAACTGCTATAAAAATAAAACTCAAATAATACAATTACAACATTCACACATGACAAATATTTATGCATTTACTTATTTTATATAATATTTTTTCTGAATTAATAATAATTTTTTTTAATTTTTCGTAACAAATTCCGTAAAGAAAATATTTTCAATTTTTAATCAAAAATAAATTTTATATGCCAAGTTATATGAAAAATTTTTTTTGGGGTACATGAATAATAAACAAAAATGTACCGAATTATTAATTTTTAAACTTGGTAATTATTGTCTATTTACTTGAAAAATAATAGAAGTAAATACTTGCCATTTTGATCGTAATCGATTTCATAGTAATTTCAATTTCATCAAAAATTATTCATTACTTTATACAATTATAGCTGATAAGCTAACTATAATATTAATAATTTGGAATTAACTTACAAAAAATTTTAAGGAAAACAAAAAATTGTCAAAAATTATTATATGAAATCGATAAAAAACAATTTTATGAAATTAAAGTTGATCCATTTGAGTTTTTTAAATAAAAATATAGTAAACACCGTTCTCATAAAACAAATTTTGAAATAATAAAAGAACAAATAAATTATATCATAACTTAAATAATAAAATTTTTGTATATAACATCACGTTTGAATTGCAAAAGAGTCATAATAAACATCATTTAAAAAAAAGATTAACTTATTTTTTTTTTGCTTTATCAATTAGAAAATAAAATATTTTTGTTTCTTAAAAATTAGAGTCTTAATTAATAATTTCGAGCATAAAATCTGTAATCTGACTTTAATAAAATTTTTATTTTGCCTATTTAATTACTTGCGAATTTTCATATAACAAAGCAATTTTACATTTTGCACAAAAGTTAATCTAATTTTTTTAGTAAAAATTTACAATAAAATTCAATAAAAATGAAGCTCAAGAAAAATAATTATCGCTTTGACATATGCAAAATGTTTTATAATCTTTTCCAAAATAACAAATAAATTTAAAAAAAATCCAAATTATACCTTTATACATTAATAATTACACCACAGAAAAAAAAAAACAACTTAAAATTTAATTAATAGTCTAGAAGCTTAACATTTCAACATTTTATAAATTCCATATAAAAAAAACAATATATAGAATTATATAAATAGATGAAATTTACGAATTTTATAATAAGAAAATTTGAAATAAATATTCAGTAACATATATATATAGCTAATGCCCGAAAAAATACATCCAAAATGGTTTTAACAAATTCGCTTATTATATGAATTTCATAATATATGTACGTTGTAAAATATAATTTTCATAATTTTTTCATAAGTTAAAGTTAAATTAAAATTACTTTGAATTACGTTTTTAACTAAAGACACAGTATAAAAAATTCTCAAAAAATTTTTGAATTTAAATTATGTACGTATTATTTCGTGCTATAAAAAAAAATTTAAAATTTATTTCAGTTAAACAAAATTTAAAATTTAATGTGATAATGGAAAACAGAAATTAAAAGTAAAAATTTTAGATTTTATTAATTTCTTGAATTACAATATTATTTATATTAAAAATAATTACATTCATTTATTACATTGTACAATATTTTAACTAAATTTTAATTTCTGTATTTAAAAATCTGTGTCTCGTAATTACTCCGTCTTTGATGAATTCAAAGTATAAAAAACCAAAAACAATGGAAGCTTTATTTAAAATTTGAAACATAAATTAAATAATAAGAATAAAATTTAAATATTTATTTATAAAATATATATACAAATTTATTTTAAAATATTTTAATATAACAAATTTTTAGTTTTATTTTATTGTTATATATAAAATAAAAAAAAAATTAAAAATTAATTGAAAACAGGGTATAGTATGAGTTTGTACATAACCAAAAAATTTACAAATAATCAAAAATATTAAAAAAAAAAAAAAAACAAGAACAAAATTAAATTACATAAAAATATTAATTTATACATATAATATAAATTATAATTACGTGTATAATATAAAAATAATTTATAACAACAATAAAATAATTAAGTTAACATTAAACGGTTAAAATTTCAGTAAAAAAAAATCAACAATTTAAAAGATTTAATGTTTAAAATTTTTAATAAATTATAAATAAAAAAAGAAACTCAGAATTAAGATATTATACAATTAAATATAAATTAATTTAAAATTTATTTTATTATAATTTTATTACATACATTTACATATAAACAACTAAAATATAAATTAACACAAAAAAAATTTAACAAACATTTTTTTTTTTCATTTTTTTAATACATGTTTAAAGCATAAATTTAATTAATTATTAATAATATTTATAAAATATTATATACAATATGTGCATAAAAATACATCTTTGATTTGTACTTTCTTATAGTTTTTAAATAAAATAATATAATTTTTTAAATTTATTCAGAAATTTTATACACTTAAAAATATTAAAATTCATAATTCAAAAAATTAACGTTACACAATTTATTAATTTTACAAAATTAACAAATATTATTAAAAAATTAACACGTTTCTAAAAAAACAAAAACACATTTTGATTTAAAACATATGAAAACTACCTAGAATTTTACTAAAAAAGACTTTTTAATAATTTTTAAAAGGAAATTGGAAAAAAAATTTAAAAAAAAATATAACAAATTAAAAATTGTATAAATTCCTATTCTAAATATAAATAAAATAAAATTTTATATAAAACAAAAAGTCGTATAAAATAATTAATTATTACTATCTATTTACTATATATACATACATATATATTACATAATTATAAAGGAAATAATAAATTTTGCAAAATCTAAAATTTTCCAGCTAAGTAACACATTTGTTTCGTTATTTTTTTATCATATGCTAGATAAATTCCACACAAATATATTTGAAAAGAATAAAATATAAAAATGAAAAAAAAATTCAAATCAAAGAAAATGTTTTTTGAAAATAACGATGATAAATTAAATAATAAGAAAACAAAATTTAATTATCTGTAGAAATCGTTTTTTATTTAATGATATTTTATAATATTGAAAATCGCAACACAAATCGGAATAAATAACTAAACAATGTAATTATTTAAATAAACAAGAATTACAATCGTTTTGAGAAATTTTTTGTTTTCTTTATTGCATTCATGATCTTCCAACAAAAATTCATTTTTTTATGTTAATATAAAATTATTAAACAATATTAATTCATACTTCTCAAAAAATGCAACAATATACATAATGGTTATTTCATTTTTTTAATACTTTAGCGATTACATATTGATTTTGACAGCGGTGGCGTGTTGCAAATTTTCAATTAAATATTTCTAATTATTTAATCAGAGATGACATTATAATTGATTTCTACTATATATTTTAAAAATTATAAATTGAATATTTTAATTATTTAAATTAAATTTTACTATATACATAATAGATCTTACACAAAAACAAAAAAAAAATTTTTCGAAATTTAAAAAAAAAGAACATTTTCAAATAGACAATTTTTTCAATACTTTTTTCGAAACATTTATATAACAGAAGAATGTTTTGTATTAATAATTCTTGTCTTCCTAATGACTCACCATTTTTTAAAAATTTATATACGAAACATTATTAATAAATTTATGATTAAAAAATACTGTAATTTGAATTTTTTTTATTATTTTTTAATATTTAAAATAAAAATTATTTAAAATTAAAATTAAAAATACAAATATAATGTTGCCATTAAAAATACAAAAATCCGTCAAAAATAATTTTAACTCTTCAAATTTCAATTAATTTTGCTTGTATACAAATAAAACAAAAGAGAATGAAATCTCGCATAAGAAAAAAGTTCGTAATAAAATATTTATTTTAACTAAAATATAAAATTAAAATTTATTTTTCAATTAACAATTAAAAATCCCAGTATTTACAATATTAAAGTAGTACAAATTTAATGTATGGTTTTAAAAATATCCAAAAACAATCAGATTTTAAATTATGAAAAATCGAAGGAAAAAAAAACATTTTAATGATAAAATATTAACTAAAAGGTAAAGTAAGAAAATATAAATAATACTACAAAAATTACAAAAACACAATTGTGAATAATTAAAGCAAATTTTTTATGTATTTGCACAACTATTCCCTTATTACTTATTTAATAATATTAGAACAAATATAAAAACAAATCTAAAAAGGGATATACATAGTTGCCATTATGTGTATGATGAAAAAACCGTTTGAATTTGCACATCGGATGTAAATTATATAATGTTGTAACATCCACTATAGTTAAAATTACTTTTGCAGATATTTTAAGGCTTTTATCGGTAACATACATTAAAGAAAACAAAATAAATCAAATTTCCGTCAAATATTCAGTATAAATCAAAGTTCAACAACCGAACAATAAAATTTTTATGAAAGCGAATAATAAAACAGATGATTACTATAAATAAATAAATAAAAGACATAAAATTTTAAATAGAATATTAAATAGAAACAATATAATTATTTAAATAGAAAAGTTTATCAATATGTTATAATTAATGTACAAAGAACAAATAATGAAAAAAAAATTATTTTATTATATTTTAAAAATTTAAAAAAAAAATCAATATATTTATATAACTCCATAAAATTCTATATTTTTACACAAAGTCAAACACTTTACATTCATATTTCAATTATTAATACCAAATACAAATTATATTTTTTAGACATTTTACCCTAATCTAAAATAAATACCGAACAATATAACTAAATATAAAACCAATAATGACAGTATAAAAGTATTGAGAAAATTATTGTAAAATATGTTGTTTTTATCATTGTAAAATAATTTAAATTATTAATTTAGAAATATTTAGTTTATAAACTCAACTTTAAAACTTAATATGGTTTAACAATTTAGCATTTTAATTATCAAGTTGCTATTTTGACAAACATTCAATAACAAATTAAGGAAACTAGTCGTGCAATATGTACAATATGAAACCAAAATAAGCAGACAGTAAAAACAAACAGATTTTAATATTTTTATAATGAAATATTTTACAATAATTTTTAAAACAATAATATATTATGTATCACAATCAAAATATTGGCTTAAATACCAGTTTCATAACATTTATTTTTTTATATCAAAAAACATTGAATATTTTCAACCTATTTATATAATACATCCTTATAAAATCACAAAAAATAAAATAATTTTAAAAAACAATATCTTAATTCAAAAAAAAAATAAAAAAAAATATTTATTATAAAAAGAAATATTAAATGAAGAAATCATGTTTGAAAAATGAATAAAATTCAAATGAAATACTACATAAAAAAAGTAAAAATATATATAAAGAAAGTAAACTATTTTAAAACCGCTTTAATCGTACCTAACCCTTATTTAATGTATCTTTAATTAAATAATAACAAAAAACCAGAAGCTCTAAATTATAGAAATAATTTTATTGAAACCAAAGTATTACAAAACTCATGCAGAAATTAAAATGAAAACTAAAAATGAAAAAAAAAATTTAAAACAAAATTATTATTCAAAAAACACAAAAAGAGTAAAAATGAAAATTTAAAACGCGATTATATGTATATATATACATATACTTATGTATATGTATATGAAAATAACTAAAAACCAAAAAATGTATTTAGTATAGTAAAATTATTTCACAAAATATATTCAATACAAAATTAAACCAAAAAAAATTAATATTAATTAAAAAAATGTATGAAGAAAAACTAATATTACCTATACATAATACTATAAAACAAATAAATTACTCGTATATATACATACTTATATGACTTTAAATAAAAATACCATTTTTATAATGGGAATAAAATACAATATATGAATTTGTAGTTTCTTTTCCAATATACATCCATGTATATAAGAACATACACATATGTATATAATTGAGTTTAGTTCAATTAAATGTCCTTCTCTCTATTGTTACATAATATGTATATGGTTTGTTGGTTCCTAAAAAATGTTATTTAAGACTCAAA
This sequence comes from Condylostylus longicornis, assembly GCF_029603195.1. NCBI lineage: Eukaryota > Metazoa > Arthropoda > Insecta > Diptera > Dolichopodidae > Condylostylus > Condylostylus longicornis. Next base: position 14,097,243 of record NW_026577982.1, read on the forward strand.
AATTAAAATCTAATTTCCAGTTACCTATCTCCCCCATTTTATCCAAATATGTAGATAGTCCTTTCGTTTTTGTTTTGTATGGCTTCTACTTATATTCGTGTGTACAACAGGTTGAATGGAATTTGGATTGTTTCAAATAACTTATATTGATGCATAAAGTACATCTGCCTGAATATAATCATGTGATTGAACGTGTCAATGTACACACGTACAATATAAACGCAATGTATTAGTCCATGATGCAGCAATAGAATATTCCTGGTGTATTATTAGCCATTGGTCGTCCTCATTCCACTTATTTAATTACATTATATCGAATTGAATATTATTTTTGCTGCATTGTTGGCTCTGTGCCAACTTCTTAACTAAATAACCATAATATGGAAACACGATTTTCTTTTTCACATTATACATTAATTGTAAATCATTTACAACTGATTTTCGTTTTACAAAACCGTTAGAGAATTTCACTGATATTTTTGAAAATTTATCAAATGACAACGCATTTGACAGCTGAATTTTGAAAATATTTTTAAAAACATTTAATGACATTTAGCGACTTTTTTTTTTGCTTTTTCATCTAATTTCAGCTATGAAAATTGTAAACAATAATATTTACTACATTATACAATAATATATACTACATGAAATAGTAGTAAAATTGTAAACAATATTTAAATTTTACTACTATTTCATAGTACAATTTTATTTTAAGTACAATAATACATAGTTCTTACTGCTTAGCAGCACTGTTTCTTTGACATGTTGCAAAGTTTCAAAATTGACAAAGTTGAAAAACATAATTTTACTTCCCTTCAATTTTGTACCTCATTCAAATTATTTCAATATTTTATGAATAAAAACAAATTTAACAAATAAATTTTTTTGGTTATCTGTGTTTGGTTATCGATTTTTAGCGACTTTTTTGATTTCGAGATTTTTCTTCAAAAACTAGGGCTACCATTTTTTTCTATCAATAACGATAACTTTAGTTACAGTTTGATAACTGCTTGTTTGATTTGTCAACTATTCCTTAAATTTCTAAATTCTTGATACTGAAATTCTTAAATTTCCTCTTTTTATTTACAAATTATTTTCATTATGTTTTTAGTAAAGACTATTAAAAAATAAGACAGCCTTGTTTACGAACGTCTTTGGCAAATTTATTAAAATGTTCATTTGTAAAAAAAATTATGCAGCCGCTCACAAAAAGTTCTCTCGTTTATCCGAAGTTAATCATATCATATAATGAAAATATATAACCTTGCAACATATAGGAATTATATTAGGAGGGCACCAAAATTAATTAAATCAAAATATGTCAGGGTCAGAGTACAAGATTATAAAATAAAATTGTATTATCAAAAGATGTAATAAAGTTATATAAAGGTCATTAACTTTAAATCTACAAAAGTAGATTTAAAGTTAATTTACGATATTTATTACGATATTACGATTATAATCTGTCAAATCTTTAGAAAATAAAAATTTTTGTGCAACAGAGGAAAATAAAGGAAGACTCAACAATCAACATATTCTTCAAATACTTTCTTTTGGTATCGACTTTTGATTGGTTTAAAAATTGAGAAACCAGAAACATATATATTTAGGCTAGCACAGTCAACTAAAGTTATGTCAATAAGTTTTCGGTTCATATCATGCAGTTCATGCACGACATTTTTTGTTTTACGGTTCATTGTAAGAGTTTCTGTTGTTGTTTAAAAATTGTTGCTAGCGTAAGCCTGTACACAATATTGTTTCGTATAGCCAAACTACATATCAACATTTACGTTGTTTATCAAGTAATGATAACTTCATTTTGCCGTAGTAAGCTATAAAGCAGCATTGAAAAGTCAACAAGATTTTATAAAAAGTAAAATAGTGTGACTAATAATCAAAGCTGCAAAAATTTCCAGAATTTGTCTAGATAAGGTAATAATAGAAATAAAATAAATATTGAATTCAATTAGCAAATGTTAAAATCAAATAAATTTTCATTCATCGTTTTGTAAAATATTGCCATGTACTTGTAGGTAGCAGTAAGGAATTACATACACCACACCCTTTAACATGCTTACTGTTTCACACCTTATCGAGGAAATACTTAAAATATATCATGCGACACCTGAATATGCTATTCTGCAGGCGGTTTTTATTTTACTTATTTCTGCATACTTAATTTTTATGAAGAATCAAAAACGGAAAAAGAAATTTACCCGCGAAGAAGAGGAAGCTATAATAGCAAATTATACACCTGAACCTCTAGTACCTGAAATCCCCGAAGACCATCCCAAGTTACACCCAAAACTAGTTTTAAGTAAAATTGGTAAAATAATTAATTTAAATGGTCATAGTTGCATAGATTTAGCGACACATAATTATTTAAGTTTGATTGGTGATAAAGAAATCGAAGAAAAAGCGATAAAATCTATTAAGAAATATGGCATAGGTTCTTGTGGACCTCGAGGCTTCTATGGAACTGTCGATGTTCACTTGGAACTGGAGCAAAGGCTAGCCGATTTCATGAAAATGGAAGAAGCTATACTATATTCTTACGGATTTTCAACAATCGCCAGTGCAATTCCAGCTTATTCGAAAAAAAGTGATGTCATCTTTGCTGACGAACAAGTAAATTTTGCTATTCAAAAAGGTATAGAAGCTTCTCGAAGCGTAGCATACTTTTACAAACACAATGATATGGAGGATTTAGAAAGATTATTAGTAGAGCAAAGTAAACGTGAAATAAAAAACCCTAAAAAAGCAGCTAAAACCAAAAAATTTTTAATAGCCGAAGGTATTTATATGAACACTGGTGAAATATGTCCCCTACCTGAATTAATTGAATTAAGAAAAAAGTACAAATTACGGATGTTCCTTGAAGAAAGCATATCATTTGGGACCCTCGGGAAACATGGTCGAGGGGTTACAGAACATTTCAATGTTGATCTAATAGATGTTGACTTAATATCAGCAGGTTTAGAATACGCTGTAGGATCAATCGGAGGATTCTGTGTTGGATCCTCTTTTATTATAGAACATCAACGATTATCAGGATTGGGTTATTGCTTCTCAGCCTCACTGCCCCCTTTATTAGCGCAAGCAGCAATAACTGCTTTAGATCGTTTTCAAGATAAACCAGAAATGTTTGAAACTTTAAGAAGTATTAGCAAAAAAATGCACTTAAAATTGAACAAATTAACTTATGTAAAAGTTCGTGGTAACGAAATATCTCCCGTGAAACATCTCTATATTAAAGATGAAGAATATGATAGGAAACAAGAATCAATGCTTTTGTCAAAAATAGTTGATTTGTGCGCGGAGCACGGATTAGCTGTTGTTGAAACCCAGTATTTAGACGAAGTGGAAATAATTCATCCCCGTCATAGTTTAAGAATTACTTGTAATATATCATTGTCTGATAGCGATTTAACTGTTATCTATGATACATTAGAACTTGTTACAAAATTAGTATTAAGTTCAAGCTAAGTATTTGCTATAATGAAATACGGACATGGCATAAATTAGTCTAATTAGAAATAAAAAATAAAAGTGTTTTTTGTACAAGTTTGTTCCTTGTCACAGATATAAGTTATAAAAGCTTTTTATGTTTCTGTTATACAATATTTAAGTGGTCTACACATTCTAAGTAATTTTAAGAAAATTGTTTCACTTTTCTGTTTGTTTTTATCTGTTTTTTTTTTTTAAGACTAAGTTACTGATTAAAGACTCACTGCTTAATTTTCAATATTTTCACTTTTATATAATATGTTAAAGAAAAGAGGAAGCTAAAAAATAATAAATTTAAATTTTTAAAAAACTTGACTTTTATGTAAAATCAACAGAATAAATTTTGTGATACAAGGATTTGTAATTATATGTATATGTACATATATTAAATAATATATATGTAATATATATATATACATATATATAAATTAATATGTATATGTATAATATTAAATAATACAATATTATACCTTTATTGAATAACAATTTTTGTCTAAATTTGAAATTTTTATTTTAAAATCTTTATCAGTTAAACTTTCGGACTGTTAACTAATCGAACTTTGGGATTCAAACTAAAACGTAAGTCTAAGAGTAAGTTTGAATAACAATCTCACCTAGTACATATATTCCATATTCCTTATTATGACCGACGAAGCGAATGGAATTTTTAGCGAATATGAATTTTTGGTATTACTTGCGAATTCGCCTAAATTTTAGGCAAATGATCTCAAATCTGTCGCATGAAAATTCTGTGTGACAAGCTTGCCGAAAAATTTTTTAACTGTCATTGTAAATTACCTTTACAATACGCAACTTGAAATATTAAAATGAAAAAGGTTTTTTTGGCAATAAGGAACTCAAGGTCTATCAAAAAAGATATTTTCAAAACTGTTATTTCATCAATTTAATATGCTTGAGTTTTCCAAAGCACTGTTATATCCTAAGATCTGTGTAACGGTAAATAATATCAAGCTTATTTTAAAAGAGATTTTTGAAGTTCAAATGATGTCACAAATGTAAGCATATTGTCTACACACACATATACATTATAGGAAGAGCCAATTCATTATTGCTGCAGAAAAACATTTTAAACGATGTTGACATGTACATATGTAGATAAAGATAAATTACAATCTAATTAAGGCACATTTCAATTTACTTCAAAATATTTTAATTAATTTTAATAAAAATACAATTTATTACGTTAAATACTTACATATACAAAAGTACATTCTTCAAACTTAGATTTTAAAGAATTTTTAAAGTTTATAAGGTCCAATTTGAGCAATTTTAGCCAATAATATTGGTATGTAACTTTGCTCATAATTACCTACGAAGAGTTGAGCCTGAGGTCCTTTGGCAAATATAGCAACATCTTCTCCACCATGTGTTTCCTTTTCTAAGGGTACATGACTCGGATAGTTATATTCAGCATCTTCAAAATCATCCCTTTCTATGTCTCTTTTTTCCGTACCATTTTTTGGGAAAATCGTATAAAAACCATCCCCATTAGCGTATGATAATATTGCGTATTTTTTTCCTTTATCATCCAGTGAGTCGCTTAGTCCTAATATATTTGAATTTCGATTCTAAAAATAAACATTGAGATTTAAATACAACCTAAAATATAAATCATTATGAGGTATAATTAAATAACAATTAAGCTATGATGTGATTTATAAATTTCTTATTAGATGTAAGATTACATATACAAGAGGGTAAAATATAGTTATTTAGAAACTATTTTACAGTTTGATTGTAAAAAGAAACTTACAGGATAACCATTAACAGTCATCGTATGAGAATGATCTGATGTTACAATAATTAGTGTTTCATCATCTCCGTCAAACATTTTATTGGCTATTTCAACAGCATTTGCGAATTCAACTGTTTCTTCTAATGCTTTTCTAGCTTTAACATAATGATGAGCATGATCGATCCTTCCACCTTCTACTAATAAAAAGAAACCATTTGAATTTTTGCTTAAAATTTTTAATGCTGTTTCCGTCATTTCACTTAAACTTGGATCTCCTTTATCTGTAAATGAACGAATTCTATCGCCATGATATGGTAAGTGATCAGGACTAAAAAGCCCAAGTAAATAATCAATTTTGCTAGTATCAGTGGAAAGTAATTCTTTACGATTCCAAATATATTTAGCATTAATATTTTGTTTCTTTTTATCATCTAACCATTCTTGAATTAAATTTTTCCCATCTTGTCGAGTACCAGTTTCACCTTCCTCTCCGCGCATACTTTCGTTTAAAAACAATGATCTTCCACCACCTAAAATTACTTTAAAATTTTTTCCAGTGTCCCCGTGAATCAGTTGATACGCTATGTCTTTAATACTATAACTTTTGCATTTTTCGGAAATCCATGTATCACATTCCCAATCACGATGTGCAATGGAAGCATATGTACCAGCTGGTGTGGCATGTGTTACTCTTGTTGTAGTTACAATACCCGTTGACATATCCGAATCTTGTGCCCATTTAGCTATACTGTCAACTCTATTTTTGACAACTTTTGTTTCATCACATGCTCGACTTTCTACCTCTGCCGTCACTCCAATCATATCAATATTATTTTTAACACCAGTAAAATAAGCAGTTGCACTACAAGCAGAATCAGCCACTTGTGCATTAACACAGTAAGTTTTTGAAAGACCAACATATGGAAATTTTTCAAAAGATAACTGGTGTGAAACATCTTTTAAATATGCTCGAGTTGCTGTTAATGTATGAACGGACATACCATCTCCTAAGAAAAATATTATATTTTTTGCTTTTTTCTCATTCTTATTTATAGCTAATTTCTCTTTTATTGCTTTTTGAGCATTTTCAATCCAATATTCTGAATTTAATTCAGCACTATTAATTTGGCTAGTATCGAAAGGAACCAAATCTGGATGCATACGTTCTTCATCATTCTCAGTTAACAAATCTGTTGTTATAAAAAGCAATATGAAAATAAAAAATTGTTAAACATTTTAGAATCTTAATTATAACTACTTTCTCCTCCACATTTAGTTGTGATATTCAAAAGTACCCAAATTATTAAAAATTTGAAGACCGTAGTCATTTTTCCCTTCTTTTAAAACTTTCACGTTGGTGATTAAAGTTAAACTGAACCAAAAAAAATTTAATGCGATTTAAGCTTAAAACACAATTAATTAATTTTTAATGATTACCAACAATAAATGTATAATTTAATTCCTTTTAAATTATGATAGCTAGGATAAGTAGATCCACTTGAAATTTTTATAACATAATTTGATATACTATACCGATACACATACATACTTATTTACTTGAAAAATACGAAAGTTAAACAAAACTCAATAATCGAGCCGCGATTCTTTTATTTACGGTTAAGTGCTATTATAAAAATTTGGTCAGGTATCTTTAATAAACCAACAAGAGATTATCAATTAAATTTCGGAATTATTATTATTATCATAATTTATTAATAAATTAAAGGTTAATATATATTGTATTTTATTTTTGTATAATTATTCCTATATTTATCTCGTTATCACTCAAAATTATTTGATAGATAAATTAAAATTCATTTTTATACAGAATTGGGGAAACTTTATTTAAGGTTCCGTCATAAATTGTCATTCAAGGACAATAGAATTGTAAAGTTAGTGATAAGTCATTCACCGGATGCAATGTCAACTTTTAACTTAGACAGTAAAAATAATTAAATTTACTATTATAAGTGCAATGAATTTGTGGTGGGAAAATGTAAAAGACTACAGATGGCCCTACTAAAATTAAACTGAATTTTCTTTTATAATTTTATTTTCGTTGTGGTAAAATTAACGGAAATAAAATATAAATAAATTCCATATAATGCTTAATCATTCCACTTAATTTATTGAAACAATTTTCAAAATCTTCACTTAATAATTTGTTATAAGAGTGTATAACGCAATTTAAATGTATAATTTAAGTTTAAATTGCTTAATCGCCGATCAAAAATATTTGACAATTCAATGAAAATATACGTATATATATATAATTATTTATCTTGAGTGCTCAATTAAATTTTTTTGAAATTTTAACAAAAATCGTGATAGATTAAATTATCAAACTCAAGAGACGCATAATGGCTCGTGCATAACTGTAAAATTTTTTAATCTGTTTTTGTTTCAAATTACTGCTGTATAATCGAGAAAACACTAAATTCAAATGTTAACTTTTATTTTTTTCCTGTAGATGACGGAGTCACTATACGTGCTCTTCTCACGTTGATCCATAGGATCTTGTGTAGGTCCCGGACAAATTGCGGCATAGCAGTCACCTGAAGCCTTCCATCGAAGTCACAAAATTCCTTCTGAAGTATCTTAATCGTATGCGAGCTACTGTCTCTCATTCATACAATTTCGTCCGCCTTGCCCGTACTTTTCAGATGGCGATTGAAAGGTAATGTTCAGTGTCGCTCTCCTCTGGCCAAGATAACCAGCTTTCTCATTTCCGTCTATGCCGCAATATCTCGGCATCCGCATCAAAGTAACCTTATTATAAGTTATACCTTGAAATGATAACTTTAATTATATTCTTAAATTTTGAGTTAACCAGTGAAAAAGAACTATTTAGACTTTGCATTCCTTCAAAATTTCTCAAAAACGGACTGACAAATTAATACTCGTAACACCCTTCGAATATAATTTATTTTCGTTCCGAAAATTTTTTCACTAGGAAGCAAATATTTCAAAGTATGTATAAGATTAAAAAATCAATTATAACACTTTAATAACAATGTTGTTTAGATTAATTTAAGAACTGAGGGCAAATTAACGAAAAAAACAAAGAAATTTGATTTCAAGATCCAACGAAAATTTGTAAATTTTGTTATACTACTTACAGTACTTCCATAAATCCACAGTTAATTCAATTAAAATACTTCCATTGTTATCCTCATAATTAAAACATAAGGTAACCGTTATTGAAAATTATATTTTAAGAACCATTATATTATTATTGCAGGTAATTAACAACAAAAGACGCGCAAACAAAAAATTGTCCATAAAATTATGTAAGAAATAAAAATTTATAATAAGACCTAATCATAAAAAAAAACTGGCTACTGTTATCATAATAATATAAATTTATTTATTTTTCAAAAATCATTATTTTATTGGTTTTCGAAGATTTATTAATAAAGATAACATTATTTTTATAATTTTTATAAAATAATCTTAATATTCTCGTGTACCTCATATAAATTTTTTTACGAAAAGCTCAAAGGAATTTGTTTTAAATTAAACTTGAAAATATCCAAGCAAATGGGTATGAACCAAAACCATAAATTCAATCTATATTGTGAACACACATTATCAAATTTCAAACTTCAATGTTTACTTGTGTTGTTAAATAGTTTATTACGATTAAAACCTACAATTAATTCAAAAAAATAACTATATGCAAATTAATTGTTAGCACAATGTTTTAATCCGTCACCAATACAAGAAGCATATGCCATTAAATGAGGTAGAACATTTTGTTCATAGACTCCTGTAAAAAGATGTGCCCATGGACCAGATGCAAATACAGCAACATCTTCGCCACCATGTGTTTCACTGTCTCTAAGTGCTGTCGCTGGAAATAATGCTTTAGGATTTTTAGAATCAATTATTACTGTAGGATCATGTCTTGCATTATTTTCAGAATTTATATAGATGTCAGCTCCTTTACCATTTGCGTAATTTATGGTTAAGAATGGTAAATCATCTCGATCACTTTCTGCTGCAGTACCAAATATATCATTATAACGATCCTTAAAATTTAAAAATCACAATAAAAAAAACACAATAATTGGATGATAATATGACCTTAACATATGAAGAGAAATTTTCAATAATTTTGCAAAAAAGAAATGAAAGTTCAAATTTAATATACAAAAAATTAAAATGAAAACTTACAGGATAACCAGCAATTGACATTGTATGGGAATGATCTGAGCTAACAACAATCAAAGTATCACTTTCACTTGTCATTGTCCTTGCTTTATCAATAGCGTTAGAAAATTCAATTGTTTCATTAAATGCTATTTGGGCGTAAGTACTGTGATGTGCAACATCAATTAAACCGCCTTCAACAAATAGAAAATAACCATTTTCATCATTTTTATTTTGTAATAATTTGATAGCTGTTTCTGTCATCTCTTCTAATGATGGCTCATAATCTTTGGCTTCCATTTTATATTTCATATGCCCACTATTAAATAAACCTAAAAGTCGGTCAGTTTTTTCTACATCAACATTTGATAATCCTTGACGATCAAACACAAAGGTACGATTTTCATTATTTTCATCACCGATTGATTTCCATTCTGCAATCAAATCTCTACCATCTGTTCTTGCATTTTCTAAACCAATTTCATCATTCATTTTTTTATCTCGAAATTCTCTACGCCCGCCACCTAATACAACCGTCATTTCAGATCCGACGTCACCATGTATTAATTGTACAGCAATATCTTTAATTTTCTTATAATTTTCATAATTTTTACAGTTTTTCTCTATTTCTTCATTGTTTTCCCAATTTCTTTCAGCAATATGTGCATATAGACCACCAGGTGATGCATGCGTAACACGTGTTGTTGTTACTAGACCAATTGATTTTTTTTTATCTAAAGCCCATTTACCAATAGATGTTGTATAATATTGTTCTTGTAGTGTGGCTTCACAATCTTTACGTTTAATATTTCCATTAACACCTAATGTACCATAATTTGCTTTCACACCACATAAATATGAAGTTGAAGTTGACGCTGAATCTGGAACAATTTTATCAATTGCATAAGTTTTTGCTAAACCTATATAAGGAAAATGTTCAAATGATAATGAATTTTCTTCTCCATATTGATAGACACGGCTTGCTGCTATTGTAGAAAGTGATAAACCATCTCCAATAAAAAAAATCACATTTTTAGCAATATTTTTATTTTCTTTTAATTTTCTTTGATCTTCAACAAATTTTTTGCCTTTTGTAATCCAAAATTCCTTTGTTTTCTCTTCAGAATTAATTTTATAATTATTCTTTGAATGTCGTTCAGTCAACTTAGCTGGATGTTCTGGATTTGGTATTATTCCAGAAATTGAAATTTGTAATAAAGTAAAAAATATTAATATAAAATAAAATCTCATTTTCCGATTAATTTATTAAATTTAGTTAATATTTCTTCAGGCAATTGTACAATACTAAAACTGATTTTAATTAAATTATAAATTTATTTAAACATACATATGCATATATTAATTATATACATTATGTTTGTATTTATCTGATTTTGTAGATTATTTCTTATCAATACAATATTCTAGTTAAAGACTTATAATAAATTCAAATGAAACCATTTTGTATTAAGAAAATGTTGTTGTAGGTATGATCATTTTGCTTTTACATGTTATAAATTATTAATTAAGGTATTAAAAATAATTGTTAAAAGATGTAGAACAAAAAATTTAACAATAAGAGTAATAAAATTCAATTCACTACTAATTTTTAAACCAAATTTTCTATTTTATAATCTCCAAAACTCATAGTAATTGCTGCAAGATTATGAAGCTTATTAATTATCAAAGAAATGTTATGAAGCTCTATGAGATTTAGTTTGATTTGAAAGAGTTTCTTTTTCCGATAAGATCAATTATTTGCAAATAGAATCTTGAAGAACTGAGAATTTTCTACAATTTCCCCCAAATTGTTATAAATTAAATTCATAACCTTAAAAGGATTACAATAATAATTGAAACTACATTTGCATGTGTATAAAACATCCAGCATTTATTTTCTTTTCATTTTATTTTTTCTATATACATATATTTATATGCATATTCATAAATATTATTTTATTTACCACAATATCTGTGATTCTAATAATTATGTACTTTAATTTAATTATTAAAAAAAAAAATATTTTACCTATTTGATAACTTGCTTATTTTTTCATTTCACTTACTTATCTAATTAAGTATACGATTGCTTACAAATTTAAATATAATTAAAATTAAAATTGAAATTATAATTTTACAAAAAAAAAAAAAAAATTAAATTAAAAACTTACATACAATTATTATAATTCTACATTAAATTAATTTTCTTTAAATAAGTCTTCGTTGTTCTACTTTTATTTTTTATATAGAGAAGAACTGAAACATTTAAAATTCTTTTTACTATTTATTTTTTTAATTAAATAATTATATACTTTAATTAATTCAACTATTTTATATTATAATGCCCTTTAACCAATATGGCAGAGCAGAAAGAAAAATAAAATTCATTTAAATTCTATTGAAATTTACCAAGTTTTTAAATAAAATAATATTAAATTTCAATATGCTTGTTGTTCATAAAACAAAAAAATAATGTTGGTTTAATTTGTAGTTAATATGTTTCTTTTTATGAATAGGATTTTTAAATTAATAATTCTTATTAATAAACTAATTGAAATATTTAAAATTTTTGTGCCTAAATAATAAAAAGTGTATTTTAAAGTTTCAAAATGAAACTTTAAGATTTTAGATACAAGAGTTTAAAAAACTAAAAATTCGTATTTTGAATGCAATACCTAATAACTTTTATTAAAAATTTGTAATTAAATTATTTATTATAAAACACTATTAACTAGTCATTAAACCAGCAGGTGAAACTCATAATAATATATAAATGAAATATACAAATTTTTAAAATATAAATTTTTGCTTTTTTTTTTTTCTTTTAATATATGTATACATAATTATAATGATAATTTCTTTTTTTTATAGACAATTAAAGCAGTTACATATAACGATTAATTTAAATTTATAATATTATTAATAGTCGATTTTTTTCTTTTTTTTTTTGTAATTTGTAATAATAATAATCAATAAAAATTTAAAACAATACATTTTATAATATCTATAATATAATGATAATGGCGTTTTCGTTTTCATTTCTTATTATAATTTTTTAAGTTCTTTTTTTTTTCAAAAATTTTAGCAAAATTTCATTTTATTATATAATTAAATTGTTAATATTTATATGTATGTGTAATAAATTTAGATTATTTGATATATTATTTAATATAAAAAAAAAAGTTTTTTTTCAATAAAAAAAAATATCTCTTTCTTTATAAAAAGCTACCTAAATTTTATATATTTATATGATTTAAAAAATTTTCAAAAATTCTTTATATTAAAATGTATAATTTTTAATTAATTATTTATTATCTAGATATAAATACAGTAATCAAATTTGTATTTTTTATTTAATATTTAATTAGAAAAATAAGGTACCAAAAACAAAATTTCATAATAACGATGAAAATAAAAAATTGTTACTGAATAGATTGTGGTGTTAAAAAAATTTCGAAACGCATTAGTCAATTTTATAACAACAAATTTTTCCAATGAAGAACACGATTTAATAATGAATAATTATGTATTTTCAGAAATTAGAGAATTCCTAATTAAGGTATAAAAAAATTTCTCTGACTCTAACTTTAATAAATTCAAAACAGTTTTTAAAGAGCTTTAGTTTTTAAGCCAAACTGAACTATTAAAATTTAAAAAAATATATTTAATACTTTTTAAAATATTATTTAGGCATCAATTTTGAAAATGGAATTCTCTTTTGCATGTAAAAAAAATAAAAATTTTACATATAAAATGTCCTCAAGATATGCTTTATAAATGATATAAAACATTTTGATATAATTTTATAATCTTACAAAATAATATATTAGAAACTCTTTGAATATTATTGTAAAAATATGGCATTTTTTTCTTGTTTTATTAAAACTAAAACAAATAAAATCAGTCTATCGAAAATAAAATATAAAATTATTATGACTCCACATAATGGGAATATTAAGTCAGGCCATTTGATACAATGTGATAATTAAATTCAATTCTTGTATTGATATTACTAGTTAAAGAAAAGTTAAATTAAAAAAACAAATTGTGTGGTTCAACAAAATATTGAAGAGCAAATAAAAATTCTATTTAATTTCTGAGAAAATCATAATTAAATATGATTTGAATTATTGCCATAAATAGAATAGATAATAAAAATAAGACAAATTCAATATAATAAATTAATAATAAAGGACAATTTTTTTTTTCATATGTATGTATGTACGTGTTGAAAAGGGCGGAATGGTATACAATATTATAAATTCAGTTCCTTTGCCCATCACCATTTGGGTCAATATAAGATATTATACTTCCTTGACTGCTATCATCTTCATGTTCAAAATTTCCACTATTACCACCACTACTACCATCATTTACTATACCTATAATAGCCGCACCAACAACATTTGTAATGTCAGCCTTTTTACTAATAAAATCTCTTTGTTGTATTTGAAAAGGTTGCTGATGAGAAAATTCATTATCATGATCATTATTTGTTATTTTACCACCTATAATGGCTTCCGTTTCACCGTATGTGGTATCCGTTATTACAGAATTTGATTCTGCAATTAAATTACATTCTATATCTTCTTTCATACCACAATTATTTGTTGTATTTTCTCGATTATTACGTTCTTTTCTTCTTGTTATCCTTTGATATAGTTCATCTAAAGATGTTTGACTTCCATCTATTATTTCTTCATGATCCTGGGGTAATAAACAATCATTTGAACAATTATTAAAATCATCAAAATCAGGATCATCCTCCACATCACTTATTTCTGAGGATTGATAAGGATAAAAACAATGTTCATCACCAGTTAATGTTAAATTAAGGTCATTATCTGCCTGTGGAGCATATAAACCATGACTTCGTATACTTAATTCGGAATTTTGGTAATTTAAATCGCTTTCACATGTAGGACTTGATGTAAAATTTCGCCGCAGTGACTGTGAAAATAAATTTAAAGAATCAGAATTATTATTTGTATTACCAGTACTTGTTGCACTTTGGCTATTATTTAAACTACTTGTTGATATATCATCATCTGGAACTGGTATTATTGAATCTTCAGCTAAAACTATTGGTTTGCGGCGATCTGCTGGAGATGGAAGATCATCTATATCACATAAGCTAGGTGAAAACAGTATTGGGCTACCACGATCTAATTGTTGGTCTATTTTTTGCTTTTGATGTAATTTATTGAAGGACTGTTCTCTTCGATTGATAGTTGGTGATTCATTTGAATTATTTAGTTTTTTTGGTGGTAAATGAGGTTGTGTTATGGCGCATAATATTTCATCAGCACCTAACTGAGATAAATTTGTACAAGATATAGAACGTATCTGAGTTTCATGAAAATTATCATATTTTTTAAATTTATTAGAACTACCACTACACGTTAAACTATTATCATAATTATCATTATTTAAATCTAGTTCTAACATTGATTTAGATTTCTTTGATTGTTGGCAATTTGATATATAAATTTCTTCCGAATCAGGATGATAAATAGCAACCTTATCCCGAATTTCTAATGCTGGAGATATATACGCATCATTCTTTGATAAATCCAATTTATTATCTTCAATGCTTGCGTTAAGTGCATTACTACTACCGCAACTTGAGGCCAACTGATCACACAAATTATTACTTTTTATTGTACAAATGCTGCTATTCGCATCTGTTTTAATACTAGGTAAACCTAGTGTATTCATAGCAAGAATTGGACTATTTAAAGATAAAATTAAATGCTCATTTACGTTTGAATTATTGCTATCACTGCCGTTACTTATGCTATTATTAATTGAAGTCTGAAGTTCTAAGAATGCCGGTTGAACTTTGTCCTTTGGCGATATTAAAATATCTGAATTTTTCTTCAGAGTGTTCGATATTTCTTTTTTATTTTCAGGTAACATACTACTTTCCGTTGGGATATCTACTTGACTATTTTCTACAATATTCCGAATATTACCATTTACATATAAGGGAACACCAATTCGTTCGGAGTTATTATTTCCTTGAGTATTTAAATCATTATGTATTTGAACTTCCAAATTTTCTTGAACTGATTCATCTTCTTCCATTAAGCAATCTATGTTATGAGACCTCCGTTTAAATTTCTCATCTGATTTCATGGTTACAATTTCGTGTTGCGGTTGTAAAGTTTCTGGAACATTAGTATAAATATTTGCTACCATTTCTGTATTATTTACTTTATTTCTTGTGGCAGCCAAAACTCTTAATCCTTCAGCTCCTAGGACAAGGCGTTCAGCTTCACAAATCATGTCGCTTTCATTACAGCTGTCAGAAAGAATATTAGGATTATTACTCTGCTGTCGAGATTCTTTCGTGAAACCACTTCCGCCCGGAATATCTTGTCGAACATGAATATTAGTATTGTTAACTTTACTACCTGTACTGAATATAGACATAGCACCACAAATATTAGGAGTAACACCTGATGGTTGAGATTGTCGTTGCGGACCATGATGAGATTCTCTTGGGTATGTTACGGCACTTGCAGGACTAAAACCAATTGTGGATGATATATCACTTGCAGCATCACAAAAGTCACTCGCTCCACCTAAACCACCTCTATCCATTTGTCTTTGTAGTTCAAAGTTATTTCGTTTCGCAATACGTTTTTGTTTTTTAAAAAATTTTCTTGCAACGTTTATTTGGTTTGGATTATAAAATATTTCCGGATTTGGTATCTCTTGCGTCATTATAATTGGATTATGAACATATTGTGCTGCATTTCCACCAACATTGTTTCCGGCTCTCTGCATAACTGTTACGCCAGTTGAGGTGTTCATCAAAATTTTATTGGGACTTTCTGTTCTAGTTACAGGGGCTGCTGTATTTAAATCCGATATTGTTTTCAAATGATTTCCAGATGCGGAGTTTGGACGTGTTTTTGAACATTGACTGTTAGACCTAGATCCAGAAATCGAATTTACGGTCGCATTACAGGGTGCATGATGATATACAACAGCGCTTAACTCTTTTGTATCGCTAATACTTCTTGTTCTTCTACAGCATCCATTTCTCTTTCCTCCCTGATTTCGACGACAAAAATTTTTAAAAGACCATTGTGACCACTGACATCTCACGTCACTTCGTGAAACACAATAAAAAAATAAAATAAATAAACCCAATAGTGATGTTAATATGGCATATAGAATGCTAAACACCTCTTCCTCATACAACATCCCACGATCCTCAAAAGGCGTCACAACACTTGCTGCTGCAGATAACCAACAAATACAATAGATAAGCACAAAGATGAAGTGGGCTCTTAATTGAACTATATTCGTGTGTTCGGAATCATCTTGTATACTGGTTGCTGGAGAACTTAGCGTTATCGATCTATTATAATTTGATTGATTCAAAACCATTCCATTTTGATTTGATTCTAAAAGTTCAATATCAACATTTTCTGTAGCTTGAGTTCCTTCGGAAAAATGATTTTGATTATCAGCAACTATGCGAATATGGCATCGCACACATATAAATAAAATCGATAAGAATACTAACAGAATTATTGATGGCACAAATATTGCGCTTAACGAAGGACCATTACCAAAGAAACAATAAGCATAAGAAGAATATTCTCTCATATTTACAGCCCCCGAAATTCCGCATATAATCAGTCCGATACCCCATCCTACTAGATATATTCCCAAAATTGGTTTCCTTCCCACGTTTTCCTTAGGTATATCATCAACAGGCACGCGATTTCGTTTTGACAAACGTTTATACATGTTACTAACACTAACACAAACCCAAAGTAACACGCATAGACTAAAGTAATGTATGCTAATTCCAAATAATTGACAATATCGATAATCTTCAGTTTGATAGATTCCTAAAGCAAATACTGTAACTAATAATGAAACAGCAAGCCACGTATTAACTAAAGCATGACGTTGACGTCTCGCCATTAAAATTGTGCTACCACTTGACAAATACGTCACAATATTTATCCAGCAACAAATAAATAAAATTATACTTCCTATATAAAATCCTAATGGGGAGATTCTAAATTTGGCACCTGCATTTTCATCTGGAAAGTCATTTAAATACTTGTTATTTTGCAACAAACCGTAATAGCCTAATCTATAACAAGAAAATACTAATAGTCCATGAAAATAATATGAAGTTTGACATCCATGCATTGTCCAAGATAACGTAACTGGATCCCACCAAACCGGAACTGGCCCACTTACATCGTTATGATATGGTCTAACACGTAACATGACAGATATTGGTTCGCTTAAATTACCAGAAAAGTCTATTGAATCTGATAAAATTTTTACCCCAATTACACAAGATGTCACTTGATAACTTGTGTTATTTTTATGATATGGTAATAAATTACTATTTTCATATACAGCAACCATTAATTTTTGAGAAGAGAAGAGAAACTTTTGTTTATAAGAACTCAGCAAACCCATCGGAATTTGTACGGATGCATCAACATGCTGCCGAAAAATATCTATAGTTTGACCTGCTGTATTACATTGAAACACCCTTGGATTCGGTTTTGAGTTATCTCTTGAATTTAAATTTTCAGTCTTCATCCATGTGCATATCAATCCATTAAATGAATGTGGACTAATATTAAAATATTCTATGGCTAAATGTGGTTTATGAGTTAAAGATGAAGGTGTATGTTGAGCAACTTGTTCTACAGCGTATACCAAACTTTGTCCTGATTTTTCGATAGAGTGTGCTTGTTGTGCTAAAACTCGGGGCAAAGTGATGATTTGTGAAACTATATCTAATAGCATTGTGCCTAAATCCTTTTTGAGACTCACAAAATGCAAATAATTCTTTAAGGTTTTTGTAATGAAAACTAAATCCATTGGATCTCTTATTTTTTTAAGGTTATCATCCGATTGTGTATAGTTTCTTAACCGGGTAGCACTTTCCAATGCACGATCTTTAGATCCTGCTAAATCAAATTGAGAAAATTGCTGAAAAATTCTTGTTATTTCGCTGATGAATGGGCAGGATTCTGTATTTAAATTATTCCATTCACCATTTTCATTACATTGAAAAGAAGCAAAAGCTTCAAGGGGTGTTTCACCAACACATGGAACGCGAACAGTTTTACCTCTTATAGTTCTTGGCCAAAAATACTTCCCTTTGTTATTCTTGATTACATGAGCTGGACAATACTTTGTAGTATTTGATATCACAATTACAGAAATAGATCTTGACAAATTAGCTTGTTGACTTCGCAAACGGCAATCCCACATTCCAGAGTGAATTCGTGTTACATTTGGAATTCTTAAAATAGAATCCAAAAGCCCTGAATCAGATAAATGTTTGGCTTCAATTTTAATTGATTGAAATTGTATGCTTGGATCTAAATAATGAATATCTTCGGTTGAATTAGGATCTACAATTCTTTCAGACCAACCCCAAAATACGTGCGAACGTGCCGGCAAGTCTTCAGAATCTTTTGCTGCACCAACAGCTACACGTGGCGCTCTACATCTTAAAATTAGCTCGTCACCTTCAAAGACAAGCTGAAAATTAAAAAGAGAACAATAAGTTGTATTTTAAGTTTTGAAAAGTTGAAAATTTTGTTCATACTTGGTCAGTATCGGGTTTCAATTCTAAAAGCGGTTGAAGAGGAGATTCGCAATGCAAATCCGATCCAACTTGAAGTTTTTTCAGCTGTATTCCTTTGAAAGGGGATGGAGTTTCACATTTTGGGGGTGGTTGCAGTTTCACTTGATATATATTAGTCCATGAAACTAACCACAATAAATCACAATCACACGCCAGAGGATTTCCAGATATATCACTAAAAATTAAATTTTTTATTTGTTGAATTAAACACTTAAAATGTATGTTACATCTGCTTTAATCCCTTTAGTTTCTCAAAAGATCCTTGCAATATATGTTCTATTAAATTTGAAGATAATTTTAATCTTTCCAAAGCTGGAATTTCGCCAAATACACTTTCATCAATTTGCTTTAATTGGTTTGATGTTAAATCTAGTCGTTTCAAAGCTGTATAATTAGCAAAATCGTTCTTATCAATATATGAAATAAGATTTTTGCTTAAATCCCTGAAATTGTTAATAAATTTAAATATGATTTTATTAAAGATCTAGGTGTATTTTAACATTTTGCAAAACAATTAATTTGTAAACTGTTTGTGAAAAACAAAATTTGCCTTTTGTTTGAAAAATTACAAACTGCATATTCAAAAAAAATTGTTTTGCAATTATTTTCTTTTTATAACATACAGTTGCACAACATTTCCAGCATCAAGTCCAAAATTTATTTCCTTAAAACTATTAATCTTCTTAAGCGGTGTTCCTCCACATTTTACTTTCAAGCTTTCACCAGTTTCACTTAATTTTTTGCATTGGCAAATTTCCGGGCATATAGATTCTACAGAGCCAACTACGCATATCACCAAAATGGTTATTATTACATTATTCTTTTCATCCAATTTCATTTCGTTTTTGTAATTAAAACGAAAATTAAACATTTTAATACAACATCTAATGTTTCAAAATTTTTTAGTCTATCATTTGCTCTTTAATTCATATATTTCCTAATATAATTCGAGAAACATACAAACCAGTTCTAAAATAAATTAACATTTTATATTGTATATAAATTTTAACATGGAGTTTTTGAGAACAAAACAAATGTTTTCTTCTTACCACATCCAAGTAAAAACTGGGCAGTTATTCTTAACTATAAATAAAGCATTTTAAAGTTTTTCAAAATAACTTAATTTACATAATAAATAATTGTTTTTATAAAATATATTTATTTTTAAACGAATTTTAACAAAAAGAACATAAATGCACTGAAAAAGTTTATGTACATGTCTTATCTTTTCAAACTGTCAGAACTTGTAAAAAATATGTACTAAAATAAAGCAAAATTCAGTGACAGCCACATGGGGAGATCTGTGAATTACGTTAACATGTTCATAAAATAGAAGAGCTTATAAAATTTTATAAAAATATGTGATTTAAATGAGTTATTCTTATTGCTTTGATGTCTTTGAATAAAATGTTAACTTCAAGCGATTTAAAAACAAAGAAGAAAGAATTTTTTGAAACAATAAATTATAAAGATAATCCTAACACATTTCCTAATGATATTTTTAAGAATGAGCTTATGAAAAAGAAAATAACATAAACGAGTTCAGTTGAAAACACAAAACAAGTGTTTTCTTTTCTAAATAATAAGTGTTTGGAAAAATATCAAAATATTGAAAATTAACGAAGAAGGAACTGTTGTACGAATTGTAATTAAATATAAATAATTCTATATCTCTCTGCGCATAAACATAAAATTAATTTAAGCAAAAAAAAATTAAAATGTCTGAGAGAAAATTTGTAGCAAAAAAGTATTTTAGTACTACTTTTTTCAGAATGGTTTGCGTCTTTGAATAGTGTCCGTAGATTGTTTTGAAAAAAATTCTTTCAAAAATTTGACAGCAAAAACATAATAAATTATTAAATGAATACGAGACACAATTTCCGAAAAAGCTTTACTAAAATTACCGTTGAAATGCTTGACATTTAATTTTGTGTAAACAAAAATTCAAATAATATTCACCGGTTCTTGTTCTTGTTCCTACAAATTTGCGAATTAAGAAAATGGTATTTTATTCTATTAATAAAAAATGTTTTGAGAAATAACTTGTATTTCTTTTTTTTTTTTAGGAATCCTTATTGGAAGGGCAAGAAACCACAGGAAAATTTCAAGACGTAGTGCTTTCTAAAGTACAAAGTCTTCTTTTTGTTGTTCTCAAAAAAACTACGAAATATTACCCATCCGAACTTGATGCTAAATCACAGTTCAACCAAATGAAAAATATATTTTGTTATTTAGATGAGTGTGCATATAAAATTGCCAATATAAATTTAAAGAAGTCTACAAAAATTAATTTAGAAAGCTCATATTTAGCGGATGGAGGTTTTGAGTGCATAAACGAAACTTGCAAAACTATTAAATATAACTTAAAATTAAACAGAAAAAAAGGTAATTACCTATGATCTCAACAGAAAATAATAATTTAGTTACCTATTTTCCTAATTTAAATAAACACCGATACTTTGCAATGAAAAATATTCCAAATAAACTATAGTCACAATACATGCTATGTACATTTATAAATATGTATGTATATAGATGTTATGTAATTGTAGTTTTTTAAATCTCAAATATTGTACCGCAACATTACATGTACATAAGTATGTGTACTTTTTTTAAATTTTATTTTTCAGTAAACAAACTAAAATTAAAAAATGCGGAGCTGAAATCTAAACTTGCAGACGAACGATTTAAATCAAAAGTTCTTTTAAAAATGACTAAATATTTGGCTTCCAAATATTATGAAAACGAACAGGAAATTAATGACAAAGTAGCTGAAATTGAAAATTTTCAAGAAAAAAACCTGCAGTTGGAAGCAGACCTGGAAAACATGATTGCTAAAATGAATGTTATTCGTGAATGTAGTACATTTGCAGAAAATACTCAGTAAGAGTAAACTGAAAACAGTAATTTTATTAATATAGGTATGTGCTAATGGTGGAAAGTTTTATTTAAAAAAAAATACAAAAATAAATATTATTGCAATAGATGTACTATGTAGATATTATGCGTATAAGTTTTTATATACACATGCAGTGCACTTTGTTTAGATCAGACTATTCGAGTTCAAAATCTATCTACAAATATTTGATGAATTTTTATTTTACACTAAACTATTTCATTCAACTAGTTACTCTAATTCTCTAGAATGCTTTACCACTAAAAAGAACGTATTTTTTCATTTATGCGATTTTCATGAAATAAGAATTATTTTACGCTTTAAATTTCGTTCATACTTTGAAATATTTATTGTTTTAACCAAATCTGTTATTATTTTTATTTATTTTGCTAAAAATAATAAAAAAAAGAACAATGGATTCTAAAAATATGAAATGAAATGGAAATTGGAAAATGTTAGATGGGAAGTTTCATTACAGGCAAAGGGAAGATATACTCTATTGCCAGTCTATTATTTCAATTTATCTATGGTATGCACATGAGTAGCTTTAGCTTAAATTCTGACATAAGAAAAATATTTAACAACCGCGGTTTAAATTCTTTTATTTTTTAGATATTTTGACATATCGCATGACATCAGTTGGCAAAAAGTTTTTTGACATTATTGGCCAGGTTGGTTGTCACTGTCAAAATAAATTTTGTTATTTTGTTTTCATCTATCAAATTTGTTGAATTTTTTGTATGTATAATTTTCAAATTTTTTTAAGTTTATTTAAAGTTATCGTAAATATTAAAGTATAATAAAGTTAAAGTAATTATGAATAATCTACGTCAAATATTTAGTATGCGTACATTAATCGCAATACAGCAAAATTTGTTTGCTTCAAATATCGTAACACAAGTTTTCAGTCATAATCCACATTTTACATATGCATATCAATTTTTAAGACCATCATATTGTGAATTTCCGAGATATTTAGCACAGCTAACTAACGTGACCAAAAAAGATGATAATGATAGCAAAGATCAACCAGGAAATAATTCTGTGCCATTGGCGCAATTAGAATCAAAACTACAATTAGTTTATACCTGCAAAATTTGCAATACAAGAAGTATAAAAATAATTAGTAAACAGGCTTATCAAAAAGGTGTAGTTATTGTGAAATGTGATAGTTGCAAAAATAATCATCTAATAGCAGATAATTTGGGCTGGTTTGCCGATAGAAAAATTAATATTGAAGATATTTTGGCAGAAAAAGGAGAATCAATAACAAAAATTTCAGGAACACATAATGGAGAATTTGTATTAAACGAAAATCACGAAAAATAAAACAGTTTTCTGGTGTAAGCATGTGTTTTTATTAAATTAGATTTTTTAATTATCTATGAATTCTTGCAATTTCTTGCATCATCATCTTGGTACGATGATGCAAGAAATTGCAAATTACTATGCTATGAAGTGTTGTAAAATTTTTAAAAACACCTTTTTCCGAAATGATTAAAACAATTCAATTACTTACAGGTCAAATGAAAACTTGTATGGAAAATTAGTTGCATATACATATTTCATTATTTGTTGTTATCTATGTATGCATAGTGTATACATACTGTTTTTTGCTTAGATTTGATTTAACATATGTAAGTTAAATAATTGCATTGTTATAATAAAATTCAACTAAAATGAAACATCACCTTTTATATCGAAAATGCCATTGAATTCGGCGATATTGATTTTCGAAAAAAGTATAATCGTATCAAATTTTATCTCTAAAGTTCGCTTCATTTTTTTTTGAAAATCCTTCTCTTAAATGTCTACCAAAGCTAATTTTTTTCCGCTGTAATCTATAGTGTCACAAAATGTGAACAGATTTACGGGTGAGAGGCAGATATATATCCCTTACTATAATCTCTAAATCGCTTATTACTCTCGAAAAATTAAGCAAGTAATCTCTTTACAGAAAAATCTATGAAAACTCTATTTGTTTAGTACCATAGATAGGTATTAGACTTACCTGCAGATATTTAATATAAAATTTTTTAAGAAATTAATTAAATAATATACTTGTAAAAATATATTTTTTATTGTTTTGAATAAGTACATAACATGATATTTTTTATCATTAAAAATTAAATATTAAAAAAAATATAATATTAAAAATAATACAAAAATGTGGCACTTTTCATATCAAATAAAACAACATAAAATGCATACAATATTTATTTATAAAAATTAAAACTTAAAATCTATTATTAAGAAATTTTTAATGCTTTATTAAATAATAAACAATAAATTTAATTTCTTTTGCAAATATCAGTAATTGTAGTTACCGAGACTTATACATAAATGTATATATTATGTACCTATACGGACATCGGACTCTAAATAATGGCTATGCATTAGAAATTGATATTTATGGCTTGATGAAATAAAAACATGCAAATCATGTTTATTAGAGTAACGTATGCACTATATATATAGTTTATATTTTATTTTTTATATAATTTAAAATACCTACATATTTTAATTTTCAGTGCCACATTATTCGATTTCGGTATATATTAGCTGAGAATTTATTTATACATACATCAAGATTGAGAAAAATTTTGGAACAATATAATATTCTTATTATATAAATTATATAAATTATATTATGTTATTAAAATAAATCTAATACAAGACATAATTTTAAGGACGGCAAAAAAATGTGTGTGTATGCATAAGACACCAATTATTTAATTATTAAATATATCCTTCTTTTGAAAGATTTTCTTTCAAATCCAAAATTATAAGTAATGTGTGCAAATTATAAGTAAATATGAAAATCAAATATGTAGGTACACTTTTTCCTATTTATTTAAGTTAAACGTGCATACAAGCCACACATAGTAATAAAATTAGTATTAAAACGCAAAAATTTAATTTATAAGATTTTACTATTAATTCATTAAAAGTTTAATTTCTAAAACAGTAGGTATAAATTGAAAATTACATCTTGTATTGGAATTATGGTTTACTTATTTTATTTTGAAAATAGAAAAAATTAACATGCATAATAATTAATTCGGTTTTTGCTTTCGGACTATTATTTTTTCTTTTTAATTTTGTTTTTCGATTAAGTAAATTGTCTTTGGTCTAAACACATTTGAATACCGAATTTTTTAAAGGAGAAAATCTAAATTTTTTTATTTTTTTTTCATTTTTTTTGAAAATTTAAAAAAAAAATGTAATAACAGTGATAAATTAAAAACAAGATCACGACTTAATGTAGTAATTAATATATAGTACAATTATTACCTACTAAATCATATTTCAGAAGAATGCAATTTAATAGTTCAAAGAGACAACATGGACCATTTTGTAACAGAAGAAATGAAATATGCTCATAACTAATTTAAATGAGATAACTTGCTTTGGTAATACTTTCCAAATAATAGATTCCGAAGAACCTTAAAAAGAAAAAAATTCTGAAATATTTTTCGAAAAGTTACTCAGATAAATAATTACTTTATATGTATAAAAATATTTTAGAAATGTTAACGTATTTTTTGTGATTGAAATTTAGAATTTCTTTCAATACGAACACATTATACTTTTAATTGATTTTCTATTGCAGTTTCTTAAAATTTACTAAATTTTATTAATTAAGTGTTCATTCCAAATTTAAAATTTATCTTTCATTTAAAAATGGATGGCACAATTAAAGTAAGATTATATTAAAATATACAATATTCAAGGCAATTAAGTACTATATATTTGAAATTTATACATTTATTTTAAACTCTTTTCGGTTTACTGACAATTGCATAACTCATGCCATTATAATTTTTATGACCCAAATGTTGTTGATGCATTTGCAAATTGCTAACATCATCAGCATTTAATGTTTCCACTGTAACATTTTTTTGTGCTAATGATGAAATTTGTGGTGATACAGGTGTATTTGATTTTCTTAAAACAGCATGTGCCAGAAAAGTATCATCAATTATTCGTTGTGATGTCTGTTGTATATCTGGACTAGTTGCAATAAATTCATAATCATTTGTTGATGCGTCAGGATCTTTTTTAGAATATTTGTTATTACTATTAGTACTGTTATTTATAATATTATCATTATTTTTATTATTATTGTTGCTATTATTATTGCTACTACTATTAGTATTATTATTATTGATTTTAGTACTGTTATTATTGTTGTTGCTTGAATTTGATGAAGTAACAGTTACTATAGTTTTATAACCACTTGATGTATTTTTATGATTAGGAGATAAAAAATCCAAACGATCATAATTATTTTCTAAATCTAAATCTGATGCTATGCTATCACTAATTTGAATCCGATTTGAATTTATATTTGCATTGTGACCTACTTTTAAAATTGGTACCCTATTCAGTTGATTTGAATTTTTCAATGTTGTCATTTCTTTCTTTATTCTATGAGGTTCACGTTGAGATTGCGTTCTTTGCCATACAACATCTACAAGATCATCTTCCGGTATTGAAGTAACATGTTCAACATGCTTAATATCATTCATACCACGAGTTTTCCATGCCTCTGTTATATTTTCAATAGATTCATAATTTTGTTGTTCTATACGATGTTTTTTATTAGAATCATTACGCATTGGTAAATCTGGCGGTTTATCTAAATTGTTATTACTACCATTTTGTTTCATTTGTTGTTGATTTGATGAGCTACCTATAATGCCACTTGCAGTAATATTATTACTACCAATAGTATTATTATTAATGATTTGTGGTGATGGTGTACGATTTTTAAGTTCTGGTGATGGTGAATTTAATATAACAGTAGAATTTGATGTTTGATCACTAGTAATAGCGACCGGCTCGAAATTTTTAAATTTCCTAAATTTATTTTCGCAATTTTGTTGTGATGAAGAAGATGATAATGTTGGCTGTGTAGAATCAGTCGTTTGTTGAGATATTGAATTTGTTACTGAGTTGATTGTATGTGCTATTTGAGATGTTTGTTGACAATTATTTTGTGAAATTAATTGAGCAGCTACGATTGAATGTTGTAATAATAATTTTTCATTTGTTGGTGATGCTGGATTAGATGTAGGAGTTGTTAATGTTTGTAAATTATTTAGTGTTTGTAAATTATTTAGCATTGGAATTAATTTGCGCGGTGGTTTATTCGGTATTATCTTCTGTGGTAACGGTAGCAAAGGCAGTTGTTGTTGCATGATATTTGAACTTGTATTTGAATTAATGGAAACATTATTTAAGGAATCATTCGACGATAGAAAACCTCTCATTGATATACCACTTTGATTTTGAGATGAACTAAAAGAATTTTCAAAATCTGATACAGATTGATGATGATTTGGTGATGGTGGTAATGGGCTACGAGAACCTGGTTCCATCTGAGCAGCAGCCGTTAACTGATTTTCACCACAGTCCAAGCTATTAATACTTTCACCACTTATCAATTTTTTCATTGATTTCATTTTTGATGACATACAACGAAAAACTTCTTGCGGATTTGTATGATCTAATTGAAATACACCTTCGCCAGTACTACATTTGCGTCCCGCTTCAAATGTAAATTTACCATCACGATAACCATACTTTCGTATAAATCTATATGGCCATTTTGCTATAATTATACTTAAATCTTCAGCTGATTTTAATTGTAATTCAGTTGCAGTTAAATGTAACATATATGTTTTTGATTCCATTTGGCATCTTTGTGATGCTTCGGACGGTATTAATTTAACTATAAATAAACCATCTCCATAAGAGCTGCAATAGAGATCATTGTCTTCTTCAATAGCTGAGTTTCGTGAATTACTACTACTGATATTATTATTGTTACCACTTTTATCACGAAAAGCTACAGATTGTAGTGCTGTCACCCATTCACGTAATTCTTCTTCAGTCAGTGTATTCAGTGTTAAAGTTCCGGTCATTTTAACAATTTGTATTTGATTAGCCGGTGCTGGTTCTTGTGTTATTTTAACACAATTTTCCAATGTTATAATCTTCGGATTTTTGTCATCTTTCGATTCACAAATTTCCAAACGTTCAATACCATGTTTACTTGATTTAAACAGGAGACAGTAACGTTGTGATGATTTCTGAAAGTAATATATACATATGTAAATTACATTTTTTATTAATAATATTATTTTATTATAAATATCGAATCGATAATAGAATTATTGACACACAAGCTGGTAATTTTTATTTACATATCAAATTATAATAATTATAATATAACAATAAACAATATGTACTGAGGGCAAAAAATTAAATGTCCGCGAAAACTATATTGAAGAATATCCAAAATTGTCAAGTAAGTCAAAAAGGCAGTAAGTAATACCAAATACAAAATGATATGCATATGAAAATAATACTAAATATCCTTGAAAATTTTAATTCAACTTTCTCTTAATCCTAAAATACCGTTAAAATACAGATTATAAACAAGGGGTAACGGTGCACTGCGACCAGCATATAAAGATCTATTGTGCCTGTATATGTATATATAAATGTTTGTTTTTTTGAAAGTATAATTGTGTAACTACATAGAATAGCCTCTAATAATGTTAAATTTTATAGGAGAAATGTTTTATTAATATGTTAATAAACACAAAATATTGGAAAACAAAAGATACAGGATGTATCCTCCAATTAATGAATTAATAACATATTTATTCATGTGGATTTTCAAGTCAGTCAGAGAAACGTTGTAAATATGATGTTAATAAATATACAACAACACTATAATTATAATTCATTCTAATAAAGAAAGAGCGAAAAAAATATACCTACATACTTAAGTACAAGAAAATATACTTAGATTTTAATATTTGATTTATAATTAATATAAAGATATAAAATTATATGAGAAATATAATACAAAAAAATAAATATAATTATTGTATAAGCACATTGTATTTTGCGAATAATTATAATAGTAAATTTGTACAAGCAGCAAAATAGGATAAAGAATAAATAAGTATAGGAAGGTACAAGAGCTACCTAACCTAATTAATAATCAAGAATACAAAACAAAATTGAAATACTTTGTGTTAGGACTAATATTGGCCACATCTATTGAATCTTCTCATAACAACCATATCGGTATAATGGTTTATAATTACTTATTTATTACCAGTCTTTAAAAATGAGAAACTGTTAATGAACTGACAAAAAATTTTCTCATTCAGCTATGAGAACTAGAGTACTTGTTTTTCTTAGCAACAATTTGAGCAAATTCAATGATTTAAAATAATAAACAAAAATATTTATCAAAATTGCACAATTATTGGATCATTCATAATTGCATAGCATGAGGCTATTGTATTAATTTTTCCAAAAACAAAAAAAGGTATTGATGGACTCATGAAATGCAAAATAAACTAGAAAGTTTTCATTTGAGTATTGAAATATACTTATATTTCACTCCATTTGTATACATAGTTAACTCCAAATATATTATAATTATCTTATAATTGACCGAAATTAATTTTTGCATATGGCAGATCTTTAAGTGATATAAATACGCGTTACTGTTATAATACATACATAAATAACTATCATTGAGAATATAATGAAAGTAATAACAAAGAAAAAGTCAAAATGAAAATAAAATTAACGATCCGAACGTGTATGTGAAATAAAAAAAATTATATTGCATACACAAATATAAGTTTGTATGCATGTATGTTCTGAAATTTTAAATTTTCATACATTTTATTGTTCACCTGAATGTAAAGGTATTTTAGTAAAATTTGTACTTATGTAGTATTTATAAATACATATGTATATAATAGTAATCGTACAAAATACAAAGAAATGGCTATATTAGATTACTGTCGTCGTCAACATAACCAAAACAACAAAAGAAAAAAGCACAAAAAAATAAATAATAAAGATACGAGCAATAAAAAAAAATATTTAAAATGTAAAAAGGAAATGCCATTGTTGAAAGCCAGTTAAATGTTGGCGTTCGGATTTTAGACGCATTTCAGGTGAAAAAAATAAAAATTAATAGGTACTTGTAGCAAAAAAAAAATAATTTTCTAAAATCGCTAATTTTAGAGCCTCGTGAACATAAAGAGTTTCTGGAAATCACACTGAAAATATTTTAAAAAATACATTGAAAACTACATACCTAGTAAATTTTAAATTTTTTATTTCAACAGAGTGCTTGTATACAACTAAAGAGGGAGCGTTTAAACAAAAATCTTCATAATTTTTAATTACAATGTTACTCACGACTCACTGATAATTTGTGCTATAAATTTTACCGAATTCACTTAATATGTAACTCTGAAACTATTTTTTTTCCCTCGAGAATTAAAGCTAAATTGATAAAATGTTAAATATGCCTCAAATTCATTTTTGCCTTAATTAGACGTGTTTGACACAATATTATTAAAAGTTTTGCGATATTTTCTAGAAACATTTTATTAATTCAACTACATCTAGCAATGTAGTAATTGTCTAAACGTATTTTTGTAAGAAACTTATTACATTTTGTATGTAGTATAGGCCAAAAAATTCCTTACTATCATAAAACATGCAATGTTAACATATTTACTGCTAAAAGCAGTTCTACTATACTTGCATGATTATTAGAATTTTCATAAGAGCGCAAAATATTTGTGCATACAATTAGTACAAATTCTCTCAAACTGTAGGTACCTTTCTATATTTAAGAGCAAAAGTACTCAATGGAATTTATAATTTTAATTTTATCTCTATTTTAATTTAATGTGAAAATAATAATTAAAGAACAAAATTAAAACATTTAATATCATCATTAAACTGTTGTTAATGAATTCACATAAAATTATTGGAAATTTTGTAATATGAAGTAGCTGGGTCTTCATAGTATTTTCAAGAAAAAGAAATTTTGTGTGTATATACTTAGGTTCATATATGTAAGTATGTATGAAATTTTCAATAAATATGATATTATCCTTTAAAAATTCAATGAATTAAATATCAAATAATAAATTTTATGTTATGAACAAAAAAATTAAAATTATAGTTTAAAAATCACCTAAAATAAAGAAGAAGAAAATTTTTATCAAAAAAACGACAATTCTTTATTTAATAAGACAAAAGTTTAAACAAAGTACTTATAAAAAAAATTTTTTTTTTCTTTTATTTATAAATTATAAAAAAAATTGATAAGAAATTTCAAAAGAATTTAATTATACTGATAAAAAAAAACGTAATTGTTATATTTATATTAATTGCGCACCTATATTTAAATTTCAACAAAACTAGACTTATAGATGCCTAAAGTATGATTGATATGACGTCAATTTATCTGTAAATAAAAATATTTACGGAATTTGGTCTTCATTGGAATAGCGTACATACAATAAAATAGAGAAACAACCGTTATGAAAAGCTAAAGAAAAAATATATTATAAATTTATTGATTACAATAAAAGGAAATTACATTTGACTATATAAAGAACGATAAGAAAACCTTTAATTCATTAAAATGTTGTATATACATATAAACACTTATATACATATGTATAAGTAAATACGATAGTATACTTAATTAATAATTAGTTTTTATTTGGAAATTAAAATCAATTTGCTAAGGAAATGAAGATTTTTTAGAAAAAAATTTTTAGATATTTAAAATCAACTCAAGTTAACAAATTCACTTATTGGTCCATTACGATATAGATTCGTAGATTTTAAGGGAACCGAGTGGGACAAGAGGATCTCCTCTCGGGCCGGTAATAGTTAGAATATTGACCATATTCTCTAAGCAAAATCTGTAATCGGAAATCACATTTACAAAAACAATTAACTAAGAATTTGTTTTAATTACAAATTTAAAACTTGTTCTTTATATATTAGGTTCTTAGTTTCATTTTGTCAGATAAATTAATTAAATTTGAATGAGTTTCATTTGAATTTTAGTCAAATGAATAAAACTAATTAAGCCAATTACAATTTTAAAACTTATAACCATGATCATCTTGCAATTAATAAAAATTTTCAATTGCGATTAAAAAATTAACAATGTGTAGAAATTATTTTACAACCATGACGAGGGATAATAAAATTATGTACGACATTTTTGAATATGTAGTTTTCAAGGGGCATAAATATTATACTAAAATATTATGTTATGTCTCTGCTCCTGGTTTGTATTGATTAGCACAACCATATATCTTACTAACACACAAAAATTGCACAGTAGCACAATATGTTCACTGTATTTAAGTAGTACATTAAGATGCACCACAACTGTCAACATAAAATTCATGTGAACTGCATAATTAGAACTTTTGTAATTGAGAATTATTTGTTATACTTTAAATCGTTTTTGTAATAGCTATAAGTAATTATTAATTTTCGCTTTCAAATTAACTACTATGACAACATAAAATATCGGTTATTTGATATTAAATAACCATTGACGTAATTATGATTTTAGTTTTGAATAGTTTTCAAATTTAAATGGTCTAATAATATCTCAAAATTATTGTTTTTCTTCTTCATTTGGCACGTGTGTTCATTAAATCACGATCAAAATGTTAAAATTACGTCATCGAAACCTGATTTTTTTTCAATTATATTGAAAATTGCAAATTAATTTTTTTTTTTTGCACAAAACACAAAAACTCAAATTTTTTTATTATTTTTTTATTATTTTCTTTTTTTTTTGTTATTTCGAGTTTTTAAATAACTTAAAATTTTAGTTTGGCCTCTTATCAATTAAATGTAAAAATTATGCAAAGTTAGTTCTCAGAAGTGGATTAATTTTTGATAAAGGAAACAACTTTTATATTCAGTTAATGGTTAATGCTTCTCCGAATTTATGTTTTGAATTTCCAAATTTGGAAACTGTAAACTGATTAAGAAAAGTATTAACTTGAAATTTGTTGGAAAAAAAAAAACAAATTGGAATTTTGTATCTTGTTGAGTTTTTGATGATTTTTTAAAGAAAACTTGAGTTGGAATAAATTAAAATGTAAATTATAATAAAATTTCTAAAACCTAAACATAATTAATAGTTTTCGAATGAAATTCGAATTTTTTCTGTACGAATTGTAGACTAACCATTTGGTTCCTTACATTATGCAACACTGTAGTTCACTTGTCTCATACAAAATATTAAAAAAAAAAATAAAAAAATTTAATGATTATTTTATAAATAATTAAGTAAGTACACTGTTGCTTAAGAATATAAGAAATTCAAATATAAAAAAATTTGTACGTATTATGTGAGTATGTATGTTAAAATATTTATATTTTATATATGTGTATACATTTGTATGCATAAGTATGGGTCAGAGTTAAATAATTTTATTTTCTTAATTAAGTATTTATTTATTTTTATCTTATTTTTTATCTTAACTCCATAAGAGTTTATCATACATTTTTAGTTAAATGGAAAACTACTGAGATTTTGAACAAGAATTAAAACAAATAAAAAAAGAATAAATACCGCTACTAAACTAGTTTTTTATAATTTTTTTAAAAATGTAAAATTTTTTAAGTATTCCTCAATCGATTATATAAAATGTCATCCCGTTAGGAAAAAATCTGTTTTTAAACTAACTTTAAACAGCCTCCGATCCTTCTCATACTTTCCCTTAACTTATAAATACTGTAGTGTAAAACAAAGTTGGCACAGTATTTTGTTTACATTATTTGAGCGAATAAATTTAAGAGCTTTCTGCTCTTTCATGCTCATTCAAAACGGTTTTAAAACAGTATAATCGAATTGAATGTATCGTACAAATTTCTGCATAAATTTTAGTAGATTTTATTGAGTTACCAGAAATTACTTAAATTACTATTCTTATACAATTGTTATACAAATATGATGTTCGTTTGTAAATCTTTAAAATTTAATTCAATAGCTTAACATTTACTTTTGTATATAGAGTTTTATATAATAAGCAGTAATTTTACATTTACACGTAAAACAGGTAATTTATTATAATATAGTAACTTACAATCTTACATATACAATAGAAAAAATATGGCCTTAAAGCAATACGGCTATTGTTATTAACTTAAACTTGTTTATGAAATTTGTTATCAAGTTTTTTTTTTGTTTTTTTTTTTAAATATTGTGTGTATTTCTTAAAATTTATAGATTGGTATTAGAGTTTCTGTTATTTCGAGTTTTGCCACATTATTTGGATGTTTAACAAGTAAAAACTTGCATTGAATTATAAAACAGAATACAGTTTTCAAAGGAATATGCAATTTACTGCAATTGCAGACTCTTGTTACAAAAATTTTTTAAATATAAATCGATAACATTTGGAAGGCTCCATCATTTATTATTGTATTCAAAACGAGGAATACAGCTGCTTTCGTGTACGGAAAAAAAAATTAAAATACGTTTAGGACTGTCCTTTTTGTAAACACAAATCTAAAATTCGTAAGTGAATAAATGATCTTTACTTTAAATTTAGACCTATGTAAATCCTTTGTATCCTGTTTTGTACAAAAGAGGAAAAATATTTTTTTTTTCTTTTTATTTAAAGGGTGATTTTTTTCGCTCTTTGATTTATCGTTTTCCAATATCTAAAATTTTTTATATTTAAAAATTTACCTGTGATTCGTAAAAATTCATTATGACACACACGATTTTACTTGTTCATCATTATAGTCCACTGAAAAATGATAACAAACATTTGACAAGTACAAAAGAAGAATGCCTTCAGTAAGCAATTATTTTTTTGTTTTGAATCTATGGTTCAAATAAGCACCCTATATTTTGGGTTTGTTTTATCAATTAGGGTTTATTTACGATAAAGTTGTAAAATTACCTGTTTAAATATTTTTAAAATTGTTAGGTTTTTTATCTTTAAGTTACACATACTTATATAAGTAGGTTTATACATTGTGTTTTTGTGACGGGCGCCTCTAATTAGTATTATGTACAGGTTTTTGTTGTTTTTTTCTTCTGTTTTCTTTTTGTGGAAGAACCGTAGTCATTCATGACTTTTCTACAATAAGTGTTCATATTGCAAATGTTTTAAACTTGCAATTCATTATATTGTATATTATTTCGCAGTATAAGGGGAAGTTTTAGTGAATGTATGGATGGGGTACTTTACATAAAAAGTAAACCAGTGGTGACGTCTTGTTAAACATGGCAAATTTTTCCCAATGATAATTGAAACCGCTTGATAATTAAGTCAATTTATTTAAAATATGTAACTAATTAATATTACAGATTTTTATAAAAGCGATACTGCAAATACTGATAAATATGCAATACATTATTGACTATTCTTTAGAATCAAAACAGTTCATATGATTTACCTGTACTATTCATACTAATTTTGCTGTATGATTAAAATTAGCCATGTTTACGAACAGCCATGTTTATGTTCATTTGAATAGCCACATTTGTTTATGAAGATAATATAGCGTACCTTTCACTAATGTTCTAGTTCTGTTTTGAACCATGTGGTGATTATAGAAAAAACGTCATTTCCTTTTCGACACTCGGACGTTTGAAATGAATTCTTCTTTCATATTTAATTTTTTTAAAAACAAGTTACTATTAATGCCAACTCATTCTTGAGAGCTAAGTTTTTAGAATTTTCTACAGAGTATACTAAAATTTCACTATTTTAGGTTTTTGTAAAGAGTGAAATTGATTTTCATTCCCAATGATTTTTATATGGTTTTAATTATTTAAAGTTACATTTAAGTATACTTAAAAAATTTCATCAATAATTTCTTTCATACCTAGCATATTATTTTCTTTTGATATTGCAAAAATTTATCTTTCACTGTATAGATTACTCAAATTTTATGTAAATATGTATGTATTAATTGAATATACAGAAAGTACAAGCGTATGTACATGATTACGTTACATGTATGCACAAACGTTAATGCACACATTCCTATAGCTTACGTACGTTGATGTTCATTATTTTATGTACAATGTCAAAGTAAAATAAAGCAAGAAAAGGAAAAGAGATTTAAAAAAAATTAAGGTAATCAATTATAATTAAGGTTTTCACATATTTACTGAGAGTTCAAAAAACGTTTAACATCGAACCACCTACACACAATGTCTTCAACATCCCTGCATGATTTTTTTTATATTTTTTTTTTGGTTTTGTTATGCTTTTCTCTTTTCTTTCTACTTTAAAGACAATAAAATTAAATTTTAAGAAGTTTTTGCATAATAAAAATAAAAATATTATTTTTAAAATTTTTTTCCAGTTTAATTTTTGTAATTAGTGGAAAAAAGAAAACGAAACAGCACAACAAAAACAGGAATTACACACAAACA
Organism: Condylostylus longicornis; assembly: GCF_029603195.1. Taxonomy (NCBI): domain Eukaryota; kingdom Metazoa; phylum Arthropoda; class Insecta; order Diptera; family Dolichopodidae; genus Condylostylus; species Condylostylus longicornis. Next base: position 14,133,481 of record NW_026577982.1, read on the forward strand.
CACACGCATTAAGTAATTTTTTCTACGGTTGTTTTAAGTCGACCTTTCCGCTTTGGTTTAATATTTTGTTTTTTTTTTTTTAGAATTTTAGATACTGATAAATTGCGAAAACATAAAACAAAAACCTGAAGAAAACAAATAAGAAATGGAAGAAAATTATAAAATCTCTCCACACCTTTTATTCAAAACATTGTTTGTATGTATATAATGGACAGTGTTACCATATCAATTTACTGCTGTTCAAATTAATTTTAATTTTTGTAAGGTTCTTAGAATCTTTCTTACAAATTCTAATAAGACTGACAAAATCATAAGTATGTTATTATTATTTCTTAAAAATTTTTTCAATTGAATCAATTTAAATAATGCTTTCGCATAGCTCCCATACAACTCAATAGATTATTTTGAATATTTCAAAAACAAATAAACAAGATGCATAAAATTTTGCAGTTACGTGTTCAAATATAGTTCAAATATTGCTATAGAATTTTACGGATTCAGGTAGCTTCTTTACAACCCTAAGACTCTAAAGCCTAAAAGTTAAGATTGAATTTTTGAAAAAATTATTAAAGGTAGGCGCAGTTCTGTGTCCAATTATGCTTTTACAGATATACTTTTGTAGAACTTTCAGTAATTGATAAAAATTAAATAAAAAATAAGTTTTATATTAAATGAGGTACTTAAATTAAGATAAAAACCATCGACTGCGCGTCTATTTATTGAATTTTTTTAATAGTGGTTTATTTTTATAGTTATTTATGCATAATTTAAGAATAACATAATAACACTCTCACTTATTCCTGAGCTATCGTGAGGAATATGAAAATGCAAAGCTGTTTTGTATGGAAATCGTGTTATGTAAAAATTAAATCGAACCTATTAAATTATGTAAGAATATAAATATAATGCATAATCAATTCAAATTATAACATTTCTCAGGTTATCTTACAACCCTGAATTAATCTTAGCCTTATTTTGATTATGTTTTTGTAATATTGGCAACTTTAAATAATATACATATGTTTATACGTATGAACAAAGGTAAAAATAAATAAAGAAACAAAAACAAAAAAAAAGAAGAACAGGTAAAATTTTAGACTGGAATTGACTCTCTTAACTGACGGTGAACTTGAATTCGTATTCATTCGAGGTGATTTAAATTTACGGTTGAAATAATCCCCCATACTTATTTCTTTAAATAAAAAATTAAATGACATGAATGAAAAATGTATAAAAATTTGATCATAAAATAAGATTTTCTTTGATGAAATAATTGTATATACCTACTTACATACGTAAATTCAAAACTATAAGTAATAAATTTGTACTAGAATAGATTAACTCGGGGATTTGTTTAACTTATTTACAAGAGAGAACAAAACTATACTTTTGTCAGAGTTCCTTTTTACAAAACACAGTGGCTATTGTTCATAACTTGAATATCTCATTTTTATGAATTTTAATGACTTTCTTTTGAACAAAAATTAAAAAAGGTTTGTAAAAATTCAATAAAAAAATTTTTATTGGAAAAAGTATATTGTTTTTTGTTTCTGTTTTGCTTTTATTATTAAGATTTTTTTGGAAAGATTTTCTGATTTATTAATATGTCATAAAACGATAAAACTGATAAAGTTTCTCGTAATATTATTAAATCAAACCTTTGTGTAAGTGTCTGTGTGTTTGCAAGTTTATCAGAATTTATGACTGAATAATAAAAATCATAGCCGATAGAATATGTTGTTATTAAACAACTACAATACAATACATAATTTAACAGGTTAAAGGTACTTGAGCTATTAAATAAATTAAATCATATTAAGTACACACATAAGTATATGAGTTCAAAAATTTACAAATTAAGGGTTCTTAACTAAAGTTTTAAGCAATTGATTAAAGAATTCGGCTTATCGACTGAAAATCGATCTGAGTGGGATATAAGATCCAATGACTTTATAGCTATTTTAAGAAAATATTTAACAATAAAAAAATGTACTCATTTTTGTGTTTTATAATGTGGAACCTTGTCTGGTACACAATATATAGCGGCTTTCTACTATTTCTTCTTATTATCTCTAATGATAATAAATAAAATTTATTTTTATACTTTTTTACATTTGCGAATTCGTACTTTGTACAGCGTTCACGAAAGTATGGATAAGTTATTAAGAATATTAATAGATTTACACTCGACGTTTAAGCTAGATACATAATATGTAAGTATGGGAAACGCCTACAAGTGGAACAATATTATAATCATGATTTCATGGCCTCAAGAATTCCATCTTATCAAAGTTCAATTACACTAAACTTTCACTTTAATTCATTTTGTTTCTTAGGCTATATTATTTATAAGTAGCTGTATGAATATTCATTACCATTAAGAAAATTTACTTATGTACTTATCTAGTAAGTTTTGAGATAGTTTGCACATTCATTTCATATTATTGTGAAATTCCAAATAAATTTAAAAACGCACATATGTATTTACATGTATGCCATTATATGAAGAAATTTAAATAAATTAGTGGATCACAAAGATTAAATTAAACAAATTTGCAAATATATGTACATATTTTTATTTATGTACAAACCTAATTTTATTTGATATTTCATAACAAAAATTTGATTTAGGCTAGATATACTTATGGGTTTAACGAAAATGAAAAAAAAAAACACAAAAAAAAGCACAGACTCAAAACCAGTTAAAGAGCTACGATTATTTGTAGTTTCATACTTAAAAGCAAAAGAAAAGCTATTAAAAGAAGGTGAATACAAAAAAAATTGAGGTCAATTAATTTATAGTATAGATGGCTTGTATGTATGTTTGTGTTTATATTCTCAATATGAATATTTATATACTTATACGGATATGTAAATTAGGACTAGCACAAGATGGTACAACGAAAATAAACATTTTTTTATCAGAATTCTTAATCAAACTGAAGAAAAAAAATATAATTAAAAGAATACTTTAATCGGGAATTACTTAAAATATTGTTCTTTATCAATTTTAGCAATATAATATACTTTTATTTGTATATGTACATATTTTCTAGTTAATGTTGTGTACCAGTCCGGTGCTATAGGATGTATCAAAAAGACGTCAGAGAACCAGTTTTGAACTGTTACTAAATTGTTCATAAAAAATCAAACTAATCATGTTTACAAATATGTGTAGTTAATAGAAATGATATTTCAAATTGGATGAGGCTGAACATATATGTTGATGACGTCCTTCTACTGACTCACTCAGCTGAAGATATGCAATTCATCACAAATAAGTTAGCAGAAAAAACAAAGAAAATAGGTATAAAAATAAGCATAGGAAAAACCGAGCTAATGAGAATTAATAACACAAGTCAGGTCTCCGTTCGCGTACAGAGTACCTTTATTGAGGAGAATTCGAATACATGGGTACGACAATAAAAAAAGAGGTAGGAACAAAGAAAAGGTAAAGAACGCAGGATTTCCAAGATTCAGTAGAACGCAGGATTCACTAGATTCTATACAACTTGGAAGTCAACCCATATATCACGCAGAACCAAAATTAGAATATTCAACATAGTTGATGAAGCGAAACATAGTTGATGTCCAGAACTAGTATGTAAAATATACAGGACAGTACCCTTAGCAAATGTCTCAAAATTATATGCAAAATATTCTGGCCACGAAGATTTATGAGCCAGCAGCTGTTAGAAATTTAATAGAAAGAAACAAAATATAAAATAAATTTAAATAAGAAACAACAAATGGATATGGATTGGTCACATATTAACACACCGAGAAATGTCAGTAGCACGTCAAACCCTGGAATGTAGCTCCCAAGAGAAATTAAAGGAGTCATGAAAAAGGAGTGTGCAAAGAATATTGGGGCTAGCCAAGAAAGAAACAAAGAAATTCGGTACTTACACATATTTAGTACTTAACATTCCTATGAAATCTAAGAATATTTATAAATATATTTATATATATGCACGTACATACATATGTTAGTAACACAATATTTAATGTACTAATTTGAATTTCAGTTGAAATACTAGGTATACAAATGTGAATAACTGTACATGGGATATAAAACTAACGGTAACGAAAATTTTGTTTCAAAATAATTACATACATATATGTATGTCTCAATATTGATATGTATGACTGTTATGTGCATAACTATTTAAGTTCTTTATAATAAGTATATGTATGCCCATAAATTTACCTATATATTGTAATTATACTAAAAAATTAAATGAAAAATAAAAATACTAACTAAAATAATTGAATATTATTGGGTATACAATAGGTATAAGTAGTATAAGTAACTAAGTGTACAATATACGAACCTTTTTTGATATTCGAGAAAATCCAGATTGTGTTGGTACATTAAGAAATCCGGAAAGAACTGGAATTTCCACATCCATTTTCATTTAAGAAAACCAGAAAAATAACCAAAAAAAAAAAACAAAAACAAGCAAACAAATTTTTTATTTTGTTTTTTTTTTTTTTTTTGACTTTTTTTTCTCTTGTTTTTATTTGTTTGTTTGTAAGTTTGCTATGTGTTTTTGTTTTTAATAATATTGCAACTGATTAGTTAGTAGATATAAAAAATAGTTACTTATGTACATATGATTGTATGTATACACGTGTGTATACCTATGTGTATAAATTTTTAATATCTAAAATATTAAAGTTAAGGAATGTGTAAATTTAATCACAGTATAAGTATGAAATTTTTTAATTTTCTTTTCTTTTTCTCGTTTTTTTTTTTTAACTTTTATTTAAAAAATATAAAAAAATTAACATAATGAATTCAAAAATCTGTTGTGAATTTTATTATATAGACAGCACAAGACACATATGTATGTACATATGTTGTATGTATCTCATATTTCTTCCGATTTCTTCGCTTTACTTAATTAAATATGTATGTACACATAAAAACACAAACATATGGCAATCTTTATCCGCATGCTTTTGTATCTTATTATTTTCGTTTCTTCTTCTTCTTCTCCTTTTTCACTTAATATTATGTAAAATATTTTGAATTTTTATAAATAAAATTATTTCATAATATTCATTGATTAACAGCTTTAGCACCTTTTTATTTCTTTGAAATATTTTTTCAATATTTTTTCGATGAAATTTCAAATTTTAAGTTTAATTTTAAATTTGTGACGGATTATAGATTATCACGGTGTTTTTTTTTTTTATTTTTTGGAATTTTGATTTTTAATATAAAAATTCTTCCATTATTGCTTAATTTGCATTTTTTAGTTGTGTTTTATTTCTGTTAATATTTATTTTATTTAAATTTTATCATTGTTATAAATTTATAATTAAAATTTTTCTGAAAAAAAAAAATATGAAAATAAATTAAAATTATTGTAAACTAAAAAAAACATACACACATAGGTAAAAATTAAATTTATTAACCACTCAGGTAAATTTTCCATTTAATTATTTATTCACCACTTTTGTTTGTGTGTTTCTTATTATTTTGTTTTTTTTTATTTAAATTTTTTATTTCTTTTTTTTGCGCTTATAATATCGCTTTAAATCCAAGAAACAATATAAATAAAGAAAAGTTACAATAAAATAAAAAAAATGCAAACATTTTAAAACCAAATAAGAAAAAAAAATGTAAAAATTAAAAACGAACATAGGCCCATAGCAAAATAAAATTATATGTACTCGTATATATATATATATACATATATGTATGTAGGTACGTATAAGTAACATACATAAGTAAATTATGTATATTACAGAAAAAAAAATTAAAAATGCTAATAATGTGTAACCGCCTCAGTGTCACCCGCCGCTGCAGCCATAACCCACAACTCCAATAACAAACAACCCCTGCGTTCGTTTTGCCCCTAATCGACTAAGTCAAGCAGAACCAAACAAAAATACAAATATAATTTTTAAGAAGAAAATTATACAAAAAAAAAAAAAAAACAGGAAAAAAAATAACCCACCTCCATTTACAGAACTGGATTTATATAACACCAACAATAATATTAAATAAGAAAGACAAAATTTATATAGATGTTTATAAGTATGTATGTATTTATTCAATGTTTAGGTATCGTAGTTATGTTAAAAATAAAGAAAGACGGGAAAACAAAAGAGAATTTCGCGATCTTACTTCAAACTATAAGATATATTTTGCAAAATTAAATACATACATACATACGTACTTGAATGTTTTATTTTATATAGCTGAATATGTTTTAGATTTTAAAAATTTAATGGTAAGGCACCGTTAGTAGGAAATGCAGTAGAAATCTACTGTAATCAACACTCAATTTTATGAAGTTCCCGGCTGAGTGAAGACACAAAATTATAGCATTATAGACTGTCTTACAGTGTAAACAAGAGTTTTTATAAGAGCCCAACATAGCGGACAAATTTTATAAAACTGTTTTTCTTACTCCCTTTTTCTTTCTCCCATTGTAACGGTACTTTTCATATTGGTTATTAAATTTAAAACTAATATTGTGTAACATTATTGTGTTTAGTTATTTAAACTATAATTTCGATAAAATAAAAGTGGTTAGACTCTTAAAAATAAGAAAAAATATTTATTTAAAAATTTAATTGATATTCAATATAGTGAATTAACTAAAATAACTCGTGTTTTTTATTTTGTTCACTGGAGCAGATTTTTAATGTATTAAAAAACGATTCGTGTTCAAATTTTCATTGATTGAAATTTTCAATTGTCACAAAAATTTTTTGGTATTAATATTGGTACATTATGTAGATAACATTACGGAAATCATAAAAACTGTAAATATTTGCATTGTAATTATTAAGAGCTTTTATAAGCACATACTAAAATAAAAATATTTAACAAACATAAATCTATAGTTCCCATCAACCAAATAATTTTTAATGCCTTGATTGTTTGAAACACAAAATAAAAAGATCTTTTGTTGAAATTTTTTATAAACAGTGTAAAGAAAACTTAAGCAGGGATTCTACATGTCCACATACATATATTTCATGCGCTACATATTCATTTTGTATGAAAGATGGTTTTGTGTCTCTTTGCAAACTTGGATCATAATTCGAAACTTTTCTTAAAGTTTTTATAAAACACATTCTGTATACTATATTCTTTCGATGGTTTCATTATCGGTTTTCAACAATTAAAACAGGATTCACTTATATTTTATAAATTTGCTATTTATAGCCATAATTTATTAATTGCCGTAAAAAATTTTATTTGCTTATTTAATTTGAACTTCTAAACGTAATTTTAATTAAGAAAGCATTATTTATACTTTAAGCTATAAAACATTTTTTTTTATTGTAATTTTTTATTTATTTATTTTTTTTATTTTGTTTTTTTTTTTTGCGAAAATAAAAATATTTTGCAAACGTATTTGTGTTAAAATAAAATTTTAATAATAGTTAAAGAAAATAATAAAAACAAAATATATATATAAAAAAACTTGTTTTAAAAACAAAACAATAAGAAAAATTAAAAACAAACATCGAAAAAAAACCATGAAAATTGCATAAAAATATCAAAGAAATTCTGCAGTGTTGCAGAGCTGCAAATTTATTTCTTTCATGCAATTTAATGTTTTTTCTCTTTATTTATTATAAAAAAAAAATTTCAATCATTTATTTAAATTTTTCATAATTTTTATTATCAATTCTTTTTTCTTTTCTCAAATATTTTTTCCAATTAAAATCAAATATTTGTGATGTCACAATATAAATTTAATTTGCACCAGGTATTTATATAGTAGAACAACCACAAGTATATTATAATATGAAAAAAAGAGACATCAATATTATTTATCTCATTTTAAATATTGTATATAACTAGTTATTAGAAAAATTGTAAACTTCAACTTAAAATAAATTTTTAATTAGCATTAAATTTAAAATGGAAAAATTTCCAATCAAAATATAATTCTAACCTAAAAAAATATATTATAATTTTTTTTTCTTTTCTAATTAATTATATTATTTTTTTCCCCTTTTTTCTCGACGTCTTTTATATTACTTTTTATTGAATTCTATAAATATTTATAAAAACAAAAAAAAACACGAATATTCCCCATTTAGCCTTCGTTTTAAATCCAATATTTTAAGCCGAGAGTAATTTTATTTCGTTGTCCGATTGCAATGATAATCCGAAATAGACTGATCGAAGAAGCATTAAAAATTAACTTTGTTTTTACTGTATCTGTATATTTATTGTTGATCATTTGTAAGTGTTAGTAAGTTAAAATAAGAATATATATAATATATAATATATAATATATAAATATATATATATATAAAAAAATAAAATCCAACTTAGATCAATGTGAAAGGCAGTTAAATATTATAATATTACTGATAGCATTGTTCAGGTTTAGAATGCATTTCCTAATTGGATATTACGTTTATAATATGTTTTAATATTAGATATAGAGATATGGAATTTATTAGTTGAGAACAATTATTAATATAGAGAAATTTTTTTCAAACTATTTATTCAACTCGATAAGTAATAAAAACAATCTAGGGATCTTAAATAATTCTATCATTTTATACATTTTAAATTCAAAATATCCTTTCTATCATTTGACTCTCTCTCTCCTCCAGCGAAGTTGAACAATACATTTTACAATTGAATGCGCTCCCATGGTATCTTGCTCCTAAATTATTGAAATACAATCTATATTAAAATGTCAAAATATTCAATAAAATACTTCACTTAATTGGGATTGTTGGTAAATAGGAGGCGTTTCAAAAATCCATGAATGACTGTGTGAATCAGATTGAAGAACAGTTCCTTTGTTCATATTTCTCTTCCGGAATGTGCAATATACTAGACTAGTGGAGCAATAGAATTTTTTAATACAGTTGTCTTTACAAATAAAATCATAATTTTGAAAATTTTATGTACTCTAAAGGAATTGCTTACCTCAAATCTTAATGTGCGAAGATCTACATATTTTTCTTTGTTTTTATTTTCTCTTTTTTCTCTGTTCTTTGTTTTATTTTTTTTATTATGTTTTTGTTTCATTCATACAGTATATTTAACATTTTAATTTATTTTAACGACGTGTACCCGCAAAGGAGAATTACAAATATGAACAACTTAATGAAAAGAGTAGTAACATTAAAATGTATAGATGCGATACTAAAAATTCTTATCTTAAAGTATAATTGTGCATACATGTATGTGTATGCAATATGCATACATATACAACAGGTGAACATGTATTTGTTATTATATATTGAACTTATCAATGTAAAAATAAAATAATAGAAGATCGGACGTTGTTGAGAGAAACACAGAGAGAACATACAAAACGGAAACTAATAAAAGTTTGGAAAAATAAAATTATTTTTTTCTTTTTTGGAAAGAAAACTGGTTATACGAGTAGTGTTTGAAATATAATAAAATAAAAATATGAACTTAGTCAAGTTTGATCATTATACTAGATTTATTTAAAAATTTATATGTTTTTCATATTATACCTTTAATTTATCAATAAGAGAGTAATTAACAAATTTTTTAGTAGAATGCAATGCAAAAGCAAATATTTGAGAATTTGAGAACAAAAAATTGAGAATTATAGAGATAATATCTGCAAATCTGTACATAATCTGTATTACTCGTATTGTTGAGAAAAATCTTCAATGGCAACACTTAGCAATTTTTACGGTTTTTTAATGGAATAACTACTTTAGAGTGTTAAATCATTGATTATTATTTATAGGTAATTTTAATTACACAGAATAGAATCAAATCAAAAAATAAAAGAAAGAATAAATATTTTGCTATGTGTGTATTTTTTTTAACAGTTGAAAGAGTTTAAAAGATTTTTCTCTAAAACACCTGTGTAAATATTATAATCACACAGGTATTGCTAATAAATTCTTCAAATGTGTGCGTTCACACAAAGTATAGTAATAACTACTACCATACTACCATCTAAAACTCTCGTTATAAAATGAACAAGTATTTTATTTTTATATTTTTGCTGCTTTTGTATATATCTATAGTATGGCATAATAAATTATCATAACAATATCAAAATCAAAAAATAAGATTGTAAATTTTTTTTTGTTTTTAGATGCTTGACAGTTTCATTGTAGTTATTTCGTATTTATATAATGTTGAACACGAGAAATAGTTGAGAGAAATGAGAGAGAAATTTGTAATAAATCAGAATTGCTTCTTGAAAAAAATTCATCTCATACAAGATTTGCAGCCCATTTTATTTCTCTTTTTTGATTAAATGTCATAGTGAAAATTATTGTGTAATTATTTTGTTATTTCAACTATTCTCAAAATATTGGGTATATGTATATGAAATTTTATGCGCATAAAAACCGTACTATTTGAACTACATTATGTCCATTATAGGCATCGAGGTTAACGTTTGTTCTATTATGTAAGAATATGAAGTCCATTAATTTCAAAAGTACATAAAAACGCTAATGGTTTCATCTATATGAAATATATAAAATTGTACAATAATATGACAATTGTTTAATTAATTGCTAACTAAAGTAAAATAGAGTATTAATTATAGGCTCAGCTATACGGCGGTTACTTAAATTTAAATAAATAAAATTCCTTTATTCAATTATCAACTACAATATTCTTAGTGCATACTAACTTATAAATATTTCGGTCAGTTATATTTCTGAAAAAATACGAAAATTATATCGATAAGTTCTGATTAAAACAACGGCTTATAAAGTAGTAAAGTCGTCCCTTGGTTTCGAAAAATTTCATTTTATTGCATACTTTTAGGGAGAAATCCGAAATTTTAAAAAATCTTGATGTAGTAACGGAATTCCATAAATACACTGTCAATAAGCTCATTTAAAATAAATATTTATTTTTTCGGATAAAACATTCTTTGCTTTTATAAAAATTTAAAGTTTAAGAGTAATTCAACTGGGGATAAAGATAGAAAAAAGACATATTAAACAAAGTGAACTTTCCACAATCATATTGTCGTGAAACTCGCTATAATTTTATACACGGAATTTAGTTCACGATTTCCAAATTTTTAATAATCAATTATTGAAAATTCGAATTTTAGAATTATGAGAGTGGTTTCCTACTCTAATTAATAATTAGCAATTTTTATCTTCAAAGGTATAAAAATTTTCTTCAGACGAAAAAAGAACAAGTTGCAGTAATAAGCAGCATAAGTTTTTTTCAAACGTTTTGCAAATGTACTAAAAATGTAGTAGCATACATTAATAAATAAATCTATACTGTAAATTGCTCAGAAGCACTATCGCATTTCGGTTCAAAGATCTTCATTTCATAGTAATATTAAATATATATAAAAATATATTGTTAAAAATCTACAAGGATTGTTGAATTTGTAATTGTGTAAAATTTATATGGCGTCGTATACTCGTATATAAACTTATTTTATATTTATTTCCCTGTGGGCTTAACATTTTTACTTATATTATATTTCAGAACACATACGTAAAGTAGCTATATATGATATTTTGTTTATTTTATTTAAAAACAGAAGATGAAAGTTTCTCTGAATTATATAATATTTACCTTCAAGATTTATGGAAAAAAAATGATTTATTTATGAAAATATTTTTAAAAATAAACTATAGATTTTGTAAAAAACAAAAACAAATAGCTAGAAATCAATTTAAAGAACTTGCTTTCCTTTATTTCTCTTTTGTAAATAAAAAGCAATTCAAACGAAAAAAGGACTTCAAATAACGATTTTGAATTTTTCCCCTTATGTACAAAAGAGAGATAATATAAAAATATGATGAAAATATGAAAAAAATAATATTATTTTAGTTCTCATATCCTTTTGATATTATCAATAATTTTTTTCGTTACTTGCAAAAATATTTAAGTGCTTTTATCCTGAATTCTTTCTTCTTTGTTTTCTGAAAACAAAATATAAATATCACCTTGTTTTGCTTATTATTCTCTTTCTTTGCAAATGAAATAAAATAAGTTCATCGTCCTTGATACTATAATAATAAATAATAACTATGACTATTATTACTCAAAATCCTATTAAAGAAAAATAAATTTTCAGTAACAATTTAGCAAAATTTTCTGTTATTTTAACTTTTAAAAATTACTTAAGTCATTAGTATTATTATTCTTAATATTATACTTGAACTTGAACTTATTAGGTTCCAAATTACATAACAAAAATTGTATTGCCAAAAGTACTAAATAAATAATTTAGTAAAAGATTAGTAGTGGAAGAGTGCTTAAAATCGAACAATAATTGAAATTTAAATAAAAAATTAATTTAGAAATAATTCTATTTTAATTTTACTTGTATAAGAGCTAAAGCACGCCAACATATTATAAATAATGTCAAAATTTCTGTTTACATTTGATGTAAAACACAATATTGCATAAACCGAGGCGCAATTAACAAATAATCTTAATTTGTACTAAACAATTGAATCAATTCAATAATCACATCCAAAATTCGAAACGATTTAGCTATGTCTGATAAAATATATTGAAGGTTTCCGAATTATAATGATGTTTCCTTTCAGATTGTGACCTTATATATCTTTATTGCATAACTTGAACGAATTTAATATGAATTTTTTTGAAATTTTTTTTTACCAAAAAATTGCTTTTATTCAAGGACATTCGTTTTTTGAATTATTTGATGAGTTTTTTTTTTACGAATTCGATATTGAAATAAAATATTTTATTTTGGGGTTATCCTTTCATTGTTATCAAAAATTTTCATAATATTTTTTTTTGGTTTATTAATCCACACAATATGCCCATTGAATTATTCGTAACGTTAATAAAAAAGGAGGGCAGCTTCTTATAACTTTCATTTTTATTTTTTCATAATAATTATTATTTTTCTCTCAAGGACATAGGTTAATTGAGTTTTAATAATGAACGCAAAATTTTATGCAATATCCCTTTTTAGCACAATTAATATGAAGAAAACTTTCAGTAAAGGTAAGGATATTTTTTTTTGTGATAAAAGCTTTTATAATTAATATTAATGGTCATGAAAAGTTTAAGCAATTTGTTTGAATAATTTTTTGTTTGTTTTATTTATTATATTTGTAGTTAATATTTAATTTAAGGAATTGTTTTATATTTCGATTTTAAAGATAAAGATAATTACATTAGGGGTGAGAGATAATTTCATATTAAATAACAATTTTATGTCTGAAGATTTATTATTGGTTTTAATTAAAGTTGTGAATATTAGAAAATATGTGGATTCTTAAGAATTACGAGCATATAATAAACAAATTTAGCTATAATGTTTTTTTTTTTTGGAATAATCGTAGGGTTGGTTTGCAAATAAGTTGTAAAAAATGATTTCGATCATTTCCATATGCTGGTTATTGCACAATATCCCATCTCTTTTGTGTCAATTTAATCCTTGTACTTGTATTAGTACATATAGCTTCTGGTCTAATTAATAAAAATGCAGTTATGTATGTTGAAATGATTTTCCTATTATTACCATATAATATTGCATACTTTTAGGAGACAAATTTATAATATTTAAAAACAAGTTTTAACTACTATATAAAGATTGAATTATACTATATAAAGATTGAATCAGATTATTAATCAATTAGGTTCAAAACAAAATGGTAATATATCTTGGATAAAAAGCTAATTACTGCTCTACTTTTGGTTTTACATGGAAGTACAATAAATCTGTTCCTCGAAAGTACTGGAGAGCTCTAAGTAACGCCAGCAGGTCTTAGACTCAATGAAGGGAAAATCCCAATCTACACCTCCCAGTGGTGAGGAACGGGCAACGGTCTTCAGGACCGGCTAACGTAGATGGGGACCGAGTGGTTGTCGGGATAAGCAACCGGACCAGTTTACTGGACAGGGCATCCTTATGTCCTGGGAGTGAGAAATCACTCCCAAAGGCGGAGGAACTTCCCGGGGAAGTCAACGGCACAGGATCAGGCAGGCAAGGGGAAACCACCTGATTACAACAATTCCCACGAAAGCACTTATGTTTAAATGAAAAGGAAAAATAGAAGAAAGCTATGTGACCCGTTTAGCAATCGGCGCTACTCTGATTCCGGGTTGGAGAGTGTCAAATTGGTTACCGGGCATGCAGGAGTGGAGGAGCGGGCTCTGCATGCAAAATATGCTACCGTCTCCAAAATCAAACTCAGAAATAACAACATCAACATAGCAACATGGAATGTTAGGGGTCTACTTCAAGCAGGAAAACTCGAATTGCTAGAGAGAGAGTTATTAAAACAAAAAATTGATATCTGTGGCATAGCTGAAACACACTGGAAAAGTACAGGACATTTCCAAACAGACCATCATAAGATCTTTACATCTGGTGATAGTGTTTCTTCGAGATGCGGTACAGCGTTCATTGTTAGCAAAAAAATAGCCCAACACATTACATCGTACGAAATTATCGATGACAGAATTATTAAGATCTCTGTAAATGCTAAACCTATGTGTCTCCATATAATACAAGTGTATATGCCGACATCTGAAGCAGAAGATGAAGAAATTGAGGCAACATATGGGAAAATAGAAGAAGCGTGTAAAAAAGTACCAAACAAGGAACCGTTGCTTATTATAGGAGATTTCAATGCTAAGGTCGGCAAAACATATGACGAACAACTGAAAGATGTTGTTGGAGCTTATGGCATTGGAGATAGGAATGAACGAGGAGAACGCCTGTTACAATTCTCTATAGACAACAATTTCTCTATAATGAATACCATGTTCAAGCATCATCCGCGTAGATTATCTACTTGGACACATCCGAACCAAATATATAAAAATCAAATAGATTACATATTGATCCGTAAAAGATGGAGAACCTCTGTACGAAACGTGAAAACTAGACCTGGTGCAGATTGTGATACCGACCACAAGTTACTGGTATGCAACTTTATGCTTAAACTTCATTGCATAAGTAGATCGCAGCAGGGGCAAAAACTCACGATTACTGATAGGGATGGGTTTATGCAAAAGTTAATTTCAACGTCACCTGATAACATACAAGAAACTGAAGGATCAAATGAATATTGGAACAAGTTCAAAAAATGGATAGTGTCAGCCGCAATAGAAAGCAGAACGATACAGAGGCAACAAAAACAACACTGGATTTCAAATACCACGCTGCAGCTTGTTGATAAGAGAAGAGAATTACGTCACCACGGTAGAACTACGAGTCCAGAAGAAATCAAAAAGCTGAACAAACAAATTAAAAAAGCTTGCTTCATGGACAAAAACAACCACATTGCGAAAGTTTGTGCCGATTTAGAGAGATACTCCACACAGAATGATACAAAAGAACTATTTAAAACGGTAAAGTATCTGGTGAAAGAATTCAATCCTCAAAAACAAATCATAAAAGATGAAAATGGAAAAACGTTTACAGATGAGAAAGAAGTTGCAGAAGTATGGAAACAATACTGTACAAAACTGTTCAGTACCAGTGTTAATGATGTGTCAAATCTGCAGTTTGAGCAAGAACTGGAACCACAAATAATAAAATCTGAGGTAAGAAGCGCAATAAATAAACTAAAAAGCGGAAAATCGGCTGGACTAGATGGAATAACTGCAGAAATCTTGAAAGTAATGGAAGATCATGCCATAGATCACTTATTGGCCCTGTGTAATATTATATGGCAAACAGGGGTATGGCCAGATGACTGGGTGCATTCTATATTCATACCAATTTATAAAAAAGGCTCTCCTCAGATATGCTCAAACTATCGCACAGTTGCACTTATACCACACGCCAGCAAGGTATTTCTACATATTATACATGAAAGATTAAAAACCTTCCTCATGCCAGAAATATCAGAAGAACAAAGCGGCTTTGTCCCCGGGAAAGGAACTAGAGAACAAATATTAAATGTACGGCAGATCATCGAAAAAGTTAGGGAGTACAATTTGACCGCTTTTTTATGCTTTGTTGACTACAAGAAAGCCTTCGACTGCGTCAAATGGGGATCGCTGTGGATGATTCTGACTCGGATGGGGGTTCCTGGTCATTTGGTAAAAATAATTCACAGCCTGTATAACAACAACACCGCAACGGTTAGAGTCAACCAAATAACGTCAAACACATTTTCAACAAAGGGGGGCACAAGGCAGGGCTGCATACTTTCACCATTGCTGTTTAACATCTATACCGAATATATAATGAGGGAAGTATTAGATGAGTGGGAAGGCGGAATATCTGTTGGTGGAAGAAAAATAAGTAATTTACGCTACGCGGATGATACACTCATTCTAGCCGAAAATGAATCCGAACTAGGTATCGTTATGCAAAAGCTAACAACAATAAGTAGCAGATACGGTTTAGAAATTAACGTAGGAAAAACAAAAGTAATGATTATAGATAGAGCGCTAAATAATCAACCAAATATGACTGTGGCCGCTGGGTATGAAGTCGTAAGTAAGTTTAACTATTTGGGTTCCGTAATTTCAAACAATGGGAGCTGCTCAGACGAAATAAAGCGGAGGCTTACAATAGCAAGAACACAAACAGTCAAGTTAACGAAGATTTGGAAAGACAGAAACATAAGTAAAAATACAAAGTGTCGACTAGTAAATGCTCTGATATTCCCCATAGCAACTTATGCCGCAGAAACATGGACTATAAAGAAAAGCGACAGGAAAAAAATCGAGAGCTTTGAGATGTGGGTGTACCGAAGAGTGCTTAGAATACCATATACAGAACACCGCACTAACAATTCGGTATTACAAGAGCTAAATGTTAACCATAGACTGATGAAGAAAATTAGCGAGTCATATTTGAGATATTTTGGCCATATTGCTAGGCGTAATGGAAAAATGGAAAAATTGATTGTTGAGGGAAAAGTTGATGGAAAAAGAGCTAGGGGTCGATCACCTAATAGATGGATAGATCAAGTACGAAAACTAACACACAAAACTGCTGCAGAATCAACTCACCTTGCGCAAGATCGGAATGCTTGGAAGGAGTATCTAAAACATAACATCGAAGATTAAACACATAGTGCCACCACGCCCTGAACAGGGTAAAAGGAAGCAGAGAGAGAGACAATAAATCTTATCAAGATTATTATAAGCGAAACACGAAAATTAATATTTTAATGAGTAAAATAACTGGATGGCAAGAATCGCCGCGTAAGGGAACGGTGACTTTAAATATGAAGAAAAATCAATTTATTCTAATAACAGGAAAGAAATGAATCACTAACTTTGTGTTTTTACAGATTTGCAAAGAACTTATGTTGTTTAGACAAGTAAATCCGTTTTATGTTGCTCTGACAAGTCAACAGCTTGTATTTTAATTTATTTGAGAAGCTAGAATTTGAGATTATTTTTAAAAATTTTTTACTCTAATATTTCAATTTGGGAGTCTGATGAGATTTTGTGATATAATGAACAGATCATCAAGTGGGCAATTTAACGAAACAAGTTTTAGAATTTTTAATAACATTGTTAAGAATAAAATTCAAAAAATGCTATTAAAATGAAATTTTAACCGCAAAAATAAAAATAACTCTTATACAAAATGACGTATTATAAAAAAATTACAAATTAATTAACGGAATTTCCAAAATATTAAATAAAGTAGGATTGTAAAAATTTTCTAAATAATTTCTATTACGTCAAAAATAAAATATCACGTTTCTATTCAAAAAGAAAAAAATTTCATAGAAAATATCAAGATTTTACCTCAAATAAGGAAAATATAATAAATAATATCCTTTCATTTAAATTAACCAACCCCATACAAACATTACATATATATATATGTTACATTACATATTATATACTATATTACATATATATTGAAAAACGAGACATAAAATTAATAACATGAAAAAATCTAATTACAGCAGGATACAAATAAATTTTTATAAGGTTCCTAGAACATGTGAATGTTAGGTTGAATACGTAGATTTATTTATGTATGTCTATATGTTACGTAGAAAAATATATCTGGACACATGTAAATATTTTGTTCAAACGTAATATATACAAATGAATTTAAATTCGTATTTCTAGGTGGTATATTGCGAATTTTTTTGAAATTACATTAGTATAGGGTGTTCCGTTCAAAGAAGTTAAGGATTTTATGAATTCTTAAAAATAAATCAATTGTACAAATAATTATTTCTCAGAGACTTTTATGCAATTTTACGCAAGTACGCTCAAATATTTTTAAAAGTTCAAAGTGGCTTATTAATTGTTCTAATTTTAACTTTGTATCCTATTGCTTGAGACACTTTTTAAAAGGTAAAACTAAAATAATAGCAAAGTATAGGAAAACATTAATTTGAATACATAATAACTTTAATAGATGGCGTTTTGTTCCCCCATTAATTTCTTATTCCATTATTTTTTTATTTTTCTTCTTTTCCATTTTGTTATACTAGTATACACCAACATTAAAAAACTTAATATAACATAAAACTATAAAAGGATAAAATATAATAAATTTTTAACTATGTACTAAATACGTAAAGACCGGAAAATTTGAATTATAATAATCATTATCAAATTTTCATTACAATATTTGAATTGTAAATTATATAAGAAAATTTGCCTCGATTTTAATATCATATATAGCATGTACAATGTTTGTGTCACCAAAATCTCATTTATCACACAACAAGAAAAGTAGATTCGATTTAAGGTATGTCCTATGTAGTTGGCATGTGCCCATTAATACGAAAATATTAAAATGAAAATAAAAAAAAAAAAAAATAGTAAAAAGAACAAAAAAAGTGTCTGAGAATATATAGAACGGTTTCTATTCAAAATTGCATATATTTGGAAAGGGCAAAAGGAATTAAAATTTATTTAAAGAAAAGTAAGGAAAGGAGAAGGAAGAATGATGAGTCATTTAGTGTCTTTACTAATGTTACTATGATATCAAAACGTTTTACTACGATAATACTAACTCGTATATATGTATATTTGTACATACATACATACCTAATATATTGTATTATTATTTCTATAGTGGCCTGGTCTTGTTGTTTTTTGATGTTCTTTTCGGTAATTTTTATTACTTCCGATGATTATATAAGACCTTTTTATTTGTTACTATTTTATTTTGAAATTTTTAGTGGAAGTGATAAAGACAACAAAAGTTTATTTTTTTTTTGTATAATTTTACGTTTACTTATATATGTATGTATGTATAAATAGATGTCATGTTGTGGCAATGCGGTACCTGTTATAATACACCTTAGATGTAGGTTTAGTTTTTATCTTTACTTAAAATTCTTAAGAATAAATTTTATTTCGTTTTGTTTTTTTTTTATATGTATATCACTTTCGGTGGCTGTTATATTAAATTGACTAAGCTGTAGAATACAAAAGCATAATCTGAGAATTATGTATATGAAATCGAAAACAACATTAATTTTGAATTTTACTTTTTTTTCTTTTTGAATTCAGAAGAAATTCAAAAATTTTTTTTAAAATTTCATAGGAAATTAATTTTAAATTTCATTTGAATTGTACTAAAAAAAAATTGGATTTTTAGTTTGAAATTAATTCATATATTTTTAAATTGTTAAATTTTAAATATTAAATGCATTTTCTTCCAAAAAAAAATTGTCAAAATATTTCTTATGAATTTAAATTGATTCCAGTAAATAAGGATATAGTTTTGATGAAAATATATTTGATATTCCTTTGAATTTTAAGTATTGCATTTTTTTTTTCTAAATTATAGTAAATTACAATGTGGATCAGTGGTTATATACAAAGTCAAATTGTGAAAATATTTCGAAACTAAATTTTTTTTTTAAGGCACACAGTTATAGGTTTTCTCTAAGAAATATGTATTTGAAGTTATGGGGAGAGGAATTTTAAGAAATCGAGGTTTTCACTGCACTACTCATAGGAAATTTAGACTTATCGACTTATATGGCACAAAACATAACTGGTTCTGTCAGTATTTCCTATATTTGTACAAAACAAAAATCCTCTTGTATAGAAGTTAAAAAATTCAAGGAAAACAATAATTAAAATGGAATATTATTATTTAATAATTTCAAGAATACTAACCACTTTCATATCTGTATGGCATCTATAAATTGCAAATTACAATCAACGATGTTGTATTTAAAACTCATCTCAGTACTTGTAATTAATAAAGGCAGCAACCATTATGCAAAAAATCAATTGAAATTTACGATTTATTCATCAACTTTTAAATGATGATGTATTCGAATAAACCATGAGAAATACAGTAAGAGTTCCCATATTATTGAAATTCAATAAAAAAATTAAATTCTTTTTATTACCTTTAATTAAAACTTTATATACATACATACGTATATATGAATATAGTACTATTGAAAAATTACAAATTAACTTTTTCTTTTGATCCCATATACATACATATGTACATATATAAATATAGTAAATATATAATTTTAAATTTTAATGAAAAATATTTTAAAATTTCTTTATTCTTCAGCTCAGCAGTAATTTTATCAACAAAAGTGGGTTGTACCATCTGAAAATTAAGAGCATTTCCTTTGCTTAAGGCAAAGAAAAAAATGCTAAAAAAAAAAAACAAAAAAAAATTGTATCAATGTTAAATTTTATAATTCATATACGATACGCGTCATATAAGACTTACTTGTACGAGTATCTACCGAGTGTAGTGAATTAAACTCTGCACATAAAATCGCCTTAAGCTATAAACAATACAGGTAATGTTTAGAAAATAATCGTGAGAATTTTTGATTTTTTCTTCTTGTTTTTAATTTTACATTTTTTTTACTTTTTTTAATTTCTTATTTTTATGAATGAAATTTTAAAAAATATTTTTTAGCAACTATGCTTTTATACTTATAAAATATTAAAAAAATCTATTGTAAAAGCTATGATTAACATGACTAGGATTTTATTTGCAAAGAATTTTGAATCCAAATTCCCATTTCCTTCTTTAATAGATTTTGACTATAATAGATTCAAGTTGTGTACTATGGTGCTTTTGTTATTATTAATTGGTATTATTGTTATTATTAATCAAATATGAAAATCGAAAATACTTATATAAAATATTTGTATAACAATTCACAACTCATACGCTAATAAATTACAACTTATAGTGGAAAATTTTAATAGGATCGTGCGTTTTAGTTAATAATACGCTTTAAATGCGCTGGTTCCATTTTTAGTATGCTATTGTAGATTGTAGATTTTTCAAGGGAAACAAATAAAGTAAGAGGATATCTCCTCCTACGATACGGTGGTCATTCGCGAATTATTGTAGTCTCACCATGCTTTCGCCTATAATATTTCTGTTCCAAGTATAAAACTGGAGATATCCACAAGGCAATTAGACAGGAGTACATGAGAATGCTCAGAAAACCCCGTCCAAAAAAATTGCGACGCTGGACAGGCAGTTCCTGGCAGTCCATCATCATCAAGGTTGAGTTCGATTCTTCAAGTTTATGTCGGTATTATTTTGCATCACCGGCGGACTGTAGTATGAAATATATTGGTTTCGCAGCCCCTTAACCATAAAAACAAATAAATCGGTCAAAATACTTTTCTTTATATAGGAAGAAAAAAAATATTTTTCAATAAATAAATGCATGTAAACGTAAAAACAGTAAAGCATAAAAAGAAGCAAACCAATTTCAAATCAAAAAAATATCTCGAATTAATAATTAAAAATAAAAATTTAAAATCCTTTATTTAGATGATAAAAATTAAAACGAAGTATCCGAAATTATATGTTTTAAAAACAGAAACTTACGCCTCATTTTGATTTTCGAAATTAAAATGAAAAAAAATTTTACCACTAAAAAACTTCATTAATAAATAATTTTACATTTTATATAAAAAAAATAAAAAAAAAACAAAGTAGCATAAAAAATGCATCCTCTTAATCTAAACAGCCAATTCCTCATATAGTGCTCACATATCATCAAACCAATACCACACCTTTTTTTGAAAATATTTTGAAATATCTTCAATGATTACCATATACGATAAAGGAGGCAAAAAGAAGCAACGTGATGCAAATAGCATAAAACAATCGTTTATAATTTTTATTTTTTAAAAATGTTTGAATTTTATTGTAAAAATAAAAAAAAATAATCGTGAGATGACTTTTTAGAAAATGTCAAAGTTTATAAGTGAAAGTGAAAATCGTTGACATTGAAAATTCAATTTTCATGAGTTTTTTTTAATATTTTTAAAATATTTTTATAAAATTTCAAATGTTCTAATAGTGTTTGCTTTACTGTTCATAGGTTACGTAACCTTACATACTAACACTGAAGAATAGTCATTAATTATCTCATTAATCGAAATAGCACAAAATTTTTCTGACACCTTGTAAATCATAAAAATATAATTGAGTTAAAATATAATTTTAAGCATTCAATAAACAATTGTGTACTAATGATTTAATTGGTCGTTGGTTAAAATTAGTATAGCATTATTATTACATTTGCCGTTATTTAAATTATCGAATCACTAAGTGATGTTGATATCGAAGAAATTCCAAAAAAATTTATTATAGAAACGAGACATTGTAAGAACTGGTTTGTATTCAAAATAATATCGTACTATTTACGATAAATATCACTATCACTTAGTGATTCGATACTCAGAATACGCGCAACTATCATAAACGAATGCGCTTTATTTACTGACTCAATTTTTAGTCACACTTTTGACAGTGCATTGACTACTATTTCTTGTATGGCATACTAATGTACATATTTGGAGCACGTTACAGATTTATGTATGAAACGCGGATATAGAATTGTCATCCACACCTTCCAGAGATTCTTAAGTGTCACATAAACTTTAGCCGACAGACTAATATACACTTTTTTCTTTACTCAAATATAAGCAATAAAACTAACCAAAAAAAAAAATTCTTTATTTGTCAAAATCACTTGCACGCATCATTAGTACTTTTGACAATCAAGTAAAGATGAGAATTTCATACGTCTATAATAATTAAAAAAAAAATAATTTCCTTCTTTTCTCTACCAAAAATATTTAACCGTAATAATAAATTACTCATATTACTCAAAAATTTTTAATGCTCATCAAAAGTAAAATGAAAAACAAAACCAGAATAAAAAAAAAAAGAAACAAAATTTTTTTTCTTTAAAGTTCTTAACCTCTTTCTTTCATTTTTCGGTTATTTGAGCTCTTAACCAACCATATAGATACCTACTTCTTTTTTAACGAACACCTGAATCCGTTGTTGAACACATTTTTTTGTTTTCACTTCAGTTTCATTCTAAAATATAAGTACAAATGTATGTATAAAATTTAAATATATAGCTTTTAATATATGTATAACAGTTACCAATACATATTTTGTATAAACGTTTTATTGTTTGTAACATGAAACTTTAATAAGTCCATCAAAAACAATTTTTTTTTTCTTCTTTTGTAAGATCTCTCCTTCAAAGATCATTTTTTAATCTCGGCAACATTTTTTTTTTCAATTTGTTTATATTGAACATAATTACCAGTTGCACGCTCCTTTGGAATGCAGTTAATAATTCATTTTTTTTCTTGTTCTTCTCTGTGGTACAATGGTTCTTTAGCACGAATTTACTTTCATCGATTTCAATATACTTGATTGCAATGTATATGGCGGTCTGATATTTTAAAGCCAAAATAATACCAGAATTTCAGTCATATGTTAAGTGTTAAGCTAAAGCATAAATATAAGAACTTACAAAAAATGTTCCAAAATTTGTAGTTGTAAACGATTCATACAAAATCCTTGCGTAACAATAATTGCTTTCAATGAAAACTAACATCGAACTATCTATAGGTTAAACCTTATAACACAATTATGGTGACTACGAGTATTGGTGAATTCTCCCTGTTCTCTTGAAACAGAGAGAGAGTGTTAAGAAATGAGATTTCCAAAAAAAATTACGTACATAATAAAATTTCAACATTAAAAAATTTGAAAAAATGTACCAATCCAAAATTGAGCAAACTATTCAAAACAACAGAAGTTATTTATCAAAATTTTACATCTCTAATTCTTCTCTATTCTGCAATATTTTCAACGAATGACGTTACCGTTTGTAAATTCAAAGAAAAAGTGACAAACATGTAAAAAATAAAATGTAACTATATGTGATGTAAACATTCATTTGCTTTACGTACAAAGATTACTTTGACTTGTATCTTATTATTATAGGATATTTAAGTGCGATATCAACACTTACTAGTATATTTGGAACCGCTTAAAAATGTATCGGTAAGCTCGTAAAAATGTATCGACTTTAATTACAAACTAAATTCAGTTCCGATTAAAGCATTATTTTGTTTTGTTTAAGGAAAAAGCTAACTTTAAATTAAACTGCTTGGCACTGCTTAAATACTCTCTGTATGTGACAGGTGATACCCGTCTACGATATCACTTTTCAAGAAGTATTAATTAAAAAAAAGACTAAAATAATCAAATGCTCTTTTCATTGATTGGCTTCTATACTATCAGATTGCCTCATTAAGTTCGCCAAACCAAAAAAGTAATTGTGTTTACTTGTATTGTAAAAAATGTCAATGTTGTAAAATGTTTATTACTCGATCTGGTTATTTCTCGTAAATTTGTCAATTTTAATAGTTTGTTAATATCGTAAATATTCTCTTTCATATTGCTCTCTCCTCACAAAATGAGCAATTTGTGTACTTTACAAATTCACTAATTTTAGAATTGGCGTGTTTCCATTCACAAAATCATGGATACATTAGTGTATTACGAACCTTAAAATATGTTTAATAATCACTTTTAATAAAAAATTTGGAAAAACAAACTATTTTACAAAAATGTTTACTTTCGTATCCGAAAAAACAAAACCTTCAAAACATTCTTACTTTTATGTCCAATTTTCTGTTAAATATTTTTTTTTTGTAACAAAACATTTTCAATATGAAATTTTTGTGTGTACTTACGTACTTAAAAAAGGTCACCTCATAAAAGAAAAAACCCAAGAATTTAAAGAACTTGAGAAATATTAAGGTTCAATTTAATCACTTGAAATATGAGATATAATATTTAGAGTGTCTACTCTTTCTTCATTAAATGGCTACCATTAAATCATTTATACATTGTATATATAGTATAAAGCAGGTAAATTTTTGCGTTTGAGTACACAAGTATGTAAGTAAGCAAGTAAGTAGGAAAGATATGTCAAGAATTTATAATAAATATTGAATATTATAAGTATGTAATTGGATGCCTCATTATTCCATTCAACAAGATAAAATAAAATTTTTATACAACTACGTACTGATTATCTGTAGAATATAAAACTAATACCTATGATCGTAGAGATAGTAATGATAAATGTAGGGTAATATTAATATATTATGGTAGTAGATTTCTTTGTAAAATAAAATTTGAATAGAAATTAATTTAAATTATTGAAAAATAAGATGTACGATGAGAAAAATTACATTGATTTTTAAAAAATATTTATAAATTATTTACACAGGAAACACGTTCAAAAATTTTTAAAAATTCTATATAATAAGCCCTAGAAATGCTCT
This sequence comes from Condylostylus longicornis, assembly GCF_029603195.1. Lineage (NCBI taxonomy): Eukaryota > Metazoa > Arthropoda > Insecta > Diptera > Dolichopodidae > Condylostylus > Condylostylus longicornis. Next base: position 14,159,000 of record NW_026577982.1, read on the forward strand.
GCGAAATCAAAAAATCTATTAAATTTCTTCAATAATTATACTATGTATATACTTTACTCTTTTCATGGGAAATTTATATGTTAAAGAGCTGTAATATAAGATAAAAATTGTAATAGTGTGAGTATAACAAATTTTCTTTCATCAATTTCATATAGACCTTTCATACAGACCAGTTGCTCTTTCAAGGATTTCATTTAAATTTTTAAAAGAAATTAATATTTAATTATTATTTCAATTTCAATTATAAAATGTTAATGGAAAAAGACACTGAAATTTCCGGTAAAAGATTTAATACTCACATTAAGGTTCGAATTATTGAAATAAAGTAAAATTAATAAATAAATTATTTATAATTTTTTATTTCAATTAACCCTTGTGAAATTATAAAATTTATGAGGTAAATGAAAAATATTATAAGATTAAAGGATTCCTATGAATAATTATGCCAAATTGGATTTGATAATCTTATATTTCCAAAATAAATTGCTGCTTTGATAGACAAGAAAATATATTTTAAACTCATCAGTAGTTAATTTGAAAATTTATTTTATCCACCTCTAATTCTGAAAACCTTTATGGTAAACTACCTGTACACTGCTGCTAAGTAAGTGGTTTGAATTATCTAAAAAAATCGTGAAATTTTACTCAGTTGTTCATGGATAAATTTGCTTACTGTTTGTTGAAACAATATGCAAGTTCATGTTTTTGATGAGGTGACCGAATCATCAGATTATCGAGATTATTTGGCTATATCATAGAAATTCGAAAAGCATATGGTATTAAAATTTTGCATCCAATATTTATTAAGTCTATTAGGTTTGGTAGAAATGGTTGAAAATGCTTGAGTACTTGTGATAGCTGCTATACAACTTCAATAATACAATACAATTCTCGAAATCAATCACTCTTACGGGATGTGGCTATCACGAACTTAACACAAATTGTCGATTTTTATTAAACGAATTTTTCAATAAATAGTCAGTAAAGGTTTAATATCCTGGTAATTTTTAATAACCATAAAATAATGTAGGTGCAATACTGATTAGGGCGTATTTTAAAAAAAGAAAAATTTTTAATGACTCACCTTTTAACTAATTTTTTCATTTTACTAAAATTTTTATCATAAATTTCAACATTTTATTGATTTCACTTTTATTGATTTAAAATTCTTTTTTCTCTTTCAGGCATAAATTTTTATAATGTAAAAGCAACAATTTTATGATATCCTTTCATTCAATATTCCCTTTGCCTCGCACATTACATCCTTTTATTTTGAATTTTTAGTGTCCTACTTATTTATTGTTGAAAAATTTACATATATATACACATATTTTAATTTTGTAAAAATATTTTCATAAAATATTCTTTTTACTTTAAAAATTCATTTGTAAAACTTAAGCGCGTATTTTTTCCCCCATGTATAGCAATACATATAAAAAATATATCTGAAAATCCTTTACACGTGTATGAAAGGTTGATGTCCTTAATAATAATGTTATGTTTGCTAACCTCATTATATTATACAGGTTTTGGTTTAATATTTACTTAGGTTATTTTACATGTTACTGCTTTTCTTTCTAATTATGTACTCAACTTAATTAAAATATCTACCACATATGTATGCATGTATATACAAAAAATATTAGTTAAAAAGTTATTTAGTAATTTTTTTGTATAACAAAAATATTGGCTGTAAATGATTTTGACCAGAACATAATTAGAACAAAAACCACTCCATTAAAAACTATTTTCCTTATAATTTATTCAAATAAAATGGTGTTTAATTGGAGTGTGAACATTTACGTACCCTGCTAATTTAAATAAGTTTTACAATAAAAAAATGTAGCGGTCAAATACCTTAAGAAATGAAGAAGCTGGTTGTAAGAAAATTTATTAGGATTTCCTCATTTTAATTTGATTAGTTCTAAAAATTTGAATTGGCACCTAGAACATTAGAAATAATACATTTGAATTTACAGTAGAATCTACTCACAAAAGAACTCTCATGAATAAAACTCCCGATTAATGAAAACTTTCGCTTAGCTGAAACTTAATAAGACCATAATATTGTCTATTTAGATATTCATGCGAGTCGGTGTTTAAAACAAAAAATGCAAGATATTGTGAGTTTTAAATATATTTTGGTTGTCAAGAAATTCTAAATTTATGTTAATAATACGAAAATATGCTTAGTTAGTCTATTAAATTCTGCTATTTTCAAGAAATTTACAAAAAAATATTCTCAAAAAAACTGGTTAAAGGGGACTGATTGTCCTTTAAGTGGGTAAACTAAGCTTCTTGAGCAGAATAAATGACGAAATTTAGTTTATATGAAATGGGTTGTACTGTATTAAAAATTACAATTAAAAATGGAAGAATCAATAAATTTCGTATGCTATGCTATTTTGATGGCAGTTTCTATCAGCACCCAATACAATTTAAATTTAATTTCTAAAATTCGATAAAGCATTCAGAGATTTCAATTTTCTTAAATTTTACTAGTTTTATTTAAATTCTCAGAACTTTGTATGTTCATACTTAAAATTACAAAAAGTTTTATTAAGAATTTTCTATAAATTGAAATTTTATTTACTTTTCAGAATTTTCAAGAAGAATTTTATCCTTAATCTTTTTATTAAAATTAATGTGAACGAAATGAAAAGTTTTGATTATTATTTACTGTAATTTCCGTTCCTTTTCAGATAATTTTCTTCTTTTTATATATTTTATGTTTTAAATTATGTAAATAAGGACTCTTGGCATATATATAAGTCCTTAAGAACTTAAAATCATTTAAATCTATAATGTGTTGTGCAAATAAAAGAAATTTTTCAATTTAGTAAAAATAATAATTTTACGTGCTTTTCGTCATATTTTAAAGCAGGTGTTTGAAAATTATGGCACCTACTCGATAGTTTTTAAAACGTGGGGCCCGCTGCAGAACTAAAATATTTTTTTTGTCACCAAAATCTTTGTGCTTCTTAATTTGGCCCATAGTCATATAAAGATTTCCAATTCCTGCTTTCAAATCTATTCTAAACATGATATAGATTTATATAGCCAATTTCTTAAGAATTATATCGTATATAAAATTTTATTTATGCATGTATTACGTTCACATAAAATGTATATATACGTATACGAACATATTATATGCGGTAAATAAATGAAGTAAGTCTCGTTGTGGTTTGCTTTTAAATTCTTACTCAGAAATTATTTAATAACTTAATATTAATATATAAATAAATATATCCTATATAGGTACGTACGTATGTATAAATAATTTGTACCTATTATATTTTTGCTCACTTAATATTTTCTGACCATATAATAGTAATAAAATTCTTTAATATCGAATAAAAACTCCATTATTATTATTATTGTTAGGAGAAATAATAATAATAATGTTCATATTAACCGAAATGTTCAACACATCAGTCTGACACGCAATAAATGTTATATAAGGAAGGTCAGAAGTATTTCATTTAAAAAATTCCTTGAAAAATATTTGGTTATAAAATCGAAAATATTTTGCAAAAACACACTGGAATTCTTGTTGCTTTAATTGTTTTCATATATAATTTAATTTAAGAATCATATTTTGTGGCCTGAAAGTATGACGTTTGCAATTAAAAATAATTATTAGGTAATTTATACACACTTTTAGATTAGAATTTGGAAATTTCTTAAATACTCTGGAATATTCGTTTAGAAATATTGTGTTCGGAATGCTAAACACACATACACAATGCATAAGTGCATAAGTATAGTCTAACTAAGTTAGATTTTGTTTTTGATTTCTACTCCTACACACAAACAATGATGAATTATTATAATGGTAAAGCACATACGAGTGGCGATAATAATTTTCAATCTCTCCATGGAATGTAAACAGTCGCATAGTCTTTTTTATTGTCACACCCATCACGCTAGAAAAAATTAGATTTATTAACAAATGCAGGCAGTTTTCGTGGGTTCGTTCCAAAATTCATATTTACTGGTTTAATAGAATCAAAACTATACTGATTTCTTTCTAGCAAAGGCAGAATATTTCCATGTAGTATATTGAGATAATCAAATCTATTTCTAGAGAGTGAAGATGTATACGTATATAGGTTTCCCCGCAGTGCTTAGTTTCATCATAATACGCTTCAGAATGTGAACGAAATTCGTGCTTCCCAATTGAGATTTTATTTAAGAGATAAACAGAAGTCCGTAAAGCATAGATTGGAAATGAATTTTGTCTTATGGCATCGTATGACAATTATTTTATTCCTATACACATTAGACGTATTAAGGAACTACAAATTTAATGATTACCACTAATCACAACATGATGACTATGATTACTTATGATCTAATAAAATACTAAATTCTAAAATTTTAGGAATTTACACAAATATAAGAGAAGAAGCAGAAAAGAAAATTACTCATAATTTAATCCTTTTCCTTTATGGTATATGACGAAAGGAATTTGATAAGAAATAAATGTCAATGTAGTGTAAACGTGTGATGAGTCAGCACTTCTGTTATGTCTTAAAATTCCAATTTTTCTATAATAGCCTAGCTATATCTTAAATATTTTAAAAAATATCACTTTCGAGACTCGAATTCATGATAACGAATTACTTACATATCGTGTAGGTACCTAAATATTTATTTAGATTCATTTTCTTTAATGCTTGCTATCTTCCTTTAAAAAATTCTTTAATATTTTATATCGTTTATGTAGAAACAAATTTTTAATAATTAATTTTATCTCTTTATTTTTTCATTCTCTTTTCAACAATAACTCTATTTCTTTTATACTAATAAAAGCTATTCTGTCTAATGGACAAAACAATTTTTCAATCTACATAATTTAAAGATACACACACAAACTATATTATATATTTATATATATATACAAAAATGTAGATTCATATACAACATTATATGTATGTGGATTCTTTATAAAATATTCAATTTTATATAATTATCTAAATTCAATTTAATTAAAATGTCCCGGATAGGTAGAATATTCATTTTGACTCCCCCTTTTTAACAACAATTCGAAATTTAATAACAATTCTTGTTGTATATCTTGTATATGTTGTGGAGTATATATAAAATTATTACATAAAAATGTTTCCCTTTAGTAAATTTACATACAAGTGGTGAGTCACAACATATAAGTAAAATTAACATTCACATACTTGTACGTATACAGTATGAAAGATTATTGGGTCGTAATATTGTTGTACCGGTAAATTTTTTGGTGACGTTCCAAATGATAATAAGTGTGACAGAAGAAATTATTAATATCCTTAAAGATTAGAAATTCTGTAATATAGTAAAAAGCGTCATCGTTCAAAAGCGGCGATGAGATCATCAAATAAAATCATAATTTCAATGCTTTTCAAATTTAATTTTTTCTGTATATATGAAATTAACATAAAAATCTAGATTATGTGCGTACGTATACGTTGTAATATATTTAATGTACACATAATTTATGACCTAAAACCTAATTTTAATATAAAAAGTAGGACAATGTAATTACATAGTACAGAATGAGTAACTTTTGTTTTTTGTTATTCTTTTACACAAAGACAGTTTAACGTTCATGTTACCGAAGTGACAGACTATAGCAAAGTGGAAAATTAAATATCAATACGCAACACTATTATGTACTTGTATTTTGATGTTCACTTGAGGTACTTGCATTGTATACTGCCATAAGCAGGCTTTTATTTACCTAATTTTCTGATGTTTTCAAATATCCTGTATTACGGTTCGAAAATTTTATTATTATCCTTGTAAAAATTTTCATATTAAACATTGCAATTATATTGTAATAGGTCAATTTAATTTAACTTGCTTTTCCTTTTTAATTTAAATTGCTTTTCCTTCTTCGTACTTATACAATCATACCCTTATAGTATATGATGTAGTACTACATAATGTGTATAATATATGTACTACAATAAATATGTATGTATATATATGAGATTGTGAAAATGAACTTTATTATTGAACTTTACAAAGTTTTTTTTTATAGTGAAAGAGACCTTTTTTAATACAACTTTGATATTTTGCAAAATAAAATTTCATGAAATAACAATAAAGTAATTATATAATTTATGTAATTGGAAGTGATTATTGTACAACAAATTTTTCGACAGTTTGTCATCCCAATCACTTATCGTTTATTTGAAGGACTTCCTCTTCCCTTATTCCTTATTTATTTGTATTCATCTGGTTCAAAATATGGTCTTCGAATTGTGAATAGTAAGAAAGATCCGTCCAAAACATTTATGCTTCCTGACAAAAAACTTCGGGCATTTAGAAGAATATGTATAGCAATTCTGTCATGTATTTTTCGCCACTTAACCCACAGATTCTGAACAAGTACCCCATAAACGAAAGCTCAAACCCCTGTAAGTATAGGTTTTGATAAGTTTACATATATATACTGTGTTTAATAACTGGCATAGGCATAACTGAAAGATAGGGTCAGTATAATCGTAGAAAAAACCATCCAACTCTTTTCATATTAGCCCGACAGCATACCGAATAAATTTCCCAATCATCAATTGGATTGTTAAATCGCAAAGTAATTTCCTATAAGTTGTACAATGTATAACTGAAACTCAATTCATGTGCAGTGCCATTGAATAGGTGAACAACTTCAGAAACCTCAGTTGTATCAAACAACAAAAATAATTAATTCATAATATCTTAAAAATTCCAAAGGAGTTTTGTATTTCCCTCAACTACAATCTAAATTAATAATTATTAATGGTTCTTCACAATATATAAAACTCTAATTATGTCTATGAATCAGGCAAGAAGTCAAAATTCTTCCCATCTTTCTTTATCACAAGACTTAAAAGTATTCTAGGCAATTTATTATAGAAAGAAGACTAAAAAAGGATCATAAAATAAAAGCAGTAAATGATGTGAAAATTTACTGTCAAAACATTAATAAAATGATTTTTAATGTTTTCGTTCTCTTGTTATTGGTGTGATAAGAAAATACCGTTGTGCTTCGAATAGCACGTGTAAAAAAAAATTCTGATTTAATCCTTGGCTTTTTAATATTATGGTATAATTTTCTATAATTTTTTCTTTTATTTTTTTTTGCTTTTATTCATTAAAATCATCAACCTTAAATCATTCATTATCATGTAAAACATTAAACTGAGCACACAAATAGATAAACAAAAAAAATATATTTGTGTATAAAATGGAATTTTCCTAACAAAATTTCATCACATACGTGTAAATATTTGTTAACATATGTTAACTTTATTTATATATATGTATAATCGTCGGATGTGTAGTATACCACATAGACTACATACTCATATTCAACGTTATTCCTTTATAATAAAAAAAAAAATTGTTTTGTTACTCGAACCCACCATAGAACAAAGTATAAAAACTGAATAAGTCGGTGTTATCAAGAGCTCATTTATTTAAGATTTTCCAATAAACTTCATGAACAAAACCATCATCAATGTATTTTTGCTTATTCTTTAATTTTTTTGAAATGAAAATTCCCATAATAATGTTCGTGTAGGTGCCAATTTTAAATTTCTATATTGTTATAGATATCGAAGTAGTACGATATACGGAAAAAATGTACTATGCGGTTGATTGCACAAAGATACAGATTCTACATATAACTACGAATATATTTAAACAAAAGAATATATCGAGCATTCCTTCACTAATATTTTCATAAAGAGAGAAAATTTCATAAAATCAAAATTTAAATAATGCATGTGTACGATAAGTTGAGCAATTGAAAATTAAAAGAACGAGTCAATGAAAAGCATTAAAGCACTTATTGCAAAACATGTACACAAAATAAAATATGCTATTTATTATACATTTAATATTTATTAGTTTTTAAAATTTGATTTATCCTTAAATCACGATTTCATGTTCCAATCGTGAAGTAGGTTATTTGATTATTGTTTTCTTATACAATTAATGGGTGATTTTTTTTTGTTAAGCGTTTGGTCTTTAAATCTCAGGAAGAGTTTAGGAAGAATTTAAATCAAAATTAATGGGTTCTAAAATAAGTAAAATGTGGAATAAATTGCATATTAAATGCATTCTTGATCATTGGTATTTGTTTAATTATTAATAAGCCGAAGCGTTAGTTTGGGCATTAATCTTTCAATGTTGAAATGGTAAATTTATGTTGCAATGAGAATACTGAGCAATTCTGACGTCAGCAAACTAACTGTAGGGTGTTCCTTGTAAAATAATCACTTGTATTGTACCAGAAGAAAATCTTGAAATCAAGCAGCAAAAAAAAAATACCCTTTCCTTTTTACAAGTACAAAGTCCTTTGTAAATAATATTCGAGTGAGGTCTTTAAACTTAAAACAATATTAAATTTATTAAAGTTAAATAATAAATGTATGAAACTTATGATTTTTGTTAAATAATTTAATTGTAAGGTTAACTGATTATTTATCAGTCAAATAGAATTCACTTGTAAATATTTAATTTCCAATAGTAGAGTAAAATTCTTCTTAAATAATTTTATTGAAAGAAATTCGCAAATTGCAGTTCATTGTATATGTATTTCCAAATACCCTATAATTTCGAATGCGAAAACAAAAATTTACATGCATGAGAATTATAAATCCGAAAATTTTTTCCATTTAAGAATTTCCTGTTCTTCCTTATATACAACACTAAGCCACTACACTACATCACTTGTTATTTTTGTAACATATATACATAAAACACATATTATAATTTGCGATCAATGGTCACATATAACCTATGTATACAAAACAACCACCATTCAATTCATATTATATTAAAGTATATGCGTACTTTGGAAAAAAAAAAGAATTACTAACAATTTTTTTTAACATGGAAAAGCTTCTTTGCATAAATAAATAATCCCATGATAGATTCATTTAACTGAAAACCAAAAAAAAAAAAGAAAAATAAAGTAAATTTGGAAATTGTTCTTTGTTTCATATTAGTCTCATTTATGAACATTACATGTAACTTCACCAATCAATTTATTTTTTTCTTTTACTGTTTCTTATGAATATTTTCCTCACCTAATATAGCATGTTTAAATGTGTATGTATGTATATATAGCATAAAGCTCTGTTATATAGAGATTTTCAAAAAATTACTTTTCAAAATCAGTCTAATGATCTTTTCTCTTAATAGCTGCCATAACATAAGATTTATTAACAAAAAAAAAAAAAATTGTTTTTGTATAACAAAAATGAAATTTTTGTATACAAAAAAAAATAATATGATAACAGTTGAATGATTTACGTATACCGTTAATATGATTTTTAATATACATATACACAACTATGCATATACAAATTTATACATGCAAATATACACATCAACACACAAGAAATATATTTAAAAAAAAAATCCTTTTAGAAGGACAATATTTCTATCACTTGAATGTTGTAATTTTTTTTTCGGTATAGAAAGTTCCTTGATAGTATGGGGAATATGATTACCGTTAAATAAAAATGTAATGTGAATATACGGTGGGTGGATGAATGGTGCTTTTTGTTTTGGGGGAGTGCTTATGTATTTATCATGGAAAAAGCTTTTTTTTTTGTTTTTTCTTTTTAACTTTATACCTGTTCGCATAACAGAGTAAATGTTGATATTGTAAATTTTTATTTAAAATGTCAGTAATGATTAGTCCTTTGTCTGAAGCGGTTTACAGCGAATTTATCAAGTTTACAAAATTCAAATAAAAAAAAAAATTTGTTTTAGATTTTTGTTTTTATTTTTCAAATATTGCTAAATAAGAAAAATAAATAAATAAAAGCGCGCATATACGAGTATAACGTGTTTTAAAAAAAAACTTTTTTTTTTACATTCTACAATTTTTTATTGATCTGTTTTTTTTTTTATTTTAAATTTAAATAAAATAAATAAATAATTTAATGGTTATAAAATGACAACGAATAAAAGAGATAGTAAATATTTTTAAATAACGCAAAAAAAAACAAATTATTGATAATTATGTAAAAAAAATTGAAATTTTTCTATTCATATTGTGTTCGAAATACAAAAAAAAATTTTAAAATCTTATAAAATATTCAATAAATAATTGATTTTATTGAATGCCATTTGGAAAAAAATTTGTTAATTTAAAATATTTTAAATAAAATTTTTTATATTTGTATGTGTATGTATATGTGTAAGTTTTAATAATTATTTTAATATAAAAGAATTTTTTTGCTTAAATTAAAACGCAAATTATTACTAATATAAAAATCATTTTTTGGAAACGTAAAAATTTTGAAAATTTTTTAAAATTGAAAATATTTAAATATATTTAAAATATTTACTAAAAATAATATAGTGTTTCAAATCAGTAATTTGGTTTCATTGTACAATATTAAATATAAAAGTTTTTTAAATATTTCTTAAAATATTAATGTGGTTCTAAATATTTTTCAAATTTATTTATTAAAATTTTATTGTAATACAATTAAATTTAAGAGTTTTAAGAGATAATCAAGTAAATAAATAAAATTAGTATTTTAAAATTTAATATTCTTTAAGTAACTACAATATTAATATTAACCATAATAAAATTTAAAATTTCTTTCGCCTAAATATATGCAATATTTTCTATACTTAAAAATTTGTAGATTTAAAAAAAATTTTACTAAACAACAATTTAAAAATTTATTAAAAATATTATATTTTATCAATTTTTATGAAATAATTCTAATAGCTATAAAGTTATTAATTAAAATATTAAATATAATAAATATATTACAGAACAGTAAATATGTGTGTTTATTCCTCGACATTTATTTACTGAAAAATTTGAATATAATATATTAAATAACAAATCATTTAAATAAATAACTATCATAATTACGTTTTTAAAAAATCGAACCAGTTGGAATTAGAAAGTTTTGAATTAAATTATTTACAAATCAAATATGACTAATACATAATTCTTGTAATTAAATGTTACAAAGCATGTAATGTGAAATGTAAATTATGCTATATAAAATATCAATAGTTTTCCATTAAATTTAATAATTTATAAATAATTAAATTAAATTAAATGTAAAATTTAAAATTAAAAAAAAAAGTTTCAATAACCTCGTATAGAAAAACAGAAATAAATATGCCATCTATATGGGATTATGTTCATTTTGGACGGCATCATGAGCCATCAGATAATCAATATCAAGAATATCATAATTTACAAGAAGGTTTAATGCAAATTGCATCACAAACATGCCGTATTCTAGTACAAGTTAATAATACAAATAATATAACATTTAATCAAAATATAATAAATAGTTATGGTACTGATACAACAGAATTTGGTACAAAAAATGTTAATAATTATCCAATTGCATCAACAAGTAAATCGATGCGAAATGAACAAAGTGTTGTATTATTACCACCATCGATAACAACAACAACTACAACAACAGCAAAATTTAATCGTCGTTTAAGTAAAACAGAAGGTGCAAAAAATTTTTTAAAAAATTATAAACATCGTTTATCGGTAAGTTTTTTATATATTAAAATATTTTTTTTTAAATTTAATCATATTATAGTTAGTTGGTATTACTAAAGAAACTAAAATATTCTCTTGGTTTTACAAGATTTCTAAAACAAGCAAATTAAATAATCGTCAAACTAATTTCCAACAAAAAAAAATAATTACTGTCGCACTGTTATGCAACAAAATCACTGTTGTTGTTCAATTCTGTGAACTTTAACATTTTAAAATTTATTTCCTTAAGAAAAAGTATAATAAATTTTCAAAACTTACGCATTCTTGACTCTATGATACTAAAAAATAGAATTAATTACCAGCATTATAAAAAAAATTTATGATAATTAAAAATTTTATATCCTTGACAAGGATATATATCACTTTATTTCTGTGGTTTTTAAATTCTACAAAAGTTTTAATCACTTTCTAAACTTTTCACTATATAAACTTCCCACAATTTTCGCACAAAAAAAAAAATCCTTTCTGTATTTTTCTGAGAAATTCTTAAAAAAAAAACTATTTGAAAAAGAAAAAAAAGCCTCCATAAAAATCACATTTTTTTAAGGATGTCACCAATTTCCATTAAAAATACCATCATTTCTTATTATTTTATTTTATTTGAAAATGGAAATTTCTCCATGGCGTATATTTGTAATACGATACAGAAATCAAAATGCAATAAAGAAATTATAAGAAATATTTTTTTCTGAAAAATTTTAAGTGAATTATTTTCACGCTTTTTAATTTTAAAAAAAAAAAGATTTGTCAGAATATTTTTGATTTTGAACAATACAAATAAGATGACTTAAGTTATCGAACCATATTAAGTAAAGATTAGATTTAGATGAATAGATGATTTAACAAATTACATAAAGAAAATATCAAAGTTAAGAAAATTTATAGAGAAATTTTTTGCTACTTTTGTTGTATACTTTTAATACGTACTTGTGTTAAGGTAAAATCCATGATGAAGGTAAAGGTAATTGTGTTGGTAAATTACTAGTACCAAGTCTTTAATATTCTACCAAAAGAATCAACAATTTACTAAAAAAATCAATAGAATGCCGGCTCATCTTTTTTATTGTAATGGTAATTTTGGAATTTATGGAATTCTGGCCAAATTTACGGTCGGAACGGAAAGATTTAAACGGAAGAATTGAAAATACCACAGGACAGGTCTTAATTGTCTCCGAATTTGGGACGAAATTATATTTGAAGAGATTTGAGAAGAAATTATAATGTATACACATATAGTCTTCATCTTAGGCCTTTATTCTGAGAGTTCCAAGATACGTTCAATATGGCAATTAACAACTATGTGTATAAAATCGAATAATTGCAAAATTTTTGATTCACTTTTTATAATAATCATATTTTTTTATGTCGAATTTCTTTTCCTCCTTAAAAATTCAAGTTTAATTGAATTTTAATCAAAATCGTTTGTTATTTTTATTGTCAAAGACCAATATAATGAACAAATTGAAATAACATTGAAAAATTTATTTTACTCAAAAATTAATTAGAAAATTTTAATTAATATTTTAACTATTATTGAAATTTCATATACAAATTTATGATAACCTGCTGGGCAATAATTATTATTACGATAAAATAAATTATGAAATGAAAACAAAAAATCAATTACAAAAATTCATTAAATTTACTATAAAAACAAAAAAAAAATATTCAAATGGTTTTTATTTAATTTGGAAAACTTTTATGAAATAGCCTTGAACTATTACAAAAAAAAAAATAAAATTAATATTTTGTAAATGACATTGTTACATATAAAATATTTTTTGTACAGTAATTGAAATCAAATTATACGAGTAATATATTTGAACAGATAAAATATACCTTTTAACATAATATCACAAAATTTATGCACATACATTCATACAACATTAGACACAAGGTAACATATGCAATTCATGCATAGATTGCAAATTATTATTTAAACATGCAAATAGTAAAATAATATTTATAATAACCCTGCTCTTTCCCCCTCACCTATTCCCATTATTCTTCCGAGTGTGTCTGCATTTTCACAGAATTTTATGTTACATGGCACAATTATGGTTTCAGAATTACCCATCCTAGCAATTTAAAAGACTCGTCGTATTATAATAGGAAATTTGTAGGTATGGACTTTTGGAACCTAACGTCTACCAAAAGTATGAAATTTGGTGATATGACAGATGTATAGATCGTAGACCTCCCTTATTATATATATATCGATAAAAAGGCAATTTTTTTGAATTTTAAAAGTTTGTTTTGAAATGAAAAATTTTATATTTTAAGGGTTCGGAAAATTTTATTTATTAATTCGCAAAATCACTTCGGAAAATACAACCGGATTGTACTTTGCTTTTAATTGAAAATTTATTGAAAATTTCATTTGATTATAAACTCACTTTTCTCTGTTATATTGAAAAAAAGGTCAAGTTTCACATAGACAGCATTTTTTTGCGAAAAGATCATTTAAAGTTGAATGATTCTCGATTAAATATAGGCAATGTCTTCTCGAGAATTTTTAAAATTTCGAAAACTTATTAAAAGTACAAATTATGCAAAGACATGGGTCTTGAGTGCATAATAATTTTAACCGCAATACACAGATCTTTAATTCACTTCTATTTAATTCCAAAATTTTAGAACTTTTTTCTCAATTTTTTTTTTTTCCATGGAACTGAAAATGAAATTGAAAATTTATTCCATTTATTAAGCGAACGTGACGCACAATTTGAAATTTTTTTTGGAAATTTTTAAATACAGCATTTCCACTTTTAAGTATAGAATGTATGCATGTATGTGTGTTTCATACAATTTCTTTAATAATCATTTTAATAGGTTAATTAAATTAAGTACTTTTTTATTATCGAAATATTTATATCGTGTTTATATTTAAAAAAAACATTTGTTTACATCAAGCCCCACATCTCAAACACCATAGCTTTAATTTTTCCTCATTTTCTTCATTTCATATTCCTGGAATTTTCATCAGTGAATTGCACATATGTGTCACGTATTTTATTAAACTTAAGCGAATAAACAAATTAAGTAATTAAAATGACATGACATATTGGAATAAAAGGTTATATAATATTTATGTAGGTATATATTTAGGGTATAGTTAAACGAAATTAAGTTTTTCAATAATTCATAAAAATTGAGATTAAATCAAAAATATTAGTTATGCTTAACCTTTCAGAATATTTCAATGTTTAGGCCCATATTTTCTGTATCAATATAATAATACCGTTAAATAAATAAAAAAATTCAAGGATCTATTGTGCTTAAATATTAAATAAAATTTATAAGGGACTGTGGAAACAGAGTTTTAATTCTTTATAGCGTAACGCAAGTGGTAAAGCTTATTAAGAAGCGCATACAGTTAAACATTTTCCTGAATTTTTTCTTAAATTTTTTCAAATGAACCTACAGCTATAAACTTCAGTTACTTGGCTTAAACTACTTCCTCTAGATGACAACCCTTCCCTATCACATTATCGATGCATGCTTGTTTTTCTAATGTTTTACAATTTTATAAAAAATTTTTCAAACTTTTTACAAACAATTTAAACGTTAAAAATTCAGGATATTATCCTTTAAATAATTTCTGTTGGTCAAGGATTTTAATGTGAAAATAAAAAGTTAATATAATATTTCCTTTTGTTTTTAATACCTAATTCAAGGACACTTAAAGTCTTTGTCCATGAATTTTCAATTAAAATCATTCAAACACCTGAACGATTACTTACCTTTCATTGTAAAGACATAAAAATTAATAATAATTTCAAGCATGATTTCATGCTAAATTAAATGGCTTAAACGAATGATCAAAGAACAAATATTAAACCCTTCTTTTTTTTAAGGACATACAGGCCAAGATAAAAGCGTTAGAAGAAGAAATATCTATTTCTAGAATGATCCAGGATTGCAAATCATTCCTGAACGAAATAGCGCAAGTGTTCGAAATTGACCTGATTTGAGTTCCAGGCCAATTTTGAAATCCCATTAAATTGCAAATCAGACGACCTAGCGTGGACAATTCTTGAAGTTTGAGTCATATAATCTGTTTCTACGAATTGCAGAGCGAAAAGCGGAGAAATGGAACGACATATACCTTAACCAGAAATTTGCGACCGAAGGTCTGATATGTGTGAGCTGTTATAACGCGGTATTGTCTGATTAGCGAACATGCTAGGAAGATGCGCCGCCTGTGAACTATCTTTGCAGGAGCAGTTGTTTTGAGGGGAAGTAGCAAATAGTGACTTACCTGTTCTGCTCATATCCAACCTTTGTACGGGAAAGGCGGATATTTCTTTAATCGCATTTCTTACGTGCGTGTTACAGTTCTAGTGAATGCAAATGCCAGTGTTCTAAATCGTTCATAAAAAACTTCGATTGGTTTATGCGAGGGTGTGGATACGGAGACCCAGTGGTATCATAATCAGTCTATCTGGCCAAATTATATCTTACGGTAGTCTTGTCAACTTGACCCACAATGTTGTTAAAGGTCTATAATTTTCCGAACAAACAGCTTTGTTAGAATGTGTATAATTTTTTAAATAGCCAACGTATCTTAATTTAAAATACAATACGTGTATTTACTAACTTTAAACGGTACATTCAAAGAAAATAGATTTAATTCATCAAATATTCATGAACCATAAAAAATGTTTACATGTATAGCGAAAATCGATTCCGGATCTTATACAAAATTTTTTTTACTTTAAAATAAAAATTCAATTTAATTTTTATGTAGAATTTTTTCTTCTTAGCTAACAATTTATTGTAACTCAACACTGCACCAGATAACTCAAAAAAAAAATTTAATTTAAATATTACAAATACTTTCAATTCAACTTTAATGTACATAAAAATTTGTATTATCACACGGGATACGAACTGAAGCTGTCATAAAACATAAAATAAATATTAGCATGTTTTCAAATTAAAAAGGATATTTACATTTTTCCTTTTTTTCTTCTTATGATTTTTATGATATTTTTTGTTATTTTCATGGCAATTTGGTTCTTTCTTTGAATATTTCTCCCTTTTCTCAGATAACGTTTCGCCTATAAGCATGCAAATGTTAATTTTGATTGAAAAGAAATTTTTATCATAAAATTTTTACGTTTTCCCCTTTAAACTTAAAAATATTTTGTAATGTTATTATGTATAGAAAAAATTTTGTAAAAGCAGGGCTACATAAAACGTAATTGAAAAGCTTTATGCGGCTCCTAGTGATAGAAAGAAATGCGTAATTTATTTTTGTTTGCGTTTTGAAAAAATCGCCAATTTTGGTTAATCAATAACAGTTAAGAAACGAATTAATTGCCAAAATTTCTCATCCTTATACAAATGTTTCATCCATTTTGATCCGGCCCATTTGTTTGCTTAAATTATCCTGACCTGAAAAAAAACAAACCTGATTGAAAGCAAAAAATTAAAAACGGAAAGAAAAATTATATTTTTTTTTAAATTTAAAATTCAAATAGAAAAGTTAAAACAAAAATTATTTTTGAATAACAATTAGGAATAGACTTTGGCAGCCAAACGGAAATTTTAAGAATATTTTACATAAATTTTAAAATTATAAATTTGTGTTGTAAATTTTAGATGAATTGTTTTCTAAAAATTTTGAAAAATTATTTATTTTTTGAATATCAAAACAAAATCCTTAATTTCATTAAAATTCAAGGATAAAAAATAAATTTGAATAAAAAATATTTACAGACAATTTTTGAGAAATAAAGAATTTTTGTTTTTAAAAATATTCTTAAAATTTTACGAATACAAACGAATTTGGTTCTATGTTTTGTATAATTAGACGAAATTTCGTAGAATCGTTACAAATAGAAATATTTAGATTTATACAAATTCTAGGAATATTGAAAATAACGAGGGATTTTTTAAGCGTTTGATTTTTAAATTTAGAAATGTACGAGAAATTTTGCTAATTTGAATTTAATTTTGGTCACAATAAAGTTTTTCCAACATTTCAATTGGGATTTCATTTATTATTACCGTTTCAACATAGTTTTCTCCAAAATCAATGCAGAACAGATGATATAATTAAAATATATCACATACGGTGGAAGGGACGCTCAATTTATATGCCCAAAATAAGAAAATAATTACTTGTAAAACATTCAGTAAATTAATTGACTGTAAAGAAATTAACCATTTAAAAGCGTTGTTAAAGGAGTCACCAATTTAAAAGCGAGAATTAATTTCTTCATGGTGAAATGGAAGATTAAACTAAATTGCTTTGATTCAAGGGTAACGAAGATATTCATTAAATATCGAAATTAAAAACCAAGCAAAAAAATCAGCCATTATAATTTTCATTTAAGAAAATAGACGAAATAATTATGAATATTTTAAAAAAAATTTTAATTAAAATTAATATTGTCTGGCCTTCTAAGCTTTAAAATAATAGAAAGAAATCTGTTTAAGAAAAATATTTTAATATAGTCCTATGAAACCCAACGTTATAGCAACACTTTTACAATTCATCAATAAAAATTACTTATTTTATATTCGTTAATAATAAAAACTAGAAAATCTACTTAATTATTAATATTTTTCTTAACTAAATACTCGCGAACAGCACCTATATTTTATTCATTTATATATGAACACATATATGGAATAAATATCTGCATATTAATAACAAATGTATTCACATAACTATAAAATATAATCAAAATCTTTATCATTTATGTAATTTTCTAATTACAAAACTAATATAACAAAATTATATTTTACTTTGAGATTTTATCAGAAATAGGTCAATAAAGTACGTTCATTTCTATTTTATAATGAAAAACTTAATTTATAAATCATGACAAGCAATTTTTCTAACTTTCTTTAAGTATTTTTATTGCATAGAGAATATTTGACAGTATAATGGCATAGTATAGTATGACCTTCCATATATATACTTGTACAATATATACTAAGCATATATGAAACGCGTACAAAGCTGTTAATATGAAAAATGTATACATATTTTGTGTTTTTGAATCAGTGTCGTTCCCCTTTTGAGTAAAATTAATAGAAAGAGCTTGAAAAACTAAAATTATAATGATTTTATGTAAACAATTAATCATTTCAGTAATTTATGACATAAAATTTGAAGTGAATTTTGTTCGTTATACTCGTTAACATTTCTAAACAAGGTAAATATTGTACGTTCTTTCTGATTTTTAAATATTCGTGTGCTTTTCATTTCGAACAAAATGAAATTTCCCAACGCAATGACAATTATAAATAGTTGTTTCAGTAAAGTATTAATATTTTCAGCAAAAATCGAAGTGGAAATGAAGAATCTATGCTAATAAGTTTGTATTCTTTAAAACCCAATAACCATAAAAGCTGTTCTCACATTATGGTTCATAATTTGAGAACAGTTCTTCACTGTGTTTTTAAACTGCAAAGGAATTTTAGTTCTTTTGTTCTTAGTTCAGTGTTTCTATTCCTTTCATTGTCCTTGAATAAAAGCTCAGTAAATTTTAAAAAGAAGTGAATATCTACATCAAAAATTCAAGTAGAAGAATTTATGCATTTCACTTACCTCTCGAAAATCTTCATTTGTCATCTATATTGTCAACTAAGTAATTATAACTCTTGAAATCTTTGCAGTACAACTTTAAATTTTACACAGTATTGAAATTCCAACTATTAATGTTTTCGCTCTACATAACATTATGAAAATTTTAAAACTCAATCACTAAAAGGCATCAATGTAATTGACAAACTAATTAATTTTTGAATAATTTTTCAAAAATTTGAAATAGTTGCGAAAAACCAAATCTAAAAAAAAAATTGTACTGCAAGTTATGCAAATAAAAGTTTACAAGGAATAAATTAAAATTTATTTTACAATTTATCTTTAATTCCAGGACCATTACAGATGTAGTTTGAAATCCCAACAAGCATTTAATCACTTAAAACTTTTATACATTAAAAGAATTGCATACATGAAACGCATACATAAATGTAAAAAATTTTTTTTATTAATTGCTGAGGGCAAATAAATTTTTTAATGCAAACTATTATAAATAGATGTGCTTTTGGATGTTTTCATATGTGCATTTTCTATAGACTTATGACGACTGAAATCTTTATAAACGAGAACTGAACAAAATTCAATATTCACTTTTATTTTTAAAATTCAGAAATGTGTTTACGTACTCGTAACTTTTTCGATTAAGATAAATTCATTCACAAACCTAACTTGGAGATGGTGTTACGCTTCAGGGAAATTATGATTGCAGTACTGACATGTGCTTTAAATTGAGGTTTTTAAGGGAAGCACTCGATACATTAAAAACCGCTTTCATTTGAATAAAGTTCAATAATATTAAAAACTTGCAGTTTATTCGAGTGTGTTTTTGTGCGTGATGCGCGTATGTAACTCTAATTTACTTCCAATTCGTCTGTTATAATGCGCCATTAGTATACGACATCATTTTGACCAACGAGTTTATCTGTATGTGAAAAAGTATATGAAAAAGAAATATTTTAAAATTCAAAAAACTATTATTTACAATTTGGAATTGGATTTTTTTGTAAAGTAATTTTTTTTTTTATTCCCTCAATTTCGTATAATTCAATATTTGAAACATGCTCTCTTATTTTTTGCCCCACTCGTTGCTATTATATCTAAATAAACTAGATTAAATTTAATATTAAAACTTTTATTTCAAATAAATATTTTACTATTCACAATAATCATTATCACCGTCACTATTATAGTCACTTAATTATATTAAACACCATTAACAAATATTTATGTGTAATAATCATCAAAAATTAATATATGAGATGACATTTTTAGACCCTGAAATAAATTCAAATACAAAATACGTGCGTATATGTACAGGTATTTTTTTTTTTGAAATTTTCATTAAAAACAAAAATTATTTTTCTATTTCAATTCTCTATTGAATTCTATAATTTTTGTATTTACATATTTTTTCTTTTTGCAAAATCACCTCTAGTGCCACAAAATGTTCTTCAATTACTTACTTTCTTATGCACATATGTACTCATGAATCTCAAATGTATAAATGAACATGTAAATAAGTTGTAAAAATACAAGGAATAATTTTCATTTTTACACGTGTAAAATTTTCTAACAAATTTTCTGCTTTTACTTTTATTTATTTTCGCTCTGAATAAATTTTTGATATTTACATAGAAAATTCTTCTACAAATTTTATTTTGACAATATAATTCGATAATATAATATTACATATACTGACGTACACATGCATATTACATATGAAATGAGGAGTTTAGTTCTCTTATTTTATTAAATATTTTCGGGAAAAGGAGGAGAGAGAGAGATGCTGCAAAAATTTATAAGTATAAGCATTTGAAAGAATTTTTTATTGCTGTCATGTACTTTTTTTTTATTATAAATAATTTTTGAAATTAAAATTGCTTTAGATTAAAAATTATTAACAATAATTTCAATTACTCATTTAAAAATATAAAATAATTAAATTACTCAAAATTATTTTAGGGTAAATAAAATTTCAACACGTTCCCAATATTAATGAAGAAAATTGTCTTTTACCAAATAACATTTGCATCCTTCGTCTTGCTCCTAATTATATGCAATAAATTTTTGTTATGCATACTAATTATTGCAAAACCAAACATTTATTATTCCTATGAATTTTTTAAGCAAAATTCAATAAAAAAATATTGCTTTCACTAAAATTTTCTTTTTTCGGAAAGAGGATCTTATAGAATTATGAGGATACTTCAAATTTTGTTTTTGAAATCGAAAACATAAATAAGTATTAACCCTTATCAAAATATTACCTTCGGATATATTTTAATATTAAAGTCAAAAAAAAAGGTTTATGAACAAGAATTTCGAACATTTTGAAAATAAATTTTTTTATGATTATTTATTTTATTATTAAGAAACAAAGAAGATTTTTGTTAATCAAAATATTTGTACTTAACAAATTTGATTATTTTTTTTTTTTGGTTTTTTTTTTGTCTGCCTTGAAGGTAAGACAATAAATATTGAAAAATAATGAAAATGATATGAACTAAAAAAAATGGATTAGGCTTTAAATGGAATTAAGAAATAAAGAGAATAAATTTAATTTATGATATTTAGGTATACAGACAAGCGCAGACTTATTAATGAATATTTTATGTTTGAAAGGATTCAAAAAAAATTTTGAGAGACAAAAGCATATTTATTTGATTTGTATAGGACAAATTTTATGTGCTTATAGGATTGATATTTTATTCATTATTAAATTTTAATATTTTGAATAAAATTCATTCATACTACAATCATTTCTGTAATCATTCTACTTCCACGATTATCAATTCAATGTACCATCACGATTATCATTCTATATGCACTAGTACAATTATCAAAACATTTGAAATAAATAGAAAGAAAGTAGAGAAGTATGCATTGTATACTAATGTCATTTTTTTTGAAAATCGACGACAGGTGACGCTATTAATTTCAAATTTATGATCTTTAATTTGTAATTGTTATTCACCAAGCTATATATTATAAATGATTATTGTCTAATTGTCTAAAAATATTTTATAACAACTGTTCCCGCAGTACCAACTTCCGCGATTTTACCATTTTAATAAAAAAATCTACATATTTTTCAAAATTTCAAATGCATCTTGAATATTTGTTGATTTACAAAATTTTCTTAATTAATATTTAATTTAAAACTAAAATTGCAATATTTATAAAAAAAATTAATGTTTCTTTTTCAAACTAGTTATAAAAACTTTATGGTATAAAACGTTATTAATTATGAAAATTAGGATTTTCTTATATTATTACAATTAATATAACAATTGATTAAACATAAAAAAATAATAAATTACAATAGCAAAAAAAAAAAAAATAGAAATAAAATCCAAAATCTATATTCTTAATTACTTATAATTTCAATTTTATGTGTGTATGAGACTGTCTGCGGTTGTAAATTGAAAACAAATGAATTAATTATACAAACTTTTTGTTATACTTGTAAGAAAAAATTCACGTGTTTTTGTTTTACTCATTCCTCCGTTCTCTTCAAATTATCTGTATATATATATATATATATATATATATATTTAATATAAATTTACTTAGCTCTCATATAATAAAATTTATATTATAAAAAAAATTGAAAATCTAATATTTTCAATAAAAAATTTTCATAATAAAAATAAAAGCTCTTTTCACAAGTCTGAAAAAAAGAAACAAAAAATAAATAATCGTTAAAAGTTTTCCATTTATTATGGAAAAAAGAGAAAAAAGTAAAATCAAAAAAAATTACAATATACGTGATGTCAAATTTTGACATCACGTACATTTAAAAAAGAATTTCATTCACACGTTCCTCTAGTGGACAAACAATGAAAACAATTTAAATGGAAAGAGAGAGGGAAAATAACAAACGAGTATATTAAAAAGAATTACGTTTACTTTTTTGTTATATACTTACTCTTTTTTTTTCTTTTCGTATTTTAATGAAAAATTTCCTCCTTTTACTTGGGAAATTTTGTTAATCATCATTTTGCATGCAAACTTGTAGGTTATATTCCTCTTTTTTTTCTACAAAATTTACTTGTATGTAAGTACTTTTTAGTTTCCCTTTTTTATTCTCATCAAATTTATTGTATATTTGAAAAATTAATGTACAATAATATTATATGTGTACAATTTTGTTTAGATTGCAAAAAAAAAAAATGTAGGTTAGGGTTAAATTATATTTTTTATTGTTTCTTATTTTTCTTTTTCTTCTTTTTTATTTATTTTGCCCTTTTAGACTTTAGATCGGTATTACAAGAGTATATGTATGACGTATAATTTACCCTCGAAATTTGAAATGATTGTTATTGAACTGTGTATAAAGAGAAGTCACATTTGAATAATTATGTGGACCTTATAATGTTGCAATATAAAATAATGTAATTTTCATAATGTAAAGAAAAAGGAAATTTTTTATCGTCATTAGTGTATAAAAATAGAAATTTAAAAATAGAATTAAATGAAGAAGGATTAATCAATTATGAAAAACAGAAAAACAAAATTCTAGGAATTATTTTACTAATTTCATTGAAATTATTTTCATGTTTTTTTTAAATGAAATTTTGACATTTATGGTAATTAACATAAAAATTTGTTCAAAATATTTAAGTAATTATATTGTAAATAATTACTATATTATTTAAGTTAGTAATTCAGCTATAGGATCAGCTATAGCTAAAATAAGAGTCAAGGTTGTATTTGAGCTTTGCTAGACTTATGCTAAACATTGTCTTATTTGATTATATTAGTGGTACGAGCAAGGTTTAGATAGTAATCTTTCTGCTCTGTCAATAGTCCAATAGACAAAACCTTATCAATCAAACACTGAAACTTGTATATATTCTATTTGCGTTATTTCTTTTAATTACGCTGGAAATATTTTACATTTAATAAAAAAATCTTACAAATCATCAACAGACAAAGATAGGCGGACTCAAGCCGACGCCAGACCTGTTAATGTATAAGTCGCTTTAACCCAACCTAAAACGCACCTGATCTGTTCGTTAGTTTTGCTCTATCTTGGTTTTGTGTCTATATTCCGTGAAGAAAGGCACGAATGTCTTAAGCACTTTAAGCTAAATCGAGAGATTCCGTTCGTTACAAATCTTCTGTTGTAACTTTCTGCTTTAAAAGGTAAGAGGCCTCAATATTCAAATTCTGCTCCAAACACATCCTATCTTTCATGGAACAGCTCCTTATTTCTTCACTTATTTCAGCGAAATTTTTATAAATGTCACTATTGCGTACATATCGGGAAATACCCACCCTATTACGAAGCACCCGCCTTGTTCTAGGAAGTTTTTATTTGTTTGTAAATGTATTTGCTTCGAAAAATCCTATACTGGTACACCATGTGTCCATATAAGCTTTATTATTTGGTTATATATCAACACTTTACTGCATGTTACCAATATAGACTCACGATCTGGGAGCCAATACGTCTGTTGAGAAATGTGTATAATCTATACAAAGTATATGGATCATACACTGTTTTAATTCTCAACAGACGAATAGTTTTCTATTTATTTGTTGAATAAAATTCTATATAAAAATAAATTGTAAATGAAATTAATTCATCCTAGAAATATGCAAAATTATTGAATTAATCTGCATACAATCATAATTTCAGATTTTAGCAAAAAGTTCTAAAAATATTGTTATTAATAGCGTACTTTTTCTTTTGGTTTCATTTTGTAATACTATTTTATTTTTTTAATATTATGAAGGTTATTGCGGATTATTTTATTCATTTTTCTATTTATTGCAATTTCATTTTTAAACTTCAAACACTTAAGAATATTTTTCATTGCAGTAAAAATACTTAATGTAAAATTTTTTTTAAATTTTAGCAAAAAAATCAGTAGTCATTCATTAACACTACATGTGGTTTAGATAACAAGAAAATTGAGCGGCCTAACTGAGAAAAAAAATAAATAGCTACTACACAATAAACCTTTTTAATTTAGAAAAGTTTCCTCGCCCAATCTGAACAGCAATAGAAGAGTAAATTTTTATTTTTCACACTTATTCATTGAATAGAGAGTGCGGTGCAATTTTCAAATTCGATAATTAATTTATCACTTTTTTTTTGTTTTGCAAGATAGTTGTAATGAATGTTAAGTAAAAAACTAGAGATGATAATTTTGAATGCTTAACATTAGTAAAAATGGTGAGAAAACAAAGCAAATGAATTTAAAATTTAAAAAACAAATAAAATTATTTTTTTTTTAGTTTTCTTTAGAATTCACATTTAATAGGTTCGTTGAATTCTTATTGGACTTGAAATCCTTACATAATTAGAAACTTAAAATATTTTATAAATGGATTTTAAATTTTCAATAATTTTCATTTAATTGTTTTTGTTATATTTGTGAGATGGATATGTGTAGAAGAAAAAATAGTGTACAATCGAATAAAATTGCATTATTTGGTGGTTACTGTGAATTATGTTCAATAGTGAGTATAATAAGCTATTCAATTTTAAAAAATATATGTGTGAATGTATATAAAACATTGTTTGAAATAACATGGGAGCTATATGGCTTTACATAAATCAGTCATAAAACAGTTCATTCTATAGCAGTAGCTTATGTAAAAATTGGTTTAAACGTAATTAAATTTTATTCTGAACGAGGATGACTGGTAATAAAAAATTTTGACTTCACTATACATTCAAAAATACTTTCTTAATAGAATTATTCAATTTTCGTTTTCTTCTTTCTCGTATGATTCAATTACAATTATCTCTTATATTTCAATAAACCATGAAAACAATGGGATTATTAATGAAAAAGAAACACCAATATTGCTTTTTTACTTAACTTCTTTAAAACTCTGAATAATTTCTGCACTGTACTAATTTAAATATTATTATTTATTTTAATTTCAGCTGTAAAATGAAATTATTTTATCTGAAAATATTTGTGATCTATAAATAGATGTCTACGGTCTTACGTAGACATAAAGAAATGTATAATTTGCCAATTATAATATTGAAAAAAAATTAACAAAGTAATTGTTTTCTCATTTAAAAATATTAAGAATATTTTTGCGGAAATATGAAAAAATATGAAATGATGCCGTTTATTCATTATAAAAGTTAAGCATCTGTTATATTTTATTTACATAAGTGACACGCGAGTGTTACCGTTCACATAAGTTTATATGAAAATACTATTTATTACCCGAATTCGGAACGAAAATATCACAATATAGCCCTAAAAAAGCGATACAATTTACCAAATGTTGTCCGTAAATATTTATTGAACCATTACATTGACTCGAATTCGATCTCCAAAAAATTGCATATAATTAGGAGCAATGCTTTTTTTTATTTCATAATATCCTTCAAAATTTCAAGGACTAGATTATAGAAAACATAATTATTTTTTGAATAACAAAAATTTCAAATTTTAATTTTCTATTTCAAATGTCCTTAATTTTATTAACAATATCTTAATATAACAGTTTTTATAACCATAAAGAATTAATCATATACGTATAAGAAATATCAAAATAATTCTCTCATTTTTAAATATTTTACTTTTATATTTAGATGTATCTATACTACACCTTAATATTCGATTTTATACTTATATACAAACACATATAAAAGTCAATTGATATTTCTATTATACTCATATGGAGTTATTTATATTACACAGTTGTGAAAGTCAACAATGTATTTAACAACAAATTCCCTAGTTGAAAATGAATTATATTTTTTTTTATTACTCTTTTCAAAATTAAATGTTCTATAAAATTTTTAAAATATTAGAAATTCTTAAGTAAAATTATAATATGAATTTTTTTAACTAAAACAAATTAAAGTGACCAGACCATCATTTCAATTTAAAAGTAAATGGAAGGAACTTTTTTAAAATCAATTAAGTGAAGCAAAGACAAAGTAACATAAAATAAAGAACTACTCCGATTTTACTCGAGCACTCGTAATTATACTTGGACAATAACAAAACAATCTTTTGAAAAATAATTATTTTAATTTAAATGTTTTAATGTGACAGACAACACAAATTATTTAAATTTTAGGGGAAAATTCAAATAACTTGTGTTGTTACTCTTTCCTAGTTTTTTTCCCGTAATAATTAACTAAGTGACTCCATAAAACTCTCACACTAATCATACTGTATATTTTCTATTAACTTTCCGCACAACTCCTTTATACTCGTTAATCAGTGCATATAATGTTTATTTTAACATAAAATCTGATAGTCGCAATTGATGCTGATTTTGCTTGTCTTGCAGTCTCGCATTGCCATTGAAGGAGTCATTCCTTTCTCGTCTGTATAAAAAAAAAAAATTCGCATTACTTTATCATTGAAAACTAAACAAAGCTGGCTATATTTAAATGCTCTAACACGAATACTAATTTAAAATTATTTCCTTACAACATAATACATTCAAAAAACAACACACTGGCACAATGTGTGTAGTAGTTTTTTTCATAATATTACAAAAAAATATTTAATATGCTAATGTCCATATAGTTTAAAAATGAACACTATATTATTAAATTGTTTAAAAAAGAACCTTTTCGATTATAATTATCTTTAGTATTTTAAAATCCATACATAGATATTTATACTACCATTTTAATATTATAACATTAAGTTATGACGGGAGGGAAAAAATCAATTTGTGGTATATAAAAAACTTGAAAATAATATGAAATGCCGCAGAACATTAAAATTATAAATTTCAATTAAATATTTTAATATGAGTCAAATATTTTGTATGGTACCAACAGATAGGTGATACTTATTATAGTTCATTTTTGACTTTTACCGGTAATAGCAAAGAATAATTTATTTCTTCTAACAATGGCAGGACATTTAAAATATTCAAATCTTTTAATTAAAACTCTCTAGTCGGTACTGTAATATAAAAATAATGTAAAGTTTTTGTGTAATTTCAAGGTAGTGTATATACAAGTAGTGCAGTCTAAATATAATAATTAATGTGAAATTATTGCCGAAAAAATTAAATTTCTTATAATACTTATTAAAATATTCGTACAGGGCTAGTTTAAATGCTTAACAATCGAAAAAAAAATTAAAAACCTTTTAAAAATTTAGATGAATAATTTTTACTTTTCTGTCTTTTTCTAAATACGTATACATATTTACATTACATTAAAATATATCAAGTCTCCGAAGACCAAAAAGTCTCATATTGATTTGCAGCATACATACGTACATATGTAAATATTAATTCGTAATAAGAAATTCAACTTTTCGTTACCTGAAATGTACACGTTACTAAACGAGTTTATTTTACAATTTTTAAGGAATAAACAATAAGAAATATTTATAAACAAAAAAAATTAGTTGTACCTGTCTCCTCGTGAGTGAATTATTATAGCGCTGAATTTTGAGAACTTTATCACGAATTAAAAAAAAAATCGGATTTTGATATTGAATTGAACTTTTTAGAAAATTTATACATCGATTGGTTGATTTATTGACGTGGCAGGCGCAGCGGTTTCCCAGCACCTCAATTAGCATAAATGTGCCGTTTCGCTACCAATACCTCGTGATCACCACCTGGTGGCCTATCTAAGCCACCCAGTTCTCTTATCTAAATTTATCTAAATCTCCAATACCAATCTTCGAAATCAAAGATATTGTCCACGGCCCATCCGATTTCCTACGGTTTTATTTAACGACGTGAAACTGTTAAATAAAAAAAGTATTGACAGAATAAATGAGAAAATTAATTTTATTTACAAAAATTGCTTGTATAACAAAAATTGCATGTTATACAAAAAGAACCATTATTTTTTAAGTATCAATTGGTTTACTACCGAATTGGTGGTATTTTAAAATATTGTGCTTCATAATACCACTTCCGTACAAAATGCTCAGTATAAATAATTTAGCAAAAATAAATACAAAACAAAAAAAAATTAAAATTTATTTTTTTTTTTGAAAACATATGTGCATACAAAACAAAAATAGTATAAGCGCTTAGTACACATTTTATTACTAAAATATTCACTTTTACATACATGTGTACACTAAAACAAAATATGAACATGTGCACGGAATTGGTTTTATACAATGTGGGTATATTTGCACTTATAATAGGTGATTTTATTTTATTCTTTTGTAGTATTTTATAATAATACATATTTTAAAATAAAAAAAAAAACATTAAAAGTTCTTTTAAAAACTACATACAATTATACAAATTTATGCCGTCTATTGTTATTCATATTATTATTAATATTCATAGGCATACATACATATGTATATGCACCAGCATTTAAGAATATTTCTTGTACTAAAATTTCCCCAAAACTCTCCCCGATTTATTCATTCATTCTCATTATACTATCGCATATATGCACATATACTATACAACAAACAAGTAAAATTAATAGATTTTAAAATATTTATATAGGTAGGAGATACAAAATCAAATAAACTATATAAATTCTCTTCTCCCTAAATAAAAATGAGCAAATTGAATAAAATTTTTGTTATGGTTTTCGATGTGTCGAGTCAGTCGTTCGGTCGAATGAAAATTATTTTTTTTTTTTAGCACAAACAAAAATTTTCTTTTTTATTTTAGTTTTGCATTAACAAGCGAACTGATAGCAAGCAATTGTAATAAAAATTCTAACTCTTTACTTATAAATTGAAAATAATTGTTTTATATACTCGTGATTTATAATAAAAAAAATAATAATAATAAAAATAAACTGATAACATAAAATATGAGTTTTTATATGTGAAAATTAAATTAAATTCAAAAATTTTTAAAATTCTAATAAAAAAATAAAAAGTGCGATTACAATTTTAATTTAATAAAACATAAAAATAAATTTTGCTGTGATCTTATAATTTTTTGTAGCGTGTTTAAATTTCAATTTCTCCTCTCTCTCTCTCTTTTGTTTCTGATCTCTTGCTTGATCAATTTTATTACCGCATACCAACAACCACAATAAAAATATATTTTTATCTCTTTACACCTGGAATTTTACCTGGAATTTTTACTTGACAATACTATCGTATTTTATGAAAATATCAATCACAATACATTAAAAATTCTATTATACTATTTAGTAAAACTAATTTTTGTCTCTTGTAAATTATAATATTGGCATTTTAGATACTAAAAAATTTACATCAATTCAAAATTAGTTTATATTATTAAAGAGAAAATTTGAGAAATTCAAAGATAAAAAATTGCACATTTTATTTTCCAAAAAATAATTATAGTTTTTAGGAAAGTTAATTAAATAGACCAAATAATTTGTAAAACGCAATGGTTCAGAGCGTTTAACAGTTTATTGTACATAATATAAAATTTATTATTTAATAATTGAACTGCTTTGTAAGTTTGAAAATAAAAGACCCATAGGCAAATTTATACCATAATAACATTTTACATATAGAATAAATAGAATTGCAAATAGACACTATTATAATCACTTATATATAAATCGATAATTACATTATTTTTTTAACTTATTTCTTTTATAAGTGTGCATGTATGTGAAACACTTCGGGCATATGATTTTCATCACAAGGAATTTTAATTAAATTTAAACAGAAAATATAATTGTGATTTATGCAAGATAATCGTCCTTGAATATGATCTCTCAGAAAAGCATCAAAAAGATTCGAAAATTCTTTTTTAGATGCGTAATCTTTAATATTATTGCTACATATGAATATGCTATAAATGAGTACAGACATAAATAGTTCTGTTTAAGATGAATTTATTGAATAAAATAATTAAATATGTATATACTATCAGCTATCGAGATTTTCAATGTTCTCAGACACGGGAAAAATATGTATATGTTAATTTTAACTTTTAAATTCTGCTAAACAAAGACCTCATTAACGCCCAATATTTTTTTAAATTCAATATTTAAAGAACACATATAATTGCACTTTCTTAATCATAAAGTGACAATTTCATTCTAAAATTGTGCCAACTATAATTGAGAACTTAAATCAATATCTGATATTCAACATATTGATTAGTTTAATATTTTTAATTTTTGGAGTATAGAACTTAGAATTTGTATAGAAATCAAAACTTTAATCGAATTTCGAAACTTAGTGGTCATTTTTTTATGATTCTTCTTTAATTAATTCGAGTATATTAAAAAATTTTCGGAAATATTTCAACTTAAATTAATTATTAAAATTACTTTCTAAATTTAAAGATATCAAATAAAAATTTCAAAATATTTGCTATCTGTAGTTCATGCCTACAGTATAATAGATAAAGTATATACCAGTTTAGTCTATTATCGTTCACAATAATATAACTTATGCATGCACTTAAATTTATCCATATAGCTACTGAAAATATTTTTGAAGAAATTATCAAAAAATATTAAAAAATTTGTAATGATTTTCTTTGTTATTTAATTTTATTAAAAAAAAACATAATAGCACGTTTATATAGTATATCAATATGTTAATAGAATTAAAGTATATTATGTACAATCACACAAAATATTATGTGCAAATATTTTCTTTTATACTAGTATAATATTATTATAAAAAGTACAATAACGTATTGCCATGAATTAAAATAAATGATTTTTATTTTTGCAAATTTTCTTTTGCATTAAATGCATATTTTTTATATACACTACACATATATGCACATATGTGTGCATAAATAAATATATATTAAAATCGTAAATGGAATCCACAAACAAGTATTGTTCTATACCGAAAATATAAACTTTTAAAACTGGATTTTTTTATACAAATTTTATTATATGCATTAGTTAATGAAAAATAAAACTTTAATTTTGACTTCTTGTTCTAAATATTAGAAACTTGTATATATAGTTTATATTAAGTACCCATAGCAATTTTTAATCTATTTCATTTGTAATCAATTATTTGTAAATAAATGTAAAAATGTTATCAGCTTTCCAAATGTATAACTTTTAAATAATATAGCAATTTTTCGTATAACCGCGCGAATTCCAAATTTTCCAACATAATTACGTATACATACGTATTCCACAATATACGATTATTTTAGTAGCAGTTAGCATTGAGTTGCAATTTTCATACAATGTATATATAAGGCTTTAATGTCGTTGTAATTCTTCTGTTCTATTCTACTGTTCAACGTCCTGATAGATTTTCATTTTATGTGTGATACTCACTCAAATATTTTACACTCTTATACATACTTTCATTTTTATTTAAAAAACAACGTACGTAACACCCTGTTTATTATAAAAATTATTTCTATATAAAATATTATTCGATTTTGAAAGCATTTATAATTCATATTATCGTAATATGATCGTAATATGATGAGATTCCCCTTTATTCTCTTCTAGTTCAGTGCTGTTATATACCTAATATAACAGTTTATAAAATTATAATAAACTGTGCAATAAGCATAATAATTTTTAAGAATTTTTTAAAATTCGATTCTTTAATTAAATTAATTACATGAGAAAATATTTATATATTATATGAATATATATTATATATATATATACCCAAACCATATTAAATACCTAGATATATAGAATTTTGCAATGTAGTGAGATTTTTTTTTATCGTAAATAAATCGTTAAAATCGTTACGTTTTGTTTCCTTTTGATTCACAAGCTGTGTTTGTTTTCATTTTCCTCCTTTTTTTGCGGTTAAAACTAATTATTGGCATTGAAACAAATTGAAAAATAAAAATAATTTTTAAATAAATAATTAAATTTTCTCTACTTACACACGCATATTTAAATTTTTATATGTTTAAAAATTAATTTGATAATCGCATTTTAATCTTCTAAATAGAATTTAGGTACGTCTACATATTTAATATTGAAAATTGGTCGAATTTTGGAAAATTGGAATTTGCAAAAAAATAAATAAAAATATTTTGAATAAATACGTAAAAAAAAGAAAATATTTTTGTATATAAAATGTGAAATCGTATGCGAATTAATAAAAAAAAAATAAGCAATAAGAATAAAAATATTCCATAAGAAAACAACGTAAGACAATAAAAAATAATCAAAAACAAAGAAAAATTAAAAATAAAATGAGATAGTGAGATCGTATAGCAGTGAAAATTCACGTGAAATTATTTATGCTTGAAAAAAAAAATACAAAACAAAATAAGTTTTCCTGCCTCCTCTCTCTCACCAGCAGCACAACTTTCTTCGCATTAGAATTTACCATAAGTTTTATCAATAGTAAAAATACATAATTAGCAGCTATAGCGTACCTACATACACACTCCACTAAATATTTATAAATGAAAATATTTTTATTTGGCAAATAAAATTGGATTTTCTTACTTATACCCACATATTTTATTTAAAATATTAAATATTTACTAAACAAAATTATTATATGTATGTACGTATTGTATATGTACGAATTTGCAATATAATCTTTCATGAGTTAATAATAACAAAATAATATATTCCGGCAACATAAGCAATATAAAAATTTTAAATAAAAAAAAAAACAGTATTAAAAAATGAAAATTCATATTATGAAAAAAAATAAACCATCAACAATAGAAAAAGATGAACCAGATGAATTAGATACAAGGAGTGTAAGTATGAATAGAAAAATTTGAGAAAATTTAATGCATACATACATCTATTATGATATTATTATATAACAATGATTCAGCTACCTTATACTAAAACAGAGTCGAGTCAAAATTGATGTCTCAGCTTTACATTGTAGGAATTAAAAATTGGTAGTATATATACGGTCTAAGACATATTTATTCTCATTGGGTTCTAATTTCAACTGTACTAATTTTTGTACTTTCTTTTTAAGTAAAACTAACAATAAAAATTAAAATTTTTGTTTAATCTTTTAAAAAATTATTAATATTAGCTGGTGAAATGCCACACAAATTACACATTTGCTTAAATATAAAGAGAAAAAATTTTTAATTTTTATTAATTTTTAAAATTTTAAGCTAAGGCCATTGGTATTATATATAATTTCAAGACTATGTCTTTGAAAATTTAAAACTGTCCATGCAGAAAATTTTTAAGTCGTACAAGATGTATCGTATTTAAATTCACTGTTACCATTGCATATAGACCCTATTGAATAGACAAAATTTTTTTATAAAGACAGTGATCACAGCTCAACATAATCCAAGTTACAGAAACTTAAAATCAATCTCAATTGTTTTTTTCTACATTTTAAAATTTTAGGTATAATTCCGTTCCTATGTCAGATAAGCGCATTATTAAATATGATTTAGACATCTCAGATCAAGGGCATTATCGTGAATATCTACATTCTTTTATAATTTTCATATTTCGAAATCACATAACTTTAAAATTCGATAAATTTGAGTATATCATATGGCGTTCTTTATTGACTAACAATATTTAAGTATTGAAAAAAACGCGACCGAAAAATGAATTTTAGTAAGAGAAAACAAAAAATTTTTAAATGTCAAAAACCTTTAATAAATTTGTAATTATTTATTATAAAATCCTTTTAGCTTTCAGACTTTCGGACGAAGCTAATTAAGTACAAGGTATAATCAAATAATGATAAGATCTAAAATGCAAAAGAGACTACCTTTAAGGTAGCACATACAAGTAGGATAATTAATAGAGTTAATTAACAATATAATACGTTTGAATAAAGGTTAATCTCTGCGAATATTTATGAATAATTTTTTTAAAAAAGCTATATTATAAATCGAATTTATGTACGGGTAATTTAATGTAAACGTAACGTATAACGAATTACTTAATTGAGAAATTAAGTATGGAAAAATTATCCTCACATTATGTTATTAGCCTTGTTATACTTGTTAATCGAAATTAACTACGATAAGTAAAATCTCTTTGTATCACACAATCGTATGCACTAATGTAATTATATTGTATATGAGATTTTATTACGCTAGACGATAAACGTAAAAAATGTAACACATGTTTTAGTATGTATATAATAAAAAAAAATGGTAACAACAATGATAACAAAACTTTTAAAAAAATTTATTAATTAAATTGAAAATTTTAACTTTAATTTCAACATAGTTACCGAAATTTATCACATTATACGAATTATAAATTTTGAAGTATAAGTAAAGGTTTTCCCCAAGATCAATTAAAAAATAAATTGTATAATACTCGTAATACAAATACACAATTAAAATCTTAATTAGTTTATTGACTCTTAATTAATTTATTCACTAAAATTATGTTTTTTTTATTATTATTATTATTATTTTTCTATTTTTATAACATAATTAAATTATAAATTTATTGTTTTCAAAACATATTATTATTAATTAATTGCTACGTTTGTTTATTTTTTAAAAGTCCAAAACAAATTTACGATACACTAAAGTATTACTCATAATATATTAGCTAGGTATGTAATACGAATAGAATTAGTTGCATCTTTAATATTAGAATGAAATAAAATTATAATGAATTCACTGCCAATTACCACTAATCAAGAATAAATTAAGAAATTGCTTTCAATCAGTTTGGTAACATTATGCTAATAAATAAGAATATACACGATCAAGATGAAGAGGCTTAATTCATTTTCAGCATCATAAGTATATCCGCCGAGAAATAATAATAACGAATATTGATGATAGATACGAGTATTACTCATTATCAATTGAAGATGGAAGAAATTATTAATTATCTTGCAAAGTTCTCACACAAGACTTCAATTTACCAGAATTTTAATAATTTTCCAAATTACGAAAATCAAATCAATATAAACGGTTGAACGGTTGAATAATGTGTTGTTGGAAAATTTTTTTTTCTTATTCAATGGTTAATGTCAGACTTACCGTTTCCCAAGAAAAATTGAATAGCTGCTTAAATATGAAATTTTTGAACATTCACTTAAGCAACATTGATGCGCTGGATCATACTCTACAAATTGGTTACACAAAATTTTTATATAATTTTCATGTCGTTCGTACCGTTTGTCATTATTAATATAACAGATTGGTTTTTCCTATTACAAAATCACAACCCCCACCCCCCTCTTCAATTTATTAATTAAGATCTGTTCCGCACACCACTCTGTATATGACACAAATATGAATTATTTAAAACAATAATATTTTTAATTTTAGAAATTTTTATGAATTACATTGTTGTTATTGTGTCCCTCAAAATTTTTGAAGAAAAAGAAAAATATTATATAGCCTACTACATACAATGATTCAAGAAAAAATTTTTTGAAAAAATAAATTTACAAAATTATTGCTCGCTTATTGCTCGTTTATTTTTATTTTTTTTTTAAATTAGTGACAAATAAATTTTAACGTCAACTATAAATTAAAAAAAAATCGGAAAGTTACGATCCAAAATAAGAAGACAATTTTCTATAAAACGTTCGGAAATTTTTGTTTACCGAAGAATCGTATTATACGCTTAGACTAAGAGTAGGTAGACATTCATAATATGATAAGAGCTTGGCCATTTCGTCCATCTCAATTCTGTATAAATGTAAATTAATAGAGTTGGAATTCAAATTATTGGATTGAATTTTTATATGCAGTAATTATTTTAGAATTGAAATTTTTACGAAAAAAAAAAAATACTTAATAAAAATAATTTTTTGATTAAATAAAACGATTTCCAATGTAAATCTATAATGTTATACATTTTCTTATACATATGTATATGTACATAATTAAAGTTAAAAGATCACAAAATAATGGAAAATTTCCTTTAATTTTTTTTAAAACTCAATAAAAAAACCACATTAAGACGAATTTCTGTATAATAAAAATTTTTTCAAAAAAAAAATCAATTCATCAGCTCAAATAAATTATTTTTTTTTTATTTACACAAAATACAAATTTATTTACTTTGAAGAATTCACCAATTTTCTTAGACAAAAGGAAGTCGTTTTATTTTTCTTCTTGTTGGTTTTTGAAAAGAAAATAGAAACAACTAAGAAAATTCAGAAATTTTTCTTTGAAATGAAGAAAATGTTTGTATAATTAAAATACGTTCTTAGATGAATAAATTCTCTTTTATCTATGTATAAGCATTTAAAATATTTTAAAATGATGTATCGGTTCTTTGTATACTCCTTTTTTTCTAGTAGAGTAAACTAATGGACGGAAATAGACGAATTTCAAACATGAACAATGTAATAATTAAAATCAAATAATTAAATTAAACAGTTGAAAAACTTAAATGAGATAAGGTGATGAATGCAAATTGAAATTGGAATAAAATACTTGTATATGAATAATAAAATTAATTAAATTAAAATTAATTCTTGGAGAACATTTGGAACAATCTCCAAATTATGCTAAATATTTTATGATAATCTCCAAGTGAGAACACTCAGATAATTGAAAATGAAATACAAATTTCATATTATGGTTTCTCTTTGGAAATCAAAAATAGACCTACAACATAACAGCATTACAAAGTAGATAAAATAATTCGACTTCTAGATCCTTTGTATATTTACAATATTTTAATTTCCTAAATTTTTTCATGCAAGCAAAATATATGAAAAAATAATTGCATAAGCAGAGAATATCAATTTAATAGACTATACCTTAACATTAGCCTTTTTAAGGTCATTTTTATAAAATATTAAAATAAAAATAAAAAGAAAAACAAAAAAAAACTTTCCAAAGTTTAAAAATCGTTAAATCTTATTAAGTGTTTTTGCTGCAATATTTGAAAATCAATTCACAATATTGTTAGAAATTTTTTTGATTTTTCGAGTTTGTAACAAGAACATGAACTTTTTCAAGAGAAACACTTTCGATTGGAGCAATGCGAAAAACAACTATTTTTAGCGGGATACTTGTTAATCTATAAATTTGCCGATTTGAATAACACTTGTATATTTGCGGCTGAGTCGGTTTTCTTTAAATTTCATATCTAAGTTTATTTGACGAATTAAATTTGGATACGTGAAATCTCAACAACGCCGACCTTTACTCAGCATCTATTTCCATTTTCAAAGTAAAAACAATATTCTATTTTATAATTGCATTTTTTTCATCCCTATAATTAAATTAAAAATATTTAAAATATTAAAATCAAAACATCATTTTACAAAAATACAGTTTAATTAATGGCCCGCGATTAAATTACGAAAAACAAAAAAAAAAAAATTATCAAATAAATTATTTTTTTTATTTTATACAAATATGCAAACATGCATATATGTACATGTGTATGTTGCAATACACGGAAGTTTTTTCATAAATTAATTCTAGCGGTTCGATAAAAAAAAAAAAACTTTCAAGGACAATATTATTGCCGTATATTTTGCAAATAGTCCTTAAAAATTGAAAAAATTTATGGTGCTAATATTAATACTATTGAATATAGTAAAAATTAGTGATACGTATATATATGAATGTCTTTCAAAAACTATGAACAAACACAAAATTTATCTATAAATTTTACTAACAACCAACTGGCTCATCTAAAACATCTTGAGCACTAAAGGTTCTTCTATAGTAGTTTATTAAAATTGTTGTTTTATTTGTTTAACTTAATGGCACATTTTATTATTTCCCTGCTACCTAAAGAGACATATTCTCAACTCTGGGTCGTAACATTGATTGTATATTACACATTTCTTTATTCATATACATAAGGCATAATCATAACCTAATATATATTCTTGCAAAAAAATCTGGAATTCTATAATCCTTATTTAATATTCTATTTATTTTCTGTATTAAATTTAAATAAACCGAAAAAAAAAACCTTTTTAATAAAATGAACAATATTGGCAAGAAAAAAGAAGGGTTGAATCGGTTTAAACCGAATCAGTGGCTAGTTTATACCGGATAAAAATTTAACTAAAAAAATTTTTTTTTGATAAAACAAAATATGCGATCAAAATATTCTTTTAACCTGTTTAAGCTAAATTTGCCATTAATTAATTTATTAAATTTGTACTGAGAATAATTAATTAAAATAATATAATAAATATATATGTACATTTGTATGTATGTTTGCGAATTTTAAATTTAACTAGTTATTTTATTTTTTTGTATTATAATTTCAGACTGTATTAGAGGGCAATCCACCACCTGGTGATGATGATTTCGAATTATGGGATCAAAGCCAAATGTGGAGATCAGAGCATAAAAAGTAATTTACAAATATTTCAAATAAAGATAAAAAATCTATATATGTATATATATACATATATATACATTTAAACTTACGAGTAATTTAATTTTTTTGAAAATTTTCAGATGGCAAAATAACACTTGGTGCAAACCATCATGTATTCCAATTACAGTGATTTTCTTTTTAATAGTTTTAGTTGTTTTACTTCCATTAGTTGAGCAAGCAAATGACAAAATATTACATACTAAACATAATGGCTCACAATATTTATGTACAGATAGTTGCAAGTAAGTAATTAATGTAGTATACTTATGTGTGTAGGGGTTCTTACTAAAATATTATTTTTATTACTTTTTATTTTTTATTATAGTATTCAAATTGTTGAAAGTATTCCAATAGGCCTTAATTATAGTGATGATAGTCCAAAATATTTATCAACTTATGATGCTTGGATGAAATTATTAAAATTAGCAAATAGCACTATTAATATAGGCTCATTTTATTGGACATTACGTGGTACAGATTTTTATAATCATAGTACAGCATGGCAAGGTGAAAAAATCTTCCAACAATTATTAATTGGTGGTACTCAACGGAATTTACAAATTCGTATTGCACAAAGTGCCCCAACAAAAGAGAATCCAAATCAGGATACAGAATTTTTAGCTAGACGTAATGCAGCTGAAGTACGTTCTGTAAATTTTCCAAGATTAGTTGGTGGTGGAGTTCTTCACACGAAATTGTGGGTTATTGATGAACAACATTTTTATTTAGGTAGTGCCAATATGGACTGGAGATCTTTAACACAGGTACTATAATATTTTTTGTATACAGTGTTCATTTAATAACATTTGAATTTTTTTTTTTTGTTTTATTCAGGTTAAAGAACTTGGTGTACTTGTAACAAATTGTACATGTTTAGCAAAAGATGTTAATAAAATTTTTAATGCATATTGGTATTTAGGGAAAAATAATTCTCACATACCTTCGTATTGGCCAGATGAATATAGCACAAAATTCAATATGAACAATATGCTAAAAGTTAACTTTAATCGAGCCTATGATTTTAGAGTCTTCTTTTCCGTAAGTAACTAAAAAAGTATTGAAAAATATAATGGAATTTAATTTAATTATAAATGGATATAACTATTAAGCACACAAATTCAATGTTACTATTTGCTTTTTCTTATAACTAAGTTCTATTGTCATTAAAATCTCTAACTTTCACTTATTATCAAGTTTCTATAAAACTTCATTTATTTCATTAAAATTTAAATACTTCTAATTTCAAAATATTCTTCATACTTCAGTTCGTATTGTTAATTCAAGAGAAATCATCAAACTTCTGAATGATAAAATTTACTTTCAATTTCAGAGTTCTCCTCCACCATTAAGTCCGAGAGGTCGCACACAAGATTTAGATGCAATTATCAATACAATTTTACATGCTGAGAAATTTGTTTACATCGCTGTTATGGACTATTTCCCCTTGACGATATACACTCCAAAACACAAGTATTTACAATCTAATTATTAATATTAACAAAAATATAAAAAAAATATTTTTAAAAATTCAGATACTGGCCATATATCGATAATGCAATACGAACAGCTGCTATTGAAAATAAAGTTGCCGTTAAAATGCTTGTTTCATGGTGGAAACATTCTAGACCTGAGGAAGATAATTATTTACGGTCACTCGAAAGCTTAGCTGACTCTAAAAATAATATAGATATACAAATAGTAAGCTTTATACAATATTTCAAATTCTTATTAAAATGTTTTTTATAAAATTTTAGAAACGTTTTATTGTTCGTTCAACTCCTGATCAAGATAAAATTCCATATGCTCGAGTTAACCATAATAAATATATGGTAACAGATAACACAGGTTATATTGGAACATCAAATTGGTCTGGTGATTATTTTACTGATACTGCTGGCATTGGATTAATATTAAGAGAAACTGATTATGATCGATTGCAAAATGAGACTACAATACGTAGCCAATTAGAGAATATATTCTTAAGAGACTGGGATAGTGAATATGCTGTTGATTTATCAACTATAAATGTCCACTAAATATCATATAGATTTATTTCATTAATAATAGTAATTAAAAATTTAATTTTATTTGTAATTTCACTTAGTCATAATTTAGTTTTTAAAATATATTTTCTTGAAATTCACTTAAAACTTCTCACACAGATACAAATAAGACGAAATACTTAATACATAATACAATGAATTTAAACTTTACTTTAATTAAAAATATAAAATATTAATTTACTACAATGTTATATTCTAAAAAAAATTTGCTCTTGTAAAATGCACAAAATTTGAAAATTAAACAAAATTATTGAGCAAATTTAAGTACTGATTTCTTAATAATAGAAAATAATAAATCAAACCTTATATTTTATATAATTTACTAGTTTATTATGTAAAATTTAATAAGGATATGAAAAAAATATTATATAAAATACAAATTAAAGAGATTAAGAATAAAAGAATAAGTTAATTGCATGTATGTATTTTAAAATACATATCAAACGAGTTGAAATTATGAATTTCTATTTAATTTTTCTCAAAATTAAAAATTTTAGTATTCTACTATTAGATATTAAGAACATTTAGTTTAACCATTAAAAAACATTTAGCAATTTTCCTACAGTTAGTAATATTTTTCAAAATGCAATTAAACTTCCTATTAATAAAATTTAGGCTGTCTCTTTCGCCTTTGTTTCTTCAAAACTAAATGATATATCAATAAAAATCGATCATTTTTGTTAAATAAAAAATTGCGGAAAATTTCGTATAATATGTAAATTTAATTAAATTATTTTTAGCAATAATTTTTTTATTAAAATAAAAAAAAATAACATAAATGAAACAAAAAAAAAAATATAGTTAGAGAAATATTGTTATATTGTTATATTTTAAATTTATGTACATATATTTAAAAATATAATATATAAAATAAAATTGAAAAAGGCTTATTTTAAAATGGTATTTTTTTATCATTAAATAATTTTTTTCTCTCATTAAGTATGTGATTCTTAATATTTAAATTGCAATCTGAACAAAATTATACAAAAATTATTTTGAAACGAGATTTTAGATTTTCAATTTTATCATTTGATAAAATTGAAATATAAGACTATATCTTATTTAAATTTTTTTTTTTGTGGTTCTGAGTATGAAAATGTTCTGATATGAAAACA
Organism: Condylostylus longicornis; assembly: GCF_029603195.1. Taxonomy (NCBI): domain Eukaryota; kingdom Metazoa; phylum Arthropoda; class Insecta; order Diptera; family Dolichopodidae; genus Condylostylus; species Condylostylus longicornis. The sequence continues at coordinate 14,201,445 of NW_026577982.1, forward strand.
CATAGAAATTTTTCTGTTTCATGCTATTTTATATAAAAACCATTGTCTGAAATCCTCTTTTTTTTTTACTTTTTTGTTATATTTATCTTAAAATTAATCAATAATTACTAAAATTTATTCAAACAGTTTTTCTTAATTATAATTCTAAAAATGTTTTTATCAAATTTTATTAATTTAACCGTGTGTATTATCATCTTCAACAAAATCTTTAGCTTGTTCTTTTGTGACACAATCAATGTGGCTCACTTTATTACGAAAACGTACCCCATAAAATTTATGTGCATGTTCTAATAATTCTGGTCTAAATGTAGTTGTGATAAATTGAGCATTATCACTTAGTTCATGTATCATATCAGCTACAGCTTTCCTATGTTGTGCATCTAAAGCCTAAAAATATATTTAATTACGTGAAATTTAGCCAATACAATATTGTAAAACTATATTAATATACCATATATATACATATTTTACCTGATCTATTTCATCAAATAAATAAAAAGGAGCTGGATCACATTTTTGTATAGCAAAAATTAATGTTAATGCAACTAAAGATTTTTGTCCTCCGGATAATTGATTCATTTCCCTCATTTCAGCTTGATCTCCAGTAAATGAAACACGAATTCCAATACCAGTAAATGCATCTGAATTAGCAACTTCAACATTATTAACATCATCATCATTGCTTTCTTTTGTTTTTAATATTAAATAACCAGCACCTTGTGGAACAAGTTTTTTGAAAACCTTAGTAAAATTTTGTGCTACTTGCTTAAATGTAAATTGTATAGCTTCAACTTTACGAGTTTCTAAATTTTGCATTAATTCTCGTATCTTTTGATCCCCGATGTCCAATTCTTCCTTTCTTTTATACAATTTCTCTTTTTGTTCAGAAAAACTTAAAAACTGGTCTAAAGCTTTTTTATTAACATGGTTATATTTTTTCAAATGCTGATTTGCTTTTTCTAACTCAGTAAAAAGCCTTTTTAAAGACATTTTTGTGTAAGCTGGGTCAACTTGCGGCAAGGCCCCTAAACTTTGGATTTTTTCCATACATTCGTCAATTTTTTGATGATATAGGTTTTCTTTTGCTGCCCACTTTTCTGCCTTCTTTGCATCTTCGGACATTTTTTCCTGACAATCTTTTTCTTTTTGAATCCATTGCTCGAGTTCTTTTTGTAAAGATATTTGCATTTTAACTGCATTTTGAACTCTAAAATAAGTTAAAACATATTTTAAGACATATAATATAAATAATATTTGGACTTACTTTTTATCCATCTCTTCCAAATCTTGATTTACCTTTTTAATTCTTTTTTCAGTAGCTGCTAATTCATTTCGGCAGTTTTGTAATTTTCTTTTTCTATCTTCAACAGATATTTCTTGAAGAGCTTGAATAAGCTCATCACGACGCCTAAACAGGTTATTGGTCAGCAAATTATCCAATTTATTTTTGACTACTTCTAGACGCATACGTGCTGAAAACGCTTCTTTGTTTTCTTGGTTTAATCGTCTTATGTCATCATTAAGTTGATCTACTTCACGCTGATCTTGTGCTGATAGAGTTGACATTAATTCTTGATGTAATTCTGCTTCTAAACCTTCTTTTGTACTAGACATCGCTTCCAAATTCGCCTTACATTGTGCAGCTGAACGTTCTTTGGGAGCTCTATATTTCTCAATTCTAGAAAGTTCTTCTTTCATTAAACGAATATCCGCTGTGACTTTTTCAAATATGTCTTTCGATTTCCCTTGTTTTGTTTCTGTTTTTTGCATTTCAGAAACTACTTTGTTGATTTCGGTTTCAGTTTGTTTTAATTCATTCCTCAATGTGGCTAATTCTTCTTCAAAGTCTTTTATTAAATCATTGTACTCACTTCGCTTCTTCTGCATTTCAAGTCTGGATCTTGAAGTATTAAAATATCCACCTGTCAAGCAACCTTTAGAAGACACTTGATCACCTTCTAATGTCACACAATCCAATCCCGTCGATTTTGCTAATTCAGTAGCACGTTCTAAGTTACGACAAATTAATGTTTTGCCAAAGATATATCTTAGAGCTTTATCATACTGTTCCTCATATTTTAATTTTGAAATCATAGGAATTGAATCCGGATCATCAGGATAGTCATGAATTTTCACTTGTAAGCGATTTAGGGGCATAAAAGTTACTTCACCTGGCAGTTTTTGTTTGTTCATTTCTTTTAAAATTTGTGTTCCCACTCGATCAGTATCTATTATGTGATGAAATAAACGATTTCCTGCAGTCACTTCGACTGCTGTATAAATAGTTTTGTCGCAGTTGAAATTTTCTATGACTGGACCATAATAAGATTTGGCTATTTTTGCATATTCACCGCCGCGGTCTAGAAAACTATCCAGTACTTTTCTAACGGAATCTCGACCATTTAAAATCGGCTAGTTGTACAAAAAAATTTGATAAATTTATTTTAAAAACTTATAGATTATAATCAAAACTTTATTTTTTGGTATATTTTTATACCAAAAATAATTTTTATTACCTTTCCAGCCATAGAACGTAAAGATTGATCAGCTTTTGCCAGCTCTTCTTTGTGTGCCTGCAGTTGTTGTGTCATTTGAGTTTCCTTTCTCCAAAGTTCACTAAAGATTTTGTAATTCGTTTAATAATGTTTAGAAAGTTTTATTAGCATAAAAATGAACTCACTTTCGCACAGCTTGATGAGTATCTTTCTTCTTTTTTAGTTCGTAGTATTGTTTGTTGTGTTCATCAATTTGTAATCTTAGATGTTCTAATTCCGATGATTGTTCTTCAATTTTCCTAGTTAATTCTTTTTCCATGTTAGCATCCTTTTTTAAATCATCTAATAATTTGTTTTGATGATTAATTTTATCTTTTATTTGCTTATTTAGAGATTTTAATTCATTTTGAATCCATTTATCTCTCTCCTCTCTTGAAGAGAACTGTGAACCCCTTCCTTGTTTAGCATATAATTCCTTACGTTTTTGTTCTTTCAACGATAACTCTCGTGAACACTCTTCTTCTTTCTTCTTCATTGCTTCATATTTTGGTTTAACTTCTTCTAATTCTTTTTCTTTTTCGGCTATAGTTACCTTAAGACGTTTCAGTTCTTGATCAGCTCGTTCCTTAGATTTATTATCTCCTTGTACTTCATCAGTTAAATCGGTAATAGTCAAGTCCAATTTCGTCTTTTCGCGAAGTAGTTGTTGCTGTTCGGCTAATAGGACAGATCGTTCCTCCTTTGTAGTGGCAACATCCTTTTTAGCATCTTTTAAACTTTTTTGTATCTGTTTAACTTTATCTTGAGCATTTTGTATTTCCATTTGTAGTTCTTTCTGCTTATCTCCAGAAGATTTTCTTTGCCGCTCCAAATCCTCTAAAGCTCTTTTGTTTTCTTTCATTTCCATATCATGAATTATATATTCCAAAGACCGTCGTGCTTTATCCCATTTTTGATATTCTTTAAGTTCTTCTTTTTCCTCTTCTAAGGTCTGCAATCGCTCTTCAATGGTTTTCAAAAATTCTGTAATCTTTTCAACTTTACTCTCAGTATCTTTTAATATATTTAATGATTCCTCCTTTCTTTCATCGTAAACCCTAGTGCCTGCAACTTCTCGCAAAAGTTTTAAACGATAAGAATCAGGTGCCGTTGCCATTTGATTAATTTTGCCTTGTTTCACAATATAATATGGATTTGAATTGGAAAATCCCGCAGACTCAAGTAAATTAACAACTTCAGTTCTTGGAACTACTTTCTTGTTTAAAAAATATTGATCTTTTTTGGCACCAATTACTCTTCGTAGAAATATTTCATCTTTGTCAATCTAAAAAAATATCGTTTTATTTTCCTAACAAACATTGTCAAATTTCTACTTACTGGGACACGATTATCGGAATTATCAAAAATAATTTCTACGTAAGCTGAAATTACCCTAGCTCCAGTACCTTCATGCAATAGAGATTGCCTTTGCTCTGGGCGTAAATGTGTAAATTCATCACTCAAAACGAATTGAATGGCTAAAAATGGAAACAATTTATTTTACATATAACACACTTTCTTCAATATTTTTAAATTTACCATAGAAAAAATTGCTTTTTCCTGACCCATTTCGGCCCACAACCACATTGTGCCTTTTATCGAATGGTTCAACAACTGTTTGGTCCTTGTAAGATTTAAAACCTTGTATAATTATCTAAATTAGGTGTAAGAAAATAAAACATTATTTTTTCAACTAACTTCACAAATTTGAAAGCCTATTATTATTAAATTTTGTGACCAAAATCAAAGAAGAAAGAAACAATTAAATGAGATACCTGTTTTATATGCATTTTATTTAAATTATCTCATGCATTTATGACAAAATAATTTTATTATTATATTAAATTTATTGTGTAAATAAAATTGACAAATTTTGGGCGCTACAATTTTTTTTTTTACCTGAAAACTGACTTTTATTTTAATTGTCAAAGTTTGACAAACCCAATTTATAGTACACACATTTTAACCTATTCAAACCCCATTGTTAAAAAACAGCGAAATGAATTGAAGTGATTTTAATTTTCGCATTTTTTATTTTGATTTTTAAGTAGTATATAATTATATACAGGTAGCATATAATTTAAAATTAAGCTTTATATTCATGATAATTTGGGATGATAATCCCAAACCGATATATGGATCAACTTGATTAAGGTGAATGTAAAGTTGAGGCTTGTATGGGTGTTAATTTTTACTTAATAAATTTGAAAGCTGAAGTTGTGTAAAATTAGATCACATTTAGTTAGAATTTAAAGATGCATATAATATTCAAAATGTAATTTTTTTAAATAAATACCAGTTTTCCGGTTCTGAAAAACTGAAGTTTCAAATCTAATCCGTTTCAAATTCGAGATGAATATTATTAAAAATGCAACTTTTCAAAAAAAAAAGTGTTTTTTGAAAAACGTGTTTACATTAAAATTATAGAATATGGCCATCTTTTTCTACGTAATGGAATGCGCCACTTGTCACACTACTTTATGTTTTAGGGGAATGTCAAATAAGCAGATACTTTAAATGCTTTCGTTATGTCAAATTAAAAAAAATAACAATCGGAAATAAAAATAATATAAATATAAATATTAAAATAAAATTGCTACATAAATTTTGATATTTATTGAAATATGGAATCGTCAGCTTGCGAAGATCTCAAAGCATTTGAGCGAAGGTTAACAGAAGTAGTAGCATCATATTATCCATCGACAATCAGATGGAGAATTCTGTTAGCAATAGTTTCAATTTGCACGGCAACTGGAGCTTGGTATTGGCTACGGGATCCAAATACTTCAATATTACCATTACCAGAATCCCTCTGGTATCATCCTGTTTTTTTTTGTGCTACCTTATCTCTCATAATTTTGTTTTTATTTGGAATACATAAGCTTGTAATTGCACCGCAAATCATAACATCTAGAATGAGATCGGTTTTAGCTGATTTTAATATGAGTTGTGATGACACCGGAAAATTAATACTAAAGCCTCGACCTAATAATTAGCTAAAATTAAACTTAGTTATAATATTACTCAATATTAATTTAAATTAAAAATGTGGAAAGTAAAATAAACATAAATCTTAGGAATTTGTAATTTTCATTTAATAAAATATAGCGTAGTAAATACGAAAATTATGAGATATCTTTATTAATAATTTTGATTTAATTTAGATAACAATATCTTGGAAAATTATTGATGTGAAAAAAAATTTTATTGAGATATCGTAATCATTGATAAATCAAAAGCAAGTTAAACAAACTACTTTTAGAATCTAAAGTAGTAATGCTTCAATGTGTTCTTAAAAGCTATTTTGAGAATAATAATTCGTATATTATACTACAGCAATTATGAAAGCTTATCCAGCTAAGATGACTGAAAAATAGTTTAATAGAAATAAAATTACTCATATTCATTTTCGTTTTTTTATTGCTTTTTTTCATACTATATGTCTGCCTAAAATAACAATTAGATATAGGATATTTTCTTTGTACGACGGAAAAAGAAAAAGTGTACACCTAAATATAAAACACGTCTACTATATATTGATAGTAATACAATTATTTTCTTTTTTAGAATTAAAATTATACAAACATTATAACTTTTTATTTCTATTATCTTGTAGAAATCCTTAATATATAATTATTTAAGTCATCTCGATATAATATATCTTCCTGCCTATTATCGTCGTTAACATTTTCTTCAACTTGATATATATTAGTCCATTTCCAAAGGAGTCTCCTGTAATAGCTACCTCTAAATGAAGCAATAGTTGCGGCTCTTACATTTTTTGGTAAATCATCAACGTAATATGCTTCTTTATTGGTTTCATTATGATAGTAAAACTTATTCTTCGACCTGGAAAGTACTTTAACAAAAGGGGGATTGGTTTCATTAAAAAACATAAGCCCACCAGGTACAAAAAACCTTTCAGCTCTAGATGGGTCGTCGCTTCGTATTCGAAAGCCCAGTCTAGATGTACCATCTTTTAATTTATAGTGCCGCATTGCATTGAAAAATACTTGTATTTCATTGAGGGCATATAATTTTTTGCATCGTATAGGGGCTACAGGCTGATAATTTCCTACGACGTTTGTTGTTTTGTAAGGTTTGTTTAAAGCTTTCGCAAATTTTGTGCACATTCTTATACGTTCTTGGAGTGGTTCACGATGAATATCAATGCCTCCTAAGACTATACCATCTATAATATGCAAAGCTTTTACTTTATTTTGTGATCTGCCTTCACCCATTAATTCCGTGACTATTTCTCCATAAATAAGAGTTTTAGGGCTGATTTCTAAACAACATTCAACAGGTTCCCATCGCCCACTGCAGTACTTTAGCACATTTGTTTTGCCCTTGGACAGAAAAAAAGATTTTACATTTTCTTTAGTTTCTTCTCTGCAAACTGGTACAAAGTGCCAATCATAAACGTAACGTATTCGTTTCTCCAAATCTTGTACTTTGTTTAATTCAAGTGGAGAAACGCTCATCATAGTTTTGTCATCTTTCCATTCCTTCAAAAGTTCCTCTAATAACGATTCGTTAGTTGGAGTGTCGGGAACGGTACGAATTTGATCTGGCAAGTTCCATAGCTTTAGACTTTTCATTTTGTAATCCGCTTGATTATTTTCTTTGAGAGTATCATCTTTACAATACGCAGCGATTTTTATCAGTCCAATTATTTGATTTTTTCCTAATGTATTATTACTTTCATAAATATATTCAAAAAATTCTTTGTCTTGCTTAAGAATATTTATATCAACCAAATGCAAAATATCATTATTTGGATCATTACTACAAATTTTTTTATTTATTTCAGAAAAATGCCTTCTTATAGTTTCTGTATTTGATTTTTTCCACTTACATATTAAATATCGTTCTGAATTTGCAGGGCGACTTGTATTTGGCTTACATATCGTGATTTCTTCAAAACATTTATACATTAAATATATTAAACCAACACTAAACGGGGTGAAAAGATCGAACATTTTGCAAACAAAGTGCCCCTTTTCTCTTAAAATTGAAAGAGCTACAAGACACTGGCATAAATATAATTGTTTTGACAAAATTTCTTGTATATTTTCTTGCTCTAGAAAGATAGGTAATGCAATATAGAATATAAATGCTAAATAAAATTTGTACTTACTTTCAACGGAAAACCCGCCATCAGCCATCACAAAGTGAACACCAGATTCAGTTTGTCTTAACACGTAATCCGCAAAAGATTCTTGATTCTCTGGATCATAAATATCTCCGTTATTTTTCACTCCGTAGTGCCTGTAAAATAGTAAAACTAGCATGCAAATCTTAAATATGAATGGTCAATTTTTACGGATCGAATGTTTCAGGTGGTCCAGCTAGAAATTCGGTTAATTTAAAATCGTTATCACCTCTTAAAGTAAACCCAAATCCTTTGGCTTCCCACTTTTTTCTATACAGAATATATTCAGAAAACCCACCAGGTCCAGCGCAAATATCAGCAAAATACAATAAATCATCATTTTTAACTAAACTCCTCCCATTTTCATCAACTGGATTCGTAAACATGAACTTGCATATAGCATCTATGTTGGCCATTTTCACCGCTGCTCTATTCAAAAATATATTCCCTCGAATAGTTTCAAATGGGTTACTACGCGTTCTAGCTTTTCGCATGTCTCCTGCGTTTAAATTGTCAAAAACACTTTTTGAAGTTAACACATTTTCTAAAACTCTGGAATCGCAAAAATGTGATTCATCGTCAATTATCAATTTTTGTGGTCCCGTTACAGTCCAGTTATCCAAATCGTCCATAGTCAGGTTATTTAAAAAGTCTATATCATTATTTTTTAACCAATTGACTGTTTCAGATAATTGAATATTTTCCATACTGGGATCCCACTTTGCCGAAGCCGCATCTAAATCATCAAGTCTTAAACCAAAACCTCGTCTTCCTTCTTGACGACTTGCCTCGATTGGTTTCAGAATACCTTGCCCCTCCTTTCCTAAACCTTCATCTCCTTTGTAACCCATTTTTTGCATAATATTCACAGCAGCTTCCGAATAACCTGAGTAACTCTTGGACCACTCACTTTTCATTTTAATTCCAGGGGAAGTGGATTCGTTACTATTTTTTCGCATTTTTTTGTTTGGAGGCATATAGCTTGAAGACCCAGACATTACAGGTGATTCCATACCAGATGAATTAACCTCTTCATGTTCAGAGTTATCATCTGAATCAGAAAAAGAAGTATTTTCGTCCGTTGTAGCATAGTTACTCAATGTACACTGCGTTCCACCACCTTCATCTTCAGAAGTAGGCATATTGTTCAATTTTTTTCCCACGCTCTTCTATGCAAAATTTTCTATCAATTTTTCTGTTTTCTTCTAATTTACTTCGGTTTTAAATAAAAAAAAATAAATCCAAAAGAATATATACTCCTTTTCGCGCTAGAAATTTATCAAATTAAGTTTTTAAGTAATAAAACTTTTATAAACTTATTTTGAAAATGGTTGTTCCACTATATGCGTTTATTTAATGTGTATAAACTAATTTTTATCAAAACTCAGTAATGTCAAATTGATTTTCAATTAAGGAAACAGAATGAAATTCAAAGCGTTGGCGACAGTTTATAACGCTGCTCACAATTTAACATAGGAACGTCATCGTAATAGAAATTTATATAGCATGTGATTTGAAAACTAATTTTAGAGACCTTTGTATAAAATAATTGTGACGATACATAACAAGTGTGACGTGATATAAAGTTTGCGTTGGGAATTTTCAAATAGATCTTCCAAAAATTCCTTTATTTTATTGGATATAAAAGAAATATATTGGCGTAGGTATGGCGACTATCAAAATGAGAAAATTGATCAAATGAAATCAAACCTTCCCTTTCGTTTAAATGAGCTATACACCTTCTGTATGTCCTATAAGCGTTATGTTAAAGCGCAATTTCCCCATAATCCTTTTTAGAATTTACATATAACATTTACAATATTTACAAGAAATATATTTTATAAGCTCTTGGTCATTACTTGGTCGTGAATAACATAAAAATTTCGCATCGCCTATTCTGAATATAGTGTTTCAAATCGTATTATAAATTGATTTTGCTTTAATTTAATGTCAAACAAATATTTTGACAACCGGTAAAGTGTTTATTTAAATCTCAAAAACGGCAACTTTTAAAATTAGAAAGACCATTTGACCTGCATATTTGAAGAGATACATACATTAAATATGTACAAGGCCGATTTCTAATTAAATTTTTATGTGCGCGTACATTAATTATGTATGTTTTTTTTTATTTTAAACAGGTTAGCTCTTTTAACATGTTTTAAACATATAAAGTATTTAAAATTTATAATTTTTCAATAAAAATTATAGTTTTTCGTTAGGGTAAAATATAAAAGCAAAAAGACATGATTTTTAACTTATTAATTTAGCCTGTTGTTCTCAAAATATGGTAATTTAAAGGAAATAAATATTTATTATATGCATCCTAAAAAAATACTTCTTAAAAAGACAAAATATTACATGTAATTCCGAACAAGATCACTTTATTTTTCGTTGATATATACATAATATGTATACATTTTGTATGCAACATACCAAAGATCTTCTCCGGAAAAAAATAAAATTTTCTTTTTCGAAATAAAGTCAATTGGTTTTTTCTTCTTTTTAGAATGTATTTTTGGAAAATTATCATTTGTTTCTTTGAAAGCTGTTTATGAGTAACAGAAAAATTTAGCAGACTACGTAATTTTCCAACATAATTTGCGATATTTGCGGTTAAGGTATAACTGAAGTAAACAAAATTTAAAAAAAAAAATGCAATATTTTATGATGGTAACACTTCTAATGGAAATTTGTCAGTTCGGCTTTTGATAGAGCCACATTTCTTTTTTCTTAAAAATTTAATTAAAAGGTGTTACTTTATATATAAAATAGTTTATTTTAAGGAAATCTTAGATTTAATTGTTAGATTTATGTATATAGAAAGTATTTTTATAAATTTGCTTGTTGAATCTTCGGCAAAGTAGAAATTCATCATAGAGAAAGTGAATAAAAATGGCAGACTATTTAATATCCGAGGCTGAAGAATCTGAAGTAAGCTTTAAAATATTCTGAATCAGCATATAAAAAACCATGGCTATGAAAAAAAATAAAATTATCTTGGAAACTTTTAGGATGATGAAGAATTAGAACCACATGAACGGAAAAAACTGAAAAAAATTAGAGCTGTAGCTGATTCCAGCGAAGAAGAAGAGGAAGGTCGAAATTTTGATATCTTTATTATATTTTTAATGTTATATTTTATTATGATATATATAACAAAATGATTTTAAAACATTTTTTATGTAAAACAGATGATGAAGAAAAAATCAGGGAGGAATTAAAAGATTTGATCGATGATAATCCAATAGATGAAGATGGTGATGATTCAGACGGTTCAGATGCATCAGATGGCTCTCGAGGTAAGAGAAAACGAAGTGATAATGAAGATGATTTTGACGACCGTTTAGAAGACGATGATTACGAGTTACTTGAAGAAAATTTGGGCGTGAAAGTTGATAGAAGGGTAAAAAATTTCTATTTCAATTAAATATATTGGCATATACATATTTCTCTGTAGAAACGATTTAAACGGTTACGGAGGGTTCAAAGTGAAGAAAGTGAAGGAGAAGAACAAGAAGATGAAAATTTGGCTAGAGAAGCTATAGCTGGTCAGCTATTTGAAGGCGGAAGTGACGAGGTAATTTACAAATAAAAAAATTATTCGTAACAAACTAAATCATGCAAATCATTTCATTTTGCTTCAAAAAGGAACGGGATCTTAACACGGTTTGAGTTTCCAAAACCATGTTACTACACAAAACGAAAAATTTATATAATTTATACTTTAATTATAGGAAACCGAAAGACGATCAGAAAGAAGTCACCGTGAGCCAGAAGTCGAAAATTTCGATGAAGATGAAGATGAAGAGTCTGACGCCGATGATTTCATTGTTGATGATGATGGCCAACCTATTGCTCAAAAAAAGAAAAAACGTCAAAGAATTCATGGAGACGCGTAAGTAAAGTTTGTTGAAAACCTATGTCATTGTGAATATAATACAAAAATTTTTAAATTCTTATTCGTATATGTATGAATGTGTTCATATATGTTTATATATTTATTTATCAATTTATTTATTTATTTATTCATATATTTATTTATTTCTTCTTGGCTCGTCAAATCGTGTCTATTTTATGTTTATACTCTTAATAGAACACTGCAAGAAGGGCAAGATATATTTGGTGTTGATTTTGATTATGATGAGTTTTCAAAATATGATGATGATGAATATGAAGAGGAAGAGTCCGATGAATATGAAGAAGATTTTGATGGAAATGAACGGGAACCACGACCGAAAAAATCAAGCAAAAAAAAAACTCAGAAAAAATCAATATTTGAAGTTTTCGAACCTAGTGAGCTGAAACGCGCCCATTTCACTGATTTAGATAATGAAATACGAAGAACTGATATACCCGAAAGAATGCAATTACGAGAAGTTCCTATTACGCCAGTTCCAGAGGGTTCAACAGAATTACAAGAAGAAGCTGAGTGGATTTATAAACAAGCTTTTTGTAAACCTTCAGTTTCTGAACAAGAAGATAGTCAAGGTAACCGATCAAGAAAACCACCTAGTACTGTTGGAAAAATCAAAAAAGCTTTAGAGTATATGAGAAACCAACAACTTGAGGTTCCATTTATAGCATTCTATCGTAAAGAATATGTTCAACCCGAATTGTATATAAACGATTTGTGGAAAGTTTACAAATACGATGCTAAATGGTGTCAGTTGCTTCAAAGAAAAACAAATCTTTTACAACTTTTTGAAAAAATGCGAACTTATCAATTAGACACAATAATGGCAGATCCTGACAAACCTTTGCCAGAAGATGTACGTATTTTAAGAGATGATGACATAGATAGATTAAAAAATGTTCAAACGCCAGAAGAACTCAAAGATGTACATATGCACTTTTTGTTACATTATTCCCATGAAATACCAAAAATGCAAGATATATGGCGCCAAAAGGAGAAAGAACGTAAAAAAAAGGAAAAAGCAGAAGCAAAAAGAAAAGCTTTGGAAGCTTCTGAAAATGCAACTGAGAATGGGGAAGATGGTGCTGAACCACCTCCAATTGAAGATCTTAACATTGAGGAAGATGAGGAAGAAGAACAAATTGAGGAACATATTAAACAGGCAAAAGATTCTGGTCCTTATGCGATGTGCCGTAAAGCTGGCATTTGTGGTTTTGCTAAAAGATTTGGACTATCGCCAGATCAATATGCAGAAAATCTTCGAGACAACTATCAACGTCATGAAGTTGATCAGGAACCAGTTCAGCCACGGGAGCTAGCAAAAGGATATTTATGTCCCAAATTTATGATGGTTGATGAAGTTATGCATGCTGCCAAATTTGTTGTAGCTAGACAAATCGCAAAAGAACCCTTATTACGGAAATGTGTAAGAGAAGTTTTCTATGAAAGAGCTAAAATTAACGTTCGGCCTACAAAAAAGGGTATAAAAGAAATTGACGAAAACCATCCATGTTACACTATGAAATATTTAAAAAATAAACCAGTTCGTGATTTAAAAAATGAGCAATTCTTAAAGCTGATGATTGCTGAGCATGAAGATAAGGTTTTGGAAATTGAGATTCTCGACACTATTGAGGGACACACATCGAACTCTTTTTTGGAAGAAGCTAAGCAATTGTATCAAAGAGATGAATTTTCAAAAAACGTTCAAGAGTGGAATGCTTTAAGAGCTGAATGTGTTGAAATCGCTCTCAAAAAGATGGTTATTCCCGATTTGAAAAAAGAGTTACGATCAGTTTTGATAGCTGAGGCAAAAGATTTCATTTTAAAATCCTGTTGCAAAAAATTACATAATTGGATTAAAATTGCTCCATATCAACCCCCTGACGATTTTTGTGATGAAGAAGATTATGATGAATGGGATTTTGCGAAAGGTATTAGAGTAATGGGGCTTGCATATGTGCCAGATGTTTCTCAGGTAAAACTATTTAATTATAAAAACTTGTGTTGTATCATATTCCAATAGTATGCTCCTTTTTATCTACATAGGCTGCATTTTGTGCAATAACAAGTCACGAAGGCGAAGTTACAGACTACCTAAGAATTCCACACGTATTGAAAAGAAAAAATACTTATAATATTGAACAGAAACAATTAAAAATGGAAGAATTAGAAAATATTAAAAATTTTGTTCGAACAAAAAAACCCCATGTGATTGCTATTGGCGGGGAATCACGCGAAGCCTTGTCAATTCAATATGAGCTGCGAGAAATGGTTAAAGAGTTGGTTGAAGAAGAACAATTTCCTAAAATAAGTGTAGAAATTGTTGATAATGATTTAGCCAAGATTTATTCAAATTCAAAAAAAGGTGAAAGCGATTTCCGCGAATATCCAAGTGTACTTAAGCAAGCTATATCCATAGCAAGGCGTATGCAAGATCCATTAGTAGAATTTTCTCAATTATGCACAGCTGATGAAGAAATAATGTGTTTAAGGTATCATCCAATGCAAGATCATGTAAACAGTGATGAATTACTTGAAAATTTGTATTTGGAATTTATAAACCGCACCAATGAAGTTGGTGTTGATATAAATGTTGCCGTACAAAATTCTTTAACGGTGAATCTAGTACAATTTATTTGTGGTTTAGGACCTCGTAAAGGAATAGCATTAATTAAATTGCTGAAACAAACAAATCAAAGGCTTGAAAATCGAACACAACTTGTAACAAATTGTCATATGGGTCCTAAAGTATTCATAAACTGCTCTGGTTTCATTAAAATTGATACAAATTCGTTAGGGGATAGCACTGAAGCATACGTTGAGGTATTAGATGGTTCAAGAGTGCATCCTGAAACTTATGAATGGGCCAGAAAAATGGCTGTCGATGCGTTGGAATATGACGACGATGAAGCAAATCCAGCTGGAGCTCTGGAAGAAATTTTAGAATCCCCAGAACGTTTGAAAGACCTTGATTTAGACGCGTTTGCCGTTGAATTAGAGCGACAAGGTTTTGGCAACAAAAGCATTACTTTGTATGATATAAGAGCTGAGTTGAATTGCCGATATAAAGATCTAAGAACACCCTATCGATCACCAAATGCGGAAGAGCTTTTCGATATGTTAACCAAAGAAACTCCAGAAACCTTTTACGTTGGTAAAATGGTTTTGGCTAATGTGTATTCCATTGCACATAGAAAACCACAAGGGGAACAATTAGATCAAGCAAATCCGGTACGAAATGAAGAAACTGGTTGCTGGCAATGTCCGTTTTGTTTAAAAGATGATTTCCCAGAATTGTCAGAAGTTTGGAATCATTTCGATGCTGGAGCATGCCCTGGTCAAGCTTTCGGGGTTAAAGTTCGATTGGACAATGGTTTATCTGGCTTTATTCACATCAAAAACCTCTCTGATAAGCATGTTAAAAATCCAGAAGAAAGAGTTCAAATTAATCAAACTATTCATGTTCGAGTTACGAAAATTGATGTTGAAAGATTTTCAGTTGATTGTACGTCAAAGTCATCAGATCTGATAGATAAAAATAATGAATGGCGACCAAAAAAAGATCCAGATTATGATCAAGAAGTGGAAGATAAAGACAATCGAAAAGAAGATGACACTAAGAAGAACAAGTCGAGGCAGCAGTATGTAAAGCGAGTGATTGTGCATCCTTCTTTTCACAATAAATCCTATGGCGAAGTTGTTAAAATAATGGAAACTATGGATCAAGGTAAGCCAAAGAAATTCAAATGAAAATAACTAATATTAAAATGTATTGCATTGTAGGTGAGGTTATAGTTCGACCTTCTAGTAAGGGATCAGATCATTTAACTGTTACATGGAAAGTTACTACGGATATTTATCAACATATTGATGTTCGCGAAGAAGGAAAAGAAAATGTATTCAGTTTAGGACAATCGTTATGGATTGGAAATGAGGAGTTTGAAGACTTAGACGAAATTATAGCTAGGCACGTTAATCCAATGGCAGGTTATGCTAGAGATTTATTAAATTATAAATATTACCGTGATACACAAGGTGGTCTTAAGGACAAAATGGAAGAAATTTTAAAGGAAGAAAAGCGGAAAGACCCAAAGAAAATCCATTACTTTTTTTCAGCCTCCAAAAACTACCCAGGAAGATTTTTGTTATCATGTTTACCAAAAACAAAGTGTCGCCATGAGTACGTTACAGTAATGCCTGAAGGTTTTCGATATCGCGGACAAATATTCGATTCAATAAACTCATTGCTAAAATGGTTTAAGGAACATTTTGCTGATCCAATGCCTAGTACAACGCCAGTATCTACACCGAGACCTGGTAGCGTTTCAAGTTCTACCCGTACACCCAATTCATATGCAACTCCCGCTGGAATGAGTTCCATGAGTTCGGATACCATTAACAAAGTCGCAAGAGACATGCCTCCACATATGCTACATTCATTAGCTCAGGTAGCTGCTACAGGCGGTGCACAAACTCCACATTTTACAAACACTCCTGGTGGATATGGTACTAGTTATATCAACACACCTTATACACCTAGCGGACAAACTCCATTCTTAATGACACCTTATACGCCACATGGGTCACAAACACCACGATATGCTCCTAGTCCTAGTTCAGCCTCAGATACAAATGGTCCATTTATTAAACCAAATGCACCGTCATATGGTGCATCATCAAGGCATGGTCCTGGATCAGTTCACTCTTCACCTGCTTATGGCAGGTCACCTCGAACAAACATGGGACATCCAGGCCATGGTGGCCACAGAGGAGGACCAGGACAGACAGGTCATGGGGGATATCACCAAGAAAATATAGACTGGCAAATGGCCAACGATGCGTGGGCGTCCAGGAAGAAACCAAATTCTACTCCCAGAGATAATATCCCTGGAGGTTTCACTCCGCGTGGTGGTCACAATAATAGAACTCCCCGTTATGATGATACTTTCTCGAAAGAAACGCCGCAGTATGATGAAAGACCTTCAAGCCGATCAAGTAGGTCAGGCGCAAATGACAACCGTAAGAGCCCGAGATCCATACGTAGCACACCAAGAACTAACACATCGCCAACCTCAATGACTTTAGGTGATTCTACTCCCCTTTACGATGAAAATTAAATGTAAGAAATTTGAACATTTACAAACCGAAAATATTTAAATCAATTAAAATTTTACTTTACGGGAATGTTATAAAAAATTTGTTGCAAAATTAGGGTTAACAGTAGAATTTCCGAATTATACTTTTTAACAATTGTCATGTAAAATTAGATAATATTTTCTTTTATAATTAATGATAATTATTTTGATTTAATATTTTTAGATTTTTAATTTATAAATAATAAGTTTATGATATAGTTAATAAATCTATACGTACCAGAAAAAAAAACAAAAACAAATCAAAATGAAATTTTTACTTGCAATATTTTGTCAAAGGTTAGAAAGTATATAAAGTGTTTTACTTAAATACATAATATGTACATATTCGAAGCCAAAAATTGGCTTCATTCGGAATGATGCTTGGTTTTAATATTCTGAAATATTTTGCATGTGTAATTTTGGAAATTGTGAGCATTCACAGTTGAAATATCAACTACAACGCTAATTACAAATTCATTAAAAAAAAAAATCGTTTAATTAAACTTATTAATGCATCGCAAAATTTCAATTTACATACTGTGCTGCAACATTAGTTACAACTATAGTTTAAATTTGAGAATATACGTGTGAAATAAGGACAGCGATTTTTCTGTGATTTAAACTATGTACTTTGCTTTAATATGCACAAATAACTGTTTTTTACTCATTCACATAAAATTTTTAAAAACTATTGTTATCTTTAAGCCTGATTATGTTGGGTAACTTCCGTATTATACAATTCAATTAATATGTGTCAATTTGAACGGAATGGGTACATATATTGTTTACAAAGGAGTTTTAGCGAAGCATTCTGTGGTTGACGGTCACTTCCAACAAAAATGTCATTCAACCCATTAAAACTACATGGCTGAATTTTAATTTTCTGGGAAGTGACCGTCAACCTAAAAATCAGTATTCATTCAATTTATTTTTAAAGGCGTCAACTTTAGCTGATATTTTGAAGAAAAGTGAGAAAAATCTAATATCTTATTTAAATCGTTTGATTTTTTTGGAAAAATAGTTTTTCGTAAAAATTTCAAAAGAATTTGCTTCCTTATCAAAATTGGAGAGATTAGAATATTCTTATCAATTTTTTATGATAGAGCAATGCACATCGGTTTCTTTGGAAATGTTTATAGTAGGACGTACCGGATATAATATTCTGAAATGCCAATCAAAATGTTTTGAAACAAGTATAATCAGATATAATTTTGATGTTATATTCGAAATAATTTTAACAAAAAAAATAATTGTCAAGTAATCGAACTTTTTTTCGATTCTATTTGTTTTGTATTGTTTCAATATTTATCATATTGTTGATATGATAAAAATTTGAATTTTGTTCATAACGGCAACATTGGTTTTCTAAAGACGATATTTCGCTTTGACAGATTAGTTTTTGTTGTCGTCGGGGGAGGATTTGTATTTTTATCTCACAGAAAAGATTTTTTATTCAAATTTTATTATAAAAATTAGTGTAATGAATATATTAAAAATTAATTGAAATCTACTAAAATGATTCGAAATATTTATGAAAAATGTGATAAAATGAATGGAGAATTATAATGAATTTGTTTCGTGATATAATAAAGTAAATTTGCTTGTTTTGTGTCAATAGATACCGAAAGAATATCCTTATGAATATAATAAATTCGTCACCAAAAGTAAAAAAAAAATCCTAAAAACGCACCCTATTTTATTATTTTTTTTTAATCTTTCAGTGATCTATAGATTTTAAGTAATGAGACATAATAAAAAAAAATTATATTCGTTTTCATAAATTTGTGTAGAAACAATGTTTTTGATTATTGAGTCGAAATGGGCACAATCGCTTCAGTGCTACAATGGACTTGTACGAATTGCAACGTAATAAATCCAACTGAATCATTTAAATGTATAAAATGTGGTACGGGAAGAAAAATTGCTTCTAGTCCGACTACAACAACTTGGAAAACTCTTATCGATGACAAATTCGGTTTAAATAATTCGTCATCAATTTCATCCCCTACCTCTGGTGCTATAACATCATCAGCATCGTCGTTGTCTAATACAAATAACTTAAGTAACAATCAAATAAGAAAAACTGGTTCAACTGCACCGCAAACAACATTCGCTGGGTAATTTTGATAAAATTCTTATAAATATTACTGAATAATTATCATATTTTTTTATTTTAATTTTATTGTATCTAAGTATGTATATAAGAAACTGAACTATCGGTATGATATAGCAAATTAATTATTGCTATTTTAAAAGGGAAGAGAGTGGAACTAAAGAAGTTGCAATTAATAAATTCGATATTTTTCTGTATCATTAAAAAAGCGTTAGGAAGTTTAATATTTTAATTACATACATATCATTTAATGGGAAAAAGATTAGAGATAATACGAAAAATCAATTTTACGGCTAAGACTGTCATGTGTTTGTAAATATTGATTTATTCAGGACGGATAAAAATTAAAAAAAAAAAAAAAAAATAAATCTACACCCAGAGTTCTGTCAGATTTTTTTTTATTAAACCGATTCTCTTAAATTTTGTGGACTCAATTATTTTCACTAAAATTTTAGAGCACTTACCTTTTTGTAAATTCTCTTTCTGTTTTGATTCAATAAGAGAAAAGAGTAAAGAAAAATTTTTGAATATGCGTACTGCTATAATTTTAAGTGAAATCATGTTAAAATTAAGTTTATATGGGTACTTACCTACATACACGCATAAAATGTATTTTAGACTGTATTGCAAGTTTTTTTTGAAAAGATTTTGTTCAGGTATTCACTAACAACACATTATTTAAACATTTTTAGCATTTGTCCGAATGAAGCTTTTCAAACTAAAAAAACAATATTGATTCCATTAATATGTTATTCAATATACATATGTACATAAACAAGTCAATAAATTAATTTTCATTTATATCATATACTAACTAGAGTTTAAAGAACTTATTAAAGAATAATTCCTAAAAAATTTTTCACATATACATTTTTAGTCATTCCTAACAAATCTTACAAAAAAATATATAATTTTTAAATAATATATGTATGTACATAGATAATCAAATTTCTCTGGCCAGTATTGAAAATTTAAACTTTAGTTGTTCATTTCTCTAGAAAGTTTACTTAAGTATGATAGCTGCCTGCCTACCTGTGCATGTATAAAAAATTCAAATTTTTCAAAGTAAAGGTATTTGACCTTGAATATTATTTTCAAATAATAAGCAAAAAATAAAAATTCATGATCTATGTTAAATCAAGAGCAAGCCGGAATTTTTGCGATATTTTTTTTTTATTGCGCATCAGTATTATTATTCGATTAAAATCTTCAATATTTACAACTGATTGATTCAACATTTGTAAGTCATCTTTGAATTTTAATTTAATGTTCTGCTTAATATAACAAAACTTGTATCTATACTACTTACAAATGCCTCTGTAAAAATGTGGATTCAGAAAATTGAAAATTTAAACATAATTTTAAAAACTATTAATTTTATTTCATTATTTACAGCCTAATTGTGTAACTCGCCTTTTCGTCTCTCGATTTTTGTTAACTATCAAAAAGAATTCTTATTTTTTTAATTGTATATGTAATTTTTCCAATAAGATTAAGTACTAATTTTTTTGAATTTTAGTAAGTACTCTTTCTCAAAATATTATCTGAACCTGAACCTATTACCTTCAAATTGAATTAAATTTTGTATACATATATGATAGCCACTCATTTTCATTTAGCGAGTAAAAAAAACACGATCAGATAATATATTTGTTTTATGAAAAAAATTAATTGCCTCTTTCTGAAACTAAAATTTAAGATTTTCCTATTATTACCAATGTAAAGAATTGAAAATTCTTCAAATGTGAGAGAAATTCTAATGGAACTTTTAATGAATAGTAGGTTTTACATTTTAAAGAATTCAGGGTAAATTTATAAAAATTTCTAAATTCTGTTTTAAAAATTTACATTGCACTTGTATTTTACTTACTTGATTTAAGCGACTTGACTGACTGACAGACATCATCCACATTCCACAATCCATAATTTTTAATAATATCCATAATTAATTTAATTTTTACATAAATTAAGAGAACTTGACAGAGAGAGAAATAGCACATTGAAAAGAGAAATTTTTAAACACATAAAGGCAAACGGAAAGAAATAACCGTAAATATTTTTTTAATTTTCTTTCTCTGCTCACAATTTTGATTTTCCACAAAAGCACTTTTCTTTCTTTGTTTTTTATTTTTCTCTATATAGATAAAAATGTTTTGTTTGTGTATTTATGTACAGATTTTAATATTTTCCAAATTTTATTGTGCTATAATTTTTCTGTGTCATATGGTCGTTGGTCAGGCCGTCGTCGGTTCTATGTTGGTGTTGTCGTCATTTTTATTAACATTTTAAATTATTATTTTTTTTATTATAAAATTATTTATAATTTTCAAAAATTAATATTAATTTAATGAAGGAAAAACTCTCTTTTACAGTATTTTTAAATTTTGGTTAAATATATTGTACGTGTTACCAGTACATTAGAGAGAAAAAAAAGGAAAAAAAAGTGTTTTTATTCAAAAACAAAACTTTTTGCCCGTAGAAAAAAAATACATTTTTTGATGGTTATTATTGATATACGATATTATGTACATAAGTAAAAGTGTCCTATAAAAAGTATTTAAAAAGGAAGTAAGAAAAAAAAGTGAAAATAAAAATAAAAAAAATTAAAAGAAAACTATTCTTTTGAAAAAGGACACCTTAAAAAATTTTTTTTGTATTTTGTTTTGTGTCGAAATTCAAAGCAAAAAGTTAAAAAAATGAAATGTGAAAATTTTACAAATTCATAAAAAAATGAAAATGATCAGCAAAAAAATTTTTAATTAAATTTAAATCAATAAAATTTTCATACAAAGTAATTGTTTTTAATATTAAAATTTTCATTTATTTTTAAAAATAATAAAAAAAAAGAAAGAAAAATATTTATTTAAGGAAATTTTTTTATAAATTTCATTGGAAATTTTCTTCTTTCTGGATAACTAACCTTCATGTGAATTTCATCCCCTCACTTCTCATTTTTCACTACAAAAAAAAAACATTAAGGAAAAGTAAAAACAAAAAATTTTTTTTTTTGACAGATTGCAGATACATAAAGTGCTTACACTATGTATTTTCATTTGATAAAAAAAAAATTCCCAAAAAATATTTTTCCTTTTCGACTACTAAAAAAATTAAAAATTCCAAAAAAATAAAATATTTTAATTAAAAAGCAAAAATCATCATGAATAAATGAAAAAAAAAAAAACTTTTTTTTACGAATATGATAATTTATATTTTGTTACGAAAGTGATTTAAAAAGAAAAAATGAAAAAAAAAAATAAAAAAATTCAAAACAGTGATTCCGTTTTGGCACAATTTTGTTTTTCTCATTTTGTTTTTTGCTTTTATTATGTAGTGCAATCTACTATGAGTTTGGTTATAGTTAATCCATTTTTCACAACATTCCTTAAATTAAATGCTTGTTTTCTTTTCAACCAACTTCTATTCGGCAAATTGTCACATTGTTCGTTTTCTTTTGAATATAAAAAATAAATAATACAAAAATTTTTTTTATGAAGTTGAGATTATGTGAAAGTGAAAGAAATAATTATGTTATTAATTAAAAAGAAATAATATGGTTATCTCTTCTATTACTTACATAGCAATTTTTTTACTTATTGTGATTATATGTATATTTAACAATTATTTTTAATCTTATTATCTGTAAAAATATTAAAATTTCATATGCTTACATAACATACACTAAAAAATGCCACGATTTTTAGAGTATTATTTTGTCGTTATTTATTTTACATTTGGAAAAAAATAAATTCTTCTAATAGGTTGATTAAGAAAGACTTTCTGCAAAAAACTTTTTATTTGCTACTCCATTGATTATTTATAATATCGTATATAAGTAATAATTGTATATAAGCAATATAATAATTTTCAATGTTTTAATGGTTAAATATAAAAATACACAGTAATGGTAAAATAAAAAACATCCTTGTGAATAATCAAATTTTCACAACCTTAATAAATAAACCATTATTAAAAAGTGACTGAAATTTAATTATTGAGAAAATTTGCCTTTTTTTAAATAAATATTTTATATTAATTTAAAGTATTTATTATTTAAAGTAACCAAAATTATTTAAAGTCTAATGTGTTGTGAGTTTATTTTTGCTGATTTTATTTTTTAAAGTAGTATCATCTACTGCACAATATTTTTGACGGAAGTACTTACTCGGTTATTATTATTTTGTCAAAAAATAAACATTGTCTTTAATTTAATTCCAAATAAAAAATTATACTTATTTAATTTTATTTTCTATATTTAATTATACCTTAATGATTTTGATTATTTTGAGAGAAAAAAAAAATTTCAGTATAAGATTAAGTAGTAAAGACGAAAATTTAAAATGAGAAAAAAAGAATAAAAAAAAAGAAAAATAAAAACACGAAATAGAAAAAGAAAAAAGTCAGCAAATGAAAATCGATCAAGGTTATTGCAAAAGTAGGACTATAAAAAAAAGAGTAAAATATTTTGAGTTTCAGACAAAAAAAATGGTTTTTGTTTTTGTTCTCTTTTTTTTTTTTTACTAATTTTCCCTCTCGTTTTTGTTGTCATTTTTCTATAAAATTTTCTTCTCTCATATTTTTTTTTACGAGTAAGTAATTAAAGTAACATTTTTTCAATTATTCACAATAATAATTTCTTAAAATTGCTCTAAGTGCTTTTATTTTTTTTTACAAATTCTATTGTTACTCTTTCTTTTTCATAAAAGATACGAAGGAATTTTTAATTGCATATGGGGATGTTCACTATTGTTTTGTGAATTTCCCTTTTTTTATTTTTTTATTTTGTTGTTATTCTTTTTATGACGTATACTAATAATTACTTTTATAGAAATTATGACCCAAAACCTACATATATATGTACATTTAATTTGTATCAATATGGTATTCTAATTGATGATAGATTAATAATGATAATGCTGATGATTATGTTGATGGAATAATACTGATGGATCATTTCTAAAAGTAGATTTGAGTAAATTTTCATGAATTAAATTTTGTTATATTTCAAATTTGAAATAATTATATAAACTTTTTAATCGTAAATTTTAATAAATATAGGTAACATATAGGTACCCTAGGGTACCTTAATCATGCCATTTAAAATGGTATTTTTGAAAGTACATAAGTAAGTACATCAAATTACGACATGAGAGGATAGATATATAATATGTATTAGGTATAAACAAATATCGGATAGTCTATATACTTATTTAATACAAATACCTATCATTTTATAATTACAAATTTAAATTATTTACATAATACTAATGGAAAACAAATTAAATTAAAGTAAGGACTTTAATAATTAAATATTGAGATAAGAATAAGAAATTCTAAATAAAATTTTTTTTTATTTAACTACATTACATACTTGTTTATTTATTTAAATTAGTTTTATTTTTTACGTTAAGTATTTGAATATTTTGGAATTTTTAAGTGCTTTTCAATCTCGAAAATTAATTAAGAATTGACATTAATTAATAATGTTACATAATATAAGAAAATAAAGTCCAATAATTGATTATTTGCATTGAATGTCCCAGATTTTTCATTAATTTTGTATTATGTACTTGTGTATGTTATTATTGGGTCTTTCTTACTCAAAATTAATATTGACATTCTCTTATAGGAATATACGTACATAATTATATATACAAAAAAATATGAATAATTATTCAAAAATCCAGTTTTATGAATTCGTATTTCAACCACTCGAAATTCGCTTACAAAAATTAAATTTAAAAGAACTTGTTTATGTTCTGCAGCGTGATTACAATTGTAATTATCTATGTATTTATTTATATTATAAAAATTGTATAGATTATGCTTAGTACTTAGTAGGTACTTTATTGTATTCTAATAAAATTCTATGTCCCTAAACGACAATAAAATTTATATTTTAGATTATTAAAAAATATTTTTGTATTATTTATTTTTATAATTTTTTAAGTAAACAATAGAGAAAATTCTTTAAAAAAACCAGTAATATATTTACATTTATTATAACCGAATTAGTATACATACTCTCACATATGTATGAGAATGTAAAACCTGTGTTGAATAAATTGGACATCTTGTTTTTAAAAAACCAAATTATATATGTATACCTATACATTGTTTATATAGTTATGTAGTTTATAGGGTTACCAAGTGTATTCTTTTTGAGGTCCGCACTTTTGTAAATTTTGCTATAAGTACTCGAAATTCTCCCTATTGTGCTCATTTTTAAAGTTAGCAAAATTTGGCTTTCAAAATTTTATGAAAAAACTGCTTGCTAAAATTTAACACATGTATTCAGATATATTTCATATTCCGGCATATTTTTTTCAGTTTTTAAAAATTAAGTTTTTTATTTTCCGATAAGTTTTGGGTACTTGGTTGAAATAGAATTTTTTTTTTCCATCAACGAAAGAGAGAACACAAATTATACTCATTTTTTATAAAACGACATGGTAACCCTATAGTTACACATAGATATACATACATATACATACATATAGTTACACATAGATATACATAATGTTATGTAGTAATTTATCGAAATAGAAAACAGAAAATGAGTAAATATCGATAGATGAACAAGTAAACAAATATATAATCGCAGTCATAATCTTTATTTGTGTACATTTTACAAGATAAAAACAGTAGTTAAAAATATTTATTTGCTGAGTAATCCTAAGTGTCTTATAAATTAATTATTTAACGAATTTTTTTCTTTAGAATTTTTTTAATTTATCAATACCACTTTTAAAAAAATTGTACAAAAAACAGTTATTATGTTGCCAACATAAAGAGTACAAATGGTGGAATTTTTAAGAAAATTTAAATTTAATGTTGGGAATAAAGTTCCAAAAATTTCTTTGTTTTTTAATTTATAATTAAGTCATTTATTAGAAAACATAATATTTGTACGATTATGCGAGCTAATTTTCTTATCTTTATATTCTTCATCTAAATATTGACTTTAGTTTCTTAAAATGTACGTATCCAGTTATGTGATTTGGATTTTTTTTTAATAGGCATATGGGGTTTAAAAATATTATTACATTATATTTTACAGGGTACAAATTCCTAACAAAATTGGTGTTAATAATAGACTTACAAAAATTTAATCGTAAATATGTCTTTGTATTCCAGGAATTTTCGTATTTAAATAAAAAATAACATACTCGTATAAGTATACTAGTTACAAGAAGAAATAATGCTGGAACCACCTTAATAGTATTTTTGTAATTTACTGATATGATTAACTTTTAAGACAATCGCACAGAATATATTCGTTCTTCGTTCCGGCAGAACGCACACAAAATTAAAATTTTTTAAAATTAAGAGATTTTACTTCATTTATTCATTAAAATTTTCTGATTTGAATTTAAATTCTAAAAATTAAATAAAAAAAATTTAAAATTATCATAAAATTTAATTAGAAAGAATTTAATTGGAAATTATAACAAAATAAAAATTTAATTATTTGTTATTATTTATTTAAATAAAAAAAAAAAATCAAAATTATAAAAAAAATATTTTAAAATAAATTTCAATGTCCTTTACTTTTCTTGAACTAAAATACATACACACTCTTACTTATCAGATAAAATCGTAATTTTCTTTGATTTCATGGTTAACTAATTTTAAACAGCTTCGGGTTGTTTTCAACAGCAAGTACAAAAAAAAGTCAAAAACTTTCTTCTATCAATTACTTGTTTATGTCGAAACTTTTATCAAAAAAAAAAAAGAAAGAGAAAAACTTTTGTTTTCTCAATATTTTTAATTTGAGATGATGTAAAAAATGTTTTCTCTTTCTCACTGATGTTCCTTGTTTTTGTTTCTTGCTGCTGTTGTTTTTTTTTCAACGACAAAAGAAAAAAATGTGTGTTCATTTTTCGTACTTGCATACTTTTAGGTTTAAATTAGATTTTGAAATTTCATATTTGCATATTTAGAGAATTCGTTTTTGTTTCTCTTGTTGTTTGTTTTTTTTTTGTTTTGAATAAATAAAATGGTGATGAAATGGAGAGTTTTTGTTATTTTCTTTTTCTCAATTACATATTTCAATTGCGATTTTACATTTAAGGACATTTTTTTAAAATTTGTTGGAAATTTTTTTTTAAATTTTGTTCAATGTTGTTGTCCGCCAAATGCCCAGAGAGAAGTAACAGTTGCTAGTACATCAAATTTCAAAGGTTTTCAAAAAAATCCGTTTTTTTTTTTAAAGTATGGCTAGGTTGTTCGTTAAAAATTTTAATCTAATTGTTTTTCTTATTTATATTTTATTTCCTTTTCAAAACACTCTTATTACGTACATTATGTATTTGTATATATAAGGTATTTAGGCCGTATTATATATATTTAAGCCTACTATAAGCTTAAAGGGTTTTTGTTTAAGAAAAATATGTATGTAGGTAATATAAAGGTTTTCAAGTTATAACTTACACAGTTGTATTTAGTTAATTTTAATACAGAAAGAAATTTAAGAAATTCAAATTGGAGGCTCATATGTTATTGAGATAAAAAAACCTGCAATATTTTTGAACTATTCCTGCCTTTTTATTCTATATTGTATTTATTTCATTAAAACAAAATTATTTTGAAAATATGACCTATTTCAAATATATTTGAGAATAAGTTTTTAATTACAAACACTAAATTTTTTTAAAAAATTTGATATTTCCACACTATCCGAAAACTATCGTGTATAAGATTATTAGGTTATTACGGAATAGCGCAAATGTATATAGTTCTAATATTACTGGATAGATATCAAATTTTAAAAAAACTTTACAATGATACATTTTTACTTGTCAAATATAAGTATTTAAGTTTTACTATCTATTGAGCCTAATAACAATGAAGGAAAAATTAAAAGTTTAAAATTAAAAAATCTTTAAAACACCCTTTCGTAAAATGAAATTTTCTATTGACAATAGAGAAGAAAATTTGATTTGATTTGAATTGTTAGGAAGTTGAAATGAAAATTAGGGTTATTTTTCTATATTATTAAAATAATAATATTTATTGAACTAAATAAATTCTTTAAAAAACTAGCTACTTCGTCATTTTTGTTCTTATTAATCGGATTAATTTGAATTTCATAGAACTTTGTTAATTATTTAGATGCATATATGATAAAAAAAAATCTTATATTACACGCATGCTATAGAATTTTATTTCAAAATCATAATAAATATTTTAAGAATTCTATATACATATCTACATATATAAATGAATATATATATAATGTTTGTATATTATTTTTCTTATATTTTTGATTTTGTTTTGTTTCAGTGTAAGTATTTCGTGTATATCCTTTTATTATTTCAATTCAAAAGATGTTTTTTAAGTATTTTATGTTTCTTTTTCTTTTTTACAATTTGTTTTTTTTTTTTTGTTTAAATTGAGAAACTTTTTTATTATTGTATTTCGCAGACAAACGAATACAATTCTCTTTTCTTTCCTTTTTTTATTAGTAATATAAAAAAAAAGAAACAGAGAAAAAAGCAAAGAAACCAAAATGTTGAAGGATATCATTTAGAAAATTTTAAGTGGATATGAAAATTGTGTCAATTGTCTTTTATTTTAAAGATGAGCTTAATTTAATTTTTGTTATGCTTTTTGAATTTTTTATATAAGTATATATTTTTTTTTATTTGAAAGCCAAGTTATTTTTTTATTATTATTTACATTATTTACATTATTTTGTATGTATATAACTTATTATGTTTAGCTCTCAATAAAAAATTATGATTTGCATAAAAATTACTTATGTAATATTATAAGTATAAGAAATTG
Source organism: Condylostylus longicornis (assembly GCF_029603195.1). Lineage (NCBI taxonomy): Eukaryota > Metazoa > Arthropoda > Insecta > Diptera > Dolichopodidae > Condylostylus > Condylostylus longicornis. The sequence goes on from NW_026577982.1 coordinate 14,230,087, forward strand.
AGTAACTTCACAATAATATTTTTATTTCAATTAAAATCGATAATTTTATTTTTGTTTTTTCTTTATATACGAGTATATTGTTAGAACAACTTTTTTATATATTTTTAATTTAAGGCTTATTTGTGCTGATTTTTCTTTATAAATTAATATTCTTGTAGTGGAATGTAGAGCCTTGTTCGATGTTGTTAGAGCTGCATAAAAGTCATTTATAAATAATTGAATACCTTAAAATTTCAAAAAGTAAAAAAATCAGTCCAGATTGACTTTAAATCCCTGTTACTTAGGATCTGTTGAGCTGTAAACATCGATTCCATGAAAAAGTTTTGTTTATACTCATCAGAGTCTACACAATGGTTAATTGCAGTATCAACTTATATACGATACAGCCTGTATATGCATATACGAGTATCAGTATTATAATTTTAAACATGGCTAAAATTAGAACTTGAATGGCAATTTAGTTTGAAGATAAATTTTCAAAATTGAAGTTATAAAACAATATTACATGCTATATTTTTGGGCTTATCTTTGTAAAAATACATGTGATTTAACTTGAATACAGCTTACACTTAATATTTCAAGTTCATGTACTATAACAATGACCATTACAAATATATTTACTTATATATATAATTTCTTTTCTCATCGTTACATACATATATATGGAGAAACAAATTTATTACATGAAATAAATTAGTTTATAATACTGATATAATAACTAACCCATTTTTTTCTTTAGATTTTTGTTTAATAAAACCAACTTGCTTTAAGTTTTTTATAGTTTTATAAATTTAATATTTCATTACTTAACTTATATTGCCTGAAATGATTCATTTATTTTAAACGTTGAATTACTTAATTGGCCAATGATGACTAAGATTCCTATATATTTTCAATACTTTTATTCTTCTTATATATACGTAATGTAAAATAATTGGTTAATTGCTTTCACAGCTTATGTTAGAAAAATTTACGTACTTACCTCATAATTGTTTCCATCGCTGCCTTTATATATACTAGTGTTTGTTTGTGTCTACTCTTCTCTTTTTTCAGTGTTGAAATTTACACTTGTGTTCACACACCATTGCTTCCAGTTTAAGCGTTTCAGAACTATAAAAAGCAACATTAGAAAAAATGAGTGTATTAAAGAAAAACAAAAAATGTATATGATTTAACAGTTGAAAACGTTTCGCATAGAAAAAAATAAATTTTTTCTATCTTTTTCTACTTTTTTTTTTAAATTGAAACAGGGTGACACTTGACAAAACAAAAAAATTCTAAAATTCATTCGGAGGTATAATGATGGCGTTTACACTTATGCATGATAAGAGAGACGTCGTCAAGTTTATTTTAAATGAAAATCACAGTACTTCCGCAATCTCTCTCTCAGAATCTCTTCCTAGCTTAAATGCTACACAGTTCTCAAACTTTATGTTTTGAGGTTGGGTTATCAATAAACAATATAAAAAGTGGTAATTCGACAAAATTAATGTAGTATTTACAATATGGAAGACACTTTCTCTTCGATTATTTGCTCTTATTTAGGAGGAAATCTTTAATCAAATTTAACCTTATTTTTAAACTAAAGCATGATAATTTACTTTTGTTTTTAATAAATTTAATAATTTGATATGCTTTGTTTTGTAAAACATTAAATATTTTAAATTGTATTAAAAACCAACTTTGAGTGTAATTCAAAGAATACATTTAAAATCTATACAATTTAATTATTACAGTATAAATTCATAAATGAAAAAATTTTCATATGACAAACTTCTTATATTTTTACGTCTATTAAACTTGAAAAATCTGAAACGAATCAAATTATTTAAAAAATTTTTAATTAATATTTTAAAATCATGCAACATGATTTGTTAACAATCATGTGGTTTACTTCAGAATTGTCAGTTGTCAATAAATTTTTTATTGTCTAGCAAGTCAATTACAGTTAATGTGAAAATATCGAATATAAATTTCGTTTTCTACCAATTATTATAGTTTTGGTTAATGTTGAAGATTCACAATAAAATTTCTATATAAAAATCATACATACTTAATTTTTCTGAAAACTTGAAATTTAAGTAAGTTTCGCCGAGATTATTTAACAATTTTATCTTCTTTAATTGCTTTCATTTAATATTTTATTTCCTAGGTACTAAAGAAATTATTCTTGCTGCTTTTATTACTTTTTTTGTCATAAAAATTAATTAGTAAATAAATTTCTTTATTTAATGTTTAAGTAATTTGAAAACACCCATTAAATCTATTTAATTATTTGAAAATTATTAACTATTATTACATTCAATTGTTATTATTATGATACACGATTTTCTTACATACATATATACTTGCAAACAAATTTTCATTATACCATATACATATGTAGGTGCCTGCCTATTCAATTTTCATTTTATTGAACAAATAAGTGTTTTGAAACCATGGCAAGGAAATGCCCTCCTTTTTATTAAAACTGAATAATAAAAATAAAACCAAATGCAATGTGCTTCATGCTACTGACCTACTCTCATGAAACAAAGTTATTTTAAAATTAGTCCATTTTTTACAGCTATTGCATGCATGCAAAAATAGTTGGACTGTTTATTTATATACATACATACAAATAAACATATGAAAATAAAAGAAAATTTAGTTGAAAATTTCGTATATTTCAAATTTAAAATTGTTTATATTTAGACCTACATTATATACATATATAGAGTTTTACATTTTCAATTCTATAAAAGAGAGTTTTAAGAAACGATTTTAATTTTATTTTTGAATTACATACTTAGTAGCATTTTGGCACTAGTTGTAAGTTATGAATCTCTTTTAATATTCTTATATATTATGAGTATTTTATATATAGGAAAATATTTCGTGCGAGTTTATTGAATTCTCATTTAGACTTGTTAATAATTTTTTAACAGTTGCGTTATGAATATTTAAAACATACATACATGAGTGTAAGTAAATGCTGATTGTACATTGTGAAAATGTTAGTATTTTAAATTGAATATTAAATAATTAATAATTTTCATGTTTTTGTAATTGAACTTAATTAAACACATTTGACTTTCTCTAAGCGATCAATAAAATTAATTAGTAAAGGTCAAATTTAAAACTTTAAAACCATGAGTTTTCCGGTAATTTAAGTGTAACTTAATTGTTATTTGGTGTTTATTCACATTTATTAATTTAGTCATGAAAAAAAAATCAATTCTTTCCAAGAAATTATGAAATTTATGTAATTATTTTCAGATCAAATCTAAAATTTAACCTTGACTATACTTACATATATTGCCAATTAATAAAAACGAAATTTTATTTTATTTCAAAAATTTATTTTAATACATCAAAAAGCTTTCTCTATATAATTGGGAACTATAAAAATAAACATGAACTTAAAATTAATAAAAGATGGCCCCAATTACGATTCATTTACACACAATAAATGTAAACACTTTAAATATTCTCTTTCTCTCTTACCTTTGAAAAATTTTGCTTTTTTGTATACAAAGAGAAAATCAATAAATAAGTGAATATGTTTATTGTTTGTCCTAATCTTGTACTCTACTTATGTTTGTACGGTGTACATTTATTTGTACCTATGTTCATCACACATACATTTATATACATTTTTACTTAAGTTTATCGTGTTCTTTTATGTATTTTATTGTAGTAAGTCTACATTTACATGCATAACTAAGTATATTTATTTTTTCCTATTAAGAATTCTGTTTATTCATTAAGTGTTTTCTTAGTTTTACGTTTACCTAAATACCTAAATATATTTATACTTTATTTTCACAATGCCTTAGTCATCAATGGGAACAAGAATTGATTCATTTGCAAAAAAAACCCACAGAAAAGGAATAAATTTGACATAAAAAGGGGAAATGAAAGTACAAACAACTTTGTGATCTTTATCGGATTTCTGTTTAGGAATGATTAATATCAGTTGACTTTGTTAACTATAGGATTTAATGAAATTGCAATACAGACATTGTTAACAGGAAAACTTTCAGAAACCAAGATATTGCATATAATCCATTTTGTGTTTAGTATTTACATATTAAATCAGGAAAGAGAAACTGACCGCATTGGGTAGTCCATACTTGTTGTTTTTCTTTTGTCTGCCGCCTGGATTGTTATATGCTGGAAAAAATTTACCTTATGAGTTATATGTACCTTTTAGGAATGCTTTAAGTAAATAAAATAGAAGGATAAGCAACGTTTTGCAGGTAGATATACGTACATGCCGAGACCACTAGAGTCCTCCGATCGTGTGACAATAATCCAAGGAGCCGCATTCATTACTAACATATAGTGTGGGTGTTTTAGACCAGGTTGTCAATATCCTGACGGAGCATTGCTTTTGGAGAGATTGCAAGAAAGTTGAGCATAAGGTTTTTGGATGTCTGTCGGGGCTATTGAGATATCGTGATGAACCGCTTTTTCTATAAGTATCCGTTGTTAATGGGAAGCAGGAGGAGCATTCTAGGTGAATTATACTTTCTGTTGTCCATTCAAAAGTTGCAGATGGGCTCTTTTGTCTAGCACTTGGTGTCGTGTGAAAAGCAATGAGACATCTCTTAGTTTACCGAGACTAGGACTAGATATAGCTTAAGACTGAGATTCGTACCGCCTTTATTCCTCGTCTATCGATACTGAATGTTCTGTCCTTAATTCTAATTTACAACCGCACATTTCAAAACTCCGTGAATAATTTATTAAAACACTTTTATGAAAATGCTTCCAATTGTATCCTAGAGTTTGAAGATTTTTCTTAATTAAATGACAAAAGAAAAAAAAACATTATATTTTCTTAACTCCACAACAAAAATCCAAAAAAATAACTTTAATACATATTTATTTATTTAAGAGTTAAGAGGTTAAACAAAAGAGGTTCTCTTATACTTTCAGTTGACCATAAAATTGTATTTTTCTATCTATAAATGTATCTGAAGTTGCATTTGTATTGTCATTGACTAAGTATATGTTATATAATATTATGAAAAGAAAATTAATGGAGAAGATGAAAGAGAGAGAAAGAGAGTAAATATATAATTTTTCATGAATGGAAGACATTTAAAAGTTAACTTCTAACACAAGATAAACAGGACAAGAAAGGACAACATTTACCTATAGTAATCTATAAAAGCACTTAAGTATTAATTCAAGGGTCCTTGAATGCAAAAAAAAAAAATGATATAAGGAAGAAGAGAAAAAAAAATTTTTTTTTAGTTTTATTGAATTTGATCAGTAAGTTGCAGATGTTGGTTATTTGTTGATAGTTTCCTATTTCTAAATTGTATTTAATTAAGTAAGAAATTTTTACTTTTAAATCTATTAAACAAATAATAAAAATGATGTTCTACTAAAATAATTCTCTCATTTCTATAAATATTGCATATATTGTGGAGCAATTTTGAATGACAAACCTTTCAATTTATAGTTAAGCTTGAGGTTATATTTTCAAATAAGAGGCCAATTTTTGTTACATTTGATTTTATAGAAGTTCAACGAAACTTATACCGATCTTATAAAAGAAACAGATGACCGAAAGGCGATATTTTGGCAGATATTTTGAAGGTATTAAGTAGATTGCTTTGAAGAGTTATATATGTATATGCAACTAGGAGAGAAGAAATTTGGACAAATGTTACTCTAAAAATCTAAACAAATGATTCGTTCAATCTTTTTGGTATTCTAACATTTAGCATGCAATTTATTGCAAATATTTTGAAACTTGATGAGGATTTTCTCTTATAAAATTCAAGAAAAAATTTATAAAAACTTCTTAAATGCATTCTAAATATTTTATTTTCCATATGATTATCAAATTTGTGTTTATGTACTATTGTAAAAGTGGCAAAGTTTCTGAGTTCCTGTTTTAAAGAATATTAGAACATTTACGGTTAAGTAATCGTTGAAAACAACTTATGTAAAAATTTAAAACCAAAAGTATACAGAGAATTGAACTCAATTTATAACAGTTGATTGATTGACACAATTACCTATGCATATACACTATGTATTTAATATTGTGTAGTCGGCAATACCAATTATAATCTTTAATTATAATAGATTACAGAGTGGTGACATAATTTTGTTTTTTTTGCTTTTCTCTTTCCTTTGCCCTAGTAAAATTAATGAAACGGGAAATTTGAAAATAAAAAGACCAACTCATTGGTTATATTCATTTCGCTTTTAAGGTATACTTGAATACTAGAATATTATTAAATCCTTTAAAAGGTATTTGCTCTGTAAATTCTCTTGCAATTTCTATAAAGAGTATAATATATTATAAAGGTGATATTTTACGACTTGTGTCTAAAGATATTGTATTGAACTATCTATATATATATATACGTTTATCCATGTAAGAAGACTTTACCTTTATACAGAGCAAATATAAAACTAAATTTAATATGTATGTAAATATTATAATATAATAGTATAGTAGATATATTCAAAGTAGAAGTTGATAGAAAGGATATTGAACGTTATTAATGATCCTCTCTAAGGTACGTTGTTCAGATTTTTTCTTTTCGTTTCGTTTTCTTTTTTTTTGTGTTTTCTTCAAGAAAAAGGATTTATTTTTCTTAATCTTTTTTTTTCTTATTATTTCGTTTCATAGATAACTTGTTTTTCATTTAGGAAAATAAGAAATGAGTTAAAAAAGAAACTATGAAAAAAAAAATAAAAAAAATTAAATATAAAAAAGGTGCTATAAGATCAGATTTGCACATTATAAAGAAACTAGATGTTTAACTAATTGAATGATGGTTAGAAAGTGTGGCCCTTAAAAGTGAAATATAGAATTTTATTATTGTAATCAGGTTTATTTTATATGCTTCATAGAGAGGTCAAAAACTTGAAGGCAAGAAGTAAAGTTTACTTATTTTGTAAGTAAAGTTGTATTGCTGATATGAGATTCAAATTTGAATAAAGCGGCTCATAATATTTCTATCCCAGTAACTGTTTGAGTCCATAATCGAATTAAAGGCAATTATAATTGCGTAAGAATTACAAATTAGAAAATTATTCAGACCTTTATGTTGTAGACAGCATGTCTCTTGATATGAAAACACTCTTTGTTGCTATCAGTCTGCAATTTTCGTTTCCAACAAACGTTATACTCGTACTTGATGATATTAGCTGGTATTGCGTCGAAGTACTCGGAAAATATCCAAAACAAAGATTTGATTAAAGAAATTCAGAATTTATTTTATTGGTTTTAATATTTTGAATGCAATGAAATTCAATTTCTTAATATAAATTTATTAATCTCCGCACATATACCAATTTGTGGGTTCATCAATGAAATTATTTCAGAAAAAAAAATTTTAATAAAATTACTTGAACTTTTTATTAGATTCTTTTAATTTTATAATGTTAAAAAAAGCCAAAAATAATTGTGAATCCTTAATTTTGTTTTCATAAATAAAAAAATGCTCTATTTCATATATCGATCCGCCCTAATTCTATTAATGATAAAAAAAAATGAAAATCTTTTTTTATACATTTTTCATGGAAAAATCTGAAAATTTTTCAGTGATTTTTTTGTTTTTTTTTTTTTCGTATATAATATTATTATAGAATATTAAAATTGATGCAGGATTCTTAAAAAAGAGAATTTTTTCCATTTAGAAAGTATACAAATTTACACAAAAAAAAGGTTATGATGAATAGTTTACAGGCAAGGATTTCTTACATAGACCTATATATATATAGCGTTATTTATTAGAATAAATAGGTTAGAATTGTTGTAATACCCACTCATGCTTTAATAAAGGACAAAAAAAAAAGCTAGAAAAAACACACAAGTATTACAACAAATATCCTTTACGAAGAGAGAACAAAAACAAGCAAAGTAATAAAAAGAAAAGCTTTAATTGAAATAAATCGTACTAATTTCTAAAGAAGGAAAAAAGCAGCAGTAGCAGCCCTCATATTGCTTTTATTTTTCTCTTAAGAATTTTTAATTTTATAATTTTTTTTTTGCTTGTTGTTGATGTTGTGTTTGAATTAAGCAATATTCATTATTATAGATTACATAGTGGTTCTCAAACTATAGGATTTCAACTCACAAATTCATCCCAACCCAGAAATACGTTTCGTTGGAACATAAATCACGTTCACTACTTTTTATTGGAAAAAAAATTTTAAATTTTAATTATTATCTGATTATAAATCTATCATAAATGCAGTCTAGAACCATGGCAAAACTGGTAAATAACGGAGACGAGTTCAGTCGTTGTAACAATTACTAAATAACATCAAGCTTATTAGATTTAAAATTAAATTATGCAAAAATAAAATTTTTAATTTTTTTAAAAAAATCACTATCTGACTGGAATGATTTTAATCTCATATTGGCGATTAGATATTCTATGTATTAAAATTATACTTTATCTTATCACGAAATTTTGTAATTCAAAATTATAATGAAAGAGTCAATTAAAAAATCAACCTAAATAAGCATTTTTAAATTGATAAATTTAAAATGAATAAAATGATAAAATTTATTTAAAAAGTAAACAATTGTATGGTGCAAGTTTAAGCCAAATATCAGTAAAGTGGGCAAAAATATTGGTTAATCATAATAAAATAAATAATTGTTTTTTAATATAATTTTTAATTGTGCTCACTAGAGCACATTTCTACTGCATTTAGAATATTTATTTTAAAAATTATTTTCCAATTGAAATTTAATAACAGATCACAATACAATATAACCTGGCTTTAAGACCATAATATACAAAACATTTTCTATTAAAATAATTCACAATAGCAATTACAATTCAATTATATGAAAATAAAATATTGATGAGACTGTGGAATAAAATTCGATAGGTAATTATTTTAAAGCAAGGTATGTACGTATGTATATACATACATGTTCGTATATCAAAATACCACACATATGTATGTATATTTTTATATATTAGTATTTTTAATATGCACATAATATTACTTATTATAATGGTGTAATACTTTCATGAGCCTCTGCACCACATAATATTACATTGTATTGAACGTTTATTCATTTAAAATTCTGCAACTAGGAAAAAAGCAAAAAAAAATGCAAAAACAAAATTAAAGAGAAAAAGCTTAATAAGAGATTATTTTATCTATTTTATTTGTTATCTCAGCCACTAGAGTTCGCCGGTGTTTTTTTTTTCTTTTTTGTTGAAGGTTGTTGTGGAAATTTTTTATTACTCATTTTTTATTTTTTTCATCTTTTTATTATTATTTTTATTCAGTTTATATTTTATTTAAATATTTTAAAATATCTAACGATATGTACATAAAAAATTATTTTTAAGTCAGGTTGAATTTTATATAAAAAAAAAAGTAAAAGAAGAAAAAAAAACAGAAAAGGATTTATGAAGGCTTCAACTTGAATAAAATTACGAGTATGGTATGAGTGGTATAAGTGGTATTATATACCAAAAACAGAAAAAACACGAAAAAAAAGGGAAGAAAAAAAAGTAGAATAAAAATTTAAATCGCGTAGGGGTTTTAAATTTTCAAAATTTAGCGTTTTACCCTTATTACGCTACATGACGTCCATATACATATATTATATAGATATTATATAAATATATATGTATACATATACCTGTTATTATACACTGTGGACTACAAAAACAAAAAAAAAAAGTAGAAAATTGAAAGCTTAAATAAGGTCACTGTCATTAAAATTATTTTTCATACTAATTTAAAAAATTTCATTTAATTTAAATGTCGTTTCGAAGCTATTAGGGTGTTTCTATAATACCATGTCGTTTGTACCAAACATGTAGTGGAATTATGTTCCTGGTTTATAGTGTTACAAATTATTATTTCTTAAATTCAAATTCTGATATTAAAAATTGCTACCACAAAATCTTCAATTTAAATAATAAACTCAAGTTAACTGTTATCAATAGGTAAACTACTTAGAATCAGGATTAGAATTTTAAAAGGTATTCTCAGATCGTCAATAATTTCAACTACTTTAATATCCATTTAATATTGAAAATTGCTATAAATTATTTTTTCAAATCTTAATCATAAACGAAATAAGACATACGAAATATTCCTATATATAAAAATTTATGTATTTGATGATATGAAGAAGAAAAACTTTAAATAGTGGTTTTGATAGGTGAAATGCTTTTTGATATTTGAAAATTTCAAGAATATAAAATATAATTTTTCACCTTGAAAGTTTTTTTTTATTTTTTATTTTTATTTTTTCAGTATACTCTTTGATAATTTATTTAATTCTATGATATTTTAAATAATGAGTTCTGAAGAAATGAAAGTTCTTTTTTATTTTTCTCTCTCTCATTCTGAGTCAATTATTTGTATTTTATAAAAACGTATGGGATCTATTAAAAAAAAAAATTATATTATCAAAAATTTAAAGTTCTAATTAAAAGAACGAAATGAAAGAGAAAGAATTATAACAATTTTCTTGTTTTTTTTTGTTTTTTTTTTTGATATTTTATAATAAAGAGTTTAGGGTACTATGAAAAGCATTTAGTGAATATATAGGGTGATATTTTAGGCACTTAATTTCTCAATTTTAAGAAAAATGGGGCGAAATTGTTAATTCAATGTTTGTCATTTACATTTAAAAATATGATTTCATGTAAACTTTGGCAACGATCATATTTTATAAGTTTAATTCGAAAGAAAGACTTTTCCACAAATTTCGATCAGAGTATAACCAATTACAATTCCATATTATTTTCTAAAACTACAGTTGATATGAAATAATCGTTATAACCAAAAAATTTCTCATTCACCCAAAAAAATAATGTTGCAGGCGTTATAAATCGCATGGCGTTAGCGTTCAATTGGAAGCTCCCAAATCAGAAGTTAACTGTTTAATACGCATTTTTAATAACTAGTTTTTAAATATTTGGATGCGTTGTTTATCATCAACCTCTTCATGTTAAAATAAGAAATTAAACTGAACCTGTGAATTACTATTTCAATAATATAAACACGAAAAACCCAAAATTAGAAAATATCACCCGTTGAAAACTAAAATTCATATGGGATCAATTTTGGTTTCATAGATGAAAAATGTATATGAAAAATGCATTTTTAAAATATTTCATAAAATTTTAATTTTCACTTTTTGTTATTCCCATTGTTTTCAAAATTCTGTATATTAAATGATCTTTTGTCTTAATACCATGAAATTTAAAGTGAAAACTTTAGTAAATGTCAACCATTATTTAAAAATTTATTAAACGAAATGTAAATATATTAAGTGAAAATTAAAATAATTTTCAAATTAAAGTCCTAATTAGAATAATTAATAATTATCATATATATAAGTAAGGACAACAAGGACTAATTGATTAACATTCACATACTTAGATAAATTTACTCACACACATACTGTCAAGATGATTTAGATTTATATCTATATACATCTTATAATATATAAGGAAACTATATAATTAAATTGAATTAAATCATGCATTATCATTAAACTTTTAAATAATGTGAAAATTTACTAAAATATCATTTTTTTAATTGTTTAACATTAATTTTTTTCTTCCATGTTAACTGAGAGAAAAATTTTATTTATTCTTCGTATACTTATAATTATTCTATAATAAAATATAATACTTACTATAATTAAATTAAGAATTTATCCCACTTTCTATATATAAATAACATAATTTATGCATAAGTTAATCTAAAATTGAAATGATTAATTTAAAATTTTATTTTCTTGTAAAACATTTTATATTTTTACATCAGTAAACACAGAAAATATGAGACTCCCATGCCATATGAATATTACAATGAAAAATTTATTCTTGAGGATGTGTAATTAATTATACACAATATGTGTGTAAATATTATGTAATGCGTTGAAGTATTCTCATGCATATGCACTTATTCTTGTAAGATAATTTAATTTATAAAATGATTACATTATAAAATTTATAGTTTATTAAAATCCCTAAAAGTGGTTATTAATATATAGTTATGATTATGTAATTTGTAGATAAATTAAGTACCTACGTGTACGTTCACAAATGTAATCAATTGATCTTATGCTTAAACAAAGAAAATATGCTACACAAATAGTTTATTTATTACCATAAAATATTGCATATTTTCAGGGGAAATTTTAAAGCTATAATTTTGAAAGTAGTGTATTAACCCTAATGATGGAATAACCATAAAATATCTGCAAGTACATTTATTGCAAATTTTATAAAGAAATGTTCTTAAAAACATGTTATTGAAATTATTGTTCATTTTACTGTAACAAGTACTTATGTAAAATACGGCGGCAGGAATATGTTATTACTAATGTTAATTTCCCATCACTATTTTGTTTTACATGCGGGAACTCAAAATACACAATCCAAATTAAAATGTTCATTTGTAATATGAATTTTATTTTTTCATCAAAACCAAAACTTCCAAAATTTATAAATGTGATTGAGTGGGCATAATTACATAATAAATTGAAAATATTTTTTTTTGTTTAATTTTTGAAAATGATAAAAATCATGCCGTTTTTCAATTTTATTTTTAAATCGTTTAAAATTTAATTTCCCTATTGAATTAAATAATCGAAATAATTATTTATGCAAATAACCTAGGCATTTTTTTTTTAAATATAATTTCATGAAGAATGCTTATTATCTGCCAAAAACAAAAACAAATTATTATTTAAATAAATTAATTAAAATTAAATAATAAATATTTGACATCGTTATTTGCTTATACATACATATATTTAACGCATGTATAAGCAAATGTATGGGATGTACAGAGCAATCCATTGTAACAATTGCAAAAAAAGAGAAAATTGAGTAGAAATTTTTTAATTAATTTATTTTTGTTATTTAGTGAGCAAAACTTAATTTTATTTTACCCTCTTTTAATTAAAAATTAATTATTAAATTATTTATGGTTAATCCTTATCATAATTAGGTTAAGAAAGAATTAATATTGCAGAGAAGTCGCAGTTTTGTCACAATATATTTACGTGATTCAAGAGCTCCGATGAAAACATTCTTTTATTTTATATTTGAGTTTTAGTTTGTTTACAATCTTATTTTATATAACAGTAAGAATTATATAGTTTTCATACTAAATTCCAAATGACGAAAATTTTACATAAGGCATGCTATATATAACAGAAGTACGATAATGTGGAAATTATTTATACTGACGTGTATTGATTTGTTATGGTTTAAATATAGTTTTCTAAAACACTTGTATCTGAATTGAGTTTCTGAGCTATTTCAGAAGCAATAATTAAAATAAAAATCAATAATTTCAATTTTTGGATATTATCACAGAAAACCGAATTTTTGCGCTTTTAAAGGTAAATGGGGCCAAAAATTGCTACTTTACTAAAACATTTTAATATAATTTACCGGTTGAGCTTTGCAATGCTGCCAATTATCAGGTTATGTGTTGACCACACCATACTTCTTTTTTCACTATTATAGCATGTCAACGTAATTTTCGAACACAATTTTTTTTTCTTGAAATAATTGTAAGTTCTATATTATTTCATAAAACTATATAAACATTACAAGCAGTTAGTTACACATTACCTATTTTATTAATTACAATCAATATAGTAGAAAAATAATTTCTATCTTACTCATAAAGTATGTATGCAAGTATATATATGTAGGCGATTAATATCGTCAGATCAATAATTTTTTGTAATTTATTTAATTTCTTTGCTGTTAGGCTTTAATTTTTTTTTCTCTTTCCCATAAATTCATTGAATTCCCAATAGAATTAATATTATTCTCTTTGTATTGCTCCAAAATTATATTCAAAGAAAAAAAAAACATTTTCTCTTCGTTTTCGAATAAAAATTACAAATAAACACGCACGTTTTTTGTTTTTCAATTTTGGTTTTTAATTATAACAACCATTCATAGAATTCGTAATATCTGTATATGCGTGTACATAGGACTGCAATGTGTATACGTATGTTGGTACTTAGTTCATTCCGAAAATTCAATATTTCCTTTGAATTTTCCTTTTTCGTATATTTTTTTTTATTGTTTTCTTTAATATTGATGACTTATTATTAAGGCATGAATATTATAGTTGATATTTCTACTTTGACGGTAATAATATTAAATGTGTAAATGTGTGCACCTATATAGATATACATGTATGTATTATGTATTACAGTTTTAATAATAATTACGGTAGGTATAAAATGTAGGTATAATAGATTGTCCTTATAGATTTTTATTGCTGCATATTCTTTGAATGTATGAGTTCGAAAAAATATTAAAATAAAAATTGAAATTTTATTTCCGAATAAGTCCATCAATCAAAAATGAAAAAAAAAAGTACAATAAAATTTACTACATTTATATTTTGATTTTTATTTTTTCTTGTTTTTTTTATTACTTTATATTTTAAATTAAACGTAGGATAAGGAATAAAATTTTGTGACTGAATTTTATTTTTAATTTTTGACATAATTTCTTTACCCATATTAAAACACCTTTCAAAATAAGTGTGGGTGGGTGTATGTCAAGTGTGATAATAAAAGAAAAATTAAATTTTAATTGTACTATTAAATTTCTGAAAAAAAGTAATATATTTTTTTTTTAATATTCGGACATTGTTGTACAATTTAATTTATTTTTTATTTAAACCTTTTATGATCTTTTATATTTCAATTAAGATTTTATTAATAAAATTTTTTTAAAATTATAATTAAAATACAAGTTTTATTTTATAACAGTAATCAAAATATAAGTATTTTACGCGAAATACTTAAAATTATAATATTAAGCCATGATTTTCAATTTTTAATCAATTAAAATTTTTTTAATTTCACATTGAAATTCGGCATATTGCCCATACGATTATGTATCTACAAAAAATTATATTTCTTGTTAATTTCTATTTAATTAATTTTTCCACATTTCCCCATAAATTAATTTGAATGAAATTTATAAGAAGTATTGGTATGCGGTGCGCGTCCAATTTGCGGTATTTTATTTATTAATGTAAATTTGTTGTATATATTTTTTTTTTTCAAAGAATTTTTAAAAATAATGAAATTTTTTAAGATTCTTATCTAATAATTATCGCCAGGTGGTATTTAAATTCTATTTGAGTACACACACATATGTAAGAATAACATTATTTAAATATATATAAACGCAATATATCGTGTAATTATATGTTCATAAACAAATGTTGCTTATCATATATGTTAACAAACATTGTGAAAATTTTGCAACATACCGAAATTAATATGCGTAAGTAGCGCAGTTCAATCATATGAACTGTTTTGATTTTATATAAAATAGTTAAAAATATACTGCATATTCATCACCCTATGTTTTTAGCAGTATTGCGTTTATGAAAATTTCTGTACTAATATTTTTTTCTTATTAATAACAAGGTAGATAATATTCGAGTATATTTTTTGTCAAAATATTAATATTATACTTGATTTTCAATTTGAATGTAAATTAGAAATTTGAATTGTTATTAGAAAATATATTATATTTTCTTTGATTTCTGAACATGATGAGAAAAAATTAAAATATTATATTGATAAAACTTCGATAATTGTAATATTGTATGTAACTTTGGTATAATAATTATATGAAGCAATTTACGAGTATATAATATACAGTATTTAAGTGTAATTGTATGTATAAATTTCATCCGTTGTTGTGTAAAGTATAATAATTACACATACACATTGTATATGTATTATATAAATTAATACCCATTGTGTATATAAATTTCTAAATTTCTAAAAGATTTTATTATAAAAGAGTTAAATTTATCCCGGCAAATTCAAATATCAAGAATTTGTAATTTATTTATACATATAAGAATACAAAATCATTTATCAGAATAAAAGCGGGTATAACTATTTCTCTCATTTCTCTATATATAAGTAAAATACATTAGTATTATAATATCCGGAGCAGGCACTAGGTATGCATATAGGTACATAATTATATATGTATTTTAATTTAGTTGACGGAAGGAAATTCAATTAAATGAGAATATTTTCCTTTCAACTCCTGATAAATCATATAAAAATTTCAGAACTTAATATTCATTGACGCCGCACTTCATTTTCATTATATTTTTGTAACTATATACATATATATAAAACATATACTCTATTATAAACTTGTCTATTTAATTGTGATTTATATTTCAAATTTTTATATTAAAGATTAATGATCTATTATAAATACTATAAAATAGCGTTGAACCTGTTGTGTAAAGAATGACATGAAAATTACTTGTTGTAATTTAAAAGCACACCTATGTATATAGAGAAATTTTCCTTTTTGATTGTGTCGATTGTGTTGATTGTTGCCTTTCACTCATAAGGAATAATAAAATATTTATTGTTTTATATCATTTTTTTGCTGTGTTTGTTTTCTATATTTTTTATTTTTTGATTTCAATAATAACATGAATTTTTTAATAGTTGAAAATGTTGTTAAAAATTCGTTCAATCGCGTTTCACTTTTATATCTTTACCATTAAATATAAGAATTTTTGTTTTTCTTTAAAAAAAAAAAATTTAACGATATTTTCTTTTTATATTTCCGATCAAAAAACAAAAAAAAAATCTGTTTTATATCCTCCATATATGATGGTGCAGTTTCCTATTTGGCTTTGATATTCTTTGTTCTGAAATTTATGTTTATGTACATTTGTATATACGAATGTATGAATGTATACAAAGTATTTTGTATATTTTTGGTTTTTTAACTACAGTATATAAAAATTTGTTTTTTTTTTATAAAATACTTTTGTACGTCCGTCATAAAGAGTAATAATAAATAAAAAAAATTAATATAGACATGTATAACATATTAATTCGTTGTATGTTTGCATGTATATTCACATATTCAGGTATATATGTATATGTATTTATAAATAAATAGGAGTAAATTTTATATATGTAGGTATGTACGTATAATATGTAGATGCGTAAAAGTTAAATTCAGGCTAAGTGATAAATATTGATCGCAAATATTTCGTATTGTCTATACAATAAAATTTTATTGAAAAAAACCAACGGAAAAATTAAGGTAGCTAACTACCCCACATACATTTATAAGCATACGTATGTATGTGTATATATATCGCTCGTTTGCTACCACACTGACATAACTCAAAATTTGCACATTTAAAAAAAAACGAATTTTAAAATGTATAAGTTAATATATTTTTCTCTTTATATAGCATTATTTTATATTTAATTATATGCAACAATTTTTAAGCTAGAAAAATGGTGTTTTTGCATTTATTGATTATATAGCATTTTTAGTCATTAAGACTTTGTCATTATGAATAAGTTGATATCGATATAATATATATACAATATATTACAAAATATTGAGTATGTTTAGGTAATTAATTAGTAGTAAAAGATGAGAAAATTCGAACAATTCAGCAAAGAATTTTACTGAAATACTAATTTTAGATTTTGGAGTAGGTCATAAAAAAATAAAAAAATTTTGTTATTTAGGAGAATTTGACGTAACTTAAATAGGTTTAATTTAGATTTTAGACAATTTTTAGTTTATCTTTTAATTTCAAGGAAGAAAATTAATATTAGCATTTTATCTTTAATGCTAACAACTAACAGCTAACAGCTATTGTACTGAAATGTTCAAAAATTTTTTTAAGTAAACATATTGTTTAATGTATATAAGTATGTACATATATCTGTATACACTTATATTTAAATAATTATGCGTACTTATATATACACGTAATACTTTCTATATTTAAATTTTTTGTTGATATTTACGCATTATACTTCTTATTTTTAGTATACATATAACGTACATACATACATATGAGTGTACACATATATTTAATAAAAATCTCTTAATCTTCTTTTTTTTTCAATTAAATTTCACTTCCATAAATATATAAATAAATTCGCATCAAACAAATGGTTTATAAAACAGCACATTTTTCTTGAACAACACAAAACAATTTTCCATTTAAATGTACGGTGTTCTATTCTTATTCTAAAGTTGCGTCTTAATATAATATCATCTTCTTGCATACTTTTAGGGGGAACAAGAAAACTTGAACAAGTAGCTAGTAGAATTATGCTGTGGGTAAAATCGTCAAAAAAATTAGTTGTCGAATATTAAAATTTTGGTAACTATATAGACTAATGAACGAACAAAATAATACTAATAAGTACATTTTGTTGAAAATCTGTTCGAAATATGTAAACAATATAGATATTTGCAATAATTATATAACGCTTATTAAAAATTTTCGTATATAAATGTAAATACTGTTTATGTATTTAAAATTTTTATCTCAAAATTCGGTATTCTTTTAAGAAAATAAAATATTTTTTTTTAAATTTAAAATTGAATTGGTTCTTATAATAAAGAGTAAATTTGGGCTATAAGCCCAAACAAACAACAACAAAAATTATTTAAATTTATTTCATTGTAATCAATTTTTCTACTTATTCAAGTTAGGGTTTCAGGCATTATTTCACGTTCAGAAATCTTTAAAACTTCTCAAATATCATTGAAGAATAAAACATTTTAAAAATATTTTTTTGAGACTCTCTTCTTTTTTTAAATTTCGGCCTCTTAATTTGTAAAAAAATTAAGTTATATAAATTAGTTACTGCTTTCATTTTTCTGTATAGATCAAGAAATTTATCGAATTTTCTTGATTTGGAATCGTTATTAATTATTCAATTGAACTTTCTCAGTATAAACAAAAATATTTCTTTTGTAAATCTTAATCAATTTATTTTTAATTTTTATTAACAAAATATTTCTATTTTTAGTAGATAAAAATTAAATTAAAACCTGAAAATCATTAACATTTAAATTGAAATTTTTATACTTTATTTATTTGTGTGTAAAAATAATAAAAGTTTTTTATAAATATCCTTATTTTTACAATTTCACTTAATAAGAAAAAAAAGCCAACAAATAAAAGAAAAAATTAAATAACATTCAATGCTATTCAATACCGTTTTATATTAATTTTTTCTATCGAATTTGAATATTACTGCCATTTAAAAGAAAAATATTGAATACGAAAATTATTAAAGTAACAATAAGCTAAAAAAAAATAATATTTTGTTCAAGGAAGTTGTGGAAAATCGGTTTTTCTGATTTTTTTTTATTACTATTTTTTATTTTCATTTTAAGTTCTTTGTCCTCGTCCCACAAATTGAAAAATTGAAAAATAAAAAAAATGCATATATATGTATTTAAAAAGGCAAAAATAAAAAGGAGATTTCATTTATGAAATATTGACAGATTTATTTTTAAAAGTAACTGCATATATAATTTGCATATTGTGTGTGCATATGTGTGCACTTTGAATTCAGCTCTTTTAAGTACTTGCAATTCACAATATGTGAATCCGAATTGCGTTGCAGTTGTATAGCATATGCAATACAAACACATCTCATAAAATTGAAATATTTTCTAATTTTAATTAAGGCATATTATAAGATTTTGTGATAAAATTTAGTTCGAATTATTTTAGATTATACAAAAATTTAAATTCAAATTTGAACATCAAAAACTTAATTTCAATTTAATTTAATTAAGATTTGTTACCATTTTGAGAAGGAAAAGGGAACTTGCCAGTTCTATGATAACCGGGGAGATGCAATTTCAATGACACTTTTCAGTGAGTTAGAAGGAAGTTTCTGGGTTGTTAAGTCCTCTTATTAGAAATCGCTACGAGAATACGATCCCCGTCGATATTTGAATTTGTCAGAAGGATAAGTCTAGAGGTAGTCCATTAGGCATGATAACTGGAAGAAGGGGCGCAATAGATCAACTTCTTGGGTCGCGATATTATGTTACTCCATGTCTAATCTAATCAAATCTAGAAACTATTAAATATTGAACTAAAATCTTATTAATTTTTATACATTTGTCCACATGTTAAATTCAATATGGAGGAGTTGAGTTTTTCGAAAAAATTAAAATGCTATATACTTAAATTCTTCATTTATAAACTTTATCTGAAATCTGAATTACAAAATGATTTAAACCGCAGCTAAAAAATTGGATAATATTGAAGGATTCAACATTAAATGTATTTCAAATTGTGTTTTATATTGCATAAATGTCGTTCCATAAATTTAATTAATTGCAAACTTAAACGTAAATTTTCATTACAAAAAATATGATTTTTATCAGAAACAGTAGTTACAGTTTTATAATAAATCGGCAACAGTGTAATATACAGTGCGACATTCATACATTGTATCTAGTTTTTGTTTCCTTTAATATTAATTAATTAAAGCACCTATACACGATAAGAAAAAATGGTAATTTAATAACAAAAAGAAACACATAGATTTTTTATATAGATAAAAATAATGAAAAATGATTTGAATTTGGAGTAGGTATTTGCCTAGGAGTTGCTCAACCTTTAAAATAGAAAAAAAGGAGCAAAACGATATATGAGTGCCATTAATTTGATGTTAAAAGCAATTACATACCAAATTTATAAAACAGAAAATGAGAATTTTTTTCACAAAAATCTTTAATAATTTTTATTTTAAAATTAAAATTAGTGGCAAATCGCACAATTATATAACTGTTATTTATTGTGTTTTTGTTTTTGATGGTATATAAAAAATGTGTATCTATACCTATAAAATATTCATTCTGCTTTATTTGCATCAAGGTTAAAATAATAATGAGAAATTTTATCAATATGTGAAAATATAGGTTAAATAGGATAAAAATAAAATAAAATTTTTAAAAAAGTGATTATAAATTTAATTTTGAAAGAAGAAGAGAAATTTCATGCTTTTTTTTCTGTGTATATGTCAATTTAAAATTCGAAATGTTAAAAGTATAAGCAACGAAAATCCTTGCAAAAATTGCAGATTTAAATTTTGTTTTGTGAATAAATTTTAAAATTAAACAAAAATGTAGATTAATTGAATTATCATTTGAATAAATTAAAACTCGTAATTAATTTGTTTAAATTAATTTAAAGATATAGGGAATACATTAAATTATCATTGAAAGAAATTTTTTAATATCGCAGTCAATTATTGTGTGCCGAACTTAAATCAATGACACATGGAATTTGTTTTAATTCCAAGTATGTACATAGCTTTTCAAAATTTTCACTGTAAACTACATTCAAGTACTGCAAACCTAACAATTATTATGATGTTAATGTTACCAATATTATAAAAACAAATTTTTTTATTATTCAATCGCACAAAAGAAAAAATTATGTAAAAATTTCATTTTTATTATTTTTCAAAAAGAAACTGGAAAAAAAATATTTATTATTTTCACTACGTCCGCCTGTCCGTTCTTTCGTCTGTTTATATGTCTGTTTACAATACTTCTACATATTTCAAGGTAGAATGCTGAAATATTACGAGTATACACAAATAGATCTTTAGTAAAAAATAATTTCTGTAAAAGCAAAAAATTTTACACTCTCTAAAAGTTACAGCCACGCAAAGTCCTAAAAGTGCCACATTTCGACTAATTTATTGTAACAAAAGCATTAAAATTTTTTAAACTACCCAAGCGCAGAAAGGTGGCGACATACTTCTACTTCCGCAGCATAATAAAGTCAAGCTTGGAAAAGGCAAAATTGGCATTAAAAATAAACTATTACCTAAAACACGGTTTATACTAATTTTCAATATTTTCTTTTAGACGGTAACTTGTAGGAGTCTGAAATTTTATGAGCTTTTAGAAACTAATAAATATTTTATTTTGTCAGAAGAAAGTTTTTTTTTACCTCCAACCCCCATTCAAGTTATTACCTTTCAAAACTCGTAATATTTGATTTTCCGACGCCTTATAAAAGTAACGACAAATGTCAAGTTTTAAAAACGTACAATTATTTATTCACTAAATTACAATTCACTAACTTAACACATTTTATTAACTCTCCTCTTATTTTTTTATTTTTGCTAATCCTAAATATATGCAATAAATTGATTTATTTTGGTATACGAATAAATGTAATTTTAATAGTAATGTTTGTTTTCACTGGTTCAGGGGAAAAGTGCTTCTTTACAAATCATTCCTTTAATCTAACTTTATTAAAGATAATTTTGATTTTTTGTTTGTGTTTTTATTTTTGCATTTATATTTAGGTTGTTTCATTTTTATTCATGGCATTTAAAATCATTATGAAATTTTGTAAAACAAAATAAAAAACTTCATAATGATATAAGGGAGAACTTTATATGCTGTGTTTAAAGAAGAAATAAAATTAAATAATTTTTTGTAAGGGTTAAGTACATTTATACACGAAAATAATGTATTCATTATGTACTTTGTGTATATAAAACAAATTATATGCTATATCTTAATACCGGTTTATGTTTTAGCTTTTTCATTTACTTTGTTTGATTGTTTTTTGTGTAAAATGAAAAAAGATTTTGTTTTGTAAGTTCATTACAGTACTTTCTAATTTCTTTTTTTTTCGGTATAATTAAGTCACATTTTATTATTTAATTATTTATTAAACCGCAGTTCCTCATTGTAATTTTTATCAAATATTAAAAAATTGAAATTAGCTCATATTATATTTATTAAATAAGAAGAAAAATGGAAATAATCGCATTTAATGAGTTTACCGAAAAATTTGTTAATATTAAAATATTCATATTACTATCTATATAATTATGTAAATGTGTAATTTTTGAAAATTTACCGAACCAGGGCGACGTATGTATAGGTTTTAACGACATAAGGAGTACCAGTTCATGTTGCAACTTAATTTAAATTGTATAGTAGATCACGAATAACCTACAAGTTGAATCGTAAAAGTTTTTTGGTATAATAATAACAATTTATTGTGAATTTTATGACATCCGGTTTAATTTTCTCTCCAAAGAGTTTTTGAGCTTTTTTATTGTTGGAATTTTTATACATTCAGCACACAAAATTGATTCTGTGTCTGACTTTTTCAGAAACAAAAGAAATGCCGCTTACCATTTAATAATTTTGTCTATAATAATCTAGTGTTACACAAACTTCCTAAATCACTTGATCTATAAAATTAATTTGTTTTTTTCTTCGGGATTCTTTGATTTTTTTTGTAAATCATTTGAAATTCACTGATATTCTGTATAAAAATAGACTTGAGTGTATAATATATACATGTACAATATGAATACATAATATTGAGTACACAATTTCTTGTACATAACAAAAAAAAAAAATTATATTTGAACATTTATATTTAGTCTTATTACTTTGATGCACATTCATATATGAGGGAGTCAAAACGCTAATAAACCAAATTAATATATGTGTATAGAAGAGGCCAAAAACGAATAAAGAAAGAAGAAAGGAAAGATAGGCAGTATAGAGGAATGAACCTAAATCATAAAACTTATATTTCATAGAAAAGATCTTGAGTAAATATTTACATAATTTGGAAATAAGGACGAAAAAAAAAACAACAACAAAAAAAGTAAAAAATTTTGTTTTCGTTTTTATTAAAAAAGTAAAAAAAAAATTTCTCTTCATTGCTTTTAAGTTTTTTTTTTTTATTTTTTTTTTTACTTATTGTGAAGACCTCCTTTTCTTACTTCAAATTTTCTGTCTTTCATTTTATTTGATTTTCTTCTTTCTCTGTTTTCTTTTTTTGCATGTACCGTTCCGCATATTCTCTTTTCCGTTTTTTTTGGAAAATCAACAAAAAAACAAAAAAATTTTCCTTTATTTTTTGTTTTTCTTCACTGTTATAAAATCGTTGTGAAATTTTTCAATCGCTGATGTCCTGTATTTATTATTCGAGGTTACATTCCAAAATGTCTTTCAATATTATGAAATGAAATGGAAAGGAGTATTATATACACATATATATATATATATATAGAGTGAGAGAAAGAGAGAACAGACAAATAAATTAAAAACAAATAAAAAAAAACCTTAAAAAGTTTTTAATTTTATTTAAAAAAAAAATTCTTTTTTTGAGGTCGCCATATTAGTATTGTAGATTCGTTTTTTGAAAGATCTAGCCAAATATTTTCTTTAATTATATATAAAGAAAATTTTACAAATGAAAGTTATTTTAGTATTTTTGATAAGTTTTCAGTTAGATAAATCAATATTATTACTCGAATTATCACGTATAAGAAGTGCCAGATATATAAGAATTAGAAGTCTATATTGCACATAGGGGAAATAATGGTAGAAAATATTAAATGGTAAAAAAAACATTTCTACTTTAATTTCTAGTATTTTAGAAAAATGTTATATCGTATAAGTATGTGCATATACATGCAATAAAAAACATGATGACTGCAAAGAATTACCTTCAAGGCATAAAATGTTTTATGAAACAACAAAATCTAGAGACAAGACCTTTTTTAAAGAACACTACACTTTTGTGTGCATGTTCACATGGAAAAAATGTTAATTTAAATAAAAATTAAAAATCTAATTTTATTTTAAAATATAATTTTATTTAAAACTTAT
This sequence comes from Condylostylus longicornis, assembly GCF_029603195.1. Taxonomy (NCBI): domain Eukaryota; kingdom Metazoa; phylum Arthropoda; class Insecta; order Diptera; family Dolichopodidae; genus Condylostylus; species Condylostylus longicornis. Next base: position 14,254,581 of record NW_026577982.1, read on the forward strand.
AAGCTAATTAATAAAATAACCTTACTCTAATATTCAACTAAGTATATGTACATATATATATACATAAACTAAAAATAAACAAGATATTTTAAAAGAATCATTGTAAAATTATGAAATTTATTAAATATGTACTTAGTGTGAACGCAATTTTATTTTATTCTTAAATGAATCAACTAACGTATATGTGGTCTCACATGGTATGTGGTGTACACAAAGAAAATTCAAGTTCGTATAAACTATAAGATAGTTAAATAATGGAAGTATTATTGTTAGAGTTAAAAACATGAAATGTATTCAAAATCAATTATTAATATTACAGTTAAATCTTTGAATAATTTTTGATTTTCAAACCTAGTTAGAGAATGAAAAGACAACATTTAATTTAGTTGCATGTGGAATTAATATACGGTATAATATCAAAATCAGAACACAATAAAACCGCTCTATAGTTTTCAAATTTCTCTATTCTATTTCAGGGTTCTCTTTTATATCAGAAATCAAAAAGAAAACAGAGAGAAACACACAGTTATGAGAAAATTGTCAATATTATTAAAATTCATTTTTAAATGTCATTTTAAAGTGCTGACTGGCATCTGGGAGCTTATTTTAAATTTTATTGAATATAAGAAATTTCAACAATATAATTAAAATTTTTTTAGTCTTAATTGTGGAAGGATTCTCATAGTGGTGAGACGGGTACCAAGAAAATTCATCAAATTTTTCATAATTTTAATTTTTTTTTTGTCATTATAAAATAATTTTTTTGCTTTTTTTTTGTGTTAAAAAGAAATGAAAATATATAAAAGTACTAAAGTTTTTTTTTCTCCAGTTTTAAACAATCCTAGCATAACTCTCACCTCTGTAAGTGGTTTTATTAGAAGTTTAGGAAGTAAAAAGAAAAACAAAATAAAAAATAAAAGGGTAAAAAAAAGACAGAAAACTGAACAAAAAAAGAGAAGAAGGGATCATTTTCGGGTTTTTTTTCTTCCTTTTCTCTGTTTTGTTTTCTTTCTTTCCTTTTTTCTCTTACAGAGCTTTTTCCTCGTTTGTTTTCTCTTATTATTATAATTTTTTTTTTCGTAATTTTTATTTGAAGGAAATTTATAATTAGCGTTTTTAAAAAGTTTTTTAAAAATTCATATAATTCATTACCTTTTAAATAATCCTTGTGCTCATTATTCAGCTAATTTAGTATATAGGTATATTTTTGTTTGGTTCACATTAAAAAAAAATACTTAAGTACGTTTGTATGTATGAGTTTCAACTTATTACTATTATAGACAAAAATTTTACATTTGCATAAAAATATGAAGGTGTACACCATCAATTTTTAAGACAAATTCATTAAGAGAAAAAAAGAGAATTATAATTTAAATAAAGTAAGCGGGAAATTTTTGCAAAAACAAAGAAAAAATACAAAAAATATACGAAGGAAGGAAAAACACTTCATAATTCTGGATTTATGGATTAGGCAGATTTTATGACACGTTCCTGATTCTCTTTTCCTTTGTTTATTTTTTTTTGAACCATGCTGTGATTTTTGAAATTTTTTAGTTAAACAAAAAATTTATAAAATGTAAATTAGATATTTAAAAAAGGAAAATTTAAATTAAAAATAAAAAACAAAATCTTATGCAAAAATCGATTTCTTTGAATTCTAAAATTAATTTTTTTGTTATTAAACGAAATGAAATTTGCTGAATTCAAGGGAATAAGGTATAGTGGACTGGCAATCTATTCATTATAAAGCTATCATTATTATTTAATTCATCTTTCACAAAATCTCAATAAATACCTCCAGAGGTTGAATCCGATGGAATTCGGAATGCGGTTTTTGTAAAAAAAAAAAAAATATTACTTGAATTATTTAATTTTTATCTTCTTTATTTATTCCTCACAGTTTAAATGCACCATAGGACAACTAGTTACATTTACAATCCCATATGTTGTTAGTAAATTATATCTTTTTTCCATTATTCTTCTTCTCAAGTATGAAATGATTAGAAATCACCAATTTTTCAGTTTTTACAACTCAAATATTTTAGTTGAATTTAATGAGAACTCGAATTTTGATGAATGGTAATTTTTTTCTTAAAGCTGGAAATAAAAAAGCACAAATTTTCTATTGATCTTCTTTATTAAAAATGCTCTACACCTTTTTTTTTTAAGTAATATTAAGAAGAACTAATTTTTTTTAATGTAAGGGAAGTAATTCTTAATGTAAAAAATATTTTTCATATTAATTCATAATTATTTGCATATTAATGATTTTTAATTTTAAAAATCGTTTGGATCACCCTCCCCCCCTCTTCCATTTTACGCTTTTATAAAATTTTAATTCTTAAATTATAAAAGTCTAAGTCTATTATAATCTAATAAATGAGTAAATTAATTTTAATTTTCTTTGATGAGGATAATAAGTAATCCTTTATTGAAAATTCAAAAAAAAATACTTTATGATAATATTAATTTTTTATTAATTAATTCATTCTTTTTATTTAATTGGAATTCGATCTGAGAATTTCTAATTACGATCACCTAAAAATTTTAAATACTTATCTTAATAAATTGTAAAATTTTCATTTTTATAATCAAAATATTCGTGCGCATTAATGAAAATGCAATTACTTCATTGAATTGACAGGCATATATCACGTAAAAAAAGTGATTTATATCGTAAAAAATTTTAAAATTTTATTGTAGATATACGAATCGTTTGTATATATGTATAAAAAAATTTCTGTTTTTTTATAATAATTTTTAAATTTTATTACGATAAATGTTACTCTACTGTTATGGTAATTTTTTCTTTCAGAGCGATCCACATTAATCAAGGGATACTTTTATTTTGTTATTTGAAATTTCTCGCTAATTGTAATTCAATTAAAACTCTGAACACCCAATTTTCTCTCTTACTTTATGAGATTTATTTTTTTTTTTTAAAAATAAAAAAACGATACTAGTGATTGTTCTCAACTAAATTTATTTCATATTATTTTTTTTATAATTGACTGTAAGTCTAATTAAAATAGAAATTATCTGTCTTTCTCCATTTTTACTTTCTACTTTTGTGTTGCGTTATAATCAGCATTAAATAAAGTAAAGTAATTTAAAATAAAAAAAATTAATCGCAGATAGAATGAATGAATGGTCTTTTCATGTTTTATATTTTTTTTTTCTGAAAAGGACAACTTTAAAGGACGATTTAATAGGCAAAGATAATTTTAAAAGGCTTATGGCAATTATATAAAAAAAACTAAATAATTTTTAAAAGATAAAATGATTTTTACTTAAAGGTTTTTTGTATAGAAAAAGGTTGTAGGATAAAATATTCTGAGATTTGAACAGAAAAATTTAAAAATTTTGATTGAGGTGATGTTTTTCTTTTTATGCTTGCAAATCGCCCGATTTATGTAGAATGCAAAATGCAATCTTAAAAAAAATTATTTTCTTATTTAAAGTTAAGCATTTTTTTTAAATTTTTCTCTCATTTTCATTTTTTTTTTTATAAATAGAAATAAATTTCTCATTTTTCTGCAATTTTAAAATGAAATGTCATTTATTGTCTTCTCAAATAAAAGAAAAAAATTGTCTGATTATGAGACACTTAAATGCATTGCATATTATTAGGATCAAGGAAAAAAAGCTTAAATGTGTTTCGGTGTATGTTGTTTGTTTGTCTCATTCTTGCCTTTTCTTTAAAATTTATAAATTTTTATTCTTTTGTTTCTAATTAAAGGGAGAGCACAAGAACAAAAAATTAAAACATAAAATTCGCTCTCAAATTAAGGAAAAAAGAATTTATTACTCTTCACTTTTAAATTTAAAAATATTTCTTAATAATCATAACTATTATACATGATTTTTAAAAATGACCCAATTTCATTATTTCTGTTATATTTCATTTTATTTTTATGTGAATCAGTTAAACTTTATTATATGTTCATTTAAAAAATATGTAATTTAAAAAGAGAAAAAGAAGAAAAGAAAAAAAAGGGGAAATGAATGGGAAGAAAAAATGTAAAAAATATTTTGGTAACTGGACCACAAATTTATATCGTTAATATACTCACAGTATCGGAAAAAATAAATGTGACGAAAAAAAATATTTTATAAACATTTAAAAAATTTTAAATTGTTTTAGTAAAATAAATAGTTTTTGTTTAAAATTATTAATATAAGGGAAAATTGCTATAATAATTTCACTATTATTAACTCAGATTATTAATGTTAACTGCTGAATTGTGTGTAGTTTACAAATTTGCTTGTAAGCGCTGACTGCTGAATTGTACAATGTAATATTATAATATTGTTGGAATTACAATATCATGGAGTTTCATAAAAATATTCTACAATGTTCATAACAATTTAATAATATTTTTTTTTTTAAACATAATTAATAAGAATTTTTAAATATAATTTATAGATTTCACTCAGACAAATATACCTTACCTTTGATACTTTATTCAGCTTCAAAAATTGTATTGCTGAATAGTTGAGCGGCAACCGAAACACAGATCTAACGTCAAATGAACTTATTTACTAATTAAAACAGTATTGCTAATTAAACCAAATGGATGTTAGTTCTGCATTTTGGTAGACGCCCATTGTATTTGCATTTTGTTAGAATTTTATTTTTGATTATTATGTTATATTAAGGCACACAAAGTAAATAATTAAAGCAAAAAATATTATGCACATATGAGGACACCAATATATTGTTAAAATTTTTAATAGAAATTTCAAATATTGCTCTTGAATTCACTTATACAATTAACTAGTAGTATATAGATACCAATGGTATGTTTATACCAATTTGCTAGCATCATATTAAACCCCATTTTTATACCTTAAAATTATAAACTTGTGTATAAATAACTTTTATGACCTTAAAATAAAAACATAAAATTTCAAGATTTTTTTTTTAATTTTGCAATTTTCATTTTTTTGGTTCTGCGTGCATAGTTGTTCAATATCAATATTTTGTTCTTGTTGTTCTTTCTCTTTCCCAAAACAATACAGCTTTCTTAATTATTTTGCAATGTTAATTACTTTTTATTGATTATACATATACATAAGTAATACATTGCATATGTGTAGGCGTTTAGTTTACAATGTAAAAATTTTACTTTTTTACCATATCTTTTCTATGTTTTAACTTTTAGAATTTTTAATGTAAAACGTTAAAAGATTATGCTTTTGTTTTTTTTTCAATTGTTATTGGAACATTTATAGATCGTCTCTATAAATTCCTATATATGTACAAACGAAACGCTAAAAACAAATTTTGTTTAGTACATTAGATTTACAAGGAGAAAAATAAAAAATAAGAAAAAAATCACAAAATGTAGATTACAACATAATAATATGTTCTTTTTTTTAAAAGGAGAATAAGTATATAAGAACAAAAACAATAACAGTAACAAAAAAAGAAAAAATTTTCAATATTGTATCCTAGAAAATTTTTAAAACTTAATTTTCTTCCTATAGTATAAACGATTTTTTTTACATTATCCCTTATTTTCTATATATAAATGCATAAGAACACATATATAATATGTAAATATTTATACGTATTTATGTATGTACATAATAGTATGTATATATATATATATATATATAGAAATTATTGTAATAACTGATGGCACACAGTACTTGGTGAAAATTTATCAAAATGCTACAGGATATGAATGAGAAAATGATACCAAAACGAGCTTAACTATATTCTAGATACATATATATATATATATATATAAGGTATATGTTAAAATATATATGTTTACATGATAATGTAATACTTATATAAAATGTTCAGGCCATTAAAGCTCAAAATTTTAAAAAGAAACTGTTAAGGGTGAGTGGCGCAGAATAACCAAGTGAATAAGGTGGAAAAAAATTTTGAACATATCATGAAATAACAGGACTAATGTATATATTTATATATATATATATAAGAGTTTTTTTGAAAGGGAATTTGTGTTTAACTCAGCATGAATTTATTTTTGTTTTAATATTATATATTATATAAAATAGAAAAGAAAAAGGATATTTTTTTGATATTAAAAAAAAAATACATGCTTTAATTTGAGAAAAAACCAAAATTTTTATATACCACTAAAAAAAAATTTCGTAAATTAAAATGAAAACTTTTTAAACATATGTACAATTTCTGTTCGTTTTTTTTTTCTGTTTTTTAATAAGCAGAATGAAATGGAAAATAGTTTGGTTTTAAAATGGTAAAATTTTTAATATACATACGAGTATATACTTATTCATTACATTTTTAATGGTAATAAAATATATAAAATAAAAAAAATAACAACCATTATAAGAGTTATGCGAGTACATCGCTCAAGGGAAAGTTTAATCATTTGATCTGATTAAAATACAACAACATTTTCATTTGTTTCAAAAATTTAATTTCTGTTATTGAAATGGCATTGGTGCATATTAAAAATGTTAATAATGATCTTTGTATATATGCGGATAATTATTTTGTTACCGCACTATTTTCACAATAATATACTGACGGAAATAATTTTTTTTTTAAATTAATGTAATATAAATATTTACCAATAATATATAGAATCATTAATTATTCTCAATGTTAAAAATAAATTCTATTAAATTTTAAATAATTAAAGAAACAAAAATATTATTCAAACATAAAGAGCAAAAATATTTTAATAAGATAAACCATACTCGTATTTTGGATGTTACGTATTCCTTTTTTAAATTATATAATAATATAATTGGAATTAATATATTAAAAAGAAAATATACATATATCTATATGTTTGTGATCATGTAAAATGACAAAAAGGTTAGTTCTCAAAGTATTGTAAAAGAATTGGGAAAAATGTTGGAATTTATTTGCAAAATTAACTTTCTTTTTCAATTTGAACTGATAGTGAAATTTGCTGAGAGCACACTAAAAATTCTTCGAATTTCAATGTAAAAATGGTCACATTTAATATTATATAATATTTGCGTTCAATTTACATATTCAAACTAGATGAGTATACAGTTAAAACTGAGTCCAACTACACCAACTTGAACAAATGCGTATCTAGATGATCCGTGGAGTTTGTTATCGGAATTGTATTTATAATTACAATATTTGAAATATCTTTCTTTATTAAATTGGTACTTGAACAATAAAAACGAAAAGCTATATTTAAAAAATCAATGTTAATGCCAAAAAAAATAAGGATATATTTTGCTAATATACTGAAATAGACCGTTTTATTTACAAACTAAGCATATAAGCAGGTCAAAAGTAGTTTGAAGATGTAAATGGAATACAAATATTATAGTATGTTTATTATCAGACTTTATTACTGTAAAACTCCTACTTTTCTTTAAATTGTTACTCCTAAAATTATTTTCTTTAAACGTTACTCCTAAATTTATGCAATTTTAATAAAAAAAATACACTATTCTGTTCAAATCTTTTCACTATGATAATCATTGTAATTACTGTATTGCATTACATTAATATTGTATTTAGTGCTATTTTTGAAATTTAGAATTTTATGTTATTGTTTTAGAAGTAAAAATTCTAATTAAATAACATGACAGTTGACATTTTAAATTAGCACGTTATTTCTAAATTCCAAATATTTTCAACCAAAAGTAAAACAGCTTCGATTCCTCGACAAACGAGTTCAAAATTATATTGAATTTCGAACAACAAAATTCTTATTTGAATTTCTGGAAAATATTCATCCATAAGTGGTATATATGATTTTTAATATACATATTAATAAATTATTATACCAGTATAATATATTATTTCTATTATTAAAGTAAGACAGAATTGAATAAATAAACAATTAGAAAAACCTGACTAAAAGCCTCGCATAACAATAAAGAAATTATGTTAAAAACAAAAAAAAATAAATAATAATAAACTTTATTTGAATTAACCATTCATAACATGGAACTTAGTCATAACATTTCATAAAAAATAAAAATGTTATGAAATTTTAATTTATCATTTAAAAAGTGAGACACGATACAATATGTACGAATCTATGATTTCAATTCCATTTGAAATTTAAAGTATAAAAAAAAAATAAAATATCCATATAAGAAAAAAATATAAATACAAAAATAAAATTAAGAGAAAAAAATAAAATGAAAATATTAGTTTGATACACGCAATCTATTGTCATTAAAATGTTAAAGGGTTAACATAATTCCTAAAAGAATAATAAGGGACATTGGTAAATAGCTCGCAGACATTGTTTCATATGTTACGATATGAAATGCTTTCTAACTATAGAAATATTTTTGTGTATCATAAATTTTTAATATGTAGAATATAATTTTGTTGAATTAATAAATTGGTGTTGAAATAATTGAAGGACACAAGTGCTATAAAAATTTTATATATTAATTTTGGGGAAAGCAAGTTATTTTGAAATTTCCTTTGTATGATACACGATAACATGAAATTAAAAATCTCGCAGTTACTCTAAAAATTAACAATATTCTCACTTTATAATAATCGAACTGTCAACTTTTTTTGTGAGATTTTTTTAATATTTAGTTATATACTTGAGTTCAGTGAGGAAAAGTAATAAATAGTGAAAATTAATTTTAAATTCGTTTAAATTAATTTGTTGGAAATTTTTTTCACACAAATAAAGCAACTGTAACTCTTCAACAGACATCTATGTAAATTTGATATTAAAAAAAAAATTAAACAAAAACTCGTTTTAAAAAACAGCATCCGTCAAATCAATTTTTAAGCTGTCAAATCATTTTCTGAGGCTGTCAAAATAACATTTTTCTTTTAGTTCTAGTTAAGCTTGAATAATTTCGACGTGATTTGTTCAATTTTAAAGTTATTCAAAATAAGAAAAATTTGTTAACATCAAAACTTGTTATATAAATTAATTGAATGACTCAAATATCACATAATTTTATTTTAATTTCATTTATTTACTATATAAAAATCATATTATTGTATCACATTTTTATAAATTGAAAAATTTAACAGAAAAACTTTTTAATATAAAAATTTTCCACTTCATGTAGCAACACACTATAGTAAAAATCAAATTAAGCACGGTTACAAATGAAAACCATTAAAAAAACAGTATAAAAATCTAGTACAAAAAAATTTCGTATTCAAAATTTAACTATATGTATTTGGTCACATTAATAGTAAGATCTTAATTTTCTATTTTATTATTATTTTTCATATTCAAATCAAAAGAAAAAAATCTACTTTACTGTTGATTTGTTCGTGATATGGGAGAGTTAATCATAAAAATAAGGAAGATTTGAAACAGAAAAACAATAATGAAATTATGTTTCGTTCTACAAAACTCTAGGATACTCTTAAACTTAATAAAAATATTTATTTTTCAGTTTCATTCACTCTCGATGCCAAAATAGAGAAAATTTAAGAAGATTTAAAGACTTTGTAATGAAGTATCACAAATATCCAACATTTTGAACTCACATTCCCTGAAGAAAATTGGTAGAACTGAAAATGGAGGCTATATACCGTTGGTTTTCAAATTTCTTTTCCATATTGTTTGCCACTAACTAAACAATTTTATTAAATTAAAATTCCTTTTTCAACAAATTGATTTTTTTGTCATTTTCATTTTCGCTTTTCAAATAAAATCAATTCAATTAAAGTTAATTTGATTTATAAATGACATTTTAAAAATACCAATACAATATGAGAAAAGGTTAAAAATTATCAATCATTAATGAAAGAGAAATAAAGTTATGTAGGTGGTAGATTGTGTTAAATTTAAAAAGCCCCATAATCTACATACATATATACCTTAACTATTGTATAGTTTCATTTATTTTCAACAATAATTCTATTAAGAAGTACAATATCAAAAGAGACTATAGGATGCAAAAATAAAAAAAAAAAATAAAAGTTTTGTTGCACCAATTTTAATTTTAAAAACAAAACAAGAAATTATCGATTTGATTTGCTATTTATAAAAATGAAATAAAATATATTTACATACGTACATTACATACAAATATACACATGTACCAAATTGCATCTTTTATACTCCTATAACCTTTTAGCTTTGTTTTTTTTTTCTATTTTGCACTTAACATCTCATTTAAAGGATTAATCTGAAAATATACCTTCTAAAATTCATTTCTTCTATATAATATTCTTTTTACAAAGAATCGAAATAAAAGCAAAAGTTCAAGGATTTTAGATTTTTTTTAACATGTGTGTTTAGTCAGCGACATCTAACGTCATCATTTTTATGGGAATTTTTGTTTTTTGCTTCTATACATTCGTACTATATAATACGGATTTTTTCATGCGTGTATGTGTGTAAGTTCATGCATGTTTAAAAAGTAGGAACAAAAAATATGGAAAATTTCAGACTGATTAGATAAATAAATAATAATATAATAAAGAATAAATTAAGTATTTATATTTTCACATCTCTATATATGTATAGTCTACAGCGTATATATATATATATGTAAATATTCGTAAAATCTACATACATATAAGCATATAAAAAAAATGAAAAAGTTTTTTAGTTACTTATTAAATTCGGGGAATTTTATACATTTTTTTTTCCAATTATAATTAACAATATAATTTAAAAATGGAATTTTTAGGAATTTTTTTTTTTGGGAGTTTTTGTTAATTAAAAATAAAAATATATAATTTGAATAATAAATATATACACATACATACACATGTATCTAGATGTGTATTATGTTAATTTTATGGTAACAATCGTTGTAGAAGTGTTGACGTTATCCAAATAATTTGTTCCTTTACAGATTTATATGTAAAATAATTGGTTGAGTTCGATTAGAGTAAAACGATTTATTTGAGTTCAATTAGAGAGTAAAATGTCAAAGTTTATAATTAAAAGAAACACTTATTTTTTAATCATAAACTTTGCGCTTAAGCAAATAGAAGCTATATGAGCAATATGAGATTGCAATATTCATAATAATAACAAATACTGATATTCATAGCGCTCTTAATATTCGAACTCGTTCTCAATGGATTATAAAGATAAAGTAAACTATTGTAAAATACTATACCCAAAAATTTTAATTAATAAATTCGAATCAAACCAATAATATTCTCCTTAAACAATTTAACCTTTTATCTTTTTCGCAAGTTATAAGCAAAAAAGCTTGGACGATTAGCAATTTCATGAAAATTCGTAAAAACCACTGCATCTCGGAAATCCTTAAGATTTAACACCTAATTGTAAACAAAAAATAAATTTTATCCATTTTTAATATCCAAAGCGATGATGTATTGTACTCTTTACTGCAGAGTTAAATTTACGACACAGCAGATTTATGAATGAATCTAAAAAATTATTGATATTTTATTTAAATATATTGCATTAAAGTAAATATTTTATTTAATTAAAGTTCTAGGTACTTCATAATTAAATTTTCATATTAACTTAGTAAATATTAATAAGAAAAAAGTCAACTATAAACGATGAATATTAAATGCTAATATCATAGAATAATAATTACACTCAATAATAATCAACTTTTAATATGGCTTCGTTTGGTTAAACTAATTACTGTATAATATGTATACCAGTTATTGTATTATGCACATGAATTATAACGGTAACGCAAACACGTATACGTACTCGTATATTATGTGATAAGCTGTGATGTTTCATAATATTTGAATAGCAGATACAAATACAATTTCCCAATAATGTTTTAATAGCAGTTTTCTTTTTTTTTTTAACATTAAATTTATTGATTGCGATTATATTTGAGAAGCTTAAATCATTTCATTTTCAATCAATTATATTTGAACCATTAATTTCTGTTTACTATAAAGATTAAAATTTAATATTATAGGAATTCAATAGGTCTAAATACATACATAAATATATTTTCAATATTTTTCGTATTTAATGATAAAAATTCTAATGGACGATCTTGGCATACTTATAAATGAAAATTATATTTTTTATTTTATTATTAAATATAATGTATAAACACACATATGCACTTATCTTGACGCATATATTACACAATTATTATTATATGTTTTGTGTATGCTGTTAGCTTCAAGGTCATTTTGCCTTGTTTGATGGTTTTTTGTTTTTTTATTCGAAATAAGCCTTTTCCTGCGTCAATAAAAAAGGATTTTGATTCTTTGTTTTCTTTTATTATTTTTGACATTGTTCTGATTTCAATAAAATCGAACTATAAAAGCAATAAAATGAAGTCAATTTTTTTGTTCTTATTTTTTATTTCTTCTGTTTGTATTATGTTATATAACTATGTGTAAGGTACATGTGCCCCATTTATTCTCTAATGTAAGAATATGCCACATTCACATATAATAATGTGGGTATGTTTTTGTTTTTATGTTCTTTTATCACTATCTTTCCCATGTGATTTCCGGAATAACACTATGTATGTTGAATACAGAATTATTTTCTAAGAATCGTTAGAGTTATTAATTCTTAATGGATATATTGAGGCTTTCATTATGTGAGCTTAACCAATACTGTCTATTTTTTAATTCTTTTTTTTTTTTTTGTTATTAGATAATCTCTTTTCATTTATTTATTTCCCTATTTATATACGATATTGAATTTCATATATAAGATAGTAAATTAAATTTTTATTTATTAATATTGCATAATAGAAATATGTTATATATTTACTATATTATATAAAGCATGTACATTTAAACAATCACGGAAACATTATTATTTATACTTAGAATTTGAAATCGGTTTTGATTTGATTGAATCTGTTGTGTCACTTATTTCGTTTATATGGTAGATTAAGTGCTTGACTTGAATTTTAAATCTGTGTTCAGATTGAAATAATATTATTTGAAATCAACTGGAGTTTGACATTAGTTGACAAGCATTATATATTCATTTGTCATTTCCAATCTTTCAATCGGCGTATATGTAGTCGATTTTAAAGTCAAGCTAATAATTTTGTGGGATCGACTTGTTTTGAACATTTTAAGTCAAGTAGCATTTATATCGGCTCGAAATCCGTTTGAAGTCATAACTTACATTAAATTTATAACTTATCTTTAAAATGTAAAATAAGTACATTTTAAAATATGCATGTAAAAAAAATTCCGTAAGAATCAGATTTTTATAACTTAAATTTTGAATCCAGTAGCTTTAACTTGTATATTTAATGCTATCGGTAAATAGTTAAATTGATTATCTACTTCTAATAATTTTTTGTTGATTGAAAAATTGTAAAAATATTGAACCTAGCCATCTTGAAAAAAACTGTCAAATGCGTTGTTAAGTAGATTCATTACCGTATTTCGTAAAATTTAAATTAAGTATTATTGTTTAACAATTTTCCATCTCTATCATTTCTCAAAAAGAATAGAAGAAAAGTGTACTCATATTTTATACAGCAACGAAAAATCTGTTACTTAAAGTAGAGACGAAGAAAAAAAAAGACATAAAAACGAAACATAGAAAATAGATAAAACTTTAAATGAATTATTGGAAAAGTTTTTCTCGTTTAATGATAGTTGTTTCATTTTTTTTTGTTGTTTTTTTTGGTAATGTTTTTTTGATTGTTTCGTAAAGTTAACCATGTATAGATGGCGTTTTCATCCCAACAACTGTTACAAAAGTAAATTAAGTAAATTATTTTTCTTAGTATTTTTCTATTACGAGGTACTAATTTTTATCTTTACATTAAAATTAAAATAATTCTAGTTACTTATATAGTACGTACATAACATATAACGTACATAGCAATATAATAAGTAATGCGTATGCATGTGTTATGTAAATTACTGTCCTTCCAAAATTTCTAGTCGATTTTTTTTCAATTCAATAAAACGATTTTAGATGAAAATTTAATCGAGTTTTGACGAAACGTAATTTAGACACGTCTAGGTATCCCTTTATTGCAAACACATATATTACAAACTCTCTTATTTTGTAGGAAGTAACAATGAATAAAACGTCAGTTATTATTGAAATGAAAGAGTGTGAACTAGGAAATTAATTTAGAGATCGATTTTCAGTCTTAACGTAATTTTTGTATACTTGCCGTATTTTTAGATAGTCGTGCACTGTTTATAAAAGTATCCAACTTTGAGTTATCTGTGCAAAGTTTTAGATTTAGTGATATTTAAAATTTTTTGTTGTTATTTAATTTAAGAACCTTAATACTAAGAAAAAAAGTTGATCTATAAAAAAATTTTAAGTTGAAAATACCTGTTTCTTTAAAAATTATTGTAGAGCAAACATTATTATAAAAATCTTCATTTTACCTAGTATGGTCGACCATTGCAACTTATGATCATATTCGTTAAGAATTTTATAGTGAGTTAGTTCATTGGCTCATAATAAATAATTCAAATTAAATAATTCATTAAATGTTTTTTTGTTTTTTATTGAATCATATTTTTTTTTAGTTTCGATATTTACTAAATTTGTTTTTGATTTCAACATTACATAATACATTTCGTTAAATCATAAAACCTTCAATAAATATTTTTCAGGGATGCTTCTTTAATAAATCAAAAAACAATAAAAAATAACAATAGTCAACCGACATCACACAACAATACGTTAAAAAGATCTACAAAAAATTTAAATAATAGTAATAATATCAATAAAATACAAAATAATTCTAATATTATAAACAATTTACAACGTTTACCTCCCGTTGTATTACAAAAAAAATGTAGTAATTGTGAAGATACAAAAAAATATATAAAGACATCTATTGAATTATTTCATCATTTTTCGAATCCAAGTTTAAATCGTCGATGGACATGTCATATTTGTGAATTAGAAAACAATTCAGTTACATGGCATTGTCTAAATTGTGATAGTGTTAGTTATTTAGCACCAATTTATAAGGAAACTTTAGTGTATAATCGTAATAAACAACAGCAGCAACTACCATTGCAATCACAACAAATTATTGAAAATAATATAAGTGGTGATAATACAGGTGCAACAACTAGTACCAATACTACATTTAATAGTAGTAGCAATTGTGAACAAAATCAACAGGAACAACATTCACAATCAACACAAAAGAAACAACAATTGATAAAATTGAAACAAAAATCAGTTGATGGAATTATAATATCAAATGATGAAAATTCATCAAATGATGGTAGTAGTAATACTGCTATCATTAATCCAAGAAATGAGAGAAAATCTGCAAATGGAAAATTTTTAAGACGTACTCGTAGTCTTAGTATGGATTCAGGTAGTTGCCGAAATCTAACGAAACGATGCCATATTTGTTTAGTTAATTGTAATAATTTATTCAATCAATCTGGTGGTGCCGATTGTAAACACTTTAATTTTCGTTTACCAAATATTAATAATAAAACAAATACAACAGCAAACGATGATGACATAGAAGAAAATATTTTAAATAATATAGATAACAACGGTATCAATATTAATCATAATAATAGCAGTAGTAATAATAGTGATCATAATTATATAAGTGCTGGAGGAATAAATAGCAATGGACGCACTTCATTAAAGCAAACTGATAGTGACAGCTATAAATTGAATTATATAACACGTTCAAATTTGTTGTTAACAAGGAATGAAAATGATATAAATAATCGCGATCATGAAATTAGTGATGATAATAAAATTAAAAATCAAGAACAAAATAACGATCATAATTTAAGAACATTTAATAAAAGTTTATCAAATATTGGTGATTCATTGCACGGTAAGAATAATTGCTCTTTACTACCATATACATTGAAATTACTACTTTATTTAAGCATTTGTATATTATTGTTTATTTTCCCTTCTAAATCCATTTTTTTTGTTCAGATTCTGATATTTTTTGAAAAATATTATAATTCCGTCATATATGATTAAACATAGATTATTTCGAGTGCGAAATGCATGTTTTTAAATATCATTTTAAGGCAAATGTACTACATATACACGAAATGCGAGGGTAGAAATTGCAGAAAATTCGCATTTTCTGCGTTTTCATCAATTTATATTAATCACTAAGTTATGTTATAATTTAATAGATATTTAATTAAAAAAAATGTAGTAGACTAGTTTTGTTATTATGTACATTTGACAATTACTAAATGCGACTAGAGCGTAAAGTTTCCTACAAGAATTTTGCATTTTTAGCATAAATTTGTAAATGCGCCATCGAATCTTTGGTAAATTTTAGTAACAGGTCTTACTTTTAGTAATTATTGTGTCATATATAAGATATCCTAAATAAAAGTCCTCTAGAAACTATTAGAAAAGTTTAGTAAACTATTATTGTCAACATTTTTTTGATATTTTACCATATTTTACAATTAAAACTATTTTTTTACATATTTTAGGTGAAAAAGGGTCGATAGCACATTACACCCGGCAATCGTCCTTACCTGAATCTAGTTATCCGAAACAATATAAAAAGTTTACAACCTGTGCTCATCATCACTATCATCAACAACATCACCAGCAACTCCAACAACAACAACATTTACAACAAACACATCAGTTACAACAATCACAACCGCAGTGCGATATTTGTGGTGTATGTAATCGTATTACAAACGATATTAGTTCCAATTCAATATCAAAACCTTCATCAACAAACCTAAGTAGTAATTTTACAATAACAACATTATCACGTTCACCGAATTCATCTTATCAAAAACAATTACAACAAAATACAATAACAAATCGTTCAAGCAGTAAAGCAGCTGCTGCATATTCAACATTGCCGCGTAATGGTGGAATATTAATTGCTGTTAAAGATTGGTCTAAAAATCCAGTTATAAATAATACTGAAATATATTATGAACGTTTAAATACCGGTAAAATTATGCCAAACCCTTTAGGACAGCATCAATTGTCAACAATAGTAACAACATCACCATCATCTTCATCAATTAATTATCAACAGCAACCTAAATACGAAAATCATTCAATTATACGTAGAAGGCAGCAAGAGATTCAATTATCAACATCACCATCATCCATAATTCCGATCAATAGTTCATCTTCGTCTTCAACATCAGCATTGAAATCAACGGCAGAACCAATATATGCTGTTGTTAATAAATTTAATAAAGCTAAAAACAAAATTAAACCTCAACCAGAACCAAAATTTTCATATATTGGTATATCCGATCCAATAAAATTAAATAACAAACCTGATATAATTTATACTCAAATAAGTGATATGACTAGCTCAAGTAATTCTGGAAATAGTGCAACAATAATTGCTGCACCAGCGGCTATTATTGTTGCTGCTAATAATAACAGTAATAATAATAATATAAATAGTAATAATAGTAATATAAGTGCTGCGATTAATAGTAAGTTAAATAATAATGTTAATAATAATAACAATAATAACAATAACAATAATAATAATAATAACGTTAATAATAATAGTAATAGCAGCAAGCTTCCAATTGTTGATCAACAATTAATTACAGCAACAAATAATATTGGAAATTGTGGTAATAATGGTACTAAAATTAATAATATGTCATTAGTACAGACAATATGTTATATAACACTTGTGACTTGATTGTAAACAAATTGATTTACACAAAAAAACATTTCATTTAAATTAACAATATCGGTCACTAATGTCATATAATACATTGATGATATTAATGATATGGATTCAAATACTTGGATAAAATTTTTAGATGGCGTAACAATAACTGGAACTACTACTGCTGCAACAACAGCAATATCTGGATTAGGTGGTAGTGGTGCCGGTAATAATACATCATCAATAATTAGTTCATCGAATTCAACGACAAATATTTACGCCAATGATAAAAACGAAAATGAGAATTCAATATATGCGAAAGTATGGAAAGGCCCCAGAAAAACTGTGGAAACAAAAATGTATGTCATATAGCATTAATTACACAAATTATTTTTATACTTTTAATAATATAATCAAAATAGTTAAGTTTAAAATTTTCAGAGCAAATTTTTTTTATTAATCTATTACATTGATTTAATCTTAACAATGCAGTAGAGTGTCTAGTGCATATAATTAGCAAATAAATAGTTATGTACATGTTTTTAATGAACATAACTTTTAAAGATCTTAAAAAAATAAAAATACCGCGAATACTAAAAAAATTTGCTCACAATTCTTATTTATTTATTTTTGTTGCAAAATTTTTTTTTTTTATTAATAAACACTTAAAATTAATTTTGCATGAAATTGCATGTGATTTTTATTAACCAAATTGCAAATATTAAAAATTTTAGTTTATTTTAATAATAGTAAATATTTTAAATTTTTTGTATTATTTTTTTAATTGAATTAAAATATAAAATAAATATTTTTCTTTTTAAAATTTGTTTATGTGTGTTTTTTACTAATGATAGTAACGATCAAAACGCTTTCTTATTTACATTTTGCATGATTAATTTTTATTTTGCTAAACTCAGTGAAAAGAAATTAAAACATCCTGCAGATCTTGAACATAAATGTCGAAAAGAAGTACTTCCTTCTTATTAGAAGAAATATTTTATCACCACGCATAACTTATTATACATGATTTTAATTAAAGCGCAGATCCATTAGCAAATACCATTCAGAAATTAAAAATAAAATATGTGTTCGAATTTTTTCATAGGCGGGCTTCTAATTTGTGAGAAACATTATTATACCATTACGAAATTAATTAGTATTATTAACGAAAATTAACGCAACAGTGCACTTTAAAATAAGCTTTACGTTCTCTTTCACTTCACATTTTTTATTAAACATTTATTAAAAATGCTTCATACAAACTGGTGGTGATAATCCTAAAGCTCAATAATAAATTCAACCTGTTGAACAGCGTGTGTGTGATAATGTTACTAATGTTTTCTTTTTGTTGAAATTAGCCCCCTTTATTTAACTGAAAGTATAATTTATTTTTAATTTTATTTACTATAATTATTATATATGTCGTCATATAGTATTCAACTTTTGCGATCGAAATTGAATCAGATAATTGTTCCAGCAATCCAGTTATTTAAAAGGTATCAGAACAAGATTGGAAAAGTTATAAAAATTTTGTAAAATTTTGTAAAATTTTGTAAAGGTTTTTCATATTAAGTTTGTTTGATGACTAGAAGTAACACCACGAAAAAAGTAATAATTATTCTACAATTTATTTGGTAGTATTTCATGTCATTCAATAAATTTTATTATGTGATTTCAACGAATCATTCAGTTTTTCTCATTATTTTTTTGTATTAAACCGAGTTTGTTCCATTTTCGAGATTGTTTCACAAATAATATTCCATACTTCCATTTTACATCTAATTATCTATTCTCTTTTTTAAAATATTTTCAAGTAAGTATTCTAACATTTTTATTTTCATTAATTCAAGTTCAATGTAGAATTATTTAATTGCACTCGTACTTACTTAAAATGATTTTTTAAAAATTGTTATAAGTACATATACATAAAACCAATTCATTTTTATTGAATTTTAATACATAAAATATTTTATTTCGTAATCATTAATATTTTATGAAACTAATAAATTACAGGACCCAACCAATATCTAAACAAATAAGTAATAACGGTAATAATCCAGCAACACATGGCGGATCTACAATTAAAACGGCATTAGCATCTCAATCGTCATCTTCATCTTCTTCAACTTCGACCGCTTTAACTCAACCTAGAATGTGGACTTGCACAAAGTGTTCATACGCATACAATCCGCTGTGGGCTGAAAAATGTGATATTTGTGAGTCAGCAAGAAGTCAACCCTCGTTAACACAACCTAGTTTAATAACTGTTACAAAAGTCCGCGACACGGTAGCCCCTTCAATAGGTATAATACCACATACAATCTATAAATTTGATTTTATATTTAAGGACACAAATGAAAACGATTATGTAAAAATGTTTTTCTTTATTTTGCCAAATGAAATGTCTTTCGTTTTAGAGTCTCGCAAAGAATTGAAATGCAGTTCGAAAATGGGTCAATCAAAATCATCACACGCTTTTGATGAGGTTCCATCTGTCGTTGAAGTGCCAATAGCAACTTTTGAACAAGATCTAGAAGACGATTTTCAATTTATTCCAGGTAACATAATAACGAGATTAAACAAGATACCGTTATATATAAGCGACTATAAACAAAACAATAAACTTTTCTAGGTGATACAAATGCATCATCAGTTTCAGTACCATCGTCATCAGTAAACGATCAAGAATGGACATGTAAAAAATGTACTCTAGTCAATTCACCATTATCTATGGCATGTGTTGTTTGCGGCGGCTCTAAACTTCGCAGTATTTCCGCTATCGAAGATATGACATTACGTAAAGGCGAATTTTGGGCCTGCGTCCAATGTACTTTGAAAAATTCCTTATCAACAAATGTGTGTGTAGCTTGCAAAGCTGTAAAGCCAATTCCAATTATATCAGGTCAACAGACAAATTTTCGTCCATATACTTCATCATCATCTGCATCAGCTATTGCAATAGCGCCATCAGGTGGTGGCAGTGGTACTAGTGCTGGCGTAAATCATCATGGTAATAGTAACAATACGGGTATTAATAACAGTAATAAAGCAACGTTACATAATCGTCAAATATTATCATCAATACTTGGAAATAGCGCTAATTCGAGTAATTCAAATATAAATATTTCAACGAGTTCAGTGCAACATTCATCTTTAGCTATACCATCGATACAAAATCAATCGCATCATCAATCATTACAACAACAACAGCAGCAAATTCAACGGCAACATATAGATTCGTCCCAGCAATCAAACTCGAATACACAAATTAGTCTAGCTCCGCCGATTCAAAGAACTTCGAGAAGTCCATCGCCAAGACATGATAGAAGCGCATCAGGTGCAATACCGAAGGTATGGCCTAAATTTTTCTTCTGTTAGATTAAAGTTTTAAAATATTTCATTTTACAGCGTCATAGTACTGGAGCCGTCGTACCACGAAATGCACCGTCGTCTTCGTTTTCAAGCAATTCGAATCCAACGCCTATTGTAAATTATAATCGTCATAGTAGCAGCGGCTCAACCCCAACATCAATTAAAACGTGGCAATGTCCTGCTTGTACATATGAAAATTCGTCTGCTAGTGTTGTATGTGATATTTGTTCAAGTCCTCGAGGTCTAGCAAGTGCTATGTCAGCGGCTGCGTTAGATGGTATGAGTAATTCTGGCGGGGTAACATTAGATTTGAGCCGCCAGGAATCGAAACTAATGGAGAATCTTCGACAAATCGAAGAAAGTGAAGCTCGGAACAAATGGGAAAATATAATACAATATTGTCGGGAAAATAATGAACTTTTTGTGGACGATTCTTTTCCCCCAGCACCAAAATCGTTATATTATAACCCAGCTGCCAGTAATGATGGTAACCCAGTAGTTCAATGGCGTCGTCCACATGAAATTAATTGTGATGGCGGTGCATTTCCTCCATGGGCTGTATTTCGCACACCACTGCCATCTGATATATGTCAAGGCGTTCTTGGTAATTGTTGGCTATTGAGCGCATTAGCCGTATTAGCAGAACGAGAAGATTTGGTTAAAGAAGTTTTGGTAACAAAGGAAATATGTCCTCAAGGAGCCTATCAAGTAAGATTATGCAAAGATGGAAAATGGACCACAGTTTTGGTAGACGATTTATTACCATGTGATAAACGTGGCCATTTAGTTTATTCACAGGCGAAAAGGAAACAATTATGGGTGCCACTTATAGAAAAAGCCGTTGCTAAAATTCACGGTTGCTATGAAGCGTTAGTGTCAGGAAGAGCTATTGAAGGTTTAGCAACTTTGACTGGTGCTCCATGTGAAAGTATACCGTTACAACCGAGCTCATTGCCAATGCCTAGTGAAGATGAACTAGATAAAGATCTAATATGGGCTCAATTGTTAAGTTCAAGATGTGTTAAATTTTTAATGGGAGCCAGTTGTGGTGGAGGTAATATGAAAGTTGATGAAGATGAATATCAAAGCAAAGGACTGAGACCAAGACATGCATATTCCGTCCTCGACGTTAAAGATATACACGGTCATCGATTATTAAAACTACGAAATCCTTGGGGACATTATTCTTGGCGAGGTGATTGGTCTGACGATTCAGAAATTTGGACTGATGAATTACGTGAAATACTTATGCCGCATGGTGCTTCCGAAGGTGTTTTTTGGATATCTTTTGAAGATGTTTTAAAATATTTCGACTGTATAGATATTTGTAAAGTAAGATCTGGTTGGAATGAGGTTAGGTTACAGGTACACTAATGCTCAAGTCTAAACAGAAACAAAGTTTTATATATATATTTTAATATAGGGAACGCTTCAACCACTGTGTTCATTATCTTGTGTACTATTAACAGTACTGGAGCCAACTGAAGCGGAATTTACATTATTCCAAGAAGGACAAAGAAATTCTGAAAAATCACAAAGATCTCAATTGGATTTATGTGTTGTCATATTTAGAACAAGATCTCCAGCTAATCCGGAAGTTGGAAGATTAGTTGAACATAGTAAAAGACAGGTAGGATTAATTTGAGCTAAAATTTTAAATGAAATGAACAATATTTGTATTTAAGGTGAGGGGTTTTGTTGGATGTCATAAAATGTTGGAAAGAGATATTTATTTGTTAGTCTGCTTAGCATTTAATCATTGGCACACTGGTTTAGAGGATCCGCAACAATATCCACAATGTGTTTTAGCAATACACAGTTCGAAAAAATTATTGGTGGAACAAATTAATCCTCCACCATTTTTATTAGCAGATGCTATTATTAGTCTAACACTGACCAAAGGGCAACGTCACGAGGGAAGAGAAGGAATGACAGCATACTATTTGACAAAAGTATATATATTATACAATATATAATATATGTTAATTTTTTATCATTCCAAAAATTTTTAATATTGAAATTGTAATTATTTTATTAAGGGTTGGGCAGGATTAGTCGTAATGGTTGAAAATCGACATGAAAATAAATGGATTCATGTTAAATGTGATTGTCAAGAAAGTTACAATGTAGTTTCAACTCGAGGAGAATTGAAGACTGTTGACTCTGTGCCTCCTTTGCAAAGGTAATGCTAATTTTTTCTTGTTGTAAATACAAAAGTATGTGACAAAATTTGTATTGTTCTATATTTAAGGCAAGTAATTATAGTACTGACTCAATTAGAAGGTAGCGGGGGTTTCAGTATTGCCCACCGTTTGACACATCGTTTAGCTAATTCACGTGGTTTACATGATTGGGGACCACCAGGTGCTACACATTGTCCACCAATAGATAGCGTACATGGATTACATGCTCCACGTTTAATAACATGATTGAAAAAAACAGTAAAGCAGGAGTATTAAAAAAAACAAAGTCAGATAAAAAAAGTAAAGACATTATAGATAATATAAATATAGAATAAAAAAAATATTTTAGGAAAACAATAATTATTATAATAAGTAAAATACACTTTAAAAACAAACACGAAACAAAAATAAAAACTGTCAGAAATTTGTTTAAGTAATTGATAATTAACAATAATTAAAATAACAAAAAAAAAAAGAAATAATCAAAATATAGGCATAGCAAATTTCTAATTTAGAGAGAGTTTTCATTCACATTTATTGTAAAGTATTTAAAAACCTACACAAAATGTTTCAAACCCAATAAGCAATGCATTTATTTAAATTTTTTTTGAATTGAATGAAATTTTGTATAGTTTTATTCAACATGCAGTTCCAATGGACTAATTTAAATATTTAAGCTGAATACAACAAGTAACAATAATAAATTATAAATGTACAATATTGTACTAACCTTTGCCAAGTTTTACATATTTCAGACATACTTACTTTGTTTATTCGCAAATAAGTCATAATTTTAACAATTGTATCTTTATTTTACATATAACTTAAATCTTTACATTTTTATATATATTGCGTTATTTTCGTCTTTTTTTGTTTTTTTTATTTATATTACACTTGTATGTTTTTTTTGTTTTTGTACAGAAATCATTTAAATTTTAGAATAATATTAAATATACTTCAAAAATAAAACACTTTTTAATTTGTAATTTCGTACGTAAAAATTAATATTTAAGAACTTCTATAATTTTGTATATACAAATGAAACGAAAATGAAAACTCTTTCTTTACCACAAAAATAATAACTAAAATTTTGTTTTTATAACAAATATTACGAAATATTTTTATTTAATTTATGTGTATTGAAAAGTATGTGCATTTCGTATTAAAAGTTATTAAATCTAATATAATTTCAATTTTTAAATGTAATTTGTCAATATATACAAAATGAAATAATATTTTCAATTTTTCCTTAACTTATATTAATGGCAAATAATAATCTTAAAATTATTGTTTGGTATAAAATTGATTTTTTTTAATAATTAAATGCTAATCATTTCGAATCATTTTAAGGAGTGGATAGAAATGAATCGTTTGAATTTTTTCTATTGATTTTGATTAAAAATTATTAGAAAAAATAATTTGTATCTAATTAATAATGTTTAATTTCATGAAACCTATGTATATTTGAATTGACAATTCTATTTCGAAACAAAATAATTTCAAATTTAAAATATTTTTAAATTATTGGTTAAATGATTTTTTAAGTTCTTATATATATAAAAAGTATTTATTAACGCTTTATTTTATCTACTCCAATTATTTTTTTTAAAATTTTGATTAAAAAAGACTATAAAAAGTAGAACTTAAAAAAATTTTTAATTGATACAAAATAAATTAATAAAAGCAGTAATGATGTAAGAAAATAAATAGTAATTTAATAATCAGATATGTTTTCTTTTTTGAACTGTTTTTAAATATTAATATTAACTTATTACATTAAAAATAGAATTCAAAAATAAAAAATTAAGACATACCAAAATATTCGCACATATACATATAGAGAAAATTATACGTTATCGTAAATATTTTATTTTTATCAAAATTTAGGGTATGTTTTGGTACAATATACTATTTATTATACCCTGATTGTTCACTTAATTTTTCAGTTTACTTAAAATACAATCAAAGATGTTCATAATCAGAGAATATTTTGATTTTTGATATAGAAATTTTATTTTCGATAACCACAATAATACATTATAGTAAAATTATAGTCTGTTACGAATTTAATAAAAGTGAACACTTATTTTTTTAACTAGCAATCAACGGCTTAATTTTTGTCATCTTTGTTCGCTGGACACGCTCTTATTTAATAATTTTGATATGAAAAAAAAATTACTTCTCAATGTTAGCATTCAAATATTCTTACTTTAAATTTAATTCAAATACATGATTTGTAATATTTATCAGAATAATATTCATTTTAATTAAATATTTACATACTTATTATTTCAATTTGAACTTTAAAAAAAGATTTTAAAAAAAGATATTATAAAATGATAATACAAATATTCTTTTTCAAAAAAAAACTAAAGAATTCTTGTTAAATTTTGTTTTATATGTTGACTTGATAGATTCTTCAAATGTTTCATCTAAATTTAAATCTATTTCTTTATTACATATATATTACTTATTTTAAGAATTGTAACAATGAAATTTTTATAATAAACGAGTTATTGAATTTGGCCTAAAATTGATTAACTTTAGATTAACAAAAAATATTATTTAATTAAAAAAGAAAATTTTATTTTAGTTTTAAAATTGTGATAAAAGTTTATTAAAAATTCTTTTTTGTATATTTTGAAATATTTAATATAAATTTTATATGTTTGTACATATATAAAAGGTATTTTAGAAAAACAAAATTAATTTTCAAAATTAGGTTATAAAAAATCGGAATATTTCAGTGAAAGGGTTATAATAGTTGACTAACCAACAAAATACGATAATTTAAAATTGTCTTCATTGTATTTAAAATAAATTGTGTTATTTAAGTTATAATTTAAAAATGTTTAAAAAAAGGAATCAATTAAAAAGAAACAAGAAAGAATAATAAAATTAAATAAACTTAATTTAATTAACTTGATAGTAATGAAATTAAGTATATTATTTTATTGAAATGTTCTGATTAAAAATTATACAAAATTTATATAAATAATAAATATTATATAATCTCTAAAACTTATAATTTTATTAAGTAATTTTATTAATTTCTTATTACCTTTCCTTTTGCACTAATTGCTAGTAGGGTAAATAAGTGTGAAATATATATAAAGTGCATTATGTTAATCTACGTTCCACTTCTTGTAGTTGTAGAATTTTAATATATAGCATAAAAAAGAACATTATAATAAATTAATAGTTAATATTTTTTTTAATTAAGTACACTTGATTTGATGAGGAATTCATACTGTTCAAACAAAGTCAACCACAAATGTAATTTAAATAAGTATTAACTTAACGGAACCCGACTTTTATTTAAATTTAACTATGATTTAAAGAAATGTAGGAGAAAGTAATGTTCAATTGTAATTAATTTACCCCTTAAATACTAATATTTGTAGTACGCAACTGAAGAAATAACAATATTAACGTTTCACTAAAATAAAATTAAATGGCTTTATTACAAGCTGCAGTCTAACAACTTTAACTTGAGAATAACTTTTCGTTTAAAAATTGTTTTTTAAAAATCCTCACTTTACACTTTTTTTTTTAATATAATTGTGAGTAACAATACATTTCTCATTAATCAAAACTCATTTTGAATTTAAAAAAAAATTAATATTACTAAATAAATCATTGCAAAACAAAAAAGAAGTAATTACACAAACAAACCAAAAAATATTCGTAACTATGAATATGTAAGGACACATAATTAATAAAACTTAAAATTGTTTAAATACAATAAATGTAAATTTTTTTATTTATAAAACGGAAGGAAAAAAATTGAAAAAAAAATTAATAAAACCTTTAATAAAATAATAAATTTTAGATAAATGTATTATTAATGTAATAAAAAAAAAAAACAAGGAAACATTGTTTGTGAAAAATCACTAGTTAATTATACAAAAATTAAAAAAGAAAACAAAATAATTTGAACATAAAAATAAAACTGAAAAAAAAAAATGGTCTTTATTTCTCACAAACAAAAAACAAAGTAATATTAAACCGATATTTATAGTACTTTTGTATAATGTTTCGCTGCGATTATTGAAAAGACTTCTTTGCCAAATTTTAGTCCGATTTTCACCAATTCTTCTCTTTACGTATTTTTTTACTAAAAGCTTTTTACAATTATTATTAAAACCTGAAAATAATCAAGTTTTTTTTCATTTTATTTTAAAGTTGTTTTTCAATCAAAAAAAGTATTTGAGATCAAAACAAATTTATCAAAACCTGATCAAAAAAAGTATTTCTAAGGCTTGAAGTGTTTAATTTCATATTCAGCTAGTAATCCATTTATAAAAGTTCTAGTTTTAGAAATTCTATGATAGTCACTATGTTCTGCAAGATTGGCCAGTTCATTATATTCTGCTTGTGTTGTTTTACATAAATAACAAGAAAATGAATTAACTTTATAACGGTTTTTCCATTTCTCCTCTAAAAGCAAATGTTGTGGATTTCGTAGATGATTTAGAT
This sequence comes from Condylostylus longicornis, assembly GCF_029603195.1. NCBI lineage: Eukaryota > Metazoa > Arthropoda > Insecta > Diptera > Dolichopodidae > Condylostylus > Condylostylus longicornis. Next base: position 14,282,129 of record NW_026577982.1, read on the forward strand.
ATTTTTCATTATCGTCATGAGCAACATTACATATTTTACAATGTTTTAAGCTTATAACATGCTCTTTAACATGAGATTGTAATTTTACAAAATTACGAAATGTCATTTCACATTCGGTGCACCGAAATATTGGTGATTTTTGTATTGGATTCAGATGCTTAACATCAACATGACGTTCAAGCAAATATTCTGTGGCATACGCCCGACCACAGATTTGACAAGAAAACTCTTCCGTTGGATTTTTTAAAAATTCGATTGTAGTATCTCCAGATATTTTGTATTCTCTATTAGATGTAGGTGTATCATATACATCATTAAAATTATGTGTTGTTTGATCTTTGAAGGTATGTTGTTCTAAATGTTTCCTAACACAAAAAAAGTAAAAAATTAAATGAACTTGTAAATGTTTCTTATAATGTGTTTCTTACTGGCACAATTCTTCTGAACTAAAACACTGTTGGCATATACTACAGAAATATCCAACTAGATCCTTTTCCTTCATTTTTAAAACATTTAAATATTCTAGATGAGAATCTTGGTCTTTTTTATTATCTTTTGAAATAGGACAAAAAGACTCTTCAGAAATTGAATAATCATTTAAAATCTTCCTTGATCTTTTTTTTCTTTTTGTAAGTGTAGTTTCACCATTTTCAATTTGCTTTGTTTTTCTGCATCTATATTCATGTTCAATATTTTTCAAGTAATCAGCTGAAACTTCGCCACAGTAGCAACACAACAAGCTGATCTCAGCGTGAACTCCTTCATGGTCACGATAAGATCTAATATCTGTAAAAGTTAGACCACAATGTTCGCAACAATGAAATCCTAGAGTGAGTAAATTGTTATTTTTTTTAAGTAGAATTTCATTGAAAAAGATGTCATCATCTGGAATATCACAGGTTGGTTCCTTTTGATAATCTGTCGTAAAAGAACCTTCATCATTTATTTCAGCCAAAATCTCATCTTCACTCTTAAAATTTATTTTATCTAAATTCATTTGATTAAATATGTACTTTTCAATCATTGAAAAATTATCGTAGAAAAAATTATTTAAACTATCGTTTGCAAATGGACCAGAAATGTTACACTGAATCCCAACATGTTTTGTTTGTTTTACACATCTTTTGCTTAGTTTTGGAGAATTTCGAAATATATCGCCCTCGCTGTTTATGCAGAAATTACCAGTATCACTTGTTTCTATTCTAAAATTAGTTAAAATTTTAAAAATTAACTAAAAAAGAACTACAAATACCAAATTACTCGATTTCTTCTTGATTTGGCATTCTAGGTAAATTTAAAGTTGGCATTGCAAACGGCTTTAAATCCTTTTCCCTTTTAAAATGTCCTTAAAAATGATATTTTATTTATAAATAATTGTAATATTAATAATTTATATAATCTTACTTAGCGACCTATGAATGTAGTCTTCTTCTCTGAAATGTCGGCTGCACATTCGATAATTTGATTTCAAAAAATCTTCTTCTTTCAGAAAAGGCAAAGCATCGAGCCACCTTTGTTTTTCATCTTTTGATTCAATAACACTCTTCCGAATTTTGTGAAATTTTATGTTTTTGTCTTTGCCAAATCTTGTTTTGCATCCAGGTATAAAGCATTCCAGTCTACTCTTCGCTTTAGATGTCATAATCTAAATTTGAAATCATAAAGTTCGAAACCGAAGACCTAGAGTCAAAAATAAACAATATAATGTATGTACACAAAATTACTACTTCGATTGACAGCGGAAGATGGTATCGATTTGGCGATTAATGAAAATAAGTTAAATCACATTTTAAGTAAACAGCAGTCTGCACAGGCAAATGTTATTTTTATTATTATTATTTATTAGATTGTGTCATGCAGTTGAAAAAATATTGACACTTCTGGCAACAAACATTTTTTTGTTTTTTAGTTTTACTAAAATTGCAGATGTCACATCAAGCTAACCAAATTATATTTCATATTTTTAAGCAGAGAATACAATGATAACAGAACTCAATTTAACTCAACTTAAATGGGAAAACAATTCATTTGGCATTTGCCAAAATGCTTTTCATTAAGATTATTTTCTAAAAATGTATTATATTGAAAATAATATAATTTTACATTTCTTTGAAATACAATAAATTATTAAATTTAAAGCCGTATGATAATTATATCTTTTAAAGATTTGCTTAGAAGTACATATAATGAAATTTTACCATTAAATATTATTTCATTATTGTACACAATAGACATAATTTAACGCAAAATAATTTTCAACACTACTAATATTATTATGAACTTAGTTGGCATTTTGTTATCGCTTTATTTTTGAATTTATTAATTAAAGTCTTCAAATTGTAAATTGTAATCAAATTGTAAATTTGTATATTTACCCAGCATTTACACGTACAAGTTACTTGCAAGAAAGTTGCAATACATACAAAAATTTTACTAACACATTGAAATATTTCTACTTGCTTGTTTACTTGCAGTTCAACTTGCAAGAAAATTTTGCTGCCAGTAATTTGAGCAAGTAATTTGACATATTGAGAAATTCACAAAAAAAAATTTGTTGTTTTGATTTTTTTTTTTTAATTTAAAATTTTTGAATTTTGTTTTGAGAAAATTAAACTTAGCAAACTTATGCTAGTTGTTTTCTTCTCAAAGACATTTTCAAAAATTAACTTGCTAAACGCCTACGTCATAATAGCAAGTAATTGGACATTTCGAAAAACTAATTGACAATTAATATTATACAAACTTGCTTGCAAGTAACTTGTATGTGTAAATGCTGGGTTAGATTTTTTTCCATAATTCTGATAAAGTGTAATCAGTCATTAAAATAATGTAAATGTCAACAGTAGTAGATATTTGTTTGTTTTAATATCTTCACATTATAAAAAATCAGCCGTGGTTGACAAATATGAGCTAGTTCTGTCAGCCGTCCTTAATATCAATCTTACTTGACATTTATTTGACTACGAAAACGTCAATCCTTTTATTTACATTCTAAAATTAATGTCAAAACACAACACATAATTTGAATTTAAAAAAAATTATTTAGGGATTTGTCGGTAAAACTAGAAACAATATTATAAAATTTTATACAGTCTGTTGTGATTGTTATTTATACAGTCTGCTAATCAATATAAAATAACAGAACAGTATGTGTATACAGCGGTACTGCAAATTAAAATATTTTCGTTAAAAATTTCGCATAGTAAAAACATATTACCTACAAGAGGTACAAGAACTTTCTATTCAATTTATCCAAAATATTAAGAAAAACAATTATTTAAGACAAACTTTTAAAGTTGACAATATTACAAAGAAAAAAATTTAAAAGGCAACCAAAAAATTAAAAATATGTCTGATTCAAGGAAAAAGAAATTTTGGACGCAGTCATCGTTCAACCTCGATTTGGAAAAAAACAAAAATAATATTTCAACAAAAGATATACGAAAAAATAACATAAAAGTAAAGGATCTAAATAAAAATGAAAAAAATTGTAAAAAAAGTAACGAAGATTGGATGAAAAAATTTGAACCCCAAAAAACTGAAGATTTGGCAGTTCATTGTAAAAAGATAGATGAAGTTAAAGATTTTTTCAGACTTTGTGACAATATGAAAAAGAGGAAATGCAACAGAATTGCTTTTTTGACTGGTCCCCCAGGAGCAGGTAAAACTGCAACATTGAAGGTTATAGCCAAAAATTTAAATTACGAAATTTCGGAATGGGTAACACCAGTTGACATTGAGAACGAAATGTTTAATGCCGAAAAATTTAATTCATGTAGGGAAAATCAGTTGATGTTGTTTAAGCATTTTATCTTTCAATCATCTCGATATGGAGCTTTATTTTCAGATTTCCATAAAAAGCTTCTATTGATTGAAGATTTCCCAAACTGTATTATAAGACATCCCGAAGAACTTGATGAAATTTTGGAGAGATATAAAGTATATGGATGTTTTCCGATAGTATTTATTGCTACAGATTCAAAAATTCGAGATTTGAACATCAGTTCGAATGTCTTCGATCCCATCAAAGATAAATATAATATAACCCACATAAGTTTCAATCCAGTCGCCCCAACGTTCATTAAAAAGGCTTTAAAAAGAATTCATTCTATGATTTTGAAAGAACCATATAACGAAATGTATAAAGTTCCTACTCAGAATAATTTAAATTCAATATGCCTATCTGCAAACGGTGATATAAGAAATGCCATTGCTAATTTACATTTTGCAATTTTAAGAGGTGTTGGAGACTTTCAGAAAATGAATAAAACTATTGTAGAAAAGGACACGCAAAAATTAATAGGCCGTAATGAAACAATTACGTTAATGCATGCTTTAGGACGTGTTTTTCACCCGAAATATGAAGATAGTAAAAAAGATAAATTTTTGCATTCTCCAGAGGAATTAACCACACAGTTTTTAACAGAGGAGAAAAACTTCGTGAATTTTATTTATGCTAATTATCTCGCCTATTTCACCAGTATTGAAAACGTATTAGAAGCTATAAACAGTTTAAGTTTGAGTGATATTTTGTTAACTGAGTATCAAACAATTAATTCAAGTATAATAGGCTTAAATTTAGCTATTAGAGGTGTTATGGTATCAAATGCAAACACAAGAGTAGGGAAAATTCTAATAAAAGCTCCTTATAAACAAGAAAACCGTTTTCATCCCAAATACAATTTGCAAAATCTAACACACTCTAATATATCAAAGAAAATTGTTGCTACTGATATGAAAACTTATATTAATATTATTAAACGCTCATAGTTGTTAGATGCAGATGTAAAAACACAAAAAAAAACAAAAAAATTCTTTTGAAATTTTTATTTGTTTTTGCCTTTTTTTTTCTATTGCAGGTCCTTTTGATTTTTCTTTTAACCATCAAACCGACCAGATTCGCGCTTATACTAATATTGGAGTAAGTTTTAAGAATAACATATACTGATAAATATATTTTTTCCGGGAATTCTAATAAAGTTTTGTTTGAATGCATTAAAATATTTATATACATATGTATATTTTTTTTGGAACAACATTTTATATATTTTAAAGTTCTTAAGTTACTATACAATAAAGGGTTACATATGTATTTTAATATATTTACGGTTATTCATTATTTAGTTGGGATTTTAAATCAGCCAAAACTTCTTTAAGATTGTGGAACATGTTTTGCAGACCGCTTTCTCTCTCTAATTGTCTTTGAACGTCCTCTTTTAATGATTCAACGCGTTTGGGCATTGCTTCACTTTCTTGTTTTTCCAAAAACTCAAAAGTAGATCTAGCCAAAAAGTTTTGTTCTGTTTGCTCATGTATAACTTGTAAGTTTTTTGCAAGGGCCAAAGCTCTAGCTTGATATCCTCCTATTAGAATTTTAATTTTCTTCTCGAGTTTACTGCAACGTTTAGCTTCGGTTGACATATGCTTTCGATTAACTTCCAAACGTCTTTCAGCAGACTCTAAACGATCTTTCTTGCTAGCTAAATTTGCGCGTGTATACCGATTTTGGCTTGGAAGGTATAAGACTTGGCTCAAACATTCCTTCCAAACTTGAGAATAACTTTCAGTCGACAAATCTCCATGAGACATTCCCTGCTTTACAAATAACATTTCTTCGCACAATGTATTATTTGAAGCTTCCAATTCTGCTTGACTGAAATTTTCATAAAGCTTTACATCAAAAATTTTTTCTAGTTGTTCCGTTATTCGTGGGTTTGAATTTTGAATATAATCATGCAAGAGAATCTTTATCATCTCATATTTTATCTCTTCTTCGGCTTTTTGCAGGTTATTTAAGTTGTGTTTTTCATTAGGTGGCCTTAAAATTTTTGTATTTATTTCCACTGGAAAATTGTATGCATAGTTTGCCGTTTGTAACACTTTTGATGTATCTGTAATATTTGTGTTTTTTGCAACCGCTTTCGAGGAAATGTCTACTTCATGTTGATCTTGGGGTTGCACTTGCTCTTCTGATTCATTTCCTGCCTCGATGACTTGATCAGGAACAACGATTTCATAATCATTTTTTGGTAAAGGAAGGCCGCTTAATTTTTCTTTTAATAATTGAGAACGTTTCTTTGAATTCTTAAAAATTACACCATCTTGTAAGTCATTAGTATTACGGTCTACGTTTATATTTAAATTATCCCGCATCGTCGGTTTAATAGGAGTTTTGGGCTCAGTTGAGAGAGTGTTTGGAGTTGCAAATTCGTGTTGCTTGGAAACGGAGCGATATGAAGATGTTCCGTTTGTTTTAAGATGTTGGGATGGTGTTTTCAAATTGGATGAAGTATCACCATTTCTTTCTTTTGTGGCATTTTCAGTTTTAGAAGAATCCACTTGAGAATTTAAATTATAGCCTGTTAAAAATATATCTGTGGTTTCAATTCCAGTTTCTGAAACAATTTCTTGAGCAATTTCGGTTGATCTACCTAACTTTACAACTTGTTGCATTTCCTTGTCTGAAACTTGCGGTTCTGGTAAAACTAATTTTGATCTTTTCTTGTTATCAGTATCAGTATTCAGACGTAACGCAGAAATATGTACGCTCTCAGCCCTTTTCAATTTTAATTTGTCTTTTTTCCTCTCTTGTTCTTCTTTTTCAATTCGTAGTTCGCCATCTAAATCTTGTTGACGAATTTTTTTGAAATCATGTGTCACAGTTTCCATGTTTTCTTCAGTTGTGTCATAAAAACCCAAAGCAGCTTCTTTTCGAAAGGGAATTTCTGCGTTATAGTCTATACCTTTTAACCTTTTACGATTACTACATCCAATGCCAGCTGCTCTTAGTTCTCTACGTTTCTGTAATGCAGCTAGTCTTCTTGCTTCTTCTAATTGTTTCTCTCTGGCTTTTCTTTTGGCTTTTTTTCCTTGGGTGTTAGCTAATCGAGCTCTGGCTTCCGACAACATCTCTAGTTCATCTTCATCCATATCTTTAGGATCCGGTCTAGCAGGCTTCGTTTCCGGATTAGGATCTATTTCTCCTTGCTTTAATTTTCTGGGATCATCACAAACCTCATCACCATCTTTTTTCTGAGCTTGGTCTAATAAAAATTCATATCTTTCCAAGCATTGCGCAGCTGTTCGTCCTATTATTGGAGCAACTGTTCTCCATTGTGTCGGCATTAACTTAGCTAAATGAAGTAGTTTCTCATCTTCTTCTCTGGACCACTCAGTTTTTTTTATACTTGGATCAAGCCACTCATACCACCTTGCTTTGCACTGCTTGGCAGATTTTCTGTGAAGAAGAGAAGCAATACGTGACCATTGATTTTTGCCATATTTCATTACAGCTGCTTTCAATATCTCATCTTCTGTATTCCTCCACACTCCTCCTTTAATCATTATACGCGGCATTTTTTCAAAAAATTCTTAAAAATTATTATGGAACACACTACAGCAACTTTAAAGTTTTTAGTTACAATTTATATTCTAGATAGGGTTGCCTTATATATATCGATAATCGATATATCGAAAGTCAACATGTATCGAGGACATTTTTCGAAAGAACAGTAATGTTATTGCGACGTTTTTTTAGTAGAAAAGAAACTTGAAAAAATTTTTAAAAAAATTTAATTCCATGATAATTTTTAATAAATTGAAATTATATTTTAAAATACAAAAATGACATGAATACAAAATACAAAAATATTTTTTTAAATTTTTAAGTGAATTAAATGCCAAACAGAACAAGATTACTGTCAAAAGAAAACAGCTTATGTAGTGAGAATCCAATTTTCTATAATATGTTAATCTCATACATAGTGTTACGGAACATCTCATACATGTTATGGTTTTTTAGGCTGTTATGGGGTATAAGTTACAATTTCACTTATCTTTAAAAATTTTTGTGAACCAGAAAAATACACACATCTATTGTGAATGTTTCTTGAAATTTGAAGTTTTTAATGTCAAACAAAATAGTCGGTGATTCTGCAATTTCAACTTGTTAGTTTTATAGAAATTAAGAAAGAAAATTTTATTTAAAATAAAATGTCTGCAAGATATGATCGTGCTGTTACAATATTTTCTCCTGATGGTCACTTACTTCAAGTAGAGTATGCTCAAGAAGCTGTGCGTAAAGGTTCAACTGCGGTATGTACATATTTACAAAAATGCTAATGCCAAATTTAAGCAATATTGGCTTAACCTAAGCTTTTGTATACAATTAAGTTAAAAAAAAATTAAACAGCCTTATAAATAAGAGTTTTAAAAACTTTTTTGCTATTTAGGTTGGAGTTCGTGGGGAAGATGTTGTAGTTTTGGGTGTAGAAAAAAAATCAGTAGCAAAATTGCAGGAAGAACGGACAGTAAGAAAAATTTGTCCTTTAGATAGTCACGTTGTGATGGCGTTTGCTGGTCTTACGGCGGATGCTAGAATACTTATTAACAGGGCTCAAGTAGAGTGTCAGAGTCATAAATTAAGTGTAGAAGATCCAGTTACATTGGAGTATATAACAAGGTAAGTTGAATAATTGACGTTTTATTACATTCCAAATTACAATTTAAAATTTACAAATGTAGATATATAGCTGGTTTAAAACAAAAATATACACAAAGCAACGGAAGACGTCCTTTCGGTATTTCTTGTTTGATTGGTGGTTTTGATTATGATGGGTCACCTCATCTCTATCAGACCGAACCATCTGGAATTTATTATGAATGGAAGGCAAATGCCACCGGACGCTCTGCAAAAACCGTACGTGAGTTTTTGGAGAAATTTTACAAAGAAGATGAAGTAAAGACAGAAGAAGGTGCAGTTAAACTTGCTATTAGAGCTTTGTTGGAAGTAGCGCAATCAGGTCAGAAAAATTTGGAAATTGCCGTGATGAAAAGAAACCAACCATTAAAAATGCTAGATTCAGATACAATTGAAAAGTATGTTAATATTATTGAAAAGGAGAAAGAAGAGGAAGCGGAAAAAAAGAAACAGAAAAAGTAGTTTCTAATAAATTTAAATATGCAAAATTCGCATTTTTATATATTATATATTAAAAAGAATAAAAATCAACGATGAAAAAAAAAAAAAAAAACTTTACAATCAAAGCTCAAAGTACAAAAATGAAATTTTTACAATTTCAAATTTATTCCAGTTTAATTTTTTTTCATTAATCAATTTATTAATTAGGAAAATTATTCTTCCAATAATATGCTCATGCTATTAGAGTATTGATTAAAAAATGATTTAAAACTATATTCGTCAGCATCGTTTTCGTTTTTAATTAAAGTATTTTCTTTATCTTGATTGTTATCTCCATCGGCTTCATTGAAATTGCCTGAAATATTTTTTAAACTACTATTAAGGTTGACCTCACCCAAACTACTTTCATTTTTATTAAATTTTAAATAATCTTCCATGAAAATTTCATCTTCATTGCCATTGGTAATTTTGGAATCTTGATTATCAATTGGTTCTAATGGCGCTGCTTTTATTAAATTCTCTGGTAAAATCTTAGACCGGATTGATTTAGAACAATCAGAAGCACCAAAATTCGTTATCTCCGCAATATTTAAATTGGTATCGTTAAAAACTTTTTCTTCGCTAATTTGAGTACTGAAATATAGCATTTAAAGTTTCTTAAAATTTAACCCATGCATGTTAATGTTCTTGAAATTAAATTATTAATTTAAAGAATTAAAAAAAAACAATTCCTAGCATTGTAACATAATTGCAACTGAAGTGCAACTATGCTTTAAGGCGATTAAATTACTTAAAATATAATTCTGGTTACGCAATAATCTTACCACTCATTTTCGGAAAGATTAAATTCGGTTTTATCCATTATATTGGTTGCACTATCGTCGTTTGTTTGTAAATATATGGGCAGGTAAGTTCCAAATATGTTTTGCAAATCTTTAAATTCTATTGATTCGCCGTAAAATCCGGCATATTCTATTTTCTCCTCAAATCCCGAAACACTATCAGAGGAACTTTTGAATAGGTGTGCTGGAATGGTTATAATCGGGGAATTTGTACTATTTAATAATATATTTGAACATAATATCTTTTGCAATGTTAACGTTAGCCCAATCCTTTTTCTTGTATAAGTTTTCATTTTGTCTATAATTCGATGTGCCGGATCTGTTTGATGATACGGTTTAAAGTAAATTCTTTTGGTAGTTTCATTTTTTAGAGGCTTTTTCATAGCTTGATTATTTAACGGGTTCAAAAAGTTTTTTAACAATTCGAATTTCCCTTTTTGGAAATTTGTATTTGTATAGAAATAAAATTCTGAGCTTCCTTCAACTTTATCAGGATTTTCCAAAAATTCATCTTGTAATTTCACGAAACCAAATTTTTCTAGCATTTCGCAAAAGTCTAAAATATTCTTACTAGAAAAAATATTTTTCAACACATCTTCAAGATACAGAATCAGTTCTTTAACAACTATGCTTATATTATGTCCAGTTGCATCCCATTTGATGCAATTATTTTTGCTGTTTATAACAATCCACAATTTATAAATAAACGGAACGGTACTTGAAAAATTGTCTTCAATTTTATGGGGTTTTGAAATATCCATTTAAAATCAATTTATTTTTTTTATTATAGAATTTATGTATAATTTATTTTTTTATTTGGTTAAATAATTTATTTGTACAATTTTTTTTCTTAATTTATTGAGAATTTACTATTCCTTCAACCTTACGCATCGAAATTAAAACTAAAAGTAATAAAATTAATAAGACAAAATCTCGAAGATTTTTAGAGCGCCAATTAAATTAACGTCAATATTGAATTTTTAAATGAAAATTCCAAAATGGCGAGTAGCGACATCTATTGATTTCTCACCATTAAGATTGATTTACAAATTACAAATGACCTATAATTTTCAAAGATATTTATGAATATTATTTATTTCTATTAGCGGCAATACTTGTGGTTACGAGTACGAGCCTCGAACATGTTCTTGTTAAAAGTCAGAGTGTGAAGTTTTCAATTTTCATTTTTGGCACTCCAAAATAAAAATAAAAAAATGTTTATTTTAATTAAGTAATATTTTCTGTTCGATATAAAATTCATTTGATTTATTTGCAATTAAAAAAGGAGGAATTTGGGAAGAGATTGAAAAACAGAAATTTTAATAAAATATAATGAAAAATTTACGAAACTAAATCTTAAAAATATTTTTGTGCCAAAGCGAATTCTTGTACATATTTTACCAAGACAGTTTTATTCTTAAATTATTCATTTTTTTTTTTAATTTGTATGTTGGAAATTAATTTTATTACGCCTATGTAAAAATGAATTCTGTATATCAATTTATTAAAGAAAATCATATGCTAGCCGTTATTGAATTGGCACAAAATCGTAAAGCTTTTACGTTAAATCTTTCTAGGTAAGTAGGTATGCGAGTTTTAATGAATATTTTTTTTTTTGAATGGTCGAATGTGAATTATGATGTAAGCGAACAACACAATACATGTATAGAATGTTTACAAAATATTTGTCGTATTTAAAACAATGTTAAAAACTCATAATTTACAAAATTTAATTATATTTTTTAAAAATTTAAGATAAAATTTTTCCGCTTTTTTATAAGCATTTATGTTGGCTTCAAAATTTTCTAGCCTTCTAGCGCTTTATTTTTGCTGATTAAATTTTAGAACAAATCTCCAAAGTATTTCAATTACAATTAGTCGAAAAAAAAATGCCTTTCAATTATGTGTTAGTATTTCGTTTTTAGAATTTCTATTGCAGTTTAAGTAGCAGTAACAAAAGGCAAACATTTTGTAGAACCATAAATACACTTGAAAATTAAGCTCTTAAAAATGCCTTCGGCATCAATTGAAAGATCTAGGCTCACATCTATTTAAAACTTATCTGACCAACAAAAGTTGCATTAATTTCGTATTAATTTTACAAGATATTCACTATCGTTGGTAATTAAAGTAATTTGCCACAAAGATCTAATTATAAAAATATCTCATTTTTAACAATTTTCGTATTTTCAGGTTTGAAATTAAAGAAATCCCAGATTTGGTAACGACTTGCAATACATTAATGAAACTATATTTAGATCACAATGAAATAATTAAGTTACCCGACAACATAATTAATTTAACACGTCTTCATACACTAACTTTAGACTATAATTGTCTTAAAGAATTTCCGTTGGTTGTATGTGAACTGACCGGATTGAAGTATTTGAACTTAAGTTGTAACGAAATTAATACATTACCACCACAAATTGGACATTTAACATCATTGCAAGTATTTTGGTGTAATAATACAAATTTACAGCATATACCAGAAGAAATTGGTAATTGTGAACTAATAGAAACTTTCGGAGCTCGGGGTAATGAAATCAAAAAATTACCGGAAAGTATTGGTTTATTAAAAAAACTAAGTTGGCTAACATTGGAAAACAATCAAATCGACAGTCTTCCTGAAGCGTTTGTTGCTCTTAATAAATTAGCTCACTTAAATTTAAAAAGAAATCAACTAAAAGAAATCCCAAAACAGATTTCTGAATTGAAGAAATTGCAATACTGCTTTTTAAATTGCAATCAAATTAATAATGTTGACATAGATTCATTGGATAAATATAATTTAATAAAACTAATTGACTTGGAAGACAATCCCATTGATGCCACTGTCAAAGATTTGGCTTTGTTGGTAAATTATAACATATACATATGTATGCACACTTTAAATGATGAATATTTTTAATTTGTTTTTTCTTGTCCTGATAGAAATGCAAAAATATAAGTTTTGAAAATAAAGATTCTAATCAAACTTCTACAACACAAAATGACGACTCAGATGATGAAGATGTGTCAGATTGGGAAAACTCTATAGATACTAGTGATATTGATACCAATGAAGAAACTGGAGATGAGCATGATCCTGAAGTAAAAATATTAAATCAATTTATTGTATAAATTTGTGCATAATCTTCATAATCTTTTTTTTTGTAGGACATATCAATGTTCATTCCAGCTTTGGCGAAGTATATAACGACGTTTAATTGAAAATGATGCAAGCTTTTAAAAATTATTCTCTTACTGTATAATGTTGCGTTTTTTTTTTTGAAATACTTATTTTGTGGATTTCAAATTAAAAGTGATAAAAAATAAATCTTTTTATTTTCTATATTTCTGTTCTGTTTCATATGTATCATATTGTAATTATATTGTGTATTATGTTATTAAACAATACGGGGAATAAAAAAAATATAAATTTTTGAACAAAAGAATTATATTTTGGGTAATATTTAGCTAAAGCAATTGAAGTTTAAAATATAGGTGATACTTAAAAAAAATTTAAGATATTGGAGAGAAAAGGAGAAACTTTTATGTTACTTAAACGATATTTTATAGAAACTTGAGTAAAACCAAAAGAATAAAATAAAATTTTAATCAATTCTGAGTTCTTTGTCAACAATTGCCATTATTTTTCAGACTCGATTGGCTGAGTGATTGACTAATGTTGAGTTATTTATTAAAAATAAATTTTATTTTGAAAGTACCTAGGTATTATTTTATTTTGAATGAATTTTCAAATGGTTTGTCACTTTTTTCTCCTGAAAATAAAAATAGATTAAGTTAAATCGAAAATTCCCAAAAATACCCAAAATAAGCTACATTTTACCTTCAATTTGTTTTAACTCTATGCACTCGCATATCTATTTTAATATTTGTTTTAATGTTATATATATTTTAATGTAATAAATAATATGTGAAGTCCCATAAATATAGCTATTGATGATTGTACCAAAAAACATATCAGTCTTATCGGCTGTCTAACAGGATATATCGCGTACACAAATGTATGAAGAATCTTGAAATATTTAATTTGCATTAATTGAAAAATCAAACAAGTAAGTAACTCAATTATTACATACTCTTGAAATAGTTGCTATTCTAAAAAGAATCGTCGCCAAAGTTGGATTTGGATCTATCGTTATGTACAAAAGGCCAATTGTAAAGTAAGGTAATATGTTTTCTAAGTCATTTCGATGAGCTCTGAAATACAAAATAAAAAATTGATGACAGATGAGGTTTTTAGAGCTCTGATTTATTGAAAAAAAAAAACACTTTGCTTACCTTCTGACACGTTCAACATCTGGGTTATTGAAAACTACTTCAACTTTCATGATTTCGGCATCTTCAGGATTGGCAAAAATCTATTTAAAATAAAAGGTAAAGTTTATAGTTTTCAATGGAATTTTTGGTTTATTTGAATCTTTGCGTCAGCTAGAAAGGTGCATTCAAAAAAATGGCTAAAAAATGATACATCACCTCGTTTTAAATTTTTTTTTTCAAACCGAAACACGGATTTCTAAAAAATTAGAAATTTAAACTTTTTTTTTTATTTCATCATTGTGCTTTAACCTCGACCAAGAAATAGTAACCGACAAAAAAGTAATACTAAAGTGTTTTAATATTAAAAAATTTTCAAATGAGTTTTTATGAATCTGATGACCCAAATATTTCAAACTTTTTTACTAAATAACTTTTTTTACTTAATTTAAACACATAATATAAAGAACGATTTACAGCATTGCTTTATGAGTGTGTTGATCGGTATTGCTTTTTGTAATTAATTTATAATAAATTTATACATGATAATTAACTTAGATACTAACTTTGCGTACTATATTCTAAATTATTGAATTAAAATATAATAAAATTATTGAATTAAAATATATATGTATGTATTGTATGGAGTCTATTAAAATTAAAAAAGAAGCTCAGAAAAGTTCATTTTAATACTGTTAGTTAGTTACATGAATTGTATATTAGAATATCGAAATTTATTATTTTTTGTTTACCTTTTGACGAAAGCGATGAAAAGCGGTTAATCCAGACATAAAATACATTTTTAAAGCTAAAATACCTGTCCAAAATAGGTAATTACAAAATACAGGATTGTCCAAATTGAGAAGAGTTATTTTTAGTGGTGTATGGTCCATAATAATTTTTTTTTTTATATTTAAAAGCAAACAAATTTAAAACAATTTCAATATTTTTTGAATATTAAGTTTACGTTACTAAAGTTAATTTGATACTGACCTAGAGAACTCGAAAATTTAATTTTTAACCAGTTCAAATGAAATTTGTTTTTGTGCTCTGAATGAACCGAAAAATAAAAGAGAGAGGATTAATATTTGGAATGTTTGCAAATAAAGTTTTCAAACAAAAACTCATTCATAAGCATGCTGTCGTACCATCTTTACTGTTGATCATGATGTTTTAAGATTGTACATGGGATTTTTTTAGTTTTATTTATTATTTTTTCATCATTTAATGTTGCATAACATAATTGAATCTATTATAATGTATAACAGGTTTTTCACTCCTAAGATTTGTACTTTCGTGTATAGTATATAAATAAAAAATTAATCCAATAACAATAATTTTTATTTAGTGTGCATATGATATTATCTTAAATGACAAAAAATTTAAATATAAATAGCTGTTACTACAATTATATGTAGACACATATAAATTGTAATCCAAAAATGTATGAAAAAGCAAATACCCCTCGCTGGTTGTCTTATTGGATAAATAGTATAAACAATAGTATGAAGAATCTGAAAAAAAATATTAAAGCAATTTTAGGTTTTCTTGTATAAAAACACAAATTTTAGGTTTTCTTGTAGAAAAACACAATAGAATGAGTGTATTTGAAAAACACTTACTCTTGCTAAAGTTGCAATTCTATACAATATTGTGGCCAAAATAAATGGAGGATTTACACACACATATAGCAATCCAATTGTAAAGTAAGGTAGAATATTTTCCATATCATTTCGATGTGCTCTGTTTTCATTGAAATAATAACGATAATATGTACGTATGATTTGAAAAACAAAATGAAAAATAATTGTTAATTGTTATAAAAATAAAAAAAAATTGTAAAATAGAATTTATTTTTGACAACCTTCGAACACGTTCAACGTTAGGATCATGAAATTGTGTTGTATCTGTTTTATTCATTTGAGCATCTTCTTCATTAGCATACACCTGTTTACCATTAATTAAAAAAATAAAGGTATTATAAATGTAATATTTATACAAGTATTAAAATTTAATATTTTTGCCAAAAGTTTCTAAAAATTTTTGTTTTTGGCAAAGAAAACACATTCCTCCCTGGTTCTTTCATAACTATATTTAGAATTTTGTTTAATTTATATACCGAAGGATATTCTTTGCGTGAAATCCTTTTATAAAAATGTAAACGCAAATGACTCATTGTATAATTTATGTATGTTATGTGTACAAGAATTATAAAGCAGAAGTGGTTATTTGCAAATGCTGATTTCAATTACTTTGATTTGACAAATTTAATTATTAGTAAATTTTATAAATAATTAAATGTTAGGCAATAAATTGTTTAATTGTATACAATGAAATTATATTAATGGTATTAAAACGTATCTTAAAATTACCTTATGTTTTGATCGTTGTATTGCTGTAAGAATAGCCATTAAAAGCATTTTCAATGCTAATATTGCTGTCCAAAACATAAAATTACCAAAAACAGGATTCGAGAGTGTCAATAAACTCAAGTCAAAGGGAATACTTTCATTTGTGCCATTACTATTATTTGAAGATAAATTTGAATTTATAGTTTCTAGAACTTTAGTGATATTTGTTGTATTAGTTTTATTCATGATTATCTAAGAGAGTTATAGTGATGAAAACTTAAATCCTTTAAATTCAACTCAAAAGTTATTGAATTTTTTATATGTCTTCTTGTACAATTTAAATATAAGAATTTCTTCCGATAATTTTTATATACGGTTTCGATTAATAAATTACTTTTTTATTACTAAAGCTGACCATAATGTGCAAAACTTTATTTTCTTCATTTAAATGACCTTCACTTTTCTTAAAGGAATATACAAGCATATTATTATAGTTATTATACCAATGACCCTGTAAATTTATAATTAAGAAGGGAGAAAAATAAGAAACCCTTATTGTTTTCCTTTTCTTTTGTCTAGAAAATGTCCTTTAATCGTTGTTCTGATTTACTTTAGGAAAATTGTTTAAAAATATTTTCATTTTTGAATTTGATTTTTTATTAAAGGAAGACTTTTTATTGTTTCATTTATTTTAGTATGTATTACTTTATAGTACATATATGAATTGCACAAATTAGTTGGAGAAAAACTATATAGATTCTCAAAATTTTTCACAAATATTTCAATAAAAGGCAAATGTCTTACTCTAAAGTCGTAGATTGCATTTCGAGCTTTCGACCTGCTTTCTTAACTTTGAAAAATTTAATTGTAGAATTGTATTTAATATTATCATGAAAGGTAACATTTTGTTTGACTTAGCAAATTAATTTGTGTTCAATTATTCTTGGTACGTTATGAATAGATATAGAGTTCTGCAATGCCAATTCAATCCAAAATATAATATTTACATAGCTATACAAAATTGTGTAATTAAAAAAATATTTTTTTACTTGTTGAATATTTTGTGAAGCATATATACGCGTACATATTCATTTTAATATTAAATTCAAATTACAAGAAAAAAAAAAATTACTAAAAATAGAAATTATAATATTTGAATGTTATTTTTTCTTTGTCATAAAATTCAACACTTAAAAAAAAACTCACCATACACCATTATAATATAATTTTTGGGTATTTCATATTCAAATGTTTCCAACGTAGAAGAGTGACTGTTTCGATTCAACAGATTACTAAAAATTTTTTGTTACCTCTATATAATATGGAGTATACATAAATATAACACACATAAATAGCTGCGAAAGAAATTTCTTCGAATTTTAACAATCATTTTTTTCTAATATTTTCAGTATTCATTGACTTTGTGGAGTTTTTAAGCAATATTTTTCTCTGTGAAATGCAAATCGGTACACAAAAACATTGTTCGCCCAAATATAGGCAATATTTATTATATCTGAAATTCAAAATATTATTGTAACTTCTTTAATTTTTCTAGTAGTTAGCTAGCCATTTTGGATTAGAAATAATTTTTTTAGATTATTGATTTTTTTTTTCTATTTTTGATTAACATTTATAAATTATACCAAAAAAAAAAATTTGAGATTTATTTTAATAAGATAATCGTAATGGCCATCACGCAATTGTTCTTTATGTAGATTTTTAGTTTTATTTACTTCATTCCTTTCAAAATGAGCTAATGCTCGTACGTTTGATTAAAATCTATATAACAGGTAATGGTTTTCCCACATTACAACTGTATTAAACAGTAAGAGTAGAATGAAGAATTGTATTTTCCATTGAAAATATTCAACAGTCCATATTATGAATTATTTTACAATATAAGTAAGATAAAATAGATTTGGGGATACGTTTATAATTTGTAAATTTGTAGAAACAAATCATAAATGAGAACAATTTTTAAGTATTTATTATAAATTGTTTACAAAGCACTAAATAGTTCCTGGAAATCTTGAATATTCGCTGTTCTTTAATTAATGGTAACAATTGATGGCACTCGTTCTTCAATTTATATTCTTTTTCATGAAAAACCAAGAGTTGGCATTATCTAACTATATAAAGTGCTACTAGAAATTGAGTGAAATTATATCACCTTTGGTTTGATTTGAGTAAAGTAACAATTAAAATGAAGTGTTATAACTGACAAACAATGCGATTGATTTATTGTTGAATTTTTATTGGAATTAAGAGTTTATTATTGTGAATTTTCAACATGTTAGTCAAGTTACTCGAAAATTCCTTCGCAGTATTTATGGTAGCGTTTAATCTATTTTAATTTGTGATACTTTCCATAATTAAAAAGTGTTTTATTTGATCAGTTATGCGATATGGAAGAACTTATTTTGATTGGACAATTATTGACCATAAGATAATCGAATAAATTTAATTTTGTTTGCTAGATACTCCAATATGCAATTATTAAATTTAGTTCTATTAGAAAAACTAATATTTGTATTCATATAAAATTTATAACACTATTATTTTGAATTATTATTACTTATATCCAATATAGAGTTCTCCCAATATAACATTAATTATCTAAGTTTTCTAAAGAAATACACCTATCTTAAGCGTTTATATTTCAATCTTTTCCGATTTTCCAGTTACAATTATTTTGAAATTAATTTCTTATCTGAATATCAATTACATTACATTAAACTTTTATACAATAAGCAAAATAATTTGTTAATAATTACAAACAGATTTTTGGGATTAATATTGTTGTTAGTTTAACATAGGAATTGAGTTAATAAAGTTTTAGTTCGAGTAAAACCATATTGGAAGAAAATATTCACAGGATCAACATATTTTTTTTTGAACATAATTCAAGATGAATAATACAATTTTAAATACAGCCGAAGGAGTTATCAATAATATTACGGCCTCATTTAATCGGCCACTCAATAAACAATTTTTAACTTTAGAGAATCCAGTTTTCGGAGTTTTTATGTTTTGGACAGGCTTATTAGCTTTAAAAATGTTATTTATGTCATTGTTACCTTCCATTCAAAAATTGATTTTTAAGGTATTGAATTTTTTTTTTAAATAATTTTATAATTGAAAAGAATAAATAAATTAATTAAGTTTTATGCGCTATGCTATTGGTTGATGTCGACCTTTTGAATTAATGTGTATGGAAGAATGTGTATTTAATGATTGATCCTTTTATAAAAGGCTCAATTCTTCATTCAAGAATTTGAAAATTCATTGATTTCTTAATTGTTTGGATTCCCAATTTATAGTTCAGTTCTGATTTTCAATTTTTTTAACATCTAGTAACCTAAATTTCCAACGGGTTTGTATCTACAATAAAATATCGGTACTGAACAATAGAAATATTAATTGTTACTATAAAAATGTGATAAAACTTTTCAAGATTTTGATTGTAATACGACCGAATAAACGCGAATGATGGCGTTTGCTTTTGTTTTTCATATATGACTTCATCCAGGTTGAGAAACAAGAGTCTGCATTTCCTTTTTTCTATTAAAGAGGATCTTTATTTAAAAATTAAATATATAAATATATAGAATAAATATAAACAAATTGTAATTATTGCAGGGTGATAGTGAGAAACTGGAGAAAAAAATTGAAATAAGTCGAAGGTTTGTCAAATAATCTTTTTTTTAAGTTGATTTAAATTCTATTAGTTTTATATTCTTATTTTTTTTTATTTTAAGTGCACACCGGAATGATATGGAAAATATTTTACCATATTTTACAATTGGATTACTATACGTTTGTGTAAATCCTCCACCATTATTGGCAACAATTTTATTTAGATTTGCAACTATTTTTAGGGTACGTACTTCTATAAAAAAAAAGGCTAGCAAAATATGAATTTTAATTCAATTTTTTTTTTCCTATAAAATTAAAAAAATTATTTTTAATATTTCAGTATTGCCATACGTTCGTGTATGCTATTTACCCAATACCACAACCAGCGAGAGTAATTTGTTTTGGATTACATTACGCGATTATGGTTTATATGGTGATCCATATTTTGGTTATTTCAATTAACTATGTATAAAAAATTATAAAATAAAATGAAATAAAAAATTTAAGTAATGTTGCCATAATATAAAATGTTACCATATCTTTTGAATGTATTATAATAAAAATTTCTAATGTATACCATAAATTATTTTTGGGGTGGCTTATTTTATGCCATTAAAAACGTTTCTAGTATGTATGTCTATACCAAAAGTCGAGAATTTGTCTTGCCTCATTGAATTATACACATGTTTAGTTAAATGTAAAAATGTGGGTGTCAAATCTTAGATTTATAACTTTGTAATAATTATTCTCGTTTTGACTTATTTAGTTTGAAAATTTTTATTCTTACAAAATTTGAAAACTTTGTGACTTATCAATTGTTAAGCTTTATTTCAGTAACTCCTATATTTTTATTTCTTTCATAATGTTATTCATAAATGTATGTATGACATTTTGTACACAAAGATAATGTGACTTGCTTGAACACAAATGAAATTAATATATTTATAATCAAAAAAATTTTTGTCATTTTTGCCTTACAATTAAGTTTTTGTGAAAGTTTTTATTAAAAAGGTAGTTATATTCATTTTATATAAATATATATATTGAACCTATTATTAATTCAAAATGATATGTCTATATCGGTACACATACATGTACACACATGTAGTATGTAGATAAATATTACATTGTCATCAAAATGTTCTGAGGATTATAAAATATTAAATGCAGTAAAAAGCTCAATTAATTTATTACTAGAAAGAATATCAAATCTCTGTATGTTTGTTGTATGAGTAATATATCATTAATTTTCATATAATTTTTAATTAATTTTTACAAGAAATCAGTAATTTAGTCGACTAAAAATAGGACTTAATTGACTGCTTGTATAATTATAAATTTCTTTCCATACGCTGTTCGTGTGTACATACATACTCGTACATATGTATAATATATTGAAAGTGATAGAAATTTTTTCAAAATGTTGAAATATTTTATGAGTGGTGATTGCTTATTGGCAAGTAATATAGTTTGAATCAGCGTAGGAGGCCCTTTCACACGAAATGTAGTTTTAGTCAATTGCATTGCTTTTTGAAGCTACACCTGTGTATTTGTATATTTGTTCAATTTTGAACATAAGCTGCAAGTTCAATTATAATACCATAATGAGCCATAAAATAAATTGCGGTCCCTATACAGACTTTATGGTTTTAGAATATAAAATTCATAAATGTTAAAATAAAATCAATTCTCTATGTATTATATTTATTTCAATTCCAATATTGAGTCGTAATTTTTAAATTTCATTATTTGAATTATTTTATATAAGATTTATGACTTATTTTCTCTATCTTTGACAGTATTTTCTAATTTATTTGAATTTTTAATTTTTATATTATTATTTTGCAGATTTCATTCAAATGTCAGATTTTCATCATTCACTGAATAGTTAGACGAACATTGTGGCAATTTAATTATAATTATGGGATTTTTATTGTATGTAAGAACAATAGCTTAAAATGTAAACACTTTAGTATTTTCATCTGATGATCAGTTATATGTCTTTGTTACTGTACACATGTATATATACTTTCGTGCACAATATACAATATGAACTATAAATATTTATTATTATTATTTTTTTTATAAACTTGTTACATTCGCATAGAAAATTTAATTAATATAGAATATTTGACCGTTAGCGTAAAGTGTAAGTTCAATATCAAGGTTTATTTACATTTGATCTTGACATTCACAATATTATTAAAAAATAAACAATTAAAAAGTCTAATGACTTTTTATATATAAGCGATTTGTCATATTTAATGTTAAGAATTTTTTTTTTATAAAATGCGAATAAATTTTACACATTTTTTATTATTTTATAAAAATTTAATTAAATAAGTATGTACATACATACTATATATACGTACAAGCCGATGTAATTTAATTCTTGTAAATGAATGTCTTTATGTACATTTTACATGAGCAAATTGAACGTTAATTTAACGTTGTCATAAATTTTAATTATAGTTATATTGACTTAAAAGGTTAAAGAATTTGATTCTAGTTAGCTTCATAGCTAACTAATAATTTTTTAGAATGATTATAAATTATTATACAATTACAGGTACAAATGTAGAAGAATATTACTAGTGAGCAATTTTTCTTCGGAAATTTTAAATTTTAGATCGTATTTTTGTATACAAAGTTTAAGGAGAAAATAAAAAGTATTGCCTTTGACATTGGTCAATAAAATAAAATATGTTTAGCCGAAAAATGGTACTGCGTGCGAATCATTTAATGAAATTTTATAAAAATTTTATTTACTTGACACTTTTTATGATTATTTTGACAGTTTCTCTTATTTCAAAATGTCAGTTATTGCATTATTATTACAATATTCAGCAATTAAAACTTACAAACTGTTATTTAAGCCGGAGTTTATCTTCACGTTAATCTTCATGTTGGTTTCTTTTTGATTTCAGCTTCGAACTCATAAATTTTCAACATTGGCTTCATGTTGCCAATAATACTCGGTATATCTATAATTGGTATAAAAAATTATCATTAATTAAAAATCATCAAAAAACCGAGTTACTTTTTTTTTAGTTACCTACAAAAAATTACATAAGTCAATGCAAAATTATTGCATAACTCACAAAACAAATTGTTTTACCTATAGCAAATCTTTCAATATTCCAACACTGCAATATTGTTAATATCATCAGACCTAGTACAATATTGTGACGTCTTTTTATAGTCTTATGATACACTCATATATAATATAATGATAATGATTTATGCATAATTAAAACATATCCAGTATATTCGAGAAAAATTATCATTCAATTATTTTATGATATAAAATTATTCAATTTTTATGCAATATTATTATTGTTTATCAACTGAAATTATATCATTTTAATTGGCGGTATTTTACTGTTTATTTAATTACAATAAATTTCTAAATTTTTTTCCAAATTAAAGTATGTATACAGAAACTGGTCATTATTATCATTATGTAATTTATTGTTTTATTTTATTGCAACGTAATACGATGTAGTGCAATTTGTACTATGAATATGATTTAAAATTTTTAAAAAGTTTTAAAAGATATGTGGGGCCATAAAACAATTCAAAATCGAATATGTGTTATAACAAAGTATTATTTCATACGCGTACTTCTAAATATTAGCTCATGTCTGAAAGTCAAACATGTCCTAACTAAGAATCAAAACATAAAAAGTCGAACAGATTTCAGATTCAATTCTGCAATAGTATATTAGGTCTGTAAATTTTCCTAGAAATTTGAAATCAACTGGTCATCTTAATTTTTCAAGTAAAATAGCGTTATATATTATTTTTTGTTGTTCTTACGGAATAATTCTTTACAATTTTTCTTTACAATTTTTTAATTTAAAAATTGAATAAATAATTTATTCCATTTTCACAATTCATACATTCATATACATACATACTTACATTTTTTTGTAATTTTGATGTTAATGAACGACACTCTTCAATATATTGACTAAGAGAATTCTTTTACTTTCTTATTCAACTGTCATGTTAATTAATTTATTCTTTGTTGAAGAATAAAAAGAACAATAGAACTGGATGTAGATTTCAGTTTTAATTTTTTTTTATAAAGAAATTTAAGGAGATTTTCTAATTACTAATTACAGGAAAAAAATTGCAAATTCTCTCGCATTACATTTTATAATTTTGTAAAATCATTATTAAAAATTTTAATTCTAATGCATTTTTATTTCAAACTTGAAAAAAATAGTGTAAACATATCCTTTATTTCTGATGTATTCCATTTATTGTATAAAAGTTATTCCTATTTAAAAATATTGAGAAAAAAAAGAATTTAGGATTAAAAAAATTAATTATAATTTTCATGTAAATTAAAAAATTATCTGTCAAATGTATGGGAATTTTAGTCCAATTTATTTGTTTTATTGAAAATTAATTAAGAAAATTAATGTTTTAATGAAGTTTTGATTGATTGTCTAAAAGTATGTATTTTGCAATATTCAAACTTTACTATATTAAAAATGAGTTGAGAAAACTTTTTATAACACTTTTAATTTTAATAAGTCAAACGGGAATTATGTGAATATACCTAGCTGTCAATTAATTAACGTTTTGTGTGAACAAATAATTTATTAGGTAACAATTTATTTTTCAATTTCATGGCTTTAAATTGTTAGAATGTTTAAAAGAAATTTTCTAATGGCAAATTGAATGATTTAAAATTTTATTGTTATTAATGTTGTATTTAGTTTTTTATAATATGTAAACGCAGTTAATTAGATGGTCCATGTATAGAAAAATATTAGTCAAGTCAACCACTTAACTAGTAGAATTTGTTAAATTACGGCTGCTCTGAGAATGGTCAATGATTTGTTAAAAACATTCATTCATTTGTAATATACCGTATACTTCACGGGATGTATACATATGTACACCTACACTCATGCTATAATTTAAATGTTGCATGTTCAATTCTATGATTTTAGGTAACTATATTAATTGGAAAAAGTGTTTCATTTCATTAAATTGATTTTCTGTAGATGCAAGATTTTATTTTGTGGAAAAATACAGAATTTATTCATGATTAATTTTCAAACTTTTACAATTTTCACAGATTAATTATCACTTAATTAATATTAGGTATTATAGAAGAACTATTATAACATATGTATCTAATTTTATTATACATACACAAACCGTTGATAGGCGATTCCTGTATATTTAATTAATTTTTTTCTCTATGGGAAAATTAAATTTTATTGCATAATACAATACAACTTTTTTTTTACTAATTTAGCCATTGTTATAAAATACTCATTATTTTTTTTTATTTGACGGTTAGTTTGTCTTGTCAAAAAGGTATACAAAATATAATTTGTGACATCAATAAGTTCACATTGTTTTAATTTCAATAGACTTACTGCAAATGCTTAGAGAGATTTGTTTTATAATTTTAATTTTCAATAATTCGCCAAAATATTTTACCAAAATAGCATACGTGAAAATAGTACGGAAAACTTTGAGTTTAATTGATTAAAAATTTTATAAACGGGGTGGTCCAGAACTAATTTTTAAGCTATCATAGATTCAGGGGGGAAGGTATATCGCGTATCAAGGAGTATATTTGCGGAGAATTGAAGAAAATCGAATTAAAAAAACTCTATCTGAAAAATATTTATAACAGCTCCAATACCGTTGATGCTAGAGCAATGTGTTGTTTGCAGTTTTTTTTTCTTATTCAATGGTCCTATGTATACAAAAGTAATTTCCATGGTTAGAAAATTTTTCCAAATGTGTTAATTATCTCAGAAAAGGTAGCTTTTTATTTTCTTTTTCGGATCAGGCTATTTTCACATCAATTCTTAAGAATTAAGAATATTTTCTTAATGATATAAACCAGTCTACATAACAACCTACTTATTATACTAAAATATTTCACATTGTAATTTTTCCCTTATCATTCATATTATTAGCATGTACTACATATACGAGTATGTATGTAAGAATTTTTATAATTAAGTTTTCAAATATAAGTATGATGAAAAATTCTTTCTTTTTAATTAAATTTAAATATTAGCATATAAAATAATTTATTTCTTTTATACAAATATAGAACATTATAATATTAATATGGAATTTATGATGCAATTTGAATCGAGGATTACAAACTATTTAACTTATTTGTAATTTATTATAACAAACTACAAACGGTCTCATTTAATAATTAAAACAGAATTGCAAGTGTTATGATCTGAAATGAAAAAAAAAACAAGTAAAAACGTTTCAGTCGGTATAAACCGATTGAATTATACCCTGCACCTTTCGTTGTTGTATAGCAATTACTCGAACCTGTGAAATCAGTTTATAGAAACTTGACGGATATGTCTGACCTATAATTGGACATCCGACTACCAAGTTTCATGAATCTGACTTTATAATTTTTCCAAATATTTAAAATTAGCTTTTGGAGTTGTATGGCACGTATCTGAACCTGTCAAGCAATTCTATCAAAACTTCACAAATATATCTGACCTATAACTCGACACACAACTGCCAAGTTTCATGAATCTGACTTTATTATTTTTCCAAATATTTAAAATAAGCTTTTGGAGCTGTATGGCAAGTACCCGATCCTGTCAAGCAATTCCATCAAAACTTCAGAAATATGTCTGACAGATAATTGGACACACGACTGCAAAAGCTCATGAATCTGACTTTATTATTTTTCCAAATATTTAAAATAAGCTTTTAGACTTGTATGAGAGCTACTCGAACCTGTAAAGCAATTTAACCAAAACTTCAGAAATATATCTGGCCTATAACTCGACACACAACTGCCAAGTTTCATGTATCTGACTATATTACTTTTCCAAATATTTAAAATTAGCTTCTGGAGTTGTATGGCAGGTACCCGAACCTGTCAAGCAATTTTTCTAAAACTTCATAAATATATTTGACCTATAATTGGACACATGACTGCCAAGTTTCATGAATCTGACTTTATTAGTTTTCCAAATATAAAAAATTTGCTGTTGGAGTTGTATGGCAGCCACCCGAACCGGTGCAGCTATCCCATTATAATTTTTAGAGCATATGTAGAATATAATTGGACACATGTATACAAAATTTAGTATTTATACCTTTATTAGTTTTTGAAATATTTGAAATAAACTCTTGGAGTTGTATGGCAGCTACCCGAACCCGTTGTCCGAATAAGTCCAATAACAATAGGGCTCGTCCTTGGCACAAAAGAAAAAACTTGTGAAAGTTTGGTGTCGATTGCATTATTCGTTTTTGAGTTATCGTGCGATCGGACGGACGGACGGACGGACGGACGGACGGACGGACGGACGGACGGACGGACGGACGGACGGACGGACGGACGGACGGACGGACGGACGGACGGACGGACGGACGGACGGACGGACGGACGGACGGACGGACGGACGGACGGACGGACGGACGGACGGACAGACGGACATGTCTAAATCGACGCAGAATTTTACGCTGAGCAAGAATATATATATATGTCCATACCGCAGATGACTCCTTCAAGTAGTTACAAACTCCATACCAAAGTTAATATACCCTTCACGAAGTGCAGGGTATAATTATAAATTTTCTAATTATAGTAGCCATACTCGCCATGTATGATTTAAATATCAAAATTATAATTTAATAGAAATTTATTAAAGCAATATAGGTGATAAAAACTGCAATGATATCGACTAATAATTATTAGAATTACGAGTTATAAGATTTTTATTAGAAGAATATTAAGTTATAAGATTTTTATTTAACTTTTCACATAAGCGCTCAGTAATTTATTGTAATTTATTTAATAAAAGTGTAAGTTATAAAGATTAAAAATAATTACTAATGTTAATAAAATAGTTATTTTATATGTACATACATATGTATTCTACATACATATGTACTTATATAGAAACCTTCTTTTAATTACATATTAATATTAAATTTAAATAAATGTAATGGGAATAAATTTAAATTACAAAATAAAAAACAAATAATTAAATTGTAATAAAAATTTTGAATTGGTGAAGTTTACTTTGTAAATATATTTGTAATATGTTTGTAACTATAATTTGTAATATATTTTCATTTGTAATTGAGATTGTAATTGAGGTCTATAGAATATGCATCATATCAGTCTTGTATTTAAAAATTTTACTGTAAATGCAAAATGCAAGCTACAATTAAGTGAGCCACTCCAAAAGTTATTCAGCACAATAGCACAATTACAATAAAATGCATTAATATATGTATATTTACATACATATATTTTTTTCAAATTTTGATGAATCTCTTTAAAGAAACTACTATTTAAATTCGTATTTCAAACTTTTTTAATATATTATTTTGCTTATGTAGTGTAGATTCATATGACCCAGTAATATCATTACTTATATATACATACATATGTACATATAAATATATGTACATGCACTTATGTAAAAGATTAACTTGTTTATCACTTATATTTTGAGTATAAGTGATCCTTATGCAAGCAAATTTTTAAAGAATTTAATAAAAATTGGTAAAAGAAGCAGTTTCTTTTTTATTAAATTTCTTATTTTTAAAAGTTCAGTTTTAGCAAAAAGTTCAAAACATACTCATTATACAGACTTCTACGAAATATATAAATGTATATTCTGATTATGCAGTATAGCATGGTATTATGAGTTTCCCGTTTAATTTGTGGAAAAAAATACAAAGTTTAAATTGAAAATAGAACAAAACGATGCTCTGCATCGAAATGTTAGAATTCATATAGGCACACATGTTGAAATTACAGGCGCGAATTTGCCCTAAATTCCTATTTTACCGCTGGCGGGTGTTTTTTTGTCATGATCAGTTTCTATGAGCATGTTTTTATATGCAAAATCCTGTACAGTTGATTTTGCTCTTCCGGTACTGTTCTGGCTTGCCGTTCACAGTTTTGGTAAAGTTTTTACAATTATCTGCAAATAAAAATTTATGTGTTGGGGAATAAATCAAGTTATGGTTACTCGTAAATAAGACGTATGACTGAAAATGCATTTTGAAAGACACCTTGGGGCAGAGAAATTGGTGGCCGGAACATTTTTCTTTCGTTAAAGTGGTAATCATTTCTGCTTGAAAAGTTCTAATAAGTTCCAATGACAAAACATCAATGAAAAAAATTTATATTAACTTTTATATCAGCTTCTAACGTATAATGAGTTTCTAAACAACGTTGCAGTTACCGAAAAATTCTGTTAGTAATTTTTTCGTGCTTTGCATTTATAGTTGCGATTTCTTTTTTTCATACTTATGTACATAGTTTAAAAAATTCGATAAATATGCAAGTCACACGAGTATCCAAGAATTGACTTCGCGTTAAATTTATCTTCCTTCTTTTATTCATTATTTTCAATAATTCTAAAATTAAAAGTGTGGTTAATAATTTGGGATTTCCAGATTATTTAACAATTATACACAGACACACATTTAAAAATTTATTACCTTTGTATAATAAATCCATTAATTTTTAATAACCAAAATAAAATAATAAGGTAAAATCTATCACGTTTGAGATCACCGGAAATATTTCACTTTTATTTTACTACATAATTAAGAATTTAAGTTTCATTTTTTAAAAGTTAAATTTTTTTTCAATTACTTGTCATCATCAATCATTACAAAACTTAAAGCATCTAAAATAATTATTTTTTTTGGTTTTACAAATTTTATTCACGAATTTTTGGTATTATATTTCTTTTTTAATAAATTATGTGATCAGATTAACTTATATGGAGAGAGGTGCTATTGACTTTTGAATTATAAACACAAAATTGAAAAAAAGAATTCAATTTAAATTGGAACATGACGTTTTCAAATTTCCATATTTTTTTTTCCTTCAAATTTTAATGACCATTTTTATATTTTTTGTATCAAATTAGTGACGTATTAAACTTATTTTTACAAACATTTTTGTTTATTTCTTTAACTTTTTTCGTAAAGGAATTAAATTTTTTTTAGAGTTCGATGATGAATGAATGAACGACGTAACACACTTGTTTTGTGACGCTAGATAATCAAAAATTCACAAACAACCATATTGAATTAATTGGATATTTAAGAAATTTTTTTATTGGCGAATTAAATTTTGATATATTGTGTGTGCATTTAAATGTTTGTATTTTTTGATTATAGTTTTTTACAAAATAAAGTTTATCAATGAAATTTATTTAATAAATTGTTCCATAATTCCCAAAATCTGATTAATTTTAAATCGTTAGCTTCCAAAAGAACATCATATAATTTTAGTTAGCTGAAAACAATATTTAATTATTCTTTTAAGGAGTGAAGATTTTAAATAAAGATTTAATTGTGGGTTTAAATTAAATTTGACCATTGTAGTACAAAAAAAAATATCGTAAAATTAATTTGAAGAAAATATTTACAGCTTCATAGTTACAAAATTCGGGAGTAAGTATTCAATTTACTATAGAGTTTTGTCTGAATCATTAAATTTCCTATTCAATTTTTAATTATAATTACTAAAATTAGTAAAAATATTGTTATTTACAAATTGTTTCAAAAACAATAAAATATAAAATTTTTAATAGTAATGAAATATTTAACTTACAAAGTTGGGCCATTTAGGGCTACAATAATTTAGAAATTATTTGTAAGAGTACAATATTCGTTATGTACATTCTTTTTCATTTATGACACATAAATGAAAACATATAAAGATCCCGGAATTTTAGAACAAAGATTAAAAACTGTGCATTTAAGATTTAATTTCTTTGACATTTAATTAAAATTTTTTGATTTAATTTTATTTAAGATTTAATTGAACGTAATTATGACAATGAGTGAGAGCAATTATTATATTTTTTTTTAAATAACATTATATTATTATTAATTTCTTTGTATATATACCAATGTTTGTATAGGCATAAATACATGTATGTTTGCATGTACGTAAGTGTTAAAATATATTAATAGATCACCCTCATTTTCCGATTATTTTGACTAATACACTCGTTTAAAATTAAAAATAAAAAATAAAATCTTTGTTTTCATTTTCGTATTTATTTTTGTTTTTATGGGAATTTTTGGCACAATGAAAAATTTAGTCCAATATTTGTTTTGGTTTGCTTAAGATCTTATTATATTTAATTTATTTTATATTTTTTTTTTTCGAAAAAATAATTTTTTCTTAAATATTTGTTTAACTTCTTATAAGTTTGAATAAGTCTACAATTTATGCACGTGCTTTATTAGAAAATATGTAAATGACGTTAATAGAAAATTTCGTGCAATTTTAATATTGTACAAATTTTTTTATGTATATATGTATGTATGTAAAAATATAAATATAAATAATACAAAAAATATTTGAAAATATGATAAACATTTTAAGGGTTAATGACCCCTTCCATATGAAAGCTCTTTATTTTTTTGTAATAATGAAATAAAATTAAATTCTACAAGAATTTTAATGTGAATAAAATTTAAAAAATTATAAAAAATCAATATAAAATAATTAAAAATAAATATATTAATTGTGGTTGAATAAAATTTTAACTGATTAAAATAAGAAAAGATTCTTGTGTTTATTTTTAAAAAATTGAAATTAATTGATATTATTCTTTTAAAATTTTTAACATGAATTGATGACGAATATCGTTCAAAAAAATGATACAGATTAAAAAAAATTAATTAAAATTAGCCAATAAAATTGCTTTGATTATTAATAATAAAATTTAAACAAAAAGAAAATAATTCAAGTGTTCGAAAATTATAAAAAAAAATTTAATTTAATTTTAAAACATTTTAAAATTTTAATATCGGGGTGTTTAAAAGTGTGTTGCTAATTAAGATTTGTGGGAAAAAAAGGGATATACACATTTACTGGATACTTGAAATAGATGAACAGATTTCTTATACTACTCGTATCTAGTTATTTAAATAATCACAGAAGATAAAATTTAAGGTAAAAGGATTGAATTAAATTTTTAATTAAATTTAGTGTATACTTATTTAGTCTTTATAGGTTTGAATCAATTAATTATAATTTTTGAGACCCTGGTAGTATAGAATATTTTTTGCGTATTAAGCATTTAGCTAATAAAAACTTAGTTTAAGTAATTTTATACTCATTTTTGAGTAATTTTCCCAATTTGTGTACAATTTTTATAATATTTCTTTTTCCGGTCTTCTACCCGTTAAGAAAAATTGCCATCGTTTAATATGCCAAAACTCTACTGTTGAACCAGTTAAGCCTAGAAAACATGTTGACTAAAATATGTGTATTCACTTTAATCTTTCACTTCTTCAATAATTACCGACCGTATTGTGTAAACAATAGGTAGGTTATGTGATGGCAACAAATTTTGCATATCGAGTTTTCGGTGGGAACGTACTTCTCCATAGTAGGGAAGTGTAAATAAACTATTTTTAGCAACCTGTCGGTCTGTCGGTCTGTCGGTCTGTCGGTCTGTGTGTGCACGCGTGTATCTCAAGTTCGGTTGAACCGATTTTGATGAAATTTTATATGTAAGTTTATTTCCACCATGGCACGGATCGATCAACTTTTGGTATATATCAGGCCTCGGGAACTGCACTTTTTAGCGGGCCTGTTTTACATTTTTGAGCATATTGAAGAACATATTCAACCGATTTACTTGAAATTTCATATATAAGTTTTGCTCTACCGGCGATGAAACCTCCTAACTTTTGGAAGAAATCAGGCGTCAGCAACTGGACGTTTACTACGGGCCAAATATACATTTTTGTGTATATAAAGAGAAATAATCAACCGATTTCATTGAAATTTAATATTTGAATTCCTTGTATTAAAACAATGAACATGTAAATTTTTTGGAAAGATCAGGGCTCGAAAACTGATCTGCGGGCCGATTTTACATTTTTCACCATATCTACGGAACGAATTGATGGAGTTTCTTGAAATTTGATATTTGAGTTCTGATTGTTACCGAAACTAAATGGCGAGCATTTCAGGGAATTCGGGTAGCACAAAGCGAAACTCTACTAAGAGCCAAATTTACATTTTTCTAGGTATGCTAACTATAAGCTTACTAATGTCCTAAAAATTGGAAAGAAGTATTTAACAGACATTTTTATAATATTCTGTAACACTTTCACTTAACTAGACAATACACATTGCGGTCGGTTATGTGCTGACCACATCAGATTTTTTTTATATTGATAATGTTATATACAAACACATACAATTAAAATATGTATACAAATTGTTAAAGATCTATATATGTATATATATCTTGAATTAATTTATTTGTTTTTCTTTAATAAAAACAAAAAAATAAACAAAAACTGCGCAATACTGTGATTTTTGCGATACGATTTTTTTTTTTAAATTTATAAAATTAATAAATGGATGTATGTATGTATGTACACTAAAAAGAAATTTTTAAAAATTCAAAGGCATTATAAGATCTTAATACATCTGTTTGTTAATTTTATTTTTGTGTGTGTGTAGATATTTTGAAAATTATGGTAACAGTAATCATAATAACAGTGAAAAAAGTAGCAATTCTCAATGTTTAGAAAAATTCTGATAAAACATTTTGAGATGCTTTCAATGGGAAAATGCTTTGTATATTTGAATTTTAAACGTTTTATGTACTAATATGGAAATACAAATTACCGTTACAATATTGTTAATGACCGTTATTTTATGATTTTTATTTAACATTACTATAGTTTATAACTCTTCTCAAATTAAGTTCTTGTCTAGAAGTCAAAATTATGTTAATATAAATTGATTAATTTTGTGGTAAACAGTTTTGGCAATAGCGAATTCATTAACTGATTATGTTATCATTATTAGTTCTGCTTCTTTATATACACATACATACACACATACATTCATACGTATGTAAGAAAACAATTTTATTTTCGTGCTTTTCTAATTTTAACAAAAACTATTTCTAAAATTAAAGAAATTTCAAAATGTAAACAAAGTGGAAATTATTCATATCAATATATGAACATTGCATATAAATAACGTATATACCTATACATATGTACACACATTTAATATAATAAAATAAGTAGGACGATTGAAATTAAAATTAAATAAATTCTATTTAAATTCAATAACAATAAATACAGCGGCATCTTTTGTTATTGTTAAATAAAACTTATAAATTCACTATATCTTTACTAAATAAATAAATTGATGAGGCGAATTCATGTTTTGCCAGAGCTTAGTGAAATAAAATAATTCTTTTAAAATTAATCAATCACTTGGGACTATCATTTACACTGAATATTATTTGTAACTGAATATTATGACTTGACAAACCTGATTTTTTTTAAAAATATTATTTAACTAGATTTTTTTACCTACTGCTCCTTGTCCCGCTTCCTGTTTAAATGTTTAGACCTTTAATATACACTTGAAATACAAAGAACTATTCCTCTTAAATTACTATATAGGAGGCTTCTTATTTATACTCGTATTAATAAATATGTTGCACAAACTGACCACCAGCAACCCTGTACATAAATCGAAATATGAAATGTATCTAAAATTAGAAATTTTGTTGTTAGAAGAATTAAATACATATCTATATTTATGTATATATACTAAATGTATGTAAATAAATATGTGTACAAATCTTGTATTTGAATTATTGTTTATGCCAAAATATTGTTTTACATACATATACACTAGTGCAAAAATTTTAATATAAATGTGTGTATTTTTTAATAAGTATTTATGATATACATGTTTGTATGTATGTATGTATTAAAAACTTGTTTTTATATTTATATAATATTTATTTTATTTATAAATACATTCAACATTGAAAATTTATTAAAGATAAAATTTTCTTTAATCTAGCTCAAGTTTAAATCAATTCTATACATTTTTATATGATTAGACGCCAAATTTATAAGAAAAAAATTGAAAATTTTTCGGGAATTTTACTT
Organism: Condylostylus longicornis; assembly: GCF_029603195.1. Classification (NCBI taxonomy): domain Eukaryota; kingdom Metazoa; phylum Arthropoda; class Insecta; order Diptera; family Dolichopodidae; genus Condylostylus; species Condylostylus longicornis. The sequence goes on from NW_026577982.1 coordinate 14,317,096, forward strand.
TGTAAAATTATAAAATATTTTCTTATATATACACAATAAAATCGTGTACAAAATAATACTGTTATTAATTTTAATTACAATGTTTTTAATTTTAATATTATATATACATATATGTATGTATATGTATGTAAGTATTTTTATAATAAAATGCATTTTGAATGCGTCATTTATTTAGTTAGTTGAGGTACTTGACGTGAATCACAAGTCAAATTTTGTGTATTGCATATTGTAATTAATGTAAATCATACACATTGTATGATACAAATTATTTACCCATTGTGAATTTGTTTACTGTCAACTTCTTTAAGGCGTTCAACTTTTTTGATAAGGAATTTCGGTTCTAATATTCCTGTAGAAAACATTTTTGAAGCTAGAATTATATTTAATTTTTTTTTTCTAAAAATTCATGAAGTTAAATAATATTCTCTTAAGAAAACAAAAACCTCCACATTATTCTAGGTATCAAAACAACATTTTATTCGACTTCTCTTAGTTTCCTCACTAATCCTCTCAGGTAATCCTCCTTCGTCTTTTACTGTATTCTTTATTTTTGAATGGCCCTTTACTATTAATCTGCCATCTTCTTAATTAATTTTGTCATTTTATCAAAATATCATAATAAAATGATCAATTTAAAAATCAACCAACTGATAAAATATTATAGATATAATAAAAGAACAGCAATTTCGTGTAATAAAATATGACAAATGAAAAACATTAATAATAAGAAAAACAAATGTGAAAGCAAAAAATTATAAACAAAAAGTTATATCATACCCATACTATGTATGTAATATAGAAAATTTTTTTTTATCATTTAAAATTTATAATTTCTATTAAAAATAAATTTGTATCCATTACACTAAGAGTGTTTTTTTATATACAATAATGTCCATATAATTATATAACAACAGAATGAAAATTATATGCTTTTCCTGAATCAATAAAAATCAATAAAAAGTTGAAATGAAGAATTGCATGATTTTTTTTTTATACAAATACAAAATATCTATAGTAAAGGTACACAATCATTTAATTTGTAAACTCTTTTTTAATAAATGAAATATTTTTGCAATATATATATATATATATATATATATATATAAATATATATATGTTGTAATTTAATCACGACTCTTAAAACAACAGATTCAATTAATTATTGTGAATTAAAGTGTTAAAATCTGTATTTAATATGTTGAAACAGTGTCGTCAAGTTTATATGTGTGTATAAAATTTATTTATAAAATACAAGTTATAGAACATAGTCTATAGTTGTAGTCAAGTTGCGCATGAAAACAGTTTGTCAATGATATCAAATTACTCTTAAGTTGCGCATAAGAAATTTGAATTGAACCGATTACTGTCATTTGTTAAATATGAATACTATCAATTAAATCAGATTGAGAGATTGTTTATTTTCAATACATTCTATTCTGACACATATTTCAAACATATACTTGTAAATACACAAAGAACATTTCTGTACAATTTAAAATATTTCTTTTTTATAATATAAAATATAAAATAGAACCAGAAAAACCTATTAACTCAAAAACTCTAAAATTAGATTTTCTCAAATGTGTAAATTTTGAGTTATGTCAATGTTGCAACAAACGACCGATATGTACATATGCGCTTTTTACTTATGCTTTTAATACATTTAATTTAATTGTTACTGAAATTCCCTCAATCGAAAATAAGTATTTCTCTTCGGTGTATTAAATTAACCAACATAATATAATGATGTGCACAAAATTTATGCATGTCGGCATGTCTATAGTATTTATAATAAAATCTTTAAGGAATTTAATCAAAGAAATCATAAAATTTATTATTTTTGATTTAAATTTATAATTTGATTAATTTTTAATTTAACTTTTGCTCCTTTATTAATTCAATCTCCAAAGAGATTTGAAGGATGGAGGTAGCACAAAAAATGCAACTGTTTTTAAGCACATTTCCTAATTAGTTAAAATGTCAAAATTAGTAATTTGACATAATCTTTAAATTATGTTACATACATATCTTAATACAAGTCAATTAGCTTCAGTATGGGTGTTATATATTAACAAACTTTATCATTTATATGAATTTAAAATCACAATATTGTTTAAAATTTTGTGTTATACAATAAAAATATAAAATTCTATAATGTTTATGTATATGATAAATTCAGATTGATGTACAAAATTTTTAATTTATTTTTTTTCCTTTTGGTTACTTAACATATAAAATCAGAAATAAAACGTGATAACGTTCTCACGTGTAAAAAATTTCAAGATGAATGAGCATAAATAGTGGAAAAATAAAATTTGATAACAATCAAAATCTTTACTATTATAATACAAGCCAATAATTGTACTACACAACAATATTATGATGACATAACAATGTTATGATAGTAATCAGATATAGTTGGCATCTTTTGTTTTATAAATTTTTTTTTTTATTTAAAATTAAGTAATAGAATTTTGTAATAATTTGCAATAGGGAGTATATGTGTAATACTTTACAGTATTTTGTCTCTTACTACATGTATTTTGTAGTTTACTTTTAATATCAATCTGTCAAATAAAATTATAAAACTATTAAATTTATAATAATATACGCAATTTTTGTAAAAAAATATTAACATGCAATAAGAATTAAAATGTAATTTATTCGCTTTAATATGCAATAAAATTTGTATAATAAATCATACCTATACTTACATATGTATATGTACATGAAATTCGAGACTATTCTTAAGTTGAATTTTTTTACTATACATAGGTACTATGCGAAAGAAGAAATATCAATAAACAATGTAGTTCTTTTCCAGTGTTGACTATATGTGAATTATAGTATTCCCATCCAATAAATTAAATGACTTTACGACTGTTATACGTTCGTATTTCAATAAGTTTTATTTATTTAATTGCTTTGTTTATTCTACAATAAATTGCTATAAAGTTGTGATATACAAAATTTTTTTAAAAACTTTATGTTAATCTGTTATATAATTTGTAATATAGAAAATGTTGTACAAATCAGTGTATAACAATTGAAATTTTTAATATTGTATATAAAGGAAATTATATAAAATGGAGATTAATTAAAATAAAGAAAATTTATTAATAAAAATTATTGTGTAGGTTATAAAATTTGATTTCTTTTCACACATTTTCAAAACATTCAAAAAAGTATACATATGCACTTTTTGTTTCATAATGAAATTATATCAGTTATAAATATTTTTTTTGTTGATTATATTGTTAACCCTATCTATGAATTTCATTCTTAGATTTCTACTAAATACAAGCTATAAACATGTGTGTATTTAATATTGTGTTTAATATGTAATTAAACTTGGTATATGTATAATTCGAATCACATAATGCGTTAGTTATTTAATCGATTTTAAATTATGCAATCGTAAATTTAAGAACGTGATATACTCGAATCAAGATTCAAATTCAAAAATATTAATTAAAATTCTAAAATAACAGTATTGAACTGTTTTTCAAATTCACTTACCTCTTATATACATACGAGCATATGTGTATATTTATTTTAATTACATTATATGTGTTTTTTGTATTTCAAATGCAAAATAGGAAATGATTTTTATTTTAAAATCATTGCTTATACACATAATGCACATATAATTTTTTTTTGGAATTATATCAGGAAGTTTATGACCATTTAAATTTACATGAAGAACACCAATCTTAATAAGAGTATGGGTATATACCTTTCGTAAAATAATGAGAAATCGCTTTCTCAATCGAAGATTTGAAATTAATTTCAAATTGCAATTCAATTCAATTTCAACATTTTCTAGAACAAGATGTTATAAATTACTCGAAAAAATATATAATTATAAAACTATTATAAGCCTAGGCATATAAGCCTATTTAATATCGACCATAATATTATAATACAGTATATTTAAAAGTTTAAGATTCAAACTCACTATGTTATACAGGTATATTTATAGAGCAAATCTACCGCCGCCAGTTGTTATGCATATCGCTCTACTTCCTGCTCAATAAACTAATTTTCTATATGTACGTAAATTAATAAATTTAATTCTAGCACGCTTTTTGCATTTATGTGTACAATGGGAATATAAGCTTACATATGTACATATGTATATATGTATATTATACTGAAATTAATGATTTTCGCCACTTATGATTCAAAACGTTTTGATTTTTTTTGTTGCGTATAAATTTATAATGAAAAAATTTGCTTATTGTGATCTCTTGAATGATATGTAAAGTTTTTATTTTGCATAAAAATCTGAATATTCAATAATTTTTTGATATTAATCTGAACATTCAATATTATGGGATTTCGGAGATTTTTGATATAATCATAAATATGTTGTTGATTTGAATAAAGTGAAATTTCGTTCCAAATTTCAATTTAATATAATAAAAAAAGTATACACACACACAGGTTTTGTTTATCAAATCAATTTTTCAATGAAAGTAATTTTTTTTTTCTATTCCATTAACATATGCATGTATGTTTAGCTTTATGTAAGATGAGAACAGTACTGCTGCTCCTACATCACTGTATAATGTGAATTACCAAATTAATTTCTTTTTGTAAGAGAGAATATAAAAACTTCAGACAAATAAAGAATTATTAAAATATTTGCAAAAAAGAAAAAAATTACCCAAAAATAAACATTACCAGCCGTCAAATACTTTGTCTAATTTCTTCGTCTGTCAAATCAGTGGCTTCATTTACTGGCTTCAATCATTGTTTAAAGGCTACAATAAAGTACCTATACTCTACAATGTATACGTTATGAATATACTTATATACAATGACATGCCATTATTCGCTCATGTTACTTACAAAAATATATACAAGTTATAGCTGTTCAAATTAACTAATTATGAGCAGGTTCAATGTTCAAAAATTAGTCACACTTTAAACAAAATCAAACTTTTGCAGCTATAACCAGGTGAACAAACGTGTTTAAATATTAAAACTATTAAATTATCACTTGAAAATAAATTTTTATTAATTTTCTACCTTATAAATAACATTAACATTGTTTAAACATAAACACAAACACATTTACTAAAAATTTCTTTCAATAACAAAACTACTTGTATACAATAGTAATATAAATTTTTACTTTCTAAAAATCTCATTTGTTTTGGAAAATTTTAAATTCTATTTAATTTTAGATCTTGATTCTAGAAAAACAAAAAGCGTTTAAATTACTTAGTTGATAGATTTTAATTTAAGTATAGTATCAGGACAGGAATAGAAAATTGTTTACAATTTTTACAATTGTTTTTTGTAAACATTAATTAAATTTCTTATATACCATATACAAAATTAATGAAAGTTTTCACTATAAATACAGTAAAGTTGAAAAAATAAATATAAGGAGAAAAACCTTGACAATTCGTTAGTTGAAATTTTAATAGATAGTTGCATAGCATATAGAAGCGTAAACAAATGCATACATATATGAATAACATAAGTCATAAATGCTTGCTCAAAACTTTTGTTATGTTTCAGAGAAATTCAAAGTTATAACATGTTTACATACTCAAATCATTTACGAATCCTGAAAATATCTTACAAAATTGAACGCAAATATATTCGATATGTGTATGTCAATATTTATGTGTTAATAATTCACATTAATTTACTTAGATGAAAAATAAATTAAGTATTTTTTAGTGCTTTCTAAAATTGATTTGATTTGTTTTTTGCAAATTGCTTTTCGCAACTTGCGTTACAGTTAAGTCATTTGTTTTATTATAAAAAAATTAATTTAACATGGTTTTATTAAATTAGGAAAATCACAATTGAATTGGATAATAGTGACTTATTTTGAGATTTTACCAGTTTTTAATTGTTCATTATTGATTTCTGTTCACAAATAGAATTGTACTACATATATGATAATTTCTATTAAATATATTTTAAAATTTATGCAGATTTATTCCAATTTTTGGAAAATTTGGAAAATTAATTAATAATTTTTAATAAAATTTTATTTTCACTTCTAAGTCTAGTTCATTATTTTAAAAACTATACAAATTAATCTGATTGTTTACATAATTTAATTATTAAAGCCTTTACACTCTGGTTATAAAAATAATTTGCCCTGCACTATAAAATTACTTCTTCACTCTCTCTATTCTTGAGGCTTCATAGTATCACATTAAAAGCAGTAATAGTCGGAATGTTTAAATTCTAATGATTTATTCCGAATTTTATGAGAGTTTTTCGTTTATTCCTCCTATTTAGTACGATAAGTTTAAACGCTTTGCTATATTCGTACATAATTTTAATAAAAATTTATATCCATTTTTTATTACTAAAGCTATAAAATTAATATTAATATTGCATCATTCCATAAAAAAAAATTTATGTTTTGTAGCACAAACTTACTTGCATGCATATTTAATACATAATTATACGCGTATATATCGTAGTAGTGTCTGTGCATATTCGCCAAATTGATTTTTGCATTATTTTAAATAAATTGAACTTTTTTAATATTGAACTCAGTTGAATGTTAAGGTGAAGGCCATTAAATCTTTAAAGTTGTTTTACTATAATTCAAATTTTACTTTAAAAACTTTTTTTTTTTTGCGAATTTTTTTCAAATTTTTTGAAATTTTTATTTAAAATTATTTTTATTTTATGTGTATACATAATGTATGTATATATTAATTATTTTAAAAATTATTATTGATTTCCGACATTTTGTTGTAAAATTATTTATGAAATATGCGAACCCGCACTTTTTCTTAAATTTAAGATTTTCTAATTACGGTAAAATGATAAAATTTTTCATATCCACCAGTTTTTATGGTAAATAATATAAATTTATCTTTCTTCCGTATATACAATATTTATTAAGAAGCTTTTTACACAGCCACGAATTTTATTAGCATGAAAATGCATAAATAATTAAATGGTATTAACAATTTCTTATTCTGTTCATCGCGTTAAATATACGTTAAATTTCAATTACGATCATATTGTTTTGAACAGTTCCTAAATTTTAATTGCTTCTTAGTCGAATTTATTCATTTGTTTTCGAATACCTGATAAAAGTTCTAAATTAGAAAGATTTTTAGCTTTGTTATTTTCAAAAGTTATTTGAATTCCATATAATGTTAAAATTAGTTTGAATGACTGGGTTTTAGTCGAAAAATTAGGACTTTTTGAGCAGAAATATAAAAATAAACGTTTTATCGTTCTATTAAACAATAACCATTCAGTGAGAAAAGCTTCGATTAGCCGAAAATTTAAATTTTGATGAAATTCGAGAGGCGGCAATTAAAAAGGAGGCTTGAATCAGCTGAGTGGAATCAAGTATCTGAAGAAACAGAATTTAGAATTTTGGTTAATTCGAAAACTTAATTTGAATTCCTGATAATGTGTGTTAACATTTTTTTAATTTTATTGCAACAGTAAGTTGCTAAAAATTGTTAATTTTATAACAGTAATTGCTAAAATAAGATTATTACTTCAATAAAAGAGAGAAATTGACGGACAATCATATCGTGACAGTAAAATAATTTGTAAAATTTTCTCCTTTCCATTTGTGTATGTTTTCAACACACCATACTTCGTGTATATAGAGATAAATTCACTATTTTTGTTTAAATGGTAAATTTGATTAGAACTAATTTTACTACAATAAAATGACTCATCATATAATTAGAGTTAGATCAGAAATTATTTTCATAGTTTCACTTTTATAACAGTTTAATTGGCCATTTGAATTTACTTTCCATTATAATTTTACATCAGTGCTCGTTTTTCAACTGTTCAAATCAATTTTAACTGTGGTATTTCGTATTTATATTAAGATTTATAATGACTGTGAAATAAATTAAAAAAATTTGCAGTTGTTTTTTCAGCTTTTTCCAAATTTTTTTTTAATTTAATTTAACATACTTTAATAAATTCAAAAGATAATTACGTAAATGATTATAATAGGTGTTAAAAAAAAAATAGGTGTAAAAAATACATCTGATCCAAATTAATTATTTAGGTCAACAGAGTGACAATAGTGTAAAAGTCAAAATTTCTTAATAAAGAAATTAATAAAATAAAAAAAATTATAATATTTTCAATAAGGCACAAATATTTTGCTGCAACTGTTTCAACTGTTATGTAATGTTAACTGTTATGTAATTTAACGCAAAGCATTTGTCTTGATTAACTAATCTTCATTTAACTGATATCACAAGAATTGAGCGTACGTGTCTATTAATTACATTCCATTAAAATAATTAAAAATATACTCCTATTGCATATTGTAAGGGGCATAAAAGATTTTTAGGGTCACAGAAATGTTGCATTTCGACACAATTAGTTATAACAAGCTCTAATTTTTGAACCCTTACGGATTTGCAGCTTTTAAGATTAAGTAAGAAATTTTTCAACTAATTCTAAAGAAAAAGGAATTTTGCCAACAAACATTTAGCATAGCAGAATGAATGACAAATTAAAAAGAAAAATTTTTTTAAATTTTATTGAAAACGTGATAGAAATGGCGCTAACTTCAATTTTATTTATATAATTAGTTTTAATAATATTTTTTTTTATTTTTCTCCATCACGTTGTTCCCGATCAATAGTATATTACTCGCGCTCTTAATATTTTTAACTTCTTTTTATACCTGTGCGAACGAATGTTAGATAGGTATTATAAACTTACCACTCCATTTAAGATGTTAAGAAAAAACGCTCTGGAATCTAGGCATAAGTATAGGTTTCAGATCAGTAACAAATTCTTAATCGGTTTAGCTATGTCTCTCCCAGCGGTAATATAAGTCCCAAGTCCCAACATAGTAGCCAACAATGGCTACTATTCAACTTCAAGAATAATTTGATCTTATGATACAAAAAGTCTTACAATTGTTAATAACAAATTCAAAAGCAATTTGCACATACCTCAAAAATTATAAAGGCTTTAACATTTTTGGTGGCAAAACAGAATCACACAGTTGACGTGGCCTTCTTTGTCTTTGCTTGTTAATAAAGTAAAATTGCATATGAATCGTCATAAATAGTATGAGGCCAATACTGAAAAAAAAAGAAATTTTTCCACTAAAATTTTGAAGAGAACAAAAAATAGCCTTTATTAAGTATTTTAAAAGTCTATGCACTTAATCGATTAATTTTTCTTTTATCATGATTATATAAGTCATTCACAAAAGATCTTTTATAATATTTAATATTTGCTAAATAACGTATAACAAACTAAATATATGGAAAGTTTCCAAAATTTAACATTAATTTTTTGTACATATTTACATACATACATAACATATATTATATAAACTTGATACAATAATAATTTATTGTACTTCCCACGCTTATTTATGCTACGTACAAATGGACTTTAATTTCTCGAATTATTATACAATATAACTAAATTGCATTGTTGTAATTCACACATAATTCTAGAGATCAGAAAGATCTTTCTCTCTTAATTTTTTGTCTGTCTCTCTCTATATCTCTCTCTCTTTATCTTATACGTTGTTCGCCTCTTATTAAAATTTAAGAAAAAATTATTTGAAACGGAAAGCTCAATTTTCTTTTTCTCACATAAAATATTTTTTATGTATAGACAAATCATGATTGGGTAGCTGAGCTAGGAAGTACTTCTGAATCTTATGTTTTCATCAATTCTTCAGTTTTTTTTTTTTGTATTATAAATTAAAGTTTTTGCAAAGCTTTCAAAAATTTTTAATGTTGCTGAACTGTTAAGAACGAAAGTGATGTCAAATAAAAATTGTATGCATGTATGTATGTATGTATGAAAAAAAAACACTAGAAAAACAAAAACAATAAGAACAAAAAATTATAATAAAATTAAAATCTTAATTTAGTCGCGTGTCAGACTTTTCAAGCTTGACTCAATTCAAGGGGAAAGGGAGAACAGACAACAGAAGAAAAATAAAAAAAAAAAAACAAAGAAAAAAAAGATAGAATTCTCGTAAAATGTTTTGCGGTTCACAAATCATTTGCAATCGTTACTTTACAGCAGTAGGTTTATTATTTAATTTAACGGTTCTTCTGTTTGATAATAAACAAAAAAAAATACGGTTATTTTTTACAATAAAAAAAATTATAGAGAGAATAGTAAATAAAAATAAAAGTAGAAAAAAATTGAAAGGGTAAGTTGGGAATTATTTTATAAGCGTTATTTTACAGTTATTTTTTTTATTTTTAAATAATTGTAAATGGTATTAATTGTAGTTGATAATTAAATAACAACCTGGTTACATCAAAAATTTTTAATTTTATAATCGGAAGTTTACTTAATAATTATGTGTCAAATAAATTTTAGTAAATAACTTGAAAAATTTTGTAAAAAATCACGAAAATCGTGAAATTATTTTGATTTTTTTGAAAATAATATTTAATGGGTCTGATTAAAATAATATCTTTAAATAAAATATTTTATGTATTGATTTTTATGAATTTATGATTTATCAGTAAAAAAACGTAAATAATATTTTATTTTTAAAATTAAATGAAAACGTGTATGCATTTATGAATTTACATTCCGCCAAAAATTCTCATTAATATTTTATTAATAAATTGGTTAAAATAATTACGTATATTTCACATATTTTACGAATGCCGAACACCATATAGGTAATTCATATTGTTTTTTGGAATTAAATTTAAATAATTTTGTTATAATAATTTCAAAATATTTGATTCTTAATTATGATAATTTAGTAATTGTTATAATCACACTTTAATAATTTTTTTCATAAATCAATTATTATTTTAGAAAATCACTTCATTTATTATACAGAAATTGTACTATTGATCAAATTATTAAGTAATTACATAAATCATAAAAAATACCATGTATATAAAGGCATATTGAAAATTAATTTGGAATATTTAAAAAAATTTTAATTAAAATATTAAAAATTAAATATTTCTGTACATACAAGATGCCTGTAACACTGTTTACTTTAAAATTTTTAATAAAATCGAAATTAATTATCAGTTTTAATATGATGATTTCTAAGAAATTTATAAAATTATAAAAATTAATTGTAAATTTCCAGATATTATTTTTATAATAAATTTTCATTCAATAGAATATTAATCCATACTTAATAATTTTCAATTATTAAAGTTCATTTATAGTCTAATATTTTATAGTCTAATATTTTTTATTCTAATTTTATAATATTTTATAATTAAATTTATATATAAATTTTATATATAAAATAATACGGTGGCACCGACTTACTATAAAATTTACTGTAAAAATTTATTTTTGTAATAATTTCAATATTAACGTGCATTGTTATTGCATATATTAGAATTTTGCTGCGGTTTTCTAAACCTTTATAGAGCGTCATATAAGCTCAAAGTTTTTATTTAAAATTGAAATGATTCTACATTAATGTTACATAAATTGAATTCAAAGTTATTCTAATATTGTAATTTCTATTTACCTTCTCGGTGAGTGTGATCCGTTGATTCATAGGAAAAAGTCTGTGGGCCATTATGTCCTCGTAGCAAAAGACCTGCGGGAATCGATCCCCATACAAGATACTCAAATTTACCCCATGTCTAATATAATCTAATTCAATTTACTCTAATATTAAATGAGATAAAAATAATTAAATTTTTTTGGAATTTATTTAAATTTCATAAAAATTTTAAGTTCAAATTTTAAAATTTTAATATTTTTTAGCACCGCGAATATTTTCTGTATTCTTTGATAATTTAAGTCCTAACGACTATATTTTGCTTTACGTCTGAATTGAATATGAGTATACATATTATATTTACTTTTCCTTCAAAGAGAATGTTTGTTAGTTCATTTGTTCCAATTTTGTTCGAATTCAATTTCAGCTTTTATATCTGTTGTATAACCTTTTTCAAACTGTTTAAATTAAAATTAAAATTTTTATAAAATTTATAACAGATCTATTCCCATTATTTAAGTATGAATATTGCTTTTATTAAATAGTTTCTTTTTCTGGTGGTGCTCTTTAACAAAAATATAGTGATCCCTAATATAAAATAATAAAACTCTTCAAGTAAATTTATGTTGCTCTTCTAAACATTTTGCAATACTTGATTTTTCTTTTTAATTTGGATTTAAATTAAAATGGTTTATATTCTGAATTAAATCTTAATATTGAACTATTACACTTACACTTCCATTTAAACTATATACCCTATATATATGTAGTTAATTAAATTAAACAGGTTCCCGCGTGGAATTTTTTTTCCTCCCAAATGTATTTTATAAATTAATTACTATTTGACAATTTAATTGATCTCTAAATAATTTGTTGTATTGTTTTTTTTATTTGAAATAATTGTTTTTAAATACTTTAAGTATATTTTAATGACGCCATGTGAATTAAAATACTTTTTTTATATTAAAAATTATTAAAAAATATTTACCAATAATTTTGTGCAATATTGCAAATATCAAAACTGCAATGTTGAGAATTTTAAAATATTTTTTTTTTTATAATAATAATGTTAACAATAAAATAATAATTACCTTTCTTATTCTTCTCACTTATTATTTAGTTTTGTATACATTTTATAATAATTAATTAAATAAATTAAAAAATATAATAAATTTTATTATAATCGTTTCATATTAAGTCAATCAATCAGATTGAAAGAAAAACAGAAGAAATATGAAATATAAAAGTTTTTAATCATTACAAAATTGATTATTACATTATATTTGATAATAATGATTGAGTGTTACTTCACTATAATTGATGACATTATGTCAATTTCAATTTGTTACAACATTTTTTTAATTTTTTAACATCTTTTAAATTTATGCAATCTTAGAATTCTTTAAATGTCACAACATTTGACATATAAACAACATATTGTTGTTAATTATGAAGTGATAATTAAAATATATACAATTATATTAATGACAATAATTAATTAATTATTACCTATCGTATTGCGGAGCTTTCGGTGAAAACGCACTTCTTCATGGTAGGGAAGCGTAAATGAACTGCTTTTAGAAAGATGTCTGTCGGTCTGTCTGTTAGCCCGTTTGGTAGTCTGTGTGGTTGAGGTATGTCTGAGCAGATCAGTATCTGAAGTTCGCCTGAACCGATTTTTTCGAAAGTTTATACCTGAGTTTAGTTTGGAAATAAAACTTTTGGAATATATCAGGTATACAGCGAAATAATCAACCAATTTCCTTGAAATTTCATATTTAAAACTTGATTATTAAAATAATGAACCGGCAAATTTTTCGGGAATATCGGGACTCGCAAACAGAACTTTCAGTGAAGGTCCATTTTACATATTTGCTCGCATTTCATGAACCATAATTGACGAATATTTTTATTTGAGTTTTGGCTGTTAACGAAATTAACTGGGAAAGTTTGTAAGGTAGTAAAGGTCCCAGAAGATGAACCTTTACGAACCATCTGATGAACTGAGTTTACATTTCTCTAGCTAAATTAACTAAAACCCACTGTCTATCTTTTATATAGAAAGAATTTGAAATAAATGTTTACAACAAATTTCTATAATTTTATGCAACACTTTTAGCAATACGATCGGTTATGAGCTAGTCACATCAGATTTTTTTGTATATTTTGTAATTTATGCATAAATTATATACATATATGGATTATTAAGAATTTAATATCTTTATATTATATTTTAAATATTTATTTAATTATAATAAAGAAGTCATAAGTTCACTATAAAGATCAAAAACGGTAGTTTAAATTACACTATTGTTAATTAACAGTTTGAGAATATATATACATATATAGTATATCAATCATATTTATTAAAATTCAATAAAATTTCAAACAAGTTTATAAAAAATGTCATAATTTTAATAAATTATATAAGTGAATATTATAAAATAATCGGAAATTTTAATGATCGCTGTATTTAATATTAAAAAAAATTAATAAAATTATTAAATATTTGATGAGATTATATAAATTTTAATTTATATTTAAGAAAATTATTCAATATGGAAATATTGAATATTAAATATTAAAGAAGTTCTTCAAATTTTACCTGTAAATGTTAAAATGTCACTTTTTCAATCAAATAATATTTTACAAAAAAATTTCAAATTAAAAGAACGTAAAGCATTTCTCATAACTTTTTAAAATATGAAAAATATCTGAAATAATTCTAAATTAGGATAAGGTTTTCGATACATGAGTGATTCAAAAATTTTCAGTAAATACTGTCAAGATGTTAAATTACTACAAATTCTAAGGAAATTGGGGAAAACCATGTACTAAAATATTAAATTCTATTAAATTTTAGTATAAAAAGCTTTAGAGTTCAAATTTAAATGAATACTATCATATATTAAAATATATGTATGTCTTAAATCACTATTCAAAATATTTACAACATAATCTTAAAACACTTAGAAAACTTTATAACTCAATTAGTTCTGCTGTTTACCGCAATATCTTAGAAACTCTCTTTAAATTTTTTATCCAAATATATCGAAGTACATAATATGTATGTATATATAAACAAAAATGTTAATTCCATATACATATATACATACTTGTTTATTTACAATGTTATTTTTGCAATTCGGTATACTGTTATAAATTAATGAACTTTAACAATATTTACGTAATTTACAGCATGAATTTATGTGTGTATGGTAACATAGTGTATACAAATCATAAATGGTAATAAAACAATATTTTTATTATCGTATTTCCATAGTATGTATGTATGTACATATGTATGTACACACCCATGTGTAAGTTATGCAAGAATTCAATTAAAATTTCAAAATTTCAAAAAAAATTTTTGCTCATTAACTTACTTAACTGGCATGTTACGAGTATTATTTTTTGTCATTATAATTTTGTATTTTACGATCAAATAGGAAGAATAAATTGTCAATTTTTTTTGTAAAATGTTTTTTTTGGAGAAAAATTGTAATTATTTGTTAAATTCTGATATTTGAAATATGAAGAAAAATATTAAAATTTATTAAAAATATTCTGTATAGTTCTCACGCTAGATGTCTCTATAAAGTACAAAGTAATACCGTTCCGTTTAAATTACGATGGTTATTATGTGACGGATAATTTATGAAGCCAACCTGAAATTTAAAAGAAAAATTTATATTAAATAAAAATTAATTATAAAATTTAAGATTAATGCTAATAATTGGAGATTAATATCTAATTCTAATACTTTAAGTGTTGTTATTATTTTATTTACCTATAGCATTATGGCTAAACTAGATAGTCAAATATAATATAGTTAACATATTGTATAGCAAACATACACACGAATGCATATATGAATATATTTCTGTGGTATCACGGGAAAACTTCGGAAATTGAAAATTTTGGATTTGAGAGTAATTTTCAAAAGAAATTTTTAGCTTTTCATATATTTTGTTTCTCACCTCTGAATTAAAGTCAAATTAAAGTTAAAATTGGAACTGAAATTTTTAATATATATTTATAATAACTGTAAAACTAAACTTAGACAGATTTTGCATGCTACCACAGACTTTATGGCTTTATAACATTTATTAAACTGCCATGGGAAAAATTTATTCTATATCTAATATATTTATTAATGGGAATCAATAAATTAAAATAAAAATTCAAGTTAAAATTTCAATACATAATTTTTGGTTAAACTTTATTCTAAAAAAAAAAATATGATGCAGGAAGACGCAAAAAATAAAAGAAAGAAAAAATTAATTGAATATTATAATTTTATCAATATTATATCGAAATCTCAGCCGGTTTTTTTATATTCACATTTAAAATGGTATTGCGATCTAGAAAATTACGTTTGTTATAAAATTTTGTTGTTATTGCTTTTTAAGGAGGTTGGCAAATTTCGAAGCTTTTAATAGTAAATTACTATGGAGTAATTTTGATGTTTGAAATGTGCAGAAGATTAATATAATTGAAAAATAAAAAATATTTATACAATTATTATTTTAAATATTAAATTTAAGAATGAGTTCTGATTTTCATTAACATCAGCTAGAGGAAAGGGCCGACTTAGGATGTAAAGAAATCTTAAGTTCATAGCCAAAATTTGTGTGAAAGTAAATGAAAAGTAGGTGACTAATATATTTGTCCCATGATTGAATCACTTTTTGTTGTTGTATAACCTTCCTCTTAGTTATGGTTTACATAAACGATAAAATCTATGATTTAACCTGAGCCTTATGAAAGTCTATGTGTAAATCCTGATTGACATTAGATCATCTGCCAGGTTTTTAAAAGTAAAATTGCAACAATTAAATTTTTGTGATAGTTTGAAGTAAATAATTAAATTTTGGAGTCATCAGATAATTTTAGTCTGATATGTAAACAGTCAGAAAATTTTATGTACGATTTAACCTTAGATTTTGTCGTATATGTAAACAGTATACCTAAACAAAAAAAAAATATGAAGTTTAAGGTCAAAAATTTATCTTCTAACTAAAGTTTAAAGCGATAAGCCTCATAGAGGTTAGGTATTAAATATTTTTTATTTTCTTTATAACTATTGTCGTCTTATTGTCTTTTGTTAAAAAAAAATATATATTTTTTTTTTGTTTAGTAAAATTTTAGATTAGCAACTTATTTATTTTAAAAATGATTGTATTATAAAATATGGCAATTTATAAATCAATAAAACTTAACAAAAATTTAAATTAATTTATTTGAAATTTTAATAGGTACACCTTCTTTTTTTTTTTGGTTCTTCTATAAAGAATTGAATAAAATATTATACAAATATTTTAGTTAATTAATATTTTATGAAAATTTAATGATTGATTGAATATTATAGCCAATACGTTAATTCTCTATTTTGGGAATGCTCCACGTTTTTGTGATTTCTTAATAAACCAGACTTTTAGATTCAATTTAATTTATGTTTCAAAATTTTTGGAGAAAAAAAAAATAATTAATATGAATATAAAATGTTTGACAAACTTGATATAGAAGTTATGGTAATGCAAGAATTATTTATTGAATTAAAAAAAAAAAGTGCGTCTTAATTTGGCACACTCAACTTCAGGCTTGTAAGAGTTTTGTGTACAATTATGTATAAGTTATCCTTTGAAACTAGAATAATAGTGAAAAAAAATTTAACTGGTTCACTTTTAACATTATTATTGCTCTTAATAATATTAAATATTCTTCTATCTATACGAAAACGATGGTACTTAGTCGTATTTGTTGGTATCTGACAAACAATGTATAGGTCAATCATAACCTCAATATCTCTTGGAAAGTAGGGTGTAGCGAGTACCGTGATTATCACAAATTGTATGATTGAATTGATAACACACAGTTTAAGAATTTTAGAAAGTTTTTGAGTCAAAAGCGAGGAACATTAAAAAATCACATTAATTTTTTTTTTTTAATGTTTTTAATGGAAAAACAAAAGTCTTGTGATATTATTAAATTTGAAATCCTGTTCGAGTTGTATTGTCATTTTAATTTCTTTTAAAACAAACTAAAAATTTGAATTCGAAAGAAAATAAAAGATATTCTTAATATAATAAAACAAATATTTAAAAGTTGTAAATTTTAAAAATTCTATTAAGATTGTTTTCTTTATAACCGGAATTTATTAACAAAAATAATTTTTAAGACCTGTTAAGGTTTGGCATTTTTCTAAATAAATTTTCTAATATAACAATATGACGTTTATTTAATTTATGTGTATGCATATTTTTTGCTTAATCTTGAACTATCAAATAAAAGTAAGAGCTCTTAATGGTTCTATTTGGCGGAATTGGAATCGCTTTAACTAAAAATAAAGTTATTTAAGCCAGTCAGCCGGTTATTGCAATTTCGGGGTACATAAAATTCTTTCAAATTATTGAATTATTTAAATAATTAAAATTTTGAACACTCAATGAGGAATTTAATTTCACATTTTTGTAAAACATTACTATACGTGTAATTATAGTGATATTCCAGCTTAATTCATTCACATTTCCTAAATTAAATGCGACCATATGCGATTAAATTATTGTCTAAGATATAAATTATGTTTTATTTATTTAATTTTTTCCGCCAAGTTAATTAATTCTTCTAAACTAATAATATAAAAATATAAACTAGTATAGATTTCATCGTATTAATTATCAAAAATTTCCCCTTCACTCTGCTATTAATTCGAAGTTTCAATTGTTCTTATGTTATATTATGCGTCTACATTAAATATTTGAAAAACTTAAACGATTCAATTATGATTTAATTGAAATATCCTTAAAAATGCCTATACAAAATTAAAACTTTGTAAAAATTTTTACAAAAACAATACAATTAATTTGATCATTTCAATTATATGCGATCATAATTCAAGGAATTCATTTGTTAGCTTTCTAATAATACGAGTATATGACATTGTTGTTGAATGGTAAATGACCGAATAATTTCAAAGTTATTCCAATTGGAAACATTAACCTCCATAGGCACATATAATTTTCATCAATTATTGTATAAATTTAAGAATTAGAAAAAAAACGCGAAATTGAAAACCACTTCAAATAAATTAGTTAATGACATAAAAATTGGGTCAACATAATTTCAGTTCTCTTTTCTTGTAATATAAAAGTAAAAAATTAAGAAAATTATTAAATTTTCATAATTACAAAAAAAAACACATAAATAAGTAATAAGTATAATAGCAATAATTATATTTGTAAATTGTAGTAAAAAAATTGCGAATTTTAAAAAAATAAATAAAAATTATGTACTCGTATGGTGAAAATTTAACGAATTCATTAAGGCAAAAAATTAGAAACCGTTTATTGAACTTTGACGACGATGACGACGAACGGTGACAGTTGTATAAATTACTTTAAATTTATTAAAAAATTTCAGAGTAAATTTACACTTCAATAGTATTGCATAACATGATAGTGAAGGACAAGGTTACCTTTATCGTCGCAACACAATAATAATTGCAATAAATGAAATTATATTGGTAATTTTTATTGTTAATGATTTTATTTTGACACTTCGTTTTGGCACTTTGTTTTATGGTTTTTGTTTTGTGTTTCTTTATGAGAATTTGGAATTATTGTATTTTGAAATATGTATAACTTAAATTTTGTTTTATGAATTAATAATTGGTAATTTGTTAATTATTTTCACATTTATTTTAACATTTAAGAATTTTAATTACTGCGTTATATGAATTCTTCAGTCTCTCTCAGTTGTGAGAACAATTGTATAGAAATTCTTTTTATTATTTGGACCAATGTGATGGAATATCTTTTAAAGAGCTGCTTTTAAGTATAAATAATTCTCGAATGGGCAGTAATACTGCTTTATCGCATAATTCAACTTATAGAAAGAAATATCAAGAAATTTTAATTTAATTTTTAGCACTTTCATTCATTAATTTTAAATTTTCAAACAAAAATTCATTGATTTTTAAATTTGGATTCTAAAAGTACTTATGAATAATGCAATTTGTGAGTTCTTACGGCTGAACCTTATACAGTTGCATTACTCCAAGTATAAAAACATATGTGTTGTTTCATGGTTTGTGAATATGTTTTTGCAATAGTATTGATCGAGGAAAAAAGGAATGTTTACCTGAAAATTTCTTTTTGCTTTTGAAAAAACTAAAATTATTTTTGTAGTCTTTACAAGATTATTATTTCATACTATAATAAAAAAGTTTCCCTTTATTTTTTATTAGATATATTGAGGAACTGATATCTATATTACTTATACAGGAAATTCATAGATAAACGATTGAATCAGTTTTGAAAGAAAACAAAAAAAAAATTGTTATCATTTAAATGTTTATAAAAAAATCTATATAACAATATTGCGCGAATTGATGATTATAGAATGATAGCAAACATTTTTGATAATAAAAGAGGTTGTAAAATTATTGTATTTGTATTATATTACTGGTCCTATATTATTTTTATGTTATATTTATAATACTTATAGCTTTTGTACTATTTAATCACATTATAAAAAATGTGATTGACCATTTCTTCTTAAGCATAAATTTACCTAATTTAATGCAATTAATGAGCTCAATCAACAATAGAAAAAATTGTGTTTTTTAGGAAAATCATTCACAATTTACATATATAAGAACATAAATTAAAATTAAATGCTAACTAGATGATGACCTTGTAGAGTTTAATGGAATCCTTCAAATGTGATTTGCAAAATTTAATCAAAATCTGGCCATTAAATTGAAATAGTTTGCTTTAGGGCAGCAATTTTTGTTTGTTTTTCGAAATGGAACAGATAGAATTCAGTCATTATAAGTAAATTAAAGTTCTTAGATTCCAAAAATATCATTGTTTTTATTTATTTATATATGTACATAGATTAATATTAAGTAAATAATTTTCTTTAATAATTAATTTTTTTTCTTCTATTGTTACAGATTCTTATAAAATACTCCAAGTCTTCTTTTACATTTAATCAATTGATTTAAATATTTATTATGGAAGTTTTTACAAGAAGTCGAACAAGCCGATATGTAATTGATGAAGATTTTGGTAAGTTTTAACAAAATCTAATAGATTTTAAAAATTTTCAAAAATTATTTACGTCATTTCGTTGCATTTATACAAAATATTATTCACATTTTATCTACATAATTTTATTTCTTATAGTACCAAAAGCAACAATAGATGGTGAACCGCATGAAATGATGACATTAATTGCTGGAATATCTGGTATTGTTGCTGCCTTTATTATTCTTGCTATTTTGATGGTTTTCATAGGATGTAAACAATCAGAAAGGTAAGCTAATTATTCTTTTGTAATTATTTTGACTTTTTTCTAATTTTTTCTTATCGATTAATTTTTTTTGTAATTTAATAGATTGGAAAAATCTTCATCTTCAACATCATCTACAACATCAACAATTTCGTCACAAACAGATGAAAGTGTTGAAAATGGAAATGTTAAAATAAACGGCAGTGGTTCACATCCCAATTATCCATTGGTATTAAATTTACAAAATTTTAATAATGAAAAAAAGAATGGAACTGCTAAAAACACCGTATCATTTATAATTCCACAAATATTAGAATATAATGGATTACCAACATTAGGGAAATCTAATAATGCATTTAATAATGATGAAATAGATAACAATGGCCATTCAAAATCAGAATCAATAAATTTATCAGAAAAGAGATCATCGGTTCCAGTTGTTATCGTAGAAAAATATTGAATAGAAATTTTAAAATTTATTTCAAATTAAAAAATTGGAGATTAAATTTTTTTTGCAATATCTATTCGAAAATGTGATTTTGTCATCGAAATTTTAAATTGGTTCAATTGCACGTTATCTATCGTATGTAAACACATACAAAAGAAACTACACTGAATTGCAGTTAAACTACTTATATAACATTCAATTGAAAGTACGAGGTACAACTGATTGAAATTTTCAGTGATGGAATTTATTTTACAGAAAAAGAAATTGAAAAGACTGACGACTAATTGTTGAAATATAATTGAGAAAATTTATTTTTTGTTTGTACTATTGTTAAAAAAGTAATTTATAAAAGAAAAGTGATATTATTTTTGTATTTGTAATAAATAAAGTAGTCAATTTATAAATGTATTGGTAATGAATTATAATATTGATTATATGAGTTCGTATAGTTGTAAATTTATAGAAATAAAATATTTTTTAATTAAATAAATTTTGAAAAATATTTTTAAGTTAAAAAAAATTAAAAAAAACTTACGTTTGCGACTACTTCCAGCGTACCCACAAAAAATTTATTTTGGATTTATTAAAAAATTTTTTATTTCACACATCTTAATTAACTTTAAAAAAACAATTTGTTATACTTATGTATAAAATATTTGATTTAATTTTAGAAAATATTCTTTTAATAATTTAACATAATGCAAGAGTTTTTTTTTTATAAGACTAAAAATATTTTCCGCTTGATGAATCACGCCCTAATGTCATCGCTAATATAGCCATTCGAATATACATTCCGTATTCTGCTTGACGGAAATAAGCGGCTCTTGGATCTGAATCAAATTCAGCGCTAATTTCAAATACCCTTGGTAATGGATGCATTACAATTGTTCTCCTATGTGCGTGTGCCATTAATTTTGGAGTAACTATGAAATGACCGCAAACCTGTATTTTGATTATAAACTTTATTAAATCTTTCTAAATCCTAAAAAAATTATCATACCTTCTGATATTCTTCTTCTGATGAAAATCTTTCTTTTTGTATTCTTGTTATATATAATACATCAGTAGTTGGTAATGCTTCTTCAATAGTTTTAAAAGTTTTCTGGCTGATACCTTTTGAGTTAACAAATCTTGTTATATGATCTGGCATATTTAGACTATCTGGACTGACATATTGTAATTGAACATTGTAGAGAGTTAATAATCTTGCAAGTGAATGTACAGTTCGTCCATGCTTTAAATCACCTACCATAGTTATAGTCAAACCATTAACTGTACCAATTTCTTCACGAATTGTAAATATATCCAAAAGAGCTTGTGTAGGATGTTCACCCACTCCATCACCTGCATTTATAACCGGTTTTCTTATATGATGTGCTGCTCTCTAAAAACAAAGAAAAAATAGTCATACTAAACAAAAGTTTATTTTAAATTATGTAAAAATTATTACTGCAACAGCTCCCGGTTCAGGATGCCTTAATACCACGACATCAGAATAACCAGCCATAACATATACACTATCTTCTAATGTTTCACCTTTTTTGACAGAGGAACTTGTTTCATCCATATAAATAACTTTACCACCTAACCGTTGCATCGCAGCTGCAAAACTGCAACATGTTCTTGTACTAACTTCGTAGAATATTGATGCCATTACTTTGCCTCTTAATATATCATCAAGAGGACGATCCTTATTAACTTGAACTTTAAATATTTGAGCCAAATTAAAAATATCGTTGAGTTGCTCCTTTGTAAACATGTCAACTGATAATATATGCTTTCCTAATAATGTCGTACTTGAGGATTCAACAGTTGCTGCAGTACTAGTTTGTTGAATTAATTCCTTCAATCTTGTATTACTTGTGGAATCTAATCTAACACGTGGCATTGGTGATATAGGTCTTGAGCTTGGCTCTCCAGCAAAATGAACGTTCAGTTTTGGTAATGGTTCTGACAGTAATTTAGAAAATACTTCGTTAGTTCGTACATCAGATTCCAAATCAGAGTTTCTTGTGATATCAATATTTTGTAAACCATCCTGAATATCTGCTAAAGACTTATCAAGATTTTCAATTGATTGATGATGCTTACGATAATGTGGACTGCGTACATTTTGACCGTATCCGGGTGGAATTAAAACTTGACCGTCGACAAACGCTACTTCACCTCGTAATACTACCCTATGAACGCGACCTTTTACTTTTATTCCTGCAAATGGTGTCCATTTTGCTTTTGAATATTGTGATTCTCTCGGTATTTCCCATTCATCATCTAGATCAACTTCAACATAAGTGTTTCCTTGATCAGGTAGATTAAATATACGTTTAGGGTTTCTATGAAATTTGTTTTTAATATCTTCAATTGTAAGCCGTCCTTTTTCAACAGCGTCTAGAAGCAAGGGTAAAATTGTTTCTAAACCTGGAAAGCCTGGTGGCGGTTTAATAGAACTTTTTTCATTCACAGTATGTGGTGCATGATCTGTAGCAAAAATATCGATGTATTCCAAATTTTCCCATAAAGCTTGTTGATCTTCTGGAGAACATAATACTGGTCTGACTTCGGACCAACCCTTTCCAATACGTTCAATATCATTTGTTGATAAAAATAAATGATGTGGACAAACTTCACACGTAACCTTGACACCACGTTCTTTGGCAGCTTTTATAATCATAATTTCCTCTTTTCTTGCTATGTGGCAAATATGAATTGAACGATCCAATAAGTGTGCTAGTAATATTATAGCTCCCATTGTCTGACGTTCAGCATGACAGACAATCGGAGCACGTTTTGGCCAATTTTGTAAATGTTTTTCCCATACTGTCATATCAGTCATCTTTAAAGTGCTAAACGTATCATTCAAATACATTTTTAAACCAGCCGCCTGAGACGCAAATTCATTTATTTGATTATAATTTGAGTCGGTGGCTCCCAAATAAATCGCATAATCACAACGTGCACTTACTTTGGCCAAATCTTGAATTAGACTGAACGATGTACGATCAACAATTGAGGGTGTTGTATTTGGCATAGCACATAACATTGTTATACCACCAGCTAAAGCTGCAGCTGTTCCACTAGAAAAATCTTCTTTATGCGTGCCACCTGGTTCTCGTAAATGTACATGTACATCTATAAATCCCGGTAGTTTTATTATATTCCGTGATGTCATACAATCAGTATGAGTTTTCATTTG
This sequence comes from Condylostylus longicornis, assembly GCF_029603195.1. Taxonomy (NCBI): domain Eukaryota; kingdom Metazoa; phylum Arthropoda; class Insecta; order Diptera; family Dolichopodidae; genus Condylostylus; species Condylostylus longicornis. The sequence goes on from NW_026577982.1 coordinate 14,341,483, forward strand.
TGGTGCCCGGCCAATCAGACGCATTGCTTCAACTAATAATTTTGTACATTTTACATCAGTTACCAAAGGGATTGAATAATCTACAGCAAGACGTCGTGTACGATATCCGTGGGTCATGAAAGATGACACTCTTTTTAGAAAATTACAAAAAAATTAGATAATTTCAATTCAGCTATATTTATTTTTTGTTTTATAAATAAAAACCTTCTTGCTCCGCCTCCTCTCATTGGTAAATTTATAACCATATCAAATTGTTTATTCGCAAGAAATTCTGCTAAATGTCGTAGCTCTCCATTGTCATCCTTAGAGTCATCTGCAGTAGATTTGTCAAAAGTCCATTGTACGGATTCAACCTTAATGAAAAAAAAAATATTTATGAATCGCTTAAAGCATTTATTTTGAAAATTCAAGATTAAATAATTTTAAGTCATCCCTTGTTTTTTTAAAGTTCGCGACGTGACGATAACTTATAAAAACCAAGACTAACTAATTTTTACTTAGGTCATTTGTGTTGATCTTGTGATATCATCACATAAAATTTTATTGTATAACGATTGACTTTGTTAAAGAATGCAATATACAGAAAATTTATCAAATGATAACTTGAACTTTCCTGATAAAAAACAGGGTGAATCAATTTAGAATGATTAATTAACAATTTTAAACCCAACTTGAGGGTGCACTCGATTTCCAACTGAAAATTTCTGTTAAACTTTCAAAAGCAATTTTCAAAAGCTAAACTGAGCTCCTTTTAGGCTTTTACTTGTTTTATTTTCTATTATTTTTTTTGACTTATTAATGTTACGTTATTATTGAAATGAATCAATTTTTCAACAAGAGAGTCGTTGTTAATTTAATTAAACTGCCACCTTGAGAGTTATTTACAAAGTAATTGTATTCTCTTCCACTCTCACTCTTTCTAAATTTCTCTAACAAATTTTAAATTGCTCCGAAAAAAAAATCAATAAAATTCAAAGTTTTCGATACAGAAAAACATTTTATCGTAGTTTTCTGAATTTCCTTAAAGATTGCCCCTAGTAGTGATAAAATATATTTATATCTTCAGCAATTAAAATTTTATCTATAATAACATCAAAATGATTTCTTTATCAATTTATCTATCAAAAAGTGAAATTATAGAAAAAAAAATACTTTTTTATTTTAAAATACTACAAAACGCGAGCACTTTTAAAACAAAAATAAAAATATTCAGTCATCATATAAGGTCGGATGAATTAAGTTTGAAATTTCTGAAAAGAAAAAATCCAAATCACACACATACACTTTTAAGTTTAACAAATTCTTGCTACGGAAGCGCGTTTTGACCAAATAATCCGGAATGCGTTTCACGTGAACACAATAAAATTTCTAAAACGATTAATAAACGAACGAGCGTGTCGTCGTATGCTTAAAATGAATATTTTCAATTTTTAATTTAAATGTGATAAATTTATCAATATTATATAGTAAAGAAATTGTGATAAAATTGTGAAAAGTTAAAAAAAAGAAAAAGAAATGGGTCACTCTACGTCTAAATTAAAAAAACCTAATAACGCAGTTGACCGTGAATTGTATAAAGAACAAAAACGTAAACAGAAGCAAATTGAAGAAGAAAAGCGACGAAAAAAACTTGCAGAGAAACAAAAAAAGAAACTTGCTAAAAAATCAAAAAAGGATACAAATAAAAACCTTAATGACAACAATACAGTTTTAGAAACATCAAATTATAAAATTGCTTTTCGCATGGAAGATTATGACAATCAGGTAGCCCTGAAATTAGAAGATCAAATATCAAAAAAATTTGCTCATTTCTGTCTTAATCAAATCGTATTGGCGATGCAATTTTATGGTAATTATCAAAGGTAATAGCAAAAAAAAAATGCTAAATGAATTATAAAGATAAGGGATAGATTTTATTATCGGTTTTACGGACTATTACAAAACAGATTGGATTTTAAAAAGTTATAATTTAATTTCTTGACTTGAAAATTAACTAAAAGCTTATTTTAATCGATTTTATTGAAATTTTAAACCCAGTTTTGCTTAAAACTATTATTGAATTTGAGTCCATAAACAATTGAATGGTATGACAAAAGCGGTATACTCACAATATTCAAGAGTTAAAAATTTCGATTTTTTTTTTTAAATTCAATAAAATACTTAATTAAAATAAAAGTGTTCAAACAAAATATTTTTAAAGTTTGAATTGTAGGACAGTTTTAATACTGGCGTGTTGTTTGTTGGAATTGTTTGCAAAAATTCAATTTCAACTCAATTAATTTAACAAGCTTGTTTCGCGAGCAGTATTTTTAGAAAAAAAATTTAACTCTTACATAATTTGACATTTATCACTGGAGCTATTCAGTGTGTCAGTTTTTGTTTATAAAAAAATTAATATGAGTAAAAGAAATATGTAGAAAACAGAAAAATATTTGACAACAAATTTTTTATGTCAAAAATGTAGCGATTTCTTTGGTATAGTATGACTTTTTTTGCAATCCCCACTATTTTGTTGAAAATGCAGTATAATAAAAATTCTATATTATTTTTATATTTTAATCACAAAATTGATAGTTTTAATGAAAAAAGTCAAAATGCCAAATACATACGTCATTAAGATAAATATGTCATTACATTATTATTATGAGTGTAATATGTATGTACGTACATGAAATCGTCAAATAATTTTTATCTATTTAAAATTTTAGAGATCTTCAAAAAAATTGGATTTCGTTCCATATACCTATATTGCTACATTAATTTGATAAGAATTTGCCAAAATTGTTTTAATAAACAAACTAGATGGCACTGAATTTTTTTAATGAAAATTGTTTGTGTATAGGTATAAGCATGCATACACAATTCATACACACATATCTATAACAGTCATTATTTTGATACACGCGAAATTATGTTCCTTAGAATTTTATTATGTTATTATTTTTTTCGTATATTATGATTTTGATATAATTTGTGATTGAATTATGATAAATTTGATAAAAAACTTTAAAAATTTTAAAGATTTTTATCATTGAATATTTTTTGATTTTAAGGCTTAGAGGTAGCTTTCATTCATGAGTTCAGAGTAAACTTAAGGATGATTCTCTTGAATATTAGAGACTTATGACGTAACATTCAAATTTAGCAACTTTTCTGATAAATTAAATAACTAACTTAGTCATAATAATTAAATTTTCTGCCATACATTATTATTTTCATGCGAAAATGTGTCGGAAAAATTCTTTTAAAAAATTTTCTTCTGAAATTTTTAACGTCATACGCCGGTAAAAAATGGGAGTGGAAATTCAATAATTAATAATGCATGTTATAGGTGCTTAAATAAGGTTTTTTCATTTTTCGAGAACATTTTGATATAAAAAAAAATTTAATTGATTGGTTTTTCAAATTGTTAGAACTTAATTACACAATTTTATATCAAAAAGAAAAGTTATTAGAAAATGTAAATATTTAACAAAAAAATTAATTATCTATTGCGGAAAGAATTGACATTGAAAATAATAAAGAAAATTTTTGTAAATAAAGGTTTTGTAAAATGGAAAGGTTTTTTAACAAAGGCGTTTATATGTGCAAATACATTGCGAAATATTGTAGTAATATTGTTTTAGTTATAGAGATGTCAGCTGAAATTTGCAAGATCAAGAATTTTCAGGCCAAAAAAATTCGTTACTCGTTTCTCTCTTCTTTCGGGAGGCAACAACAAGTTGTATTACGTTTATAATAACTGTTGCGTCTAAAAAACAAATTATTATAGTGAAGAAATTTGAAAATACTTTAAGCTTTTCTTGGAAGTGGAATTGCTTTAGACCGGAATTGAAAGAAAAAATGAATGAATTAATACAAGGAAAACATATTTGAAGATAAATTTCTAGCTAAGGGTATAACAAAACAGCTAACAAAAAAAACTTTTAATCGAAGCAAGTCTAATCAAATTTTTGAGTCATTTATTATTTCGAACAATATTTTTGGTTGAAAGTTGCTCTCTTTTACATACAACATAAATTAAATAAATATAATAATATTATAATTTTTCAGCGAAAAGTCATTGAACTATAAACAAATTTTAAATAGAGAAGCGGAACAGAATCAATATCTTGATAAGCATTCAATTTTACTGCCAAATGCGATTGACGAGGTCGTTCAAAGTAGAATTCAATATAAACCAAAGTAAGTAGAAATTCCTTTTTAGATTATCTATGAGGTTCAGATTACAAAAAAAAAATTTAACGAGTATTTCTAGTATGTTATCTATTTTTTTGGCTTATCTTTATTAATGTTTCAATCAAACAATTTGTTTTAAGGGCCTTATAACAAATGCACTTGTTATAATTTTTTTTTCAATTGACACTTACAAAATATTTTTATTTTTTTGAAGAATTTTTTAATCTCCATTGCATTTTTTTAAGACATGGGCTTGATAAACATGAACTATCACCATTACAATTACAAACAATGTATGTTGTATTTGAAAACGTTGAAATTTCAAAGCCAGATGACGCAAACTATGACTCAATTAATCCTATTTGTAAAGTTGATATTGATACAAATATTGGACGTTCCAAAAAGTTCAAAGGTTATTTAAGACTTCGATTACGTGAAACAAATTCTATGCAAAGATCACATCAATCTGAAAATAGGAGTGATGATGTTGATACAAATAAAACATCGAATTCAAGTATCGATTCTTATTTTGAAAATGATGTTACTTATTCAAAAAATGAATCAAAATTACCAACAAAGGTAACAGAACCGCAATATGATACGCTTCGTATATGTAGGGATTCAAATAGTAGTGGTGTAGATGTAACTGGTAGGTGAACATCACACAATAGCCCAAAATATAAATAAAACGTAATATTTTTTTTAGGTTCAGAATACGCTTATATCACAAGCTTAAATACTCATCAACCGCTTAGTGAATTGTATAAATCAAAAAAATTAAAATCAGAAACTCTTGATGCAAAAGTAGTACCCGAATCATGTATTACAGTAGTTGAATATTATTTGGATGAAGCATACAATGAAGATGATGACGAAAGTACTGATTCAGAAGTTGATGTAATCGAAGTTAAATATTTAAATTCAAAATCTTTTTTTTGTTACTTTGCAACGGTTTTGCAAGATCATCTAGCACAAGATTTGAATTTATGTGATGTCGAATTTGACAGTGCGACTTGGAAAGGTGCATCTATATTCACAAAATCATATGAAATTATACCAGCAATTCATCTTAGATGTTGGCCTGACTGTGCCTTTGAATGGAAACGCAGAACAAGATCTATTATATACAATCCATTAAATGGCCAACAGCTACAATGGCCAACGCAAGAAATGATAAAGAAAGTTGAAAGTTTTGGATGTCATGTGATACCGATGGGATTTGCCCCAAAAACTGGTAAAAATCCATACCGTGAATTGGAATGGAAAATTATTTTTCCGAAAGCTGAACGTTACTTAGAAACCCATTTAACGGATACACAAGTGAAAATTTTCATGGTCTCTAAATTATTGATCAAAACATTTTTGGAACAAAAAAGAGATATTTTTATGTTTACAATGGATCATCTCAGGATGCATTTGTTTTGGGAATGTGAAAAAAATTGTGGGGCATGGCCAGAAGAATTTTTAGGTGAAGTATTATTAAGGTTTTTGAAATCATTTTTAGAGAGAACTACTTCAAAATGTTTACCAGACTACTTTATAACTGGAAGAAATTTATTTGAATGCATTCCTGAGAGCACTTTAGTAAGAATACATCAAATTATTTCGCAAATTGTACAAAATCCAGTTATGCATTTATTAGCAGCCTATCGAAATTTGGAGCAAATTGAACCATTCTTTCCAAAATTAAATTATAAAAAATTGTATTCAATTATTGTAGTTGACAATCCCTTGAATTTGATTGATCAATTAAAAACTTGTGTCCGACGAAATCCTATTTTGATGCAGATGGGAGAAAGCAATACTGTAAATAAGAAAAAGGAATTTGTATTTGCTGGTTACGATGATATTAACTCAGATGAAGAAAATAAAGGTTTAATAGGGTTTTCACATAAACAAGAGCGGAGACAAAAGCAGGGTAGACGTTCAAAACGCTTGAAATCTCGTGGAAGACTGCAGAGTGTAAGAAGAAAAACCAGAGAAGTAAAGTCCGTAGCAAGAGAATCAATCGACTCCATAGAAATGCATCAAGTAAATATTTTAATAAAAATATCTTAAAATTAGTATTTTTGCTATTAATGTATATTAATTTATAGTATATTTTCACAACCAATTTGGATGAGTTAGAACGAGAGAAAAGGAAAAATATTCCAGCAATGGACGACATTCGACGATCGTTAACCATTGAAATGTTTATAAGACAATTTATTCATCAGGCTAAAGCGTCTTATGAACTGAAGTCTTTAGATAAAACAAGAATATATTTAAATCAAGCTGCTCGTCTTTGTAATTTCTTAGCGAAATACAATTACGAAGATGGCGCAAAAAAATTTTTAGATAAAATCGAAAAAATGAAAAATAGTTTTGGATCATTATCACAAGCAAATGGAAGCAATGAAAATCCTCCAGAATTACCAGAGCGAACTAGTTTGGAACCAATAAAATCATTTAGGTTAGAAGAATTAAGTTCTAATAAGAATCACTCTGAACCGGTATTACTAAGAAATCAAGATAGCTCGTCAGCAGAAAGTCAACGTTTAAGAAATGAAAAAGTCAGATCAGTGCATTTCGATGAAGAAAATTCATTTGAACCCAGGACTTTCACTTTCGAGGCCGATGTACATAATCATCCAAATGATGTGTTAAAAAAGAATGACAAAGATAATAGGAACTCAAATCAGAACGAATTTGTCAAACAAAAAAGTTCTGTGGAATCTTTTAATCCTAATAAAATATTAAGGGCATCAAGTATAAGAGCTAGTAGAAAACAAGATTCGTTTAGAAAGCACGTACAAATCGAACCACGTGTAGTTACTATACAAAGAATGGAAAGTTTTAAGCCAAAAAAGCAAATATCTATTGAAGAAAGCCCAAAGGCAAGAAAAAGTATTTTAAAGCCAAGTAGAGAACTTTCCGTTGAAAATACCAATCGAAATACTCCAAAAATGAGGGTAACGTTAAGCGCAGAAGATTTAGAAACTGCTAATATTCCTAATGGCTTGTTGAAGCGCCCAAGCATTGATTCAAATTCTAGTCAAGGTGAAATAAGAGATCAAATATTTTCCAAACATCTTAATATTGATGATGACAATAATTTAAAGTTAGCCAGTTTTAGCTCAGATACAACAATAAGTGAAATTGAGGAAAATACCGCTGGTTTAACATTTAAAGAGTTATTTGAACGTCGAAAAAATCTTATACATAGAAAGTTAGTTTCAAGTTTAGTTTTACAACAAGAAGATGATTGCCACTACAGTAGCGAATCCGATGTTAATGAAAACTCAACTGATTTATAGATCTATTGTAAATTATTTTGTAACATATTGTTATGATTTTATTTAAGTTATAGATAGCAATAATATTAATGTTAGTAACTTTTTACTCTAAGAATTTTAAAATTTATAAATATTTTCAAAAAAAAAATTTGATATTCTTAATTTAGCGAAAATTTTTCATAAAAGTCATAAACGAGTATTAATTAAGATTACAGATATTAAATCATTTTATTTAAACATTTTTAAATTTTGTTAGTTTTATTATGAGAATTTTTTTAAAAAGCTTTCTTATTTATAAATAAGAATAAATAGCTAAAAAACTTACATCAACACCATGTTCTGCATAAAAATCACCAGTTCCCATTGAAGCATATAGTTTATAACCCATTTTGGCAAGGTCTCTTATAGAGGGAAGTAATTCAACTTTGTGCTACAAATAAAGCTAATAAAAAAATCATATTTTCAGAAAATTGAAATTTACCTTAAAGCTCCCAATTGACAGCAAAATTGCTCTTTTTGGTACTTGAAAGCCGGTGGACATCATAGCCTTCAAATATGCTTCATATCGATTATCACCAAAACAGGCAACTTCACCGGTAGAGGCCATTTCAACTCCTAACTGCACGTCAGCACCAGCTAAACGTGAAAAACTGAATTGTGGAACCTTAACTCCAACTTTGCCGCATCCATGTAAAATATCTACCGGTTCAACAACCATCCCAATTATAGCACGCGTAGCAGTTGCGACGAAATCATGATTCAAGGTTTTTGAAACAAAGGGAAATGATCTGGACACTCGAACATTACATTCAATTACTTTCAATTCATTATTTTTGGCTATTAGTTGCATGTTAAAGGGTCCCGTAACATCAAGTAAAGCAGCTAAGTCTCTTGTAATTTCTTTAATTTTTTCTAAAGTTTCAGCGTTTATGTCTTGTGGTGGTGTTACTAATGTAGCATCACCTGAGTGTACTCCAGCATTTTCAACATGTTCTGATACAGCCATACAAAGAATTTCCCCATCGGCTGCAACAGCGTCAACATCAATTTCTTTAGCTTCCATTAAAAATTTTGAAATAACAACAGGATGCTCCTTACTGACAGATGAAGCAGCGTTTAAATATGTTTCTAGGTCTTGATTTGAGTAGGCAACGTTCATTGCTGCTCCCGACAACACATATGAAGGTCTTACTAAACATGGATATCCTACTTCTTCGCAAAATTCAATTGCCGATTTTAAATTCGTTAATTCTTTCCACCGCGGTTGTAAAATACCTTTGCGATCCAACATACGGGAAAATTTAAAACGATTTTCTGCGCTGTCAATTGACTCCGGAGAAGTGCCAAGAACTTTGGCTTGTTGACGATGCAAATCCATAGCGATGTTATTGGGAAGTTGTCCTCCCATTGATAAAATAATTCCTTCTACGTTTTCGACGTTGTAAATATCCATTACAGTTTCAAAAGATATCTCTTCGAAGTAAAGACGATCACACATATCATAGTCAGTTGAAACAGTTTCTGGGTTGTAATTGATCATTATTGTAGATCGTCCAAGTTTTCGTAGTTCTCTCAAACATCCAACGGCACACCAATCAAATTCCACTGATGATCCAATTCGATAAACTCCTAAAATATAAAAATAGTCAGATACATGATTCTCAGAAAAAGATAGTTGTATATATTACCAGATCCAACAACAATAGTAGAACCACCTGGGAATTCAATATCATGGCTATCTGCGTTGTATGTCAGATAAAGATAATTTGTAGTAGCCGGCCATTCTCCAGCTACAGTGTCTATTTGCTTTACAAATGGCACCACTTCCATTTCTTCTCTTTGTTTTCTTACCACCAAATCTGTAACTTTTATAGCCGAAGCTATCTGCTTATCAGAAAACCCTAGCTTTTTAGCTTCAAGAAACATTTCATATTTTAAAGCATTTCCTTGCTCTTCCAAAAAGTTCAAATAACAAATTATATTTTTCATTTTATTTAAAAACCATGGATCAATTTTAGTCAACTGATAAAGTTTCGAGATTGTATAATTTGCTTTTAAAGCTGCAGCTAAAACGAAAATTCTTTTGTCTGTAGCTTGAATTAATTCTTCCTCCCTTACTGGTTTAAGATATGGATCGAAACCATTAACTGTTTCGTCCATCATTCTTAATGCTTTTTGGAAAGCTTCTTCAAAATTTCTACCGATCGCCATAACTTCTCCAACACTTTTCATAGAGCTACCAATGTTTTTACTAACTCTTGTAAATTTAGCTAAATCCCATCTTGGGATTTTAACGACGCAGTAATCTAAACTCGGTTCAAAGCATGCAGTTGTGACCCCAGTTACGGAATTTTTAATGTCAGGAAGTGGTATAGCAAGAGATAATTTCGCTGCAACGTATGCTAATGGATAGCCCGTAGCTTTACTGGCTAAAGCAGAACTTCTAGAAAGCCTTGCATTTACTTCAATAATATAATATTCTTCGGATTCCGGATTCAGTGCGTATTGAATATTACATTCACCAACAATACCGAAATGGCGGATAACTTTTATTGCGGTAGAACGCAGCATATTATATTCGCGATTTGATAAAGTTTGTGATGGTGCAACTACTATACTTTCACCAGTATGAATTCCTAAAGGATCCAAATTTTCCATATTGCAAACAGTAATACAGTTGTCGAAAGCGTCTCGCACAACTTCATATTCAACTTCTTTCCAACCTCGTAAAGACTTGTCTATTATAAGTTGGTTTGAATGAGCAAATGCTTGTTGGGCTAATTCTTGCAACTCTTTTTCGTTATTAGCAAATCCAGATCCCAAACCTCCTAAGGAAAAGGCAGCTCTTGCCATTACTGGATATCCTAACTTTGTAGCAGCTTCCATAGCTTCTTTAATTGAATATACTGCTTCAGACGGAGCAACCTTTTCCCCTATTTCTGAAACGCGTTCAGCAAATATTTTGCGATCTTCAGTTTCAATAATTGATTGGATTGGTGTACCCATAATTTTTACATTGTACTTTGCAAAAACACCAGTGCGCTCAAGTTCAACACCACAATTTAGAGCGGTTTGACCACCAAATGTTAATAAAACACCGTTTGGTCGCTCTGCTTTTATTACTTGTTCAACATATTCTGGAGTAAGTGGCAGAAAATAAACCTTGTCAGCTAAGCCGGTTGAAGTTTGAACAGTTGCGATGTTGGGGTTAATCAACACCGTCTGAATTTTTTCTTCTTTAATAGCTTTAATTGCCTAAAATATTCATAAAGCAAACAGTTAAATTTTCATTTAAAAATACTTACTTCAGAAATATTTTATATGTTTTACAATACCTGTGATCCAGAATAATCAAATTCTCCCGCTTGGCCGATTGACAATCCACCTGAACCTAAAATTAAAATTTTTCGTGGTCTTTCAAAATTCACGAATTCTTCTTTTAATGTGTAGCGTAATTTTTCTATTAGAGCATTTTTTACAGTTTTATCTTGTTTTCCACTTTTTCTGTATTTTACAGCATCTAAAAATATCTCGAATAAGAATTCTAGCTCCTCAGGTCCTGCTGTGTGTTCAGGATGAAATTGTACGGAAAAATAAGGTTTTTCTTTATGAATGATGCCTTCATTGGATTTATCATTTACATTTGTAAAAAGTGGTTCCCAATCATTTGGAAGTGTGTTCACATCAACAGCAAAACCATGATTTTGTGAAGTCATAAAGCATCGCCCAGTTCCATGGTGAATACAAGGTAAATTGTGGCCTCGGTTACCATACTTTAACTTGTAAGTTTTACAACCAATGGCAGTGGCTAAGAGTTGATGTCCCAAACATATTCCGAAAATGGGAACATCTGAGCTCTGCATTACCTTTTTAATTTGGTTAATGGTCTCCCCGCACAGTGCTGGATCTCCAGGACCGTTGCTTAAAAAGAGTCCGTCAAATTCTTTGGGATTTATATCATAATTCCATGGAACAAGATCGACTCTTGCACCACGTTTTATAAAACAACGAATCTGATTTAATTTTAAACCGCAGTCTACAGCACATATTCTCGGTGTTCCCTTTTCGTTATAAGTTTTAACTTCTTTTACTGAACATTCTTGCACCAAATTACGAATATTTGGGTCAGTAAAAACGTAGGAAGTTGGCTTTTCATAAATAATCCTACCCAATATTGATCCATTCTCTCGAATAGTTTTAGTTAAGGTTCTTGTGTCAATATCACTTATACCGGGTATACCCTGTTCTTCCATCCATTTTGAAAGAGTACGAGTTTGTCGCCAATGTGATGGCGTTGTACAAACTTCGCCAACAATGAGTCCTGCTACTGATATTCCATCAAACCATTCAAAGTGTTTGGGGAGACCAAATTCATCGATTTCTTCAGGTGATGGTACACCGTAATTTCCAATCAGAGGATACGTAAGAACAAGAATTTGAGCACGATATGATCGATCAGTCATTGATTCTGGATAACCGACCATTCCAGTTTGGAAAACCACTTCGCCATCAGTAATTTTTCGAGCTCCAAATGATTTACCTTCCAGAATAGTACCATTCTCAAGATACAGATAGCAGCGTTCTGTTTTCATTTTTCAAAGTAAAACAAAAAAAATATCTGGAAAAATGAAAAAATTAGAATGATAAAGTAAATGATGATAATCGACCTTGAAATTTTTACACACGTGTGTGTATGTGTAAATATAATACATATTTATATATACATAACTTTCTTTTTTCAACCCATTATAATAGTGTAAATGCGGTATGAAAAATTTTTATCTTAAAAGCATTTTCTAATCATGCTACTTAAAATATGTCAATTTTTAAATACGGAACAAAATATGAATTAGCGGTAGCTGTAAACATTACACTTTTATGCTACCTTTAAATCACAATTAAAAGAACATCTAAATTTTTTAAGAAGCGATGTTTCACAAGTGCACATTACTTTTAAATTATTAATTGATGAAGCTTAAAATGATTTCGATGTTAAAACAAATTTAAAAAAACAAAAATAAGAAGAAGAATTTTTTTTTTGCTATCTGGTACTTTATAAATTCTATTTCAGTTTAACTATTTTTCAAAAAAAAATGTTGATGACCCTAGTGTGTTTGGCAACATCATCAGAAGAGGCAATGTTTGTATTCAAATTTAAAATAAAACCCAAGAACTAATAATGCAAAATTGTTGGTAGCGAATGAGACAGTTGAAGACTGAAGTTAGTATTTCTCGTAATAGGAATTTTAGGAAACGATAACTGCAGATAAGATTGGGTCTGGTATTTTAAATCTAAAAATGTAATTACAGATAATTTTTTGTTAATGAGTTACAAATTTATTTAATTATTAAGCAGTTATGCAAACACAAAACTTTCTTCCAACTCGTATGATATATTTATATGTTATACGCACATATGTGTATCTGCACATGTAAGTAGTTACGAAAATATAAGAAAAATTTTATTAATTACAAATCGATGCAAAACAATTAATTATAACACCTATTTAATTTTATGTGAGCAATAGAGCACGTGTTTTAATTCAAAACAAAAATTAAATAACAATAAATAAAGAGTAAATTTCCCTTAAACCAAAACAAATACATAATTATTATGAAGGTCAATGTACTCAATTCAAACAAACCGTCTGAGTTTGTTTTTTTTTTTTATTATAAATACTACTTTATTATATAAAAACAGAAAAAAAAACATAAACACAAGTATTTCATTTCAACATAAACATAAATTAAGTCATGAAAGAGCTCAGATTTGAAGATTCAATAACTGAGAAAGCGAGAACTTATTTTCTCAATTTTAAACTTCTCTTTCTCAATTAAAATCTAAAAAGATATTCTCTCAATCAAATTTCAAACATTCATACATAAGCACTTATATTGGTTATTTACGAGATTTCAAACGGCATGTCTAGGATCCATAACTGCATCTAAAGTAGAATCGAATCGAATTCGATTAATTAAAGGATATAATTTGATTTAACTCATAAAATATTTTTTAATTTTTAAATATGCTTCTGCATTGTAGAATTCAAGAATTTTATATTATGTCCATATGCAAATATATAAAAGAACTATGGAAAAAATTGGGTTCATATAATGTTGCGGGAATTGTAAACCATTAAAAACATCACATCATCTAAAAAAAGTCGGTGTACCATTTCTGTTTATAATAATTTGACTATTTACTATGAAGTCTTTAAAAAAAACTTTTCACCGTTGTCAAATGTTAAAACTCAACTTTTTCAGCAACTTTTTCAGCAAACAATCACTAACTTAACTTGTATGCTAGACAAATTTTACAAATATTCCAATAAAAAACATTAATTTAACATATGACATTGTTTACATTTTTAAATTCACATTCTCATTCTGAGTTGAGCCTTCCGATTGTAGTTTAAAGCTTTAAAATGAACAACATGTATTCAACTTCAAAATTATTAGCTCTATACGCCAAATTTTTTCTCTATTTAATTGAACATTTGAACATAACATTTTCGTATCTCTACATAGATACATATTCATATTTAATATATGTATATATATAAAACAATATCTTTACGCAGTATTGAAAATTTATTTGCATAGATACATTTTAGGTCTACATAAAGTTATAAAAACAAAAAAAAACACAATAGATGCATACTTATATTTATTATTTTTATGAGTATTTTAAATTTTCCACATCTAAAAATTCTATGTACCATGTATATACATAAATACATACTTAGAAACCGGTTAACATGTACACTATAAAATATAAATTATGAAGTCCGCCATTTTACACCTAATTCTAACAAATAAATTTATAGTATATTTAGGATATTTAATTTAATTTCAAAATATTTGCATTTTCTTCACATTTATTATGTTAAATTAATATAAAATTCTACTTGAATATGTTTCACTTAAAATTATTAAAATAAATTTAATAAATAATTAAATCGGGTAATAAAATAATAAAGAAACCCACATTGCTGAACTCTTATAATTTAAATAAATTCAAAATACCTTTTCCGTCTTAATATTTTTTTAATAATAATTAATTTTGGTATAATAAACTTTCTTTTTATTCACTATTATTTATAAAATTTTATTAAAATTGCATAAAAATAAAAAATTGAAATATTCCAAACTTAAAAACACGTGGCGAATTTAAAATTTTAAAAAGTGACCGTAAATAAAATAAACACCTTTATTATTCGGCCGCCGTTAAACGACTGAAATTAGTTAATGAAGTTGAAGCTCTGTTTTCTCATTTTAATTTTACTCAAACCAGTCTTGAAGATACATACATAATTATTTCGAAATAATATGTGAGTCGTTTCCATATATCTTAAATAATAGAAAATAAAAAAAAAAATTATTTTTATCATTCGCATATCGCACCGCTTCGCATTTGTTTATGTAAAATGTGAAATAATTGTAGGGAGAGTAACATTGTACAATGTACCTAATGTACTAAACTTTATATACATAAATAATGTAAATGTATTAAGTAAATAATTGAGAAATAATTTTAACGATTATATATTGATACTGATTGACTCAATTGATAAGAGATAAGAAATTGAGGGCAAATTCTCTATCTCGGAGAAAAATTTAAATTTATCTCTCTCATATTGCAGGAAAATTATATTCTCTGTTTTGTATACTTTTTGATTTTTTCTCTTTTTTTTTTAATTTATCACACACGTGTTGAATATTGTTTTAAACATCATATTTTTACTATAAAACACCTGAGAAATCAAAACAGAGAATTTAATTGATTGACAACAAAAAATTAAAATAATCTGAGTTTCATTTTATTTGAGAATTTTCGTTGGTGTAAAAATTAACAGAGTGTACAAGAGCTTCTTCACCTAAACGTAATTTTTATTCAATTGTTAATATAAAAATAAATGCTTTATTACATACATACATACAATGATAATTGAAATGAATTATAATTATACTTTAAGATTTTCAGGAATGTGCTCTTTAACTTCGCTTCTTTCATAATTTAATTTTTACTGTTTAAGATAATTGGGAATATTCCAAAAAGTTGATTATGTCTTTATTGTTGGTGTTGCTGTTGACAATTCTTTAAAGCACAGCAAATATCAAAATACGATATATTGTGGTTAGATATGTGCATATACATATGTTCGTGTTTTATTGTTTGCTCTATAAAAATCTTCATTAAAGGAGCAGGTAAAAGGATAATATAATAAGATTTACCTAACTGATTTAAATAAAATTTATACTTAGGAGGTACTTTAATTTGTTATTGTGTATTCAGCAAATTATGGAAAACATACATTATGAGATTCTGAAGAAATCTAAATTAATATTACAGACAATCATCGTAGTTTTGTGATAATTCAATTTTAAAGTTTTTGCAATTTATGTATAATAATGATAAAATAATTTTGCATAATCTTAGTGTTTATATGCTGGATGATGTAATTTAAAAAGTTTAATATCAATTACTTTATTGTAAGTTAATTTTTAAACTGGTACATCCACAGGTTTTATTTTATTCCTAAAATAGCCTTTAGTTGTTCACTGCGTTTTAAAACCTAAGTAAAATCATATCAATGATGAATACATAAGTTAATACATGAGTTTTAGAGGAGTGAAGATATAATTTATTTCAAAATTATAACATTGTATGTTGATTATAAAAAATTAAATATTAATTATCTAGTTTTAAAAAATTATTAAAATGGTATGATTACACCTTTTCAAATTATGTCATGAAATCGTTCTTTAAAAATTTCCCTTTATTTTGTATTAAATGAAAAGCACAAAAAATTCTTTTTAAATTGAGATTTTTAAAAAATTTCAAGAAAAGGTAGAAATCTTTGCTATTTGAAAATGAGATAATTTAAATACGGTATTAGTGGGAAATTTTTGAAATATTAATTTTTTATTTTTTTGTTTTGTTTACTTTACTAAGAATTAACGTAGCCAAATTCTTGTAACCGTACTTTTATATAAGGATGAGTTTATGTCTTAAAAACAATATAGAAATTTATGATATACGATTTTAGGACGTTACAGTTTCTGCAAAATAACTGTCATAATTTTTTTAAATCTTATAAATTTGAAGTTATACAATCGTACATACACTTTAAAAATTTATAAATCGTTCATCGTAAAAGATTTTTGTGTTACATACTTGCGTTTATGTTTCACCAAACTAAAAAAAATAAAACAGGAATTTTATTTAAACCAGTAATTTTTTTGTTGAAATTTTACTTTATTTTTGTGAAAAAAAGAAAAGGTACTTATATAAAACATATTGTATTCAGGTTACACCTGCACAAATCAGGTTACAGTTTTAGCACAAATTTTGTGATAATTTAAAAAGCCAGCAATAGATGGTACCCCAGAAAGAAATCGAGTTTTCCATCTAGTGAAATATTTTTGAACTAACATTAGACTGATAACTTTTAAAAATTCAGTAAAAATCAAATTTAAATAAGTTCAGTGAAAAACTTGTTTTTTTAATTTTTCTACCATTATATTTATTTTATATATATATTTTTTTCAGTTAAAACAATTGATTTACAAAATTACATAAATAAATAATAAAAAGATAAAATAAATCATATTCTCTTTTTAAAATTTGCAAATTTTTTGTGATGATAAAAATTTTATTCATTAAATTTTGTTTCTAAACGAAGCTGGCGGAATTCGGTTCTGAAAAATCTACCTCAATAACTTGAATTGCCAGAAATAAACAAAATAGTAAAACTAAGTAGAATTTAATATTTCGTATTGAAAATCATAAATTTAAAAAAAAAATGTTGTTTTAAATACATGAATTTTAATTTTTTAAAATACATGAACTTTGCCTTTAAATTTTCAACGTTTTTAATTGAGTGCAATGTCGTATAGCAATCAACTAAAATTAGAATTATTAATTTTTAAAACTTAATATGACTTTATTAATTTTACAAATATTTACTCTCCAAATTTTCTTATGTATAAAAATTGAAAATATCTATTTGGTTTTATTGATTTTATTGTAAACTTGTTAGTATTAAAATAATAATTTAAAAATGTTTTAATTTCTTCAAAACGAATTTGAAAATTATTTTTATTTACTTTGTTTCGACTCTACTAGTTTCGGCGTTATACAATCTTTTATTTCAAATATTTAAATCCTATTTATAGAGAGAAAAAAAAAGCGAGATATTTTATATTATTTTAGACCTTCGTTTACATGTAAATACTTAGATATATAGATATTATGTATGTAAATGTGTAAAGAATAAAAATTAACAATTTATAATTTATTAATAGAGCCATTTATAAATTTTAAACATTTGTTGGAGCATCCATTCCACAAATAATGCTTTTCATAACAGCAGCTGCAATCAATGATGAATAATTCTGCCATTTTCTTGTTGATAATCCATCTTTATAATCAGAAACACCTAAAAATCGTAAAGTTATATAAATATTTTATATTTACACATAAAAGTTACTATTTTATACCTTTAACCAATATGAAACTATCACGGCAATTTCCAATAATACTTTCTAGAACTGAACTCATTTCAACATCTGTAGCTAATAAACCATATTTTTTAGCAAATTCTGTTCTTAAATTATCTGTTTTAATTAAATCTTTTCCAGAACCGATTGGTCCTAAATGTATTCTGGTAGATGATTGATTATTACTAATATCATTATTACTAATTTCATCTTCATTTAGATATTCTGGTTGTGGATGTTGTACTTCAATTACTTCTCTATTACCAATATTCATATATAATTTATCAGTATTGGCTGCTGGTCTACTAAAATCAGTTTCAGTTTTTAAACGTAATTGATGTAATCCTTCATTGAAATATGTTTCCCATGGTTTTTTATCATCAGTTGCAGCAACTTGTAAATTATTTGCAATTTTTTGTAAACAATCATTAACAGGATAAAAATTTTTAACATTATTTTCACTGCTATAAACATATATGTAAGGTTTATTTCCACTTGAGCTATTATTATTTCTAAAATAAGATAAATTACAATTTCATATTAAATATATTTCTGTTTTAATTTGAATAATGCAAATCATTACCCATTCATAATTGGTCTATTTTTATCATAACTGGAAACAACAACATCACCTAAGCGAACATGACGTCTATAATCAGTGAAATGTGGTATTCCACCAGCAACGCCAACAATAAAGACATAATCAACTTTTTGGAATGTTCCCAATAATCTTGTTGTTGTATTACCAGCAGCAGTCATTGCTTCACGGCTACCACCAATTGATGGTAATTTTGTGCTGACAATACGATGTGCACCAATATTACCCAAAGTATAAACATTTGATTCACCTAAAAAATAAATTTTAAAATTTTATTATTAAAAATTAATTTTTTTTTGATCAGTTGGTCAAGACAACAAATAAAAAAAACGTTGGAGTGCTTAAAATTTGTTCTATGAATGGTGTATGCAAAATATAATGCAAAAAATATATGTATAACAAATAAAATAATATTTTTTAAATAATGGTGTTTTGAAAAGCACACAAAATAACTAAGCTAAATCAAAAAAAAAATACACTTATATAAAACAAATTCATTAAACATTAATCAAGGCGGGGAGTTATTCTTTTCAGTTACCAAAATATGGGCAAGCAGACTATGAATAACAAAATGATGATTTATTTTCTGAATGTAAATTTGAAAATGTGAATGTGAAATATAGCATTTATTTTACAGTGATAATTTACAGTGAAAATTTTGATTTCTCTTTTTAGATGGAGGATTGTCGTCATCGTCATCTTTGAATTAATCTTCAACGTCGGCTTAATTCATACGATTAAATTATGCATGATTTAGCTATTATGAACCTAAAACACGTATAACGAGATTGATGTTGTTTACACTTTGTTTTAAATTAGATTTGATCGGTCGCAATACGATAAGTTTTCACACAGAATTACCTCAATTGTTTTGGTCACCATAAAAAAGAATCTACAAATCGTTTTCTAAATGGTTTTGTTTTTTGTATGTAACAAAAACAGGAGAAAAAGTGTTTAAAAACTTTCAATAAAAAGTTTTCCCATATCATGCCTTCATCTTTTGCTTGTATGAAATTACTTCTTATTTTTTCAATAGAAAAACAAGAAGCACTGAAAAAATAAATTGTGTAAACGCAACATGCGTCAAATTAATAAACGAATGAATTGAATGGAAACTGTCAAAATGCGTTGTTTTACAAATGTGTTAATCGATCGATGAGTTTTATTTTCTCTCTAGTAGTTTGAGATGAAATTAAAAATAGATAAATGATTGCATGATTTTCCATGTTAATAAGCATTTTAATCATTTTAGTAATATATTTTTTTTAATAAATTAATTCCGACAATCCAAAAATCCTTTTTAACTATTAAATAATAATAATGTCAAATAAAAAATTTTTCGAACGCTTAACATACAATTATGACAATTATAGAACAACACTTGGGTTCTCAAAATATAAAGGACAAATTTGGGCATAAGTACAAGTGTACCACAAGTAAATAGCAAAAATTTAATTTATTTTGTTAGTTTTTGTGTCGAATTGTGTGTATATATGTAACTATATATTTCTGTAATACCAAAATTAAAATTATGAATAACAAAAAAAAAAATAAATTATATTAAAATTAAATTTGAAACTTTGGAATAATTTTAAATTTAAATAAAAATAAATGTAACAAAAAATTAAGGCAACCATATTAAACGAAATGACAACCAAACACCTACTTATGGTGGATATTGAATTTTTCCGATTTTTTTTCTTTTTCTTACCAAATCTTTTTTTCTTACTACTCGTTCCAGTCTTGGGAATTTTATCTGAATCTAGGCATTTAACAGAAAGAAAAATTGCAGTTGACATAAATTAAAAAAAAAATATTTATTTAATTTAAATTTTCTCATTTAAAATTTTGTTTTTTTTTAAAACGTTGTATGTAATTGGGATATGAGTGTGAATGTCGTTTGTTAGTTGTAAAAGAAATTCAAAGTCCAGAAAAAAAAGGTTTTTTTTTACCAATTTTTAATTTATATTAATAAATTTTTCAATTTGAAATTTAATATTTTTTGAAAAGAAATTTATAGGATTAAAATTTTTTTAAGTTTCCAATATAAGGAAGTTAAATGAGAGAAAATAATTAGAAATCGTTGATTTTATTAATTGTGGAGATTGATACTTAATTGACAATCAACAATATTGTAAGTTTCATTTAAGTTTTTATAACGGAGAATGCAAGACACACAATATTATCAATTGTTATCTAAATTATATTGTCTTATTGACAATTTGACAAAGTGACATAAGCAACAAGAGCATGAATTAAGAAATTGACAGAAAAAATGTCAATATAATTGATTTATTTGGGGTAACTTCAAAGTAATAAATGAATAAATGATAGCATAAGAGAACACATTTCATGTCTATATGTATTAGAAAATTATTTTCTCGTTTGATAATAAAATTTCTTGTTCAAATAATAATGTGTAACGTATAAATGGTTTCTCTGCAAAAAACTATCAAAATTTTGTTTACATTTAAAAATTTTATTTATTAATGAAACGCCAAAATGTCAAATTTTTTATATATGTACTATGAAATGTGTTCATTTCGTTGGCAAATCGAAATTATAATTTTTATATAGACTTTGCTTTTTATCTTTAACTTTGACGAACTTTCTTAAAAATAATTTTTATTATTTGACCCTATATCGTAAATGTGATTTTAAAATTTTTGATGTACATTTTATTTATATGTATAATAAAATTTGTGTTTCGTGTTCCATATTCTTGTTTAACTTACCGACTGTTGTATATCGTACAAATGTTTCTTTATTTTCTAACATTGCATCAACTGCTACCTTTTCACAATATTGTGCTGTAATTATTGCAATTGTTGGTTGCTTATTTGAAGCAATTGTTGGCATTTGTTTAACGACCTATTATAAAGTATATGTATGTAAATAAATAAATCATAAATGTTATAATAATTAATTTCTTTTAATTCTTATACAATCTTTTGATATTATATTGTATATGTTTTAAAAGTGAAAGATATTTTAATAATTAAAATTTAAAAATTTCTTAATTTTATTATTATTATTACAGTAATTTTATTCCCAAAACACTTATATATTAAATTTTATGAGAAAAGATTCATAAAGGGTTTTATACGGGTGTTATACCTGTACAATACGAATACCTAAGTTCAAATTACTTTTTATATACATACTCGTATATATGTAACTAGTATAATTTGTACTTATATATAAAATGGTGTAACAGGGCTGTCAAAAGATTTTAATTTTAATGAAAAATTTTTTAAAAGGGAAGCTCTTTATTTGATTTCTATCCAGTGCCATTTATACGGAACAACAATACTTCAAAAGTTTACTGACCTTCGATTTGTTTAGATTTATTGCTTAAGCCAATCTTTTAAATCTGGTCACAGCATTTATGTGTAAATGTTTGTGTGCCCAAATTTGTGTATAATAAATACTCTTAATAGTCTTTTATGAAAATTTATTTACTTGTCCTTTTTGAAAAGTTTATCATCCGCTTGGTAAATTTCCTTTCTTTCAAAAAAATAAAAAATAAAAAAGGAAAAGCCCCAAAGGATATTTTCATAAAAATTTATATATGTACATACATACATATATAGAACAATTTTTTTTTTTTTGATTTATATTTTATTTTATGTACGAGCGTTTGTGTGTGGCATTATTAAACAAACATCAATTCTTTTATAAATGATATTGAATTGAATTGCCTTTCAAGGATATTCAAAAAGATTTTTCATAATAACATGTTACATAATACATAAATATATGTATATGTGTATGTATAATGTATATTAAGTATAATGACGCCTTTTATGTGTAATTTCATAGACATTCCGTCGTATACTTTTATTCTCATTCTCTAAATCTAAGAAGTAAGGATACAAAAAAAATATGGTAAACAGGAAATGATTGAAAAGATGAAATTAATCAGTTGTATGTGATTTAGTAAATATTTTAAAAATTTCAGTGCTTATTTAAATGATTTTAAAAGGTTGATCATATATGTAAAAATGTTAGAAGAAAACGATTTGCAACAAATATATTTATACATACTTTGATATCGTGATCTTCATGATGAATTCTTGTATATGAATTGAATTCCATTGCTTTGATTAGACCACGTTCTTTCAATGAAATAATTATTCTAAGGATTTCTTGTTCATCCCATCCAAAGTCTCTGTAAAAATAATAATTTTTGATTAATTTTTTTATAATTTATTAGTGCCAACATTAGACCATAAACAATACATCGTCGACCCGAAGTTATACCGTCATACCTTACAAAATAATGAACATAGAACTAAACTCTAAAATTGAGCCGAAAATGGAAATAAA
Organism: Condylostylus longicornis; assembly: GCF_029603195.1. Classification (NCBI taxonomy): domain Eukaryota; kingdom Metazoa; phylum Arthropoda; class Insecta; order Diptera; family Dolichopodidae; genus Condylostylus; species Condylostylus longicornis. The sequence continues at coordinate 14,364,367 of NW_026577982.1, forward strand.
ATACAAGTAATTGGAAAGAAAATACGCGACAAAAACGGCGAACAAATGTTTTTTTTTATTCCTCTTCTACGAGCGTATTGATGTCAGGAAAACTGTGACTTTTTCTGTTAGTTTGTAAAATGCAAAAGTATAACTTCGGGATGACGACATGTGCGTAATTAAAAATTTTGAAATAGTTATTAATATTTTATAAATCAAAATTAAATCTACCCCATTTAGAGTAAGGAAAGCCGAAAACGACAATGGCGAACAATTTTCGTTGTTAACACAGAACAACAGTAAAACGGCTATTTTTTTCACCGTCATTTCTGTTTCAACCTTAATATAAGATTAAATTTATTTACAAAAATGAAATATTTTAAAATTGTAGATTGCCATTTTACATACGTCATTAACACTACCAATCCGTATTTATAAAAGTATTCTTTTATTTACATATATATGTATGTATATAATAAAATTCTAATATAGAAAAAGTATCATTTTACATTCTCAAAATAATTGAGTATTACATTTTAAAATTACGAAAATATTATGTAAGTATGTTACAAATGCATATGCTTTTAAAAATATTTATTCCATTTAATTTATTTAAGGAACACTCTCATCATATTTAAGTACTACTTGCCGCATTTCAAAAATGTAAACAAGATTTTTTGACAGATTTTTAATGTAATCGTCATAATTACATAATATACTTACTTAGCTAAATCATCTGGTCTTATTGGATTTGGATAGGCTTGTTCAATTAGCTCAAGAATATATTCCTGTGTTAATGGTTTCGCTTCGTATTGTGATTCTTCCATAGAGGCTATATGTAATAAAAAAATATCGAGGAAATTATTATTTTAATTTTTTGAATATTCAAAAAGTATATACTTATGAAATATCATAAAAATATGATGTAAACAAATTATATTTAATTAAATTAGAAAAAAATTGGAAGAAAAAAAATATTTAATTTAAATAAATATTGCAATTCGGATATTGCAATAATAATCAACCATATAAAAAAAAAAAAATATATATACATACGCATATAATACAGAGTGTTTCAGTATTTGGTCGGTTCTTTAAAATCACTTTACAATAAAGTAAAGTTGACATTTATTTATAGTTGACAGTTGAATTATATTTTAAGTCATGTTTTACTCATATATCGAAAAAGACCGTTCCATTTAAAAATACACATATAAGCTCATGAGTAGTGTGAGCATGTTAATGGAACGCAAATACTATTATCTAGGCAGTATGAATTGCCAAATTGCTGATTAATCAATTGATTTTTATTACTAATCGAGATTTTAATGTTAATCGCTAATTTTAAGATTTGAATATTAAATTTCGAAAATTTTATATATTTTATTATTTTTTATAATTATTTAATTATATTTTTTCGTTTTCATTATGCAAAATATTTAATGAATTTAAAATTGATTACAATCGATTTTTTGATAAATTTTACTTATTAATCGATTTATTTAAATATTTGCAATTCAGTTATTTACAGCGAAACATTTAAATCAGAACTGAAACATTCTGTACATTTGCTCTGTACATGTAAGATTATATAAATATATTTTTTAAATAATATTTTACAGTATTTTGTTAGTAGACATTTATTTGTTTTTATGTAAATTAAGGAAAACAACAAAAAAAACAACACAGAAAACATGATGCAATTCAAATTAACAATGATTGTTAGACTGAATATTTATAATGGTCCAAAATCAAATGGCTTTTTGGGAATTGCAGTTAATATTATATGAGTATTTAGTAATAATGGAAAAATGAAATTTGTTCTACACTTGTATGTCTGGAAATCATATCAGTTCGCACAGTTCAAATTTTGTACATACATACAATATATTGTGAATATTGTGAATATGGTGAAGAGTTAATGTGAATGGATGATTATATATGATAATGCAATATGTTATTGTAACATTATAATGATTTGAAGGAGACAATAAAATTTATTAATAATGACATTGGAGTAGGGATTCATGGATGTACAATGTATACATAGATATTTTTGTTTTATTGATGCAAATTAAGTTCATATACTTTAAATATAAGTTGGGGTCATCATGTACACATTATTTGTGGATATCTGGAAGAACAATAATTTGAATGATATATTTTTTATCATATCTTTATATTGTTATATAACTCATCACAAATAAGTCTATATAATCTTTAAATTAATTGAAATTGAAGAATTAATAAATGTATAAGGAAATTATTTATAAATTTAAGGAATAAAAGCAAGGGAAGAAGGAAAAATCAATTAAGCAGATGAACGAATATGAGCTATAGATTTATGGAATGATGAATTTTTTTTTGTAGTATTTTTATTGTCCAATTACAAAGTATATGCAAAATTGTTTTAATGTAAAAAAAAAAGTAAAAATTGAATTTTTTTTTGCAATTTTTCTTATATTCGAATTTTTTTATTTTATTTAATTAGCCGTAAGTATCATTAGTCGGTTACATTATTATAAATTCTACAAATTTGATTGGCTTGTTGACTGCTAAGGTTAGTAATCTGAAAATATAAGTATAATTATTAAAGAGAGTATGTTTACGGTTTTATCACGCTGCAGATGACGAAAAGAACAAACTATTTGTAGCAAATCTTTTGTGTTATTGTAAGATTTAGATGAACATTTTTTGTAGGACAAGTAATGCTAATAATTGTTGGAGTATACTTATAAGAAATTAAACAAAAAAAAAGTTCATTCTATTGGAAAGTATAGTTGCAAATCCTAACCTACACAATCTTTTCACCACAAGTTTTCAGAACAGTAAGACCTGGTAGTTATTTAAAAATTTAGTTAGTTAAGACGCAAATTTTTATAGTAATCTAAATCCAACATTAAATTAGGATGTGTTTAAAAATCCAAACTCTGCAATAAAGTGCTTGCGATTAATATCAAATTAATTCTTAAAAGGTATCATTTTTAAATGTCTCACCTGAGGCGGCTGCAAATTTATTGAGCTGTTACAAATATGTACACTCTTTTAAAATAAATTTTTCATTCAATTTGAAATTTCTAATTTTGATTTTCCGGGATTTTATGAAACTCTTATTATTTTTTTATTTTTAAAACACTTTTTTATAAAGATTTTGATGCCATGACTTGAAATTCGATTTCTATGTTCGAAACGTAATTTAAATTAAATTTGAAAATTAAATTACCTTGACATTTTTATAAAAACTTTTGAATTTTTATTTGAAATGTAAATAATATTATTAGAAAATTATGACTATGAAAACTATGATTATAAAATCAATCTAGTACAGAAATATTAAAATTTTAAATATTTTGAAATTAAAACAGTAGGATTGCAGAATGTCACTAACCCAGCATTTACACATACAAGTTACTTGCAAGCAAGTTTGTATAATATTAATTGTCAATTAGTTTTTTGAAATGTCAAATTACTTGCTATTATGACGTAGGCGTTTAGCAAGTTAATTTTTGAAAATGTCTTTGAGAAGAAAACAACTAGCAATATATATAATTGTTTATAAATTTTAGAAACCATAAGTTTGCTAAGTTTAATTTTTTCAAAACAAAATTCAAAAATTTTAAATTAAAAAAAAAAAAATCAAAACAACAAATTTTTTTTTGTGAATTTCTCAATATGTCAAATTACTTGCTCAAATTACTGGCAGCAAAATTTTCTTGCAAGTTGAACTGCAAGTAAACAAGCAAGTAGAAATATTTCAATGTGTTAGTAAAATTTTTGTATGTATTGCAACTTTCTTGCAAGTAACTTGTACGTGTAAATGATGGGTAAAGTAGAAAAATAGAAAATCTTTAAATTTTATGTGTAAATTAATGAAATTATTTGTTCGCTAGGAGAACACTGCCTTATATTGAGAAACTAGGACAAACTAATTTGTGTTGCTTTATGAGGAAACTTCACCAAAGATCTTTATTTTTTCCAAATAGAATAGAATAAAATTAAAAACAGTCAGTGTTACATTTAACATTAAAGGTATTAAAAAGGTGTGTGGATTCTGAAACGTAATCTGCATCATTGAATTTTTGAAACATGGAAATATATTCGAAATATATTAAATATTCATTCTTAATTGCATTTAAAAGATAACAACGCTAGCAGAAAAAAAGAATCCTGTAAAGAGATTCACATATGGTATAAGAACAAAGAAGTTGAAATTTGTTCTTTAAAATCTGTTAATAATAAACAAATATTGTTATTGGGCTCAAAAAACAATTATGCGAGAGCTCTACTCCTTCATATGTTTGCCATATATACATTTAAGATTTAGTTTCAAGAAAGAATAACCCAGATTAACGAATATCATTTTAGAATTAACAAAACTTAAATTATTGGACAACAAAGTTGCAAAACATAGATTAGTAAAATATAAAAAATCACTATTCATCAAGATTTTAAGAAGTTTTGTGTAATTTCTCAGAAAACGATTAATTTACTAGCCATCATCAGTGTAGAATGGGTTCTTCAAAAAAACATTTTATATTACTAATCCCAAATTATTTGGTTGCATGTAAAACATTGCAAATAAAACATGTTTTTGTAATCAATTGACATATTAGAATTACATTTGAAGTTTAATATTTTGTTTATAGAAAATGTAGGAATGAACAGGGACGGGGTCAGTTAAAATATTAAAATTTATTTTTATACAATTTTTTTTTCAGTTTTTATTAATTTCCAAAAATTATTTTATTTTTAAAAATGTAGAAGAAAAACAAAATTAAATAAAAGATTTGGTTAAACACCAAAAGGCAAAACAAATAATTTTTTATAAAATATATAGGAAAATTAAAAAAAGAATAATTAAAACAACACAAAAGAAAGAATAATTATATATATATAATATGTTTGTATGTAATATCACATTAGCATTAAAATTGTTACAAGAAAATAATTTTGTCATTATTTTGTACAATGTTTTGTTAATCTCTTTCATATTAAATTTGGAGTATTAGATTTAAATTATTTTATATATAAGTCAATAAAAGAAAAATAAAATAATATAAAACCAAGGAATTAACGGGGTAAAAATAATAATAAAAAAAATTATATTCCATTGACTATAAGTGGTGCAGTTTTAATTTTTATTCATAAATTTAGTTTTATTTTTTATTAGAAAAAAATAAAAAGAAATTTTATTCATATAGGTGAATGTTAAATTGTTCGATTTTTTATATTCGAGTTAAAATTATTTCGAAAAATCATCACTAAAAATTTTTGTTTAAAAAATTGAACTTTAAACCAAATTGGGCCTATTAACTCGTATGTGCGTTGAGCATATGCATAACAGTTACTTTGTACTTCTGACCTCCTCTATTTTACAAATAAATTTTATTTTCGCACAGGAGAGAAGCATAAAAGAATTGTTGTGCTGTTCAAACGCTCAATGCATTCTTGTGAAAATAGGCCCATTGAGAACATAAAATTATTCTTTTATTTTAATTTTGTAAATTTTAAATTATTAAGTTTTTTTTTCATATTAATTTTTTAGTGATTATTTTCGATTTAATGATTTAGTTCGTAAAAGCTTTTTAAATCTATTTTCAGCATAAATATCCAACCAAATTGTTTTCATTAAATCATCACCATCACCTGCTTTTTTCTGTGCCCGAAGAGCTTCTTCATATCTTCGATTACAATCACCATAGCAGTAAATAATGTAACCGTCCCTGGCTATAAAATAAAAAAAAGAAAGAAAGAAAAGAAAAAAAAACACAAAATGTTCACAAAACAACAAAAACAAATTTTTATTTTTCTTCTTTTTTTTTAATTTTTGGTGCAGAATTTTTTCTTTTTTATGCAGAATTCGTCTTTCATTTTGTGCAGAAAATCCAAAAAAAAATAAAGTTTTGTCGTAGTATTTTTTTTCTTTATCTAAGAAGGACAATTTCTAAAATCTTAGTCTCAATAAATTAAAATAAATTTGTGAATAACAGAACGAAACGAAAATTAATAAAATAAAAACAATTACGAATAAAAATGAGGTGAAAATTGTGTGATCGCTAAATTTTAAAAAATTAAAATATTGTAAATATTTAAATTATAAATTTTATAAACAATTGAAATAAAAATAATAGAAATTTAAAAATAAATTTGGATGAGGATTTTTTTTCCGAAAATTTTAATGTTTTTAATTATTTGAATAGTTCGCCCCCGTCGTCGTGAAAATATAACACTGGTTATTGAAAAATAAATTTTACTCAATATGTTTTCACTTGGTTGCTGTTTATTTTTTATGAGAATTTTAAATTACTTAAATATATTTTAAAATTTTCGTAAATTATCATAAGAACGATATAAGCGAAATATTGGAATATTCGCGAATTTTAATGTGAATGTTTTAAATTCGTGAATAAAAATTTATTTGTGGCAGTACAAAAATATGAAAAATGATCTAATAGAAATAAAAAAAATTCTTAAGCACCATTTCATTCCGCGGATATAAAAAAAATAAAAGTATTAATAGCATAATACACAAGATATCACAAAGATTCAGCAATATTTCCGATGTCGAAAGGTTACTTGATTTCAAATTTTGTATGCTATTCAACATAAACAAGGTAGGAATTTTTATATTAATATTTTTACAAAACTGACAAAAATCTGTGTTATTCCAACTTGAAAAATTAATATCCTGTGACATTATTCTGGAATTATCCTCAGATGTTGCTTAATTAAATTGAAATTATTCACCATATATGAAATGGCATAATTTAAAGAAAAAAAAATAATAAATTATTTTTAGAGAAAAAATTTAATCCTTTTGAATATGTTCTTTTTATGACATGAAAAAATATTACTCCTTATTGCGAAAATCCTTGGTAAATTGCCAAAAAAATAAAATGAAAAAGTAATATTCATATTTAGGCCATCGATTCTTGAATAAATGGAAGATTTTTTTTTTTAATATATGGAAAAAATTCTCATCCAAATTTCAATCGGGGTTTTTTTTTTGGTGTCTTTTCCAAAATAAACAAAAAAAATATTATTTTTTAATATCCTTTTGTTTTCTTTTTATATTTTTTCTAAATAAATCCACCATTTCTTAATATAAAAGACAAAAATACAGAAATAAAATATTAATAAAAAAAAATTTATTCTAAAAATACGAAAGAAAAAAAAATAAAAACTACTCACGTGGTCTGGTTGGTGGTTGTTCTGATTCATCCAAAATTTGTAATTCAACTTCCAAACATTTGATTTCGTCATATCCTTTTTGCATTAATTTCATTATTTTCTTAATAAATCCAACATAATCTAATTTAGATTTTAATTTAATAAAAATTTAATTTTTAATTTTTTTGTCCCCTTAATTAATTCTTAATTATAATTACCTCTTGGAAATTCCTTTGGACTAACCAATTCTCTAAAGAAATCTTGTGCTAATTGTGCTTGTTGATCATCATCTTTAATATATTGACGGAACCAAAATCTTAATGTTCTTGATTCTTGTGTATGTTTTCCAGTATTAGAATTTACTAAAAATACACGAAATTCTAATGCTAAATGTGGTGCAAATCTAGAACTTTTTTGATCTTTTAATTGTTCTTTATTAATTATAATACCGGTATGATCACCACCGGCAACATGTAAACGATCATGTACATGATTAACTAATTTTCTTTCAATTAATATTATTGTTGTTCTAGCTGTTTTACTTTTTGGTGTCATTACAACTTGTTCCCGTTCAATATGTGGTGGCGTGTGACAATTTCGAAGACCATTTCCATTCTGATTTGCTATTGAATTGTTAGCAATATCGTTGCTACCATTTGTATTCAAATAATCGTTATTTGTTGCTACATTATTTTGATATTTTGTTGTATCAATGTTTGTTGAAGATGTTTTAACTGGTTTTGGTGGTGGTGGTGGAGGTAAATGATTATTTGCAGATATTCTTGAAGACATTTTTATTTGTTATGTTGCTATATTTTATTTTAATTTTGTATGTATTTGAATAATATTTTCCTTTATAAAAATATTGAATAAAAAAAAATTTCTTTTGAAAGAATTCGTTTATTGGAATGGGAACTTTATAGTTGTAGTTGAAATTCTCCTAATTCTTATTTGGTAGTTGTGTATAAAAATCTCTTCAATATGATAAAGGTTTATTTTGTTGTATGTTGTCTAGGGTTATTTTCTTGTGACCTGGAAAATTATTAATAAAAATAAAAATTATTGTTTTACATACTTTTAAGTAGTTATAATAATTTTCTTTTTTTTTTCATAAATATTTTCGTTTTTCTTTTAAATATAATTTGTTTTCCTAGGCAGGGATGTGCAAATCCCTCAGAAAATATAGATCTTTACAAATAATTAAAAAATTGCATACTTTTAGGGACCTCACACGAAAAGCAGAATATTGTACGAACCATAAGATTAAGAATTTAAAACTTCGCTTTCAGTATAATAGGAAATCCTAAAGCTAGCAAACATCGCAATTTAAATTTTTAACACGTTTTTAATTAAAATTAGAATAAAAGTGATAAATTGAAGATTTCTGAAGTTTGAACAGTTCTTACATCTCTTAATAAATGTTTCGGTTTAGTATGTACTTATAACGAAATTATCAAAATTTATAAATTTACGGTTAGCCAACTTCTAAAACTCAATAAAAGTAATGAAATTAATGCATATTTTAATTGGCTTGATTAACCCTACAATACCAACATTGTGACAATAATCCTAAACCAATTTTATGATATTAAGAGAAGACCTAGAAAATTCTTTTTATAAATGAATCATAAATTGAATTTGTTAGATCTAAATTTGTTTAAGTTTTCATGTCAAATCTCATTTAATATGCTTCTGCACAATCAGTTGACAAAGAGAATATTCCGTACTTCCATAAATTTTGTAATAAAAACATTAAATTCAATAGCTTTGTACAACCCTTAAAATAATAACTTTATATATACTAGTGTAAATGTATGTCGCACAAATAAAAAGGAAAACCCACTGATAAAAATCTCAAAAAGTTTTTACAAATTATTTGTTATTTTCATTTTAGCTGACGTTTTCCGTATACAATCTTTTTTTCGTTTGCATTTTTCCATTTTTTTTATTTAAATTATCCTTTCTAGTACAAGAATTCATTATGTTAAAAATATCCTCAAAAATATTCGCAATTATAATACAAATACAAAAATGTCTGCGATTATTTTTTTTATGAATTTTTTAATAAGGAAAAATATAGTTTTTTTATAAGTATTATAGGGCGCATAAAGTCAATGCAGGAAACCAACAAACAAACTTTTTTTGTGCTAGATTTTTACTTTCTTTTATAACATTTTTTTTTATTTTGAAATATTATCAAAGTCTGATATAGAAAACGAAAACTTCACAAAAGGAAAAAAAATAAAAATTTAGTAAAGGAAACAATAACGATAACAGTTTTGAATTTTACAAGGAGAAAAAAAAATCTGTTTTGTGCCAGAAACCGAATGGCACAAATATCCTTTTTTTTTTTTGTTGGTTTTTCTACATATACACACATTTTCACTAATTTTTTTTACTCTATATTTTGTGCACGATATTTTTAAATAATTTTAATTCTAAATAAAGTATAAAATATAAACGCAGAACCAAAAATATTGGATTTGATCAAGGGCAAAATTGCAATTAATTTGAAATTCCATGACATTTGAAAATATTCAATAAAATATTAGTACATAAACACATACATATACACAAAATTTATTGTAAAAGTATGTAAAAGCATAAATAATATTCAAAATGAAGACAAATTAATAAACAAATAGTTTGAAAATTTTTAGAATAAAAAAAATGTCTTGAAAAGTTTAGAAATTTATTTTGATTTTCTTTTATAAAACTCTTTTGTAGTTGTTTCCATAAAATTTAGAAATTTTTTTTTGGGGGAACAAATGGATTTATGTGTTTGTATTTTAAAATAAAACTAAGATTGACTGTAGTTATTTTAGAAATCATAAAACTATGCGTTTTCATTAAAATAGACGATGAATTTTCTCTAACAACTCGTTTAATTTTTTTTTTTGAAAATTGCATATTTTTAGGATGATTTTTAATTTCTAAATTATTAAAACGTGAAATTCCTATTTTAATTTCAATTAGAGCGTGCTCGTGTCTCTCGCTATTTTACTTGTCAAGTGAGAAGAAGGTGAATAATGACTGTCATAATATTTGTATGTATAATGTAAGATTCGAGTCCGAAAAATTTTACCGTATTGCGTATTTTGTTTTTTCTAAAATACATACATATATACTCACAAAACTTAATTTTTATTTATTCATTTTGTTTGTAAAGGTGACATGGGTTCAGGTGATAATTTGAGAAATATGTGTAATCTTTTTGGAAAAATGAAGTATCCATTAGAACAAAAAAGAAATGTAAGTGATATGAAAAAGCGAAATACACGATTAGGGTGTTATAATTACCTCTTATTTTTAATATAAGTAACTCCGAGTGCGTTCATTTGACTTCTAATTATTAGAAATATTAAGTAAAGCGGTTAATGAACTTTTGCACTAGAAAAGGAGTACGTGTCCTCAATTATTTAGCGCTTGTAATTTTTACATCTGAAATTTAAAATAATAAACGGGAATTTTGAAAAATTCAAATGTCAAATGTCATATTCAAATAAATGTCATATTTATGATTACAAAATTTATTTAAGCCATTGGTTTAAAAACTGCCATGTATAAAAGCCTCCTGCGTATAATAGACGGTTCCGTTAAAAAGAATAATTTTTTAAATTGATCGCAATCAGTAAAAATTTTTTGTATACTTAATTTATTTATTTTTTTAAAATTCATTGCTCATAAATTCCAAATTCAAATTCACATTACCTTATACTTGCATAAATAAATAAATAATTTGTACATTACTCCATTTTTTTTTTCAAATTTTAATTTGTTCTGCTCCTTTTGTTATTTCATTTTTTTTTTAATTAATTATTATTGATTTCAATTAAATTTAACTAAAATATATTAAAAACAAGAATTCGTATGATGTCAACTTGAGTACAAAAAAATCCGATGTATTCATCATATTAGTTGTGTATTTTAAACATATACATATACTTATACATAAACAATTTGTATTCATACCTTTGTGTAGAAAAAAAAACTACACACTTAATGGATCAATTGAGTTTGACATCATAATAGCATTTTAACGATTTTATTAAATAAAAAAAGAGAGCAAAAAAAAAATTGTTACCGCGTGTTATAACAATTTTTATTACGTTTATATATATATAACAAAAATTCAAGGTTTATGTGTGTGTCTCTGATTTGACATGAAAACTTAAAATGGCAATTATTAATTATCAAATTATTTAGAAAAAGAAAAACATATGACAAAAATTTGGAAAGCAATCAATTTATAACAAGAAAAATGCGGACTTTTTTGATTTGCAGGTCTATTTTTCGTTTTATTATATAAGCAAAAGTACACGGTGAAATTACTTTGATACGAGTAATTAAACTAAAAGTATTTTAAAATTTGACAGTTGATCCGGTTCACAATTAATACACACAATTGAGTAACCGTAAATTTTCGATCACGTGATTTATTTTATCTTTGTGTAGTACACAAAACTGTAGCATTACTGTTTTGAGTACATACTTGTATCTACAAATATCTATAAACTTTGTACATGCACACATATACCCTGCAAATATTGATAATTATTATCACTTATCATAGTATTATCTCACTACTACTCCAATAATTGTTTAAAAACCAAAAGAAAAATGATTTTTCTAGTTATACTGATAATTTATTACGTTTGCAATCGATTTAAAGAAATTGAATTTCTTTTCATATATACAACAAATACGAAATTTTGCAAAGGGTCTTAGAATTAATTCAAAACAAACAAAACTCTGTTATAATTTAATTCAATTTTTTTTTGTGTTTTTACAGAACCCATCCCTCATATTGCGTGCAATTGAATTCATTCTTACTTTTTATTACTGTGTTCAATTTTCAACTTATTTTATGATAAAAACTTTTGTATATATATGCAATCAATTAAGTAATTGAAATAGTTTCAAGAACTAAAAAAATTTTTTATTCAATTATTTAATTTGATCGGTTTTCTTTAAGATTTCCAAAAACACATACATATTTTATTTTTACGCAGGATAACTTAATATTAGAACAATAATTATTACTCGTATACTATTTTCCGCAATGTTAGTTGTTGGTCAGACTCTTTGTTGTTAAAAATTTTTTTGTAAAAAAAAAAGTAGACAATTATGTTGTTTTAAAGAGTATTTTATGTAATGTAATCAGTGATATTACCAAATATAGATATTTGTATTACACTATGTAATGGTTAACCCTTTCGAACATATCAAACGAAATTTTTTGTGTTTTCTGTCATTCTTCTAATCTTCTAACTAATCTTCATTTTAAAAATTTGAAAGACTCATTGTGAATTAAGTTTGACAACTTTATACTCAATTATTGTCATCAATTAAAAATATTTACAGTTCATTTTAAAGAAAGAATTAATAGTTTGCATAATATTCTTCAAAAATTATATTCGCACTTAATCTTGGTAATTAAATTCGCGTAAGTATAAAAAATTCAAATCAAAAATTCATGTTAAATTACATGAACAAGAATTGAATTCACACTGCAAATAAAAAGTTTAATTACAAGCTTTCATACTTTCTTTTAATCCGAGTTATGTGTTAATGCAGTGTAGGTGGATGACGGAAATTATCTTTTGCAAAAAATGAATACATATACATACGTCTACATATATACAAAAAAGTACCACTTTAATAAATATTTCTACATCTAAAAAAAAAAGTATGAAAAACTTCAATTTATTGTAATGACAAAATTCGTTTCCTCTACCTTTATTTAATTGTAATCGATTCAAAAAGAAAAAAGAGAAGAAATTCCAAAAGCGGATGGAAAATTAACTCTTCATTTTATTAGGAAAAACGTGAAATGAACTGTCGTGAATGAAATTTGAACAAAAAAAAATTGTGTTTTTTCTTGCATTGAATGTATTTTTTTCGTTATATGCAATTTTTTAAACAAAACTTGCTTTCATTTATCGTACTTGAGTCATGAAAATTAACTTTGTTAATAAAATAATTAAATACGACTTTAATAATTAAATAAGAATTACAACGGTAAATTGATTGAAATGATATCGTGAATGAGAATAAAATACACTTAAAGCGTAGGTCATTTCAGCAAATTTTGTGCAAAAAATAGTAAAGAATCTGTCAAATTTCAGGCGTATTTCAGAATAACTAAATTTAAATGTCACTGTCATTTTTTGTGGAAATTCTCAACTATGTTTTGCGACACAGAATAATTCGATCGTTTAACAGCCCTTTTTGTCTGAATTGTCTGAAATTTCGATTTTATTTTTAAAAATATTTCCAATCAAGTTTTTTGTTTTTTAGTTTTTTTCTCTTGTAGCAAAATAAAAATAATCAATTTTATCAATCAAATGAAACTAAAGAGTTACACTACTACCAAATACTTCATGCTCATTTTTGCTACCTAGTTTAATTGCTTTTGTAAATTACAAACTTTTTATAACTTTTCATTACAATTTAGAAGAAACAAATTAAATTTTTCTTTGCATTTCCATTGTGTTTTTTTCTTTCCATTTTTATAACTTCCCAAAACTCTTGAATCTCCTTCATGACTTGAATACTTGATGATAACAATAACAGTAATATGATGAACTCAATTTGATTTCAGTAAAATTAAAATTAAAAATAAAAAAATTTTCTAATCAATTGTGGGCTATCAGACAAAAAAAGAAATAAGCACTATATAATAGGAAAATTTTTGAAAAGATTTTTACCTGTTTTGTTGAGTTAAAAGTATTTTACCTGAATAATATAAGTATTTTACCTAATACCGTTATTTTGTTATTATTTTTTTCCTTTCTTTGTTACTTTAAGTTGGATGGTTTTCTGTTCTTTTAAATTATAGTTCAGTCGTACTCACTCAACTCAATTGTCAAAAATTATTGTACAACGTTTACAACAAACGGTCGTATCGATACCGTTTCGTTTGCTATAGTAGAAAAAAACATGATGGTGGTTGGTTGTCGATTGTATGGAGTGACTGATTCGAAAAAGACAAAAGTTAAGGTTAACATTTCATGTAAACTTGTAATAAACTTTAGAGATTAGTGACTAACAACATTTTTTAAATATAATGTAAATGTAAGTGATTTATTTTATACATATGTACATATATACGTATAAATATATTTTGGAATAGAAAGTATTTCAAATTAATCATGTTTTAGGAAAACTAGTTTTCTAAGTTAAAAATATAAGGTAAATGTTTGAGAAGAAAATTAATAACAGAAAAACCAATAAAAAATATAAGAATATAAATGTAACAGTAAGCATAAAAGGAAATTAAAGACGAAGGATGTGCTAGTGAAAAGTCTGCAAAAAATATTGTCAAAAACTGATCCGAAAAGAGATTAATAGATAGTCTTCTGACAACTGCCAAACCATTCCGAAAAGATTTGAATTGAAAAATAAAGTTTACACCATTATCGGCATTTTATATTCGACATATTGTCAATATTATTAATAAAATAAAAAGATATAACTTAAATTTACATAAAGAACAATGACAAGTATAATAAATAATGGCGTATAATAGAGAACAATTTCGTAAAAACAATGAATTATAATTAGGAATTTGATTTTTAAGTACAGTTCATGAAAGTATTGCTAAAACGTTGATTGACTACAAATCGGAGAACGTTTGCCATCAAGTACAAGTATGAATGTGAGAACAAGTAAAAATACCAGAATGAGTGTAAAAGTACTGTTGAATACTCGTACTCCCAAACCTTAATGATTATAATTGCATACAAGAATAATGTAGATAATTAATATAACAAATAAAATGTGCTTAAAATTTGTAGCTACAATTGGTTGAGTAAAATTATTTTGTCGCAAACTTATTCTCTATCGTAATTAAAAACTTTAAATAAATATGTTTTTGGCTTTAACAATAATCTTCTGGAATAAAATTTTGCTTCAATTATTTATTGAAGAAACCAACACCTAAATTGCTTTTTCATAAAAAAAATTTATGTATAGAGTTTTCCATTAAAATAGAAAATTATGCTTTCATTTCTTTTAAAATTAATAATTCATCAGACTGACATTATCATTATCATGGAGGGGATTAAAATTATGTCAGTATATTTTAAATTTGTTTGAAAACTCAGACAAACTTATGAAACAATTATGAAGTCTTATTAATTGTTTTGTTGTAATTAAATTTACTTATTATGAATTGCACAACATTTATATGAGTGCTTTAGATGTAGCTTTTAGATATGTAAGTCTTATAAAAGCGAAACAATTACTTAAATAGATAAAAATAGATAAAAGATATGATTTCTATGGTGCTGGTACTTAAATAAGGAAAAAATTGAGAATTTCTAAATGAAAATGACCAAGTAGATTTCATAATTTTTTTAAAATTATTTTATGTAATAAGGTATACAAACCTTAATAGTAATGGATCAGTTTCAAATTACAAAAGACCTTAGATTTTAAATGAATAAAATTATTCAAATTAACAAAATGGGTACTTAAAGAAAAGTTGTTGATTTTTTTTGGTTTTTAAAATATCAATGTTACAACTTATTTAATAATTTCAAAAAATTTACAATCAATGACAGAAAATCAGATTTTTCTTTTCTACAGTTCTAAACTATTTTCTTTTATATTAATGCAATATTAGCAGTAGTTTTATACTTTCTATTATATAAGGACAAAAATGAATCACTGTTCAATTGAAAACTAAGAATAAAAGACTAAATTTTATTCAATTTCCTACAATATTGTCAATTAATCAAATAATTAATCACTTATATCTTATATAACTATTATTGTCTACCTTTTTTTATTCAATTTCCCATAGCAAGTGAATGAATCACAATTTACAGTCTCCAGTATAGAGAAATTATACAACTGCACTAAAAACTGTTCATAATTAATTTAATTTTAACTCTTTTATTTTATAAAAAATAATTAACTTTTTCTTTTTGTATAATTAATTTTTTATTTTAATAGTTTTTCAAAAGTTCATTTTCTATCCATAAAAGACTACAAGTGATTTCCGGAAGAAAATTTCATTGAAAATCCTATTAAATGAAAAGCTAAACACACAAATCTGACAACAATAACAGCAAATATGTTTTTTTCACTTTGATGTTTTAAAATTCTCCGATTTCAAAATATGTTATTCCCAGTCACAACCTGCAATTTGTTTATTTTTCCCATTGGAAAAAAAAAATAGTTGAAAGAGATGGAAGAAAGAGACGACTGAGGGGCGGAAAACACGAAATAAACATATGAATTCGAGAAGGAAATTCAAAATATTTATAATAGATTTTGGTGTTATATTTAACAAGATAAAATAAACTCTACATAACTATACTCGTATAGTGTTATAAAAATATGTAAATTAAATAAATTACTATGTTAATATCATTAACACTCACATCTACATGTAATTAGATAAACTGGCGCTACTAGTTGGTTGACTATTTGCTTCTATTTACTTTTATATTACGGTTTATTCAACTTTATACTTATTAATAGTACAACTATAGTGCACTCATTAGAAGAGTATAAGTTCCTGAAAAATAAAAACGAAATTTTTAATGAATGATAAGAACCATCAAAAAATGTAAAAAAGCATATCATGACAAGGTGTTATGTGGTCAGCACATAAACTACAGCAATGTGTATTGCCTAGTTTAGTGAAAGTGTTACAGAAAATTATGAAAATTCCTTTCAATTTTAAGGAAGTTTGCAAGCTTTTAGTAAACATACCTCGAAAAGTGTAAATTTGGCTCTTAGTAGAATTTCGCTTTGTGCCACCCAAATTCCATAGAATGGTTTCGGTAACAACCAGAAGTCAAATAACAAATATCAAGAAATTGCAACAATTCCTTTCGTAGATATAGTGAAAATTGTAAAATCGGCCCCCAATTAGGTTTTCGAGCCGGTTTCCAAAAAAAATTTATGGATTCATTATTTTAACACCCATACTTATATATTCACATATTTGTATACGCAAAAATGTAAAATAGCCCGTTTAGCCAAACTTGCACACTCCGACATTTCTCTAAAGAAGTTTGTTTACACTTCCCTACTATGGAAAAGTTCATTCTCAGTGGAAACTCACCATTCGAAATTTGGTGCCATCACATAACCTAACTTATTGAATTTAATGCAGTCGGTAAAAATTATATAATGAACTATTTTAATTGAAATGATTTATTATCCCCTTAACATCATAGAGCTCCGGTTAGAAAAATAAAATAGAAAAATTTTATAATAAGAGAGCTCGGTAGCACTTGGTAATTTTTACCAGTGTAATAACAGCAGTCATATTTGACATGCAGCTAATGCATGTCAACATACATTAGCATAATTAACATAATGTAAATTTCAATAGGTTTTATATAGAATTGCAAAAATGGCCAATTTGGAATTAGTTTGACAGTTTTTGTAAATTAGTAATATTTAAAACTTCCGTGCATGCCGAAATTTTTAGTTTAGATCCGCCACGTATGCGTGTGATCTACCAAATTTATCTATTTCAAATTGTTTCTAAACTAAAGATTTTGAAATATTAAGTGAATGTGGTCGTAAACTTGTTCTGTATTTTTTTTAATTTTATGGAGCAATAATGTTTGGGGCAGAAGTAAAAGTATTTAATAGCAATGATAGTATGTGGCACAGACACACATATTCACTCGATGTGCAGTTTGACTTCTTCTTGTTTGTGTGTAAGTGCATTGTAATTCATTTATACGTACATATATAGAAATAATAAATAATTTTCCGCAAATGAAAACTAAATAACAAAAACAAAAGTGAAATAAATTTTTTATTTTTTCCCGTTTTTCGTTTTTTTACTTTACTTTCAACTTTTTCAGTATTTCGTTCTAAAAATTTAGTAATTAAACGCATTAAAAAACAACAAAAACAAAAGAAATGTAACAAAACCCATTAGAATGAAATGAGCCTCTTGAAAATAGCAAAGTAAAAAACGATGTAAAAAGGAATGACGATGGAGAAATCCAAAAGAGAAATGGTCGAAAAGGGGGGAAAGGAAAAGAAAACAGGCAAATGATAAAATTTAGGCCATCCGCTTTAGCATTTTATTTAAATTTCAAAATTTTTTTTTCTCTTTTCCTCCTTCAATTCAAAAAGTCTTTTTTCTCTTCCCGCTTGTGTTTTTTACAATATTTTGTTTGTGACATCATATGTGCATTTAGAGGAATATTTGCATATGTATATAAAAGCCCATTTAAATGTGTGCATATACTCAGTTGTGCTATGATCTGATGATTTATATGTATGTAGTAGGGTTTAGTGATGCATTGATGCACTTTATGTACTCGTATGAAAATTTATTGCATTCATTTGCATATCTAGTTTTGTACTTCCTATATTACAATTTTTGTTTCTCTATTTATTTTTTATTACGTTCCCCTGCAGCGACACTTACAGATAATATACAAGCAAAGTGAATTATTCTAAAAATAAAATTCAAGCGGGAAGGTTATTGTTTCGTTGCCGTTGTACGAGTATATGTATATTTGAAAACGTCATCTTAATTTATGCACTGTACAAAAATATTTGCAATTTTATCATTTTGATAATATAAAAATAGACTGGAATAATGAAAGGGAAATAATTAAATAAGTTGTTGACTCTAGTTGTGGTCATTGAAAATATATACCTATTTTATTGGTCCCTAATATCACAATGCATACTATGAGATTATAGTATACAAAGCATTAATTGTTATTACTGTGATATAGGATTTCGTTTTAAATTAAATATTAGTATGTAATATCAATTTGTTACAAATTACAATTCTCGTCTTATATCAAGTGAGTGAGGTCATGCGTTTCATTATAAACACCCCCTAACTAATAAATTTTATAGTCAAACACTCTTTGCCGTGAATTTATTGAACGTGAACTACTTTTAATAAAATTAGATTTTGTATTTGATCACACTGTTCCTCAAAATGATCAAGAACTTTTTAGGCGTACTATAAGTAATATAATTAAAATTTCTCTAAAACCGAATGTCATCTTATATAATGCAATTTCATTAGAGGCGTTAATTGCGTTCACCAAATATCAAAATTGTTACAATTTTTCTAAATTAGGGTGACAATACATTGTTAAAGAATTTTAAACAGTGGGTAATTTACGAATTTAGTATGATACAAATTTTATTTGTATGAGAAAAGGTTTGGTAAATGATTTTCCAAATATACTTTGTAAAGACATCATATGGTCATGCAAGTTAATATTTTTTTAATTTTAAGGTAGTTTAAGTTTAAGGTAATCCCAAGAATGAAAAGTAAAAATATAAAAATCTCAAATTCAAGAGAAACGTTGGTCATTCACATGTAAACATTTTTATTTCGAAATTAGAGTTACCAGTTTTACATTAAAAAAAAAAACACACACAAAAATAATGCAATGGAAAACACATTACAGATTAGAGTTAGATGGCGCGTGAACGCCATGACGATTTTGCGTTATAAAAGGCATAATGACGGGCACATACATATATATGTCAAATATTGGACGCCATTAAATCTTTAAAAATTGCATTAGATTTTATGAGAAAAATTCTGACCGTAAGCAGAATTTTTACAACTCATTTTAATTAGGGGAATTTAAATATTTTAATATTCCATTGTATTTATGGCACACCTAACATATGTTTTAAGGTAGCCGGAATTCCTTAAGCAAAATTAAAAAAAATGTTTTTTTTTACCCACATTTCATGAATTACGGCTGTCAATATTCATTTTTTTAAAGAATTTCCCATAATGCTCTATGAGAATATGGTTCTTATGCGATAATTTTATATTTTTCCATATAACAATTTCCTATAACGACTATATCTTATTATTTATGTACGTATATAATAATGGTTACACAAATTCTCTGTTGATTCAATTTCAATATTGGCCAAGTCATACTCTACTTTCTCTAATATAAAAGAAAAACCAAAATTAAATATCCGCCAATCAATACACCAGTTTTCTTTATGTTGCGTGTCAAAATTTAATAAAATTCATATCATACAGTATGAGCCCAATAAGTTAATGAACTGAATAATTCTACTAATAATATAGGATCAGGATAAAATTATTGGACTTTGTATGTAAAATGATAATAAATTAATTTTGTGGAAGTAGGAATGAAAAAAAAAAACACTTTCTTTTAATGGCACGTAATATAATGGTACTTTTTGGTTTGAGTCCTTCCGTTTTTATGAACCCAGTTTTTTTGATTTATTTCCAAAAAATGAAATAAAAAAAATTATTTCTCAATTTGTAACATATTGTAGGAAAAGTTTTTGAATTATAGGTAAACAATGAATTTTTAATGAAAGTAATAACGAAATTCTTTTTTAGTTTAAAATTCAAAAAGTAACGAGAAAAAATAGAGACCTAATCAACTCTGTGATACCGTACAAATTGGTTATCCTATGCGCGAATAAAGATGCCATAACTTACTATGGGGCAGACTATGACTTTAAGTTGCCGTATTACCATATTAATTTATGCAAAATTTCAGTACTGTGTTTTTCAAAATACTGTGTGTGCCAAACTACTATTGAAGTTGTACGGCAGGTACCAGAAAGAGCTAAGATATTTTAACGAATTTTTTCAAACACATCGGCCCTGCTAATATATTCGCTTGTGTAAAGTTTCAATACAATAGCTTTTATAGTTTCTGAGATATAGTCAAACAACTTTTGAAGTTGTATGGCAGGTACCAGAAGGAACCAAGTAATTTCAACGACTTTTATCAGAGATAATGGCCCTACTAATATATTTGTTTGTGCGAAATTTCAATATAACAGCTTTTATAGTTTCTGAGATATAGCCAAATAAATTTTGAAGTTGTATGGCAGCTACCCGGACCGGTACCCCGATCATGTCCAATTTAAATAGGGTTCTGGCACTTACCACAATAAATCATTTGTGAAAATTTGGTGAAATTAGCTCAATTAGTTTTTGAGTTATCATTGGTACGGACGGACGGACGGACAGACAAAGCTAAATCAACTCAGAATTCGACGCTGATCAAAAACATACACTTGAGTCTATATCTAAGACCGTTATTTCTCAACGTTACAAACGGTAAGGCAAATTTAGTATACCCTTCGAACATACGTTCGTACGGGTATAAAAATAGTTGTTTAATCGTATCCAAATACCACATTTGACAGTTTTGACATTCGTGCTGTTTGCAATCATAAATGATGAGTTAGTATTTTAGCAATCACATATTAAATTGTCGAGAATCCATCAACATTGCCGACAATTGCACATCCTACGTGAAATCGGAAGTGCGGTTAATTAGAATTAAGTATATAACGATTAGTATAGATAGGTTTAGCTTTTACAAAGTGAGTTCTAAGCGTTATTTTGATCTTAACAGCGATTTATCAGACGTCAACACGAAGTCGTAAACTGTTATAGGTAATATGCTTTAATTTTATGTATAACGGTTTTGAAATGCAAAGGAATAATGTATAATATTTTATTTTAATCAATTCTTATTCTTCAATAATAAACTTACCATTAAATAACGGAGTGATATTATTTAATTAATAAAATGTAAAGTTCAACTACTAAAATATGCAATTATAAGATTAGTTTTTACTCTTACAACAATTTAAACTGTACATACATATAACCTATGTATCGAATTTCAAATATGAAATTTAATACATCAGAAACGATTATATTGCTATAGAGAATCAGAAGAAATTGTAATAAGTAAGTTAATTACTCTTTAGTATACCAATAGTAGTTATACCAATCACTTCGCTTTATAATAAAACATTAAAAGTTAATAAAATAAAAGCGAATCATAAGCACGGAGTTGTTGCAGGCATTTAAAAAAAAGCTAAAGTTATAAAAATTTTCAAATCCAAACACAAAATCGAGTTTTCTTTTAAAAAGAGAAACACTTTATCGTTTTTCCATTTAAAAAATTTTTCTTTTTTTATTTCATTTTTTTTTCACTTTTAAAATCCAACGATATTATGTTTCTAATGATTTCCGTCTCACTCTCTTAATGTACCCTTTTCGATTTACTACAACACAACTCTCAAGTGCTATAATTATAATATAGAAAGCAAGAGTTTTTGCTACATTATGATAATTTTAAGCAATTCTCATTAAATATTAAGCTTTTCTATAATTAATTACAACTGAATCGTGGAAAAAATAATAAACATAATATCGTATATTCATATCGTGTGTATGTATATAAATAGAAACGCACCAGATGGCGTCATCATATCGTACACTTGTTCATTATGTTTCACATTCATCTTTCTTTTATTTAGTACTTATTTTATTGTTGCAATGCCTCTTTATTAGGTACCTAACGTACATTATGTACATATTTAGAGTATTGCAGTATTTTCATGTTGTGTTTACATTCTAGACTTAACCATAACGTCTAACATTAATTTTTCTTTCCTCTCCTTCTTCATTTAATGTTAAAGTTTTTTAATCTCATTTTCAAAAAAGTGTGATGCTTATTTGTGGTTGGTTTATTACTTTGATTATACATGATTGTACAATGTGTGAAAAAATTTTAGGAGTACACGCCATGCCAGTGAACCCCATCTCAATATTTTTTTTTGAAAACTTGTGTAATGTTAATAATAACAAAAGATAAAAATGATGAAAAGTATTTTTAATTTTTTTTTTTTGATTTTTAATTTTAATGTTTTATTTTTGTCACAACTCAAAAGTAATCTGTTTTACGCCTCCTTCATCTCATTTCACCCCGCCTACACCTACAATTCATATCAATTTATTTTTTAATAGTAAAAAAATTAAAAAAGAAAAAAGTGGCAAATAAAAAATTGTAATGTAGAATGAATGTGGTTGGAAAACGTTTTTAAATGGTATTTTGAGATGCAATCCAATTGTATATGAATGAAACATAGTGATAAGAGGAGGGTTTCTTTCAAGTAATATTTTGTATCGACGCTATTCAATTTTATAATTACACACATACAAAATGTATTTTGTATTTATCTTTTTTTGGTTGATTAAGAAAATGAGAGCACGAGCTACGTGTACCTACATAATATTATGAAATTGTGCAATTTTTATTTATCGGTATGATTTATTTATATAAAATACTATATAAATAATATATTATTGATATATAAAATTATTGTGTAAATTACACGTAATTTGGCAATACTTATTGGTAAAATGTGATGCGTTTAGTAGACTGTGAAATTTGTTTGTAAAATAAAAAAATTCTACAGAATGGTGCAGCTCTAGACATTAGTGTAGACAATCCTTTAGTCGATGTAGTACAGTAGAAAAAGGAGAGCAAAAATGAGATTCATGAAAACCGATCAACAAAAAACGGAATAATGAGACTATGAATAAGTATAGCTACGTTTTCCATTTACGTAAACAGTTGCAACTACGTAAACAGTTGCAACAAATATTTAATTTCAGTGGGAATGATATGAGATTTTATTTTCTAATTATTTTCTTTAAATTTTTTAACAACAATAATGTAATTTATTGCTTTAATAACATTACTATAACAGTACACAATTCACTCTTAATTTACACAACCATATAAATAAAATATGCACAAGCCAAAAACATTTTTTTTCTTCTGTAATTACATTAAATTAAAAATTAAAGAAAAAAATAAAAATTACTAGGAATCACAAGTATCACTATAAGTAATAAATAAAAATTAAAAGAATTATACGGATTTCAGGCTTCCGACAAAATGTCAAATAAAATAAAGCCTAATGATTTTAACATTTGGTTTTCTGTTTGTTTTCCCCCTTTTTTCTTGGTTACTTTAAATATGAATTTTGTTTATTGATATTCCTAAACTAATTCACAATAATAAACATTTAGAAGAATATTTTTTGTACGAGTTTTATGTAAGATTGTTGTCATCCCGATTGTCTAAATATTCAATTTAAAAATAATGTAGTCTATTTGACATAATATATGTAATTACTTACAGTTGTTTTCACACATTTTGATATTTCTTGTTTTAGAGATTAAATTTCAAAATAGAAACTTAAATTAGAATTGAATCTCGACCACATATTCGCCCCCTGTGTCTTGAAACACTTTGAATATGCTCTATATAACCGACATAAGAGCATCTAAAAATTTTTATCATAGAGAATTTCTTTCAATTCTTTAACTAGACCATTTGATTAGAACAAGTTTATAAGTCCAATTGTTTTGTATTACAACTTGTGTAGTGTTTGAAACTTCAAATAATAAGAAAATCATTTTTACCATTAATATTTTTTTTCTCCCTAAAATTTTAAATGAAATTTTTTTTTCTTTTTTGTTTATGTAAACAAAAAGAAAACCAATGTGACATTATTTATGATGTAAAATAAACAAAACTAATAAACACAATAACGTACATATCCAAACATAAAAGAATACAAAACATAATTATAAGTATTTGTATGTGTAGGGAGAACATATTGGTTATCTACACAAATGCATAATGTAAACAAACTTTGCCACTCATCAACAATAAAAGCCCTATTGTTTTGACATAATGACATTTCGGTACTGTTCGAATAATTTCTTTTTATATTTTTTAATGACATTCTTTTAAAATATTCCTTTTAGAAAATAAAAGGAAAATCGTGAAAAGTCATTAGAAAAATTCTGTTATACATTTTATTACATACCTACATTAATTTATTTTTTGTTTTTGTAAAAATTTAATTGGAATGACAAGGAATGTTTCCGGGGATACAGGCTATAATTAGCCACATGTTAGCTTTTATTTTCTGATTTTTTTTTTATTATTCTATATTTGTAGAGGAATTTGATATTTATAACAGGAATGACACGTGGGTGTTTGGTATTAATTTTCATTATCATAGCAATATTTATGACAATGCTTTTAATACAGATGCAAAGTATGAATTTGGGTGGGGGGTGATTATGTGATGAGAATTCTAATTATACTGACTCTCTTTAATTCCAATCAAAAATTTATTTTATTTCAAAAGTTATCCTACACTTACAGTTGTATTGACATCTGGGACAATTTTTTTTCGATATTGTATTGGTTATTTTTATCAATAGGTATAGTACATTTATGTACATACACATTTTCTTAATAATGTGGTATAAACGTTTCTTACGTAATTTACTTGTGCATTGATTCTGAAATTTTGGAATTGCCAGAATGTTGCAATAATCATGAGTCGTGACGTCCAATTTGAAAAAAAAAAATTGAGATATTTTTGAAAATCACTCAATTTTATTTTAAATTACTCACTTACGTCATAGTTAAGTCAAAAACCTCATAATGTGTAAACGTTATTATAAAGCTATAGCACGATTATTATTCTCTGTTATTGTTGTATTTAAAATAACTGTATGTAAATAAGTTTAAGTATCTTCTTTGGAGATGACTCATAACATATTAAAAACCATAGTATTCCGGTATGAATATTGTGAAACAAGATGGTGAATCATCATTTTGTTTTGTTTTGTTTATTTATTTTATTCATATTAATAATTTTATGATAATGGTTTTTTTTTAATACACATATACAAATATTAATTTATTTATATTCCTTGGTAGCCATTTATAATGTAAATGCATGTAAATATTAAAGTTATCGTTTGTGTAAAAATATTTTTTTAATCTTTAACAAGAATTAAGTAGTCAAAAAACGCAGAGTGTACTAAAAAGATTTTCCTGTGAAGTCCATTTTAGTAAACAAAGGTAAATAATATTTTTAATGACTCAATACAATTATTTTACTAAAAATTAAGTAGTAATGAGTTTTTAAAATAAATTAAGAAGAATTCATTTTAAAATTTAAGTAGAAAAACAGTTTCTTTTGAGAATCAATTACTATAATTATGTATAAGTACACGTTGGGTGTATTAATTAGGTTTTATCAATATGTTAAATTAAGAAAAATTACAATTTAAAATCAGGTTTTTTACGCTAGACTCTTTTAGCACAGTCTCAGCTATTTTTCGAATACTTTCCTTGCAATCTTGTTTTAACAAATCACCCTGAAAATTTAAATTAAGTTTCAACTTTAATATACCAGTAAAACTTTAATTTATTATATAGTCAAAATATTGATTATTGTTATATTAAAACATCTACTTTTATCACTTAATTTAAATTCAATTCCAAATTTAATTTTCAATTTTTTTCTTTGTATTTTAGCTATTTTGAATAAAAATCAAATAAAAATTTCCATTAATGTAAAAAAAAAAGCAAATTATATTTTACAAGCTATAACTAAGGTAATAGACATTGAATTAAAGAGGGTGAATAAAATTATATTTTTTAATCTTTGAAAGTTTTTATAATAAACCAAACATTTTTAATGTCGACAATGTCATTACACTCGAAGTATAAGTGTATATATGTAATATAAAGTAAAAGTAATGAAGAGTAAATTAAATTGAAAAATTATGTTGTCTTTAGTGAAAAAGAAATGATAACCCCACCGTTATCAAAGTAAATATTATGAAAACAGACGCGTTTTGATAATAATGTTGTTGTTGTTTTTTTTTTTCAATCTCTAAAGTTAAATATAGCGAAATAACTTGTTTATAAAGGTATGTACTTGTATACGTAATATATTTTTGAAAATTAAACATATAGACTAGTAAATTTCATTGAAAAATATTAAATTTTTTTTTACTAAATAAAGTTCACAATTCTCCGCTCACTTTTAAAATAGTAAAAAAATAACTGGAAGAAAGTAAATCAAAATTTATCTTAACTGTAACAGTATATGTATGTATGTATATGTATCATTAAAAAATACAAAAATGTTTACTTATATCAGACATGAACAACATTTTCACTACTATGTGGCTCGAATTAAGATTTCGAGGGACAGTATTGTGCTTACTTCAAGATATAATTTTCATCAATGAATTTTATTTTTTACAAATTGAGAGGAGCTTAGAAATAAATAAAATTTTTATTCTTACTCGACTTGAACGTAAGTATTCTACATACACATTTCACCAACAAAATTTTTATTAAACGATTCGATAATGTTTCAAACATTGCAAACTATGGTCCAATAATGAAAAATTTTCAAATGAAACTTTTTACAGGCCGCATGAAAGAGTTAAGTTGATCGGATTTGGGTCAGATATGTTGTAGATATCGAATGTGCTTGTGCCGGATTTGGCTCTTCGATAGATATTACATACGCCTGGTTTTTAAAGTGTTATAAAAACGAAAACTATTAAATCAATAATTTTGCAAAAGCAGCAAACATATTTTTTTTTTTTGGATTTTCAATGAAATGTTGATTTTCAAGTTTAAAAAGTAAATTAATCAATTATACAATAAATATTTAATTTGTATATAGTTATCGTATAACGGTATAACCTTAACTTGCTTCATTAGGTGAAAGATAAACGTAATAAAAATGATTGCGAATGTATAGACTTCTATGTACCAATGGTAATCTGCATATTTGGGTGTTAAAAGTTTTAAAATTAAAAATTTCACATTATTTAAAGTTTTTCGCCATAAACTATTTCTCTTTTTGATTTCAATATAAGTAATTTATTTTAATAATCTCGCTTTATTTGTAAGAAGGTGTCTTCCTTGAAATCACTAACTTGTATATAAGTATGCATATTATCAGTTTTATATACCATTAATTTACTTATTTTATTTTATCTTCCTTCTACATACCTATAAGGTGTGAGATTAAAATATGCAGGAAAATAAAATTTAAGTTTGTTTTTTTTCTTTCATTTTGGTTAAATGTCAAAAACAAATTTGCATTATTAAGTAAGAGCTGAGCGTAATTGTAAGATATTTGCATTATAGAGCAATATAATCGGAAAACTTTGAGGCCTTTATTAAATGCTGTAGCAAACTATGGTTATTTATTAATAGAAAATGCCTCATACGAACATAAAGTGGCGGGATCTGCGTAGCGTGGACAACGAGGTAATATAGCTCTTGGTAGCGTACAATAACAAAATGAGTGCGGCAAATAATCTGGGAAAGAAAATATTTTTACTTTTATGTAGTACAAAATTAAAATCTGGAAGGGTAACAAAACTTCCAAAACATTTTTCTAAATTTAAAAATTGTTAATAACACACTTAAAAGTCTTAAAAATATCTAAAGGAACTTATTAACTATAAATGAAAATTATTTTCTTAAAACTCTTTAGTTCCTCCTAGTACCTAGTTTAACTAATAGCTTTGAACACCTCTTCAGTTAAAAATAATTTCCAATCAAGTTCAATAATATTTTACATTTTCTTTTGCAAACAAGTTTAAAAATAAGTCAAAGTACTCGTTAATTGCATTTTAACTGATCTAATTTTTCCTACACTACAAACATACCTACACATAAATATTTATTAAATAGTTTTATTCTCGTAAACTATAAAAACTTAAATGTAATTTTATCTAATAATTTAATAGTTTTAGTTGACAAAACGATTTAAAACAGGTAGCTATATAGAACAGAACCTTATAATTGGTGTTCAAAATTACTGATAATTAAAACGATATGAGAAATAAAAGAAAAAGGTTAGATTTTTGGCGGAAATCAAGAAAGAGATGTGGTCAAAAAAAAATGCTTTTTTATTGCTGTATTGTCAATTCTGTCGACTGTCATGAATATCAATGACAGCCTAACAAGTTTATGTATTGAAATGCTAACTTAAGTCTCTTCTATTGAACTTGTTTTTTATCTAAGCAAAAAAAAAACTATAAAAAAAGCAAAAAATGTGTTTTTTTCTGCGGTTTTCGGATCAAATTGCATAATTTATAATTTTTTTTTTCGTTTGATATTTTCTGATTGTGTTTTTGGGTTCACTGTATATAATTAAGTATAGGGGATTTTGATGGTGTCGTTTCCTTTATATTCGATTAGTGTTTGTATTTTCGAGGTTATTCGCAAAAACAAAGCGTTGAACTAAAATGAAAAAAAAAATTTTATAAGTAAGTTATAATAAATTTTAAGTAGTTCTGATTTCATCATCATATTTAATTTTTTTATATGCAATGACATAATTTTTCTAATTTCAGCTTTTTGTAAAACTTTAAATTTTTGCGGTAGAAATTCACACTATTCCCATGTCTTTTGTTGTTGTTATTATTATGTAAGATATTTATTTTGAATACAATGCTACTTTTACATTACATACATATTTAAATAAATAGAATTTATAATTTTTATATAAAATTGTAAAAAATAAATTTGAATATTTTTGAAATTACTTAATTTAAAATTTCGATTTTCTATATAATACGTCGGTTAATCAAAATATTAGAAAATATTTAAGCCATGAACTTATCCATAGAATATATTTTTTAATTTTTCATTAGAATTGCTCTGAAGTCACAGAAATTCTATGAATTTTTACAAAATATGAGCCATAAATCGCATTTTTATACATTTGATTCCGTTTAATTTGCTCACAATATAAATTCGTATAGCTCTAATTTAACAGTTTAGATTTTTTAATGTATAAGAAGAAAGAATAATTTTCGGCTTTCGAATTTTCTTGACATACAATTTTAATTCAAATTTTAAATTTTCAAATGTAATGCTTAAGTAATAAAATCTACAACTTAATAAAAATTAAATTAAAAACTAAGTAATTAAAATAAAAATTTCTTAACAATAAACTTGTTAAATTGTCGTGAAAAATATCTTTTAATTAAATGTAAAATGATGAAAAAAAAACAACAATTTCAAAAATTTTATATTTCATTTTCTTTTTCAAATATGTATAAGAAAGGTCGTAAAAATTCAAAAGAAAATTGCCGTTCTTAAGTATTTTAGTTGTTTTATTAACATGCCTTTCTCTCAAAATACGCACTTCCGAAAACATACTCTAGCTACATAAAATACATAATTTTGAAAGACAAGAAATACTTGGTACATTGCCTATAATTAAATTTTAAAAATTTCATAATAAAGATAAAAAATACTACAAAATATTTCCAACACAAAAAATACATAAAACATTTTGAAACCATAAATAGCACACCTATAAACATAAAAAGAAAAAACATTTGTATTTTTTTTGTTACATTGCATTTGAAATTCGCGTGCGTCGTGCGTATTCATTCTAGATTCTTAAAATCATACCTTTCAAATTCAAAAATTAAAGAAAAAGAATTTTGTATAGCAATAATATTGAAGGAAAATTAAATTTATACACTTGACGGAATGGGTTATCTTTCTTCGATTGCAATAATTTTTGGAAATTATCCAAAAATAATAATTAGTATAAAAAAAATTGAAACCCAATTGAAGAATGTCTATGCGATATACGGTTTAGCTTATAAATTTTTATAAAAGTATTTCGAATATACTTTTACATACAATTATGTTATGTGTATATTTTATGTATTTTAATGATGACAAGAAATCTGTTGAAGATTATCGCGTGCTCATAACATCAATCAAAGAAATTTTTTTCTATACCATACAATGTACCAAATGATTATTGAAAAAAAAAATTTCTTCCACATGATGAATAAAATGAAATTTTAAAATAAATAATTCTTTCTCTCTACCAAGGAAATTGGAAAAAAGAATGTGGAAATGAAAAAAAAAAATATTAAATTCGATTCATATTGAGATTTTCATATTGTCGAACACTAATAATTTGTAGAAAGATGAAATTGGCGTGTATGTGGTCATTGGAATTTTTGTAACGAATGTACATATAAACATAAAAATTTGTTTGCATGAATTTGTTAGCCATAAATGAGTGCAATTCATGTTTATATTAATATAAATGGATATGTGTATGTCAAACGCATAAGATTACATGTACAAGAAAAATGGTGGTCAGGAGAACGGTTGAGCTCAGCGAGAAATTTAATAATTTTAAATAAGTATATGTAGCCACATGTTAATAAAATTTTAATATTCTACTTTAAGTTTTAGTAATTTTTACTTTATATTTCGAAAGTTCGGTTTTGAAGTATTCGGTCAATTATCACCCGAAATTACATGTAGTTGGATTCTATATATAGTGATCGGAATAAGTCTAGAGTAAATATAGGTAAATAATCAAAATTATTGATTAAGAAGTCTTTATACGTCATGTGTCCGGGTGTACTACTAATTTGACTACGAAATTTTAATTCCTAAGTAAGTTAAATTAATATTACTTAGATTTGCTTTTATCTAGATTTATTCTTACAGTTTACTCATGTTTAAATAATTATGTTATAAGCAAATGTAGGTACATAATAGTGATAGCTTGAATGAATTTTTTGAATTTCCAGACGAGATATTCTTGTATTTTAGAAGCACTGATAATAGATGTTTTAAAAACAAAAAAAAATTATGTTGATATCTATCTTAAGGGCAAAATTAGAAAAGTAGCATTGACAGCAGTACACAACACACAGGTTACTGATCTAAACACACAGATCTATGACAATTTTCTGCAAAACAAAAGTCTCATTGGAAACTAAAATATTAAAATAATCTTAAAATTATTCATTTTTCCATTTTTGGTATTTTTTTTATATTTTCTTTCTTATTGCAAAATTTCAAAATAGAATCGTAATAATTTTTCCAACTTTTGTAATTTAATTAGAAAGGGGCAACAACAACAAGCCACACAAAAAAAAGAGCAAAAAAGAACTTTTTGTTTATTTCTAAAAATAGAAAATGATTTGAGTTGGTCGCTGTTTATCAGCTCTGTGTGGATACGCCAATATCGCAAGTTAGAAAATATTTTTTTTTTTTAATATTTTTCCAATTCTTTTACAAATTCGCCTACGGGACAATCCTCGGCGATTACATTATTTAGTAGGTACTCACTATTTCCTGTTTTTTTATACTTCAAAATTGTATATGAAAAAATATTTTTAATTTTTCTTATTTTGTTCTTGATAAATTTTTATTTTGTTCCTTTCAAAAATGATGAAGTAATTATATTGAAAACGATTGAAGGCCGAATGTTTTTTTTTAATAATATCTTGTAAAACTTTATTATTGATTGAAAAATTGCTTGTTAAATTTTTATGTGAAATTGATCACGATTAATTCTATTAACAAACTATTTAATTTTTTAATTAATTTTATATTATCTATTGTAATTACACTATAAAATATTTAAGATGTATGTAAGAAATGTGCGTAAATTAATGTATACATTAAATTGAGCAGAACTTTTAGAAGATACTCGTAATTTGTATTTAAGAAGCTATTTAAAATTTTTTATTTTTTTTATACACATAAAAAAAAAATTAATTAAAATTTTTGTCTTAAATCAGACAGTAACACTAATAGAACGAGCAATTTATTGTTGCGATTTTGGATGTGATGAAGGCCTCCAAGAAGTCTTAAGTAGTAAATCTCGATTTGGAGCAATTTTAAGTGAAGCATGGACAATACTTAACAGCACAATTAACATGCACAGTAAAATGATAATGGAATGTGCCTAAAGTAATCCGGTAAACAACATCACTCAAAAATTCGACTAAGTACATTAGCGTTATTAGTTGAATTGACAGCTGTTTAAAATTACGTTTTTGTTTACAGGCTATAAAAAATTGCATCATTCAAATTTTTGAAAAATTTTTCTATCATTTTCCAATTTGTTCCCATTTATTGAGATCAAGAACATTTTCTTCTAATTTAATAATAAAAAATATGCGCCATTCTTCATTACTACAAACGACAATTTTGATATTTTTCACATTCCATACTTTTTAATTACTATTATACGGCGCTACTTTATCGCATCGCAAAAGTATTATTCTTATGAATATAACTACATACATAACTAAATATATATGTGTATATGTATAAATGTTTATTTTATTTAATTATACGCAATGCACTCATATTTATGATAGCTGTGTTGTAAATGTCAGAATTTTTAAGTAAATAATAAGAAAATTAGTGTGTAGGCGATATCATTCTAAAATTAAATGACAAATAACATAATATTAAGGTCTAGATAATTATTACTTAATTTTGATAAATTTTTGTAGGCCAACATCATTTTACAAATTTTTTATCAATATCATTTTTATGATAATCATTTAATAAAATGATGTGTTTTTTTCTAAATATTTTCAGAATTTTTAATGTTTATTCTAATAAGAAACCATCTTCAATTTAGTAAACATTATAAAAAAAAACTATAAAAAGAAAATTTTTGTTCATTCCTATAACTTCTTTGTTGCGTGCAAAAATTTCTAATGTCACGCCATCTGGTTTTTAATAGAATAAAAAACATGTAAAATGTTTATCGTATGCGATTCTTGAGAATATTGTAAACATTAATTTTTCATATAACAAGAGCGTGTACACGACTTTTGTGCTTTATGTGTTATATAATTTAGTGAGAATAAACAAAATTTGGAACATATGCAAATAATTGGTATGTATTTAGAGCAAAATATTTTTTTTTATATTAAACTTCATTAAAATTTATATTTTAAGGTAATTGATTGAAAAAGCAAGTGGTCATCATCATAACTTTCATTCTATTTTTAGAAATTATTCATTGTTCATTTGTAAGGTATAATATTTGCAAAATTTCAGCAAAAGAGAAAAACCTGTTTTATGAATAAATGTGATAAAATATTTTGGAGTTGATGAGTAAAACTTTACAAATTGTGAACATTTTTTCAAATCAAATTTATCCGATTGAAATTATTTAAGTATTTATATTTGAATTAATAACACTGTGAACAATTAAAGATAATAGCTGATACGACAGTATATGCTCACGTATGAAAAGATACGAGGATAAAATAAAAAGATACCACGTATAAAAGATACCAGCATTTTTTGTAATTAATAAAACTGTTACCTACATAACTTTACGAAACTCCTACGAAGGAGATAGTAATTTTAAAAATAGAATTCAACATTGCATACATACATAGATTGTACAAATACCAGATTACAATACTCATGTTGTTAAATACACATCCATAGAAAAGAAAATGGTAAGGTAAAAGGATCATATCACACTTAT
Source organism: Condylostylus longicornis (assembly GCF_029603195.1). Lineage (NCBI taxonomy): Eukaryota > Metazoa > Arthropoda > Insecta > Diptera > Dolichopodidae > Condylostylus > Condylostylus longicornis. Next base: position 14,398,486 of record NW_026577982.1, read on the forward strand.
TAAACTATTGTACCTTCAAAACTAAATTTTTAACTCAATTAAATAACTCGAATTCAGGAATACAAGATTAGTAGAAATATTTAATATAATTTAATAAACCACATACATATATGTATGTACATACATGATACACTTATCTACTTATTTTCTAATTTGTATCTAATAATTTAAGTTTGCATTATGTGCGTGATAAAAAAATTCTTTATGAAGAAAATTTAAAAAATTTCATTTCAAATAAGTATGTACTTTTGATTTCATACTCATAGTATGTAAGTAAGATAATAAATATTGTATTTTAGATTTTTTGTACATACACATATACCGCCGCCATATTTGATAAGTGCCACTTAAAATTTATATACCCTATCATAATTTATAGTAATATCAAACTTGCTTTTTCAAAAAAAAAAAATTTATTATCAACAAACAATGGAATGTTTTGATAAGATAAAAAAATTTTAATAAAATTAACACGTTACTACATAAAATGTATGCATACATATATGTACATATGTAGGTGAAATGAAAAAAGAGATAGATTTACATTAATTTATCTACTGAAACCGTATACTTATTTTAATGTTGTAAACGCAGTATAAGAGAAACAGCAACAAAATAATTTTTGGCAATCTATTCTAAAACTAGAATGATAAAAATTAAAATCAAAAATATGTTAATCATGTTCAAAACCTTAATAAACAAAAATTATAAACTTTTTACAATGTTTTCGCATCTGAAGAAAAATTTTTCTGCAATTTTAAAAAAAAAATTTTAATACGATTACGTCATTCTGTATAAAAAGAAAGAGAGAGAGAAAGAATAAAAAAATTAAACCTTCAAATAAAGTAATAATCTTTTGCTTTTGTTACCAGACTAAAAAACTCATTAAAAAAAATTATATGTCATTACTTTTAAACGCGGATTTGCAAAATGTATTACGAAATTGATTTCTAATGAATAATGCTGTATTGCCATAGAAGTATCAAAACGCTAGTGTATTCAACAGTTGGAAAATTTATTTATTACCGATTAAGTTGTTGTTGAAAGTAAAATTGAAGAAAGCAAATCATAAACAAAATTACAGAAAAACTTTAAATGATACTGGTAACAAGACGCCAACCGCACGTAATATTGGTGAACAAGACGTTGAACAAGACTAGTGCTATTCTGTATTTTAAAATTTCTAACTAAGTATATACATATTTAAAGTTTTGTGTTTACAAAACTTTAAAAGTCCATATTTAATAATCAAAATATCCATATAATTCATAATAATTCTATATAGATTACTAGAATTACGTGATCTTATTGCAGTTCGGAATAGTTGGCCATGACCTTTATCAAAATTACTTCTTCAATTTTGTAACAATAGTACAATTTAAAAAATTAAAGTCATCGTCACTACACTATTGCTGCTACATTAAATATGCCGTACATAAAACCCTTGGAGTTGGTAGGTGTTGCCTTTTGAAAAAAAAAGAAACAAATTATTTTGTTTTTTATCATATTTCCGTGTTAATTAGAAATCGTTATTACCACGTTCGAATTTGTAAATTTAGTTTTTGTGTTAATTTCTTTTTATTTTTCAGTGTTTGTTCTTGTTTTCAAATGAAATTAAAACCTTAAATCAAAAAGGGTGATTATGGTGTTTTTTATTCATAATTTTTTTGTTAAAATATTAAATGAGTTTTCAGAAAATAAGTAGAATAAAAATATTCTATAGAATTTTTATCAAAATTTCGTTGTTTTTTGATTTTAATAAACCTTGAGTACTAAAATTAATAGAGTGTAAAATTATATATAGAATTTTTGTAATATCATAATTGTGTTTGTATGTGTGTAGTAGAGTTTATAGATTAATTATTATTATTTTTTTGTTGGATTTGGAAAACCTTCGCCGAAAGGAAATGAATTATTTTTAAATTATGAACTTTTTGTTCATAAAAATAATTAAGATTTGACACTTTTAATTCTGATAAAATGTCACTAATAGTTATAATTATGAGAGATAGAACTAAAATTTTTATTTTGACAGGAAAGCAGAAATTATACGATAATACTTATAATACTTATTTGGAGCACCATCACAGAATGGTACAAGGACTCTAATTTACATTCTTAACTACTATACTGCAATACTGAAGTTTAATCACTGTAACATTATAGATCCAATTACTGAGCACCGAACGATTATACTCGCTCGGTTTCATTTAATCAAGTCCGTCACTCGCATCTAAACGAAAAATCAATTTAAATGAGCTAAACAATATGTAAACATATTTATTACACTTAGAAAAAAATTTTTAATAAAAATTTTTAATCAAATTATTCAATTATAGAGAATGAAATCAAATTCGTTCTTGAATTTCAATTTCATTTGATTTATTTTTAGTTCACACTTCATTCAAATTGTTTGTACTTAATTACAATCCATGGTTATAGAATAGAATTTTTTTTTATTAAATTATTTTGAATTGAAATAAATGTTAATCAAATGTTTTTCTTTTTTTACGTTTAATTAATGGAAAATAATATTTTTTTTGTTACAGCCTTATCATATTTATAAACTGGGGTATCATCATTTTAAAATAGAATTATTGTGTAATATTTAAGATTTATGACAATGATCCAATTACAAAGGGGTATTTTGATAATTATGTTATTGTTGTATTAATAAGTTAGGAAGCAATTGAACTATTCAAAGTACATTCACAAATCTCATAATTTAACGCCATCTTGTGTCATTTCTATTGATTGCTGGAAGCATATGATTCAAATGATGATTTCGAAATGCCAAAGTTATATTTTAAAAATCATTAAAATTCAAGAAAGTATGAGCATCCTTCCAAATGCAGATCCTATATGCACACTTGACCTATTAAGCATAACAATTTCAATTTATAATGTTTTAATATAATGTTCTAAAATCTCCATCGGCAATACTTACATTTTTATTTCCAATCAAATAAATTTCAAAATAATTTATATGCAAAATTGAATTTTACCAAGCAACTAAAAAAAAAAGGTAAAATTTTTTATATTGGGTCAATGTACCCACAATTTTTGAGTTCAATATTGTATCGATTTTTCAATAAATTGTACTTTATATTCCGTAAAATAAAATACGTAAGAAAAATATATGAATGACAAAACTAAAAAAGAAGAAACCTTAAAAGTTTCAATAATTCTTCATTAACTTCAGAATTAAGTAAATAGAATATTAGCCGAAGAATAACGACAACGATGACGTTACGTGATTCAACAGTTTTTTTTAGTACTTAAGTACTCGTATACCCTCAATTTGAAATATGAATTTTTTTAATAATTTTGTTTAAGGTATGGAATTTTAAGATGTAAATGTACTTCTATACCCACACAAATGACGTATATCTCCCATGTAGGTTGTGTTCCTTTCAAAGACATGTATAATATTTTCTCGGAGTAGAGTGTAAATGGACCGCCGTTTTGTTTTCAAATTCTATTGCAAAAAAGATTAAAAATCAGTGCTTAAAGTTAAGCACATTATTATTCAAAATTATAGTTAACATTTTTCCGAGCCACTTTTTAAATTACTTGCACTCATGAAAACTTAATCCAATTGAAAATTCAAAAAATTCAAAAATCAATTTCTTACGCTAACTAAAGTGCTTCCATTTCGTTATACTCACAAGAAATTATTTCTGAATTTTTATATTGAAGATCCATTGTTATTTATCAACTCTTGCGTAATTAATTCAACCTATTTTAACATTTCGTTTCATTCTCATATTTTAATCACCAGTAAAACAGTAGTCATTAAGTAATTTTAATAAGTATTTTACGGTCTCATGATCTTAAAAGTGAATGAATAGGAATCTTTTACTTATTTTACGTTAAAAAAAAACATTCTACATAATTGTAAAAGGAAAATATTTTAACTTTTCTAGTTAAATTACGTAAGAAATTGGAAAAGAAGAAAAATCGCAAGCCCTACATATATAGAATCACGTAGGGTGCATTTCCTATAAACATAAAAGACAAAAATGTATGTTAAGACATTCATCATTTCCGATGAGACAATAGACAATAGGTTGTCTGGCTGAAAAATGGCATATGCGTAGGGTGATGTAGATTTTTATATGTGTATGTATGTGCATGCACTTAGGTATTTAAAAAGTAGATAAATTTTTATTACATTCTTTTAGTGTTGCTTTACTAACAAACAACAAAATAGTGTTATAGTTGACTGGGCAACAATATTATTTCAGTATGATAAACTGAAGAGTATAAAGCAAAAACAATTCAACAATCATAATGAAATCAAGCATAAAACAAATTAAAATATCAAAGCATTTCAGCTTGTCAACTTTTTTTTCTCTCTAGTAACCGGTTAATTGGATTTTTCGCTATAATTATTATTAGCTTTTTTTTAACGTTAACTTTTATTCCATAGACAAAGTTTTTTGGTTATGTCATCTTACTTATTTAATAATATGTAATTGTGTTATAACATAAGTAAATGGTATGAGAATACAATTAATCACTATCTGTTGTTAAACAGTAGTATGCAGGGTTTTTTCTAGTAATATTGCTGCAGTATTAACTATATACATTTTAATCATTAGGTGGCATATAATGAAATTTAAATCATTTAATTCTTAAATTTTAATTAAGTATAGGAATTTTAAAAATTGATTAATTATGTAGGAATGGATTGAATGATGATTTCTGTACTTCCTAGTTAGCGAATGCAAAACTCGACCAGAAAAACTGAGAAATCAACGAAAAACATAAAACATAAAGAACAGAGCCATAAAATGTTCTTGCTCAATGCTCTGTGTCAAGTTTAGTGATCTCATATGGTAATTTTTAAAAACCAAAAGCAAATTACAAAGCAAAAGCAAAGATATTTTAAGAAAAACAGTAAGCTGAGTACAACAGCTTTATAAAGAGTAAGTAATTAAACTGTATTTTTAAGATTTTTTATGATGAAGCTCCTCCATTTAAGTATATTCAAAGAAAAGCTAATTTTCAGAATTTTTTTCTCATAATATTTTAACCTTGAATAATTCAATTATAACTGGCTATGTCTATAAAAACATATTCCAATTTATTTTGAAATTTTCGGCAAACTTTTTTTATTTTTATAACAATAAAAACCACATTAATTTACATATGCATACATACATATGAGAACTTGCTCAAAACAATTCACACTGCTATAAAATAAAAAATGAAAATTTTACAAATTGCAAACGATAAAAACAATAAAGAACTTAAGACACGAACACATTAATAAAACTCACACCTTACATTCACTATCATGCCACTTATTCATAAATAGCCAAATGCTATCTTTAACAAAGTACACAAACAACAACCTGTTAAATATATTTTTCTTGTTAAATAGATAATGGCACAACATAAAATCCATTTAAGCTCATTAGGTCATCCGTTTTACTTCTATATTGTTTACTTTTTTCACAAAAAAAAAAAATTGCCATTTTGCATTTATGCAAAAGAAATTTGCACAAAATTTTTGTGAAATTTTTTTTTGTTTTCGCTTTGCAACAGCAATGCTTGTAAAAATTTCAACTCAAATAAATTTTTTTTACCAATGAAAAGCACATAAAACGTCATAATTAAAGATAGACACAGTAAAAATAAAACAAAAAAGTTCCCGCATTTTAATTTTTAATTTTCTACAATATACTCGTAGAAAAATGAACACAAATTCAAACTTTAGCGTTTGTTGGCTTGTATACTAAAATTAATGATATTTCAGACACAGGGAGACCTCCAAAATAAAATGAATAAAAAAAAAAAACAACATGACGGTGAAGGTAAAAAAAAATTAAAAAACAACAACATGGTTCGTTAGAAAAACTATAATAAAAAAATGAAAACACACTTAGAAACATGAAACCCATACTCTACTATGATTTTTCATTAGAAAATTAATATGTAATGCTTAAATTATTCCAGTAGGGTGGTCTGAATTTTATATTTTATTACATAGTTTTTTAACAAAATATAGATTAGCAAGAATTCAGTGCATAGGTAATCAAAATAGATTCTTTGTAGCTTTTATAAATGGAACCCGTTATTCTTACTTTATCGGCTCCGAAGTTCCAATAAACATCCGCTTTTGGCATGCGCTATTGAAACTAAAAAATATAATTATTTTTGACGTTTTACACAAATGCTAATCATACTTTCTTAACGATAAATGCGTTAAGGATCAATTTCGCGATGGCGCGATATGGAGATTATGGTTATCGCATTTTCTATATCGTGTTCATTTATGTTTAATACTTAGAAGGTAATTATTATTTTGAAGTATTTTTCATTTTATTTTCAATTTAAAATATTAATAAAATCCATCTATCGAAATAAATGTGAATAATATTTCTCATCTACTTGGTATTATTTTACTCATATGTTGTTAAGTGTACAGATAAGAGTGTTACATGATAATATGTTCTAAAAGCGAACGTGGTCATTATAATAAAACCACAAGTTTTAACAAATGACTGTGTTACTAATAGACATATAGACATGTAGCGCAATCAACTTCATATTCATTTGAGTAAAACGCGTCTGCGCAGTCTATTGGATACAACACTCTAAAGTCCAGACTGAATTATATTTACAAACATTCATAATAAACTTCGCATTTTAATATGTAAATAGAAATCTTGAAATAATTATTCAAAATTTTATTAAATTTTATTATTGAGCCACACTAATTTTCATTTTTTTTTATTTTGAAAAATATAACCAAATAATTTTCTTTACTATTATTTATTAACCTACTGTGTAACATGCAGTAAAAATAAAAGTAATTATTATTAATTCATATGCAATTACATGTAATCTAGGCATATGATGTAAATACTAAAAGTACAATAATGTTGTAATGACCTTAAAAAAACTTTTACTAAAAGATCATTATTTAATACAGTGAGTGCGCTACCAAATATAGTTTTAGAGTAGGTACACCTAATGTAGGTACAAAAAATGTACTCATATACGTGTAGAGTGTAAATTCCATTATCATTAAATATAGGAAAATAAAAATAAAAAAAAAATCATTTATTCATGACAAATCAACTCACCTGAAATATTTTTAATAATTTCTTATTTTTATTATCTTGTCTCTTTTATTGTTCAGCTATAATTTTTCCAACTCTTTGAATTTTTCAAACTTTGTATGTATATATCTGTGTATACAGGTATTTTAATAATTTTTCTTTGTTTATGAAATCGCGTTTTCAAAAGAAAAAAATATCTACGATGACGATAAACAAAGGTTTTTAATTTTTAATATTAAATTGCAAGTCAATTTTTATTTATTTTATATTTTTTTTAAATACACGTTTTTTTGTCGATTTTTATCGTGATTTCACAAAATTATATTACAAAGTATACCTAGAAAAATTAACAAAATGGTAAAAATAACATAAGATTTTTATCTTAAAAATGATAAAAGTAATAAAATAGTTAAATTATGACCTTCAGCAATTTTTATTTTTACCCCGCAGAATTTTAATTTAATGTTATATGTGATTTATTCTTAAATGGCTATATAAAAAATTTTTTAATTTATTTAAACAATATCAAGAAAATTACACTTTTTTACAACTTTAATTTCATTATCATATTAGTACTTTGCTATTCAACAAAAATTTCGAAAAGTTATGAGTTTGAATACTCTAAATAGAATTTCATTTATTTGAACATTTGCAACATAAAATTTTAACTTTAAATTGGACTTAATCTAAGATGAAAAGTAAAAAAAATGCTATAATTAATTCTGGAATAACAATTTCATGATTTGCAGCAAAAACAGACTAAAATGTAACCCAGAAAACTGTACTGATTTCAGTGAGTAGTTGAATTACAGTCACTGATTAATTCAAGTATAACCGCCTGCTAGTGTTATAATTTGAAATAAGTCCTTATGTAGTTAATAATGGTAATTATTATATAAAGTAAACTGGATGGCTTTTAATGATCTAATCTAAATAATAATCACCAGTGTATAAAATTGATACTTCGTAAAACTTATAAGAAGCTGATTGTCATGCGCATTAAATTTTAATTTAAACAATACTTTTTAATAAATTTTATAAGAAAAGAATGTAATTGCAATAAGTAATTAACACGCGTATTTCGAATAAATGTATAGACAACTTGTTCAAAAAAAAATGTAAAAAAATATGTTAAAATTTACTTAATTAGAAAAAAATTAGTAATTCACCTACTTTTATTCAATAATCTACATTTGTACACATAATATGCTCTGGCCTTAATAATAAACAAATAAGTATGTAGAAAAGGTAAGTAGCACAATGATCTTTGACCGTACTGTTGTACAAATCTATAATAATTATTCTGTTTACTATAATAAGTATACTATGTATGGACATATTCTTAATTCATTTGCGTAGAAATAAATTAAATGAAATTACAAAAAATGTGGGCATATTTTATCAAATTACAATAAATTGCATTGTGCATAAGTACACACACAAGTATTTCATTCTAAATATTTACATAACATTTCCATATAGCTATTTACATACATATGTAAGAAAGAAATTTTTAACCCTCATGTAAATAATATTGTTTTTATAATTTTTTTGTATCAAAAACATTTTAATAACCATGTAGGTATAGATTTTACAATGAAAAATACTTTTAGCTCAAAAATAAGTTTACACAAGTGTATGTAATTTAAAAGCTATCGGAATGCATAACTATAATTAAAATGCAAAATTAATATTAACTGTAAGAATGTACACTAAGTTTAAATATAGTACAAGGCAATTAATTACTGTTATGACTCAGACACTATTTATAAATAAATCAATTAATAAACACAAAATTTCCAAAGTTTTGTATTTTGCTGTTGTCAAACGAATACTCTATCTGGCTTTTGTAAAAATAACAGTATGCACATGCACTTTAGAATTCGGACTGAAATTTTAATATATTTCATGAAAACTAGCAATTTATTTTTAAATTCAATATTTTGCAACATGTTGTTCTTTGAACTACATCTTATGCCGTTTTGCTATGCTTTACTATTAGAACGCTAAGATAGGTATTATGATATTATTCAAAACTATATACACACATAGGTATGTATGACGAACTAAATGTATGTAATATAACCACTAATCACTTAAGCTGAATTCGGTCACTTTAAATTTTTAAGACTAAAATTATGAAATTTCAAAAATTATGCTTTAATTTTTTTCTTCATTTTATACAAAAAATTAAACACAAAATTTTAAATAACGCAATTATAAGCTTGATTACAAGGTCCTTTAAAATATAAATTGGTGCTTCAATTAAATTTTTAATAATTCACTCTAAAATTTAAATAAAAACAAACATAAAAGCGAACGAATAAAAAAAAACACAAAGAACCGATCTTATTAACCAATGACGTCATACTGAATTTTAGTATGAGCTGTCAACTGATGAGATCATCTTTCACACATACTCTCATTTCCCATGTTTGTATTAATAGTTTTGTTTTTTTTTTTTGTAAAATAATATTCTCATTTTTTCATTTTTAGATTTTTTGTTTTCATTTATTTATAATTAATTTAAGTAAATAATTAATATTCATAAAATATAAAATTTTATTAATAAATTATTTTTCAGAATTGATATTTTTCGATTTGATGAAGCTCTAATTAATCTATGCAGAAATTGTTAAGATCAAATTTAAAAAAAATAATTCCACAATATAAAAAACGAAAAACACTAAACAAACCGGCACAGGTAAGTTGATTTTTTACGTTTTTTTTTTTTTAATAAAAAAACCCTGAAAAAAACTTGTTTACCTTCGAGAATACGCAAATTTTATTTTTTTTTATATTTTAATTTTACTTTTTTAATATTCTAATCAAATGCCGACACGAAAAATGTAAAAAAAATTGAATTTTTTAAAGACAAATCACAAACAAAAATACATAAATGTTTCCACTGAAAATACACTGAAAATTCGAAACGAAAACCAAAAATATGTCTTAATTCAAAGACAGCCGTTACATTACTGAAAAGAGTCTAAAAAAATATGAAAATGTAAAAAAGAAATATACGCCATTCGTAAACCACAACAACAAATGCTGTTTTTATTAAAAGGGGAGAGAAGAGTAGTGAAAAATGAAAAAGTTGTTTTCATTTTTCAAAAATTATGACTCAGTTTTTAATATCATATTGTGAGTAATATGTTATCAGTACATACTATTAAAAAAATAACTGAATTTCAAATTTATCTCACTTATTCTAAATATCTCATTTTTTCAAAGACAAAAACCATTACGTTATTTTTTGTACTCAATTTTATTTTTCGAATCACATAACGAACGAATTACGAATGAGTGTAATATTTGTTATTTTGCTCTCATTCGCAATAATGAAAACAATTAAGCAAAATTTGAATTTTATTGATTTGTTTTGAATTGACTGATTTGTATTGTCTTTTATTGCACCTGGGACGCATAGCAACCAAAAAATGAACAAATTAAAGAAATAGTAAGTATTTAAAATAGTTCATAAACTTTTTATTTGACAAATGAGAGAGAATGTAATTTAAAAGTAAATACAAAATATTCTCAGCAAATGTTTTCAGTTCAGTCATTCACTCAACATGATTTGAAATCCACTCAATATACTTTTATTTTGTATTCTATTAATTTTAAAGTAAAAAATATCGTAAATTCATTATTGAAAAATTGAGTGAGTTTCTTACTCATAAAATATCCTTTTCAGTTTTATTTAATTTATTGCTACAAGAATTTTTGATTAAGAACTATAAAAAATACTAAATTCAAATTTTGGAAAACAACACGTCAAAATAATAAAAATGCCAGTGATGAGAGTACTGTGATGCCTATATTGAATTTATTATTCTTCCTCACTTGAAATCAAAACCTTGAACTTGAGAGAATGATTTTCAATACCACAAAATAATGTGCAAAATAAAAAAAATTAAGAAAATCGTCGCATCGTAATTATTGTGCTTATTTTAATTTCTTGCTCTTAAGCACTTGATGTGCACTAAGAAACATACTCATTACATACATACACACATATATATATATGCACATACTTATCTTTTATTTAAAACCCTCATATTACATATAAAATCAACCACACAATAAGTTTGAATATAAATCAACTTTTTTATTATTATTAAAATCTTTTGAGAGCATAGCTTGTTCAAGAAACAAAAACACTTTATAAATTACACACCATGTTAAAATTTTTATACAACAAAAAAAGAAATAGGTTTGAAAATCCACACAACATATACATAATTTCATATACAACCATATGTACACATACTCAATTCTTTGCCACATTTTGTACAAACATTGCATTTAAATATACGAATGTTTATGTGTATAGTTCTCTATCCCGCATATACTTAAAGCAAAACATATATAAATTGTACAAAAGGACATTTTTAAACAAAAAAATTTTAACATTTTGGCCTATTCTCAAAGGATTACAATTTTTCCAATTGGAAATTTTTCGTTTTAAAATGCGATGATTATAATCAAAAAAAGTAAAAACAAAATAGAAAAAAAAAATAAAATCAAATTACAACTAGAATAATTGGAATGTCCTTATATTTTTTATGCAAGTGCATGTATGTATATTTATATATGTGCTATGCTAGATGTAAGTATCCTGTTTCATTTGAATAATTTTAATGAAAGCAATTTCGTTCTTTTTTTTTGCTTCTCTATGTTATGAAAATATGTGAAGTGTATTTGAGGAAATTGAGTCCTTGAGAACAAAAAAAGAATACAACATGAATGCATGTAAAAATAATATTGCACGAAATATAGAATTTAGGTTTTGGCGCGATTAATCATAAATGGAAGAGCAATGAAAAAATGTTTAGCCCGGTTTATTTAACAGCATTTTCTATCTGTTGCCAATGGTTTATAAAAAGCATTTTTAGGAATTCTAAAAAGTATGACTAATTGCAAATAATAATTTGATTGATTTATGATATTAAATTAGAAATTCAAATGAATAAGTTTTTATTAAGAACACATAAAATAGTTTGAAATTATGGCAATAATCTAAATAATGTTTCTGTTCTTGAGTTTCTTGAGCCAAACAAAACAAAAATTTTTTAAACGGACGGGAATGCTATAAAATGCAAGCTACTATATTTATGTATTTTTTTTTTGTTATCAAAAGAAAAGAAAAATGGAATGAGTCAATTGTGACGAATTTTGCTTCTGGTTAAAAATTTTTGGGAGTAGGGTAAAAAAAAAATTTGGTTTTTTTTATTTAATCAAAATTTCAGTTTTTTATGACATATTTTTTTTTCTTATTCTTTAACATAAAAGGGATTTAAAGGGACGATTTATGACGGATTATCGGAGGTCATTGCTTTTTTGCCCCAAAATTAGAACACAAAAAAAATCATTATTCCTTTTGCATATATGGCAAAGCGTTAAATAACGGTTGATGTGAGTTGTAAATAAAAATATTTTCAATTCAAAATTTTTTTGGAATGCACCCAAAAATATATTATGATGTTATACAAGGGTGCATAGTAAAATGTGTACGAAACAGTAGTTAATAATAGAATCGAAAGAATACTGTTTTTTTTTTCATATTACTTAACCAAATTATTAACGTTAAATTAAATTGAAATGTTAAGGAAATTGTGTGTTTATAAAGAAATTTTCATGTACGTGTATGTTTGTGTATGAAAAGAATGTATTTCTAAATATTCCTCCAAAAATCATTATTATACTGAGAATTAAACAAGATTATTGAATTGAGGGGTTTGATTCTTATGGATTATTGAATTTAATAATGTTTTGCACACTTTTATTTACAAATATATATATTTTTATAAAGTATAAGGTCAAAATTAAATTACACTATTTTTACTAAAACAAAAACAGCGAACATCAAAATTAAATTAAGATGAAATTCATTCAAGTTCTTAAAATATAAATTCTATGGTCATGCAGGATTCGCAATAAAAGTAAGACATTATGTTTCGATAGAATTCAAGAATTTGGAACTAAAAAATTAGGAAGAATATCAGTGTTGAAACGACCAGTTACTCAAAGAACAAACTATACATATATTTCTTTATAACATTTTCGAAAAATTCACAGCGTACAGAAATTTGCGATCTTCTAAAAATATTAGAATTGAATATTTGCTTGTTTATTTGATCCGTAAACCGTATCAGACGTACTATACAATAATAAGTCTTTTGCGACAAGCAACCAATCTTATGAGCATTCAATATTTTTTCAACAAATACTTTTACAGTATTTTTAATTAAATCTAGTGATTTTTCAATCATCATATTTGAATATTAAATATCCAAATACAAATATAAATTTTGTATTCATTTTTTTTTCGAAAATTATTTTAAAAATTTAATAGAAAATAGTTTGTAACTTAATTTTTTAATAATTCTAATAATTTATCTTTGGTTGGCCAAATTCATACTTTTAAAAACAGATAAGGTTAATATTTGAAGAATAGAAAAAATATTACCATTTGAATTGCAGAATTATGGAATACAATGGAAATTCGAAAAAATGGAATCGTATTAGATGGGATGATGAAACGATACAAATGATATACCGAGAATGGGGAAAATTTTATAGCAAAAGAGATATTATAGACAAATCAATTTTATTTTATGAAAAATCATTGATGTTCAATGAAAATGATACTGGATGTTTACATAATAAAAGTCTTGCATTATTACAAACAGCCAAAAGTGATAAAGCAATACAAGATTCAACAACTGCTCTAGGTAAATAATTAAAAGTTCTTCTTCAAATGCTCTAAACTACTTTAAAATGCTCTTATATCAAAATTTGTTAGATTTAAAGCGATTAGATTGCCCTATTAACTTGCAATATTCAGAAGCTGAATTTTATAAAAATCGACTTGAGGAATGTCTTAGCTCTCTACATAATAATTCAAGAAAATTTGAGGGTGGCAAATTGAAAGCATTTAAAGAAAAAATATGTGTGGTAAGCCTATTGAATAATTAATAATATTATAAGTGATACCCAAAGTGACCATATTTATTCGTAACTTCTTTATACTTTATTCAAAACAATTTTTATTTTATATCATTAAAGATGGACACGATATTTGATCAAAGCTTAAGTTCGAAACTTGGAACATTTGCTTTGGAGAATTACAATACATTTCTTAAAGTTGGAGAAATTATGAGAAAAGAAGCAGCTTCAGTAAAGCAAATGAGATGGAAAGAATTATTGGATGCAGGGGAATGTGATGTGGAAAGTATTGAAATTGAATCAGTAAGAAACAACTATTATGTATATAAATTAAGTTTTAGAATAATTGGCATTATGTAATTAAAGGAAAAATTGCTACACCCACGTGAACATGAAAGAAGAAAATTATCTTACAAAGTAGCAAATCAAAAATATATTGGACGAAGTTGGGCTGATTTAGTGTTCTTATCGAAACTGAGATATAATAAAACTTTGCTATTAAAACAAACACCCTTTAGTACTAAAGAGCTACAGCATCAAATTGAAGACAAATTTGAACAAGTTACAAAATTTGTGGTACTTATCAATTGGAGTTACAATTAAATTGCCTTTACAAATTTTAATTTAATAGTTTAATTTTAGAAAATGTTACAAAATCGTGATCCATTATATAATTTAAAATTGAAAGTGTGTCCAGATAAGCAGTTACTTGAAAAAGCAAAGCAAGAGCATTTATTTCGAATACAAAGTCAAACAAGGCGTGATATGTTTAATTTTCTAAAGAAAATCAAAGAACTACGCAAAAAAGAAGAACTGGTTGTAGGCAATGATTTACTCATCCAAAGTGCAAAAAACTTATTTCATTTATTTAATTTGTTATTAGAAACTTCGAAATCATGTTGAAAATTTTATGAGTAATTATACTATAATCAAAACAAAGAGGGTTATGCCATGGAAATACGAATTTATGTGTGAAGTTTATAATACCATTGCTTTGGCTTATTTGGACCAACTGAAAATACCAGATGATATTATGAACTATGAATTAGAAGTTCGATTATACAAAATCTTAAACATTGTACCTGTAAAAGAAAAAGAATCGAAACGATACATGTTTGGAGATAAATCAACTTTTGTTCAACCTGATGCAATTGATTTTGAATTCGTGGCATATAAGTAAAATAGCAATGAGTTTTATAGCAATACTGATAATAATAAACAAAAATGTTTTAACAGGCGACGAGTTAGCAGACTAGAGAAATGGTTAGAATTTAGTAAAAATGTTATTGAAAAAACTTTTATATTGCATTTAATATCCCAGTATCATTTGGAGCATGGTAAACTAGAAGATTGTGTTCAGTATGCTACAAAAGGAAGGATTTGTATGATATTAAAATTTTTATTCTAATTCAGCTGAATAATTTTTTAATAATAAAATTATTTTAATGAAGCGGCTCGTTCAATTGGAAATATTATTTGGACATTGTTATCAATTTTACAAGTAATTAAAGCTCAGACTCTTCAAAAAAAATATGATGGAATAACAAAACAATACAGGCAAGCTAGAAAATTAATTAAAAGATTTAAAAGAGCAGCAAATATTAAAAAATTTTTAGCAATGGCACAAAATTTTAATAATCAATTGAAAGTTTATATGAAGGAATCAAAAGAACGAAATTCTAAGTATGCTTATAAAATATTCTTGGATATATGTATATATTTTTTTTTTAAATATAACTTGCATATTTAAAAGTTAAATTTATTGAATAGAGGTGTGAATTAAATAGCGAATTTATTTTGGTGTGCAAGTAACGTTTCGCAGTTAAATTACTTATAGATGAACAAAATTTAATTATTATGAGAACTTATTATAAAGAATTGAAATTATCATTTGTATTATCAAATAAAAATAGTGAACATAATATTCTGTAATAAAAATGTCAAATATAACAACAATTGGACAAACTTTTTTTTCATATTTTTAGTTTTATTATATAATTTTCCTTTATATGTTATTTTATTTATATATAAATATGTCTATTAGTATTATATTGAGATTTTTCTTTAAATAATTATTACTTAAGATGTTTTTTTATTATATTTTTTAAAACTAGCCCGATTTCAACAGTATTTTGATTTTACTAATTCAAAATAATTTTGAACATTCAACTTTATTAAAAACGAGGTACATACAATATAATATAATTTTTCCTTAACAATAATTATAGTTTAAAGCAGTTTTAATATTATTTTAAATGAGGAAAATTTAATTTCAAAACATTTTTATAAAGATATATTATTTTGTAAAGGAGAATTAAATATTCTCTGTAGATAAATACTTATTAAACAATATGAATTTATAACTTAAAATATACATATGTATAGCATTTTTAAGTTTTTAATATAAAATATTTAAATTTGAATTAGTGTTGGAATTGATTTTTTTTATAGTTTTTATTCCCTTCTTAAATAAAATAATTTATATAAATAGAATTTTATATGAACAAATAAATAAAATCCTTGCATAATTAATACATTTTTGTGTATAATCTGAAATTATATTATTTATATTTTTATTATATATAACATTTTTATTTAACTTCTAAAAAGGACGCAATTTATTGACAAATACATAAATTTCTGGTTTTATGAAAGTTTTTAAATACAATTTTTGATCACTTTGTTTAGTAAATAATAAAGCAAATTCATACCAAATTTATATTTGATAATTAAAATGAACAAATTAGCTAATTAAAATAATTTTCTAACTTTATTTTTTACAATTAGTTTTATTATTTCTAAAATTTTTAAAAATTAGATTATTTATTTTAAATGCAACAAATATTTTTGCGTTGAAATTATAAAACTATGTAAATTATATAAAATTAATCAGAAACAAAATATTCTTTTTCAATAAACACAAGTTATTTTGTCAATTTTTTTTTGAGATTTCTATATTTCTGATATAATACCTACAATCTTAATATGTTAGATCATTATATTTAATTTGGAGTACATGTTTTAATATTATGATTACATTTTTTTATAAATATTTTACTTTGTGTCTTAATATAAATAGTAAAATTAGTAATTAATCATAATTTTCTTTGAATATTTTTTGAATACTTTACATATTTTCTTATGTAATGCTATAAAAACTTTTTCATAATATTATTTTTTACATTTTGTTAAAAAAATAATTTTTTATTTATTGCATTAGTATATAAAGTGTTATTTAATAAAATAATTTAATTATAATAACATTAATAACATTTTTCTTAAAAATTAAACAAAAAAAAATTTTACAATTCTATTTTTTTCTTTTTTTATTTGAATTTGAAAATTTAAATGTCAATAGTTTAATAAAATTTTAGTTAAACAAACTTTAAGTGTATATGTCATATAAAAAAATACATGTGTATATTAAACATAATAAATTATTGTTACTTTTTGTAATACAATAAATTATTACAATGTAATTTTATAAAACTAAAGAGGTTTGTAATTATTTAAGTTACAAAAATAGAAAAGCACTTTTATGTTAATTGTAATAAATTAAAGAACTTAATAAAGCATTAGAAACGTTATATAATTTTACAATATGACATAAAGTTTATTAAAATGCAAGCTCTATTTTTCAAATTAAATTTGATTTTCTGTTAGCATTACCAGTAATGCGTTTACACTTTAAATATTTCTGCTACAGAACTAGTGCTGAATTTTCGAATGCGTGGCATGTATAAATTTAAAATAGACTGATCAAAAAATCAAGATCTAAATTAAAATTGAATTTTTCAAAATATCTATAACATATGATTTCAATTTAAAATTTCAAATAAAGGAATTACCAAAAAAAAATCTGTATTAAATATTTTTTTCAAAACAAAAACGTTTCCGAATTGTAAAAATTAAAAAGTTATTCAGTTTAAATTGGAAATATACTGAGAATATAATATTAAATTAATACACAAATTCGATCTTCAATACAATACGTTTGACACAATTCCTAGTACTAATACAATATTTTGTTATATAAGTTTCCTTTAACGAAATAAATTTAACTTTAAAAAAAACAAGCATTAAAGTTTATTCTGAAATTTAATAAAAATTTTTTTTGATTATATGATTTTGGGCATTTTTTTAACTACATATTTTTGTTTTTGTTTAGATTATCACATATAAAATTGAAAATTTGAATAAAATCTAATTTATAATTTCGTACTTTCACATTACTAACTAAATGTAATCAATAATTAGTACATTATTTAAGTGTAGTTTTATGCATTTAATTTAACAAAAAGTGACGCTAAGGGTCATTCCATATTTAATACAGTAAGTGAATTTAATCCTGCAACAGAAGAGCAATTTGCAAATTTAAAATAATTTTCTATGTAGACATTTTTTCAATTTAAAAGCGTCACATTTTTTAAAGAACATTAAAATTTTGTTTATATTTTCTTTTCTGTTTTCCAATTAAAAACTCCAGTTTTACATTTTAAATTCTAATTATAATAAATATTTGTGTTACACGTATAAATTATGACATATATAATTAATTTCTTTATTAAGTTTCATTTTTCATTATCGCGATTTTTAAAGCTTTGTGTGTTTTACTGTGTCAGTCCAATAGTTTTGTATCGTCATTGCTTCCAACGAGTTCAGGAACGAATCATTATCTAAGCTGTACATCTCGTCAGAATTATCCTAAAAAATAAATAATGTAATGTTATTTTAACAAAATTGAGAATTTTAAAAAAAAAGTTTTTTATACCCTTATTGTACTATCATCGATGTACACACTTGAATCAGGTTCACTTAATGCTTGTGGTTTATTTAAAAATCTTCGACGATATAAAACAATTCCAACTGTTCCAACACCGCAACATATCGCCAACACGGATAAACATATGCCAGAAATAGTACCAGCATCCATTACGTAAGCTCGCTTAAAAAAAGTAGATAAAAAATTTTAAGTAATAATTAAAATAATTATGTCAATTATATTATGTTAAAGCGCAATATTTGTAAGCAGTATCTATCATATTTGACAAATTTTAAATCAGCAATGTAATTAACAACATTTTTAAGAAAATAAGTCACAGTTTACCTGTAATGCTTCTGACGAAACATTTCCACCATTATCATCTAAACGATTTCTTTCATTAAAATCCTCTTCTTGTCCTGCTGATCTTGTTAATAAACTTTTTGAATCGGCTGAGTAATTATTAATAAAAGCATCACGATATTCTGATGACAAACCTTTTGATTTACGTACACGTTCTACATCTTTATTTAAACTTTTATCACTTAATTTTGTGACATTTTCTAATGTAATTGGAAGTTTTCCTGTCATTTCATCATGATTACTGCTATTTATTGATTTTATTAATTCAGAATCGAAACCATCCTCACTTTTGCTATTTTCATTATTATTTCCAAGATCAACTGGATGTAATATTGTTGTCATAGATATAGCATCACTTCCTATTGTCGTCTCATCTAAATTAGTTAGAATTGATGATACATTTTCATTATTATTACCATTGTCACCATTGCTTATGCTAGTTTTCGATTTTATTTTACTAGAAGCTTTTGTAACTTGCATTATATGAGATACTGCTTTTCCAAATGCTCCAGTAGTTGTGACTGTAGTTGATGGGCTTGGAGTTGTTGAGATTTTTAATTGCTCATGTATTTTTTCACCTAATGATATATTTGTACTAAAATTTTAGAAATAAAATAAATTTTTAAATTAATTGTTAAAATTTTCGATAATTTTAAACATATGTACCTTAACTTACTAACATTACTATTATTGGTATCATTACTATTACTTATACTATGATTACTATTATTATCGAAACTAACTACATCTAATGACTCCTGTTGTTTTTTTAAATTTTGATGAAGAATTGAAGATGATATTTCACTTTCCGATGTATGTGAATCCAATTCCTTTAAATTCTCATGATTATTTTTTTGATTAATTGCTTTTGGAATCAATTGTATCACACTTTTACTACTATTACGATCACTATTACTATTACTATTGCTATCGGTAACATTCATGTTGCTATTAATATTTGTTTTGATAGTTTCATCATTATTATTATTAAGTTGTTGTTTATGCTGAACTGAATGGTCAATGTCTTTAACACTTCTATCAATTAATTGATTTTCCATTTTGGGTAAAAGTTCTTGGGCGGATGATGATAATGACGATGATGATGATGATGATTGGAATGACGTTGATGACAAAGACGGCACTGCTACCGAAGATATTGAACTATCATCTTTTCCACTATTTAATTTTTCAATAATTTCTTCTTTTATTAATAAAGTTCTTGGAATATTTTCACTTCCTGCTATTATATCATCTACATCTGTTTGTGCTGGCAATGGAAATTCGAGTGGTAACTTTGCATTATTATTGTTATTATTTTGATCTTCAATTTGTTCTACAGATGGACCATTTAAAGGATATGTCGCGACGGATGTAAACGGTAACGTAGCGAGCACTGTAAAACATTGGAATATATTAATAACATGTTACTATCAAGCATACATACATATTATAAGATAGCTGAATAAATAAAATTTTTAAGAAATTTATTTAAAATACTTTTTTCGGTAATAATTTATCAGGTGAATCGAATTATTCATTATATAGCATTTAACATTTTTAAACTTACCGCTAACCACTGTAATCCAAAACCAATGATTCCACCAATACAATGTCATGATGCTATAGAATAAATTTCAATTTTTTACTATTTCGGTGTATTTTTATAACTATTATTACGAACAGTTATTTTATATAAATTGGTTTTATTGATTATAACGGACTTCAATTTTAGAAATTAGAAAGAATCTGTAAAAGAAGAAAAAAATTAACGTTAGAAAATGTTTAAACTTGTATTAAAACTTAATTTAAGCAATATAGATCGAAATTTATATATTTCGAAGTAAAATTATGATTCGAAGTAAAAAACAGAAAAAAAAAATATTAATTTAAAGTACATAATTCAATTTCCTGCTTTTCATTAAAAGAAGTTAAAAATTGGTTAATGGCTATATACAATGCGATTCCGTATTACGTGACGTTATGAACACGAAATGATTGTATTTTGTATAAATATAACAGCTTAGATTCGAAAAGAATATTATGCGATACATTATAGTTATAAAATTCGTGCTCTGGGTCATATAAAACTCTATGAATTTAATTAAGAAAATATAAAAATGACAAAAATACCAAAAAAAATTCATGATCAATTAAAAGTTAAAGTTTGAAGTTGCAATTAAAATTACAAAATTTAAGAATCGATTATTGATTCGCAAAACTAATCGATCTAATACAATAATCGTTTTACTTATTTAACATTTATTTTACATACTGTTGTTTTACATATGTTGATATTTGACATGTTGCTTGATTTAAAATTACTCACTCCAACGAAATATTAATAATTATATTGTCTTCAACTCGATAGCAAATAATAATATAAAAAACGTTAATTTACTTTTAACCAACAACAATTTATCTGTTATATATGTATTTCAAAAAACTTATTTATATAAGTATTTGGTGTTATTATAATGAAATTTTATTTGTAAACTTCCCTAAAACATTTTATATACGCACCACCACTGTCCTGGTTAATATCCATGGCAGCGTTTGATAGTTTTTGACATTGTTTATGTAAATAAGCATAACAAAATAAGATGTCTTTTACAAATAACAATTATTTAAATATTTTAAGTTGAATAGATTTAATTAAGTTTTCAGAATAATTATGAGAAAAAATAAAACTTAATTGATATACATATGTACATATGTATATATGCACATTGTTTATTTGAACGAAAAATAATTTATTTTGACATATTAAACTCAAAATCTCATAATAAAACTTTATACTTCCATGTTTATGGAATTAAAATATGAAAATCAATTTGTTTGTATTCCAAAATTCCCATTAATTCTTATAATTTTGACATTTATGTTAAATTTATGTTAAATAAATATCTTTTTTAATTTTCGCCTTTTTTTTATTAATTTTAAGTTTTTCTGGAATTTATGTATATATAACAAAATTATTTGACATTAAAATATAAATTTTTTTTAAGTTCACCTTCAACAGTAAACTTTTTGTTTTTGTGAAAATTATGCTTCCATTATTATTTGACAACATTGATGTTAGCTTTGACATTAGCTTAATGGTTTGTGTTTACATAATCTTAATAAATTAGTGTTGAAAAAATGAAATAAAATTAATGTAGAAAAATTTCATACAAAATTTGGGAAAATTTCTTATGTAATTTTTTATATAATTCTCAAAGTTTAATTATCTGTAAAATTAATTTAAAAGTAGTTTCAGCAAATATCAAAGATTATCAATAGAAAATTATAAAATTTTTTCAGTATGAACTGTTTCTTAAGAGATAGTGGATAGCAAGCGAATTTTTCTACTTTTATTATAGAGTTAGGAGGAAAATTTTAAGGAAAGCCCTTTTTGTTATTTAATATTTAATTATTTTTTACTATTTAATAGTAATTTATTGTAATAGAAACTTTTTAAATGAATCTTTTTTTTTATTTCCAGGGAATTATAGATTACAGGGCTGTACATCTATTAAGAGTACATATAATAAATTTTTCATAATATTTACACAAAAAGCTCTAAAACTGCAATGTTAATGCTTCGATGAACTTAAAAAAAAACCAATAAAAACTTGCTTGATTCATAAAAGGTTGCACAACATAATATTTATGTACATAATAGTTATTGTTTTGGAAACAAAACTTTCTTTACTATATTTTTGTTTTTTATTTTTCCCCATTTCTTTTTTCCCATTTCATTTGCTTTATTTGAATTTCAATTGTGAAAGAGTAAACTGAATATTTATGTTGAAAAGAAATTGTTTTAAACTTCCTAGGTGTTAGAGTACATAAAAATTGCGATAAAACAACATGTTTATTTAATAATAATTTTTTTTTTTGGAATAAATGAAGAGATTTTTTTAGTTTTGTAACAATGCCAAAAGCAACAAAATGATTAATTATGACCTTGAGAAATCTGCAAGAATATCTCGCTTTAACAGCATGCTGTATTTGGCGCCTTATTTTTTTTGTACTTTATGAATTTGATTTTAATGACGTTTTATTGTTTTTATCCCATATAGTGAAAAATTATTTCAAAAAGTTTGAAAGAAAAAAATTACTTTTTTTAGCTTTATTTATTTGGTGAAATATTTGATCAAAAATAGATAAACAATCTGGCGAAATTCGCTTTGAACTTTTATTTATTAAAAAAATTTTATGTATTAAAAAAGGATAAGTGATATAAATTGAAGAAACCCTAACTCCTAATAAAAACTTAAAAGGGCAACGATATTCAATAATATAATTTTAATATCATCCTTACTTCATAAAACACCCCTACGTGGAATTATAGACCTATATGAAAGTTTATATGTTATCAACAACTTTCACAAGCAGTTTTATAAAAAAATAATTGCATATCTCTCGGCGAAAAATCTGTATTACTCGTATGTTGGTTGAACGATTTCCTTAAACATATTCTTTAAACAACGTTCCATTGCATATCCGTAAGATAATAAACATAAAAGTCACAAAAGTTTTGTATTCTAAAGAATGCAGCAATTTTACAAACAGACGCGTGGACACAGAACCACAAACGAGCAAATTGAAACCAGTAAACATATTTTTTGTTTTTAATAAAAATATTTGGTTGAAAACATACTAAAATAGTAAAATTTTTTCTAACAAGAAGTATTTTCACCGTTATAATTTAATGCTTACGCAAGTTTGTAATATAAAAAAGCGTTATGACCTAGTAACACCTTCAATAGATTTATGATTTAAATTTTTTTATTTTCAAAATAAATTTAAATTTACGCGCATCGTAACCCAACAATAACAATTAACGTAATATCTTATGTATACGTATCCGTTAAAGAATGTAATTTGCTTTATGTACTTTTCAGTATTTTGTATTGCATTATCAAAATAGGTGAGGTTAAATTGTTAAAAGGTGTCAGTTTTCAACTTTTATGTGTACCGTATTGGGTCATGAGAGAAAAATAAAAACAAAATATTTTTCATGTTTTTTCTTTTGTATAATTTTTTTTTCTTTTAGTTTTCTTTTTTTTCGTGTTAATCTTTAGAATTACAACTTATAATAAGAAAACGGGCTAAAAAACATTCAACAATGACAATAAAATTTTATACAATATTGGAAAAATACATATACTTAGGTTTTGTTACAAAACGTCAACACTTTTTGTACCTGTTATTTATGTACGTATTGTTATTATAATAAAAAATAACTGTTAATTATAAATGATGTTAAATAAAATGTTAAAATGTGTGGAAAAACAAAAACATAAATTCGATGAATTTGTAAAATTATTTGCAGTTTTTCTACTCGATTTGGGTCTAATAAGTGTAAACACACATATGCATGTGGACAAGCGCTTAATTACAATTAATTGCATTTTGCAAATTATTTTGTTTTTCAAATATTTAATTTTATGTATGTGTTCGTGTACATACATGTACTTACAATTTTTTAGGTAGGTATATACATGAACTTTAGGTACATATGAACATGAACTTTTAACAAATTATTCAAAGGTCATTGACAGCAAGATTGATTTTGGAATTGCAAAAAGCAATGTTTGAATATTACAACATTAAATAATGTCTAATTCTATCAATTGAGTTAGATGTGTTAAAACTAAGTATATTGCTCATATTTTTAAAAACTTCTTTAATTATAAGTTCAAAAAAATTAACAATTATCTTTGATGTATCGCAATATAACAAATTTCACTTTTCTTTAATTAGGTTACCACGCAAATTTATTTTCTTCAAAATATAATGTTAATTATTAAATTTCATTATGATCATTTAGAAGAAAACAAAGAAACTATATAACTTCTTTATCACATTTTAAAAATCTTCAAAAACTATACCTATTTGTGTTTTATATCGATTAGATCGTGACTTGAATCTGAACTCAATTCAAGTAAATAAAGTAATTTAAAATTTAAATACGTCAAAAAACTTAAACTTTTTTTTATTTGATATTCATTTTAACCTATAATTATAACATAACCTATAATTGTTTATCACATTTAAGCTTTTCTTTGTTATTTTTAACCCACCAACAAAATGTAATTTCTTATGACAATAATAATAACCTGTGTGTACGTGCTTTATATTTGTAAATTTCTATATTAATTGGCATTTATAACTTTTTAATACTCATATTTTGTGTCATCTTTTATTCACATGTAGCAAAGAATTGTGACTAATATTCGTTATTAACTCATTTAATGAAATTAACTTGTCAATTAATTTTTAGCGTAAACTATAAGAGTGGGAAAAGTGTTCTTTTAATAAAATCGTTAAATGCGCATTTATAAAATTCACAAAGTTGTTTGCTGATTTATTTTTTAAGTTTAAGAAATTTAAAATTTTAAAATTAAATTTGTTTTGAATTTCATTTTAATTTCTAAAATTTTTATTCTTTATATGGAACTTAGTGTAAACAAACAATAACAAAATTCCCAATTTGTTGTTTCGTTCTCCCTTAAAGCTTATTTAACGCTTGGTATAATTTTCACGTAATTTGAAAATTAGATTCGCTTTTAAAAATAATACCAATTTGAAAATTACATATAAACACACGTACTTATAAATAATATTATCGTTACTTTAACAATTTTTAAGTAAACTATTTGTGTACAAGTTAACTAGTGAACGTAAGTCAAGTTAAACGTTTATATGATCTCATCAACAACGCATAGCCACTTATTAACTGCTAATAAGTAAATCTAGTTAAATTTTACTTTGATTACTTTTGGTTTTTGCTTTTTTTTTGCTACAACACAAAATACACAAAGAAAATAAGCGAAATTAAAGAAAATAAAAACACATCAATTTCAGGTGAATCACTATACTATCTATATTCACCATATTGAATCAAGTCGGGTCAACTACGTGACTCATCTGAATTTTATTATTTTCCTTCTTTACTCTTGATAAATACTTATTTAATCTGAACATTTTTATATACAACAGGTATACGGCTTCAATATTAAGGAGATAAAGAAAAATACATTAAACACAAATATTTATAAATACATATACATACATGCATACTATTTTATATGCAGACATTTACATACAAAAATTTACAAACGTTCTTTATCAATTTTGAGTTACACAGGAAGAAGTAAAAATATTTTCAGTTACTGAAAATTGGGTGTTAATTTCAGACAGCGATGATCATCCAATCCTCTCATCAATTTATTAAAACGCAAATTTATTAACGAGAAGAAAAGAAAGATTAGTTGATAAACTTGTTTAGTGTTCTTTTATACCTGTAAATAATTTACTAGTTGAAGAAAGAATATTAAATTAAAAATACAAGTCAATTAAAATAAATGGTTTGTAAAACAGCACATCTCGTTTCGATTTATTACGTGAGAATGTAAAAATTAGAAGTTTTATTAAAACTATTAATTATTTCTTATTGCATACTTTTAGACGGAATATTCGAAAAATGAAATAAAAATTAAACCAAACAGGTACTTTAGTTAGGCAAGGAATGTAATATTTTTTATCTTTTAATGAGGGATTTTCCTATACCTTCTTACTTTATTCGAGGATAAGGCTAATTATCCTTAAAAAAGGAAAGATCATCGTCGCAAGCTTTCAAGCGTTTATAACTTAAAGTGCAGGGGTGAATAATTTTTTTTTTAAACAGAAATATTTTTGAGTGACATCTGTTTTCTTGTGAAATTTTAACATTTTATATGAAAGGATGAACAGAGTGAAACAACCGCTAACATTTTTCGAAATTTTTTTCAAGTTAAGCTAAAAATTAATTCGATGACAACACCATTAACAAAACAGTATAAAGAATATCGTGAGTCATTAAAAAGAAAAAAAAATTGATTTGGAAAGTTTACAACGCCAAGCTTCCATATAAAATTCATTTTTATTATTAAAAGTCTTTATAAAACTCATATTTTTAGTGAATTCAACTGCTTAGTGAACCTAAATACAATTTAAAATCAAAAATTTTTCTTAAAGGTGTCATAATTTTTTTAATTATTACAAGTTTATTTAGAATTCTGAACACTGAATTTATTTAGTATTGTTAGTTGGATATTTTTTTTTTTTGAAAAAATTGGATCAAAATTGAAATTGAATTTTTCAGCAATACAATTTTAATTGCTGAATTACTTATTCAACTCCACGTTAGATTTTGTTCTATTTGGTGAACAATAAAATTTTCCTGTAGCGGTAAAACCTTTAAATATTTTGAAATAAAATTTATCAATATACGTTATTGTGAAATTAAAAGAAAAGAAACCGCAAATTTCCTGATACAAAAAACAGATTCGCTTTGCGGCAAATTAATGTTATCAGTATTTAAGTATATTTGCGTTTATCATTTAATTCAATAAGTGTAGGAAATAAACCAAATTACAATATTAGAATGGAAAAGTGCTTCACAACACAAACAATAATTTTTAGTGAGTTCACTGTTCGCACATACACTGTTTAACACATAATTGCGTTAATTTTTTTATACGCATAATGAAAAAAAATATAAAAGATTTTCAAAGAAAATTATAATTAGTTGAATTACTAGAATGAATACTTGAGGGAATCTTGTATGTAGATTTTCCAAAGATTCACTGTCATAGATGGGTGAAAACAAAATTTAGGTATACACCATAAAATCAGCACATTTATTATTTTACTTTATGTCATTTCAAAACCCATTTGAGCTTTTCCGGAAAAAATCTCACAAATTCTATAAGCAATTAAAAGTTAAATTAAAATTTTCATTACTATTGTTAAAAAGTTATTAAAATCCACATACTTGTATTTAAAAGTCATCATCAAAAGTAAGAGAAAGAAAAAGTTGAAAAGTTGAAAAGGTACTCACATTAAAATAATATTGTGGTAGGTAGGGTAATTAGCAAAAAAATTTTTTTTTAGTCTATAATGTTTAATTGGGAAATTTTAAAATTTTGCTATCATAAATGATTGAAACAATAAGGAAAATTAAATAAAAAGAAATTCAAAAAATATTTTTCTACTATAGAGAGTTTTTTCTCTTTTTTTTTTTAATTATTTTCCATTGCGATTTTAAATAAGTGATAGTAGTATGAATGTTATTTATATTTTAAAAGTGAAAAAATTCTCATAAAATCATGGTTTGGTGCTGTTACTATTGAAATAAATTTCTGCTTTTGTGTGTTTTGTTGTGGAAACGCTCTGCTTAAACAAAGACATTTGTTTTACTTTGTTGTTTTCTTTGTTTTCCTTCCGGAAAAACTATATACTTAATGGAGAATTAGAAAACAAATGTTTAAGTACAAATACGAGAAGCTCTACATAATTTAACAAAAATAATTGATTGATCTCCAACAATTGAAATTATTAGATGAAGTTTGCATACAATGCGTAAATAACTGGTTATTCACATTTAAATATGTGCAATATAGCACTCGAAAATTGCTAATTTGTTTGTTTAAGTTTAAAGTAGAGGGCAATAAACTATAAACAGTTCTAAAATCACATTAGATCTTAAAAATCAAAATTAAGTGATTAAGTAAAGTCGATGTTAAATGAGGATATTGTGACAGAAAAAATTGCATACTTCTGGGTTAACTTATATTTAAATAGTAAATAGCTACATAGCTTTGTAATCAAAAGGGTGAATTCTTAAAATACTAGCTTTTATTTGATCATATTCAAAACCAAATAGTCCTACATATATGTATTTATTTAAAATCATAAAAGTTAAACCCTGATTCTGATATAAAAATTTTATAGAAAACTTTTTTGGATCACCTCGTTTTAAATGTTCACATCTAATATAGCTAGTAAGTAAAATATATTTGCATAGTTTTTAATAGTCACAATTATTTAGTTTTGTGCTATTCAAACATTTCTAAATCACTCTTATTTGCTCTTGAAGTGATTGTTTTTTTTTGTTTTTAATTTTAAAATGTATAATTAATTTTATTTTCATAAAAAATCTTTAACATACAACTGTACCAATGTACACATAATATATTTATGTAAAACATGTGGTTCCTCAATATCAAAGAAAGTTTTCACAACTTTTCACTGTCATTTCGGAATAGAAAGTGAAGTATAATTTTTTTTCTTCTATATATGAAATTGTTTTTATGCAAACCGTGAGAATTTCCAAGGGATTGTTAAAAATATTCAATTATTTTTGTAATACGTTTGATGTAGGTGTGTATAAAATGCATTTCGGAAATAAAAATTTTGTAAAATGTTTTGTTATAGAAATTTCGAAAAGAATTGAATAAAATGTAGGTTAGATACAACAATTAGGATGAAAGCTAAATTTTTGAGCGTTATAGAGTAAATTAATAAAATATTAATAAGAGGTTATATTAATCTTACGTTCTCAAATGATGGCCCCAAATCGTTTGATAATTAGGAATATTTCAAAATTTTAATTTATGCATAGATTTTTTTTTTAAACTTTGCTTATTATAAATCTGAAACTATTTTGTGGCTGACCATTTCAATTGATTCCATTTCAGCTAAATAAAATATTAAAAATATTAGAAAAAAAAAGTATTCTTAGAATTATTTAATTTGAGTGGTAAACAAATATTTGAATCATGTCACAAATATTCGAATCACATCAAATTTAATAAAAAACAATTTCGTTGCCAATCCGAAATTTATATTTTGGTTTGCAACGATGTGTAGCGCCAGATCTACCATAAATGCAAAGTAAGCAATTGCAGTGGACGCCGGACAACAATTGCGTCATTGAGAACTTAAAAAAATAAAAATTTTTTACATCACGTATTTTCCAGAAAATTGTCTTCCTTGTTGAAACTCCAAATTTTCGAAAAATTTTATTCTTTTCCAGCGAAAAATATCGGTTTTTTCTAAATCTAGTTCCAATAGTTTTACTGAATAGTATGAAACTAATTTTTTTTAACAATTTTAATTAGAAGAGAAGCAAAAAAAAAAACAAATTACCTCCATATTTAACAAAACATTTTCATTTTAAACAAATTACCATTTTAATAGGAAATCCTATATGAAAAGTAAAAATTCATAACAATTTTTTTGTTTACATGATGAACAATACAAAAAAAAATGGCACGAGATTAAAATTAAAAGCGAACGTTTTAATTACAATCATCATTTTAATTTACATAAGGCAATTCTTAAAGTATTTATATGGCAAGCGTTTATAATTTAAAGCGATAACAACAAAAAAATAATAAAAACACACAGGAAAGAAAATAAAAACACTTAATAAATAAATAATTTTAAGTAATAACAGCAACTTAAGAACAAAAACACGAAAATATAAAAGTAGCAACAATTTTAACAACAACGTAAGAAATTAAAATGTTTCTCCCCAACTTTTTCAAATTACATGCATACCTGTACCATGTATGTATGTATGAATATCGTTTCCATTCTAGTTAAAATAAAAAAGAAGAAAGGAAACGCGAGAAAAACAACGCTGAACAACGTATTGACCCAGTTTTTGTTAACAAAAAACAACAACCGACAACTGCTCTACTACTTACTAGCAATAATATTTGCTATACAACACGAATTTTGTTGTTTATGGTGGCCTTTTTCTGTTCTCCATATTCATATTCAGAGTGTAATAAGAACTACTCTGGCAATACATTCTCATTTTATCGTGATTATTATTGTTATTATTAGTATTGTTGAGTACTCGTATTGTTACTGTCGTTAACTTTTTTGTTGTTCTAAAAAAAATAAGGTGAGTTATTTGATGAATTTCCTGTGCTGTCGCCAAATATACAACAAGTTTCATAATCCCCTTATTTTTTTTTATTTCAATACTACGAGTATATATACATATACATGTATAGGTATTCGTATTTAATACAATATAAATGAAAATCTATTGTGTATAAATGTATACATATACAAATCAAGCAATGGATATGCAAATTAAAACAAAGATTTTTATATTATAAAAGGTTAACATTGTTGTAATGTTGTATTAATGTTCTAAAAATTCAAAAGTATATGTATTACAGTTTTACATTGCATGCATTTTATACTGACACTGTTATGCACAACATGTAACATAATATAATACTTTAGAATTAATATTGTTTAGTAAATTGTATAGTAAATATAACATGGAACAGAGAACAAAAAGAAAAGTATAACATTATGATAATTATACCAGATATATATAAAATTGTTATACAACAAATAATACAAAAACGTATAAGAATATTATATGACTAGAGTTTTATACTACACGTTTAATTTTTATGTTATTGTTAACAAGTGATCTAATTTCAAATTTAAGTTCTTGTTCATTTAACAAAGTATTAGCAGTAAGTATACCAAATTTAGTCAGTATTACCATGTTTACATACTTAAATAATTTCTGATAATTTAACTGCTAAATTATGTCAATATTTTAAAGATGATTGAGTATTAGTTCAACACAAAAAACCTTATCTACTCATGCATTTTTATAAACAACTGGAAAGCATTTCAAGCAATAATATATGAAAACAAGCAGAATTAACTGTACTATTTCTCTGTTATTTCAAAACATGTGGCAATTCCATTGATCTTTTCATTGAACTTTCCTTTAAACCTAATTAAAATTCTTATCGGATTTTATTTTTCTTTTTGGTCTTCTAACTTTTGTAATAACAAATTTATTGGTATTTGGGCATACCAATTAAAATTTAACTATGCCAAATTATATTCTGTGCGACATTATTATTACATTATGATGTACTCATTGTAAGTATACACTCAGTAAAAAACTGTTTTAGTAATTTTTATTTTCACAAAGTAAATTACTATTCAGTAAGCAGCGAAAACTTTGCCTTTTCTTAGCAAACAACTTTCAAATAAAATCTAAATTAATTAAAATATTTTTATATTTTTTAAACATTTAGGTGAGGTCGACCGTTTTGAATTTCTAATAGTTATTCACCATTTAATAAAATATGTAGTTAAAAAAAAAGAAAATTTAAGTAATAATATAAGTAAATTATAATAACAATTTAAAATTATTAATAAACACATTCACAGTTATTTATATTATATAGAAAAATTGTTGCTTTTCACAAGATAATAAAAGCTGAAATAATAGTAAAAATCCTTATGAAATATGAGCTGTTAAACAACAGAAATTTATTAAAGTTGTATAAGAAGTAATAGACAGTTATAAATATAAAGAAAATTCTTTGAAAAATTTCGTGGAAAACAGCTATATGCTTACATGTATAGCGATCTAGCTTATGATATGTTCTTCGGTATATGACTACGAGTATCATGTATACGAGAATACGAGAATATATATATGTTGAACAAGGTTGGGCAGCACCGAACCGAAAAATTTTTAATTTATCAAATTTACTTTAGCTCATGATTATCAATTTTTTATTTCTACTTTTAAACTTTTTATTTTTGGAAAATAAAAAAAACTACTTTTAAAGAAAAATAGATATGAGAAATGGTGGCAGAATAAAAGAAAATATAAGAAAATTATAATGAAAATAATAAAATTTTGAATAATAAAGTGAAGCTATAGAATATTCATACAATAAATTAAATTGATTTTAGTTAAAAGAAAAATATACTTATGATGCAATAAATAACATGACAAATCGAAACTAATCAGACGAAGAAGTTTAATTCAAATTATAGGGTTAAGACAAAGTCTAAATAATTTACGTCTCTGCGTTTTCAATAGTAGTAAATGGTAATAGTTCAAACATAATATAAAAATTTCATATTAAATTAACATTATTTAGTTAAAAATTTATTATTCATCTGAATTGTCTACTCTAATTAACACTATAACTTCATGCAATATTTCCACTTAATTTACTGGATTTTAAATGAATGTTAAATTATTTGTCTAACATTTATAAGTCATTCAAATTTAAAATTATTAAAAAAGATAATTAAGGAAATATTAATTAACATTTAATATCAATTACAGAATAAATTGAGTAGATGTAGAGAAAATTCATCTTTATTTTCATTGCAAAATTTTCTAGAAATTTTATTTTTCATCTATGACAATCAAACAATTCCATATAATAATTAAAAATTCTAGTAAATAAGTTCTAATCTTAAATAGACTATTTTTTTTTTATAAAAATATGTGAGAGTAAATTTAACTATAACGCAATTAAAAAGCTAATTAATTGTTCGAACTAGCTGAATTGGTGATAATGATAATTATCATTCGATAATTTTATTCAAAAGCTCAAATTTACACTTGAAACAGCTTCATTCACTTATTTTTTAAGTTAAATCAAAGTTGAAAGATTTGTCAATACGAAGTTCAATTTACATAATTCGTCACGAAATAAAAATTTAAAACATTGTATTTAAAAAACAAAGGGAAAAAAAACCTGTGCTTTAATTAATGAAAATATTTTTAGAAAAAAATGAGAATAATTTTTTAATTTACGTCACAATATCCGGAAAAATTTATTCCATAAATTTTTTTACCTCGTTTTGGTTTAATTTTTTTTTTTTTTATGAATTGTTTTTGCGGTAAACCCATTAATTGAAAAATCACTTAATTTAAAAATTTTAAATTTTTATTTTTCGACCATGCCATATGCACTTTTAAACATAGTAAGAGAGAGCAATAAAATTTTCGGTTTTGATTTAAAAGCTTTTTAATTATTATATTTTAATTTTATACTTAAATATTTTTATTTTACATTTAGCACCTTTATGGCATAAGTGTGGGTACTAAAAGGAATTTGAAATACAAATCAATTTGAGAGTTAAAATGAAGGTGACTTTTTAAATCTATATAGTATTTGCGCGTAGCAGTTTTGAAAACTGAGAGACAGCAATTTCTTAACAGCAAGTTAATATGCAACCTTTATTGCATTCCGTAGGTACTCAGTTTTTGGTTTTTTTAAATTCATTTTAATAGATCACCTTGCCTTTTAACTGCTAGGCAGAAAGTTTACTATTCAACTGTTTAATATATGTAGTTAATAGATCACCCACTGCAAAAGGGTAAGACTTCAAATCATCCAGTAGCTTTTATACTATGAGATATACGTTATCAAAATAATTACCTATTGGAAATTAACAAATAACACAAGTACACAATATGAATGATCTAATTTAAATTAAGTTAGTTAGCAAATTTACGAAGGTAACAAATTCAAAAAAATCCCAAAATAAACCTTATATAATTGCATAACTGTCAAATATCCTATAGGTAACTGGATCAACTTTTTTAACTTTTAAAATTTTTACATAATTTCATTTTCCATATAAGTACTCGTATAATAAATCACACAATTTTTTTAATGTTTTTTTTCTGTGTACAAACCTATTTATACACAATAAGATTACCACATTTATAAAAATATTTTAAATTAAAATTGACTAACACTCATTTATGAACAATGACAAATATTAAAAGTTAAAATAAACAAAACAAAAGAAAAAAAATTAAATAAATAAAAATTTTGAACACAACGAACCACCTTTGCGATTTTATTTACAATTTTTTAATTTCAAAAAATTTCGCGCGATTATTTGCACTCAAATATTAAACGGTAACTTCTAACTATACAAAATACAGATGTGAATGTATGTACCTACATGCATTATATATGTAGATATTGTAGATATGTATTTAGATACATAAATTCATATTTCTCTTTTCCAAAAAATATAAAAAAAAAATACGAAAAAATCAATTCAAAATTAGAAAATAAAAGAAAATAAACTCGCGTAATCGATGTGTCACATCGCACACTTTTAACAACTATACTAAAATCATCTCATCCATAGTAGGGTATGTAAGCCCAAAAGCTATTAAAGTAAAAACAATGATAATCTTTACCATCATCATTACTATCATCATTATCATCATCACTATATACGGTAACAGTTCTGATTCTGGCTAAAATTATGATTTAACAATAATAGAAGCAGCAAAACTTACAATATCATTTCGCTTTGCTTTATACACCAAATAACAGAAAACGTGCACATATACATACATTCACTCATATTTCCACAATTGTCATTGTAACAATAATACGTCAATCGAAACGGCAACAATAGAAAAATAAATAAAAATAAAAATGCGGATGATCCCCAACAGAGCATCAAATACCCAAATAGGTTAGATTGTAACATTTAATTTTAGATTTAAATTTAAAATTTAAAAGAAAAAATAAAAAACAAGTAAAAAATTATAGAAAAAATAAAATGAAAAAAATTTCTAAAAAGTACAAAATAATAAAAAATAAAACGTGGAAATTTTTACAATTGGCCCAACCTAACATAGGATAAGTAAGTGTAAGTTGTCTTCTTGAGCTCACTCATGTACACGTATATGATTGGTCAAAAAATCTTACTGGATAAATTCAGCCTTGAGTAACAATACCCAAGTTGTCTAAACTTAATTTGAAAATTTATTATAGCAAAGTTATGTTGGACGATCAAATTCACTTTAACAAGTTTGATAATAAGTATAAGAAAATGTTATAAACTTCATACGTAAAGGTGGACCAATCCAGAAGAGCTATTGAAGATTCCATTACATCTAGAACATGGATGTCAAGACTTTTGAAACTATGGGCCAATTTCCAATATTCTGTATGACAAAAGGGCCACAAAATAAAACAATTAATTCAATTTTTAAGGTGTATAAACGTTTATTTATTTTTTATTAGAAGTACTGGGAGCTGAGTGACACTGCTTCTGTTGAACAAGTCTTAAAATATTGGGTTGCATTTTGTAGTAGCCAATCGTAGAATTGCAAGTAGATTATCATCTGTAAGTCGATTTCTTTGCTTTGACTTGTTTAGGTTCATAATGGAGAATGTTTGCTCGCAAATGTATGTTGATCCAAATAATGACAAAAAACGAGCGGCGGCGTAAATTTTTCTTTTGGTCAAATAATTTTTCATACTACAGCCACCAAATATTTTTTTTGGCCAACAAAATCAAAACAGTTTAAAGTTTAAACCATAATAATATTTTAACAATTCGTTTTAGAGGGCCGCACCAAAATAAGAAAATGGCCGCATGCGGCCCACGGGCCGCACTTTTGACATCCATGATCTAGAATAATTGTCTAGAATAATCTAGAATATTCAAATTTTCAAAGTTGTCAATTTAACAATTAGTAGAATTCGAGTAAATGATTTCACACCTTTTCATTTTTTTTTGTTGGTCTACGTCGAGCTATTAATTTATAATAAGAACCAATGGACCAGATTGAAATGTCGCCGCGCATGTATGTCCGCAACTATTCATATTTTTTAATGTTAATACCATAATCTTTCAATATTTTTTGTATTATTCCCTAAAATTGCTAATTCCATCAGGTTTAGAAAAAAAGCCGTACATTTTATTTCATTTACGTTTGCATTGCTTAAAACCTTATTTTGGTATTTAACTTCTTTTTTTTAATTTTTTTGGTGGAAATGTTTATACATTTCTACCGAATGCGTATTCCCAACCTTCCTAAAAAAATCCAATCAAAAAATTGTGATCGTAATTTTAATAGATGACATAAAACAATTACTTCAGAAACATTGCAATACAAACAACATTAACAACTCATGATTTATCCTCTAACATTACAAATGGAGAACGAATTAATATACGATATCTTATAAGCCAATCTAAACGTGTTCAGTTCAAAGGTATTTTAGAGCTTTTCTTTTATACTACATAAATTCATTTTAATTTGTGATTTGTGAATTGGTTAATTGTGTAGCAGTAGCGTTGCAATGTAGTGATGCTTTAGGTGTTTTATATTGTTATTCCCATATGTAGTTTTTCATTCATTTGTTTAGTTGTTAAAAAAAGTATTTTTATATTTTTTTAATATTTAAAGAAATTTGAACTTTATTTTTAATGTGTGACCTTAATCTTTTAAAAGGTAAACGACATGTTCTATTTTTTTATAATTTTAAACTAAAAATAATTTCTTATTTATTCTAGTAGTAGGAATCCCACACATGTCAATTTATTTTAGCAATACTTATCTTTTTTAAAATTGCCAAAATTAAAAAACAATTCTCCAAAAAATGTGAATAATAAAGCAAGTTTCACTGAAAATGGTTTGTTTAAAACTTATTCTTATTATCGGGAGAGAGCTCAATTTAAATCCTAAAAATGTCAGTAAAGGCAATCTGCAATTTAACTAACTTTTTTCTAATCAAATTTTGAGAAGGTTAGTACGATAAAATTTCCAATTTCGAAAATTTTGTAGAATTTGAACTAGAACAAAAATTTCAAAGTTCTTTCATCTTTTAGATGAAGGTTTTCAAAAACCGAAAAATTTCACGAAAGTAGAAGCTCTATCCTTAAGGTGATTTAAGACTATGTAAGTAAGTTATATATGAGTATGACTGAAAGTTAAGGTATGTATGTACTTACATATAAGCAAAATTGCAAAATCTTGTTAATCTAAACACTATTTATTGATTTGCAAACCATAATAGGTTTGAATTGTCAAAATACAGATGTTAAGTTTAACGTTTTTTTTTGTTTAATCAATTATTTATACAACAAAACATAAAAGTATGTACAACTATTTAATGTAATCTTAAAAATATTATGTAAAATTTTAACGCCTTTGCATTCACTCAATATTTATGGCTTCTATTATAATTTTAGTTGCTAATGAAAATATTTTCTATAGATGGAAATTAAATAAATTTTAAATCTATAATAAATTTTTAGTTTTATCGCCCTTAACAAATTTTAAATT
The DNA here is from genome assembly GCF_029603195.1 of Condylostylus longicornis. NCBI lineage: Eukaryota > Metazoa > Arthropoda > Insecta > Diptera > Dolichopodidae > Condylostylus > Condylostylus longicornis. Next base: position 14,436,356 of record NW_026577982.1, read on the forward strand.
ACCGATATTTAACACCTTTTTGTTTCTTTAAATACTAATATTTTGTATAAGGGCATTATTGTCAATTATATAAGAAATGACAAATAGATTTTGACGTAGGTATATCAATGTTACTTGTATTTCATATAATATTTATGTATACTATATGCGTCTTTGTATATACACAAGAGTTTTAATAGAATAACAGAATTTGAGGTCATCTATGTTATAATAGAAAACAACGTTATAAATACGTTAATAGTGCTTGTAAAATGTTGTTCGTCTACAACTTACCAAACAATTTGTTTTTCATAAAATATTGTTTAATAATATTTTTTATTCAAGTTTTTATTAATTTTTAATTTCCAGTATATACCACTCAGTAAATCGTCATTCACAGTTCATTAAGCAAAATATATGAATGGGTCATTCCGCATACCATAGCTTGTCAGTAAAACTGCTACTTGTTCTTACAATTACAATGTCTTTGCTGCTATATTTTTTGTGACTGCAATCTTTAATTAGAATTGCAACATAGAACTGCTACACTATACAATGAAATTTTTGCAATATGCCAAAGCTACCATTTTTATATAGATACTAATGCATAATTAAAGCGCAGTCTGCATTTTCGAACATACCCATATTTAATTTATATATCTATAACTTGAATTTTTTAATTTAAATTTTCCTTATTACACACTTCTCTATTATAAAGTTATTTTCAAACGAATTAAACAATTTCATATGTACGCACACACACACACACACACATGAATACATATTTTTTCGGGTACATTTAAGAAGTTATTGCAAGTATTTTATGCATCAAATAATTGAACTTTCATCTAAACGTGCATATTATGTCCGTTTACTCTGCAATTTCTTAACTGTAAAAAGTATAAAAATATTATCAAGTGTCAAGGTTTTTCTCTCTTCTTTCTCAACATTTTCTCTTTACTTTATACACAGACAGGCTGCTTAAGTTAATCATTTGAATGAACTTTAAATATAAAATTTTTTTGAACAATTTTTTTAATATTTTTTTTAATATTCTCTTTAATTTTGCACATATTTATGCACATAATTCAAAAATCATTGAGCATTAAAATTTAACTATGATTTTACTTCATTAATTATGTAGTCCATTTGAAGTATATCGAGAAAACTAAACAACAAAATATTTTCTTTTTACTGTAATCAACTAAACAGAGCGTATTTCACACATTTTATTTCATCAATTTACAATTTTCCTCTACAATTTCTTCATTTCATACCAAAGAATAAATAATTTTAAAAGAAACGCATAGCTAAACATTTTATAATTTTTATAATTTTCAAAAATTATGTATATTTAGCATGTGTGTATGTATGTAATTAAATATTATAATTTAATAAGTTAAGACATAAAATGAAAAATCATTGAAATATAAAAAAAAAAAAATAAATGCTAAGGAATTTTTAAGGCCAACACTGTACTTTAAAAGTGGTTTCAAAATATTTTTATAAAATTCCAACATAACTATGAAGACGCACTGGAAAATTATATTCCAAGTACTGAGATCAAATTTCCGTTCATCACTTATTCTACTGTTTTTTACATTGTACATCATCCTGCCGCATATTCACGATTTCGTATCAAAAAATATCAATTGTAGTAATTACAAACAAACTTAATTCTATACTATTCAATTTTAATTTTGAAATAAGAGAAGAAAAATAATATAAAAAATGTTAAAATATTTCCACAGGTTTTAAATTTCTGAATTTTAAGGTCTTTTACTTTAATTTGTTTTAAATTCAACGTTTTGAAATTAACATGAAAAACAGAAAATTACACGCTTAAGTCGGAATGTTGATATTATTGAAAACACTTCAGTATATTTGTAGATAAAAGAAAATACAAAACGGATCTGAATAATTTACAAAACGAGGTCCAGTTTTAATATTCATTTCAAATTTTGTTAATGTTTTGCCGCACTCTAAAGTGATTTAATGTGAATTTGTCGGTGTTAACAAAATTGATTTCACCTTTAATAATTATAACTTTTGACAATTTATGACAAATGACAAAAATAGTTTGACATTGAACGTCACATTATCACCAATATTATAGGAGAATATTGTATCATTACTCTAATAAGTTATATATAAATAATTTAAGAGGCACAATAAAGGCACAGATGTAACGCAGTTTAAATAAGTACTCGTAAGCATCCTTTCTTCTTCTAATTTTTAAAGAAATGGTGGTAACAAGGAGTCGCCGCATAAATTCTAAGTAATTTTCATCTAAAATTGTGTGTAATAACTATGTTTTGAGTAAGTTGAAACAAAAATAACATCGTGTGATAACACTTTGTGAAAAAATTTTGGCCATTCGATAAAGAATTTTTAGTAGAATCTGAATCTATATATTCACCGAAAATCGAATGATTGTAGTTCATTGAGTCATATAATCGTTTAATCGTCACAAAACAATGACAGCAATAATTCAATATTCTAATTTCCAAAAGTGTAAACTTGAAAACTTAATTTATGTACTCATGTAGGCATGCTTGCATTAATATTTCAGTATAAAAAACTACTAAAACTAAAAAAATTCAATTTTTAATATTAGAAACCGTGGACAAGGTGTACAACTAAATTAAAAATTTATGATTTAATTCCCCTAATTATCATACAATGAAACTTTATACCAATATTGTAATGATTATATAATAAGCTATTGATTTAAAGTAGTCAATAATCGCTTATTATAATGCTACTAGACTGCATGACCGCAACATAATTTATAGATACTTCAACAAAATTAACTTATCGTCATCATCAATACTACGTGAATACAATTATCTTTATGATTACCATAACACTCGTCTATACAATACACTCAAAATTATAATTAATTTGCATCAGTTCAGTCAATTTATTTGAATTTTCCGTTTTCATCTTTTCAATAAAATTGAAAAAATACAGAATGTTATTCAGCACATCTATGGGATACAATAGTTTTTTTACTAAGAAATTTTCTTATTATCCAATTTCCAATGCCTGCGTTTTATTTAAAAGTATATAGATACTTTTAAGTAAACTCGCTAAACTACTCCAAAATAGTATGTAAATGAAAAAATTGTTGTAAATTGAGTAAAACCTAAACTATAAATTTAAATAAGGCTATGTTATGTCAACAAATTGCATCTGAAAGATAAATTTATTCTAATTGTAACTAATTAATTTCTAAGAATATTATTGCCGAAAACTTCAAAGTCAATTTTGACAGCTAAAAAATTATGACAAAATTTGTAACTAAAGAGAAAACTTTACTAAGTGTTTACTTAACAGATTTAAACCACCAATTTATTCTTGAAATTTCAATTTCTTATAGCAAAAATTTAAAATAACATTATAAAATTGAGAACTATTCCTAATCATCATTTAAATTTGAATATCTAAATTCGCGGCTAAATATATGGAATAAAAAAAATGTGTGGGTTAAATTAAGATGTTTATAATGAGTCCACTTATCAATTTTCATACCAATTACTATAAAAAAGCATAGCAAAGCTTGTATATCTCTACAAAACCACATACATACTATATATGAATGTATGTATATATAAATTTTAAAGGTTGTTAATTACCTCGATTATTCTCGCAGCAGCGGATGTTTGTGTATATAAAATATTAAATTACACCTGAATTGAATGATTAATATCAACTATATATACAATAAACAAACAATTTATTAATAATACTTGAAATGGGAATATAAATTTATAATTGGTGAGTACATATAGAGATTTTGGGCATAATAACATTGTGTAAATAAATAAATTTACACACACTCATATAGAAAAAATTAATATATTTCAAGTATTGACGTAATAATTATAGTAAACGATAGCACTTAAAAATTTCAACAACAATAAATGATCAATCGATAAAACACAATACAAATGATGAGAAAAATTTTAATAAATTTGAAAAAAAAAAAGCAAAATTAAAATATTAAATTCAAATAATGAATGAATTGAGAGAGTTTATGATCAAGAAGAAGATAAACAGTTTAATAAAGTAGTAGATAAAGATATAGGAGGGTACTCAACTGCAATCAACAATAAACATAACGTAATCTCTAATTAGCTTTTTAAAAAAAGCCAATTTTTTTTTTAATTTTTTGAATTTTCAAGCTTAAGAAGAAGTTTTTGTTATGTCAGAGTGTAAATCATAATTATCATCATCATAAATTTATTTTTTATTATTCATTTGAATAAATAATAAAGAATTTTAAAATGGTTAAAGTGAAAAGAGCAAAAATTATGGAATTTATGAATTGGGTAATTCTGCAATTTTTTTTTCAAACATTTTCTTTTCTTTTTGGTTGCTCTCCATCTATACCAATTATAATTCTATTATAAAGCAAAAATTGGCCTCAATTTCGATTACATGATTTAGCGAAAAATTTATAAAATAATTTATAATGGATAAGATTATGGACAAACAACAAAGATTTCACAATTGATTGAGGTTTCGAAATAAAGAAAACTTTTCAATTATTACATTTAGAAAATTCTAGTAAGTATATAAAAATGGTACAAATTTCTAATATTTCAAACAAACACTTAAGTAAATTGACATTTATTATTTGATTATTAATTGATATTAGAACAAAAAATTATTGAAAATTTTCGATTTCTAACTTGTTGTCAAATGAGTTTTTATGATGCGCTCACATTTTGACATTTACATTCGGTATACTTTTGACAATTAATTTTCAAAATAAAATACCGCCTAAATTTACCTTGCAGTTCTATCATATATAAATTGGAGCAAATCATACATATAACTTTGTATATTCTAGTGATAAAAATGAAAAGACGGGCATTGAACATTTTATAGTCATAGATTGATTGGAACGAAATGATGGCAACTTAACCAAAATGATGTTACGTGTAATGTATAAGGTGACAGGAACCATCAACTTTTGCAACTTCCAAAAATAAATCAGACGTGCAATTGCAAACCTTTCATGGAACTGACTGATACAATTTTACATTGATAAATCAGCAATATTTGACAAACCCTTGTAGATCGAGAATGTAATACCATTTTTTTAGTGTTCGAATTTCTGATTAATTCTGTCGTTTCCACAATCTAACTGTTAGCTTTGTCAAAAAATTGTGTTATTTTTTCTTTATACTTAATAGATTTATTTAAAATATATTAAATTATTTAATATATCAATAAGAAAGTGTTTTTTTCCTTTTTTGTAAATTTACCAGCTGGCAATTTTATTATAAATTTCGATGTTAAAGTTTTCAACCTTCAGAAATTTTAAAATGGCTTAAAAATTGCCTATTAAAATGTAAAATAACTAAAATATTAGTTTTTGGTAAATTTTTATTTATCATTTTTTATTGTGTGTACGAGAAACATATAGACATACAAAGTGTATATCAATATTATGCGTAAATTTCATTAAAAAATCATATTTTTATTTTTTGAAAATTTATTCAATTAAATGATCTAAAAGTTGTTGCTATTCAATAAAAAATAAAAGACTTAAGAAAAAAAAATATTTTGGAAAAATTAAAAGCTTTAAAAAATTGCCAGTAGACATAAATTATTTTTTACATTTGTATTGTAACCTTTTTATAGAGAAAATGAATCACATATGCCTATACGCTTAAATAATATAATTAAAAATTGTTAAATTAAGCCCACGGTGAATAATATTGGATAATCTGTAGTGAATCACAAGATGAGATTTAAAATTTATTGCAGCACTAGTGTTTCAAAAAAATTTCTATTGAGTCCTCATTGAATAATATTATACAATTTACAAATATTACAAAAATTTTAGATAGTAAGTAATAAAGGAATGCTATTAAAACCACAGTTCTGAAATGCATATTTTAACCCAATTTCAATAAAAGTCTAATGTAAGACATATAAGTAAGTATATAACACAACCACAAGTATGCAATGTATATATATGCAGTGATACACATGCATACAGTAAGTTAACCAAACACTAAGTAATTATTTTTACTTATTACAGAAATTATTGTCACGCAAGTAATTAATATAGGATCGTTCTGCAGAAACAATTGAAAAATGTTATGCTTGCAAATAGAGAACCACAAGAAGAAACCTTACATATATTTACTTAATATTTTTATCAATTAAATGAAAATTATGAAAGGTTTAAAAGGAAAAAGAAATGCTGTAACACAATATCGGTATGTATGCAAAATTACCACAAAATATGTAGGGAATTTGAATTAAATACCTATAAAAAGTAAAGCAACACTCCTTCTTGTAATTTAGTTTTAAAAATTTTATATTATAACGGTAAACAGATGCAAATCAATCACCTCAAAATTGATTAACGGTGTAGGTTTAAAAATGCAGAACTGAATTAAATGAAATTCTGTTGTCTTTTCTCATCCCATCGTAAGTACGCAAGCAATATTTTCTTCTCAAATTCTCTTGCAACATATTTAAATACTAAAGTTGTATTGACTGTATTTATTTTCTGTTTTATATCAATAATTATACTCGTATTAAAGTCATTCAACTTCGTTATTCAAAAAATTAACGCCTCTTCTTTAATTTTCTTGAAATTTTTTTATCGGAGTTCGCTGTCTTTAAATCACTCTTTATTGCTTATTGAGTTGTTGTTTTTCATTTCATTATCATTCTAATTCTATAGTCACTTTTACCCATTGAATTTGGCACAATCTTGTAAATGTTGTTTACAAAAATGTTTTAACAATACTTTTGTAATATTTTCTTGGAATTTTGTTAATTTTTGAAAATATCTTCGTCATTTTTATAAAATATTATCATTTTTCTTACAACACACGATTTGTGTGGTCGCATTAATAAGCAAATAATGCGAATGCATAAATGTACAATTTTATTACACAAAATAATTAAATAAACTGTAACGACCAAAAATTAAAATGTAATAAAATTTTAAAAACTTACACATTAGGCAATTTTTAATATGAAAAACAAAAATTTCCCGCTGTTTTTACACCATTACTTATAGAACTAAAATTTTCATTTGAACTTTTACCTAAGGCATTGCATAAGAAAATATAAACACTTTTTTTGTTAAGTACATTTTAATAGCCTTTTAATTTGCAAAACTTATGTAGTTTATTTTATATTTAACTCACGTAACAGTAAAAAAAGGGAAATGCAATTTTTCAATTTAAATTAATTGAGTTTTAAACATTCTAAAGCATCATAAATTAAATTTATTACACAAATGGAATACTAAAAATAAACAATTTGTTAAAAATATTTTTAAGCATTAATTGTCGTTGTCAAAAACAGAAAAGTTGTAGCGAAATAAGAAATGCCAATATAAATAAAATGAAAAGAGTTGGTCGGTTATCTAACATTATTAGTAAGTATACATCAGAATTTTTTCCTTTAAATTTACCTCAATTTTCTCAAACCAATTTGAAACAGTGATCAAAACTCCACATTTTTTATACTTTTTAAAAATATTAAAAATATCTACAAATATTTAAAAATATTTTCGCAGCTCAAAATAACCTTAAAATTCGTTCTACATTTTTGTTATTTTTGTCATAATTTTTAATTTGCACAATTATTTATTCGGTTGAGAAAATCCTTAAAACATAGAAATTATAAGAAAAATTTTTTGAATTCTCCTTATTAAGATTTCAAGGTTAATTTATTTTCGTTTCGAAACATTGCGACCTTAATCCTTCAATGTGAAAATAAAAATTTTTTGTTCTACATCTTTGCATAATATTTTTCTAAAGCATTTAAGTAAGTATAAAATTTTTTGTATCCGTCGGTAAGTAGGATCAAATCTCAAAAGTTATTATTTCGAATTTTTTATATTGAAGATTAAAAATTCTCTCTTTTTGTTTGTGGACAGAATTCTATTATATTTAAACACATATTTGTAAAATTCTGCAATTTTGAGAAACTTGTCTTAGAGGGAGTTGCAATACAGAGAGCGAAGTTCAATATGGTCAATGATATAGAAATTTTATTTTTGATTTCGTTATAAAACAAGTGAAGTGGTAATGAAATTTGTAGCCTTTATTTCTATAAAATATTAAAATAAAAAATTATTTTTTTTTTATGTTGATACTTTCTTCTTGTAATATAAATCCGAAAAAACGCAACTAAATCGATGTACTTAAAATATTTTAGTTCACCATACATAAGTGTATGTCTACCTCTCGTGTATAAAATACTATGTAAATGAGGAGATTGAGGATTAAAAATTATTTTTGAAATTTTATGAATAAAACAATTCAAGTGTTTTATCCTTTATGATAAAAAATGCTTATTAAAATTAAAAATAAAATAAAAGTGAAGAAAATCATTTCAGTTCAAATTGTGATGATAATTTATGTGTTAGTACAGTGTCTGACAACAATTTCTCTTTCTATCATTGTACCCATTGTAACTATTTGCTGAGAAATGTACTGCGAAATTTATTTTGTATATAATATTTACTTTTTGTTAAATCACTTCTTTTAGATTTCTTCTTTTTAGATTTGGATCACTCCGTGTTAAGAAAGGATTCTATCCTCTCTAATGAAACCATAGTCATATTCATTTTGGTAAGGCTGTTTGTTAATAACCAATCTGCTATTAAGTGAAAAAAGCCTGATATAAACGAAAACGATTTACTTTATTTTTGTTCTTCAATTTATCGGCAAAAAACTTGCTCTCAGCTATTGCAAATTATATTCACCACTTAAGTTTACTTTGGCTCTTTCTTTTCTAAATCCCAATAATATTCCAGCACATTATGAAGTTGAAAGAAGTTTACAAGCAGCATCTTCTAAATATTGAAATCAATTGAATAACTCCGATATAAATGACTTTAAATAGATTGTTTTTGATGAAATTTAGGATCAAATAAACTCTGCTGTGGTGAAAAATACAAAATATACTATTGATATACATATTAAAAGAATAAACGAATCGGAAAATTCAAAGATTTTCAAAAAACGCATTGCAGGATTGTTCTTTAACTATTTAATTATAAGACTATATAGAAGCATTCTATATAACGAAATTTTAAGATTTATTTGCTTGTTGTACTTGTAAAATTAAAAGAAACAACATATACTTAGTAGTTTAATATATTTACATAAGTTAATAATATTTTTTAATTATTTCTATATGATTATCAATTTTATTTAGAAGAAAAATTTAAAATATTTTGCACATTCCAAGAAATCCGTCAAAATCGCGTTATATTTCTGTATTATACAATGAAACCTACATATAAAAATTTTATTTTTAATAAATACCAAAAATTAATCAAAAAGAAATTGAAAGCTCAACTGGAATTCACACATTCACCTGTTATCACGAAATCCATCAAGTAATTTACATATGAAAAACCGATATAATAATAAAAATTCATAGTTTCATAAGCGTTCATATGAGATAATTAAATGAATCGATTGCTCGCTCAAAATAAAATTTCAAAAATTATTTGAAATTAAATCAAAAAAAAATCATAGTTGGTCTCTCTAACGTCGTACCTACATTTTTATTGATTACTTATTGATTATATTAAAGCCATGATATTTATTTATAATTAAGCGATTACTTTTAAGTTATATGGCAATAAAATATGCAATAAGTTTAAAAAAGACTTTCAAATATTTTCATATCATATTACAAAAATTTATTTTAATATTTTTAAAATTTCATTTTTTATGAATTAATAATTTCATTGTATATTACGATTATTTAAAATTTATTTGAAAATTCAGGCGTCTTTTAAATATAAATTCAAATGTAAAGAAGAAGTGAAATAAGTGTAAACTATTAAATAATCACTTTAGATTTAAATGAGCGCAAATATATTTAAAGGCACTCACACATTTACACACGAATATTACACAACAAATTTGTATTCAGGCAAAATTATAAACTTATCTAATCATTTAGGTTTAACATACCTAAACAAAAAGTAAATTATTTCCCTCATTGATCCTGATTACACACCATGTCGTGTAGCGTATTGAAATTAGAGTAACCCTACTGTGTTCCCCCCCTATGGAACATTTTTCATCATTCATTTTTTTTTTTTAAATTTTCTAATAAAGATAACATTTAAAAGCTCATATGCTATATTATTTGACCCCACATCAAGGTAATGTCTAAATTTATTAAAATGTCTTTTATTTTAATCTTTTCACAAATTTTCACACTATTATTAAAGAAGCCGTCTCATATTAGTACAAGCACTTACCGCTATGTGCCGACGCCATTATCATTGTAATCATTCTGTTTTTTATGGCATGTCTTTTTATAAAAATTGAAAATTTCTCACTTTTAGGCGATTTATTAAAGATTCAAAAACAAGCATGGCATAAAATTTATTTTCATGCAATCTATTTTTTTTATTATTATTGTATATAAAAGCTTTTATTTTAATACAGGTAAAAATTTCAGGTAAAAAAAGCAAGAATGAATAAATTTTTTTTTAAATAATTCTCATAAATTTTTTTTTCATATTATGTGCAATCATTATGTACTTATGTATGTTATGTGTGCCCTTATTTAAACAATGGGCGAAAATATTTTGTTCTCTCATTTGAAATAATTACGTTGTTAATTTGAGATAGAAATTGAAATTAAAAAATTCGTATTGTTATATAAATGACAAAGGTTATAGAGCATAGCATTTAAATGTCATATATTAATACACGTATGTAGGCTTCTTTTAGAAAACGGGACATACTCAGCTTATTTTAAATTACTCGTTTCAAAAAAGATGTGCTAAGAATTTTAATTCGAAATTAAATATACAAAACAATTGAGTGACACGCGCTATATAAGGATTGACAAACATACTTATTATTTTCACAAAATTTATTTATAATTTTGTACTTAAAAATCTCTGCCATACTTATTTTCGATTATAGCAATAAAATATTTTCAAACTTAGAAAAAGGAGCCGAACTTCGTAAAATTGCGACAATAGCTGGTTGAAAGCAAGGTCTCAAACCACATATATAAATCACTTCTTTATTTTAAAGATAAAATTAGGTAGTTGAATTGAAAAATACTCAATGTATGTTAGTATGTCAGTACTGATAAAAGTATAGATGAAATATTTATAATTGAAATTTTGTACAAAATCACATGAAAATTTTTTGTGAAACAATTAATTTTCAAGGTAATTAAGAAGCACGAGGCACAACTATAAAACCGGATTAGAATAAAAGTTTGATTTAAATATTAATTTTTATTTTAACATTGAAAATTTTTCCAAAGAATTAACACAAGCACGCCACTTCTTAAATTGAATAAAATAAAAATAAAAATCTTTTAAATCTATATTCTTAACTTTATTTTAAATCAAAAAATTTTCAAAATTTTTTAAATGATCCATCATCACTTAAAAACTTAATATATTTCAAGCAGAGAAGATGGAAATATCCGTATTTCCCTGGCAAATTTTATTTTCATTATTACTATTATTATTACGTAACCTTAAAAGTTAAAGAAGAACTGATCCATTATCATAATTTCAATTATGATTAAAAACTTCTGATACCATACCACACCAAAATAATACCTAAACCATCCATCATCTCAATAACATCATGATAAAATGTTCAAAAATTCTTTCCTCATTTTTTTAATTATTTTCATTTTGCTTTTTTTTTAATTTTTCATAAATAACGTATGTATGTATAAGCAAATTTTAAATTGTTTTGCAAGATAAATCGGCAGAGTTGAATGATTTCCAACATTATTTTTATACAACTACAAACATACATACACAAGCATGTATATATGTCAAAAACATTTTCTTAATGACATTTCAGGTACATAGGTACACTGCGTATTATATACGAAATCTTAAGAAATTCTTTATATTTTCATGTCCATTGTTCATGATGCCTTTATGTATGCCCACGTATGTAGTATTAAATAATAACCTTTAAAACAATAACAATAAAAGTTAAAAAAAAATTAGAAACAAACATAATGTTTCGGTTAGATGGTTTTCATTTTTTACTGTTTGGTAAGCTCTACACTGCACCTGGCTACAGCATATATTGATTAAAATAAAAATTCATATCAAATTCATTGTTACCAGACAAATTAGGAAATTATGAAAAAAAGCAAAAAAAATATGAAAATTCACGTAAGTACCAAATTTCGTGATATTTCAATTTTTAATTTAAGTTTTCATTAAGTTTTTCAAATCACCTAAAAAATTTGGTAAAAAATCTAAGCGGAAAAGTTTTTTTTTCTCCTTCTCTCTCTTTTTTTTTTACGTTTGTAATAATTTGCGAGTAAATAATAATCATTTGGAGTTTCCTTTTCGTAAGGCAATAAATTTTTGTCAAAAAAAATTTTTCAACGCTTTGTAAATATTTTTTTCTTAAGAATTAATTGTAAATTTCAAATTTTTTTTTTTTTCAAATTGTCCGAGTGCATTAGTTACGGTCTATTTGTTTGTCTATAATATTTATTCACTTAGACAATTAATTCTATTTCCATTACTATAGATCTCTTTGCATTAATTTTCTCAACTATTTCATTGTATAACAGATGCAATGGTGAACTGCGACTCGTATGTGATTTAACTAGATTCATTTTTAATAATTTAGAACTAGAAACTTGTGACCTGAAAGAGCTCGACCAAATTGTAGAATTTAGAAAATCATAAATCTCTATTCTTTATTCCTTATTCTCCATTTTCCATTCACCATTTTCCATTTCCTATCCTCTACCTTCAATTCTTGATTCTTAATTTTTTTATTCTATTTCCTAATCTCCACAGAATTTGTGAGAAATGGAAATAAAAAAAATGCTAGCTACGTTGAAGCAGGTTAAACTTACTAAGTTTAAAGTGAAGTTAATACCTAAAAAAAGCAGTTTAACTAAGAAATTTTAATAATAGCACAAGCCACATATGTCAGCTTATTACTAATTCTTATAAATTTTGTACGAGCTGCTACAGTAAAAAAAATAACTATCTATAGCATCTTTATTTTAATACTAACTTCTTTCCAAAAAGCAAAAAAATCAATTATATTTTTTCTTCATAATATTGAGCATAAACAAAAGGTCTTCAACCCTGATCGAATTAATTTTTTAAACAAAAAAAAATTTGATAAATTAATCATAATTTAAATTAAAAATAAATTACCTACCTATTTGTAGGTACATAAATTACAATTACGTATGTACATAGATAAAAAAAGTTCGGTCTTAATGATGGTTATACAATCAGTTAGACAGTAAGCTGAGTACATTAAGCTTGCTACTAAAATTATATTAGAAATAATATTATTTAATCATGATACATGAGATTTTTAACATTTCAATCAAGTAAATGATTGTTACGATCACGATAACGTCATTCAATGTTGTGTACAGAGATAGTGCAGCCGCCATTGTTTACGATATCTTTATTATGTATTTACTTTAACGCGATTAAATTTTTCTCTTTTCTTTTTATTTTTCTTTCTTGAAATTCTTTGTTACACAAGTTAAAATTTGTATAATGGCGAAAAATGCTCTGTTTTTTCTGCTTCTTTTTCATTATCATTTAAATCGCATTTTATTATGAAATTTATACGAAAAAGCCAATAAAATCATTAAGCGATTTTATTGTAATTAAAGTAAAAATATTATTAATTGATTTTTTTTTTAAATTTTACTTTCATTTCAATTAAATTTTTTTAATTAGGAGCACATGGCAAATATAATAAAATCGATTTATTCGAAAAGCAAAAAAATTATGTAAAAAAAAATTTATAAGAAAAATATGAACAGAGGATGAAAAAGTCAGTTGAATTACTTTTATACATAATATATGGGGCTATTAAAATGATATTTGAACCGTGCAATCAACAAAGTGATCTGTAAAGATAAGATTGAAATTTTTATACCATTATTTATTATTATTAAATATAAAAAAATATATTTAATATATTATGCTTTTTTAGTTTGAAAGGTTAAGAATTACTTTACAAAAAATCAATTGAGTCAAAGCAACCAAATAGCACTTGATTGCAGGAAATGCATGCATGAGAGATGCGTCTAAAGTCAATTTAAAAAGGAGGGATAAAAATTGTACCATTTGTGTTCTGACTTCTTACAGCTGCTGTCTTTCAGTGTACTGCCTCTTCTGTCGCTAAGCTAGGCTTGACTGCGTGGAATGACCTTTATTGGCGGGACATGAAAGAGTGAAGACAACTGTTTCATTCAATATTATTTAAATTTAAATAATATCAGGTTTTTGAATATGAGTTTTTATAATTTAATGAATATTAAAGAATTTAAATTACTGTTAAAATTTTCTCCCACTGCAACACCGAAATTTTAAAAATTTATTAATGCGAGTAGTAGATTGCTCTTATAAAAGAATTGGTCTATGATCACTTAAATGCCAATTCGCGTTACTTGCGAAATTGAAAATTTTAATTGAGTTTTTGATTTAAGCACTTTAAATTTAAATTTTAATGCTAATTTTCCAACTATGATAAAATTTTGTGTGGTTTTGATGTTCAATTTTTTTATTCTAATATACACACTTGTAATTTAATAACACTAAATAATCATAATTATACTTTTTATCGTTTCATACCTTATAAGATTTATCAATTAAACTCAATAACAAAACTATAATTGAAACTACACACAAGCTACAAATTAAATAAATATTTGCCTAAAAAATCTGTTACGAATAATTTTTCAATTATTTTCCGCAAAAATTTATTTACCCTGACCTAAATAAGTGTAAAACCTAAATATTGTTTTACTTATACACACACGCAAATAAACATCTATACAGTTATATTTGAAACTGTTGAAGCATAAAAATGAATAATGAATTTTACACTATGCGACTAACCTTTGATGCTAAATTTTAAATTTTAAATATTCCCAAGTTTTTTTCTTTCCATTTGTATATTCACTCACCTGTTCAAGTCTACCATCCTATTATACTCATTTTTTATTCATTTCATTTGACATTATTCAAATAAATCAATTCATTTTAAAAATGAAATTTAGAAAAAAAAATTATTTAATGGCTGTCACTATATAATGTTTATGTAGATGATTATGGGATGACAAGAGCGCGGTTAACCAAAACGAAATTAAATAACAAAATGAGTATAAAAAAATTAAATACTAAAGGGCAAATAATACAAACTCTAGTGACCTAAATTTAAATTAATAATGAATCTAAGCAGAAAAAAAATGAAATAAAAATTGACAATAATTATAACTGTCACAAATTAACTATCGTCTGAGATAAAAAAAATTAATTATCATAAGTTAATATCCATATGGGGCTAATATTATTTGAAAGAAAATTATAAAAATTAAATTTTGATAAAAATGTCCGTCGTTTAAACACATATATGCATACAAAAAAAAATTAAAAGGAATTAAATTAAGAACCATGCATATTTTAAATTAGATGACAGTTAATTTTGACAGTTAAATACTAATTAGACAATCAAAATTAAATTTCGTATAAAATCGATTTTATAACCGCTATTAGTCCACTCAATAGAATAATATAATGCAATTAAAAAAAATGTGCTCGCAAAGGAAGTTGCAAATTCTTAACTTTGATAAATATTTTAAATAATGTTAACTTTTAAATACATGCAATGCATACATATCGCAGGCCACATTTGTATACCTACGCAAATTTAATTAATGAATATGATCGAACATTTAATTTGATTAATGACCATCTCTAACAAGCCAATCGCATCTTCTTTAATAAAATTAAATAATTAAATCAAAGCATTTGGATTGAATTTTAAAAACACCTATGTATATATTGATATACTAAATTTTTGTTGGTTCTAAAAATTAATTTTCACATAAGATTAGTTCATGACATCGATATCAATTTATTTTTGGCCCCAATTTGAAAATGAATTCCAAAATAAAAAAAAAGCCAAACTAAAACAGTTTTTCAAATTTTTTTTTTATATTAATCTGAGGAAATTGAATATTCACTGTAATCCAAATTGAATAGAAAAAAAACAAAAGCAAAAAATTTAATGTAATCGACTAAATATTACACAAAAATAAAACAATCGCAATCGATCGATCGATTCATCGCCATCTATATTGTGTAACAGCAAAGAAAAATGTACTGTAAAAAGTACAATAATATTTTTATCATTTTTTTTCTCACTCTTCATCATATTTTATTGACATTGAATGCAATCAATCATGCTTGAAATGAAAAATTGAATATTTTTTTGTTCTTTTTTTTTTTAAGTACAAACATAAATTTATTTTGAGAAAAATGAAGTTTTTCGAATAAATTGTTTTGTTGAAAACATTTTGATGATATTAAAAAAATGACAAAAGATTAAAAAAAAACACAACTGAATATGCCGAAATCTGATTCTGCAAACAATCAGAAAATATAACAAAAATGACTAGAAGAAAATTATTTTGAATTTCTGAGTAGAAAAAAAATTATGTATGGAAATTTGATATCATAAAAAAATTTCAAAGACGAAAAGAAAAAAAAAAGTGTTGAATTTGTAAAAGTTTGAAGTGAATTACTTGTCATTTATTTACAAAACTTTTCATTTTGGATAGGTCAGTTTTATTTATTTAATAATAAACGTCACGAGTGTTAATGGAGGTGTATTGGATTACAAATTAATATTTTTTGTAAGATTATAATCAGAACTACCGACTACTCTAAATTATAGTATTGGAATACTTTAAGAGCTCTTGTAGAAATGTGGTATATTTATATAAAAAAAACCAGTAATGACGGAATTAATGCCATATTATCAGCTTTTGCTGACTTTCAAATTTCGTCACTGAAAACCGCTCTTGATCTATTTTCAATCCCACATAATACTAGTGCAATTTTTAAGTTATACATTCTCATTTATGCATTGTAAGCAATTTGAAGCTAGTTTTTAAAAAAGCTACATATTTCAACAGTGTTAGCATGATAGATAGCATGAGAGACTTACAAAGTAAGTAGTAAAATTTCAAATTCTTTCCACAAAAAAATATTTGAGTACTTCCAAATTCCGTTACCGGAAAACTCAGTTTTACGTTATTTTGTACGGGAACCAATTTTTAATTTTTTTTATATATATATATACTTACATATATATTAACAATTTTATTCTAAATATGAACTTAGCCCTAAGTCCTTTCTTAATAATCTTTCTAACCCATATGTATTAATTTTTGAAAATCAAATTTAATTTATCAAAATTAAAAAAAAATTTCTGCCTCACTCACATGACTCATTCCAATATCTTGATTTCTAAATATTATCATCATACGATTGAAATATGAAATACAATTAAAAAATTAGTTTTTGTTTCTTTGAATTGAATTCGAGGTTATTTTATAATAATTTTTATAATAAAAAAATATTGTGAAAAAGAAATAAATTTTAATTTGTAAAAAAGTCTATTGCAGTTTACTAACCGCTTCTGCAGTATAGGTATACAAAAGATATTATAGTACGCTCTACACTATGCGCTTTTATATTTCATATTTAATAGTTTTTTTGTTTTATTTTTTGATTGATTGATATTGATCCATATTTGATTGATTGATTTAATCTAATTCATTTTAAAGTAAAGCAAATGAAATGAAGAGGTCAATGTTTATAAATATTTTCATAATAATGTAGGCATGTACGTGTACATAAAAAAAATTGTGTACATTTTCAAGTGTTGATAATGGAAATTTCGAAATTGAGTCAAGTGTATGCGTATAATACGTCCTTACACGTAATAGAATTATGTAAGCAAATGCAAATATGTAGATTATTTCGTTACAAACTAAAATTGCGACCAAAAAAAGATACAATGGAAAATACGGTGGGAGTAAGGCTGTAATAGAGTCAAAATATTGTTTTTGAAGGTAATTATAGGGATCACATAGGAGGGAAAAGAGCATATTAAGCTTTTCACGTATGTAACAGTAATAAGGAATCATTTGAAAGAAAATCCCTGACATGATGCAGGAAATATTCACGCTTATTCTAAGTTGATTCAAAAATTTCTATTCATTTAATGTAGAAGCAATTATTTGAGAATCGAAGAGAACTAGAAATTTAGGAATTTAATATAGATTCTTAGTTTTGTTACACATTATTAAAGTTATAGATAATAGAAACATCCTGATAATCAAAATTAAGTTTTTAAAGTAAGTGACAAACCCCAATATTATAAGCACACGAAAGTATTTTTTTATAATTTGACTTTCATAATCACATTCACAAAATTAATTTAATTTCCTAATTAATTAAATAATTTGGTTGCATACCGCGGAACATACCACGCAGTCAGTTTAATTTATTAAAAACTCATTACATATTTAATTAATTTCAAAAATTTTAACTCACACCTAAATTAATTGAAGTCAATACACGCTTGCTTTGCTTATCTTATTGGTGTTTTTTATTTTTTCGTTTCAAAGTGTAATTAATTTTTTCGATAAAAAAAAACTGATTTCGAATATCACATTTTTAGACAATTTTTTTCTTCTTTATTTTCTATTTAACACTTTTAAAATTCACTATATCTTTTTTTTTTGGTTTTTTCTGCAAATTGTGAGAAAAAACGCGATAAAATAAACGTTAATGATGAGTTTTTCGCACGAAAAACTGTTTTTTTATTCGCCAATGTCAGAAAATTAAAAAAAAAATCGACAACTTTTTACGCATTACACACAAAAAAATAACCAATTACTCATTGGAAATTGGTGTATGAAAATTCATTTTATGACAACAAACCAAACTACAATACTAAAGTTAAAAAATGTAAAGGAAGAAAACACCTCTGCAGGTTAAAAAATTTCCAATCAAACTGATTGTATTGCAAATTATCAGTTTTCCTTCTTTTGCCGGGTTATGAAATTTTCTTCTTTCCATCTCTTTCTCAGCCTTATAAGGCTTTATCGTTTGTATTTATATGTAAGTATATATTTTCACTGCACAGATGTCAAAATAGTCACGTGGTAAAATTATATTTTCGTTTTTATTTCATTTAGTTTTTTTTATTACATTTTTGATATTTTGTAAAAAAGAAAAAAAAATGTTGGAAATGCTCAATGAACATGAAAATAAGTGGAAAACTTAAAATAGTAGTAACTTGAGGAAAAGTTAATTGGATTTGAAAAATAAAGACAAAAAACAAAAGGAAATCTGTTTTGCCTGTTTCAAATTGAATGATTTTAAATAATTGCACGTGGCATTCCAGAACTCATTACAAAGTTTCAGAAGTTTTATTTTCATTCGGGTATAGGAGAAATAATTTTTTTTTTAATAAAAATTTATAGTATTGCGTCAAATCTTGGTATAAAAAAAAAACGTGATTTGTACCAAGGCATTACCATATACAAAAATTTTTCATATAAAATGTGGTTGAAGTGCACCTTTTCCTCATCATTTATTGTGTCATTGTTAATTTTTATTCATTATAGCCATTTTTTTCGTTTACTTGGTTCAGAAAATTAAGCCCATCAGTAAGGTGTTGATGTTTCTAAATACTGAAACCTTTAAATTTCAATAATATTTGCGTACTATCCAAATAGTATTACAAAATTTCATAATGTTATTACAAGCCACGCATATTATTCCTTTAATATATAAATGTTATGACAACATATACATACGAATATATATACACATATGGATATATGCATATCTGGATTTTAGAAGATAATTAAATTTACGCACAATGAGCTTTATAAACTCCAATTTACTTCCAAAATTATCTTGTTTCCATAATACATTAGATATTTGTATAATATTAAAAAAGAACCAAAAATATTAGCAAATTGTTAAGCCTTTTGTAACAATTTCTTTATAGCAGTATTCAAATTATTGTGAAATGTCATTTTTACAATAAAATTTTTGGTAAATTCTACTTAAAATTACCCTTTTAACGCACCTCTTTCAAGTTATATAATGTCAGTTAAAATAATTAACAGTAAAAAATTATTATTTTTAAAAGGAAATCTTCTTCTCTCAAACTCTTCTTTCAAATTCCTAATGTTCTCTTTTAATATACCTTTCATGTTTAATTAAACATTCTATATAGAATTACCCTTCGTCTATGATTTCAAATTGAAATTGTTAACCTTATAACAACATTTTTTACCAGAACGACATACAAAATACATAATTATATTGATTTCCATTTGAAGTTCAATATATTCTGAACTGAAAATTGTATTATTTAATGATACGCATTAGTACTTGTAGGGTTTTAATCTTTCGTTAGTTAAGTAATACTGTAGAATTAAATAATAAATTAATATTTATGTGCATACAATAAATACTGGCATAGAGTAAAAGACGGCAAAAAATTTTCTATTGATCAATTCTATAAATGTTTTGTGATTGATTTTCTTTTAAACCTATGAGCTGTACATTTGTTCACTACATAGATAGATACACATATATTCTACTTATTTTATTAATGGTTATTTCTACAATTTTATGTTTTCCTCAACATTCTTTATTCTTTGTTCAACTATCGTTTTAAGGTCTATTGAAGACTGAATACAATGCAAAATTAAAGAAAATTATAAATTTATATTGAAAAAAAATATCATTAGAAAAGAAAACATATTAAGTAAACCTATTTAATTTATTATATTGCCAGGTAACGAGACGAATAAATAAAACAAAACATTATTTTAAGTTATGGGTTAGTTAGCGAGATGGCCGATGGTCATTCATCTAGAACATAGAAGAAAAGAAAAGGAACATGAATTTTATTACGTCAAGAATAATAAATGAAGAATAAACAATAATTGAAACGCAACAAAATAAAATAAAAATCTATTTAATTTTTGAGTTGAAAATGAGCTGAAAATAATTTATTTTAGCTTCTTTGCAAAGGAAGCAGCTCGTAAGCTAATAAATTGATCAGAATAAGATTTTGTAAAAAAAAAAAACTGTTGAAAATTCAAATGCTTGTGCAAAGGAGCATTTTCTACCAATGCAGAGAATAGGGAATAAAGGAAAACTTGAAAAACAATTCAAATTTTATCATTATTATTCATTTTAATCGGCAAAACATTTAAAAATATTGTTTTAATTAAGTATATTTGCTTACCCTACGGCTTTGAAATATTTGAGAGCTTTTGAAAATAAATACGTTATAATTCTAGGTACTTTTATACACAAATAGACCCAAACACAAAAAACATTAGCCGTATGAGAAGTTTTTATATGGATTCTATTCTACAGCTCTGCAGCTTGCTAAATTTCGTACTTAGATAATTAACACAAAGATAATGCACACCGGAAACTAGCACAACGTCTCTATAGGTTTATTTATTAAAAAACACTAAACACATAATGTTATATTGCATCTTAGGTCCCCATAAATTCCATTATATTGTATGTATACAAATGTGCATATTGAAATGATATAAGTATATGTATATATACATAATATGTATGCATGTGCATGGATTATAATGTTTATATACATATTTTTAGGTTTGACATTGATGGAAAAAGAAAATTAAAGAAAAATTTTTTATTATTCTTGCCATTGGAATAAGAAAATAAAACTTACATGTACTGGTACATAATTTTTAATTGAATTGAATAAATCGTTGACATTATAATGCAAACATATATGTACATACATAAGTATATGCATATCACATTGACATGATAATAATCGAACACTTTTATACTAACATGTAATACAATGAAAATGATTTTTGAATGGAAAAAAAGGTTTAAATACAAAGGAGAAAAAATCAAAGTTCAAAGTAAACTTATTTTGATTTCTATGTTCTTACTAAAGAATACTTGAATCCAATGGCTTCTCCAATAATGTTGTTTAATTTTAAGATAATAAAAGGAATCCTGATAATATAGTTATTGATTATGTAATGCGATATTTGTATGAAAAATGCTTTAATTATTTTATGACATAAAATTTAAATTTTTTTAGCGATAAACCATATAAAATTGTCTTTCCACAGAAAATTATGCAACCAAATTTACGTATGTATATATATTTAGATTTTATAAGCGTTTGGCTTTTAAATTTAAATAGGAACACACAGAATTGCAAATTTTTACCTAGTGTTTATTTAAATCCACAAATCAATATAGTTGCTATTTACTTTTCAATGTAATATCGTGCTCGCAACATCTACATTTTAGGTTGTCCGTTTGAAGGGTTTTGATTTGCATATACTATCCGCTACATATTTGCCACAAATTCGGAATACTCGGTTCATATTCTTTCAAAGTTACAGCTACATTCCATTATTAAAATTTTTCATGTTCCAAGCAAAAACAAACCGAATAATAAGCAAATATATTTAATGCTATTAAAATCAATTAATCTTTTATTTACATTGTTGAATGTAAATAAGTTTCAGCCAAAGAAAATATTATTTTATACATGAGTAGATCAGTTCAAATACAATGTACATATATTTATGAAACGCAAAATAATTAATATCTATAAGGAAAACACTGTAATTTGAATATGATTTTCAAATAGAAATTTAATTTCTGGCTATATATATATATTTAGTTCTGTCTTGCTTAATAAATCTGTTAATGTAAATCTATTAATGTTATCGTTAAATTAATGTTATTTTAAATGTTATTTTATATTCAGTTTTTAAGACATCATTAAATGCTTATTATTATGGCAATTTATTGTTCATTGCATGGAAATTATAATTTCAAAATAAATAGGTACTTATTATAATATCGTTAATAAAATGAATATTTTTATTTTATTTTAAAATTAATAACCATAATTATGAAAAGTGAAATTAAGTTTTTGAATTTTAAACTTAGAAGTTTAAACTTTTCATTATAACAAAACGCACGATTGGTAGCGATATTTCAAAAATTAATTAAAACATTAGAGGTTTTCACTCATTGAAAAGAAAAAAATAATTTCATCCAACTAATAAACGACCAAGAGAAATTTTCGATGTAAAATTATAAAAAAAATCGTAACAATCGTAAATTTTTTATTTCGGAAATATTTAAGAAAATTTATTTTTTTATTCACAAATTGGCACAACAAAAAAAAAATCGAATTTATTTGCTGTCAAAAATAATTTGGTGAAAAACTAAAGAACCATTTAAAAGAAAATAACCTAGACGAAATTTTCAAATATGTAAGTTCGTATGGATATTTTATTGTTTATTTCATTAATATTCTAATTTTATATTTTATACAAAAAAAAATTCAAATATTCTAGAATAAA
Organism: Condylostylus longicornis; assembly: GCF_029603195.1. NCBI lineage: Eukaryota > Metazoa > Arthropoda > Insecta > Diptera > Dolichopodidae > Condylostylus > Condylostylus longicornis. Next base: position 14,459,603 of record NW_026577982.1, read on the forward strand.
TAAAATTATCAAAATGTCACCATGGTCAAAAATGGTAAAATTCTTGTCAATTGATTTTATCCAAGAAAGTGAATGCGCGCCGCTGTTTATTTCTTGCAAAACCTCCTCAATAATTTCAGTCTCAAATCAAAAATCATATCAAACAAAACCGATCAGATTGCTTCAAAAATATAAACCAAAAAAATTTATAAAGGAGTGGAACTTACATTATAAGGCTCTGCCAATCAAAACTTGTCAGGAAAAAAAAAACCTATACGAACTCATAATTAAGATTTTTAATTTTCAACCGCACTTTTAATTTCAATTTTTTTTTCTTTCATTATTAAAAGAATTATTTATTATTAAATTATCTCTGAAAACTTTATACCACAAAAAAAAATTTACAAAAAGATTCTTTTAATTGAGTTTTCAACTACAAAATGAAACTTTTTTAATTCCAATACAAAAATTTTATTTTTCCTTTGTTTTCTAGCCACGAATTTGTTAATTGTTTTTTACATAAACAAAAAAAAGTTATGGCACACACTTACATACAAAGTTAAGAGAAACACAGTTGAAAAAAAAAATCTATTACAATTTAAAACTTTTTTTTGCTCGTTTTTATCTACTGCTGTTTACTCGTTAAAGTTTTCCTGCTGTAAAGCTCGAATAGCACAACAATGAAAACATTTAATTTAAGTAAGCATTAGATTTTTTTTTAAGTATATGAAGTAAACTGACATGCTAATTACTTTAATAACTTACTAATTACTTTTTTTTTTTTCTAAAAAAAAATATGAATTTACTTTTGAGATGTATGGCAAGTTAAATATTTTATTATTTCGATTTTTTTGTCTTAGAACAAAAGTCGTAGAGAGGGTCAATTAAGATTTATAAACTGTTTATCGTAGTCTTACATAATTATCACAATGTTTATATGAAATTTTATGATTGATAAATCCAGTTGCTTCATATTTTCAATTCAAAGTAATTAAGTTAAGTAAAAAATAGGTAAGGTATGGAAGATCATTCAAATACGTAAGCTTATATGCACAAGCGTACTCAAAAAGTTTAATTCTCAACTAAATTTTATTCTCAAATTAACTTCTCTAAGTACTTAAGTATAGCAATTTCACCACTATTATAATCTGAATTCAGATTCAATTAATAATATTTGTGTTTTATTTAGGACTTTTGTAAGGACTTTTGAAACAACGGTTCCTATCGTGTTTATGTTTGTATTTATAATACTGATTTTGTCATACTATTACTTACTTACACTTGGCCATACTTCACAAAATACTCAAGCTACACAAAATATTCAAGTTACTAAATAACGGTTTTAACAATAAGACAACTTTTGTAAAAAAGCAATCCATTATGTGGAGGTTATTTTAGTGTACCGTGCATCACAGAGTTGATAGTGTCAGCTTTATTTATTCGCACAATTCAATAACAAAAACTTCTTAAGTTAATTTTTACTTTATTAAAATATTTATTCAGTAAATTGAAATACACGCTTTTATAAAACTACTTCTTCCACATAATCTGCTAAACTAAAAAAATAAACTGGAATCTATATGGACATATAACGTGTGTACATACATGCATACATATTTTTTTAATTTCCAATAATTATAAGTAAGAGAAATTTTGTATAATTTATTTAAAAAAATACTTAATATTTTGAAAGTTGACGTCATATTTACTCTTTATAAGTCAAGGCAACTCAAAGTCTAGAAAACTTTCATACATACATATTAACATTCATAAAATATGTTATCTACTTTTCCTCTTTTAGTTTTAGATTTTGTCATAGTTATGGGAGACAACTAATATATGAACATGTCCTTTGAAAAAAAAAATATGACTAAACTTCTAGAAAACTCACCATACCCAAAAAAAAATTTATTAAAATAAAATAGTAATAATTCAAATCCTCTTCATTTATATATTTTTTGTGGTTAATATTCAAATGAAAGATATTTTCATTGATTTTAAGAATTTATAAAAATATACAGTTAATAAATATTTATTCAAAATAATGGTAAGTTGTTGACGTCAGCTGTTATTTATTTCATATCTTAAATAAAAACAAAAAAAACATGAATTTTAATTTTTTGACTAATTGATTTATAATTGAAAAAATTTTAAGATGCCAATATGAGCAGCCATAATTATTAATACTTACGATTATTAATAATATACTTACGAGTAATAATAAAAAATGGCATTTTTAAATAGTGTAAAGAACAAAGAAATCACATTTAAAAAATTGAAATTCACCACAATTTTTTTTTTAATACTTACATATAAAATTCAAAGTTAAGCTTCAAGCAGACATTGTTTTTTCTCTTTAAACTTATATGTATGTATATGTATGTGTATATATAGGAATTTTAATTTAATTAAGATTTTTTAAATTTAACTAAAATATTAGGTTTACTTAATTTAGTTGGCGGCTATAAAACTAAATTATTTGATTCTGAATCCAAGGGAAAAATTTTTATTATTTATTTACTATGATTTTTTTTCTACTTCTTTTGTCTCAAATAAAGCAATTTAATTTTAAAACAGTTAAAGAAAATAAACGAATTTGTTTTGGTAATTGAGATACAATAAAAAAGCATTCATGTACAAATACGAACACAAATTTTTTATATTAATTGGATTATTATGTATATAAGTACATAAAACAAAAATTAAGAAAAAAATAAAGTTGGGTCAAACCAATGGTTTGTATTGTAGCACTTTTCCATTCAACAAGTGAAAATACTGCTTTTAAATACAGTCTGTATATATCCACCACACTATTTTAACTATTTTTATTCATAAACGAAACTATTTCTAGGATTGCATATATTTAGGATCATGCATACGAGTATATGCAGTCTTTGAAATAAAGCGAAAATTAATATAAAGTGGGGTTAACATAATGCTCGATTTTAAGGTTTAATTGTGTGAGTTAAGAAAAATAATTATATTTTTTAATTTCATGGAATTTACCGTAAGCTTTTTGCGCTTATAGAAATTTTAAAAGTCTTGCGGTTTCGGAAATATAAGGTGTCAAAAATTCAAATTTCACAAATTTCAAGAGGCGATAACTTGAGAGGGGATGGAGTTTAAAAAAAATTTTCTTCTAACAAAATAAACAATTTGTTAATGTCTAAAAGCCCCTATTTCAAGCTTCTACAGGCAGGGGTCTAGAAGAAAAACGAGATCAAAAATTTGAAAAAAAAGGACTTTAGATAACGGTAAATTTGAAAGGCCATTTTGTTTTTCTAAAGTTTAACTATGGTATACCGCGTTAGGGGAAGCCAGCCACTGCCTTTCTGCGTTTGAAAAATTTCAAAAATGCTTATGGTTTCATTGCAACAAATATTTAAAAAAGGCCATTTTTAGGGTTTTGCGGGGGTATAACTTCTAGAGGGGGGGGAGATAGGTAAAAATTTTGTTCTACGGAAATAAGTTTCTAGTGAAGATCTATGTATGTATGAAATTTCAGCTTTCTATCTTCAAGGGTGTAGAAGTTTTGTAAACAAAAAAAGTGTTCACGGACGGACGGACGGACGGACAGAGTGAAACTAATAAGTACTTTTTTCAAAAATTTTTTTTAGAAAAGTGCTAAAAAGTTAGAAGAAACTTGTCTAAATATTTACGTATATTTGGTTTCGTATCTGTTTATAAAAATCCAATTGAATCTTTGTAGTCTTTAATTTCGAGTTACTCCAAAATACTATGAAAAAAATTCATTTTTGTTCACTAAAGTTTTTCAAGAGAATTGAAAATTTTAATAACGTAAATTTAACGATACAAATAAGTTGGGTATACGAATAAGTTCGAATTCATATTTTACTTCTTATTTTCACTTCAAAATGAATTTATTTTAAATGTAGAAATATTAGAAATTCGTAACTCCTTATAACAAATAAAAAGTTCACCTGTGTATAAGTTACTCCGTATAAGTAATAAGTGTATATATTTGCGCCTATATAGTTGACAGTTATAAGTTACACAGTCGATAACAAGTGAAGTGAAATTTTCTACAAAATTTGAAATAAAATTTGAAATTAAGTAATGAGCTCTCTTTTTATCTTGATTGCATTATAAATGAGTTTAATCAATGTTAATCGTCAGGAAATTGATAATTTCCTTGAAAGCTGCTTTGCAGAATTATTGAAAATATCTATGTATATGAATAAGAACATTATATGTTATAAGTATAAATATGTATGTATATGTAAATATAATCGTAAAATCATTTTTGGCCACTAAAAATTTTTGTTTCTCCTTGTAGAAAACTATTGATTTAATAATAATTTTTACTCAAATTATTTTATATCTATCTTATATGTATGTATATATATATCTATGTATAGATATATTATGCATACAATATTACATAAATAAATATACATATACAAGAATTATAAAATAAAAAATAAGCGCTATGTATGCAAATGTAGGTTGTATAAAGGATGTACGTACACACAAACGTACGACTATGTGGTTATATGAATACATAACCATGTCCATATTATAACACAAAAGCTTTCAAGAATTGAGATTATTGAAATATTTCCAAAAAAACAAAAAGGAAAAATGACATTTTTTAAGACAATTTTGTAGTTAGCCAACTTAATGATAAAATATTACAGTCTTTAAAAAAAAGAAAGCCAAAATTAAATATTAAGTTTTTTTTATAAAGAATTAGTTGAACATACACAGTATATATATATATATAGACATATAAATATGTAAATTTCCTCCTACAACAAAAATATTTCAAAAAAAGCCAACCAAGTAAATGTTCAGATAAAAAAGGTCAATTTAAATAATGAGGACTGAAAGAAACCGCAACTTCGTCAAAATTGGAAAAGATCTTCAAAATTTTAAATGATTTAAAAAAAGAAAATTTAATTTGAGAATAGTGATATTTAAATATTTAATATTATTTATGTAAGATACCATATATGTATAGAGGGGAGTAGGTGTAGCTATTTTATTAAAATCAAGGAATGAAGAATAACGAAATTTTTAGGAGAGAAATTTGCAAAATTATGAGCAATAATATAAAACTTGACCGAATAAAAAACTTGTTCTAAATTTTATTATCTAAAAGAATATAAAAAAAGGGAGATTTTAAATTTTATACAAACAGTTTTTCTAAGAAATTTAATTTTCTAAGAAATTTAATGAATTTGGTTAGCTGTTGTACTACTTGTATTAGCTGTTATACATATTTGGTTGCTATATTTGCTACATTACTATTCATATGATGAAATCTATCTACAAATATTAGTGCTATATTCTAAGATTACATCGAAGTAGTTTCATTGCAAACTCTCAATACAAAAAGATACATTACATACGCCCATAAATATGCAATTTTTGTGAGTATCTACCTTTTGTTAATTTTTTGTTATTTAGAGTTCAAATTAATATTTTCTTTAATATTGCCGTTACAGAAAAGCCATCAAAGGCTTATTAAGAAGTGGTTACTATTAAAAAAGTGGCCACTATGTGTGCTTATAACGTTGTTATTATAAGTAATATATTTACCTATATTTGGTGTCAAAAGCAAGATTATTTACTCAACTCTATAAAAAAAAGCTCCTTACTTTAATTAAATTTTCACAAACTTTTCAAAAATTTCCTAAACTTTTTATATTTAATTCTAAAATTTTATACTTAAATAAATACGTACTTTTAAAAGAGTTGACTATATGAATCACATATTATTATTCTCGTTACAAATACACAAACACAATTTTTTAGAACAATACATACCGTATTATTTTTATTGCACTCAACCATTTTCTCTTCAAAAACTTCAAAGAAATTAACAACACCATAAACTGTTTCTAAATCACAAGAGAAGAAGTATTTACTTTACTATTTCGATACTCTTTCATATTAAAAGTTGACAAACAAGTTCTCTTTATAGATTTTACAACAGAAGTATTAAAATGTCAATTACCTTTGGAAAAGTTAGAAAATTTTATACTTATATCGTATTGTAATTTACTATATAATGGTTTTGATTTTATATATTGTGATGACAAAAACGACGATAATGAAAAAACATCGACAGCGGAAATAATAGTAAATGACGATTCTGACTGAAGACTCGTAATGGTATTAAGGTAGAAAAAGAGTGAATATACCCGTGAATTGAAAATTCTTCAAAAAACAATAAGGTAAAAAAAATAAATTTGATTTTTCTTCCAACTTTTTTTATTAACCGTCATTTATTATTTTTTTGCTTTTCTTTATTGCAAAACGCGAAATCATATACACATATTTAAATCTATATATTATACTTAATATATGTATTAAGTAAGTATGTATAAAAAATAAACATGTATAATATGTACATATGTGCTGCTGTGGTTTTTATCTAAAAAAAGTATCAAAAATTATTTGCTAGAATGAAATTAATATTAAAAGCAATTTGTTAAAAAAATAGAAGAATTTTTAAAACATGGTTGAAAAAAATTCACAAACAATAAGATGCACACATACTCAGAAATCTTATAGAAATTTATAGAATTTCCTTTTAGAACATTTTATAGAAAATTAAGTAAGTAGGTACCTATATGTTATTTTTATAATTGAAGAAATGCAAATATTTTTTATTTAAAATTAGTTCAAAGTTTTAATTGGGTTTAATTAGTTACACTTAGCAAATTTCAACGCCCTAATTAAATTAAAACAACAATATGAAAATAATTTAAATATACATACATATACTTACACAAAATATATACGTATGCTTGTTTTTTAATTATTTTTGTTGAATTTTAATTATTAGGAAAAGAAGAAAGAGGAAAATTTTTAACAATTTTGATCGATTTGTGCTATTACGTCGAATTGTTTTGATAATTATGTAAGGTAACAACTAACATAAAATATTTAAGTAGTTGCAATAAATTGTAAGTATAAATCACGTATACTTTATGTATGCAGTATCATGCATTCTCTGCAAGGAATTTTTCTAATTCAAGAAAAGTACACAAGTATTTAAGTAAGTATAATTGAAATTTCTAATTCTATAGAAAATAATTTCAATTTTTTTCCTAAAAAAAACCACACCCACATAATGTGTTGTACTGTTTGTAAATAATATGAGCAGGAACCTGCATAACTATTCTAATATACTAGTTTAATTCAACAACACTTTATAAAATTAATTTAATTGAATCCCAATTTGAACTATAATAATTAAACTTTTCTTACAATCAATATATAAATACGTAAATATATTTATACATACGTATATATAAATTTCATTAACATCATTAATTTATAAGGTATTATTTGCCAAATTAGTACAAATAACTCATTTTAATAATTTTAATTAATTACAAATTTAAATAAAATAAAAACAAGGTAAAAGTAACCTAAAATAGTCAGGGAAGAAGGTGATTTCCGTTCAAATTACTGTAGTAAAACTTTATTATTTAGTATTTAAGAAATAATAAAAGCATACTTAAATATCAAGAATTTATTTATCAAGAATTTAATATTTATTAATTAAGTATATACGAAATTAAATTATCGAATTTGTAAAAATATTTTATATTCAATAAATTCCTGCATTTTTGCTTTAAGTATAACTAATTAAATATCTACCTCTAATATATACATACATATTTATTTCATATATAAATTATAAGTAGGTATTTGTTCAAATTTGTTAAGAATTCATAAATTCATTTTATATCCAGTTTAAAATTTTAAATTGAATTAACCTAGTAATTACTCAACTAATATTAATTGGTTACGAATACTGATGCAATTGCAGCATATTTAAAAAATTAGGCATATACTTTATTGGTGTTGAATTATGCTTTCAAGCTTGTATTAGAAACATAATTCTACATTAGGAATTCGCTTTCCGAACACTTAGAATGCCTTTAAAATAATATTTTAGTACTTAAGTATTAAGTACCAAATACAAAAACAACATAGGGAATTAAGTGTGTAGGTTCCTACCTACAGCATAAGTTTACTATAAATAAATTGTTCTAAATTAGTGATGGGGAACTTTCTTGTGCCGGCGTATCCAAAATCTAATTAAACAAAAAAAAAATTGGATCCTATTTATTAATTTACTATGTATGTAAGTTAAGATATTTTTTTTCAAATGCACGCAGAACTATCTTTAGGGGATAGGTATATAATGCATTCTATTTTAAAATAAAATAACATGTCCATTCGATAAATCTTTAAATTAAATTACTTATGTTATATTATTTATACCAAAATATCTTCTAATGGTAAATGAAGCACTCACCTTACGAACAGAAAACTGTAATCCAATAATAACAATCCAGTATCAACTAAAGAAATCTATATTTAAACAAAAAAAGCCGACAAAATAAAATATTTTAGGAAAAAAAATTATCCAACTATATAAAAGTTCTTGTATTTTAAAGATCCTTTTCAGAATTTTTTATACGTTCTAGATTTTCATATTTTTTTGTTACTTATTTAAGATATTAAGTACTTTTTTTTTAAATCAATTAATTTAATACATTTTTTTATAATTAATTATTTCAATTTTTATAACTTTGTATTTCTATAATTTTCACTAAACGATTTCAAATTGTTTTGAATTTTTATAGAACAAATATTGATTTTTCACATCTTTTGCTTTTTAACTTTTCAATTTTGCCACAATTTACAAAAATACTCAAAAACATTTTTCTAATTACAAATATTTTATTTTCCTTTTTATTATTATATTATTTTTAGTAATGATAATTTTTTTGCATCAAATATTAGATTTGAAATATGGAAATTATTACCGCGTTTGCTATAATTTAAAAGCCTTTTAACACTATCAGGTAAGAAATAATAAAATTAATTTCTCACCTGCGCAATAACAGAAACTACCTGACAACTTTCAGCAACTGAGTACATTTTTCATATTATTATTATTCCACTCAAAGATTTCAAGCTGCCATTGATAAAGAAAAAGGTAAACAAAAAGAACAAAATACAAATCCAACGATATCACTATTGTTCATTTCAATTCATTTCATTAAAAGTTGCCGTTTTGAAACCAGTACTGTCGTTAGCTATTCAAATATTTATTAAATAGATAACCTAACCAACAAAAATTCTAATTATTTTTTAATTCCAGATCAACTGATTTTTCATTTCGTTTTCTTATAGAGGCTGAAAATCCTGATATATAAAAAAACAATTTAGAAGAACAAATTTCACATAAAAAAGTTTGCTACTTTGTGATACAGATGGAAAGTTGTTTTTTGGAAATGTCTAGTTTATACGCTACTATCAAAATAGCTTGTCAAAAAATTATACATAAATGTATTTAGAATGTAATATCCTTTTCCTTTTAACATTTGTATTAAAGTTGAGTTTTTAAGAATATTTATTGAAATAATAATGTATATGTACATGATCTTAGTTGATCCGCATAGTATATACATATATGAAATGCGAATGAGGGAATTGCATTAGGAATTTTGGAGGTGGAAGAAAATAGTGAAGGCAAAATAAGAGTTAGAGGAAAACTCCGATACTACTATAAATTTTATTCTTCTGACATTTAAATTTGCTTTATTAATAAACGAAGTTCATACACATAATTTTCTCATATTAAAAATAAAATTCGATTTTTGAATTTTTACGAATAAAACTCTAAAAGTTTTAACAAAAAAATTTTAAAATGTTAGACAGAAGTTTCTCCGCATACGCATTTCGATTTGTCAATTTTCTCGTGATTCCAATATTTGACTAATAATAAAAACGGCAAATATAAGAACTTTCAAAAAAATTTAATAGTTTAAATGGCTTTAGAATAATTTTTATATTATTAATCACTTCAAAATAAATTTTTAACATTAAAAATTATACTTGAAAACTCAATATTTTTATAGACCTCTTTATGCATAATAATATAGCAAATGAAATGTGAATGCATTAATATATCAATATTCTTGACAATAATGATCAATAGATGGCGCAAATATACTAAAGTGGAGAAATGTCATAAAAGTCTGCGAAACTAGCCAAAATACCACAAAAAATTCTACACAAAGTTTACAAAGGCGAAGCAGCTGAGCAGATAAATAAAAAAAGAAAAAAGTGGAAGAGTGAGCTGGTATAGATGTAAAAAAAGTTTTCTCAGTTGAAAATAATTTTAAAATAAAGGGAAAAAAAATTGAAAAAAAATTTTAAATAATTAAAATCTATAATTTTATATTTTTAAAATTTTAAAAATGATAAAAAATTTATGAATTTCAAGTACAATAAATGAAGGGAAACAAATTTTTATTCGAATTTATAGACTAGGAAGTTTTTTTTAAGTGAAAAAAAGAAGAAAAAATAAAAAGAAAAAATTGTGAAGAAAAGAAAGAAAAAAATTCGAAGGCCAATTTGCATTGTGTCAAAAAACAACAATGAATCAATTACAAAACTGTCAAAATAATATTTGAGAAATAAATAGAAAAAAAAGCCAAAAAAAAATCTATTTTATATAAATAAAATATAAGTAAATAAAATTTAGTTACGAGAAATAAAAAATTTAGAAAAATATTTAAAAGTTCAGTGATAATGGATACAATAACAATTTTCTGAAAAATAACCAACAAACAAGAAAAAATTTATAGATTAATTTTTTTATTTTTCATAAAAATTTTAATTTTTTTAATTCTCTTATAAATAATATATAGAAGAAGGTGTTTTTAATTTTCTTGTTATTTTGTTTTTGTTTTATTTTATTATTTCCTTTTGTTACAAAAAAAAAAAAACAAAAAATAAAAATTTCTATATGATCTTTGTTCCGAGAAAGTAAAGTGAAGGAAAAAGGGCCTTGTAAAAAAACTATAAAAGCTACCTTTTTCGATATCGAATATAATTAAACATAGAAAAAAAAGCAAATAGTTTTCTACATTATATACCCACATAATAATATAAGTACATACATGAATTACATATATAATTATATTTTGGAATAATAAAAAAGAAAAATAAAAAAGTAATCAAGAATTTTTATTGAATTTCAAAGTTTGCTTGCAACTTTGCTCGTGTTTCAGCTGATTCTCTCTCTGCTACACAATATACATACATGTAGGTGTTGTTGGTGACTGGGGGTTTTATTGTGGTGTAAAACAAAGAATCTGAAGGAATACAAAAAAAAAATCTATAAATATTTTAATTATAAACAAGGTAACAACAAAATTTTAATAAAATTTTAAAATTATCTCTTTAAAACTAATATAGGAAATAAAATTTTTTTAATTTTATAATAATAATCATTATGATTCACATTAAAATTACAAAGAATTTAAAATTAAAATGAGAACTGGATATTTATTAAAAAAGTTTACAAAAAAAAACTCAATTGTCATAGGTACACTACACAGTGATAATTTTTGAAAAAGACAGCTGATTATATATGTACACATATATTATAAATATGTATGTTTGTATATTATATATGTACATATCTGTATAAATATCTTTTATTTATTTGTTTTTATTCTCTACCCATTTTTATTCGTATTTGAAATTATTTTTATATCATCCATGATACTTACGAGGAGTAGCTCTATATGTAGCAAATGATTGGAATTTATATATGCGCAATTTATTAATTTAAAATCAAATTAAAAATATTATTTTGTATTTGGAATGAAACAACATTTTTTTTTAAATATGTAAGGTTTTTTTTTTATATTTTGTTAAAAATATTTGAAATGGATGACTGCTCCCCCATCCGTGAACATAATGAAATCAAAAGATCAATTTCGATTTGATGGCATTAAAGTACAAAAAAAAAATGAAGCACATAATTCTAAAAATTTTCTTTAGATTTATAATAAATACTTGCGAATTTTTATGTTTTTAAAAAATAGGTATAAATAATTAAATATTTATTATTAGATACGTATGAATGAATATACTGATATATCTACTCCTTATATACATACATATATTTTCATTAAATTTGTTTTCTACACACATATGTACATACATAGGTAACCAAACTAATAAAAAATAAGCAATAGATGCGAATACGAAATTTTTTTACCATTAGCATAAAATATTTTTCTATTTAATTAACTTAACTCCTTATAATACGAATTTTTATTTTGCTATGAAATTATTAAATTTTTAAGGTTAATAAATATTATTCTTCATAATATATAATTAGGTTTTTATATTTATATGTACATACATAAATACGTACAATTAAATATGCAAAATATTATTTATATGATTATTGTACGCTTATCGATATGTATGAATATATGTATAAAAAACAATGACCTTTAATTTTTTAAGTAATTATGATATATGCGAAAGAAAGACAGAGAAAGAAAGAAGCCAATAAAATGTAAATTATTATAAAAACAAAAATAAATAAAATTTCTGATATCACACAATTAAATTTTTCGTTATTTTAGAGCTAGAAAAATTAAACTCCCTTTTTGTTTTTTTAGGAAGTAAGTACCTACCTACCTCCTACCTACCTAATTAGGTTACTAAATTTTTTATAAATAGAGTTTTTTTTTTGTTTTATAATAAACAATTTATTATATAGGTGCCTATTTTTACTACATTACATACATATTTACTTTTATTTCGCATTTAACCATAATTTTACCATACCTACGAAAAGTAACATTTTACAGTGGTAAACAAAAAACTTCCACTTTAATATTGTTGTACTTGACTACATAATTTCTGAATTTGTATTCTTGTTTTCTTTTCGTTTTTATTTTGTATTTCGTATTTTAAAGCGACGACACAAAGAAATCAAAAACAAAATATTGAATATAAAATAATAATAATAAAAACAAAGAGGGAAAGAGGGAAAAAAACGTAGATAAAAAAATAAATTAAAAAAAAAAAGAAAATATATAACACTTAATGTTGCTTTACATCATATTGCGCAGATTAAAATTTACATGCCTACTCACTTACATACATACATATATACGAGACCAAATATTGTAGTCAAAAAATTAAAAGTATAAGGTAAATGTTACCTACAAGTTATAAGATTAAAAATTATTTTGGAAATTTTTGAATTAATAGTTTTGAGGGAAAAGAAATAAGAATAGGATATCTAAATTTTTAAATTGGAAAAATATATTTAATACTTCAATAAAAATAAAAGAACATATTAAAGATCTTTATAAGCGCAATACTGCAAAACAATATAACTTCGAAATGGTGAAAAATATAAAATTTTGAATATGCAATAAATATTTTTAACCATTCTATAAAATCAAAACCGTTCATATGATTTAACTAATTTCACTAAGCTAACTTTCACTAATATTGTGAAAATTTAGCTTTGTTTATGAATCAAACTATATATGTAAATTAGCAACGTATCCATTCGTTTATGAGCACAAATATAGTGCAATTTTGCGCTATATATTGCGATATAGTGCATTTATGAAAAGGTCTCAAATAAATTAATTGAAAATCAATAATCAAACATTCAATTTTTCATTATTTGAAGTTAATAATAGTTTACTTAAAACTTAAAAAGCAAAATCAACAAACTGCGGTCCATCAATATAAGCAGTCTAAGAATGTAAGATATTTATTTAATTTTTGAATATGCATATTTGTTTATCACATTATACATAGAGGTATATACATCACGTAATTACTGAAATAATCAATTCAATGTATACATATAAAAGCATACTTATATGTATGTACTTATGTAAATACTAAAAGAAAACTTAATTAACTAGAAATAATAAAACAAAATTTGTCATGTTCTTTGTTATCGTTTTTATTTAGTTAAAGACTAGTTAAAATAAATACGATCAAAATGAATATTAATATTCAAAAAATAAAAACTGAAGAGGAAAGAAAAAACGGCAAAACAACTTTTAAAATGCCAATAGTCTAAAGATTTCCCCTATTTTTTGTTATTCTACTATATTATTATATATTCCATATCCCCCATTAATATTATGTAGATTTTTATATACAACATATTTACATTCATACACGTACAAATATATATGTATGTATATGAAAAAAACATAAATTTATTTCAAAAAGAATATTATTATTATGTTCATCTATGCATTGTATATAAGTTAAAACATACATTGTATACAAACATATGTATGTATTTATGCTTCTGCATATACATATGTATAACATAGTATGTGAATAGAAGAAAAAAAAAATCTATAAACTTACATAAATTTTATACAAACATATTCATTTATGTTGAGTTCATTTACTATGAACAAAATAACTAGAGATTTAAATTATGTTAAGAGCACTGGGGACCAAAAAGCAGCACGTTAACTAGTGTAAAAAGAAAATTAGGTCAGAAAAAAATTACTTAAGTTTTGTTTTTTCTTGTTTTTATTTTTGTTCCATACAAACAAACATAAACAAGCTGATAGGTGGGCATAGAGTGGGGGGCTTATGATTTTTTAAAGTTTTTGTTTTGTGTTTTTTGAATACTTTTATTTTTTTTTTCTGGTGTTGTTTGATGTGGTATCTTTCATTTAAAAAAAAATTAAAAAATTTTAAAGTTTTGAAATTTTCGATTGTTTCTTTTTTTTCTGTTGTATTTTTTTTTCTCTTACCTATTTTGATAAAGATTAAAAATATATTCTTATCATAAATTAAGAAAGCAAAAGCAAATGTAGAAAAACAAACGCACAAACAAGAAAATCTGGAATAGACGATATTTTTGTTCTGTTTTTTTGTCCTTCTTGCTTTTTGTTTTTCCTGGTTTACTTTTGAAATATGAAATACAGTGGTGTTCCAACATAACGAACTATATAATGTCGGAGTTATTCTTTATACCATATACGTCGAGACCGTTCAGTTTGTTGAATACATCAGAAATAAGAATCATTGTAATACAAAAATTTGCTGTTCGAAACAAAATTGTTTTCGATATCCACTATATAGAGTAATTAATTCAAAAAATTTAGCTGTTCGTTAAGTACATAATAAAGTTTTGGAACGTTCGTTAAATTGGTTTACCTTATATTATTCGAAAACTTGTTAATATTGGAAAGTTCATTATATTAGAATGCTACTGTAATTCAATTTGCTTTGTTTTTTTGGGTTTTAGAAATTAGGGGGCAAAATTCTCTTTCTTAATATTCTAAATTATTATCAATTATTATTAAACAAACAAGTTTAATTTTAAAGATGGAAATTTTAAAGAAAACAAAATACATAGACCTACATAAACTTATATATTTTACTTTTTAATATTAATTATTGCAATATTTACAAATTAGGCAGAAGATAAAATCTTTGAAAGTAAAAAGAAAAGTATTGTACATGTTTCCAAAAAAAAAATCATTTCATTACGTCATACTTCAACAAATACTTTATATTGGTGTTGTTGTATAACAAGAAATTTTAAAACAAAATCTTTTTTAAAAATGTTTGATATATTGTACGTTCATGTACAGGCCGATACATACATCTCGTTATATTTTTTATCATATTCTAATATACAAATTTTCTTTTGTAAATGCTACATACATATATATACATACATATGTACAAATAAACTATTCAAAATATCAAAAACAACTTTATCAAAAAAGACGACAATAACAATTTCAGAACAGAACTACATTTAATAATTGAGTATTAACACGTTCCCGCCGGCGGCCTAATTTGTAGTTCTCGCCATGTGACGGCGCTGTAAATCCTAGTTTGTTTCATCGGACGGCGCTGCGCTGTTGTGACTTTCTCTCAATGAGAGATATGCGATTACGTTCAGAACAAAGTCACTGATGAAATCTGCTACATGCAATTTTAAAGTAATCGCGCTAATATTTAATATCTTTATTTGATTTTTGATAACGAGAACTTATAGTTATTGTGCTCTTTATTGTGAGATTTTTATGAAAGTAATATATAAGTTATTACAAAATTTTATTTTTATTATTTGCTATTTTTATTACAACCAATTAGAATATCAACTATGGGTACAGAAATGAATGTAGGGAGTGTTATAAAAATTTATCTCAAGAAAAGGGTTCTTCTATAGCTGCAAAAAAAGCTAAAAGAGTGACAACATTTTGTAGTGCTTGTGAAGACAAACCATCTTTGTGCTTACCTTGCTTCAATAAGACTCATGAAAATAAATAATTTTTTTTAATGTAATGAACTACACTAACTAATATATATGTTTTTGTTTAAGCCGCTTAAATAGTTTTAACTAAGATCATTTGCAAACTTTTTTTTCTTTTTCATCATTAAATTATATTTTACGTTTTATCCTTTTCACTTTTTAAGCACTCAAAGTGTGTACTTCATTAACATTTGTAATATTTTGTATATTGTTATTCAATTGTAATTTCAAAATGATATCATCTATGAAATTATGTCGTATTTACATAGGTATGACGCCATCATGAATATGTACATGAATACCTATTATACCTATTAACGGAAAAATTTCTGAAGTAATGGTGATATCATTATTGTTTTTTATTTTTTTTTTTAAGTTTGACAATAAGTGGATGGAACGTTTTTTAAAATTAAGTTTTGACTTTTTCTTATTGATAAATAAATCATATTCATGCCTCACAATAAATTAGGGTGGACCATTTTCAAATCATAATAAAATTCAATATTCTGACATGTGATGCCAAAAGATGTAGCGATTTTCCTAAAATTATTTCGTTTAATAAAAAATGAACAAAGTAGTTTCACACATACCTACCTATAAGTACTTACATTATTAAAAATTACATATTATGTGAAAAATTTGAGTAATATATTGTAGGTAAAAAATGAATCAGAAAAAGAAAAATAATTATCTAAAAGCATTTTTAAATTTTTTATACCTAATATTTTTTATATTACTTCAACAAAAACAAATTTCAAACACATATTTGAATATTTTTATTTTTTTTTCCTTTTTAGGTTTATTTTAGTTCAAATCAGTACAATAAGTAAACAAAATAAAAAAATAAAAAAAAAATGTCTTCACCAAGTGCTGGCAAACGACGTATGGACAACGATGTTATTAAATTAATTGAATCTAAACATGAAGTAACAATATTGGGTGGTCTTAATGAATTTCATGTAAAATTTTTTGGTCCTCATGGTACGCCATACGAAGGTGGTGTTTGGAAAGTTCGAGTTTATTTACCCGATAACTATCCATTTAAATCACCTAGTATAGGATTCGTTAATAAAATTTATCATCCAAATATAGATGAATCATCTGGTACAGTTTGTTTAGATGTTATTAATCAATCATGGACCCCATTATATGATCTATCTAATATATTTGAATCATTTCTTCCACAATTATTAACATATCCGAATCCAGTAGATCCATTAAATCGTGATGCAGCCGCCCTATATTTACATGAACCAGAAGAATATAAAAAAAAAGTATCAGATTATGTACAACGTTTTGCAACAGAAGAAGCATTACGTGCTGCTCAACAAGAACGTGATAGCTCTGATAGTGAATCAAGTATGTCCGATTTTAGTGAAGATGAAGCAAGAGATATGGAGTTATAATATCGGTTTTTTGTTTAAGTTTAAAAATTTGTAATATTGATATAAAATAATGATAATACTTATAAAATATATAATAAAAGAATAAACAATATTTTATTATTATTTTTTAATTAAAACTAATAAACATAAAATAAATACAAACAAAATATATATAAATATATATATATATATATATATATATATATATATATATATATATAATAATTTGAGAAATAAAAATAAAAAAAAAATGTAAAATGAGAAAACAGAATTAATAGTTTGTAAATGTAAAAAAAACAATAAAAAAACCAGAAAAAAACAAAACTTACAAGATACAAAAATATTATACAATGCTAAAAAAAACAAATAATAATTTAAATAAATGAAGAGAAAAAACATATTTTACTAAAGCATGTTTGGAATAATAAATTATGTATAAAAGATACTTATGACATTAAAAATAAAAGCAAATTAATTTTATCATTACTATACACAACAGATAAATAAATAAAACTAAAGCAAAAGAACGAAAATGTTACTTTCATATGCAAATAAATGTTGAATATTTTAAATTTAGTTGAAATATCATTAAATTACATTGTTTTAATTTACATTTGTCATTAATTTACAAAACTTATATTGTTTGCATTATAATAATAATAACATTATAATATATACTTAATTCTCCATATACTGCTTTACATGATAATAGTTTTTAATCAATTCAATTACAAATAAATTACAAAAATATATAAGCAATATTTAATTACACATTTAACTAATTGTGATATTTTTTCATAAAATAACCCTTCAACCCTTGAATTTTCACAACTCCAAATTAAAAATTTTTTTGCTACTTATTCAAATTATTTTCAATATTTTTTCCATTATAACTTTTAAACTCAAAACTTAAGTTTTATATAAAAGTAAAGTTTCAATATTAATTTTTAAACCTACAATCAACATTCTTCACTTTAACATACAAAACGATATTTATGATGGAAAATACCATTTTTATATTATAATATAAATTAAATAACTTTTTTTTCAAGTTGCATATAAAAGTATACATTTTAATTCTTAATTTGTTCATTGTTCTTTTTATTGATTACTAAAATATTTAAATATATTTCTGTTTCTCAATTGTATTCATACTAATATTTAATTTTAAAATTAATATAATTTTAAGATAAGAAAAAAATATAACGCTTTAAAGACATTTTATTCGAAAACAATTTAGAATATATATAATATGCATATAATTGAATTCTTGATGAAAAAATATATTGCAATTTGATAACATAATTTTATAAAATATAAAATTAATAATAACATAGTGAATATTCATTTAAAATATTTATAAAAGTAAAAACGTAATATTAATTTTATCAAAAAGTCATTATTATAATTTATAACAACGATTTAAAAATTAATTACTGTTTTATCCTAGAAAATGGTTTTTATTTGATCTTATAATTATATTAAATATATTTATGAAATAATCTTAAAATAATATTTTTAAATTGAATTAATTTAACATTCTTTTGGGAGCTGATTGGAGTTATTATTTAGTTATAGTTGGAAAAAAATATATAAGAATTATTATAATAAAATGTTTTTCTACAAACGTTAATTTCTATTTAACATTTATATTTGTCAAAAACTAATTAATTAGCCTTTTGAATTTTGTTTTGTCTTTGGCTCCCTCTTAAAATCTAAACATTATTAAATTTTAAGACTACATTCAATATTCATTGCAAATCTCAATAAATAATATTCATTTCTCGTCAAATTATATCTTAATTGACTTATTGATAAAATTGATTTTTACCATAATGAATTAATTATTTAAAAAGCGAATTTTCAATTGTTTTTGAATAAATTGCCATATTAATATACATTTAAAAAATAAAAAAATATATTATTATTAATTATTATTCTCATTTAAAATTCTGCAAAGTGTTTTTAAATTAAATAAAAAAGAAGTAAAGAACGATACGATAAAAAAATATTATTAAAATTTGTTAGCTTTTTATTGATTAAATATTAAAACTTAAAGTAAAAAAAAATAAATGAAATGTTTCTTGATTAAGTAAAATGTAAAAAAAAAAAACAATAAAAAAATAAAAAAAAAAAAACAATTTATATAAAATTAAGGTTTAAATTAATTTTGATTGTTTTATTACAAATTATTTCACATGTTGATGTTTTTTGCAATTTCTTTTTGTCATTTTATTTTTAAAAAATATTTTAACTAAAGTTATAATTTTTAGTAAATAACTGTCAATATTTGATATAATTATTTAAAAATATATAGAAGTTTTGGAATTCAATTACGAAAATTTACAATCTACTTACCCATAAAATAAAATTGTCTTAATGTTAAATCAAAAGAAAAATCATATTTATTAGATAAGTAAGAAAAATAAATTGCTGGTGTTTTTTACTTAAAAACATTAGAAAATTTTAATTTTTCATATAATCTATATTTTAAATACATACATAATTTTGTTTTCTGGCAACATTTAATTTCTGCGAATCCAATATATTAAAATGCGTAAATTGATTTAATAAACTCTAATTTTATTATGAACTATTCAAGATCCAGATCTTATCATTATTAAATTCTGTAAGATATTATCATTAGTATTTGAGAATTATTTTTGTAAGTAAATTTTCAAAAAATAACTCAATTGTATGCAATTTTATGCAATTAAATGAATATTTTTTGAAAATTTCATCAAAAACATACTTTATTACTCAAGTAGATGACAATCTTAAAGCAAAATTTTATTAAATAATTCTATTATATTACATTATTTTCAATAATATTTGCTTTTTATATATTTTGAATAATTATATCAAAAGAGAGAATACAATAAATTTATTTTAAAGCATAACACGATAGTTTCGTTAATAGGAGAAAGAATTTTTAGTATCCTTAATAAAAAACTGATTGTATTTTTTTTTTTGTGGATTTTCAAGACTTTAAATCATTTAAAATAAGTCTGTTGCAAAAAAGTTCAAATTATGTTTTTGAAATAAGTCCTTTTACTGCCTAGAGAAATATATTGAAATTTCAATTCTTGATTTATAATTTTTACAACTTTCAATAGTGCTTTTTGCTTGTCTGTTTATTTTGGAACTCATTTCAAAAAAATTGAATATATTTTGTCTTTTATTTTTTTTTCTCTTTTGATAAATGGCACTAAAAGTTAATACATTTGTAATTGATTTACTAGATTTTAAATGTATTAACATTTTGGAGAACATTTTTTTCAAGAGAAAGAATATTTTTAATTAAAAAATAGTTTCATAATACTTGACCAATTTTATAAGAAGATTACCTATATTCATTAATTCTGTTTTCTATTATGTCTTATAATACAAAAAGAAAAATATTCAACAAAATAAAGCGCCCACAAAACAAAAACGTTCTTTTTAAATTATTTTTAGTCTAAAAATGCAAAAAAAAAAAAACGAAGAACAAGATCACCTTAACACCAAATGAAGAAAAAATTTTTTTTCAAACATAAAAAAAGAAAAAAAAATATATTTAAAAAATCTCTCTTAGTTTAGATTTGTTTAAATTTAATTTTATAAAAACGTGCAACATTTTAATCTAATTGTATATTTGTTCGAATTTTGCTTAATAATAAAATCAAGTTGGATTGGTTATTTATTTTTAAACTTAATAATTGTAATATATAAAATGTTTTCAAATTTTATTTATGTATATTAATTTTCAAATAAATATTTTTATTATTATATACCATATTTTGTATATATTTTATATTGTTAAAACAAAAACACTAAAAAATTTAAGAATTCATGAAATTTAATTTCATTAATACAACAATTTTATTTAAAAAAAAAAAAAGAAAAATAATTCATTTCTTATTATTTGCTTAAAATTTTTTATCGAGTTTTAATTATTATAAAATTTTAAAATATTCTGTGTTTGGGTAGCTTTCATTTTTAGATTTTATCGTGCAATATTATCTAAGGCAAAAAATAAATGAAAGTCATAACATTTTGAATTCTTATTGATGAAGTTGTATGATAAAATTTGAAATATTAAAAGCAACTGTTCAGAAATTAATTATTAAACAAGAAAACAAATTAAAATGAAGATATATATATATAATATAGCAACTTAATTTATATTATTGAGCGAAATTTTATTCTAAAATATATAATGGATTCCGATTAATATTTATATGAGTGTATATAAATTATATGTGTATATTATATAATTACAAAAAAAAAGTTAAGCTTAGGTTTAAGTTACTTAAAAAAAAAAACAAAAATAACAATTATAGTTTAAAAAAAAATGAAAACAAACAAATTTAAATGTATATCTAACATATTATGCTATAAACATAAATAATTTTATTATATAAATGATATATATATATATGTAAACAATTTAAAAGTAAGTCGTTAGTTTAGGATAAAATGGAAGAAAATAACTTAAAAACCTGAATAAAAATTAAAAAAAATGAATCAATAAGTAACACTTGCAATCCAGAATCCTAAAATGGTGCAAAATATATGTATAAAATTTTTAATTCTACTAAAATCTACTTGCTTTTCTTTTTTTTTTTTTTAAAAACAAATATTTTTATTATATTTGGTCTAAATTTTTCATCATTTATGGCAGAATTAGTTTTTGTAAAATTTTGTTTACAAAATTCTAAAAAAGATATCAAAAATGTTTTTTTTTAGTTTATTAAATTGTTTAAGAAGTTTGAATTTCTCGTTCATCAATAAGTCTGTCAATATTAATCAGTTTTCAATATTTCAACAGTTCGATCTTACAAATTCAAATAATTTGTTTTAAATTTTCTTAAAATGTGAAAACTACTAAAACTAGCTATACAGTAACTTATTTCAGATATTTTTTTTAAGTCCAACAAGTATGCAACTATTAACTTTCTTATTATTTTAATAAATTTAAATTTAAATTTTGACAAAGCAAAAAATTAAAAGGGTTTTTGGTTTAAATTTATTACAAAATTTTTATATGTATGTTTTTATTAAAACTATAAATTATTAGATATCGTTTTACTTTATTATCATAAAACTATTTTATTTTTTTTAAAAGCAACATACAAATTATGTACAAGGGTACACTACCAAAAAAAAAATAAATTTTAATTGTTCTATAATTTTCGTTGTAAATTTTAAAAATCATAAAAATATATATCAAAGTATGAACTATAATCTTTATTTGGATAATGAAGAAAACTAAAAAAATATTTTAGAATTCAAAAATTAAAAACAAACAATAACCATAATGCAAAAAATCAATATGTAAAAATGATTTAAGAGCAGTAATAATGTTTATTGTATAAAGTAAATAAAGATGAAACAAAGTAGTGTAATAAGAAAAAACTTGAAATTAACAAAAAAAAAAAGTAGATAAAATACATAGATCAGTTATTGTAGTCACGGAACCTCTAGCCACTGAAATTTAAATGTTTTGTGAAAATTTATAAACCTACCATAAAAATGTACGTGTACATATATTATACATATGTATGTATGTATATGAATGTGTGAACATACATAACAAATTAACAGAATAGGAAATCCAATATTACATTACAATAAAAAAAAATATATATATATATATATACAGATTAACAGAATTTTTTTTTAATTGGAATTTAAATTTTAGAAATGCAGTCAAAATTAAAAAAAAAAATAAGATTAAAAAATGAATATTAAAACTAAGTCTATTAAATTTAAATTATTAAAAAAAGTTAAAAAAAAATGTAAGATTCAAATGAAAATTTTAATAAATAATTTAAAAAAATTAAAAATAATGTTAATGTTATTTGACCTTTATAATTTTTTCTATTATTCGTAGTTCTTTTTCATATTGTTCTTAACTTAATATTTAAAACCTTAATTTTGAATTTAAACCATAAACAATAAATTAATAAAAATCTGTCATTGTACCCATTGTAAGTCATTGTACACTGCGTAAATTTTAAATAGTCATTAATAAAATTAGAGATTTCATAGTGAAATTTATCTACACCTATGGTTTGTCGATAAGTTAAGTGAATTTGTCTTCCAAAATACCATGATTTTTTTAATCGACTTATTAAGGACGAGTTATTGCAATTGTAGCTCACTTCTGTACATAATTGAGCCCTTATTAGTAAAACATCAGAAAGACCCTCCAGAACAGTTTAGCTTAAAAAAAAAGAAGCAGAAATAAGCTGCTAGTACTACACATGAATACTCCGTTTTAATTAATAGAAAAATTAATGGTTAAGTTGAATATTATAAAGAAAAATAAAAGCAGTAAAACTTCGTAAATCAGGGTGAGGTTGCACATACAAACATGTCTTTTTATATTCAATAAAACATTAAACTTTCGTATAACTAAATATTTTATTAAAATAAAAAATTATCCATGCAATTCGGTCTTCCAAGGAATACATGGTGTTTTAAAAATTTCGATTTAAACGCAAAAAATTTTAGTCTCAAATATTGCTTATGATGTTGAATTCTTGCAATTTTAAAATTAAATGAAAGCCAAAAATAAAAACTGAAAACATAATATTTAATTTAAACGACATTCTTTATCTTAATTTTATAATAAAAAAATTGGTAATTCAGTACCTTGCAAAAACTTGATAAAAACTATGCAATTTAATTTAATAATTTTGCCATAATTATCAATAAAAAAAAATAAAAAAAAAAGTACAATGTAACACCTACATTTTAATATTAATGAAAAAAAAAAAAAACAAAACCTAAAAAAATTCAGTAGCTAATGAAAATTTTAATATTTTTAATTCCATTTAGAAAC
Organism: Condylostylus longicornis; assembly: GCF_029603195.1. Taxonomy (NCBI): domain Eukaryota; kingdom Metazoa; phylum Arthropoda; class Insecta; order Diptera; family Dolichopodidae; genus Condylostylus; species Condylostylus longicornis. The sequence continues at coordinate 14,483,922 of NW_026577982.1, forward strand.
CACATATTTGTCATATAAAATTTATAAAAACTAATTAATTGAAATTGAAAGAGAAGTTATAACTTTAAGTTATTTTTAAATTCAAATGTTCTCAATTCCTTTAATTGTAATCAAATATTCCTGATCTTGCGCTTTTTCAACTTTATCTACCGTAATTATTGAATCTGGATGAATAGCTTCATGTAACTTTTTTATGGAGTTCTCGGAAAGTTTTGGTGGGAGACCTAAAAAAAGTTAGACAATGTATATGATTTTAAATTTAAATAAAATATTAATTTACCTAAGAGAATACAAGTATTAGCGTAACAAGGAAACAAAAATTCCTTAGTCATTTTACGAATTTGTTTAGCATTGGAAAGTTGAATATTTCCAAAATCCAAAAACATTAGATTGAACTCATCATTTGATTCAATTTTAAAACAAAGTGCACGATACCAGTTGTTATCTGCTTTAAAAAGTGTGAAACAAATTTCACCGGGTCTAAAAATTAAACAAAATATACAATTTGTTTTCTTTAAATCTGTTAAAGAGGACTTACATTGGGTAATATTCTTTTTCAATATTATCTCGATGACAATATTTTCCAATTTTAGGTTGTTGTACGACATTTAATTCTTTGTAATATTCCAGATCGTCTATTGCGGCAGTAAAAATTCCGCTTTTTATATCACTTGTATCTAATATTAGTAATCGAATATTTTCACCAGCTTTCAAAGACACAGTTTTGAGGTCGCTTAATTTATATATTTTGTTTTTACCAGAATCATTCAATGGTAAATTTTTTTTTTCTGGGTTTGAAGTCGATATTACTCCTGGTTTCAATGTTTCGTTTTGTGCAGGTTTTATTTCATTAAAATCATCCTTTTCATCCACTTTTTCATATAATTCTGATATTAGCATCTTATTTAAAGATTTTGTCTTTTCATGGTCCAAAAATAATTCAACTAAATCCTTTTCCCATTCAAAGATAAGAATTTGTCTGTCTTTGTTAAGTTTTTTTAGGGTCTCAATTGCTCTATTTGATTCATGTCCGGTTTTCATCAAATTTAGTATATAAAGGGAAACTTTTCGTGTAATAAGTGGACAAAATTTCACGAAATCTGACGCTTGTCTTATATTATGTGAGCTCACTTGATATAAACATTCGGATTCACTATGCAAAACTTCGTATTTGGAATCATTAATGATTGAAACGATGTTGCCACGAATATATTTCGTTACATGTTCAGGTTTGAATAAAATTGTATCCCCAATATTATATTTTACTTTCGATTGTGGGGCTTCGATAGATTCACCAATTTCATTGAAAATGTTTTCATAATATGAAATTAGTACTTCTAAGCTTAAAGTTAATGTTGAGTAATCTATTATTCTACTGATGTAAACTGTATTACCAGACCTGAACGGATAAGTCTTGAAAAATAAAAATTAACAAAAGTTAATTTTTTCCGTATATAATTTAAAAAGCTCTATTTAAAAAAACTTACATAAGTATCAAATCCCATAAAGTTCTTGTAATTTCCGTCAAAATTCGTTAAAGATACTATACCTAGCTCTGAATTTTCAGCAAATATAGAACATTCTAGTATTTCACAGTTAGATGAACCTCCCTGAAGCTTACAAATTAGAGTAATTGACTCCTCTGCATAAAGCAAAATATCTTTTTTGTTTTTAATTTTGCTGAAATCTATGCAAACAGTTGAACTAGGAATTACTCTGAAATCTTCAGGTAACCTCTTAATATTTTGAACAATTTTAAGTTCACCATCGTCGATAAAAAGAACAAGGTAGTCCTGGTTATGATTACCAACGACTAATCCTCTTCGCCAGTTCTTCGGCTCAAACTCTGCTGCTATATATGAACCTTCTGCAACACTAGTTTCCAAAATACTGTAATAATTTGATTTACTGTCATCATTCAAAATTTTACTTAAGCCCAACAAATTTTTCACATTTTCCTCGTCTTGTGTGATAATACCAAAAGCTTTGTTGCTGTTTATATTAAGTCTATGAAAAGCTTTCATAACAAATTCATCTTTTAAGGTTGATAAAACACTTGTCTTGGTTATATCAAATGACTTTGCCAATTTTCTCACATCACAAGATTTTGTGTTTTCGTAATTTGCAATTTCCATTTTTTCAATGCACATTTCTTCAACCGAAAAAAGATTATTGCTCAAATTCTTTGAAACTTTAATTTTGATCGATTCTCCAATTTTTACTTTTTTTGGGTACTTAATGGCAAAAGCCATTGCTGGGAAATTTTTTACTATAGCGTTAGGTTTTTTACACTTTTTGTATTGGACAAAAAACTCGTTACCATAATCCAATAATCGAACTTTAATTTCGTCAAATGGATTTATTTCTACAATAACTATTGCCCGGTAATATAAATCTTAAAAAGTAAGCGTAAAATAGAAATTAAAATGAAATTCATAATTTGAACTAATACCTTCAAATGGCGCAATTACTAATGATTCATAGCATACATCATCCTTAGAAACATTTTCGAGAAAATTAACATTATGATTCGTTTCAGAAAGAAGTTTCATAGCATCTTTATTCCAATCCTCATCTGACACCCATACCACATTATTTTTATGATCTGCATATTGCACTATGGCATTGAAATAACCATTTGGATATGATCTTAATGTTTTCCAAATTTTTTTAGAACGATGTAACAAACCATTTGTGGCAATGCTTGAATAGGACGATTTTTCGTCAAAAATTGTTTCTTCTGTATTTTCTCTTTGGATTTCTATTGATTTCAGTGAACTTAATGCAATGCTCGTTTCTTTTGCATTTTTATCTACGTTATCCTTGACTTGTTGTTTATTTGAATAAATACCACATTTTTCCATATTTTGTTGATTCTGACTAGCAACAACTTCAGAATTTAACTCAGTCTTCGAAGCTTCAGTTGAAAATTTTTGATTACCATAAGGTAATCGCATTTGCGTTATATTTAAATTAACATTTTGTCGCGATAATCGTTTTTGTGATTCTACTTCGATGCTAGAGATATCCATCAAGGATTTTTTCATGTATGACTTGCTGGTTTTGATCAAAGCCCTACATCTCAAAATGATTTCATGATTAAACATAGTAGAAAGAACTAGATGTAGGTATACATAGGTATGTACTAGATACATAGCATTTAATACTTATTACCAAAGTATAATTGAACATACACTTATAACTGGTGTACCCATATACCTACTTGTATATTTTTGTTTAAATTTTCGAAAAATATTTGTGTATACTTACGGCATTGCTACACAAAAAAATTTATGATTTTGCCAATCAGCAGTTTGGCACTCTGCTGAACAATAGAATTCTCGACATCTCTGACACTGTAACGTTGCTGATCCTCGGCAGAAAGCGCAATTTTCCATTATATTTTAGATGAAATTAAGTTCCGATACAGATGCCCGCAGCCTGATTGGTAATAAGAATAACAAAAACTTTGATTTTATGAATTATGAATTATAAAATAACAGTTATGATAGTGTGCTGCCAGTTCCATAAACTAATAATAGTGCTCCTATTCAAGCAGTAAGCACAAACACAACAATTTTTCCTTATTTCCAATAACAGCTGTTAATTCACAATTCTACGTGTTGAATTTAAATTGTGTTCAGACATCAAATGAAATATAGCACAAATTTTTTTTAATGTTATTTAGACTTTTGTTAAAGTTGATATGAAACATTTTATTTTTTCTAAATTCACATTCTGTCATTCAAATATTCCTAACAGCATTCAAAGCTCAATGCTGATGGGAAAGTTTGTGAAAATCATTTTGTAAAATTTTTAATGTTCTTCTATTGTGAATTAAATATTAATAGTTGTTGCCGGTTAAACGTCATTTTGACATTTCGTTAAGAGCGAAATTTTGTTAAAATTTCTCATTGCAGTGTGCTACTCATAATTAAAAAAAAAATTTAGTGAATCATTAAACTTATAGAAACATAAGCAAAACTGAAAACAATTTGCGAAAATATAATGGCAGATTGGGCAAAAAAAGCCGAAGATCAGGAAATATCTAAGTTAGTTGATAAACTAGATTTGGAAGGAGCAAAGACTGGAACAAGCGATGAAGCGAACAAAGACGTATTCACACCACCTGCTTCTGATGAATCTAAGAAGAAAGGAGAAAAATCTGATAATAATGACTTAAATTCACGTGAAACTGCTACAACATCTGAAGAAACAGCATCAAACGAGGAGGCACAAGATATTGCTACTCCAGCCGAAACAAGTCTTTTGATGAAAATTATTCGTAAGGGTGTAGTTGAGACCAAACTAGATTTAGAAATTCAACGTAAAGATCCTACTTCACCTTTATATTCGGTGAAAAGTTTTGAAGCATTACATTTAAAACCTGAACTATTAAAAGGTGTTTATGCTATGGGCTTTAATGCACCTTCGAAAATCCAAGAAACAGCGTTGCCAACTTTGTTAGCTGACCCTCCACAAAATATGATCGCACAAAGTCAATCTGGTACTGGTAAAACAGCTGCCTTTGTTCTAGCTATGTTAAGCAGAGTTGACACATCTCTTAATTATCCACAAGTAATTTGTCTTTCACCGACATATGAATTAGCAATTCAAACAGGTGAAGTAGCAGCAAAGATGGCTAAATTTTGTCCTGAAATCAAACTTAAATATGCAGTCCGAGGTGAAGATCTGTACCAAGGTTAATTTATTTGAAATATATTTGGTTAACTTTTTAAAATTTGAGTTAGGTACCTACCTACGTAGATATAAATGCTTAGAAAAAGATATACCAGATCTAATAGAATTTTGTTCTTAAACTTTTGTTAACTTTAAGGTAAGATAAACGAGCACATATTAATTGCAACTCCAGGAAAAATAATGGATTGGGGCCTAAAATTCCGCGCATTTGATTTGAAAAAAATTCGTGTTTTTGTCTTAGATGAAGCGGATGTTATGATTGCATCTCAAGGTCATCATGATCAATGTATAAGAATTCACAAACAGCTGTCGAAGCAGTCTTGTCAAATGATGTTTTTCTCAGCTACCTACGAAAAAGATGTTATGGAATTTGCACAGTATATTGTTCCAAATCCAATTATTATTCGACTGAAACGAGAACAAGAGTCGTTAGATAACATAAAACAATATTACGTTAAGTGTAAGAATCAAGAGGAAAAATATCAGGCGATTCAGAATATATATGGCAGTATAACAATTGGTCAAGCTATAATATTGTGTCATACAAGAAAAACAGCTGGCTGGTTGGCCGGTAAAATGTCTTCAGATGGTCATTCCGTTGCGATTTTGTCAGGAGATTTAACAGTTGAACAACGTTTAGCAGTTTTAGATCGTTTCAGAGCAGGCTTGGAAAAAGTGTTAGTGACAACTAATGTCTTTTCAAGGTGTATCGATGCTGAGCAAGTCACCATTGTGGTAAACTTTGATTTACCAATGGATGCTAGAGGTAAAGCAGATTGTGAAACTTATTTGCATCGAATCGGGCGTACTGGACGTTTTGGAAAAATTGGTATAGCTATAAAAAAGTTAGACAATGTATATGATTTTAAATTTAAATAAAATATTAATTTACCTAAGAGAATACAAGTATTAGCGTAACAAGGAAACAAAAATTCCTTAGTCATTTTACGAATTTGTTTAGCATTGGAAAGTTGAATATTTCCAAAATCCAAAAACATTAGATTGAACTCATCATTTGATTCAATTTTAAAACAAAGTCCACGATACCAGTTGTTATCTGCTTTAAAAAGTGTGAAACAAATTCTATGAATGAAAAAGTGTGAAACAAAAATGAAATCACCGGGTCTAAAAATTAAACAAAATATACAATTTGTTTTCTTTAAATCTGTTAAAGAGGACTTACATTGGGTAATATTCTTTTTCAATATCATCTCGATGACAATATTTTCCAATTTTAGGTTGTTGTACGACATTTAATTCTTTGTAATATTCCAGATCGTCTATTGCGGCAGTAAAAATTCCGCTTTTTATATCACTTGTATCTAATATTAGTAATCGAATACTTTCACCAGCTTTCAAAGACACAGTTTTGAGGTCGCTTAATTTATATATTTTGTTTTTACCAGAATCATTCAATGGTAAATTTTTTTTTTCTGGGTTTGAAGTCGATATTACTCCTGGTTTCAATGTTTCGTTTTGTGCAGGTTTTATTTTATTAAAATCATCCTTTTCATCCACTTTTTCATATAATTCTGATATTAGCATCTTATTTAAAGATTTTGTCTTTTCATGGTCCAAAAATAATTCAACTAAATCCTTTTCCCATTCAAAGATAAGAATTTGTCTGTCTTTGTTAAGTTTTTTTAGGGTCTCAATTGCTCTATTTGATTCATGTCCGGTTTTCATCAAATTTAGTATATAAAGGGAAACTTTTCGTGTAATAAGTGGACAAAATTTCACGAAATCTGACGCTTGTCTTATATTATGTGAGCTCACTTGATATAAACATTCGGATTCACTATGCAAAACTTCGTATTTGGAATCATTAATGATTGAAACGATGTTGCCACGAATATATTTCGTTACATGTTCAGGTTTGAATAAAATTGTATCCCCAATATTATATTTTACTTTCGATTGTGGGGCTTCGATAGATTCACCAATTTCATTGAAAATGTTTTCATAATATGAAATTAGTACTTCTAAGCTTAAAGTTAATGTTGAGTAATCTATTATTCTACTGATGTAAACTGTATTACCAGACCTGAACGGATAAGTCTTGAAAAATAAAAATTAACAAAAGTTAATTTTTTCCCTATATAATTTAAAAAGCTCTATTTAAAAAAACTTACATAAGTATCAAATCCCATAAAGTTCTTGTAATTTCCGTCAAAATTCGTTAAAGATACTATACCTAGCTCTGAATTTTCAGCAAATATAGAACATTCTAGTATTTCACAGTTAGATGAACCTCCCTGAAGCTTACAAATTAGAGTAATTGACTCCTCTGCATAAAGCAAAATATCTTTTTTGTTTTTATTTTTGCTGAAATCAATGCAAACAGTTGAACTAGGAATTACTTTGAAATCTTCAGGTAACCTCTTAATATTTTGAACAATTTTAAGTTCACCATCGTCGATAAAAGGAACAAGGTAGTCCTGGTTATGATTACCAACGACTAATCCTCTTCGCCAGTTCTTCGGCTCAAACTTTGCTGCTATATATGAACCTTCTGCAACACTAGTTTCCAAAATACTGTAATAATTTGATTTACTGTCATCATTCAAAATTTTACTTAAGCCCAACAAATTTTTCACATTTTCCTCGTCTTGTGTGATAATACCAAAAGCTTTGCTGCTGTTTATATTAAGTCTATGAAAAGCTTTCATAACAAATTCATCTTTTAAGGTTGATAAAACACTTGTCTTGGTTATATCAAAAGACTTTGCCAATTTTCTCACATCACAAGATTTTGTGTTTTCGTAATTTGCAATTTCCATTTTTTCAATGCACATTTCTTCAACCGAAAAAAGATTATTGCTCAAATTCTTTGAAACTTTAATTTTGATCGATTCTCCAATTTTTACTTTTTTTGGGTACTTAATGGCAAAAGCCATTGCTGGGAAATTTTTTACTATAGCGTTAGGTTTTTTACACTTTTTGTATTGGACAAAAAACTCGTTACCATAATCCAATAATCGAACTTTAATTTCGTCAAATGGATTTATTTCTACAATAACTATTGCCCGGTAATATAAATCTTAAAAAGTAAGCGTAAAATAGAAATTAAAATGAAATTCATAATTTGAACTAATACCTTCAAATGGCGCAATTACTAATGATTCATAGCATACATCCTCCTTAGAAACATTTTCGAGAAAATTAACATTATGATTCGTTTCAGAAAGAAGTTTCATAGCATCTTTATTCCAATCCTCATCTGACACCCATACCACATTATTTTTATGATCTGCATATTGCACTATGGCATTGAAATAACCATTTGGATATGATCTTAATGTTTTCCAAATTTTTTTAGAACGATGTAACAAACCATTTGTGGCAATGCTTGAATAGGACGATTTTTCGTCAAAAATTGTTTCTTCTGTATTTTCTCTTTGGATTTCTATTGATTTCAGTGAACTTAATGCAATGCTCGTTTCTTTTGCATTTTTATCTACGTTATCCTTGACTTGTTGTTTATTTGAATAAATACCACATTTTTCCTTATTTTGTTGATTCTGACTAGCAACAACTTCAGAATTTAACTCAGTCTTCGAAGCTTCAGTTGAAAATTTTTGATTACCATAAGGTAATCGCATTTGCGTTATATTTAAATTAACATTTTGTCGCGATAATCGTTTTTGTGATTCTACTTCGATGCTAGAGATATCCATCAAGGATTTTTTCATGTATGACTTGCTGGTTTTGATCAAAGCCCTACATCTCAAAATGATTTCATGATTAAACATAGTAGAAAGAACTAGATGTAGGTATACATAGGTACACTGACTCAAAAAATTGTCCGTACGGTAATGTTTAAAAAATAAATCAAGCAAAAAGTGTGTGATGCCAAATGTTTACAGTTATTAATTGATATGTATTTTAATCAGTACAAGTAATACTAACTTATTTATAATAATTTTTTTATACATTTAATTCCAATCATAAAATGTAACGGTAATAACACAAAATGGTACAAGTTTTAGCTCAAAATCTCCGTACGCCAATTTTTTTTACAAAAATTCTCATAAAAAAAAATTTTGAATGGCATAATTAGGTGATTCCCCTTTCTGATAGCAACAATAAATATTGTTTGCAAAGTTTTTATTAATATGCGTTTCATTTAAAAACAAATTCGCAAGTAAGCAAACGTAATTAGAAATTTGAAAAAAAAATGTCAACTTCTTATAAAAAAATTCCTATAGAAACTAAAAAATTAATAGTACGGTTATAGAAAGAAGGTAAAAGCTTGTCAGAAATATCAAATTTAATTGGAAGACCCAAATTATCTATGCAATATGTTATAGACAACTACAAAAAAACGAAAAGTTTTGAAATAGTTAGTGGAAGAGGCCGAAAAACGATCTTAACACCCTACTTAAAACGAATAATTAAAAAAAAATTCAAGAAGAACCATTAATTAGCGCTGTAAAAATAGCTACAAAGCTTTCTGTGACGGAAAAAGTTGAAATAAACCCACAAACAATTAGAAATTACCTTCATTCAATAGGGTATAATGCACGTATTGCTCGAAAAAAGCCCTTTATATCAAAACAAAATGCTGCGAAACGTTTAATTTACGCCAAGGAATATGTAAAAAAACCTGATGAGTTTTGGGATAATGTAATAATTATAGATGAATCGAAATTTAATATTTTTGGGTGTGACGAGCGTCGTTTTGTTTGGCGTAAACCTAATACCGAATTTGGCAAAAAAAATTTGAAACCTACGGTTAAACATGGGGGAGGAAATGTTATGGTTTGGGCAGCTATGGGGACAAATGGAGTTGGAAACTTAGAGTTTGTTGACACTACAATGGACAAGTACCTATATTTGGACATTTTGAAAAGAAATTTACGAGAAAGTGCGTCAAAATTGGGAATGGCGAATGATTTTTTATTAGTTCAGGACAATGATCCGAAGCATTCCTCGTTGCTAGTTAAAACCTGCCTGCTTTATAATGTCAAATCGACACTTCCGCATCCTCCCCAATCACCAGATCTGAACGTAATTGAACACCTTTGGGATGTTTTGGGCAAAAAATTATCAGAAAGATCCATTAAAAATAAAAATGACCTTAAGAACGCAATAGTAGAAGAATGGCAAGCAATCTCGCCAGACATTACCAAAAAATTGGTGAAATCCATGAAGAACCGTTTACTTCAAGTTATAAAAGCTAAAGGATACCACACAAGTTATTAACAACTTTGTTTTGAATTATTGTTATCACCGTACGGAGAATTTTTTGAGTTAAATTTTGTACTATTTTGAATTATTTATGTTTTTTTTCGTATTTAATAAAGAATTTAAAAATAAGTTTTTATGAGATAGTTTTGTACATGTTCATTTATTAAAATTAATAAATAATAACATCTAAAAATATTTTGCATTATACGTTTTTTATTCAATATATTTTTTTAATATAACCGTACGGACAATTTTTTGAGTCAGTGTATGTACTAGATGCATAGCATTTAATACTTATTACCAAAGTATAATTGAACATACACTTATAACTGGTGTACCCATATACCTACTTGTATATTTGTGTATACTTACGGCATTGCTACACAAAAAAATTTATGATTTTGCCAATCAGCAGTTTGGCACTCTGCTGAACAATAGAATTCTCGACATCTCTGACACTGTAACGTTGCTGATCCTCGGCAGAAAGCGCAATTTTCCATTATATTTTAGATGAAATTAAGTTCCGATACAGATGCCCGCAGCCTGATTGGTAATAAGAATAACAAAAACTTTGATTTTATGAATTATGAATTATAAAATAACAGTTATGATAGTGTGCTGCCAGTTCCATAAACTAATAATAGTGCTCCTATTCAAGCAGTAAGCACAAACACAACAATTTTTCCTTATTTCCAATAACAGCTGTTAATTCACAATTCTACGTGTTGAATTTAAATTGTGTTCAGACATCAAATGAAATATAGCACAAATTTTTTTTAATGTTATTTAGACTTTTGTTAAAGTTGATATGAAACATTTTATTTTTTCTAAATTCACATTCTGTCATTCAAATATTCCTAACAGCATTCAAAGCTCAATGCTGATGGGAAAGTTTGTGAAAATCATTTTGTAAAATTTTTAATGTTCTTCTATTGTGAATTAAATATTAATAGTTGTTGCCGGTTAAACGTCATTTTGACATTTCGTTAAGAGCGAAATTTTGTTAAAATTTCTCATTGCAGTGTGCTACTCTATCCACTACTAAAGCATAATTAAAAAAAAAAATTTAGTGAATCATTAAATTTATAGAAACATAAGCAAAACTGAAAACAATTTGCGAAAATATAATGGCAGATTGGGCAAAAAAAGCCGAAGATCAGGAAATATCTAAGTTAGTTGATAAACTAGATTTGGAAGGAGCAAAGACTGGAACAAGCGATGAAGCGAACAAAGACGTATTGACACCACCTGCTTCTGATGAATCTAAGAAGAAAGGAGAAAAAACTGATAATAATGACTTAAATTCAAGTGAAACTGCTACAACATCTGAAGAAACAGCATCAAACGAGGAGGCACAAGATATTGCTACTCCAGCCGAAACAAGTCTTTTGATGAAAATTATTCGTAAGGGTTTAGTTGAGACCAAACTAGATTTAGAAATTCAACGTAAAGATCCTACTTCACCTTTATATTCGGTGAAAAGTTTTGAAGCATTACATTTAAAACCTGAACTATTAAAAGGTGTTTATGCTATGGGCTTTAATGCACCTTCGAAAATCCAAGAAACAGCGTTGCCAACTTTGTTAGCTGACCCTCCACAAAATATGATCGCACAAAGTCAATCTGGTACTGGTAAAACAGCTGCCTTTGTTCTAGCTATGTTAAGCAGAGTTGACACATCTCTTAATTATCCACAAGTAATTTGTCTTTCACCGACATATGAATTAGCAATTCAAACAGGTGAAGTAGCAGCAAAGATGGCTAAATTTTGTCCTGAAATCAAACTTAAATATGCAGTCCGAGGTGAAGATCTGAACCAAGGTAAATTTATTTGAAATATATTTGGTTAACTTTTTAAAATTTGAGTTAGGTACCTACCTACGTAGATATAAATGCTTAGAAAAAGATATACCAGATCTAATAGAATTTTGTTCTTAAACTTTTGTTAACTTTAAGGTAAGATAAACGAGCACATATTAATTGGAACTCCAGGAAAAATAATGGATTGGGGCCTTAAATTCCGCGCATTTGATTTGAAAAAAATTCGTGTTTTTGTCTTAGATGAAGCGGATGTTATGATTGCAACTCAAGGTCATCATGATCAATGTATAAGAATTCACAAACAGCTGTCGAAGCAGTCTTGTCAAATGATGTTTTTCTCAGCTACCTACGAAAAAGATGTTATGGAATTTGCACAGTATATTGTTCCAAATCCAATTATTATTCGACTGAAACGAGAACAAGAGTCGTTAGATAACATAAAACAATATTACGTTAAGTGTAAGAATCAAGAGGAAAAATATCAGGCGATTCAGAATATATATGGCGGTATAACAATTGGTCAAGCTATAATATTTTGTCATACAAGAAAAACAGCTGGCTGGTTGGCCGGTAAAATGTCTTCAGATGGTCATTCCGTTGCGATTTTGTCAGGAGATTTAACAGTTGAACAACGTTTAGCAGTTTTAGATCGTTTCAGAGCAGGCTTGGAAAAAGTGTTAGTGACAACTAATGTCTTGTCAAGGGGTATCGATGTTGAGCAAGTCACCATTGTGGTAAACTTTGATTTACCAATGGATGCTAGAGGTAAAGCAGATTGTGAAACTTATTTGCATCGAATCGGGCGTACTGGACGTTTTGGAAAAAGTGGTATAGCTATAAATTTGGTAGATTCTGAAAAATCGATGAAAATATGTCAAGCTATTGAAAATCATTTTAAGAAGAAAATTGCCTTATTAGACGCAGATAATACTGATGAAATCGAAAAAATTGGATCGTAAAATTTTTAAATTTTCAGTGTTAAGTTTCCTTTAGCATATATATTTTAATTTTAAGAAGTTATTAGATCTCATGAAAATTTTTATCATAAATTTTAATAAATTAAGTGAAAATTAATTTCCATGATATTATTTTATATTATCCGTTCGATTATTTGAAACTTTTTTAGATTTTTTTCAAAGGAGTAGCAATAATTTTTACTGTACAATAGAAATAAATTGATAATTAACTTTAAATATCATGAGATTTAAAGCTTCGTTATACAAACGCATACATTTCTTTAAATTAGTTTTCATACTCTATATTAAATCTTTATTAATTTTCCATTTTTTTTATTGTAAAAAGTAAATAATTTGACAATTAATACTTAGTTGTTATAGAGAAAAAATAAATGTTAAGATTCTGTTGTAAATCCATTAAATCAAAACTATATTTTTGGTACTTATAATTCGATAAGCTTAAATTCATATACTTTACCGAATAATATAATAAGAATCAAATAAAGAAGATAAATAGTCTTGCTATGGAAACATTATCATTTATAAAATATACATAAGTATCTACACTAGCTAAGTTAAATGTCCAAACTGTAAGTTCGTTGTTAATATTTTAATTTCGTTTTCATGATATCAATAATGACAACACAATTCAATAAAAACCAATTTATATAAAAAAAATAGTTAAATTTTTGTCTCAAATTAGTTTCATTCCATCATGTATTTTCTGGAATTGTTTAAAATAATAATGTATGTACACTTTGTAAAACACATAAAATTTACAAAAATTGTCAAACTTTTATTTTTTCATCACTTAATCATAATTTTCTCAATAATTTATTCATTCATAATTCTACAAATCACTATCAACATAGGCTTCCATAAAATCAAATAGCACGTCTGTAGCTCTTCGTGGAAATAATCTACTTAAACGGTGTAGATACAAGAAACGATTTGGAATTGCAAATTCTTCAATACCACGTCTTTGTGCTTTAACAATTGCTTCTGCTGCTTCTTCTTGAGTAACTAATCTCATAAAGTTCGGGAATTTAATCTTTGGTCTCTTACATAATCCTGTATCAACCATATATGGATAAATTGTTGTAAATTTAATCTTGAAAAGGTAAAAAGAGTGTTTAATAAACATTCGTTTAACTATAATTTAAGAACATACATTTAAATTTCTTGGATCATGTCTAAGTTCTTCTACTAACGATAACATTAAACCTTTAACTGCAAATTTAGATGCACAGTACGGCACTAAATTTCTCAATCCAAATAAACCAGCACAAGAAGATAATGCAACAATGTGTCCATGGTTATTTGTAATCATATCAGGTAGATATGTTTGAATAAGCTGCAAATAAAATAAGTTTTAAAGTTAATTGTATAATTAAATTCATATATTAAATATTTCATTACCCAAAAGTGTGCCATTACATTAATTTCAAACATTTTTCGAATTTCACCATCTGTATGTTGTAATAGGGAATGACATGGCATGATTCCGGCATTATTCACTAAAATTGATACAGTTCCAACTTCATTTTTTATTTTTTCAGCAACTTGAATAATATCATCCCGTTTCAAGACATCGCATCTTGAAAAACGATTAAATTTAAATAGATAGTCATAGTATAAAATTTATTATTCTTTTTTGGTTAATAAATTTATTTTAATATTAAATCCATTTGGTATTTTTTATCAGATTTTACAATCATTGATAATGTGTACATTTTCGAAAATAATAATACTTACACATAATGATGAGCATTTCCACCACGACTTTGAATTTCTTTAACAGTCTCTTTATTTAATTTCTCATTGATGTCTAAACAAACAACAGTAGCTCCCAGACTAGCATATTTCAAAGCAGTTTGTTTTCCTATACCATGAGCTGCTCCAGTAATCTTAACCGTTGAATAAAATAAAATAATTATTCCTGAATATTTTCAAAAGTTTCAATAAATTACCAGAACTATTTCACCTTTAACATCTTCTTCTCTTGGAAAAATCATAAAGAATATATGTTCCAAAATATAATAAAAAAATTTCAAATGAATTAAAATATATTCTAAGATTGTTAACAAGACATTGTAAATCTGATGCGATGAGCTTGATCCATCACCATTTGTTGAATAAGATCTAAAAAGAAAAAGGAAAACATAAAAAGAATCTTATGAAAGAATCTTTTGTACCAAAACAAAATTAATCTCAATTGGATGGTCGTAATTTTACATTTATTATTTAGCATAGTTTCTTCGAAATCTTTGCTTTTCAGGCTAAATTCTTAACATTTCAGGATAGGTTATCAAAAAAATATTTTTTTTATTTTATTTTTATTCAATTTTTTTTTATGGTTATTCAAAATGAAAAATATGTACGTTATTATATATTAAATGTATATATGTATATAAACTTTCTGTCTTATCATACCACTTTTTCAAAATATCTTTCAAGTGTTCATGTATATAACGAATAAAAAATAGAATTAAATAGTATTGATTTCAATATTTGATATTACGATTTCTTTTTATAAAACATGATAAAAGTCTAAGGATTAAAGTTCATTAAATATTTTTCAGCTGTGAATCAATCTTTTAATGAATATTTACTTAATTAAAGTTTAAATTTTATAAAATTTTCTATTTTAAGATTATTGTATTTCATTATCAGTACCAATATCACAATTATTAGATTAAATTTCACATTAAAATAGAGAAATACATTATTATTACTATGGCAAAATAATCATATACAGTAATATTATGTACAAGATAATGTTAATTGCACTCACTAGCAGTTCAAATCTGCTAATCTACTATATATTAATCGTAGATGATTATACATAGGTTTCTATTATTTTTAATTTACTAACATCCAAAAAATTTTTCATTTTTCCATAGAAACGAAAAATTGGTACTTAAATTTCCTACATTTTAACGAAAATTAATTTAGTATATGAAAATCTTTTTTTGCGGTTTGCTTTGTAGATATTTATAGATTGGATATAGTGAATACTAGAATTAAAAAAATGGAAAGAAACTACTTAAAATACTGTATAATCTAGAAGGGATTGAACGTTCTCCATAAAGTATATAGGAAAAATTAAAGAAAAGATCTAAAGTTAAAGATTTTTTCATATAAAATACTTTTAAAATAAAATTCTATTTAACCTCAACATCACGAAGGAATTGAAGCACTTTTAAATAAATAAAAATCAAAAAATAATTATAATTTTTTGAATTTATAGATTTTATTTAGACCTTTAGTAGGTTTTAAGGAACAAATGTTTAATGACTTAAATTCAAACTCAAGAAACTGGACAAAATTCTATAAAAGAGATTTAAAGTTTCAAAAAATTTTGTAGGAAAAATATCGTGTTAGACAAAACTAAAAAAATAAAAAAAAAAAAAGAGAAAAATTTGATTTTTTCTAAAATTAGAACGCTTTGTATTCCGAAACTTTATAAAATACTAAGTCAAGAAACATACTGCTTTCAAGTTCTTTCCCTTTTAAAAAGTATTTTTTTAAAGAATCTGTATTTTTTATTGAAAGAAAGTTATTAGCGAAAAAACTTATCTTAAAATCCCTGTAACTCGGAAACTATTTTCATATGCGTGTAGTTTACAGTCCCTGATGTATTCAATAATTATTTAAACATGATAAAAACTTGAATGAAGCAATGCACCATTATTTTTTATTTTTCAATTACCATGTTTTACCAATACATATTATTATTGGATTTATTTCTAGGAAATGAATCACATTTAAAATTTATTCTTCTGATTTAATAATATCTTTTATTACGTGTAATTAAAAAGTGTAAACATATTTATTTTTACTTTTAATAAAAAAAAAATTTATATCGTTTTTTTTAAACTAGTTTTAAAGAACTTTTAGTACAGTTTTTTTTATAATTTGAATTTCTGCTAAATTCTGTATACCAACATACAAACTTAATATTTTATGAAGAAAATTTGTAAAGAAAAAAAATAAAAGGAGAAAATAAAAGTTTGACCCTTGACTTTGAAAACTTGAAATAATTTTGATAGTAATTATAATACTGAAAGTAATTCTATATTATTTTTTTACAAAAATTATGCGTACAACCTATATAAAATAATTTCATCTTAAATTTAATAATAATTCTGTCATAATAAATTGTGCAATAATTTTTCATAATCAATTTTCTAATACCTAAACATATTAATCAAGTTATTATAAGCATGCAATAATTTTTAAAGAATATGCGCATTTCATTATTTATTAATTAAAAGGCATAATATTAATAAATAATAATTTATAATCGATAAACTTTACTGTTTGAAAATTATTGCATTTATTGCAGGTATTTATTGTTAATATTCCATGCAGAATTAAAGTCTACTTTTTATATGATAATTATTGTAATTACAGATACGACATTTAGACATGTACAAAGTACAGACGTACAAAACCGTTATATCAAAAGGAATATTGTATTGTCATATCCATTGTAAAATAACAAGTTTTCATACTAGAGCTAAAACGTAATTTTTTATTCTTATAGAACTTGTTGAATCTATAATTTTATACCAATTATAACAGTTTTTTTTTAATTCATTTAATAAGAGTGATTTTTTATTATTTAATGATAAATTTTAGTGATTTATTATGCGTGATTGTTTAATGTCGAATATTTCTAATATGACTTAGGAAAATTTTCGTCCTAAAACTAATATACTGCTCGTTAAAATTAATATACGTACAATACACCATGCTCATAAGTCATAATATTTCGAATAATTTTGTGATAGAGGTGTGATAAATATTTTTATACACTTGTACCAAAGATTTTATTAAAATTGCACTAAAAAAGACCAAAAATGATATTGATTTAATTAAAATTTATGAGATTTTGAATTTTAAAAAGTGTAAATATATTTTATAAAAACTGAAGTTAAAAGCTCCTTGAAACTAAAATAAACAATTCAAATATCCCATATACTGACTTCGTGAAATCATCTCTGGGATTGAATTTTTTACAGTTAGTCGATTTGTCACTACAGTTTCGAAAATAATTTTTCGAAATTCTTCAAAAAAATTTTGCAAAATTTACGACAATTTACTAAATTTTACACATTTGTTTTTTAATGTTTTCATTAAAATTTTGCGCAAAAATTTTTTTTATTCTAAATGTGATAAAAGACTTCATTTTTTAAAGTTAAAAAGGCACCCATTTTATTCAAAACATTTTTTCGAATTCAATTCTGTTCCATATTTTTCACAATATTCTATACATTTATAAATCTACTATTGCACAATATAAAATATTCACTTACACAGATTTTTCGGAATTCGTCATCCTTTTAATTTAAAATTTTCCAAAAAAAATTTTTATGGGATATTGTTTCAAAGATGTATGTATATATCCGAATAATTAAAAAAAAAGACGAATTACCGTATATATGTATGATAAAGTAATGATGTTAAGCCGGTAAAATTCTTAAAGCGACTGAAAATAATTGAAATCAACTAATTATACTCGCACAGAACACATATACGAAAAAAACCAATTATTAAACAAGAAATTTAATTGTTTTTGAATCTCCAGTAAAAATAAAAATTATCTTTATTAGCTATATAGTACAACAATATTCCTTGACAAAAGTGAATGTGTATAAACAAAACGCTCTGTACATAAAATATTCTAAATTTTTATATACTTATGTATATGTATGTAGATAAACTTATATGTACCGTAAGTAAATATTTTTTTTTTAATAATATTTTTTATTCATTTTATTTATTATGAATTTCAAAAAATTTTGAATGAAACACTAACACATTCTTATTATTTTGTATAAAAGTCACGTACACACAAATATTTATTCATTATATACACTTATATAATATTATTTTAAATAGTTCTTATTTCTTAGAGTATGAAAAATCAAAAAAAAAAAACAAAAAAAATAAAAAATAATCAGTTTTTGAAAAATAAAATTACTCCAACAAATACATACAAATACGCGTACATAACGGTGCGTTAAAATAGCTGATAAAAAATAATAACGAAAAATACAAAAAAAAAAAATTTTCTTTTGTTTCCACAATTTCATGTAATTATGTGCTCATAATTTTCAATAATAATAATACAGAGGGCGCCGCCGATGCTTTACTTGTTCTTGACTTGGTTTTTTATTTTATATGTATGTATGTATGTATATAATTTATTTCTAATATTATTATTTATCGCTTTATCACAATTATGTAAAAAAAAATTTTCGTAATCAGAATTAAAATATTAATTTTTTTTTTTTAAAATGATAAAACACAAAAACCGAACAAAATAAATCGATTGCAATTAAAAAAAAAAAAAAGTGTTTTTACATACAAGCAATTTAAATACAAAACCGATTCACTTTTTGTTCTATTTTTGCATAGATCTAAATTGTATAAAAAAAAAAGAATAGAACTGTCCTAGATCGCGACAGAAAATGAAAAGTTTTTCTAAATGATTTTCTAAAAGAAAATGGAGAAGAAAAAAATAAACTTACATACAAGTATGTTTGTAAACATGTTTTCATAATATACAAATATACAAAAGGAGACAATATGCAGAAAATAATAAAAATTGTTTAAATAAAATTTAAAGAGATTTGAGAGTGTATACAAGCGGTTGATCGTTCTATCATTATTAGTGTTATAGAAGCTTTGCAATAAAAAGCTTTATTTCCGTATATAGATAATCTAATTACGTACAATACTAATACGATAGTTAAAAAAAATTAAAAACAAACAATTTAAAAACATTTCTAATCATAAAACAAAATAACAAAATAAAATTGTTTTTTTTTCAAATAAAATTACAATTACTAATTTTCTTACTACATCTATTCTTTTAAATAAACACTCTCTCTATATACTTGCATGCAAGTGCGTTGTATGTGAAAAATAACAGATGTCAATTTGAAAATTATATGTTTTTTTTTTAATTGGGTAATCGAATTTATTAGCTTATACATATTTATATTTGTACGTAGATACACATTAAATACATAATTGAATACATAAATACGATAAATATGGTGATTCAGGCATGCTATATTAATTTTTTTATTCTCAAAACAAAATTTTTTGAGTGTCGCTTATCTTTATAAATTTATTACTTTGACAATCCGATTAATTATTTAATTATACTTTTGATAATCGTGAATTTTTACAATAACTTGTATAATTTTTTTTTAATTTTAACAATTTATTGTTATTTTAAAAAATATATATATATATTTTAAAATATATATATTTATAGCATATTTTTAGGAGTGGAGCATTTTGCCGAATTTTCAAATATTTACCAGAATTAAAATTAATTTATACATTTAAATACAAATTCTAAAATTGTTTTCAAAAATTTTTGGTCTTAATGCTAAATCACAGCTATACAGTCACAATTATAAATACAATTTAAGGAAATCTAAAAAAAAAGTATAATTTAAGAAAAATTTAAGATTTTGTGGATTAAATTCTTAACATATTTGACCAAATTGTGTTAGTAGTATAAGTAAAAAATTTTAAATAAGGAAGAAAGACAATATTATCTTGCCATCAAGTTGTAGATCAAGTAGCTTATAATAATCTTTATTTCAAATGACATGAACTTGAAATCATATTTCATTGTTTTAAGTGAAAAAATGCAGTTTTCGTTTATTATTTATAGAGTGTAGGGCTCCCTTCAATGCTTAAACAAAAGCAAAAATTAAATTCTAAACCATTTTAGAAAGTATGTTGTTATGTTTCTTCTAAAACACAAAATGACCATGCTCTTTATATACACTTTTAACACTCTGAAATTGATAAAAAAAATTTTCATATCATTCAAAAAAAACAATTATTTATTTTTAGACATTTTTTATCTTTCACTTTTCTTTCTTTTTTTATAGTATTGCTTGAAAAATGTTTGAAATTCGTGTAATTTTATCAAGAATCAACAAATTTTAAATTTTTTTTATCAAATGTTTTAAAAAACAAAAAAAAAACTTATTAGTCATTATAAAATATTTGTTAAAAATTCATAATTAGAATTGATAATTATATAATTATTAATTAAAATGAGCAATGAAATTATTAAAAGAATAAAGAAACAAAATATTTTGCAAGATGACATATTTTCGGGTACAAGATTAGAATTTCTATCAGTAGTCATTTAAAATTTATAAGTGCATTCCAAAATATAATATTCAATATAGGGTTAAAATCCACTTTTTAATCCTTACTGCCGTCACAAGTTTAATGTCGTATATCATCAATTTGACTGATACAAATGAATTCATTATTTATAATTTCTTATAATTATGAATATTTTACAGTTTGGTAATTATTTATTTAGTATATAAGTATTTTTAAAATTTTTTTAATTAATCAATTTTTTTAATTAATAATAAAAATTTAATTAATTACAATGCTTTCAACAAAAAAAAAATTTCTATTGAAATAATTATTAAACTGTAATTTTCTATATTTATTGTATTTCATTGATGCCATCATAAATAATTAACAGATAATATTTAAAATATTATAGAAATTGCAGGAAAAAAGTAATTGCCTTTAATTTTTTAATTAATTAATTACTTTATAATTGTATGAATAAAATTAAATGTGTAAACAAAATGTGTAAACATTATTTGTTTGTACTTTTTTTGTATGACATACATGTTACTGAATGAACTCTCAAAGCAGCTATATCGCCCAAATGCCCACCGATCAACAGTAAATTTATTATTGAATTATAATGTCAATAGTTGGAATTGAAGAGGTAAGTGGACAATGGGGTTAACTTACATTTGCATTGTGACACATTTTTTCATTAACAAATTGAAAAACTATTAATTTTTTTTTAATTTATGTGTCCTATGAAAATTGTCAATCTCGCCTTCTTTTAAGTTTCTACCTATAAGAGTAATTACAGTTGAAATTACAGTTGATAAGAAATTTAATCATGTTCTATCCGAAAAACTCGATTTTCGTCAAAATGTTAGTTAACCCCTTTGTCCACTTACATCTTCAATTGAAACTTAGAAGTTGAATAGGAAAATTATTACACTACAAATAACTACTTTAACAAAATTAAACCCAAAGGGTATTGATTTAAGTAACTTTCAAAATAAACCATTTAAATGTGGTTAAAATATTTTTAAATAACTTATCATATTTTATTTCTTAATGCAACATACATACAGAATATATGAACATATAGCGGTAGAATCGTTTTAAATTTAAATAATTTAATAATTTAATCTTTGTTATATAATTCTACTATAGCATAATTTTGACATCATAAATGATAAAAATCAAAATAATTATTGAAGCATATTTTATACTTAAATGAACTACGCATAACGCCGGATCGAATAAAAATTTTCGATTTCAAATTGTAATTCAATGATATTTCTTTAATATATCAATTTACCTGTACACAAATATTACACTTTGTATATATACGCATAGATGTACTTGAAATACTTTAGCAATTTTATATAATAGTTAATTATTTTAAACCTATCATTATCGCATATACTAGTTTTTAATTTTATTTTTCATTGATTTATTCTTGTATATAAAATAATATTTCTACTTTATGCATAAGTACATACATACATCGCATATATTATAAAAAAATCTTTAATATCACTCTAAATTTTAAATAATTTGACGTTCTCATATATGTAGATCAAACACGTATAAAATTTCATTATTAAATTACTTTAATTTGAATAGTACGTACATATGTACGTACATACTATTCATATGTAAATAAAGACATTAAAAGTAAGTTCAAGTTAAACCGGCCTCTATATAAGAGTTTTAAAAGGTAATAAAAAGTACTTATAATGTATTTGGTAACACAATAGTATTTTTTAAATTTTCCAAACTATAATGCAAAAATAGAAATTAATACAGTGATAATAATAATAAAAAAGTATAATAATGATAATAAAAAATACACTTTTGATTAAAAAATATCGCATTCTAACATTGACATTGAATGAATGTCAGAAATATAAACTTGAAAAATTTATAAAATAAAATAAGATCACCACATAATCTTTTATCTGCATTGTAATCATATCAATTATCAGAATAAATATTTATTTTATAAGTACAAGTACCTGGCTAGAATATATGCTTATATTTTACAAAAGTACTTCTCTAGAGCTTAGGAATTTTTTTTGTAAGCTTTTTTTTTTAAATATATTGGGGTTACCATATTATGTCTACATTTTTTGTTATTTATACTGTAGTATACGAGCTTTATATTTTTAGGTGGATTTTTGAATTGTTTTAACGTCTGCACTAGATCGAAAGCTCTGTACTTTTAAGTGTAAAAATGGATCCAAAGCGATTAACGGAAACGGCGGACGATTTCCTTTGTTAACACAGAATAACAACAGAATCGCCAAATAAACGATTTAGTAATTTGCATATTACATTGTCGTATACATAAGAAAATGAAAAAAAATGCGCCAGCCGTCAATTAGATTCATGGCAATCGGTTGAATTCGTTTATCCTGAGCAGTTCCATTTATATTTATGTATGTGTTAGTGTACTCGTATTCTATATGAATTTTGTCTTTTCGCCGCGGGAAATCTATCTTGTTGTATTTTCACTTTAAAATTTGATAAATAGATGAACATTTTAAAGAATGAATGAAATGTTTACTGACAACTAAGTTCTTTTTGGCCAAAATGTCAAGAACAATAAATTTTGATCAAAACGTCATAAAAATAAAATCATGCTGATATTAAGCTATCGAATTTGAAATATTAGGTGAAAACATTTATCAAGGAGCAAATGGAACTCTTTTTTTTTTTTCAAAAATCAACATTGGTAAGCTTACAAATAAATATAAAATTTTCTTAATCTATTTCTTCTACATATAATATAAAGTGAAAGAGCAAAAAATAATCAAAGTCTTTATTGAATTTGATAATCTTGCTTTAATTCAAATATATAAGTAACTAAACTTATACTATTTGTATATACACATGTAATGTTATCACTATACAATATATATGTATATATATATATATATACAATAATATTGTTATTAAATAAACCTGATTAAATAAACATAAAAAATTGTTTTTTTTTTGTTAAAATTAAAAAAAAATAATTTTTTTCGTAATGATAATGTAATACGATTTCAAAAATATTAAAGGGCAATGAACTTTACGTCTACTCAAGTACAATTACTACTGATTACTACTGATATGTGTGTAGGTAAATATTTGATCTTTAATTTTGTTATAATAATAATTTTTTATACGTAGTAAATAAAGGACATGGCAAATTTTATTATGATTTACTTTTTTTTTTTAGAATTGTAATGAAATAAGAAAAAGTCGTCACTTTTTTAAATTCACCATCGCAGTCTATAAGGTAAGGTTAAGAGAAGAATATATAATTGGTACAGTTCAGAAATAAAGATCAAAATACCAAAGGCTTATAAAAACAGTTCGAATGTAAATAAAATTTAAAACTGTACTGACGTGCATGCTATATAGATTGTACTAACCGGAATTGAAGCGACAAACTCCCGTTTTGTTGTGCTAATAAATGAAAATTTACTTCAAGTATAAAAATTCATTATTCGCGTAATGTTTTAAAAGAGATAAGCACATTGTCTGCAACATAAAATAATTTTTATTTATTTTTAATAAACAAAATTAAAAATAAAACATGATTGAATTAAAATTTGTACACATATACATACATACATCCATAATCTGTTGTCTGACTTGTGTACTATAATTCCATTAAAGTAAACAGGTCTTATTGAAATTTTGAATCTAGTTTACAAAAAACTTTACTTAATTTTGAATTTTTTATGTGCATTTTTTGTTATAATAATTTGTACCGGTCATAATATAACATATAATTCTCCTACAACCCTTTTTACGATCGGATACTGGTTTCTTGATTGAATTTATAACAAAATTTTTATAACAGATTTCATTCGATCACAAATTTCTTAAAATAAATTGTAAGAGTATAAAGAGAAACAAGAAAATAATGTACACTTTAAGGTCACGTCATATGTGTACATACGTCACAACATTCTGCAGTGTACCCTAATAAAACAGTTTTGTTTCCGTTTTATTTATTTAATAATCAATAAATTTAATTCTTAACGATGATCTTTAAATATTTCGAATTGTACATGAAAATAGTTTTAATAAAAATTTTTATTTAAAACCTGATTTGCCGGTAATTTAAAACCTCTTGTTTTATATTATTATAGGTGTTTAATATTATTAATGCATCAAGTATTTTTTACCTTTGAAATTGAAAATTAATATAAATGTGTCTATACTTGCATGAATGCAAAATTCAAGGTCAACTTTTATTTTTTCTCTCCTGCTCTTCTCATTATAGTGTCTAGTTTAAAATATCAGTGTGATTTTTTTATTATTATTTTTATTGTACAATAAAATAAATAAATATCAAAATTATTTATTTATTTTATTTTATAAATTTTCATAGTGAATCCTTAATTAAACAAATAAATTTAATTTATCTACATCTATTAATTGATATGAAATATTATATAAGTGAAATGAAAATATTAAAATTTATGCGAATTAATTAGTTACAAAGTTTCAATACTCGTGATAAACTTTATGAAATGTACTTGATTGATTTCGACATTAATTATAATTTGATATAAATTATGCGTATATGAAGTCATTATGATGAATGCATTAGTCTTAAATCAAAAAGATTTAATTCAAGAGACAACATTCAACACTAGCTCTTCTCGTTGAATTGTAGAGAACGAAAATAATTTAATAAGGCATGTATGACTCATATAATTTTTGATTTATTAATGTTGCTTTACTGTTGCAGTACAGTAATGTAAAAGTTTTATTATTCAATAATGCTACTTGTGAATAGTGCCATGTGCATAATATTTCCACACGTGTAATTAAATTCAATGTAATTTTTAATATCTTGTCATTTATTATTAAGCAAACATCATCTAGCTGAAATGTATATTTGTACATTATTTATTTTTAATTAAAATAATATAAAATATTGCATATTAATTAATTATCATGTACATAAACTTTTGGTGTATGGGGGACTTTTATAAATAAATTTTATAATATTTTTTCAAATATCTCAAAAATTTATTCATCAGGGTTCGAAAATTATGTAATATCAGCTAGATCAGAGGACTTCTTCACCAGATGTAGCCACAATTATAAAGAGTAATTTTTAAACATATTCCTTAAACAAGTATGAGTAAGTAACAGGGTTTTGGTTTTCATTAAATTGTCTTAGAATAAAACTATATTAAATACACGAAAAGTAATATCTTAATTGTAAAACTTATCTCAAATTTCAATTTAAGTCTTTAATTTCAATAACAAAATAATTTAAAACACATGGTAACAATATATACACAAATTTTCCCAGACAATAATTTGCATATTAAATAATACGTTCATTTCATACAACATAAACAATAATTAAATTCTAATCAAACAAATAAATCATTATTATAATTAAATTATTCAACTATTACTATATTGTTAAGTAATTATAAAATATTGCAATATAATATCAAAGGTCTTTTTAAAATGAAATTAATTAAATTCACGCTCCCTATATATTGATGAAAATACTCATACCTTACAATTAATCATTTCAAAAAGATTAATTTAATAAAAATAATTGATGGGCTCAACCGGGATTTGAACCCGGGACCTCTCGCACCCAAAGCGAGAATCATACCCCTAGACCATTGAGCCGATAAATGTAATACTATTTGTATTTGAACTAAAAAAATGTTATTATAAAATGGAATTGATAATTTTATATCATATACGAAACTTTTAATATTATGTTCACGTATGGTAATTTTCTATTTTATAAAAAATTATAGTAAATTACTTAATATCGTATTTTTTATATAATTGAATAAATATTTAAAAAGCTCATATGATATAAAACGATTTATAAGTGTATAATTTATACTTCGTGCAATCCGAAACTACCGGTTATTAAAATCTATATAAAAAATATTAATTAATAAAAATTTTTAATTATATATAATACCTGTAATATAAAACGATAAATATCAGGTTATATATAAATTAAATGCTTCCATATTTTTAAATAAAATTTCAAATTATGAATTGATTTATTAAAAATATTGCAGTTATAGTATTCGAAGTATACGCAATATACGAAAATAGATTGAAAATTGAGTCATTTAAAATTTTCTATAAAAGAAAATTTTTATATAGCTATTTTTCGATATTTGTGTATTTTCATTTTACAATTTTATTTTTAGATTAAAATACAATTTTTTTTTTGGGATGAATAGAACTTAAAAAAAAAAATCAAATAAATTTTATTGACCTTATTTTATATATTTACTTTATTTATTTCATATTCATAAGATACAGAATGTGAAATAAAAATTTATGAAAAATTTGATTTTAATGAAAATTTTTAAGAGTCTTGTTTGAAATTTTGATTCAAATGGCACCTATTTTGCCATTAAAATTCATATAACTACAAAAAAAAAAAAAATTAGAGAAAAGTTTATTGCTTTTTTAACGAATAAACAAAAGTACTTTCATAACAGAACGAATTATTATACAATTATACATATATACTCATACATATGAAAATGTCTTCAATTTATTTAAAGTCAATAAATAATTTAAAAAACAGATGCTTAAAAACAATGTATAATTTTAATTAGTCACAGCTGCTAGTTTTATATACAGTTGCTAGTTTCTATACGATATAGAAATAATTTTAGTCATTATTTCAAATTCAATAACGAATTTAACATTATTATCTCAAACACTACAGCCATAATAATGAATTATCTTAAAAATAATTAAAAAAGTCTAGCTTGTAACAATAACCATGTAATAGCTTGCAACATTATTTCGGGCTTTAAAACTAATTTACGTGATACATGACAGGGAAAACAAAAAATTAATAATCTAAGTTGTTTCTCTGCTCATAAAAAATTTTTTTAATTATTAAAATAACCCTATAAAAAAATTTAAAATAGAAAAATTGAAAATTTATAATACACAAATTTTTCTACTTAAGAAATATTTTATTTTACAACGAATAATAAATATTTTTGAATAAAAACTAAATTAACTTAAAAATGTAAGATCGAATCATACGCGTACATAAAAATTAATACACTTTAAAAAATTTTCTTATTAAACATTAAATAATTATTTTAATTAGTAACATTAAACATAAACGATTAATAGAATAAAATTAACACTCTACATTTGTAGTGTAGCAAAGAATGAAAGAGTTGCACTTTCAGTTGGTAAACATTGTCCAAAAGCTTCTATCAATAATGGTTCAGCTTTCACTGTTTTCGAATAATCATCAAATGATATCTAAAAATAAAGAAAAAAAACACAATAGATGATCTGTAATTTAAATTTCATCATACACATACTCTTCCATCTTTATCTAAATCAAATTTTCTTAATATGATTTCAACTAAATCTTTAACACCTTCATCTGGATCTTCATCTTGTGGTTGTTTAATTAAACAATTTCTTAATAATGTAAACATTTCATCTTTTGTTATATAACCATCAGAATTTAAATCATATACACGAAAACAGAATGCAGTTTTATCAGCAATATTACCACGTAAAAATACTGACAGACCACAAAGCCATCCTTCTAAACGTAATGGTAATCCTTCATGAGCTTTATCCCAACTACAAAACATTCTTTCCATTAATATTTCTTCAGTAATGATATCAAAAGTACTGTGTAATAATTCACGAAAAACGATTCTATCAATTCCCTATACAAGTAGAATAATACAATAAGATTAAAATTGATTTTAATTTAAAATTTGAGTTTAAGTGATTTAAAAATAAATTAATTAATTTTTAATTAAAATTTTAAAATTGTATATGGCAATATTTTAATAGGCATACAAATTGTACGTTTAGACTTAATGATCAAATATACTTTTAATTTAGTTTACTGCTAGTATTGATTTCCCGCTAAAAAAGTCAAAGACGCGTCAAATATCATTATATATAGGACAAGTCATTCTGAAATGAATTTAATTGCTAACCAAATTTCATTCTTTATCAAAATTTTGTTAAATATCATAATAATTTGGAAGCATTATTAGGCCGTCGTCCTCTTCAAAACATGATAGGTAGAATATCAAAATTATGCCTTACCAAAAACCAAAACAAAATCATCCTAAATTCCAGTTATTGCGGTTTTAATATGGTATAGCCTCACACAGATAGAAATCAAATGTAAAAAGTTCGATAATATCAAATTTCTTAAAAACTGTCAATTCTTGTGCTAAAACAAAAATCTACCTTATTAAAATAAATATAAAATCTCCCAAAACTCTAAAAAGAACAATAAATTTGTAATTAATAAAATTTACTCCTACACTATGCCAACAATAATATTTTATGCAACAATAACTTTCAGAAAGGGTTCTATACCCACACGCAAATCTATTTTTTGTTCTAATTCAATATCATATTGATTCCTATTGACACAAAACATATGTCAATTCAAATTTTATAATACATATGTATATTAAAGCACAACAACGGAATTAACTCATAAATCGAATCGCGTGCCTAAAAAATTAAAAAAATATTTTAGAATATAAGACCTTTTTATGGTCCTTAACTTCTTAAAGAATTTATTTTTTAACATATAAAAGGAATATTGAATATAATACAGTTTTGAATTTATTTACTAGTTGTTATACTAATAAAAATTTATTGAATCAAAAGGGAAATTTAACAAATACTCCAACTTATTTACAAATATATATATACATACATATTTTATTTTGGGGAAATCCATTTTGTTCTAACGAATTGTAATAGAATTGTGAGGAGAATGATAAAATTAAAAACAAAAAAAAAAGGCAAAAGAAAAGAAGGAAGTTAATAAATTGGTAATTTCATTAAAGTACCCTATAAATATGCAATTATTTTTAAAAATTAAATACCTACACCACAGTCTTATAAGTCTGCGTTATTAGTTTTATCATTATCGTATAACTTTTTAACATTAAATGGTGTGGCAAAATATAACTATTATGGAAATTTATATAAAATGAATTTTATATAGTTATACTTAATTTAGAAAATAAAAAAAAATATTAATGATTATAAAGCACGGTAATGATTTTTTTCTTTATTGAATACAAAATTAAATATAGAAGAAGTGATAAATAAAAAATTGATTAACTGACCTATATTAATTCAAAAATATTTAATATACAATCATTTTTTCGAGACAACATGATGAAATATTAAGAAATAAATAAATATGTGCACAAAGCTCCCTAAATTTGAATACAAGCATAAATTCTAAAGTAAATTTATAATTTCTTAATGAGAAATTTGATAATGATTTGTATAACACCATAAAATGAAAATAATTTTATTTTATTTGAACTTTTACCATTTTATACAAAAATGTGCTAAAGATTTGTGACTGAATTGATTGTTTAAAATATTGGCCAGTATAACTTATTTGAAATTTATTTTTTAACAAATTTGAATTATACAGAGCAAAATTTTAAAATAATTATTGAATTGAATGAGCTTCGAATAAAGTATATAGCGGAGCAAAATATCAGTTTATAGCATATGGCATTCAAAAGTACAACAACTAATAAGATCTTCTAAGCAAAACAGGAAACAAGTTTTTGGTATTTTGTAATTGTTCAGAATTAAATATAGCCAAGTGGACAAGAATTATTTTTCTCTTTATTTTTAATTTAATTAAAGTATTTATACGTAAATTTGGAACATTTTTTGAGCAAAGTTTATCCAGGTTTATTTTTTTCATTTATTTTAATAAGAAACAGGAAAGAGTTTCTTAATATAACATTTTCTTAACTGCAAATTGTTTTGTGCACCTAGAAATCTTTTATATTTACTAATTATTTTTTAGTTATTGTACTAAACTTTTATTCTACTGTAATTAAAAATGAACAAATTTCTGATCTTGGAGCCTCCTATATAAGGAAGGTTACATAGTCTATATTTTGTTTAGTTCGTAAATATAGATTTTAAAACTGATTATGAGATAAATCTAATGAATAAAAATTTAAAAAAATTTTTGAATTGAAAAAACTTTATTTATATTGCAGTACTTAATGTTGAAAGTAATAAATCTAACAGTGAACTTCTTGTATAGTTCACATTTGAACTTAAAAATTTCATATGGTAGTTCAACAACTTAATAATTATACTGTTACAATAAGCTTTAAGAAGTCAAGTTCATATATGATAATAAAACTTGCAATTGAAATTAATTATACCAGTACATTTTATATGGAATTTTTAAGAATTATATTTTTATATTATTTATTTTAATTCATAATTAAAAACAATGTAAATAAAACTCATATAACTTCCTCAAAATTTAATTTAAGTATGCATTTGAAGACTAATTTGAAATAAATGCAATTAATTTAATTTAGTTTAATTGTGACATTTAGTTTAATTTGTGACATAATTTAGTTTAATTGTGAACAATTTAAAATAATTTTAACTTACTTCAGTTGTTGCATGTGGTTTTGCTATAACAGAAGTTGCCGGAGCTGTTGCTAAAGCTCTTGCTGCATATTGACAATTTGAAACCAATTTTTTATAAATTTTACATAACGCTTCAATTTCATCTCTATTTCAATTTTTAAATTTGTTTTTTTTTTGTTTTTTTAATTTTAATATCACAAACAAATAATATGCGCAGAGAAAAGAAAAAAAATTACAAATTAAAATTTATTAAAAATATTCTTTTAATTTTTTTTAAATTAGGTAATAAAAAAAATAATTTTTAAAATTTTTAAATTAATTTTTAATTTTTCTCACTTTGAAAATCTTGTTTTCTTTCTTAATACATCCATCATTTTTGGATTTACTTTACCACTTTGATCATCCATTACGCGCGAACTTTGTTTACTGCTTGAACGACTTTTTGAACTGGCACCTTTACTTCCAACTAAAAACATTGATATACTTCGTAATAACATTGTTCCCTTGGTTGAATGCTGCATTGATTCAACAACACGTTCACCGCGTGGTGCTGGACTTTTTCTATTCATGATTGTTAGTATGTATAATAGAAAAGTTTTAAACAAATATTGTATTATAGGTAATTGTTCTTTTTTTTCTCTCTTTTCCTCTCTTTTAACTATAACTTGCGTTTAAAGTGGTTTGTTTTTTCTTCCCTTTTTGTGTTTTATTATAATAGAAAATTAGGTTTTGTATAATCCTTTTGTTGAATTAAAAAAAAATTGTTGGGAACTTTATCCTTAAATAAAAAAAAAATAAAAAAAAAAAATAAAATAATATAATGAAATTTATTCACACCTAATTCAACTGAACAATACAAAAAGAATAAACAGAAAAAAATAAAAAATGGAAATTTGATATAGAAATTTTCCAACTTCTTATAAAATACAACTGAAATTATGATTTACTTGATTAGCTTTATATGTATATAAGTAGTGTAACATCTACTACTGTTTCTGCTTAATTTACTCAATGAAAATATAACCAAGTTACCTGCTCTGTAAACTAAAAGTAATATTAGTTAAAAAATGAGCCCTTGGTAACTGCCTTGCATAAAAATTGGGCCATAAGGATTTTTAATTTACTATAAATGTTATATCAGCATATATATTTAATTATATATTTTATTATAAAATTAATAAAATATTGTTCTTCTTGAAAACTGTTATATGGACCACCTCAATTCATCGAAATGGTCCTTGGAATTACAGTGACGGTTTAAACTTCTATTTTAATATTTTAACATTCATTGATTTTCCCGTCGAATTATATTGCGAATTGAATCCAATATTTTGAATAACTAATTTATGTTAAGAGTCATAACTCTATCACTTTCTCTTAATTTTCAAATAATTATACAAAAACTGTAATATACTTATTACAAAATGCAAAAAAAAAGAATTATGTACATATTTCTAAAAGTTTATACGGTAATTAGAACATTTATAAGAATAATTTTTGAACATGCGGCCACCTTTTTCTTTTTTATCATAGTACATTTTGAAAAAATAATTGTATAACACAAAAATAGAATTAATGTTAATGTACTTTTTTTACCTTAGCATGTAGCTACATTATTATACTTAACTGAGGAAGAGAAATGGTTCGTTACTAAATAAAGTAAATAAAATTAAATACTTTAATTATTCACGTGATTTTAGACAGCATATTAGAAAAAAAGGCAAACTTTATTAAAAATTACTGTTGCCTCGCTATAAGGAATGATGAATTTCTATTAGCAAAAAGAAAAAAATGAAGTCATGCAATGTAAAAATCTTTTGTTTTTTTTTATATGAAATATGATCTACCCTAAAAATTTCTTCAAAATACCGTAACATGCCTGTTTTTTGGTTTTTTTTTGTACATAAAAGCAATTTTTCTTGAAATAATTTTCTATATGCAAAATTTTCGTTTAAAAAATAATGAATGCAAAATAAATTTTAACAAAAACAAGAATTTATAAATTATTTTTGCAAAATAATGCTTACTATTTTATTTTTATTCAAATTTTGCTTTATTAAAAAACTTGAAATATTATTAATCTTCATAATATTCTTATTGAACTTAGCTTAATATCGAAAATTTACAAGAACATTTGAAAAGCTTTACACTTATGCTCTAATTGCATTCGTTTAAGAAGAAACCTTAGTTCCTTTAAAAGGAAAACGGGGTAAAATACTTATTAAATTTGTCTGGTAAATATTTTAAAGTTCTACAACTTCCTGTTTCTGAAAAAAAAGACAAATGCCAAAAGTTACTGATTTAAGACTAATACTCGTAGTGTACGAAAAGTTGGTAATTATAAGGTTATCTCACATAAATTTAATTAACGAGACTATAAACTTCAAGTTATGTGAAATGATTGATAACTTGCAAATTAGCTAGCAAAAAAATTTCTCTTTTTTTTTTTCAAATAAACCTTTGAACTGTATCCGAAACCTTAATAAGTTTTACAATTCTGTTTTCGTTTCTGTCGGGTATCTAGAACTCTATTTTTACAACTTGAAATGTGTTGCATTATAGAAAACTTTATGGAAGACTAACGAACAATATAGAAGACTAAGTGAAAATGTTTATTTTACGATATGGAAATCAAGGTCTTTACAATTTCTGAAGTAATTCTCTTTTAATAACAGGTTTCTTTTTACAAAGAATTACAATATGTTTGTTTACCAGTTAATTTAAAACAAATATAAAAAAAAATGTTTCATTTGTGCACCTTAATTGAATAACGGTAAGAATTTTAACCAACAAAAATTATATGAAAACCAATTTAAGCAAAATTCTAAATTTTTGTTCAAATATATATACACATACATATGTGATTTTTATATGTAAAATTCTATTTCAAATAAAAATGAAAAACTGCCACCCACCCACCCTCATATATGCACATGTATACATGCATACATTATGTTCAACTTTACTTCCATTGAAATAATGAAAAAAAAAACAACAAAAATAATTGTGATTTGTTTGGTCGATCATTTCATTTTTTGCTATTTCATTTATTTTCATTGCTCATTTTAATTTAAAAAACTTGTATATTCATATGTACATATGTTAACATATGCATGACTGTATAAATATATTTTTTAATACGTAGAAATATCCTTTTTAAAAGTATTCATATATGAAACATGCATACATACTTACATGTCTGTCAATTTACATTATTACGTAACTTAAAAACAATTCTATAAATTGAAATTTTTTATGTATAAAAGAACATAAATGTGGAAACTAAATATTATTACTACAAGAGTTTTTTAAACATTAGTACATGAGGTACGTTGTTTTTCGCTTCATTCAATAAAAAAATATAATAACCGACATATATTAAAATTAACTATAAATAATAATATTTTTCAAGAAACTACTGAAGTAGCTGCATAAGTACATAGTTTCTCTAATAAATATATTAAACTGTAATTAAATAACTCTACAGTCTTAATTAAAATTGCGCAGTCTTAAGTTTTTCATAATTTTATAATTAATTAATCTTAATAAATTCATAATCTTGGATCTTAATAAATTCATAATGAAAAATAGGTTCAGTTAAATTAAATACTCAAAGAATAGTTTGTTTAAATAATTTTTGAAATTATTTCTTATTAAATAAAATTTATGTTATCAGACAAAATATGAAGTATTAAAATATTGTAAAAATATATAGCAAGGTATAATAAATTTAACATTGTAAATAAACTGGATATAATATAAATTTAACTATTAAAGATAACAGTTGATTTGATTTTAGTTTTTATATTTAATAATTAAATTTCTTGTTTCCTGGTTCAACATTTCTGTTCAAAATTTACAATACTCGTATGTATAATATTGTGTTAAGTTTTTCTTAGTGTTCGAATTCACTATGCATGATAAATAATATTCATTTAAGAATGATGTTGTAAAGCAAGAGATAGTTCTTCATCAAAATATTTTTAAAATGCAAACTTAGTTTAAGGTGGAAGTATATAGTACCCTTGCACTTAATATTATAAGAACAATAAAATAACAATCACTTAAAATTGCAGACACGAGCATTATAATCAAACCTTGTCGCCAATAATATTTATGTAGGGTTTAAAAGTAATAACAATTTTATGTCTTTATCACTAATTAACATTTCTGTTCTGAATTATTAATACGATATTTAAAATTTATTGATTGAACAGTTTGCAATTAATATTTATTACAGCTTTATGATTTGCAATTAATAGAATTTCAAATAATATGTATACTTATAAAAATTTATTAGTTCATTTACTTACTTTATAAAACAAAAAATGAATAAACATGGGTATTTTTTTATTCAATTTAAATTCACTTCTGATTGGCATATGTAAGAGATTACCTAAATTTTAGATACCATATTTTTTAAAATTAATAGTTGAATAAGAGTTTCATTAAAATTTTACAATTCTTTGTATTTTATATATTATTCCTTATTATATTATTGAGAAAATAACAAAAATTGTTTAATCAATATTTGCTACAGCATTCAGTAATGAAATTTTTTGACCTTGAAACTCTAGTTATGGACATTATATTTTAAATTTTTATTATTAAAACTTTAAAATTATATTAAATTTTATTAAATATATTAAATCACATAGCTTCAATAGACTATTAATGAAAACTGGTCAATGTAAAAAAAATATATTAAAAACAAAATGTAACAAAATAGCTTACCGATATTAAATCAAACAACTTTAAAAATTAAAGTAAAATTATTTGTATGAATTATAAATATTTGTATAAAATAATTCAAAATTTAATTGAAGAAGACAATTTTGGTTACTATTCGAAAATTTTGCAAAATATTTTTTTAACTTTATTTAATTTTTTTTTTTTATTATCCAAATCAATATATCAGCAGTATTTCCCAAGAAAATATCTTTTATTGAATATTTTGTTTGGTTACTAAGGTTAAAATGGTATATGAATGGAATTGAACTGTATTTGTTATTATATACAATAATTTATGAATAAAATTAATTTTTTGATGATAAAATTGCAGCTCAACAATATTTTTTTAATATAAAAATACTCATTTGTATAAATCAATCTTATTTTTCTCGATTTTAGTTATTTATTCTTTAATAAACAAATTTAAAAATTTGAACATTTGCAAAAAATAAAAATTGTTCATATTTTAAAAAAACAGTTTAAAAACGAACAGATTAAAATAGAAAAAAACGGAAATGGGTTCTTCTTATTAGAAAAAAATTGTATTACAAACAAAATTCAAGTATAAAAATATAATATGTTAAGAGCAAAAAATTTAATTAACTAGATTTATTACATTTTTCATTTTATTTTAAGTAATATTAAAAATTTTTAATAAACAATTAATAGTTTCGACATCATAACCACATCTTTTTAATTGAAATATCAATTGTAAATAATTTACTTCTGATGTTAAATCAACTAAGCTTCCAATATTCGGATCAAGATCATAATAAGTAATAACGGCTGAAATTTTTTCCAAAGAGTTTTCAGGCATATTTTCCAGATTCACATCAGAAGATTGTATAAATCTTTTTAATTGTAATTTAAATTCATCTCTCCAATTTTCCAAAATTGTTTTGAACTTTTCGACTATGGAACCCAAAATTTCTTTTGACAAAAATATATCGTCTTTGTTGAACATTTGCATTGCATTAATTATTTTGAATTGCCATACAATTTGACTACTTGGATTTTTTTCTAGTACACCTAGATCCTGCAATTAATGGAAGAAAAAATTTTTATTTCGAAAAAAAATGGATTATATAACAATTTCTTACATTTATTAACGACAAATAAAGTGGGAGCGCGTGCATTTTATCCTTACTTAGGCAAGTATAAAAAATTATAAGAAATAATTGAGATTTTTCTAGTTCACTATTAGAAACAAAATTTTTGCTTTCTTTTAGATCCAAAAATTTTTCGATAAATTCTAGGAGTTTTTTGTCTGTAGAAAAAGCTAACAATGATTTTATATCAACCTTCCAGCATCTGTATTGTTCAGTGGTCAATGTTTGAGCTAAAATGCTTTTCAATCGATCTGGATCTTCCAAATGAGATAAACAACCTGCTCGTTTCTTAATATCAATACATCCGCAATTTTTCAAAACATTTCTAAAATAATATTCAAGTAATAAATAATATATCACAAAAAAAATATATTTCGTTACTCCAATTGATCCCAGTTCCTCCCTCTTTCAAAACATACTGGCCAATAATTTGGATCATTTACTTTAACACTCTTAAGAGTTGAAAGTTCTGGCAACATGCAAGGAGCCATCGGAAATTTTTCTATGACTTCACCATCCGTTTCTATGCGGCACAAGCATAATTTTCCAGTATCTATATCTCTTGGTAAAAATAACCTGGGTTCAACTGCCAGTACGTATAAATGTCGAAAAGCTTGTAGGTGATACCTTATATTTTACAATTTTAGAAAAAAATATTTTAAGAATTTTTTACTCCGATTTATTAAAAAATTTAATTCTTACCTATTATCATTGCTGTGATTTGGAAATTTTGGAAATAGAGCACAAATTAATGCAGCTATAGCTTCTGGCGTTCGAGACAAAGTATAACGTCCTGCACCCAAAAATAAAAACCCAAGGGCCATATGAATAGCCATTTGTGATCCATAAGTAACTTGTGAATGTGAAGGACCGATTCGAGAACGAAGGTAACGAATAATTCTCAAAATTTCAATATTACCAGTACCAGCATAGACAAGTGATAAAGAAATTAATACTAAAATCAAACTACTTTCTACAGTGGCTTTGCCAGCAAATTCACCAACATATTGTCCATTCCAAGATAAAATTAGTTTAATTGTTCTTTTCAAAGCTTTAAAAGCTTTATGGTTTTCAGTACCTGCATATTTAAGGCCGATACAAAGAGAAGCCCCCGCAACAATATTACAGTATGCTTGTCTAAAATTTACTATTTTATGCATTTTGAAAAGAATATGCTAGAAAATTGTTACGCATTTGCTTCATGATCGATTCCATTTCCACTATCTTGAGGTCCACGGTTCAAATCAAATTCAAGTTTAGAGGGAAATTGACCAAACAACCAATCGTAATCATCACCAATTTCATTCCATAATATTAAGTCTATTTAAAATGAAAACTTGTCAAACATAAATTTATAGTCGAATATAGCTCTAGGGTAATACAAACTTTTCGCTATAATGCGTAATAACAATAGATCTGGTCTGACCAAATCTAGCAAATAACTTGTGTCTGGTGGCATCATCCACTGAGCTACAGATTTGTTTCCAGTGTTGAAAAACATTAATCCCAATGCAAGTGTTGCCCCTGGAGCTGTAACATCAATATTAACAGTATCGCCCTCTCGAA
Organism: Condylostylus longicornis; assembly: GCF_029603195.1. Lineage (NCBI taxonomy): Eukaryota > Metazoa > Arthropoda > Insecta > Diptera > Dolichopodidae > Condylostylus > Condylostylus longicornis. The sequence continues at coordinate 14,522,578 of NW_026577982.1, forward strand.
CTTGGAACGATGGCAATTTGTACTTTTCTTTCTGAGAACCTGCAAAACAAAATATGATTTATTTATAAAGTAATTCATATTTTTCATGATCTAACCAGTTAAAGGCCTTTTTGTTCCACCAACCATATAATAATGCAAAGTATCTGGTAATTGCAAATCTCTTAGCCCAGCGGGCGATTCTCCTTGTCCTAAAGTTACAAGACCTAAAGCGAGTCCTGCTGTTAAAGCATACGATTCTCTTTCTACACTATTTTCCATTTCAGGACCTGGAGGTCTTCCAATTTCTTGTAATAAAACTTCTGCGATGTGTCGTTTGGCTGTACCTTGATATAATAAACCAATGCCCATTAAAGAAGCTACTTGGGTATTTTGAGGAATGTCAAGCTCCAATGCTGTTGCTGGGAGCAGAGCTTCTATGTGGACGCTCAATAATTTGGTTGTCGTATTATCCATCGTGCCCCTATGTGTTGCTGATATGCCCAATAAAAGCCCTACACTAGTCATTTCATCACACTTTACTAAATATTCATACACGCTCATAAACGATAAACTTTTCAAATGACCATTTAATCCAAGCGCCATCAAAAATCCAGCATGCTCAGTAGGAATATCTGCTTGCCCCTTTGGTTTATTATATACAATCCAAGTTGAATCAATATCTTTCGCATGGGGCGATATCTTAAGTCCTGCCGCTACACCATTGTGGAAAGATGGCCAAAGATTCATATTCGCAGGAAATTCAATTAATTGCATTTCAATTGTCGCTCCTTTTACAGGCTCTTTTCCGGTTAAACATAGTTTTGGTATTGGCATCGAATCAGTCGGTGCTGGAATTGATGTTCTTAATGTAAACATTCCTCGCCCCATTGGTAAAGTCATAGTTCTCGTGCAAAGAGCATATAATTGTTTTTCTTGCTCTTCTATAAATTCATGGTCCGTAACTCCTGGAGATTGAGTTAAATCAATTAAAACAGGTTCAGAACTGTTTAGCAATCGACGAACTTCAGTAATACGTAAATCATCAGGAAAACGCAAGCTTAATAATTTTGTGTTAATATTTTCCATACCATCCTCGTCACTAGTGCTTGATTCAGATTTGGTGAGAAAATTTGGCGTAGCTATTACGTTAGGTGAAAGAGAGTGCTCTTTATTTATACTAGATTTATTAGCAATAAAACTACGATCTATTTGCAAAACTGAAGTTTTAGCATGTGCTACTAGATCCGAGCGTAATAATAACTCATAAGCTAGAAATGGAAAACCTGTTGGGGGAACTAATCTACTGTACTCCAAAGACTGGGCTATTATAAAATGAATAGAAGCTGGCAAGCGTTCTATATCTTTTCGGTTCATGTCTGAAATAAAAAACAGTAATATTAAGTCGATTAAAATATATTTCATTATACCCATATTAATAAGCATTTGAATTAGCTGTACATTTCGGTTCAAGTTGGTAGATATGTATCTCTTTTTGATTTTTGAAATTTCCATTGATTGTGTTCCGGGAATTTCCAAATTTTGTAACCAGTTTCGTATTTTTTCATGACCATGTATAATTAAAGATACTAACTTTAATCAAAAATTAAATTCAAAACTTTTTAAAATCTATTACTGTGCACAAAGTTTACCTGAACTACATTCTTACTCATTGTATTCACTTTAAAAATACACGGGTATTTGGAGATCTCACGCCCATGAATAATATCTGAAATCTGTTGAAAAATATTTGGAACTCTTTCCGTTAATAAATGTTTATGCTGCATTTTGGCGGCATCCTCTTCGTTATAAAAGTCATGAGATGAAATCTTCCTTAAGTAAGGAAAATTCAGTGTATAATGTAAGCAGTAAGAGCTAAGTTTCATACTTAGAGCAAGTTCATATAGGAATTCTGCTAAGTATTTAAGATATTTGGCAAACATAGAATTAAGTTTAAAATCTTCAAAAAGTAAATGAAGTGTATAGAAAATAACTGGAACTTGTGAAAAAAGTGGAGCCGAATTGTCATCATGGAGGATTGTAGTTGCAGATTCTGAAATTTTTTTATTTGACTCGAAAGAAATTAAAAATTCCCAATCTTCATTTGATCCGCAAACACTTGTATCATCATCATCTTTCCGACGTTTTTTGGCTTCATCACTTATAACCATATTTGAAGCAGATTCATTAGTAGAAACAGAACGACCGAGTAATTCTAAAACAAGTTTTTGATTATTTCTTGATTTCTTGAAATATTTGCGTTTTTTAGAATTGAAAAAAAAATAGAAACCTGAAAGCACATTTGAAAATATTTCCCATTCCTTTTTGTAGCTAAAGTTTTGTGAACCTGGTACATTTCGAGCGCTATACCATTTAACTAACAGTTGGACATATACATCTTTTTTTAATACTTGTCTTAATGCGTATATACATTGGGTAATAAAATGATTTTCGTTCATCAAAGGTAATGATATTCGGTACATTTTTCCACATCCATATGTTAATGTCAATCTATTTCCTGCTGGATCTCTAAGACCTATGCATAAATTTGAAACTCTGGAAAAACAATTTCTTACTATAAATGAATATTATATTTTTTTCATTACTTTACTTATTTGGAAGCGATGCATGTAATGGTTGAACTGGAGACAATAAGTTTAATTCATCATCAAATTGAGAATCAGATTGTGCTCTAGATGGTAATAAACTACTTCGTCTTGGAAAATTTGCCATAAGTGTAGCGGTAGTGCACGTTATCGGTGTAGTAAAGGTAGGTATAGCTAAACTAGATATATGAACTTTAGAAATTAATACTGGGCCAGTATATAAAACTAAAGAAGAATTGGAGTCCAATATCGCAATCATATTCATTTTCTGCAGAAAATTAAAAACTAGTATAAAAAAAGAAAATTAATATTAAATACTTAAATATGTACTTCTAAAACTACAGCATCCTTTGCTGGTAAAGACGATATCATTCCAAATATTTGAGTATTAGGAGAACTAGTTTTTTCTAGACGTGATAACTGCAATTTTCCAGTCCTTGGTAGTAAGTAGCATAAATAAACTTGACCAATTAAATCTGTATGCATAAATGCTAGTGAAGCTACCTCACAAAAATCTCTATAATATATGGAAATTTATAAAGGAAATTTATAATTCATAATTTGCTTAAGTAAAATAGGTTGTTTGGATCTTACTTTCCAATCAAACTTTCTGTCCATATTTGCTCTAAACAAAACTCTGGCAAAATAGGTTTAGATGGTTGAGTTTGGCTAACTTTTCTTATATCTTGAACTGATATAGAATGAGGACCTATTGATGATTGCAGTCTTGCAACAGGTGACTGTAAATTTGAACGACTGCGGAAAAATGTTTAATATTTTTATATATTTATGAAAAAAATTTCAACTAACTTAAAATGTCCACTGAGATTAGATTGAACTGGAGGTGTTCCGGAAGTGTTTAAAAATTTTCCAACATGCGAACTATATCCCGGATTTCCTAGACTCGATCTTCCCATAACCAGAGGACTGTTTTTAGAAAACGAAGGAATCTTTAAAGAATTGTGGGAAAAGTATTGTGAAGGTTTATTGGTACTGTTAAAAGTAGTTCCAACACATGTTTCGTTTGCACCTTAAAATATATTAAATTATAACATGAAATCACGCTAAACTTTTCGAAATAAAATTAAAATTTGATAAAACATATATTAATAACTATTTACATCCAACGACATGAATTTCATCTTCAGTGGCTTTGCGAAGTTTTGCAACAAAATGTTTCCCAATTTTATTATCAAAAAGTAAAATCAAATCACTTTGTGGTGTTGTAAATATAATTTTATAGTCAGCTTCTGTCAAGTAGCCGATTCCTCCGGTGCTTGACTTACTAAGCAATGGACACATTTCATCTAACGGATGAGTTAAAGTGAAAAATCTGGGCATTGATATCAAATGAGTTTGAATAATAGCATTTGATGCCTCTTTTTCTAAAAGAATTCCATATTTTGTTGACCAAACATGGGATACTGCAAATTCTAAATTTGTAAGATAATCCTCGCCATTACTACAATAAACACGCAAACATGTGGAATCAATTAGGCAAATTGAAGTATTTTCATTAGAGTTTTGCGCCTTTTCTTCTGTTTTTATCTCATCTTTATTTATTTGAGCTTGAATAAAGCTTTCATTACAAAAGAATGCAAATCTTATTTGAGAATCACATGTAAAACAAGTTCTTGGTAGAACACTTCCATCTTCTAAAAGACCTGGAAAAAAGTATTATAAATCGAAAAAAAATGTGCAAATTTTTACTTATTGTCACAAACCTTTAGACCACACTGCAGTATTTCCTTTAACATACAACTCTTCTTCTGAATTAATATAATAATCTGTTATATAACTAGAATTTTTATTTCGATTCTGAACTTTTGGTAAATTACTATATATTTTTTGATTTATGTCATCAAAATCCTTATATATTGATCTTATTGACCAAAATTCTTTAATTTCATCATTAGATGATATATTAAAATTTTGCATACGGTGTAATAACAAGTGCTCACTTGGAATATTTAATTGTTGCTTATTATGATTTTGAGGCCCCGGGTGTTCTTCGACCGCCTGGCGACCTCTTGGAATAAATTCCTAGAATGAATAAAAAAAACAAGAAACATAGATTTTAATTTTCAATTACTAAATTTTCCCTTTTTATAATTTACCACAGGCGATGAGGCGGCGATCATAACTTCACTAGAGTCATCCAGATTTGCGTATTATAAAATTGTTTAGATCAATTATTAAACCAGATTAAAAAAACAACCGGCTTTCCTCTTTCTTTTATTATAAAAATTGTCAACAGACAGAATTATTTATATTTCAAAATATCAGAATTGCCAAATTTTCTGTTTCAGTTCTCATATTGTTTCTTCGAGTTAGTTTGGAAAATTAGTACTTTTTAGTATTACAAACAACTACATTTTAGTACTTTTTATAATAAAATTTGAAATTTTAATTTTCTTGTTTGAAGTTATAATTTAAAAATATGTACAGAATTTAATAATTTTGTATAACAACAAAAGCATTTACTATACCATACAATAGTACAATAGTATACAATAGTAAAATTGGAAGGTAGGTATGTACAGCTTTTATCGCAATAGTAATTTAATTATTTAGTGTTATCTCTGAACGCTTTCAAATAAATATGTAAACAATTTAGCGGCGGGTATTGTGTATATTTATTAATATGTACAACAAAAATTTTTGAACATATGATTGTCAAAAAGTGACGTCATAGTTTTTTCATTATAGAATTTCAGAATCACACACATCCGTACGTACATCTACTAACATCAAACTCAAAAATCAAATGAACAGATGCAATTTCTAGTAGTATAAGAACAAGAACAGTGCTTATTGCTTGTGTTTGGTGAATAGGTGGAAAAATTTTTAATTATTATTTTTTGCTTTTAAACGCTATATACAATTATAAATGAAAAATTAAAATATTTGAATTATAAACAGAAATAATACCAAAAAATGTATTTAAAAATATTAAAATAAATAGTTTTTTAACATTTTTTTCAAAATAAATTTTTTTAAATGCTTAACTAATAATAATAAACAAATATTGAAATAGAATTGCAAATAATATTCTTATTACCTCATTGAAGGAAACGGAATAATAAAAAGAAAAAATTTAAAATATGAATTTAACAATTTGGTTAGCCGGAAGTTTCTCTGTGTTATTTGGATTAATTTGGTATTATCCAACATTCTTATATATTTTCCTATTTGGATTATATTCTTTAATTTTAGTGTCTGCAGGTAAGTCTTCAAAAATAAAGGTTCATTACCTTGACTTTGGAAAAATCGATAACAGACATATTAAACAGTTTGTTTGCTAATTATGGAAGCTTGTTTTAAAATATATATTATGTACATGTAAATACAATACACGCCTTCCTACCATTTTTTATAAAGGATAAATAATAAAATTATTGTCAATTTATTAATTTTTTATGATATACCCATGTAAATGAAATTTAAATATGTAAGTAAAATAAATAATTCCTTAAAAAATACATGTGTAGGAAGGAAGGAACAGACGTATGTACATAGGGTAACATATACGAGTATATGTAATATAAATGGAAAATATATTTTGTATGTAGGTTCCCATCTACTATTTTACAAATTATGTAGGTAGGGTACCTATCTGCTTATGTTACTTATATACATATCTGCCTAAATATTTACAATTTAATACTATTAATAATTTTTGTGAAAAGTGGGTGTATAAATTTATGCATGTTTGAATACAGTACTACAATACATACGGGTTTGTTCTCAATAATTTTCCAATAAAAAAAAAACTTGTTGAAATTATTAATACTACCGTTATGACGAAGGTTAATTTTTAGGATTTATGTAGGTATAGATAAATATCCACTACCTGTTGAAAATCCAATTTATCTATATCAAACTATCTTTTTATAAGTAATGTTTAATATTTTAATAATAAAAATATGATCTAAATTAATTGATTAATGTAGGTTACAATTAAATATTTAAATTCTATTGGAACTTCCTTTTGTAGTTTATCAATAAATACTTATAAAAAAGAAAATGGGGCAAAAAATTAATAAACAAAATTATATTTCTTTTTAAAAGCAATTATATTGAATTTTTAAAATAATTTTATTGCCCTCTTATTATAAGAACAGTACAGTTTACATTTCAAAATTGAATAATTATATATATCTGTAATTTTGTGGAAATTTTGAATTTGTGTGGAGCTAATAATAATATTTTCATTTAAAAAATAGCTACTTAAATTAACAACCAAATTAATTACAAAATTTTTTATTTTAACTTTAAGCTGTAACTTCTACTCTGTATTTACAACATGTTATTTCAACGAAACCAAAAACGAAAGATCATCCTCAAAGATTGAATGTACTTTACAACGCTACTAAGTAAGTATTTCAAAATTTGCATACATACATACATGCTTATTGTAATTTATTTTTTCATCTCATCTAAAAGCTTTTTAGTATAAAAGTCGCAATTATTTCTTAAAAGTACATAAATAAATAATTAATTTTTTTTTGTTTCTTTTTTTTAATTAAATGTGATTGTAACATACCTACTATGGTATAATGAAATTGCATTTTGTTTGTGTTTTGACGCCTTATCATTAATAAACCCTAAATGTAATAAATTCGTTATGAACTCGATCTAATAAACAATTATTTATCGATTCATGAAATATTATCGTGCCCATTATTATTCTTTAGAAATTAAAATGATATTAGAAAAATTAATTTGTAAAATTGTGCAAAATTTATTATTTGTAACCTTCATCAGTTTTTTTGTAATTGTAGTATTAAATTCTCAAAAAACATTCAGTATTAAATTACATATTTTATTAATAAATAAAAAAATTTTGCTAAATTTATTTGTTTTTTTTTTTGGTTTAATATTGTTGTTGTCTGAAATGCTTTCTTATTTAATTTTAGATCAAGCATTTTTGACCCACCAAATCCAATAAGTAATCCTAATAATTTGCCTTTAATTTTTGGACGCACTGTTGATTTACAGCTTCAACAATTGATTGAATTTTCTTTAAAAGATTTTGTTACACCATGGCTAAAGTAAGTAGTTTTATTAAAAATATTTAGTTTCTTGTTCTAATTATTTACAAAGTATTATTTGTAATTAATTTAATCATAAGCACTTTTTTAAAAAGAAACTTAATTTTTATTTATAGGCAAGTAGTAACAAAACCTAAAAATTTAAGCGATGTACTCCGCGAGGACATTTGGAATGGAATACAAAAGTTACGTGAAAGATCAATTAAAATTGACTCTCCTAAAGTTATAGCGGTAGATATGGTCAATCGTATAACAGTTCATCTAGAAAAAATACGTATTACAAATTCTAGAGCGTAAGTTTTGCTATATGAAAAGTTATTTATCTTTATATAATTATATAATATGAAATTTAATGAGTATAATTTTAGTCTTGAAACTGGCACAACTCCAATGTTTGCAACGAACTCATATTTACAAAGTGAAGAAAGAGAATTAGAGTTTCTGAGAAAATTAACAGAAATTGTTATTATTTTTTTACTGCCGAGAGGATACTCTTTATCACCTTTGAAAATTCTTTTAAGTGAAATTCTTTCGTATAAAAGTATGTAGAATTTTTTTTTATTAAATGCAGGCATTAATTATTTCTTTTCACACTTTTAACTTTAGTATTTTTCCCGATGATTAAAATGATAACGTCACCAGATTATATTAATCAAAAAATTGTACAATATATAGAACAGAGACTTGCTGCACAAGCTATGAATAAAAGAACACATGAGTATGCTGCAAGCTTTGAGGATATTTTAAAAATTATTCAAAATTCAACAAATACTGATGAACTTTTACATATAAGAACAAGTATTATAAATGATTTAATGCATGCTACAACAATGCAAAACCTACAGAGATCTAAAGGTACATATAATTTTTTTTTTAAAACTGATGAAGGTTTTTAAAGATTACTTGTCCATAGGTTTAGATCCAGATAAAGAAGACAATTGCTTATCTAGATCTGAGGTTTCGGCTGCCTTACGTCTTAAAAGGTATGTTCAGCAATTAACATTCGCTAAATCGCAATGTGAAAAAAATTTATCAAAGTTTGGATGGGATGGCCATTTTACTAACGATTTGGTAATAACGTATATAATTTGCTTTATTATATTTTTTTATTCATACTAAATTATGTGAAATAAATTTTAGAATCTATCACTTCTTGATATTTTATCAACCGTAGTTGGAAGAAGATATCTGACTTTATTTTTAGAACCACTAAAAGCTAGCGCGCTGGTTGGCTATTATACGGCGGTTGAAGAGTTGAAGCATTCTTCAAAATTATCTTGGCATCAATTAGGGGCTGAAATTTTTTACACATATATACGTGTGCCAATGTCAGAGATTAATATAGATAAAAGTGATCGAAAAAAAATTGAGACATTTTTGTTGGGCGATACAGGTCCAGATGTCTTCTATGATATTCAAAAAAATATTTTCAAAACTTTAGAAGAAAAATACTACCCACCATTTTTATTAAGTGACCAGTACCGTCAACTAAAAGATAATTTAACATCGGACGATTTCAAGGACATTTCTAATTTTGTGAATGAAAGTCAAGATGAAAATCAAACTACCTCTTTAGAAACAGAGTGCACAACAATGGATTTTACAAATCATTCTAGTTATGCGAGAAATAAACTTGAGCAATTACATGAACGTTTAGAAAATAAAAATCAGGCATTTGAAGCCTTGAAATCTTCTGTTAAGCCTGAATCGAAAGTATTGGGCATATTAGAAAAAGAGGTTGAATGGTTACGTGGTGAGAAGAGACAGATTGAAGCACACTTGCTAAGAACTGAAATTTGGAGTGATTATTTAGGAAAGTGGAAAGCTGATATACAAAGTGTAGATGTAAGTTACTGAAACTTTTTATTAGTCAGCTGCAACATGTTTGATTTTAGATCTCCGAAGATAAAGATGTTCCACAATTTATGATTTTGGTACATGTTAATCAAGATATTCATTCATCTGCAAATGGAACGCATCAAAATGGGTATAATGATTCAGAAAACATATCCACGGGTTGGGTTGTATTAAGATCTCTAACACAATTTCATGTAAGCAATTAGAACAATATTTATTCTTTTAAATTGATCTCTTTCTGAAAACTGCAACGATAAGTAATCTTTCGATTTACTTTCTTATATAAAGGAATTACATAGAAAATTACGACCTCTAAGCCAAGAACTAAAATCTTACGAATTGCCAACAACGTTCAAATTGTTTTTCTTGAAGTCTGACAAAAATTCTTTAGAAAAAGCCAAAGCACAAAGCCAAAAATATTTAAATGTAAGAATGTTTTTTTATGAAACCAAAAAATTAAAAATAAGAAAGAAAAAAATCTTTCATCTTCAATTTTCTCTTTTTTATTCAGTTCATTTTGGAAGATGAACATTTAAGTCAAAGCGAAGCTATATATACATTTCTTAGTCCATCATCGGAGCATTTGAAGTATTCAACACCCTCACCAAAAAAATCAAAATTTTCATTATCAACCTTATTTAAAATTGATTCCAGTAAGTCGGATTCCACTAATAATAAGGATCCTTTCTGGGGTGGCCTATCTGGTTGTCGTGAAGATGATGACTTATCTATATATTTGGATAGTTCTAATTCAAATGACACTGATGGCAAGTTTCATATTGACATCGATTCTAAGGATTCTATAGCTGAACCACTATACGCACTAATGAGTGAAATTTTTGATATGGGTGGTTTATTTACTTGGTTACGAAAGAAATTGATCTCTTTTGTTCAATTAACTTATGGTAGAACAATAAATCGTCAAATTAGGGAATCAATATCATATTTGTTTGAAGAATCAATGTTACATTTTTATGTGTCGACAGCCTTAAAATCTTTTTGGCCTGGTGGTATTTTAGCATCAAGTTATCCGGTTAGATCAGATGATATGAAAGAAATGACAACAAATGCGGCTAAAGTATTTATATTTATTAATCAATTTGTAAAAAGAAAAAATTTCGAAAAAAATTTTTTTAGGCACTACTAGCTGATAACATTCCTGAAGTATTATGTAATTTACTGGGAGCGCAAACCGCTAAACATGGAATTTTTAAGGTATTTGATGCATTACAAAATCCAATGTACAACAAACAACTCTTTTATGTAAGTTCACTTCGTTTACTCATATATGATTAATAAATATGTATATAAAATAAAATTTTTTTTTGCAGGAATTCATAGAAATTTTCATGTTAGAATTATTTCCAGAGATTAGGCAACTAAAACCCACAATTCCAAAAACAAATTCAAATCTTAAACAATAAATTCTAAATCATTAGGAATTGTTGTTTCAATTTTATCGGTTCGTATTAAGTTGTTTAAGAATAAAATTCCAAGTTGTGAAAAATTTGGTTCCTTTTCATTATAAATACATATATCTAATATATTAATGATATTATTAATATATTTTATTGTACAATTACGACTTTCGTGAAGATAAGAATATCATTTCATTATTTATTTTGTTCTTTTATATCAAAATTAAGACCTTCTGTAAGCAACAGATAGTGTTTCTATGTTTCTAATAACTTAAATCATGTATTGAATTTAAAGGTCAAAACTATTGAAAAGTGTTAATGAAATATTTTGTATAACATATCATAAAATATTTTTCAATTTTAATACGCTACAAAATTATAAATATCATTGGCAATCACAATTAAACTTGATTTTATTTTTTTAATTATTTTGACCCAGTATATTATGTTTAAAAACTGGTATGAAAGTATTGATGCATAAATTTTTGACCATTCAATTTTAAAAATCAATGCATAATTTTAAAATATTTTTTATTTCGTATTGATTGAATTGATTTTAAATAATTAACAACGTAAAAATATTTTTAATCAGATTGTCTTACTTTTCTTATTTTTTTTTGTTGTATTAAATTCAACTGTTGAAAATGATAACCTGACCAAAATTAAAAAAAATTCTTCTAAAACATTTTATTAATTTTAAGGAGTAATTTGTAGAATTATGAAAAAATATTTTATGATAAATTGCAAAGTCATACTAACTCTAGTTAGTTTTAAATTAAAATTAGTTTAAATTTTTAATCCCGGTAAAATTATACTTTAATAAAAATTTAAAAATTTTTCCTTTTTATTTTCATTTTACCAAAAAGTAAAAAGCTAATTATTTATTTTATGTTTGAAGTAATAAAATTTTAAATTTAATAATTTATATTTATTTGTATTTTTGACAATGTATTTAATTTTTATACGATACTATTTACTATTTCTGTAATTACTATGAATATTTTTATAATGATTAATTAATCAAAATTCCCAAAACACTTTTAATAGATTAATTAATTTTAATTTTGGAATTTAAAATTATATAAGATCTATTCATTAATCATTTCATTTTTTTAACTTGATAATTTTTAATCCCATGTAACGACGAAATTGAATAAATAGTAACGAATATGGAAATTCAAAAAAAAATATATTTACTTTTAGAAGAAACAAAATTTCATGCCTTATACAAATTTCATGATTTTAATTTAAGAAAAAAAATACCATGACAAACACTCCAAACTTTAAGTACTTTAATTTTTCTAACATTTAGAGTAAATAATATATTTAAAAATCAATAATGCTATATATTTAATGTAGTTTTTAAGGTTTGTGAATACAATTTTTAATTTTCGACAAGTGATTTTTTTTTAATTTTTATATAGGAGGATATGAAAATATTATTCTTTAGATTGTTTTATAGGTACATCCACATACATAATTTTTAGGTTTAATATTAAAGTTTATTTAACGTACAAATATATAATTATAAGTGAAGCCTCATGCAAAATGTGTATATTTATTTATGAAAAATTATTTTCCGACAATAAAAATATAGATTCTAATTTAAGAAAAGAAGTACTCTGTATTCTCATAAGTTTTCCTAAACACTTGTTGACATAAATTTCAATTTATTATAATATGTGTATGTGTATAAAATGTTCCTGTTTTATATGAACATGTTAATATTTTTTCTAATATAACAAATAAAATTTTGGTTAACTATTTAAGAAAATAAAAAGTTCTATCAATTTTATTACTAATACTTTGTAAACTTTATCATTTTACAACTTTTAATCATAATACAATGTACACCTATGTTTGAGGCAATACCTACCAAGTTTCCTACTAATTTAGCTTTTTACATTATAATAACTAATTTTCTAATCTAATAAATAAAAAAAAAAACATCAATACATTAACTACAATAACATTATAATATGTATATATTTGAAATAAAATATGTATTTGAGGGGTACTTAGCTCACAAAAATAAATAATATAGAGAAATTCTAATATTTTTTTTTAATATTAATTAATCATTTAAATTAATATGTTGCTCTATAAATAGGGAACAATTGACAACGATAGGCCTAGTCAGAAACTAATTCATGTATTTTTAAAATAATTAAATAAAAAAAAAGAGTAATAAAGGCTTTTAAATATTGAAAAAAAAAAGAATTGTTTTTTTAAATTTTACCCAATTTATATATTCAAGTTTGAGATTCTCGCCTAAGTTTGCAAAAGTTGATTTCGATTGGTTTTTGAAAAAAGTTAATTAATTAATTAACTTCAGAAATTTCATATTAAAATATTAGAAAATAACTTGATGATTTATTTTTTGAGAATGATTTATTTTATGAAAAATTCAAAATTATATAATTAAAAGGGTATTTATTAAAATTTACAATTTGAAATGTCAGGAACATTAAATGATCCTATGTAATTGAATTTGTGAACTTGTAACTATAATGATTTTAATCTATCCTAAAAAATAATAGTACATTATAAAGCATATTAAATGCAACATATACCATTATAAACATATAATTTTAACACATAATATTTATGGCATAATACAATATAATAATTGATTTTTATGTGACTTAATATTAAAATTAAAAAATAGAATTTAATAACGAAAATATAATATCTATTATTATATACAATACATATTGAAATTTTATGTATGAATTAGGATTTATAAATAATATTTTGGATATACAAACTTACAAAAAATCTATAACATATTCATATATATATAAAAGAAAATATATATGTCGTGATAAATAAATAATGTAGTTTTATTTTTTGAATTTTTATTCTCGAATTTTAATTTGAATTTTTTATATTTCCATACAACAGCTATGAAAATGAGAAAATAATATTATCCACCTTCTATCCTTAGTGTTTTATCAAGACCTCCGCGTTAGAATTTGTTTTTATATGTGATGTTTTATTATGCGATTTGCTTGTATTTTTGGCTTTTAAATATCAAATATGGTAGCAAAGCCTATCTATTATACCGGCAGACTATGAACTATGAACTATCTGAAAAATGTGGTTTTAAAATTAAGAATAAAATGATTTTTATAGCTAAATAAATAAGAAAAAAACATCGAATAAATTTTTTAAAAGTTTTTATTTACTTTTAATATATATCTGCTTTTTACTAATGTTATTTTTCTTCTTTTTTTTTAATATGTGTAATGTTGTAGCATAATAATTAATTTTTCTTTTAATTATCTTATTTTATACAAATTCTTCAATTTTATTTACTTAAATAAAAACGAAATAACTAGTAGTAATAAAATCATTTTAATTTTTATGTTAAATTGAAAATAATAAACATTACTAAATTTATTTTATACATAATATAATACCATAATATATATGTGTATCTTTATTTCAACAATTAGACAATAATAATTATTAAATTATATATCCTTTTTTTTATTTTACAATAATTTTTATTATTAAAACGTATTGATAATTTTTTAAATTCTATTCGTATTTCTTTTTAATTTTTCGTATTTTAAAGTTCACTGATCAAAGAAATTTAAATTTGCCATAATCGAATGGATAATGTAATTATATAAAACTGAAATATAATTTTCACCAAAAATTTTTTAATATTAAAGTAAAAACGATATAGCATGTTTAATATTATTCTATATGGTACAAAAATAATAGTACAAGTATTTAAATGAAATTAAGAAATTTTACTTCATTGAATAATTTAAATGGCAATTTGAATGGAAACATTTCCGTGTCCTGATCAAAAACACTGATCGTAATATTGCGAAAAAAATCAAGCCATTTTCACATTGCAGTCTTTCTTTTATTCAATTTCATTTATCAATTTAGCAAAATAATAAATATGGACATATTATTAAAAAGATTATAAGAGTACTGAAAATTTTTTATAAAATATAATTTAAAAACTTTCCAAAAATATTGTCAAATACATATGTGTATCCAGTAAGATATTAATTTTCACACTTAATTAAATAATTTAAGTTCAATTATTTCATTGCAATCGAATATCAATATAAAATTCAAATTTTAATTTTTTTTCTCTGTTCGAAGTAGAAAAATAAATGTACAAATTTAATTTGTAAAATGATTTGTCATTTTATTTGCAGTATAAAGAAAAATGTTTAAAAATTAGTTATTTACATCTTAAATATAAAATAAAAGAAATTGAGCATGATAACAAAAGAAAACAACCTTAATTTGCATTTAGTATTTTATACAAATCTTAAAAATATATATAGGAATAACAAGTACATATATATAGGAATTGATTATGATAAAAAATGTACAACTAAATTTTTTTTCCTTTTATTTTCGTATTACAACATATTTTCGAAGAATATGAATTGCAAAAAGTTTGAGAATAGCCTTAAAATAAGGAGACATTTAACTAAATTATTATTTGAAATTTTTTTTTTCTTTTTTATTTAGAATGCATTAAAATTTACAATTTTATTGTTGAAATAATTTATAAAAATTTGTCTTGCATTTTAACAAATTACATAGTTAATATTTTACGTTAATATTTTTATTCAAATTTTCAAAATAATTTTATTAACTACAATATAATAGTAATTATAATATAAATTTTGCTGAGTGATAAAAATATTTTCTTTTTTAAATAATTTGTTTTAATTTACATATACAATAATATTTTTAAAAAAAATTTTTTTTCGTTAATATTTAATTTTTTTTTTATGTTTTATTTTATTAGTCTAATTTGAATTAAAAAATATCACACAAATATTTTATGTTTTTTAACACTTTATTTTATAATAAGTGATAATTATTTATTGTAATAATTATCATATGTACTTATTGTAATTACTTTGAAATATTAGTGCGTTTATAATTAATTTTTACTTATTTTCTCACATTTCATTCATTTTTATTTCTATTTCTAACATTTTTACTAAAGGAGATATTGTTAAGCATTTTTCAATTATATTTGTTCTGTAATCATCTTAACTTAGTTTATGATAAATTTAGATTTGTTATTGAATTTGAAATAGATTCGAAAAAAGAACTTAATGGCAAAAATCCTTTATTCTTCATAAAATTCATATATGCACAGAATATATTATTTTAAGATCCACTAATCTTAAAAAGAACGCGGTACAGCTTTTCCTGATACATATATGCTTTTTAATATGTTATACATTATTGTTCAACAATATAACAAATTCAATAATAAAACTATACTTTCTTTATGAACAATTATTTAAAAAATTAAAAAAACAAAATGTCTTTCAAAATTAAACAAAAAAGAATATAAAAACAAGTTTAATAAAAAATTATTTAGCGAGAAAAATTTTATAAATATTGTATATTTACATAGCCTTATAGCAAGTCACGATGAAATACCCAGGTGTGTTTTGTGTGAGCAAAACGATGAGACAACCATTGTGATTCTAGTAAATTGAAACGATCTTCACTAAGGTAAAGTGGTTTTCCACGTCTAAAATTAAAACAAATAGTTTTTTAAATTCGATTGAAATTGCAATAATGTCTTACTTTAAATCTCTATCTTCTTCATCAAAATCATCTAAATATAAAGAACCCCATAAGCAAGCTCTTCTTCCTCTGATAACTATTATGTAAGTTGATGTTACAACGAGAAATATTCCTATTCCACCTCCGCAATT
Source organism: Condylostylus longicornis (assembly GCF_029603195.1). Classification (NCBI taxonomy): domain Eukaryota; kingdom Metazoa; phylum Arthropoda; class Insecta; order Diptera; family Dolichopodidae; genus Condylostylus; species Condylostylus longicornis. The sequence goes on from NW_026577982.1 coordinate 14,539,209, forward strand.
TATTGCATGCTATTATAAAAAAGAACAAACAGAAATTTCACTTTAAAGTTTGAAACATATAATTAAATTTACTTACTCTAACTGCTTCACAACATTCACCAACTGCACAACACTGTTGTTTTAAGCAAACAATGGTTCCACATAATAGACAAATTGAGCTTTCTTTTGGCACTTGTAGGCAACTCAAGCAAGCACTCTCATGATAGTACTGTAATTATAAAAGTAAGAAGTTTTATTTAGATATTTCCTTTTAGAGGAATTTACAGTTTATGAAACAAAATTTCAATTTAAATATATGTAGGTATGAATAATATAGAAAAGTAAATGTACAATGTATGTATATGAAAAAAAATGAAAAATTTTTTAATCTGAAAAAACTTTTACCGTAAATAATCTTTCATATTCTTTAGGTAATTTTAAAAGTTTTGGCTGATGCCAATCCAAATGTTGATTCATTACTAGCTCCCTAATTGTGTCCGTTGGCGGTGGCGTTTCTGACAAAAGTTGTTCGCACCAAAATTTGGGTAAAGTTTGTTCTGTGCCCAATATGAAGCATAACGCCTTTGAAGCATTAAAGCAATCCCAATCCATACTTTCTGTTACCAATTCCAGGAAATATACTAAGCGAACAAATTCTAATTGTGGTGTCGCTATTTCTGGCAATTCCTGCCTATATAAATGATGTCGTAATAATGCTGCTATTCTTAAAAATGGTAAGCATAATTTTTGTAAGTTTTGTTCCATTGTACCTAAGTGTATCGATGAATTTGCTGTTGATGATTGTACACTTTCACGTCTTAACTGTTTTAAACGGTCTGTATTTGATAAGACAAAAGCTAATGCAGCTCCTAAATTCTTAACTCCAGTTGTTTTAATATAATTTGATTTATTTGAATACTTTTCTATGATTTCATCACATTCTAAATCAGTCAAAGTTGTGCATAGCTGAACAACAACTTGGTAATAAAGTAAATTATACATTGCTTTAACTATGCATGTGAAATACACTGAAAATATTTATAAATGAAAGTAAAATAATCCATTGATATACAAAAGTTTAAATATTTACCTTGATCCAAATGAAGTGGAGCTAATAATATGAATTTGATTAATAATGCAATTGGATCAGCTAAAAGACTAGGTATAAATTCTTTACAATGTGAAGGCACTGGTGCTGAATCAAATATAGGTAAACCGGCTAGTAAAGCCCATGATCGCCATAAGGGCCATACAACTAAAACTCTTATGTGAACAGATAATACATGTAATAGAGGAACTATGCATTCCCGTTTTGGTTTATATCTAATTGTGTTATTAGTACATAAAGAACCACCTCTTTGTATTATTTCAGCTTCTAAATTTGTTCTTGCTATAGATGTTACAAACAAAAAAAGACTTCTAAATGTCGGGGGAACACGTTTTTGCTTACGATGTGTTATATTAGTCATATCTTCCATAGCCCTACCCATCGCTTCAGACAATTTTGTTGTAGGCTTTAAAAGAAAAAAATTATTTAAATGTAGTAGGTTAAAATATTGGTTTTAGTGCAAAAAAAAATCTTACGGGAGGTTTTTCATTTTCCTTAATTAAGTTTGTTAATTCACTGACTAGCTGTTCATAACTATGTTGTCCAGATCGTATAATTGGTGTTAGGCGATCTAATTGAGGACTTAGAGGAAGCACAGAATTTGATAGTTGCCGACACACTGGACAATAGAATTCGCCACGTTCAACGTGTAAATTTTGTCTTTGTGTTGGGTATAATGAATTTAAATATGCATCAAGACATGTCAAATGTACATGATGACCACATGATTGAACATGTATTCCAGTTTCATATGCTAAATTGTTAGATAAATACCAGGAATCTTCACCAAATTTCATACCTAAAATAACTGTACGGCGATTAAATTCTGTGGCCAAACGTGTACTGAGCATTAGTTCATCAGCTTCACTAGATGACAATGGTAATTTCAAGCGTTCTTCAGATTTCCGTCGATGACCAACGACACCAGATGATTCCACTAAAACCACCAAACCAATAGGGTTTGTTTCGGTACTAGCACTAGTTCGATTACATATTATACAATCATATTCTTTCTCGCGAGGTTGCTCAATTTCATCATCTTCAATTTCTTCCCCAATATCCATATTTTCAGCAGCCATTTTCATAAATTGTTTTTGCTTATTAGCAAATTCTGCCAAAAGTTCTTGCTGTCGTTCACGAGCTCGTTTTCCACGTTCTTCTTTTTCTTTAGCCTCTCTTGCTTTTTGTTCAGCTTGTTTTTCTCTTTGATTTGGCCACAAACGTTGTCGTATTAAATCAATATTTTGAGCACAAGCTTCATTACGTTTAGCAATCTTTCGCAACAAGTTTCCAATGAAATAAGGGCCATCTCCAACACGAGATTCAGAAACTTTAATACGATTATTTTGTCGACTAGATTTATTCTCCAGTATTGATTCGTCATTTCTAATTGAAGAAGATGGCCCTGCTTCCTCAGAGTCTACATCCATAGAAGTACTAGCAGATTCTAAAACATTTTATAATACTTCATAAATATTAATTTATTTAACATAAATGGGATTACATACCTTCATTAAAATTACTTTCGTCATTTTCATTTTTATCATAAAAATAGTCTTCTAAGGAGAAACTATCTAAAGTACCGCTTAATTGAGAGTGTAGTTTGAGAAGTAAAGATAGAATGCTTTCATCCAAAAACACCGTGTCGGAATCTATACTAAAGGCATTTTCGATGGCACGTTTCCTATTAGTACAACCTCCACTTATATTTATACCACTTCCGATGTTACTATTTCGACTTCCCCCAGCTGCCATAGTGCTTGATATAACACGATTTCCGTGAGTAGGCACTACGTCTAGATTACGACTAGGAATAGCAACTGGTTGAACACGTTGAAATGGCAATAACATTACATTATTTGAAGTTGGGGAAAACATTTCAGTTTGATGAGTGGATGGTGGTTGGCGTACATTTGTATGCTGATGATTTGTTGATTCTAAGCCTAGTTCACGGCGTATAGCTACTTCCATACCACTTTCAGGTAACGCTATGGTTTGCAGAGCAAAATGTGATGCTATGTTATTTATAGTTTGAAGTTCCATTGAATCGAATCGATTTGTCGAATTTCTGTTTTCAGAATTGGATGCTACCGTTCCTTCACTACTAATATTTTCTTCAGTTGGAGTCGTTGCTTCTACAATAACTGTACCGCCACTTCCGCCGTGCATACTACCGTCTTCACTGACATCTTCTTCTTGACTATTGCTGCGTATTACTAATGATTGCTCGGAAACAATAGACAAATCTTGGGGTATTGCAACTTCCATGCCACTAGAAGCTGGTGGTAACATGTCATGTCCTACGATCATTGGTAATGTTTCACTTTCTGAAACATCCCACTCTTGATCGCTATCAAAATTATTTGTATTGTAACTGGGAGTAACTTGTGGTTCCTGTGGCTTTAAGGACACTTTATGAACATTAAAACGCAAATTTTCGAAAAGGTTATCAGTTGGATAACACTGTAATAGCTCTGGAGCATCACGAGAAGATCTTGAATAATAACCACCACTTGTATTTCGTTCACATTCCGATATTGTGTCTTTATTAGTTTTCAAATTATCACTATTTTCTACAGCAATTTCAAGTAAAAATACTGCCAATGCCAATAAATGTTCGGATATATTATGCGAATTAACAGCGCGATGTAATATTGCCAATATTGTTGAATGGAAGACACGAGAATTTAATATGCAACATGGATCACTGAATTGTTCCCCAACTGGACGTGGTAGTCTAAATGGTGGCCACAAATTGCCACTTTTTGGCATCTTATTTTTGCTTTTGACATAATTTCCAAAACGATCCATTGAACTCTGAAAATCTCGTCTGTGCACAGCTCTTAACAAAACGTGCAAAGGATCGTAAAAATGTTCCCAAACTTCATCTATTGGCATAAATAAACCTTGTTCTAAATTTTCTGAACGTGATGCTGGTGCTTTGTAAACTGACAATTGTTTTAAAAATTTTTCAAAATTTTTCGTATGCACATTTCCAGAACGTTCTGGCATCAACTCTAATAGTTGACTATGTGTTTTGTTTTCTGTAGCTAATAGAGCACTAATTTCAATTATGCATTGCGTACGTTCATCATTCCCCAAATTTGTTCGAGATGTTGCTAATGTTGCTAAAAATGTTAAAAAGCCTTCCAACATAGAATCCTGTTCCATTTCTTGTGGTGTTGATAACGGTGACATTCCAAGCCAGTCGGATACTCCAAATGAGTCAATTGTTGTTGTTAAAAAAACACTAGCGGGTAATTGGGTTGCACATATTTGCAGGAAGAATAAATCCATATCAACCATTGAATTACAAAAATTCGCTTGGATATATGTCATTGCTTGTCCTTTGATTTGTAAACCGTTCCTTATCCATATACCAGCTAATATTTCATAAAAGAAACTCTAAAATAAGAAGGAAAAAGTTAATAAGTTTTAGCATTCAAATTTTTCTTATAATGAAGTACATATGTATGTACATATGCACATAGATATTATACTTTTTAACATTATATATAAGTACACATAAAAAAGAATGAACAAATTACATGTTGATATAATAACATGAAAATTTTCCAACAAAATGTAAAATTAACAGTTTCAAATGTAAAAGTCACAAAGTTTCAGAACACTCCTGTGTAAGAAATAAACAAAAAGGTAAATTCCCTTTTTCAAAATATTCCATTGCAAATACATATCATCAAACCTGGCAATAATTCCAAGAGAAACATACTTTTACTGACCCTAAAATTGAATTGATAGCAGATTGAAAATATTGATTAAAAAGTACTCTAAAAACTCAATATTTATTAACAAAACTTACTCTTAAACATATTTTTCCATTTTATTTTTAAAGAGCGAAATTGTTTAATTATAAAAGATACATACACACATAATATATTCTTAAGGAAGCAAAAGTCTAGGCTGATTACAAAAATTAAAATAATTCAAACTTATCATATACACGTACATACATATACATATGTATGTAGGCATATATTTTCGTAACAAATTTTAAAAAACTTATAAAGAACTACATTTGATTCTGGGAACAATAAAAAAAATTGTTTAGCAAATGTGAGCACAAGAATCAGTCTCTAGGCTTGCAAACCACATTTTTATAAAATTGTCGTTGTTTCCAAAATGCAGTTATTGTTGGTTGAATTATGTTGAACAAATACTACTACATTTGGTGCACTTCCATAATAATTTTATGAATGAAGAGAATAAAAATTACATAAAGCGCTCAGACGTCGATTATTCGTGTACATATGTAGGTATTTATATTTAATAAAAATTTATAGATACTAAAATAGGGTGACAATAAATAAGAGATTGATATAAACAACGTATCTTTAAAAGAGAGAATATTCAAAATGGTTTTCACTGAGCGTCGTCGCGTCATTCATGTCGTAATTAATTACAATTGCACATTATGCATTGTTTTATTATTACCAAGGATAGATTATTATTTTCTATGGCAATCGACGAAATAGATTTTAAAGGTTTAGATTAAATGACAAAAATTTAATAAACCGTAATTTAATTTTTAAAATTTTTGTTAACAAAACCATATTGAATGTGTTATAGATTATTATTTTATATTTACAATAATATAATTCCGAATTGTTAGAACTATTTTTACAACGTATAGGTAATAAAAATGCTAAATTGTAATAAGTTGATTGAACAGACCATTGTGTTTGATAAAGACTATCTAAAATTAATTAGTAGAAGCCTGTTCCAAGAATATAAATCTCTACCACCATTCATATATTTTTCCTATATATGTATGTATGTATATACATCACCATTCTTATTATTTTGTATATTTTATAACTGTTATTTTTCGAATTTATAATTATCATTATATTCAACTCTCGTTTTCAACTCAAACTTAATTCAACTTGTATTCGTAATAAAAACTTCTATCATATAAAATACATACTTAAACTTATTTTATTGCTCACCTAGAGATTACAGTATTACACGGACAGACAGAGTCACTGAGGCATTTTAGAAATTATATATTTCTACCTCTTGTGCTTGTCTCTTGTGTTGTATTAATCACTTATGTATGAATGTATATTTCTGTATAATAAAAATATCTCGATTCGATGTAAAAATAATAAATATACGAAGAGTGTAAATATATAAGCACATTTATTGTCCACATACATTCGTACATGAATTATGTTTATGTACTTTTGACTATTGCTGTATTTTTATTTTGACTTTTTATTTCAGTCATCAATTATTATTTGGTCTGAGAGCAGGCTACAATCTTCTTTTATAACTTTGATTTCTTTACTTTTTTTTATATGTATATATTTTAATGTTATAACAACAAAAAGTGCAAAAAAAAAAGAGATACCGTGGCAGTGCTCAATGTTGTGCTTTGTTAATCATTTATTATAATTTTCACTGCCAGTTAAATAAATGTTAGATAAAATAACTGAGAATTAATAGTCTTTTTTTCCTATCTCAGATATTTATTGTGATAATTCTATAATTTTAAATGGTAGTTACGGATAAAAGAAAATTTAAATTGATATTTAAATAGTATAATAATAATGGTGCAACTATATAATAAAAAAATTTATAATAAACCTTTAATATCATTTTTAATGATTTTAGTTTTTTTTAATAATTTTAATAATACAAATGCTGTAATAGATGATGTATTAGATGTTCTACATGTAACTAAAGTAGTTGCAACTGGTATATTAAAAACATGGGATATTATTGAAGAAACAAAAGTTGGTGAGCATGTTGAGTTACCAGTAATGAGAGAGAAATCTAAAAAGGTTTTAAAACGTATTGCTGAATTATCAAGAAAAATTGATCAAAATCAAGAAAAGGTAAGTAGGTGTTGGGTTGTGTAAATAAAACATAAAAAATAAAACAAAAGAGTAGGTTTGTATTTTGAAAAGTTCAATTAAATTTCCGTTTTCATATAAAACACATTGAACATAATGTATGATATCAACGTTTAGAATTCATAGATTCGAAATTAATCACTTTAAAATTAGAAAGAAAGGGTAAAAATACCTCATAATTGATTCTATTATGTTTGATATGCTGAAATACTTAAATTAGAATTATATTTATCAATTTTATAATAAATATGTATGCAAACTGTTTTTCAAAAAAATTCATAATGTAATTTATAAGAGAGTTTAATTAAAGTCACAGTCACTAACCTATTAGAAAATTTGATCTATAACTTGAAACAAAATAAAATAGACAAGAATATAAAATAAATAAAATTCTATCTTGATTTTAAATTAAACTAAAAAATTTTAACCAAATACATATGTGCAATCCTATTGAAATTGAAATTATTCAATAATTTCAATCTTATTTTGCAGTTCTCAATATTTGCTGAATATACGATTGAACAAATAAATGATCGAATAAAAACAAATACTAGATTAGAATTAGAATTACATGAAATTAAGGATATTATAAATCGTATTGGAAGTCGGGCAAATGAAATGGAACGATATGAAAAACATCAGGATACCTTAGAACCGGATACATTAATAAAATTTGCTGAATGGAATGTTTCACCTAACGCCTATGCAATTAATCATTTATTGGAAAGATTACATGTATTATTTATTGGAGCAAAACGTGAATCACGTACAAGTAATCGCAATGTACTTATGATGTTAAGTGATAGTTTGTTGGTAATTTTTATTTTAAATATTTTATTTTATTGTTACTTTTGTCGCACTTAAAACTTTCGAAAATTCCAAAAATCGAAAAATTTGCACAATTCATTTTAACTTCGAAGAACTTAATAATTTTTTTTTTCTTTTCCTTTTTAAAATAACATAATCAGTTCTCTTTCTTTCCACACATTTACTATTCAAATTTAACCATGCTTAATTTTAGTTTGGTCTATCGGAAAGATTTCGAAGCGAAAGTGTATGCAAAAAAAAATAATAATAATTAGTTAGTTAAATTGAATTAATATACATATACGTTACATATGTCTACATATAAAATATACTTCTACAAATCTGCTGCAAATATTTAAGTATTAAGGTAAATGAATTATTAAAAAAGAGTTACAAAGAAAATAACCTATGAGTCACATCAGTATTTTTTTTAAAGAAAAGTAAATGAGTAGATTCATGCTCATTTAGTAGAGTGTAAATTATAACGAAAAAATTTTTATATATGTATATAAATAACTGTATTTTCCGGTTTTAATTTCGACATTATTTAGTTTTCATAAAGTAAGGTTAGCACTTACTACAATATTTATAGTAAGAGGGTAACAAAATGACTAATAATTTGTAATTCACTTAGCAAAAAATTTTTTTACTTATACTAAAAGAAAAAAAACTAAATTAACAATTTAAATTTCATTAATCAACATTTTCAAAACCGCTTTTAAAAAATAAATTTTATTAATAATGCAGTAATGTAATACATAATAAAAAAATATGTATATGTACATACATAATTCATATAGTAAGTGAAAATAAATATAACGAAAAAAAGCTCAGAATTGCAATAAAAGAACTGTGAGTGATTGATGTTTCAGAAGATATTGCAGTTCTTATTAAAAAAAGAAATTTCACTAGCTCTTTCTTTATAAATGCTTATTAGGTTTTATAAGAATTAATTCTTTAAGTAAAAATCGTCACGGATCATTTGAATAGTATTAATATTTAATTTAATTTATATAAATATGTATATTTATAAAATTGTAAAGTGATATGAAAAATCGTTTGTCATTCATTAAAAAAAGCTATTTAAAGCAAGATGTAGGGTGACTTTTAATAGAAATTTTTCATTATTTTATCTTTTCCCATATTGTAACGTTATTTCTCTATTTCTAAACCGATTTTTGAATATCTTCCTACTTTCAAACTATTTAAGAAACGCCTATTATCCAAACTAATCATTAGTAAACCCTAAAAACATTAACAGAAATAGAGTCAATTTTATTAATGTTGATAGTAAAACTTAAATTAGTGAAATAACTTCTGAATTTTAATTGCCCCTTAAATATTATGTATTTATTATTTTGAAGAGTATGTTTATAAATTTTATGTAAATATTAAAATCACTTTTCATTCCATGTTCATTAACCCTTAAATATAAATTAAAATTTCTTCAAGTTATTAATGAATAATCTTTTTAGAAATCTAAAATTAATAATAACCTTGTAATTAATTTATTTTATGACCTAAGTATCAGTTATTCGCAAAAAAACTTTTCAAAATGTTTGTTTATCCCTAACACCTACATGCAAAATTCAGTCTCTTTATGTAATTTTGTCTTTGATTGTTTTTTTTTTAAGACCAATGATGAGTTGTATGAAAAAACATGGGTTTTAATAAGAATTTTGAAAAAAACACATGGTTATAAATTAAAACTTGATTTGTGGTCTCTTTAAAACTTCAGAAACTTTAAGTAAAATTCAATATAAATGCTCTTAGAAATAAGATGAAGAAAATAAAAGAAACAAGAAGAATAAAATTAAGTTATAAAACATGTCCAATTTATACTTAAATCATGAATCATTTATAATAAAAACATTTCTTTTATTTTTTTTATCAACTTGCTTTGTTTTCTTAGAATTATTATTTAATATTATAATTTTATTTATTAATATTATAATTTTTTCATAAAGGAAAAAGAAATACGCACACATACAAAAGACAACACAAAAAAAAAAATTGAATTTTTGTGCTTTTGCGTTCTAGCTAGCTAGCATTTCAAGCCTCGCTTTCGAAATCAGAATCAAATCATATAAGTATGCGGGCTAAACTTTAAATGTGTTACTATAATAAAAGATTGGCGTGAAACATTTAAAACAAAAAAAAAAAACAGAAAAATCTCATTTTCCTATTTGAATATTACATACATACATTCATATAAATATTAAAGCGTGTACAGAATGTTGTTTATAAAATGACGAAAGTTCATTGATTTTTTTTTTACAATAATCAATGAACTTTAATAATCATCAATAATAATAATAATTATAATAAGCCAATTCCTAGAAATTCTTCAATTTTCTTTTCTCATTCACAATTCTATCTTTAAAAAAAAATATAAAAAAAATGAGGAGGGGGTATAATGGAACCTTATACCTATTTCAATGATTTTGTTGTTCCATCATTAATTTCAGAGTGTTGGAAATTTAATATTTGCATTAAATAAAATAGAATTTCAATATTAAAAAAAAAATTAAATTCCTGTAAATTTTATCAAACCACTCAAATTCTATCATAAATTCATCACGTTATTAAATGTGCTTAGTTTGATGATAAAAGAAAAATCACTCAAAAATCTATACAGAAATTGCGATTTTCTTCTTTGCACTACAAGAATATACTACTAAAAACCAAAATCAATCCAAAAAAGAGCAATCAAATTAGAAGCCTAATAAGTATATTTTCTATATCATTAATTTATGACGTAAAATTAATGAAAAATTTGAAGCGATTTAAGAGAATCACCCTGTTTAACTTCAAAACTTTCAACATGTTATCAATATTTACATACATATATATTTATTATATCATGTTTATTTAAAGCTTCTTTTGTGCTGTGTTGTGCTCTCTGTGATACTTGATATTTGGATAAAAAAATTTCGTATTTTTGCAATTTTATTTTTATTTTACTGAGTTTGGTGTGCACAACGATAAGAATTTTTCATGTATGGTTTACAAACAAGAAATAAATTGCTTACGATATACTTATATTTTTTTTTTTTAATAAAATTCAGCAAAATAATAATAAAAGATTATGCTTAAAATAGAAAATTAAAGATAAAAAAAAATTTAGAAAATTTTGCAGTATTTTTTTTTAAATTCCATTTATAATTTTCTTCACAACATTAATATTTACATAGCAATGTTTATTTTTCATTTCGTTTCACCAAATATTTTTGGTAAAACAACGACTTAGAACTTTAACTTATCATAACTTGTTATTTGAGGAGAATTATTTTGTGCATTTCGATGAAGAAAAATTAAGTCCGAATCACAAGTTAAGTAATTAAGTTTCAATCAATTTGTAAACTGAATTTACTCTGAAAGCGTGTATTATAGGAAGGTCGCATTAAAGAAACGGCCCTTAACTCATTTGGAAATTCCTTAAAAATTTTTCTATTATATTATAAATATAAATACTTATATAGTTTTATATGATAGTTTAATATAAATTTTGAATGTATGTATGTATGTATGCATTCCATATCCATATTCTATAATATTAATTAAACAAATTCACCGTTACCAGAAAATGTTGCCATAGAAATTAATATTTTCAAAATGCAGAAAAATGAGGGGGAATTCATTGCATTATACTAAAATTTCGTTGACACTTCGAAAGTACTTTGTACATTTATACAAAAGAAAAAATACATAAAATATATTCCCGGTTAAATGTATCATAGATAATTATAATATCTACGCATCATATTACAATATCATGTAAGCCTATTATTTAAACAGTACATATAAGCGACTGACTATATATACAAAACATTATATACACGTACCTAAATAAATACCAAATGAAAATGAATTTATTTTATTTGACATGTACTTTTATACTTCTAGACCTACCTATACCTCACATTATATTATCATTTGTGTTTTATTATAAAACGGCAAATGTCATACATATAACTTTTGTGAAAACGTACGTACAACATGTCTACTGTAAATAACTGAAGTACGAAATTTTATTTGATATTAAAATATTAAATACATAAATAAAATATTTACGTTTGTATATATGTATGTTATGTTTACTTGTCATATAAAGCTTTAAAGAACGAAGCCAACTTTACATGTATACAACTTATTAAAAGCATATTAAATACAAATAAAGTGATTATTTTATATGACTGAATATACAAGTTAAATTTTTTAACTCTTATATACTACATACAATAAGTAATCAGAATACGAATACGGAATAAAGTTGATGAGAATGAAAATATTTTTAATTAGTTTTGTCGATAAAATGTAGCAAATGAACAATTAAATTAATAAAAATTAGAATCTAATTTTAATAAGAATTGTTAATCTAACAATGATTATGACAAAAATCTAATTAATAATATCTAGAATATAGATTCAATAAGAATATTTAGAATTTAAAACCAGTTTCTGGGTAGCCAAATTTCTTTTAATTTTATTTTCAATTCAATTCTAGTTCGATTGTACTCAATCTAGAATATTAGATTACCAGAAATTAGAAGAAAAAAAATTATTAAATGTTTTAAAATGATTTTTAGTTGTTTCCTACTTTTTATACTTATACGATATTTATATTGTTGGAGTTATACTATATAATAGATTAATATTTTTAGAAATATACTATAAATTTAAAACATACTATAATGGAATATACCATAAAATTGGATTATACTAAAAATATTGAATGTTATTTGATTACCATAACGCTGTCAATATTATATTTGAGACTCTATTTTCTAAAATTATTAAAAGAAATGCTCATGATATTAAAAAATACTCAAAATATAATGCCATACAAATTTATTAGATACTATCATAATTGAGTTATAAAATATCAAAAAATTTAGTAAAAAAAGCTCAAATTTTGCTACATGTTTTTATGAATAAAGTGAAATCCCTGAACGTGTAAATATATATATAAGAATTCATTTAGTTCAGACAAATTGGTACCCTACCAATTTAGTTGTTTTTCAATTTTATTTCAACCAGTTCTTATTATACAATCATTGAGAGAGGTTGGTTTGGTTTTTTTTTTTTGGATCGTTCAGAGAGAAACAATGCATAAAATTTCGATTTTGTATTCTTTTGTACTTTTTATATTTTGTTTTATTTGGTTTTTTATTAAATAAATATGAAAATAATGAGTACAAAGGAACCTTAATATATTCAGCCACATATTAATATTTGCATTTAAAATTTTTATTGTAATTTTAAACTGTTTTAAATTACTTGTAAATTAGTGGTGTTTTTTTTTTTTTGTATAAAAAAATAATAATTTATTTGAGGGAACTGAATTTATAAAGATAAAATAATTTATTAATAATATTGTTTAATTTCATGTATTTCTTTAAAAAGCACAATTTATAATTTGCTTTAGAATTAAAAAAAAAATAAATTTTCATTTGAGTGCGAGAATAAAACGCAAAATTTGAACTATTTCGTTTTTAGAAGAGTTCAAAGTGTCAGTGAAATTATTGATTTTTCTATTTGTGCATTTCAAAAATTCAAAATCAAGCCTTGAAAATATGAATGCAATCTAAAATTATTGAAAAAAGTGTTAAAATTAAACACAATTAAAAAAAAAATTAAAAAACAAATTTAGCAAATTAAAAAAATTAAAAGAAAACAACTTTTTCAAGGTTATCGTATACAATATTAAAATCAACTTGTAATTAATAATTTAAAAAAAAAATTTTAATAATAATAATAGGTTTAATCTTCTGTAGCGAAATTTGTTTATAAATGTATGTAATGAAAAAATGATGAACACGCAAAAGTTATAAAATGTCACCACCTACCCTAATGTAGTTTTTATTACCAGAAAAAGTTCATTTCCAACAAATTTCTTTGTGCTTTAACTGGCATTTTATTTCCTGTACATTTTATCATGTTTACTAATTTGTGAGGTTGTGTTTTTTTTAACAAAAGAACTTTATTAAAAAAAATGTTTATTCATACATATAACTTTATAAAACAATATTATTAGAAGTATAAATTATTTTCTCTTATATAAACTTTTCCCCGCTTTGCTTTCATATTGAAATTAACTCAATCATTCTAAAGTACATTACTGGTAACAAAAAATGTTACAAATTTTCCAAAATTCATTCACTAGTAGTTTCTATTTTATTACAGCAATTTGATTTGTTCCTTGATATTCTAAAAGCTCACTATCTTTTTTTATTTTAATATTTAATTCAGTATAACAATAAAAATTTTTGTCATAATAATGCAATAAATTGCACCTGTTCTTTTTTCTACAAATTACTATATTAATTCAGCGCGAAATAAATAACAAAAAATCAAAGTTATGTAAAAAAATGAACAAAATAAAATAATTAAGTAACAAAAGTGAAATAAAATATCATGAAAAAATATGAAAACACAAAGAATAACTACAACTTTAACATTATTTAGCTTATAATAAGTAGAATAATCGCAACTAAAAAAAAAACAAACACATTGCAGATAAAAAAGAGGTCACGACTATTTAAACGTTAAAATTTACAGTGGCTCAATACGAATTTTGTCAATATTTATTAAATCTAGTACAGCAAAATTAAATGAAAAAGTGAAATTATAATATTTTTGCATAAAAAAAACTCTAATTTAAATTTTTATAAATCAAATAATGTGAAATAAAACAACTGAGAAAGAAAATAACTGGGGGTAAAAAAATAAATTATAAAATTTAAACAAATAAAATAAGAGCGCAAAAAATAATGTTTCGAATAAAAATTAAAGAGATGCTATCAACAACCACCATTCTCATAATAGTTTTTACAATATTAACAAATCAAATAAAATCAACATTGGCTGGACCAAAAGGTGCAAGTATTGTAGATCATTTAAGAGCCGAATATATAAATTTAGATACAGCATTATGGAAATATTTAAATGAACGTCAAATCGATAAAAAATCACAAATTAGAAAAGTTTTTGATAGTCATAGGCAATTTATAAAAGAAAATTTATCATTAATATCATTTAAATCAGATAAATATTTATTATTAAATCGTTACTATGAAGGGCAAGAATTACAAAGAGATTTAATACATTTGGATGGTGAATTCGGTTATTTCAAAAGTCTTGTATATAAATCTGCATCTAATGAGGATTTAATTGAAGAACGTGCAATATTAGATTTTACTGAAGAAATTTTAAATGATTCAGTAAAAAAAATGTTTGATAATATTGATAATATTATGAATAAACAAAAATTAAGTTATCGTATAGTATTGGTATGTATATAAAATGTATATAAAACATAAAATAAAATATATTATATACTACAAAAAAGCATATATGAATATGTACACAATGTATAACATATAAATATTTACAAAACAACTGTTCTCAAAAAATTTAATTTTAACTAATTGAGTAATTTATTTCCTATTGCTGATAAGAAAATTTTGATGTAGAAGAATAATTTGTTTTTTAATAAAATTAAAATATTTATTTAATTTCTTTTTGAGCAATTCTCTAGCAAACTTCAACTTAAAAATGAATTAATATTGATATATAAATTCCAAATACTGATATTAAACTAATGTTAGTATATGTTTCTCATGTTTCATAAATCCAATTTTAACATTTTCAATTTTTGGAAATTATCGATTAAGTGCTTAATTAAATATTATTCGTGTACGTTAAATTGAAATAAAAAAATAAATATTTTTAGGATGCAAGAGATCAGATATGCGTAACCAATCAATCGGCGCAACAATTTTTATATTCGTTGTATTCTGATGTTGCATATGCAGAATTGAAGGGTTACACAATGATGCAATTTTCTTGGATGATGTTAAGGATTTACGAAAAAGGTAAGTGAAACTTTTCTTTATCAAATTATTTGCAATTTACTTCATTATTCATTCTATATTTAATTAACAGAAGTAAAAAATATTCCGTCAGGAAATATTTTTTCAGAGAATAAAAAATATTTCGAAAAAATTCCTTATATAATTCTAAATAATTTCTACTTTGTAGGTAATTTTACGGAGGAATCTAACTTAATGCGAAACGAATTCATCAAACGAATAGATCGTACACAAGATGCCTTACGTGGAGTTATAAAGCATGCGGATCGTAGTGTATGGAAATGTGATCCAACTAAACATCTCAAGGGACAAACATATGATGAAGTTACTCGACTCTTACAAGGTTATATTGAAAATGAGGTTGACATGAATGAAGATGGAACATGTAGAGAAAATTGTGCGTATTATCAAGTTTCTAAAAGTCATGGTTGTTATCAGGATCTCTATTGTGCAAAGCAACAACGTTGCACTGGAAAATTGTACAATTGTCAATATGTAGATTCCGATATGTGGATTTGTCCTTCGGTAAATGCTTTTTATAACGTGAACATATTAACAAATTTTAAAAATTTGTTGCATATTTCCAGGCACTCAATAGTAGTAGACGTTATGACTACATCGAATATGAAAATGGAAGAGTGCTAGGTGAAAAAAGCGGTAGCTGTGTTAGAGGTACCTCCAAAGTAGATTCCTGGTGGAGATGGCTGTTTTGGCATTGCAGTTATTGTTTTTGTTTATGTGATGAACAAGGGTTGAAATCAGACAGATATTTTAATTTAAGATCAACCGAATCCGATATACACAAAAACATGTAAGCAATCAAGAAAATTATTTCACATAAATTACAAAAAAATCAATTATTATGTTATTTTAGGGTTGTAACAGGACTTCGATTCGTTAAAGTTAAAAGAATTTTCCATTTGCAAGTGCAGCAGGGTGAACTTTTACCTCGAGGTAACATTAAACAAGAATCATTAGAATGGAAACCAGTAGATGATTACCAAATATTTGACCGAAACGTCAAATCAAAAGTTGACTATCATACATTGGCTTGGGAAAACCGTGCTATTGATTTAGATGATATCAATGTTGTTGATCCAACACATGTAATTACTGGAATTAGATTTAGAGTTGTGGGCACTCATTTAAATCTAGAAGCCAAATTATCTGAATATAATTTTGAAACCGGTCTGTTAGTTGAACCAGAAATAAATAGTTTCTGGCAATCTAATGATAACACAGATGTTACAGGAGATAAACGGTAAGAACACACTTAACTGAGAACTTAAAAGAAAGTAAAAGACTTAAAAATCAATTTCAATTTGATTTTAGAACACAAGTTATATTGCGCAGTCCTGATATTCCAATAAGAAGTATTGCTAGATCTCAAGTAAAATCTAAACATAATCAGTACATCGAATTTACTAACACAGACATGGACAAAGATGCTGCACAAACAACTGTTCCTTTTATTGATATACAAGAAGTAACATCAAGCCCGCCAGTTCCTTTATCAGGAGTTGGAATTTATTACAAAGGATCGGGACAGTATGGTGGTTTTATTGCACCTAAATTAATTACATATGACTTTACACCACATATTCAATCACCGTTCAAAGCAGAAGAAAGATCAAGAATGATTTGAATTTAAACAAATTCTAGTGAAACATACAAAGAGAAATCATAGAAAACTAAGAATACTTTTTCTGCTTATGTGTATGTGTGTATGCATGTGTTTTTCAATAGAAAATCTGAAATTTTATTATAATGCAAATTTTCTATAACTTAAAAATGAGAAGATTAAATAAACCTATAGTGATTTTATAGAAATAGTAATAAATTTTGGTTAATCAAATTATGCAAATAAAAATGTGAGAAACATTTCATAAAAAACTAACTTTGCAAACTTTTAATTTGTATGAAATTCTAACTGATTATTGAACTGTGTGCTTAGGCGGAGCACAAAAAGCTTGTTAGATATGTACATATTGCATATATTTTGTACTGAGAGTTTCTTTAAAAGAGCAATATATTTCATATTTTTAAAATAATTTTAAAGGTATGGTAAATTCTTAAACGTCAAATTTTACAAAATCTGAGTTGTCTGAGTTTACGGATACTCTACTACGTTTTTACTCTCAGTCAAAGTTTAAATTCTTAAACGTTTAAAAAAAGTCAATTAAGCGTCAAAATTGTAGATTTTTTTTTTTATATGCAGACAGTCTGACGTAGTAATTCAGTAAATAAATTTGATGTATTGAGTGACTATCATTACGTTAAAAATAATATAAAAAATACTTTTTTTATTAATTTTTAATATGTAAGTATAAAATTATTTTAAATCTAAAAAAAATTTTTTTTTGACGTTTACGGATGATCAAAATTCAAAGTCAATTACGGGTAAAAAGTTTACTACATTTCTGTCCGTAAAAGTTTTAGTTTCAGACAGTTTGCAGACTAAAATCAAAATTTTGACGTTAAAGAATTTGCGGGTACTTATTACAATTTCTAAATAGTTACAAATAATTGATTAAAATAAAAAATTTTAATTAATAATATTGAATTAACCTTTGTGTAAATCTTTCATATTCAAATCTATTCAAATTTACCTTATACCTATTTTGCTATTGGTTTATTGGTACCTATTGGTTATTTATAATGTAAAATTAGTGAAATTTAAATATAGCGCTATCAGGAATTTTATAATAAAGATTTTACAATACGGTATCTTTAAAACTTATATGACAATTAAAAAAAAAAAGATAGGGCTAAATCAGTTTAATATTTGTTTTACATATATAATAAAGATTTAAAAATGTATATCGTTACCGAATTCTATACCGGAAATCCATTTCGACCCTAAGCCATCCGAAAAATAGTGGACAAAATGTTAATAATTCTTCCCGTTTTTGTATATATATTAAAAAACACAAATGTGTATTATATATTTAGATATACGCAATTATATGTAAATCTCCAAATATATCTCTATACTTAAAAAAACATATATATATATATATATATATATATATATATATACATATATACATATATATACATTGTATATATATTGTATGTATGGCTTATTAAAATATACATTGTATATATATTGTATATATATATACATATATTTATATAGATTTATATAGCAAGCAGGTATGTATATCCATTTATTTATATATTAAACTTACTTGAACTCTTAATGGATGTGCCATTAGCAATGTCAATAAATCTGGGGATGGTAATATTTCACTTAAAGACATTCCCATTGATGTAACAGCCTGACAAGTAAAAGCCGCTAAATACCGATGCAGTGGAAAATGAAATGACGCTGTCATCATTTCACTCTACAAATAAAATGTAATTAAAATTTTTTATCATAACAATAGAAAATTTAAAAACTTACTTTTTCCAACTTTGGTTTCAGAAAAAATATTGCATCCAACCATTCGTGTAATGAATTTACACAAAATGTCAAAATCTTTTTAGCTAATTGAGCATGTGTTGGATCTTTTAAATGTGATATAATTGACCACATCGGATATGCACTTGCTTCTAATTCACAGGAGAAAGCAGCATAATATGAGCTTGGCTCAAACTCTACGTGACTTTTTGTTTCACGAACATTAACATTCATACCTTGCAACATAGATAAAAATTGAAACCACATATCAATTAAATTATCATCACGCAAAAATACTAAGGCAACTGATTCATGAGATAAAACATTGTTAAAATCGGATACCAATGGCCAATAGCAATGATCTTTCATAACACTCTTCGCACAATCAATGACAAAATGAAAATTTTTGTCTACAACTGAAAACAAAACCAAAAGTGTACATTAATAAAAATTTGAAAGCTATTTTGAAATTATTTATCTAAATCAAATAAAAGCCCAAAAAGTTTTTATTAAGTTCATTACAATGTAAATTAAAAATTCAATATAAAAATAAAGTTGTTTTATAATCGATTTGCTTTATTCTTTAACACTCCAAGAATTAAAAATTTTTTTGTTATAATTATATTTTATAAAAATTACTAAATTTATGAAGATGTGAATTTTTATGTGAAATTTATGTTTATCCATTTTTTTGAGAAATAAAATGAACTAATGATTAAAAAATTAGTTCATTAAATATTTACATTTCGAAAAACATTTAAATAGCTGAGCTTAAATTTTAATTACCTTTATACATTTCATTTTTTTAATGAAAGGTAAATGGAGAAAATAAAAAATATGATAAATTACAAGGAAAAAATTACTTACCGTGAAGTGAATTTTGTATTAAAATTTTTGACATCATCAATTTTAAACTAATAATCATAACATGCAATAAACTCAATTCTTCAACCATTTTAAGTGCTAAACTTTCATTTGAAAACAACTGTACTGACATATGAACAACTCGATTACTTAATGTATCGGGATCCTGTGATAGCTCTAAAACCGTTGGTATACGACTGTAGTGCATCACAAATGTTCTTGTCAAGTGTTCCTTATAGTCCTGATCAGGCAACATATTTAACAAGAAACAAACTAAGTTCTGAGGAAATTCGAATTTAAATGTCCAAAATATGAATTCTTCTAACAATGTTGAGTGTTTTAATGTTCTGTCCAATGCTGGTAAATGTTTATATTCGTCAGGCGGTTCTAGCCTAAAACATTAAAAAAAGTTTACTTTATTTACATAAAAATTTGCAATATATTTTATTTTAATATTTAAATAGCTACACTATTAACATTTATAAAAAGATTTTTTTTAGTTCATAAATGTGACGGGAAATATGCATAACTTTAACGCGTTGTTTGATTAAATTTTCTCAAGGATAATATTCACTTTTTAATCGTAATAGAAAATCATTTTTAAAAATTATTGCGGCTACATAAATTAGTTCTAAAAAGTTCTTCATATTCATGTAATATACATAAACAAGATTGATACCAAAAAGTTACAACGACATTAGTTAACTCTCCATCAATTCTACCGGACCATTTAGTACTTTTAAAAAAAACAAGTAAGGCGTGTAATTTTTTAAGTTGTTAAACTACTTTTAAGAATTTAAGAACTGATTTTTACTTCCAATAATTAAAGATCCTATCAATTATTTTGGATAACAATACAGATAAAAATTATATTAAATGTGTAAAAAGGTTAATGTTGTAAAATAAACTTATAAATCAAATCGTTAAATATTTTTCATAAAGTATACATACATAAGTCCTCTAATAAATGTATTACCTTGGAAATTTATAAACAGCTTCAATATACTTTTTTTTACTTGATTTTAAGAATCTTCCATAACTATTATTAGGAAAAGGTTTTTCCGAAAATTTTTTGTAAACCTAAAATATTTTTTATGATAGTTAATATAAGTTAATTAAATATTTGAAATTAAAACATATTAATAGGATGTGGATTTACTCACTTCTGGATTGATTAAAGCTTTCGTCATTACACGTCTCATTAATTCACCCATATTATTATAATCCATTAACATATTACAAAATTTTTCAAAACGGCCAGCTGCAACATTAATTGAACTATGCTGATGTGATGTTGAACTATGTTCCCGAAAATGATGTAGTAAACGAAATAAAAGTTTTGGCATTATAGCTTCAGCAACTGCTAATAAGTCATTTGGAACTGGATCTTTATTTGCCCGATTATTAATTCCATGATCACTACAAAATCCTTCAGCTTTCATAACTGATGTATCACCACAATCACATGCTCCACCCGCTTGTGATAAAAACATATTGAAATCATGGTTTGCATGGTCACCTTTTTTAAAACAATCTCGACATATTGACATACATGGCGATATACCACATGTTCGGCATCGATATGCAACAACATGTGGTACCCAAACAAGCCCACATTTAGCATGGTTATCATAACTTCGAACTGAAAATGTAAGTAAGAAAGTATTAATAAGGAAATTTTAAGGAATACATTTGTTTCAATATGATTTTTTTTAAATTTTAAAAATGTAAATAATATTTTTGTAAGTCAAATATTTTCCTCATTTAAAATAAAAATTTTTTATGTGTAATCTGTGTGTTAATGGATTTTATTTTTTATTAACAAAGAAGTCATCTTTCATATATGTATATAATATATTAGGTATGTATAAAATTTAAACACTCATAATATTAATTTACTCTCATTTACAATATCTCAAAGTAAATAAATTTTGCCTTTTTATGTCTAAATTTCATTCTTTGCATTTTATTATTAATACTATAGCTTTTATTGTAGCTTAAGAATTAAGTAAAAACTTTAATATAAAAATTCTTTTAACATTAACATATAATCAATTTGTTAGTTATTGTTTAAGAATGCGACGCAATATAAAGTGGAAATTCTCAATTAACTTGTATAAGATTCTAGTTAGTTTAAATAAGATTATATTTATACGCGCGATTAATTAAAAATTTATATGAAATTAACTTTGACAGCTTTGAAAATAAATATTTTCTTTAAATGGTAATATCAAGTTAATTTTGTTTTTCTTATTCATTTAGTCTGTAACCTTTAAAATAAATGAGTAAGAACTTACACTAATTTAATTGTGTACTTTTATATTAGATAGGTATTAAAATATTTTATGAAAAAAGCTCATACTAAAAGCTTGTTTGAAGGTTATTAACTTCATACATGATTACAACATGGCTCTTTTATAATCTGTACTCTAGCCAGACTTGAAAAATAAGTTTTATATATTTTAAACAGCGGTTGCTGTTGTGTGTGTATATCAGCTGTTATATTATTTCATTAATCTTATTTTTCTTTACTACTTATTTGTTGCTACATTTATGTCAATGTATTTACACAAAAATTTTCTCATTAAATCATAATAAAAATATTATACACTTTTCAGTTGTGACGTCATATAAATGTTTTTTTTTGTTTTTTATTTAAGTTTAATAGGTACAAACTTGAAACAATTTTCAAGGATTGAAATTCGTAATTTTTTTGCTTTCGAATTCAAATTTTATGTAGATTTTAAGTACTTCTACTTATGTGCAGCTACTTGAATAAGAGAACATCTAATAATTATAAAATAAAAATAGGTTCCATTCTATAGAAATTTTTGGTAGTACTCGTATCAAAATTATCTAATTGTACAAATATATGAAGTATTCAAAATTGAGATAATTGGTATCTATTGTTTACGATATTTTTCTAAAATAAATACGTTGAAGTCCTATCTCTCTGACAGAATATTCAGGGTAAAATTTGAGGAAGAGTACTCCATCTTTAAAAATTTGAGGGCTGGTGTGCCTCAGGGAAGTGTGCTGGGACCCCTTTTGTACTTACTTTACACCAGAGATATTCCGCAAAGCGAAGAAACTTTCTTAGCAACTTATGCAGACGATACGGCAATATTAGCGACAGGTAAAACTGTTGAAGAAGCTACGAATAAATTGCAAGTCTCATTGAACGAAGTGTCTACTTGACGAAAAAGTGGAGGTTCAAACTCAACGAAGCTAAATCAGTACACGTAAACTACACCAACAGAAGGGGCGATCCAATGGGCGTCTTACTTAATGGGGTAACAATTCCTTACGCCAACGAAGCCAAATACC
Organism: Condylostylus longicornis; assembly: GCF_029603195.1. Taxonomy (NCBI): domain Eukaryota; kingdom Metazoa; phylum Arthropoda; class Insecta; order Diptera; family Dolichopodidae; genus Condylostylus; species Condylostylus longicornis. The sequence goes on from NW_026577982.1 coordinate 14,562,450, forward strand.
TAGGTATGACACTGGATGCTAAATTAAAGTGGAAAGAGCATGTTAAAAAAAAGAAAAATGAGCTGAACATCAAATTGAGAAACATGTATTGGCTTCTTGGAAGATATTCTGAGCTTAATACACAGAACAAATTACTACTCTACAATCAGGTTCTTAAGCCTGTTTGGACTTACGGTATACAGCTGTGGGGCTGTACCAAAGAATCTAATTTGAAAATTATCCAAACTTTCCAAAACAAGCTCCTCCGAATCATTGTAAATGCACCATGGTACGTAAGTAATGATACTCTACATCGAGATCTAAACGTGCCGACAGTCAAGGATGAAATAAAGAAGTATCCAATCAATCATCAATCGAGATTACTCCAGCATGATAACCCCGAGATGCTGCAACTTTTAGATGTTGATCAAGTACATAGACGACTAAAAAGGGTCAGACCGCTTGAACTCATCCGCTAGACAAATATAATGTACAGGGAACTCATCAGTGGATGATACACCCATAACCCCCATATTAAGCCAGAAAATTTGCTAGATAGGAATTATTTTCTTAGTTGCAATATCATTTATTGAATAAAAAAAAAAAAAAATACACAATAATTCTTAATTTTATTCATTTTAATTTTAGACTTTGGCTGTAGTACAGGAAATCAAATTCTTGCCACAAGTGCAGTTTTAATTGAGAATTGTAATCAAGTTATATGGGCGTTTACGTTCTACACACTCTTACTCACACTCTTTTTACTTTGTCAAGAAACAAAATTTCGTGCACTTAAATCATTGGGAAATCGATATGGAAAAGCCGCTATTAAACACTAATAAATTAAGGTCAATAAATTACAAAAAGTAAGTACTTAAATAAACTTTATGTAGTTAGACAGATTGTATTATATATATTACCATATATTTTATCGTTGGTAAACGTATTGAGCCAACCCGAGATACAAGCATAAGATCTCAAAAACCTCTGTCTCCCAATCAGAAAAATTAGGCAGTTTGCCAAGGGGCAAAGATAGATAAACCTTTCCAAAACGCTGTTTCTCTCTCGTCAGAACATGTATGAAAAAAAATTCTAAATTTTAAACAAATCGAATACTCTTCTGTTTTCGATTTAAGATCAATTATATCTCGATTTTGTTAATTTTTATTACAATTTCTTATCCTATTACAATTTCTTATTTATCGAGTAACCTAGGCAAGACGCTTGTAACAACAAATATTATATACTTAAGTTTCCTTCAATTTTACTTGGAAAAATATGAAAAAACTAAAAAAAAAATTTTAACTGAGAAAAGCTTGAAATCATCTGTGGAAAAAAAAAGAAAAAAAAATAAATATTCAAGTTCCACAATTAGTCAGTCACAACTAAAAAAGGAAAAAATAACAATTCTTTAAATATTAAAAATTAAAAATTAAAACAAAAATACTTAATGAGTTAAATACAAGCATAGTAGTTATGACTAACTTATCGTTAAAAAATTTAAGTTACGATAAATCATTTAATTTTATATAAAATAAGGATTCATTTTTCAATGAAATGATTAAGTTTCTATAATTCAAAGCGAAAATTGTGATATAAGACAAAGTAAAATTTTTAATACATAATTAACTTTTCAAAAAATAAACTTCCAGGAAAATTCGCATTAAATCAATTGGCCTTCAAAATTAATAATGAAATCACTAATAATTTCATGAGTGGCAAAAGCATGGTATTTTTGCATTTTAGGTAGTTCAACTCTAGAACTAACTGACTTAAGTATTATATTCGTCTATTGTGTATTCTATGTATTTACTATGAATTATAAAATTTGTCTTTTTTCAAAAATTTCAAATTGAAATAAATAATATTTGAAATTGGAAAACTTAATGTAAATGTAATTGACAATTTAAACTTACAATCATTAAAACATAAGAATTGTACACTTAGGCATCTGTAAACTTTAATGATGCCTAAGTGTATTATTACAGACAAAAAATATTTTAAATTTATTATTATGAACAAATTGCTAAAAATAATTAAAATTGTTGGTACTTTACTAGATTTTTTACATAATACTATCCTTGACAATAAAAAAAAATAAAATAAAAGAAGAATATTTTAAATATATACTCGTAAGTGCTTAAATAACGTAACTAAATTTAATTAGATGAACAGAAAATTATATAATTAATTTAAGTCTTATGACTTTAACATGAATTACAGTATTTGAAATAAATCAAATTAGATCAATTGTCGAACAAGTTCCGCTAGTAATAAGAATACTTTCGCAAAGTTTTTCAACTACTATAAATCGAATTAAACATAAAAATTTTACTTTGTTTTAGTTTTTATTTGCTGCAGAAGAGTTAAAAAATAAAAGGAAACAAATTGTGTATATTTATATATGTATGTATAAAACAAAATACAAAACATCAGTATAATTAGAAAGAGTAAAATTATTAAAAAAAAAATAGAAGAAACGTTATTGGAAGTAATGTAAGTTTATCTATGGAGTTTGTATTACTTCAAGTTCATTGAACTGGAAATATTATAGTGTATGTTTCTTCTTTTTCAACTTACTTATTGCTTCGCCTTAATTTTTTTGTTCAATGCTTAAGTATTAATGAATTATATGATTTTTCTGAATTAAGAATAAAATTTTATAAGATTAATAAAACAAAAGATCGTTAAATACTAATGTATGTTCAGGACATGAATGTCCATTTAGAAAATTATAAAACATAATAGGTACCTACCTACAAACCGCTTATTTAATTGATAAAATGAATGTAATAATGCTAACCGTTGAATTGACATCGTAGTTCAATAAAGAAAGTTATTAATTAAATTCAATTGTTACTAGTCAGTGTAAATATTTATGAAATTAACATATATATATACTTATAAAAAAAAAGGCAAAACATCTTCTTTACAATAGAAAATCTAGGTTTGCAGAAAAATCTTTTTAAAATCAATTGAAAATTTTTCAATAAAAAAAAGGAAAACTAAAAAACAAAAGATTCGAAAGAGAAACTCTGTTTTTTTCTTTTTGAAAATTTTAAAATATGTTTGTAACACAGTTACTTATATATTTAGTCAACATTACTTTGTTTCATAGGCCTTATAAAAACATTCAATGTATTAGTATTATAAAACATTTTTAATACTGTTTGAAATACTGTTTCTAATCTAGCATTTTTTTAAGGCTTGATTACTGAAGGCCTTTACTTGAGACTAAAAACAATGACTTTTCTAGTAAAATTTGTTCTTTTTTAATTAGTTCAATTAAAAAAACTAATTAAAAAAGTAAAAATTTAGACTAATTATTTTTCGAATTTTTATCCATGAAAAAATTAACGTGTTGCAATACCTAGGTAAACAGGTTAATTAGATACTAAGGACTCGACTATTAGAATCCTAATACATATATCTAAAGAAAATTGTTTTTATATAAAATTTTTTATACTAATGTTAATATAATGTCTGCTATTATCTATTATTTTATATAAAAAATAAAATAATATATACAAAGATAAAATAAAATCCCAAAATACTCACCAATTGATGCAAATTTTCCTAAGGATCTTCCTCCTGCTATCAAGTATCTAACCCAGTCTATACTGAAATAACTGTCAATCCCCATACTAAATAAATAATCAATGAGAACGTTTAGCTCTGGTGTTGGGCCTCCTCGACAGCATTCTTCATTAATATAAGCAGCTGCTTGTTCCTTTCCTTTTTCTAAGATTTTCTTTGCTCTTGAGGCAACTGATTCATCATCACTAAAATCTCCCGGAAACTCTGTATCTCCTGTTTCATCTCCTACTTCTATGGTATCTTCTGCTATTCCTATTAAATTTTCATCTTTTGCTGATGCATGTGTTGATGTCGTTGAAGCTGTTGTTACTTCTGTTGTTATTGGTTGTTCTGCTAATCCGCTGGAATTGCTTGCTTCAGCGGAATTATTTTGCTCATCATCGTTGTCAACATTCATATTGAATTTTTATTTTTTATATTTTTATATGTAAATGTTTTTTTGTCTTAATTCGACTTATTTTTTTATCGTTTGTCGTACTTTTGTTTAAAATAAATTTTAGTTGGTCTCTACCTAATTAATTTCATTAGGAAGCTAATGCAAGTTCAATTTACAGAACTTTATCCAGTGTCTTTAAACATTTAGAACCAAGTGCTATCTACGTAGTGATAGTATATATATATTATTAATACTTTTTACAAAAGGTTTTTGACATTTAGAATTCTTAAACTAATTTGTCAAAGCAGAAAGATTAACTATTGACACAGGTACTACCTAATTACTTATAATCTATATTAATACGTATTACTAATTTTCTTTCCACATTTCGTGCCTATAAGTGAATTCATAGTAGGTTACCCATTTAGATAAAATTGATTGATTGTTGGTATCTAATTAGACTGAGCTGATTTAAGCCTATTGAAATTGCATCTTCCTATCGAGTAGTTGGATAAGTACCAAAATTTTATTATCGATTTACATATTGTACTTAATATTCCGGTAGCTAGGTGTACCAACCATTACCTCAAAAAATTTTTCAACATCAGATTAAATCTAAAACGTGATAACTAAAATAAATAGCTGAAATTAAAAATATACGAAATAATTAATGAGGTGTAAAAGTAATTTGAAATGTGTATTATGAGCGCAGCCGGCAAAGTAAATAATAATCTGAAATATATAATCGAATCTTCAAGAAACTTCAAGAAAATATTTCTATTCTAAATCTTACTGCATATTGTACATTCAAAAATGCAAATAAACTAAATAAATGTATTAGAGCCCAAATAATAAAAGATTTTTTTTCCATTTATGCAGATAAGTAGATACCTATGTATTTAACTTGTACCTAACTTTAGCTTGACATTTTAAATAATATGCTTATAACTCAAAATTAGACAATTGATCTTTTTTTGAAAATTATTTGTAAAAACTTCAAATTTTATAATTATTCTTTTGTAATTAAATAACTATTTGCTTTAAAGAACGAATTTGAAATCACAAAATATTTTGCTATAGCTTTTTTTTTTTGGCAACTCTAATTCTTTTCTACATATGTATATACATATGTATATACGCACATAATATATATAAAATAATACTTACCTATGCCTAATATTTTTCTTTTAAATTATTCTATTGAAGAGAAATCTATACCTACTGATATAAAAAATATTCTAAATGTCAAAATCCTTAAAATTCTTGTGCAATTGTAGAATTTTTTTTTCATATTTTATAAGTTAATTGGTACACTTAGATTAGTGAGGTTTTTGTAATTCCCATCAAAATTAAGATAAAGCTTTGATATAATATTATAGAACATTACATCTCAACTTAAATCATAAGAACGTAGATGAAATCGTGGCTACATCAAACTGGTTATCAAATTATGAATATTTGGAAATTTTTTTTTACAGGTACGATTACGAATATCTAGGTATGTAGGTATAAAAAAACCACATAATTTTTTTCTATTTGCCACATTGATTTCATTTGACTTTAATATAAATCTCAAATTTATTTTTTAGCATACATTTTTAAAATATTTTTTAAACATTCGAGTTGCACTTTTCTTTAACAAGATTAAAAAAACTTATTTAAAACAAAATTTGTTTCATATTAGAAATCACCATTTAAAAATTATTCAATGCATGTAAGCCATACTTTTTTGTGTGAGACAAATTTTTTTTTCTTTTAATGACTGCGCAAAATTTTCACTAAATTTACTTAAAAAAAATCTTTAAATGATTTGTATTTAATTTTTAAATATAATCTTTTATATTTAGTTTTTATAATTCGCGATTTTATTCTGATTTGCAATATTCAATACCAAATATTTTAGCTTTTTATATGAAAAATTAATGCAGCGATAGATTTTTTTCAATCACTTTTCAATCAGTTTTGGTCGGAACAAAAGTACTAAAGAATTAAAATTCTAGGTTAATTTTTGTTGTATTTTTCTAAATTTTTGACATTACTTATTTTAAAAACGCCTCCATTAAAATGTCACAAGTATTTGATAAGTTTAGAAAATTATGATTTTATGAGTTGTTCACAGTGTGGCTGATTCTGACTGATTAAAATTAATCTGAATTTATTAAAATTGACTTTTTCATTATCTTCATATATTTACATACACAACTACAATTATTACATACTTTGTCAAATTGCATCTTGTCAAGTAAATGTAAAATAAAATATAATAGAAAAATCCGTTCGGATCAAAAGCGACAAAAGACCCATCAAGAGAAAATAACCGAAACTTGAGAAGATCAGCTATATTTAGATGAATTTCCACTTTTTGAAGAATGTCAATCCTCTTAAAAATTAAAAGAACTTCAGTTTCAAACAAAGTTAAAATTTCTTATAATAAAATAAACCTACACATACTAATTTAAAAAATAATCTATATATATTTTTCTTTTCTTCATTATACCATAACAGAAGAATGTCCGAACATCAGTAATAAAAAACTTTTTGTATATATAACAGCAAACATTGTTCTGATTTCTGATTTTTACGCATTCATTAAATTTCTCTTAAGTTTACGCAAACAAATTCATCTTACTTACCCAGCATTTACACGTACAAGTTACTTGCAAGAAAGTTGCAATACATACAAAAATTTTACTAACACATTGAAATATTTCTACTTGCTTGTTTACTTGCAGTTCAACTTGCAAGAAAATTTTGCTGCCAGTAATTTGAGCAAGTAATTTGACATATTGAGAAATTCACAAAAAAAAATTTGTTGTTTTGATTTTTTTTTTTTTTTAATTTAAAATTTTTGAATTTTGTTTTGAAAAAATTAAACTTAGCAAACTTATGGTTTCTAAAATTTATAAACAATTATATATATTGCTAGTTGTTTTCTTCTCAAAGACATTTTCAAAAATTAACTTGCTAAACGCCTACGTCATAATAGCAAGTAATTTGACATTTCGAAAAACTAATTGACAATTAATATTATACAAACTTGCATGCAAGTAACTTGTATGTGTAAATGCTGGGTAAATGCTGGGTTATACTCCCATGATCGTTCAAGGTTACCAAAGTGAATAACATTTTTGTCCGTGTCATAATTCAAATTACAATTTTCAGAAGATTTCCTTGTGAATATGGCATTACTGTCATTGGCTTGTTCAAAAGTGTTGAAAAAATTTGTTTAGTTAATAAAAAAAAAACACCAACACATCTGTATACTAAATAGTAATTTTTATTAATTAAATTAGTAAGCAATCTTATCAAAGAAAAATTTATAAAAGAATTATGAAATAACATTAAAGTAATTCTCACATATCCAAAGAAGTTTTAAACTAAATTGTACCTGAAGTAAAAGTGGATCATTTGAAGTTTTTCCAACAAAGAAAATAAGGACAACACACGGAACCATTTTCTGTAAATGAAATAATTATGAACGAAAACATTCTCCTTGTGACTTCAGATGATTTTACAACTGACACAACAACTGGTACCAGCTCTTCGCTTACTGATGTGTTTGATGAAAATGTAGATGTAGAATCTCGGGATATTATAATTGAACAATTTGCCCAAGACGTTATAGACTTCAGCAGGTAATGCAAATAGAATTATTAAAATATGTATTTTTATAAAAGTCTACATTAATTGTAGTCAATATGGGTCAGATTATAGCATATCTTACACAGCGTTTAATATAACTTCTCGACCATCAAAGTTTCCAGATTACGGTGATTTTCCTGAAACATTCGCTATGGTAAAAATAATTCCTTCAAAAATTAAAATGAACTTTTTTTTTAATTTATTAATTTATTGATTAGCGAACGTATGGCCTGTGGTGGGATATAGCTCCGTCAAAGATTACGGAAATTAGATCTCAAGATCTTAAAAGAATTCCATCCCAAGATTTCATTGTTATTCAGTTTGAACAGTATGTAATTCCACATCAATTGAAAGTTTATGAAACATATAATCCTGGTGCATTGATTCGCATTTGGGCATTAACAGAATTTGGAAAATGGATATGTTTGTGGGAAGGTAAACCTGACAGAGTTACTACAAACAAAGCACGCACGTTTTGTCCTTCTCTGAAAAAAATTTCTGTCCCAACTAGGTCAGTGCAAATCATATTTCATTACACAATATAATAAGCAAAAAAAATTTTTAGAACAATAAGACTTGAATTTAACCATTCGTTTCTGGAGTACTTTACTGAGATTGATGGTGTGACACTTGTCGGAAGGAAATGGAAAATGCAAAGTAGTTCTCATTATAACCTAACAAAGTCAAAAGGCAAGCAAAAAAAGGGACCAATTTTAAGGAAGCTCGAGAGTATAAAATTTCGACCATGCTTTAAAGAAAACAATCAAGATTTTCTAAGAGATTTTTTAATAAACGATTTAGAAAAATTTATAAAAGAGTCAGAGTTGATGCCAGATGAATATGATAAAGACAATAAAACCCAATTAGGATTAAAAGACATGCCGGTAACAATTTATAATAGTCTCCAAAGATTTCGGTTAAAAAAATTAATTGTTCTGTTTTTAGTTTGAAATTTTGATTAAAATATTTTCATATTTGGATTTAGTGTCATTATTTCGTGTGGGTAAAGTGTGTAAAATGCTGTACGAAGTTTCGCGCGATCCATTATTGTACAGCGAAATAAACTTAAAGCCGTATTGGCATCTCGCCTCTTCTGAATTATTATGCACTTTAGCAAAAAGATCGACTTTGTTAAAAAAATTGGATATATCTTGGTGTGGATTATATGGTTCTATATCCCCAATAGAATTCAAAAAGTAAATTTTAATAAATATAATACTAATTTTCGGTGGTACTAATTGTGATTTAATTTTTTAATCACAGATTCATACAGCAACGTGGGGATAGCCTAACTCATTTGAGATTAAACTGCTGTAAATTTTTAAATGCTAGTTGCATGGAAACTGTTGGAATAGTCTGTGATAATTTAAGAGGTAATATAATTCTGTCATGTAGGCATATTTTGATATTATTTTATTTTTTAGAACTCTCTTTAAGAAATTATTCTACAGAACCACCCATATTAAATTTTTCATGCTTAGGTAATTTAAAAAACTTAGAGAGGCTTGATTTATTTCGCACCCTTATTGAGACTGATTTGTTATTAACAATGTTGGAAAATAATCCAAGACTAAAACATTTAAATTTAGCGTTTTGTGGTATTGGAATTAATATGGATGAAATTGCACAACAAATATCGAAATATAATAAAGAATTAATTTCTATTGACATGTGGAAGTCTCATTCTTTATCATCGATCGGTTTGCAAGCATTGTCCGTTTGTGAACAAATAGAAGAAGTTGACTTTGGCTGGTGGTAAGTGCATACTACGAAAATGATTATAAAACGAATTTTGATAATTTGTATGTCAATTTTAGTCTGCGAGAAGAAGCTTCACCAGGCGAAAGTTTAAAAATGTTGTTAAAAAATTGTAAAAAATTAAAGAAATTATTTTTGGCAGCTATACGAGGAATTACTGACCGTGATATTGAAAATATTGCTAATCTCTGTCCAAACTTGGAACAGTTAGACTTGATGGGAGTTCTTGGAATTTCTACTGAACGTTGCTTAGAGTATGTTCAAGCTATATTTTATTTTTATTCAATATGAAAATGATAGATATGTTTTATTTATAGGATTCTTATTAAATGTGAGAAACTTAAATTATTAGATTTAAGCTTTTGTGATAATATCGACGAAAACCAGGTAAATAGCACTAACTATTAATATTATATAATGTTAAACGAAAAATTTTGTTTTCAGATAAATATTTGGCGTGAAAGATTTAATGTTAGTATTAAAAGTAGTTTCGTGCCTTCAGATTTTTTGGCCTAAAGTGGGTTTTTTTGTTAAATTAATTAAGGAATATTTATTATTCATTAAATTACGTATATTCTTCCATAAAGGTGTAGATTTAAATAGTTCCGCCAACTTAAAATGACAGTATAATTAGGTTAAATAATTACCATCAAAAATAACAATTTATCACAATATTTGCAGAATTATTACAAAACAAAAATTATAATACTATATATATTAAAAAAACAAAGCGATTGTTATTAAAATCTATTTTTTATAAAATTTATTTCTAGACTACTCTTAACTGTAAATGTATTAATTGTTTTAAAAATTGTAGAAGTTCAACAAATGTGGGAAGAAAACTAAAACGTTATTATAAAAATTAAAAGATAATAGAATAAGAAATTTATTATTGATATTATGTATGTTTTTCAAAGACTTTTTATAATGGTTACAGTGTACATTTAAATATAAAGTAAAGTATATTTTATTATTAAAAATTAAAAGCATAAAGCGTTACTGTTAGGATTTTAAAAATTGCAAGTAATCTCTTTATTATTAGATGAAATTAAAAAATACAAATTGTCTTGTGTTGTAATAAAACGTTTCATAAAACTCATTTGAATTATTTTATTAAGAAGTAAAGAGAAGTAAGGAAATTAAAGAAGGTAAGAGAACTTCGTTGCAAATTTAAAACAAGTTCATCTTCCGTTTTTACTTTTATAGATAAGTTGCGCTAAAATAAAAATAAGAGAATTATTATATTTTTTTTATTTCGATTTTGAATCTTCATAAACAAATTCAAGTAACTTACACTAGTTCAACACATAAAATTATTTTAAATATTTTTGAAAACTTCTAAAGTCAAACTTATAAAAATTTGAAGAAACAACAAGGAAAATAATGAATATAGAATTATTGAAATACAAATACATTTTAAAATTAAACCTATAAATTATTTTTTAATTAATTGCATATGTCAAAACTTGGCTATCTAACTTTAGTAAAAATTTTTAATTATCGAGTAACATCCCGTTATTTGAAATACTAGTCAACGTTCGATCTGCATTATTGTTATGATTAGTAACATTATTATTTTCATTTAATATTACTTGACCAAGACCCAATCGTATATGATGTAAATGAATTTGAACAGATTTTTGAAAAATTTCGATATTTTCAGTATTTAAATGGTTTTTGACTTCTTCAATGCAACCTTCAAACACCTGCAAGACTTGTGTATTGGGTTGACCGCCATCACTATTTAAATGCGATGCTACCAACAGTATCGTTGCAAGTTTTGTAATCAGAGATAACATGTTTTCATCTTGAACTGTATTTGAATTATTTCTAGTAACAGCTTCATCAGCCGCCTCTCTACATTTTTCACGCAAATATGTCGGAGCTAACATGGCACGTAGGTTTGGATCATTTGTCAATTCACCAGCATATTGTTGAACTTGGTTTAAATATTCTTGCATGTCCTTATTTAACTTTTCCATTGATATTACAATACTTGCATAACGCCTTTGAAAATCCTCTGTATAATTTTCTCCTCTAGATTTTTGAATTTCGGCATCAGCATTCATATCACGTAAGCGTTGCAATTTTGATTGTTTTATTAACAACGTTTTTTTAAGCCTTACTAAAAGTTCTAGTAATTTAACTGGAAATCCTCCAATTGTTTCAGTTTGAGTAACCGGATTTCTAAATTGACCTCCAACTATTTCTTGACCCAACAACGGGTCACTCTTATTGAGTGAGTTTTTCGTTCGCAATGGTGAATTCATTAAATTTCCGTTATAATTTCTTTGTGCTCGAGGATTTAACAAACTGGCTAACGATATTGTTTCATTAAAATCGTCTGAAATTATTTCAAAATCAGGTATGGAATGCGTTCCAAGATTGGGACGATCAAATGTTATACGATATGTAGACGTTAAAGAATCCACCGCATCAACAACGCCGTAAAATATCCCATCTTGTGGAGCACGTAGGCGAGCTTGGACTTTTGTTCCAACAGGCAAAAGAAGTGGAATTTCATTTGGCAAATCTTTATAAAAATTAACATCACACGTTTTTTTGTTTTGTATCAGTCGTATTTTTTGCCTCTTTCGCTCTAATTCACGTCTTTCTTCATCAAAAAATCTTTGAGAGCAGCGGCGAATTTTTCCCATCATTGAGCGAATTTTTGACCATTCTGTTCTAGTGAGCATTCGCGTTTTAAGCTTAGGGAAAACTTCTTTCAAACAAACCTAACATCGCAAAAATTACATTAAATATAAAACAATTTGTTATTCATAGAAAAATTTACCTGAAAATCGTTATCTCCTTCAAATAACGGTTTATCTATATAAGAATAGAACCATTCATAACTAACCCATTTATGGGCTTTTGGTAATTTCAGCAAATTTCTAAGTCGTAGCCCTATTTGCTGTCCAACTTTTTTATCTGCAGGAATAAAAACACTTTTTGATTGAACATCTTTAGTGGGAGTAGTGTTTATTTTGCTTTCAGAAATATTAGTTGGAGTTTTCGATTCAGTTTTTATTTTTTGTTCACTTAAAAATTGCTGCGCCTTTCTATATTTCGAATGTGAGCGAGAAGGTAATTCTTCTTTACTTTCTTCTTTATCTGATTTCATATAACGGGAAACCACTCCCCTTCTCTTTTCCAACACTTTTGTTGGAGTCTTCATTGGAGAATTAGGTTTGGATGCTTTTTTAGGTGAATTGCTAACAGCTCTTAATTGTCGTGTATCATTTATGATATCATCGTCAAAAAATAATTTATTTCGTTTACGAATTCTGGCAGGCATTCCACGAGCATTTAAAATTTGGATTGGTTGCACAGGCTGGGTTTTTGGTGGTGGCACAGTACCTACACGATGAAGTCCCAAGGCAGCAGGGCTAAATGTTGGTGGCTCCTCAAATTCTTCACTTGTGTCCATAAAATCCTCTTTCATTTTTTTCTTATTTGGTGTTTCTAAACTCTCAGACATTTTTTGAATTTATTGTTACGCGCACTATTTTTTAAATTTTTATATTTCTTTAATATACTATGATTACATCAAAATTTGTGTAAAATGTTTTTTGATGGAAACTTTATTTATTATTAATTTAATTCAAATAGCTATTTATCATCAATTATTTTTAAAAATTTTTTTAAAATGCACAAATAAATACATAATAATTTTTTTCAAACCATCCGCCATTAATTTTGACATATCGAAAATGTGGCCAGATATTTACAATTAAAAAATGTAAAATGTGAACAATCACGAAAGATAGTCAGGAAAAACTTTAGGTTATTAAAAGTTCAACTTGTAAATAGGATTAATATTTTATGTGCATATGGATATATAAACCTACGTACTGGATTATTTCATATAGGTCTACATATTACCCGAACGTATACTTTAATGGATTGTCAGCTTCCGACAATTAATAATAAAAATAATAAAAAATTAAATTTAAGATATTACAAGAAATAAAACATATTTTTAAAAAATATGCCTTCACAGTCAGTCATTAAGCCATTTAAATGGAGTGTTGTTGTTTGCCATTTTTTATATGGTTACAAGCTTTTCAAATTATAATAATTAAAAAAAAAGGTCTTTCAGATTAAATTTCTTCTTAATACTGAATCAGAAAACTGTTTTTAAATACATATTGCAGATAAATATTTTCATTTAAAAATCTAATAATTTTAACACAAAACCACATATTTTTTTAAAAAAAATTATAAAGTTCAAAACACGCTTGGAACCCTACATTAAATTTTCAAACATTTTTCTTATTATTTAAAGTATTTCTGAGCTTGATAATAAAAAACCCTCGTATTAAAATTCACAGAAAAACCTGCCATTAAATTTATTTTTACACTTTTGGTTATTATTAAATTTTATTATAATATTTTTAATTTTTAATATATAATAAAAGTTCTCACACTTAGTTATACTTTTATGAATAATAAGGGAGTGATAGTCTATCTCGCTATACTCAAAAAGTGAGAAAGCTAGTACTCAAGAAAAATAGTTACACATTATCATTTAACTTGTGTAATAAATTTTCGAGTGAGAAGAATTGTTTAGATAATTTTAAAAAAATGCAAAAATCCAATTGAAAAAATGAGTAATCTTATTGGAAAAGTGAAACATACATTAGAAAACACTGGGAATTCTGATTTGAAAGTAAATAAAAAGTTAATAAAAATTAGAGATACACGATGAGAATTTAAACCTTGAGGCTGGCTTTGAAATAGTTTGAATATAGTCAAAAAATAGTGGTACATTTTGACAACGTCAACGTATATATTAAAATTAATACAACTTGTCAAAAAATTAAATCATGTTGGTGAGAAAAATCACGTTCATATGACAAGCTTGTTATTTTATTATAACTAAGTGAACTAAGTTGAAATTCAAAACGGTTTCGTGAGGGGAACTTATATAATTTTGGTAGCGTTTCAACCTCAAAAGTAATGTATTTTAAAATTCATGAACACTATATCCGCAATTTATTAAATTTTCCATGATATTAATTAAAAAACAAATCTCGATTATCCACAAAAATAATTAAATTTGTGTGAAATTATCGAAAAAAAATACGAAATTTTTAATATTTCAATTTATTAGCATTTAGTACATAAATAGATACCGTACACGAATTTAACTATGTATTTTCAAAAAAGGGGTGAAAACTCTACAAAGAAAATGTAATGTTTCATTTTTATAAAAAAAAACTCTACCACACAACCCTAATTTAAATATCAACAAAAGCTTCTTGACTAGCCTTCGATCGTAAAAGTAAATTAAAAACAAAGGATCAATTGAGAACAAATTACATTTTTAATTTTTTTCGAAATATAAAAGTTTAAAAGTATTACGGGGATTTTTCTGGAAAATTTAAAATAATATCTACATATATGATTTGCCTGTTCATGAATTGTAATTTTAATTTGTGCCATATCGCGCGTAATGAGTAAATAATGGAACCAGAAAAAGTTTTCTTAGATTTTCTAAACTTGTGTACTGATCATGCTGGACATCTTCAATATCAACTGGCTAATAATGCTATTCTTGAATGGTTTGGGAGAACTATCAGGGGAAAAGAAAAAATTAAGAATTTCGTCAGGTTGGTAGAGTTCATTATTTTTGTTTTCATTTCTATAAAAATGTCATATTTTTGTTTTCATAGATATGAATTATCGCAAGAATATGAGCATCAATTCAATAATTGGAAAATTGTGGATCCTTTCGAAGTGAGACCATCACATTTTGAAACGTAAGTAATATTAAAAAAATTTTATAGTTACGTTACTTACTTATTAGGCATATTTATATTTTCTAGTAAGAAGCTTTCTTTGGAAACACCCCCCGAGCAAACAGTTGTTAGAAAGGATTACATAAATGACACAACCCCCCAGAAAAGTAAAATTAAACTAGTTGAATTACCAGCACTTCACCGAGGCCGCAAATTTTTAACAGACATTGGCAGTGACGACGAAGATTTAAGAGATTTAGGACTTGCAAAGATAGATGATACTACCCCACCTTCCAGTCCGGGCAATGCGACTAGTATTGGCGTTGATGAAGGTCCTGCATTAAAAAAATCAAAAATTGGAAAATTTAAAAATTTATTTTCATCAAAAGACAAAAACTTTAAAATCCGAGAAGATTTTTCTAGTGCCATTGAATTAAACAAATGTGATGCTGATTTGAAACAAACTGAACTTTGTGACATGCCAAACCCTCAAAATACTATGTACAGTGATTTACACTATATAGAATCAGTAGGATGTTTAATTACATCAAATCGCTCAAAATATCCAGGAGTGCAACCACTACCTATTGGTGGAACTAACTTAGAAATTGGAAATGTAAAAAAATCGGAAATTAAAACATACTCTTATAATATATCACCCAGGTCACATTTAGAACGTGAAGTAAAACTAAAAATATCATATAGAATTCGTATGGATAACAACCAAATAGAATTTGCGTTAATAATATATGAATATTCAGTTAGGAAATCATCTACTAGACGTAATCTTTTATTGGAGTTCAAAGAAGCGTCATCAGGAATTGAAGAAAAAAAAACGGATTCCACAAGTATAATAAAGCATGAAAAAAAAACAGTGGATGTTAAAATCAGAAGAAAAACTCCTTTAAAACGATTGATGAGATTATTTTAAGACAATTTTAATAAATTTTGAAAATGGACAAAATCCATTCCATGGTTAGATTATCAAGGATTTTATTTACTTTTATTTTGTATACTATATATTTGTAAAAGAATCTCAAAATATTTATATTTATATATTTTTGAGAAATTAAATGTACAAACTTTGTTGTAATATATTCGAATAAGCAGTTAATAAAACATTGTATCATTTTATAATGAGTGTTTTTAGAATTAGAAAGGGTTTTGTATATAGTTGCTGCATATTTCATTTGCAAAATTAGTAAATAATTTATACATATCATTGGGTAATAGAATTGGTTTTACAGCTATGTAATGTAGTTTACCAATATCCGACATGATTCTTTCAGTGATGTGAAATTGAGTATCACCTGACGGGTCTGGGTGATCATTGGGTAGAAATAATACAACTTTCTAATTTCTAATAAATATGTATTCGGTTTATTCTTAAAGTGTTGTGATTTTTTTTTTATTTTTTATTTGAATACATTAGGTATGTATAAGTATGTATAATTTCTTTATATAATATATATAATATTATTCTTCTAATTTTCTTTTCATTATTACTTTTGCTTGAAAACTTAACAATTAATTGAATCAATTTTTTATTATTATTACATAAATAAAATTTAACGATTTTGTGATTTATTTCCTGA
Organism: Condylostylus longicornis; assembly: GCF_029603195.1. NCBI lineage: Eukaryota > Metazoa > Arthropoda > Insecta > Diptera > Dolichopodidae > Condylostylus > Condylostylus longicornis. The sequence goes on from NW_026577982.1 coordinate 14,579,141, forward strand.
TCAGTTCACTGTAATTCCTATTTTCTAATTAATATTTATTAATAAGATTGATAGGATAGTTTTTAGTAAAAATTCTTAAATTAATAAAGAAGTATGTACAAATGTACGCACGCATATAAATTTCGATGCGGTTTAAGAAGCTGATGCATTATTAAAGTCGGCATATCGAATTAAAATATGTATTTTAAATAAGGATCAAACGATATCAATAATTCAATTATAAATAGTATATTTTTCATGATTAAAAAAAATGAATAACATGTTTTATTTATTAAATTACAAAAGAAATATTTCAATTTAAGATTTAAGTTTGGTACGAAAATAATTTTCTAATTTTTTTTTTCTGAAATTGTTTTCAAGGTAACATTCATTTAATTTTTTGAAAATGCCATGTTTTTAATTTGCATCTGGCTTATTAGGCCGGGCACCTTTGTTTTTTTAAATGTTCGAAATAAATTTGTTCATATTCATACATATTATAATTACATATATAAATAAACTTTTTTTTTACAAGTACATATTTTGCTTAAAGAAATAAATTAATTTCAGTATTACAATAATAACTTAGTGTATGTATAAGTACATATGTATGTATATGTGTTAATATTTTGAACATATATTAAATGGTTATGTCTGTATTGTTTTTTTTTTTTTTGTATTTATATTTTAACTAATACTAAATCGAATATGCCTTATATTAATTATGGCTTATTTCAAGCGGACATTATATCTAAGTAAGTATTTAAAATTTATAACAATTTTATAACTTTTTTAAAAATATTATAAAATGAAGCAAATACGATTTATGTATTTCTATATTAATTTATGTGAATATTTCAAACAATTTAAAGTTTCACAATTTAGGGTTATATCAATTCTGATACAATAAATGTTTCCAATACATACGTTACAATTAAATTTAATTTAATTTTTTAAATTTTGAATACTTTAAAACCTAATTATTATGGATATAAAAGCATTGTATAATTATGTCCGTTATTTTGTTTTACAAATAAATAATTAAAATCTTAAATTAATTATACGCTACTTAAAGCTAAACAAAAATTTTTAAAATAAATTTATCATTAAGGTCAAAATTTTTATTTATTCAATTATTGTTATTTTAATATATTTTGAAATTTTAAAAAAGATAAAACGTAAAAATTTGTAATTAATTGAAAAAAGAGCCTATAATGCATATGGTTTAAGTTTAATTTCATTTTATTTATTTAAATTATGCGTTGTACAAAATAATCGTTCAAACACAAAATTGGTTAGCACAAATATAATTTGTTTGCTGCAACACTGCATAGAAAAGTGTATTTTTCAAGCTAGAGAAATAACGTTTCTCCATAAAAAAGAAATGTTTTAGGTGCTCATTTCTATATAATTAACTCAGAAACCATATTTTTTGATTTATGTTGCAGCGAACGAGCGATATGTAGGATTTTTAATGACCTCAATGAATACAAAAGTTTTTGTTTTTTTAAAATACATATTTTTTATAAATATATTGTTTCAGAAGAATATTTTTTTCTATTTAATTTTTAATAATTTAATTATGAATCATTTTTGTTTTTGCTTTTTCTTAATCTTTCTTTTTGTTTGTTCTCCTCCATACAAACTTACATAACATATAAATAAGAATACTTATTAACTATTTTAGTTTTGCCAGTAGTCAAATGTTTTGTGAATTGAAAAAAGCCAGTTCAGCTATAGTGTTTTTTAAATTTTACCTTTTAGAGTTAGGAAATTGAAAGTTTACCTTTTTTGTGATGAAAAAATGATTTTTTTTATCAAATAGCAATATTAAAATTGACTACATCAAGTGAGCCACTCGAGTCTAATTACTTCTTCCGTCTGGAACTTCGCTCTGACACATATTAGAAATAATAAAGTTAGTTTTTATATTGCTAAACTAATTCCAAATCTATGTAGTCATTTCAGTTTTTAAGATTTTTGTGCTTAAAAACTGCAAGAATCAGTAATCTTGTAACAACAGTTTTTTTAATTATTCAATTTAACACTTTAATGAAACATAAACTTTTTTGAGCCTTTAACATCTAAATAGTGTTCTTAAATTTAAGTGAAGTTAAATTTTTGAATTCGTTCAATTTAAGTTTCCAAAATAAAATTACCAAAAATTTGTATTTAAAAGATAATTGTGTTTATATGTATCATGTTATCTTGAAATCCCTGATAATACTGACGCACATATAGTGAGACTAGCCTTTTTCAACTAAATATTTCCTTTGATTATTCTTTTCTGTATGAAATTTTTGAATAATCGCTAAAAATATTGTAATATTGTATTATTGGAATAAATTAATTCAATTATACAATTTTAATACAATTTTCAATTTTGAAATGTGTAAATTTTGTGTATTTATATAATTTTTTTTTATTCCTTCACTAAAATTTTTTTATTTTATATAATAATATAAATTAATTATGAATTAATTTTTTAAAATAATAATTAAATTATGTTGGTTATAAATTTATATTTAATTATTCTTTAACCGGCAATTGTGTATTGTGTATTTGTATCAGGATCAACTAAAACTGGGCTAACTATTCTGTTACGTCGATTCTGAAAAAAAGAGTATAATATAAAAAAAAATTATAATTAATTTTCTTTTCTAATTATAAAATATTCTTAAAAAATTGTAAAAAAAATTTAATGTTGGCAATAAAATTTTCAATTTTTTGAATGTTCTTTTATTGCATAGAAATTTTGGAAAAAAAGAGGTAATAAAAGCAAGCAAGAGATTTTTATTAAGAAGCGAAAGAAAATTGATAGAACAAGATAATATATTAAAAAATGGATGGAACGGACTTGAAATACTAATACAATATTTAATCGAAAATACTGGAAACAATTTGATTTCATGCAAATCGCTTACTAAGTCATGGTACTCAATTCTGAAGATGGTGAATTGATCTTAAACTTATATTTACTAATTTCTCACAAAAATATAAAACAAAAACAAAACTATTCAAAAATTTTTGAAACACAAATTTCAAATGTTCGATAAAACAGTCTTAGATTGAGGTTTGGTATGTATCAGTGAAAAGAATATTAGTTTTTGAAAAAACACAACTTACTATTTATGAAACTAATACAAAATAATGAGATAAAAGTTGGCACAGAAGTTAAAGATCTCATGAAGGCAAAAGAAGTGCAGAAGGGTTGGCATGTGCTATTGCACATTGTTTTTTATTGAATATTAATTGACGATTATAAATATGTTAAATTGCAAGGTGTGAAGATTTTTCAAAATTCAGCTATGTATAACAACATTTATAATTTCCAACATTTTTTAACATTAAACAAATGTTTAAACGCATTTACACAGTTTGAATAATTAAAAACTACATATTTCGGTAATTCTCGGAAAATAATCTAGTAAAAAAACGGAATTGAATTTAAGAAGAATTACATTTTATTTGGAAAACCCATATTTGCAGTGTAAAGGGTTCTAGAAACAAATTTAAAATTGCATTTCAATTAACTAAATAAGAACCTATATATAAATCACTGGCTTTTATTATAATCTTCAACTAAAATGATATTTAAAGTGAATGGATAAGTATAATTCAACGAAATTATAAATATTGTTTTGATGCTAAGTTTTGCAATAATAAATAAGTTTTGCTTAAATGTTAATTTAGAAAAGAAAAATACACTAAAACCTAAAAATGCAACTATGAAATTACGAAATAAATGAAAATTTTAATTAATATGATGAAAATTACAAAATGAATAATGTATGTATGTATGTATAATGAATAATTTTAATTAATTTTCACATAATTAACTTTTTTAAATTAGGTCTTTATATATGGGGGGTAGGCCTGTAAATCAATTTATTTATACAAAAAAAAAAATCAATTTATACGAATAAGGACCTGCTGGATAAAGTAAATATGTATACATTTTATTGATAATTTTAATTAGGATTTCATGCATTAATAATAATATTTTAATAATAGTATTTAATATATAAGTTAGAAGAGATATATTTGTTTAGTATAATGAAAATAGCCGTCGCCAAATGAATATTATAAAGTCTGTGAAGTAAAACCCGTATTGGAAAAATTAAAATGTATTTATGTAGTAAATTTATATACGTATAGTATGTAAAATATTATAATTAAAAAATGATTTTTAATAAAATTTAAAATATATAATATAATCGTATGTATGTATTATGTACATATGTATAGATATTTTTTATAGAAGGAATAATCACATCTATAGTTAAGGTTTCACTTCCAGATTAATTTTTTTTGTTTTTTTTTTTGTAATTTCGATGTTCTTGTAGGTATATAACATTAGATTATTATTTAAAAATGTTTAAATTATTTAAAATGTAGATAAAATGTAAATTTTAATTTTAAATTAGTTTTTAATTTAAGCAATAAAATATAAAAGTATAATGTAAAGGCAGATTATAAAATATAGTCGAAAATTAATAATTAAAATACAAAACAAAAAAAGAAAACAAAAAATACTCACACATGGCAGAAAATTTTTAAATTAATTTTTTTTTAATCATTTAACAATTTTATTGAAAAACAATTCAAAATAAAATATGTATGTATTATATAATATGCTATTGTAATTATATTATAATATGTAAAAAAGAGATTATGAGTATATAATGGCATTATATATAAATATATATATATATTTAAAATTTCTATATATATTTTTGTTCTGTTTTATTTATTTTTTTATAATTTCACATTATAAATTCTATTAAAAGAGGCTAAAAGTCAAAGTCATCAATCTACAATTAAAAAAAAAAAAAGAATACAAAATATATATATAAATATCTTTAAAATATATAGTGGGTATTTCACGAAAATTATAAATTAATGAAAACAATTTAATGAAATTATGAAATTGATTTCTACTCAATATGATTAAAAATTTTGATAAAAAGATATAGGAATATCTTCTTTGGAAGTATGTATTTAAAAATAAAAACTAAAAATGTTATCCCAGTACAAATAACATAAAAAATTGACTCAATATAGTAGATTTTTCTTGTACGTAATGGTTTTTAAATATGTCCAATTATCATTTCATTACAATTAATTTTCGGGCATTTGTGATAATTGATATTCAATTTAATGTAGCGTAATTTTATTACAAACATTTTTTACAGGAATAAAAAAAAACCAGAAAAGTTTAAGGCAAATTGATTGGCACTCATCAATTAAGCAATTTTTGTATTAAAAAATTAAACAAAAATCAAAGCATCGCAGTTCTTGCGAATTTCGGACGAAATTAATGAAATTTTTAAAAAATGCATGCCGTAATTTAGAAAAAATTCTTTTGTTAAATCAAATATTTAAATTTTTTATAATACACAATAGAAGCTATGAATTGTTAAAATACTTCCAAAACAACATATTCCATTTTGTATTTTTAATATTATGAAATGTATGATTATATTGTAAAAAAAAATAAAATAAAAACCCAAAAAATTATCAAAAACAAGATAAAAAACGCCAATAGAAAGTTTAAAAAAAAAATAGAGTAACTGAAAGTCTATCCTGTATAATATCATGAAGAAACATTGTACTGTATCAAATTATTTATTTATTTATAACAAATGAAATTTAATATTAAAACATACCGCTTTACATGCACAAATATTTTCATCAAAAAATGTTCCCGATGTACAAACAGATTGATTTCGACATCTGCATGCGCAACTTTGTGGTACCCAAATTTTTTCATTATCCTATATTAAGCGATAGAAAAATTATTAAACACTTTAAATTAAATCTAATGATTCTTTTTATTAACCATATTAATAACAAATTGTCTACATTATTTTAAATTTACAAAAGTGCATGCAATTTAATTCTAATTCTTTGGTACCTTTTCACATTTTTCCTTATCATCAACATTAGGACATATACATTGACAGTTGATTGGATCATATTTTTGGAACTCTCCACAATCCTTAAATTTAATATAAAATATTTTAATAGTTTTTTTTTGTTATTGAAATATATTTATAATAAAAAGAAAATTTCATGCGAAATTGGGATAGTAATGCATTCTAATAAATTTGAAATTACCTCTGCTTTAACTATACATTGACATGTACATGAATCATGTTGTTCAACTGTAACAATTTCTCTTTTTGGTCTTAATTTAGTACGTCCTGTTTTCATATCAAAATCGCTAACAACAACCTAAAACAAGAATATATTGTTAATATTTTAGCAAAAATATATTGAACAAATTCAAAATATTTTTAAAGCCCTTACAGCATAATTCAAAAGTGATGTTGAACTTGGTTGACAAGATTTAAGTTCTCTTGGAATACAACAACCACTACATCTTTTAACTAATATACATCCTGGGAAATATATACGATGTCTGGATGAATTCTCTGGAACTATATCGACAACAGTATCTCTAGGTTCACATTTTGCTTGGACTGGTATTTGAACAGCACCTATACGTACATGCAAAAAAAATGCATCATTTAAATTTATCATTTTAATTAGGGGTTTAGGAATTCCATAAGCGTCTTATAAGGAAATTTTTTGGAATATTTGAAAATTTCACGATAATTTTAACAATTAACTATTAAGTATTTTAACTTACTTCTGCCTAAATTTAAGCCCAATTCACCTGGAAATACAAAAAAAAATATAAAATTAAAAATTAGGACATAATATACACATATGTACATAAAAAATCTATAATTACAGTGATTTATGCATGGCATCCACCAACAACTGCTTTACAATAAACTATTTGCAATTATAAATAAGTTTATTACATGACCATAAACAAACTTTTTGGATATAAGACTATTATGGTTTATTGTAAAAATTTTGCAATTAAATCGTTTATCTTTAATATAAAAGAAAGTTCAAAATCCCGCAAATTATGTAACACGAGAGTTCTCTAGTCTATAAAAATAGGAGTATAAAATCATTCTATGTACCCTACATACATATAAACAATTTTTTATAACCACATTCAATTTCAACATTGTTTGCTAAAGTTTGGTTCGAAATGCGCTGTTTTATATTCTTCAAATTATTAAAATTTTTTTCACTGCTTTTTCCTACACTTTCCTCCCTTTTTTCGAGTTCATGCTTCAAAACGTCTAACTGGTAGGATCTTATGTACGAGTATGATATTATTTTGTATTAAAAAAACTGGATTAGATAAAAATAAAAACCCCAAAATTTTAATAAAAAAAAAAAACTGGAAATTATTGCGTCAAAAAATTGTTAATTGAAATTCCAACAAAACCAACCATTAAGTTGTATTATTCAATTTAATGAAAAGAACTTATAACACATATGTATGTGTCTTGAAATTGTTTTAAATTGCAGTTTTGATGTTATTTAGGAAAAAATAATTTAAATTAATATAAAAAATAATAGAATAATATTTACGTGATTAGCTTTAATCTTTTTAATTAACTGGTTTGGTTTGTAATAGCTTTTAATCAGGGTTTTTTTACGGTGTTGTCATATGATTACAATAATCTAATAGTCGATGAGTCAATCTTGTGACGAATTTAAATGTTCATAATAATTATGATAAATAAAAAATTATTTCTTATTTGGAATTTAATGTAACGTATAAAAATTCTTAGCACAATTTAGCCTAGCCAAATACTGTATATGAATTTAAAAATGTTATCACATCATAAGAATAAATTACTGTTTTGACGTTTAAATAAAAATAATATTTACATATGACGTACACGAATAAGAATTAAAATATATTTACTACACGATCCAAACTAAAGACTTCATTTAGTTTGCTGTTAAAATTTGACGAATTCCCGTGTAAAATAAAAATTACTTTAAAACTTTGCAAAACACTGGTTTAATAAGACGAGATAACGATTAATATTTACAGCACCACCTAAAATGCCCGCCTGAAATGTGCTTTTAGTGTTTTTTGAAGGAGAAGAGTCTTTTTTGAACTTTCAGCGTTTTACATAGAAGTCGCATAGAAGTCTACTTCCAAAATTCAAATGTCATAAACTCTTTCATGCTAAAAAAAATGTTTTATATTTAAATTTAATGTCACCATTTAGTTTTACAAAACCTAAAAATAGCTCAAAAATCCTATTCAACCAAACTAGTATTTTATTAATTTATTTAATTTTTATGATTGGACAGTTCAAGAATATACATATGTGTATATAAAATAATTTTGTGTATCTATCATTATCTACGTAATTTATATTTTCAAAACGAATCATTATACTTTTATAATAAATTTATATACTTTTTACACGCTTCAGTAATTTTAATTATCTAAGTGTACACGTCAAATGTATTTTTATTTAAGAATAGAATAAATCAAAACAGTTACTATGTTCAACTCCACTTGTGTCACAATCTATAAGTTACATGTGCGTTGACATAACTAAAATGTATACATATTTTACAGTTTAGTTATGTGTATATTATTTTCAAATGAGTGATGTAAAGTGTAGCTAGTGACGTTTTGAAACTGATTTTAATCAATTCAAATTTCAAAATCTAAGTGTGATATAAGAAATGAAATGATTTATGCTTTAAAAACTTCATTATCAAGGACATAAATGTGTGTTTTTATACCAAATCATACGGTTGATTTTGCAAAGTTATCAACTTTATTAAAATACAACAATTTCTCAGAAACGGTGATAGTTTATTGAAATTTGTGTAACATAAAAATTATAAGCATAACACTTTAAATTTCAATTATAATTCGAAAAATAGAATATAGAATTTGTAATAAATTTAAATAAGGTAGTTAAAAATCTTATGTAATTTTAAGCAGTTGTGACAATAATTAAATCATATTATGAACAAATGACACTGAGAATACATTTTATAAAATATAATTATGAAATTTAAAACTTACTTAATGAATCTCCAGGAGCATCAGTCTGTTCCTCTCCTAACATTTCGTAAAGTTCTTCTAACGTTGAAATACTGTTGAATTTCTCCAACTCCTTCATTGGAAACTAGAATATTAAACGAAAAAGAAAGCTAATTAAATTTTTTAAATAATTACATTTCTAAATAAGTGAAGGTTTGTATAGCGAAAATTTGATAATGAATAATCAAAAAAAAAAACCGGAAATTAAATGTAATTTCAAATGAGAATTAAATATTTACATATTTACAGATGAAATCTTAGGTGGGTAAAATCAGGTAAACAAAATAAATACTTGAAAAAAGTGGTTTATGAAATAGCACATTTCACTTTGAGAATTTATGTTAAAACCATTTCTATTACTTGAAAGCTAATAACGAAAGCAGTTCCCTATTGAAATATGGCTCAATTTTACTAAAATGTTATAATGCAGATAATATTAGTAAAATGGAGTAATTTTAAAGTATGTATGTACATATATCGTATTAAGATTGAATTAAATTGCTAATTATTCAATTTGCTAATAAAGTTATTATTTTTAGATTTTCGAAAGATTGTTGTTGCATTATTGCTTTTACAAAAATTTAGTAAAGCAATTATAGGGAATACTTCTTCAACATGGTATACATATTAACTTTTTTCAGTTTTCCATGTTAAAAATTGGAAAATTTTCGTAAACAAACAAAGACTTAGAGTGAAACTAATTATAAAATTTTGTTTAGAAATGTGCTAAAAGTGTGTATAGATGCACGTTTATATCCACATATCAATGAAATTCTATTAAAACGAATCATCAAATTAAAAAAAATATTTAACAAATGTCAACAATTTTTTACCGCAATGCTTTCTAATGAATCATTGAATTTTAGAAGAAAATTGTATATTTATAATATATAATAATGTATTCAAGGTATTCAAATTTTCTTGTATTACTATGGCGCCAGCATCATATTGATACCTGTTTGTACTTCATTAAATTTATTTTGTCGTATAAAATATTAGCATGAAATATTTTTGATTTTAGTGTATGTGTCTCAAATGATTATTGTTGCTTAGTTGAAATATACTTAGTATTACACTTGCTTTAAAAAATGCATAATATTATATAGTGTATTTAATATTATTTCGTACTCTTAATAAAATGTTTCTTTTTTAATTTCTTTAAATTTTTACATTTTTTTTTCAATAACAGTTTAGTACAATGACACCAAACGGTACAGGATGTATAAACTACTTGTATATGACGCAATAATGTTTTTGATAAGTAAAAAAGTATGTAAGGCACATGTTCATTCCTCCCATCTAATAAGAATTAAAAGGTAAACCTGTAGCCTAAACTCTTAAAGTATTTATAGACAACTTTCACTCTGTAGAATGAAATATTATAACAAATTTATTTGTATGCATCTGCATAGTACCACAATTTAGAGTTCAATTATATGTTAAACATGTATTTTACACTTCATTATTGTTAACTGTAGAAATCATTAAATATTGTTTTTTGTTTCTTAAATTCTAAAATTTTATAATTAGCATAACTTTATTTAAGACTTTTAACATTCATCACAAGTAATATTTTAAAAGCAACACTATTAAATGATGCAAAACAAAAATCCTTTCAGAAAGTGCAAAAGAAAAATTATACAAAAGAAAATATTAACCGGCAGGTCATGCAATTAATAACAATATTGTAATAACTTTGTACTTTTAAGGGTAGACTACAATGACGTTCTCACATAATATGCACATGTAATATAATAGGAACCTATGAGTAGATACGTAAATAATGTAGGTATTACAGTAAAATTTATTACATTTTCAAGTCTTAAGCTACTTTTCTTTAATTCTATAGCATATTTATGCGTTTTTTGTTTTCTCTATTCAAAACTATAAGAGCATTTAAATCAACACATATTTTTAAGGGAAGTTCAAGGTTATTTTACAATTCTTTGTTAATACAATAAAAAAATACAATAGTTGTGCATATATATATGTATGTATTTATTTAATATTCAACTTACGTTATATAATTTGCAAAAGTATAGAAATGCATGTGGACACATATAATAATCTTTATCACAACAAAGTATAATGATTTTCCATTATATACGCTTTTAATATTGTAGTGCAAATTAATGTTTAATTAACTTTCATAATTGTGAAGGGAACAATAGTATATTGCAATTTCGATTGGAAACAAGCACCTTTTTATATTTTAATGTTATTTAGTTATTTCAGAACTAAATAATTTCGAAAGAGTCAGAAAGCGGAAACTACTAAAAATTCATACTGGTAACCCATTCCGTGGCTTAAAAAGAGAAATGCTAATTGTAATTTTTTTTAAATATACGTGAATTTTGAGAATAAAATTTTTGATGTAAAGTTCATAAGTACTTATTTACAAAATTGTAAAACTATGACTAATAAATGTGTTAATTTACACAATTAATATAATGTGAATTATAAAAATGTATACGTTATTGGGAAACTCCAAAAAAATGAACAATTATTTTTAAATTTAATCATTCTTTAAAGCTTTTTCAGATTTACAAGTTTTTCTAGTAGTTTAGAAAATGTTTTATGGAGTGGTTATTTTAATATTTTTATTGAATATATCATGAAATGGTAAAAATTAATTCTAAAAATTTTATATTTTTTATTACAATTAATTTATTTGAAAATTATGTATGAAGTAGAGTTTTTTTTCATTTGAATTAAAAGTAAGATAGCTTTATTGTGAAAATTCCCCATTAATAAATATTGCATTTTTGAAATGTTTTAACCAGCTTATTTTAAATTACGATAGTAATTAGAAATTACGATATTGCATCAATTTCTAATTAATTAAGTAGCTATTAAAAGCTAGGTAGTATTATAAGTGTACTTTCTTAACGACCCATACTTATGAATACTACTATACGACGCATGCTAATAATATCAATATGAATTTATGTGTGAATTGCCAAATTTATGAATTTATTGATTTTGACTTCATATTATTGACTTCAAACTCTATTCGTCAAATGAGTGACAATTTTATCTTGTTAAACTGTTATACAGGACATTGCGGGAAGAACTGATTAATTTTGATACAAGTTGGTACAAATTATTAAAAAAAAATTAATTTTGAAAAATTTTTAAGGATTTTATATTGATATTAGTATTATATAGTTATTATATAGTCATTATTTTACCTAATACTATATAGTTATTAGTTTACCACACACGCCCGTATTAAACACAGCCACATAAAATTTTTTTTTTTATCTACGAATAAAAATGTCATATACGATTAAATTTATTTAAATTAATAAAATTGGTACTAAGTTTCATTGGTAATAGGAATGTAATTTACATACCGAGAGACAATAATTGTAATATTACCAATACTTTATATTAAATTTAAAGATTATTTTCACTATGATTGGAATTTTCATACAGAGAGAGGAGCCTCGCCTTAAAAATTGCAAAAAAAAATAAAACTTTTATGAAAAAAGTTATCACAACATTTTATGAATATCATAATAAAATGTTCATATTATTGTCTCAAAATTCAAACAGTGAACATATTGGTAAATTGAAAAAAAATTATTTTCATATAAAAGAAAATAATACAAAATATATATGTATGTATGTAAAATAAATAAAAAGTGGCAAAAGGGTACAAATTGAGTATTTTTTTATGCGCCTAGTTATAAATAAATTTTTGCATAGTTTTTGTATTTTAGTATTCAAACCAATGCAAAAATTATAACATGTCATAAAATAAATAAAAATCTCAATAGTTTTCAAAACCGTAGGTATCCAAAAAAAAAAACCATCTAAAAAAGAAAAAAATAAATAAGTTTTATTTTCGTGTGGGCTTCGGTTCTCTTACAAAAATGTATGAGAGGAAAGAAACAAAATCTTAAATGAAAAAAGGGACACAGAAAAAAGAAACGAGAAATGGGAACAAAAAACAAAAAGGTTGTCATTATAATCGATACCAAATAAAAAATGAAAAATATATATGCCAAATCAGGTAGACATAAGATTATACAAATATACTCACTCACACCTTGTATACAATATTCAAGTATTCAGGCTTTTAAATTGCTTTTTAAGGTTATCTTAATAACCTATAAGACATTTTAAATAAGAAAAGAGCATTCATCACCTCACCATCGTGCCTTTAAGTTCTCTTGTATTTTTTTTTTTCTATTTTTGTCTTGCAAATTTTGTTTTTCTGTTTTTTTTTTAATAATTTTTCACTCATTTCTGATACAATATCATTATTGTAACATTAATGTTTATCTTATCAAATACAAAAAAAAAAAATTAAAATTAAAACAAGAATTTTACCTTATAATTTATATTGCATTGAGGTGCAGTACAGTGTACAGGGTGTAGATGTTTGCACAGTATGACAAATATCATTATTGCGATTTTTAATGAATAAATTTCAATTACTCCATTTTGATCAAAATGAAGATTTTTATAAATTGTTTCGTAGATTTGACTTATATTTTGGCTATCATTTAGAAATTTTTGTAATTGAAGCTTGTTTCTTATAAAAATTTTGAATGTCGGTTCTATTTAAGACAGTCTGTTGTTTCGCATTTAAAAAAAAACTAATGAAAACGGTTATTTACATTTTGATTAGTCAATTCACTTGACGTGATATATTTTGTAATTCAAAAATTTTTTGCTTTTCTGAATAAAATTAATTTTTAAAGAAAATGAAATTATTTTTCAATAGTATTGCATCATTTAATTGAGAGAACTACAACAGAATTTGAGTGAATCTTTTTTTCCTTTTATCATCCTTTTTTCCTCAATAGTAATTTCGATTGAAAATACGTACATATGTGTACTTACATGCATATTGGTATTGTTAACTCCATAGGCATGGAGCACACTACTCTCAAATTTATAGGAATACCATTAAAGTGTATAAATAATGTGTATTGAAAAAATTTCATAGAATAAGACTTAAGATTTTCAATTCTAAATACAAAATTCTTAAACAAATATTTGATTCAGCTTAAAAAGTTTCAAAAAATGAAAATTTCGCAAATTTCTGAATAAACTTGTTAAACTACTACTTTGAACTAAATTTTAAAATATTTCTTTTTTTAATTTTTTTTTTGTTCACACAAATTTTTTTTTTTTTTTTTTAATTAATACTTAATTTCAATAAGAACTATATGTGTTTGTAATCTTAATTGAAAAACAGTGTGTATAACTTGTTTTTCCTGTTATCAGGTGTGATTTTAAAAAGTTTATCTTTTTAATATATTTTATTTTATCACTTTTGCTTTTGTTTCAACATACTTGAAAATTCCGAGATCATAATTGCTATATGCTATATGTACATACTAATTATTATGTTGAAGAACACTTAATATTTGCACATATGTACATTATAAGCAGTATATTACAACCTTCACAATAAATACATTTTAGATATGTACACGGCAAGGCTTATTGTAAATTTGCGTAGATACGTTTTGATCATCTGGATGGCATATTAATTAAAAAGCAAAATTTTTTCTTGTTTTTGTTATTTTCTTGTCATTTTATTATTCCTGCATACAAATACTTATGAATAAAAGTAAGTATGATAATATAAGGCGGATCATATGAAAAATAGTGGTGAATCACGAACATTTTTTGGAGATCTTTATACATATTATGTATTAATAGCATACGTAAATAGTATTTAAAAATATTTTAAACGTGAATCAGAATCCAAAAAGTATATTGTATTTTAGTAAAAGTGTGTATAAATTTTCTTTCAAAATTAAAAAGTAGCATTTAGGTACCTCTTATATACGAATATACATACTTAAAATAGTAGTATGTATATAAGGAAATATTTAATGCATGCCCGCGAATTAAAATATTATTTTGTTTTTAGGCTTTTTATACGAAATTATATGCAATTGTTGGGATTTATTTAACTTTATTTTCTTTTAAAATTTATTAAACGTTCCTATAATTATTTTATAAATTTATTTTTGCTCATTTTATTTTACAACAAATTTTTAAAAAATTTAAATATAATTTTCAATTCAGATGTCAAACTTATTGTGAAAGTTTTAATTCGAATTTCACTGGCTGCATTTAAAATTTTATTGCATTTTAATATTTTTAAAAATTTTCTTTATAATTGCCACAAAATAAGTTATTACATTATTAGAAAATGATGGGTTATAAAATTTTAATGATCATTATATTATTAGTAGCATGTACAGAAGTCAAATTATTTTATAGCATACTTATAAGCATTTATCGAAATCTTGTTTATTAATGTATATAATTACAGTAAAATAATAAATTGTTTGATTACATTTATAGGCGTTTTGAATATGAAAATAATATATAATAAGTGGAAGTCCTAGTATATAGACTCTTTTGAATAACAACTCAATTCAAATTGTTATGTAAATCCCATATAGTTTATTAAAAACTAATTAAAGTTATGTTGGAAGTATTAGTTTTTATTATAATGTACTTAAATTATAATAAATTTCATGTTATTTTTATTATCTTCAATTTCTCTAATATAAATGTGATATTAGTTTAGTAATATGTATAGTACCTATATGTTAATAATTTTAACTGAGCAAATGAAACAGATTATTATTATGCCTCAGTTTATATGTATGTGTGCATTATAAGTATAATTTATTGAATTTCATACCTACATACGTTTTGATCTCAAATTTTTGTAAAAGTCATTAAATTTTTTATGTAAGCCTAATGTATAGCCCCAAATTTCATATTATGAATTACATATATAGTATATAGTAGAACAATTGTGAAATTTTCAATTACATATTTGAATTTAACATACGATAAGGTATAAATTTAATTATAAAAATTTTTCGAAAAAACCTTCATTTTTTTAATAAATATTTCAATTTAATTAGTTCAAGTATATATACAGAAATCAAATGAACCATGAAGAAAAAAAGTGAATATTTTTTATTTAAAGTTGTTTTTTTTTTTTTTGTATAAAACTGTGTTTATTAAGAAAACTTTTATATTCATTTCAAAATGTATGTTTTATCTGACTATAGCACAAGCAAATATTCTCATAAAACCGGTTTCCAAAAGCAAAAAATGTGAATTAGAACTCATATAAAGAAACTAGAATTTATAATATTCATTGAAGCTTTTGAAGAGTAGTTTAAAGGTAAAAAAAAAATTATTGAATAAAGGATGTAGCGGATTATCACTTTTTCCTGCTTAACTTAACAGGATTATCACTGCTTGATCCTGTTAAGTTTTATTAATCATGTGCTACTTTAATTGAGCGTCAAAATGACAATTTAATTAAAGTATATTTTATTTAAATTTAATAGAGACAGCGTTCACATTATAGCATTGTCAAATAATTCCAAAATAACTTATCCTAAATTATAGCTAATTTATTAAGTTTCCTTCGTTATTAACACCAAGTTTTAATAATCTTTACAATATTGATAATAATCTAATTCAAATTCAATTTGAACTTTACCTTAAAACTCAGAAAGATAAAATTCTTATTGAAATTAAGCAACATATTTATATGCATTTATATTGTATATATATGTAAATAATAATTAGATAATTAATAAGTACAAAATTCTTATTCTCAAATTAATTGTACTAGATAAGCAATAATTAAAAATTCTCATCGTTATGTGTAAAACATAATCAAAATGAATTTTACTCATAAATTCACATTTTATGAATGGTAATTATATACATACGTATTGTGTATATTGAAAGTATGTTCTAATACATAATACAAACAATATTTAGCACAATATTTGTAATTTTCCATGGTTATAACATGTACATTGCTATGCACATGTTATAACCG
This sequence comes from Condylostylus longicornis, assembly GCF_029603195.1. Taxonomy (NCBI): domain Eukaryota; kingdom Metazoa; phylum Arthropoda; class Insecta; order Diptera; family Dolichopodidae; genus Condylostylus; species Condylostylus longicornis. Next base: position 14,595,919 of record NW_026577982.1, read on the forward strand.
CATTTAGTTTACCTTAATAATTTGTTATCAATTTCACTTATACTTGTGTACATTAACCGACTTATGTTCTCTACCAAATATACATAGTCAATTTAATTGCAATTTAAAAGCAATTTAAACTAATTAAATCATTGAAAATTAGTTTTTCGTTCAAATATTGTACATTACACATACATATATATATATAGTAACTATACCTTATATAAGTGATATTCGAATATCTTCATAAATTTTTATGTTCTTTTTATAATTACTTCTCATATCTACTACTGTCTCATGGGGTACTTGCAATAAAATTTAGAAAAAAAAAAGGTAGTTAGTTACTGCTTATAAAAAATAATAAAAAATAAATATAGCGAATACATAATAGCTGTGTAACAGCTTTAATAAATACGTGATAAATAAAGAAAAAAACACGTTATATTTACGCCAAAACAACTTTATTTACTTAAGACAAAAAAAAAAACACAAAACAAATTTGCTATTTGCTGTTTGCTTTTTTTCAATTTTAATTTTCAATATTTAATTTTAAGATTATAAAATTAATATTTTTTATAAATTTTGAAATGTTGTTGGTCCATGGAGCTATTTTTGTTAAAATTTTAATAAAGCTTTTACAACTACAAATAAAATATTGTCAATGACCTTAAATAATAATGTGGCCGCCCATGGTGGCTGCTTTAAATATAATTTGTATATGAGTATATAGGTATAATAAGGGATAATAAATGTGTTATACAAAAAATAACGTATTTAGAATTAATATAGATAATGCAATTAATATACATAATTTTCTGTAATTTGGAATTAAATACGTGTAATATACCTTTATTTAAACTCAAGTATTCTTCACTTTTTATACTGATATTGCCCTATATTTAATAATTTTCGGCAAATTTTTTTTTTCAATAGAACCTTATTTTACCTAATCCTATTAATATCGTAAGCAATTATATGTATTAATATCGTAACGAAATAAATTATATTTGTTTTTTAATTTTGAAAATAAAATGTTTATTACATAAAAAAAGAAAAACAATAGTCACGAAAAACATATAATTGTATAATTTTTTTGCAATATACATATGTGTATACATATTCACACATTTTAAGTGTATTTAACAGATGGAACTTAGCTACAATTTGACTTCCTTATTGTAGCATATGAATGCATAGAAATTTATATATATATGTATTTATTTTGTTTTAATATTCCATAATGTCAATTTGATGTTCAATATTGCTCAATTATCTAAAATCTAACATGTGACGGACGTAAATTACAACACGAATTGTTTCCACCAATTATTTCAAAAACTGTTAAATTAAAATGAAAGTATGTACATCCATTGAATAATTCAAATTTTTAATAATTTTGTTTAATTTCTGGAAAATTTCAAAAAATGGAAATAAAATAAAAAACATTTTGAATTTACCATCTCATATTGGTATAGGTAAGAACAAAATCAATATATGTATATACATACATACATGTGCATTATTATATACAGGTGCAATATTAAAAATAAGTTTTAAAATTACAAGTTCCGATCAAGTTATTTTCAAGAAGCACGTATTTATGCCTTCAAACGATTAATTTTAATGTAATTATTATATTTTATATTAATTACCTATAACGTATACATATATTGTTTGTTTTCCGGACATTTCAATTTTATCTATGTACGTATGCTACATAACATTTTTACTATGGTGGGTTCGACTTTAGATAAATTATAATAGTATCACGACTTCTTCTTATTGTATATATACATACATGTGACCTTTAAATATCGATAAAATACAAATTTGAAAAGTATATTTAAAGAAAAATGTTATATAATTATCTGGTTAGGTATATGAAGTTTACACTTTGAAGAAAAGCAGACTTATTGACTTAAAAAACATTTGTTGTTTGTTTTAGGAAAAAGTTAGTTGATAAAAAAAAAATAACAATAAAAAAGACGCAAATTATAACACTTGTATTTAAATTTTAAATTCACTTTGTTTTTATTAGCTTATTTCAAAACAAAAAAAAAATAGATAATTTTTCATTTAAATATTACAGAATAGCATATGGATTTTGAATAAATGGCAATATTGTATAATATGCAGACATTTAACTGTGTTTTATGCCAGGAACAAAAAAAAAATACTAGTTTATATTTTTCACACAGATTCATCTACGAAATTTGTATAAGTTCAACTTACCGGAAAAAGTTTTTCAAACTACAAAACTTAAATAAAGAGATACAATGACAGACCTAAATCTCATTGAAACTAATTTTTATGCATTGCTCTAACCCAACAGATTTTTGAATGCAATGCTATCTTTGAATGCAATTATTGTAGTTGTTTCTTTTAATTTTTCATTTGAAATAATTATGTCATACATATATATATATATATACATATTTCTGTACATGTTTAGGTACAATAATTCGATTCTTTCATTCTAATCAGAAAAATCTTATATAGAATTTTAATTTCCTTTGTACATTTTTTTCTCTTTTGATTTATTTCAAGTTATTCAATTTATATACAGAATGTCTAGAGGATATTATTACATACATATGTACATAAATATTGATTTTCAATACATATACCATTACTATTTTTGAATTTTTATATTATTCTATATTAATGACGTAAATAATGTCCTCTTTTTTGACACTATATAATTTCTAAATTTAGAAATTTTTCAATTATTTTTGATTTTTGAAATTAACACTCTTCTTTTTGATTTTCATTCATATAAAAAATAAATTTACATGTACGTATGTATGTGTATACGCAATTGTTTTTTTTTTTGTTTGATTTATTTTTAACTATATCATTAAATCAAATCAAGGACATCTTGTAATAGTGCATGTACTTTTAAGATCAAGGATATAAAAGATATTTATAATTGCATCCATATATGTAGGATATTTTGTTCTAAAATATTTCTAAGGCTCATGCAGTATATTTTTTGTGAATTAGAAATTTCTTTCGCACTAAGTATTACAATACCGTAAAGTTATGAAAATTTTTTGAATATTTTGAATTTGAACTTTGACTCTTTTTAACTATAAAGAGTCAAAGAGTTATATTTTTGTACGTTTATATGGTACTTATAAAAATATAATTGGGTATTATTAGTACTATAAATATGGTATTATTAATGATAATTAAAATTTGTTATCTTACGATCTCTATATAAGATGATTTTTTGTTTATTAGAAAATAAAATTCTTAAGAATTTTGATTTATATCATTTCTTTTGATATATGTAATATGATGTATAAGTATATTAATATGTATAAGTATATTAATGTATACGCATAATGCATTGTATTTAATTGGCTTTCTAAAATTGGTTTTTTTAAGAAACCAATAAACTATACATATAAGCAAAATATGTATTAATGAGAACCATTATAATTATATTACCAAGAATTAATTATTTTAATCAATAATATACTTAAAGAAATTAATATGTTAAACGCATAGTCTATCATCAATTAACTATCAGCTAGAGGATTCTTTTTTTGTTATAATTATAATAAGTGCGAAAAAAATTTTATGTACAATCAATTTTGAGCAATAAGAATTGTCTTGAAACTTGTAAATTTACTTTTGCTTGAATCAAAAAAAATATTTTGAAATTAATTCTGAAATCTAAAATGCAACTACACCGTTTTACTATACACAATTCAATTTGTAAGTTGTAAATGTTAAGCTTGTAAATTAAGAATTGAAATTGGAAAATAAAAAATATGAGAAGCATAGGGTTCATTGGTATATTAGCGGAAAATTTTTTTATACAATGTAAAATTATAAGTTAAGATTTATGAGCAAAGATAAGTTTAGTATTTTTAAAAAATATTCTGAATACTCCGGTTTATATTTAATTTATACAAAAATTATATACATTTTATTATTCAAACAGTAATAAACTAAATAAATTAAAAATAAATGTAAAAAAAAAATTTAAAATAAAATATACATACACTTACCGGTGCATCATTTTCTCTTAATATAATATCATTTGGATGATCATTATCTGTTGATGATATATCTGAAGAGGATGATGCTGATGATGATGCTGAAGCAACGGTATATCTATTATTATATGTTTTATAACCGTTAACTTCATATGATGTTGTCCAAATATAAAAAATTGTTAATAGTAACATTTTTTTAACTGACATTATCACAGATTTTTATTTTTATTTTTAACCTTTTATTTTAATGTTGTTGGTAAAGAAGTATTTTTTTTATATATACGTATAATATTATTTTATCACCTTTATTGTTTTTCCTCTGTATTATAACACTACTTAGTTTGCAGTGTCAGTGTACTTTCTTAATATAAAACTTACACTTCATATATATTTTTTTATTTATTTATTTAGTTTTTGTTTTTTATTTATTTTATTTATTTATTTATTTATTCTTGTCACCTTTACTATTATGGTTTTATTGTTATTTTAATTTTTGATATTAATTTGTTGAAAAATGAAAAATGGTTTTGAGGGAAACAACATAAATCTAAGAAAAAAAAATAAACCAAGGAAATAAAATTAAAACAAAAGAATTTTAATATACTATTATTTAAGTATATTTTTCCTTTTATAATAAAAAAAATAATATTATGGTTTTTAATATATTTTAAATGTTATTTTGCTATTTTAATTTTTTAATTATTAAGAGAACGTGTTTAATATTAATTTTAACGTGCCAGTTTTTATTATATTAGACGATACTTCATTTTTTGTTTATTATAAATAATAATATATAAGTTAAATTAATTAACTATAATTAATAGTTAATTAATTTAACTATTAAATTACTAAAATTACAATTCTATTAAACACAAAATGAGTTATTAAAAAATTTATTTATAAATTTTATAAATATTACAAATTCTTTAATTCATAATCTATAACACATTATACGATATCAAAATTACGAGATTATATAATATTATCAAAATTACGAGATTAATGCTGCATAATAATTGAAAATAAATTAAATTTTCAAAAAAATTTTAATTGACCTCTATTATTTACGTTATCAATATTATAATGTTTTCTTTAAATTTTAAGGACACATAATGTATTTTGTATATCTAGGTATATATTTAAGTATGTATTTTAAAAAATAAAATTTAATTTATGACTCAATGTCATTCACCCTTAATACATGGGTATTATGATTAATGTCATGTAATGACATTCATACCTATATAATAATATTTGAACAAGATTTAAGAATAACTAGGTTAATGTCATTATTTTGATTTTATCGTGTAATCGTATATAAGATAAAATATAAAATTATTTTGACAATACTAAAAAAACAAAAACATTTTTCTTTTTTTTTTTTTTCATAAATTTTTCATTTTATTGAATTTTTATTGATATTCAATATAATGAATCATATTTTATACACGGTATCAAGTGTAATCAATGTTTTATTAGAAAATAAATATAATAAAATAAATTATCTAATTATAGATACCTATAAAATTATACGTCAACAAGTATAGTTAATTGCAAATCATAAATCCCGCTACTTTATGACCATAAACTCTTACATAATAATTGAAATATTTAAAGAATTTAAAACAATCGTAAATTACGTGTAAATAGAATCCTTACTTATAATGACAAAATAATTGATTTTTTAACCAATTTGAATTGAATTGAATTGAATTCTATTATATTGCTAAGTACTACGGAGTATATACTCGCTACGAGTTGCTAAGCTAATTTGAATTTGTTTTGAATTAAATAAAATAAATAATTTCTAAGATTAAAATTAAGAATTAAAGTGACAGAGCTTTAAAAATATTTAAGTATAGATTTTGCAAACACTTGTAATACTAAATTGGCAAAGATAAACTGATTCAGTTTTGATTTATGAGTTAAAAAATACTTTTAAATTATTTAATAAACCTATAATGAATCATTGATTTTTCTATTAAAAAATCAAATTAAATTTAAAAGATTTAGTCAATTAAAAATTGTATAAATTTAAAATAATTTTATAAATAAATTAATAGCGTCTGAGTTTAGTTGTAATTCATGACAATTTTTGTTTACCGTAAGTGTTAGAAAACATAAAAATTCATTCCTTTATTAAATAAATACGTATATATGTATATTGCTATATGTGTATAAAAAATACACGCTTTTACTTTTGTTATTGTTATATTAGTAAATCCTATATTTACTTCCGTATTAATAATTTAATGTATAATATTATGTATGTACGTTACAAGAATTCACAATAGCCTCTATTTAATTTATTATTGTTGTTATAACATTTCAAAACATACTCTTATAATATATTATTTGCTCTAACATTTTTTCTATAATATTTCATTATAATGGAATTAAAATAATCAAACAATTATTCATGTAATATTAAAGGAAGGAGTTTAAAAGAATCCGGTAAACTAAAAATCAATATTGACACACGAACAAAAAAAATTAAAAAGAAAAATAGGTACCCATGTTTTTTTTTTGTTACCTAAAGCTAACGCGCGGCCTATATTTTTTCATCATCGTAAGCATGCATGCATTCATGAGTCTTTATACAATTATACAAGTACAGTATAAAGACTTTGAAAACTTCTAAACGATGATAAAGTTTCAAACTGAAAAGGAGACAGGATATCACATAATAAATAAGACTACACGAAATTTTATTACATACTTTACAATATGCCTGAATGCATTACATAAATATTGAATACAATATGACGTTCTTTTATAAATAAATTTATATTTTGTTGTTATACGCGCACATACTATTTAAATTATAATATATTGTGTGTTAATGTATGTACATATATGTATGTACTATTATTAAATGTCAATTTAATTATCTTTTATGCAAAAAGTCTAATATTTACGAAAAAAGAAAACATTTTTTTACATGCATTTTATGTACTGGATTGTGCCTATGTACATTCATTTGAAGTATATAAATTGTGAATTTCAAAATAATATAATGTAGAATACAGGGTAGATTTGTAGATTTTTTTTAACCGGGCTAATAGTGCACCGGGACCACGTATAAGAATCTATCGTGCTCCCCCACTCCTCACTCGCTTGGAATCCACCCTTCTAATAAACTCGATTTGTGAGCCCTGGAAGATCGCAGCTCCGCTGAGAATTCAAAGTAATTTTCTTTCCAGAGCTGGCCACTCACGTACATACTCCATTTATTCCGTTTCTTTTATTTGAAGGCGCATTATGTCTCATAAATCTCTTATACATAGAATTTCTGATTCAGTTTAAGATACATAGGTTGATGGATCGCATTCAAGATCATATTAAGATAGCGCTAATATTTATCGTATCTCAATAACTAAAAATTAACTTACTAAAGTACGTTACAAATAATTTACCCAAAATTTTTTGGCATCGGAATTCATTTTCTTATTTACTTATGATAATTTAAGTGGTTATTCGAGTTTCCGGTGTATATTAAATTTTTAAAGGATTTTCTATTGAAAACAAAAAATTTTAGTGTCGCACCCTATACAGTAAATTTCCTTTTAAAAAATCTTCTCATTATAAAATCGTATAGTGTGTGCAATCATAAATATTGCATGCTTCTCGTGAAATGAATTTATTGCTGAATTATATTTCTTATATATATATATATATATATATATATATATATTGAAAATTTTTGTTATGTTCTTCATAAACTCAACCATTTAGATCTTAAAATTGGTTTTGCTTGTCTATTAATATTTATTTAGCGGTTAACATTTTTAACACGGCCATCAACATTATCATCGCCGCCGTCATCATTACAATAATCGTTGGGGCATGATGCAAGAAAGAAAATTCTTTTTTTTTTTCTTTTTATTTTTACTTCTTAAAGACCCAAAATGTTAAACGTAGTTTGTAGATCTTATTTCATTTACAACATCATTTCGTATTTAAATTTCCGATAAAATTTGAAATATTTAATATACGTATAATAGATACGGGGACTAATATGCATCCAAACTTCGTAATATTGTACATATTTTTATTTGGAGTTGACAGATTTTCATATTACTTCTGATAGATTCTCAATTTGTCAACGCCTTATGATCAAAAGAAAAAAAAAGGAGTACAATTTTTAGTGAAACATTTTTTTAAGACAAATCTTGGATCTCAAGTAGACCTGACTGTAATAACTTGAATGTCATCAACCGTATTTGGTTGGTACAACAAAAAGGGTTGAATTTTTGTAGTCATTGTGATGCCAAATTTATAAAAGATATTTGAAATATCTTATAGTATAATAAAATTGTTGTTAAACGTTTTATTTTATTAATTTATACCTTACTTTTATAAAATTCTCTTTAAATTCAGTTTAAAATGCAACGTACATAATAATATTCATTTCTTTAAAGTATTTATGTATTCCACATGCGACATCGTTTAAATATACTACACACACGTACTTTTATAATATATACACCAAGTTATATACTTATACACGTATATTACTTAATTGTACTGATTATTTTGAAGCCGTCCTTAAGTGTTATACGGAATGTTAACAGCTCTTCAAGTTTTGCTTTTTTTTTAATGTGTTATTGCAGATTAAAAATGCAAAAATTCTAATTTTTTATGAATTTTCAATTGAATTGCATAATAAAACAAATACGAATGTATAGCTATATAGAATATGTTCATTTATGTGGCGAGTGTAATGTGTTAAGTATTTTGTATACATTCGGGCTCATAACTATTTTTATAACAATTTAAACACAAATTTTATTTGAAAAAAAAAACAAAAACAAAATTTAAGCACTCTTTATTAACATCAAAATATGTGAAGGACAAAAATTTTTATAAGAATAAATGAAAATTTGCAATTTTGGAAATTTCTAATTTTTTATTATTTGAAAATTAAATTAAATATTTCCATTTTTTTTTGATAATGGATGCGATACTTAAAATATTGAATAAACAAAAAATTCAAATGAAGAGTTAGTATTAAAAATTATCATGAATTTGTGAGAACTGACATAAGGTGACATAAATGCAAAGTTTATTACTTATTTTGCAAGCAAAAATATTTTGCCGATTAGGTCAAATTTACGTTACATTTGAAAGTTGGTGGATGACAGTTTATGATTGTACTTCTGAACACCTCTATTATTTTTATAAATTACTTCAAGTTTTATAATTACATAAAGAACTATTAATTATTCTTTCAACTATATTAAATTCAACTGTATAGTATAAAATAATATACTGTTATAATATCCCTAAATAGAACATAACAAATATAATTAAAGCTAATCTATTGAAAATTTCGGAAATTCATTTAGATAAAAATTGTTTCTAAAAATTTTCAATTTAGCTATTAAAAGTTGTTCTGTTATGCATTTCCCCCTCGAGAATAACAATATTTGTAATTATTCTAGCTCTTTACTTAATTAAAAAATAAAAGTTTATTATAACATTTACATTATGGAGAAACATATACATTATATTTAATATGTTTGTTATATAAACTTGCATTATTATCCACTATGCAGTTGTTATTTTTGATTTATATTGTTAATTGTACTTATATATTACACATATACATATGTACATACATATTTTTACAGAGAAATTCTCATTGCTAATGTCAAATATTTGAATTATTTTATCAAATGAGGCGGCTAGAAATGTATAATAAAACACATTAATTATTAAATTATAAAAATTATTATGCAATTAATTACCATTAATAAAAATTGTGTTACTAAGTAAAAAGTATATATGTACATTATATGAAGCCAGTTGTTATAATTATAAATATGTATGTTTTCTAAACTAACTGTCATTATAGTAAAAATAATTTACAAAATAACATGCTTTGCTTGAAGAACAAATAACTTAATTTTAAGCTTTTGATGACGTTTGTAATAAAAAATAAAACAGATTTCATTAAATTTTCTTTACAATTTGTCACGTTATATCTTTTTTTTACTATCGTATTATATTGTTACTTAATATACATACATATACATATTTATTTATTGGCATTTTATAAAATCAACTTTGAATAAACACCGGGAAGACATGTACTACATTTAAAAATACAAAACACATTAAAAAACAAAGAATTTTGTATTTTTGTTAATAAATAAATAATTAGTTATAATCATATATATACATATCTATTTTTAGTACATATTTAAGTGTATGAAGAACGTTATGTGATTCAATTCGAATTTAGCATAGAAACGCGGTTATATTTTGTAAGTACTAATATCATCAAAAATATTGTGTAAAAAGTATTGGAATGCGGTTTCTGATTAACAATATAACTCTAGGTAATCAAGTCAGTTTTTAAAAAAAAATGACTCATTTTATAAATAAGTAACACTTTAACACATCAATGTTATCTTGATAAAAATACATGAATGGAATGCATGTTTAAAATAAAAGAAAAAATTGAAACTGAGGTTTCTTAATCACTCTTGTTATTAAGAAAACAGGCATTTAATTATGCGTAAAGCCCAGGCTAAAACCCGTCGGGGACAGGAGATAACGATTATGTCAGATATTCGGACTGTCATCGAAGTACTGAGTAGGCAGTACCTGTAAGACGGATAAAAAATTTTTACAAAACGGGTTTGTTTTTTATCACAATATTTTATGTAATTTTAGGTTTCATTTTTTGTGCTACTTTGCTTCCTGTTCAAATTTTTCTATTATAGGGCAGGAATATAGGGATGGTGCATGATATAGTAGATAACCTTGCCGCAGTTTTATGTTGTTGACTAGATGGGTGACAAACCCGAATTTAGAAAATGTAATTTTTATTTACAATGCGTTTGGGATTTCGTTAAAAATTTTGTTTAATAATTAAAAACGCGCCTACTTACTTATCGATTTAACTTATCGATTTATTAACGCCCTTACCAATATTAAAATTATTAATTAAATCAATAACTTTGAAAATAAAAAAATTTCTTTAAGAAAGATTTGAACAAAAATAAAAAATATTTAATAAATTTCTTTTTATTTTCAGGGTTTCAAAAACCTCAAAATTGTGGGTATGGAGGTACCTTTAATTATTTTTGAAAATAAATTTATTTAAATAAAAACAAATAGAATAATTTTTTTTTAATTTTTTGCGTGTAAAAAAATTTAAAGAGCAATGGTACAGTTATCATAAATAAATATGATCAAACGAAATGAAATTGAAATTTCTTTCAGCGCAGCAAACATATTTTCAATTACAATTCGCACATAAACGAAATCTTTGCATGGGTTCCTGTTCCGTTTAGGTTCGAAACCCCGCTTATATTTCATAAATCTTCGGGTGAATGAATGGAAAAATTGGTTAACGTATATTATACGGATGTACTTATGTATGTAGGTATATAAAATTCGTGAAATTCTATAGCATTCATTAATTTACATATTTCGTAATTTGTTTTTTTTTCTCCCTAGGACATTTTTAGGTTATTTAATATTAAATGGGAAAAGGATTCGTGCATCGCATGTATTTAATTTTGTTTTTCTATTTTTATTTTTTTTTACATAAATATTTTGTAATGTTATTCACCTTAAGAAAAAGTCTCAATATATTTATTTAATACACGTTAACTATTACCGCTTTTTTTAAAGGTATGCCAACTGCAAAATATATAATATGTACAAATATTCTCAAATTTTTAATTACATTTGGTCGTTATATATGTATTATAAATCATACACTGCTCACTTTTAATAAATTATTTATTGTACAAGCATAAGAATCTGCAATTGATTAAAAAAGTGTAAAAATCACCATGTTTCAAGAATCTAAGCCAAATACATCGAAAAACTGTTTGCGGTTTCTAATACTTATACACTAAGTTTGAGAATTTCACAGCAAAATTATAGCAACTCCTTAAATACCACAGCATTTGGCGATAATCAATAAAAATGTCTGTGTATGGACAATAATATACCATTATTAAACCTCGAATGTTTAAAGTAAAATAAGTAAGAACAATTTGGACATTAATGTCCTAAACACAATAAGGCAGTACTTAAAACTGCAATAAAATATAGTTTCTGGGTTATTAGTGGAAGGAACAGAGTATGTAATGGACAAAAAAACTGCAACCGCAAACTGTTATTTCAAAATTAGTATATTTTCTATTTTTGCAGTTACTGTTTGTCACGTTATGCAGATTTTGACCGATCAGTATGATTTATTACATTTCAGTTGTTTCAGTTGTTCAGTTCAGAAATTTTTTTTTCAGTTCGGAAAATTTAAACTAAAAAGGAAAATGTCTTATCGTATTTAGGGCATAAATTAAAACAATTGGGGATACAAGCGAAATTCATTCTGTATAGATAAATTAACCAGCAATCAACTTTATTAGAAAAATTATTTCAAATATAATCTTACCGCATTTAATTTAACCCTATAGTTGTTAATAAAAGATATTTTCATAAAAAATAATTGAATATTTATTTAGTACCCTTCTATTTTCTCGAGCTTTTTTGTTCTCTTTTTTATTTTTTCTAGAACATGTGAAGCAAACTTTGTTTCCTTGAACTTTCAAAAATATTATTAAGTTTTTGCTTATAAAAATTTTTATTACTTCCCATTCATTACTTTTCATCACTCGTTTTATAACTCAGACCCAAATAATGAGTACATAAATATGCACATACATTTTCAATATTGTATTTATTTTACTGTTTGTTGTTCATACAACTACATTCACAGTCATACAAACATATGTATGTGTAACTTACTTGTCCTTTTACTTATAAGATTAATAATTACAACGAAATAGAAAAAAAATATTTCCTTCCGGAATAGTTTTTCCATAGTACATAAAAAAAAGCAAAAAATATCATTTTTTATGTTTGGGTATTTTGAGTTTTTTTTAATGGAATATTTTGAATTTTTATATTTTTTCATAATCATATTTAAAACAAAAAATTTATAAAGCAAAAAATTAAAATTTTGAACACGAAACAAAAATATGCAAATGGCGATGAAATTCCTTTTATTTGATACCTAAAATTTTTTAAATTGCATTTTTATTAAAAAAAAACAAAATTGAAAATTCGTATCTATACATAAGACTATTGATTCGGCAATTTCGTTATTTCTTAAAGTCATTCGGTAGTTTTCGTTATATCAGTCAAAAATAATGACAGAAATAACGAACGTAAATCAAAATTACTGTTAATATGAACACTGAAACTGTTGAACTGCTTGGGAATTCTTCATAAAATAGAAATTGAAAAAGTTCAATTATTATTAGTAAAAATTAAATATAAGGACTTGCTACTTCTTTCACCGTGCGCTTATAAGAATTTGTAAAAACAAAACTACTTCAAATAAACATTGCTGTTAAAATAATTTTAAATTTTTGTTCATTTTCGTTGACAATCCAATAAAGTTTTCCCTATACACAGGCACATATTATCTGCATTAGCGTTTTCCGTTCAAATATAATTCTTAAAAAGAATAATAATTTTTTTAATTATTTTACAAAATATGTAAAATAATTTAAAAATGAAGTTAAATTTTATGTTGATTTTATTAATATATAAAATGGGAGAGAGCGAAATGTGAATTACTAGTCATGCTTTTCAAAATTAACATAAAGAGGTCAAATATGCTAATGTAATGTACTTAAAAATTGCATTATATATATATCTATATATACATGTAGTAATTAATTCAAATTCAAATTTAGACTTTATTTCATATTCTTCAGTTTGTAGTAAGATATTGCAATCAACTTGTGTATATATACTAAAATGCAGTAATAGTCACCTTTTCTTTATAATAATTAATTTTCGTCAACAGCACAGTTTAAGTAATTCTTAAAATTTCCCAAATCAGAAAAGTAAATAAATTTTGAAAAAATCATAAAAAATTTAATAAGGCTTAATAAGGAAGAGGTGTCCATTAAAATACAACTCATACTCAAATACAATGCATATACAAATTACCATAATTTATCAAATCCTCAACGCCTGCCAGTCATTGCCAAAATATTATTATAATTAATTTTTTAAGCTGTGTGTTATTGTTTGAAAGTTCTTTTGAGATGAAATGTGATAAAAGAGAATAACATATTAAATCCATATATAAGTAATATATGCCTGTTATAAGCATTTAAAGTAAATTTTTTGTGCATAAGGAACTCGTATAAGATGAAGCAAGTGTATGTATGTTTGATTCATTGCGTTTTTGATGTTACCGACGCGTCAATTTATTTTAATTTTAGTTATTATAAGTTTTGATTTAATCAAATTGATTTTTTAAAATACTTAACATGATCTTGAACAACAAAAAAATTATAAAGAGTTGCGATATATTTATAATTACATATATACATATGTAAATTTTCAATATACAACAAAGATGTATAAAAAGAATAAGAACTTTTGAAAAGACTGTAAACTTGTAACACGTATCTTTTAGATTAATAAAATTTTGAAAAGAAAAATTGTAACAAATAGCCCATATATGTTAAAGTTTAAAGAGTTTATTATGCCCTTTGTATATTAATTTTGAAAATTTAATCAATTCCTTAGGGTATTTAAATCTTTCTTTATTTTCTTCCCATAACATTCAAATGTACGTTATAGAGAGACAGTAATACACAAATTTTAATATTCAATTCAAGTTTGAAAACTTAAAACTTTTTAAACGGGTTGTTACTTTTAAAATATTTTAAAAATTTTTGTAAAAAATGTTACAAATTTGAATGCAGTTTTATACAGGGTGATTCAGCAAATAGTATACAATATTATATATCATCGTTTGAGGTATTAAAAATAGGTAAAACTTTTGTTTGCAACTAGGTGTGAAATGTCAATAGTTTCCACATGTGGAATGACTATTTTGATCAACTTTTTAAAATACAGTATTTTTTATAATATTTTTATATAAAAAGTACAATTCATACTCTTGAGACATAAACTCAATTAAGCTTCCAGTACAAGGAAGTATTCACAATATACAAGGAAGTTTTTATACTCACATAACAAACTAATCTCATAATAATATTTCAATTATTTTTGCGCATTATTTATTTGTGGTTTTAATTAGTTCAAATCGTATATACCCAAGTTACAAAATTGGATTATATAATATATATATGTTGTATTTAGGAGATCCTTTGAACGAAAAAAATTCACACTATTGTAATAACGAATATTTTTTTTCGGTATACGGTTTAAAGTGTTTTAAGATAATTTATAATAAAAAATTGTTAAATAAGCCATAAAGTTATTTTAAAAATACTCATACCAAATAAAACACAATAAATATCAACATTTTAACTTATAACAGCAATAAATAAACCTACAAAATAAATAAAGTATTTAGTTCCTATACCATATTCTATTGTATCACAAATGGAAGAGGCCGGTTCCTTATCAAAATTCAAAAAGAAAAAAAGAACTAATAAAAATAAGGACATTAGTGTATAGTTTACAATTTCATTCACATCATTACTTTTGTATGTCGCCTAGTTTTAAAATTCTCTTAAATATATACAAAAATACATTAAAAGTTTATTATGAAAATGAAATATTTAATATGCCAATAAATTTATTAGAAATTTTGTAATGTAATAAAAATTCAAACTGCTCTTTTCATAGTTTATCTTTTCTTAAATATTTTAAAGAATTTGGTAATTTTTATATAAGTAATATGACCTCATTTTTTTGAGTAAAAATAGAAAAATACTTAGGCAAGTACCTTTTTAATTGAAAAATTATTGGTTTAAAAAAAATTTTTTTGGCAGCCACGCACACTTTTAATACTTTTAATTTCATTGCATTGTAGAGAAATTTTTATAAAATAGAATTCACTTTAAAATAAACTAAATACTGTATTTGGATTTAGAACACTCTACACTTGACAGGCTATAAGTATTTGACGTCGGCTTGAATTTTTCCAGTAGAATATTTTAATTTGTTTAATAAGTTAAATTTGCTTTAGATTCTTGTTTATTATCGACCGTTTACAAATAAGAGAGATTATGTGGTGGAACAACATTTCACATGTATCACAACTGACTGATGAATTTTTCAGAGAGTTCAAGTTGTATGATATAAAGTGAATCTGTTATATACCTACAAAATGTTCTTAAAATTTGAAAAAATTTGTGTTTTAAGCTTATATTTTCTAATCTTGTACAACATTTTTGTTAAACTAAAAAATATCTTAGGAGTTGGTTATATTGTGCTATTCACAACAGATTTATTAATATTTATATTAGTTTGTGTATATTGAAGGTATATATAAACACATGCATATACGCACGTATCGTATATAATATGTTTTATTTCGGGCTTCAATACCCAATTTATATGCGCCCCCTTTAGACAAAATTACAAATTAATCACAATATGTGAGAATACTCTGGAAAAAAAAAATATTTCCATAAGATTTCATATAATATGGCTTTGTTTTTCTTTTTTTTTATACCAAAATATTAATTTCATTTCATGTGGAATTGATTTTGTTTTCTTTGCAAAATTCAAAACAATAACAAAATAAAAATAATTTTTATTTTCTTTTGTTTTTATTTTTGTTTTTAACCTCGTAACTTTTCACCCCATTTATAATAAAAATAAATTTAAAAGAAAAATCGGAAAAATATATTTTTAATGTAAAAGATATTTATATTTTGTGTGTATATATGTATGTATAAGCTCACACAATAATATCCTTTTAAAAATTTCCGATTTTCACACATAATTACGACACAATACACTGATGATATAAAACAAAAACTCAAAAGGATCAATTCACCATGTGTGCCATGAATAAAATTCATTGATCTTAAAATAATTTCATATATGTATGTATGTATGCATACAAAAAACAATTGTTATTTAAGTCTTCCTTTTTGTTTTACTTTATAATTTGTTGACGATGTGTGAATATAATTTTTGTTTTTATATTATATTCTATACAAAAGAAATTATTAATAACAATTTTGGAAATGGGCCAGATATTTAAAAAGCAATCCAAATTACATAGTAGATATAAGAAAAATCGGAAGTAAATACACATAAGAAGCATAATAATATGCAATATAATTTAATAAAATGAATTCAGATAAATGTATACACATACATACACACATCCGTGCACGTACATGCATAGGTGAATAAATCATTCGATAAATTTTAATTATATTATAGTGCATTATTATCGACTCCGATTCTTTATTTAATGTATTTGTTCACTTAGTGTGACATTTAATAACATCAAAATGTAAAATTTTCCCATAAATTTTTGAATTTGAAATTGATTTTAAATATGTAGATATGTTATAAATAATAAATTAATTTTGATTACAAAATTTAATATACAAAATTTATTAGCTGATTTAATTTAGGGGGCTGATTTAGTTTGAGGTGTTTTTAAGGAATTCATTGCCTAAAATTGTTTGAAAA
Organism: Condylostylus longicornis; assembly: GCF_029603195.1. Taxonomy (NCBI): domain Eukaryota; kingdom Metazoa; phylum Arthropoda; class Insecta; order Diptera; family Dolichopodidae; genus Condylostylus; species Condylostylus longicornis. The sequence continues at coordinate 14,613,360 of NW_026577982.1, forward strand.
AATTATAAGGAATTTAATGAAATTTTCAATTAACAATTTTGAACTTATAAGTTTAAGAGCTGAAATATCCTGTTTTTATTTCCGACAACCAAAAACTTGCTACTATATCTAATTATATCATAAAAAAATTAAGAATAAATTATAATCACCATCATATTCTGTTAATTGTCTCAATTGAAATTATCAAAAAATTTTTTCGTTTGATTACAATAACAATCCATCACATAAAGTAATGCGACTAACACAATGTGGGTGATTAATGATCATTTAAGTTGATTATTATCATCAAAGAATAATTTGTATAACTGAAAGAAAAAAATTTGATATTTTTTACTTAAAAATTTTTAAATAATTCAATTATCATTTAACTGTAATATACATAATTCTGCTCACAAACAATTTAAAATTCGAAAAAAAATTCTAACTTCTCTAATACAGAAAATAAATATCAAATTTCTATGTACGTACTACTAAACTTGTTTACACTTAAATTTATTACTCCTATTAACATTGACGTGACTGTAAGGAAGGAAGGAAAGGATGAAAATTTATCGATATTATTTTATATTGTAAGTAGTTATCAATATTATTTTTACAAGTCCAAGGATGAATTATTATTTTTATATTATAATTTCTTTATATATACATATGCTCCAATTATAGTAACTTTTTTGTTATTTTTACAAAGTATAATAAAACAATTCTAAATTTGAGGTTAGAAATTTACCACTTTTATATACATATACATGTTAATAATATATGTATTATGTATGTATTTCGGTTGTCAAATTATCGTTATTATTTTGGATTAAATTTAAATAAATTGGTTTTTAATGGTTGTTTTATAAAAAAAAAATTAACCACAATATTTGGATATTAAATATTTTTTATATTTATTTTATTTGAATATTTGAATATGAAAGTGTTATAATTATATTTATAAAAATAAGAAAATATTATAAAATATTTTTTTTTAATTTCGTAGACTTACTTATAACTGCTGACAGAATATGGTGACGCTGATAGAATGGCTGTAAAGTTATAACACTTGAAAAAACTTTTAGAAATTTTTCTCATTTTTAGTAAACGTGTCTATTTAAAGGGTAAAAAAAAGACGCTATAGAAATCTTTAATAATATCCTTAAAAAAATAAAATTAAAAAAAAAACAACAATAAATAAAATTGGATTGTATTCCAGTATGCGGTTCAAAATAAATTTTATAGTTTTAAAATGCTTTAGCCAATATTTTTTATTACAAATTTTTTTAGCAAGTTCAAGTGTAGAAAATTTGTAATAATAAAACAACATGCAAAATTTTAATTTTATGTAGGTCAAATAGTAAAAAATTATACAACGTATATGAAATTTATATATGTGTATAAGTGTGTTTATTGTAAATTTTCTGAGTTATAATAAATATTATAAGAAAATTAGCTATGTAAATGTAATTTTGATGGCTACAATATAAAGTGGTCCAAAAATTTTTTTTTTCTTATATTTTACAGAATTTATTATATGTACCCTATGTATGTGTAAAATGTCGCCAGATTTATAGAAAATATTTTCTATAATAAATTATACATATATTTTTTTTTTGTTTTTGTATTGCTATTATTTTTAAGTTGTATAGATAAATTATATACAAAAATAGTTTTTATGAATGCTTTTCGGAATAAATTATAATAGAAATATAATATTATGTAAATACAAAACATTTATACATACAAACATTCATATATAAAATATTTAATTTATTAAAAAAAACTAGTATTTTTATTTAGATTGAGTTATAAGCTTTCCAAAACTAATTACTGTGATTGAATATCAATATAGACTTACATGTGTATAAAACATTTACTTCTAGAAATCGATAGTATAGGTATATGTGGAATTGTTATACGTTACATGCATTCAACTTTATGTTATTATATTTTTTTACAATATTAATAAGGAAGTATGAGCACAAATATTTATATGAATGTAGCAGATCATTAAATGTGTCTAATATCCTTCGAATTATATTAAAATTTAATTATAATGATTCTTTAATTTTATTTAATTAACATAATGTTTTTTTTCATATTAACAGAATTTATTTGAAATTTTCGGTAATTTAACACCAATGGTGAATATAATTAAATCTAAATTTTTATTCGAAAAATTTTCAAGATTTCTGTAAAAATGCACAGAATTTTATTTAATTTTAAGAAATTACAAATTTTGCAACACACTCGATTTATGATTATATCAGTTACCAAGTATATTTATTTTAAATTTATTTTATTGATACTATGGATTTCCTTTATTATTTTACAAAAAAATATTTTATAATTTACATAATTTGCTTTGCAAGCTATTTCTCGTAGCTTAAAATTCCGAACAGGTTATACTTAAATATTTGAGATTTCACGGAATTTCCGGAAAATTTGCAAATTGCTTAAACTACACATATTGCCAGTAACTTAAATAACTCTTATTTAGCGACTACATAATATAATATCACTTTTTTATATATACGTATATATATAGGGTATTGTCAAGCTTAATTTTTGATATACATACAAATGTTTGCATAGAAAATAACTTTAAGATATAAAATTGCGAAACACCTGAATAAATTTCTCGATTAAGCTAGTTTTCTGGATATTTGAAAAAAAAAAAAAAATTAAGCTTGATTTTTTGTTAAATTAATTATTGATGTGTATGTATGTACGTATGTATTTAAATATTATAAAATAAAATAATTAAAAAGTTATTTTAATTAACTGAAAATTTAAAATGTATAAGAAGAGTTTAGATCAGTTACCAGTACAAACAGTGGACATTTTAAAATTAAGAATAATCATGTATTAACCCTTATTAAAGGTGGAATCGTTTTTGTTACCGTGATGGAATTTAAAGACACTGTAATGATTTTAAATTCGAAATCCGACAATTAAAAATTCGGAATGAATATTTGAAAATAAAGTCAAATTTTAATGTTAAAAATATCGATCAATAGACTAATAACAAATTATTATATAATTATCATTAAAATTCATAATGAAACAGAGCTGTAAAACTTAAATTTTAAGTTATAACTCTTAACATGTTCGTACAGTCTTTTATATGTATATGTAAGTATATAAGTATAAAAGTATGTAAGCTTAAAAAGTTTTCAAAAATCAAACGTAGTCATTTAATTATCATTTTATTGCTAATTCACAACTATATTGCGATACATTTTCAAATTTATAAATTAACAAATTGTTTCTGTACAATTTTTTTACACATTTTACATACAAATTTAATTACGCATTTTTTACCATAAATATAGTTTCCGTTAAACTTCATGTGTAAAGTTTAATTTTGCAAAATATCATGAAATTTTTGGAAAGATTTCTTGAATTCCGATTTATACAAAATGAAATTCATTGAAAATTTTGCAAAGAATCAGTAAAATCTTCTAAAACATACTTATACATATTATGTAATTGCTGGTATACTTGATTATACAAGCACGAAAACACATTATATTTGCGAGTTTATCCAAAATTAAGAATAGACGAAAAGAATTTGATCTTTTGGAAGAGGTAAAATAAATTATGATTATTTATCTACATAATATTAACCTTTACCATGCAAATCTAATGCAATTATGTAGTTCATTAAATAAATACATAATTGAAAATAAAATATTATTTAAAAATTAAAAACTAAATGTGTACATACAGTATATAAGTGATTCATTTTTTCAAATAACAGCAAGTCATTATATGGTTGTTACTTGAAGATATGAAATAAAAAACAAGTTGATTAGCAGCATATAATCTCTACTAATATTATTATTATTATTATTATATAACATACTCACATATTGACATGTATACATAGATTTACCATTATATTAAAAATATTATATCGAAGGCTATAACTCACTTAGCGCATCTATAATGCATTTATTTGATTATATTTTGTAATATTTATTAAAAATTTTATATTTAAAATAATAAACTTTGTATTTAAACTTGAACTATTCTTAAGTTTTGCACTTTCAATTTTATAATATTTAATTTTACTTGAATTTTATTGTACAATTTGTTTATTTAATTTTGAATTCATTCACATTTTTATCGTATTATTTTTTTTTAAATAATTTATGTATGTATGTCAATTTAAAATAAATAACAAGAAAAAAAGACATAACTAGATTTTATAAATTCACTTATTTATTTTCTTACAGCTTAACAATATAATTAACCTCAGTCATCATCTCAAGTTATATAATTTGTAAAAAGCAGAATAGTAACTGAAAAGTTAAAAGATCTTTAAAAACTAAAAATACAAATATAAAAATAGAATAATAATTGATATGTATTTCCCCCGAAATTAATTACAATTTATATGCAGAATTTATTAGTTAAAACCAGTTAATATATAAAGGTAATTAAATGAAATCACTATACGTAATATGTGATATTACACTTGCAATGATAATCCTAATATCTTTATATATTTAGTGTTATATTGAATAAACAAATTATTAATGATCGCATCAAATAAGAAGTTTATTGGTACGTAATCGAAACGCAACTAAAGTTAAGTTTAAGTAGAATTTTGAAGATTTTTATAAAAGAGATGCAAAGCGATAAAATGAAAAAAATGAAAGTATCTACATTCAACAATTCTTCGATTAAATCGATGGTTCTCGAAAATTTCACCATCAATATTCGTTTGTAGAACCATTCTGTTTCCTACAGGTATGTATATATTTCATTTTACGTTTAATACATAATTTATTTTTTGCAATATATATATAAAATTTTGCGATATTTTATATAACTTTATATTACTTTATATTTTATATTACTACCATTATTTTATTTACTACTACGAGAATTGATGTTGCACAAAGCAACATAATTATTTTGCATAAAATCAAATGCAAATATAGTTGACCTTTTCAAAAACGCAGCATATCGCGATGTAAAGTCAACACTTTTGTTTATGAACGAATTATCCTAGTCAATTGTATTTATTAATATTGTTAATTTCTCGCAATGTAGCAAAATTTTATAACAGAGTAAAAAATATATTGCAAAGACATCACATTATGTTTTTGTAATATTGAGTTTATATAAAAATCTCTTTAGTATTGTAGCACAGACATTATAAATTTATATAACTGAAAAATATTTTATAATTTTAACAAATCAATGTCGGTTATTGTATAAATTAAAAAAAAAAACAAAATGTGATAAAAATTTTAAAATGTTCATTAATTGATTAAAGTTCTCTATAAATCTTACATATATGTATATGTATAGTTAATGTGAAAAAAATAACCATGCATTAAGTCGTTAAAAAACAGTATTTATTATAAATGCTAATTAAAGTGATTCATCGCATTTTTGTGTCTGAGTTTTAAAATTTGTATTATAATTGAAAAATTTGTTTTTACTCATAAAGGTTTATTTTATAATCTTTAAGTAGTGTTTAATTCACAGATTTATTTCAAATCTAATTTTAAATAAATGCGAAAAGCCCCAAAAAATTTTAATGTATGTATATCTAATAAGTATACCTACTATAAAAAGCGAACATCCGCCTCACCCAATATGTGTATAACAATAATTTCCTCTTCATAATTATTTATTATACATATAGAACCTCATTTACTGGTTTTAATTAAAAAAAATTTTATTTTTTTTTTGGTATGTAAATTTTGTAAATCGAAAAAATTAGTAGTTTTTTTTATTATTTATGTTTTTTTCTAATTTTAAAATATACAAAATTACATTAATATTACATTAATTTGCTTATGTATATAGAGTGTGTAAATTGTTCATACATTAACATAATTATTTTATTTAATTATATACACATAGCTACACTTGTTTTAATTATAACACAAAAAATTACTCCCATAAAGATGACTGAGGTTAATGAAGCATTTTAAAATAAAATTAAGTAGATGCCACGGCATAAATACTTAAACGGCATAAGTATTTTTTTTTAACAATATTTTTTTTACAATTTTAGATTAAATAAAAAATTAAATGACCTTGAAACATGCTTATTATTTTGATTTCAAATTATGAACTTACATATGTACGTATATAAGTAGATAAATTTCTTTTATTTAAATTTTTAAATTATTTATTGAAAATTTTCATTTATTATTAATTTTATTAATTTTTTTCTTATCAAATTTAAATAAATTTTAATATACTCGTCTTAACTTACCACCACCACCACCAACCAATTACAGTTTTTAAATTTTATATTTTATTTTAATAATTTATCTTTATATCAATACTTATTTCAATTTAGTATCATAATATTTTTTTTTGAATAATCATTTGCCAGGGTAGTTAAATTTACACAAACATGTAGGTAATTAACATGTACTTAAATAATTTTTTTTTTATTTTTAATAAACACTGTTAATGGTTAAAGTTTGCATACAATATAAAAATATTTATAATCACCGAAAACAAAAAAATGTGAAAAAGAAAAATGAATTTATTCACGAAAATATGCAAAAAAAAATTAAAACACAACTTCACGCAATGAACTCTAAAATAAAACTGTTATGCGATATAACCGATATTATTTGAGATTGTTAGTTAAAAAAAAAGAAAAGAAAACAACAGCGACGATAATAATAATGAGAAAAAATATAACTAAAATCTTACATTTAAAACTATATTCAAATACATATACATATATACCAATATGTATAGATGTATGTATGTATTTTAATATCACGGTTAAAATTTTATTTTGTCGCTGCTCAATTCAATATATGTAGTATGTTTGTACATACATACATACATAATAAAAAATAACAACGCTATTATAACTAATGTATTTTTGTATTCGCATTTATGTAAATATAATATAGTAATTAAGTATATATATATGTATGAATACATGCAGTTACTATAAAGACCTACTACTACAGTAGTAAGGTATAAGTTTAACAATACTCGTAACAGAACAGTTTTGTTTCTTGCTATTGTTCTTGTTTTTTTTTTATTATGATTACCTTTTAACTTTATTTGTATTTCAGGTGGTGAATTTTTGAGTAAAAATGAGAGAAAATAAACAAAACACAATCGAAAAACAAATTTTAATGATAGTTTAGATTGTTGTTGGTCTTTTTAACTCTTAAATATTGTTTTTGTTAATTTTGATTTTTAACACCTGTAAGCATTACAAAATAACTGTAAGGTGCTCATATTGTATAGTAGATCTTTGTTTGTACAGGCTTAATTTATATTTTACATTGTTTAACATTATTGTGAATGTTATTTCGAATAATAAAATAACTGTAAATGTACATTTATAAAAGTTAAATTTTAAAATACATAATCTTGTAAAAATAAACTTTTACTCTCTATTATACATGTATAACATTATAAAATGTGTTTTAAACTATAACTATTTAGATTTTTAAAATTGAACTTAATAAATATAATAGATAATAATAAATATAAAATAAGATTGCCAACTGACAATAAATATTGCAGAAGAATAAAAATAATTGAAAATATAAATGTAAAATTAACATACGAATACGTACATACATGAATGTATATAATTTTTTATATATATATATTAGTTCTAATGTGGACGGGGAATGTATTTTTCCAAAGAATTATGCTATTATCAGTTAACAATAAAATTTTATATCTTAGCACATATAACAGTTTAAATATATTATAACACGGTAGTATATATATATATAATACTACCATTTGCATTATTCTATATAGAAAGAAGTAGTTGAGAGGAATGGTTAGTTATTAATTTTTTAATAAAAACAATGTTTCATTTTCAAATGCTGCTATCAACTACTTTAAAGTATAGCAACTATGCAAAAAAAACATTCTTATTAGGATATTTTGCACTGACATGCATATGTATATGCAAATGTTATGATTAAAATAATTGAGTCTTTTTTTTTTGAACACGTCACTGTTATGTACTGGACTTACAATATATTTGGATATAAAGCGTATCATGTCCAAGTTTTCTATATATAGAATAAATACATTAAGGATGTTTAACTATGATCATAAATTTATTTTGAATACCATATCAATAGAAAAATTGATTATTTCTTTTTTAACCATAACTATAGATGTACAGAATTACGAAAAATTTTAAATCCTCATTTATTTTACGTATGCATATTATATATGTATATATAAATATCTATAAATTGTTTCATAATTATTTTTGGTGACACACAAGATACCTTAATTAATAGTTTCACGCTTTAACATAAAAATTATTGTATATAATTTGAAGAAGGTGTACTAACAAATTTTCCATCACAAATGCATATATAGGGAAATAATAGGGAAAAAATAAAATTCACTTTCCAAATAAAATCTCTAATTTACTATTGTTGCAATGAATACATAAATTTTTTTAAAAAAATATGATTATTGTAGAATGAAAGTAAATTTTATCATAAACGCCGGTTTCGGTTAACTATTTTAACTTAATTCATATTTATGCGAAGAGACTTTCTATATGTGCAATTTTTTTATTATAATTGGGAAATTTACAAATAAATACATATATATGTATATAGATATATATAAATGCTGAATATAGTAATATTTCATACAATTCACTTTCTTTTGTTATTCCTACGCAAAACATAACATACGTTACATGTTTTTCGCATTATCTCCTTTGCAAAAAAAGGGAAATTTATATATACAATAACGATTTTGACACAATAATAAACTATTACATATTTATACATATTTACTTACATATTTACTTATATTATATTATGTTATATGTATAGATGTGTTTATATCTATTTATTTATTATAAAATTAATTAATGAAAAAAAAAAATTTAAAGAAGTTATAAATTATAAACTACATACATATATTATATAAAATTGTCGGATTTTTGGAGCGGAAAATCTTTCGTTTTGATAAACCCACATGTGCCATATTTTTTTCAAAAATAAATTCATAATTTATGTATTTCAATTAAATAAAAATAATTAAGAATGACCTATAAAAGGATTTATATAAGGCCATTACAAAAGATAATGGAAAATTAAAATATTTCTTTTCTTTTTTTCAACTAATAATATTTTGCCAATTATTGACATTTATGCAATCTAATATCCTCCTTATTGAAACTTAACTATCATGTGAATAGTTTCTAAAGGAACTTTGTGGGAATTTTGTATATCATAGAATTGATATAATACTTCGAATATTTCAAAAGGATTTTCTTTTCATTTTGCTTAAAATTGAAATTAATCAAAAAATTTTTAGTCTTAAGAAACAAAATATTTCGAATAACAGCAATAGTATTCTTATAAATTGAAAAAACCCATGTAACTTATAATCAACGTAACTTATAGCAATGTAACTTACAATCGTGCATTCACGTAATATTGTATAATATTTCGGTTATACATTATTTTAATTCAAATCATGTAGAACATTCGTATATCTTTTCAAAAACTTATTTGGAAATGTTATTTTTCTTATGTGGCCTCAATAGTTAGCTTTCAATTTGTACTTATTCAAGATTTCAATTTGTACTTATATTCATAACGTTAGAAACAAAAAAATATCACAATTTCTTTTGTAAAGATGGAATGGACTTTAACTTTTTATGCAAAATTAATTGAATTATGAAAGGAAAATAATTGAACTTCAAAAATTATAAATGGTTATAAAAAATTTTAATAAATAATTTTATCAAAAAACATGAGCAAAAAATTATATTTTTCTTATTAAATAAATTTAAAATTACAAAACAGTAATTATCTAATTGTTGCCACGATTAGTTTTTTTCGATTCGAATTTGCATGGATAATTACAAGTTTATAAATATTTTATAAGTTAACAATATACTGTTTTTGAAATTGTATTTAAAAATTAATAATAATTGTAAATTGTAAAAAATTGTAAATTCTAAAAATTGTAATTGTATCAATTCTACAATAAATGTTTTTTACTATAACAGAAATCTATACATACACTATGTATTTTAATTCATTTAATATTTATTTATAAATTTAATAACTATTATTAAAAAGTATTCAAATCATATAAAAATAATAGTTTATATTAACCATTTAAGAATAATAGTCATAGTTTTGTAAGGATATGCAAAGCACTTATTTTCCTAAAATTTACAATGATACCATACATAAAAAACAAATTACAAAAAAAAAAACAAAAACACAAAAGAATGTATTACATCATAGATTAACAGCATATTTACAAAATCCTTCTCACATCATACATAATGTATGCATGATGTAATTTTTTCTTCCTTTTTTTTTTTTTGTAATAAATAATGATATTCCACTTGAACAAGCGGCTTACCGTTAATTTTTCACGTTTATTAACTAAAATATTATTTCACCACTTTTCTTTTAAATAAAAGAAGATAAGGAGCTACATTTATGTAAATAATATTAGATTTGATCTACTCAATTATTTTTTTTTAATTTTAATATTATTTGGAATTTTATTATTGTGCTCTAAAGTTATATTACATATTTTTTATTCTTAGAGATTAATATTTTTAAAATAAGAAAATCGTCTTCTCTAACCGAACCTTGTTAAGTTACTATAGATTGCTACCCTAAATTGATATACGATGCTAAAGATAAGAAATATAAAATTTCTCCTTTTCAAAAGCATAAACTTGTTGCATTTTACGCATGCACATTTGAATTTTCTTTTCAACTGTTATAAAACAAGGAAAATTAAATTATTTTGGTGTTGGTGAAATTATACAATATAATATATAAGTATATACACTTTAATGTTACCTAATTAGTTTATGCTCGTAATCGTTCGGAAATGAGGAAAATAAATTATGCATTAAATTTGTTTTTTTCCCTTTTCAATACTTAAAATTTTTTTTAATATGTGATAAAATTTATTAAAATTTAATTGATTTACCAACATATCAAAAAAGTGAATCTAATTACTGAATGAATAAAAAAAATCTAGTAGTAAATTTCAACATTTATTTTTAACACTTTTCTCATTAATTTCTGATGTGGTAAATATTGGCCTATTATAACTTTCCATAATATTAATTGCATATAATATATTTATTAGATCTTTTAAAATCATTAGTTACTTTATATTTAGCTTTAGCATGATGAATAAAATATGTCACCTTTTAACTGTATTTTTTAAAATATTTTTTGTTCAATAATCTTCCAACGTCTTGTACAAATTTCTTATTATCTGCCTGCAAATGTATAGATATTTTGGAATATACAAATCGAATATACTTATATACTGGCACACATTATGATCGGACAATTTCATAAATTCACAAACTTTCTAAATCGACGCATTAAAAATTTAAAAACTTTTAGAAGTTGCTAAAATAAAAACCTGAAAAAGAACATTGAAACTGAAAATTTAAGTTTCTAGGTTCCAAAATTTAATGTATGGATTCAATGGAATGGCACCTAAATTTTTAAAAGAATATTTCAAAACAGGGGACACTTCGAATAATAGGCAAAATAGATAACAATAAATAAAAAAACAATTTTAATACTTTTTTTCAAAATATATATTTTTTAATGTTTAATTTCCTTCATTATTAGTTTTTCGAAAAAATGGCAAAAATAATTATAATAAATAGCCTATTTCAGTTTTATTTTTCTTTTGTTAAATTATAATTATAACAAATTACATACACAAAAAATATTCTATGATTAAAACTAACAAAAAAAATTATTTATTTTAAATTTAATTCGCGTTTGCTTCAATTATAATAGACTCCTTATATTATTTTTATATTTTTTTGAGTTGTTTCATATAATTCAATTAAAACTACAATATTCATAGTGACTCAATTAATTTGTTATAATTTTTCATTTGATATTAGTTTTAAGAAAATTGAAACAATATATAAATTTTTAAACATAAAATTTCCAAAAGATTTTTCTTTTAACAAAACGTTTATATTGCAGTATTGAACAAATTGCAACTGATGTCAAATTGAAAAAATAAAAAAGAGAAACACATAGTCACATAAATTATTTGAGTCACAGTATACAAATGTATTTTTTTGATGATTTTATTTTTCATAATTCAATTCTAGCCAACATCTCTATTTAATTTACTTTTCATTATATCTTAATAAAATTCGTTATCTGAGCGCAAAGTTTCATTCTTTTTATATAAAATATATATAAGAATATAAAATAATCAGATTAAAAATCAGAAAGCATGCTATTGAAAAGGATATTAAAACAAAAAATAATTCAAAGACAAAATTTTTCATTTTATTCATGAAAAAAATAAATGTATAACTCTTATTTAATTAATTTTAAAAATATTATAAAAATACTAAACTCATAGTGTTCCTTTGAATAAAAATAAAATGGGAATTCTTTTCTAAAAAGAAACCCATATTTAAAATAATCATTCTGGCTTTTGAAATTAATTTTAGTTTTTTGAATGCACAACAATTTGCGTACCTGTGTTTTTCACAATAATTTGAATACATAATAATTTGCGTATACATATGTGTTTTTTTTAATCTCAGATATCGAACTTAATTAAAATATTCTACTTTTTCATTTATAGTCTCAATAATGCTTTTTTTATAGTCATTATTTAATTGTAAAATAAGCCAAACACTTATTTTTACAATCTTATTTTTTTTACAAATTTTTGTTATGTTATAAAATTTTCAAATCGAATAAAGTTTTTGCTTGTTTACTGTATAAGGATCCTTTTAAACTAATTTTTTTTGTATTTCCGATCAATTGAAGATAAATAATTATTTTAATACATATTAGGCCACATTTTAACAAACTATCAAAATAACACGTTGAGTAAAAAAACATGTTTTATTTAAGTATGCCTTTAGAGATTATGAACTTTTTATAACTTATGATAGCTCTTAAAACGAATTTACAATTTTTAAACGAAATATGCTTTAAAACATTACTGTATTTAATACTAGTAGGAAATTAGTCAAATTCATAATATTGTGTAATACATACAATTTAAAAGGTACTAAATTTTTCATACTTATATTTTTTAATGTTATTTTCAGATTTCGACTTATTATTAAGAATAATAATTGATGAAAAGCAAACAGCTACAAAAAAAAGAGTAAAACAAAAAAAAAACTATTTTTTTTTAGAAACAATCACTAAAATTTTTATTAAATTATTTTGTTGTTTTTTTTTTAATTGGAGTTTCCTTGCTTCATCTAAATCACAAAATTTTCTCAAATATGTTTATACAACATAACTAGGATGGTTGATAATGTAAAATGAATCAACAAGCTGTAGGTAAAATATAAAACTGTAGTTCTTTAATTTCTACATCAATTTATTACAGACCGTGTGAGCTAAATTAAATGCTTTAAATTTTTATTAGTTTTGGAATTAAGACATAACAAGGAAACACCTTTCTATTTTTATACTAGCATTTGTCATTATTAGATTCTTGTATTTCATTAATTTTGTTAAATTTATTACTTTATTTGAATGTTTATTTTTTCTTTAAATTAATTCTATTTAAAAAGTGTTTTTCACATACGTTACTATTTTTCTGTGTCAATTCAATGATGGTATCCGTGATTCATTCCAATTTACTTCGATGTTTGGCCATTTTGTTTGTAAACATGTCAACATGTTATTAGAAATGCTACACATTAATTTTAAATCACTCTCCAATAAAATTGCTGTACCTTTGTTGTATTTGACCTACAAAATTCGATAGGTTAAATTTATTTATACAATGTATCTCGTTTAATGTTATTCAGACCTTATTTCCGAAATTGGATCCTGGTATTCCATTATAATGCATTAAATCAAATGTGTCAGGCATTGAACGTTGATCTTCCGGAAAAAATTCATCCATAAATGCATTGAGTAAAATAATTCCCAAATTTTCTGGATCTAACTTCTTTTGCATAATAGCAACACTAAATATAAAACAAAGTAATGTAATAAATTTTAAAGCAGCGTAATATATGCATATCTGAATATAAATATATGTAAGCAATATGAACAAGCGTAATAGAAATACTTACTATTCTGGGTCACTGACTAAATGCAATGTACAAAGCACATCTTGCAAAACGGGAGTAGGTATGAAATTGTTGCAATCTGGATCGTAGGATTTGAAAACACGACGAGCAATTTCACTTGGTGTTTCTGGTGAAACCAGCCTCTTTTCATTACTGAATAAAACTGAAATGAAATAGAATAGAATAGAATAAAAAATTTGAAATTAAAAAAGTCAACCAAATATTAAGTTATTTTACCAAATATGCTTACCTGTTAAATGTGTGTCTGAACCCATAATCCATACAGGATTCTTAGGATTTTTATAAAATGAACCTACAGTGCAATAACGCATTTGTTCCATTAATGTAATAAATCCAATATCCGATTGCTGATTTATTCCACGAAGCTCTAAAATATATAACAAATCCGGGTTTTGAAGTTAATAAAAAAAATTCACTAATGGTACATATTTAATGGTCATGGTAAAATTTTTTTCGATTTGTCGCATGAGGTTTTTAAAAACGAAATTTCAAAAAATACAGCAATGAATTTTTTTTTAATTTTGAAAAGTGTACTTACTTAGACCACCAACATCTTGGTCATTATCCCATACGTATGATACAGCTCGACCAGTTAACATTAAGTTGATTAGACCCTGTGAACCGTACCCATATGTATTATGAATTAATGGCTCTGATGTATCAGATAGCTCTGTTTGAACGTTTTCAACACCCTAGGAAATAAACTTTAGAATACAAACTTGTGATTTTTTTATAAACTTTACTTTAGTTAAAATGACAGAATACATAAACAATAGTACACCATATTTCCCCGTCAGTACGTAAAAATTATCGGTGTAATATTTTTCAACATCATCAATTGTTTCTAAGTGAATAACTGATAATCGGTCATGAAATTCATCAGACGTCCATTCTGGTCGCTCTTTAGCTACCATTTGCTAATGATTATTTAAAAATAAAATATATTTTGTATTTTATAACATATTATAACACCCACACATACTTCAATATGTTCTTCGTTAGATTCCACAGAATTATGAATATTGCCCTCAGCGTCTGCCGCAGGACTTGGAGCAGAACTGGATTCTTTGGCTTCTGTACTTATATCTGGCAAATATACGATTCGATATTTATTTACTTTGCATTTCATTAATATATTACACAAAGCTTGTATTAACAATCGGTTACATTTTTCATTAGTTAGCTAAAATTATGTAAGTGTTAAAAATTGACTGTAAAAATGGGTAAGAAAATAAGTACATCTTTCAAGTTATGACCCGGAGTTTCCATTAGAAGAATTTTTAAAAGAAAAGCTTGAACAGGAGCTATCACAGCGCATGGACCACCTTGTTTTTGCACTAAAGCTGATGGTTCAACATCAGAGAATTCAAAACCTGAAAATAAAAAAGAACTAAAATGCTGACTTGCTTTCTGGTAAATTAAATTAAGAAATTATAGAATAAGTCGAACTTAATTACATCACTTCTTACAGAAATTAATTTTATCTAGATTAGATGTCTTAATACACATATATTGTTTTTTTAACTTGAAAAAATTATTTTCAATATTATACTCATAGATAACTTTATTGTATCCAGCCTGCCTTACAATTGGTTAGTACAAAGCAAATTTCAATGTAAACTGAAACTAATTCAATAAAAAGTAATTTCTTTTACTCGAAAAATTTTGCATTCCTTCTTATAAAATATTTAAATAACAAGCAAAAAAAGTAACAGTGAAATCCTTTTTTAAGATTTTGCTTATAATTTCTTCTTTAAGTGATGATTCAATTATTTGATAAGTGTACATAAATTTTTCACTATTTTACCTTGGGACCATCGTCTAAAAACATCTTCTTTAATTGAACCCCATAACAAATTCCGAATTTCTTTCAATTCATATTCATCGTTTGATGCTGAGGCACTAGAGTTTTCACCCATTTTATCATAAATAAAGCTTAAATACTATGTTTTACGCTATTTTCAAAATTTTAATACATTAACTTTTTTCCAAGCAACAGCACTTTAGTCTTTTGACATTGACATTATAGCATGAAAATGAAAACAAAAAAAAACCCTGTAAACAATTTAAAATTCGAGAAATTACGTCACATTATTATCAAGAACAGGTGTGTCATTCATTAAAGTGTACTAAATTCTAATGGCCGGGAATAAATTGATATGTGTATTTTCTTGCTTTTTTTTTATATATTTGGGGTTTACGAATTATTTTTATTAATCAGTCAGTTTTAACTTACTCATTCTGCTAATCTATGTTTTGTTTTTAGTTGCAAGGACCTGTGACAATTAAGTTCGCCAAAATCAAATGTCAAAAATTTTCAATTTTTAAAATTCAAAAGTAATTTTTTCTAGCACACTTAATCAGTTTATTCGATAGATTGTGATTTTGTCTTATCAAATATTAAATCTCTTGCTTAACCCACTCTGACACCTCCTATTATCTCACCTAGCTTTCAGCATATTTTTTTAAACATTTCCTAATCGATGTTACAATTATATTAAAGAAATGATGTACGGCTTATGACAAACTTCTAGATGGTTAAATTTTTAACAATTGTAACAGTTTTTAACAATAATTTTTATATTAAATCATTAACTTTTGAAAATTCGACTATCCAGCTCTGATCGACAGTTGTTCTATAGTAAATTGTTTTTTAATAAAGAAATGTCATTTTTAAAATTAAAAAACTAAATAGGAAATGTCATAGTGAATAACGTATTTTTAATAAAACAGGAAGAAACAATTATATATCCGTATTAAAACAGAAAAAAATATTTACAAAAAAGATTTTCTTAATCATTTATTACTACTCTCTTTTTAGAATGTCTTCTTATTGAATTTTTCCCTCTTTCTAGGATTGATTTTCTTTTAAAAAAATTAAACATTTTGCGAAAACTTAACGACATGTCAAATTTAATGATATACAATTACAGTTGGCAGAAATAGATTTTTGCTACGTCAAGTACACAATTCAAAGCATGTTTCATATATACCATGTATAACTCAAAAATTTACTAAGGCAATTTTTATGCATATTTTTAATTATTATTGCACTATTGGCAAAACTGATTTTCAAATTCGTAAAAACCCGCCGCTGTATTCTTGCAATTGAAAAAAGGTGTTGAACAAATTAAAAATACATAGCTAGTGATTTCTTTCGATTTTTTGAAAGTTTAATCTGTATTTTTAATTATTTGAACTTGGAAAAAAATAATAATGAGTGATGCTGATTGCGTTAAAGTAGCACTGCGGATTCGTCCATTGGTTAAAACAGAAATTGATAAAGGTTGCCAAGAAATTGTGAGTAAGATAAATGGAGAATCACAAGTTTTTGTTAAAAATCACGATTCATACACTTTTAATTATGTATTTGGAAAAAATGAGTCTCAAATAATCGTGTATGAAGAAGCTGTGAAATCTATGATATCAAAGCTTTTTAAAGGTAAAAATATGAAGTAGCAAATTTAAAACTACAAAAATTTTTTGCAAAATATTTAATTTTTAAGAATATTGATGTAATTTATTGACAATATTTGATTCTAGGCTACAATGTTACTATATTAGCTTATGGTCAAACAGGCTCAGGGAAAACTCATACCATGGGTACTTCGTTCGATGGGGAAAAAAGTTTTGACATGGGCGTTATACCAAGGTCCATATACGATATATTTAACAAAATATCTGAATTTTCTAAAGAATACGATATCTCAGTAACTTGTTCGTTTATGGAACTCTATCAGGAAACTTTATACGATTTGCTTTCGAATTCGACAAGAGATCAAAGTTCAGTAGATATTAGAGAAGATACAAATAAAGGTATTATTATTCCAGGTTTAACCGAAGTACCCATTTCATCTGCGAATGAAGCTATTGATTGTCTAATTAAGGGATCATCTGGACGTGCTGTTGGAGCTACTGCTATGAATGAGCAATCAAGCAGATCACATGCCATATTTACCATAAATGTAAATATGAAAAAAGATGAAATGTAAGACCTTGGATTAGGTTAAAATAAAAACATAAATTACTTGAAAATTTTTTCTAATACATCTGATTTAGTACCTCAATGACTACGTCGAAATTTAACTTAGTTGATTTAGCAGGATCAGAAAGGTCAAAAAAAACTAAAGCAACCGGTGATAGATTTAAAGAAGGCGTTAACATAAATAAAGGTCTCTTGGCATTAGGGAATGTTATATCGGCACTTGGAAGTAAGGAATTTCAATTTTTTAAATATATGCAGGTATTTTAAATTAAGTTCATGTTCAGGTGGTCAAAATTCATATGTTTGCTACAGAGATTCAAAGTTAACGAGATTGTTACAAGATTCTTTAGGAGGAAACTCTATAACGCTAATGATAGCTTGTATTAGCCCGGCTGATTATAATTTAGATGAAACGATAAGTACCTTACGATACGCTGACAGAGCAAGAAAAATTAAAAACAAACCAATTGTCAATCAAGATCCTCAGCATGCAGAAATAAATAAACTAAACAACATAATTCAAAATCTGCGTCTACAACTTTTAGGAAAACAGGATTTTTTATTAGCAAATTCTGAAAATACTGGAAGCGAAGTATCGGAAGATATATTAGCTCTCAAAAAGAAGAACAATGAATTGGTTGAAATAAATCAAAAATTGCGGCAACAATTACAAACTACTTTAAACGATGTTACAGAGATTGAAACTAGGGCTAGCATTGCAGAAGAAACTAATGATAAACTTTTGATAAAGTTTAATGAACTCAAAAAAATTCTTTTAGAGCAGAAAAATGGTGATCAACTAGTTAATGTTGAAATTTTCGCCAAAATTGAAGAATTAGACCAAATTTTCAAACAAAATCAAGAGGAACTTATGAGTCAAAAGTCTGAAAATCACAGTATTAATGACGTAACATTTTGTGTTGGTTATGAAGATGCTCAACATAGGTAATAATAATAGTTATATTTGTTGAAATTTGTTTGCAAAAAAATAAAAACCTAACTTATTATGATTAATAGTTATGATCGTTTTACAACAAAGCAACTTGAAATCAATGACGAACTTCGAAAAATAAATCGAGAATTAGCAATTAAAGAGTCTTACCATCAAAAAGTTGCAATTAATTTAACAAAATTTTGTGATTATGAAGGAGGAAACGAAAATTTAATAAAGGAAACCGAAAATAAAATACAAATTCTTGAAGCTGAGAAGAATGATCTTGTAGAGAAATTAAAATCTGTAAAAGAAAATGTAACCGCGAAAATATCAGAGGAAAGACGGAAGCGATTGTATCGTTTGGAACAGGAAATAATTGAATTGAAAAAGAAAATAACACAACAGGATAGAATTTTGAAGGTTCGCGAAAAAGAAACTTTGAAAATTGCAAGCTTGAATAATGAGATTCAACAAATGAAGGCTGCTAAAGTTAACTTAATCAAAGCTATGAGAAAAGAAGCTGAATCTTTTAGACAATGGAAATTAAATAGAGAAAAGCAACTTACTCAATTAAAAGAAAAGGACTGCAAAAGACGTAATGAAATGGCCCGTATGGAGGCCTTACATAATAAACAGAAAAATGTATTAAAGCGTAAAGTTGAAGAAGCTATGGCAATCAATAAAAGGTAGTAAATTAATTCAATTCTATTTTTGCAATATTTTCATTTGCCATTTTTTTTTAGACTAAAAGATGTTTTGGACAAGCAAAAACAGGTTCAGCTTAAACGTCACGCAACAACTAATGGCCAATCTGGAAAAATGGATCAAATATTGACTTTAATTGACCACGAACTTGAGCTAATTTTATCTGTTGTCGATGCTCAAATTTCTTTAGACCAACTAATGGAAGATCGAGCTGCGGTAAATCAGCGTTTAAAGGAAATAAAAATTGAAAATCCAGATAACAAGAAAGAAATTAGAGGTATAGAAGACGATTTAGCTTTGAGAAATGCTCAAATTGAAGATATGCAGCAGAAAATTATATCTTCAGACTTAACAAGTAAAATAAAAGTAATTTGTGAAGGACTATCCAGTTTAACGGAAGCAAGAGGTGCTTTAAAACACTTATTTAATGTACTCATAGAATTAAGAAAAGAATGCGCTCTTAAAAGTAACAAAATAGAAGAATACAAATCGGCATACGAAATGACGGAAGAAAAAATTAGTGAATTAAAAAGAACTGTTGAAGAAAACGAGAACAAGTACCGGAAAGAAATTTCGAATGCCGAAAAATGTTATGAAGAAAAAATAGCAGTTTTGTTACGTGAATTAAGTAAAGTGCCAAATGAATTAGAGAACCAAAATGATTCCGCAACCAATGAAAGATTAAAAATTCAAGAGGAAACTTTAGATAAAATCGATGTTTTGAGATGGGAATTAGAAAACTATAAAATGAAATGTAACGAATACGAAAAATTGCTGCAAGCTCAAAAGCAAAAAAATTTGAACCAGTTAAAACCTAATAAAATAAAAATAGAGGACAATGAAATCATTACTGATGAATATATTCTTCTAGATGATAGTTTGGCTGATGAAGAATATCACGAAGATAGTTTTTCTCATGACCCTGATTGGAGAAGAACTCCAATGTTCAAAAAATCAAAACGTGCTGTGTCTTTAGTAAGTACAATATGTATATTTAAAAAGATACACATAAATATATTTAAATCATTATTTAAAAGTATTAATAAAATTGTAAATAAATTTTTAGAAAAAAAGTAGTATAAGTCAAGAGATGATTGCGGGGATTAAAAGAAATTCCGATGGAATGGTAAAATGTGGGTGTAAGACAAACTGTAGCACAAAACGTTGCGGTTGTCGAAACAATGAGGCTGAGTGCACAGAGCGCTGCTCCTGCAGTTTAGAATTGTGCAGAAATAAAAGTATAGTAAATGGAAATGATGCAGATGCAGGATCGGTGGATATTACAGCTACTGACAGTATTTTTAAAAAAGAGAAAGAAAACATAGATTCAAATAGAGGATCATGCAAAAGTAACATTTCAAATTCATCGATCGATTTATTCGAAAATACAGCGTTAAATACACCGAAAAAAATAAAGTAAGTTTTAAAAGATAGAACATTTTTTAGTTTTTAATTTTTAAAATTTTTATTTAAAAACTATCAAAAAAAACTGCCATTGTACAAAATTTTTCTCTTTCTGAAATTTTCGCTGTAAATTTATTATGTAATTTATGTATACTTTAACAAAATTTTTAAAAATTAGGTGTACGCTTGGAACAGAAGAAAATAAAAATGATGTTACCACCCCAAAGTACCCATTTGAATCGAAGAAGAGGCCTTCGTATTATCAATGAAGAATCTTTTAAAAGACATAAATTATGTTATTTTACGTGATTTATTTATTTAGTTACGATTAAATAGTAGAAAGTTTGTAAAAACTCTTAAATGTTTGTAATAAAATCCATTATAATAAGTTATCAAGGTGTATTAAAGCTAATGCATTGTTAATTTAATTTATAGCTAGGTTATAAAATTTCAGCTTTTGATGTTGATGGAATTTATATTTCAGATTGAAATTTGCAGGTAAGATTACACATTTCGTTTATGTACGAGTATAATGTTATACATATATAAGTGCAGCATATATCAACTTATGTGTAATAATCACAAACTTTTTTGTGGAAACTGACCGCTAAACTTATCAAAAAATAATGTTTAATCTTTTAACAGATTGCATTAATGTTAACATATTATAGATACTTTGACGTTGTCAAAATGAACCTCAGTGTTTATTATTTACTAATACTTAACATGCTGTATATGCGATAAAATTTAAATGTCAGAATTAAAGTAATAAATGTGTGACGAAAAGTATAATCAAAATGAAAAACACTGATCCCTGGTTCGGAGCTCCACAAAAATCTGTCGACATTTTACTTTCGCTAAATTTAATTTTACATGAAACTTTCTGGATTAACACATACCACCCACAGGGATGTACATAATATGTACAACATACTCATTAGTTTCATTAGTTCGTACGAAAACTTAAGCCGTCTTTAGCTCACTTCATTGTGAATAAAATTGAAAGAAGAAAAAATCTAGATGGCGGCTCATGAGTATTAAATATTATATCAAATTAATGTTGGTAAAACTGATTTTCAAATTTATGAGAACCCGCCGCTGTAGCGAAAAAGGGAGCAAGTTAAAGTTCAAACATAAATAAAAATACAAATAATATAAATTATTTTCTTAAAAAAGAAAAAAGAGTGTTCTTAAAAATTATTTTTTCGAGCTAAAATAAAAATAATGAGTGATGCCGAAAGCGTTAAAGTAGCACTTCGCATTCGTCCATTGGTTAAAACAGAAATTGATAAAGGATGCCAAGAAATAGTGAGCAAGATAAATGGAGAATCACAAGTTTTTGTTAAAAATCACGATTCATACACTTTTAATTATGTATTTGGAAAAAATGAGTCTCAAATAATCGTGTATGAAGAAGCTGTGAAATCTATGATATCAAAGCTTTTTAAAGGTAAAAATATGAAGTAGCAAATTTAAAACTACAAAAATTTTTTGCAAAATATTTAATTTTTAAGAATATTGATGTAATTTATTGACAATATTTGATTCTAGGCTACAATGTTACTATACTAGCTTATGGTCAAACAGGCTCAGGGAAAACTCATACCATGGGTACTTCGTTCGATGGGGAAAAAAGTTTTGACATGGGCGTTATACCAAGGTCCATATACGATATATTTAACAAAATATCCGAATTTTCTAAAGAATACGATATCTCAGTAACTTGTTCGTTTATGGAACTCTATCAGGAAACTTTATACGATTTGCTTTCGAATTCGACAAGAGATCAAAGTTCAGTAGATATTAGAGAAGATACAAATAAAGGTATTATTATTCCTGGCTTAACTGAAATTCCTGTTTCAACTGCAGAACAAACTATTGGATGTCTTATTAAGGGATCATCTGGGCGTGCTGTTGGAGCTACTGCTATGAACGAACAATCAAGTAGATCGCATGCCATATTTACAGTTAATGTGAACATAATGAAAAAAGATGAAATGTAAGTATAAATTGCGAATTTTCTTTAATTAACAAATTAAGATCACTTTTTTATTTTTTTTATTGTATTATTAAGTACTTCAATGACCACGTCAAAATTTAATTTAGTTGATCTAGCCGGATCTGAGAGGTCGAAAAAAACTAAAGCTACAGGTGACAGATTTAAGGAAGGAGTTAATATTAATAAAGGCCTTCTGGTATTAGGAAATGTAATATCAGCACTTGGAAGTAAGAAGAATTGGTTTTACTAAATGTAAAAAACTTAACTAAATGCAAAATTATTTAATTTGTGTGCTCTTTTCATTTAATTTCTTTTGTAATATTTCAAAACCGCTTGTTTATAAATCTTTCCTATCATGTATCGAAATTATAAAACAATATTTTTATATAGGTGGTCAAAATTCGTATGTATGCTACAGAGATTCAAAATTGACAAGATTGTTACAAGATTCTTTAGGAGGAAACTCTATAACGCTGATGATAGCCTGCATTAGTCCAGCCGATTATAATTTAGACGAAACGATAAGTACCTTACGATACGCTGACAGAGCAAGAAAAATTAAAAATAAACCAGTTGTCAATCAAGATCCTCAACATGCGGAAATAAATAAACTAAATAACATTATTCAAAGTCTGCGTCTTCAGCTGTTGGGGAAAGAAAATTGTTCGTTAGCCCATTCAGAAAAAACTGAAAATGATGTATCGCAGGATATATTAACCCTTAAAAGACAAAATAATGAATTATACGAAAAAAATCAAAAATTACGGCAACAACTGCAAACTACTTTGAACGATGTTACAGAAATTGAAACCAGGGCTAGTATTGCAGAGGAAACTAATGACAAACTTTTAACAAAATTTAATGAAATTAAAAAAGTTCTTTTAGAAAAGAAAAAATCTGGTGAACAAGTCGATTTTCCCGAAATTTTTGAAAACATTGAGGAAATAGACAAAATTTTCAAAGAGAATCAAGAGGAACTTATGAATCAAAAATCTGAAAATAACAGTATCAGTGATGTAACATTTTGTGCTGGCTCTGAAGACATGCAACAAAGGTACAATTTTCAAAAAAGATTTTTGTGGCTTTATTTTAAGGTATTTACTTTTACAATTTAGATACGACCAATTCACAACGAAACAACTTGAAATTAATAATGAACTTCGTAAAATAAACCGTGAACTAGCGCTCAAGGAATCTCATCATCAAAAAGTTTCTATTAATTTAACAAAGTTTTGTGATTACGATGGAGGGAATGAAAACTTCATTCGAGAAGCTGAATTGAAAATAAATATTCTTGAAACTGAGAAGAATGATCTGCTGGAGAAATTAAAATCGGTAAAAGAAAATGTAACAGCAAAAATTGCGGAAGAAAGACGCAAAAGATTGCAGCAATTAGAATCAGAAATAATAGATTTAAAAAAGAAAATCACTCAGCAGGACAAAATATTAAAAGTTCGAGAAAAAGAAACTTTGAAAATAGTCAGTTTAAATAATGAAATTAAACAAATGAAAGCTGCAAAAATTAATTTAATTAAAGCTATGAAGAAGGAAGCTGAATCTTTTAGACAGTGGAAATTAAGTAGGGAAAAACAGTTGACGCAACTTAGAGAAAAGGACCGTAAAAGACGTAACGAAATGGCTCGTATGGAAGCTTTACATAACAAACAAAAAAATGTTTTAAAAAGAAAAGTTGAAGAAGCAATGGCAGTGAATAAAAGGTATTGAATATGGTTAAATTTTAAATTTTTTTAAAGCGTTATATTTGATTATTCCAGACTTAAAGAGATTTTGGATAAACAGAAGCAAGTTCAACTTAAACGAAATACAACAACTACTGGTCAGTCTGGAAAAATAGATCAAATATTAACCTTAATTGATCATGAGCTTGAATTGATTTTATCTGTTGTTGACGCACAAATTACTCTGGATCAGTTAATGGAGGATCGCGCTGCAATAAATCATCGGTTAAAAGAAATAAAAAATGAAAACCCTAATTATAAGAAGGAAATTAGAAGCATAGAAAACGATTTGACTTTACGAAATGCTCAGATTGAAGATATGCAACAGAAAATTCTATCATCGGACATCACAAGTAAAATAAAAGCGATTTGTGAGGGAGTTTCCAGTCTACCAGAAGCTAGGGGTGCCTTAAAACATCTGTTCAACGCGTTAATAGATCTAAGGAAAGAACATGCAATAAAGGACAATAAAATGGAAGAGTACAAGTCGGCATATGAAATCACAGAAGAAAAAGTAAATGAACTAAAGAAGACGATTGAAGAAAATGCAAACAAATATCAAGATGAAATTCTAAATGCTGAAAAAAATTATGAAGAAAAGATTTCAGTGTTGTTGCGTGAGCTTAACAAATCATCATGTAAATTGAATCAAAGCAATGACCCTGAAGTTAGAAAGAGGATTCAAATTCAACAAGAAGCGCTTGAAAAAGTTGATACATTAAGAGAGAAATTGGACCATTACAAAACAAAATGTATTAAATATGAAGAATTATTACAAAGTCGAATTGAAAATAATTCGAAAGTAACGGACAATTTTTATTTAAATGAAGACTACCGAACTGATATTACAGAAGACAGCTTTTGTAGAGAGTTAAATATGAAAAATTCTCCGATGTTCGCAAAAATTGAGGATCTAAATGTAGTTCCTACGGTAATATTACAATTTATATAATATATATAGTTTTATATAATTAATTTTTCCAATTTAATTCTAGAATAAATTAGTTAACGAAACAAAAACTTTTGTAACTACATTCGGAGCTAAAAGGGCTTCCAATGGAGCAATAAAATGTCGATGCTCTGATGGAAAATTTGGGGAGACTTCGTGCTTTTGTAGCAGTAGGAAAGATGATACCGTAACTAGGGCCACGAGTGAAAATAATTATTTGAATGAGAAAACTTTTGTCAAAAGCGAAAGCGACGAAATACTTTCTAATAAAAGTTTAAAAACCAAAAACATCTTAAATACAACTATAAACATTTATAAGAACGACGATGAAAGCGATGTATTGCATACTCCTAAGAAATTTAAGTAAGGTTTAAACTTTATTTTCAATTTTTAGCAATATTTATATTAAATATTTTAGATTTTCTATGGAGGAGGAAAGTAAATTGGACGTAACAACTCCTTCATATCCATTCAAATCAAAAAAAAGAACACCATTTTATCAGTGAAAAAATTGATAATACTTAGTGCATACTATGAGCATATACATATATTATATGAGGTTTGTTTAACATTCACCTTGAAATATTTAGATTATTTCTCATAAAATAGTATTTATTTTTGTAAATATTTAAAAACTTTTCATATTTTTATCTTATACATACATTTTATTTTACTTTTTGTATTTTAATAAATTTATATATAACTATACATACATAAATAGATTTTATTTCGAATCATTTAGGTGCTTAATTATGTGTAGATCATCATATTTAAAAATTTCAGGGAACTCGCTCGTGTTGTCTTTATTATTAAATTGTTTCTTTTCAAAAATTCAATTTTAAATGATTTAATTGGAAAACCAAGCATTAAAGAAAGTTTGAGTATATGACATTTAAAAATTAATATACATGGGTACTCAATATTCCCAATAATATTAATATATAACATTATTAATATTAATTAATACATATTATAATATATAACATTATATATGAATTAATTATATTATCTATGAATTTGCCTAATTTCCAGTAAATGTATTGTCATATTTCATTAAAAATAACTCATTATTTAATTAAAAATGGAAAATTTATTTATATTACCAATATTTTTTAATTTTTGTAGAATTAATAACTTCATAACTCGTTTTTAGATAGTTTAATGTCTTTTTCTGCATCCATAACAGTTTTAAGAATTTTTATTTGCAATTTGTTCATATCTTTCATGGGAAATTTCCTAATTTTTCGTTTGATGAATTCCATTAATAAATCTAGTTCATCAAATTCGTTAGAACATTTTTTACATCTCGTTGAGGGTATACATTCTGCTGGATTTTCTTCTGCTTGAATATCATCTTTAGATTGGTTAGTTGGAATAACTGGTCCAGAAAGTTCAGTTTGAGTGAAATTATTAACTAAACTAATTATATTTGGGGATTCAGTTAAGGACGAGTTGTCATCAAAAATCACAATATCTTCAGCTTTAACATCTTTCATAATGAAACTATTTACATCTCCAACAGTAAATTGGGCTGTGTTATTCTCAATATAGTCTACATCATAATTACCGGAACAGTCTTCATATATTTCATATTTTGTTATGGATTCGTTCTCTCTAAGTCCTAAAATTTCAATACTTTGTGGTTTTTTTACTAGTTCTTCTTTAGTTTTAGTAATAAAACTATTTTCTAGGGGTGATTTGCTGATATTTTCAACCGTTTTCTGTAACTTTCTTTGTCTTGCCAAATCTTCTTTTCTTTGACGGCGTTTTTTATACATTTCCCCCAGAAACGAAAGCTCATTTGCATATTTATGATCGTCTAGTTTTGGGTTCCTGCTGTGTAGATCATAAGTTTCTCTTAAATATTTCCAGAATTTTTGACACTCAGCAACATCCACTAGAGGAAATTTTATAAAAATTCAAGTATTTATATTATTTCGTTGAAAATTTGAATATATGTACCTTGGAAAGTATCAGCAAGTTCTTGCCAAATGCTTTTATTTTGTTTGCTATTCCATCCAATTAATCTAGAATATTCGTATAAAGTAGGTCTTTCATATACCATTTGAATGAAATATTTAATATTGCGTTCAATATGAAAAATTGGATGGATTTCTGCACAAGCAATCGTTTGTTCACTCTTTCCTATAAACGATTCTTCAGTCATGGCTTTAGTTGTTATTCCTAAAGTTTCTGGATGTTTTCGCTCCAGATGTTTTCTCATAATAGATCTATTTCCCTTTTTATATGAAACTATAATGTTGCAATATTTGCATCTAACTTTTTCAGAACCTTCATCAGTAAAATGTTTCCACAAAATGCTCATTGTAAAGCAGTAATTTCGCTACACTATTGTTTCTTACTTTTGTTATTACCAAACTTTTGAATTTTAACAAATTTTAATATTTTTATTTTTTATAGTACATATGTATGTAATTGTACATATGTTTAAGTTTATTTTGTTTATCTCAAATGTCATTTCATAAATAGTGACGTTTTCCAGTGCTCCTTTTTGAGTTCTTTATGGAACAAAATCAGTTTTTTCTGAATCCAGATACATTTAATTTGAGTATACTAGGTCACGCGAAAATGTTATGATAATAGAAAGTGAGATGGGAAGGAAAATAACAAACTAAATGCATTAAATTTAAAAAAAAAATTTAAACTTTTAAAAATTAAATTTTATTTTTATGTTTCCTCCAAAATTTTGAATTTATAATTAATAATGAAATTATGAAAATTGTCAATTATTACTTTTACAGTGTAAACGTTCAATTCAGACCAAATCATATGTATATAGTTTTTCGTTATGAATATGAACGACAGAAATACCAAACGATTGAGGTTTATTTTAGACGATAAGGCAATATATCTGAAAAGGTGCGTACGCAGGCGGACATGAGAATACATATAGTAAATTGCAGTTAACTTTCGCTGTCAATTTTTGGATCACATTTATTATAGCATTGAAAATTTGATTTGGCAAAGAAAAAACAACAGTCAGCACATTATGGCAAATTCTGCTGAATAATTGATGGAACCTGATTAAAAGGTATTCCAATTGAAATATTTTTTTATTCTTTTTTGTGAAGTTTTTGAGTATTCTTTGTGACTCTCATTTTATTCAGTATGGGTTTAAAAGGCTTTTTGATTATGAGCAGTTTTTTTCTGCTTTTTTCCAAGTTTTTTAAAGTTCAGTTCTTTTTAAAATTTTTATTCTATAATTCAATTTCTTTCTATTTTAAAGACAGAAAAGGTTAAAAATTGCAATGTGTTTTTAAAGACCTTTTCAGATGGAATTTACCAACCGAGTTATTAGAAATTTAAATTTTAAATTAAAAAAATATCTAAAATCTGTAGAGCTTTAAATATTAATTAATTTCCTTCAGACAAATGATTTCCGACCTTCCGTTTAAAATCTACATAAATTTGGAGTTTATTTTTGATTTACTCCCTTCCCTAACTTTAGTGACCTGATAAATATAACGGCATTAGAACAACGAAGCTCTTTTTCGACCAATGGCGTCACATTTTGAAAACATACCAATGGCATCTTTCCGATCTTATAAATTTTTAGACCATGAGTACAAAAAACAAATTGAAAAACGACTCTTACAACACTCAATTTTTACATCAAAAGATAGAAAATGTGCAGCCTATGATTTTTTTTAAAAATAAATCCAAATTCACGCGCACAGCTCCTTTCGCAATTCCTTTAATATAAAGCCGTTTTCAAAAAAAAAAAAACATTAAAATTATGAATTATTGTAGCGAATTTCTAAATTTAAATTAAGAAAGCTTTTTAAGTAAAATTAAAAAGCTTTCTAAATAAACTAGTTTCATGAATTCTATTTTAAATTGAATTTAATCAACAGTCATATTTATTATCTAATTAATACATTACTTTTTGTATTTATTAATCGTTTCTAAGAGCTCATCTGCTTCTTGGGAAGTTTTAACTCTAAGTAAGACGGATGTAGGTTTTTGTTCGCATTCAGGTGTTGGAACGCATACTACCATCACATTATTTTTACCCATACGTTGGGTTGGTAAACCTTCACTTAAAATAAAATTTAATAAAATATTGCCTAAATTTGTATCGGCTCTGACAATCAACTGCGTTTTTTCTTGATCTTTAATTGGTTTTAGATAGAGTGTTCCTACACCTCGGTCTGCAAAATTGCCATCATGCTTAACAAAAACTTTACATCGTTTTGAATATACACTATCCTCTTCTACCACTGCTTTAAAATCGTTTTTTGGTGGTTCCTCGTCTTCTTCATTTTCTACCTCAGCAACTTTATTTCCGTCAAGTGCATTATTCTGATTAGACACGCTTCCACCAAAAGTAAATGGTTTAGAATTTGTAAAGCTAAATCCGCTAGAAGGAGAAGTAGTTGTGCTTCCGACAGCATTAGATTTACCAAATTGAAATCCTCCAGAACTTCCAAAAATAGATGTAGAGTTTGTTCCTTTCAAATTAGCAGCAAAAACCCCTGGAGAAGATGGTGTTTCAGTATCATTCACTGATACTTTGGGAAGATTGGAACCAAAAGAAAAGGGTTTTGACTCAGAACCATTCGATGATGTTGATGTGACGTTAGTTAAATTTTCTTGATCATTTCCTTTTGAAGCATTATCATCACTCTCCATAATTTCTTTGACATAATTTTCGTAATCTTTAAACATGGGCGTTAAAATACAAATTGGATTTTCTTCAATATTTTTTTTTATCCAGTCTATTAAATCTTGATTAAGTCGTTCAAGTCTTGAATAGTCTACTTTTGGTTTATGAGATCCATTTTTGATCATAGTAGGGGCGGTTGAAGTGGTTGAGCTTATTTTGTTCAAAAATGAAAACGGTGAAGCAGTCGAAGCAATAGGCGAGTTTGTAAATTTTTTAAAACCTGCAAAAAAAACAACAATGTATAAAGAGAAACATAAAAAAAGTTCTTCACCTGTAAATCCACTAAAAACAGTCTTATTCCCATCCACCTCAGAGGAAGCAGAAATTTTTCGACGCGCCTTTTTAATTACACGACTCTGTAATTCATCAGCTGGAGCAGTTTTGAATTGAGCACCAATCTCTTCGGAGTCATCACAATTAAGATCTGGATCGAGTGAACGCTTTTCGGACATGACGATATCAATTTAAATTACTTCCTTTTGAGGTTATTTGTAATATTTAATGATATGGTTTTTTTTTAAATTTGTGCAGTCAAACTTAATAAGTTAAAAGAATTAAATTACAAATATTACAATGATAGCTGTAATAATAGCTGTTGCATGTTCCGCCGATTTTGTAAACAATGCCAATAGCATTGATTGTCATTTTTCAAAATATTTCTATAAACACGGCAGCACTTTATTTGCAAACCGTGTTTACAGAATTTAATTTATATAGTAGGTCTGGTATAGAAAGTTTTAAAAAACTTAAAACTTGAAAAAACTTTATAAAGTAAGAAAATAAAAAATAAGAGAAAATTATGATTATAAATTATTTTCATTTTTTCAATGTTTTTTTAATTAAATAATAGCGGCCCTATTATAGGGCCCTTCACAAAGCCCTATTGAACGTATTTTTTGCACTAACTTTTAATTGAGAAAAAAGTTCTCAGATTACAAAATTTTTACATCCGATTTAAATTCAGAGTGTAAAAATAGAGTATGAGCTCTGTGAAATCGAAAAAATTAAGCACCTTGAGTATTATCTTAACATGAACTAATTTCTAAAAAGAATCCATATTTACAGTGAAAAGTGGAGGCAAATTTTTTTTTGACAGACCTGAATCTACTCTTATGTAAAAGAAGTTTAAAATTCGAATTCTAAGTTATTATAGTTTTTGTATGTTTTTTTGGTAAATAATTGCAATCAAAAATTCAATACAAATATAGATACAATATAAAATATTAAAAAATGAAAATACAATATTGAACCAATTTTTCTAATAAATTATGAATGTACTTTTAAAGTATCACAGAGATTTTTGAAATAGCGATTACACTAACTTACCACAACAACACTTAGCTTTTTTGACAGATATAAAATAAAATTTATACAAACAAGAACCGCGATTAAAGTTGCTATTCCTTACGATTTAATTCTTTTTGTGCCGATTTTGTATAGATTAAGCAAAGCTAAATTTCTAAATTTGATACAAACACTGTTAAAGAATATTTGGTGGAAAGAATAATTTTATATACATACAAAGCATAATAATTTTTTATAAGTTGGTAACATAATAATGTCTTCTAAACGTGTTGCTACCTCTGATTTAAATCACGATAATTGGGACAAGGAAGAAGAACCAGAAGAAGCTGGGACTTTCAAAGTTGCCCCAAAGGAAGAGCTTGAAACACGTGTAATAAAAAAAGCTCGCAGAAGAATAGAAAAAGAAGACAAAGCCGATGGTGGAGATAAAAATAAAAGTGTATTTGCATCTTTTGCAGGTATGAAAACCTAATAATTGTATGTATATGCATGTAGTTTCTAAACAAGAAATTCGTAGGCTTTAAAAGTGTCACAGACTGTCCATTTTCTTTTTTAACGAAAAAAATGGAAGATAATAAAGAAGCAACTACTTCTAATATTGAGTCTTTGAATTCAGGTGATTTAAAGCATGCACAAAATGAAGGTATATTACCTATTTAATGTTTGGCTATATGTATGTATGATTATTTTTATTTGGTTTTTTAAAGGTTTAAAAAATACGGAAGCGAAATCTTCATCATTCACGTTTTCGCCAAAAATGAGTAGTAATGGAGAAGGCTTAGATTCTGAAAATTCAAAGAAAATGCTTAATATAGTCGAAAAATTAAATAAGCAGTTTATTGTGTGGTTGACAGATTTGTTAGAAAAGGATCCTAAGCGAAATTTTAATTCATTTTTAAAGCAATATGAGTGTTCTCTTGAAAAACTAATTGATTCTAAAGAAATTGAAAGTCTTACAGCAACGGAAGAAAAATTTGAATTTGATGTTGGAAAAAATGGAGCTGATTCATTTGCGGCGTTCAAATTTCCGCCCACTTCTAAAGAGAGAATAAATGTTTTCGCTAATATTAAATGTCCCTTCTTGGAAAATTCAAAAACGACGTCAAACACTGAGGCATCACATGAACCTTTATTCGATTATTTAGAATTTAAGTCGTCAAATTTTGGAAAAGTTGATTTAAATTTAGATTTAGAACAAAATGTAGATGTTCCCAAGAACGAGTTTAAACCAGTTGTAGAAGAAGATAGTATTTATTCTCAAAGATGTAAAGTATTTACAAAAAAAGATGGTGATTTTAAAGACCGTGGCGTAGGTACACTATATTTAAAACCTGTGAAAGATTCAGAAAAAACTCAATTAATTGTTAGGGCTGATACTAATATAGGAAATATACTACTAAACTTCATTTTAAATAAATCTTTGCCTAGTCAACGTTTAGGCAAAAATAACGTAATGTTAATATGTATCCCAACACCCGAAAGTGAGCAGAAGCCGGTCTCAGTTTTAATAAGAGTAAAAACGGAACAAGACGCTGACCAATTATTTGAAAACATTGAAAAATATAAAAAATAAAATTTCGATATAAACTTTGTAAAAGTTATTATTTATAATATTATTTTGTATATATACTTAATTGCAGTTGAATTCTGAAAATTCGCAGGTTCGTTTTGTTCAAGTTTTTTTTTTTTTTTAATTTTATCAAATCCCAATGTAATTTTTAGGCAATGTACTTTTTATATTATCAATATATATGTATGTCATGTAAAATTCCGAATTAATTTAATCCTATTTTGAATTTTCAGGTACGAAAATATTATTAGCATAAATAAAAGTTTGGTTTCTTATAAAGATTCTTTTATTTATTTTCTTCATTAAAAATGCCAAAGTTTGATAGTTGTTTCTTTTTTAAATTTAGTGAATTTTATACCAATAAATTTTTCCAGAGATTCGTTTTGTAAAATTAGGTAAGAGAATAGCTGATTGTCACTCTATCTACGGATTTAAACAACTAGATCAATAATCAGAAAATTAATGGAAAGGCAAAAAAAATTAAAAGTTATGTAAATATTTAAAAGCATTTTAATAAATTTTAATCGTTTCCTAAAAGTATTTTTTTGTGTCTATATTGAAATATGTGTATGCATTGCATATCAGAATGTAATTTATACAAAAGAATTGTTTGTTCATTAAACTCATTTATAGCACTGACCAGTTTTCAATCTTAGACAGGACAATTAACCTTAATTTTAGATCCAACAGTGTAGAAATAAAACTTTTTTCTGAAAATTTTTTTTCTGTTTGATATATGTACATACATATATACACAAATAAATTTTTTTACTTAAATATTAAATGTGTTAAATTTAGTAAAATTTAAAGGAGTCAAAAACTAAAATGCAATTAAATTATTTTCTTTTCTATTTGTTCTTTTCATATAATTGTTAATATTTTTTTATATATGTAATGTAAAACTAAAGTCAAACTATAATTATTTTTTATAAAGTACTACACATAGTCCATCAACTGATAGAATATATTCGAAAATATTCTATATTATAGAAATTAGATCAAGGGATAATATTAAACTTGCAAATTAACTTCTTAACTGTTATGTAGACATGATTCCTAGGTTACTTAATAAGAATTTTTCTGTTTAGTTGAAAATAAATATACGATTATATTAACATATTAATTAAAAATAATATTTAAGATTAAATATTATTTTTAATTTTAAAACAATAGGTTAATATTAACATAGAAAAAAAGAAAAAGTAACTTTGACAAACTGTAACACAATGCAGATACTTTTTTTATGTTAGTACATATTTTATGATTGTGTATTAAATTTTTTAAAGCTCTATAGCAATATACATATTATATTCTACATTATTATACATATGTTAGTGTGTAATTTAATTTTTAATAGTGAATTGTATCATTCGGTTTATGATATCCTTTAAAAGTTTAATTATGTATAATGAATGATATTTTAATATAAAATTCCACATTCTTATTTATCCTGTGTTTTATTAGAATAAAATTAATTAGCATACTTGTATGAAGAGTTTTTTAAAGGCTGGTCTAATACTACTTTTTTTTTTTTTTAATTTGTTATGCTTATTTTTTTAAACTTTTGTACCAGGTTGTCGATTATCACCAATAACTAAGTTAAATACATACATAAGACATAGTATAATGTTAAGTATATGATTTTAGTAGCTTTATGAATATTAATTATACAGTATGTATATGTAAATATGTATCTAAAGCAAGCATGAAGCATCTTTTCAATTGTAATATATTATTCAAACATATATTTACACGCATGTATAAACATAATGTCGGTATGTAGATATAATCAATATAGAAATTGTGTTTCTTTTTTTTTTCTTTGAGGAAAAAAGTTATTCAATGGGTCATTTACCGATCACTGTGTTTTTAGAAATACCTGTTCAAAAGTAGAGGAGCATATTAATACTAAGTTCTTTTTTATGCTATATTTTTGCTATTCCGAATATTCGTTTTTTTTTCCGAATGTAGAAGTTCTTCAAAAAATTTAAACTTACTTGAAGTAACAAATAAAAAAAAAAGACAAGATAATTTAAATGTCTTATGTCTATACATAAAAAGGTTTAAAAGGAAAGTATAAAAGATCAAGTTTAGTCTATTAGTCGATTTAGTTAGCGGAAGTTGTTAGAGTTGTTAAGGTTGATATTAAAAAGATCATTCCGTTTAAATTTAATTGATCTGATCTAAATTACTTCAAATTTTAAATTAAATTTTTTATACTACTTTTTTTTTTTTATAGTTTGAATTATTTTATTTAAAATTTCTATAAAAATAAAACAATGAAGTTTTTTGATTCTTTAGTATCAGTTTTAATATTTTTACTTTTAAATTATTTCAATAATGTTGATAGTGTAGCAAGATATTCGCGAAAACATTATGCAACATCTGGTTATTGTTCCAGCACATATAAAAGTTTATGTGGTTATGGTGCCAATCATGTAGGATGTGTCACTAGGGTCAGTTTAAAAAAAATTCTTTTATTATTAGAATATTATAATTTTAATGTTTTAAATTTTAAATAAAATTTAGAAAAAAAAAAACCAAAAATAAAATATTAAAAAAACAAGATTATAATTAAAGAACTGGATTTTATATTTTAGAAAATGGTGATTTTTTTTTTTTTGAAATTTCGGTATTTTGATAAGCTTTGATAAGAAAAGATAAAAAAGAAATAAAAATTTATTTCAAAAATTATAACTTAACTGTAAACTTTTACTTTTTTTTTGGAAATACAATATCGTGTATAATGGTTATGTAATATGATGGTTGTATATGAAATTGTAAAAGAATTTCTTGGGAATTACAAGAAAAACATAAAAATACCTATTTAATTGATTAAGAAATAATAAATTTAGTGAAAAAATTTAAATATTAATTGTTATGATGAAGTTTGGGCACAATATTCGTAATTATTATATGATATTCATTTTAATTAGTATTAATATTGATATCTGTGTGAAAAATTTATAATTGGGACCCGTTTATTTTAATTTAGTAATTTTATTTGGAATTATTAAAAAAAAATAATATTCTAATTACATTTGTGCTCCACGATACTTTTAAAATTAAAAGAATAAGCTAAATTTAATCAGATTAAATTATAAGATTAAAGGTATTTATATTTACATTGCAAGTAGAAAATTTTGAAAAAACTCCAAAAAATTGGAAATTTCAAATACATGGAGGTTAAATATACTTGTATTGTATTATATTCGCAGATAAATTATTTTTGTGGTATAATTCAGATAAAATACTCATAAATGCATTTTTTTAAATATTCCCGATATCTTATCAACTTAACTTAATTCATTAATTTATTGATACTTATTAATTACTTTGAATCTTACATTCAATAAAAATAATAAAAATTAAAAAGCTTCAAAGATTTTTTTTACACTTATGTGTAATACGGCTTGTATATAAATATATTCATGTACAATTTCAAATTTTATTTTAGCAATGCCAGGAAGAAAAAAAACTCGAAAAAAAAATCATAAAAATACTATCGCTTTGTGTAATAACGGTATAAATAGTAAGAGTAAAACTTTTCACAGGAATTAAAT
The DNA here is from genome assembly GCF_029603195.1 of Condylostylus longicornis. NCBI lineage: Eukaryota > Metazoa > Arthropoda > Insecta > Diptera > Dolichopodidae > Condylostylus > Condylostylus longicornis. The sequence continues at coordinate 14,650,277 of NW_026577982.1, forward strand.
TAAAAAATTCAATTAAAATAAAAATTCATTGACGATTTCTTTATGCAACAATAAAATCATTTTGGTTTTAATAAAAATAAATCACATTTATTTTTATTTTTTAAATTTTTTGTATTACAGTTAGTAGAAGATAATAAAATTAAAGAATTTTTGAATAAGAAAACAAGTTTTTAATAGTTTTTCGCAATTTCTATTATATATACGATTGTTTCGGATTAGAACGTGTCAGTTTTAATGAGCTTTTTTTGGTAAAAAAAAGAAAACAATTTTTTTATACCTAATTAAATAACCAATTTAATCGTATTCAAATTTAATTTATCACATTAGAATTACGAGCGAGAAAAATATACTTGTATATACTTATGTAATATATAAATAAATATTTGAGTTTTTTCTTTAAAATTGACTTAAATTTCAATTTATAAAAAATAAATTTATATGAGCTTAGTGCAATTAATAGTTTGATAGATCAGAGATTTCCAAGGTACAGAGATTTTAACGAGTTATAAGAGTTAAATTTATACTTCCTCAAAAATTTTTTCCTGTAACTTCTCTTCAGAAAACGATAGAAGCTTCAGACAAAGAATTTTTAAAAGAGCTTGTAAAGAGCTTGAAATCAAATTTAAGGCTATAAGAAAATCTAGATTATTTAGGGTATATTTCAGAGCTAAAACAAAAAAAAACTGCTATCAATTGGATTTTATGGTGTTCTTTAATTTATTGAATAAATATGTAAAACAAAAATATTTGGAAAATATTTAAATTTTTAGTTATCAATGAATATTTGATGCACTGAAGGTATTTTAAACCTATAAGTATTAAAATTAGTAAATCTATGTGTACTAAAATTTAAAGTCATTAATCAACCATACATGCAAAGCAATTATAATTTTTAAAAATTTTTGAATTTTTTTAACTTTTGCTAGTAAAATGCAGTAATTAAAGCAAATAACTTTAATATTTTATTTTAAAATTAATTTTTTTATAATGAAAGCATTTGCATAATATTCTCTTATATACTAAATTAAAAATCGATCATTAAATGATTAATTACAATGAAAATCGAAAATAATGAAAAAAAATAAATCGAATTTTAATTAATCGATTTCTCAAAATAACACAAAAAAAAATTAATTATTTCATTTTAAATTGAAATTTATGATTGTTTTTGTTTTTAAATTATTTTGAACTACAAAAATAATTTTGAATACCAGATTTATCTTAATGATAAAGGTCAATTGATTTTAATTAAACCATTTTTTTCATTTTATCTTTAATCTCTCGCATTTTAAATCTTAATTAGTGCATGAGATTTTTCTTGTTAATTTCGGGTCATTGTCCAAAATATATTGCCATTATAGTATAGATACTATAATATTATAATTTGAAGATAATTTCCAATTAAAATGAAATGTAAAGTGGTAAAGATTTGCAAAAAAAAAAAGTTATTTTGTGTTTTTTGAATTTTAAATTGCAAATTGGCATAAACTATAAACTAAGACATTTTAATATCAAAGTTTTAATTGAATAATTTTAATATAAAATATGCTTATCGTTTAAAAATTTATGTACAACATATACTTATAATATTTTTTATTAGTAAAAATGAGTAAAATGATTAAAAATTTACTTACTCTAGGGATTTTCACCGAAATGTGCTCCAGGTACAGAAGTAATGCCAATGACTTCACAAATGCGTGCAGCATTTTTACATCATCATAATTCTTTAAGAAGTCAAGTAGCTATGGGACATGTACGTGGATATCCACCAGCAACTCGTATGGCAACTATGGTAAAGAATTTTATATTTTGAATTCAATCTAGAATAATTAAAATGATCTACATATATAAAATGCATGTATTTTATTTATATTTTCGAAAAATTATAGAGTTGGTCAGATGAATTAGCAAATTTAGCTGCTTTGAATACATATCAATGTGAAATTGAACATGATCAGTGTCGTGCAACTTTAGCATTTAGAACTCCTGGTCAAAATTTATGTACTAGAAGTGGACCATACGAAACATTACATGGCGTTATAAATCGCTGTATAAATGCTTGGTTTGAAGAGAAAACAATTGCAAAACCAAGTTATGTTGATTATTTAGTTGTCGAACCGCATTTGTAAGTTAATTATTAATTAATTTTGTTAATTCATTGTGAAATTTTTCTAATTTTTAAATTTTGATTTCCCGTTTTTTTTTTTTTGTTTTTTTAATAAATCTTTATAAATAAAGCAAACAATATGGACATTTTACACAAATGGTTGTTGATAAAGCTTATAAAGTTGGCTGTGCAGTAGTACGTTCACCATCATCATATTATGGTAAAAGATACTTTTTGGCATGTAATTATAGTGCATCACAAGTTATCGGTAGACCATTATATGTAAGAGGTAAAACTGGAAAATATTGTTCTACAGGAAGAAATGCATATTATCCTGGTTTATGCAATCCAAGTGAATCATTTCCATCAAATTAAATATTAAAATAAAAAAACAAGATAAAAAACACATATATAAGTATAACTAGATATAAATTTGAATTTGTGTACAATTAGAAATTATTTAATATAATATTATGAATATTTAAAGTTCGAAATATTGAAGAATTGGCGAAGATGACTTAAAGAGTATATTTCAATTAATGTAATTTAATAATATACAGTTGATATTATTGAATTGAAATTTTAGAATGTTATGTTCATATTTGATTTTTATTTTCACTTTAAAATTGAATAAAAAAATCAAAGCAATGAATTTAGTCAATTTAAATTTGCTTTTGTTGAATATTAATTTTAAAGAATAAGGTATAAAATATAGAAATATGAACTGAAATTAATAAAGCCACTTTGAAAAATTACAAAATTTTACAAATATTTTAGAATTGAAGTTACAAAACAAAAGAAAAAAATATTTATGACTTCTTCCGCTAACGTTATCATGAATATTAAAATATTGAAATATACGCAGCTATAATTTTAAAATTCTCGCCAATGATATCAAAATGTTGAAGAACTTTAAAATTTTTGCTAAAAGTAAGATAAAAAAATCTAACTGAACTTTTTTTTTAATAATATTTATTAAAATTAAAGTACAGTATTGCATAATTTATTAAGTAAATTTAAAAATTGTTTAAATGCATTTTTCTCATAAATATCATTGTAAAAGTATTTTATATTTTAAATATACATATGTATGTATATAGATTATGAGCATGTACCTTAAACAACTCACATTATTTTGTAACTTCCTATATAAATAACTTTAAATACATAATATAATGTAGACCCAATTTACATAATATGTATTTAAGTTCAAAAGAAAACAAGAATATTTTGAAAAATTATAAGTATTTTAATACATATATAAAAATTTTTTATAGATGAATATTGAAGTTTTATTTATTCAATTGGAATTATTCGAAATTATTTAAATTGTTATCTAATTTTAATAGCTATAATATACAGGTTCGTTTTTAATGGTATTTAAGTTCGAGTGTTATACTTAAAAAGAGAAACAACATAAGTAAGTATTTCACTTATGACCAGTTACAAACTTGACAACATTCTAGAAAATTTTATATAAATCAGAATTATTCTGCTATTAGGTCCAAAAACATTACTGGCAATCATTCAAATATTTTAAAACACATTTTGGTTAATATAAAAATAATTAAATAAATAATATGTTTTATAATTTATTTTAATATTCATTCATGAAAAGCTTACAAATATTATAAACGTGTAAATATACTTAAATTACTCAAAAGTTGTATTACTAAATGTACATACATATATAGTTGATGAAGAACTTGTTTTTTGTTCATTAAATTTGATTCATTCACAATTTGAAAAAAAAAATTTTTTTTACTATAATATTGCCATAAATAATTTGCCCGTATAATGTGTTCTTTTGATTGTAAATAAATACAATATTATAAAAATAAAACAAACTGTGCACGAGGAGGACCTACTTATTTTTTGTTTATATATTATAAAATTAACTTTAAAGGGTGTGTCCAAATATTATATATTTACAATTTCAATTAGAACTATAAAAATAAGGTGTGAAATAGTTTTTCCATCTGTTAATTGAATATAGCGAGATAACGTATTGTTTTATAATTTGATAAACATTTTAAATAAAAACTAGTTAATTAAATGTATGTATTACAATATACATATATATATGTATATCAATCAAATATACAGTTATTTTATTTTTAAAATTAATTCACACAATAATATTAAAAAAATGTTAAAATCAATGAAATAAAAAATAAAATCACATGCGCTCATTCATTTATTCAATTTATCTTCAAAGAATAAATGTCAGATAATATCAATAATTATCATATTAATATATGTATAACAAAATGTATATTATATAATATGATATGATTGTATGTTTGACTTACTAATCTATTCCCAATTTCTCATATTTATAGTACTGTATGATTGATTATGACTGTTATATAATATAACACAAAATTGCAAATTTTATTCATGTTTAATAATTATGTACATTTTTTCAAAATTTTTGCTATAATATTATGTCGGTTTCACACTATATTACTTATTCAACAGCACCATTTTGCATTCAATATTATTAAGTAATTTTAAAATTATCCTCCAACTTTTCTGAAAACAAAAAAAAACATAAAAAATTTCCGGCTAATTTATTTAGTTATTGTGAATGCATAGTATTGTTTTTGTTTTGGTTATATTTGCATAAGTCAAAAGAATGTCATCATATAATCAACAAATTAATGTTTGCAGAAACAAATTCTTCATAACAAAAAGCAAATAAAAACTTGCAATTCTTTTAAAAATACAATCATAATAATAATGTGGTGAATTTGGTTTATTTTTAGATAAGATATGTTAATATTACGAAAACCTTTGTTTCCAAATATTAACATATTTCAACAATAAAAATTTATGAGATTTTTTCATAAAATATTTGCAGAAAATTATTCGCAACACTATTTAGCAACATTTTTATTAAACAAACATAATATGAATAAAACCAAGCTTTCAAGCTTTGTTAAACAACCAATTTTTCATCATCATACCTATAGGTATTACTCGTATGGCATACATCTTATGCTTGTTCGGACCAACTACAAAAATATTAATGAATAATTCTTAAAAGTTTAAACTAAGACAAAATATTATACAAATTTTGCATAGAAATAAGGAAAAAACATTGTAAATCAACTTTTTTTGTTTCCGATTGGTATTAAGAAGTTTTAAACCTGACATATAGTTAGTATATACACACATATATAGTACATACTTAATAATATACGTAGAAATATAAATAAACATATACGGTTGTATGTATATTTGCATGAATTAAGAATTTTGAATTTTTTTCTCATGATTCTCATTGAATGAAATGCAAACTAATATGAAAATTTAAATGTCAAATTGTACTAAATATAAGATTATGTAACAGAAGAAATGTTATAAAACTAATATGAAGCTAGTCTTGTTTTTATAAAAATGATTGATTAAGAAAAAATTTGAATTTTGAAAAAATTTTGAATATTCTGCCACTTTCTACTTTTATTTTGTTATCCTATGCACAAGAGAGTTTTTAAATGTTGGATTTATTTTAGTAGATTTTATTGAATTATCATTTTAGCAAAAAGAATTCAATTCATATTACATTTTGGTACCCCATAGTATATTAATTCGAAAGAGGATAAAATATATTCTATGGGAGCGAGATAAATTCTATTGTAATATTTTTTTGTCAGTAGGACATAACAAAAATTCATTTTAGGCAATTTGTATAGCGATATAATAGTTGGTTAACACGTTTTTTTAATTTATTTTATTGCTCCATAAATGTAGTTTTCTATATATTATTTTGTTTATACATATTTACAAAATTAAAGCTTTCTATGAATCAATTACCTACTATAGCAATTTGTAACCTAAATTTGAACATTTCCTTTTAGCATTGACATTTTTGACAACTAAAATTTTTGGCGCGGATAGGATACTGGATTGAAAGAAAACGGTATATTGATATTATAGAATAGTGATTGAACGATAATTGAGAATAGCATTTCAATTATATAAAAATAGTTTAAAATGATTTTAGATGGCGGTTATAAGTATGAAATTTGTTTTTTGTTTCGGGGTTACAGCGGTGAAATTGCAAGGGGCCGATGTTTTCCTACTGAATAGACAGATTTTACAGCATATACAGGTTTTGTTGAACGAAAGTCGAAGATATTCTAAAGCCTTTATCTTTTATGGTATTGGTATTATTACTAGTATGTAGTCATAATAATTAAATATTGCCCATTTCTGGGCAGATGTCGCAAATAAGTTGCATTTGTCTTTCCTCTTCTTTATTTTTCCTTTTTCTTAACTAACTGTTTTAGGTTATTAAGTTTACTCTTCATTTTAATTGTTCTAAAATATTTCTTTTTTTCCATTTTTTCCAATAAAATGTCGAAATATAAAGGTTTTCTGTATTTTAATTACAATTAAATATGTGCTCGTTTTATATAAATGACATTTTAATGGTAATATTCACATAACAGAAATTATTACATTACTAATTATTTATGTATTCATTGTATATATATTTGTGGTTATATTATGTAATAATTCATAATATACATTTTATTTTATGATTATCCTCTATCATCATAAAAAAAGTCTTAATTAATTTTAAAAAGAAATGCCGAATTTCGTACGTTTGTCCCATTATATTTTTAATTAACCTATTATTTAAATATATATAAAACATAATTTTTTTAAATGAATTATGTTAACATGTTGGTAAACATAATAATATTATTAATATAATAATGCAAAAATATAATATTATTTATCTTTGTTAACAAGTTTTTGTTTGTTTAAAATAAAAATTTATTTTTGATAAATTAAATTATAATTTGTTATACGATTTGTTATACGATATTACTAAATTATATTATTAGCATATTAGTCATAATATTTTAAAAATCATAATTAAATTAAATCTCATTAAAAATAGAAAAGTATATTATAGAATATTTGACAATAATATGTTCACTGAAAAATCAATAATGCAATTTAAATAACAATATACAATTTACATAACAATATTTACAAATAAATGTACATACATACATATTATATTAAGAATATATAAAACACATCTTCTTTAACTTATTTCATATTTAATATTAAATATATTTATTAACAATAAAATTAAATAACTGGTAAGAATAATATTAATAATAAAAAAAAAACATTTATCGAAACAAACCATAATATTAAAAATATTATAATTCGATTAGTAAAGTTCAAGTTCAATGTCAGAGACGAATATTCGTTTTTCTTCTTTAAAAACTTTCCAACACTACCATACTTATTTAAAAATATGAATGCATGTATGTATACCTGTATATATCTAGGTAATTTTGTATGGATATTAATCAATGATAGAGTTAACTATATTGTATATATATAATATTTATTTTTATGGGCGATCTTATAATTAAGCAATATCTTGCATATGGAAATTCAACAGCTTTACGCATAAAATGTGGGTTAAAATCGCAAATGAAACAAGAAAAAACCTCAAAATGCAATGACAAATACAAACTTAGTGCTACAATGTGGAAGTATATGTATGTATATATCATATAATTAAAATGAATTTCGTTGACATTTTCATTAATCAAGGGGATTTTCTATAATTCAGATATATACTGAAAGTTTTAAATTAAATCTTAAAAACCTCTTCTCGCACGTTCTTATAAAATTTGCAGAAAGTGAATATTTTACTTTTGCAGATCTTCAATTTTCAACTTTTTTCTATTGTGCTCCTCTTCTAATTTATAATAATTTTGCAGTAGATAAATATGTATAAAAAACTTAAAATTTTAAGCACAACTGTCATTTTCGATAATGAGATTTTGAATTCGTCGAACGTTCTTTACATAACATTAAAACCTAAGTTAGAACTGAATTTTGAAAAATGCCTCAATCTTTAAAACTCGAATATTTTTAATATACTCGCTTAATATAATCACTGATTTATAATTTATGCACCTGATTAACTTAAATTTAAAGAATAATAAAAAAAGTTAAAACAAGTTACAAGATAGACATAGTGTCTCTGATTATAATACAAAATATCATAATATGCCGCCATACTAACACCATGCTATAGTTTATATTATGTGTGCGCATATGTCTGTAAGTTAGATTGGAATGGAGTACGAAAATGAAAGTATGTATATGGTATGTTTTATTCGCAATCGTATATATCTAAGGCACGTGTAACATTCCAAAAAATATTTTCGTCTTTTGAAATACATACATACTAGCATACATACATATGTATATACTAAGTTTAAACAATAAAATAATAATCAAATATGAATAATAATAATAAAAAAAGTATAAAAATAAATTATAATAAAATTCAAAATTCAAAATTCGAGAAAAAAACACGTAGAGCACCTTTGAAGCTTGTTTTTCCAAAAAAAGAAACATTTTCGAAAAAAAAGTTCTCCGCGAAAAGAATAAAAGATTTAAAATGAATTTTAAACTTTTTCTTTATCTTAAATCGCTAACTTTATAAATCTTGAGAATAAAAAACTATTAAAAATTTAAAAAGTATAAAAAATATTAATACATGTTTGTACATATGTCAATTTATACCTATCAATGTATGTATATGTTATCTTTGATTATAAAGAGTGAAGCGTTTAACAGGTTTAAAGAAATTTACATAAAATTTTATTTTATTTTGTTTTTTATTTAAAAATGAAATTTAGAACAGTTTAAATGAATTATAAGAGAAATGTTGAAATTGTTTTCTTTTTACAAACTATAGGATATTTATGTTTGTCGAATGAGAAATTTTTACTGATTTAATGCAGTACATAGGTAGGTAATTTGATGTATTAGTTAATAATCGCACATATATGTACAAGAATTTTTGATTGTCATATGAATTTCTTGAAACTTAAATGGACCTAAAAAATGGGCCTACTTATAAATAAATTACTGTTTATACTACAATGATAACAGGTAAAGCAGTTTGGTCGTTTAATAAAACCTTGGGGTCTCGCATCATGGTTTTTTTTCATTTTAATGAAGTTATCATTCATTTTCGGTGCCAACAATAAAAAATGAACTGTAAAAAATAGTTGTCATAGTGCATTGAAATGAACAGTTGTTTATTCATTCACTCATATTTTCTTTGGTGAAATGTGGTTTATCTCCTTTATTCTTCTTCTCATTCACATTTTTGTGACTTTGATGACATGCGACCAATATTGAAGCTCAACGTAATAAAGTGCAGTTTTTGATTAATGCAATTAAAATGAATGAAATCTGAATAAAGTTTTTTTTTTAGAATATTTTAAGAATAAATTGCAAATTGTATGTTTAAAACGTTTTTTAAAATTAACAATATTTTAATTATATATATTTTTTTTAATGAAAAAAAAAATATAAGAATATAAACTTTTTCTCTTATATTATTTAATTATGGTTTTTAAAAATATTTTAAACATCACAGTATTAAAAAAAATAAATAATAAATTAGTCGGCTTTTGGTGTATAACTTTTTTTTGTTTAATTTATTTAAAAATTAAATTCATATACTCCCCAATGAGTTTGAATAAAAGTTGTTAACAACATTCCGTACCTTATTTAAAACAAGAAAAATAAGAGAGAGAAAAAAAAACAAATAAAAACAAAGATTTTTTTTCTCGAAAGAATTAATTTCGAAATTTTTAATTGTTAGACAAGATGGTTACATAATAGAAAAAGATATAATTTAATTATTACTAGTTGTTACTAAAAAAGAATTTTTATTATATTAGTTCTGCCTTTATAGATTAATACCGTTGATATTTTTGATGAGTGATTAATATAATTATGTATTGTGTGTCCTTTCATTATAAAAATATATTATTTTCATGTAGAGAATTTCATTTGGATACAAATTAATAAATTCTTCTATTTGTAGATATGTGTATGCATATATTGGTATATACTAGGAATATATAAGTAATAGCAATATGGTCACTAATTTTTTTGAACTATTTATTACTTTTAAAATGAATGATTAGTGAGTTCATCACTATATATGTGTGTATAGGTATGTATATATGAATGAATTTTTAATTTTTGTTAAATTTCAGAGATTAGTGTGAAATTTAGTCTTAATATTATAAGCATTAATATATACTTATATACCAGTTTTAGTGTGTGAACAAGAACATTCTTGTATAAAGCTACTTTTTTCCTTAAAAAATTTTAATTTAAATTACCATATAAAGTTCAGATAAATATGTACATATGAATAAATTATAATATTAAGACTATATACAGAAGGATAATTTATTATTTAAGATTTTAAGAAAAAGGTTTCTGAATTAAATAAGAAATAAATTTTTTTTTTTTTTAAATAAAATGAGAAAGAAAAGAAAATGATTAATGTGTTGAATGAAACAAAAAAACAAAATACAAATTTTAATTTATTAATAACATTCTACTAAATAAAACTACTAATAAAAATGGTAGGTTTTTAGGCAAAATAAAGAATTCAAAATACTCAATTTCGCTGTCAATATTTTTCGCTATTTTGTTTTATTTTCTTTTTAAATGCTAATATCAAATTACAAAATGATAATGCGAATATTTTTTTTCCTCTTCATTGTTACACATTTAATAGAAAAAAGTGATCAATATTCAAAAAAATATTTTAACAATTTGAAAAATAGAAAAAAAATAATTTTAATTATTTAAAAAGAAAAATTTGAAAAATTGCTATTTTGGGTCTGTGAACCTTTTTATCAAATTATATTTCAGATTATAATTTAATTAATTATTATATAGAGAGAGGCCTTTGCGCTTATCAGAAATCTTTGAAAAAAAAGGATTTGTTTTAATTGACCGGTATGACCTATGTTTGTCGTATTATGGTTATCAACCGATAGAATGTCACCTGAATGAGAATTTGTTTTTTTTTCCTATTATTTTTAATAGAAAATTATAATTAGAAATTTATATTTATGATTTGGTATGATTTGGTATAATTAGAAATGGTATGGTAGAATGTTTAAAGACATATACTGTATAAATGAATGTAAAAACACCCACAAATAATTGTGAATTTTATTGTGAATTTTACATTTACTTATATATAGGGAAAAGTTTAATTGATAAACGGCATAAATAACAGTTATAATGATAAATTTTAATTGAAGCCTAATATGTAAAGCAATTGTTATTTAAAAAGATTTTTGGATATCAATTTTATAATTTTATGTAAAAAGGTAAAATATGGTCAGAAGATAACAGGTTGCTTCCATTGATAACCGTCAGCAGATAGCCGAAAAAAATAATTGTTTTATACAAAAAATTCAAAGAACATTGATCTCATTATTATATTTAAAGGATTATGCAAGATTATGAAAATATATTTTACAGACTTATTTTAAATGTGAAGAAAATTTGGATCTTATATATTATAAATATATAGCACTGTGGTTATACACATAACAAAAATTTACTGAACCGTATTAGTTTTATATTTATTAAAACAAAAACATTTACTAAATTATTAAGATATTTTTTTATTTTATATTCGATGTAATCGTAATTAATTATTGCACATCCAATTTCTTAGACGAACTTTTCTCGAGGAGTGGTATAATTTAAATCTATATTTTCTGATTTGTAAAAACTGTTGGACGACGTTATACTGTTGCAACTATTGTGGAATTACATAAGTTTTCTTTAGTTGCTAAGCTATTCGAATATGTTGCTAAGTATTGATACTATTGATTATGTTTGTATGCTATTTCTTAATCCATTTATTTAACATTTCTGCATATTATGTTAATTATAAGGTCTATAAATGTGAATTTGGTTCGTTGCACACATTCAGTTTCTATAAACTAATTTTTAACAACAATATTTTTTAAAGTAACCCTAATAATAAAACTTAAAACGTGTGTTTAAAAATTTTCAGAAAATTTCAAAATTTCTGTATGTTTTTAAAATCAAATAGTTATTTTTTTATAAATCAAAACCAATAATTAAATTTTAGGATAACAAAAAAAATCTCCATTTAATATTTTATAACTCTCTTATATGTTCTTTTTTGCTTAAAATTCACAATATTAAATTTATTATCTTTACCAAAACTTGTGTTTTATAATATTATTATACCAACATGTGCCATAAGCCGAATAAATAAATTTTTTTTTTATTATAATTTTAATATGTTATGGTTATCATCTTTTAATCTTAAGTTGTTTTAAAAAAAATTGTTATTTCATTAAATAAATTATTGTTAATATTTCAATTAAGTTAAAAAACAAAATGCTCTTATGAGTTCGAATAGAAGAAGTTCGACACAGTTTGATTATTTAAATGAATTCTCTTGGGGAATTTTTCCCATTCATGATTCTCTTGTGAAAGAAAGTAAAACTTTGTCATAATTCTTCTTTCATATACACAAACTGTGAGAATTTTTTTCCACTTTAATTTTTCAAAAAAAAATTTTTATATTTCAAAAAACAAAAAAAAAAATACCGGTTTTATTTTATATGTACAGGAATGTATGTACAAGTATGTATATAAAAATAAGATCATAATATTTATTTATGACTTGTTACTGTTGCTCTACTTCTTCTTTTGTTACACTTTTAGGTAGTAACCATATATTCTTGAAATAAAACGTTTATAAAAACAATAAAATTAAAAATGAATAAAAATAATTTGCATACAAATCACATCACAAACCATATGTGTTATACATTGTATACAAGTGTATTGTGAATGTGTATATGAGTACACAAAAATAATAATCGAATAAGTGATTTTTGGTGGACAGTAGCAAGTTCGATTTACTGTGTTTAGTTAAACAGGTGAAATTATTTTTGTTTTAATGAATTTTCATGTTCTGAGTCATCTAATCTCTATGTGAATTTCAAGCGAATTTCTATATGTTGTGCCTTGAATTATAGTAATATAGGCTATTTACAAAAATCAAAAAGTGTTATGTTATCACTAAAACAGAACAAAAGTTGCGGACATTGTAGTTTTTGAAAAAAAAAAAATTGTTCATTGTCATCATAGATGACAAAGAAATATGTATAATAGTTTTCTAAAATTGGGGGAATTTTTTGTTTGACCTTATATTTATGAAATAGAATCTATAGATATCAATTAATAACTTGCGGTTTCTAAAAAAATTTTTTTGCAGTTTAATAGTTAGATGCTAATTTCATAATTTGCCACCGTAAATTCGTATGACCTCTACGTGAAAGTGAAATGTTTTATAAGGAAACATCTAAAAGATAATAATATTAACGTTATATTTTAATTATGTAATTGACCGCAATGAAATCTTCATTTATTATTTAAGTCCTATATGTACCTATATATATGAAATTTAAATGGAATTTAAATTATCTGCTTTAACCGCAACTTATTAGTTCTAATCAAAAATAATTAATTATAATATTATAGAAGGATAAAAACCCTATGATTATGATTTGTTTGAAAATATACTTACATGTATGCGATGTTATATGTATGTAAATTTGTAAATAAATTATTCATTTGACAATAATTCAATTGATTCACCATTGATGAAACACTTTTTTTTAATCGTATTATAAGTCTATAAAATATATTTAAAATATTTACGTATGTATTTAATTATTTTTTTTATATTATTGTTTTTGCTTTTGTTTTGAATTTTTAATTATGTTAATAAATCATTAAAAAAAAATTTCTTTTTCTTTATTTTTTTTTTGCTTTTGATTTATCAAATGATGGTGCTTGGTACGAAATAGTCCAAAATGTGGAATCAGAACATTTAGCAACAAGTTAGAAAACCACATTTGAAATTAGGTAGAAATATACCGGTGTATACGTCATTATAACCTAAAAGAAATTTTAATTTTTAAAAATAATTTTAGAATTTTTTTAAACAATTTTAAATTTTTTGTTTTTTTTTTCTTATTTAATCTATATGATGAATAAATCATAGAAAGATAAAGATCTGTAGCTATATTAATATAATAAAGTATTTACAATTTTTCAAATAAGCGTCAAAAATTAATGAATTTATATGAAAAAGGCAAAAAAAGGAAACACATGTTAAGTACAAAAAAAGAAAGTATATATACATACATAATATGTTATGTATGTTTGTATTTAGAGGAATCAAGGATAAAATCTAAAGAAATTTATTATTTAATAAGATTAAGATAAGTAATTTGTGTAGTTCCAAAGGACAAACAACGTGAATTTTTGAAAATTGCTTATACAAACAAATAATGAAATGCAGATCAATTGCGGAACAGATGGAGATCACCGAGAATATTAAAAAAATTTTCTTCCTCGAGCTATGGATTCTAACGAGCGACTTATGCCGCTTTCCAGGCGGACTATAATCAAATAAGTAAATTTTCTGAACAAAATGAAATTTCAAAATGCTATGTGTTTTATATATTGGCTTTATGAATATACAAATAGTATTAATATGTATACATACATGTATATAATGTAAATTATATATATTTCTGTTTGTGGGTATGTTTAATGTGGATTTCTAATTTTCAAGAATAAATATATTGCTATGATCATTTTATTTATGAAAATTATTTTTTGAAACCAATAGATTTGTATGTCATCACAGACTTTGTATGCAACATAGTTCAAGTCTTAATAGCTTAATTCATATGGTGTACCAGACTATATGTGTTTTTCAATTAACAAAGGACATTTATTTCATTGGAGTATAATTGACTAACAGAAATGTGGTCAACTATTTTCAAAATTTATCAAGTACATATTTATTAACAGCTTATATACAAAGTTTATATGAGCAGGATGAGTGTACATATTTTATGTATTATGTGTTTGTGTTTAAAATAATTTTCAATATTCAGGAAAATTACGTAAGGATTTAAGATTAAAAAAATAAAAATAAAATATTGTTAGATATTTTAATTATAAATTCAAAATTTTTATATTACAATTTTTTTTTTTTTTTAATTTTCAAAATTTTTATTTATATTTCTAATTAAAATCATAATTAATAATTTGATTGGGAAGAGGATTTTAATATTAATGAGAAAGGAAAAAACGAAACAAGCGAAACTCTTGCCTACGGATATAATTATAAGCTTTCAAATAAATTAATAAGTTGGTTTAATATTACTATTATTTATTTAATAATAGTACATATATATAGTTAAATTTTAACTATATATGTTAATTATATAAAAATTTGAGAATTTTATACATATATACAGACATATAGTTTGTCTAACATTAACAAGCAAATTTTATTTTCTGTAAATTTTAGAAGTGTGTGTATTATTGTAGTATTGCTAGGGCTCATTGTTGGGATAATGCAGAGTCATTAGTTGTGGTAAGACGATGGCTCTTGTATCATGTCATATACATTTGATTTTTCTCCTGGTTTACAAACAAAATTTCTCCCAGTGTTTGTAGGAAAGGAGAAATGAAATGTTGTCAACTAAAAGTCCTCACATAAACAAAACTGTTGAAAAATAAATTTTTATAAAATGGTCCTGACATTAATTATGATTAATTTTAATCACATGAGTATGATTAATGTTTAATTTTTAATTCTGTACTTGTAATTTTGAAATATGTGATAAGTTATGAGCATTTTAGTGTTGTTCAACTTTTATATTATCCTATTGTTATAGTCACTTTTGTTATTTCAACTGTTATACATTTACTTTGTATAAATATTGTCTGTGTAAACATATATACATACATTACATTTATACATGTCTGAATTTTATTTCAAAGCTTTTGTTTCTAATTTCCAAAATTTTATTTCAAACGAATAAGAGCTTGAAAAATCTGATTCTGGTTTAAAATTTTTTTTGTTTTTTATTTTTTTATTTTATGTTTTTTGTTCAAAAGAACCATTAGAATGATGCGATCCTTTGTTGATAAGCTTTTCAAATTTATCAAAATGAAAGAAAGCTTTTTAAAGCAAAGGAAATACAGAAAAATCTATATATAGAAAAAATTCGTATTTGTAAATTTTGCCAGCTTGTGTAGGTCTACTCAATTTATTTACCTATAAAAATTTTACCTATAAATTTACCTATAAAATCTTTGCCAATGTTTAAGCTTATTGATGACCTTGACAATGTTTAAAAATTAATTCTGGAAAATTTCAGTTTTTTTTAACAAATTAAACTTTATTTCAGATACTTGAAACTTAATCATCCTTAACACAAAACAATAAATTTTTTAACGTTTTTAAGCAAAACATTGTACTACTCTACTCATAATAAAATTGAAATGTCTGGTTTATTCTCAAATTGTAATAAAAATCAAAAAAATCTAAAAGATTTAAAGATTTTAAAGCTTACCGTTATTTCTTTGTATTATTGTATGTTTCAGTATTGCAAAAGTTTTAATTTTGTTTTATTAATTTTAAATTTTGCATATTTATAGGAGGCCATTCTTATAAGAATTTTGAAATTAGCATAGTGTTGCCAGAGATGTTATTGGTACCAAAATTGGTAGCTTTTAATTTTCTTTGTAATTTTGGAATCCGTTTTATTAAAACTGATTAAAAATATTTAAAATATATGAGATTAGCTATTTAAGGACTTTCGTTTTACAAAAATAAGTGAAGATTTTTCATAGTATTACAGAATTGTTAAAACTATAATAATTTCATTGAAACTATCGGTGTAAAATATTTGATGCTAATGTTCATACTGTAGAATTTCTACAGTTTTCCAATGAAGGAATAGTTGTAAGAGTAGTGTTATCCATACAACACTTTATATAATTCTTTGCCTTTTTATTCTTAAGACTTTCAGATAAAGAATTTAATAAAATATAAAAAATCTAAGAATTATTCATCTATATTAATTTATTCATATCTAAAATTAGAGATTATTTCGACAAAAAAAAGTGTGTAATGAAAAATACCAAGATTTTTGCATAATTTTGAAATCGAAGGCAACGAAAAAAAATTGAAAATTTAGTGTTGAAATAAAAGCTGAAAAATTTAATCATTTGTTAGTGACAATTAATATTCTCGTTTTAAATCAATCAAATGATTCGTCACATTTGTTTGCGTCAGAATAAATTTCACTTTCTATATTGTAGATTTATCACAATGTGTAAAAATATTTTAACCAATTTATTTCATCTGACTTTCATTAAAATATACCCTAAATTTAAAAATCTGTGAATATTATTGAAAAAAAGGATAGCGTATGAGCATTTTAAGTTTTAAGATAGGGTCATTATAACGTAGGAAGAAACGGACAAATTGTCATGTTGCTTAGTAGCTTCACTAATTAAAAAAAAAATTATTAATTTTTTATAACTAAAATGCAAGAATAATTAATTGAGTTGAAAGGGCCAGCTAAATAAATATTATTCACTTCATATATAAAACAATAAATTAAAGAAAAATATTTGAAATATGTAGATCTCTTGAATCACGATTAATAATAAAATAATAAAAGCTGAACAATAAAATAATTAATAAAAGTTATCATTTTAATTAAATTTTATATTTTTCAAAATTAAATTATTAAAAAATAATTAATCAAATTCTCCGTTACTAATTTGTTAGGCGAGTATCGACACGGCACTCTCTTTCATTATGGCAACTTACAATTAAATTTTTATTTTTGGGGGGGAATATTGCATTTGGGGGAAAAATATTGCATGGATACGTTTGAATTATATTTACAATTTATTTTCTTGTCATAAAAATCGATTGTTTTAATTTATTTTAATTAAAGAATTTTTATTTTTTTTTAATAATGTTAATTAAATTTTTAATTAAGTGAATTTATCACTGAATGCTAGTCGATTTTGATGATGGTGCATACCCGAAAAATTTTATTCCAAAGTTTCTTTAAACTTTTGATAATAAAAATTGTGATGTCAAATTGCATACATACATGTATGTATATGTATGTGAACGTATATAGTTGTTTGTATATTGGGTGTTATTTTTCATATATATGTATATATATGTATATAAGGAATTAGGTAATGCCGCGGCTGTGCTACTTATCAACAATCATCAAAGTATTGTTTAAGAATTTGTTTTTTGTTTTATTTTATTTTTTTTTATAAGTTTGACGTAAATGGTTTTCTGAATACAATACGATTATATTTGGATTATAATGCAGAATTTTTTGGTTTTTATTTCATATAAAATTGTGACAAATTTTGTAGCTCTAAAATTATATTTAGTATATACCATTACCGCATATACATAGTATAATATGTATTTCAAAATTATTGAAATAATTAAAATCTGGTAGGTATACAAAATAAATTTTTAAAAATTTTTTGGAACAGTAGAGCTATTTTTAAAAATTTCCATGGATGAATCTAGTTATATGCAAATTTGAAATTGTTTATAAAATAAAAATATTATAAAAATATATAAAATATTTATTGGCGTTATGTTGGTGTAATAAGAACGCTCCTTTTTATTACTAATAAATTAATTGATTATTGAAAGAAACTAAAAATATTTAACTTGAAGGGAAATATATGTATACTAAAGTTACATACATATACATATGTATATATAAATGGGATTTCAATTAAATTTTTACAAGAGAAAATTGGGCAAACCATAATCAGCATCAAAAACAAGTTTTAATTTCATATCGCAATATCAAAAGGTGGTCTGGTCCGTCCCTAAAGTCAAAATTTTGTTTTGATTAATTTTCATATTAAAAATTATTATTTAATATCTATAACAACACATGGTTCTCATAAAATTAAAAAATAATATAAAATATAAAAAAAAAATTTTACAAGTTTATTAATGTTCAATATTTTTTTGCCGATTTGATTATATGGTTTGATTGTTGGTAAATAAAATGTAGACTTTTATTATAAAATATGTAATAAAATAATCAGTGGGTGGTATCTTTGTATACCTATAATACATGTTGACATATCAATATTGGATTCATGAGTTTATTTTTTTTTTTGGTATATTTGTAGATGGTTTATGATGAAAAAAATTGGAAAAAGCCAATTTCATTTTTAAAAACTTGAATAATTAAATTTTCATTTCTTTTTTTTCGTTTTTTTATATTTTAAAATATATTTTTAATTAGTTGTTTTAATTTAATATTTTAAAAAAGGAATGTTAGCGAGAGTTCCTTCTAGCTCCTAAATCATATACAAACAAGCATGTTTCAATAATATTAGACAAACGTTACATATACATAATTTCTTTCGGAAATTTTTCTTTTTTTGTAAGATTTTGAAATTTATTTCATTATAGAAAATTATATGTAATTTATCAAGGTTAGATAGATAAAATTCATAACAACAAATTATCAATGCCAAGACGTTTAGATATCCTTCTGAATAAAAAAATTATCTGCTGTGCGCGTTGAAATGTGATTGTTTTTAATTTTGGTACTTCTTAATTTAATAGTGACATAAATTATGTTATTTAACTACATTTATGTATAGGTATTAAAATAATCCAGCTAAAATTTGATAAGCCATTGTTGTGAAAGCAGAAATGATACGTCCAACTTCAATATACAAGAATGCTTCCTTTCTATATTCCAAGTAACATAATCCGTATGAATGTCAAAAGATATACGTCGCACCCTTAACAATGAAGCATCATAGATAACTCTCTCAAGCTGAACCAGTTAACCAGTAATGGTTCGAATATAATACTTAAGGATGCATGTTTTATTAATCACTGTACAGGTATTTTACTCCACTTTCAAAATCATGCATCCTATTTTAATTACTCTAAATATACGAATTGATACTACTTCTCTCTGTAGACATGGTAATATTAAAGGGAACTACGAGAAGTAAGACGTACTACGTAAGATCACTCCTCCTTACCTTCCTAGGAAGACGTATGCATGCAATAATTTCTTCTTCTTTCAAATCTTAAACTTATACGATATTCTTTAAAAACATTTATTTTTTATTGTAACTAAAAACAAAATTTTCATTATCATAAATTTTGTAACTTCAAAAACAAAAAAAAAATAAAAATCTTTTATATTTTTACAATTTCTTTGTTAAAATGAGTTGTCATAGAAGTTCATAAAATTTATTCGACCAGAATTTTATTATAATAATCTAACATGATCTTAAATTAAGTATAACATCAAAGAAAATATTGTAGACATATTAAATTATAATAAGCGTGAAAATATAAAATTATTAATGAATTTATATGCAAATTATTAAATTTATTTTTGTACCATCAATTCTTATTGTAAGTTTTGTTCTTTTTTTTCTTGTTGTTGTATTGAGAATGAATTATATACATATGTACATACACATATAGCTATATATTATATATGGACTTTCTGTTATATACGATGTATCAATTATAATATTAATTATAATAATGTGTTTAAAGAGAATCATTTAAAATGACTTGCGTCTTATCTTTGTAAATCGTAATAAATTTAAACAGCATACAGGTGGCGTTCTATTATTATGATGGTATGGTATATGATTAATAAATAGTTTGCTGTTGAAAGTTTTTGTCGGAAATTGTATTATTTGGGATATTGAATTCAATTTTTTTAATTTTTTATTATCATTATTATTGCTATTTACTGCCCACTTAGATATTCATCTTATTTTTTTTTATATTTACTTATTTTTCTGCTACCTGTCTACAATATTGTATGTAATTAATAACTAATTATTGTTTCAAAAAAATATTTCAATTTGATGGGTGAAGAAGTGCCTACTTGAATTTCATTCTTAATTAGATATGTCATGCATATATGTACAAACATATATTGAATTTTATTAAAATTAATATTTATAAAACGCTATCAAATTTTTTGACAAAAAAAATTTTTATAAGATTTATATGAGGGAGAGTTTAAAGTTTATGAAGGAGAGCGTTGAAGAATTTATAAGCGTGGCTAGTAATTAATTATGAGGTGACAATTAAGAAAAAAGAACAATAATTTTTCTGTTTTTTTACTACACTATATCTATACATAATAAAATTATTATGAATAAATTTTTTTTTTGAAATCTTTTGTTTCAAATTTTTTATAACATTTTAGTTACACAACAAAATTTTAGAAAAATTTAAATTGCGCACTTAAGAAATATGTAGACATCTTTTCGCATATTCGAATATGAATTCTTTTAATAATTTTTTAGAAATTAGAATAATATTTAATTTGAATACCATTTACATATTTAATAATATAATATTGTAATAAATTTAAAGAACTACAGTTCAGATGTCATCCTTATTAAAAATATTATATTTTAATCTAATATTTCAACATAATATAAGAATTTTCTAAAAGATTATAATGAGTTTTTCATAAATCTGAGAAAGATGTTCAGTTAAATTAATATTATAAATCATTTATTAATTTCAAATATTATTTTATTTATAAATAAAACAAGAGAAATAATATTAAAAAACAAAAAAATAAAATTAATTAGTTCTTAATATGTTGCTTCAACCATTTTAAGTGTTTAAAGAGAACCGTGACTTTTTAGCAAAATGAATTTTAATATTTTATTTACGAGAATCTAATCTATATCAGAGTTAGAAAACAATTTTATTTAAAGTGCCATTACTGTTATAATTATTTAATAGCTTCCCTGGTTGTTAATTTGTCATTAAAACAAAGGTATATTTCTGTAATAGAAAATTTTATGTCAGAGTTTAATATTCGTTTTTATTTGACTTTATAAATTTCTAATTTGATTTCAATATGAAAAAATTTTTATAATAATATGTACTTTAGTATTCAACTCAAATATACTATAAGCTTAACTTAATATTTATAATAAAAATCATTTAGTGAGGACATTACATAATCTTATTGAATTGATTTCCTGTTGAGTATGTGTTCTGTTGAGCACGTTTCTGTTTTAAATAACTTGATATTATAATAATCAAAAATAATTTTAGAGTAATCAAAGTCTTGCAACACCTGACATCTACAGAACGCCATCAATATAATTTTCCATCAATTTATAATAACAAGAAAAAAGAGAAAGAAAAACAACACACCTTAATAAGAAAATTTATGATTATAATAATTATAGATTTTTTTTTAAATTCATATACTTATATATAAGGAAATATAATTAAATTTATGTTCGGCTACTAAGACAGTGTTGAAAGTAACATAAATTTTTTATCAATTGAAAAACAAAAATAAAAACCGTGTGCGGGATGCTTTTCTTTTTCATGTAAAACCATCAACTTACAATTGTGATTAAGATGTTATTTTATTTTTATATATATACGTTACATATATATAAAACAAGATTTAATTATATTTTATTTGCAAAATATTGTATACAAAGGAATTTATTATCGATAATGATTTATTACAAAAATTAAAAAATCAAATATTTTATTATCTACAAATATACATTTTGAGAAGAAGTTTAATTAAAATGATTGATAATCTTTTATTATAAATGTCTTAAAATAAAAGGACCTGATATAATGTGGGTGTTACCTAGCTTTGAATATTTTAATATTTGATAATATTTTTTATGTAATCAGAAATAATTATAAATAAATAAAGGATGAATATTATTCAACTATGAAATTTAAAAATAATACTGTGTTGTAATAGATTTCAGAAACTTATAATGCATTTTATTAAATGGTTGTTATTTTATATAAGAACATACTTTGATATTTTATATAACACAATAGCAATGGACGAAGAGTATAATATCATCAATTTGTAACGAATCTCATTTGAGATTAGCAAAAAAATAATTGTTTTTATACAGAAAAAAATTCAAATGTAATGTTAAAGATTGCACTCTTACTTAAGAATTTTTCCTATGCTATTCTCGAAACATCTTGTGGCGTTTTAATTCTGATCTTTAATTAAATTAATTATTACAACCTATATTACGTATAATAAATATGCTAGCTTATGAATCTTTATAAATACATACGAGTCTATCATGTATACGAACATATGACACCATGTAGTTATTAAATTTATTAAAAATTATGCAAATTTTATTTTGAAAAATCTTAAAAGACTGAGAGACGCCAAAATATTTATCATAATTGCCTAAATATTTTTTTTTTGAATCATTTTTTATAAACAGATTCTTTTTCTAGTTTAAAACACCGAAACTAGTTCTATTTATTTGAAAAAAAAAATCAATTCAATATAAATTTGTTAAAACTATATAGAAAAAAGTGTTTACATAATTTTCAATTCTGTTAGATTCTAAGAAATGTGCTTTAATTTTAGGTAGGAGCTAGAAAGCACACGAAAAAAAAAATAATAAACTTGTTTCAATTTCAATTTTGATAATGTTTTTATACTCATTAACCCTTTATTGGCCAACACTGAAAATTTTTTTTAGATATACATACTTATATTGATTGTTTTCAATTTGTTCTGAGTCCCATTCACATTTTAGGATAAATCGTGCACAACACATAAGATGTTGTAAAAGAGTTTAAGAACCTTTTGCCCATTCAAAGTTGCTATTTTTTCAAATTCGATTTCATATTTTTTTTAAGTTTCAATTAAATATTGTATAGAGTTAAAGAGTTCAAAATTTCTTTTATTGCAAAAGAAATAAAAAATAAAATTAAAATTTTATGATTTTTCAAAAATTTTTAATAGTTAAAGAATATTGACAAGAAATGAGGCGCGTGTATCTTAATGTTTATTAAATCTATATCGATTTCTTTTTAATATGGTGTACCTATGATACATAAAACTAATTTTAAAATGAATAATTATCACTATAAAAAATTTGTATTCTTATTTAATGTTATCAGATAACCTTTTCAAGATGACAAATTTGTTTTATATTAAATGACCACATGACAGAGGTAGCAGAATTTGGCGTTTCCCAAACAAATTAAAAAAAAATATGTAACACATAAACAATAATTTGAAGATCAAAAATGGAAGATAACATTACCACACATATTTTGAATAAACGATAAAAATTTAATTGTGGCTTTTATATAATGTAAGCGTGTTGTCTATTAATCTTGAATAAAATATTATTATATTTATAATTCTTTTTTGTAAGATCGTTCAAAGAAATTTAAACGAGTCTTGTACAAAATGAAAATGTTCAATGTATAACCAAAATATAAGAAGAACAGTATTTTTGCGGTTGTTTTTTGAAATTTTATGTAAGAAATTAGTATTGTAAATGGAAAAGACGTGGTGGAAATAAAAATGAATTACGAATCCGTATATATATTTACGAGGGATAACATAATTACAGATTCGTCCAAGCGCCAACTTCCATAAAGTCCCTTTTCCCACAAGTGATTTTCCAGTCTGCAATGTCAAGTGAATAGGCCGTCCAATTTGATTTCCACTCTTTTTGCAGGAATGAAGAGCTTCGTCTGTCTCATTACCAACATCCGGTCTCAACACTGTTGCTGATGGAGCAACATTCGTTCGGCCTCGTACGCCTTCATATAACAATTCGACAGACCACAGAAGGTCAAAACAATAGCCATCGTCGCTCCTGACCTTGAAAAAGTATCTGCCTTTTCGTTGCCATAAATACTCACATGCGCCAGGATCCATGATCAAGCTTCTGAATCGCCGTTTGACTATCCGAGAATATGTGAATGATTTTGCTCATGTGTACAAAAGGTCGAAAGGAAAGACCTCTACCTGGAAATTTTATTTAATCTTAGTACTTCCTAACGCACAAACGAAATTTTATACTTTGTAATAATGCGACTTGACTGCTCGAGTATCTTGCGACCTATTAAAAAAAGTTTTATCCATCCATAACGTTCTATGCAGCGGTTTAAGTATTTAAAATGTAACACCCTGTATATAGAATACAATTATTAATGATAATATGATTGGACGTTAGATACAAAAAATCTGATGTGGTCAGCACATAACCGACCGCATTGTGTATTGTCTAGTTAAATGAAAGTGTTACAGAATATTATAAAAATGTCTGTTAAATACTTCTTTCCAATTTTTAGGACATTAGTAAGCTTATAGTTAATATACTTAGAAAAGTGTAAATTTGGCTCTTAGTAGAGTTTCGCTTTGTGCTACCCGAATTACCTGAAATGCTAGCCAGTTAGTTTCGGTAACAACCAAAACTCAAATATCAAATTTCAAGAAATTCCATCAATTTGTTCTGTGGATATGGTGAAAAATATAAAATCGGCCCGCAAATCAGTTCTCGAGCCCTGATCTTTCCAAAAAAATTATATGTTCATTGTTTTAATACGAGGAGTTCATATATTAAATTTTAATGAAATTGGTTGATTATTTCTCTTTATATAAACAAAAATGTATATTTGGCCCGTAGTAAACGTCTAGTTGCCGATGCCTGATTTCTTCCAAAACATACGAATTTTTGCGGACGGTCGAGCTGAGCTTATATATAAAATTTCAAGTAAATCGGTTGAATATTTTCTTCAAAATGTTCAAAAATGTAAAACAGGCCCGCTAAAAAGTGCAGTTCCCGAGGCCTGATATATACCAAAAGTTGATCGATCCGTGCCATGGTGGAAACAAACTTACATATAAAATTTCATCAAAATCGGTTCAGCCGAACTTGAGATACACGCGTGCACACACAGACCGACAGACCGACAGACCGACAGACCGACAGACCGACAGACCGACAGGTTGCTAAAAATAGTTTATTTACACTTCCCTACTATGGAGAAGTACGTTCCCACCGAAAACTCGATATGCAAAATTTGTTGCCATCACATAACCTACCTATTGTTTACACAATACGGTCGGTAAAAAAGAACTGTCAAATATATGATAAATTGCCAAAATCTGATGCAAATTTGCATAACGAGCTGCTATTTTTTATTAATAATTCTTTAAAACTAATATTAGTTTTTTTTTTTAATTTTTTAGCTTATTTTAATTAATCTAAAAGAAAGCTTAAAAATATTTCCGTTCTATTTCTTCGTCTCATTATACAAAACTGGTGTAGAAATATAATATTTTAATTGTTTGTTTTACTGTCCGAATAATTTAATTTTAACTAATCATGTTATACGGTATTGAATATTCATGACAGCTACTTTCATTATAAGTAGATTTCAATAAAATAATCTACTTAAGTATCTAATTTTTTTTTCCATAATATATGATAAAAATTTTAATATATTTTAAAATTAAATTAGAAAATTTTGACTAAAAAACCCATGTTGCCGGACCGCTCATTTGCAACAATAGTTGCATAACTCAAAAAATACGATTTCTGAGTAAATTGTACAAATACTTAAAATATATTTTTGTGCAAAAACGTCAATTAAAACTAAAAAATTTTGGCTTATTCTAGTTCATAAAGTATTGCTAGAACGAAAAGAAGATATTAACTTAAAAATTTTAAAATGAAATGTTTTCAAAAGTGCAAATTTTGAGTTGTGTCAGTGTTACATTAAACAAGCGATATTTTTTTAATATAAATGCCAAGGTTCTTTCCGTAAAGAGAAAAATATTAAAATTTTTGGGGATATGACCTTAAATTAATTTTTCAAATACATAAATTTCGGCTGTATCCATTAAACGTTATTAATTCAAAGTTAATTTTGTTGTTGAGTGGTTTTGTAACTATGAAGAATAAAATCTTAAGAAGTCTTAATGGACAACATTATTTTAATCACTTTACAGACATATAATGTTGCTATATTAAAAAATATATTTTGATTATATCTTATTTTTCTCATTTCAAATTTAAATAGTAAAAATGCTCTCTTTTTTGACACTTGCAGGTAAATGTAATCGGTTATTTAATTTAATACAATAACAATGGTTTTTCTTAATTAAATGTTGTAAATTTTGGACCTAAAACCTTATATGTGCACATAGACAATATAATGTCTATAACGACATCTACATATATCCACATTAAAATTTTCAAATTGAAATATTAATTTGCATTTATTGATGAATTAACATATAATGTATAAAATTCAGAAACGTGCTGTGTTATACCGCAAATCTTCAAAAAAAAAAATTTATAATTTAATATGATCAGTTTGAAAAAAAGCTCAACATAAGCACGCCAATAATTTATACATTTTTTTTTGTTATCTTATATACACTGAAGCAAAATAAGAATATTTTTTAAAACAAAACAGTATAATAAAAAAAAAATTAAAAAAAATACTAGATATTCTAAAGCTAAATGATGGACGATGATATGACCCGCCAAAGTATGACCAAAGTCAGAGTATATAAAAGCAAATTGTCTGATTTAAAGATGTTTCAATACTTTACAGAAGTTCCTTCCGTTCAGATTAAAATAAAAAATTCTTGTAACTTGATTTACAAAATTTTTTAATTTATTTTTTTATAGTTGTTTTTGTAATTCTGTTTTGGTTTTTTTGTTTTGCAAATTAATTTTGTTTGGTTTTCACTTATAAAAGTTTTAAACAGAAACGATTACTTAAGATCATATTATATAACTGTTATATAGTATAATATAATAGTTATTATAGGATCGTTTACGCGCAATTTTAAAATTTTAATAAAAAGAATTTCAAAAAGGAAAAAGCAAAATATAAAATGAAAAGAATATAAAAAACTTAATTAAACATTCAAAGTCAATATTATAAAAAAGGCAAATAAAAGAAAGATTATTATTATTAAAATATTTAACTTAAATAATAAATTTTAAGAGGGGGAGAAAACAATTCATATATTCAAAAAATCGAAAACAATAAAAAAAGAAAAGAATCGAATATTTTGTTAACTATTATTTAAATACTTAGGTATATAGTTATTGATAATTTATTCAAAAATAAGTATACGAGTATATTGGTGACATTAATTCAGTGTTTTTGTATACCAATTGATGAAAAGAACAACATACTCGTATAAAAAAATAATAAAAAAAAAATCAATAGCACAGTGGTGTTAAAATCATTGTTAATTTTTGAGTGATTTCTAAAATAAAACATAAAATATCAAAATATAAAAATTAAATATAATAGAAAGAACAAATTAAATAAAGAGTGTAATAAATATACAAAAAAAAAACAAAATGGCTTTTTTCACAAAAATATCAACAATTACAATTCTTTTCTTATGTATTCTTATAAAAAATAATAATGTTATTGGTAAATTGCATAACGCTTATCATGGTACATGGTGTGATCCAAAATTATGTCATAATAGTGGTGAAAAACATGTTGCTTGCGGTAATACAGGTGTAAGTATATGAAGAAAGTTTAAAATTTCATTCAAAATTTCATTCGTTAGAAAATTTTTTATTATATGCATATTTTTTCATTATTATTTCAATATATGTATGTAGAGTCTTGGATCAAAATGCCCTAGTGATGCTGTTGTAATTGATGTTAAACCATTTAAAGATTATTTTTTACATGAACATAATCGTTTAAGAAATAAAATTGCAATGGGTTATGTACCAGGATATAAATCAGCTGCAAGAATGGCAACAATGGTAAATATTAATTTTTTATTTATTAATATAATGATATTGTAATATATGGGCATATATATTTATATATTCCTATATTAAATACATATAAATTATTGATAAAAAATATAAAGAAAAATTGAAAAAGAAAAAAATATTCAATTTATGTGATAAATGCGTTTTACACGGAATTATTAGTGATTTGGAAAAAATTTTTCCATATTGCATTTAGTTAAAGAATTTTAATGCAAATGATAAAATCAATTTTTCAACAAGTGCTATTTTGTGTACTTAATTGAAAACTTGAAATATTTAAGTAATTTT
Organism: Condylostylus longicornis; assembly: GCF_029603195.1. Classification (NCBI taxonomy): domain Eukaryota; kingdom Metazoa; phylum Arthropoda; class Insecta; order Diptera; family Dolichopodidae; genus Condylostylus; species Condylostylus longicornis. The sequence continues at coordinate 14,679,063 of NW_026577982.1, forward strand.
GAGGGTTATTTCATATACATAAATGAGGTGAACATGTCAATGAGGCACATTTCAGTGCTTAATGAATTCCATAATTTTCAAATTAATTATCTTATTAAAGCATTTCAAAATTAATGTTTTGATTACTATGAAAATATGAATAAAAAGCGGGATAGTTGGGGATTTATACTGAACAAATTAGGAAAAGTAATTCAAACCTAAATAAATTCGTACGTGAATTCCGAATTGTTTTTAAAAGAAATAACATTAAATCCTCAAATTTATTCATATCAAATATTATTTTAAACTCAAACTGATACAAAACACAAATTAAATCTAAAATTAATTTGCCAATATGTATACTTATAATTTTACTTATAGTTTCACTAATAATATTAAAAATTATTATATGCCATAATTTAGGAGTATATTGTTAATATTACCATAAAATGTTAAATTAATAAAAATGACAAAAAATTTACCATAATAGTTTAACAAAAATGTTATTCACAAATCAAATTATTTTGGATATTAGAAAATTAAATGATAATTTATTCATAATAAATTATTTGTAATATTTTAAAATATCATTTGCATTATATATGGGGCAATATAATACTTATTTGTCTATAAGAAATTAGAAAAAAAAATATTGAAAAAAAAAAAGAAAAAAATATTCTAGAAATTTGCATACATAAATAATATGCAGATATAAATGTATATATATATACATTTACAAAATCCACTAAATTCGCATAGAGACAAAAAAACAAACAACGTTCTCCTAATTAATTAAAAATCAATTTTTTATAATATTATAAATAAATAATAAAAACAAAATATAACTCGGTTTCCAAGTTTCTGATGATAAGATTTAGATCTACAACCGTACTTTTAATATAAACATTTAAAACCTTTTTTTTTCTATTTTATGTTTAGCAGGAAAAAAAGTCGTATTATTTCCGTAATAATTGCCGCATATGATATTGTTGCCAATTGTATGTGATAAATAGTTCGATTAGAATAAAAAATAATTTGTTCGAAAATGACTCTGGAAGATGTAAAAATTACCGTATAACAGTTTCATTTACAATTCGTTTTCTTATATTTTTTACTAGCTCTGTAAATTGAAATTTAAATACATTTTTATTATTACATAAAAGCATACTTTTTATTTATTAAGCTACTAATACTACATTTACGTATTAAGCTAAATATTTATTTTTTAAGCTACCAACCTATTTATGAATAACGTAGAAATACATAATTCGTTTTGAAATGTAACTATTTTTTATGAGAAATTACACCTTTTCGGTTAATTTGAAGATGATATAAAAGTGTTTGTTTAACTTCAAATTATTAAATTTGTCTATAATAATTGAATTTGTCTATAATAATGTGATTATAAATATTTTGCATTACATACTAGTTAGTATACATGTCGTATTTCTGTGACAAAATTGCCTTAGCTTAAAAAAACCAATTTTGTGAAAATCCATTGGACACAGTTTTCTGTTATAAAACAGGCGGACTTTAGACTAATTTTAAAATATTTTATACACTTTATATAAAAATATTGGAAATATTGTATTGAAATTTCAAAAATTGTGCTTTTCGAGTTAGTACACTTTTGTCATAGAGGTGTAATATTCACATATATATAAGTATTTGTACTGATTTATTGATTTAAGCTCGAAAAAATTCTAGACAAAATCACATGTTAAACATTTTATTGTATTGACGACCCCACAATTAAATTTCAATAATTGTTGATTTTTCAGAATTTTTTTTTTTGAAATCATTTACGAGGCAATAATAATTTATCATTTTAACTATCATTTTTTTTTTAACTTTTCAATGTTAAATGAAATAATTTTTGCCATAAAGATTTAATTTCTACTCTTACATAATTTCGAAATTTGAATAAATTTTTTTTGAAATGAATTTTTAAAAAATTTAAAAATCAGTCATCGACCTTTTTTTCGTTTTTGTTTTTTCCTTTCTTTGTTTTTTATTGTTTAAATTATTAGCGATAATAAAAATCCTTTTTATTTTTTTTAAATAATTTTGAATTATGAGAATATAGCTATTTAAAATTAAAATTTCTAAATAGATAATTACGTAAAAAGCAAAAGTAAATTTCGAATTAATTAAAATGTAATAAAACACTGGGAGAAAAGGTGAACAGAAATAAGAAAAAATAAAAAAAAAACAATAAAAATAATTCGTGTGGCTCCATTTGGACTAAAATGAAATTTAAATTTTGGGAAATTTTTTTTAAATTTCAGAACAAGAATTTTTTATGGTCTATTGTTCGAAGTTATGATAGTTTGAAAGGTGTCATTTTGTTAATTTAATTAACATTTAAATTATAACAATATTAAATTTGAAATCCAATACATACTTGACGTATGTATATGTCAATGTCATATTTGTGTTTATTACTGTTTTCGTTTATTATCATACAACCAGATCAATAAAAGTAATTTTACAAAAACAAATTTGATTAATTATTTTGGCAACTGAAAACTTGAGTAAATATTTGCAAATAAGAAATGTCATCTGTTTTGTGTACCCATGTATAAAACCTCATGAAATTCTCAATAGAGAACAAGTGTAATAGTAAAATTAAAATTTAATACGTTTTCACTGAATTATTTATTACTAAGAGTAAACTTTAATTAGAGAGTAAAGTTGTCACAATAAATTGAATAGCTTTCATTCGATTTTCGGCAATTAATGAATTAAATTGGATAGTTTTTTATTTTTAAATTACTATGTGGATGAAATTATAGTACCTATACGTGTTTTGAATATTTTGTCACCTAATATCTTACATTGATAATAATCTAAGAGCTTAATATTTTCTTGGAATATTTTAAGACAGTTTATGCAGCTTGATATAGTTATTGCAATATGTTTAAGTATGTCATAATGTCTTCTTAAACTTTTTATAATGATATAATTGGAGGTTCAGAGTTGAATATCGAATTATATATATGATTTATTTTGAAATGAACACGCTTTCTAATGAATTTCATATTTTTAAATTTTATATTTATAGTCATGGGATGATGAATTGGCATATCTAGCATCATTAAATGCAAAAACTTGTACATTTGATCACGATAAATGCTATAATACATATCGCTTTAGAAATACTGGACAAAGTTTAGCTGGTTTATGGAATGCTAAAGATCGTCCATTAAATATGACAAAATTAATTAGTGAAGCTGCAGCTGCATGGTTTGAGGAGCATGAATTAATTGACATGAGTTATATTGATAATTTTAGAATTGAATCAAACTTGTAAGTATATAATAAATTTTCCTTATTAAATTCATTTAAATGAAATTTTGACAAGATATATTAAGTTTGTTGAGCACCACTGTTACATAAAAACAAAAATCAGTATAAAAAGCTTTTTGAAAAAAAAGTTTGCCAAAATACCAAATATTTTTTGTTTTCAATATATTTTTAATTTTAAAAATATTTTTAGAATTATTTTTAATTATACATGATTAAAATAACTTCTTTCCGAAAAAAAAATATTTTAAATTTTCCATAGCTTTGTATTAATATTTTATTATAATTTAATACAGCGGGAGTCTGAATAAAAAGAATGCTAAAACAATGTTTTGAAACGCATCCAAACAAATTATTTAAATGTGAATGACTTTATTGAAATTAAAATACGGTTCGATTCGGCTTCCGATTCAAATTAATTATGAAAAATAAAAAATTTTAGGTATAATAAAAGTATGGTGATCTTAACAGTTTAGAATAAAGTTTATTAATTTATGCACAATAAGACAAGAAAAAATATTTTCGTTGTGAATATTTAAAACAGTTAATTTAATATTTTCGGTTTCGAGAATTGATTCTACATTTAAACTCTTGATTAAGAATAATTCTAAGTTTTTGCATAATTTCAATTATAAATTTTTTGCAAAAGTTTCGGTTATTGAAATGCTCTCACATGAATATCTTTATGTTTAGAATTTAATGGGCGCTAAAACATGATTTTGTATAGTACAAGTGATGTATAAGGTTAATTAACAATTTCATATAATTTATAAATAAATACCCTATTTCTGATTTCTAGAATTAAGATTTACATCATATATAAATGAATGGAAAAATAAAATATTAATCGATAGCCTTATCGAAAACAAGAAAAATTAATAATTTTAGCACCCAGATCAATGTAATTTATTTTAAACGAAACTGGTTTCCGAATATTTTTAGTTAATGTTATTAATTCCCATGTTCTAATGACATTAAGTATATATATTTGCATTTTTTTAATGTTTCTATAATTTTATTAACGTAATAAATTTCAAGAAATCTCCCATTTTTTTTGAATAAAATGAATAATTAACAAAAATAAACAAAGAAATTAAAGTTTTTTGGTTTTTGTTTTTTTTTGGGGGGAAGAAGACAATTCGTGTGTCTTGAAGGTGATAACAATCTTTATGAATTAATCCTTCACTAATGGGAAATTAATTCTTATTCTTTTATTTTTCAATAAAAATAAACTTAAATTTAGTTGATTATGAAAGTTGGTGGAAGGGATTATAATAATCTTATTATTTCTTTTAAATCTTTTTTTTTATTATTTAATAAAAACTCATATTGTTATGAATGAATTTAACTATGTATGGAATTTGGTTGTGAAAAAAATATGTAGTATGTAATACATATTATCGCCCGAAATTATGCAATATTTGCGGATAATTTTTAATTTTAATTCGAATTGATGTTTCAAGTTAAATAATTTCATATGCTCACTGCTTTCTAAAAATTTAATCAGTCGGAACTTAATTTATCTTAAAATACCAAAATGTTGTTAAATACTGTGTTTATTTTATGAAATTCAAATAATAATTGACGTATAAAAAAGTTCTTGTACTCATTTTTTAATTTTTAATTTTAGTGAGGACTATGGACATTTTACAGAATTTGTTGTAGACAGAAATACACATGTTGGTTGTGCTGCTGTAAGATTCTCTGTAAAGGATTATCCATTTTATTATCGTATTAACATTGTTTGTGATTATGCATCTGTTCATTCAAGTGAAACACCAGTATATGAATCAGGTGTACCAGCCTCAAAATGTACAACTGGAAGTAATGCATATTATCCTGGACTATGTAGCCCTCAAGAATATTTTAATCCAAATATATATAATTACGAGCTAATACTTTGAATTTGATGTTCTTTATAATAATTTGCTTTTTTAAAAATGATTTACATTTTAAGGGATTATAAATTAAATATAAAAAAATTGTAAAAAAAAAATAATAACACAAAGTATTACACAAGTAAATTAGATTTAAGGTAGATTAGTTTTTTTTAAATGTATGTAAGTTTATGTTAACGCATTAAGAATGTGATTTTAAAATTGTTTAATATTAGTTATAAATATTAGTTTTAGAATAGCTATAGAATATGATTTTATAAATCATAATACATTGATTATTTTTTAAATAAAAAATATTTTTTTTTTCAAACTTATTATGGATAAAAATATGTATTTAATTTTATCTATTTTTTTAACGAAATTGCATTTTAAAGCCTTTTATTTATTCGTCAACCTTTTTATAAAACGCAGATATTTTTGAAATGCTATGGTTATACAAAAATATTTCAAATGATAAATATTAAATATTAAAGTAATTAGCTGACGTATTCGTATACCTTATGACAAAGGCTCGTTCAAGTAAGCTTTCTCATATAGACTTATTATATAAAGGTGTCTGTTGCAAGCTTGGTGTAGATAAATCTTTTTATCTAGGTGTGAGATAACCATATAATCTATATCCCACAATATTTTTGATAAATATTTTTAAATTAATTTATTTTATTGTTTTGAATGAAGGTTTGAGGAACTAAGATTAAAAATTTGTATTACAATTTATTGATTAAATTGATATTTTTTACAAATTAAATTTAATATGATGTTTTTGATAAATCGTTTGAATTACACATATCCAATGTTATTAAATTTCAATAACTTTGTTTCATTGCGAGATTATGTATCGATACAATAAACTTGTATTTGTACTTCGGTACATAACAAAATTAAAAAAAAATTAACAATAAAAGAAAATAATAAATTTAATATAAATTCTAACAAAAATGTATAAGTTGAGTAATAAAAAAACTTAAAAATTAATTCAGATTTATAGAATTCCGAACACTATTCGGTTTCATAACAATTTGCTTTTCCCTAATGAAACTATTAGAATCGAGTGTTTGTTCAGTATTTATAATTTTGTATAAGGTTGTTTTGATAGTCAAACAGAGAAAACTGACTATTTTTTATTTTAAAACAAATATTTTTCCAATATTAAACTTTTTAAGGAATGACGAAAGATCGGCAAATATAGCCTTTCATGTTACGCTTTAATAAATTTTTTAATTGACCGAAGCAAAATGCAATTTTATTTCTTTTATTTTTATTTGTATATAATAAAAACTTGATAATATTTTTCATAAATTACTTTTACAATGCTAAATTTTAAAAATTATAATTTATCTTTAAAAAGCTTATATTTATGAAATATATTTTATAGTCAAAAATCTTTGATTACAGCCACACATTTTATAATTTTAATTATTTTGACTCAAATGTGCAAAACTCCTAGAAAACAAAACTTTTAAATAAACAACATATAATATACAAATAATAATGATAATAATAATTATTATTAAAAATTAAGATCTTAAATCTAAATTAAAGTAGATTTTTAATTTTTATTAAAAAATTATCGTCCTTATCTAAAACAAATTAAAAAAAAAATTTTTTTTCTTAAAAAAAATACATAATATGCTAATTTTTTAGCTATGATGATGAAATTTTGCAAATTTCATCAAAATCACATTTTTCGAGACTATTTCTAAAACTATGCTTTATTTGTTTTAAATCGCAAAGATCGCTGTCCTTTGGACAGCCTGGTAAATGAACTACTTTTTCCTGGTGTAAAACTAAAATTTTATAGCTTTCATCTTCACAACTAAAAATAAAATATTAAATATCAAAAAGGCTTCCATAAAATAACTTTCTTATTCTTCTTTTACCTATATGTAACAAAAGCTATGTTACTCGCAAAAGCATCGATTTCACTTGTTTTCCATTTGCGCTCTTTTAAAAAGTCTTTGTGTGTTAGCACAAAGTTATCTTTATGAAGTCCCAGATGCGACAAAAACTTAAGTATGGTTCCAGAGTGCGTAAAATAAAACGTTGCGTTTGGGTATGAAGAATTCGGACTGCAATAATAAAAAAGTTAATTAACGTATTAATCAAAAAACGAAATGTTTCTGATACCTAATATGAGAAAACATATCTGAAAACGCTGAACATGCTTGTTTATGTGTTAATTCGTAGCCATAACCATCAATCCAATAATATTCAAGATCTCTGGCAAATTCAAGGATTTGTATGGTTTCATCATCAAAAAGTGTACACCACGGTGAAAATCGTCTTTTATACCACGCAAGCTCAAAGGCACACACCGTGTAAATTAACTGGATGTCATCTAAAATAATACGGAAGTGTTTTAAAAAAGATTAATTAAAAAGATAACCTAATCAATCATAAATTTTGTACGCCTAGTTTAACTGATAAAGAATTATGAGGTTGAACTGAGAAAATAACAAAAAACACAAAAAAAATACCAACGCCTCTTTGTTATTTAATTAGATTTTAATCAAAACATTGGTGTATTTATAATATTGTAGATGGATATTAAAAAGATAAGAGTTTAACGGTTTAAGATAACAAAATAAATAATTTGAACACACGTAATAGATAAAATGTCGTCATACAAATTATCCTATATTAAGTAAAACAAATAATTACAGATAATTGCTAAAAATTATTTTGTGTTTCAAGATTTGTAAATAAAAAAGAGAATTGCGTAAAGTGGTGTATGCTCACCTGATGTGATTCCTTTGACTCCTGTTTTATTTACCATATATTTTATGGCTTTTTTCATTAAGTCACTTTCCATGAATTTTTTTGTTTCAATAAGAGATTTTGGATTTTTGTCAACATCCAATTTCCATTTATCACAAAGTTTATAAAACTAAAATGATAAAAGACATTTGTTTTTCCGACATAAATCATTTGAAAGTTTTACTTACTCTTAATATTGGATCTCTATGCATAGGTTCAGGGTAAGTAATACTATCAGTATTGTATCTGCCAAAGAGGCCAGTGGCAAAACTTTCTGCGCTTCTTAAAGTTCTTTGTGTCGCTGTATATTTAAATTTGTAATGATCTGGGTCGTAGTAGTCATATAAAACTTCTGGAAATCGATTTTGCATTCTTGCTGCTAGTTCTATCAGTTCCATTTCTCCTTCATATACTAAATATTTTTCTTCACTTTCTCCTAAATTGAAATTCCAATTCCTAAACAAAGATAACTCTTTTTCGCATAGTTTGGTCTTTTGCGATGATAATATACGTTTCCGCAAAATACTTAAATCATTTTTAGCCTTTTTGATTACTTTTTTACTCGGATTTCTAGTACCATGTCTTACAATAGACCATATCCTTATAGGGACGCAACCTGAAATTGAAAGTTTTATCTGCAATGACTTTATAACCTTGACATTCCTTCAATACGCAGTTTCAGTAGAAGAAATACCACGTTTATATAAATTTATTTTATTGTTTACTCACCTGGATAATTTAATTGGGAATCATTTCGATTTGCAATTACTCTGTATGGAGTTTTTGTTGCAAGATGACTTTCGAGAGCTGTTTTGGGTATTTTTGTACATTCGTTGATATGATTCCCGCCCCAAACCATAAAAAATAGATTTCCCAATAGCACATATTTAAAAAATGTACTTAAATTATTCATTTTTATACAAATTTTCTACATTTAAATAAATGTTGTGTCTAGTTGAAATCCGAAATTTGATATTAAAATAAAAACTTTTCTGACCAATACAATTAATTAAGAAGGCAAACATTAAATTAAAGATGATTTCAATACAATTTACATCAGAAACAGACAAAGTAAATATGTGCTTTTAAAGTTAATGAACTAAAAAATTTTTTTACAAACTGTAACGTGCACAATCTAAAATTCTTAAAATGCTACGAAAACATTTTTTTCCAATTTTTTATTTTTTCAAGGCTAAGTGCACAAAAATATGAAATTTTATACCGAACACGATTTTTATGCCCTTAAAGTTTTCTTCTATTTTTCTTTAGAAACTTTGATGGGCAACTATCTTTCTTCATTAATAACTTTCATCTGACTACAAAATAAAAACAATAATATATTATAAGTAAATTTTTATAGACGTTATTTGTTTAATTTCCCAAAATAAAACAAAAACTCATGACAACAAATGAATTGTCAAAATTAAACGCATATACCTATTGACATTTTTCTTCATATGATTTTGGCAGTAAGTAGTATCGATAAGGTAGTTTAAATTAACAAAAAAAAAAAAAAATCAAGAGTTGCCAGATATGAAATTCATATTTCAATATGAAATTTTTATGTAAGTAAAATGCAAGAAAAATATTTTGAAAGTACTTCGAAATGGAATATTGTTTGTATCGATAACTTTTTCAAACGCTATATTATTCTGAAGAATAATATAGGGTTTTTTTTTTTTAAGAATGTTTAATTGAAGTTACTTACATACATATGGGACCCAAAACCGCACTGTCACCACCTAGTGGTGGGCCCCGGTAATGGCGGAGGATAAAGGGGTGATTGAAACGATCAAAGTTACGTTCGGGTCGTGGTCATGTCTCGCGGCGAGCCTCTTGCTTTGTGAGTTTCAGCCCTATATCTATACGTCAGCTGACGACAGGCGTCCCAAGTCAAGGTGGAACAGCATATGCCGATGACTGCGTGGCTAAGGGGGAGCTTAGTCGTTAGTATGAGGACTCTGGATACCAGGCGCCCTCCAGTTTAAACGAGCCTTCCCATGGTATGCCAAGCTCTGCCATGGGTGACTTTACTTTCCCGCGCTATTCGTGGGACCAAGAATGGAAGACAATCTAAACAACAATAACAGCAAAAACAACAACAACAAGAACAACTGTGACAAACACGACAACTGCAACAAAAACAACAACAACAACAATAACAACAGAGACAATTACAACAACAACAACAATACTAAGGACAGCATAAACCCAGTTAGTGCTCCAGAGTCTTCAGAACCAGAGCTTCTCTTGACTGACGCAGAGGAGGAACTCCTTCTCACACCAGTAGAGGAAAAGGTGGCGCCTCCGATGGAGACGGATAATCAGGATCCTCTTGGACCTATTATCCAACAAACTGAGGAGGACCTGAAAAGGTTGGACATCAGGGGAAAAAAACAATATTTCTCTGGTGCATCCAAGCGGCGTATCGCGGCTTATATCAGGGATGGCATGTCCCCAGAGGAAGCTCGCAGATATGAGAAGGAAAGGCTGGAAAAGCTGAAGGCCTGCGGATCGGATGTTGTGGCCGACCATACCCAAAAGAGGGAAAGGTCGGAAAGCAACACCCCTGATGCAGGGCCCTCAAAGAAGAGGTCGATGAAGGGCGATGTTGAGGAAAAGGTCCCTGGGAACATTGACTTCTTATCGGGATGCAGTAGCACAGGTCAAGGTGGCCATCACTCATAGACTGTATCCAGAGGAAAAGCTATCCGAAGTTCAGATGGGGAAAATCAAAGTAGCCATCATGGATGAAATGGATAAGGTTGTGGACTCTCATCCACAATTCACTGCAGCGTTGCAAAGGGACGGATGGATATCCGTAACATGCAACAATCAAAACACCAGGGAGTGGATAACCTCTGCAGGAAGATAAAGCCTTGGGACGGTTTCGACGTCGTGGTACTGGATGGCGACGACATGCCCAAACAGCATGTCTGCGTCACCTACGTACCAAAGGACGAGGCAACCGTCAGTCTCTCCAGGGACAAATTTCTAAGTAGGATAGGGAAGCAAAATCCCAGCCTCAAGATAAGTTCCTGGAGGGTGCTGAGGATGGATAAGGAAAAGGACGGGGGCTGCTCCATCACCTTTCCCGTGGATGATTCCGGATTGGAAGATCTACGGAAAGGAAGAAAAACCTCTCAAGGTGCTGGCGGTTGGGGAGGACAAAATAACAAACCAGTGCCCACCGCGACAACGACGAGCACTTCAGGCCAACCAAAAGAGCCAAAACTCATTGGAAAGTCTGAAGTCGCTCCGAAAATGGCGGCAAGGGAAACGGAAGGACCATCGACCAGCACGCCAAATACAAGCGTCCCGGGTTGACCAAAAGGGCTCAAGCCTATTGGGAAGCCTGGAACTGCTTCGGTGTTTGCTGCTGGAGGAGCTAGCGTGGCACCTGGGACGGCAAAAGAGGCTGTGGCTGGGCAGGCGCCCACCAAGATGTGTAAAAAGGCAGCAATGGGAGGTAAGGCTCATGTAAAGCCTTTGTCTAAAGGGCCAAAGCCCACAGACAAGAGCCGGAGGAAATAATATGGCTGTGAGGTGCACCCAAATAAATCTACAGCATGCTAGGGCATCTACTGATGTTCTAGCTCATAGATTTATGAAGGATCACCTCGATATCGCCCTTATCCAAGAGCCTTACATAGTGAAGGATCAGGTTAAGGGCCTAACAGGTGAGCTATTGTATGATAATACAATTGGGGGCAGGCCTAGAGCTTGCATTTTGTTTAGTAAAAGGCTAACGTATTTTCCCATTCCGGATTACTGCTCTAAGGATCAAGTAGCTTCGTTGGTGAAGGTGAAGTCCTGCGGGGGCTGGACAGAGTTCATTCTGTGCTCATCCTACCTCCCGGGAGACTGTGCCCACCCGGACGAGCAACTGAAGGATCTAGTGGACTTTTGTGGAAGGAGGAACTTCCAACTTATAATAGGAAGTGATGCCAATGCCCACCACACCGTCTGGGGAAGCAGCAATATAAACAAAAGAGGTGAGTGCCTACTTGAATTTATATATAGCAATAAATTAATGAATATGAATGAGGGCAGGGAGGAAATTCATAAATGCAATTAGGGAAAAGGTCCTTGACATCACCCTTCGCACTGAATTTATCGGCAGTAGGGTTGGTGGATGGCATGTCTCAAATGAGACATCCATGTCCGATAATAGGCAGATTAGGTTTGATATCATGGTCTCCGGGGGTCTGGCAGAAGAAATTTATCGGGTGCCCCAATCCACAAATTGGAGTCAATTCGAAACGCTCCTCATGGATGGGGTTGGATCCGTTCCTGCTTCTGTCAGAACGGTGATGGATATCGAACTGGCCAGCGAGGCCCTGATGGCGGCTATTACTAATGGGAGCTGCCGCGCTAAGCCGAGGCGGAGTAATAGGAAGTGCCCGTGGTGGAATGAAGAGCTTTCAAGGCTTAGACTAAAGACCAGAAAGCTATTCAATAAGGCCAAGGCGTCGGGTTCGTGGGAAGAGTATAAGGACTCACTCACAAGATACAATAAAGAAATTAGGAAAGCGAAGAGAATCTCGTGAGGGCGTTCTGCAAGGGCATTGATGAACTCTCCAGCAGTGCGCGTCTTCACAGGGTGCTTTCCAAAAAGTATGCTAGCGGGTTGGGTCTAATGGAACGTCCTGATGGCTCCATGACTGAAACCGGAAAGCAGACGTTGGAGCTTATGGCGTCAACTCACTTTCCTGACTCGGAGATTCTTCGGATTCGGAATCACTCAAATGCGGTCATCGAACCGAGGGCATCCTGGCCCAGGAGGGATGACTGGCAACGATCCCGTCTAGTCTTCACGATAGGCAGGATTAGATGGGCTGTTTTATCTTTCAGGCCTTTCAAATCTCCAGGTGATGACGGGATTTATCCTGCATTTTTGCAGAGGGGGTCCTTGAAAACTCATTGAATTGCACAAACGAGGGATTGATGCAACGACTAGCAGATGGGTTAATCGGATGCTACAGAATAGGATTATTAAGTTCACCATAGCTGACGATATACGCTTCATCTACCGGGGGGTGTGTCTGGGGATACGCCGACGATGTGGCCTTCGTCGTGCGGGGAAAATTTGAGAGCACTATTTCTGATCTTCTACAGCAAAATTTACGTGTTGTGGAAAGGTGGTGCAAAGGCGTTGAGTTAAATATAAATCCAAGCAAGAGCACTTTGGTCGCCTTCACAAGACGCAGAAGCAAGGACAGATTAACGAGCCCAATTCTGTTTGGTGAACGTATTAGTTACTCGAGGGAGGTGAAGTATCTGGGGGTAACCCTGGATGATCGTCTCTCTTGGAATACTCATATAGATAGAGTTATCGGGAGAGCTACGGCGGCCTTGTGGACGTGTAGGAGCTTCATCGGCTAGGCCCATCGTCACCTATGCGTCGATTGTATGGTGTCGTAAGGCTCAGCAGGCGGGTGTGCGAGCCAAGCTGGAAAAGCTACAGAGGGTGGCCTCCCTGGGAGTGACCGGGGCAAAGCGGACGGCTCCCACCGCTGCATTGGAGGTGATAATCGGATTGCCGCCACTGCACCTCCATATATTGCAGGAAGCTCGGCTAGTGACTTACCGACTTCTCTCTGGCGAGGACGGGGCAGGGCTAAAGTTGGCCCACAGAACTCACAGAGACTTCATTGAGGGCGATCCGATTCTAAGAATAACCATGTCGGATACCTGTCTGCCGCGGTACAACTTCGACCACAGGTACAGGGTTCTGTTTCCCGATCGATGGACGTGGGATCGGGGTGGTCCGGTACTTAGGTCGGGTTCGAGCGTGTGGTATGCGGACGGGTGTGGGTTCGGGCGTATACGGTGTCCGCCCGGACAAGCGTGTATATGCAACCCTTGACCCGTATTGCACAGTGTCCCAGGCCGAAATACATGCAATAGAGATCTGTCTGAGAATCAATTTGGAAAGGGGGTATAGAAACCGCACCATCTATGTGTTCTCAGACAGCAGGGCTGCACTGCTGGCGCTCCGTTCAGCTCAGGTTACATCCAAGCTGGTCTGGAACTGCCTTGCTGCACTTATGGAATTGGCATCGGAGAACAGAGTGACGCTCATTTGGGTGTCGGGCTATAGTGGCCATGGGGGCAACGAAGTAGCCGATGAGCTCGCGCGGAGGGGATCTGGGGCTGCCTTTGTGCAGCTGCTGCCTTTGTGCAGCTGCTGCCTTTCTGCGGTCTGCCTTCTTCCGCCGTGGGGGCCAGGCTTGCCTGCCTGCTCGCGGCGGAATGCGGCCGTCACTGGCGGGACACGAAAGGGTGCCGTCATGCGAAAGTGTTTCTTTCGGCGTGCTCCGGCGGATTCGCCGCGGAGTTGCTGGGGATGAGCAGGAGCCGGGTTCGCACTATTGCGAATTTCTTCACGGGGCACTGCCCAGTGATGTACCACCTGCATAGGCTGGGGAAGTCGGGCTCCCCCCTGTGCAGATTTTGTGGGGGTGGCGATGAGACCGCCGTGCACATTCTCTGCGACTGTCCGGCACTGGCTGTTCGGCGCTGCAATTGTCTTGGACATGGGTCCCTAAGTGTTCGGGAACTGTTGTCCAACTCCCTTATGGATATCTCCGGCTTTGTGATTGGGACGGGGATATTATAGACGGGAGAGTGGGGAGCTACAATAAGTCAAAAATGGCTGCGTTGGGTTTGGCGGTTAGTCCTGTCCCACTCGGTTCCCTTGGAATCTACGAATCTACATACATATACTTATAACTAAATTTTCACTAAACTAGAGGAACAGTTGTTAAAAATTAGTCGTATTTTATTTGGGCGTAACAAAAATATTTGTGTATTTCTGTCAGTCGTAGTATGTTGTATGTGTGTACATACCTTTATTCATGTTAGAAAAATAATTTTTAATTTCAAAAAATTTCAATGTAAAATTATGGAAGTTAAAGCTTTTTTCAATTGAAACTGTTTAGTATATGTATGTATGTACATACCTGCTATATATCTACATGTACATAATATTCGTATATAAATACATATGTATATGCATATGTATATTATTATGTAGCAAATACACAGTATTAATAATTTTTCAATATTTATTATGCAGTTCAAGTAAATTACAATGGTTAGTTCTTCTTTATATTTTTGTTGTCCATCCAATTTACTTATGCAGTTACTTTGACGGATGTTGCGGATTCGGTTGTAGTTACAAATTCAGGTGTTAATGGTGAAGTTGGGATATTTTTGCACGCACCGTAATGTTCAAATTTGTAATCTGGTATAACAATAATATAATATAAAAATATATTTGATGTGTATAATTATGTAAGTATGTACTTATATATTTTTTATATAAATCTATTTTAATTATTTTTATTTCAATAAGAATTTATTTTAATTTAAGAATATTAACTTTATGATTTGATTTGAATTTCAATTTACTTTTATCATTAAAGATGTTATGTAAAATCATGTCAAGAAAGCCAGTAAAAGTTTTATACTGTTTCAAATACTTATCGTATCCGCAAATTCCAATAATATCCTTGTATACGTCATTTTCTATCGAAGAAATTTTCGATACAAAACAAAATACAATTATTAAGACACTCAAAATTAACTTCATTTTTATGCGGTAAATAAAAACAAGTTGGTTTAGAAGCAAAGGTTATAAGCAAATGTACAAATGTTAACTTCTAATTGCAACATTCAAAAACTTTCTTTATATACAATTTTTCAACAATAAAAATAATTTTTTAAAATCCATAGAAAATTACAATTCTCTGCCAATTATTCGATTCTAATGCTTAATACAGAGTAATAATAAAAAATTTAATCAACTCATTATGGTTAGGATTAGGGAATATTAAGTGGAAAGTAATAATTTTAAAGATATGCACGCTTACATATTTGGAAAAATTTATCTTAAAAATTAATTATTAATATTAATGGCACCTACAAATGTGGAAAATTCTGTGATTACGAAACTCTAATTTTTAATCAGAAACTTAAATTATATTTTGATTTTAAATAAAATTTGCTACAGTAAGTTGATAATATTCTATTATTCAATATTTATTTATAGTACAATTTTCACTAAATTAAATAAAAATATAAGTTTAAATATAAAATACATACATAAAAGATTACTCGGAAATTTGTCAATATAAGTTTGGCTCAAAATTTATTTAGTTGATGATCGCCTTCTTCGGCTTCTACTTCGACTTCTACTACCTCTGCCACTTTTGTTTTTAGTACCTTCACTTTTAATCTTCCTACGACTTCGTGATCGCCTAGAACGGGACCGTCGTCTACTACTAGCTCCTTGCCTATACCAATTACAAGCTTTATTTATATAAAACTCTGGTTGATCGTTGCTATCAATCATACTTTGGATAACTTCTGCGGATGATGACGAAGAACTATCGTTTTCACTATTATTTTCCGCATCATTTTCAGAGTTCTCATCTACATTTTGAAATTTTAGTAAAAAAATATCATTTTTATTTTGTTTTCTTGTTCTTGTGCTGGGATTATACTGTTTTTTGGCACTGCTTTTATATGAATTATTTTCGATTGGTGAAGCGTTACTTAAGTTTTCGTAATCAACTGAAACTTTAGTGTTAGAGCCAGGTGTTAGATTTTTATTATCAATGTCAGAATTGCCTTTTTCTGCATCAATATTGCCATCATTTGCAATATTGTTTTGGATTTCATTTTCTGTATTATTTTGTTCAATATTACTTTCATTATTTTCTTCTTCATTTTTATCAAAACTGTTAGGTTTTTGAACTTTCGAAATTAACAAACTGATTGATTCAATATTTCCAAGATTATTTGGTATTATTCTTAAAAGACCCAAGTCTCTTCCATTTTGTATAGCATCTATTGTTTCTAATTTCAGAGTTTCTATAGATGTAATTGTGTTAGAGATATCTTCTTCGCGATATTTTTTTATTGAGTCGAAGAGTTCATCAAAATTTAAATTCATCGTTTCAGAATTTAATAATAATGAAAAAATTTCTCGCAACAAAGAATTTGCCATATTTTATTTCAAATTAATTTATAATATTCTAGAATTTTTTTAATTTGCTATTTTAAGGTAAAATAAGAAAACGAGAAGACTTGATTTAAATAAAATTTTACTTCCAAAAAATTATTTTTTTTTATAGAGAAAAGTTAAATAAGGTGTTTTTTTTGTGATGTCTTACAACTTTTATCTACATATTACAGCTTTAGCGTTTTTAACACTCGGAAAAACCATCTTACTTCGAAAAATAATTGTTTGTTTTTTTATTAAAGTTAAAATAAATATTAAATTGAAACTAATTTTTTATTTTATATTTTATATATTAACTGTTCTACAAAGGGTACAGCAGATTTTGTAGGTCACGGTGCATTATCGCCCCAATCTACAATCTATGCAAACTATTCTGCAATTGTTTTTCCGCATTCTCTCTAACATTCTGATAATATCCCATAATTATTTTTTATTTGATTTTAGCTATTTTTCTTCATTTAAGAGTTCATAATAATATGGTTTTGAATGCAAAGGTAATAATCATCCCAGAATAAAACAATAGCATTCATTTCAAATACCATAAATATTGGTTAATTACCAAATTAGGATAATTATGGCTTATTATAAGGAATAAATTAGTGGCCAAATAGATTTATATACAAACATATGAATATACACATATGTATATACTTATTTAGATTTATTGTGTGCTGTGTATTATAAGACCTACTTTACTATATGAATAATGAAATTTTAGTGGCTTTTAGATTTAGATATACATACGCGTACGTAATTGTATATGCATATAAACTTATTTATTGTAGTTTCACTATAATTTATTAATATTTCAAATATTCTTTGGTCTGTACTCATTGTTTATGACAATCAATTAAAATTTTAATTAATAATACAAAAGAGAACAAACAAAAACAAATTTTTCTTATTGATTAATTAATGCAATATTTGAATTTATTATAATTATTTAAATAACTTTATAAATAACTCTCCTATTTGTATATTATATATGGTTTAGTTGTTAAATTTCTATTATTGCTATTTAATAATTATTATTATTCAATATAAAATTATTCATATTGAATTTTTAATTTAAAATTCAGAAAATTGTACTTGAAAATTAATACTGCATTCATATGAAGATTTTTATTTAAGGTGTTAAAATTTTGAATAATAAATTTTTAAATACAATAATAATTATAAATTTTGGTATTTTCAAGCAATTTAAATTTAATCAGATATTGTAAATAGTTATTGATTAGAACTACATATATGAAATTTTATTTTATTCTTACCTAACAATAAAATAATTACTTTTTAACTCTTAAATACCACCTAACTGCTTCATTCTGTTCAATTCTTTTTTTAAAAATTCTCGAACTTCACTAATTAATCTGATAATATTTAAAAGTTTGTGTTTTAATCGCTACTACAATCTTTTATTCTTAACATTTTTATACTCTTACGAAACAGTTCGGTCTTCCGCCGGTTTGTACCAATAAAAGATACTGTCAGCTTTATCTGTTCCCGATTTTATTTTGAAGTTTTATTCTTAATATTTTTATTTATTAGAATATTATTTTAAGCACTCCTTTGCTTTCCATTTTGTTATTCATTAAGAATTCAATTATTTTATAATGGAATGTTTTTGTTTTCATTTTGTACGTTAATGTTATTTTTTCAAAAACAAAAAAAAAATTCTTTGAAATGAAAAATAAAGTTAAATAAAAATAACAATAATAGTTATCACTAGAAAAGAATTTCCCTATTAAATTTTTCCAAAAAAAAAACAACAACAAACATAAACCTTAACGGTTTTAATTTTCATCATTTCAAAAAATATTTATTATTTTTGACACATGTGTATGAGTGTGTGTGTACTTTAATTTCCGGCATAATATACTTAAAGTCCTTTAATATGCTATGCACCATATATGAATTTAAAAATGTTAGAACATACACATACACAAACTTCTTTATTTATATGGGTATAACAGTAACATTTAATTGTGGCATTTATCATAATTTTTATAAACGATCTACTGACATTTATGGAAAAAAAACACATTCAAATGAATATATACAGGGTGTTTTGGAGTAAAACAAACAGAGCCATAAAAAGGCATAATATGAGATATAAGGGTCCGTATAGGGTTGTTATTATAAGACTAATATGTTTAATAAACGACACTAGATAATATTATAAGACTCTTACTCAATGTAAAAAAAAAGTTAACAGCTTGTAATTATAATTAAATGAAGGCTAATTATCATACAACTTTCGAATTCGAATTGAACCATTTTATAAAGTAAAAAACTTTTTAAATTCAATTATATGCCACTGGAAAGAAAATTTTTCGAACCTTTAAGTTACAGTCAGAAGTGGCATTAAAACGGAATCATTTCAAATTTTCTGATTTCCAGAGTCAATAACCAGAGTCCATTTTAACAAGAGTTCAATCTAATCACCGGGTTTCCGTGATATCATCGATTTTTATTCACCCTGTAAAAACTCTCGTCTACATATAATATTTCAAGTGATAATGGGTTTCAATGTTTTTATATTAGTTTAGTTATATATTTTATATTGTATAACACTTTAATATTATGAATTTTGGAGTATTTTAGTGTCAAAATTCATGATAATGTGAAGTTATGAAAATTTCGTGCACGAAAAATTTTATAAATATTTCATTTTGGAAAATAAGTATAAGCATACACAAGTAGGCACTAATAAATTAAATCCATAATATTATTTAAATTTAATTTATAAGCTCTAATATTAAAGTATAACATTGAACTTTTTTCATATTTAATTAGAAATGAGTTTTGGAAATATTTAGAATAATAACTAAGAATAATTGTTATTCGAGCGGAAATTATAATTAAAAAATTTAAAATATTAAAAAATTTTTCTTAATTTCGAAATTTTAGTTAAGAAGTTTTATAATTTATACTGACTTAATGTCAGTATAAATTGTACTCTACTTGCATATTGAAACTTTTTAATAAGATAAATTAAAAATGGTGTATCGGGCCTGACCATTTTTTGCAGCATAACTATTGCATATTTTATTTTTGGCTATTATAATTTCCAAAAAGGAAACAATAACAGTAAATTATATAACATGGCTAAAAGTATTTGTATAGAAACAGGATGAAGTAGGACCATTACGAAGATTTTATGTTAAAATTTTTTTTTATGCTCCAGAATTTTTTATAAGAACAATAAAATTTATTTAGAGTGAAAAAAGATTAAAAAATTTATTTATTAGTTTTATAATAGGTTTCTTTTTTTAAATAAATATCTTTAAAATAAATTTTATTTTATTAGAGTGAAATAATATTGCGGACAAAAAACGGGGAGCAAGTGTATATGTGTATAACATTATGTACTAAGGAAATGTCGGTTTATGATATACGCTTAAAGAGTTCTTGTATATTTTCAAATTAAATATTGCATATAGTTAGGGATTTTTGTACATTTTGAATATCATGTTGTATTGTTAATTAAAATAATTGAAATTTTTCAAATTTAATCGAATTTTCTGCTTACAATTTTTCTAATTTTGTACAAATTTCCTATAAGATTGTATAGCATATTCATATGATTTATGGTATAAATCTTTAAAATTTTATTTAAATTAATGGTTTAGGTTTTCGGGTAATTTTGAAGTAATATGGTCCTAATCTATGAGGCAGTGAAATTAAAAGTCTAATTTTGCAACTACTTTTCAATAAAATTTTAATATTAAATCAGTTGATCTTCTTAACGCACTGGTTTACATATTATTATGGATTCAAATTTACATTCTTAATCTGATGGACAGTAAAACATGAAATAATCATAATTCATATAGCTATGTTAAGAAATTTTTGAATCTTTGAAAACCTCACTTTTCACATAATTTTATTTTCTAAACAACTTATTTGCTATATGGTTCTAGTTATGGGTTGCCCCTAATGAATTCAGCACTTCCTGGTTGTTATTATTTGCTTTTTACACTTATATTTATCCTTTATAAAAGTCTCAATTTTCTTTCATAAAAAAGAAGGTACATACCAATTTAGAAAAAAAATACGATTAACCTTTTTATATGCGCATATATACGATTAAGCAAGTTGAAAAAAAAAATATTACTTTTTTACTTATGAATGCGGCAAAGGTACTGATCGTTTTTTATTAAATTTTTTTTAAGGATAATATTTAAAAATATTAATTTTTGGCACAAAAAAAAAAAAAAATAAAATGAAGTTTCTTTTTTATATGGTACGTACGCGTTAATACGGAATGAATTAGTTTTAATGAGAGTAGGTACATGAAAAGTAAAGGGTTTTAATGATTTGTTTTGCTTTTTATATATATATATATACCAAAGTAATTTTTTGAGAGTCATTTAAAATTATATTTTGAGTTAATTGAGGGAATGTAGGTAATTAAAGAATAAAAAACGAAAAAAATGGAATATAAGGACTTAAGTGTTTGCTAAGTAATTTATAGTGATAAAAATTGTAATTTAAATTTATAATACAAAAAAAAAAATAAAATTTTTATAATGTGACAAGAAAGTTCTCTGTAAATTAAAAAATTTAATTAAAATATGGGGGAAAAATTTAAAATATTTTCACATAATTTTACTTTAACTGGTTTCATAAGTTTAATATTCTAAAAATATTTATTTATTACACATATTTAATCTTACTACATAAGGTACTATTTATTTACATATATGTACTGGTAGGCGTTCGATATCCTCTTATCTTATTTGTCAGCTCCTCACTGCTCAGATTTCTTTTCTCCATAATTTTATTATATTCTGTGTTTCATATATTACGGCCGTGCTACGTCATGTTTATGGTATTGTTTTCAAAGTATTGAATCCATAATTTATTTATCATTTGTAAATTATTTGCTAAAAGTAAAGTAAATTACAGTAGATCAAAAATAAAGCTGGAAATTCTAGAGTAGAACATATTTTTAAGGAACAACTTACCAACTTATTAGAAATTGTGTTTTGAATCAAGATGATAGTCTATTATTAATTTAGATTTTTATATTTATAAATAAACTTCTCTCTTTATATACGTATATGTGAACTCGAAAACATCTAGCCAGGTCCATCATAATGATTGGAAAAAAAGGATTTCAAGCTAAGTGTAACTACTCGTATGTATAAGATACCTCGATTTTTATTTCCATGTTAATTCATATTTTACATTACAAATCTTTATATAATGAAATCCTTAAATCAGATGTCATCGATAGATGTCGCTTTAGTACGATGCTAATTTTTATCATAACAAACAGTATTACGAGTACAATTCTTCTTTTCTGATTCACAATAACTTTAAAATTTTCTTATATCTTCTTTATTCTTATCCATTGACATAAAACACCTATTGATGTGAAAAAATTTTACACCTTTAATTAATATTAATTTAAAATTATTGTATTATAATCAATTACTGTTTAATAAACACTTTACATATCAATACAAACATATTAATATACAACATTATAAACTGCATTGGACTTATTTTTCGCTGTGTCACTTAAAATATTATACTGAGAGCTTTTCCATATATACGTTAAATAATAAATATTCTATAGAACCAACCTAATCGTTTCATTTGTTTATAGTTTATTTTATATTTTTTTTTTTAGTTTTAGCATATTAAAGTAATTTTTATGAAAGTAAAACGCTTAAATAGTTAAGTGGAAACGTGCTTTTAGATTGATAGGAAGAGAATATTCTTGTTTTGTTTTTGTTTCTGTTTTCCCTGTGTTCAACAAACAAATTCATATCAGCATGAAAAAATGTGACTCAATTCAAATTTTGTTTTTGTTATTTTTATTTTTCCTAAGGTAGAAGATGTTTAGGTGAATAAATTTAAAGTAAATATAAGCTAAAATTGCTTTTACAAAAAAAAAATATAAAACAAAAAATTTAATGTGAACAAACCATGACCGATTTTTCATATCCTGATTGAAAATTTTTCACACAGGTTTTGCAAAATGTTAGATAACTCATACTGGCACACTTGCATAATTATTTTTCGATAAATTTATCTCAAATTCTAAGAAATACCGTTGCGACAGTATGCATAATTGAGTGTTAAGCAAGTTAATGTTAAACTTGGACAGTGGTTTAACTGTCAAGCACCCATGATTTTCTGACAAACTCCTTATTAACAAATAGGGTAATTACTAGGTATTAACAAATAGGTAACTACTCCATGACTCCTTATAACAAATAGGGACTCTTTGTCTCCATTAGGAATCAATTTCAGTATGAGGAATCAATTTTTTCCCAATACGTCCGTACACCAAATAGTGTCCTTGAGATGCAAAATTGGATTCCAATAAAGGTCACAGGGACTGAGACTTAGCACATTTTGAGTGTCGATCCCTTTACTCACATTCAAAAATTTGAAATTTATTATTTCATTTATGTAAAATTTTCATTCAAATAATTTCAGTTCAGAACTAAATAATATAGAAATTGACACACCAACAGACTGCCATAATGATTAACTAACAATCACACTGTATCTGATGTTTTACACGTTTCTCTATAATACCAAAAAAAAGATTTCTGTTGTACGAAGACCATACCTCTCTCATTTTACATAATGAAGTTGGTAAAAAAATAAAACTTGAAGTTAAAATAAAAAAAAATTGTAAGCTAACAAGAATATGATGGAAGTAGATAAAAAATTATCCTTTGGGATTTATACATAATAGATTTACCTGTGATCACTTCAACACGTTTGTATACCATTACTGTGTGGAAAAATTTACAAGAAGTAAGAAAAAAAACAACAAAAAACTAAACTAAAAACAAAATGGGGTATTAAATGCATCGAGTTGCATAAACGTGCTACAAAATATACAAAAAATGCATTCTAATGGGATGGCACTTTATAGGAGGAAAGTTAGAAAATGTACATCTAGAAATTTTTTCATTGAAAATTTATTTGTGTTTAAGAGATTTTAGAAAAAAGAAAAAGCATGAAAAAATTCAAGCAATGTTGAAAATTAGATAGAACAGAAGATCTTACTTATCGGAGCATTTTTTTTAAACAAAAAAAAAAAAAGGTTCAATTATTCAAACGGAAATCCCAACCAACGTGTGTGCGATGATTATTCATGAATGTTGTTTATTAGAAATTTATAACATTATTACACTTTATAGCTTTATTCTTTAAAGCATTATTTATTAATGCATCTTTTGACATTTATGTGCTTAAATGAATTTCGTTTTAAAGTAAACTTTTAAGATGACGTTTTGTGCAATGAAGTTTATCGAAATTAATCTTACTGTTTTTATGCAGGTCTCTAAATTTTATAGGTTTTTAAAATGGAATGTTTGCTTTTTCTTTGATTTGTACTTCGAACAGTTTTATAAATATTTTGTATGATGGCTTAGTAACACGACCGTTTTTTAAGAATTTTTGTAAAATATTAAATATTTTGTTTATATTAACTCAATGGAAATTTCATCATACAACTGCAGAACAGATGAATAACGTAATCAAAGGAACGAGTGAAAGGTAGAAAAATTTAAAAATTTTTCTCCTCAAATTGGACTTGAACCAGTAATATGTTTCTATTTCATTGAAAGGCGATTATAATAACTAATAATGGTAATTATTTTTCAAGGTTATAAAAAATTTACAGGGTTATTTTTTTCAATGAATTTCATCTGCAAATGTCTAACACAAGTTCAATTTCCCAGCCTTTTCACTTTATTATATACTTTTAAATTTGCATTTTAGATTTGTAGTTTGGATTTACGGATATTTTGCTTTCAAAGTTATATAACAGATTTTCAAATGCTCAATCCTTAACGCATAAATTTAGAAAAAATATTGGGATTTCGTTTTTTTTCAAATTAAAATTATTTGTACATATATTATTTTATAATGTTGACCTTTTATATAAATGTAAAATTTAAACAAGAATCTGCGATTTATTTGTATTCAGAAACAATTGTGAGGATTCACCAATATTTTATTGAAAAGGACATCCAATAAGGAAAATTAAAATATTTTCTCGTAAAAGTGTTATGCTCAAAACAGTATTTGTTAAATTATCTAAAGAGCAAATAAAAAATAATTATATTTTTCAATTAACCTTACCAAAAACTATTTAAGGACATTTCTATTCCTTAAACAGAGAACATTAATTCCTAAATGAGCCAATATTTTTCGTTTATAAATTATAAAGCTAATTAAAATTGACTTTTTAACGGCTTCATATGTAAAATTAAGTCGAAAATGTAAATAAACTATATAAAATTTATTATTATAAGGGTGTTTTCTTTTAAGAATATTCTGAAAATGCTGCAATGGGTTCTTTTAATTTAGAATATTTGTTAAGTTTGCGTGTTTGTTCTGGTTGCATATTTTAATTTTTGTCGAGAGTACCGTAGCCCAAAAAATTTAAGTTTTAGTTATAACTGACGACAATTCAAACACAAAATCAATGAAAATGTTGTGGCGTAAAAAGACAGATTTTCGAATAAAGCATCACTTTTATGAGTGTTAAGATTCTCTAAGAACAATTCAGTGAATTTTGCTATATTTACAAAATTGTAGAGAAAATTCAGAGTTTTTGCGTGTTGAATGTTCCAATTTTATTTTTCTCTTTAGAAAGTGAACAACTTAAGACTTTGAGTGTTAAAAAAAATATGTAAAATTTTTCAGCTTGTTTTTAAATTTCAAAATGGAACTTCCGATGATGAGGAAATTTTTATAAAATCATCGCATTCTGTATTAATCTTATTCTAATACAGCTCAGTCAAGGTTCTATTTTACATGCAACATTAAAGCGATTTAAGAACAAAATGTGCTGACCAAAAAAACTATTTTTATAACGATTAACTCCATTTTATTAATGTTTTCACAAATTTTTATGTAAAATTTTATTGTTTTCTCATTGATTTATATATAAATGTAATGTAAATTTTTGAATGTGTGTATATTCGTATATATAAAAATGCAATGACAAAAATTTTAAATTTATTTGTGGCAAAAACCATTTTCTCTTCATTTTCGTATACAATCTACCATATATACTTATATATATGTATATAAACAAGTGTATATTCCCTTTTAAACATATTTAGAAGCAATTCTAATAATTACTAAATTTGAAAATAACTTAGTTTCATAGGGAATTTCATGTAATATAAAAGTTCTAAAATTCTAAAACACACAATATAAAACATGAATGTATTCATATATGTTGGTAATAAATGCACACATATATATGATTTTAATAAATATAATACATAACTGTATGTATAACAATATAATAGTTTCATATTTGTTTTTAATTCTGTTTACATTATTCTAAAAAGAACGATAATTCAAAATGTTGTCAGAGATTCAAGTTGTACACCATTTAAGTTTTTCGCTTGAAAAAGCCACAAGCTTTTTGTATACTCTTATACATATGTATGTATGTATATTCAAATAATATGGGTAAAAGGCAGAAAGAAATTTTTTTAAAATTATGTGGTCTTATGTCAAAGGTGCTATATTGCTGGTATAAATAATATATATACGATATGAAGTTTTAAAATGTACATGAATATTAACATATATATAAATATGTATATAACAGTATAGTATTAACAGACATACTGACATTATGAACAGAAAATGAGATATAGTCATTGTGTGCATGAAAATTTTTGGTAAATTTTGTTTTTTTTTTAAAGATTTTGAGATCGAATTGTAAAAGGAATTAAGCAAAGGTGGAAAATTTTTAAGTAACAAGGAAATAATAAAAAAGGGTATAAAACTATATAAAATGGTTAATGTTCTATGTAAAACATATTCAATATAATAGTTAATTTAACATTTTAGGTCAATTTCAGTATTTGAATTCAATGTCCTTTGAAAAGATTTAAGTTGCTGCTTATTGTGACATTAATTTAAATTTTCCCGATGGAATATAAATGCATGTGTATGTAAGATTCTAACGTTTGTCCTTTGCTTTAAGGTAATTTCAAGATTTCTGTACAAATTTATGAAATTTTCGTAGATTTGAGTGTTATATAATTGGGGAAAGATTTTATTTAAATCAATTAGTTTAAACTATAGACTGCAAGGCATGGATCACAGTATTTTCATTGAAAATACTATGACCCATGACTTGTTAGTGCGGTAATTTTGATTATGTAAAACATTTTCATGGTTTTGTAAATGTTATTGGTAGATCTTAATTCTAATTCTAACAATAAATATGGCAATTTGGAGCTCAACGTTCAAATGCTGGGTTCTTTTTTCCTATATATGATATATTTGTAGTTTAAGCTATCATTTAGCGATTGAAGCAATATAACAAATTAATTTATTTTTAAGGAATTCGACCAGGTAGAAGAGGTTAAACTTCAAAACCATTAAATAAGTAAATGTTTTTTCAAAAACCTTTTGTGTATATTAATTCAGTTTTCTTTTTTTTAAATAAAATCCCCAAAATAATAAATTTTTTAATTGAATTTTGAAAAAACAAAAAAAATTGTCATGAAATTCTCAGTGGAATGCAAAAAATAATTTGAATAAATTAAAAGAAAACACCTGGATCCTTATTTTAAATTTGAAACTCTTTCTCTATTTTGTTTTTATTGTAATTAAAAAGGCATTAAATAAATCCCAGATTTGTATTTTAAGTTTATAACTCTCTCTTTTGCACTATTTACCTATAGGTTTTGTATAATATAATTTTTTTTAAATTAATTTCTTAATTAATGTTTTGGGATTTTTATGAAATTCATAGAAAAATATTATGGTTTTGAATAATACGTTTAATATTTATAAATTTTTTAATTCTTGCATAATTTTAGGCGAGTGCTTCTGAAAGAATTGTTCTGTGTATTAAATTTTATTATAGATAATATTTTTGAAATACGTAAATATTTAATATGAATGTGTGTTAAATGACTATAACGAAATGAACGACCAGAAACAATTACGAAAAGTAATATATTACAAATTCCATTCGGAATTCTTTATTTAGAATTTGGTACAAAAGGTGTAAAGTTCGATCTATATACGTTTACAAGGTTTCTTCGGAATTTCCGGCATATTACTGCAAATGAAATATAAAATTATTAAGATTATAAGATATTTTTCTAAAATTCCAATTATTTTTACATTAAATTCCAAAAAATAATTTCAAATATTGTCCATTATGAAATTTTATAGAACTTTTTTGAAATATTTGATAAATTGCATATTCTTTATGCAAAATACGTTCACGATTTTCACTACTTTTCAAAACATAAATTACAATTTGTGAGATTATTACACCTGATACGCTCAGAATCTTTTTTTTTTATAGTATTTTTTGGAATAACAGAAGTTATTGTTCTACTATAAGAACTACTACGTTCTACTATAAGAATGTAAAATTTAATTGAAAATAGCTGCACGATTACAACATAAATTATGATATAATTTTAATCACATTTCCCAAAATTTTCAAAATTTTTTAAACACCATTATTAATATAACAAAATTTCAGATCTTCATCATCATCGCAAAATGCATCAACTAATTTTAATTGAATTGAATCATTACGTTTCAGTTCATTTATTTCAAAAATTTCATTTTATTATCAACTTTCATAACCTAGCCATATAACCCTATATATAAGTATAACTTAATTATTATTTTATCATCACATTTAACCAATCACTATATGGTTTTAACACTAAAAATATTTGAGCATTATTTTTATATTTAGTGATTAAAGTATACTGATGTTAATTGCTTTTTCATCAAAAATTTTATATTTCAGAGCTAGACAGAAAGAGATAATCACCTTGTGGTATAAAACTCAAATTTATGTACATATAATATTATTATCCTTCAGTCTTTTAATTTGAGTATGTTTGCAATGTTAGAAAAAAATTCATATAATATGCACATTATGTACGTACATACGTACGTAAGTAGAAGAATTTCTTGAAATTCTTTTAGTATAACTACAAGTATAACTTAGTAATGTTTATTATATTTTTGGTTTAGAATTGACCCTTAAGAAGAATATTGTTTTCATACTTATATAAACCGCACTGATTACATGAAAAGTTGTACATACACATAAAGTCCTCTCTATAATCTATATATCTAGGTTATGTACTCAATCCTGTATACGGTTTGTGTTCACGTGTACAGTTACTACACTTATTTTGCGATGATTTAAGATTTACGGAAAGTATTTTCCAAAGTTTTTTTTTTTTATTTTTTCTTAAAAGGATCATATTATTTCTTTTGGTTTAACATTTAATTTATATTATGTACTATCGTATACATGTATATGTATATATATAATAGCATAATACATTTTTGAAATTTGATTATAAAAGTTAATAAAAAATTCAATTCTTTTAGAAAATTTCTTCGGGAAACTTTTTTAAACAAAAAAAAAAGAAAATTTAAAATTCATGAAAGTATAAAAAGTTTCTCTTCTATTTTACCAGCATATTAAATATATTATTGAAAGTTAATGCATATTAACTTAGTTTCGAGAGCACAAATATTAAAGTTGTCTAAGAATACGTTTGGTTTTATATTTTTAACTAAATTTAGAATAAAGTTTGTTGTATAGAAATTGATGGGCTTGTATAGTTTTTGCTCAAAAGGATACTAAAAAAACATTATTTTAAATTTTGTAAAAAAATGTACATACATATGTATAGCTACATATTTAACAAAAAGGTGTTGGAAAAAATTCTAATAATGTTTTGAATACTTGATGTAAAAATTTTTTTTAATAATTCCGTATAATATGTAAGAGATAAGTTGAGACCACTTGTTCTATGAATAAATTTCAATTAAAACAGGAAGGAAATTTCATTTCTTTTTTAGACTAAATTGATTCAAATATTATGCAAAATTTATATTTAAAACAAATTCATATAGGTTAAGTAGACAAAGCTATTTCACATACAGTTCCCAGCTCCTCGCAATTTCATTTAATCAAAAGTGTACCCTATAATTTTATATAACTTCTGTATATTTTCTTTAGAAAAATTGACGGTACATTTTTTGGAGAATCTACTTTATTCCGATAATCCATTTGTTTTTCATTTAGATTTTCTCATTGAGCGAATTTTGTGGTATATTAAAATAGGAACAGAATCATTAATAAATCATGGAGTTTTCATTAATATAAAAAATTGCAATGTCAATAAGAAAATGTTATTAAAATGTAGAGTAATTTTTATATGAACATTTAATTTGGTTAATGACAAATTCCTTATCGAATATCCTTAATTACTCACACAATATTAAAATAATTCTTACATATACACATTTAGGTATTTATGTATAGCTTTAACAAATTCTTAAAAGTTTCTTATTAAAAAGTAATTGAAGCATCACCAAAGTTAATAAACCATGGATGCCTGTAAAACAAAATAAAAAATAATTTTCATTTGCGTCGAAGGAACAATTTTTTTTTCTTTTCACTTGATCCTTTTTATGTAAAGAATGATTTTGCTTTAAAAAATTTATATTATCAATTGCTCTTCAAATTTCAACAAGTTTTTTTTTTTTTTCCAAGTACTCTTTGTTTGCATAATTTCAAAAGTGATGAGTGGAAAAAAAAGTAAATTTTAAAGAAAATTGGAAACAATATTAAAGTATGTAATTTGTTTTTTGAAGAAAATCGGTTTTAAATTAATTATGATGATTACAATAAGATGATATTGCCAGTGTAAATATTGAATAAACACTGTAAGTGTAGGTTTGAGTAGGCATATAATTATTTTCATGTGCATGAAAGATTTCAAAAATTTTTTTACTTTATAATTTAGAAATTTAGAAAATTTGTTGTTTTTAAAGCTATTTCGCCGCCTCTTTAAATTTTTGAATGCTATACTCTATGCTGCTTTTGAGAGGAAACGTAATTACTTTCTAGAGATGCTTGGACGACAATTGCCCGCGACACTTACACTTACGTACCTTTCTTGCTCTTTCATGTCTCTTAGTTGTTCTTTCATTTTCTCCTCAAACAAACTTCTGAAATAACGCAATTTTTAAAAAAATATAGAAATTTTGTTTTTTACAAAATTTCTCATATTCTCATATTTTTTTTTTTAATTTTTTCAAACCATTATTAAAACAGTTACCATAATTAAAATATATTATAAATTAATGCGTTTGAGTTAAAAAATAATTACGCGATAATAATTCCACGAGGGTAATAAAAAAAGAGGAAGGAAGAATGCATAAAAGAGAAAAAGAGAATTTATAAATGAGCAATTCAATAACAAGAAAGTTAAGTTTAAGTATAAAACATTCAAAACCACATAATGGCATAAATATATGCGCACACATACATACGTATAACTACATATATTAATATTCTCTAAAATATTAAAGAAAGTAATTAGGGTTACCCTCTGTTTTATGATTGATTCGAGTAATTTTACATTCTGTACATTTATCATACATACATTCAGTAAATGAATAGCTGTGCTTGGTTGCGACTATAAAAAGCCAAATTTGGTATTTGAATTGACAATTTGAAATAGTTCTTGCAATCAAAATTTCAAGCCCCGCAAAGTTAACAGATCAGCCCCGTCTTCAAAACCAGGATCAAAATTGAAAGCCCCGCTTTTTCAATAACAATACAAGCAAAACAAGGGGAGAATTAAATTAAATCCTAATCAAAGGGCTAATCCTAATAAAAATTTAATTAGATAAAGATTTTCAAAATTAGACAAATTTACTGTGTATAGTTGTAAGTTTTACATGAACTGCTCTTTCTCATATAGATGGTAATCTTAATATGTTTGAACATACGTACATATATATTTCATATAAAATAAATAATAAAAGTTACCATCGCAGGATATGTCAGAATACAGCAGGATAATTAATTATTAAGCACTTTGTTTCAATCTGTTTTATGAAACACAAAAAAAAAAAAGTAACAAAAAAAAATTTACAGGATATCAAGTAAAATACAAATTTTTATGAGTTAACTTTAGTTCCTTCACTTAGCTTATGATGAGTTTTTCTTTTTGAAGTATAAATATACATAATAAGAAATAATTTGCTCACAGATCCCGTAAAATTATTATTAATATTTAATAATTAATTTAAAATTTAATGTAAAAGTAAAGGAATATTTACTGTAATTATTTCAAAATAAGAACTTGATTATGAATATCTCAGGATGTGGTAAATTAATTACTAAAAATTGAAATACCATGTGCGTATTTGTGGAATTTTTGTATATTTAAAGTTCTTAAGAAGTCTTACATACATATTTGAATTAATATTTTGAATTATAAATCCGATTTTGTATATAAAATGAGATGTGAGTTTTAATTTTGAATTTTTTTTACCTTATGGAGTAAGATTATGAAAGACTTTCTTCGTATTTATTTTTAAGGTGTATACTCGATTATATATAAAATAAAATGTCTTGTCTTATTTACAAAATAAAATTTCGAAAAGCAGGTTGTGTTTCACCGATTTATGGAATGTTCAGGACGATTTGAGAGTACTTAGGAGTAAATTTTATAGATCAGAAGAGAGGGGTGTGGCCTATAGAAAGAATATTAACTAGTCAGGAACAAAAGTTTTCTACAGATTAAATGACTTATTGCAAAGATATTTCCCTTTTAGGAAAAGAAAATTCAGTGGTATGACAATGTTAAACAGTATTATGACCTCACAATTCTTTAAAGAATTTTAATTATTATTTTCTAAAATAATTTCTAATTATTTAAAGTGAATTTTTCAAATGACTCGAAACTAATTTTGTGTATTCAAGGACATTTAAATCTTGCATGATATCATTTAATTTTCATTCTTCATTTAGTAATTTGAAAATGTTATAATCTTTAATGCATATTATGTGTTATATAATTTAAGTTATAATGCAAAACGTAAATTACGTAAAAGAAATTGTTATAAAATAAATTTAATATAAAAAATAAAAATCAAAATGCATTCTTATTGGATTCAATTTTAAATGAAGCTCTAGCTTTCACAATAATAATCTAAATTCATTTTATCTACATAATATACAGTTTGTAACACTTAGAGTATATAGAACAAAATAAAAATTGAAATATCCTTGATACAATTTTAAAAAGAACTTTGACACCATATCTTTTTTATGTTCACTTACAGTAACCGATGTATGTGTTCATATATGTTTGTATAATTTATATATATACATTCCACTATCTGTATAGCACACGATCACGCTTGAAATGATTTAAAAGTAATTCAATACTATATAAAATTCTACATTTTATTTCAAATGATTCCATTGTTAAAGAAAATTCTATATATTGTGTGCAATTGTATAGAAAGTATATAAGATAAGTAAGTGAGGTTTCATAATGCATAAAAAGCTACTTAAATCCACTTTCCCATTCTATTCTATTCATATACAATATATTGAAATCTCATTTTATAATGATTCTAAAAATGCTAATGATGATTGTATTAACAGGATGATAATAATATAGTGTTGATAATGATAAGGTGATGATATCAATAATATTATTGGTTAATCTATTTTTTCTATATATTTCTAAATTTGGGTATATAGGTTAGAGTTAATGACAATCTTGTTACTTAAATATGAAAATCTAAAGAGCTTATTAAATCACAAGTTAGATAAAGTCGTTAATATGAAAGCATTAATTGGATAATTTTGTAATGAAATTGATTAATTAATGTGATAAGAGTAAACAAATTTTAAGTGCGTTTAGTAATATTGCATCGCTAGACCTGAAACGATTAATGTAATAAATTTGATTTACAATTGTTTTAAAATTTATTCAAAAAGTGTACTTGTAAATTGCACTTGTAAACTTTGATAATTTATGTTTACATTTTCGATGATAATCAGAATTAATATATTTTCGAATAAATTATCTTTAAAGATTTAAAAGTATTTTTAGGAGAATTTAAAGATTTTGGAAGCAACCGAATATGTCGAATTGTTAATTTAATATTTCAATTTAATAATTTCAATTATTATTTGATTTGTAGATTGTAGATTCCAAGGGAACCGAGTGGAACAGGAGTAACTCCCCAAGCCACCGCAGCCATCTTTGACTTATTGTAGCCCCCCCACTCCCCCGTCTATAATATCCGCGTCCCAATCACAAAGCCGGAGATATCCCTAAGGGAGTTGGACAACAGTTCCCGAACACTTAGGGACCCATGTCCAAGACAATTGCGGCGCCGAACAGCCAGTGCCGGACAGTCGTAGAGAATGTGCACGGCGGTCTCATCACCACCCCCACAAAATCTGCACAGGGGGGAGCCCGACTTCCCCAGCCTATGCAGGTGGTACAGGCACTGCCCCGTGAAGAAATTCGCAATAGTGCGAACCCGGCCCCCGCCCATCCTAAGCAACTCTGCGGTGAATCCGCTGGAGCATGCCGAAAGAAACACTTTCGCATGACGGCACCCTTTCGTGTCCCGCCAGTGGCGTCCGCATTCCGCCGCAAGCACGCAGGCAAGCCTGGCGAACAAGGCGGAAGAAGGCAGACCGCAGAAAGGCAGCGACTACACAAATTCAGCCCCAGATCCCCTCCGCGCCAGCCCATCGGCAACTTCGTTCCCCACATGGCCGCTATGGCCCGGCACCCAAATGAGCGTCACTCTGTTCTTCGATGCCAATTCCATAAGTGCAGCAAGGCAGCTCCAGACCAGCTTGGATGTAACCTGAGCTGAACGAAGCGCCAGCAGTGCAAGCCCCGCTGTCTGAGAACACATAGATGATACCCCCTTTCCAAATTGATTCTCAGACAGATCTCTATTGCATGTATTTCGACCTGGAACACTGTACCGGAGCACCCCGACCCCAAGTCCATCGATCGGGAAACAGAACCCTGTACCTGTGGTCGAAGTTGTACCGCGGCAGACAGGTATCCGACATGGTTATTCTTAGAATCGGATCGCTCTCAACGAAGTCTCTGTGAGTTCTGTGGGCCAACTTTAGCCCTGCCCCGTCCTCGCCAGAGAGAAGTCGGTAAGTCACTAGCCGAGCTTCCTTCAATATATGGGCACCATAAAATCGACGCATAGGTGACGATGGGCCTAGCCGATGAAGCTCCTACATGTCCACAAGGCCGCCGTAGCTCTCCCGATAACTCTATCTATATGGGTATTCCAAGAGAGACGATCAACCAGGGTTACCCCCAGATACTTCACCTCCCTCGAGTAACTAATACGTTCACCAAATAGAATTGGGCTCGTTAATCTGTCCCTGCTTCTGCGTCTGGTGAAGGCGACTAAAGTTCTCTTGCTTGGATTTATATTTAACTCAACGCCTTTGCAAGACCTTTCCACAACACGTAAATTTTGCTGTAGAAGATCAGAAATAGTGCTCTCAAATTTTCCCCGCACGACGAAGGCCACATCGTCGGCGTATCCCCAGACACTTGCCCCGAAGCCCCTGAGAGCAGCGATTAGATCATCCACTACAATGGACCACAGGAGGGGAGAAAGAATCCCGCCCTTCGGACATCCTTTTGCAGCGGAGATGAAGAGTATATCGTCAGCTATGGTGGACTTAATAATCCTATCCTGTAGCATCCGATTAACCCATCTGCTAGTCGTCGCACCAATCCCTCGTTTGTGCAACGACTCACAGATGACATGATATGGGGTGTTGTCAAAAGCTTCCTCTATATCAAGGAAGCAGCCAACTGCCACCTCCCGCACCTCTAGTGAGTTTTCGAGGACCCCCACCAGACTCTGCAGAGCGAGTACAGTAGACCTTCCCGACTGATAGGCGTACTGAGATTCATGCAAGGGATTGCTTCCCAGTGCATCGTCCCGTATAAATCTATCAATCACTTTTTCCATTGCTTTCAATAGAAAAGAAGTAAGGCTGATTGGACGAAAAGACCTTGGGTCGCTTACCCACCTTCGGAATATACGTCACTTTAGCCACCCTCCATGCCTGAGGGATGTAGCCCCACGCACAGCTGGCACGAAAAATTTCCAACAGTGCTCTAGCGATATGTTGGAAACCCCTCTGCAAAAATGCAGGAGATATCCCGTCATCACCTGGAGATTTGAAGGGCCTGAAAGAGAAAACAGCCCATCTAATCCTGCCCATCGTGAAGACTATACGGGATCGTTGCCAGTCATCTCTCCTGGGCCAGGATGCCCTCGGTTCAATGACCGCATTTGAGTGATTCCGAAGAATCTCCGAGTCCGGAAAGTGCGTTGACGCCATAAGCTCCAATGTCTGCTTTCCGTGCTCAGTCATGGAGCCATCAGGACGTTCCATTAGGCCCAACCCGCTAGCATACTTTTTGGAAAGCACCCTGTGAAGACGCGCACTGCTGGAGAGTTCATCAATGCCCTTGCAGAAAGCCCTCCACGAGATTCTCTTCGCTTTCCTAATTTCTTTATTGTATTTTGTGAGTGAGTCTTTATACTCTTCCCACAAACCCGACGCCTTGGCCTTATTGAATAGCTTTCTGGTCTTTAGTCTAAGCCTTGAAAGCTCTTCATTCCACCACGGGCACTTCCTATTGCTCCGCCTCGGCTTAGCGCGGCAGCTCCCGTGGTACGCATTAGTAATAGTCGCCGTTAGGGCCTCGCTGGCCAGTTCGATATCCATCACCGTTCTGACAGAAGCAGGAGCGGATCCAATCCCATCCATGAGAAGCGTTTCGAATTGACTCCAATCTGTGGATTGGGGTACCCGATACATTTCTTCTGCCAGGCCCCCGGAGACCATGATATCAAACCTAATCTGCCTATGATCGGACATAGATGTCTCATTTGAGACATGCCATCCACCAACCCTACCGCCGATAAATTCAGTGCAAAGGGTCATGTCAAGGACCTCTTCCCTAATTGCATTTATGAATGTCGGCCTATTGCCCTCATTCATAACCATTAATTTATTGCTATATATAAATTCAAGTAGGCACTCACCTCTTTTGTTTATATTGCTGCTTTCCCAGACGGTGTGGTGGGCATTGGCATCACTTCCTATTATAAGTTGGAAGTTCCTCCTTCCACAAAGTCCACTAGATTCCTCAGTTGCTCGTCCGGGTGGACACAGTCCCCCGGGAGGTAGGATGAGCACACAATGAACTCTGTCCAGCCCCGCAGGACTTTACCTTCATCAACGCAGCTACTTGATCCTTAGAACAGTAATCTGGAATGGGAAAATACGTTAGCCTTTTACTAAACAAAATGCAAGCCCTAGGCCTGCCCCCAATTGTATTATCATACAATAGCTCACCTGTTAGGCCCTTAACCTGATCCTTCACTATGTAAGGCTCTTGGATAAGGGCAATATCGATATCGAGGTGATCCTTCATAAATCTATGAGCTAGAACATCAATAGATGCCCTAGCATGCTGTAGATTTATTTGGATGCACCTCACAGCCATATCATTTCCTCCGGCTCTTGTCTATGGGCTTTGGCCCTTTAGACAAAGGCTTTACATGAGCTTTACCTCCCATTGCCGCCTTTTTACACATCTTGGTGGGCGCCTGCCCTGCCACAGCCTCTTTTGCCGTCCCAGGTGCCACGCTAGCTCCTCCAACAGCAAACACCGAAGCAGTTCCGGGCTTCTCAATGGGCTTGAGCCCAGGGACCTTTTCCTCAACATTGCCCTTCATCGACCTCTTTTTTGAGGGCCCTGCATCAGGGGTGTTGCTTTCCGACCTTTCCCTCTTCTGGGGATGGTCGGCCACAACACCCGATCCGCAGGCCTCCAGCTTTTCCAGCCTTTCCTTCTCATATCTGCGAGCTTCCTCTGGGGACATGCCATCCCTGATAGAAGCCGCGATACGCCGCTTGGATGCACCAGAGAAATATTGTTTTTTTCCCCTGATGTTCAACCTTTTCAGGTCCTCCTCAGTTTTTTAAATATTAGGTCCAAGAGGATCCTGATTATCCGTCTCTATCGGAGGCACCGCCTTTTCCTCTACTGGTGTGAGAAGGAGTTCCTCCTCTGCGTTAGTCGAGAGAAGCTCTGGTTCCGAAGACCCTTGAGCACTAACTAGGTTTATGTTGCCCTTAGTATTGTTGTTGTTGTTGTAATTGTCACTGTTGTTATTGTTGTTGTTGCAGTTGTTGTGTTTGTCACAGTTGTTGTTATTGTTGTTGCTGTTTTTGCTGTTAATGTTTATGTTTTCCATTTTTGGTCCCACGAATAGCGCGGGAAAGTGATGTCACCCATGGCAGAGCCCGACATACCATGGGAAGGCTCGTTTAAACTGGAGGGCGCCTGGTATCCAGAGTCCGCATACTAACGACTAAGCTCCCCCTTAACCACGCAATCATCGGCATATGCTGTTTCATCTTGACTTGGGACGCCTGTCGTCAGCTGACGTATAGATATAGGGCTGAAACTCACAAAGTAAGAGGCTGGCCGCGAGACATGACCACGACACGAATGTAACTTTGATCGTTTCAATCATCCCTTTATCCTCCGCCATTACCGGGGCCCACCACTAGGAGGTGACAGTGCGGTTTTGGGCCCCTATTATTTGATTTAGAAAATCCTGTTATAAATTTTCATTGAGATTTTTTAAAGACCTAATCAAATTTTCGAAATTATTGTATATTTCGTTCAAAAACTAATTTCATTAGACTATAATTTGAATTTGACGATTTAATAGGATTATATTAGTAATATTTTATTTATAGGATTTACATGGGGCAATATAAGATAATTCTATGTTATTATATAAATATTGTTTTCCTTTTTTTCACAACATTTAGATGATTGTATAAAGAGTTTCAATTGATGTGGCATTAGCTGCTTTCTAATATGCAATGTAGTGTCATCACTGTAAATATCTATTTAATATAATACAAGGTTAAATTATTAATAAAAGAGGGCAATTTAAGTGAGTTGATATTAAATTTTTTAGAATATTAAAAAATAAAACATGAGAAAGTTTACACTCTGACATGCATTTTTTATTACCAATTATAATAAACAATAAGATTTCTCAACAATTTTCAATAAATTTGCGTCACATATTTGAATAAATTTTTTTTTAAATAGAAAAAATCAATGTTTAAAAGAATGTACACACAGATATTAACATTAAATTTTATTATGTGAACTTGATTATATAAGAAAGTAAAGAGAAAAAAATGTAAGTTTATTGATGTAAGTACATACATACCATTTATTTGCATTCAGAGCATTTCTTTAATAGTGCTAGAAGTGAAAGAGAGAAAACAAAAACTGATTTCTAAGATACACCAACAAG
Organism: Condylostylus longicornis; assembly: GCF_029603195.1. Lineage (NCBI taxonomy): Eukaryota > Metazoa > Arthropoda > Insecta > Diptera > Dolichopodidae > Condylostylus > Condylostylus longicornis. Next base: position 14,718,267 of record NW_026577982.1, read on the forward strand.
TAACCTACCCCTAAAGTGTGTGTGTGTGTGTATATCAGAGCGCACAACGTTCACAATGAAAATTTTAAAAAATTTAATAAAGTTTGAAAAGTCAAGATTTTTATAAATGTTTTTTTTTTTTTATTTATTTATTTATTTTATTGCCAGGACATATTAGATTGTACATTTTTACTACAAATATTTTTTTAAGAGTTCATACATTTTTAGTATTTACAGCTTTGTATAATTTTTGTTTCTTAAGACTAAGATTTTTTATTAATTTCAATTTAAAGGAAAACGGCAAGAAAAAACCTTTTGAAAATTTTAAGATAAAATACTTAAAAATAAAGACTTATATGCTACATTTTTCCTATATATAAAACCTAGATTATTTTTAAACTAAATTTTTAAAGTACTTATATCTATTAATTAACCCTATAATTGTCTAACATTACTATTCTACTAATTCTCTTATTAAAGGATTGCTAGAATTGTAACACGACTCCTGGAAGGTAGACATCATTTTATCAATTTGCTCGAAAACAGGATGTGTTTTGGCCATTTCGTGCAATCTTCGAGTCGAAAAATAAAAAGGTTTATTTAGAATTAATTTCAAAATTTTATTTTGCTTCCTTTGAAGCAACATTAAATTCGTCTTCGCAGCTGAGCTCCATACTGGAAGACCATACAAAAGAATTCCCTGAAAAACCCCTTTAAATATTAAAATTTTATTTTCTATATTTAGCAGAGATTTCCTATTAATAACTGGGTAAAGTATTTTTATAAACAGATCCAATTTGTTGACAGTCCTTGCGATATGTGATTTAAAAAGTAATTTTTTATCGAGATGAATCCCCAGATAAGTGATATGATCCCTTTCCCATTCTATCTGGTTTCCATCCAAGGTAAGAACACGGTTCGGGAGAAAACGTTGTTTTCTTCTCCTAGTGAAGAAAATAGCCTTTGTCTTCGAGCCATTAATCTTTATTTTCCACCTGAAAAGGAAATTCCTTATTTCTAGAAATCCATTTTCAAGATTATTTATTATTTCAGTGGGATCCTTGGAGGCTGTCAATAAAGCCGTATCATCCGCATAGAGTCCTAGTCTACAGTTTTGTGGTTTCGGCATGTCAGCTACAAAAATGTTATAAAGTAATGGAGATAACACAGAACCCTGGGGCACTCCAGAGGTGATATTTGTTGTCTCAGACTTTGTAGCTCCAATTCTGACTGAAAAGGATCTATTAGATAAAAAACTCAATATTATTTTGATGATGTATGATGGAAATCCCATTACGAAGAGCTTATGTATTAAACCATCGTGCCATACAGAATCAAATGCCTTTTCGATGTCAAGTGTGATCATTCCAATTGAATTTTTCATTTCAAGCTCAGATTTTACAATGTTCTTAATCCTGCAAACTTGATGAGACGTTGAATGGTTTTTTCTAAATCCGAATTGCTCATTAGGCAGAAAATTCGATTGAATTACAATTTGCTCAAGACGTTGCTTAATGATTTTTTCAAAAATTTTTCCTATAGTATTCAAAAGACTAATTGGGCGATATCCTTCTACTTGGGTTTGATTCTTACCTTTCTTTGGGACACAGATTACTATGGCATCTTTCCATATTTTAGGGAAATATCCTAATTCCAGACAGCTATTGAAAATTTTTGTCAAAAATTTATAACTTGTCCTTGGCAAGTTCTTCAATACAATGTTTGGTATACCGTCATTGCCCGGTGCTTTTTTGATTTTCAATTTTATAACTATATCAATAATTTCATTTATAGAAATCAAAGAATAATCCGTAATTGCCAGTGATCGTAATCCGTCAACTGAATGTTGAACTGCATTCATTGTTAGAACATCGCTATAATTATCAGTCAGAGAACTTTGACTTGCAAAGAAATCTGCTAATGCATTAGCCTTTTTTAAATCGGTAGTTAAGGTAGAATTGTTATAGGAAATAGCTGGCATTCTAGTCTTTCTTTTTTTGAGTATTTTACACAAACTGTAAAAAGGTTTCGAAGCTCTGTCCAGTGAGGACAAATATTGATTCCATGCCCGATTTCTGGATTCTTTAATTTCCATCTTAACTATACGATCATAAAATTTGTATAGCATTTTATGACTGTAACACCTTGTTCTTTGCCAGCGTCGTCTTTCTGCATTTCTTAGAGATATTACGAGCTTAGTACGCTCTGACAGTCTCATCAAATAATCATGATCCGATATAGTTTGCCGAGGAACAACTTTATCAATAGTGTCCCTCAAACATTCATGAAATTTAACAACTGAATCCTCAATTTGTTCCTTGGTAGTTGGTTTTGTCTCAAAATTTGTACCAGATATAGCCCGATTAAAAACCTTTCCAAATTGTTTCCAATTGGTTCTTCTAAATAAAAATCTTTTTGGCTTTTCAATAATTTGTGCTACTCGGTTAGCAGTAAATAATACAGGCAAATGGTCTGAATTTAGTTCATTGACGGTATAAGGAGCTGTAATATAATTAGGGATATTACAAAGAACAAGATCCAGAGTTGATGGTTTCTGTCTTACCGACGTGGGCACATAAGTTGGAGTTGCAGGAAATAACAAGCTAAAATTGCTATTAAATTTTATAAATGTACAGAGGACTTTCTTATCTTAAAATATATAAAATTTTATTGATTTAAAAATATAAAAGAATTGAAAATTTTCGTACTGATTCCAAATATATTGAGAAAGTTATGTTCATTTAACAATTTTTTTTTTAAGGAAAATTTTTAGTAAGAAAAAAATTATACATAAAATCACAGAGTTCCCTCATACTCGATTTTAAATTTTAAAGGCAAAAATTCTGTAAGGAAATTGTTAGTCTCATATGGTGCCATTGAAATTTATAATGCAATTATTACTTTAATTGTATTGTCATTGTGTTTTAAATTCGGTTGTTTCTTTCTTTAGCGATTTTAATTTTATGGAATATAATACAATTCAGTGTGCTTAGTTTCTTGAAACTGCAAGATTTTAAAATTGTTTAATCACTTTAATAATTTATCATTAAAGGATCTTAATTTCTAATGGGATTAATTAGAAGCTGCGCCGATTTGTTTATCAATCGATCAATTAGCAGAAGTTGATTTATAACTGGAGGGCTTCATATATTCGATGGCAGAAAGAAAAACTCTACGTAATATATTTGACAATTTAACTTATTTTTATTCCACTGATTATAGGTCACGTCATTACCCTACCAATTTAACACATGAACAAATATTTTGCAGAAAACTTTTCAAATGTAAGAAACTTTTGCATAAAAACTTCATGATGGCAAATAAAATTCGATAAAATCACTTTTTACAAACTGTTCAGGGGTTCAAATGTTAAACATTAGGTTGCAATGTTAATGTTTATTATGAACATTTATACAAAATGGTGTTTTTTTTTTGACTTTACTAAACTTTCATTTTTTCTTTTATTTTCCTAATATTGTTGATTCAAAGAGGAAACTTTTTTTTTAAGTACTTACTATTGTTTTACTTCCTTAGTAGTTAATAGAATAATTGTTATTAGTTGTGTTATTGTTATAATTTCTTTTTATTATAGAAGGAAAAGAATGAAAAGGAAATTTTGAGAGAACATAGCTATTCGTATTAATGGTTTGTTTTATTTATTATTAATCGAATATTTTGTCATGGAGAACAGAAAGATTTTGATAGAGAAAATTGAGACCATATTAGAACTATTAGGGTATGCGATATAAATTTTTCAATTTATGAGCATTTTTGAGATTTCTTAATTTGTAATAAATGTACACAAATTAATATGAATTTGTCCATATTTCATACGAGAAATTTATTAACTATAAAAAATTGTTCCTTTCGAAATTAATTAATATTTTTAATTTTCATTAAATTAAAGTGAAAATATTTATTATTTTTATATAATAAAGTAGCTCAGCTGTTCAAATTCATTTAAGGACAAAAGAAATGTAATTTGTCTTTTTTTATATTTCAAATTGAAAACGAAGTTATTTTATAAAGGCAGACAAGTTAATGCTTAAATGTCCATTAATTAATAAATTTCATTAAATTTTACTGTTACTATGAAAAAACCGAACTGTCATAAAATTTACAAAAAAAATTTATTTAAAGCACTTTAAATGTACAAAATAATATCCGCATGCACAGTATGTGTGTTGATTTACTTATATACGTTTATGTATAAGTGAATTTAATAAAAAATAAAAACTTTTAATAATTTAATTATAAATGTTTTATATTTTACAACAATTACTTTTACAAAAGGGAAAATATAAAAAATTGAAAAAAAATCATATTATTTTTTCATATGAAACTTTTTTTTTAAAAAGGAAGATAATGCAATTATTTCGGGTTATTATTGGAAGTTGAAAGTAAAAAATATAATTTTAATGAAATATGAAACTATTATGGATTATTTATCATTGGATTAATGTCGTTGTGCTGAAAATTTTAATAAAAGTTTTTTTATAATATAGAAATTAACATTAATACTTTTTTCTGTTATAAATTATTTCCAGTATAATTTTTCTTTAACCTATATAAATGATGATGAATCATATTACTTGAAATTCAAATAAAATAAAGTTCATTTGACGGACTAGCTTGTATTACTAATCTTTAATTAAAACACCTCTCTTCTAATTTCTCCATAAATGTTTTTTATGCATGATAACAAAATTAACAGTGAGTAAGAGAGCATAGAAGAGGATGAAGGTACAGAGAATATGAAAGTTTGAGACAACAATATAAGGGTACTCTCTTATAGAAGAAAGAGGGGAAAGTAGAAAATTTACTGCCGCCTAGTTAATGAAAGGACAAATTGTAAGTCATGCAATTAAAGTACCATTACAATTTTAATGTCATCTTCTCATTTTCTCTTCCTCTCTAATTTAGGTGTATAGCAAAAACTGAAGTTACGCATTACTATTGTGAGAATATTTATTCAAATATTTCAAATATTTAAAATCTCACATACATGACATTCATTATCTTAATTGATAATCTCGAAAAAATCATGCAAGTAATTTGAAATGATTATTAAACGACACAAGAATTTATACATTTTATAGTAACAAATAAACAAATAAACACAATACTTAAACCTGTGTCATACAACGTTCATTTCTAATTATTAAAATGCAAGTTTATTTTCTTCTTTTTCATTTACGAGTAATAGTGTTGCATGTTGAAAAATTTCTTTACACACCTGATAATTATTAACTTATTTGTAGCATGATGGTATAATAAAATAAATTGTAATTCATTTTTAATGCAATGCTCATGTGATTTATTCACGTCCTGTATATTTCTTTTTTCATTATGGTATTTAATGAAAATAAAAAAGGAGAAATTAATTTTTAAAATAATTTTTTATGATTTTCCTTTTTCTTTTTCATTCATAGATTTTTATGTGGTTATATAATTTTATACATCATGTACTGGTATAGTTATGTGTCTAAAGCTACAAATTGTTGGTGGCAGTAAATGAAAAAAGAATTCGAAAATTTATTATTACAGAAAAAAAAGTTTATTACAGAATATATCTACTTTACAAAAAGTTTATTACATAAAATAAATTACATTCGACTAGAAGAATGAGTATGTATAAACTTTATTATTAATGTCTGTGTCGCAATAATTGAAAATTGTTTTTAAATACTTAAATGTATATGTATAACAAGATAATTTTGGGTAAAAAAAATTAATTATAATATTTTTAAAATTGTTTTAAGAAAATGTACTTTATTTTATTAATAAAATCTAAGCTAATGTAAAAAGTGAGAAATTATTTTGATATGGATTGCAGTTAGTATAGGAACAAAAAAGTTTAAATGTATATAAAGTAAACAATATTAGAGTAAAATAGAAGTAAATAATAAATGGTTTTAACAGTAAATGTACGAGTACATAAATAATATAAGAGAACAAACTTCCCATACATAACAAATAAGATCATAATATCAAACTTATTCATTCAAATACATACAGGGGAAAAATTTTGTTCTCATAATGAGAGAAAAATGATCCCATTTTTAATTAAATGAGTTTCTCTTATGTTATTTGCGCTATGATTTTAAGCATAGAAATTAAGGTTAATTTAAACACTCAATAATTCTTTAATAATTGATTTTGCTCAATAATTTAAATGTTTACATTATATTTGTATAATTTTATTGAATTTTGTTATTTCTGTGGCACATCAGAGCTAATAGATTGAATAGTTTATTTATGCGAATTTAAGTACATTATTCGAACTATAATGTTATGGTTACTTTAACTTATTACATATTATTTACAATATTCTTATTATTAGTACTATTTTGTGTTATAATTTAATCCCATGTCAATGAGGTATTTTCTCTCCCTTCAATTTTTTCCCGTTCTAGTATTTTTTCTACAAAAATTGTTGACGTAACATTTATTTATATAAATGCTGGTAGCTATTCTTATTATTTTTCAATTTTTATACGCACTCGTGGTGGCTGTTAACGTTTTCAATTACGAAAATGTTATAATTGTTTTTTTATGTTTGTATCCCCATGAATTTAAGTCTACGATATTTATAGCGTTTTACAGGGTTAAAAAGCTTGTTAAATTATAATAATCTTTTCTCAATAATATACCTTAAATCCTAATTATATTGTTTTATACGTTGTAGAACCCATTAAAGGGGTATTATCAAAGTACATACATGTGTTTAGTGTAATTTCTTTTAAAAAGAAACCAAAAAAAGAAAACAAAATAAACAATATCGTACATATTTTTTTTTATAATTTGTTTTAAGTTACATGACGTTTTTCATTTGATACTGGATACACCATGATAATGGTAGTACTCGTAAAACAAGAATATTGTTATGTAACCAACTACATTGTTTTTGATGTTTTATAATATACAAACATAATTATTTCGTATAATTATAATTATATTTGTATAATAAAACATCGAATATGTATAACACGAAGAGTATTTCTGTTACGGTATTGAAGGCACAATATCCTGTATTTATGATTTTTTAAGATTTACAATTGAAAGTAAAAACTCATTTGTTGTATATGTACAAATTATATTTTTGAATTTTGTTTTATGGATGGCGGTATGATTTCAAAATACAATGGAAATTATTTTTAATTAAAATGCGTGAAGGGATCTTACGTTAAAAGTTCATTTCTTTAACAATTATTATGAAAGTATAACATTTTGATTAATATATACAACTACATATAAGTAACTTAAATTCAAATTATTCAAATAAAATACTTACATGAAAATAATTACTAGGACGTTAACATAATTTAAAACATTTACTTCGATTGGAAGTTGTTGAAGTTTTCCAACATAGAAGAACATTTCCAAAATAGTTTTAGTAAAATGTGCTTATTAATTCCAGGTCGGTCTTGCTTTTAAATTGTAAAAATCTGAAATACATTAATATTTGAAATTAGTTAAACATTTTATTTTAAATAATTGTTTAAAGAAAATTTTATTTCATTAGAAACCCTTGATTAGGTCAGAATTTATTATTTATAAATTTTACTATTCCGATTATTAAGAGTTCTGCATGAAAACAGTGTGCTTTACTGCATTATTGTGAAAAAGAGAACTCGTTCTAAACAAAACGACTTTTGAATTTTTTATCATTTTATAAGAGAACAAAATATTATAAAAAAAATTATTGTTTGGCAATTATTTGGCAATTGTACTAATCGATTTTTCATTATAAATTGGTTAAGTGCCAAATTTGTGGCGCATTAAAAAGCTCATATATTTTTAAAGTGAAGTCGTCGTAAATACATAAACAAAATGAAAGTTTTAAATTGAATTTACTTGTTCTTTTTTAAGTTCTTAGAATTTCTTAGTTGTAAAACATGGTTTCCATGGCATTTATGTGATCTCATAAAATTTACACTACTCTGGGAAAAGAAATTCAAAATTAAACTCATTCTACTGATTTCTAAACTTTAATAAGAAAACAGTAATTTTTTTTTTTGTTTTCCAAGTTAAATAACATGAATTTAAATTTTTTTGCTTTATCCTTATCTCTTGTCTTTTCTCTATTATATCCTTTTCGACTATTTCATATTTCATTTAAAAACTTTAATAGAATTTTCCAAAGTTATGTTCAGATTTTCCTTTTTTTTGTTCTTCTTTGTTCCTTTTTAATTTTTCTTCATTTTTCGCTATTCATACATACACACATACGTATGTAAACACATGTATAATTTGAAAATGTCAAAATTACATAATAATAACTTTTATGGTTTCAACAACTTTCTTTTTGTAATTTATAAAAAATATCGTTTATTTATGTTAAGTTGAGTTGAACATTGTAGTCCATATTGGTTGATTATTATTGTGACTGGTCATAACCAAATTGAGTGCGAGTTATTTTTTCTAAATATATGATGAGGATGATGAGTATAAAAAGAAATGATCTGAGAAATAAAATTATTTTTAGTTTTTGCTAAAATAATGTTTTCTATTTATTTTTGTATTTTTATATTAGATATGTGATATTATTACTAAAAACTGGGAGACTTTTGCTTAAATAATTGATATATTTTGCACGCCTCATATATTTTGCAGCGGTGCATAAGTATATAGGGCGTTCATATTATAGCATAATAAAATCTTCATCTGAAGATGTAGCAAATTATTGGAGATTTAAGAAGCATCATAAACGGCAGATGTTTTAATTTCTTTTAATATGAGGATTTTTGATACAGATATGCTCCCAAACCTTAGCTGACCAAGCAATATCGTTAATATTAATTGATAAGGACATTCCGTGAAGACTATCACAATTGAAATATCTAATGGGCAAGATTTTCCCCAAATTTTAAGTTGAAAAAGAAAATGTTTAACATATAACACTTGTAAAAATGATTTCAAAGGTAAGAACGGTTTTTCTAAGAAATTGCCTTCAGAGTAAAATTTATTATAAAAAGTGATTCGTTTAGAAAAAAAAGTGAACATTTAAAATTTTAAATTTCATAAGAAAAAAAAATATTAAACCTATTGAAGTTTCGTGTCCGTTAATAATTTTCTCTCATAGAAAGAAAGTTCGTTGTTTATTACTAGAAATTTTTAAGTATTGCCTCATTCCAGCTGAGTTAGAAGTATGATCTAAGATGTTTTAAACAATTAGTTTGTAAACTTTAATAAGTTTTTTTAATTTGATGAAATCAAATTAAAAATCCTTTCAATTTCATCAATTGGAATATTGGGTACGAATTTATCTCTGGGTACGTTTTATTAAGCACTACGTTTTCCAGTTCAATTTTTACTAATTTCTAATTTTGCTGGAAGAGTCCACATTTTTCCAATTTGAGTCCAGTTCAAGTGTAATTTTTATATAAATTCAAATTTTTTAATAATAAATAAAATAATCATAAATTTTTATTAACTAAACTTACCACAATTTTACATACACTCAGTTATCCTGAAACTATATTATGGTCTACAGTCTACATAAATTTTTAATTAAATGATCTCACAAAACATTTTGTTTTAATTACAATTTTTTTACTTTCAACATAAAAATTTCATTATTTTAATTAGTACTTTAAAACTATGCATGGCAACTATACTTAAGCATCTTACGAATATGAATCTAGAACATGTACTCGTAGATTATAATTAGAATCAGATTTAAGTTGATTATTAAAAATTTTAATTATTTTCATTTTAATTTCATTACATTTTAAAATTTGTTATGCTCTAATTACTGCTACGCTCCATAACTTTTATACCATAAATTTTAATTTAAATTCAAAATCAAATAACAAAATTTAGAAATTTATGAATGTGAATAGAAGTTTGGGGGTCGAAAATGATAGTTTTCTTAAAATTTTAAATTGTATTTGAACTTTTTGGGAGGCAAAGAAGAGACTACGGTTTACGAGCAGTGGAATTATAAAGTTTTTTATAAGGTTTTTTTAATGGATTATAAGGTGATTAAATTTTAATTTATGATTGTAGAAAAAATAATTTTCATTTATTATGCAATTTTTTGTTACTCAGTGCTTATTTTAATTTTAATGAATTTTAAAAAATTTAATTTTTGAAGCTTAATACTTGTAATCCGCAAAACTTCTTTTTATGTTTTTTATATTTGAGTTTTTAGAGATCATTGTAAAAATGCAGTCTTTAATAGCGTCTGCATTACAATGTGCTGATATATGAAAGAGTAATCATAAAAATGAATGAAAAATATTGAAAAATTAATTTTCAAGGCTATCCTTGCAACATTAATGAAGAAAATCAAAAAAAGTATTGGACGACTTAAGGGAATTAAATTTCATATAATAATTGCCTAATTTAAGATTGATCTAACATAAAAATACGAATCAACATGGCTATCTTAAAAGATTTATTTAAAATTTATCATAAAATTCTATGGTAAATGTTAATATAAGTATGTCGTAGTTGTTTTTAGAACATAATTTTGTTAAAGTTTTTGGTAGTACGCACATATTTTTATTATAGTAAGAAATTAACATTAAAGTGCTTTAGTATCAAAGTTTTAGTACGATCAGTCGTCAAATGGGTAAAATTGGCTCAGTTTTGTTTTAATTGATCAGATGTAGCCGTCAATATTAAATTCGTATTACTTCATTATTCGAGGAAAAGGAAGTATATGGCTTTTATAAGTGGAATTTAGCATAGGTAGTTGCAATAATGACCGTGTCTAGAAGGCACGACATTCATACAGTTGAAAAAATTATACAAGTAATAAAATAAAATTTTTTTCATAACTAAAAGCACGAATGCTCTCGCAAAATTTGGGTACTTTCAAAATCTCATGTCAGTATGAATGATTCAAAAGATGAGTTGAAGCTTTTCTTTTGGAAACAGATGTGCGCTGGGATTTTTAAATATGCCAACGTTTCTTAAGAACTTTGCTAAAATTATTGAGATTTTTGGAAATTATCGTGACATTTCGGTAATATTCGTAATATTTTCATATTACGAAATGTTTTCGGACAAACAACCTTTTTGAATTTTCATATTATTTTCATTTCAATTTTCTTTAATCATAATAAAAAAAACATAAATTTTTCGTCCTTATAATCTTTAATTTTTGCAAATTTATACGATTTTTCTCACTTATTTTTATTCCTTTAAATCTTTTTAAATGTTTGTTCAGTATATAAGTATTATGTATTTTGATTGTGAGTAATGATAGCTGTAACATGTTTTGCTTGAAAATGTAAATTAGTTCTCTACATTCTTTTCTTTTTTTTTTCATTTTGAAAGAAAGCCTGAACAAAGATCATCATCATCTATAAGGCTACTATATTTTTCTTCTAATACATATGAAACATGTAAATTCCATTGTTTTTATTGTTTATTTTGTTTTTGAATAAGTATACACAGTAAAAGTCCTTGTATCTAGCATATTTTCTTTTTAAATTTACATTGTAATTCAAGATTGTACACTACATAGATTTTAATGTATATCGCCATATACTACATAACAGAATGTCCTGCTTAAATATTATAATATAAAATATTATGTAAAGTGTAATATGATGACAGAAAAGGAGAGGGAAGTAATAAGGAGGATGTGATGTTGTAAGAGGAATTTTCCCTCAAATTGTTCTAAGTTGGAAAGTAAAGTTCCAAAGTAAAAATATTTTTATTTTAATTTGAAAAACAAAAATGATTACGAAATTTAAGTACAGACGGAAAACAACCTCATTTCCGTTTTAATACGTTTGGACAAAGAAATCCTTTTTATTACAAGCACTTTTTTTCTCTGTGTTTTAATTATGTAGCTATATAGTAAAGCATAAAATAAGAAATATAAAGCATAAATAAGAAAAATAGTAAAAACAAAAAAAAATTGTGTTTATTTTTTCAGTATGAATTTTTTTTACAGTATTTTTAAAAAGTGTAAAAAAGACACAGGGAAGAGGGGAGCCTGATTGTATAAGAGGAAAAATTGTGCTAGAAATATAGTTAAGGTGCTAATTGTTATGTATCAAAAATCCTTTTCTGTTTTTTTGTCCTTTTTATTAAAATTCAAGAATTGAGATTGTATAAGGATTTAAAATAAATATTTAATTTTTGAATTCAACATTTTTTATTTTCTGGAAGAAGACATTCCAAGTATATGCTTTAATTATCGTTAATATTCATGTTTTTTTTCATCGAATTGATTAAGATTAAAATTTATGACAAATACGATGTTGTTCGTTAACATTAATTTTACGGGAATTAAAAATATTTTTATTATTGTCCATGTATTGTTTGAGAAAAAGGATGTTTCTTATTTATTGAATTGTGAAGTTTTACAAAATGGTTGGGTGTTATAAAAATAGGTGATTTAAATATTTAATTTACTTATAGTTTTCATAATTTTCTTACCCGCACATTAAGAATAATGTTTGTTAGTTCTCGTACAAGCAATCACTCAATTTTCGTGGAACTAAAAAGAATCCTACGAGAAAATTGGTATGAAAATTTAAAAAAAAATGTCATTATTGGTCTCTTTTTTTTTTTAAATTCTGTTAAAAGTTCATGTACGAATTTAAGATAAATTTTTTTTTCTTTATACACTTAAAACAACTTTTCTGTACTATTTCCCTCAAAAAATGTTAATGTTTAATTTCCAAGCAGATTATTTTATTTATACTTTATTTATACCTTCATATCAGATTATTTACATATATTTTTTTATTTGTGCATCCTAGGCTTGCATCATGATTTATGAGAGCAAAAACTTTTTATTTTCAATTTTTTTTTTTAAAGATTTTATTATTATGGTAAAAAAAAAACTGTGATAAATATTTTGCCGGAAATGAATTAAATGAAAAAAAAAAAGACAAAGTTCTGTTAATTGTAGAGAAAAATAAGATTATTAATTTTAAAAATTTTCAACTTAATATTGTGGCTATTTGCGGTTTACCATTTATTTTTGTATTGAGAAGAACATCAGTAGAGATAGAATAAGTAAAATTGGTAAAGGCTGCGTACAAATGGATTATTGTGAGCCTCTCTATTTAAAAGCTCTCTTGGTCCTAAAAATAACTGTTTTTTTAAAAATCATATTGGGTGGAAGTCACAACCACTGTTATAACTCCACAAATGGTGAGTTGTAAAATGTAAAGAATTCAATTTCTTAATGGTTCTGTAGCTCAGTTTGTAGAGCGTGCGCCTAGAAAGCAGTATGTCACTGCTTCGAGCCCAGTTCAAGGAGAATTTTTTTTAATTTTTCTGGCTTTAACTCGTTCCTTTGATTACGTCATCCATCTGTTTTGCAGTTGTATGAAGAAATTTGCAATGTGTTGATATTAAAGAATAAAATTCCATTTCCCATTTTCTGCTCAACGGTTATAAGCTCTCAAAATTAATAAAAATTTACTTTTCATCAAAAACTTAAACATGTTACGGATGAGATCATTCAAATTATTTTTCTTTCATACTAAAGGGCTATTATACAAAGCTACACTTCGCTATTTGTTAGCAGTTTTAAACAACTTTGCAATATCATTCTTGGTATGAAATGGTCACTCAAACGAAAGATATACGCGCTCTTGCATAACATTCTACGAAAAAAAAAATTAAAAATAAATAAATTTTGTATTTAAAAAACTATTCGTATTATCATAAGTAAGTGTGCATGCAAATTGTATTCATTAAAAGGATTCAACCATATTATACAAACAACTACACACTTTGTATGTAAATTTATATATGTAGAAGAAAATTGTTTGCATTTCCTAAGGGTATACTGCGGAATATATTCTATACATATTAACTCCAATTAACTTTGACAAAAGTATATGAGAAAAAAAAAGTGTTTTTTTGTTTTTTTTAATGTGAATAACTGAGTTTTCTTATTTTTATTTTTAACAGAAAATTTATGGCAATTAAATGTTAAATGTATAAAGTTCTCATAAAATTTCAATAAAAAAAAAACAAGGATTCACTGGTCTTGTAGGAAGTTGCAGAGAAAATAAAAAAAATATTAAATTAAGAATTGCAACTGAAATTTATTAAGTAAAAATGAAAGGTAATTAGAGTTAAAAAAATTATTTAAGAATAAAATTTTAATTATGAATTTATTAAGTGTCTTTATAGCTTTATTATAATTTCCCGGAAAAAAAAATATTGAATAATAAATAATTGTGGATTTTCCTGAAACGGAAAATATAATTTTAAAAATTATAAAGGAAATGAGAGTCTTGAATAATGAGGAAATGATAAAAAAGTAACCTTCAACTGTTATTGAAGAAAAATTTTTATTGTTCGTATTTTGTTAATTGTAGTTGAAGCAATTAGCAGCACCTTAAAATCAAACAATCTGTCAGATATAAAAATGATGTAGAACAATTGAGTACACCTGGTTTAAAGAACCCTTCTGAACTAAGGTACATTATCAGGTCATCATGTAATATTTTAGCAATTACTCTAATTTTCGGAGCGGCATTTAGAATAGCATTTGCAATTATCCTAAGAATTTTTAGAGAAATTGAATAATAATTTCAATAATACACTCAACCATCGCAGATTTCCGAGTTGGTAAAAGTTTGGTCTTTGACGTAATTTAAACTTCTATTTTAACACATTAATTTTTCATAGTACTACTTAAGTTTGTCAAGTGAACAAAATACATGTGAAATCATCACTTACTCAAGCAGAATATAATGTGTGTCATAGCATTTATAAATCTTATAGTTTTACTATGCACTCTGACTTTATTTAAAAATCATAGTGCATTTCTGTTATTATGACCTGTTTTATAACTTAAGTTGTATTGTGCTTTGTGTATTTAAATATCACAGGCATTTACACATCAATTCATCATACTTTTTGTTCTAGGATCACAAACGTGCAAATTTGTGTAATCCTGTCAAATGTATAACATTCTTGAAAATTGTTCTATTAACGTAGTAAAATAAAATATTTGTATGTATATACGCGTATATATGTAAATGTAAAATATTTTCCCGAATGCTTTGAAGTTCATTTCTTTGTAAATTAAAATTTCTCTTGATTTATTGTATGACAGTAATGGTATATAGCGACAATTTTATATGGTATATGTATTCTCTAAGCACCGAGAATGGGAAATTGTCAAACATCTTATCTTTTTGATTTCTTCATATTATATAAGACAACTTTATTATCATTAGATTTTCAGTTTTCTCTTTAATTTTAGAATTTTTGTTATGATACACGTATGCTAAAGTTGTTATTGTACAATGCCCTAAGGGAAGAGAAGCCGTTTTAAAACATATTCATTTATATAGAGATATTCATATACATATGTATATATTGCGTATTTGTAATAGAAATGCAATAGCGGATATTCTAATAATGAAAACGACGTTCAAAATGAAAAACTCACTATTGCAATGAATAAACATAAAGAAAAAATATTCCGTATACCGTAAGTGTTTGCATTCTGAATTGAAAAGTCGTAGGTGACTGAATAAATGATGGAAAATAAATAAAATCTATTTGACAAAACAAGAGAGATGTGTTAAAAAAAAAAAAATTTATTATAAATTTTAAACAACGGGTGCAAAGTCATGGGGCTACGTGCTAAATTAAAATTTTCTAATAAATATTGTTTATGCGAGGGATTATTGAAAAGAGAATGTAACTGTGAATTAATGCCTAGGTTTTTAATTGTTTCAATTTTAACATGAATAGTGTATGTTGATATAATGCAAACGATTATCAAGTTTAAATTGAGATTAGTACCTATAGATTATGAAAAATACCAGATAAATTCACGTATACTGTTTTATTGCTTTAGGAAATTTACTTTCCCCTTTGATTCTCCTTTATATTGTTACTGCCTCTAAATATTTTCTGCTTATTCTCGTTCTATGTTTTTACTATTCTCGTTTGTGTTTCCTTCCACCTTATCAAAGTTTTTTCATTTGTTTTTACTATACTGTACGGCGAAATAGAACGGAGAGAAGCGCCCTCTTTGTTTGATGACAATGCTTCAATTCAGAGAAAAGTTTTCCCATCTTATTTAGGTAGATACAAAATTATTTACTGCCTCACAAAAATCGATTAATGTCTCAACATAAATGTGAAGGTTGAGTAACAAAATAGTCGTTCTTCTGCCTGTCTTCATTATATACATAATATCTATAATTGCCGAATAAATTATTGAACATAATTAATTCTATAATTGCCGACATTGTTTTTATCTATAAGTATATGTGATATTGTTGTATTTGATTGTCAGACTGAGAAATATTAAAATATTTAATTTATTGATTCCTTGGTATTACGATTTATTTAATCATATTTGATTTGTTAAAAGTAGGCTTGCTACTAGATTAATCATGAAAGCTTGAAGATTTAAAATTTATATAAAACTTCATAAAATTTAATTAATTTTTACTTCGTTAAACCCAAACTACTTGTATAATGACAAAAAATGAAAAAAAAAAAAATTTCTTGAGATTTAAATGAAAATAATAATATTTTCGTTTGACATAAAAATTCATAAGTGCTACCACAATGTATGCATACTTTCGTATACTCAATTGCTTTATGTCTATTATAATAATGAAATAATTTAGCAGGAGCATACAAAATTTATGTTAAAATATTTCATTAGAATATTTTATTATTTACATTTTAATTAGTCGGGTTAGGATTCTGCACTTTAATACTCGTAGCATGAGGAATGTTAAGTAGATGACAAACTCATTTAAAATTCTAAAATAATTTTATTAATTTTGCGACTAAACATTAATGCTAATTTTTTCTCTTATACAAGAATGTAAAATACATAATGAATGAGACAAAAATTAAGTAGATTTGTGAAAATTGTGAAAACAAGTATACATACATATACAGAACTATTTGCGGTAATTGAAATGCAAATATAATTTGTGAAAATTTCTGTAAGAAGTTTAAAAAGCATTAAAATTTAAACGGTTTTAAATAACATTGCAGAAATAGGAAATTATAAACATTTAATGGAATAATAATTGGAAAGTATGCAAATAACAATTATTGTTAAATTGTTAAATTTGAATTAATGAAATTTATGATTGATGGTATGTACGAGTATAAGATGATGATTTCAGTTTGTTTTTCAATAATTTATTATTAGGCATTTTATAAGAGAAAATTTCACACTGTCGTTAATGCGATAAAAATGTTTATGAATCGTGGCAATTTTTTCTAAGATTGTCTCTTTATTGTCATACACTTCTTGAAATTATCATAACATTAGCAAAAGAAAGGAAAATTAATTCTCTTGAGTAAATTGTCTTTTTAGAATTTTTTTTAATACTAAATTTCGCTCAACAATAGCTTTGTTTTTGTTGCCTTTCTTCGATTGACTGGAAAATTAAATATTTTTCTTAAAAAAAAAATTAACAGAAATTTGCCTGTAATGAATAGAAGAAACGAAATGAGGAGAAGTGAAAGCATAGAGAGAAATTATAAGCTTTTTGTGAATCTCATTGCTATAGATTAATTGTGTTTTTTTGGACAATTGTATTGAGTTCTGTTTTTAGTATTTCTTAAATTGAGTAAAAACGGTAAACGCAATAATAATGTACGTATTTTTTCATTTTCAAATATGAATTTCTCCAAAAGCTCATGATCAGTGTATTTAAGATAAGCAAATAAATAAATGAAAAATAAATACAAATTAAATTTCAGGTAAAGAAAAGTTCGTCTTCATTATGGTCAAGAAGCAGATGAAAATTCTCGCGGAAAACAAGCATCTTGAATGTACTTATGAATGGTTTTATAAAGAACGTTCCTGTATGGTTTCCAAGGTGATTTTCAGTTCTCATTCGCAAGGCAAACGAAATATTTTTAAGCATCACGGCGGTGGCGTTTAAGTCTGGTTAGCTTTGCAAATTTCCTCATTTAATCAAGGGAAATAGTTTTGTATGTTATGGGATTCACTTAGAGAGTTGGGAGAATGGATAGTTGGTGGGGAATAATAAACAGGTGGGGCTTTTTAATTAACATAATTTCATTTTATATTATAACCTTTCTATATATATGTACATGCATAATAACAAATAAATCAATTTCGACAAATGTTCAACGCGCTTTCAAAAAAAAAAAAACGAAAAATTCACAAATATATTCGGGTCTGACGTCTAAAATGTTATAATATGGTGAAATTAATATCGTCAATCAATTAGCAATTTTATTATGAGTTTGTGTTTTTATAAAACTATTAAAAGAAATACTGATGAACAGAGTCGTATTATTTGTTAAAATTTGGTGCACAAACTAATAATCACATTATGAATTTTACTAATACAACATCATAGTTGGGTAGAGCGTCCGCCTAGAAAGCGGTAGGTCACTGGTTCGAGTCCAGTTCGAGGAGAAAAATTTTTTTAATGAATTTTTCTACCTTTAACTCGTTCCTTTGATTACGTCATCCATCTGTTCTGCAGTTGCATGAAGAAATTTCCATTAAGATAATAATCACATATTTTTATCATCATGTACTCATTTGGTTTAATATATTGAAATATACGATTACTTAAAAACTTTTTGTCGAATTCTTAAAACTATTTTAGCAAATCCACTGCGATTGATCTCATCTATTGAACTAGAATGACAAACCGATGAGCAATTCACCATTTACAATTGCCCAGCTATGCGAAAATCATTGCCATATCAAAATTTAACAATCAAACTCTCATCGTTCATGCACTATATTTCAACACCTTTCATTTGTAACATTCCTTTATTACCATATAAAACTTTTTTTAGCACTCGGTTTTTAAAATTTTAACTTGTCCCTCATAAATGTGATGATTTTTATTGAACAAACAAATTACAAAAATAAGAACAGAAAAAAAATGATAAGTTCTATTGGGACGTGACAGCATATGAAAACTAGGGAAATAAATAAATCGTTTTATGTTTAATATTTTCCTTTTTTTTGTGTCGAGAAATCTTCGATGTGCTTTTTAGCACCAATAAATCATTTGCCATATAAAGCGAACTAAAAAAAAAAATTAATCAATTAATCTAATAAAGTCACATTTTTATTAGATTAATGAATCCTATAATAACATGATATCAGGCAAACAAAAAAAATTTCATATTGTGTAGGTACACATGTACATATACATATAATATACAGATGTGCCAAGAAACATAAAATTTAAAAAGTGTATTGAGAGAGGAGAGAACAGAAGAGGAATTAGTAGTTTGTATGTGAAAATGTCTGTTTAAATACTCAACGCAAAATTCAATATAAATTAGTAGTGAGCTCGAAAAACTATTATGGAATAAAAGGAAAATTCTCTGCAAAAACTGTGCTCGGATGAATAAAAACTTTACCAAATAAAAACCAATAAAAAATTATACAAAAAAATAATTTGTATTTTTTGTAACAAATTGCTGTCTTTATATAATACTCGATGAATAGTGAGGAGGGGAGCGGGGATGTCGAATTATGAAAACACATATTTTTTTTCTAGCTAATAATCAATTAACAATTACATGGAAATTTTTTTCGAAAATTGTGTACTGAATTCTTTGAAATGTTAAAGTACGATTGAAGTACCGGTCGTCTTTTTGGAAATTGCTCAGTCAAATATGAAATTATAATATTTATCAAATATAATGAATCTTCGAAATTACTAAATGGAAGGAACACAAGAAATATTTCGTATATTACAGAAAATTTTATGTTGCAGAGTGTATCGTGTAGTAGAAAAATTATGGTGCCAACGAAAGTATTTGTATTAAATTTTTATTTTTTTTTCAATAATAAATTTTTGGCTAATAATTTTAGAATATTAAATTTTACTTGAATACAACAAATGACATGGACCCAAATATTTTCGGTGTATGGGACGAAATAAATTGGGTACTTAAATAATTAAAATTTTGTATATTTTGTTTACCGATGATTTATAGATAATCAGATTTTTTTCCATGTAAATTTACTTTATCGTGTTATTCAAATGTACATATGGCGTTTCGGTTATCGAAAGTTACCAAAAAAATTGTTTAAATTTAAAATTTATGTTAACTTTTATTAAAAATAGTAAATAAAATAATGTCAATTTGAATGGATAATTCTGATAATCCCAATATAAAGCCCTAATTTAAATATGTACACATGTGTTTTATTTACAATTTTAATAATTAAATAAAAATGTTTACCTAAGTAAGGACATTTGCATTTAAAATTTAATTTGTTTTTGTTTTTTTTCTTTTAATGGGGGAAAAATTTAAAATTTTTCATAGTGTTTTTATTTTATTGATTTTTTTTATGTTATTTTAATTGAATAAAAAATATTATAGTTTTTTTTTTTATTAAACATGTTATTGATGAACCGTTTTAATCTTTCATCATAATGAGGATTATTTTAAATATGTTTTTTTAACTTTTTTGATGTTAACTACTAATTTGAATTTTTTAAATTCTAAATAATCTACAATTGAATAAAAATTTTATAGTCGTAAAAAAAATTTTATTGAATAGGGAAATTTTAAAATTGTAATTAAAATTTTGATGGCAATTACGATATTTTTCATGAAAAGTAGAATTTTATTCAATTCACCGTGCATATTGTCGATTTAAAAGGAAAATTGAATATCTGCAAGAACCTCTTCGGAAATCGCAACTAAACATTTATAAAAGGTTTGCTCTGCAGTACAGTTAATAAACTAGTACATTTGAATTACTCATACTCAATATAAAAATAATTCTGACTCAATTTACAAATCTACAATGTATAAAAATTAATTGAATTATAAATCAAGAATAAAAAATTTTAATATTTTTGGGAAAATTTTCAAATTACTCCCAAAAGTATGCAAAATTTCCAAATATTACGCAATGCTCTTATTATTAAAATTCTTTCATTTAAATTATTATATAAAAATCACATATAAAATTCAATTTAATGAATTGAATTATTTAAAATATTTTAAAGATTTTATTATTTTGCTTATAAATATTTTTTCTTTAAATTTACTATAATACGAAAGGTTACGGATCTTTAATTTTATTCTTAAATTAACTACGAAAGCACTAACATTAATTTTTATATTGTGCATGTTAACTCTAACCATCAACATTTTGTAAATTTTTCCTTTCGAAATACATATACATAAATGTATGTCGTATTTATATTATATAGAGAATATCTGTCTAACTAATTAATATACCTTTAATTTGAAATAAAATGTTACTCGTATACATATAAGAAAGGCAATAAATTGCTTAAGGATTCAAAATTAAGAGATGTAAAAGGGAAAACATAAATTTTTATAATATTATGTCTGTTCTTTAATCTTAAAATACCTCTATTTACCTGTATTTGTATGCATGTAGATCAATATAAATGTAACAGTGTAGATGTAATAATGTAAATGTCGGAATAAAATTGAAGAATGTTATGTTCAATATAACTACGAGCATATATATGTGGGGATGGTGAATAGGAAGAGATATGAATCATTAAAATTACAAAGACTTAATTTTTTTTTAAATACTTTGCTAATCTTTTTTAATGAACCAATAAGTGCAAGGGCAGTAGCTAATTTTTATCATTCAAGAAGTAGTAACTTCATCAGCCGACGACTTTACATCACTGAAAAATCCTGGGTTGTAAATTGCTGGCTCGTCAGTGATTTGAAGCTTCAACTGTGAAATATGCACACGTACATGTACATATATTCAAACACCTTAAAATAATACAAACGTTATTCTAGAATACTTTCAAATTTACTTGGTAAAGCCGCAGTTTAGAATTTTCACGTTTCCTTCATAATTTTTCAAATACATTAACAGTATTGAATTTGTTATTGAAACAAAATTGAAAAACATCATTAAATTTTACATTGATTAAATAAAATGGTAATTTTTTAAGTTACGGTATTTTGACCTTAATATTAATTTCTTCATTTTAATTTTAAATTGATTATTTTCTTATTTTCTAAACCTTTTATCCCTGATCGCAAATATTATGAAGTTATATTTTTCGTTGTTAATTTATTTATCATGCGATGCAACACATGTTTACAACCAGAAAATATATCAACCGGTCATGTAATCACAGATTATACATACATTTTATACACATACATTGTATATGTGTGCAAATACAGGAATATTTTACTAAAATTTCGAAAAATGAAGAAAAATTGCTAGATTTAGTTAGAAGCGATTTAACCCTTGTAACACATTGTAAATAAAATTTTATCTCTAAAACTTAAATTCGCTTGTTTTTACCGTCCTTAAAAATAAAATACAATAAAAAATGAAAAACCCACACACACTCATGTATTCTAAATTAATAGAGTTTGTGGGTAATATGAACGTATTATTATAGAAATGTGTATATTGCCGGTATGTATTTGAAAATATCCTTTGAAAGTCTGATTACACTATATAAAATAGTTTTTAATACAATCTAATATTAAGGTTTAAAATATCAAAGAAGAAAAAGTGATAAGGAAGGAAGTTATGGAAGGGATATAAAAAAAATCTTCTAGTCATTCTTATTTAAAATAACTTTAAACCCTTTTTTTTTCTTTCTTCTTTTCTATTTTTTACAGCTTAGTTATTCTGTCGCCGAATAAAGTATAATATCCTTCTTATGAGAATTTGTTGTTGTTACTCAATAATATTGTTTTATTTTTTTTTTCTCTATCTCTCTTTCTCTAGTGTGTCAGTTCTTATTACATCTTTTGTTACAATGACCCAAATTTCATTTAAATTTCTTTAAGAATTTTTCTTCAAAATCATTTTTACTTTTTAACCCTTTATCTAATATTTTCGTACTATTTATTATAGATTTCTAATTCTTTGTGTGTATGTTCTCTTCTATTATCCTTTTTATATTGTGAATGGTGTAGGAATTAGTACATAATGTATACTTTGTACACGTATGAATGATAAACGGAAATTAAAATATTTGATAGCACAATGAAGTTGTGTTACGATATTCTTTTCGTTAGGTATTCTGATGGTGCTCTTGCATAGTTCATAAGTATTATACGTTCCAGTTGATTTTCTTGTTTGATAAAAGAAGATCAGCTACATGAAACAGTGCTTATTTACAAAACAACCAGAAAACAAAAAAAATCTAAAAGAAAATGAATGGTCTTATTATTTGTCCTAAGAAGCAATAAAAAAAAACTTACATATCCCAACTGCCTTTAGACCAACTTGAGATAAAATACACTGTGTAATTTAAAATGTTCTAATACTTTAATAGGAATTTTCAGTTTGTGTCTTGCTTATGTCAAGTATTTTCAACTTCCTCTCCCTAATCACTCTCTCACTTTCCATAATGTGAATGTTACCCTTTTCCGGTTCTTCCCTTGGACAGAAGATGAAAGTAGGACATTGTTGCTATTATTTTCAATATCTTTGGTATGTGATAAAATTATTTGAATTTCTTATTCTATTTATACACTAGCTACGTACATATTCCAAAATATACCTCACCCATAAAAGTATGCATTTTGTTTTTTCAAAAGTATCGTTTTCTACATAATTTTATGAAGTTTATTAATTATTTCTAGTTAATTCTTTACACACTGGAATTGAACCTAAGAGGGCTTTATACGGTAATAGAATCACATCTAGCTCGTATCATCAAATATTTGGCAATGTACTGTTAATCTTCATGTTACATACAAATTAAGAAATCAGTAGAAAAAATTAAAATTTTTACTTGTTTTATAACATTTAAATTATATTGTAGAAAAACGATTAACTTTCACTCACTATACAGATACCGGTTAAATTTTTCTACTGCTACTCAATGTAAATGTAAAATTTTTCTATGTTTTTAATCAACATTTTTCACAGTTTTCTCCTCTTATCGTTTATTTTTCTCTTTGTTTAGCATAAGAAACATAGTTTCTTAACATTTTAAGATGTTAAAATTTCTGTTATACCTTGTGTTTTTATTATTCAAGAAGTAAAAGGCATTTTACTTTAATTTCCACCCTCACAGTAACATTTCATATTAGCATATTTTTGCCAATTGAACTGAATGTCTTCGCATATTGCATTGAAAATAATTTTCTTTTATAATTTTATAAAAACAATAATTGATAATCAAATTTGATTAAGACAAATTAAGGGTAGTTACTAAGGCGTTACAAATAGGAAATATTGTTGATGGAAAAATATTTTTTATGAAACTTCAATGCCTTCATTGTATTCAAAAGAATTAAAGGTGCGGCAGCGGCTGATGAATTAGAACTATTTAATTTATTTTTTCTATCTGCTTTTTTTTTTGATTTTTGACAAGGGTCCATTTATTTTTCCGGATATGAAAATTCCCTCTTTTATGTATTTTTATTATTTTCGTTTTCTATCTTAAATTTTTATTTTCTTTTCACTTCATAATTATCTGTCAGAATAGATTACAAAGAATTGTAAATATTTTAGAAGAACAAAAGAAAATACAAACAAAAACAAAACGAAAATAACAACAACAAGAATAAGTGTAGTAATATAGGATGTCCTGTGGTGTTCACCTGAATTTGATGATGGCATATGTGTGCATTACTACATGTTAAGGTAACAATGGTGTTATTTGTTTTCATCTAAAAATAGGACATAAGTAGAATAATTTCTCATATAGGTATAAAATTATTTTTATTATAATCAAAAAAAAATTTGACAAGAAAATAGAAGAAAAAATTATCAAAACAAAAATGTATGAAGGACACTAGTAACAGTAACAATAACAACAATAACAACAACAATAGTAATACAAATAAATATGAAAACAATTGCGTAAACCTTTGATAAAGGTCATTAGTTTGAGTATATATATGAAAAGAGCAGTTAATCATAGAGTATGTTTGTTTACTCAAATGTAATACTCGTATTTTGTCCTTCTTATTCTAAATATAATATAATAAAGTAGCCATGTATGTGTATGTATGCGTATAATTTTATTAAATTCTACTTTTAGTCAATTTATTATTGGTACGTTTGTGTATTTATAAGCCTATTATTATTAATGGACCCATGTGTTACATTAAAAATATTATGCATATTTGTATATAGAAGATTGCTGTAACTTAATCTTATTGTCCTAAAAATAATCTTTAATCATATAGTGAAGGCATAATGGATTTTCTTTTTTTAATATTCTTATGTTGTCTTTTACTTATTTATATTATGATTTATCTATGTAATTTTATAGAAGAATGGTATAAAATAAAATGAAGTCCATTTTTTAATAATATTAAAAAAAAATAAATTTCTTTATCACATACCGGGTGATCTTTTACAATAAATATATTTTTGTACTTTCACTGAATAGATTTTTTTGGGTTACTTATATTGTGTATTTAAAATTTGGAATGAAATAAAATAAAATAAAGTTTAAACGTGCTGAAAAGTGGCTGAATTAAGGGAAATTATTTCCAGATCTATTGTTCATTTTGAACAATAATTGGGCTCTATAATTTAATAAAAGGGCCAGTTGAAGAAGATTTTGATCTTTTTATTTGAAGAAACGAGAATTTTGCGGGTGTCAAATTGTGAGCTATTGATATGAAGCAAATACCTGAGCCAGCCATTTCCAATTCTTCATGCATTGTTCAACTTTAATTGCACAAACATCTTTCCAGAAGTTTCATAAGTCTGCCAATTCTTATGGTTACGAGTACAATTACTTTTTTTTTCTAAAAATTAATAAAAAAAAATTAATATTAATTTATATGATATAAAACATGAAATTAATATAAATTACAAATAATTTCAACCAAAAATTGTACAAAGTTCAAATAAAAGTTCAAAAAAGTCTTTAACTAAAGTTCACAAAGAAACTTAATGACAACAATTTTTATAAAATGTTAAAGTTGATTTTGTTTCATATTTTAACCTTTTGTTACAATAAGGAATTCTCTCCATTTTTTTTTTCATTCATTAATGTCCTTTATCATTTATAATATTTAATTTTTTTCTTACATAATTTGGTGTCCCTCTTTTGAAATTTTTTAATTCGTATAATTAATTTCAATTTAAAAGGTATATAAAAGGTTTTTCTTTAAAAAAAGAGTAAAGAAAAACAAATTTTGCTACCGGTAAATTTCTTTTTAATTTCTTCTGAGGTGGTCACAAATTTTGCTAACTAGTGCATTGTCAAATGTAGTCAACTGAAAAATTTATGAAATGATTTGTTCAGTGTACCTTCGTCCGTTGTGAAAATACCTTTTCCGTCACCCACATCAATTTTTGCTTGCTCCTTAAGTGTTGCCATACAAGCATTCATAAAGATATTTTATAGGTCTATTATAAAATTTAATAAAATTATTTTCATTGTAAATTAATTATCGCTTTAATTTAATATAGGAATTTTCAATTGGACTTTAATGTTATGCTTTCACTAACATTTACACACATTTTTCTCTCACTTAATTTAGGAAATGAAAAAAAATAGGAAAAATAACTTCAGATGCTTTTGACAATAGTCGGAAATGAAAATCTCAAAATATGAACGGAAATAACAACAAGAACCTTCCCCTTGCCTTCCTTTACTTTAATAAAAACAAAAGGCGACACATTCACAAAATTTTTTTTTCAAATTTTCTTTCTTATTTTTTTTTCTTGCGAGAATTATAACATTATTTTTAACACCTCAAATTACGTCTTACTCTCCCACTTGTTCAATTTATATACAAGAATGTAAACAAGGAACATACCGGTGAAAAAACATTCAAAATAAAGACTGTTATAAATACGGCTGTTAATTGAACAGACTGCAAAATGTTAATATTGTTTAACAGATTTTGTTTTATCGTATATGCAGTCGCTCTTCTGTTTAGAACGAATTTTTTTAAACCAAATATGCGCATGCTTTGAAAAAATCATCTGTTCCTTTTTTTTTGCTTTCTTGCTGTTTACAGGTTGCTTTTGTTTTGATTTTTGTTTTTTGTCTGCAATAATTTAATTTTTTGACGTAAATATACCGTTACGTGTTTTTTCTTCTGTTGTTACCTTTTTTTTTTCTTTAGATTTTCAAAATATATAAAAAAAAATAAAAACGAAAAAGAAATGAATATGTTTTCCCAGAATATTTTGTTGCTGATTTGAAGGTTTTATATTAGGACGATAATCCTTTCAAAAAAAACAAAATAATTTAAAAAAAAGTCAATAATAAATGAAAAATATCCGGTTTAAAATTTAGTAAGGCTATACTAAGGCAGTAATTTATTTTTCCAAAAAACACATCGTACGTCATACAAAATTTTACAGAAAATATTTAAAAATTAAACGGCACGTGGTAAGAAATCTTCATTTGTCGTAAAAATTTTAAAGTGTTGAGAAATTTTTAAAGTATACAAACAAAACAGTTAACGAAATAGCAAAATATTTTACAATATGTTAGAAAGAGTAAGACGTAAACGATTAGAAGAAGATAGAGTGGAAAAATATTTACCGGTAAAAAATGAAAATTTGTTTCTTTTTTATGCATGACTGAACATTCAAGAGTACAAAGTTGTATAAATGTATAAGAATTTCAGAAGAAATGTATAAGAAATTGAAAAATTATCTATGAAATTAAAATTTTATTTAACTAGAAAAGTACTGAGGTATTTTACTGGCGGATTGCAGAGAACTTACTAAGCACTAAGCAGAAAGAAGGATAATCTTCAGCAGAATGGTAGTGAAACGTAAATAAAGTGTTATAAATCTCAATTTAAGCAATTAAAGCATGTGTCGAAAATATGAAAATTTCATTCCTCTCTTTATTTCTTTCCTACACTACAAAAACTTCATGTGGCATTGTGAATAAGCTTGTGTTATTTGATGCTTGATGGATGATTGATCAGAATTGTCATTAACAAATTGCTTAAAACTGTTTCGAGCTACTTCATTCTGGTGTATAGTAGTAAAATCTAGTAATATAGCAGTAAATTTGAAGGAATTCGAAGTTTATTTTCAAATAAATATAAAAGCCATCTATTGGAGCAAATATAAAAGCCATCTATTTACTCTTTTCTAACTATTCTTGTATGAAGAATGGGGTAGATGAGAGTGTTATTAGTATGTTATATACTCTTAAATAGAACGCAAAATCACAACACAATTTGAGATAGAAAGAAGGATTTCTTTTAAAATAATGAGGTAGAATGTTGGAATTTATATTAAATTTTATAATTTCTTCTTTAATTTTTTTTTTACAGTTTTCTTAAATTACTATCAAAATGTGAGTATTGTTCTATGTTCCAATATGTAAGCTAAATATTAAATAAATGAATACGTGTACAACTAGGGTATAAACATTAAAGAATATTTGGATTATTGTATGCATGTTGAGACATTATTGCAAATATATATATACATAATATTATAAATATGTATAGATGTGTATGCGTATGGGAAGATACAGAATTTTAATGTGGGGAATTTGTTTGAATTCTTATAATATTTTCTTTCTTTATTTTTGCTTATTTGCTATACGACTTAGATGTTTATTTATTAATATTGTATGTGACTTGAATCTGGTGAATCAAATTATATTTTTTTTGTATTACAAATATATTTAACTATGCGTGTATGCTGCATAATAGAGTATAGAGGGTAGAATGAAATTTATTTGAAAACAGTGCTGTTATACGACAAAATATTATTTGACAATTTTGTTATTCAAGATTATTAAAATGAAATATAAAAGTTTATAGAAATATTTAGGGAGACAAGACACAATGAAAATAAGTAAATAAAAAAAAAAGGAACCATTCTTCTTTATTGATTTTTGCTTTTTGGGGTTATCGTAGAAATTTTTTTATTATACATAGGTTAAATAGTTTAAAAATGTTTATGAAAATTGATGAAATAAACAATTTTATTAAAATAAAAATACAAAAGTTATAATTTTTATTATAAAAACTTGCGTATTTTGAATACATAAAATGTTAAACAATAATTGTGAAAATTTTGACATGCTTTGACAATATAATGAATATAATAACTGTTATACGTGCTAGATATGTGAATTACGTGAATGCATTGCTGTGTATGAAATTATATATATATACATAATACACCTATACATATCTACATTCGTAAAGAATACATGAATTAAAATTATTTTTGTATAATTCAAAAATATGTGAATTTTTTAAGTTTTCAATTTTGTTATTTTCATTTCTGAAAATATAATCAAAAGTTATTCAATTATCAGTCATCGTACTATAGCTTTATATGCCGCTACCATATCGCTGTCTTTGTTGCACATATTAATTATTGTAATACGATGCAATGATGGCATTATTACTGCATGCAACCTTGTGTTTCATTTTATTATAAATGACTTAAAAATATTTTAAATATACAAGAGCCCTTATGTAAATTATAATTATTTTATAATTTAAATAATATAACAAAAATTGTTTAATGATTACTTCATATTAAATTTGAGAGTTTATTTTAGTGCCCACGCTCGTTCTTTGTATTCAGCAATGCAGGTAAAAGTGTTATTAATTTTGCATAAACCAATATGGGAAATTTATCACGTATTTATGTATAAAATATAAGTAGATATGTTTATAAATTGGAAAACGGATTTTGATTAGGGAATGAATCGGCACAAATGTGCCATTTTAATGATTTTTTTTATAATTCAATTTAGAAATGAATTTAAATTCGGAACCAGATTAGAATTTTTTTGATTTATTCGGCAATTATGTTTTCATAATAAAGAAATTAGTGTTTAAATATATTACAAAACATTCTCTCACAACACACAACATAAGATTGTACGAGAACTAAAATTGTTAATTTATATTTTCATTTAGTATTTTATAATTTCGATTTTCCGTTTCTTACTGACAGTATCAATAACAAAATATAAAATAATATAGATGTAAAAAGGGGCATTTTTTTGGAAAAAGCATCACAGCAGGTCAGTCTGATTTTGTGTTAGTGACCACAGCTTATGAAACGTTTTGAACTTAATACAGGAAGAAACTTCAGAGGGGAAAAGAAAATATCTATACACACAATTTTAAATCCTTTACACAACCTCGCCAAGTTCTTTGCGTTACATAATTAGATGAATATTGATTTAAAAAAAAATTTGTATTAAAAATTACAAATTATATAGTTAGTAAATTAAGGCGTACTATAAAAGATTTAAAGACTAATTCCTTGACATCTGCTTCAATTCACAGAATACATTTAATCTAACTGTGTGCTTTATTATTAAATGGCACAATAAAAAATGTTCGTATATTTTGACTTGCTAACATTAATATTTAAAATACAACACGAAAATGTAAAATTTTCTTTTTCAAAATAGTAGTTACACTTTTTATGATCCTTTAAATATTCATTTTTCATGCACGTGAATAGTTCTCACACGTAGATAGCATATACATATAAACAAATAAATAGATATATAAGGTGTATGTGCCGAGTGTTTCATTATATAACAGGAATGAAGTTATTTGTTTTTTTTGAAAAGGAATGTTATTTCACTGAATATTTTCGATTTTTAAATTCAAGGTAATTAAATCGTTTTGAATACTGGGAAGTGTGAGGCATTCCTGCTGTATAAATTGAAATTCCATAATATAATATTCTGAATTATAAATTTAGCTGAGCTTAAGTGACAACGTTGGTGAAATTGAGTGTAAGTATAGAGTAATTTCGAGAGAAAAATAAGAAAAACTGAGTAAATAAAATAGTTTTAACCCTAGTTGTGTTTAAATTTGAGAAATTTATGGAATTCATTTTAAATAGTATAAAAAAAATAATTTTTAAATTTAATAAATTTTTCAAATTTTACGCAACAATATACAATCACAAATATTTTACATAAATTTCAGTCTCTTCATCAAAATTTTTTCCTCTCATATAGTTTTCTTTTATGATGATTTTTATTATTCTCATTATGTTGATCTAACACCCCGTGTATTGTTAAATATGAAAACAAGAAATGACACGAACATAACTAGAGCGAAATATAAGTGTACATGTGTGTGTGTATAAAAACGCTATAAATAACATGGTGTTGTATTATGCGAGTATATTTAACGTTTTTACACAAAAAAAAATGAATTTTTGCGCGTTACACAAACTGAGGAAAACTTTAAAATTAAATAATTTTTTTTTTATATTTTGAGGTGGTGAACTCTCTTAGCAGATATTGTTAACATAACACAAAAAAAAAAACAAAAAACGAAAACGCAACTCTGCTTTTGTGCGGTGATAAAACCTAGTATATTGTTCACTCCGGGATGTCAAAAAATAGTAAATTTCAATATTATTTTTAGTATGTCGTATAATAATTGTGTGTGTGAGTGTGTATCAGCATGTGTTTAGCAAATTTATTTTAAAGTTGTAAATGTTCATATCGTTCTCATTTCAAATTCTTTCTTCTCCTATAAATATTATAATGGGGAATAAAATATAAAAAGCGAACGATATTAAAGTATATAAGGATGAAGGTCATAAACAGAACAAGAAAAACCGCATAACTTGACAATTATTTTGTTTTTTTTGCTCCTTTTTTCATATGTTTAAATTTTATTTTCTTTATTTTTTTATGTATTTTTCTTATATAAATGAGTACACACATATTTACATATATATATATATAATAAATAAGTATATAAATAATAGAATTCACAATTTTTATGTTCTTTTTTTTTTTTTAAATTATACAATAGAAAAGTTAAAATTTAAAGTGAATTAAAATATTTTTCAAAATTTCTTTATTGGTTTTCAAATTTTCGTTATACGTTTATAATGTTCAATGAAAGAACACTGAGTTACTCGATTTATTCGCAAATTCCCTAAAACAACTCAAGCGAAAGTATTTTTTTCATAAGATGAAAATTACATAGAACTGTAAGGAAAATTATATACGACGGCCGCCTTCAAGTTATGCTTTTAAGCAATTTTTCAGTTAAGCGCTTTAACAAAACAATGAAAAGCTTTCAAACCAACATAATAACCCAGTGAAATCAATCGTTTTGGAAAACAGAAAATATGCTGAGCCGTCTCATTTTCATCATGGCAAAATCTGCACAAACGGTCTCCAGATTGCCCCAATCTGTGTAAGGGATAACCCAATTTGCAGTATTCAACAAGGAAGCCTATCACCAACTTGCCTTCCCTTTATTAGATTCTAATAGTTCAGTGGATTTTGTTGAAGAAGAGCTTCGACTGCTTCCTTTTGGAATAACTAATTTACTCTAAAGTTTGATTTTTAATTTTAACATTGATCCTAAAAATATGCAATTTTTCTACATTTGATGTATAATTTTTTTTCTAATTCATTATATTAATCAGATATCTTTGATTAATTTTGAATCTTGAAAACTCACTCTTATACACTTACAATTTTCATTAATTTTTTCACATTTTCTTTGCTTTAATATCTTAATATAGCGTTAGAAAAACTATTGACAAAAATATCTGCATGTCATCAAAAAATATATTGAATTTCAAATAAAAAATCTACAAACTCATTATTATTTAAAAAAATAATACCGGATATAAATTTGTAAATCAAAATAAAAAAAAAATAAAAACAGAAAAAAAAAATTAAAGTAAAATTACCTCTAATGAAAGCAGAAAAATTTTGATGATAAAAGCAGAATTTATATAGAATTTTGTAAGGGTTTCGTATTTTGTACATAAAAGAAGAAGGCATGTATATAAAACCGTACGTAAGCTTCTTACATATTACAATTTTGCATATAAATTAAACAAAAATTTTAACTTGTCATATACAAATTTATGTTGAATTAAATTTCCTTCTATTTATGGCAAAGTTTAAGTGTTTTGGGATGAAGTTAAAAAATTCCTTTTTATTTTAATATTCAAGAAAATATTTGAAAAATTTTATAAAATTTTAACTTTATAGTTGGTATAAAATGAAAATAAGGTCGGAGAAATTTAAGAAGTATAAATTTTCTGACTAGAAGCAATAAATTTTAAATTTTTTTTTATATAAATTTTCTACCATTTTGTACCATTAAATCAAGGCGTCATAGTATGAAAAATTTATTAAAATTAAAAATGAGAAAATTGGAAAATTTATTCAATTTTAATCTTTCTAAAAAGTGCTGCATAATTTTTTGGTAATCATCATAATTTCTGTTCAATCACAATCAATTTTCTGTTTGTCTTTTTTTATGTCTTCTGTTTGTGTGTGAGGATTAAAGAGGAAGAAGGATCACAGAGTATTTTTTCTTTTTGTTTTTATTTATTTAAATTACACATATTACACATTAACTTTAACTATACATTTAATTTTTTGTTTACTTAAGAAAATGTTGCTCATGACTTTGCATAAATAGGAATCAGGAATTAGGATACGTTGCAAAATCTCTTTGTTCTTCAATATATGAAAAGAAATAAAAAAAAGAAATTTTTTAGAAAATTTTCTCAAACAAACATTTGGTTTTTTTTCTTGCTTGTCGTTTTGTAACATTAAAAAATTATTTTGAATGATAAAAGTTGGTTATAATGGCATGTCTGAACATTTATTTTAGAAATATTCATGTATAAGTTTATAACAAATATGTTAGCATGTGTAAACTATAACACAACAATATATTCGAAGCATACTAAGTTATATGTATGTATGTATTGCACATGTCATAAATATTCATAAAAATATTTTTAATGTTTGCAATATTAATTCAAAAGTTGGAAATGTATTAAAGTGTTGACAACTAAAAGTTGTCAAACACGTACTTGGTACAGTAGTTGTTGCATTAGGAGGGGAGTAAACGGGGATTTCTATTTTAAATATACATGTAAAAAATAAATCTATATAATGCTTATTGTAAATTACATTTAGTGAAATTAAAATATGGAAAATTGCACAAATGTTGATATGACAGAAATGTTACATCTACTAGCATGTAAAATACAAGGGTCTTAAGAAAACTGCAATCGATTTCTGAATCATTTTACACATGAAAAGTATGTGCTTGAAAAATAGAAGAGAAAAAATATTTTACTCATTTTTCGCCATGCTATTTCTAGCTTTTATTTATATCAATTGAATTTAATATAAAAATGTCATTACAATTTGGTTAAAAAAATTTGTGTGCCTATAAATATGCAATTTTTTAACAAACATGTAGTTGTTGCCTGTCTCAATTTTATGATTAACAAATCGGGCACCAGTCTATGGAATTTCCCACTCAAAAAGTCTATCTCGTACTGTGATGTTAGTCAAAACAGGTTCTTGTTAAGAGTAGTTACCTTAAGATTGTGGACACTGTTGAGTGCGATGTGTATCCAAAAATATCAGGAAGGTGGTAAATTAAATTAAATTATTTTTAAAATCCCATTCTGCACCAGTTTCTGACTAATAAAACAATAATTATCCTATAAATTGGCTACAGAATTTTTTTGGGTCATTTTCTGTTGGTAAAATTTCAAGTTTTAACATTTACTAAATGAAAAATACTTGTAGTACAGTCATTTTTTCACGAATTCATTTTGACTAGTCGCCAATGTAAAAAAACAAAACAAATTCATTCCACTAAATTCGTAGCCCGCAGTACAGATGCGAACTGTCTAACTTTAAATTTAATAGGACAAACGTGTCGTCTTCAATTTTGACAATGATTTCATTAAGATGTTCTTAATGTCAAGGTATATAAATGATAATTTTAAAATTTTAAAATTTTCAACAATACACGCGAAATTTTTTCTTTTAAAATGAATCAGTTTTTCTAATATAAAGAACAAGTATTTTCAAGTTAAACACACGAAGAAAAAGAAAAAATTCAAATGTGTATGATTATGTTTGCCTCCTACATGATACGCTAATGATTCAATTGAAATTACTTCCACTTCGATTACATTTGAGTATTGTGCGTATATGTAGTGTTTTTTTTTTCAAAAAATATTAAAAAACAAGGAAAAACAAAATAAAAATTGAATTTCAGCATAATTTTTTCGTAACATTTACAACATGAATGAACACATTTTTTAAACAACATTACTATACGCATCATTGTTTTGTTAATAACTTGATAAATTCAAGATGGCAGATATTGTTATGGGGTTGAGAATTTGATATTCATCAAAAAGTATTATTCCAATAACATTTTATTCTGTTTCTCTTTACCTCCGTTTCTCTCTCTCAGTTTTTTTTTTTTTTAATGATAACCAAGTTTCCTTAACATGGGATTTATTCGATCCCAATTTCTTTTCATGTTTTTATTTTATTTTTTCTTTTCTTTTAAAGAAGATTACTACATTTTGTACCCCTTTGATAATATCGGAGAAAAACAAGAGAGAAAAAAAGGAAAATGTTAAAGAAATTGCTATTTTCATTTTAATGTTATTTGAGTATGTAAAACTGAATGATAATGTAAAAAAAAGGGAATGGAATGAGTATAAATTTGATACAATGTGACAAGTTTTTTCATGTAGTGAAATATTAAACAAAAAAACAAGATAATAAAAAGAGAAAAATAGCAAAATAAAAGAAAGTGTATCTCGCTTATTTTTTCCTTAACATTCCTTGTTGTTTTCATTTTTAAAATTAATACGTTAAAATGGAGACACGAGGCAGCACTACACATCTTATCAGATAATGAATTTTTTTTTTTAAATTGTCTTTGGTTTAACGAAATTTTTTTTATAAATTTTTTTTTCAGGAGTACGGGTAAACCGTGAAAACGACCGGTAACGCGTTCACAAAAAGAAATTTGTGGCTTTCTTTAAGAAAGTTTCGGATCATATTTCATGCAATAATGTAAGGTGTATTTGTGTTTCCAATGAATTTCCAATGAGTCGGAATATCAGGTAATTATGTGATTTTTGGAAACTAGATTCGAATTTCAGTTATAGAATATTAACCGACGAAGCTTAACTGAGCATAAAAAACAATTTCAAGAATAAAAGATTGAGGTTTTTAACAAGTTTTTAAAGTATTTTCTCATCAACTTCTGTGGATATGAGAAAATAAATATAAAAGTTACTAGTTTTAACACTTATATACTTTTCGAATTATTTAAGGATTAAATTTTCACTCTATAAAGTATTAGAAAATTGTAATTTTTATTATTTAACTAACGAAAATTTAATTATATTAGTATATATAGATATTATTTTACTAAGTAGAGTCAGTGTCGGACTAAATTTTTCTCCGAGCCTAGACTAATATGTTTTAAAATTGACTGGAATACACCAAAAAATTTTTTTGTGTTAAATATCCATCCTAGAGCGTATGCAGCTAGTAAAAATGGTGTCCCTTACTGAGAGATTTTTAATTTAATTGGCAACAACTTTACAGATTAATGGAACAATCATTTTGCATATATTTGGAGAAATAATTAAAAATAAAATTGAAAGCACATTTTAAATTTTCAAGCAAAACAATGGACAGTCTGCTTAGAATAATGTCGATAAATCCGGCACTGTCTATATAATGTACAAAAAAGATATTATAAATTTCATATTTAATCTTTTAAATCTTTTGTACAACAAAAACAAATCAGAGAAAAAAAAGGAATTTTACGCCTCAAATGAGTTTTCAAAATACCAAAATTAAACACAACTGAATGGAATTTTAATCCTTAATTAAGATACAATATTTTGGAATCTATTTAAATGTCAATTGAATAAGACACGTATTCCAATAGTAACATTTTTAAATACATATTATGAAAATGTGTATGTATGTTGTGATATGTAAAAGGGCGACCCTTTTCTTGTTCAAATTCATCTTATATGTATACATCTACACCTACATATGTATATGAGTCTGATAAAGGATAATGTTTACTTTGAAAACGCGACCTTTTTTTTTTGTTTTGTTGTGCCGTCAATAAATAAAATTTTTGAAATTTCTTAATTGAACCTTTATATCCTTTGATTATCACTGGGTTTTTTTTTTCATAGTGTTTATTTTAACACAAAACAATTATAAGATTGAAGATTAGGCTGTATTTTTTTTTATTGTGAAAATGACAAACTGTAAAATTTATACAAAAAATACAACGCAGTTAATATTTAAATGCGCCATTAGTTAATTAGGATAAGGAAACTTTTTTTTTTGTTTTGGAAATTAATTAATTTTGTTTACGCTTCTGTTGTGAATTTTATGTAAAATTATTTAACCTTTTTAATTAGGATTTTAAGACTTTTTTGCTATATAGTGTAAACAACCATTTTGTAGTAATATTAAATAAATTTAAAAACTAAAATAGTGGCAGGTGGATGAAATTTTACAATGTTTAAAATAAAGCAACTCAAATACCGGTTTTCATTAGTCTCATTAGTGTCAGTCTGATTTGAGATTCGTAACTAAAGTTGAGATTTTCATCTTAAATCAAATGGACATTCTAGATATTCAAGAGTAAAGCTTATATTTTGTGGAATTTGGTCGCAGAGGGTCCGGGAGGTGCTCAGAAAGGAGGTAGAAGGGGTGAGGTCAGAGTTATGGAGAGTTCTAAGAAGCCTCTGGGCAACTGTGACCAGAAGTGATATTGCAAAATAATACTCGTACGAATGGATAGGAACCAGGTGAAAATACTCAGTTATGTGACACTGCCGATTCCTACAAGATAATTGAATATTTCAAAACGATAAGTTTCGAGAGAGCGCTTTAGGCATGATAGGTGGAATACAGGCACAATAGATCTACCTCTTGGGTCGCGATGCATTCTTACTCCATGCATATTAAATCAAATCTAATCTAATCTAGCTACACGGCTGATAGTCATTTTGGCACGCTTGCGATTTGAGTAAATAACGGTGTTTATAAGCTCTTGCTCAAATTATTAGTAGACTTTTTTTGTACCTACATATATAAAAAACGTCTAATGGATACCTTGTCCCTTTTTTTTCTCTCTCTCACTCTCTTAATAAATCTCCTTTACAATTATTTTCAGCTTTTTTCTTCCTTCTTAAATTGTTTACATTTCATTTTATCTTGAAGTCCTTGAATATCATTCACTATTAAATAGTATCAATGGCTGTAATAAATTTCCAAATTATTACAAAATTAAAAAAAAAAATTACAATTTTAATAAATTCAATAAGATAATGGCAATTTATTAAAATATTTCAATGTTTGATTTCAAATTAAAAGTAAAAAGATGGTCTCTCATAATTTTTAAAAGAACAAACGAGGAATCAAATTATTTTCTGTAAATAAATTTGAATGGGGAAAATTGGAAAAAAGAAAAAATTATGGAGGAAAAGTTTCAAAGTTTTAAGAAATTGAAAACAAAAAAAAAACAAAACAAGATGGAAAACTTTCCATTTTTTTCTTACACCATTTTTTCGTAAATAAAATGAAAAATACTTTAACATAAACAGTTCATTAGAAAAGTTTTATTTTATTTTTTTAAGAAAAAATCATTGTCTTGTGACTCTTAAACTGTAGAGGTTATGTGAAACTATTCTTTTGAAATGTGTATAAAGCTATGTGTGAAGTGCTTCTGATCCTAAAATGCTAAATAAATTCATAAAGAGTTTTGATTGATAAAAAATTGCATTTGTGCTATAATGGTTGGTAGCCCAACAAGTCATTACTAAGATCGCAATTTTTTAAAACAAGTTTTTGGAAAATCGTGAGTTAATTTCAATATCTGACAATGTAACAGCTGAAACAGTTAAGTAAATGAACGAAATAGGTCATAATTTTAATTTGTTCGAGAACATTAATTTTTATTTTCTGAATTAAATGAGTTGGCAACTTTATATATTAAATTTTGTGGTTCAAATTGTCTTTCCACGTTTAAAAATATACAGTTAATATTTTTGTGAGTAGTACAGAAATTCGGATTTCGTCAAAAATGTCCCATAAACTTTCGAATTGTGATT
Source organism: Condylostylus longicornis (assembly GCF_029603195.1). Classification (NCBI taxonomy): domain Eukaryota; kingdom Metazoa; phylum Arthropoda; class Insecta; order Diptera; family Dolichopodidae; genus Condylostylus; species Condylostylus longicornis. The sequence goes on from NW_026577982.1 coordinate 14,757,049, forward strand.
TAAACATTTTCGATTTCATTGTTGACAAGTGTGGAAACCATTGTTGACCAGTGTGGAACCAATTTAATTGTAAAATTTTTTGCTTATTTAGTTTTGGTAAAATCGGCGAATTTCCTTATTTAATTTTGTCAAAAGCGCTATTATAAAATTATTCGGCAGTCTTTGATAGTCACTGCTACAACAAATCGATTATCAAGTAAACAAAACAAAATAATTTGTAAAAAGTTCCAGAGAATAATAAAAAAAACACAATAAATTAATAAAGAACAAAAAGTTATGATTTTCCATGCTAGAAAATAAAACGAAAAGGAGAAGCTACTTTATTATATTCGTATATTTTAAGTAAAAATCTTTATGATCTTAAGGTTCCCTTAAAAAAAAAATAAGAATATTATGAGGAGCGAATGAAAAACTTCTTCTGCTACTTCAGAAGTGTCAGCCAGTAGACAAAGAAACAATATTGAAAACAAAAATAAGAAAAAAAATCGTACATAAATACCAAAATATTTATAGACCTATAAAGTTTAGGAATCCGATTTACCAAACTCTCATCTCATAATTTCCAATATCCTTAGAAGGATAACAAATTTTTTTCTCTCTCTTTTTTCATTCTTTATTATTGTTTTCATATTATTTCATTCTTTTTAGTTTTTCTCATTATCTGACCAGATTTTTCTTTTTATTCTATTTTTTGTTTTTGTTTTTGGAAGCAACAATCAATGAAGAAGAGAAAAGTTTTTAACACTCTTAAATAATATTGGGAGCAGGAAAAAAAAATATAAAAAAAAAATCTTTTGTTTGATTTTTTTTATGGACAAAAAACTTTTATATTGAGTTAACTGGTAAAAAAAAAAATAAAAAACAGTTAGTGATTTTTTTTTATTTTTGACAAGGACTCAAAAATCAATCATTATAGCCATGATTGTATTTAAAAACAGACAATAAATGAAAATGTTTCCATTTAAATGCTAAAATTTCCAGAAAAGTCAACAAATAAATTTCGTCTTGTTATTTACAAACAAGGAAAAATAACAAAGGAATAAAAAAATAGATGAAAAAAAATTAAAAACTGATCTGTAAGCGAAACATGAAATTGATTCAAAAAGTCAACAGAGTCCTGGACAAAAAAAAAACAAAATAAATTTGAAAATAAAGAAAAAAAACTGGGTGAACGTTTTTTTTTTGAATACGAGTTCGAAAATATGATGTTGATGTTTTATGAAAATAATCCGTTATCAAAAATTTTACAGTCATACGTTTGTGTATGTGCACAACTAGAATATTTGTGAATAATTTATTAAACAACTTTGATGATATTTTTCTCTCAATAGTGTCATAATAAGAATTTTTTCATCTCAAAGACGTAAGGATGTATGTTGGAATGACTCACAAAAAATATGTGATGGTTTAAGTCTGTAATTATAAGTATGTTTGAATTTGGCGCACCAACATGTCCGGCACGAAAATTTGTAACATGAAATCAATCATTCAATGGTAAGTAGTTGTTTTTATTACTTCATTCAAATTTTAATTTTTAGTAGTGAAGTTCAACGAGTAGATTAACGACGAGGTCATAAAAATTGTTATTTTGATACCCAACAAGTTAAGCGTATTTTAGAAGAATTGCAGCCACCATGAAAATATTTATATACAACGCTATGTATATCTGACAAGATCCAAGTCTAAATTACATAGACTTAGTAAAAATTGCTTTATTGTCAACCGTTAACATTTGCAAATAATATTCACAGCGGTTTTTCATAAACTTTTATTAATTGAAGTTCGCAACACTGTGTTATTTTTTTTAACTTTGAGAATCACTCAGTTGGGTTGAGAGATTTACAATTTCTTTCATTGCCTCTTGACCATAAATCTTAATTCCTTTCTTATTTTAAAAGCATAACTATAAATTGAATTGCAACATAACAAAGGTTAAGTGTTACCTCCATCCAACTGATTAGAAAAATTCTGTTAATTAGATATGATTGAAAGTGTGTTGTGTTTTAAATGCCATTGTGAAAAGTGTATTTGGGTACAGAATATTGAATAGTGTTTAGTTTAGTAAAAGTATAATGCATTGTTTTCTTGTAATTTACTATTGATTATTTGATGTGTTCGCTCTTATGTATGTATATAGCTGAAGTAATAATTGTATAACTTGTTAAAGGAACAGAACTTATCTGTCAAGAGTTTTTTGAAAATATTAATTCAATAAGAAAATTTTTATTTGCCCTCAATGCTCTTCTCTTCGCTAATTCTCTTCTCTTCATTTACTTTTTATTCTCTTTACTTAATTTATTTTTAATGTTGCCTCATACTATCTTAAAAACTTTTGCTTTTTTACTGTTCCTGAAGAATTTTAAAGTCAAATATTGCTCTGTAAATGTTAATCACATTCATTTCGGTTAAGTGCAGATGCAAAATTAATTTAAAATGGAACTACCATTAAGATAATGTAAAGAATACACAAAGTTGCTTGTACATAAGCGTTAGTGGTTGGTAGATTAAAAACGAAATTTATGCAAACTTTTGTTAAAAAGTTTTATAGTAGTCTTCTAATAGTGTGTTTCTACTCACGAATCCTTATATAAATTGTAGGTGTATTACTTTGCTATTAACTTTTGCGTTTTAAAACATCATAAATGTGGTATGGAACTTTTTACTTCTTTTTTGCTTATTCAACCACTTGAAAATAAAAAATGAAGAGGTTACGAGGACATTTAATGTTGTAATAAAACTAAAAGAATAATTTGATTAAGGTAAAAGAGAAAGAAAATATTTAATTTGTTGTTTTTCCCATTTTAAAACATAAAAATTAAGTTTTTTAACATAAAGAAATTAAGTTGCACGTGCAAGTTTAAAAAATGGTTCAAATTGAAATTAATTAAATGCATAAATGGTTTGCTCAACATGGAAACGAACATAATTTTTGACAGCCATTTTGTGTTTTAAATAGTAAGATTTAAATATTGACGTTCTAGAATGTTGGTCTGGAGAAGCTAATCAGAGAACTGTAGTGAATATTTAGATTTGAGACAAATCGGCACCTTATTGATCAATTTACCATTAGGACACAATGTAATTTTGCTGAACTCTTGTGAAATAATTTTTGCAGAAAGAAACTATAATATTTTTTTAGCCGTGTTAATAGCTTCTATTGTAACAAATTTATATCTTCTAGTTCTGTCAGTGGTGCAATTACGCCTTTAAGTTATGCAATATTATTTAATTTTTAAAAGACTGTTTATTGTCAATCGAATTTCCAAAGTGATTAAATTAAAAATAAATTTTAACAAATTCAAGCACTGTGCAGGAGTAACACTGTGTTCAACACAGATCACTTATCTCCCACTTATGCGTCTAACTTCCACATAATGAACGTCTTCTTTTATTAAAATTCCACATAACCCGAATTTGAATAAAAAATATTCAACGTTTCGTTAAATTCACCTAAGAAAACATTCATATGCTAAGTGCTTTAATCATATAGTATTCCGGAGAAAAACTTTATTATGTTGTTATACCCTATGGATAAATTATTATGATTAAATTATTTACTCACATTTATACCAATAATTGAAATTTGAATTAAGTGAATTAGGATCGAAATTTTCCATATCAAATAATTTTGTTCAAATTTTTCTCTTTTATTTTGTTTTTGAATTTTTAATTTTCCACTTAATAAAATTTTAAAAAATTCTCATTCTATTAAAATTGGCTTCGCTCTTCATCATGTTAGTGAAAAAGAAAAAAATTTTTCTTTTTCTCCTTCTGGCGATAATCACTTTAATATGCTGTGGATGAAAAACCATTTCAGTTTTAGTGTGGTTTTATTTAAAAAGAAAAAACAAGAACAAAAACTGCTCTTCAATCCCTCCTTTTCGAATGTGATACACGATGAGCAAAAAAAAAATCTTTATTTTTTTTATTTATTTACTCACTTTTATGAATGAATATTGGTCATATATGCGGATATTTTTATTATATGCATTAAGTTCTTGCTAAATAGAAATTATATCTATTAAGTTGCTCACAATGAAGAGGTCACTCAGAGGTTAGAAGTTCACTTTAAATGGTATTTTGTTTATTGAGTTTGAGTTGATTTTATTTTAATATTTTTCTTTTTATTTTCTTTTGCATATTTATTAAAAACTAATAAAGAACCATAAATTTTAATTTTTCGAGTTCTGAAAATAAGGATATAATAATTTTTAAATTCACTCATACTTACATAATATTATGAATGTAGAAAAAGTTATTGAAAAGTCAACATTGGTAATAAGTTATTTAATTTATTACATATTTACATGTAAACATATTTATTTACTTAATGTTATATTGTACTGAAAACTGTTAAAAAAAAAGGAAAAGAAATTTTCTCTTTTCAAATTATTTCTTCATGACTCATGAGTTTTTGTTTATTTGTCTTTGGTAATTGAACTAAATGATGAGTAAAATTAAAATTAATGAAAATGTTACTTGCAGTGCAGTAAATGTTATGTAAGTATAATGAGAGATCAAAAACTTTCGATTGATTTTAAATGAAATTCCCAGACATTCTCAGAACACGAGTCGGTATTTATGTTTTGAGCAATTCTATAGGAATTTCATTTTTGAATTATTTTAATTGGAATTTAACCTTTAATTGCTTGTCTGTCTTACTTTGCATTGAAATTTTAAATACAATCAAATTATTTATAATGATGATGCAAAATTTCGGTCTTGAAAATTTTTCTTATAAATTCCGGGTATTACAAAAATTTTTTTAATTTTTATTAAAACTATTTTACATATCGTCACATATAATTCGGAAAAATTACATAAAGTCAAGAACCAATATGTTAAAATTCAAGACATTGATCGGTAATCTAGGACTTTTATTTGAGTGTTTAACATATATAACGTCTTTAGAACAAAATTTTTGTGCTTTAAATAATTTAGAGTTGACAGTAAGTAAAAAACATTTTGCTTCCCTCGTAATTATTCAAAATTTCTTTTGTTTTAACTCTTGCAAATATAACAACAAAGAATTTAATAATATCAGTAAGCTGATTATAATTTGCTTATATACATTCTTCCTTGCGAACCACAATATTTCAAGTACTTAAATTCTTATAAATTTGCTTTTGTATAAAGAATCAATAAAAATGTTTGAGAATTTAGTGAATGGAAAATAGAAGATTTTTCTTTTCTTGTTTCAAGACTAAAATAAGACTTTCCTTTTATTTTATTTTTTTGAAATTTTCAGTATAAAATTCAGGAGTTATTGAAATTGGGTTATGAATATTTTATAACATTTTTGCTCTGCTATACGTTATAGGTACGTGTTGGAATTTGTAAGTAAATTTTGATAAAAAATTGGGTTTGTCCTTGACTATCATAAGGTTTATTTTGTTATTACTCCAATTTGGAATAATTAAAATTTCAAAAATATCTGATATTGATTAGGAAGGTGTGAAGGAACAAGGCCAGTCTTTTAACAATTTCTACAATTCGAAATATAGGGTGTACGAAGTTCACTCCACTAGGTTTTATTTTTCAAACTGTTAGGCACTTTCTTTAAGTATCACTCTATATTACTTTTAAATATTAAGGACTCTTATCTTTTATAACACTTTTTGTTATTATTTTTCTTTTTCTTTTTGTAATTTATTGTGAAATAAGGATATTTTCTTATCATTAAATTACCGTTACCATTAAATTGAATATCATTATTTTAAGCAGTCAGTGTTTATGTAGTTAAACCGATATTTGCTTTTTATTAACTTTTTATGTATTGTGAAAATTTTACCAAAAAAAAAACAAAAAGAAACAAAAGTAAAATCAAAAAAAAAAATTTTTTTTTCTAGAAAATTGTAATAAAATTAAATGGAGGCAAAACCTGGAAGGAATTTTAAAAAGGAGGAAAAAATTTTTTGTTTTTTTTTTATGCTTTCTTCTTCGGTGCGTTTAATAAAGGATTGTAAATTTATTGGCAAAAAAAAAAGGGAAGCCTAAAAGTATTTGAAAGCATAAGTTCAAAGGATATGAAAATTTTCTAAAGTTTGTGGTTGACGTTTTAATCTTTGATTCTTTTGTTATTCTAGGAAAATTGAAATTAAATGTTAAAAAGAGAGGAAAATATTTTAATGAAAAACCTGTGTATGTATGGAAAATCTTTTGTTCCTAATAAATTTTTAATAAAAGGATTATTTTTGCTTTGTTACTTTTGTTTATAATTGGTAGATACAGGCAAATTTTATTTTTATAAAATACATGCACACATACTTGCTTGGTACATGTGTACGTATTTGTATTAATTGAAAATCGATTTTTAAATGGTTAAAAATTGGCTTTAAAATTTCAGAATTTTCGTTTAAATTTTTTAAACAAAAATTAAATGTAAATTTGTATGACAGATTCAATTAGAATTTAATTAATGCTTGAAAGATTTTTAATAAAATTTGTAATATTACATTTTAAATTGTAAAAGTAATAAAAAACATTTCTACTCCATTTGATTATTTGCATGTCGCAGATGTCGGGTATTATATAATCTCCAAGGTATTGTTATCACAGGATGCATTAAAAGATATTGTTGTATACAATCAAAAGAGGGCGCTGAAAAGAAATCAATAAATTATCTGTTCAATTGCTTATACCAGCGTGAATCACTGCTAATGTTCTCAATCATCTCATTCTTTAATCGTCAAGAATTGATTAACCACTTTAGAAAATTAAGTGAGCATAAAGCTCGGTTAGGTGATGTCTGCAATTTCATTTTTATTTCTATAAATAGAGTAAAATTCAATAAATGAAGAATGTTTATTTGAAGGTTCACAAAAAAATTTGTGTTATTTGGAGAAAAATCAAAATAATTTGTGACTTACGCTTCTACATGCGAATTATCAGGTTTTCACTGCAAATCGAATTCGCTCATGTGTTACGTGTTTTAATCCCGTTTCCATGCTTTAGTCTTGAAGAAATTCTTAAAATTAAATTTTTTGAAAGTGTGAAGCTGAACATTAAGGAGGAAAATTTTAGCACTTTACAGTTTATTTGTGCAGCGCTTCCTGTTTTTACAGATTATATTTTCTCTTCAACTTTTTACAGGGCTATTGAACTATTTTTTATAAGAATTAAATTCATTTCTGTTATTTATTTTCCAAATTTCAAACCTTTTTGATTTTATTTTACGCGTACCTTTTTAAAAAAATAAATAAGTCTTGTTATTTTTTAAAAATAAATTTACAAATCGCTTAATTAAGTAAGAAGAAAATTTAAATTCCAAAAATTTTAATAACTTTATTTTGAAAAATTTAAAAAAAAAATTAAAGTAATTTTCCCTCTCTTTTTTCATTTCATAGTCGATTTCTAAATATATTGTTGTCAAACTCATTATACAAACATTCATACATACATGCACGTACACAAGCGAATAACATTTTGTAATTATATTTAACAAAAATGATAATAAATTACTTCTTTGGAATTTTTTTTAATGGTGTGAGTTTCATTTTGCATAGTAAATTATTTTATATTTACTTACGCCATATTTGCATGTTAAACTGAGAAAAAAAAATATTCACTTTGTAACAAAAAATGTTGCAACTTGCAACTATTAAAATGTAAATTTTATTTAGAAAAGAAAAAATTGTGGGGTAAAAGTTTTGTATTTTGTTTTGTTATTATATATGTGTGTGTATGTTATGCTATAATATTTCTATTGTGTTTATGTATGTATATGCTGTATGTACTTGTTTTAATGATTTTTCTTTTGTATTTGTGTAAAATGTAAACATACGTAGACTTGTGCATATAGTTTGTAAAGAGCATAATGCATACTTAAATATACATGAAATTTCCTTTAACTATCCGGTTTTATTTTTATGAGTTTTTTGACGCACAATAACTTTAAAACTTTTTTAATATAATAAAGTTTATACTCCACAAATTAAACCTAACAAACAATGCCAATACGCTAACTGGTTCTATTCAAAATTAAAAAAAAATTTTTGTTTACAAATTGGTTTTGGCAAAAAACTTCTGCTATACTCTTAAATTTTAAGAATTGTATTATTAGAGAGTGCAACTGAGCTGGTAATCTGAGGCTATATGTTTAGGAAACAATTCATCGAAGACTATCAACTTCAGTTTTTAATTTAGCCATAATTCGTATATGTGTATGTATATTAGCTGCTCTTATATTCCGAACAAAAGTAAAGGAATTCATTTTGAAACCAGTTTGTTTAAATTAAGTTCCAATGAATTGTTCATGGGTTGCGGCAGTATCGAAATATTTCCATTTATACAATTTATTTGCATTTTTAAAGACATTAATAAAATGTTTTTAATATTTTACATTACTAAAAATTCTAGAATTATGAATATTCCATAGAAATTTACTAAATTTGCGATATTTCACACTCGGGATCACTACATTCATCTTTTTTACTACAGAACGGTACCCCGATTACCGACTAATGGAGTCCATTTGCAGTTACATCATTATAAGATCAACTAAATCCAATTATTAATGCAGGATAAAATTGTTTTATGGGCGTAATAGAATGTTTAAATAATTTTCTGTTTTTATGTAAACACACCAATATTTCTTTACAAATTATACTTGTATACATGCATTATATCGGTACAAAATTGCATATTATGTACGAGTATATTATATTATATTATGTATGTAAATGTAAATGTGTATATAAAAGAATAATTCCTAAACAAATAAATCTGTAATAAAATGGTTGTGCTATCAAACAAATTTTTCTTAACAAGGGTTCACAAATTGTTTAAGTTCATGAAGAAAAAAAATTTCTCTCAATTCTTGTTATTGTTTTTATTATTTTGTCTTGTCCTTTACAAGAATTCATTTTTCCTTTAATGGGTCTTATTAAAACAAAGAAAAAAAAAATTAGTTTTTGTTTTACAAGAAAACTTGTATGAATACAAAATAAGTTGGAAAGACTAATAGAAAAATAAATTCAAAATTTGTCACATGAACATGAAGTTCGTAAATTTTTTTTTAATTTTAGAGGATTTGATGACTTATAGTGCAATAATAATTAATTTCTCTTTTGAAGAAAAATATTTTATTGTTATTACTTTGTAAAAGTTGCAGCAATTCATCTAAGTATAATTGATTTTTTCAATGTAGTCGATTATAATAAAATTAAATAATGTTAATTTAAAACATGGTTGCGATTTCAATCTTCTTCTGAAATTTCTAGACTCTTAGAATCGAATTCTCTTACTTCCAATTAGATGTGCAATTAATGGGAACCGGCGGTATAGGAATTTATTTAAAACTTTCGATTAAATATTGAGTTTTTACCCTTTGTAATAAGTCAAGACAAATTACAAAATCTTTTTGAACTTTACTACAAAGTAAGATAAATGAGCATATAACCATAACACAAATGCGATTTTTATAAATATATATATATTCAATTGTGTATATATTGTACATTCTGTATAACAATTTCGTGATGGTTAAATACGATTGAAATTACAATTATGTGTTTAAAAATTATTTTAACATTTGTTCAGAAAAACCCACATTTTGTGTTCTTCACATTGTATTTTTCGCAATCATTAAATTATTTGCTCTCCTTCTAATTTCAACGGATCATTATAATTTAAAGCCTCATTTATTATACGAGATGAGAGAAAGAAGAATTGGAAGTAAGAGAAGGAGAAAATACAAAGAGGAAAAGAAATTTTTTTTTATTGAATGGTACTAAACCCATTAAAGAGCTCAAGAGTTAAAAGAGGAGGATTTTTAAAAAGGAAGAAAAAGTATATTGGAGAGACGAAACAAAAATATTTCACTACAGTAATTTTGAGGAGAAAAAGTTTTTAATTTACTTGATCTTAAAATTTTTGTAAGAGAGAAATTATTTTTTTTCTTTTATTTTGTATTTTTTGAAATAAAAGTTGAAAAGTTTAATAGTAAAGTAAATTCGAGTAAAATTAATATTATGTGTATGTATGTATGTATGTCATATAAATTTTAACAATTATTAAGTTAAGGTCTACAAAAAGCACATTTTGCAAGAATCTATTTAATTATATAAGAATTATTGTTAAAATTTTTCTTGTGGAATGTTCTTACTTAATTTTATTAGTGATTGATAAATTTTGCATACTTATAGGGGAAATTTTTTGTATTATTGTTTAGAATTGAAATGGTAGTGCCCAGTACATTCTTTCTAAGTTTTGTTGTAATTTAAAAATTTCTAACGGCATGAACTTTAACGTAAATAAAAATTCATTCAAAACCAAACACTTTTGGAAAACTGGTGGAAACATTTTTTATTTAAATAACCTGACAATTAATTCAAATTATTTTTAGAATCCAATGACGGAATTTTTATAGAAGTGTTGAAAAGAATTTATAGAAAAACATTTTGATTTTGAAATTTTCTCAGGCAAAACTTTTTTCTTATAAATTTTATGGAAAAAGAAGTAGAATTGAGTTTTTTCTTCTAATTTTAAAATTATGCTGTAATGAAAAGTTTGAAAATTATTATTTAGCAATTCCTGTTAATAACTATAAAGTTTCTAATGAATGTAAAATTGAAAATGATTTTGTAATGCCACAGTTCGTAGGAAATTTCAAAATTATTTTGAATTTGTAGGATATGCGGGCATGTATAATTTAATTTATTAATTGTAGCAAGAATTTGTTGTAATTTCTTTCCCAATGAATCTATAATTTTGAATAATGCAATAAATCTTCCTCGAGAAGGTCAATTGTCAACAATATCTGTCAGTTTTTTACATCCTACATGATGCAAGTAGTTTAATCCTTAATTCAGATTATTCTTCCAAATCAAAGAGGAAACCTTTTATAAAAATTCAATATTATTTGCGTTTAATAAAATAAAAATAATTATAATGGTATATTCATACAATGCAAAAACAGGTTTACTAAAAAAAATATTCAATAAATGTTTGGAAAAGGGGAGATTTTTTCTGTTTATTTTATGAAAAACAAAAAAAAGGATTAAAAATATTTTTAAATTTTCGATACTTATGCTTTTTTCAGACTGCAACAAACAAGAGGAATATTTGATATCCTTAAATTTTTATTCTTGTTACTGATTCGCGGTCGAAAACTTGTGGCAAAATTAAAATACAAAAATTTTTGTTATTGTTTGTGCTCGTATAGGATTTCGATAAGCAGTTGAAAGAAAACGTGTGCAAAAAAGACGGATTAAAAATTGTTTTTGCTTGTGAAGTTTTTTTATAATTACTACTTAGAATATTCATACCGTTACAGGCTCTAAACCTCTTCTATTTGGTAGTGGCTGCACATAGTTATATTCACTCAGTAGTTAAAGAGATTTTGGTGTAATTTAAATGGTATTTAAGTGAAGCCACTTCTCAATACACCACTTCCAATGCCACAACTATTGTCACATATCAGAAATTTGGAACCATTTTTCAATTTCTATTAATTTTCGCGGCATATGAGAACAAAAATTGCTATCACTGTCGTAGTATCAGTGATAGCAATTTAACTACTACAATAAATTGAAAACGAATTTCTTTCCCAATGCAATTTAAATTTAAAGACTAAAGTATATTCTGCATGGAAATATTTTCAATTAATTTACCACTATGTTTAAATTTATATTTTATTTAAGAGGATCGATTAAAAACCACAATTGCATTTAAACAGACGAATGTTATAAATAAAATTTCATAAAACGAAACATAATTTAAATTCAAAAAGCAAAGAGTAAAATTCATTCACCTCAAATTTTCATTTTTTACAATGATTTTTAAATCTTTTTACACACATTTATGAAATACATATACGTGATTTCTATGAAGTTTGCGGTTTTGGTTAAATAACAATCAGATTAGTGCATTAAACATTTTGTATTGAGAAAACTTTATGGGTTGATTTCTTAAACGCTATTATGCCATTATTTATTTACTGCGGTAATTTACTGCGATTTTCTTAAAGTTTTACGTAAATTCAAAATTAGTTGTTTGAAAGCGAAACTGTGTCAAATTCACTGCAGAACAGAATTAAATTTTATAATTTAATATTTTTGTCTGCTCAGATTTTGAGTGTTTTAAATAAAATAATTAATGGAAAAATTGCACAATTTGGGAAATTTATTTTTTATAGCGAGATAAAAGATATTAGAAATAATTATTTTCATGTGATTCCGAAATGATAAAATGAAGGAGTGCCGAAAAACTCCTGAATTTATGATTTATTGTTTAGTTTTTTTAGCGATCGCATTGTAGAAGACAAAATCTACAAGCTGTAATTTTCTCTCAGTAATTTCAGTAATTTTGTGAACTGAAAACAAAAAAAGCGTTTCATTAGCCGTTCATAAATTAAGCACTGACTTCGGAACAAAAGGTTTGCCAATTTTTTATCCTAGCCAGTGGTACTCATATATTGTTGCAATTCTATGTTAATCAACCTGTACATACGAAGGCAAATTCATTTAAATTTGATAAAATTTTACTGATACATTTTTCAATTTTAAAATCAAATAATCAAAACATTTTTAGTTAACCTTAGTGTTTTCCTATCAGATTTATTCTAATGATATTTACCACAGTGCATAGCAATTTAAATTTACCTATAAAATGAATAGCCAAATAACAAGCTTAAAATATTATGGTTTTTTAAAATTATTTCAAAAGCACGTGATTTCTGGAATTTTCACGTACTATTTGTATTAATTTTGTTAAAAATAAAAAAAACAACCCGTTTAAGAATTCTTTTTTCATATTAAAATCAAGGAGAAACTGTGCACTGTTGGCTTTTGTAAATGCAATGAATTTCAATGAACTGATTAAGAAAAAAATCACTATGATTCTCAATTTATGTAAAATTTTAAAAGCAAAATTATGTTATACTTTAAAATATTTTTTATGTTTTATGAAATAAAAATGTTTAAAATAAATAACATTTAATATTGATTTGAATTCATTTTAAATAGTAAAGGGAGTGAGAATCATTTTAAATAATATAGAGAAAAGTTGAGTATGTGGTTAAAAAATTAGCAATATTAATAATAAATTATTAAATTCAAATGAATGAATTAAATGCAACACTCACACTCTATGTGACACTTATGAAAATTCTGCAATGCGAATTTTGTGGTTCCATTAAAGTTAAAAACACAATCATAATTTCTTTATAATATGAAATAAAATTAAATGCTTCTCTTGAATTTATGAAAGAAAAGTTTAAAGAAAATTTTAAACTCCAAACAGCATAAAAACAAAATTTTTTTTTTTATTAAGATTCTTTGAAGAAGGAAGAAGAAGAAATTTTTATATATAATCTGAAGTTTATATGCTTTTGAGTAGCTTTTAATTTTCATTATCCTTGATCCTTGAAATAAATTCTACAATGTATACATTAATCCCGGTATATTGGAATTTATCATAATTTTCACAATATTTTTCTATGTATACGTATAAGGAATAAAGATTAAATTATTTGAGTACAGGATGCTAGACGAGCGCGCAAAATGTAATTTTAATATTTTAATAAGGAAATGAATGTTAACAGAGAAAAGTGTAATTCTAGTGAATATTAAATTAGATTTGATAGGAATTGCATCGAGGTTTTAATTTTAATCGTCTCTTTGATTATTTTCTATAAAAATAATGTGTAATAAAAGATTTCACCCTTTTGTTTACATTGAGTGCTTTTTGAATAATTCTAATAATAACCTGCTCATTTTTAACTTTTAAAGTTCGGTCCTTTTATGAAAATATAAGACTCCAAACTTCTGATTTCAGGTTATTTGGCAGTAAAATAGAACACTGTTATGTATTGCAACACTTTTTGTATAATAATGAAAATATAAAAATGTGAAATGCTTTATTACTCTCTCCATTATTAGAGAAATGGACCAGTTTACTTACATGTGTTATACAATTAAAGTGTTATCACAAACTGCGATGTCGACTGTTGCGTTGTATGTTGACAAGGAATGTTGAGATTTCAAAAATTTTAATGGCGTTCCATTAACCTAAACTCAATTCTCTAGTTTATTTAAACTGAATAAAATTTTTGAGACAGCACCCTGCTTTAAAATCTCTCAAGGTCACATTATACTTATATAGTATGTAATACAAAATTTTTCTAGCAACATCAATTAAATTTTTAAATTCTCCTTTATAAATTCGCATACTCACATATAAATATGTGTGTACGTGTAAGATATGCAATCTCATATGAATAAATTTATATGTTTGTGTGGCATATGCATGTGTAGATAGTATTACAATATATTGTTACTCGTATAATAATTGGAAGCAAAATAAAAAAAAAAAAACTTAATTTTCCAATTTTCTCTTATTTTTTATCGTTTTTACTTGTCATGATTTTAAAAACCCCATACATCATATGGTGATGTACGGTACAAGGAAAAATAATGAAAGGCGAAACCTTCATTAAATTATATATGAGCACATCAGAGGTCCTTTCTTTTTGATGCTGGGTACCATTTCATTTATTTGTGAACAAACCTTTCTTTTTTCTTCATTACTAGCTGAATAACTGATCCTGTAATTTCTATACGGAACAGTGAAAGAGAAAAAAAACAATAAAAAAAAAATACAATTTTCATTTGTTACTCAATTTAAAAAATGTAATTATGTTGCCACGACGAACAAAACAAAAAATATATAGGATGGATGCTGAGCTCTATATGAGAGAAATGAATATATTTTTTTTTCTCTCTTTTGTACATTATGCGAGTGGTGTGACATCGAAAAACATATGAGCAAAAAAAAAATATTTTAAAAAGAATTTATGAAGCAGAAAGGCAACGAATTCTTAAAGTTGTAAAACCATGTGAAAAAATATATCACTTCAATTTAATAACAGCAACGAAACATAATAAAAACAATTAAAACAAGGATAATGCAAAAAGAGAGAAAAAAAAAATTCAGAATAAGGGCAGTGACAACAGCAACAATTTTCCATTTTTTTTTGTTTTGTTTTTCTTTTTTTGTATTCAACACACATATGAAACGATTTTTTAATGAGATTTTCTTTCTTATTTGTAGAATAAAAACCCAAGGCCCTTTCTACATAATATACTTATCTACAAACACACAACTCTACACAGCTAACACAGATGAAGAAAAAGAAATTAGAATTTTATCTTCCCTTTTTATCCTTCTTGCACAATTAAAACAATAACGAAAACACAAGAAAATAAATTGTTTCAACTAAAATCACTTTAAAAGAATTTTCATAACTTTGAAAGTAAAAAAAAAAATGAAAATGAAAAAAAAAACTTTGAAGAATTTTTTTAGACTAGAAGTCCTTTTAAAAATAGTTTAGCGCGCGCCATCTTCTAACTTAAAAATAACAAAAACTTTCAGCATCGACAACTTTTAAGGTTAAAGGAGAAAAACTGTAAAAAAAATAAAGCACACGAACATAAATGCAAATGATTACGCACCAAAAACTTAAATAAATGACATTTTAATAAAAAAATAACAAAAAAAAAAACTGAACAAGAACAAAAGCAAAAAAAAATTGCAACAAGGATATTTAAGAGATCCTGACGGAGAGGGAACAAAAAAAACATGAAAAAAACTCATTTCATTTCCCTAGCCAATTGTTTTTAATTTTATCCTTTTCTTGACAAAACAGAGAAAAAAACAAAAAAATAACAAAATCAAAAACCACAAAAATGCTACTTTTATTAAAACAACAATTTTTTTTTTATTTTATTTAAGTTGATTTTCCATTTCTATTTTTTTTCTCATTTTATTAAAAAAAAACCAGAAAATTTCTCTTTTTTTTTTGCTTTTTTCAGAGAAACCTTCAAAGGACTTTTTTTTTGTTTTTTTGTTCATATAAGGATGTAGTAACAAAAAACAAAGTTGTAGACATTGTAGCGACATAAGGATGTCGCTTTAGTTGTGGTAGTTTAAATTCTGAATGACACTTGAAGAATTTTAAAACCAAGAAAAGAATCGGGAGAGGGAAAGGCAATGGAAATTAACAAAAAAAAAAAAAATTAAATGGAAATAAGAACTATGAGAAAACGGAGAGAAAAGAAAAAATTAAGTCCTTTTCCTTGAGGATAAATTTAAAAATGAAAAAAAAAAAAACAAAAAAAAAATAACAGTAAGAAAAACTGAATAGTTTTCTGTAGGGGTTTCTCTATTTGTTTGACTCTTATATACAAGCCCCGTAGTAGATTATGAAAATTTAATTTAAGAAATTGTAAGAATAACGGTAATTTATAGAAGCCCGTGTGTGTATTTTTCAAATTCCAATTGTTTTAAAGAGAAAACAAGAGTATGTGTATAAATGTCTACAGTTAATTTATTATGGCAATACTCAAATGAATTGAAAATTAAAAAATCAAAAATTTGAATATTTATACCTTGGCTACGGAAATTTTTTCCTACTAAGACTTTAACTTCGAAATTTTACTCTGACTTCAATTTTCATTTCGATTCAAATTCTCATTTCAACTGTGAATTCGGCTCTGGTTTCGATTCTGACTCCGAATCCGAATTCAATTTTGATTCCGACTGTATATAAAATTAAAATATATAAACCATTAAAAGTTCCTTCATCTTTGAGAATTTCGCGTTCGAAAATTTTATTGAATTTTTGTGTGTCATACCACAAAACTTTCGCATAAATTTCGTGATCCTTATTTGTATTTTATTGATTAAAGAGAACCGAACATTAAGATTAATTTTCTAAGACCAATTAATATGGACTTCCAGGAACTCGGCTCCAGAATTACATATTTTCTTTAATTTCATGAATAGTAACAGCAGGCGAATCACTGAAAATATGATTTGTCTTCAAAAATTTTAAAAATGTGAGGAGTAATTCTCAACTAAATTAATTTGCAATTTCCATTATTCTTTTTCGAAAATATTTTAAAGAGATTCCAAATCAATTTATTTTTATAAATGCTTGAATGCATTTCATTTTTTTTATTTTTTGATTAAAAAATTTAAATCACATTGATTTTTTCAACAAAAACACAAAAAATAGAAAAATCTATTGCTAATTAGTTCAAGGATATTTAACAAAATTTCATTATACTTTTCGATATCATTTCATTTGTTTATTAAAAGTTGGTTATTTTTGAACAAAAAATCTTCTTAGGAGGAACCAGAAACTTTTCATTTTGTCGCCTGTGCAAAATTATCCAATATGATAATTGTATTGTTATTGAAATTTCCCATACGGTCTTTTTATATTTAAAAATTCTTTTCTTAAATTAAATTTTCTTTATGCTTCAAATCACTTATTAAAATAATAATAAAGTTTTTATGTTTCTGAACCATATAGAATCTATGGATGTTATGGCGAAAGAATATACGCAAATTGAGAGGAAATTTGGAATTGATATTTTTTGAATATTTTTTTTTAAATATAAAGTGCAAAATATCATAAAAATTTCATTATTTTATTAAAAATAGCAATGGAGAAAATCTGCTAGAGCACAAATAATTTTTATGTAATCTAATCATCTAATTAAATTGATGCCAACTTGAAAATTTTCTTCTATTGTTTGCAAAAAATTTGTTTTGTTTCTTAAACCCATTACAGAATTAGGAAAAAACGAATGAAGAAAAAAAAATTTAGAATTTTTGTTTCTTCTCCTCTTAGAGCCAAAATTTTGGTATTCATTTATTTTCAATTTGGGTCAAAAGTTTTTATAAAAACAAGGGTAGGAACAAAAAAATTAAATGTTTGGCCCGATTCGTATAATATGGAAGAATGGATATTTAAAGTTTATTATATTTAAAATAAGTTTTCTTTTTCATTATGCGAATATTTTATTTAATAGACTGTGAAATTTTTTTTTAAAGTTTATAAAAGTTTATTTTTTTAATTCTGAAACACAGAGTGTTTCGTTGTTGAAATCAACATTTTAGATCTTATAATGCCATCTCTTTTTAAAAATTTGTAACAATAAGTTTTTATAGTAAAGATGGCGCGATTTAGCGATCATGTCATGTAGGTACTTTTCCAGAACATCATTAATCTGACAAAATATCATTCATATACAAATAAAGCAACCCTTGTCAGCTGATGTCTTGTACTTGTTTCACTTTTCTACATCAAAATAAGTAATTTTCAACAATTTGTTTTTATAAATGCAGACACAGCATGATAATATAACAAAAGAGAAAAAAATTACATTCACTTGCGTTAGCAACAATAGCAGAAATTCACAACGCTACCGTCAAAAAATATTGGAATGACCTTTGCCACCACATTTTAAAAGGTACCACATTTTATTTTATGATCTAGATTCTAGACCAAAATTTATAAAACAAATGCAGTGTTGGACTTAAAGTTATAACACTTGGATTACATGAAAAAATTCATGATTTTTACATACTTATTTACAATTGAATATACGCCAGGTGCAATATATAAAATTTATGATTTTTTGTCTCAAAAAAGAAGAAACTTTGGAAAACGTATCCCAACTTTATAAATTGAATAAATTACAGACAAATAATAATATCAAATCGGAAAAAGAAAGGAAAATAAATTGAAATTAATATTTGTGTTGGTTTGTATACGATGGAAATTACGAATTTTGAATTTTTATAAAAAAGTTTATTTTCACCGTTATGTAATATACCTTTTCATTATGTAATGTTGGTAAAATTGAATTATTTTTATACCTTTTCAGGAAACTTTTCATTTCCTTTGTTTGTTTTTTTGTTTTTTTTTTGGTTTTATTTTTAGGAAATTTCAGCATTCTCAGGTTTTAGTAGAAAGTTTTTTTTCCCCCGTTTTTTTGATGTGTTAAGGCAATATAATGGATTGCGTGTTTCTTTTGTGTATTATACGAAAAAGTTTCTCTTTATAAAGCAGATAAAGTTTAGAGTCTTAATGGATTTCTAATTGCAAAAAGTTTCTTCATAAATTACTGTAAAAAGAATTTCATATTTATGCACTCGAATATCCTTTTTCTTCTTTTTTCTGTTGTTTTCTGCTTTTGGTTCCTTATTTGATACGGTTCCAGGTAATAACTTTTACTTTTCTTTTTTTGCCAGATTTTGTGTGTGTCTGTGTGTGTGTGACTGGATGGAATGAAAGTTAAAGCTTGCATAAATAAAGTAAATAAGGAAATGTGAAAAAAAAATCCAATTCGGTTCATTTTATTTGCCCGTTTTTCCATTTCGTTATTGTTTTTTTTTTTTTTTTGGAGCGACTGAATAAAATACAGGTTTAACTTTTATCTTATTACCAATTTTTTTTTTTTTGAAATTTTAAACTTTTTTCGTTTTTTGTTTGCCTTTTATCCTCTTGAGTATCAAATCCTTTACGTCTTTTCATTTTTTTTTTCGTTTGTGTTTGTTTCCTGTTTACTTTTCGAACATTGTTTCGAAATTCTATACACGGATTTTGTTTTTCCTTTTTTTTTTTTCAAAATACGGAAAAAGAAAAGTTCATTAAAAATGGTGTGATGCACAACGATAAAAAGTTTAAAACAAAAGAAAAAACAGTAAAAATCAATTCCGCTAAACTAAAAGGCGCAAATTTTGAATAAAAAGCAATTTTTGTTAGCCATTGTTATTATTATTTTTTATTAATTGAATTTATAGGGGGTGTCAGCATTGCATAACCATTGTGAAAATGTGAGAGAAGTTTGTTGTTATATTTTTTTCGAAATTAAGGCAGTTTGTGTTAAGCAAGCGGATAAATTTCAAAAATTAATATTATGGGAAGAGGACCAAGGTTATTTCAAAATATATTTTACTTATAGTCTTCGCTTACAAAATTTTAAAATTCTCATCAATTTTTATTAATAAAATAATCGAAATTAAATTTGTTGTCCCGTTTTTTACAGTAGTCCTATTTTTTATTGTTGTCCTGTTGTTAATCTTTTTCGGTTGATTGGCAATTAATTGAAGAGAACATTGAAATCAAAATTTATTCTTTCTGAATTTATTAATATTTTCTATATTTTCTATTCAAAGATTATTGGCTTTACACTTTTAAAGTCCTTGACTTGTCAAAAAGTATAAATAATTTAATAAATACTCTTTGGATTTTTATTCCCCTTAATTGTCTACATTGTGTACTTACAAAAACTATTGAGAGTTTTTTTGTTTGAAGAGCCTAGTTTTATTTTACTCTTTTTTATTACAAAGAAATTTGTTTTTTTCTCAGTTTCAAATTATTAAAAATTCTCTTTTGAAAATATTGAAAAACAAAAAGAGAAACGAAGAAAAAAAAGAATCACAATCGCCAATACCAAAACCAATACCAACACCAATTGCTATCGCACGCCCGAAAATACTGTTATTAAAGAGTTTATCAAAACTAAAAAGGGGAAATGAAAAAGGATCCTTTAAAAACCACTAAACTGAATTAATTATTTAAATTTGACCCAAATAGAATCGATTTCTACCGCTTTGACTTTCCTCCATTCTTTTTTTTCTGTGTATTTTTTAAATTTTGTATTGGTTTTTGTATTGTTTTTTTTTTCTGCAATTTTATTTTTAACATTTTTTCTTTCTGTTGGATTCAAAATGTACTTTCAAGTCATACAGTATGTTTGTGTGTGCATTTTTATAGTTTGTTTGAGTGTCAGTGTTTGAGTGCTTGTATGAATATTCAATTCATATTTTTCTTGTGCTTCAGTTAATTTTTTAAATTTTCAATTGAAATTTAAACAATTTTTTACTGACTATAGGTTGGTGAAACTTTTCTAACCTTACTTTGTATACAGTAGGGAAGACAACATATCTTGGGAAATCAGTTTGTGTTATTATTCGTTTTTATAGCTGGTGCGTTTCAAATTTTGTTGATTAAAGTATGCATTTTCAAATAGAAGCTTTTGTGAAATAAAAATAAGTCAGTATTTGAGAGAGCGAAATTTCTTTTTATTATTAAAGGGGTTCCGAGGTCTGTGAAGTACTTTATTCTTTACTACAATACTAAAGAAAGTTGTACTTATAGAGCGAGGGCGCCAGTAAGGATCCGTAGAAATCTTCGATATATTCTTTAATTTATAAGAGAAAGAGGGCTCTTGGCCCTTGAATAAGCTGCGATTAAGATGATCGAATTCGTCAGCAGAATTGACCTCGAAGAAATCTTCTAATACAGTTGCTTAGATAGGCAGATTGTTAATTTTCACTTTCACAAAGTGTACAAAATGTAATCAGTTCAGATTTCGCGTGAATTTTTAATTTGATTAATTTTCACAACATTTTTATGTTTAATTAAATTTTAATTTTTTGTTTTATTAAATTTTTCTGAAATAAAATCAAAAAAAAAATCTGTCTACACGTTGAAATTTTAGGTGAGTTTGTCACCAATCTTGTCGTATGTACCATGAAGAACAAGAGCTCATAAAAATAAAAAAATTGTGACTTGCAAATTATTTTCAGAAAAAAATAAAACAGGAAGAGAAAAGTGATAAAATGTGATTTTTATGTTGCAGGATAATGCCGTTAGATGTCGGTTGTATGCTGTGCCTTTTTTATTACATTCATTGTATTTTAGATGTGTTCCTTTTTTGTTTTTTTTCTACTTTTTCACCTCCGGATTTCAGGTGCATAAATTTTCGTTCTCTGTTCAACAAGAAATTTATGAGCAATTTTAAATAAAATTTGTTAATATCATAAAATTGGCCATTCATATTTTTTTTTAGATTTTTCTTTTGTTTTTTTATAAACTCAAAGTGAATTTATTAGAATTAGAATTTTTTTGGAGCGCATAGAAGAAGACTTTAAAATTTAAATTTTATATTTAAGCATACATAATTTCTGTACGGTTTATTAAGGTAGTGGAACGTTGTTTATTTATTGTACTTTCATGTGTAGACATTTATTAGGTCATGATTATAAATGTGACAATTATTGCTTGTATAAAATTCAGAAATACACGAACATTTTCTGAGCTCTTTTGTATTTTACGGTTTATTCTTGTTATTTGTTTTAAGAGCCTACATTGTTGTATAAGAGATGTGTTTCTAAATAAAGGAAAACTTATCGAACTAAAATGATACTAAAATTTTCCCATTTTTAAGACATTCCCGGAATTCAGTTCTAAGACTTTAAGTAAAAAATTTAAGGGAACTTTTTGCAGTAGTTTTTGAAATTCTTTGTATATTCATAGATTAAAATTCAATTGGATTTGAATATTATTGGGTAAGGTTCACTAATTTTATGACTTGACTTGATCTTGCTAATATTTTTGTAATGTTAGAACTAAATGTAGTTATAGCATACAGAAAATAGTTTGAAATTTCCGGTATAATATACGTGTGCCTTGTTTTATTTCATTGGTATTATGTTTTAAGAATAAGAATTTTGTTGTTTCCTTCAGAAAATAATCTCAATTCCATTGGCGAATAGAAAAAATTAATTACTAAAGACATAAGGTAGATAGGAAGGTAACTTATGTTTACAAAAAAATTTGGTTTAATTTTAAATTAAAGTGTTTTATAAGAAGCAAAATCAACTCTTAAAATATGCTCATAACACACATGGAATATAGGTAGGTTTGTTTATGGATATTATGAAGGAAGTGTAGATAATCTCTTTAGGCACGTAAAAAAAAACAGAACATTATTAGATAAATATTTTCGTGTTGTATGAATCATAAAATCTCAGACAAAATCCTTGTTGCTGTAAAACATAATTTTCTCATTAACTTACGTTCCAAAAACACAAAAAGCCAAAAAATAAAAACAATGAAATTTTTTTTTGTTGTTGTTGTTAAAATGAAGGTAATCTTCTCATCCAGATGTCTATGTCTAAAAAAGTAATTTTTGGCATAATATGCTGTGCCATGCCATACCATGCCATGCCATCTACTCATCTAATATAAAATGCGTTTTTATTTAAAACTTTAAAATTTGTTTCGGTCATAAATCTAAAGAGCGAGAGAAAAAAAACGAGGAGGATTTTTTTAATATCCTTTTTACGACAATGTCATGCTCATATTCTAGATCTAGACAAAATTATGAATATAAACCGGGAAAAAGAAAAAGAAAAAAAATTGGATTTTCCTAGAAATAGAAAAAGTTTCTTTATTGTACACATTTATAAGGAGAACGGGAAAAATTTCCGGTATTTTTCTTTTTTTTTTTTTTGATAAGAAAATTTCATTTATTCCTAAAGTTTATTTGAGGTGTTGAACTGAACAATGGTTTTAGCATTCCAATAATTTTTAAGGTCTACTTTTCAACTATAAAAAAATTGAAAAATAAATTTTTCTACTTAAAAAGCACCTGCCATAATAAGGAACAACAGCTATATAAGTTTTGGATTGTAAACACATTCACCTTAAACGTGTATTTAAATTTTTCTTTCTTATAAAATTTGCAGGTGGGGATACAAAACTTTGTATATTTATTTCTATATTCCAACTGCTTAGAAAAAAATTAATACTGTTCACAATCAGTGCAAATAGGATATTTTGGAAAGCCTTATGCGAAAGTTTTAGAATGCTAACAATTTCTTTTACACTATTATAGATTGAAAAATTTCAAGGATACGAAACGACCTTAGAAAGAAATTCAAAGGCTCATTTCTCGAAATCAACTTACCCTCAAATTTTGTCTTTAAAGTGATGGAATAAGAGCATTACATCTCATCTGCAGTCAGTTTGGTTCTCATATTTTTAAAAATTAATTATTCATGCGGCAATATTAAATCATAATGAGAACTTCACTTCATGAAATGCTACATTTTAATCAACATAATAAGAGCCTTGTGGATTGTTCTCATTTCACCAGGGACAATTGTGCATATTAACAAACATGTTAAGGTGACTGAGTTTATATATTATACAAAGTGCACTTGCAGATGCGGTTATCATTAATCCTTTAAAGTTTCTAATATTTTATAATTTCCAAAAATATTTTGCATTGATCAAGTTTTTCTATTTTTGACTTTATTTTCTCTATGTTTTTCTGAATATTTACATACACGTGCACGTATCCTTTCTATTTACATTTAATTTTTTTTTTCGAAATGCAACAAGTCAACACTCAACAATATTACGTACATTATTTTTGTTGTTATCTGTTTTTTTCAAATGAAGTGGCAAAAACACTTTAGATATTTTGTGTCCACTGAATTACGTGCTAGGGATTTATCGGTTAAAACAATTTGTGTTAATGTCCTATGCGAGTGTTTAGTTAAATAAGAAGAAATTGAATAAAGCTAAAAGTACAATGAAATTATGTATGAGAGTTATAAAAGGCTCATCTATAAGTATAACAATTTTATTTATATTGCATATTTATTTATGTATACACGTTTGTTTATTATAAAAATGGATGTGAAATTGTAATTTTATTCAAATAAAAACAAATTTTTTTGGTCCGGTGTTTTTTTTTTCGGTATTTTTTATTTTTAACATGCTTTTTTGTCAAATTATTTTGGATTGTGTTATGAAACTCGAAAATTGATTGGACCTGTTCTTGTATTTGTAATTATTGTTAGATTTTTAGTATTTTGTTAAAAAAAGCTTGCCAGTAAAAGACGATTTGTAATTTATTGTGGCAAAACTAGAAATTTTTGCTTCAGTCTTTTCCTGTTAAGTGAGTCAAACTGTGTTTGAAGGACGAAAGGTGCTTTCAAGAATAAAATTCCTGTAATTTTCAAAAATTTTAATTTCTCAAACTTTCGATTATTTGAAGATCCCTTGAAGATTATTTAAACTTTGGCTTCTATTTCGGGAAAGATGTTGCAACAGGTCAAATATTAATTATTTAATTTAATTTTCAATTAACTTCAATTAACTTTGAACTTTTCTACAATTAAATGAAAATTGATGAGAAACCCTGGAAAAATTTCTGTTTTTTTTAAAGAATTCTTTCAAAATATTTTAACTACTACGAGTATATTACATGTCTCAAATTAGTTAGTTATAGAAGAAGATCTTATAGTTGCTCAAAACAACTAATTTATATTTTTTGTTTTAAATTTACAGTGGTAAAAATTAATAGAAAGACGTGAGTTTGCATTATAACTAGATTGAAAAAGGTTAAGTTTCGGTCCTTTTTTTTACACAATTTTGCGTATATTTGAATTTGAGTAGGAGAAAGCTTCTATGGAATAGGAATTAATAAAAAAGTTTTGTTAAAAAACGAAAAATGAAAAAAAAAAATGAAAAGAATTTTTATTAGGAAAACCACTGTTAAGTTTTTAATGTAAAGTAGGAGAAGGGAAAAGAAAAATGGTAAACAAAAAAAAAAAGGAATCACAAACAAAAATAGGTTGAAGATGACCTTCATCCTAACCTTATGTAAATAATTTTTAAATTTTAGATATAAATTTTTAAATTTCATTTAAATATAGAAAAAAAAATGAAATAATTTAAAAAAAAGCTGAAATATTTTCATTTTTAATGCCATTGTAGTAGAATTTTGGTTACGAGACTTCACTTTTATTTTCCATGATCGCGTAAAAATTATGTTAATATTTCGGTTTGATTGTATTTGTTAATATTAAATGTTTATTAATATTGAAGGTCCATATTATCAGTTTGACTTTTGCTTTATAGATAATTTTATTAATTCACTTCTGGGACCTTGCAGGCTGTTCGGTTTGTTGAAACTTTTAAATTTTGTAATATACCATTCGAAATATCTTTAATTTGGATGATCAAAACTTTGCAGATGCTTTAGATACCTTCAAACTAACGTCAAACAATTACACATAGTGAATTCCACCGCTATCCCTCCTGTTATTCCAATTAATGTATACAATAGTTAGAAACACAGCTTTTAATGACTGTCACTTAGCAATCTCGATGAAAAATAAAACCAATTGTTATAAACGTTACTGTATTCTGTATTTCGATCCGAATTCCTATTTTACCGAGAGAACGTTTGCGAATTTAATGTATGACCCATATGGACATCTATATATTGCATGACGTTATTATTTTCCCAGATTTATTTATTTATATGTGTCGCATATCGCAGGATTTATTTTTCAAATTAAAAGATAAATTCATTGCACTTATTTAGCAATTACCAACAAAAAATTTGATTTTATTCATTTAAAACACTGTTCAAATAAATTCCAATTGAAGTTTAAGTATTAAAATGTTAAAAATTCTTCAATCACATTAATCTTATGTTTACAAAATTAAATTATAATAGAAAATCTCATTAAAACATCATCGTCTTGGGTTTATTGAACTCTTCAATTATACAATTTTCCCTTTATTGAAAGCCAAACAATGACATTTTATTTTCAAATTTTTTCACATTTAAGGTTTTTTAGAAAGCAGCCATGATATTCATCAACACGTTTCACCACTTTATCACAGTTTTTCTTTATTTTACTTTTTGTTTGTGAATGGGATCACACTAAAACGAGAAATATACAAGAAAAATTTTAATATGGGAGTACTTCCTGACACTGAACTTGAACGTGCCAATTTAACCAAAATATAAAGTAGTCCTTAGATTAGTTTTTTATGTAGTCCAGTTTTAATGGTTTTTAGTAGAGAAACTTGTCAAATCCTTTTTGTAAATATATTGTATGTACTACCCATACATCTAAATTGGTTGTAATCCTTTTCAGAAAAGCTTTAATTTAAAGTAATTTTCTTTTTTTCGTTCTAGCTTTTTTTCTTCTTGTTTTTGGTTTTATCTTTAATCCACTTCTTTCCTCCTTTGTTCTACTTTCCGTTTTTTTCAAAAAAAAAATTTTTGTGTGACGTGATTTGATTGATAAATTTATTATACTTGTGGTTTGTTCCTAAATCTTCAGGCGAATAAGTGAGGGTATTATGGTGTATGTGATTATGTTGTGTAAGTTTAAGTATGGTAAATTGGTACCAATAAAAATTAGTTGGAAATTAAAAAAGTTTTTTGTTAAAAGAAATAGTTATCCCTTAATCTGTTTTCATTGGTTATGAGCATATTAATTTAGTGTTATAGAGGATGTTGAAATGGATTTCGCTCACTGGAGGTATTTAAACATTGCACCAAATGCTTAAATTACATCGAAAAAGACTACAAGAGTACAATAGCAATAAGATCCAATATAAATTTGACCAGTTCACTTATTCACTGAAAACAGCTGCACACTTTGATGAGATTTCTTATGCAAATGGTTGTTAATCAATTCCACTCGAAATATATGGAATATACAGCCACACAGTGTATTTTTAATTGACCAGCAATATTTTCATCAAAAGCATTTGTAATTTTTCCAAACATTTTTTTCATTTTTAAATTTTTTTAAAAACATGACTACAAACAAGAACAAATTCGAGAACAAAAAATTTAATGAAAAATGTGACAAATTTTCTTTCTGTCACATTGTACAATTTTTCAAAGCCACTTTTCACTTTCATAGGGAATACAAATCCTTTTTTTTTCTGTGTTGAATAAAGGATAATTTTTTTTAGAACACACACACAATATTTTATGCATACACCATGTTCATGCGGTTTGTTGTAGTTTAAAATTTCTTTATTTACCAGTTCTCTAGAAGGGAAGAATGGCTGCTCAGCTCAATACTAAAATATGAAATTTGATTTATAGTTCGATAATTCGATTTCGAATAATTTTCTGAAAATGGTTTGTAATATTTTTTTTTTTCATTTTGTTTTTTCATTGAGTCTAAGAAAGATAACAAAAAACAAAATATTTAGAATAAAATACGGTGGATGTCCTTTAATGAGAGAGGAAAAGGGGAAAGAAGAGAGAGAATGTTAAAAATTTTCGAAATTTATGCTTTTGTTATTATCTTGTCGTGTAGATCTTTGTATACTGAATTAAGGATTAAGGAAAATAATTTATAACTTTTGAATAATTTTTTTTTTTAGATTTTGTGGTTATCCGATATTTGTTTATTTATGTGTATGAATACACAAAGGTACTCTGGCTTGTGGAACATATTTCGATTCTCTTTTTCTCAAAGATATTGTATCTTTTGAATTAGCTATATCCTGCACTGAATGTCGTCTATATCGCTTAAAGGGAATTCAACCACAAATATGTAGAATTTGTGCTAAATATTTTTTTTTTTGTGAAAAAATTAATTTTTTAATATTAATCAGTGGTAAACAATTTTTTTTCTTTTTAGGGTCATAAAAATCGTTTGTGTTCTATTTTCGGAGATATTAGACTTAAAACGTATAGTACTGAAAATGTGCATAACTTTCGATTCAGAGTTGTAATCACGCATGTGAAATAATAATGGCTGAGTTAAATATTTGCGGAGTTCTATTTCGGTAGACTCTATACTCTTAACTGGACAGAGAGCATTAAATAAATTAGCTAAGTAAATTTGTATGCATATGCAAGTCACTTTTGGCTCCAAATCATTGGAATTTCTATACAAAATAACAAATTGCTCCCAACTATTTGGAAATAGCTTGGATTTACAGCATTATATGGAAATGCGGGGATTTTGGATCTATAAAACTACAACTAATTATTACTTAGCTTTCATTTCATAAAAAAACCATTTTCGCAAATGTTTGAATGTTTATGAAAATTTATTTTATTAACATCCTTTAGAAATTAAAATGTTGTGGAATTTTTTTAAAATATTTTGCTAATGTTAAAGTTTTGCTGCACAAAATTTGTTTTTATATTTGACCAAAGTTTTTGTAATGTTATAGATTTCAAGTGAATTAGAAGTTTTAAAAATAACATTAAATAAATGCATTTTCCGTTTAATAATAATTTCACAAGCATTTCGTTGCCCTAGCTGCACTTTTACATTATAATTTTAGTGATCTTATCCTTTATGGAAAATTGTGCATATTTTGTAATGAAATAATTTTGAATAGTGCTGTTGTTTACATTAAGATTTATATTAGTTTCACCCATTTCGGAGATAAAGCAAGTTTTGTTGTTATTTTGTGGGTAACAAAAACCATAAAATCATTTTAACGATTGCGCGTCCACAAAACTTTACTTAAGCAAAAAAAAATTAAGTGAATCTTTTTTATTATTTTGTACAAATAATAAAATGATGAAAATGTTATTTCCATCTGTTTTTCATCATTCCTTAAAAATTGGAATGAGTAAAAACGAAAGAAAGAAAACTGCTCTAGAAAATTTTTCACCATTATTCATTAGCACCGTTGATGCTAATGATAATATTTAAACAGTTCTCTTTCCTCTTTAAGTTTTTATAAATTCACTAACACACACAAACACCTGAAGTGCCGTACAAAGCTCATAGTTGAATCAGAACATTATCTATAGAACGCTGTTAGCAGCATTCACCTGTAATAAATAGTTGAATATCCTTTTTCAACGTAAATGTTCCATTTCAGTAGTTGCAAGTTCACTATAGTGCATTGCTTTATAATGTATACGAGTATGTCATTTTGTATATATGTATGTAATTGAATTTTAAATAACTGTAAGCGAACTTTCCTTTATTAATATTGAAGAAACATTTATATGAGTGTATATGTGTGTGTACGTATTGGATGGAGGAAATTGAAATAACAAAAAGCTAAAAATGAGATTTAGAAAAACAAAACAAAAAAAAGTTCTCCTTTAGGAAAAATCATACTTTTATATATATTTATATATGTATGTATGTAGATTCGATTAAAGAACCCACATTTAAAATTCTTTCAGGTAAATTATGATGTACTGTAAATGAAATGATTCCATTGCATTAAACATACAAACATAATCACATTGTAGTTCTAAAATAAGATTTAAAAATATGCGATAAGTTCTACACTATGTGTGCATATAGGAGTTGCCTTTTAAGTCAGAAACTTTAGAATTTAAGAATATTTGAAAAAATTTAAAATGAAATGAAAACTTTAAAGAGCAATTGATTTTCATGTGTGGTTGTACTCAAAAATTTTATTGAATTTTTTTTCATAAAGAAATTTAAAAAATTTTGTGTGTAAATTGAAATTTTTTAAAGTAATTCGAAAGTTTTTCAAAGAAATGAAAGGAGTGTTTTGCAATTTTTAAATTTTATCATGAGTTTTTCTTTTCGAAAAAAATTTGGTCTAAGTATTAAACTCTTGAATCATAAAAGAATGTTGTTAAAATAATGATCATGCTTAGAAATTTTCCTTTAGTTCATCTATATTTAAATTAATTAATGAAAACATTTGGTCTTCCAGTTAAGTTACATGCTATCCCTGGTTCTTAGGTAGCTACAAGCCGGTGACTGTACAAGATTTGTACTCCCTGAATGTTTATTTTTGCGTGGAGGGAGCAAATATTGAAATTTATTCAATATTTTGAAATTAAGAAAATTTTGCAAGACTTTTAGAAGGATCAATTAATTGATAGTAGTTGCACCAATTAAGAAATTTCGAAAATTTTACTAAAACATTTGATTTTTTCTCAACCTATTGTCATCAACAAAACCTTCCGTGTTCGTCCACTTACATTAATATAAATTTAATGAACAAGTGTAGACGATTTAAGTATGTAGATAATAAATTTTTACTAAATTTTTGAGTAATTAATTTTTTCATAAATTCTTTCCAAATCTAAAAGCCCATTATTTAAAAGTAATCGAAATTTATTGTCAAAGAAAATTCTTTAATATTTCCAAGGGAATAATGAATGTTTCCTATAGCATAATTCTTTCGTATTTTTTTCTCTTTTTGCGTTCTTACAAAATGATAAACTTAATTAAAAATGACCTCATTTGTGGACCTCACATATTACATACTTTCGGTTACAAAAATATTGTTATACGTTTGATATATGGAGAGCTTTTATTCAGATTGCTTTTTTATATTTTTGCTTCACTTTGTTTTCCTGATCCTGATTTCTGGTTAATTTTGCAAATTGCTGATTCAAATTTTATTGCTTTTTCATTGATTTATGAAACAACATTATTAAAGCAAGTAAATGAAAAATTATGAGTAAAGGAAAAATCGCTTCTGGATTACTAACGATGTTTCGTAAATTTATTTGTACAGTCAACAATATTGGTTTATTCTTCTTAATCAAGAAGTAAAGGAGAAGAATCTGGAATAAAAACAAAAATAAGTAGGAGAGAAAAAAGAAATTTAGTGGCAATAAAACAGATAAATGGAAGTTATAACCTAAAAAAAAAGCAAAAATAAAAAAAAAATAAACAAAAATAAAAATGGATAAAAGGAGGCTTGGCATTTTCTGCTTGTACAAATTTTTTCCAACTTCAAAAACAATTTTTCGTTTAAATATTGAAAAATATTACAATTTATATGCCATTTACGTCCTTGCCTGCAATGCGTTTTCATGTAAAACTCGTATAGGACCAAGAAATAAAAAAAAACAAAGAACAAAATTTTGAGTACATTAAAATTTTTTTTGATCGTATGTGTGTGTGTGTGTTTATTAAAGTCAATTTCAATATAATCTAATCTGTTCTTTTCCAAAGAAACAAATTTAAAAAAAAAAATTTCACACGTTCACAAAAATATTAAATTTAAATTTTTATTCTTAACTTTTCAATTTCAGGTTTTGTAGAGTCTTTGATTGCGAACATAAAGTGGTGACCTAATAATTTGGTCTTTAAATGAATTTCTTGACATTTTAACGGAAACTACATTTCGTTTAGTATTTGGTGAGTCACAAGTAATTAAACAGATCGAATAATTCATTTATTGCCATAACCAATTGGATTGTTGGAGATCAATCTTAGGCACAACAATTTTTTGCACATATGGAAATCATAACTTAAGTAAAGAAACATGAAGATTTAAAAGCAAACCTGTAGGTCTATGGATTACAATATTTTGCTTTGAAGAAACAAAAAAAAAAAACAATTTTCAACTTGATGTCGAGTTGTTGATGCCATCTGTCCGTGCAATTCTACACGCATAAGTATCGAGATAACTGACTTATATAAAAATTCCGGCAATTTGATATCGTCGAATCTGGGCTTATAGGTTTTGACTATTTTGATATTTTATTTGACTATTATGATAAACTTTATACATAGATTGCTTTATTAACTGAAAGAATGCGAAAGTCAGGTTTCAGAAGCTTTCTAATTTCAGGTTTCTGATCTCAAATTTCAGATAAATTAAAAAAAAAATTTACTACGTTTTCGTCTAACTCTTTCATCAAACTAATAGGAAGTTTGTATGCATTTGTGTAAAAATTTTTAAGGTAAAACACAACATTGGTCATGTGCTATTAATTTTTTTCACCTTAACAAAATATACATTTTTTTATCTGTCATGCGTTATGATTTTTCGATAAAGATAATTGTGTTAATTGCATTTCGAAGAATTAAATCAATTTTATGTGAAATAAAAAATTGAGAATTGAATTCTGATAATGCGAATGACACATTAAAAAACGTCAAAGAGAAGATCAAATTATCCTTGTGAATTAATTGAACAACGGTATAGTTTCTTTTGTCAATTAACAAATTGAAATTGGAATAAAAATCGGAAAATTTTTATCAAATAAAAATATTCATGTGATCTCACTTTGATTGCCTTAAATCTATTAGCCATAAATCAATTTTATGATTTCCAGTTGACTATTTCAAAAAATTGAGTTTTCTTTGATATAGACAAACTGTAACGTAGATATGTGCTTACATAGACCAAAATTTTTTTTTGTATTTAGAAAAAAAACTCATTTATTCAGAGACTAATTGAAAAAGCAACAAATCCGAAAAGAATTTTATTGCAATAACTTTGAAATAGACAAAAAAAAAAACAAAATTATTACCTTAATAAAATTTTAATATTTTATTTTACGATATAAAGAAAAAATAGCATGCCTACCTTTAATTTTCATAACTATTGTGAATTTAGGTCTCAAATCATAATTTTTCTAATTTATTTAATTAATTTTTTATTGTTTTTTCCACTTTAGACTTTGATGAATTGTTCATTTTTATGTAGTTATGTATATAAGGCGGCAAGTATACATTACTTATGTACATATATACAAAACAT
This sequence comes from Condylostylus longicornis, assembly GCF_029603195.1. Lineage (NCBI taxonomy): Eukaryota > Metazoa > Arthropoda > Insecta > Diptera > Dolichopodidae > Condylostylus > Condylostylus longicornis. The sequence goes on from NW_026577982.1 coordinate 14,789,924, forward strand.
AAGCGGTAATAAAATATGACATTAAAAAATAATAAAATTATTATCAAGAGAATGAATGCCTGCCCATATTTATGTATGCATAGATAAAATCAAATCTGATTATACCATATTGAATGTGTCTATATAATATGAGTTTGAAATATTAAGCCATTTATGTTGGATTGGGCGCATACAATGTGTACCGGTCAAAGAGTATGATAACAATGGAATTATTGCAGCCATCTACCGGAATATTTTATTCATTGGTATAGAAGGATCCATGGTTTTAAAATATTTTTCTAAATATGTAATGAGCAAAAGCTGATAGATAAAATAATCAGTATATTAAGTACCATAGGAGATTAACCATTATAGGACAACAAGAAACTGGTTTAATAATTTGCAATATTGCTCTATGTATATAATAATTTATATAAGGAATATTCATACGGGCTTGCTCCAATGAATATTTCAACAATACATTATTGAGAACTAAAGCTTATTGTATGCTTTTGAAAATGAATTTTAAAAATGAGAAACTCACTGATCTCCCGCATGTATCAAAGTGAAATACACTGTCCAAAAAGTATATATTGTACCTTATAATGACCTATCATTCATCAAGATGAGCAAAAACGGAAAAAAATGTAAATTACTACAACGGGACTCGTTTGATTTCTGTTCTGTAGAGATAGAAAAAGAGAGAGAGGATGAGAATGAAATGAGTGATTTTTCAAAAATGAAAATCACCAACAAAATACAAAAAAAAAATTAACTTTCAGCACAATCGTAAAAATCATTTTATCATTTATCTCTTTCATTCTTTCAATAAAATATTTTTTACCTTCTTTTTTGATTTGTTTTTTTCTCTTTTTTGTTTTGCGGGCTCTCAACTTTAACAGAACTTCAAAAGAATAAACAAATCTCATTGTATACTCGTATATCTCAACTTTATTTACCCCATACACAATGAAATCTAAATTGAAAATCCCCAGAACGACAATAAATTTCACATTATTTTCTACTGTTCATATTTTATGTTTGCATAAATTTTTCAAACTGAGGAATTCACTATGAGAATAGGAGTGTACATTTAGTTTATATAACATGTATATGAATACATACATACATAACATATTATATTATTATTGTTATTTATGAACATTTTTTGGTGTGATGAATGAATGTCCTTATAAACGATATAAACGCACATATTATTGTACAGTGCAGGTAAATCAAAACAGTTTGCCTTTAAACTCAATAAAACTTTGATGAAAATCTCAGTGTAAATTTCTTAGAATTTAATGAATAAAATTAATTTTAAGTGGAAACTTGAGAATTTTACTACAACCTATGTTTATACTTAAAAAGAAGAACAAAAACATAAAAATTAAAATTTCTTGCAAAATATTTAAAATTCAAATCAAAAAAGCAGTGCTATGGTTGAGAAAGACTTCTATTAAGTAAACATAAAAATGTTATTGCAGCATAAAAATCTTTATTTTTCCTCTGAATCTTTTGATGTTGTTATCAATATCGGGTTCAAGGTGAATTGTAAATTATGACATTAAAAAAATTGTTTTTTTTTCTGTTTTTTTTTTATGGTTTTTATGAGTTTTACTATTTACTTTCAAATTTAAATTGCAAAATATTTTATAGAATTCGTTCAATAGTTAAGATAAGTTAGAGGAATAACGTTATTAAATATTTTCTAAGTGGAATTTGAAAATAAATAGAGTCATTATTCCAAGGACTCTTTTATATTTTTAAAATATACAAAAAGGACGAAATTTTAATTTCTTTGATTTATATTTAAAAAGTCTTTTTTCTTTTTTGTATTATTAGGAATTTCTTTACTTTTCAATGAATAATGGCAAGAGTGGAAATGGCAAGAAAATTAAAAGGAATAGGTTTCTTCCAAGGTTCAGGTTTAAATATTTGCTTTGGTTGTGGAACAGAGAAGATATTTGATGGTCAATATTAGAGGAAACCACTACCTAGAAAAAAAAGAAATCTATGTGGTCAACAAAGAATTTTTTTCAATTTCGAATTCATTTCATTGAATTGGAAAATAATAAAAAAAAAATAAAATGTATCTACAATCTAAAAGAGAAAAGATTATAAAATAAATTAAAGAAAGAAAATTGTGCACTCGTATATGAATGGGAACAGGATTTTTGATGTCCGAAGCGAGTAAAGAGTTATAAAATGAAATAAAGACCAACTCAATTTACTTAAGAGTAAATTAAAATACACATTTGTGATAAAGATAACGATCAAACGATATTTTAAGAAACAGAAAGGTCTATCCATATATCTAAAAAAATAATAACGTCTAAAACACTAATAACGCAAAAAAAATTAACACAAACAAAAAAGCAAGAGCTACTTACAAACGGGGGACAAAAGCTGAAATCAAAATTAATTATTAAAACCACATTGAATCCTAAAGTGGAGACTCTAAAGCTCAAAAGATTGTGTAAGAATTGAGATATTTACATTCCATTTTATTGTAATGAAAGCATTCGTTCAAGAGCTATAAACAAATATGTACCCATAGTAGACTTGAACATTTTTAAATCTATAAAATTAAATCTTTGTTTTGATAAGCAAATATTAAGCACCTAAATATTAAATTTATAACTTTTCCGGAATAAGAATATCAAATATTTTTCAATGTACTTAAATGTACGCTTTTTATTTAATTCACACTTAAATAATTTTGCCACTTTGCACGTATATTATATGAGAAATTTTATTTGTATAATTTTGTTCATTGAAAATCACATTATATATAGTAAGAAATAATTTATTAATAACTCTACATACATAAAGCGCTAAGTAAAATTATTATGTGTCAGTAAATTAGTAACCATTAAGTCCATTCCATATTTAACATTGTTCCATGTTTATGTACTGTTGTTGTTGTTTTTATAAAGGAATGAGAAAACTTTGATTGTATTTTTAACAATATACATTGTTCTATATAATTATGTATGATGGGGACTATACTCGTATATAATTATAACTTTTTATAAGTATGTTACTTTACTATATAAAATTATTATAAAAAAATATTCATAGTAAATAATAGTACATACAATAGTGTAATTCAGGCATGGATTAAAAAAGAGGGAGAGGGGTGAAGAGTATTGACGACGACTAAGTTTATGCCCTATTAAAATTTCAATAAACAACTGTTGTTGTTGGAGGAAAAACTTGGTTTGGTTTTTTTATTTTTTTGTTTTATATTGAACTCGCACGCAATGCAGAAAGTAATTAGCAACTAAAACAGAACATAAAATTCAAATTAGTTCGCTTCCTGTTCATACTATCATTTTGAATTCTACATATACATATATAATATTCTTTATATGTATGGCAACTATTTGTGTTGGTTTTTCTGGTTTTAAGCTCATTAAAATATAAAAATTACACAATAGCGATATTATATGGTGTTCTTTATTATTTGGCTTTTATTTTCTAGGATATATAAAATATTATTGTGTATCCTGTTAAAATTCTGTTTATATTGTAAATAACTTTATTCGGTTGGGTATTATAAACTTGTTATTCATTATAATAAAATTGTTTATATTGTTATAAAGTTGTTAAATTTTGTGGTAGTTTTACTCTTTTATATGAGTAGAATAATAAATTAAGATCAAGCAAATGGTGTGTATAGTAGCGTATTGTTCTAAAAGAAGTGAAAACACTAAAATGGCAATGATTTATTTATACAATTCTTTGAATATAAAATTGCATACTTTTGGGATGAGAACAACTATTTAAAATAAATTAGGTGAATGAGATAGGTAACAGAATTACATCTTTTATAGAAATTTCGAAGACTTTACCGTTTTTCATTCCCAGAATTTCCGTATTGAAAAAAAAGAATTTCTCCTTTAGGACGGACAGAGTGAAATTAATAACCACACACATATTTTGTTGAAAATTGGTTTAAATTCGAAATTTTCTGAAATATTTTTTACAATTAATATTTTTAGTTGATTCTACAAAAATATTTTATGATTAAAATATTTTTAATGATTTTATTCTGTTCAGGTCTGTTAAAATTTTAGCTAAAGGCAAATTTTATTTATACCTTATGTTTTTTAATATTCTTGTTCTCTTCCGTGACAATTTATTTATTTTTCATTGTTTCGAAATTTTTTGTTGTTTTATTGTTCTCTTTTAATGTTTTTCTCCTTTGTTCACTAATGAAAATCAATTGGATAAGCAGGCATATCGTAACAATTGAAATAAATAAATCGCATTGATGTGAAAGTGTGTATTGTTTTTTTTTTGTTTTTCCTTTTGAAATTATTTTAAATTCAGATAAATTAAGGATCTCTGCGAATATTTAAACGCATTTATGTATATATACATACGTATTTTTCACAATTCAAAAAGAAAAATATTATCAATTAGCTTGGTGTGTGTGTTGGTGTTTTGTTTTCCTTTTTGTTTTTTCGCATTTTAAATTTTTATAAAAGGATGCAATTGAAAATATCGATTAGCATAATTACACATTAAAAGTGAATGAATTTTTAATTAGGTATTTAACGCCCATATATATATACACACATGTATATGTTTGCATGTATATGTATTGTGTCATATTGAATTGAAACGATATCTGGTATTGTTCTGCAATTAAAATTGAAATAAAATGTAATAAAAGAGACAAAAAAGACAAATTAAAAATTAAGGATGCAGAAATAAGATAAAAGTGAAATTAAAATGTACGATTTTTATATTTTATCCTTTTTAAATTTTAATTATTATAGAAAGAAGTGTAATTTATTACTGTGAAGTACAATTTTCATATTTTGACTAATTATACAATTCGCATTTTATAAGGTAATTAAAATTTTAAATTTGGTTTTAAGTTGAAAAGTTAAAGATGGTGTTAATTTGTTGAATAGAATCAGATGTGTTAAACTGTTTTGAGGGTTTTTTTTAAATGAAATTGGATTAATTTCATTTTTATTAAAATCTGAATTTTTGAATTTGAAGAAAACCGGTGGTAGTATGTAAAAATAAATAATAATTAAAATATTCTAGTAAGTTTGAACAGTAAGCTTATTGGGAAGCTACTTAGTACCTTCGTTTACATGTAACGCAGTACATCTTTTGGGTACGCAAAGGCTAACGGGTTTCCGCTGACTAAAGAAAAATTTGCTGTCATTCTTTCAGCGAAAGCAAACAATTGAAGGAAGTTCACAGTTTTCATTTCTAATTAACATTGGTACGCCATATTTTATTACATCATTTTCGTAAAACACTCCTTTCGGAAACTGTGTATTAATTTCAATAAAAAATCGAATTTAATTTCAACACAAAATTAAAATTTTTTAAATTTTCCCCGCGAATATTTTCCATAAATTTCAACTCATTCATGTTGCATATTTAAAATCTTTAGTGTGAAACAGTATAATTTCCAAATTCTATATTAGGTAATTATTATTCTCCATGTTAAGCTAACGAGTATATTGTGATTCTTTATACACACTGTTTTCTTTTATTTACATGCCATTATGAATTTTATTATACAAAATATCAATATGAATTTTCAAATTGAAAAACTTTTGAAATCCAGATGCTTATTATATCGAATAAAATGTCAATTGAAAATATTATTGTTATTATTATTTTTATTTTTAAATTAAAATTATAAAAGTTGGAGTATTTGTAATGTAAACGTTTTAATATTATTTTGTATAATGTATGTTTGTATGTTTGTTCAATGAATATTGTTCGTATATGAATAAATGGAAGACTTTAGTATGTATGGTAAGCTATTATAAAATTTTATATATTTTTCCTTTTTTTCAAAAATTCAATTACAATTGAATATTTTCATGATTTCCTAATATCTGGAAGCTTATACAAAAGAAAAATTTCAATTGCTGTATCAGGTATTTTTGTTTTCTATATGCACATATGTATGTATACCCTGCAGAAAATTATACAATTTCTTATAAATCGGTTTGCGTATAATAATTTTTTTTTATACTCTTTTTCTTAAAATATTCAAATGACAATTGGAATTTGGTAAATGTTTGTGTTCAGTTGCTCATAAAATAACACAATTCAGTCAATGATTAGTTATTAGTATTGTGAATACTTAAGGGCTACCTAGTTGAGCAGAGAAGTGAAGAATGCTGAAATGGTTGTATAAATTTAGGATGAAAAATATTGAGAGTTACCATGTAATGCAAAATAATATGCTTATTGCCTTTTCATAGAGACTCAAATTATTGTCGCAAAAAGATTTTCGAAGATATTTTTTTAAAATGCAATATTTTTTATTTTTTTTTAAGATATATTGCTAGTTTAGAAAATGCTATTCCCACAAAACTAATTTGTGAGAAGAGCATATTCTAAATTCTAATTTTTATACTTTATTACAAATTTTTTATAAATCAAGCAAATCAATATGGTCAGGAATTTGAAAATGGTAATATGACAACTAACAAATTTCGAAAATTGTACGAAAATTGAATTTATGCAGTTGTATAGTTGATATAATTTAAACCGAGTATAACATTTTGGGACAATTTAGATTTTTGTCTTGAAAATATTATTCCAAAATTTTTCTTTTAATATTTTTTTTTGTTTCAATTTTCATTATTCAATATGGTTCCCAAAAATCTTATTATATTTCGATGCTATTTTGAATTGATTTCGATTTCCGTAAAATTTGGGTTAAACCAAATTTTCCATTATTATTCACATGTACATATAGACATTGGTGCGGTAATAATAAGGGGATTGCTATGCAAGTACAAAAGTATAAGGAGGAAATTAATGTACTTTCTAAGAATATACTGGTGTACATACGAGTAAGTACATTCATATAGGAATTTTGTATTTGTATTTGTAAACATGTACAATTCTACATTTATATTAATGATCTGTGAGAAATAAAAGACAGAAGAGTAAGAAATACGTATTGAACGGCTGGAGCGTTGGAATAAATGAAACGGTATAAAGAAAGTGTATATGAATTGTCCTTATTTTATGTGTACGTGTGTATGTTAATATTCGTGTAAGTACCTATATAATATGTAAATATTTATAATAATAAAAATTGCTAAATAAATAAAATTTTATTGAAAATATTTTCTAACTTTGATCCCTTGCCACTCCTTTAAAAAAATTCTTTCATTTAAAATGTTTTGCTTTTCCTTTTGTTGTTTTATATTTTTCCCTATTCTTTGTAATATAAAATATAATAGAAATTCAAAACAAAAGCTAAATTCAAAATCCTTATGCCTCTATTAAATGAAGAAAGAAAGGAAAATACAAACAAACAAAATAATGATTTCAATTATTCATCTGGCACCAATCGTTTTCTTTGATTGATATTATTTGGCCTGATGTTGGCATTTGCTAAATATCCTTATCTTCCTACGCATACACGCTATACATAATATGAATGTATTTATGTATTTTGCACATACAAGTACATATTTGGATATATTTGAGCATATTCAATCAAAACTGTAGAAAATTGATTGAATATTTTTCATGATTAGTTCGTTTTTCGCATCATTTTTCAATTTGAATCGGTATTATGATATTTAAACGAAATCTCAAGAAATTTCAAGACAACATTATATTGACAAGGTGGTGAAAATTGTTATATCAAAAAATAAGGTTATTCAAATATTGAGAGTGCGGTATAAATAAAATGTGAGACTAAAAATGTTTTCAATTTGAAAGGAATTTCAATATTTAGTACTTTAAATTGAAATACGAGTATGTGTAATTTTTATCTGATAACATTAAGTAACCAATTTAATATATAGTAAGTACATCATGAGCACCTTTGCTGAAAGGATTGTAATAACTGAATTCTGTGAAATTAACTGACATTTAAATAATAAAATTATTTGAATTACGTATTAAGTGGAATCAATCAAAATATTTTAAATTTTTTTGGTAAATGAATTTTTTTATTAGGTAAAAAGTTTGAAAATTTTGAAATTAATGGTTTTCCGTGTATATAAGAAAAAATTAGTTTGGAAACATACTATTACTTCATAAATGCTATAATACTCGTCTAGTATCCTAAAATGTTGATTTAAAATTTTTAAAAATGTGCCATATACTGGAAATCATTCAATCTTCTATTTGCAATTTTGTTAACATTAAAACGTTTTTCAGGCTAGCTTATCAAATTTGTTTTCGACATGTTTTCTTTCAGTTTTGCTTAACTTGTTATTGAGCAGAATCCGCATGAGTAAGAGTAAAAGTAATTGAGCAGTTTGTTGTCATTTTTTTCCATATTGAGACTTTTGATATTAAATGCACCATACCATAAAAAATTTCGGTCTATAATTTGTGCCATGTAAATCTGCAATAACTCTAAATTTTACAGCCTGTTCAAAAGTACATTATCATGCATAAATAATAAAAATAGTATAACATTTGAGTACATCTCCATATGAAAATTAATATAAAAAAAAACACAAAATGTGTAATAAAAGTTTTGAAAAACAAAAATATTTTATTGAAATTACTTTTTTGAAGGGGAAGAGTTTGAAGGTGTTTGAATAAAGAAATTGTTGTTTTTTATTTCCTTTATTTCCAATTTTTCTTTTTTGTTTACGTCTTAAGTAAACGTCATTCATAATATCTATAAAACATACAGTCTGATATCACATTCTCTCTTTCTATATACAAAAGAAACACTCATCATCTAAAATACATACTTACAATTCATAAAACCAAAATAAAAACATTATCTTCATTTCTTTTCTATATTCTTCATTATTTTATTTTTTCTTTTCTTCAATAACAGTGATTTATTGATCTTAAAGTTTCTTTATTTATTGTCGGAGGAGAAAGGAAAGGCTGCAGCAATGCGAAAACAGTCAGATAGATATTATATATTGACTTTCATTTTATTATAATAACACAGGCTGAGAGAGTAAGACAGCAAGAGGGAGAGAGTACAAGAATGGAAATGTAAAAAATATAATACTCATGTGTAAAAGAACAAAAAAAAAAAATAATGTCAAAATGTTTTTTGAGATATGGCACAATTTATTGGCACTAGCAAATCATTTATATAAATAACGGTGTATGTCTATGAGGGTAAGAAAATCTCTCACAAGTAAATTACAAAATGTTATCAATATAAATATGAGAAATTTATTGAAAGATTTCAATATAAAATTATTAAGAGCGGAAAATAAATAAGAATTCAAATATGTTAAATTGTTTGGAATTTGAATAAAAATTGAAGGTTATAATAATAGCTTTTATGATTCTAGAAGACTACTTTATATTTAGACAACATTCTTAAATTTATAGTTGAGAGTTCATTTGAGATAAGATGTTATAGAATTCATAAAATGTCAATGAAATTTCAAGTGAAAATATTTCTTTAATATTAATTGTTCAGAATGTGTCGTTTCAGAAATTTTCTGAGAAATCGAACGATTAAAGCTCCATCTGTTACAGCAATTTCATACGATTTATTCCAATTCAATTGAGGCAAGGTTTATATTATATAAATGAGCCCTGATTAACAGATTAGATGTCCGCGGAGCATATTTTTGCATTTACAAAAAAGTTTTATGAACTTTCCTAACAATTCTAATAACAAAAATTATTGTAGGAGTTTTCTTATTTTTTTAATTTATTTTAACCTTTCACGCGAAATTTCATGAATATCTTTTTTCTTTTGCTTTTGATTGGGAAAAATTGTGCCTGAAAAAGAACCACAAACTTAATTAGCATTTACGAGTTTTAAATCGAATTGTGGTGAAAATAAAAAAAAAGGGTAGCTGTTATAACATAAAAATTATTTATAGGCCTACAAAAAAATTAATATGTATATATACATACATAATATATAGATATACAAATAGATATTTATTAATTTATTTTTATAACCCTAATTAGAAGCGGTTTTTTATTTTTGTAACCCAATTCAAATGGACGATATGAAATAATTTTTCTGTTTATAATAGTAAAAATGAGAAAAACATTAGAGTCCCAAGATATTTTCAAATAATTTTAAAAATAAAATCTTGGTTTTCTATCTGGTACTTTATATATGATTCTCATTTTCAATCATTTCTCAATATATATGGTTGTACACCTGCCTCAATTTTCGTTAGAAATTCGTCTAAAACTAGATTTTGTTATTTGTTCGAGCTCACATACATATGTATACCCTTAAATCTGCAAAAATTTAAACATTACAAAATTTGTATTAAATTTTGCAGCAGCAACTAAATAATTGTTCCTGCAGTTTTCAATAGCTATTTGAAATAAATTCCTCTTGAAACACATTACAATTAACTCAAAATTAGAAAAAGGGATTTACAACAACTAACTTGTACGGGAATGCACTAATGTAAAATGCTTTTAATTGAATAAATTTATTTAATTCCAATTATGCAATTTTATTTTTGATTAATTGCAACATAAACATTAATTCCTTTTAAAATAAATAATTTAATAATTTAATTGCCATGTCAAATTATTTACATACGCTTTTTTAAATTGATGTACATTAAAAAAAATCCTCTATGAATTTTTTTAAATTGAATACGTATAAAAATAGAAATTTAATATTGATGATAATGTGCATGTTTTGAATGTAGTTGTAATATTTTAAAAATAAGCATTTTATTCTCAATGTATTGTGACTGTGGGTATTTATATGAGTGATCAATAGTCGTTCAACTTTTGCTTCACGAATTTCTTGTTTCTATACAAGTAAGTGAAAAAAAAACGAAATTTTCCTGCTTGCCTCTGATTTTCTGTAAAAAATTTAATTAAAAGGTAAAATCCAAATATAAAACTGATAAAAAAAATTAGTTAAATTTTTTACGCTTCTTTTTTCGATTTTCTGATTTCCGATTTGATCGGCAGATTTTCCTTCATTATTTTTTTGTCCGCATATGAATTTTTTGTTACTATTATAGGAAGTTCCTGATGATGATGACGATGTCAGTGTACGGTTATAAAAATTTTCAACAAAATTACATAATTGAATTTTTTTTTCCGAGAATGTAAACATGAATTTGATTTTATTTTAATTAAAAAAAAAATTATTCAGTGCATTCAAGATTCTCGTACATTTTTACTTAAAAAAGGAAAGAGAAAAATTATTTATTTTGCTAATGAAAAATTTTTGTTTAAATAAATTGCATTAGTTGCTTTGGAAACGAATTTCATGTGAAAAATTTCAATTTTTGTGCATTTTTTTAAAAGTGTAAACTTATTTTCCTAATTGAATGTAAGTACTGCAATGCCATTGTTGCTCCGAGAATTGGACTTGAAAAATTATGAAGCGCAACTTCTTCTTCGCAGTCATAGTGTCACAGTCTCTTTTCTTTCTTCGTAACCTCAACCGAGGAGAGAAAAGAAAAGTCTCCTCGCCAACACACATATATGTAATGAAAAGTGTTAAAATGCTTTTTGACATTATTTCTGTCATTTCGGTTATAATGTCAATGAAGACTTTTAATGATACGTACATATGTCACAATGCAACTCTCCAAAACATTAAATTAAAACCAAAACTACCAAATTTCTTTAAAAATTTTTCTTAATTTCTTAAATTGCATTTTTGCCTTTTCCAGTGCTTCAAAACAATTTTATTAAATTGCCACATTCCATAAATTTGTTTATTCTTGTAGCGAAAGTATCGAGAGCAATAACCTGACACAAATAGTCGAACTACTTACATCAGGTTATTGCTCTCATGCAAGTAAATTTTAGAAAAATTTGCTTAATGATAGAAAAAAATCTAATCAGAGATGCCGTCGGAACAAAAACAATTTTTAACTTAAAATTACGAACAAAAAAATTCTTGATTAATGTTAACTTAAATTTTTTAAATATATTTACATAAAATTTATTCTTCAACTAACGCATATAACACTTTTGTAAATATAAATATATATGTATGCGTGTATGTACATTTAAAAAACAAATTGACACAAAATTATCACCATCACATTATTATTTTTCATAGCATGTAAAATATAAAATAATTTTCTTGGAAAATGAATGGTGGCTAAAAAATAATTTCAGTAAGTTTTAACCTAGATCTATATTGTCTATGTATGTGTGTATGCATAATAGAGTAAGAATAAAGTTAAGTAATAATATTATGTACAGAATAAGAAACACATGCCCTATGGCAAATAATTTTACTCAACAATTATGTTGATTATTCTTTATATTTACTTGGAAAGGAAAAGAAGGGAGAGAAAAAAAGGAGAAAAACCAAACAATGTAAAGAAATAAATAGTAAAAAATCCTCGTTGTTTCTTCTATACAGAAGTCATATTTCAAAAATGTTAATAGATAACAGTAGAAACTACCATGCCTCGTCATCATTATAATAATAAACAAGAATCTATAATGGGAAGGCAGCCAACACTATCATCATTATAATCTTTTGATGAGATTGTCATTATGTAATCAAATTCGTTATCATCAACATTTTATTGTACAATATAACATAATATCAGTATATATTTAGCACTAATATTATCAACTATAAGAAATTTCATCAATAATCAAGTAATCATCATTATATACTCTGTTATAAAGTAAAAGAGAGCACAATATTTCGTCCTTTAATAATATGACTTTAACTTTTCATCTGTTAAGTTGATGCTGTTTCTCGTTTTTTTTTGTTTATAGTTTTATTTTTATTAAATATTAAGTTGTTGAATGCCCTGTTTTCCCCTTTAGGGAATGTCTGTATATAAAAAACTACATAATATTTCGGCTATGTTGTATAATTTTTATATTAAAAATGAGATCTTTTCAAAAATGTTTGTCTTCATTGTCCCTATTGGGGAAGTTAAATTTTCCAAGAAATTTGCTTTTTATGCTTATAATAGGTAATCAAGCAAAAATACAAAACTACTTTTAATGATACAAGAGAAAAAAAAAGAAAATATAAAAATTAGAAAGGCAGATTTTCTTCTTAATATTTGCAAATATAAAAGATAGTTGACCATAAACTAAAAGAAGAAATTATTAGTCTCAGTATGAACTTCGTTTTTATATCTATATACACATAAAAAGGAAGTAATAAAAACAGTTCTTTTGCAAAAAATGTTTCCTGTTAACTTTGAGATATTTTTGTATGTTAGATAAATGAGCTGTCTGTTAATATTTGATGAGTTATTTTGAACGTAAAGAAGGTGATTGTTTTAGTGCTTCCTTTGTAATTTGAAAGAAGAACAACAATAAACAGATTCGTTTATGATATTTCTTGTATTACATTTTTCTTGGAGTGAAAGTGCCTTGTTTGCAAAATCAATACTTTGTGGCAATGAAAGACACCCACCATAAATTCTGTGAGTGCATATAGCGCGGATCAGAACAATTGTGTTTGGAAATTCAATTGAGGAGTTAAGAATAAATTTCATATAAATGTTGGTGAGGCGACTATTTTGAATTCACGAAACTTCAAGATTCGCTTTCTGCATGGAACATGCCTCTTCATCATATACATTTAAATTTTTCTCTGCCTTATTCAACACGTGACTTTCAGTGCTCTGCAAACAGTACAATTTTTAAATCATAGCATTTCAAATATGATTGTGAAACCTTCAAATCTTTATAATGAAACTTATTAATATTTCTACTAAATTAATGTATATAATTAGTGTATTTTATTAATGAAAGAAGTGAAAATGGTGTGAAAAATAATAATTGAAGAACCCGGGGGAATATTATGAAAAGTTTTCTCTAGTACGCCTACAAAAGATACGGATAATTCAAATTAAATTCAAAAGATAGTTGTAAAATTTTCTAAGTATCATAAAAGGATCATAAAATGACATGATTTAGAAGAGTTTAAGTTATTGTTAAGAACAGATACGGCAATTTAATTGAAATTTCACTTTAACGGACTTTGAGAAAATCAAATCTTTTATCACTTTATGTTGAAACTTAGACGGCTCATAAAAAAAAATTAAATAGCTTCGATACGAAATTTATGGTCATTTATAAATTTTATCTTTTTAAGAATTAGAATTTGAGTAATTAAAATTATCTTTTATTTATCACAATTTTGCTTGTTAAAATAAGGTCTTGAAATATTTTAAGATTTCTGTTAAACCCGACACGTAGCTTTGGCAATAAATTAATTTTAATTACAAATAGATTAGTCATTTTTGGATCCCTGAGAAATACTTTGGTTTGTGGCTATAAAACTAAAAAATTTTCTTTAAAATTATTTTCTTAAGTTTTTTTATCGAAATCTTAAAGGTGAAGCATGAAATTTTTCATTTTAAAGTCGAGAAAGTAATCAAGCAAATGAAAATTTTTTATTTAATGGCCATTATTATTCCGACACTGCTACTCATCGTTAAATTTCCATAAAAATTTCTTTGGAATAATTTTCATTTTTCTTTTTTCCTACGATTTTAGAAATTTTAAATTTTTTTTTTGTTTTGTTTTTATTTTCTCCCTAGAAATAAAGAAAATTAATGCTTTTAATAGCCAAAAAACGGACTGAAAATCTTTTTCTTACTTTGTTTTTTCTGTATTTTTCTTTCTTTTTTATTTTTATATGTTTTATTTTATAAAAAAAACAAAATAAATTCGAATTCATTCTAATTTTCCGCTATTAAAATTCAAATGTTTCAGTTGCCAAAAATATTAAGGCAATGCAGCTGTTTTGATATTTTTATTATAAATGATGCGCAGGATACAAAGGAGTTAAAAATAAAAATGATTACAAATAGGCCCACAATAATAACCAAAAAACAAATTTAAATAAGTGGTCTAGCAAATTTATGAGATTTTGAGAATTTTTTTAGTTAACAGACTCTACTGCAGAATTTTTGTGCCCCCAGTTATATGCAAAATTTGTTGTTTCATTTCACTAGTATTGATTAGCAAAACTAAATTTATAATTTTAAAAATTATCTCAAAATTTTATTTAAAATTGACTATTTTAGGAAAAAATTAAAGCAGGATGTAGCAGCTGCAAGCTATTTGTGTTGAAAATTGTAACGAAGTCAATTATTTTGCAATCTACATTAAGTACATTTCGAACTCCTTTTTAAAAAAAATTTTTCTGGAGGATGTTGGATTAAGAAACTGTTTTGGCACGGTTTTAGAATTTCAATCACAGGTTGATCAAAAATCAAAATTTTTTGAATTTAGTAATGTTTGCAACAACTTATTGCTTTGTATGTGTATTGATATTAAGCAATTTTGGCAGCTAAACTTTAAAACTGGGAAGCGATTGAAATGGTTGATGCCATGAAATTTATTGTACTTTCAACGCAGTTCTCTTGTTTTCAAACAAACTAACGATCCTGTCTTTCCAATCCTATTAAGATTGAATTGGTTGAACTACTAGTATTTTGTTTGTAAATCAGAATAAGCTGAAGGCTATTTACCATATTCAATATTATTGTCTAAGGAATAAAGAAAAACAGGAAAAAAAAACTAAGAAAGGCTAGTTGGATGAAATCAAGGTGTGCCTATTTTTTTTTCTCTTTTTTTTTATTTATTTTTCAACCCAACACATTTTAAATTTTAATTCAAAAACTTTAATGGAATTTTCTAAAGTTAATTCAAAAATATTTTTCCATTTTTATTTTCATTTCTTACCCTTCATATTCTAAAATAGAAAAAAAAGCAGTGCTGGAGAAAAGGATAATATTTTCATGTCAGCTATTTTTCATGTTAGATCCATTATATAAGGATTCCCATTAAACATTTTTATGACTTTAAAGAATTTTTATGTTGGCTAAGAAAAAAAAGAATAAAAAATAAAAGGATCTTTTTTTTTCTAATGTCCAACTAAGTTAAAAGTTGATTAGAAAGGTTGATCCTTACGGTTAAACAAAACATGATTGGGTGCAAGATATTTACAAGGATATATTTGGTAAAAGGAAAAAAGAAACTATATAACAAAGAAAATTTTAGTTTTCCCAAAGAAACGAAAAAAGGAAAAATATTAAAATTGTGTAGGAACCGACGGTTTCCACAAAAGCACATTTCACTTTAATAGATTAAAAAATTTTTAGCCTTGTTTAAGTTAAAAATTTATTTCATTTTATTCAAGTATAATTGTAAGTTTCGTTGTCAAATTTGTTACCGTATTTTTTGAATTTTAAAGCAATTGAAAATGGTTTACATGGCCTCCTTTTAAAAGACTTATCATTATTCTAGGATAGTACGAAAATTTGTATTAAACTTTTAATACACAGTTTGAAAATTGTGATATAGGAGATCGTAATCGTAAATCATATAAAGATTTAAAGCCATGTACCAGAAAATGGTCGTGTCTCGTTTTTATATGAACTACTTTTAACTACATACCGTTTTTAAAAGTTAATCGTTAAAGAAGATTATATACGTTACATTAAGAGCATTATACGTTTGCAGTATAAATACCATTAATAGGAGAGTAAAAATGCGTACCGTATGTCTTAAGTAATTATTATCCTACAAAATTAACCCTTTATTTTTTAAATATTTTATTAAACTCTCAAGCTATAGAATGCAAACATTGATTAATCAAGCAAATGATCAGAAATTTAACAATTGCCGACTGAGAACAAAGTTTTTCAAAGCATGTTTTTCCCAAAATTTTTTTTAGAAAATCTACTAAAAATGTTGTTATAAAACAAAAATTCTTATAAAGTTTCTATCTTAAAAATTTTGAAAGGAAAATCTTCCTATCAAATCTTTACAACATAAAAAAAAAATCTTAATTCTCTTTTTATAACTTTTTACAAATCAAACATCAATGGTCGAATAATACATACACATACATACATTTGTAAATATAATATTGATTAGAATAGTAGTTATCTGATTGTAAAAACCGTTTTACTAAAATACTAAAATTCAAAGTAGTCACTTTGAATCCGCAATAATTTTAAATTTCATTGCATACTTTTAGGGATCTTACTTTTTAGTATACGTGCAAAGCTACATGATTAAATCATTTTATTTCTAATTTTCAGAATAAAAAAACTTTTATTTTAATTTTTAATTACAAACATAACTTTTAATAATTTAGAAATTAAACAAAAATAAATTGAATAGCACGGAATTTATTTTGTTTTCTGTTGCATTTGTGAGTAGAAATTTTAATATGCATACGCGCTTGTATTACCCAAGGGATTGCAACTAAAAATCTATGGTTATTTTTTTTAGAATTTATTATTTCATGCTATTTATTAATTTATCTACAATATTATTTTCCTTAGTGACATGGACTTTATTCTGCATATTTCATTCTATATGTGAGAATTAATTTGTAATAAATTATGAATATTTTATAAGGAAATCGGGTAAATGTTGTGTTATACAACAGTGTACAACCAACTGTGTTTTAAAATTTATTCATACCTAATACGTATAAAGTATAACACAAATAACGGTAAATTGTTTGTAAATAATAAATTGTCATGTTAATAATAATAAAATTTATATTTTTTTGTTCATATTACAATTTAATATTCGTGTAAAAATGTGTCTTATATAACACCGTCTATGTATTAATATAATTCGAAAGAACATTGTGTGTGTATGTGAATAAAAGCGGTTTCTATAGTATAATAAATTTGTGAATAAATTTAGTTTAAATTTATGACCATAAAATTATTATAAAATCCATTAATATAACCGCTTACATACTGAAAAGAATAAGATAAGCCATAAATGTATTACGAGTTGCTATTTTTTATAGTTTAAATAAATTAAGCAGATAAAGAGACCAGAGAAACAGCAATAATTCATGTTATAATAACAGGTAAAACTGAAATGTTCTGTTATGTATTGCATACAGCTTATTTTCTTAGTCTTCTTGAGCATATCTTCAAGAGCTTAAGGAAATCTTATTATTGTGTTACAGTCTAACATATTTTAACCCATACACTTTGACTCTTAAACATAGAAGCTTGACTCTACATGAAAGAGAAAAATATTTAACAGTACAGATAATGACATCCGGATTCATTTTGACAACATTTTGCATGAAAATGTTTTTGGATGGATTTTAGAAATCTGATTGTTAGCTGCTAGTGGCAATATACGAGATGTGCTTTACGTTATGCGAAATAATTTTTAGTTAATGCTCAGGTTCGTTTAAAAGCTTTAGAAGTTCTAAATTTCACAGTGTGTTTTGGTATTTGTCCAATAATAAAAGGCTTACAAACCAAAATTTAGGTTTCAGGACTTCAGTGTGTTAGTGACATGAAAGGATATGTTGAAAATTCCTTATGTTTCGCGGGGATTATTCTGGACCCGCAGATATACAATTCAACCGATGAAGTTAGATTTTGCAACAAATTTTTTTTATTAAAATATTTATTTAAAAATTTTTAAACAAAATTTCCCAAAAGCAAGTGTTCTATGTGACAACTGTGAAGAAAAATATTTCTAATTTTTTTAACTGTTTCGATTTTTTTCTTTATTTTCAGCAGCCATATTTATTTTACTGTCACACTTTTTCTCTTGACATGTGTTGATTGTTGACATTTCGTAAATATAAATGACAACAGTTGTATGTAAATGACAGTTTTGTTTAATTTTTTTTTTTAATTTTTATAATAATAAAGACAATGTGTTTACAGTTAGAAGACATTTACATATTTTTGGTTAGTATATGTGTATGCATGTATATACTGCATGGTATTCAATATGTGCGTGTTAACAATTTTTTTCACTTATTTCTCCTCAATGTGAATTTTTTTATATCCTCAATATTGTGTACTTGTTACTTATCACGAGAATATTATGAAAATATGTGCAATTATACATACTTACACTGGGATCTTATGGAAAAATTAAATTACATTCCATTCTGCAATATAGACAGACCAGGCAGTTGTATGTAAAGACTACACCAAATACCGGTGTTCATACAGAAGGGAAATTATAGTGTATGGCAAAACATGACCGAAAAAAGTGTGAAAATAAAGTTAAAATTTTTTTGTTTTTTTTTTTCTTTATTTTTCACTCCGTTTTCATATTAATAGCAATGAACGAGTTTTTCGAAAGTTGAACCGTCAAAAATTACAAAATAAAAATTCATTTTCATTTCCGTGCCGTACGCTAGGACAGAAAATAATTGTTTTTTGTTTTATTTTTATTTGTGCCTTTACAAGTGGCTTTTTAACTGTGTACAAAAATGAGAAATGAAGAAGGGGGAAGCACATCGTATAGCCACTAGTGTTTTTTACTTTAAGGTGCTAATTGTTGTTTAAAAATCATTTTCTGATTCTATTTAAATTAAAGTTCACATAAAATATAATTGCGAGGTGTAGGAATTAATAACACTTTTTTATGTTTATTTTATGATTTTATGATTCTTGAGGACTTTTAACAATAGTTCTACTATACATAAGTAGTTCTTTTGTAGTACTGAAATTAAGTGTTTCGAATCGGAAATGTTTTTTTTTATTGCTGCGGTGAAATTAGTTTTTCTCTTCATATGCCTATGCCAACTGTTCCATATTTTCTTTTCAGCTATGAAAATGTTTTCATTTGTACTTTAAAAGTTATGATTTCGCAGAAGTATGAAATCAAATAAATGCGTGAATAATGACTTGTAATTTATTTTGAAGGTCGCAAATGTGTAGTTAGTTATATGGGTTGTAATAAAACGGTGAATAGGTGAAATTTTTATTATTTTATGCACCTAATTAAATGTTGTTCACTTTTAATCTTTCAATAATATTTTTAAATTAAATTTTTTTCAAGAGAATTTTGAAATATCGCGAAGTTACAAAATTATTTTTAATACAACAATTCATTTATAGGGGGAAGGTGTAAAATAAATACCCGTATGATTTGCTTATGACGTTGTTTTCTGTTCCTTAATTTAAAATTTACAAAAACTCTAAAGTATGGTTCCAAATAATTCAACTAGCCTTAACCAAAAACCTGCTACATAAAGTTTAAATCAATTAAAATTAACAACTTGAAGATGATGGTTTTTTTTCAAAGAATATAATCTTTTACTTTTTGTTTAACTTGCACTTGTCATTATTAATACTCACCTGTTAATTTGCAAAAATTGTCCTTTTTTTCTCTGAATTCATTATTATTTATTACAAATAATTTTACAGGATTAATGAATAACTGTTTAAATCGCAATGGGGCACCATAATTTATTATGAATTAAGGAAAAATACGACAATTCTATTGGGAAATAAGAGAATAGTTTTTTATATTGTGTACCATTTAAAATAAGTATGGGAATGGAAGGACGGAAAAAGCATTAATGAAATGATTTTCATTTTCTTCAATTTCCATAATTTTATTTTCAAATTGTGAAAAATTTTATTTCATTAGTTTACTAGTATATGAATAAATCGAAGTCGTATTGATTAGTTTTTGACTTTAAAAAATTCAAAAGGTTTGGATAATTAAAAAAGTTGTAGAAGTTATCACTGGGATCAGTCCCTCAGGAAGAAGATGCATAGCATTCTTGCTTTAGAATTGGAACACTAAACAATAAAATTTTGCCCGTAAGTACGAATAAAGTCTAAAAATTAACTGAAAATTTATCCTTATTCACTTCAAAAGATTTCATATCTTTCATTTTTAATAAAGACTTCAAGATTTACTCGAAGACTCTGTTATTTACAATGATGATATTTTACTTTTCTTGTCTCTTATATAAAATCTATTATCTTTTCGTGTTATACTTACTGTACCTGTCTTTCGTTGTATCTGTGTATAGTTTCAGTCTGTTAGCTTGGCTGATATCATTAATTATAATCATTAACTTTAGGTTTTGTTGATTTCATCATTCAACATTGTTGAATTACTTTAACTATGTATATTTTATTTTAATTATTATCACGTAAACTTATTTACATTTGGGTATATAAGATTAACTATATTGTGACTGTATTCTGTGATGGTTTGGTAAACATGTACGTTTGTATTTTTCCGTTTTATTTGTAAAGAAAGAATTTTCTTTTATTTAAGTTTAACAAGAAGGCAAATGTTGTACGAAATAAAAGAAAATATTAAGGAATACAGAATAAGTATGTCAAAATATATAAAATCGCCATGAAATAAAAGGATTGCTCTTTGATAATGATTTGGATGCAACAAAGCAAACATACTTTAAGAGATACTTACCAGAAAATCCAGCACAGCGTGATTAATATAACAACTTTTATCTAAATATGAAAATGTAATATTAAGCATACTTAAAAAGTTACTTGTAATATTTGGAGCTGAAATTTTGAGTTCCAGTCAACAAAAGAACTTGAACTGCAATGCATTTCTTTGGAATTCTTTAATTGTAAAATGAATCTGTGATTTCAGCCAATGCAGTGCAGTAAATATAATACTAGAGCTTCAACCAAAGGGTTTCGGATTTATTTTGTGAAATAGTGGCTATCAAGAAAATTGCTGCAAAATTTTCTATAAAAATAAAATCTCTTATTATTTTTCACTTCTAATTTTAAAAAAATATAAAATTTTTACTTCCCCTAATTGTAGATTGCAATAAATTCACTACTAACTCAGGGTACTTATGCATTTAAGCGTATTCTTCAAACAATATTGTCCTTTTTCATAAATATATTTGAAATTAAATACAAGGACTATAATCCAACATAATTATAAAACAGCTTCAAAAATCTGAGTGCTTCATTAACATAAAAATTTAGTTCAACTAAATTTTGCTTAGGATATTTTAGTGGCAGAAACTGAAGAGCTTCATAGTGAAGTCCTTAAATATAAAATTTTCCTTAGAAAAGAAAAATATGTCAAAATTTTATGATTTTATTGTTAAAATAAGAATTTTTTTTTTAAAATAAGCAAATTTTTCATGAAGTGAGTGAATTTTATAATTTTTTAATGATTTTTGAATTTTTTTGTTAATTTTACCTTAAGAGGGTAAGAGGAAACACTCTTACAATAATTAAATACGAATAAATTACAAAAATTTAAATTAAAATAAAAGGTAAAGGATTCATTTTTGTTTAAAATTTAAAATTTCTTAAAAGGATCAAAATTTTTTATCAAAATTTAAAATTCAATCAGAGCGTTTGTTTAATTTTCAAATTAAAATTGATTTTTATTTTTATTTACAAAGAAACCCTTGTATATTACAAGAGTACATATTTATTTTTACATTTACTAAAACTTAAGTAAATTTAATTAAATTTTATTTGTTGCATTAAAAATAAATTAAAATCTTAATTTCCTACACAAATTTTTAGACACAAATATTTTATTTTCAGAGTTTATACACTAAAATTTGGCAACATCTTCTTTAAAGTAAAGATTACGGACTACATTAAATATAATATCTAATTAATTTTAAAAAATGGAGAAGCTCTTTCTAAAATTCATAGATCATGTAAGCAATTTTTCAATTTTAACTTATTGCACCTGAACAGATTCACAAATCACATGCTCAACGATTTAAAAATATCACAAAAGAATTTTTATTAACTTTGCGTGATTTATAACACCTGACACATACCAGAACTATAATTTCCTGTGAAGTACTCTTTCAAAACTTTTTATTAAATCTTCAGGTCTTCTTCAATATCATTCTGTGTGTGTATAGTTGTATAATATAGGACTCAAATAGCTTTTAAGCGCATTCATAATATTTTTGAAAGCTCAAAAGAATTTTTTATTCATCATAAATTTTATAAAGTGGCATACAAATAAATTGAATTCTGTCAGAAAAAGGTTTTTGTTCAACTGTTATTTATCGGTTTTAATTTCCTATAAGGTGTGCCGTGTTTTCCAACTCATATATTATTTATAGTCAAGTCTTTCACTAATCAACGATTTTATTAGTTACCACTTCAAATTTTTTTTGAGTTTTATATAGTTTCATTCAATTTCTTAAATATTATTTAAGTATATCTGTCAGTGAGCTTATTTTTACGATTCTATTAGATCTGCCTACTGTTAATTTTAGAACTTAAAAATATGATTTCAAATTCATTTCAATTTCAGCTCAAAATTGCTGTTATTTATTGGACTTCAATCAGATATTAATCAAAAATATATTTTATGAATATGATAATGTGCAATGACCCACACTATATTACTTGGGTCTTACCAAGAATGAGTGTTTAAATATTTGTACAAATTCACTTGCATAATGAAAATTATAAGCTTTCATTCTTAATTTTCATATGCAGTCCTCGTACATAACCTGAAAATCCATGCAAAAATTTCATAAACTTTAAAATTTACGAAACGTATATGAGTTCGTTCCTAAAAACACCATTCATTCAACCGTAAATTCTCTTTGTTATTATTTTAATTCATTATATAGAAATTAGTGTGTAAGGATAATGGAACGTTGATTTCAAAAAATTAAAATAAAATCTGTCAGCAGATGACAAAGTTGACTAAACTGTTATTCTTTTGAGATCAAAAGCAACAGAACGAAAAATGAGAAAACGCTTAAAACTTTTTCAATTTTCTTGTCAAGCACATCACGAGAAATTATTAAAACAGACTTGTTTGTGTTTTTTTTTCTATATCATTTGCCAACCTTTTTCTCATCCCTCAAACAATTTCAAATGTGTGGTATGAGCAAGTCTTGGAATTTAAAGTTTGTGAGCCTTTTATAATTTCAGATTTTTAAAAATTAAATCTTTATTAAGCTCTACGGGGATAGCAAAAGGATCTATAAATAAATAAATTGGTTAATCGCATTCATTTTAATTTTATAGAAAATGAAAACGTTGGAAAAATTTTAGGAATTTTTAAATTGCTATTTTAATTTTAATATTAAAAATTAAATTTAAAATAAAATTTTATTTTTAATGCTCTTATTCTTGGATCTCATAATTTTAGACAGTTTTTATAGATTCAGAATTTTTTATTATTTTCTTATCCTTTTGTTTAAGATCAAATTCGCTGAATACTACACATAAACATTCAAATTTTTTACTAAAAATAAAATTGATATTTCCTCGTTGTTTGTCATAATAATATCCTTGAGGGGCAAATATGCCTACAATGGAATGTCATAATAAAAATAAAATTCTTTAAAAAACTTCTTTCTACCTGTGTATGAGGTAAGAATGAGAGCAGACTTTTTGCAAATGAACCAAAATTAATGTATTCTTTTGCTTACCATGAGTATATGAGCAATGTATGTAAATTGCTGCGTTTACCCTAATGTTTATATTTAAGAAAAAATATATTGGAATACCCAAAATAAATATTTATAAAAAAAATTATTTAAACAATGAATATTGATCTTATTCAGAAATTTTAAGTTCCTTAGAGAGAGAAACGCCTCAATATTTTAAAAATATTATCCAAAATAGCTAAAATAATTGGAAAAATCCCTACCTCCTTCATTAAAAAAGGAAAGTGAATTTGTGTAGGTGCTTTTTCAAAAATAAATTTTTAAATTTTAAATTCAATATTCTTTTGGAATTGAATGACTAAACTTCTTAGAAAATTCATTGAAATTTCTTCAATTTGTTCACATACATTGGAATCCTTTAAAAATTCTTAAAATGCATAATAATCGCTTACAACATTTGACTAGCACCAAATGTATTAATTTTATTTGTAAATTTGAATTGATAACGCCCTCAAACGTAATTATTATAAGATACGACAATACTTACATACATAAATACAAACAATGGGATTCCAAAAATTTTTTCAAATTGAGTTTGCTTATGTCATTTATTTATTATCCTTTTAAGTACAAAAGTAAACATTGTCGGATATCGAAGGGTAAATTCTAAGGATTATTAAAATAATATTGGATAATATATGAGGTAATAAATAAGAGAATAATTATTTAAAACAATGACATTTATTAAATTATATACGAATGTTATTATTTTGTTGTGTAAAAAATTACCTTTATAGGGGGGTGGAGGGGAGAAAATAAAATAAACCATGTAAACCATATAGTGTTATTTTATTATTAATGTAAATATCGTAGTGACACCTTAAGAGCCAATTAAATTTAATATATGTATATTCAAGAGTGTATAATTGAAATTCAAATATTGAAGTGAATTGGAATGATATCAAGAATAAAAATATTGAAGTTTTTGTATACGTCTTGTACAGTTGGAATTCTATATAGTTTAATTCGTAATAGAAGTATTTCGACCTAAATAACATAATTGATCCGGATGACAATTTGTTAATGTTTTCAGGTTAAAAATATTCTGTCATGGCATCGTAGCACTTGCTTACCACTTCCTATTTATGGAAAACGTTTTTCTGTTTCAGTACTGAAATTGTGAGTCTTCACTCAATTTTGGAGTATATCATGTGTTATATTTTAAACAATATTTATCATTCACCAATGCTTCATACATCTAAAATATGGGATACAAAAATGTAAAAAGCCATTAATTTCGATTGTTAAGTTAAATGATAAGACTATAAGTTAGGCAATACCTACAATGCATAGTATTGGGGAAGAGAACAGTACAGAATGAAATATTCGCAATGGGTTATTCTCAACGCTTCACGAAAAATTTTGTTCAGAATGAATAGTCGGATTTTTATGAGATTGAAGATAAAATTTTTGGTCCTGATAGTATAAAATAGGTGAAAATATTATTGGAATTACAATGGTGTAATAATTATTCTGAATTTTAAGAATTTTTGATTTATTTTTCCAAAATTTACCCGTTAATTTAACTCTCATTCTCCTCTGAGTATATCTTTACAAAATTTTTTTGAAATAAAAAATAAAATCCGCATTCAATGAAAATTAAGAATTTTCACATTAAAAATTTTTAAATATTCATTATGTACCATATTCTGCTGCATTTCCGCATTTTTTCACAACATTATCACATATACTCGGATGCAATAATACCCATTTATATATTTATGATAAAATACTATTATTCTTCTAATTTTTCCTAATGAATTTCATTTAAAAATCATGAATTTTTATTTCCCCAGTATCTCGGTATAATTGCAGTACATTATTAATTTGTCAACAATAATTATTATTATAATTATTATTTTAACTAATGTGGTCTTTTAGAATTTGTATATACCTATGTATATGCATATACGTACTCTATATGTATATGTGTGTATGTGCGCCGTTTTCAAATTCAAAACAACTTTTTTAATAATTAAATCCCATAATATTTTGTACATTGTGTATTATGAAGCACTTTAAAACAAATAATAATTAAAATGGTTGAAAAATAATAATCTCTTGTAGAATTTCCAAATGGAATTTAATGTAAATTTTAAGGATTATTATAATGAACTACTTATATATAAATATACATATGTACAAATTTGCGTATGTTTATAAATTATTGTAATTAGTAAAGTTATACGATTTTAAACTTTTCAGACGTGATTATAAATTTACCTTATGTGTAAATAATAATGATCTTATTTTGACATTTTAATTACAACTATTCGTAAATATGAGAGCAATATTTAAGGTGAAAAGAACAATTAAATGATTAATCAATGATTAATTTGGTTTTATTGAGTAATTTGAGAACAAACAATGCCCCACTATTAGCACGTTAAAATGAGTAATTGAAAATAGAAGTTGTCATAGAAATTACTGCCACCTTTATTAATTTCGTATATTGCATGACTCTGAGTAATAATTGAAATTTGGCAGTATTTTCTTTCAGATTATTTAAAACTATTTAGATATAAAATTCATTTTAAGCGAAGATTGACTATTACGAACGCTGTTGGAATGCAAATTACCGACTGTTAATTATTTTAAGTGCCCAATTATATTTTTTATGAAACAATTAATGCTAGTATACAATTTAGTTAATAAACTGGCAAATAATTTAATTGGCATGTATTCACGTTTAAAATTATGCGAATTTTATCTCTTAATTTTATTCTCGGCCCGAGTTTACTTTTATATGGTAAACAAAATAAATTTATTTTTGAACTAATTTAAATTTATTACTAAATTATTACAAATTTGTATAAATTATTCAATTTTATTACATATTAAATTAAAAAGCCTAATTAGTTCACTAATTTATTATTAATTAAATATTATTTATTTTAATTTAATTTTGCGAATTTCTATTAGAAGGTCTTTCTACTGATACAAAATGGAAAATATATGAGTGAGTGTGCGCTACCACTTCCATAAATAAGTTGCCCCAATATATTATTAGTGGATATTGTAAAACATTTTTAATTGATAAACCCCTTTGCATTATAAAAACATAACTCAAACGTGAATTTATTATTACAGTGCGCAAATATACTTGAGGTATAAATTTTAAATAAAACAATAAATATGAAAGAAGAAATTTGGAACAAATTATGTTTGGGTCAAAAGTAAAAACTAAACAACTATAAGAATAACAGGTTTGATTAAGCTAGGAAGTCTATAGCGAAAACAAAATTTATAAAAAGTTTTTTTGAAATTCGGAGACAATTTATTGGAAGCCGGTGAAGCTGATATATGAAACCTTTGTCCATCCTCAGGATATGTCCAGAACAATTAATTGCTCAAATTTTTAATATGACACAAGACCATATTCAGTGACTTCCTCCGGATGTTTTCGCGGACATATCAGGCCTAGCAGAATCAATCTTCAAAAGTTTCCTAGAAAAAATTTTATAGCGCTTTAAAAGAACCATAGATCTCATTAAACCCCACTGAATTGATTCGGAGGAAAAACAAATGCAACATAAGATGAAATACGCTCTCATTTTACCAATGAACGCTAAATTTTTTGTATTTTTTCCACTAAATTTTTGTTTCAAATAGATGGGTTTCAATAAAGAATTTTTCAAAATAGGAAAATTGAGTTTGACGATAAACTTAAATTTTCAAAAATTCAAATAATAATGACATAAATTGCAGACATGTTGTAATAATTGTTGTTGCAATTGACTTAAAATAAATTTTCGAAAGAATTTTTTACTAAAATCATGTTATGATTATCCTTTGTTTCGAAACTCAATTTAATATCAAAATTCATATAGAACAGATTAAGAATTTTTCATAAAAACTTTTGATTCATACTTTCTTTTGTTCTTTTTGTAAAGTTAGGAACTTACATAACTTTTGTATGTGTTTGTTTTGTTACGTACACCAAAATGCTTTCTTGCAAAAGTTTTTTTATTTGCCGTTTTTGATTTCCTTTTTCTTATTTGTATGACGTTAACCTTAAAAGTTTTGTTATTCGAGAATTATAATAGTATAAGACTCAACTTTCGTTTGCAACACTTGAAAATCTAAGTGACTACATATTATTATATCCCTCCTATTTAAAATTCTTTACGCCCTTATAAAATTTACATACAGGAACATTTTTTTTACTTTTATAAAGGCGTCGACTCAATGGTTATTGAAGAAATATTTTATTTTAAGTTAGTCGTTGGTCTGAAAGAAAGACTGACCGGATCTGGTAAGCTGGTTGAACCCCCCATATTCATTTAATCTAATCTAATCGTATTTACTCTAAAACAGTTTCAGTATTTCTTTTGATATTACAGTAAAATTACACTTTTTCATCACATGGCACAGCACCATATAAAACGGTAGAATATACAAGAGTTAACACAAAGAATTCGCAAATACTTGAAGAAGTTAAAATAAAAAGAAGGGAAATTCAAAGACAAAAGAAAAATTAAAAGGAGTATAGAATTGGAAAAATGTTACCTATCAAAAAAGTTGAAGAGGAAAAAAAATACAAGTAATAAATATTAATTAGATTTTTCCATCGTTATTATTTGAGCAATTCGAAGTTAGAAAACAAAAATAAAAAATAAGAAAAGTAAATAAATAAAAGGGATAAATGGAAAAAGTTTTTAAAAAGTTTTATACAAACTCTTCTCTCCTATCTATAATGCGATAATGTAATAAATTATGATTGATTTTCGTAATTATACCAGCCATTCCAGTAAAGATCACTTTAATGTTTTCATTGCATATCATGCTAGCTATATTGAAATTTTACAGAACTCAGTGGCAGTCCGTTTTTCTTTTGAGAATTAATTATTATTTGTATTTCTTGAAATTTATCTTGGACAAAATATTTTAAGAAGTTTTCTAATAATTTAATTAATTAAATTAATTTTGGATAGAGAAATGATATAATAAATTATTTAACTGTAAGAGCCTGTTACAATTCTTAAAATACAATACTTACAATACTGAGTGGTGCTATGAAAAAATTCAATTGAATAGGCTTAAAAAATTTAAACTCTAACTGATTTTGAATTCAATAAAAAAAATATTTTTTTTCACACTATTCTTTTTAACAATAAAAAGAAACCTTTTGTAAAGAAAACTTCCAGTATTCGAACTTTATTTCTGTTTCTGAAAACTTCTCAATTCGCGGCGATTATTACGAATTACAAATTAATACGACTAAGAATTCTCCCCAATTGTTTTGCCATTTTTCGGCATCCTATCTGTGGTTTCTCTTCGGACTAATCTAAAACAACAGCAAAACAACAATTAAAAATTTAATTTATAAATCGAAAAACATTAAGAGACTGAAAAAATTCTACGTACTCATAGTATCATATTTCCGCAGGTGCCGGCATATTTAACTCTTTCCCTTCAATTTTTAATGTATGCTAAAAATACAAAAACATTTATTTAAAATATAAAATTACAAATTTCTTAAAATTATTCTATGAGTAATTAATTTTTTTCTATTTAATCCTATAAGTAGGCAATTTTTACAACGTTACCGTAAAAACAAGAAATCATACATAAAATATTTATGCATTTTATTGTTCATACCGATCGCATTGCATACAATAAGGGAGGGTATGTGATGGCACCAAATTAGGGTGAGAACCCGCTTCTCTATAGTAAGATAGCATAAATAAATTATTTTTAGAGAGACGTCGGTATATCTTAAGTTCGGTTAAACCGATTTCGAATTGATCACCTTTTGGAATACTATGTCTGGCCTCGGGAACTGGACTTTATTAGGGGCCGATTTTACATATTTGCGCATATAAAGAGAAATAATCAACCAATTTCCTTGAAAGTTAATATTTAAATTTGGGGTGTTGAAACAATGAGTCTATAAAATTCAAAGGGCTCGAAATTCGAACTGGGGGACGATTTTTTATTTTTCATCTTAATTTCGGAACTAATAGATGAAATTTTTTGAAAATTAGTATTTGATTCCTGCTTGTTACCAATAATAACTGGCGAACTCTCAGTTATTTCGAATAGCGCAAAAGTAAACTTTACTAAGAAACAAATTTATATTTATCGAGTAATGTTAACTAAGATCTTGCTAGTATCCTTACAATTGCAAATGTAAATTGCGTTGGGTTATGTGCTGACCACATCAGATTTTTATTATTAGATTCTTAAAGTTATTTTCCTTTCTATTTAATAAAGGTAAAAGTTTTCACAATAAATCTGCACTCTATCATACATATGAAAGTATCCTTCTCTAATATCCTTTCTCATTTATATATATACATGCATAATACGAGTATATATATATACAAACAAATATAATATTAATATAAAAGTTTTCCGTCTTTTATTCAAAAGTTGTGTATTTTTTCGCTATTTTGGAAGTTACTAACAAACAAAAAAAAAAATTTATATATCTATATACAATTGTACCTACAATAAATATATTGAAGAAAAAGTACAGCAGCGAACATGAAATAATTGAAAATGAGGGCAATACGTGGTGAAACTTTTTATAGGATTACGTTGAGATTAACAAGTTTTACTAATGGATTTATTTCATAGAATATTTACGTGTTTTGAAATATTTTTACTTTCTATAGAGCCAACCCGTACATACATACATACCCCCACAAATGATGTAAAATTATAGATATGCCTAAGTATTAATCTCTCTCTGTCTACTAAAAAGTTACAAGAGTAGCAAGGTTATTCCTAAAATAAATCTTGTTTTTTCATTTGGTATTGTTTTTTTTTTTTTTGTTTTTTAATAAACTTTTTTGTATGGAACAAACAATCACAAAATTTAAAGATTTCTCGAGAATTGTATAATAATTATTATGAAAAGCTAAAAGGTTTATTACATTATGAGATTTTAAAGAAAACTCTGGTATTTAATCACTTAAACACGTTTTTAATTTCTTATATAATTTATATTTTAACGCGCTTGGGTAAGTTTTGTATATGCTTATTATATTAGAGGATATTTTTGTACTTTATTTCTAATTTGTTTTATAGGCACCAGAACAAATGGCAAAGATAAATTACAGAAGATCTTATGAAGTTTAAGAATCTACTTTATTTGCTGAATGAAACCCTACTGATTAAATTAAAAGGAGACTCAAGAAAATGAATATTGCAAAAAACAGTCCTCTAAAAGGAGTGAGTATGTACGGCATTCTTCTTTATTTGATTTAAGTTATTTTACTTAATAGATGAATAATAGTTACCAAATGTTCAGATGAAGTTAAGACATGGAACTGCACGGACCACCTAATCAAGATGCCGTTAAACATTACAGTAAGAATGGGTTTTTGGTGCTAAACGACACGGATAAGTTAATTTATATCACAAACTAGATATGTTAAATTGCTGTGGTTAATTTTCAATGGAATGGAAAATTTCTTCATGTCTATGGTTTTCTTAAGAACCAATATGGTTTTTTTAAGCAACATTTAAATTTCATAATAATGAGTGCGCTCCTTGTACGGTAACCATTTCTTTTTATAGAAAACAGTATGCTTTATTTTTAAATAACAGAACGGAACATAAACAATAAATTTTGTTATAAAATTGTATTGTTGTTGTTACTAGGCCTTACAGACCATGAAGGTCCTGAGCTTGACATTTATTTCCATCCGCCGCGGTCCTGGGCGGCTCTTCCCCAATTGGAGACACGAAGTTTTTCCAAATCCGCCGAAGTTTCGTCTCTCCAACGAAGATGCGGCCTTCCTCGACGTCTCATTCCTTCGGATCTGGATTCGAACACTCTCCTTGCTGGGGCACTTTCGGACATTCGTGCAATGTGGCCCAACCAGTGTAGCCTCTTTATCTTGATTTTGCTGACTACATCAACGTTCTGATACAGCTCGTAGAGTTCGGCGTTATATCTTGTCTTCCAGACCCCCTGCTCATTCACAGGACCAAATATGCGACGAAGAATCTTTCGCTTGAAAACACCAAGGCATTGCTCACTTGTCCTAGACAGTTTTCAAGCTTCCGAGCCATAAAGTAAGACCGGAAGAAAGAAGTGAGCTTAGTGTTTCTGGATAGGAGTTTTGAACCCAGTTGTTTTCGCAAACCGAAGTAGCATCAATTTGCCAGGGTTATTCTACGTCGCACATCCACACTGATGTCATTGGCGGAATTTACATTAGTTCCCAGGTAGATGAACTCCTTAACTACCTCAAAATTATATGAGTCAACCGTGAGGTTTTGACCAATATGATAGACAGTGGTCGCCTTGGTGGTTGACAGCATATATTTTGTCTTGGTCTCGTTAACATTCAGACCCACTTTTTTTGCTTCCTGATCAATCTTTGTAAAGCGAGCGACTATGTCGATGTCGTCAGCAAAACTCAACAGCTGCACGGATTTAAAGAAGATAGTACCTTCGGTGTTAACACCCGCGTGACGCACTATTTGTTCCAACACAAGATTGAAAAAGTCGCATAACAGTGCGTCCCCCTGGCGAAAACCGGAACGCGTCCGAAATACTTCCGATGTATTTTTTCCGATTGCCACCGAACATCTAGCATTTTCTAGCGTCATCCGAGATAAGCGAATAATTTTGCTCGGGAACCCAAATTTTGCCATCGCCTCATATAGTGCGGCGCGATGTATGCTGTCATTGGCAGATTTAAAATCGATAAATATGTGGTGAGTATCGATTTGAAATTCGTGGGTCTTCTCCAGGATTTGACGAAGTGCGAAGATCTGGTCGGTGGTAGATCTAAAACCACATTGATAGTTTTCTATCACGTTGTTACAGAGTGGTTTTAGTCGTTCGCACAATACGTTGGATAGAATCTTGTATCCGATATTTATTAGGGATATTCCATGATAGTTGTTGCAGGACGTGGTATCACCTTTCTTGTGGATTTGCCTTATGATGCTAACACCCCATTCGTTGGGCATGCTTTCCTCCATCCAAATGCGGTATGTGATCTGGTGCATGCTCCTAACCAGTACATCACCCCCACCTTTGAACAGCTCTGCTGGCAGGCCATCAGAACCAGCCGCCTTATTGTTCTTGAGCTTTTGAATGGCGTTTTTAACTTCTTCGAGGCTAGGTGGAATTACCTCTTCGTTGGTAACAGGAGTGTTTGTTGTGGATGCATTGCTTTCGGTGTTTTCCGAATTCAGCAGCCGCTCGAAATGCTGCTTCCACGCCCGAATCAAAATCCAAATCCAAATTTCGCGCACCATCGTCCAGGGCACATGTGTAGGGCTTGAATCCAGCTGAGAGCTGTTTTGTTTTTCTATAAAAGCTCCTTACTTCCGCTCTGTCTCTATGTTTCTCTATATCCAAGAGCTGAGATCTCGCGTGGTCCCGTTTTTTTCTCCTAAGGACCCTCTTTTCTTCTCGTCTCTTTGCCTTATATTCCTCTAGTGCCGCCCTAGTTTTCCGTTGCAGCGCTTTTCTGTATGCCTTATTTTTTTCCGCCGTCAACCTCGAACATTCATCATCATACCAAGGGTTCCTTGAAAATGGTGGTTTATAACACAAGGTATCACTGCCCAACCCCATCACGATGTCTGCGTACTGTTTTCATTGTTCATTAACGGACGTAAAAACAAGAGGCGCGGAATTAATCTTCTAGCAAAGACGGTCTATAAAGGCTCCGACTAGCTCAGTGGATTGCAAATTTCCAATGTTGAATTCCCGCGTTGTTGCAGTATGCAGTTTTCTAACATTGCATATTCGAGCTCTGAATCTAGCTGCAACTAAAAAGTGGTCAGAGTCGATATTTGCCCCCCTATACGTACGCACATTCAAAACACTCGAGCAGTGACGAGCGTCGATGAGAATATGGTCAATCTGATTGGTTGTGCGACCATCCGGGGCCAGCCATTATCTCGGTGCGGAAAATACGTGCTACTTATGACCATGTTGCAAGACGCCGCTAGATCGATCAAGCGGAACCCATTGTCGTTGGTGGTGTGGTGAAGACTATGGGTGCCGATAGTTTTTCCAAATATTTGCTCTTGACCAATCTTTGAATTGAAATCCCCCAACAAGATTTTTGCATCATATCGTGGGCAGGCTCCATAAGTTTTGTAGAGAACATCATGGAAATTCTCCTTGGCGGAATCCTCTGCCTCATTGGTTGGGGAATGTGCGCATATTAGGCTGATGTTATAAAATTTGGCCCTGATGCGGGTAACGGCCAAACGCTCATTGATTGGCTTAAACCCAATGACGTTACGTCTAAGCCTGTCACCAACTTCGAATCCCAATATGTGATGTTTTTTGTGGCAGCTGTAATAAATATCGCATTTCTTTTTCTTGTATTTCTTGTATTGCAGTAATGTCTGCCTTATACTGCACGAGAATGCTTTCCAAATTGTTAGATGCACCTGGCGTGTAGAGTGTTCTTATATTCTAGGTGCAAATCCGTAAATCATAGTTCTTGATACATTTGCCGTCTCTGTTACCATTAGATCCAACCAGTCTATCCGAGGCTTCACTTAAATCTTCCATAACTGACGAGTTTTATAGGTAAGGTAGTTAACCTTACGTCAACCCCAAACCGGGCCCAAAATTCGCGCTTACAGTTTCGGCCAGTTCTGCCAGCGGGTGCTGGAAGAAAAGTTGCCAGGGGCCACCACGTGGAGGTAGAGTAAGCACTTGCCCAGGAACCCAAACAGTTACACAACTGGGTCAGCGACCGATCAGTTGCTACCCTGTTGCTCCCAGACCAGACCCCCATATAAAATTGTATATGGATTGAAATTTCTGATTCAGATGTAAACTACTTCCTAGATTTGCTTTCACTAATCAAAAATTGTTTATTCCAATATGGTGATGCTCGATTTCTAGGGATGAATGTGTTATGAAACAAAACACATAGAATTCCCTTTGAAGGCAGCATATACTTTTGTTTTCATAAAAGAAAAGGAAAAGAAACGAAATATGCTGCCATACTGGAAAAAAATTATGTAAGCAAATCTTTGTTATTACAAGTATATTATGAAACATATAGGACTTCATGTATCCTTTTGTTTACATTTAAATTTTTGAAACCTATGTAAATTTAATAGAAAAAGTTGTTGTCGGTAAACTTTTATTACTATTTTTTGATATTGTTACTTACATAAAAAAAACAACAATGGTAAATATGAAATCAAAAAGACGGGCACTCCAACATCATTTTCCAACTGGTATTTTTCAAATAAACACGGTACGGTAAGCTAAAAATAAGAATTTGTAAAATAGTTCATCTTTACTCTTGTATTGAATTTTTAATTTAAACAAAACAAAAAAATCAACAAACATTTTTTTTCAACTGAAATCACGTTATGAATCTTCAAAAAAAACGAAAAACCAAAGAAAATGTTAAAAAGGACCAAAAAAATTTTCTTAACAATTGTTAAAAAAAAATTGTATGATGCAAGCGATGCATAAAAATTATTTTATAATGACGGTATTTAAAAAACTGGGAGGAAACCTCGATTTTTTAATTCATTTTTTTGCAAACTTGTAAAAATGCTGCTGAATTTGTCGCATTCAAAACATGCTCTCCTCGATAAATTGTTTTTCTTATTGAAACAAATGCATTTCGTGGCCCAGTATAATAAAAATATTTAAAAAATTAATTTTGAAGTCACAAGTTTTCGTAAATTATAACTTTGAATTTTTAACAATGACTTGCATACCTAGTTAAGTAAATGCTTCCAACATTTTTCTATTCCTTAACCATTCTTAGGAACTTAATAACATTTTTGTATTGAATTCAAATTAAATTTGTACTACATTTGAATGTTATTGGGATAAGTTTGATTACTTCTAATTTACAGGGTTGCTTTAATTTAAGGTATTACAAGCAATTTATTGAAGATAAAATCAGTTTCCAAAGCAGAATTTTCTTATTGCAATCATGTGGTTGTGAATAGAGGGTAATCAAAATGACAGTCGACAGAATTCCTGAACTAGTTACTTTAATAGAATCGGATGAATAAAAATAAAAATTTAGAAATATTTCCTGTTGCTACTCTTTAGGTTATTGGCGGCTACAAATTGGTATTTTTATAAAGTTTCACATTTTTGCACTTTTGCTCGTATACGAGCCGGAAACAAAATTAGGAGCAACTAAAATATATAGTCTGGGAGAAAGTTGTTGCACATATTTTGCAAAAAATGATCACGGTTATTGTTCAAGGAAAACTAATGCACTCTGTTCAATGCAATATTTTCTATAATATAAAACAAAAACCGTTTATCTTATATTTATTGTAATAATTGACGTAATTCTGGTCTCGTTTAACACTGCAATCATGTGACTCTGATAAAATGCTTAATAAAACAAAAGTTCTTTGATTCAAAGCAATTTAAAATTATTGCAGTGTCGTCTTTTTTGTACCGCTCAGCTTATAAATACTAATGACATTTTAAGCATTAAAATATGCATAAAAAAATTTTAATGACAGAGCAACGTAAATTCTTTTTTAAAATTAAAAATTTATACATGAAGTTTTCTGAAATAAACTGAAATAAACTTTAAATATTAATACACAAGAATAGCTACCCTAGATACATAGATGTGATGGCACATTATGCAAATGTTGTATTACATAACTGCTTTTTGTATATTATATTACTAAAATTAGAAAATTTATAAGAAAAAGTTTAGTCTGAATAGCAAAAAAATGAAAAAAAAAACTTTTAAATTTTTAAAAGAAAACTTTTTAGAATTTTTATGATAGGAAAAATATGAAAGATTTATTTGCGGTATGTGGAAAATCTAAGAATTAAAATTGTTTGAACTTCTCAGAAAAAATGTTCATTTCATATACCCTTTATATTATGTTTGTGCATTTGTATTGTAATTATGAAAGATATTATGTTTGTATGTATGTATATAGAGAACTAGAGAACATACCCATTCATGTTAAATACACATATTATGATAATTATAAAGGAATCAGAGAAATTATGTGGGTTTGGTAAGAAAAAGTTGTTTTAATATTAAAAGAAAATTTTAAATTTTTCTTAAAATGTAATTTAAATTATTAAGGTGACCCTCATTAATATTTTTTATTTTAAAAGCAAAAATTTCTGCTCTCATAATTTGTGTCCCTCTTCTTGGATTTATAATAAAAGATAGTTGTTAGTTTTCTTATAAATTAAAACTTAATAATCTTTACCAAACAAAAATCAAGAATTCCGTAGAATAAGCATTTTTTATGCAACATTTGAAGTAAACCGACAGTTTGACAAACCCTTCAGTTTTAATAATAATTTTTTCCTCTAATAGGAGGAACATTTTTTTCAACTAATTTATTTTAGGAAATATAAAACTTCAATTTGAGTGTTATTTTCTTATAACCACACCATTTATACATGCAATTTTCATAGAGCAACTTCAAATGCCATTTCTATCCTCTCTCTCATCAATAATCATTTGGTAACCTTAATAATATATATGCAATTACTCATATACATACATTTTAAAATTTGTTCTTTTTAATGTAGAGTCTTAGAAACCGGTCATATATTAAAAAAAGTCTCTTAAAATTTATAAAATAAAATAAATTTATTTTTTTTTTTATAAAATTTTAAAATAAGAAACTTTCTCAGCCGAATAAAAATTTCTAAATTAAAAACAACCATACATTTGACATCTTTTTTTTGTATTTATTTAAGGAAGGACACACACATATACACACATAGACCTTATATCTTAAATATTTATGCTAAAATGAGTGTATTGCAATAAAATTTTTGTGTAAATTACTTATGTTAACATTAAATATACAATTTAAATAAAAATGAATCAACTTTTATGAAATTCAACTTACAAAAACAAAAAAAAAATTTTATGACAAATAATTTTTAAATTATTTCTTGTTCATTTTAATTCTTGAACATTTGACTTGAATTTTAATATTTTATGTAGACTAGATTATTGAGAACTTTTAATAAATTCGAAAGTAATGTTCTATTTTGTATAACACTTATATAAAATTATTTTTATATTTTTCATAATGAACTCCGGTATGAGTAGGAATTGTAAAGGATTAAGGATAGGATAGGATGTGTAGGATTAATTTGAGTTAGGCTTCGTGAAAAATAATTGAAATCCTTATTTTGCTCCTCAATTTTCATCAATGGTATACATTTTATAAAAGTTCGCTACAGTAACTAATAGCGCTTCAAGTACATTATAATGGAGATTAAAATTTTAAAATACAAATTAAGCAACAAGTGTTCTGAATTGATTTCTGCACAGTCGCATAGTTTTTGTGATATGATCAAGTTAAATTATTTTCAAAGTTCTTTGGTAATTGAGGCAGAAATTTCTACAAATTTCATTAAATTTCTTGAGAATGATGACATTATTAATCAGTTGTTTAAAATTTTAAGGTAAGAATTGAACAGAATCATAAGTTTAAATCAAAATCGCTTTGAAAAAGGAAGTTGCCAAATTTATTTTTATAATTCTAAGAATTGAGTTTAGTTAATTTACAAGAATTATTTAACCTCTTCTTTGAGCCTCATCTTAATAGCATTATACCTCCTCTTAATTTATGTTATTGTAAACTATTATTTCAGAAATTAGTTGTGATTTCAATCCCAATTTAAATAATTTTCACTACTTCTGTATTTATTTTCTAGGAAAGATTTATTTACATGTATCTTCGGTTTCTGCAGAAGCAAAAATTTTGAACAAAAAGGGAAAAATGTTGGATATTGCGTAGGTCACAATTCCCAATAATAAACTTTTCCTTACCGGAAAAATTAACCACTTATATGCTAAAAATATTGACGCACAGACGTTGTAGTAACGTTATTGGTTCAGAAAATGTGTTTAGTAACATCACGGCACAATTTTCTGCTTGGGTGGTATTTCCTGCAACTTTTTATGAATTATTTTTAAATTCGACTTAAAAATTAAAGTTGCATCATAAAGCCATAACATTTAAATTTTTAATGGTAACATACATTGAAGGAAAACAGATATTTAAAGATGAAGAGAGCAGCTCCCGAAATGTTTCCGTGTGCTGGCACGAGCTAAACTGCTTAATTGTGCAACATATGTTACATATACTAGCTTTTTATATAAACCTTACCGAAATTCTACTACTTAGGTTTTTGGCTCAAAATTGACACTAAGCCAATCTGTACACTCAAATTTCAATTACTTTGATTCTGGTTTGAATTCTTCAAAATTATTTTTACATTATCTTATATAATTAAGTTTTTTTTTGTTTCTGGATTTTGTATTAGATTTATTTTTTTTAACTATCGTGCTTAAACATTAGTATAGATGTTATTTGAATTAACTTGTCCAAATAATAAATTGTTCTTTATGGAAAGTTTATTTCACTCTAAGTTCTTAATATTTTTATAACAGAAATTCAATTAGTTATTCTAGAAATGAATAACAACTTATTTAAAATATAAAAAAAATCTTGAAATAAATTGAAAATCTACTTGGATAATATTTAAAATTATGTTTTCCTAAAATGAAATTAAAAGACGTAAGGCGATTAGAAAGAATTTAAAAAAAAAAAAAATTTAAATAATGAAATTGAAATTTTAAATTAAAAAGAATTTCCTTTTTTTTTACGGACCATATTGCATACAACAAGAGAGGATGTGTGATGGCATCAAATTTTAAGTGTCTGGTAGCGGAAATGCGTTTCTCTATGCTATTGAACGTACCTATATTATACATTTTTAATTACTATTAAGAAAATAATTGGCAGATTTCCGTGATATAAAATGCAACATTTCCGTGACAACAAGTCAACTAACTTTCTGAGGAAATCAGGTGTCAGCAAGTGGACTTTTACTACGGGCCAAGTTTTTTGAAATTTAATATTTTAGTTCTGGTTGTCAAGGAAATTAACTGGAAAGCTTTGCTGAAATGCGATAACTGAAAAGTAATTTCTACTCACCAATTTTTAATTTTGCCGAATACATCAAATACTCTCTATTTTAGAATTGGACATGGTTAAATAATTCTTAAATAATTTTCTTAATCTTATGCAACACTTTAACAATGTGGTTGGTTATGTGCTGACCACATCAAAATTTTTTTTTATTCTATATACTTTTATATTTTACCTTTGGGATTTGTTGAAAATTTCAATTTTGTACATTTTAAAGTCGATACTATTTTTTTAAAATAAAATTAATTGAATTCTTTCTAAATATACAAATACACACACACACAAACAATAATATTATAATTTTATATTGTGCATGTGTGTACGACTTATGTTTTAAAAAATATTCAATTTTTGTATGAATTTTTAATGGGAAAAAGAAATTGGGAATTAAAAAATAGTTAAATTGAATGCGATTGTAAATCGAGAATAATAGAAAAAAAAAATTCATAAATTTTTAAAAATATTGAAATTTAAAACCTTAAATTGTCCATAAATATTATAATCCTTTATTTGTACAAAAAAAGAAAAATAATTTTTAAAAAATAAAAAATTAATTTTTTATATTGTACAAAAAGCTTTCAACTAGAACAAAATCTATATAATGCATTACAAGTTATGCCTAACCTTAATTTCTCACACAAAATACCTTCTTCTATTCTCTGGCTTCCTTGTCACAACAACAATAGCAATACCAATAATTATTATAAAACAATAAGCAGGTAAAATATAAAAATTCATAATGGAAAATTTCTAAAAAAAATATTGCAATAATAAAAAAGTTGAAAAGTTTTAAATGTAAGGCCCTTTAAAAAATAAAACTTTTATTTATAAGACCGACCATTTTTTCAATTCCTATGTATACAAATATTTTTGAATAATAAGTTTTCATGTTTTTTTGGAAAATTGCATTGTTTCTTTGGCGTACCGTATAAACAAATTTACGAGAAAACAAAAGATATTTGTTATTTTTTTTTCTCCCTTTCACCTTAATTTCTGTTCAACCTTTGTACAATTTCTAACATATTATACGTAAAGTTTTTTTTTCAACCTTTTATACATATAGAAACTTTTTTATATTTATAACAAATTTTGTGTGAAAAATGAAATAATGTTGCAATAAATTTGAACACCATATTGTGAACGAATGCGGTTTTACTCACTTTTCACCAGTGTTTTTAAATTTTTGTAAGTTGAAGATTTGATAACGACTACAAAAATTCATATAGGGTTTTCATTTCAAGTTGAGATTAAGGAATTGAAACTTAGTATCGAATTCAAAACATTAGTAATCATATTAAAAATATTTGTAATATGCCACTAAAAATCTGAAGCCTTGCTGCGTAATTCGATTTCCGTATTCGGAAAAACGGTAAGGTAACACCAATCAATTTTTATGGCACGAGAAATACATTTCGGCAAAAACGAAAATTGAATTACATGATAACATAGTAAGGCCCCTAATATCCCATTTTTGTCGCATATTATGCGAGTATTAATTCCATCCATGCTTTCTATACAACTCTTCTAACATTTCCCAATATTACCACCGGAAATTCCATTCATTACGTCATTTTTAAAATCACTGTTCGGAATTTTATATTGCAATACTCCCCTAAATACACATTTATTTTTATGAAAAAATTTTTTGTTTTCTTTTATTTGATTTCCTATTATTTTTCAATTTTAAGTTTTGGAGCTATTCAAATTTTATTAATTCATTGTGAGGAAAAAAACTGTTTTGAAATATTTTAACTAAAACTGGAATTTCAGATGAAAAACGAGTTTTGAATACCGCAACAAAATCATGCAACAATAATATTTAGCAACAATAAATTTATGACACCATGCCTACTTATATTTTTATACAATAATTGTATGCATATTTACTAACATTTACTAGCTTTTGTGAACAGCTATTAAAAAATACTTATTGTGAAGTGAACTGACTCTAACTTTTTAAATGTAACAAACAAACAAAAACCTTATTACGACAGCCAAAAATAGAAGTTAATAATTTGAGTTTTTGAATTACTATGTTAAGAGTAGAGGTTATTACATTTTGTGACACTAGCATGTTATAAGGATAATAAAAGTATTCAAAAAAATAATATAAAGTGAGAAAATTAAAAATGAAGAAAAATGCACTTGGTTCAATATACCTCCAGTAGAGACCGGTGGGGATGATATTAGGGTACTTACATAGGCTCTGGGGCCCCAAAACCGCACTGTCATCTCTTAGTGCTGGGCCCCGGTAATGGCGGAGCATAAGGGGGTGATTGAAACGATCAATGTTACGTTCGTGTCGTGGTCATGTCTCGCGGCGAGCCTCTTATTTTGTGAGTTTCAGCCCTATATCTATACGTCAGCTGACGACAGGCGTCCCAAGTCAAGGTGAAACAGCATATGCCGATGACTGCGTGGCTAAGAGGGAGCTTGTAGATTGTAGATTCCAAGGGAACCGAGTGAGACAGGAGTAACCCCCCAAGCCACCGCAGCCATTTTTGACTTATTGTAGCCCCTCCACTCTCCCGTCTGTAATATCCCCGTCCCAATCACAAAGCCGGAGATATTCCTAAGGGAGTTGGACAACAATTCCCGAACACTTAGGGACCCATGTCCAAGACAATTGCGGCTTCGAACAGCCAGTGCCGGACAGTCGCAGAGAATGTGTACGGCGGTCTCATCGCCACCCCCACAAAATCTGCACAGGTGGGAGCCCGACTTCCCCAGCCTATGCAGGTGGTACTTCACCGGGCAGTGCCCCGTGAAGAAATTCGCAATAGTGTGAACCCGGCTCCTGCTCATCCCCAGCAACTCCGCGGCGAATCCGCCGGAGCACGCCGAAAGAAACACTTTCGCATGACGGCACTCTTTCGTGTCCCGCCAGTGACGGCCGCATTCCGCCGCGAGCAGGCAGGCAAGCCTGGCCCCCACGACGGAAGAAGGCAGACCGCAGAAAGGCAGCCCCAGATCCCCTCCGCGCCAGCTCATCGGCAACTTCGTTGCACGCATGGCCACTATGGCCCGGCACCCAAATGAGCGTCACTCTGTTCTCCGATGCCAATTCCACAAGTGCAGACCAGCTTGGATGTAACCTGAGCTGAACGGAGCACCAGCAGTGCAGCCCTGCTGTCTGAGAACACATAGATGGTGCGGTTTCTATACCCCCTTTCCAAATTGATTCTCAGACAGATCTCTATTGCATGTATTTCGGCCTGGAACACTGTGCAATACGGGTCAAAGGTTGCATGTACACGCGTGTCCAGGCGGACACCGTATACGCCCGAACCCACACCCGACTCCTTTTGGGACCCGTCCGCATACCACACGCTCGAACCCGACCTAAGTACCGGACCACCCCGATCCCATGTCCATCGATCGGGAAACAGAACCCTGTACCTGTGGTCGAAGTTGTACCGCGGCAGACAGGTATCCGACATGGTTATTCTTAGAAACGGATCGCTCTAAATGAAGTCTCTGTGAGTTCTGTGGGCCAACTTTAGCCCTGCCCGTCCTCGCCAGAGAGAAGTCGGTAAGTCACTAGCCGAGCTTCCTTCAATATATGGAGGTGCAGTGGCGGCAAACCGATCATCACCTCCAATGCAGCGGTGGGAGCCGTCCGCATCGCCCCGGTCACTCCTAGGCAGGCCAGCCTATGTAGCTTTTCCAGCTTGGCCCGCACACCCGCCTGCTGAGCCTTACGGCACCATACAATCGACGCATAGGTGACGATGGGCCTAGCAAGAGACGTATCTAGCAAGGC
This sequence comes from Condylostylus longicornis, assembly GCF_029603195.1. Taxonomy (NCBI): domain Eukaryota; kingdom Metazoa; phylum Arthropoda; class Insecta; order Diptera; family Dolichopodidae; genus Condylostylus; species Condylostylus longicornis. The sequence goes on from NW_026577982.1 coordinate 14,833,699, forward strand.
CGTACAGTGCTATTCTGGGACTAATTCCCCAGGTCTCCGCGATGAAGCTCCTACACGTCCACAAGGCCGCCGGAGCTCTACCGATAACTCTATCTATATGGGTATTCCAAGAGAGACGATCATCCAGGGTTACTCCCAGATATTTCACCTCCCTCGAATAACTAATACGTTCACCAAATAGAATTGGGTTCGTTAATCTGTCCCTGCTTCTGCGTCTGGTGAAGGCGACCAAAGTGCTCTTGCTTGGATTTATATTTAACTCAACGCCTTTGCACCACCTTTCCACAACACGTAAATTTTGCTGTAGAAGATCAAAAATAGTGCTCTCAAATTTTCCCCGCACGACGAAGGCCACATCGTTGGCGTATCCTCAAACATGCGCCCCGGAACCCCTGAGAGCAGCGATTAGATGATCCACTACAATGGACCACAAGAGGGCCGAAAGAACCCCGCCCTGCGGACATCCTTTTGCAGCGGATATGAAGAGTATACCGTCAGCTTTGTGGACTTAATAATCCTATCCTGTAGCATCCGATTTACCCATCTGCTAGTCTATCTCCCTCTATATCAAGGAAGCAGCCAACTGCCACCTCCCGCATTTCCAGTGAGTTTTCAAGGACCCCCACCAGACTCTGCAGAATGAGTACAGTAGACCCTCCCGACTGATAGGCGTACTGAGATTCATGCAAGGGATTAAATCTATCAATCACTTTTCCCATTGCTTTCAATAGAAAAGAAGTAAGGCTGATTGGACCGAAAGACCTTGGGTGGTTGCTTGGTCGCTTACCCACCTTCGGAATATACGTCACTTTAGCCACCCTCCATGCCTGAGGATTGTAACCCCACGCATAGCTGGCACGAAAAATTTCCAACAGTGCTCTAGCGATATGTTGGAAACCCCTCTGCAAAAATGCAGGATATATCCCGTCATCACCTGGAGATTTGAAGAGAGAGAGAGAAAACAGCCCATCTAATCCTGCCCATCGTGAAGACTAGACAGGATCGTTGCCAGTCATCCCTCCTGGGCCAAGATACCCTCGGTTCGAAGACCGCATTTGAGTGATTCCGAAGAATCTTCGAGTCAGGAAGTTGCGTTGACGCCATAAGCTCCAACGTCTGCTTTCCGTTCTCAGTCATGGAGCCATCAGGCCGTTCCATTAGGCCCAACTCGCTAGCATACTTTCTGGAAAGCACCCTGTGAAGACGCGCACTGCTGGAGAGTTCATCAATGCCCTTGCAGAACGCCCTCCACGAGATTCTCTTCGCTTTCCTAATTTCTTTATTGTATTTTGTGAGTGAGTCCTTATACTCTTCCCACGAACCCGACGCCTTGGCCTTATTGAATAGCTTTCTGGTCTTTAGTCTAAGCCTTGAAAGCTCTTCATTCCACCACGGGCACTTCCTATTGCTCCGCCTCGGCTTAGCGAGGCAACTCCCGTGATAGGCATTAGTAATAGCCGCCGTCAGAGCCTCGCTGGCCAGTTCGATATCCATCACCGTTCTGACAGAAGCAGGAACGGATCCAATCCCATCCATGAGGAGCGTTTCGAATTGACTCCAATCTGTGGATTGGGGCACCCGATATATTTCTTCTGCCAAGCCCCCGGAGACCATGATATCAAACCTAATCTGCCTATGACCGGACATGGATGTCTCATTTGAGACATGCCATCCACCAACCCTACTGCCGATAAATTCAGTACAAAGGGTGATGTCAAGGACCTCTTCCCTAATTGCATTTATGAATGTCGGCCTATTGCCCTCATTCATAACCATTAATTTATTGCTATATATAAATTCAAGTAGGCACTCACCTCTTTTGTTTATATTGCTGCTTCCCCAGACCGTGTGATGGGCATTGGCATCACTTCCTATTATAAGTTGGAAGTTCCTCCTTCCACAAAAGTCCACTAGATCCTTCAGTTGCTCGTCCGGGTAGACTCTCATCCACAATTCACTGCAGCGTTGCAAAGAGACGAATGGATATCCGTAACATGCAACAATCAAAACACCAGGGAGTGGATAACCAGTGTCTGCAGGAAGATAAAGCCTTGGGACGGTTGCCCAAACAGCATGTCTGCGTCACCTACGTACCAAAGGACGAGACAACCGTCAGTCTCTCCAAGGACAAATTTCTAAGTAGGATAGGGAAGCAAAATCCCAGCCTCAAGATAAGTTCCTGGAGGTTGCCGAGGATGGATAAGGAAAAGGACGGGGGCTGCTCCATCACCTTTTTAGTGGATGAGTCCGGATTGGAAGATCTACGGAAAGCGGAGTTCCGACTTTTCCTGAATTTCTTCCGTGTTACCGTTCGGGTTAAAGTAAAAAAATCCTCTCAAGGTGCTGGCGGCAGGGCAGGACAAAATAAAAAACCAATGCCCAATGCGAAAACGACGAGCACTTCAGGCCAACCAAAAGAGCCAAAACTCATTGGAAAGTCTGAAGTCGCTCCGAAAATGGCGGCAAGGGAAACGGAAGGACCATCGACCAGCACGCCAAATACAAGCGTCCCGGATGAACCAAAAGGGCTCAAGCCCATTGGGAAGCCCGGAACTGCTTCTGTATTTGCTGTTGGAAGGGCTAGCGTGCCACCTGGGACGGCAAAAGAGGCTGTGGCAGGGCAGGCGCCCACCAAGATGTGTAAAAAGGCGGCAATGGGAAGCAAGGCTCATGTAAAGCCTTTGTCTAAAGGGCCAAAGCTCTTTATACAAAGGCTTTACAGACAAGAGCCGGAGGAAATGAGATGGCTGTGAGGTGCATCCAAATAAATCTACAACATGCTAGGGCATCTACTGATGTTCTAGCTCATAGATTTATGAAGGATAACCTCGATATTGCCCTTATCCAAGAGCCTTACATAGTGAAGGATCAGGTTAAGGGCCTAACAGGTGAGCTATTGTATGAAAATACAATTGGGGGCAGGCCTAGGGCTTGCATTTTGTTTAGTAAAAGGCTAACGTATTTTCCCATTCCAGATTACTGTTCTAAGGATCAGGTAGCTGCGTTGGTGAAGATGAAGTCCTCTGGGGGCTGGACAGAGTTCATTGTGTGCTCATCCTACCTCCCGCGGAGACTGTGCCCACCCGAACGAGCAAACTGAGGGATCTAGTGGACTTTTGTGGAAGGAGGAACTTCCAACTTATAATAGGAAGTGATGCCAATGCCCACCACACCGTGTGGGAAAGCAGCATATGTTTATATACAAAAGAGGTGAGTGCCTACTTGAATTTATATATAGCAATAAATTAATGGTTATGAATGAGGGCAATAGACCGACATTCATAAATGCAATTAGGGGAGAGTTCCTTGACATCCCCCTTTGTACTGAATTTATCGGCAGTAGGGTTGGTGGATGGCATGTCTCAAATGAGACATCCATGTCCGATCATAGGCAGATTAGGTTTGATATCATTGTCTCCGGGGGCTTGGCAGAAGAAATATATCGGGTACCCCAATCCACAGATTGGAGTCAATTCGAAACGCTCCTCATGGATGGGATTGGATCCGTTCCTGCTTCTGTCAGAACGGTGATGGATATCGAACTGGCCAGCAAGGCCCTGACGGCGGCTATTACTAATGCCTATCACGGGAGCTGCCGCGCTAAGCCGAGGCGGAGCAATAGGAAGTGCCCGTGGTGGAATGAAGAGCTTTCAAGGCTTAGACTAAAGACCAGGAAGCTATTCAATAAGGCCAAGGCGTCGGGTTCGTGGGAAGAGTATAAGGACTCACTCACAAAATACAATAGGGAAATTAGTAAAGCGAAGAGAATCTCGTGGAGGGCGTTCTGCAAGGGCATTGATGAACTCTCCAGCAGTGCGCGTCTTCACAGGGTGCTTTCCAAAAAGTATGCTAGCGAGTTGGGCCTAATGAAACGGCCTGACGACTCCATGACTGAGAACGGAAAGCAGACGTTGGGGCTTATGGCGTCAACACACTTTCCTGACTCGGAGATTCTTCGGAATCATTCAAATGCGGTCATTTAACCGAGGGCATCTTGGCCCAAGAGGGATGACTGGCAACGATCCCGTCTAGTCTTCACGATGGCAGGATAAGATGGGCTGTTTCCTCTTTCAGGCCCTTCAAATCTCCAGATGATGACGGATATATCCTGCATTTTTGCAGAGGGGTTTTCAACATATCGCTAGAGCACTGTTGGAAATTTTTCGTACCAGCTATGCGTGGGGTTACATCCCTCAGTCATGGAGGGTGGCTAAAGTGACGTATATTCCGAAGGTGGGTAAGCGACCCAAGGTCTTTCCGTCCAATCAGCCTTACTTCTTTTCTATTGAAAGCAATGGAAAAAGTGATTGACAGATTTATACGGGACGATGCACTGGGAAGCAATCCCTTACATGAATCTCAGTACGCCTATCAGTCGGGAAGGTCTACTGTACTCGCTTTGCAGAGTCTGGTGGGGGTTCTTGAAAACTCACTGGAGGTGCGGGAGGTGGCAGTTGGCTGCTTGCTTGATATAGAGGGAGCTTTTGACAATACCCCATATCATGTCATCTGTGAGTCGTTGCACAAACGAGGGATTGATGCGACGACTAGTAGATGGGTAAATCGGATGCTACAGGATAGGATTATTAAGTCCACCATAGCTGACGATATACTCTTCATCTCCGCTGCAAAACGATGTCCGCAGGGCGGGGTTCTTTCGCCCCTCCTGTGGTCCATTATAGTGGATGATCTAATCGCTGCTCTCAGGGGCTCCAGGAGCGTGTCTGGGGATACGCCGACGATGTGGCCTTCGTCGTGCGGGGAAAATTTGAGAGCACTATTTCTGATCTTCTACAGCAAAATTTACGTGTTGTGGAAAGGTGGTGCAAAGGCGTTGAGTTAAATATAAATCCAAGCAAGAGCACTTTGGTCGCCTTCACCAGACGCAGAAGCAGGGATAAATTAACGAGCCCAATTCTGTTTGGTGAACGTATTAGTTACTCCAGGGAGGTGAAATATCTGGGGGTAACCCTGGAGTTATCGGGAGAGCTACGGCGGCCTTGTGGACGTGTAGCAGCTTCATTGGGGGGACCTGGGGAATTAGTCCCAGAATAGCACTGTACGGCCTTGCTATATACGGCCCTTGCTAGGCCCATCGTCACCTATGCGTCGATTGTATGGTGCCGTAAGGCTCCGCAGGCGGGTGTGCTGGCCAAGCTGGGAAAGCTACAGAGGCTGGCCTGCCTGGGAGTAACCGGGGCAATGCGGACGGCTCCCACCGCTGCATTGGAGGTGATGATCGGATTGCCGCCACTGCACCTCCATATATTGAAGGAAGCTCGGCTAGTGACTTACCGACTTCTCTCTGGCGAGTACAGTGCAGGGCTAAAGTTGGCCCACAGGACTCACAGAGACTTCATTGAGAGCGATCCGATACTAAGAATAACCAATACCTGTCTGCCGCGGTACAACTTCGACCACAGGTACAGGGTTCTGTTTCCCGATCGATGGACGTGGGATCGGGGTGGTCCGGTACTTAGGTCGGGTTCGAGCGTGTGGTATGCGGACGGGTCCAAAACGGTGTCGGGTGTGGGTTCGGGCGTATACGGTGTCCGCCCGGACACGCGTGTATATGCAACCCTTGATCCGTATTGCACAGTGTTCCAGGCCGAAATACATGCAATAGAGATCTGTCTGAGAATCAATTTAGAAAGGGGGTATAGAAACCGCATCATCTATGTGTTCTCGGACAGCAGGGCTGCACTGCTGGCGCTTCGTTCAGCTCAGGTTACAAAAAAAAGAAGTTGCCGATGGGCTGGCGTGGAGGGGATCTGGGGCTGACTTTGTGCAGCCGCTGCCTTTCTGCGGTCTGCCTTCTTCCGCCGTGGGGGCCAGGCTTGCCTGCCTGCTCGCGGTGGAATGCGGCCGTCACTGGCGGGACACGAAAGGGTGCCGTCATGCGAAAGTGTTTCTTTCGGCGTGCTCCAGCGGATTCACCGCAGAGTTGCTGGGGATGATCAGGAGCCGGGTTCGCACTATTGGGAATTTCTTCACGGGGCACTGCCCAGTGAAGTACCACCTGCATAGGCTGGGGAAGTCGGGCTCCCCCCTGTGCAGATTTTGCGGGGGTGCCGCTCCCTTAGGGATATCTCCGGCTTTGTGGTTGGGACGGGGATATGAGTGTGTTGGGACACTCGGTTCCATTAGAATCTACGAATCTACGAATCTACATGGGCTCTGTGAATCGATTTGGGAAACGAATAAAAAATATTTTATTTAAAAGAATACTTTTTAAAAGCCTTTGCAAATGAAAATCTTGCAACTTTTGAAATTTTATGAAAAATTTTTTATTTATTGTAAGTACTTTTCATTTTATTTTAAAATCTATAAATCGACAAATCTGCTGAGAAAATCTGTAAGTTTTTGGTCTTAACTTTGTATTGCAATTTTTAATAAAAAATTTTTTATTTATAAATTTTAAATATGTATGCTGTTTTTTACAAATTTTAAATATGTATTTAAATATGTTTGTTTTCCTTTCATTTTTATTCAAAAAATTAAATTTTTTATAAAATATAAAAAATAAAATGTCTTTATATTTAAATATTTAAAATAAATGCAATTAAGAAAATTCTGATAAATAATAAGAATATTCACTTGATTATTATTGTACTCATCACTATTATTATCCAGAGTAGGTTCTACCAATAATATTGATTTATTCATCATTATGTTTACAACTTTTTTTCAAGCATGAATATTTATTGGAATACATAGTTTCAGTGCGAACCGAAGGAGTTTATAAAATCTATATATAGATCTACAGCTATCTTGATGGGAAGAGTTTCTGAAAATGTAGAAATTTTCAAATGTGTAGACCTGCATTTCTGGTGAAATTTTTTTATACACCTTTGGAGTTGAATTCAAGTAGAATAGAGGAAAAACTTGCATAAATTATTGTTAAATATTTTGTGACTTGGTTTGTGAGAAAAGCTTTAATTTAATTTTAAAAACCAAATCAAAAACTAAAACTTCTCGTAGAGAATCTGAAAACACACATGCTTTTGTAAAATCTCCAGGTTTCCAATAAAAACAAAACTTAAGTGGAATATACTTCTGGAGTGAAAATTATATAAAAATTCTTTAAATTATGGAAATGTGTCTATTTGGGTATGATTACAATATATGGTACAAAATCTTTTATGCCCTTATCATTTCTGAAATAATTTCTCTATTTGTATTAAAATCTCATTATCAGATGCCTATAATTGCAAAGCACTTATATTACACAAAAAAAAATTTTTTTTACCACATAAACACTAAAATACAAATAAATTTAATTTTAAACAAAATTGTCCATTTTTTTGTCCTTAATTCATTTCTCAGTTTATTTTATCAACCATAAATCAAAGATTAAATGTAATTATTTATATTTTCAATTAACCTGAAATAGAATTTCATTATCCTTTTCTCTAATTTATAATTATAATAATTTCATATATAATCCATGAATGTATATACGAATATAACAAGGATAACTATAACATTTACCTACATTCATAATAATAATTTAGAATGTATAACAATTTTCTTAAATTATCACTGAATTTTGAAATTTTCTCAAATAATGTACAATATAATTTTGCATAATTAATAGTTTATTTTTGGAAAATTATTCAATAATTACAAAGTTGATGTCTTAAGAAATTGTTTTAAGGAAAATTAATGTATTACCAAAAATTCAATCTTATTTACCACATTTAACTATACCATATAAGATAATATTTATGATAACACAATGTAGACAGATTCTAAAAGCCTATGTACATGCCCATGTAAGCTTTGAATGTTTAATATTAACATTGGCACAATTTATCTGATTAAAATGAACAACTAATAAGATTTTGTAAACATCAATTCACTTGTATTCTAATTAAATTGCAATAATATTCAAAATGCTTATAATTTTCATGTTAAAATATATTTAAATTTTAAGTACCTAAAGTTTCTCTATATATGTATCTTAAATAACGAATTATCTGTATATATTTAACTAAAATGTAATTATAATATAGGAGCGTTTAATATTGTTATTATTGTTGATTTCCATCATTTAAGAAGATTTCGAACGACGAAACTACTCAATATTAGGCCATACTACACGTATTCATTACAAATTCGCACATTTGCGAGAATAATGACATAAGTCAAAATGCAGAATAGCAAACTTGCTTTTATTAATATTATATTTTGAAATATGTACAAAGCTTTTCTGTAACAAAATAATACAGAAATTTTGTTCAGGTAGAATAGTTAGATATCAACGTTTTTTAGCGTTCGATAGTAATTTAGACTCGGCTATAAATACTTTAAATTCCAAAAGTCGAAGTTATATTTTTGAGTTGTCTCGTTATTCTTCCCAATGTGCGAAATGTACCTATGAAATGTACCTATGAATGTACCAATATATATTTATGAATATCACGACTACATTTCCATTAAATTATTCATTCAATTATTAACAATATTTTGTTTAGTTGTAAAAATTTACAGAATGTCTTATGTAAGTTGCTTGACAGTAGAATTCACAGAATTAATACACAATGACTTAAATTGAAAACTACATTAACAGTGTTATCAGAGTTGTGACACAAAATATTTTCCTGTCAAACAAAAATTAAATTGATTTTTAAGATGAATAATATTTTTTTTCGAAAGCAATATTTAAATGAAGATTTGAATCCTTTATAAGCATATAAAATAGCTAAACAAAACAGTTTAACTGTGATGTTGTTATAATAAAAAAAATTTTGAAAGACAAGCCATATCACTTACCTAAGTATAATCTGATATTTATTTTTCGTATATAAATTGACCGTATATAAATTTTAATTAAATATCTTTCAACAAAATCATTTGATATTTCAGGATTTTCTTGTCTTATTTCGAATATTTCAACAAAATGTACATATTTCGAAATTGACATAATAATTTCAGATATATAAATACCCATATTATATTATATGTATGTATTATGTTTACAAATTGTATATATTTGTACATACAATATTATATATACAAAATAAAAGTGTGAAGTTATGTCGTTTATAATAAATTTTTTTGATATTCTCTGCATGACAACCATGTACACAATATTCATTGAATGAAATATCCTTCCGCTCACAAAATACGTAAATACGTACATATAATAAATGTATACACAATACATATACATATATAGAAAACAAAATCCTAGTTAATTTTGTTATTTAAATTATGATTACATTTACCCAAATAAACATATATTTATATGCAAAAATTATGTAAAGAATATAGAACAATTTGCATAATAATAAGACTTTGGTTATGCTAGAGACATTGAAGAGGAAAATATATATACTGAATATAATACTCTTCTAATGTGTTATACTATATTATGTATATATTGTATGTGTATCACAGAATATGTATATGATTTAACATCTACATGTAGGGCTGCTGATTTTTATACGGTGTGATATTGAATGAAGATGATTGGTATTCATATTATACCGGAATATTATGTAAAGAATTATCAATGAAATGACTGACTTCTAACACTGATTGGCATTTTTCAATCACATAAAATGCAGACATTAAGTTATGCATGATTTTTTTTTCTTCTTCTGCTATATGCTATACGAGCTGTTATTGTTTTTGGTTTTGATTGCTGTTAGTTTTATGTATATATATATATATACAAAGTATAATTATACCTCTTTATATTTATTCATCCGATAATCCACCTTCTGAGGTTTTTTTTTTTTTTGTTCAAAATTACTATGTGCAAGTACATCCAAGATAGCTATGTACCACCTTTTATTTTCATTTTTTGTGTTTTAAAAATTTTTTCATTGATTTCCCCATATACATACATTATTTACTTATACAAATATTCTGTTTCGTTTCTTTTAATAAATTCTCGTGTGAGGTTTTGTGGGAAAACAGATTTTTGAAATGATTTGTGGTTTGAACACTACACAAATATACGAATGTACATGTATGAAGAAAGGATAATAATGAAATCTATAAGCCATTTATTAAACGATTAACAAGAATATGCTTTAAAACGATTTTAATTGATTTTTAAGAATATTTTTCTGGTATATAAAATGTAAGTTGGTGTATTAAGGAAAATTAAATTTAAATGTCATTTTGAAATTATTTGGAGATAATGAGATATTTTTGAAAAAGTGAAATTTTTTGTAAGTTTTGAAATGTAGATAGTTGACCAACGTAATATTTGTCCTTATGCACATAATATGATTGAATAACGAAACTTACAATAGAAAGGAATTCGTATACGAAATTAATTTTCAATTGTTATGAAAAATAATAAAAAAAAATTACGTACGTGATCGTTTTATAATTAATCATAATTTGTCAAGATCACTGCAAGATGAAGTCAAAAAAATTAAATTTTTAATTAATTTCTAATATTTGAAATTTACTCAAATCATTTTCATACAAAAATAAAATTTATATATATGTATGTGTGTATGCATGTAATAATTATGACGTGCATTGTAAATAAATGTTCTATATCTAAATATTACTATCGCAGACATTTTATAATTATTCCGAGAAAATTCAACTTCCAGGAAAACTCATTAAATTACAATTCAATTATTCAAAGAAATAAAAACAAACACACCATTCTTCTCTTCTAATACAAAAAAATTAAAAGTAAGAGAAAATCTCACCTCACGTAGAATATTCTCCAAATCATGTCATTCATAACTAATCATTTTCTTTTTCATATTTTATCATTTCTGTTGTGTGCGCGTATTGTGAAGGTGTAAAAGATAAAATTTCTCTTTAATTTTTTTGCATTTTTACACAAGAAAAATAATAAAACAAAAGAGAAAACAAGTAAAAACGTTTCAGTCGGTATAAACCGATTGAATTATACCCTGCACCTTTCGTTATTGTGTAGCAACTATTTGAACCTCTAAAATCATTCTATAGAAACTTCACGGACATGTCTGACCCATAATTGGACATCCGACTGCCAAGTTTCATGAATCTGACCTTATAATTTTTCCAAATATTTAAAATTAGCTTTTGGAGTTGTATGGTAAGTACCTGAACCTGCCAAGCAATTCCACCAAAACTTCACAAATGTATCAGATCTATAATCGGACACACAACTGCCAAGTTTCATGAATCTGACTTTATTATTTTTTCAAATATTAAGAATAAGCTTTTAAACTTGTATGGGATCTACTCGAATCTGTTAAGCAATTCCACCAAAACTTCAGAAATATATGTGACCTATAACTCGACATACAACTGCCAAGTTTCATGAATCTGACTTTATTATTTTTCCAAATATGTAAAATAAGCTTTTGGAGTTGTATGGCAAGTATCCGAACCTGTCAAGCAATTCCATCAAAACTTCACAAATATATTTGATCTATAATCGGACACACAACTGCCAAGTTTCATGAATCTGACTTTATTATTTTTCCAAATATTAAGATTAAGCTTTTAGACTTGCATGGGAGCTACTCGAACCTGTCAAGCAATCGCACCAAAACTTTAGAAATATGTCTGACCTATAATTGGACACACGACTGCCAAGTCTCATGAATTTGACTTTATTATTTTTCCAAATATTTAAAATAAGCTTTTAGACTTGTATGGGAGCTACTCGAACCTGTCGAGCAATTCCACCAAAACTTCAGAAATATATTTGAGCCATAATTGGACACATGATTGCCAAGTTTCATGAATCTGACTTTATTATTTTTCTAAATATTTAAAATTTGCTTCTGGAGTTGTATGTCAGGTACCCGAACCTGTCAAGCGATTCCTCTAAAACTTCAGAAATATATTTGACCTATAATTGGACACATGACTGCCAAGTTTCATAGATCTGACTTTATTATTTTGCCGAATATAAAAAATTTGCTGTTGGAGTTGTATGGCAGCCACCCGAACCGGTGCAGCTACCCCATTATAATTTTTAGAGCATGTGTAGAATATAATTGGACACATGTATACAAAATTTTATATTTATACCTTTATTAGTTTTTGAAATATTTAAAATAAACTCTTTGAGTTGTATGGCAGCTACCCGAACCCGTTGTCCGAATTAGTCCAATAACAATAGGGCTCGTCCTTGGTACAAAAGAAAAAACTTGTGAAAGTTTGGTGTCGATTGCATTATGCGTTTTTGAGTTATCGTGCGATCGGACGGACGGACGGACGGACGGACAGACGGACATGTCTAAATCGACTCAGAATTTTACGCTGAGCAAGAATATATATATATGTCCATACCGCAGATGACTCCTTCAAGTAGTTACAAACTCCATACCAAAGTTAATATACCCTTCACGAAGTGCAGGGTATAAAAACAGGAAAATGAAAAGCTATATAGAAAGAAATTGTAATTGCGTTAACTAAAACCTCTCTGTTCAACTCATTTATATAACACTGTTGTTCTACATAATATTATACAGAGGCAGAAATGTTGTAAACAGATTATGTGGTTAAAAATTTGATAAAGTTGTAATTAAAAGGTTATAACTGTTAATGTTATATAACTGTTAATGTTTTCGCGTTATCAAAAAATAATATTTACTGTTAATGTTCTTGTTATAATATTCTTTTGCTGTACTCGTATATTATTTTATGCATCTTACTTGTATACTCTCTCATATATAATATTTCTTTATAAATTTGAATTATCGCTTTCCAGAGATTTTTTGTTTTTATTACCATTAAGGAGAATTTAAAATGCTGTTACATAATGTTAATACAAGGAATTTTAATTAAAATGAGAGTAAAAATGTAGATAACTGAAAATGTGTGTTTGTGTGCGGTACACAGTTATTATCTCGGAAATATAAATTTATTTAATGGTTTCTTTAATTTCAAAATTTTCAATTTTGTAAAATGCCTTGCTTTAGCCCTAATGAAAATTAAATTGCATTTTCTCGTTTAATATTTTCCTTACATAAAATTACTTTTGGATTACTTTGAAAAATATTTTACATTTCAGTAGTAATTATATGAAATTAATGAAATTTAATATTATGTTAATTAAATTTTTACAGCTTATTTGTTGCATGATAAAATTTATTGGTTTTTTTCATAATTCTTATTACAGGTTTGTTAATTTTAAAGAGGAAATACAAAAAATATTCAGAAAATTGATTTTTGTTTTTAATTCAACAGAAATGAATCTTCCGTTTTAAGACTATACCTAAACTCAATACAAAATTATCTTTTCTTTGGAACGAAAATATTTAAAATTATTAAAAATCTGCTGTTAAATTTTCACGTAACAAGTTTTCTTTTCGCATTTTTTGCTGATCTCAAAACACATACCGCGTATCTATATGTAGTATGTACACAATCAATTTAATTAAAGTCCAATATTTTCTAAATTTTATTACAATTCTTGTTCAAAATGTCTTATAAAATACAAGGTTACAATATCTTTCGCTTTTGAAAATAATATGGAATTTACCCGATATTTTATGAATTTAATGTAATTATGTAAGATACCGTGTAGCTTAGTCCTAGATAACATTGTGCCCATACTATATAAAATGCGTATAAAGAAAGCACATTCCTTAAATGATATTAAAATAAAATTATAAAATTTAAATAAGAAAAATAATAAAAGTGAAAAGTTTAAGAGGAAAAATTTGAAACCAATGAAAAATAATATTTAATTGCTCTGTTTTTCTTTTATTATTATTAAACTGCTCTACAATGAAAATTTCCAGTAAAGAAATTGAAAACGAAAAGTTTAATAGTAAAATGAAGCCATTCCAGAGCTGTTTTTTTATAAGAGAATTAACTGAAATTTTAATAATGTTGGAATTAAAAACTCACTAAATAGAATGAAAAGCAATAAAATTCCATTTTATGATAAGTTATTAAAATGTTCGGAAGACTTATAAAATAAATAATAAAATATAGATAACGATAAAATAATTTTATATTATTTTTTATTTTTCTGGGACCCCTTAAAAATCTATGGATTGTGTTGTTCTTATTTTATTCTGAGAAAGTCGTTAAAAAATTTATGACTTTATTTTGTTTTTTTTTAAGATTTAATTCAAATTTTATAAAAAAATAAATTCTATGATATTTTGTTTATAAGACAACAGTAAGTTCCTAATGCCGTGGGCGTATAGAGTGAAATTAATGTTCTAAAAGATGAATATTTATAAATAACCATTTTTTAAGGGAATGTTGTTAAAAACCAAGTGTGGATGAATTTTAATGTTAAAAAACTATGTGGAGGGTTAGTAGAATAAAAAGTTAAACATTGAATACATTTTTAAAAAAATGTACAGTCAATGCATTTTCTATTACATCGACCTTAGACCAAAATGTTTCTAATACGTTCTTCTGCAAATGTTTTAGATTTGGAAGAAAAGGCGGTACTCATTTAATATAGTATCTTTCTTACTTTCTTCTAACAAATTTAAAAATCTGTTAAGTAAAGCCACTTTGGTAATTTTGTAATATTTTAGTGTTTGAAAAAGAAATGTAACCATATTCCAGCAATATTTTTAAATGTAGGCGGTATTATAGCAGTTTGAGTATCTTTGTATTCAAAATCTCTCTGTAGCATTTCTTCTATATTTCACTCGAAAAAAAGTATGGAAAACTGGGTTCGCTGCTTCTTGAGAATGACTTCATTATCAGGTACTCGTCAGTTTTCTCACTGCGAGAACTGAGTTAAACATGTTTACATTTGACGCAAATATCGGAGTCGGATATCAATCTTGTCATGAAGCTACTTTTGTGATCATTGTTGCACAGTTGTTTTCAAATCTATATGCCATGTCTCCATTTTCGCCTCCGATGCTGCTCCCGCCTGATGCCTAAATATATCTTAATTTAATATCTGTATTATTTTCCTACCCAGCGGTAGTTAATGGCATTAAACGTGTTAAAAACATGTAGATAGCTATTATAGATAAAACGATAGATAGCTTTTTCCTCTAAAACATAAATAATTGAAATCAGCCTCGAGAAGGCTTAAGTGTTTTTAAACGCTTAGCATCTTTAATTTTAAATCTATATGCTCTGTGTTTGTAAGATTTTAAATTATAGAGAATAAAATCTTTAAAATATTAAATTATTGCTAAAAAAATGTGAAAATTAAAACGCATGAATATTAAAAAATATACCCTTAAATAATATCAATTAAAAAGTTTGGCGAACCTTTCCTTTTAATTAAAATATTTTTCATCTTCTTCTTCTTATTTTCATTTTTAAAAATTAACTCAATAATTCAAAAATTTCATTTTATTATACCACCTGAGGATATATGGAGAGTAAAGTAGGTACCTTCCAGCATTTATTGAAAATTTCCTCTTAATTTTATTCACAAAAAAAATGAATTTATTTTATATTCCAGAACTGATCTTGGTAAAAGAAATATATTAACGTTTCTGTACATTTATACTCTGGTTTATAAAATAAATATATTTGTATATGTACTCTATGTATGTGTATACATCAGAAAAGGAAGGATATCTAAATATTCTTATGGTTTATACTTAAAAATTTATGAGCGTAACAAATTTACTCCAACTTATGTCTGACCCTTTTGAAATCAAAACAAAATGAAAAGAGAAAAACAAATAAGTAAACATTTTTTTACCGATATAAAAACAAAAATCTTCCACAAAAATTTCTTATACAAGGTGATTTTTTTTGATAATTGGTTTTCCATAGTTGAATTTTTGAGATTTTACTCGTGTGGTGTTATGTTGTTAACGTCGAATTCATTCAGATTGGTCTGCTATCATTATAAAATGGTAATAATTTATTCACTTTGAAATCTTCTGTACATGTTGATCATCCGCATTTCGAATGGACCATGTACAACATAATCGTTGTCATTCCCAAAATCTTCACATTTATAAACAATTAATTTATCAAATTAATTTAAAAATACATCAGAATTTCCATCAATTTTTTTCATTAAATGGAAAAACCTAATGCTCACAAAATCACCCCTTACTCTTTATAGAATTGAAAAATTTTCAAGGATCTTTAAGAAAGCTTATATTGTGGAAAATGAATATGATTCTAATATCCTTTTCTTATATTTTTTTCTATTTCTACTTTTTTTTCTATCCAAAATTTTATTTTTAGAATATCGAAAAATTCAAGTGTAAAATTATAACAGCCTGTGAAAGTTTCCTTTTATTTTTCTCATTTTCATCTTCTATACGATTATTGTAAACATGTTACAAAATCTACACAAAGATTATTTGTACATAATTTTAAGCAAAATAAAATTGAATGTTAGTCTTTTAGCTTGTAAATAAAGAACTATAAATAAGTTGAGTATGTAAAATGAGTTTAGAGTGTAAAAATATTTCGATAATTTGTAGTAATCTTTAGCAATATAATTCTAAAGCATAGAATTGTGTTGCTTTATTTTTACCCTCTGCCCTTCTTTGTACATTTCTTTTACCTATTGCTCTAAATATGGTTTATTTTTATATTTTCAATATTTAGTAATTGAAGTGAACATTGTGTGACACTTGAGACTTAAACTTTATTTTAAAATTTACCGAATTGAGTCAAACGAACTACACATAAGAGCATAGGTCAGCCAAACTTTACCAGCCTGAACTAACACATTCTCGTGAAGACTTTCATAATATGTCGTACGATAAATTACATACAAATAAAATCTGAATTTCAAAATTCTTGAATATTGTTAGACCTGATAAGTAAAGCATATATGGAACCCACTGTTTTGCAAATTTACATGTTTTGAGTTTAATAACAACAGCTTAAAATCAAAATCAAAGCTCTGACATCAGAATCACAGAAGTTAAGTAACGGAGGTACAATTACGAAGCCTGAACCGAGTTCTCAAAAATGCAAATGAAATTTAATACCGAAGTTCAAAATAAAAATATAAATTAAAGCCTTCCTATTTTCAAAATTGGAAAAATCTACAAATTCATAAGGTTTTGTTTTTAAATAAATTATTAAGGTTTTGTTTTTAAATACCCCAATTTATGAAACATACTGTAGATCTAATTAAATATGTTTCCACTTCACGTCCAATGTTGTCCTTTTTCTTTTTTTTTTTGGGATTTAGTCCAAAAATAACTCAATCTGTCTCATATATCACACCTTCAATTATAAATATCACTTTGTGTAACTACTTATATCTACAAATTTTACTTAAATTGTTAAAGAAATCCACAATTACTTAATTTTTAATCCTAACAAATTAAATCGATAAACCAAAAATATAAAACCACAAAGTTGAAATATCCTGATTCTCTCTACCTACAGCCATTCAATAATTATAGATATAGATAGAGAATTATGTATGTATGTATGTATATTAGAATCATTGCTGGTAAAGCTCAAACAAAGTGTATTATGTATGTACGCCCACACATATTTTTTAAAATTATATATAGGTATACATTTTGTTTGAAAACTGAAAATACTGAAAAGGAACCATTAAAATAATTATTGATTTTTACTATTGTGATATATGTATGTACATAAATAAACATAGAAGAAAATAAGAGAAAATTTTTTTGTGAAAAAGGAACTGAGGAAAGGAAATGAGCATGTGCTCATACGATGTTTTGTTTAAGTGAGAGATTGCTTTTAAAGTCAACAAAAAATATTAAAGTAACTTATTGGTATTGCTATAAAGAAGCAAAACTGGGGACAATTGTGAGGAAGTTTATGCAATATTTAACTTTGACTCTCACATTTTATGAATATTTGAAATTACCTGTGGCTTACTACAGCCCGAAGAACTTTCAACTGTCTGGTCGCAAACTTCTACAAAACTTTATTTTAATCCTTTTTATCTTTCCTTAGCATCCCTTATAATTGGAAAAATTTTAATTTCAACTGACTTATTTCTTCGAAAGCGTAGACTTTTCCGAAATTTTTTTCTATTAAAAAAAATATAATTTTTTCCAATATTATTTTGCTCTTCTCTTAATTTTTTTTGTCAACCCGTTGGGAACACCATCAAACGACTTGCTATGATACAAAGCGATGATTCTTTTTAGAATATTTCACTTTATACACACCATTGGTTCGTTTCAAATTTATTCCCAATCAATTTATTATCCCCGGGACGTTATTTTTAAAATAATAATTTCAGTAATTTATTTAAGATCAAAATGCATTTATATTCCGTAAAGTTTGCCAAATATATCGATTAACATACAAAATAAATGTTTCTCGTTGACTTAAATCACTTGAGTATATGAAAAAGTTTAAATTTTAGGTCAAACGCAAGAAAATCATTCTTAATAATTTTTTTTTACTTTAAAATTTTTGTTCATTTCGTAGCATATTCAATAAACTCGCAATATGCACCCCAAATATTTGAAGAAAAAGAAAAAAGTTTTTCTCAACTTTTCTTCAAATATCCTTTTTATATCCTTGCTTATCTTGTGTGTATATTTAAACAAGTTTGTCGCCAAATAAAGTTAAAATTTCTTATATGAATGCTCCTTTATTTTCATATAGGTGTGTATGTATGAAGACGTTATTATTTTTAGGTACAATGACCTAAATTTCAATTGCTTTTCTTAAAATTCTTTGACATCCTTTTTCCTTTCCTATATTATTTGATGAATCCACATTCCATACCATTTTTTGTCTCTTTCTTATTTTTTGCATAAATTTTATAATTTTTTTTTTTTGTAGAAGCGTCGTACAATGAACGGAAATTATAATGTTGACCGTGATCTAAATTTTTAGAAACGTTTTATATAAAATATAAAATTTTACGTACATAAATACAAACTCGTATATATTATTAGAAAGGATGTGTGCTGTATATGTATGTATAGGGTGCCATATATTAATTTATGTAGATTTGAATTTGAAATTACAAAAATAAGAAAATTTAACATTAAAAGGAATGTAATAATCTTTAATATTGAGAAGACGTTCATTTACTTTACAATAGAGAACATAATAATGAAAGGACTTTTAAGGACAATTAGTAGTTTTGGCGACAATGTTATAGAAATAGTTAGAAGACGCCATATTGTCTTTATGGTAATGATTATAGAAATATATATGTGTACAGATTCATAGAGTGAGTTTCGCATTCGAATTCGAAAATCTCAAAAACTTAATTGTTGTTACTTGAAATCAGTTGATAGTTTTATATAAGAAATAAAAAGTTAACATGTTCCACAAAGCATGAAGATAAACAAAAATTTTAGTCACTCTAATTATTATAGGGCAATAAGAAACTTATATTTCCTCGTATTTGATCATTTAAATTGAAAATTTGAAAGCATTCTCTAATTTGTTGTTAATTTTGTATCAACCTCTTTATGTTTAATATTCCTTGATCTCATTTCCTTGATTATCAGTTTAAGATTATACAATTGGTAATATATCCTTATCAATTGACAATTTTAACATTTTCGATCGTACAGCAGCAACAGGATCCGAAATATTCTCTGTGATCATTATACTTCACCATTAAACTCGTTTGATAAACTCTAAACCAAAACGTATTGAAACTAAATGGAATTTAATTTTAATTTCACCATTCTATGGAGAGACAATTTTGTATTTGTGTTTGCATAACGATTTTACAAAAAAAAAAAGAAAATTAAAAATTATAATTGAGCTTAAATTTACCACAAAACAAAAATTAATATATAAAATTCAATATGAGAGTGTTGAACTATAAATAATTCGCATTAGCGGATTTATATACAATCAACATTGACAATAAAATTTAAAATTGATGTGTGGCTAAAAGTATAAAATATGACAATTATACACCAAGTGCCATAAAATTTTTTTAAAAATCTTAAATTTGAAAAATTTCTTAAAATTGGCGTTATAAGCCTAAAATTAATTGCTTTTATTAAGACTATTTAATGAAACTAAACAAATCGTCGCCTCAGAGCCGTATCTTTCAGTTAATAAGTCCGTCGAAGAGGAAAAAAGAAGACTACTTTGTGACAGTTTCTTTCACATAAACAACATGTTTACAATTATTTACATTTGATTGCCTTTTTTGGCTTGTTTTTGCCGTTTTTTGTCGAAATACTTTATTATGCCTTCAAATGTTGGCTTAAATTATAATATTAAATTAAAATTAATAGTCGGTGGAACACTAACTCATATGTATTCTAAAAATTTTCCAATAATTACGGCCATACTCACAATAATCAGGTTTTGTATAGGATTGACTTATGTTATGGCTATTTCACTATATATTTTCACTATATATATTCACTGTGCAGATTTTGTGGGGGTGGCGATGAGACCACCGTGCACATTCTCTGCGACTGTCCGGCACTGGCTGTTCGGCGCCGCAATTGTCTTGGACATGGGTCCCTAAGTGTTCGGGAACTGTTGTCCAACTCCCTTAGGGATATCTACGTATCTCCGGCTTTGTGGTTGGGACGGGGATATTATTCGCGGGAGCGTGGGGAGGCTACAATAAGTCAAAAAATGGTTGCGGTGGCTTTGGGGGTTACTCCTGTCCCACTCGGTTCCCTTAGAATCTACAATCTACAATTTCACGATATAAAAATCGTTAACTAATATAATTGTAGTGATGGTCGCCATTGTGTTGAAATTGATACTACATTAAGCGTAATGCGATGAATTCGCAGGCAAGATCCATTAATTAAATTATTTTGCATTATTATTGGAAAACTACCGCTTCGAATATTTAAATCGTAAATTAAAGTAAGAGTGTATAGGAACATTGAATGACAATATTTAAATTTATGGTTTTTAATCAAAGTTTATTTAATTTAAAAATGTTTGTTATATTTCAATAAAATAATTTATTCATATTTGTTATACGTACATCTATTATATAATTTATGCGTTTTGGATAAATAAGTAAATAGAGGATATAATAATAAAATTTTAATAGTTTGCATAAAATTTAAAATTTAATGCTTAAATTAAATTTTTTGTTTAAAATATCCAGCGACAAATTTCAATTTAAATATCTGGACGTGTGTACATAAATCCTTAATTTCTTTATTTTTTGAGAATTTAAGCAACGATAAATTATTTTCCAACTATTTTTGTTACTCAGGAAATTCAAATGAACCTTATTCCATTTTTAAAAGAATGAGATCGAATTTAAAAGATTTTGAGACATAGAGAATCAAAGAAATCTCAAGTACTAAACAAATCTATGCATGTGTTAATAAAATTGAAAACTGTGTGAATTGGGTGGAATTTTAAAGTTGATTTTCGGTCTTTTGCTTTAAAAATTATAACAGAAAATAAACAATAAAATTAATGAATTTTGGATCTAATCCCGAACCAAATTAGAGGCGTGGAGGATGCAAAAATATTCCTCTTCGCCAAACAGAGCTGTACATATAATTTTGGGAAAGGGACATAAAGTTTAGTAATTCAATTCAGACACTCTACAACAACCTTAAAAAGGGTAAAAAAAAAATTTAATTTTTTATAATTCTATTACATTTTTTAAATAGTTAAAGCTTATTCTACTACGCTTTCTCTTTGTGTGACGAGAAAACATAAGAGTAAAAAACTTAAACAAATTTTTAAAAAGATAAAAAATGTTAAACCTCTTGTATAGTCGTCGTACTTTGTTAAAAGAAACCAACTTTCATAAGTTGAAGTAATTTAAACATTTTAATGGCATAAATGGAAAAAGTTTTATTTTTCTAAAAGAAAAATTTTACAACGAGTTTTTCAGATGATTTACAAAAAAAAAGGGTTTTTGAAGAAAAAGTTGTGCAAAATTGTTTAAGCTGCAATAAGAGAGAAAATTCAAAAATTAAGAAATAAAATGATTAAATTCAGAAATTGTAGGGGTGATGAAATGAAATTCCGCAAATCTTTACAATTTTCATGCAAATATGGTAGTTCCTTAAAGATATTTTTGGACTTCTGGAGCAAGACAAGATATCTTGTGTTGTAAACATCAAAACGTACAAACATGGCGGAGTTTAATCGAAAAACGAATCCCGTTTTACAATTCCGACTCCATAGCTTTAAATCTTTCCTTTTAAATTTACAAAATTTTCTTTAAACAAACAGATTTGGTTTGAAACACAAAAATAAATTGCAAGAGATTTCTTATGTTAACCGTAAAACAACAGTTAAACTTTGCAGTTATAAAGTTTACAATGCAAAAATTGGAAAAAGCACGTAATTGAATTAAAATCAATTCGCTTAAATTTCATTTGAAAATAAAAAAACACAAAGAACAATTTTTTTGTTTATAAAAACAATTTTTTCTCCGTTTCTGTTTCATAAACTGTTTTTACTTTTTCAGTCTTTATAACCTTTGAACACTGAAAACCTCCGCACAAAAAAAGTTTATTATTCTGTTTTGCTTTTCCATTTATGCAATTTTATTTAAATACCATAAAAAAGAAGTTCACTATTAAAAAGTATCGGAAAATAATGTTGACACAACAAATTGTTCACTATAATTTTTTTTTTTTCAAAAATATTTTTTTATGAAAAAATTTCTATGCTGGTTGCTTGGGGAAAAAAATTCGAGTTAAAGATTACAAAACAAAAAAATTATAGAATTTCTTTTTAAAGCTTCAACAAATTTAAATTCAATTAAAATGGAATTGTTATAAAAAGCAATTAAGTGGCACATACAATGAAGCACTGCTTGAGCACACTTTAAAAATCCAATTGATAATATGAAAATTTTAATAATATTAAAGCAGATTTTATAGCAAAATCACATTAGTCAATTTTTTATAACTTAATGGAAAGCATAGAGTAAATTTGATCAATTCAAATTCAATGTCAAATAAGCATGAACTTCGTATATCGTAAGTATGTAAATAGTCAAGTGTTCTAATGATAATTGTGTATCTATAGAAAGAGTACTACCATTTGAATGACTGGGTAATATTGAATTCAAAATTTATTAACTGTTATAGGTTAGCGACCATTTAAAATTGAATACTCCAGTCAAATATGGAATAAAATTACTTTTCTAAAATTTCCAAAACCTATGAATTACTTCCAGAAGTGTAACGCAGGGATCTGCATTGAACCGCATGCAGACTTTTGGAACACGACTAACGATAGTTAAGCTAGAAATAGCCATGTTTGAAAACACTTATTTAATAGGGTATTTAGATAAGTGCACAGAAACTACTATAACAAGGAAGACAAAAGGTTGTATCAAATAATGATAATAACACGCGGCAGTAGAAATAGAAATAGCAATCATTCCCTGCAGAGGAACCAAGAATTCCAACAAACATATGGTTCCAAGCGGAGCCGCAAACTATAAAAGCAACGGAGTTAGTGAAGAATGTGGGAATAGAAGACATTACTGCCTCCGCGAATTTTAAGAAACTTCTGCACTTTTCTGAATATTTGGGATAAGCATAAACATAAGGTAAGGAAAATATTCATTTGCTTTTCTGACGGTCTTCCTAAACAAGCACAAGAAAGTGAGGCCCTGCATACTTTTTCCAAATACAGGAGAGGCAGAAAATTTCAAAAGAATTCCATTTTGTTTTACTGAATTCCAAATCTGTAAATATAAATCAGGTTGCTTCAAGATTATTTTTTTCTACTCTAAATCGGAAAGATCACTTTTCCTTAATGAAAATCAAAAATTTTATTAAAGAATTAAATTCGTGTTTGATTCTTTCTCTAATTTGTTCTTGAAGTAATCATTAAGTTTTAGTGATCCATTAATCTTTTATTGAAGACTTTTACAATTAATTCAAAATTAAAATCACTGACCGTAAATAATTTTCTAATTTTTTCTTTTATAAATAAAAGCTAATGAAGAAAATATCTACAGAATGATTTTCTGTATGTATTCATGGAAAACATTCCGAAAAAGAATAGAAACAAATAAAACAAATAAAATTTTTTATTAATTTTTTATGTAGAAAAAAAAAAATCATTGAAATTTTCATTAGATGAACATCAATTCTTTCAAACTTTTTCAATTATCATTTTCTAAAATCTACACTTCATCATAGACATTCAATATAGCCATCATTATGTAGATGTTAATTTTGGGCAAAAGGTATAACACGGGAATGGTGTTTTTTTTTTGTTATTGAGCCTATTGTTTGACCATCTTTATAATCGCCTATGGTATAAGATGAAGAACATAAATTTCAGACCAAGTAACAGGAAGAAAACAAAAAATTTTTTTTTTTTTGGATGATTAGCAAAAAAGCAGGTCATTATGTCAACAGTTTTGCTTTTTATAAATTAGAAAATTTTCTAATTTTTATTCTTTCTCTTTCCTAGTCATCTCTTTTTTTTTTTTTGAAAAATCATTGTTTTCTTCTGAAGATTGCTTCTGCCAAGGATCAGATATAAGATAATATAGAAATTGTTCATATAGACCAGGATAAAGGCAAATACAAGAAAAATGTAAATTTATTACTTGTTTAAGATTTAAAGGTACTAAAATGACTGGGAAGGCTTCTGGATTACGTTTATTATTCGTGAGAATTCAATTATACTTCAAAATGCGTTCTATATTATGCTATTGGCGTTCGAAAAAACAAAAGTAGAATAAATTAAATAAAAAGTGGAAAAAACTTATTGCTGGCTGGCTCTGTAATATTTACTGATCCTTTAATACTCAAATTTCTTCGACAATGTATCTATGCAAAAAATTGTAACAAGCACTAACTTGATGGAATGGTAATAATATTTCAGATATAAAGAGCATAAGTATTTCAGTTAAAATTTACATTAAAACCCTTGTTCTTCTTAAGTCAACACTTTGTGCGTATAGTAGGTTCACCTAATACCTTTAACTACACTTCTACAAGAAATGATGGCATACATTAGTTTTTTAATTTTTTGCTCCCATTATTCTTTTCTATTTAGAATAATAATGTTATTCTTTGTGCATTCTTTTATATACTGAAGAGGATACGCGATAATTACAAAAAAAAACTCATATTATGTAGAGAATAGCTTTTAATTTTACATATGTGTGGTGGCACACTTATATTCATTTTACGTACGTTATTCACTCTTGAAAAGTATCTCCAGAAAAGATATATAATATGTAATAGTTAATATGTAAATTAAATGAAGTAGAATGATATAAGAGAATAGTTAATTTCCATATTTAAGAGATATTAATGAATAATGAGTATACTAGGTAACATCTTAATTTTCTTCTATAGTAAAATATTCAAAGATGAATGGCGTTCATCGTCAGTAATAAATATTTCAAAATTATTATTTTTTTTTTTTGTCAGAAAAAGAGAATACATTGTTTATACCATATAAAATATCTATGAAACAGATATCAAGAAAATTTCCCAGAAAGATAGAGTAATTTGAATTGAAATAGAAGAACGAAAGTAACAAAGAATAATAATGTTCTTAGTTCGATAAGTATATTACTTCGATTTTTTGAGCACTGCCCGCCACGTATGAAGAAAATCACAAAAAATGTTGATGGTATAATGGCGGAACAATAACTATGACCCAGCTGTTAGACCCACTCCTAGAACGAGCACGGAGTGAAGAAAGGATTACACAGTCAAAGAAAGGCAACTCGGCTTATTGTGATAAATGGAGCGGCATCAAAACATGATATACAAATTCTTGGCAACAATTACGCAATTAGAACCGCTTGAAAGGAAAATTTAGAACAACAATACGTGAAGAACAGCAGTAGAGTACAGATCACCGCAACACATGCTCTTCATCGACTTCCGACAGGCTTTCGAGTCAGTGAAGCATTATAACACTTGATGACCGACCCGAGTGAATGTAGATAACAGACTCAAAAAGGCAACCACAGTTCTGACATATGTTAGCGAGACATGGCTAACATCAAATCTATCGGACATAGGCTACACAGTTCTACATCAATAGATACCCAGAACCATATACCGAGTATTCTGCCGAAAACTATTAACACTGCAGATAATAACCAGTGATGAGGCTATCGACAAGCAAATACGATGAAAAAACTAAAGGTGATCGGACACACTCCAAGGAGACCTATAAGCAAAAATGATTTTAGAGTGGAATCCACAAGAATTAAAAATATTTAGTGCAGATCTGTAAAGCGAAGCTAGAAAAAACGCCAATTTGACATGGAATTAAGTTAAGAAAGTACCCACAATTTTCTTGTAGCCTTCACAAATAATTCATTAATTTCTTAACCATAAATGAATTTCTGATCTTTTTTAATAATATCAAACCAATTCAAAAAACAATATTCTGATTGACGTTTTCAAAATTTGCAAATGACTTCATTGAGGGTATTTTGAGCAAAACAAAAGCAAATTTTCTATTACCAGCTTTTTATTGTAGAACAAATATTTTTTATAAGAAATTCATTTTATAAGCAAAAATTTATTAAAATAATAAAAATCTTTTTTATTCATTTCATAAAGAAAAAAATCATGAACAGAGTGAAACAATGGAAATATAAAAAATAAATTCATAAATTTCATAAAAATAAAAAAAAATAACAATAATAATGACAAGAATTATGACGACTAAATTTAAAAACATTTGCCAAAAGTGTGCATCGAACCGAATAAATGAAGAAATGTCATACTTACATAAAAATTTTTTTAAAAATAATTTGTCATTGGCTATAAAATGAAAAGCAAAAAATCCTTAGTTACTTTTATGATCCAAAGTAAAAAGTTATTAAAATGTCCTTAACTTTTATTTCATTCATGAATTACATAATTACCTTCAAAACACAAAATGACAGTAATAATGGACAAAAATGAATTATCAAGAAAAATTTCTGGCCGGAATTCAATTTTTCTTCTCTCCACTCTTCTCCCCTCTCTCTCTTTTATTTTGTGTTTATTTTCACAAGCCATAGCAATAAAGTATAGTGAAAAAAATAATTTCAGGAAAAAAAAACTTTTCAAATGAAATAAATTTTTAGTATTACATAAAAAAAAAAAAAAAAAAGCAAAATTTTTTTTTGAGAAAAAAGAAAACTCTTAGAAAATTCCGACAAATTGTGTGTTTCACATAATCCTTGTCAGTTTAATTAATAAAATTCTTCAAATAAGAAATTATTTTACAATTGCAGGAACTGAGTTACAGAGGAAATGTAGAATAGGTACTAATTATAGAGTGGAAATGGAAACAATTATTCATTAAAATAAAATTCATTAAAATTTAATTGAAATTGTTTTAAATTGAATTATTTCGAGGGTTACAATACCAATTAAATATTTAAGTATTTTAAGAATATTTCAAAAAGAAACCAGTCTTGATAATTCAGAAATTCTCTCACTACTGGAACATTCAATAAATTAATTTTCAATTTGACATAATTCTGTTTAAATCAACAAATGTCTTGGCAACTTTATAGGAACGTGGTAATATTACGTCACATTATACTCAATCTTGACAAATCGTTACTCTAGTGCAATTTTGTATCCATGTGTGAGTAAACACAAAGATTGAATGACTTCTGAAAACGATGAGATTTCTTACATTTCATGCATTCAATTTTTTCTGCTTATACTCTCAATCATTCAACAATTAAAAAGTAGTTGCGTTATATACTATACTATTTCCCATAAACTTCAATTCAGTTAGACAATTTGAATTCGATGTAGCGACAAAAATAGTTGAAAACATAGATTTTTAAAAGTCACAACATTCTCAATCATCAAAGCCATTCCAAAAATACGTTCCCAGTTTTTAATACACCTACTCCTACTTCTACATTAAAAATTTTTATCTAAAATTGTTGATTTTCCTTTCAATAAGGTTTTATTAAACTTGCCAGGTCAAAAATTGGAAGGACAAATCTTGTACAATTTCATGAGAAAAATTCAATCTGTGCACTTGTACAAGTGTAATTGTACAATACCATAGTGCAAGAATAAAGATAGTAAGTTGCTTTTGCATTACAACATATACATACATATATGTTGAAATTAGGTTACAATAAAGCCAGCAAAACAAGAATAACAGAAAATAAGAAAAAATATGCAAAGTCCTTTTCTTTAAGCGATGAAAAATTAAAAAAGCAAATGAAAACAACAACTGAATTATAAATTGAAAGAATGAAAGAAAAACAAAAACAGAAAAAAGAAAATGCTAGGCAACACAACAAAAATGTTGTTGTTCTTTTTCAAGATATGCTCAAGAGATAGCAAGGACATTTTGCTTTTTGAATTTTTAATTTAAATTTTGAAATGAGAAATGAAAAAATATTATTGTATACCTAATATAACAACAATTTTGTCATAAATATTTTTAAACAATGCCATGTCCTTTTTTTAAGAATTGCAACATTCAGGACTTTTATTCTATTTTCTTTTTTTTTTCGTTTTTCTTATAAAAATGTCTGAAGACAAGAATTTCTTTAAAATTTGCTTGAAATATTTTATGCTTTCATTTGAAATCTTAAAATTTAAAAAGAAAATTCTTCAAATTCTCATAAATTATTCAGTCACCACCACCAGCAAACATTTTTAGTATAAAATGAAAAAATATTTTTCCAAGTCCACAATTTTACTAAAATAAATTAATAATTTTCTATTTTTAGATTTTGTCTTAATATTTTATTTTTATTTGAAATTTAATATTCTTGTATTAAATATGACCAAATTAATGAAATTTTGGCGATTGGTTTTTGAGAGTATCGAAAATAATTGGAAAATTTTAAAAGTCTCCGGAATAAATTCGACTTTTAAGATTTAATCGTAAATTTGAAATCAAAATATTATCACGGAATGAAACAGTAGTTTTTCATAAATTTTTCTGATTTTGTGGAATTAAATTTGGTTGAATAAAATTTGTCTTTTGGTTACAAAGTACTAGTTTTCCTCTAACACCGCCTCACGACATATTGCTCTTACGCATATTCTCAGCAATTACGGTGCCCTAAAATTAAAATTTGTTTTTAAAATTTTCAAACTTTTGAATTTTAATTCATTAAGTAATAATTTATTAGGGAGTAATTAGTATTTTACTTATACTGAATAAAATTTAATTGAAATATTTAGAATAACAGAATTTTATTGTAGAGAGTGCAAAGAAATTTCTAAGTTGTACCAAATTATAGCCCTTCCAAATTTTAACTGAATATTCCTTCCATTTGAAATCTTTAAAAATGAATATGTAAGTCCCAGATTAAACAAACAAAGGCAATAGAGATAAAATAATTTATTATTATATTATGGGTACAAAATGGAAAAACTCTTTCTAAGTCACTCCTTAAGTCACTTAAGAAGTACTTGCATAGGCAAAAGAAAAAAAGTTTTTTCACACGAAATACAGAAAAATCAATTAAAATGAAATTTATTCCTACTTTACTTTTATTTTATTTTAGAAGACCCACAGATCCTAATAGAATTAAAAAGATTTTTTTTTTTTAAAAATAGAGAGTAGAAAATTTCCTTAAGAATTAAAAAGTATTATAAGATTTCTTATTCAATAAAAAATTTTTAAATTTTCTTAAAGTTTACCATAGAAGCAAATTCATGAATGTTAGAAATTTAATTTTTAATTTATTCATAAAAACAACCGCATATACTTACAAACATTTTTGTATAATGAATATTTATATGTAATTAATAACAGGAATTAATTTATATCCGTTGGAAGTGCCTTAGAGCACCTTTACTATGAAGTTTCCTCATGAATTGTGGTAAATTGTGAGAACTTTCCGCGTTTGATTCCTTTAAAATATATGTACTGAATCCAAATTACAACAGCCATCAAGTTTCATTGTATTGAGAAACTCACAAAATTAAAGTGTTCCCAACAAACAAGTTATCGACATGAAGGCAAAAATTAGACAAAGCATTACTCTCCAAAAGTGTAAGACTACGAGAGTGCATTCAGTCTTTTTACAATTTATTTGCGACTCAAGACTTCAAAATTTTGTGATATTAGTCTATAAATCCTAACGTTTCATATAAAGTAATTAAATTTCTATTTGGAAGATAGAGTTACAATACACTGTCCAGTAAGAATACAGGGAAATTAGCAATATTTCCGAAAACATTAAAGAATTGTATTCAAATTTAAGGTAATAAAATTCAAATGCTCTTATATTACGTTTATGAACTGTCATTAATTGCCTTCAAAATTACCCCACTCGAATTTTTATAATAACAGAAAAAAAAAACATCAAAAAATTTTTAGAAGGATTGCAGAAAATTTTTAGATGAAAACGAATAATGGGTTTAAATAAAAAGTATGACTACAGCATTAAAATACACTTACACATTTGTCAGAACAAAAGGGAAGTTCATATTCAACACACATAAAGAAAAGAGAAAGAAAAAATTTTATTGATTAACGTGTCATTTTGATCATAACCACAATATCCTTTTTTTTTGTTTTTTTTTCTTAAATAACCAAAAGTACTTTAAAAAAAATGGCAACTGTTAAAAAGTTTATCCTCTCCGGCACGCTTTATTTTTTTACGTTCCCTCTTTTCTTTCTTTTCTCTTATTCGCTTCAGATGATTTTTTACTTTCCTTTTTTTGGGGGAGCCGAATAAGGATATTTGTCACTCACATTTTTCTGATTTTAATTCTGTCATTATTTCTTTTTTAAGTGCAAACGGTTTTTCTTCAGTTAAGATTCAACTTTGATTTATTATTCGGTAATCAAAATCTGAATTATTTTACTTCTCTTCATATATTTTGTGCTCTCAAGAGCAGACCAAAAATTTTACACTAGAGATGTCGGTTTTTTCTTTAAATTCTCTTCTTAAAAAGAAGAAAATTGAAAGAAAAATGAAAATTTTTGAACAAAAAAAAATTCATAAATGGTTGGTTTTTATCATTAAAATATTGAAAATTGGAAAGCATTTTAAGTAATCTTTCATAAGAAAAGATTTTTAATTAATGTACCGTATAATGAGCATAATGGTATGTCATATTAAAGCAACCCAGCTTTATTTGCCATAATTCGAGCATAAAGATTGAGCAATTCAAAAAAATTACTTTGTATTTATTTATTCGACGCAACTAATTAGTTGTTTTAGGCTCGTATTATCTATAAAAGCAATTAAATATCAATAACTTACTTTTATGCCTAGGTAGGGAATTAAAATTTAATTTAAAAGCTGGATTAATTAAGAGAACGTAGCAGCCAAGATAAAAATCTTTTTGACCATAATTCAAACCCAGAAAATTAGCTTTATATTTATTTGGAAAATATTTTGAAACAAAACGAATGACTGCATTCACTAATTGCATCTAACCTAAACAAAACCTATACACCTAATTTAATCTCAATAACATTTCACAATCACTATCACGCCAATTTTCAACTATACAAAAAAAATACTGAAATTAAAATTGCCAACTCAATTCACAAACCAGGAATTTTTTTTTCTCTTAATGATCGTTACAAATTCTAAAAACACAAAAGAATATGCAGTTTTCTTTTTTGTTTTTTAAAAGTAGTTGTAGCCAAGGACAAAAGACAGACATCCTAAACAGATTTGAATTACGCTATAGTCACAACAAAGAAATAATCACAAAGCCTTAAGAGAAATTGCAATAAGAAAAGGAAAATCCTAGACACAGAACAAAATTTTCATTACTAAAGAAATTCGAAACAAAATTTTTTGTTTTTTTCTTTTTGAGTTCTTTTGTTACTGATGTTTTTTTGCTTAAATTCTGAAGCTCGTTAAAAAAATATTTTTACTCAATTATCTTTTCTTGTTCTATGTAATTAATTTTTGGCAAATTTCCGATTTAATTAAGTTTATTCGGTTTGAATTCGCAATTATAGGCACCAAATATAAATTTCACGTTCCATTTCACAATATTGTTTTAATCATTACACCAGAAATGGAAAGAATATTTTTATAGTGGTAAGCCAAATGAAAAATTTTTTTAAAATTTATTTTAGATTTTGTAATTTAGACAACATTTATTTTTTTTTTTGATTATATTTTCGTGTACAGTAGGATCTTTTAAATTTTAAACGGAAAAATTTAAGTTGATCTCAATTAGGTACTTTCCTCGTTTGTATACTTCTTCGACCATGTGAAGGTATGTTTATCAAACTTTATAGCCTCTTTAAATTTAAATGATTCGTTGTACTATAATTATTTATTTAAAAAGAGATTTGGAACCTCCACATTCGCACTATACTGCCTCTTCTAAAATGAATTTTAATAATTTTATGGTCATCTTATTGGTAGTTTTGCATAGAAATTTTAAAAACTTTAAGATATTTTCACGTCGTTTCACACTTTGAAAACCGTCTTGACAGTCCATGTATGTGCAGTATGTACCTACATTATTATATTTTATCTTAAAGCAATTTATTGCTTCGTTTCATTATTCCTACAAAAATTCTAAGAATTATGGAAAACTTTATTTTCTTTACTTTTATGAATATGCTGTTAAGTGTATATATTAATAAATGTCACGCAAAAACAAAGCCTATGTACAATAATGAAATAATAATCACCACTATTAAGGAGAGAAATTGAAAACTAAATCAAAATTTTATACAAAAATAGTGAATATAGACAATGTTTCTTTATATGCAATGAATTTTTCTGAGAATTTTGGACATAAAACTTATGCGTAAAATGTTTTCCAATACAAATGGCAATGTCGATATGGTTTTGTTTTAAATGACTATGGAAAATAGAATTTCCAACAGACAACTATAAAAAAGCTTGTTCTACAAAATTCTTGTTTAATTTTTAATTTAATTTAATTATTGGCCTGTACAATATCCAAGAATTAATTCCATATTTCATTCACTACGGTAAAAATTTTCAAAATTTGCGAATGAATAAGTCTTTAACCGTGTTAGGGAGAATGCTTTTACGAATAAATCAAAAAATTATATTCAATTCTGATTGGTTTGGGTTTTTCGAAGTAGCTATAATGAATTTTACAAAAAGTGTGGCCTAATCTATGCTCTAAGAAAATATGCGATTAAAAACCCATAATTTCAGAAACTTTTAATAGATTTTTGTTTTATTAATTTTTGATTTATTCGGGCCATTAGAGTACAATATCCGCGAAATAAAAGCCAAATTAGAACGAAAATAAATTGAAAATTAATATTTTTGTGGAATTTGCTATAGAAATTAATTTTACAACTGAATTTTTTTTACAATTCCAAACTTATTCTTTGAGTTTATTGTAATAAAAAAAGAAGCATGCTCAAACTTTTTGAATTTAATTTTATTTTTACACAAATTTCCATGGTACGAGTACTTAGAAACTTACAATCATTTTATTAACAGTTCTTTAATTTTTAAACAAAAAAAATTTGTTTATTACGCCCCAGCAAATTATATTGAGTTAGAGTTTAGGCACTTAGTAAATTTATACTGAAATTATTAACCCTCCACTCCAATTTATGTACGTACATCTAAATTAAATTGGTTGGTTTTATTGGTATAAACTTAATTAAACTTCTATAGCCAAAGATTTTCTATATGGTGAAATAAAAAGTAAAGTAATAAAATTTCTTAATTTAAAAAATTTGATTCGGATTTGTTGTGGAAGTTGAAAAAAAAAAAACTTTTTATTTCCAACTCGATTCGTAATATTTGAAAAGATGTTCTGGCCGCAATGTTTTTACTATTAAAAAGTTGAAGATTACAAAAAAAATAATGAGATTGGAAGTACTCTTTTTCTTTTTCTCTTTTTCGTGCTCAAATATATCAATAAGGCGCTAAGAAATCAAGGATAATTTTCTTAACGTACACGATTATGTAAAATAATTTTTTATTTTCGTTCTCTATGGTTTCTCTCTCTCTTTTGATTTTTATTTTTCGCTTTGCAATTGCAATAAACTTTATCAAAAAAATTATCAAGTATTTTTCTTCTCAATATTTTGATAATAAATCTCGCTTACAAATCCCCTGAGCGTCAATAAATTTCTCATTATTCTCAGACTTATTTGAGTTTTTTTTCTCTTTTTTTTTTGTTTTCCTTTTTTACTTTCTTTTGAGTCTACAATTTTTGTGTTTTACTTTGAGTCTACAGGAAAAAAGCAATTAAAGAAAATTAAAGTCTTTTAATATCCTTTTTTCTTTTCTTTTCTTTTTTTTTTTTTTGAATATGTAAATGGAAAAGTGTGTTTTGCATAAAAGACAACAACGGACACATTTAAAATGAAAAAATATTTGTGTGTGTATTAATGTAAAATTCATGTCTTATTCATGTACAAATGAATTTCAATTAAAGAAAAAATGAGAATAAAGGTAGGATTTAATTTGCAAACTTTGTGGCAACTTGTACGAGTGAATGCTTCTAAGAGTCACACGAGAACAATCATAATGCATTTTATTTGAACTTCCGTTTTAAGAATGGCTTTGGTGCAACAGCCACGTTTATTGAGCACCACAACATGAATATTTTGTGAGGTAAAAGTGATGATACTTAAGCAATTTTCCAACTGCATGCTAATTAGAATGGCAATTAAATCAGCTCAATAGAAATATTTTTGACTAGGCACTGAGGCAGCTGCAAATGGATCTAAAACAAATTTCCCTATCATTTATTATTAAAAATAAAACGCGAAGCACGGCTTAGTAAAAAACTCAAACTGTAAATTCTATAGCGGTAATTGGCAGTAGAAAAAACTACGGCAGATATGTAGTTTCTCTTGAGACTTAAATTTCGTAATTGAAAATAGTTTGCTACCCTGTAAACCAAACAACTAATTGTGTTCATTAAAAAATAAGTTCATTCAGATTCATTACATACGTATCTATATTTTGATATGTGCGATTGGAAAGTGCCAAGCCAAATATTCAATTACTTATTTGTTCCTCATACGTTTTTCCAAACTGCAATAATATTGAAAGGGGGAAACGTAAATGTTTTAAAATTAATAAAAAGTGCATTATGGGTAGATGAAAATTTAAAATTTTTAAATATTTTTATGAGAAAGAAAATTATTTAATATATAAAATAAAAATATTTACTCCAAATATTTTGATAATTTAAAGAGGATATCAATTCGATCCTCTACGTATTTTCCATAATTCTCTTTCACGTATAGCACCATAACAATATTATTGCATTAAATGCATTGAAAATTATTTGCAAATACACCAATATTTTATTGTAATTGCTATACTATTGAATATTTTTTATGAAAATAAAATGGATAAAATTATTGTATAATAAGATTAGTAGTCGGAAATGTGGCAAATTTTACCACGAAATAACATTTAAATTCTGTATTTTATTCATATATTGCCGATTGCATATTAATTAGAAATAAATATTATGTAAATTTTACATAATGTAAAAGCTATTTTGAAATAAAAATATTTTTTAAATTTTAGCAATTTTCTATAAATAATAGAAAATTTCATAGAATTTCATGTTATGCTTTTAAATTTATAATTTGAGCATAGCCACCACACGAACATTTTAAAACTGTAAAATCTAAAATTTTTTTCTAAAAATCTTCTAAATACCAAAATTTAGAATCAATCCTTTTTATTATGAATATAGAATGAGCACGAGATTATTTTAATCCTTTTTTAACCACAGTATGTGTGCTTTATTGTACAGTTTTATTAATTATTTCTGTTTTTTTTTCTGGTATTTTTAAAACGACATAAATTGAATTCTTAAAATAATAAATGTACAACATCTGTTAAACTGATTTTTATAATAATTTTTTTTTTGGGTAAATTTCAAATGAATTTAATTTTTTTTAAATAAATGTAAAATAAATGCAATAATAACTTAAGTTTTTGTAGTTTATATAATGTTGGTGCATATAGAAAGTCGCTGCTAACATTTAGTAATCCATAAAATTCAACAGCCTTACCTAAGTACACAGATGGTACATGAATAAATGCGAATATCAAAGTTTTATTACTTAAAAATTTAAATTTGTATAAAATAAAATTTCGAATATTTTTGGCAAATTTATGAAAAAAATTGAAAAGAAATTCATTATTGGAAATGAGAAGTAGTTTCGTTTATTTGTCCGTCAGCTAAAGCTTTGTAAGGCAAATAGAGTTTTGACAAAAATCATGCATCCAAGACAAACTTTTTACATGTCCACCTCCCACCCATTTAACTTATAGAATATTTCTTTAAATTTTGGAATTATTTCTCTCTTATACATAATAATTCTCTATGAAAGGAGTCTCAAACTTTATCTATTGTTTTAATTATTGAGAGATTTCATATTTATTTGAATGAAATTTCGCTCCAAGACGGTATTTTTAACAACATTGCTAAATAAGTTTAATCAAACCTCTCAAAAATGCTCCGAGCCAATATCTTTTAACATGTATGTAATTTGAATTAATATTGTATAGATTGTTAGTTGACGGCTGATCTTTTGTAATAATTCAATGAAATTCAAGATTAATGCACTAAAATTACAAGATCTATGCTAAATGTATCTAATATTGAATTATGGATGCTCGTAAAAGCACTAAAATGAAAAATTTATATTATTTATCTTATGAGTATTGTAATGAGCAAAATATGCATATTCATTTGGAAATCGCCTTGATATAAACGATGGCTGTTAAAAATTTAAAAAATTTCTTGACTCACGATATTTAATAAACTTTATTAAGTACACACATACATATATGCTTACACTATTAATTGTAGCCATTCCAAAATTCATTCTTTTCTATAATATTGATTTACATATGACACGAATATGTCATTCGAAAAATTTATGTACACAATGTGAGCAATAAAATCATTGACTACTTACACTATATTTCTTTGTCAAAAATGTCATATTCGAAACATTAAACTAAAATATAATTTTTTCCCTATCATCACCATCTCATCTCTCTCTTCATTTTTTTTTTATAATTTATTGATTTAAAAATTATTAACTTGGAAAGAACATATTGAATTCCATTTTGTATTTGAATAAGAGGCAATAAGTAGCAAAAGAAAATTTATAATGAAACGGGATGAAGATGAAGAGGAAGAAGAAGCAGAAGAAGAATATGTCAGAATCTATTTTGAATGTGTTAAAGATATAAAATATGACATAATTTATTGATAGCAGAAAAATTATTATTGATACAGAAAAAGGATACATTAAAAGGAAAAAGGAAGTAAATCATGTATACATGAACTAGTAGCACAAACTATGAACATATATAACATGTATATAATAGTCAAATTATTAGCATAAGAAGTCATTCAAAAAATATTTTTCCTACTTTTCCTTTAAAAGTAAGTTTGAATTATATTTAACGATCTTCCGAATCGAGAAACTTCAAAGTACCCTTAAAAATAAGAAGAATTTCTCATTCGACTATTTTCAGTTTTAGGTCACAGTTCAATTTCTATTAAGTACAATGGCTATACTTTATAATTTGATAAATAGCTTAAAGGTTGAATTTGCTAAAGGTGAATATCGTAAAGTTTGAACAAAATTCTTAATAAAATGCTATAAAATTTCAATAATGATTCTGAATACAATTATTACCAGTTCTCGTAGAGTAGAGTTCCTGCTAAGCCTTTTGATCCACTATGAAGTCTCTCAAGTAACCGGAAAAATTCATTGATCCACTATTATTTACTTAGCAGTAGCTGTAAGACCTCAAACAGAAGAGATATTTCGTTATCAACAAAGAATCAGGACTACTGGCGACAGGAAAACACGGCATTATCTGTAAAAATACATTAGATGAAGGTCGCGATAATTCGGCTTACAGAATTTATGGAAGACAACAACTTTTGTTAATTTATCAGATAATCTACCACACTAGATATATTAATCAATGCAAAGTTCTAAATTTTTAATTTAAAACAAAAGGAATTTCAACTTCGGTAAGAACTTACCACACTTACCTTAATTTATACATCAAATGAAATCAACATCTAATGTAGATGGTTACATAAGTAATGTCTACTAAATATGTACACACATACTTACGTGATCATCTACATATCGTATACGAGTGAAGTGAATGAAAAACCTTCAAGAAAACAATATTTTTCTTTTTTTATGACTGTCTCATGTTTTATAGCTGTGTACATTAAAATGTAGTATTGGAAAACTTCCGAAGGCAATAAATTTTAAAGTAATGAATGAAAAAAAAACAAAAAGAACAAAATTGAGAATTCACATAAACTCACATATCATTTTACACACACACATATATAGAACTCTGCACAGGCTCTAATTTTATACATTTAGACACCATAACATTCTTTTTTAAGAAATTTTGAAATTTCCAAAATATTTTCGTAACGATCTTGTATATGTACATAAATTTTATCCTAACAAACAAATATACATACATTTATATATATAATGTATATGAACCAGCATTTGTGTAAAATGAGTATACGAGTTCCGAATATGTGTGTTCACATACATTTGTTAAATATGTCATTTTGTAAGTTTGTATTCGTATACATAGAAAAAAAACCTTGGCCGAATTTTAAAGTTGAAAGTACGAAAAATTATCCAAATTTGTTACTGTTTTCATTTTTTGTTTTCTTTTTGGTTTTTTTATTATTTTTTATTAAGCATGAAGTTTAAAAAATTTCATTGACAATAGTAATTCTTTTCAAGGACCTTTTGTGTTGTATTTTTCTTTTCTTTTTTTTAAATATTTAAAATTCAACATTTTTTTTTTTTATTTTTCAAATGTAGTACTCAATTTTTTGTTTTATTCTCTCTTTTGTTTTACAATAAATTTCATATGAATTAACCCCTAAAAAAAAAAATGGTTTAGTGGAAAAAATTTTGTAGACAAAAGACAAATTTTCATTTTTGTTTTTCTTTTGTTATTTTTGTTGTGTGAATATGTTGGAGAGTATTTTTAAGTATGTAAATAATGTGTATATGTGTGTGTAGAATGAAAAGGTATGAAAATTGAAACATTTTTTAGAACAAATATTGCAAAACTCAAATTGTAAAAAATTTGCATAACTTTAGGCTGCAATGTTATTGTTTGGAAGGTGTTTAAAAATATACATATATGGCGTGTAGAAATTACTATGGTTTGAATGAATTTTATAAACTTGAGAGCTGTACTTAGAGAATTTGGACATCGGCATTGGGACTTAATGAAAATACTGTTGAATAAATACAGTGATATCTTGCTATACATCATATGGAAATTTTTTGCATTTCAATAATTTTCTTTAATGAGCATTGTTCAATATGTTAATACGTTTTAGTTGTCACACATTACTACAAATGGTAATCAATAAATACGAATATGCAATAATTATATTATTTGCAACTAATTTTTTAAATGTGTTAAGAATCAACGCCAAAAATATAATACAAATTATTGTTTTGCGTATTATTCCGAGTTAAATTGAAAAACCTAAATTGAGAATTAAGTAAAAACAACTGCAACTTTATTTATTTTAACACTTTTAGATTTTAAAGTGCAAGCCCAATTTAATGACTTATGCAAAAAACTAATTCTCCTAACACAAAATGTTTTGGAAACGTAACCACTAAGCAATAAAATGTTTTGATATTGTATACAACAACTAATTTTCATTTAGCCATATTAAGGCAACCCCCATAGAAAATAATATAAGAAATTCATTGAAAAATTTATTCCTACTGAAAATATACGTAATTTGGTGGGTGCAAAATTGTTGCACTTCGAAATTTTACATCAGTTTTTTTTCGAGACATTGATGTTTCCACAATATTTTTCCAACATTTTTCTTTTCTTTTACAAATTAATCAAATAATGAAATTTTTTTTTATTAACTGAATTCTCTTGATATTATTCGCTATCGCAACTAGTACACTGTTTGTATGTAAAAAATTTATGTTTTTAAAAAAAAAAACCATTGCCCCTTGTGTTATTGAAACTTTAATGTTACATTTTTTTAAATTTTTTTCTTTTACACCAATAGAAAAGGTATACCAAATATGACATTACGATTTGAAAAAAAATTTATATTGTATTTCGTTTCCTAGTTTTAGTTTGGCATATTGATCAATAATCGATAGTTAACAAATCGAGAATGGATAATAATAAGGGTTAATAATTGAGTTTATTACTTAAATTTTAAGAAAACGACAAGATTACTCTCTTAAAAGAAATGTGCTTCTCAAATTTTTGGAACACTCCCAAAAACAAAATAATTTTCATACCAATTGACAATTGTAAATGAGAAAATAATTTGACAGCTAAAATCAAATCGATTCAAAACTTCAAACTCTTTCTTCTCTCTTAAATTAAATTTCAATTAAATTATAATATTCAGTTTACAAAATAATAAAATAATTCAACAAGTATCCTATAATATTAAAATTGTTTCAAGTTGAATTTTTTCTTGCTCATGCATATATTGCCAAAGATAAATATTGTGTTGGTTGGATTTTGCTATCATTGCAAAAATTCTAAACAAAGTAACAAACAAATTGACATGACGCTTTTACAATTTTCAATTCTGTGTAATTTTTTTTCCTTTTATCTTGTTTTTCAGTTGGAAATTCAATGGAAATGGAAAGAAAATGAAAGAAAAAATTTTGTATTTTGACTTTTGAACAAAAAAAGTTTACCATTGTGCAATACTCAATCTTTTTTTGCTCTGGCATTTGTTTTTTTTTTTTTTTGTTTATTGCTATCGGGCAATGCAGAAATTCTATAATAGAAGAAAACGTAATTCGAAGGGTAGATAAACAATGATTGTCCTTGCCACGAATAATAACGCTTAACTACAGCTATAACGCTATAATGCTGTTGTATTTTTTATGCATTTCACAAATAACACACTTACACTATGAATTCAATTTATTTTCGTTTTTTTTCATTGCAATATTCTAAAACGTTCAATAAAATAAATGGGGGTCATTTTATACAATATATATATAATAAAAAAAAATGGAGAAAAAAAAATAAAACACTATCTATTGCAATAACTGAAAAGAAAACCAAAGCTTTACCGTATCTTTGTAAACTATTTGCAATATGCAAATGAGGGTTGATTACACGCGATTTCTCTATTTTTTTTCAAATCAGTTCAATTTATTGTAAAAATGCTTGAAGTAATTTGACAATATTAAATTTTTATTGTTGACTTTTTGATTCGGTTTAAATATATTGGAATTAAAGTGTTGTTGAATAAATGCTATGTTTTTTGTGGAGAATAATGAAATGAGGAATTGTTAATCTGTTGAAATTGTATTTAAATTTAACAAAATAAGTAAAAACATAATTGCACACACATCCTCGTATTTAAAACAATGCGTGTGAATGTTGTTATAATACGCCAACTTGTAGAAATTTTCTGATTTTTGTGACAATCTTATTTGAGTTCTCGTTGAAGTGTTCGTAGATCGTAGATTCTAAGGGAACCGAATGGGACAGGAGTAACCCCCCAAGCCACCGCAGCCATTTTTGACTTATTGTAGCCTCCCCACGCTCCCGCCTATAATATACCCGTCCCAACCACAAAGCCGGAGATATACCTAAGGGAGTTGGACAACAGTTCCCGAACACTTAGGGACCCATGTACAAGACAATTGCGGCGCCGAACAGACAGTGCCGGGCAGTCGCAGAGAATCTGTACGGCGGTCTCATCGCCACCCCCACAAAATCTGCACAGGGGGGAGCCCGACATCCCCAGCCTATGCAGGTGGTACTTCACTGGGCAGTGCCCCCTGAATCTCTGCAACTCTGCGGTGAATCCTCTGGAGCGTGTCCCGCCAGTGACGGCCGCATTCCACCGCGAACAGGCAGGCAAGCCTGGCCTCCACGGTGGAAGAAGGCAGACCGCAGAAAGCCCGGCACCCAAATCAGCGTGGCTCTGTTCTCCGATGCCAATTCCATAAGTGCAGCAAGGCAGCCTCATTGCCGTCCGCATTGCCCCGGTCACTCCTAGGCAGGCCAGCCTCTGTAGCTTTTTCAGCTTGGCCCGCACACCCGCCTGCTGAGCCTTACGGCACCATACAATCGACGCATAGGTGACGATGAGCCTAGCAAGGGTCGTATATAGCCACAGTGCTATTCTGGGACTAATTCCCCAGGTCCCCCCGATGAAGCTCCTACACATCCACAAGGCCGCCGTAATCCTCTCGGTAACTCTATCTATATGGGTATTCCAGGAGAGACGATCATCCAGGGTTACCACCAGATATTTCACCTCCCTAAAGTAACTAATACGTTCACCAAACAGAATTATGCTCGTTAATCTATCCCTGCTTCTGCATCTGGTGACGGCGACCAAAGTGCTCTTGCTTGGATTTATATT
Organism: Condylostylus longicornis; assembly: GCF_029603195.1. Classification (NCBI taxonomy): domain Eukaryota; kingdom Metazoa; phylum Arthropoda; class Insecta; order Diptera; family Dolichopodidae; genus Condylostylus; species Condylostylus longicornis. The sequence goes on from NW_026577982.1 coordinate 14,875,827, forward strand.
TAACCCAACGCCTTCGCACCACCTCTCCACAACATGTAAATTTTGCTGTAGAAGATCAGAAATAGTGCTCTCAAATTTTTTTCCCGTACGACTAAGGCCACATCGTGGGCGTATCCCCAGACACGTGCCCCTTAGCCCTGCGGACACCCTTTTGCAGCGGAGATGAAGAGTATATCGTCAGCTATGATGGACTTAATAATCCTATCCTGTAGCATCCGATTAACCCATCTGCTAGTCGTCGCATCAATCCCTCGTTTGTGCAACGACTCACAGATGACATGATATGGGGTGTTGTCAAAAGCTCCCTCTATATCAAGGAAGCAGCCAACCGCCACATCCCTCACTTCCAGTGAGTTTTCAAGGACCTCCACCAGATTCTACAGAGCGAGTACAGTAGACCTTCCCGACTGATAGGCGTACTGAGATTCATGCAAGGGATTGCTTCCCAATGCATCGTCCCGTATAAATCTATCAATCATTTTTTCCATTGCTTTCTAATAGAAAAGAAGTAAGGCTGATTAGACGAAAAGACCTTGGGTGGTTGCTTGGTCGTTTACCCGCCTTCGGAATATACGTCACTTTAGCCCACCATGTCCTCCAAATTTTTCATGCCACGCATAGCTGGCACGAAAAAATTCCAACAGTGCTCTGGCGATATGTTGGAAACCTCTCTGTAAAAATGCAAGATATATCCCGTCATCACCCGGAGATTTGAAGGGCCTGAAAGTGAATCAGCCCATCTAACCCTGTTATAGCACCGGTCCTTTAACCGAAGGGTCTCGGGTTCAAACCCCGATCAGGTCACTATAAAAATTATATTCAATATTATTATAACTTCTTCTTCTTCTTCTTCTTCTTCTTCTTGTTGTAGGCACATTTGCCTGTTTTATCCAATATTCTCTTTTATGGATTTTCATGATCGTGGGATGTAGAGGTCCAGCACTCATGCCACCTTTTAGGAGGTCTGCCTGGGGGTCTTTTGGTGTTGGGCTTGTTGGTCATGGCTATTTTGGGTAGTCGGTTCTCGCTCATGCGGTTCACATGGTCCCTCCAGTAGCGCCGTCTGCATCTAGTCCATCGAACAATATCTTGAATTTTGCATTCTTCTCTTATATCTGCACTTCTTTTTTTGTCAAGCAAAGTGTATCCACAGATCTGCCTAAGAGTTTGCATTTCTGTGGCTCGCAATCTTTGTTTGGTCGATGACGTGTCTGCTCTTGTTTCAGCTGCATATGTCATTATGGGGCGCACGCAAGTTTTGTAAACACGCACCTTATTTTCAATTAGCATATATTTATTTTTCCATATGACATCGCGAAGGTAGCCCGATATTGCAGAGGCCTTTGCTGTTTGAACCTGTGTCTCCTTGTTGTTATCTCGATGGCTCGTAATTTCGACTCCAAGGTATTTGAAGCTCATAACCTGCTCAATTGACTGATCTTCAATCGATAGTTTACATCGAATCGGTTCTTTGGCGATCGTCATACATTTGGTTTTTTCAATGGATATTTTCATGTTGAATGACTCAGCGATAGTTTTGAACTTGAATAATAGTCTTTGCAGATCGTCCTCGTTTTCTGCTAGTAGGACAGCATCATCAGCATAACATATTATTTTAATATCCTCGCTTCCTATCTTATAGCCAGTTCCGAAATCGATCAGTCCCTTAATTATTTCATTCATGACCAAGTTAAACAAAGTGGGACTTAAACTATCACCTTGTCTTATACCGGAAGAGGTTGGTATTTCCTCAGACACATCATTTCTTATTTTGACCTTTGTGTTGTTATTTGTGTACAGTTCTTGGATAACCCTTATTAGACTTGCATGTATGTTATTTATTTGCAGGATCTGAAGTGCGTCTCCCAAACGAACGTGTGAATATGGCATCTATTGTTGATCTGTTTTTCCGGAAACCATTTTGCTCTTCTCTGATGACTACTTTTGATAACACTTCATCATTTATAATTTTCGTGAGCAGTTTTTGAACAGCGCTCAACAACGTAATCCCCCTATAGTTTTTTGGATCGGCCTTTGAACCCTTTTTAAATATGGGAATCGTCAAACTACTTTTCCAATCCAATGGTACTGATTGTGTCTGAATAGCGTGGTTAAACAATTTTACTAACTCATCCGCAAGTGTTGCACCACCATATTTAAGATATTCATTGACAATATCATCTATACCACCCGACTTTCTATTTTTCAATGTTGCTAAATTTTCTAAGATGGTCGTTTTACTGATAAAATAGTCTGATTCATCTGAAGTTTCAAGCTCTTCCGCCAATGAAATTTCTACTACCTCGCTTTCATAAACCTGCATGAAGTGATTTACAAGGACCTCGATAGTTAACAATATAATCGATAGTTAACAAATCGAGAATGGATAATAATAAGGGTTAATAATTGAGTTTATTACTTAAATTTTAAGAAAACGACAAGATTACTCTCTTAAAAGAAATGTGCTTCTCAAATTTTTGGAACACTCCCAAAAACAAAATAATTTTCATACCAATTGACAATTGTAAATGAGAAAATAATTTGACAGCTAAAATCAAATCGATTCAAAACTTCAAACTCTTTCTTCTCTCTTAAATTAAATTTCAATTAAATTATAATATTCAGTTTACAAAATAATAAAATAATTCAACAAGTATCCTATAATATTAAAATTGTTTCAAGTTGAATTTTTTCTTGCTCATGCATATATTGCCAAAGATAAATATTGTGTTGGTTGGATTTTGCTATCATTGCAAAAATTCTAAACAAAGTAACAAACAAATTGACATGACGCTTTTACAATTTTCAATTCTGTGTAATTTTTTTTCCTTTTATCTTGTTTTTCAGTTGGAAATTCAATGGAAATGGAAAGAAAATGAAAGAAAAAATTTTGTATTTTGACTTTTGAACAAAAAAAGTTTACCATTGTGCAATACTCAATCTTTTTTTGCTCTGGCATTTGTTTTTTTTTTTTTTGTTTATTGCTATCGGGCAATGCAGAAATTCTATAATAGAAGAAAACGTAATTCGAAGGGTAGATAAACAATGATTGTCCTTGCCACGAATAATAACGCTTAACTACAGCTATAACGCTATAATGCTGTTGTATTTTTTATGCATTTCACAAATAACACACTTACACTATGAATTCAATTTATTTTCGTTTTTTTTCATTGCAATATTCTAAAACGTTCAATAAAATAAATGGGGGTCATTTTATACAATATATATATAATAAAAAAAAATGGAGAAAAAAAAATAAAACACTATCTATTGCAATAACTGAAAAGAAAACCAAAGCTTTACCGTATCTTTGTAAACTATTTGCAATATGCAAATGAGGGTTGATTACACGCGATTTCTCTATTTTTTTTCAAATCAGTTCAATTTATTGTAAAAATGCTTGAAGTAATTTGACAATATTAAATTTTTATTGTTGACTTTTTGATTCGGTTTAAATATATTGGAATTAAAGTGTTGTTGAATAAATGCTATGTTTTTTGTGGAGAATAATGAAATGAGGAATTGTTAATCTGTTGAAATTGTATTTAAATTTAACAAAATAAGTAAAAACATAATTGCACACACATCCTCGTATTTAAAACAATGCGTGTGAATGTTGTTATAATACGCCAACTTGTAGAAATTTTCTGATTTTTGTGACAATCTTATTTGAGTTCTCGTTGAAGTGTTCGTAGATCGTAGATTCTAAGGGAACCGAATGGGACAGGAGTAACCCCCCAAGCCACCGCAGCCATTTTTGACTTATTGTAGCCTCCCCACGCTCCCGCCTATAATATACCCGTCCCAACCACAAAGCCGGAGATATACCTAAGGGAGTTGGACAACAGTTCCCGAACACTTAGGGACCCATGTACAAGACAATTGCGGCGCCGAACAGACAGTGCCGGGCAGTCGCAGAGAATCTGTACGGCGGTCTCATCGCCACCCCCACAAAATCTGCACAGGGGGGAGCCCGACATCCCCAGCCTATGCAGGTGGTACTTCACTGGGCAGTGCCCCCTGAATCTCTGCAACTCTGCGGTGAATCCTCTGGAGCGTGTCCCGCCAGTGACGGCCGCATTCCACCGCGAACAGGCAGGCAAGCCTGGCCTCCACGGTGGAAGAAGGCAGACCGCAGAAAGCCCGGCACCCAAATCAGCGTGGCTCTGTTCTCCGATGCCAATTCCATAAGTGCAGCAAGGCAGCCTCATTGCCGTCCGCATTGCCCCGGTCACTCCTAGGCAGGCCAGCCTCTGTAGCTTTTTCAGCTTGGCCCGCACACCCGCCTGCTGAGCCTTACGGCACCATACAATCGACGCATAGGTGACGATGAGCCTAGCAAGGGTCGTATATAGCCACAGTGCTATTCTGGGACTAATTCCCCAGGTCCCCCCGATGAAGCTCCTACACATCCACAAGGCCGCCGTAATCCTCTCGGTAACTCTATCTATATGGGTATTCCAGGAGAGACGATCATCCAGGGTTACCACCAGATATTTCACCTCCCTAAAGTAACTAATACGTTCACCAAACAGAATTATGCTCGTTAATCTATCCCTGCTTCTGCATCTGGTGACGGCGACCAAAGTGCTCTTGCTTGGATTTATATTTAACCCAACGCCTTCGCACCACCTCTCCACAACATGTAAATTTTGCTGTAGAAGATCAGAAATAGTGCTCTCAAATTTTTTTCCCGTACGACTAAGGCCACATCGTGGGCGTATCCCCAGACACGTGCCCCTTAGCCCTGCGGACACCCTTTTGCAGCGGAGATGAAGAGTATATCGTCAGCTATGATGGACTTAATAATCCTATCCTGTAGCATCCGATTAACCCATCTGCTAGTCGTCGCATCAATCCCTCGTTTGTGCAACGACTCACAGATGACATGATATGGGGTGTTGTCAAAAGCTCCCTCTATATCAAGGAAGCAGCCAACCGCCACATCCCTCACTTCCAGTGAGTTTTCAAGGACCTCCACCAGATTCTACAGAGCGAGTACAGTAGACCTTCCCGACTGATAGGCGTACTGAGATTCATGCAAGGGATTGCTTCCCAATGCATCGTCCCGTATAAATCTATCAATCATTTTTTCCATTGCTTTCTAATAGAAAAGAAGTAAGGCTGATTAGACGAAAAGACCTTGGGTGGTTGCTTGGTCGTTTACCCGCCTTCGGAATATACGTCACTTTAGCCCACCATGTCCTCCAAATTTTTCATGCCACGCATAGCTGGCACGAAAAAATTCCAACAGTGCTCTGGCGATATGTTGGAAACCTCTCTGTAAAAATGCAAGATATATCCCGTCATCACCCGGAGATTTGAAGGGCCTGAAAGTGAATCAGCCCATCTAACCCTGTTATAGCACCGGTCCTTTAACCGAAGGGTCTCGGGTTCAAACCCCGATCAGGTCACTATAAAAATTATATTCAATATTATTATAACTTCTTCTTCTTCTTCTTCTTCTTCTTCTTGTTGTAGGCACATTTGCCTGTTTTATCCAATATTCTCTTTTATGGATTTTCATGATCGTGGGATGTAGAGGTCCAGCACTCATGCCACCTTTTAGGAGGTCTGCCTGGGGGTCTTTTGGTGTTGGGCTTGTTGGTCATGGCTATTTTGGGTAGTCGGTTCTCGCTCATGCGGTTCACATGGTCCCTCCAGTAGCGCCGTCTGCATCTAGTCCATCGAACAATATCTTGAATTTTGCATTCTTCTCTTATATCTGCACTTCTTTTTTTGTCAAGCAAAGTGTATCCACAGATCTGCCTAAGAGTTTGCATTTCTGTGGCTCGCAATCTTTGTTTGGTCGATGACGTGTCTGCTCTTGTTTCAGCTGCATATGTCATTATGGGGCGCACGCAAGTTTTGTAAACACGCACCTTATTTTCAATTAGCATATATTTATTTTTCCATATGACATCGCGAAGGTAGCCCGATATTGCAGAGGCCTTTGCTGTTTGAACCTGTGTCTCCTTGTTGTTATCTCGATGGCTCGTAATTTCGACTCCAAGGTATTTGAAGCTCATAACCTGCTCAATTGACTGATCTTCAATCGATAGTTTACATCGAATCGGTTCTTTGGCGATCGTCATACATTTGGTTTTTTCAATGGATATTTTCATGTTGAATGACTCAGCGATAGTTTTGAACTTGAATAATAGTCTTTGCAGATCGTCCTCGTTTTCTGCTAGTAGGACAGCATCATCAGCATAACATATTATTTTAATATCCTCGCTTCCTATCTTATAGCCAGTTCCGAAATCGATCAGTCCCTTAATTATTTCATTCATGACCAAGTTAAACAAAGTGGGACTTAAACTATCACCTTGTCTTATACCGGAAGAGGTTGGTATTTCCTCAGACACATCATTTCTTATTTTGACCTTTGTGTTGTTATTTGTGTACAGTTCTTGGATAACCCTTATTAGACTTGCATGTATGTTATTTATTTGCAGGATCTGAAGTGCGTCTCCCAAACGAACGTGTGAATATGGCATCTATTGTTGATCTGTTTTTCCGGAAACCATTTTGCTCTTCTCTGATGACTACTTTTGATAACACTTCATCATTTATAATTTTCGTGAGCAGTTTTTGAACAGCGCTCAACAACGTAATCCCCCTATAGTTTTTTGGATCGGCCTTTGAACCCTTTTTAAATATGGGAATCGTCAAACTACTTTTCCAATCCAATGGTACTGATTGTGTCTGAATAGCGTGGTTAAACAATTTTACTAACTCATCCGCAAGTGTTGCACCACCATATTTAAGATATTCATTGACAATATCATCTATACCACCCGACTTTCTATTTTTCAATGTTGCTAAATTTTCTAAGATGGTCGTTTTACTGATAAAATAGTCTGATTCATCTGAAGTTTCAAGCTCTTCCGCCAATGAAATTTCTACTACCTCGCTTTCATAAACCTGCATGAAGTGATTTACAAGGACCTCGAGACTTACAGAGGCGTTTGTTACGTAGTCGTTTATGGGTTTTTTTCGATTTCTTATAAAGTTCCATACCTTTTTTTGGCTTCCATACAAATCATATTCCATATCCTTCGTAAACTTTATCCAAAATTCTGTTTTTATTTTTCTAATTTCGCGATTCACCTGATTTCTAACTTTTACATATTTTCGGTAATCGCGTGCAGATTCTGTACATCTGTATGTCAAATAATGTTTACGTTTTTCTTCTGCCAGTTCTTTAACCTTTGCACAAAACCATGGTTTATTATTAGGTTGGCCATTTAAGTTTATTTTTCTAGTTCCTAGTGTTTCATATGCTGCATCTTTAATGTTGCTTTTTAGTTTTGACCAAGCTTCATTGATATCGTCGTTGTTGTTGATCGGATTACTATTGATTTTTTGTTTTAATCTTTCTTCATAAAGGTACCTAATTGATGGATTGCTTATTGACTCTATATTTATTTTATCAATATACTGAGGTTCCTTTTTTTTGTTTGTATTTGCCATCATTCTCATTTTGCATAGAACCAAGCTGTGATCAGTACCAATGTTACCTGAAGCAAGTGATCGTACATCTAATATTTGTGTGGGATGAATATTTCTGTTGGTAATTATATAATCAATCATAGACTTATGTCCTCTTGTGTTACAAAACGTATACTTGTGTTGAGGTTTGTGTTCGAAAAAGGTGTTGTTGATTCGAAGCTCGTTTCTAGCACAAAAGTTATTATAACTTAATATACAATACTAATAAATATTATACAAGTAATTTTCAAATATTCGTAATATTCGATATTAAAAAAAAAAAAAAAAATTAAGAAAAATAAACAGTAAATATTAATAATCTCAAATAATTTATATAAATAAAACTACGGCAGGCTAGTCACCTACCTAGTTAAACTCTATGACGCTATGAAACTATTGCATGAGAAATCATGCACTACCCCTATGCTCCTTCTAGGAGTGAACAAAGGAAAAAAAAAAAAATTTCATGAGTGAGTCTTTATACTCTTCCCACAAACCCGACACCTTGGCTTTATTGAATAGCTTTCTGATCTTTAGTCTAAGCCTTGAAAGCTGTTCATTCCACCACGGGCACTTCCTATTACTCCGCCTTGGCTTAGCGCGGCAGCTCCCATGGTAGGCATTAGTAATAGCCGCCGTCAGAGCCTCGCTGGCCAGTTCGATATCCATCACCGTTCTGACAGAAGCAGGAATGGATCCAATACCATCTATGAGGAGAGTTTCAAATTGACTCCAATCTGTGGATTGGGGTACCCAATAAATTTCTTCTGCCAGGCCCCCGGAGACTATGATATCAAACTTAATCTGCCTATGATGGGACATGGATATCTCATTTGCGACATGCCATCCACCAACCCTACTGCCGATAAACTCAGTGCAAAGGGTGATGTCAAGGACCTCTTCCCTAATTGCATTTATGAATGTCGGCCTATTGCCCTCATTCATAACCATTAATTTATTGCTATATATAAATTCAAGTAGGCACTCACCTCTTTTGTTTATATTACTGCTTCCCCATACGGTGTGGTGGGCATTGGCATCACTTCCTATTATAAGTTGGAAGTTCCTCCTTCCACAAAAGTCCACTAGATCCTTCAGTTTCTCGTCCGGGTGGGCACAGTTTCCCGGGAGGTAGGATGAGCACACAATGAACTCTGTCCAACCCCCGGAAGACTTCACCTTCACCAGCGCAGCTACCTGATCCTTAGAACAGTAATCTGGAATGGGAAAATACGTTAGCCTTTTACTAAACAAAATGCAAGCCCCTAGGCCTATCCCCAATTGTATTATCATACAATAGCTCACCTGTTAGGCCTTTAACTTAACCCCATTACCGTCTTTCTGCGCATCTTAGTGGGCGCCTGCCCTGCCACAGCCTCTTTTGCCGTCCTAGGGGCCACACTAGTCCCTCCAACAGCAAATACCGAAGCAGTACCGGGCTTCCCAATGGGCTTGGGCCGTTTTGGTTCACCCGGGACGCTTGTATCCGGCGCGCTGGTCGATGGTCCTTCCGTTTCCGCCGTTTTCGGAGTGACTTCAGACTTTCCAATGAGTTTTTGGTTGGCCTGAAGTGCTCGTCGTTGTCGCGGTGGATGTTGGTTTTTTATTTTGTCCTGCCCTGCAGTCAGCACCTTGAGAGGATTTTCTTCCTTTAACCCGAACGATAACACGGAAGAAATTCAGGAAAAGTCGGAACTCTGCTTTCCATAGATCTTCCAATCCGAAATCATCCACGGAAAAGGTGATGGAGCAGCCCCCGTCCTTTTCATTATCCATCCTCAGTACCCTCCAGACGATTGTCTCGTCTTTTGGCACGTAAGTGACGCAGATATGCTGTTTGGGCATGTCGTCGCCATCCAGTACCACGACGTTGCAACCGTCCCAAGGCTTTATCTTCCTGCAGACACTGGTTATCCACTTCCTGGTGTTTTGATTGTTGCATGTTATGGATATCCATCCATCCCCATGCAATGCTGCAGTGAATTGTGGATGAGAATCCACAACTTTATCCACTTCATCCATGATGGCTACTTTGATTTTCCCCATCTGGACTTCGGGTAGCCTTTCCTCTGGATGCAGTTTTTGGGTGATGGCCACCTTGACCTGTGCTACTGCATCCCAATAAGAAGTCATTTTCGGGTTTTGTTGAGGAATGTTCCCAGGGACCTTTCCCTCAACATTGCCCTTCATCGACCTCTTTTTTGAGGGCCCTGCATCAGAGGTGTTGCTTTCTAACCTTTCCCTCTTCTGCGGATGGTCGGCCACAACACCCGATCCGCAGGCCCTCAGCTTTTCTAGCCTTTCCTTCTCATATCTGCGAGCTTCCTCTTGGGACATACCAGCCCTGATATAATCCGCGATACGCCGCTTGGATGCACCAGAGAAATATTGTTTTTTTCCCCTGATGTCCAACCTTTTCAGGTCCTCCTCAGTTTGTTGGATAATAGGTCCAAGAGGATCTTGATTATCTGTCTCCATCGGAGGCACCGCCTTTTCCTCTACTGGCGTGAGAAGGAGTTTCTCCTCTGCGTCAGTCGAGAGAAGTTCATGTTCCGCAGACCCTTGAGCACTAACTGTGTTTGTATTAATGTTGTCCTTAGTATTGTTGTTGTTGTTATAATTGTTGTTGTTGTTTTTGTAGTTGTTGTATTTGTCACAGTTGTTGTTATTGTTGTTGCTGTTGTTATTGTTGTTATTGTTTATGTTCTCCATTTTGTTACCACGAGTTTCGCAGGAAAGTATAGTCACCCATGGCAGAGCCTGGCATACCATGGGAAGGCTCGTTTAAACTGGAGGGCGCCTGGTATCCATACTAACGAAACGACTGAGCTCCTCCTTAGCCACGCAGTCATCGGCATATGCTGTTCCACCTTGACTTGGGACGCCTGTCGTCAGCTGACGTATAGATATAGGGCTGAAACTCACAAAGCAAGAGGCTCGCCGTGAGACATGACCACGACACGAACGTAACTTTGATCGTTTCAATCACCCCTTTATCCTCCGCCATTACCGGGGCCATTGTGGTAGAAGTATTAAAATTTAGTTTATTTCGAAGTTCAAAAAAGAAATTTTAAATAGCACTCTAATATTTGTTTTTTTTATCCCACTTCGCTCGCCTGGGAAGAGCACAGGGCTGGTGCAAAATATCACAGATATCCACGAACCAGTTTCTTGCGTCATTGAGTTTCACTAAATAGATTACGAGCCTCCCGTAAAGTCTCTTATATATAACTTAAATATTTCGATTTTAATCATATTATTCAAAAAAGGGTGACTAATAAATTTATTTTGTTTACCTTTATACTTTATTATAATTTTATTGAGTACAATTATACAACCAATTATATTTTAATTAAACCAGTAATTTACGTGTCTATTCAAATGTGAATTTAATTTGTTTAATTATAATACAAAATAAAAATAATTAGTTTTTTCATTACTAAAGGTTAATTAACATTGAAATTATATTTTTTGTATTTGTAAATTAAATGAAAAACTGCTTTTTAAATAAATTATTCAAAAAAATAAATAAAATAAAATAATTTAATTAAGCAATTTGTAAAAAATTTGGTTTTAAATAAGAAAAAAAATTTTCCCCCTTAATTTAATCAGGAATTTAAAACCAATACTGATTAAATGATCAATGGCACAACTAATTAAAATTTTCATTAATAATATTAATTTATGAAATATTTTAATTAAAATGGCTTTATCGAAGGTAAAATTAAAGTTAGAGCTCAAATTTTTATTGTGTAGTGTCCTACTTTATAGCTTTTCACAAAAAAGCCAAACTCTCTTTAATATCAGCTCCGCAATATAAGCATACGTAAATCACAACCTGAAAACAAGTTTTCCACGAAAAAATTAAATTATAACTCAATTTTGTCATTTTTCAACCTCATCAATTCTTAATTATACTGGAGCAGAATTGAGTCTTAGCTCCAAAAACTTATTTTAAAATTACTCACTAAAATCACATCAACTGAACTTTCTACTATTAAACAAATCAACTATTAAACAAATGTTTCTCTTTAAAAATTCTAAGAAAGTTCTTAAGGACCGCAATCATATGTGAATAATCAAATTTACAAATTGGAATTTTCCATTTCGTATTTGCAATAGCATGTAGTCGTATGTATTTAAAGAAAATTTTCTATATTTTTACTAAAAATTTAAAAATACTTGTTGAAAAATATAAACAATTTATTTTACTATAGAGAGAAAGAGAAAAAAATTTAAAATAATTTTAATTTTATAAAAGTCAAAAAATATAACAGAATGAAAATATAACAAAATAAAAATATATTAAACAAAAATTTCAAATATATTTTCAATATCCTTGAAGGATTGAAATCACTTAACCGAATTCTTTTAAATTGTGTATACATATACATTTACTGTGGATGAAACAGAAAGACCAATATAGTAGTTGAATTCAAAATAAAATTTCGTTAGTATTATTTGTAATAAAATTGAATTCCACAACAAGACCCTTGATAATTCTTTGTATTCCAAATACTTTTAATGAAATAAAAAAAAACATGATCCTTTAACCAAGTGCAATTCTTGTGTTATACATCGATTGAACTCCTTCCAATTTATTATAATAGTATTAAGGTTTTTTTTTTATTTTCTGATTTATTTTTTATTTTATTTTATTAAATATCGAAACAACTTTTGAAATAATTTAAATTTAATGAATTTTTCAAAATAATTGTATACAAAAATTTCATATCTACAGTTGAAATTTGGGAGTTGGGCGAATTACGGTTTTAATAAAAAAAATTAAATGAACTGCAGTTGCTCACTTTATCATTACCTTTTATAATTTTTCTCCTAAATTTATTTTTGAATTCAATTGAATTATCAAATTCAGTGATCATGGAAATGATAACAACGATGCAATGTAATTCTTCTTTCATTTTGATTGCAAAAAAATAAATTCTAAATTTCATTTTATTCAAACCATTTTATTTAAATTAATTCATCAATTTATTCAATTCAATTTTGTAGTCTACAATTTTTAAAATTTCAATCAGTGCATATACACTCTAAAATAAATGGAAAATTTCATAAAAAAATCCACATTGAACCCTTCTATTATCAGTAAAATTGTATATGTATGTAACTATTCACCAAATGGAATGTATGTATATAATGTACATATAAATTCAATTATATTTGCACTTTACCATAATATTTGGTATAGAATCGAATTTTTTTAATGAAAAACCATTCGACACTTTAATTCGTAAAGAACGCCACAGAATAAAATGCATTTGGAAATTTCAACAGACATAGATGCTAAACGGGAGTTTCCAATAATTTATTCTATCTACATATTTATTTAGTTTGTGATATTTGATTAATACAAAAAGTTTTGTCGTTGCTTGATATATTGGGGTATCTCACATGGTAGATCATATCATAATTAATCTGTTGTAAAATATGAAAATAAACTTCATATATTCGTTCATAAACTTCATAAGTTCGTGTCACAATTCGTGTCACAGTTTTATTTTCCATATTTTGCACATTTTGTTAATTTTGAAATTGGATGAAATTAATTGCAAAAATTAAGCGACTTGAAAGTTGGAAAAGAAATATCAGCAAGTTTCGCACCAAAGTTTAAGAAATTTGACACAAAAGTATGATCAACCACAATCAATAGGCGATCAATACGAATGAAAAGCTCCCTTTTAAATTTGTTTTTTATTCATTACTAATATACCTTTCACTATTTCTTAGAAATGTTTTTATTTTGATTCTTTACAAATCTATTTACATAAATTTCCAAATAAAATGTTAAAAATATTGTACTACAGCCTCTAATACAACAGAATTAAATTTCAAAAAAATTAAATTGCTTGGTATTCAAACCTCCTAATTCATAAAGTAAATAAAATTAAAAATAACATGCAAAATAAAAAGTTTTCAGCTTTCCTGAAAAATTGGTAAAAATTTTCTTCAATTTCACTGGCACATTTTGTTTCAGACTTTCAGGTTGTCACATGTCATCAACTTTTCACATTATTTGTTTTCCAGAGAAGCAACTTATGAGAATTTAACGATTTTTGACTAAAGTTGGCAATTACTCTAAGCAATTACTGTGAATTATTTCTCAAAACATGATTTCTCCAATTAAAGAGTTTTATTATTAGCCATGTGAAATCAAAAATAATAAGTGCAAAACAGAAAAGTGATAACCATATCCCATTCTCATCGCAGTGGAATAACGTTGCGGCTTTTTTCTTCGTTTTCTTCAAAAAAAATCTCAGAAACATATACATTAATACAGGACACTAAAATTTAGTGCTATATTAGAAACAAAATTATTTTTCATATCAAATACAATTTAATTAACAATTAAATCTTTATATTCATATTTATCACACAAAAACCCTTCATCATTTACGTTAATAATTTATGCTCGATATCTTCTATATACGTATTTTTATTACCTAATTTCCCCAAATAGATAACACTAAACGTTTTATACATAAATTTTTGCAATAAATCCAATTATTTAAATTTTAAAATTATAATATTCATGACATCAAATTTATAAAGGGTGAGTCAGAAAGGTATGCAACCATATTAATAAGAGAACCAAAATGAGGTGAAGCTTTTGATCCGGAATGAGTGCTAAATCATAACGTCTCGAAAAACTTCTAATTTGCCTTCCAAAAATAGATAAACTCTTCAAGCAAACACATTATTTATAAAATATCACATTATATCATTATTCATATACTTTCAGAAGAGCCAGCACGAATCGTTGCCTTTTGATTTGATTGCTTTTTGATTTCTCACCTGCAGTCATTTTTTCTGCATTATGAAGTGAATATAATCTGAACTTTGAAGCTTTTATATTTTTTAGAATTGAAGTCATTTCTTAAAATCTATATAATTTGCAAATCTGTGAGATATGGCACCCATATAATACAACGTTGCATGCATATTCGTCTGAATTACCCAGTACATGTGTACTGGTAATCTCATGTGTGATATAACCATTTTATTAAATTATTCTCGTATATTTTGAAAATATCAATAAAATCAATTCATCTGATCATTAGAATAATCGAAATTTTTATCGATTAAAGCATAAATTTCAAAATTTATTTTTTCTCAAAGAGCTACAAAATTTTATCAGAAATATTTTATAAAATATTTATTTAACAATCTAATAATATAATAGCTAAACTTATACTAATAGATGTTGAACCCTTATATACTAAAATTATTATAAAAAAAAAATTTAAATTTAATTGAAAATATTTAAAAAAAAAAATTTATTTATTTTTCCTCAAAAATTTTTTGTTCATATTTATTTGCGACACTAAATAAATAATTTTATCATCATTAATAACAATATTATGTGGTGTAAATTTATATTAGTACCTATATACATGTATCTATGTATATAGAACTATTGAATACACTATTTTAAAAATTTTAAATTTCAACAAGTTCAACAAGGATCTTTCATAAAACAATTTCATATTTTTTATCATAAATTGCTCTTAGCCAATAATTTTCAATACATTCATTATTTTAATATTTGTTGAATTTTTACATTTTTTATGCAAAAATATTAATAGTGTGTAAATGTATAAATATAACAGTTTTATTCGTTATCATTATATGTCGACTGAACTTCAAAGAAAATTTAAAAAAACAAAAAACTATAAAATTGTAAGCGATAACAGCCTTAAAAACCTTAGAGCAAAAATTTTAGCATTCCAAAAAATTATTATTTTAAATCAACAACAACAGGAACTATGTATGTGAATAATATTGTCATTATTATTATTAAACGAATAATATTTTGAGTATTTTTTTTTGTACAATTTGAAAAAGTATAGAGTAAAAATAACACAAATATAAGATACTCATTATAATTTTGATGAAAATGTCATTATGTAATCAAATTCATTATCATCATCAAACGAAACTCTTATACACTTGTGTATACATATATCCAAGTATGTAAAGCATATACATATAATCTAGCAAGAATATTATTATTACGAAAATAGCAACAACAGCATAAATATCAGCAACATCATTATAATCAATTCATCATCATTATCTAATGAAGAAAATTTATAATACATGTATTATACACGTACATATATACAACACACACAGGTACATATGTAAATATATATATACATATATATTTGTATTTTAAATATGACTTTACAAAAATATTCATAAATTTCCTTCTAAATGTCCCAAATTCCCTTAGGGAACTTAATCTTATTTTGTTGGAATAAAATATTTATTTTTCTCTGTTTTCTTATTTTTCTTTTTTATTTCTTATTATTAAATAAAAAAAAAGAAAAATATGAAATTCTTTTGAGACACTTATTTTTCTATGTACCTCTTCTACTACTGTACATACGTTATGTATACAACCATTTTGTAAAATAAAAAACAAAACTGATAAAAAAAAATTACAAGTAGATTCTTAGAAAATTTGTTATTATCCTTGTAATAGGCAATCAAAAAATATAAGGAACTGAAAAAATATTCCCCTTCCCCACCCTGCCCTCTCCTTTCCTAGCAAACTTATACACAATACACAAATATAAATGAAAGGAAAACAATGAAAGTCGTAGGAACAAAATTAGCAAATTTTTGTTTTATTTTTTCTTAATTTCTATTTTTCCTTTGCTATTTGAAGGTGCAAGTAGTATCGTGATGAATACGTCGCCTATAATACCAATTTGGAATCTTTGTATAAATAAAATATCAAAAAAGAAAAAAAAAACAAACAAACTGGAAAATAAATTTTTGAAATAAGAGCAGCAGCAAAACAAGAAGGATAACAATTTAATCCTTTTAAGAACCTAGAGAGAATTAACCATAACTCTCAATACATTTTTGTTACAAAATAAAAGAGAAAAGCAAAAAAAAAATTTACAAAACATATTTCCGTTCAAATTTACAAGAAAAAATTTTTCAAAAAATATTTTTGCTAATAAATTGAACAAATTAATTGGTTGTGAAGCAGCACGTTTCCTTAAATTTTAAATTTTTAATAATAATAATATGTATTCCATTATATCTATACTATTACATATTTAATGTTATATTATAATATGTTCGATAATTGAATACCTCTAGGAGCAGTGCATAAACTTTAAGAATTATGAAACGTTATGAAAAGCGCTATGGTCAATGGCGCTAGCAAAACGATTAGTTAAATTTCATGTAGGGGGATAATATACAAATACACAAATATTTGGTAAACCTTACAGTATGGAAGAAATAAAGATTGAAATTTTTCTATGTTTGGGGGCGGTCACTTGGGAATCAAAGGAAATTGGAAAAAAGTAATATACAGAAATTGTTTATAACTTCAAACCTAGTAATTATTACGGTTGCTATTTAAAAGAAAAAGATACGATTAGTTCAAACACGATTTCCATGTAATGCGTCTTTTGTACTTTAAGCGGTAAAATCAATTTTAATTTCTCAGAAAATGGTATGGATGGATGGACGCAGGCAGAAGAATTAGTTTTTTCTTTCAATTTATTAAAAGCAGTAAAATGTAAAAAAATATATTTGAAGTCTAATTTTCTCGATTTAGCTCAATATTTTACACGATTTTATTTCTAAAACTCAACCTCGTGCATTTAAGAATCTCTTAATTTTTTTTCCGTAAGTTTAAGCTTTTAAGCATTATTTGAATTTAATTATTTGATTCAAATTTCTATTTACAAGCGATTTTCTTCGATTTTTATTCAATTTTGAATATATGTATGACGTATTAATGGTAAATTTATAAAATTTACGTAAAATGCGAAATCATTAGGGTTGATGAGCAAAATCTTCATTGCCGTACATGACCATTATACACTATATACAGCACTATCCTTTTTGAACCTATAAAAAAATCAAATGAACCCATGAAAAAACATAATTCAAATAAAAAGCTCCTTAGAAACAAAAATATTTTCCGATATTGCCGAGAAAATAAAAAATTTACGTAAAGAAACATTAATTTCAAAATTTAATGTTACAATTTTTCAAACAAATTTCTTTTAAAAATTTTATTAAAGTACACTTAAATCATATTTTTTTATGGCATAGTCCATTTTTCAATTTTATAAAAAAAAAATAAAAGACCAACGATACTTAAACTTAGAAAAGTTCATGGAGCATTTAAGTTTTCATATTCAACATTGTAAGGGTACTATGCAGCTTGTATATGTCACTCAACTTCCAATTCAACTAAGGTGCCATTAAGATCAATTTTACAAAATTCTTGTATATTTCTAATGAATTTGTTTATGATCCTTTTCACTTAATTTTGTATTCACCCGAACTTGAATAAAAGAAAGAAAGCCCTTGAAATATTATGAAAAAAATTTATAGTAATTGTATATGTGTACGTGCACTCTCCTCATACATACAGTTGTCATAAACAAACAGTTGTTATCCTAAATATCTTCAGAGTTGAATTTATGATTTATTTTTATCTGAATGTTTAGAGGGAAAGAAATATAATTTTCAAAAAATATTTAAGAAACAAAAAGAAAACAACAATAAATTTGTATGTGTGTGTACAAGACATCATAAAAAATATTACGGGATGATTTTCTTTTCAATCATTTATCAACCATTAACCCCAAACCTACATTTTGCAAATTTGAAATTAATTTCATGTTACCTTCAAACCTCTATACACACAATATTTTACTTTTAGACAATGAAGTGAGTAAGACATAAGGAAAATTTTAATGTGTATAGCACGTGTTTACCCTTAAATCTGTTTGCAATTATACATATAGAATTTAATATAAAATTTTGGGAAAACATTTAATTATATTCTAGGAATATCTTTTTAAATTGAAATCCTCTTTGAATTTGAAATAGAGAACCTAATTAATTTCTACCTATACGATATTAATGGAAATAAAATTATTTCGTTTAAATTTGTACTGTTTTCATATAGAAGATGAAAACGAAAGACATTTCAAGATTATGTAATCTGCGACAAATGCGAATGCATAATGTCAACGAGAATGTTATGCTAGATCCTTTCAATTCAAATGTATAAACATTTTATGCAAAGTTTTTTTGGATCATCAAATTTGCGTTTCTTTATTTCATCTTTTAACAAATTTCGCTATAATTGAGATCAATTTTAGAAATTTTAATATTTTCATAAATTTACAGACTGTACAAAAAATTCCCATATTACAATTGTGTTCATTTTAGCAATCAAATATTTCCAATTCAAAAAATCTCTTGTACAGTTCGAATTCCAATATCATTAAAATTGTTAAGTAAGGGTTAAATTAAAAGATATAAAAAAATATTCAGTTTTTTTTTTTTTTTGATTAATGATTTTGATATTCATTACTTTTTGTTATCCTTTTCTTTTGGCACTGCCTATCATAAAAATATCTTGAAAATAATTGCCTCGAAAAGACGACTCAATTTTCAGAATCGTAATAAACCCTAAAGGGGCAAAAAAACCCATATATAAAAAATGTATTAGAATTTATGATGATTGAAACCTTATTTTGTATAGTGCCTATAAAATATGTTGCATTATCTTCATATAATATAAAAATGTTTTAGACTATTTATATGTATAATTATTGTAATATATGTTAACATTTCATTTTAACACACATACATTTGTATATTATATATATATATATATGTATATTTAGTTAAAATAAGTAACAATATTGAAAACATTTTATTCATAAGTCAAATACATAAAAATTGTTATAAAAATTCAAAATTTTTATTACCATATAGAAAGCATTACTTTCAGTTTTCGGTTCCCATTATTCTGAGTACAACACTATATAGAATACATTAAGTATAAGGATATGGGAAGAATTTTATTTTGACTGAATTTAGTGTAGAATGCTTTTATTATTGTTCATGTTAAAAATTTGTAGTTAGTTGCGCTTTAAATATTCAAAATGAACATTTAAATTGAATATGTACTAAAAATTATGGATGGAAACAACATAAACTTTTAAGGAAAATGGAAAATATTTTGTCAGTTTTTTTGGTTTTTGCTTGTGTTCTTGATGTATTTTTCAAGATAAATTGTGATTATTTCAAGTAAAAAATTTCTTCAATGGAAAATTAATCTAGTTTAAACACTCAGAACAAATGGCAGTTTAATTTAAATTTATAAAATTATCGAATTGATTTATTTATAGAATTGTTTGAACCTTTGACAAACAACATCCACTCTTTCTTTTTCCGATAAAGCTACTGAAAATAAAACGTCTTCCTTCGTACGTCACATTGTTCCCAAAATTTAAAATAATTCAATATAGCTAAATAATGACTTACCTGTTAAATGCTTCTTGAACTCTAATTCTTATTACTACGTAAAAATCATTATTAATCACCTATATTAATTGGCTATTCCGTTTCTGTTCAACAAATTCTTGACTAATATACACACAAATCATACACATTTCTTAATTATTATTTTGTACATTTTTAAAATTGATAAATACTACCCACGTTTATTAATTTCATTTTGAAATATCTTTCAATTACACCATCTAGGTAGACCGCGATTTTGATAGGTTACATAGTTTCATATATTATTTTATACCCAAAAAAGCAACCAACCACTTCATTAAAATTTTTATATACATACATATTTTTTAATTATAGTTGTTTTCAATTAACTGCTCTTGAGACTACTATTTTTTATGAAACTTGTTTTACTATGTGCGCACGTATATATGAAGTATAACGTACATTTAGCATCTATATTATATATGCATTCATAAAGGCAAAGGATAACTGTTCAACAGTTTGCTGCTTGCACGAAAAAATATATTAACAAATATACATAGTATATATGTATATGTGTACGCATACCGAAATAACTAATTTAATTTCATGTACACCCACACTTTATCGTGAAAATTGTATACTATGTTTCATTTTTAAATTGTGGTATAACAAATGCTAGATGGGCATTCTTCTGTTTGGTCAAAAGAAAAAATAAAAATAAATATTACCACAGATGGTTTGAATATTTTCATTAAAGTAAATTTTCTACTCTAATTATTTTATTACAAAATTTTTCTCCTTTAGTTTTTTAATTTGAATATTTTTTTTTACATATTTTCCCAAAATTAAATTGAATTTATAAATAAAGAGAAAAATAGTTTTTGTTTCGTTTTTTTAAACAATTTAAAAAATAATTTTAAGCATATTAAGATTTTGAGTTAATATTAAAGTAAAGGCGGATTTGGAAGGTAGTATTGAATGGGATCGAATTTCTTATGTACGTATTCAAATATAAGAATTTTTTAATAATTACGAATTTCGAATAACTTGTGGTAATCGTGGTAAAACGTTCCGGTCATCTATATCGTAAAAATTATAAGTAAAAAGAAATTCGGTTTTTGTAATTAGAACTTACCAACAACTTGCAATTTACAGAAATTAACCGTTTTTTGACACAGAATTTGTCCTTCTTCCGAATATGTATAGAAAAATTTTCCAAGCAAATTGTTCACGCAAAATATTGTTCATTTGTTCATTGAATTTTCATTTGTTCATTAACTTCTTGATTTGATTTAATGAAGGTTTTTACGTACATCGTTCAATATTTCAATAAAATTTTCTTTTATCAAATTTCTTCCTCTCTCAATTTAAAAGAGAGAGCTACAAACGAAATTTAAAAATTTCGGCATATTAACTGATTTAAAACGATGTCTTATTTACATTTGATTTTTTCGGATCAGTAGGGGGACATTGAAACTTTCTTACAAATTACAATTCTTAAGAATTCCCTCGACCTGTTGTGTATTAATTTTTATTTAACACACAATTTTCTCATGAAAGAGGTACAACATGCTAAACTTTTTCGGTTTTAATACCAATTAAACAATAAGAAAACACTATAACATAACATAGATCTAAAAAAAGTTAAATTTACATACATATCTCATCGTTCTCCCAAACTGTATTTTACCAAAAATTCCAAATAAATCAACTTTATTATGTCAATATGTCATCTCTAATGAAAAAAATGCAAAAATTCAGAAAAAAATATTTTATGGGCCCATGTAATAAATTTTCGAAAATATTTAAATTTTAATTGCAATAGCATAAATTGTAATTTTGCATAACTAATGACGATATTAACATAAATTTTTTCAGGCAAATAATGTACAAAATTTTATTTTAAGTTCAAATTTACATAATAATCCGAAAAATTCAAATTTTTACTCACACTCATGGATACTAGTGAATGCATATAAGGCTTTATTTCAATTTCATGTACAATAATGCATTCGCCCTCCTTTAAGTTAACATTTACATAAACCTACTGGTTGGTATGTGTACTGGGTATGAACAGGTTCTCTACATAACAATATTACGTTTGATAAAATGTGCAACTTTTAAATAAACAGAAAAAGAAAAAAAATTAAAATACAAAACTAAAAAAATTTTATAAAAGAAGATTAAACAACCTCTGCACAACCTCTAAAAAATCCTTATGATAAAAACAATAAAACTTCCTTTCTTCTTTTTTTCAGTAAAATTTTTCATTTTAATCAACAGGTGCTTCAAAACTATTTTCTGTGTTTTTATAATATGAAAAGTATATTGTGTCGTATATGACATTTTAATATTTAATTGTTGATGCATATGAAGGTGAACTACAAGAGAATAAACTGTAAAAATTGTTCATGTAAAAAATTTAAGAGAACCTTTTTTTATATTTAGAAGTAAATTGTGATTATTGTACATATGCATTTTTATAAAAATTTTACCAAAACAGGGTGATGTCCAAAATGCATGCAGTGTTCAGATGGCAATGCAAATAAAATTCGAAATATTTGAAAGAGTTTAACTAAGTGGGATCATCACTTAAGAGACATTGAGTTTGGTAACTTATTTTATTTATTATAACTGTGTCGAAATAGTTCGCAAGCCTTTTCGTTCAATTCAGATCTGCTAATTTAGAATATTCGCTATTTTGACTTGTTCCCGGTTCGACTCAATTAATATCTGATTTCAATTTAAGTTTCATTTAATGAATGAACGAATCTCTAAAACCATCAAACTACAATATTTAAACTGGCATACATAAGAAACAATTCAAAGTAGAACCGACAATAATTAGTAAATGACTTGAAGTAAATTTCTTTTATAAACACAATACATTTTTGGTTTAACTATAAATTTACGTTTATATATTTGTAAGTATTTACATATATTATAGTAAAAGTTTGGAATGAAATCTACATAAAATTATTTTATCTATTTGACTGTATTCTTTGAATCTCATTATTTTATGAAATCCTAAATGGGTCATTAACTTTGAATTTGCTGACTTCATTATATGCCATCGTATAGCATCTTTCCTTTCATATCTTCTTGTGTTTTGTTTATTATAATCATCATCCCTCAAATCATAATTATGTCAAGTACACATATACCTACATAGTATGTATGTATGTTTGTATCTAAATATAAATATGAATGAAAGGCAAAAAAAAAAGAAAGAGAAAATAGAAAAACTTGGAGTTACGTGCACATTTTTTATTTCTTAATTACTTTTGCCTTAATATTTTTTTTTCTCTCTTTCACTTTTGACCTGAAATTGTAATTATTTAAGAGAGAGTGAGAAGGTAAATATAAATAGAAAATTATATAAAATTAGCGATATGTTCATTTTTCTTTTTATTAACTTGCAAATGTGACATTTTTCTTATTTATTTAAATAAGAAAATAATTTTACTGAAATAATTCGGTCAGATTTTATTCATTATATAACTATGATTTATTTAAAATTACAAAGACCTTAAAATGATGTGTTCCACATTATAACTACGGTTCCATATTAAAATTGTACGTTAATATTGTGGTCAATGCACATTATGTACTTAAGAGAAAGCTAATTTTATTAAGTTTTGTGAAAAGTGCTGAAATTTTATACAGTAGAATTACGTTCTTAAAGTTTCCGATATTACCAAAAATTATCTAAAATTTTAACAATATGAAGAACAATGCGAAGATTTTGGTTAAATATAGTTGAAACTCTGAGGCGTTTTTGTATTTTCTACAGAAAATCTGCATATTGTCCAAAATTAAATGTTGTGTGATTACAGCAAGTACCTAATCAGAACTACAAAAACCTTTAAAAGTAGAATCATTCCTCAAACTGGGATGTAAAACTGGGACTTCTTATGCAAAATACAATGAACTTTTATAGCTTATATGTTTAACTCAAATGTACTTGCCAATAACAACATGAGTGTATATGTACTTAATATTTTGTTATTTTTTCTATTGTCATATGCATAAGTTTAATTTTCATTCTTTTATTTCCGGTTGTAAAGGAAAGCATCATTCTGTTAATTGTATAGGTTCTTAAATAAATTTCTTTTTTGTCATACATATTGTAACATTAAAATAGTTCCGTTTATAAAGAGTTTCTTTTAAAAATCTTAGAACAATTATATTGAAAACGGATTACCATCGATTTTGAAACATATACATACAACATAGCATATGAATTTTTGAACTTCTTTTGATATAAAAAGAACAAGGATTTTTGTATAAATATTTGGAACATCTACTTGTTAATTCACCAACTGTTCAAGATGTCATTGGCAGCTCATGAATATTGGACCCTGAATTATTCAGCCGGTGTATTGTAGTTCAATTTGTCCTTTATATAAAATGATTATGAAATTCTACGAGGAATTGCTGCATTTTGCTCATTGACTTCAATATCATTCCGAAATCTTAATCACAGATCTCAAATAATAAAAAGTATCCACTATAGGCATTGAGACTTACACAATGTAGTTGCTTACATTTTACAAATTAAAACACTAATACACAAAAAAAACGAAAATTGCAAAAAAAATGTAAAACAAACTGAACAAGTTGCTTTTAAAATTTCAAAAGACAAAACAAAAAAAAACAAAAACAATTTTGTACTTGCCTGCAACTCGTTTTCCGATAAATCTTTTTCCTCTTTCCTTCTTGTTTCCTCCAAAATAACAAACACTTAATTTGCTTGGTGTTTTTTTGGAAATGAAAAATTCTTAAAATACAATAAAATTTCTCTTTTTCATTCTCATAATGTTATCATACTGACACCTACACACCACACATATGTATGTGTATATGAACAACTCGATGTATCTATTAGGCTACGGATTTTCCTTTATCCATAAATATTTTTGGAAAAGGATATAAATACATACAAATTAAATCCTGTCATGAAAAAATTCTTTTACAATATTTAATTTATTGCTGTCTTGTTTATTTTGCTTATCCTTTTATCTCCTCTTAACTAAACTATAAGTTCCGGATTTTAGACTATTTAAAGTTATTAAAAAGGTCAAAATATTTTTGTATTTTTTAGACAAAATTTATTATAAATTTCATTTTGACTATCGTTTACACCCAAAAATATTAAATGTTTTGTAAAACAACATGAAAAATTTTTTTTATTTATTTTATAGAAGAAGTTGAACTCCAAATAATAAACTTTAAATAATATTTTTTTAAAAATTCTTATTTTGTCATTTACTACCAATAAATAACAATAATTCTGTCCAATATTTCTTAAATTTCTCCTTATCTGACAGTTGCCGTTTATTTCTTTTCAGCTGGTTTGATATTACTTTTTTTTTTAAATTCGTGTAACAGTGAAATTGTTATGCAAGTGACATAAATGTTTTTTTTTTATTTTAAATACAGCCAGGCATTATTCTCTTCTCTAATGATTCAAATATCATTTCTAATGGTAACCTTCGACTGTTTTTTGCAAATGTCAAAAATATCATTGCCAAATTTTTTAGCATATATATAACCAAAGTTTGAAAGCTATATATGCCAGATTGTATCAAATATTCCGTCAGTCATATTAATCTTGAAATTCTCATTAATCTTAGAAACTACACAAAACTAAGAAAAAGCATTCATTTTTACATTCACAATTCAATTAAATTTAAGAAGAATTATAAATTTTGCAATAAAATAGCAAGAGCTATTTCAAGAAAACTAAAACAAAAGTTGTAAAATTGACAATTCATGCCATGATGAAGAAATGCTATAAACAACAACTTTTTGATCAAAATGTTATAATTTAACTCTTTTTCTTATAGAACAAAAAAAAAGAACACATCACACAAATTAGTCTATCCAAATCGGATGATATCAACAATTTTTCTAACATATAAAAACTTACATTGTTTTTTTATATTTCTGTCTTCTTAAGAATTCCATAATAAAAAAACTTCGTTACATCTACACAGTTTGAATAATAAATGGATGGTAAGAATGAAAATAAACGTAACTTTGGCAATAATTTCCAAATTATCATTTTCTTTCATAAATTTAGATGACTCGACATTAGTAAATGACACAAAAAATAAACAAAAAACAAAAACAAATAGAATAAGAAGAACAAATGTAAATGTTTTTTATGATATTTGACATAAAAATCAATTTGTAAGAATCGAACATTAATTAAGAAAAAATAAAATATTTTTAAGGAGATGGTGAGAGCAAAAATAAATATTGTGAATATTTGATATCAGTGAACATTTAATACATTAACTTAACAATTTATAAGGAAGCTGTACTAATGTACATTTCCATCGGCTACCACACTATACCAATCTTTTTGTGTTTTTGTTTGTTTGTGTTAAGAGAACAAATAAAATGTCCTTTCGGCAATTTAATGTAAAATTTTTGGTAATTTGTATAGAGAAAAAATCTATCTATTCATTAGCTATCATTCTATCACACCCAAAATAAATATTTAGTTTTTGTGTTTATTTAAAAAAAAATAAGCTTGAAATTAACAGTGTTTTGTAAACTTTTGTTTCAGTTTAAAAGGTTCATAGGCAAAACGGAATTACTTGGTTATTCGTTAAAGATTGAACAATGTTTTAGACTGCATCAATCGTATGATCTGTGGCGAATTTCTGGAATCAATAAAAATCTATGGTTATAAGTCATTTCTTCCTTTTTTTTTGGATTGGATATCGCCGACTACACGTTTAATATTAAGTTCTAAATCTCCAACGGATGCCAGATTAGGTGTTATGTTCCCAACCAAACCAACGCGTTCAACAAATCATCCAACGGTTTTGTTTAATCTATTGTCCCAAAATGAAATATTAAGTCCCCAAACTATAATGAAAACTCGTTATTATAGAACGAAATTATGTCTCAGAAAAAAATTCATTATACCAAACTTTGAAAAGTAATGACATCACAGCAGTAGACAAAACAAAGAACATACAAATATTTTTTTTCCACATTCATGTTTATTGTTGCCCCCTCCCTCCCTCCACCGCTCGAAATACAAAACAAAAATTACAAAAAAAAAAATAATTTACCGACCAGATTTATTTTTACATGACATTTCTACATTTATAAACACAGACTGATCCTTAATTTATCTAAAAAAATAGACAAAAAACAACAAAAACAGGGAAAAAATAAAAAAAAATACGAAGAAACAAGAAAAAGGAGCTTTAATATTATAAAGTTGTTTTTTTTTTTTTGTTCTTTTCCGAGAATAAAAGGACAATAGAAAGCGTAGTTATGCTAGATTCTTTTACCATTGTCCTTATTCATACTAGTTATACATGTAAATTCAAACACACATAAATACAAAATTTGGAACGTAAAGAAAAATTTACAAGACATTAGAATTTTGTGCCCTTCTTCTATTCATTCATTGTATTTTCCGATCCAATGTACACATGCATAGTTCAACTTGTACGAGTATACCATCTTTTTGCTTATTATTTTCTAATAATATAATTCCTGAATTATGTACCGTTATTTTAAGAATGATTCTTAAATTATGCGTATGTATATGAAGAAGTCTATATATTTTATTGTAATATAGTGATGAATTATCCCAAGGGAAACATTTTTAGGGTCTTTGGTTCAAAATGTTCATTTATTTTTTGGAAAATTTTTATATTAAAATTTCATGCAAATTATATGTAGTAAAGAAAAACAACTTGACTCGAACCCATAGCAAAAGGAACAAGAAAAAATTTTCTAGAAAAAAAAATATTGAAAAATATTTATTAGATATTGTGGAAGAAAAATGAGCCAGAAAAAAAAAACAAAATTTACTATAGTCAATTTATGGTTTACTAAAGAAAAATTTCATTGATTAATCCTACAAATCATTTGAGATTATTTTTTACTAACATACTCTGGTATATATAGAAAATGATCTTAAAATTTTATTTCAAAAAGAAAAAAAAGAACAAAATATAAAATGAGAACAAAAACTGACGCCTTAAAATACAAGGCTTTAATGTTATTTGTATAACGTAAGTGAATTTAGAAATTATGTAGTTTTAGTTCTAGACTACAGTAGGGCAGTACTGTTACGATATATGTAACGAATAAGTTGAGAAACTAATTTTCTTCAAACAAGAAGAAAATTTACTGTTTCGAAAAATTCATGAAATTTGAAGCAGAGTATTTTATAACCATGTAGCTGTGCAGTATTTATTAATCATAATTTATAATGATTCCGCATTAAAAAATTAAATGAAGTGGAATAATGATTCCTTAAGGAGCTCAAAAGATCATACAACCAAAAAAATCGAAAAATTAGACTATCATGCGAAACCTTG
Source organism: Condylostylus longicornis (assembly GCF_029603195.1). NCBI lineage: Eukaryota > Metazoa > Arthropoda > Insecta > Diptera > Dolichopodidae > Condylostylus > Condylostylus longicornis. The sequence continues at coordinate 14,903,978 of NW_026577982.1, forward strand.
TGCAAAAGGTTCTGCATATGATCAAATTAGCTGGCATAATAGAAAATTTTTATATTTCTTTAATGATTACAACATTGCTGAACGTATTTGCTAAATTAGAGCACAACTGATTGCTTTTTTATTGTTTTTCTTCACAGCTCACACCCGTGGAATTAAAATAAATTTTAATTATTTTCCTCGTATCACAATTTTTTTTCAATTTAAAATTCGTGTTTGAAAATTCTCTTTTCAAAATTTTCATAGTGCTCAAAATTATGATTAAATCAATCACTAATTTAATTTAAAAATATCAAATTAAAAATTTTTCTATAAAAATTCTTAGAATTCAAATTTATTCTTCTAAATATTTTGGAATCTTTCTTAAATTTCTATTTTTCCTGAAAATTAAATGAAAAATTTTGGAAGAGAGTCTTTTATTTTTTCATTATTTTAAATAATTTTTATATACACGTATGTAGGTATATGTATAAGAAAAAAGGATATCTACAGTTACTTTAGTGATTGACTGGAAAATTAAGTTATGTCAACAAATGATTGAATGAACGGATGTTCGCTTAAAATATAAATAAAATGAAAAAAAAGAAAAACAACAAGAAAAAATAAAAAACTTTTCTAATTTTCCTGTCAAGCATGATATCTGAGTATTTTACTTCGTTTTTATCCTTTGTATCCTTTTTATTTTTTCTATATTTTTTGGTTGGTTTTGTTCTTTTGTTATTGTTGTACTATGTAAATTCTTTATTTTTCATAATACTTTAATATGTTTCATTCAGATACACGACATGTTTATGTGGGATACACTGAATGAGAAACGAATAGAAATTTTCATTTGTTCGTACAATTTGAAGGTTTAGAATTAAAAAGTTGAAAATGGTGACGAGCAAATAGACAACAAATATTTCTGTCTAAATCTATCTAAAATAAATTATTAAAATAAATTATTAAAAATTCATGTTCGAAAGATAAAGAAAATGTTGGTTCAATAATTAAATTGAAATCAATTGTGTAGTAGATGTTTATTATAGAAATTCAGATTGAACAGTAGAAAAAGTTAATTTTGGGATTATTATCCAATCCTAGCTATGCTTTTCTTAATAATATTTGGGACTTAATACTCCAGCTTTGAATAATTTTAAATTAGTATTTACGTGATAAGTCCAGATAAGTTTATAATTCCCATCCCCGCCTACATTGGCACTATAGCTAGATGTGAGAGCTTCATCGGGGTCAAAAAGCCTTTTCCGAAGAGTCTCAACCTTAGGTGAGCCACCCCCTCGCACCCGCACAATAAGTGCTCCACCGTTTCGTCCTCTTTCAGACAAAAATGGCAGACTTCGCCGTCCACCTTGCCCATTCTTCTCAGGTGAACCACCGTGATGAACTGTCCAGTGACAGCGCCTTCTCATAAACGCAAACCTTTATTTGCTTTATGTTAATTGATGCAATAGAGAAAAATAAATAAAATTAATAATTCAATTACATCAAACATAAATAATAAATTATTGCAAATCTGAATTCTTTGAAATTTCATTTGAAATATTTCACATTTATTTGGAAATTTATACTAATATAAATTGAATTTATCATTTTTTCCAGAAACATACATATACCAATAAATTCTATAATTAAAAAATACAATAGATAATTAGATATAAAAATATTTAAAAATGCATAAATTTTTAATGGAATTTTATGAAATCTTGGAAATTCACTAACTTATACCCTGAACAAAAAAAATTACAATACAATATAACTTTTGTATACACACATGGTTAATGAGTACAATGATAGGTTAATAAGTCCTCATTTCAATATGATTGATGTCCAATAATATTCACTTTTATAAAAATATAATTATTATTTCATCTCATTATTAACGTACATTAAAATGAGCACAGTGTACACATTATTAGTGTAATATTTGGATTATTATTTAATAATAAATTAAAGTATTTTGATCATTTAATCCCGTAACATGCCGAATAATTAGTAATTTATATTTATTATATTCTCATGTTATATTATATACGCATAGTTTACATTTCGAACACACATGCAGTTAGGAAAAATAATTTAAAATTTACATTTGATATTTTTATTTCATTATAATAGTATATAGTAAAAATTTATTGATAAATATTAATTATATTTAAATCATTAGAGTATTTGAAAGACAAATTAATATATGATCTTTCATTATACCTAAATATAATATAAAATTGTGTATTGTATTGCATTTGCAGATATTTGAGTAAATTTATGATTAGAAGTTCAAACGGAAAATAAAATTGTATGCAAGAGAGCAAACCATACAACGTAACTAAATGTTCGAGCAATCAAACTTACAGCTCGAACGTACCAATTTTGGATTTCATTTAAATACTTGAACTTTAAATTTGAAAAGGTAACTGAATTTAATTTGTAACTCATAATTACATAATTGTTTTCTCGATCAAATACATGCAACATTTTGTATGACATTATACGACACACAATTTTCTTGTATTGCACACAATTTAATTTTGTATCATACAATCTAATTACTAATTTTACTTATCAAACTACTTATTTAAAATTTAAAAAGAATTTTTTTTATAAAGCAAAAATTTTTCTTAAACGTCAAATACAACACAAATTATCATTAATATCAAATGAATGGCTTCACACCAGTGTTGTTGTTTTTTTTTTTTGGTAATTAAATAATTTTCTCTCCAATTTATCTTAAACAAACATTTTGTTTCAAAACTCTTTCGTTCATTTTTTTATTTTTATAAAATGAAATTAGTCTTAAAATACTTTTTTATTTAAAAACATTTAAAATATTACCAAAAAAAATTCATTCATTTTTAAATAAAACAAAAAACACAACATTAAAAACAACTTATTATGAAAAACTATGAAACAAAAATTAAGAAAGAAATGTTTATTTGTTTGTTTTACTCCAAAATAACAAAAATCTGAAAGTGTTTCCTTCTTCTTCTTCTTCTTCTTCTTCTTATTAATTCTTTGTTGCTTCAAATAAATCACACATAATATTAATCATTTATGTCTCCTTAAAACAAGAGCAGAAGAACAAATGTATACATGATATAGCTACATATATACGTACACACATTATAATAAAAAATATTTTTATATACGAGCGTATATCACGATCCTGTGAGCTAGATTTAAGCTGATATCATTTTTTATAAAATTTCTACAAAAAATATAAAAAAAGAAAATGGAATTTTTCCCGTTTTGATTTTTAAATTAAACTTATTTTAATACTTGAAATTCTGTCTATTAGACCAGATTTTTTGGAAATTTGAATTTTTCAAGAGAGTAGGAATTTTAATTGACTCCATCTACTTAGATTAAAAGAAAAAATAATAAAATATTGAATTTGGAATCGCTAATAACAAAATTTTCAGCAAAACCAAGTTAAAGATTAAAATAAGAAAAGGAAATTCTTCCATGTTCGGAATCAATTTGAAAACGAGCGAAATAGAAGCCTTAATTAATAAAAATATAAGATCTCTGATAGCCTAAACGGGGAGCCAACCTAAATTCTTCAGGATTTTTACAATTATACTCGAAACAACCATAACGAGTTTTCATATTCTGAGTATAAAGAGTTTCAAGCTAGAAAATTCTTACTGTCAGAGTTCTTCTGAATTTTTCTTAAAATATCAGAATTATTAATTTATCCATTATTCTCTAAAATCTTTCATTTACTCCTATAATTTCTCCTAAACTGTTTGTATTTTTTCCACACCAGTCAGGGGCACAAAAACTAACAATCACTCATATTTCTTTGATAAATTTTGCGTTAGGCAACTAAAGTTATCCAAGTTATCTACATATTATATTTTACAAAAACTACTATTAAAGAAAATTCACAAACATTAGCAGTAAATTAAAAAAAGCGAGTACGTATACTCAATTAAAAGTTAAATAAAATGTCTAGTTCACAATTTTAATTCACAATGTAAGTAAAAAAAAATTTTAAGGAAATGCACTTGTTTCTTTGAATTTTCTTTATTCTAAAATTTTTTTTTAAGAAAATATTCCCTTGAATTTTTTTTATTTATTTATTTTTGTTTCTTTTTTTCTTGAAAGTCATACCAAACAAAATATTTAAATCCTTTCAAGGATATTTCGTTCAGTTGTACACCACGTCGTACATTATTGCAATAATAAATAAGTAAAACATTGAATTTTTTTCCTCAAGTATTTTTAGTTATGTTTAGTAACACATATCTACATACATTTTATCCATACATGTATCATTATATAAAATATATTCTGCATACAAATGAAATTCAATTCGTATGTGAAGAAACCACAAGAAATGAAGCATTGTATTTTAATAATTTCTTAAATTTCACATGGCGTTTCAAGATAAAAAAGAACAAGCTTTCAAAATTTTAATATAAAATAATTCATAAGATAGAATTTTTTATGCATATATTCTACATATTATATTAGATATGCTCGTGAACGCCTATATATGTGTACATTCAAACATACATACGTATAACAATAATTATTATAAAGAATATAATGTTGTTTTAAAAAATAAATAATGCTCTTTTTTTTTTTTGTTTTACGCGATCCTTATTAAATTTTAAATGAGTCATGAATATTTAATTTAAATGTTCATATTTAATAACATTTAAGGAAAAAAAGAAATATGTCTGTGGCAGTAAGGAAAAGATGCCTAAATCGACTTAGTTTATCTAGCACCAAATGGAAATTTTTCGCCCTCATATATACTTATATTTTGGTTCAATTTTAATTATTTAATTGTAGAACAATATTCGCAAGCGAAATCTAAAACTCATTTAATTTTCAAAAAATGTTAATAAAACCAGGGAAAAAATAAATTTCTTGAATGGAAATATTGGTCTAAATTCTACAGATTCCCTTTTAGTTCTGTATAGAAATTTGCTGAAGTTCGAATATTTCGTTACGTTCAAATACTGAATTAAGGAGCTTTCGTTTATATCCACAGATATTTCAAATAATGCAAAAAAAAAACATAAACTTAAACTATATTTTAATTAACCAAGCACACTTACACTAATCTAGATACAATTAAACTTCGAAATACACTTATATTCAAACTTTTCAATTACAGTTATGTGAAAAAATAATATATATGTATATATAACTCAACACAACAAAAAAAATTTCCAGTGGCTTTAGATAATTTGATAATAATTATGCGAAGGGGGAAATTATGAGGCAAAATTTATATTTAATTCTATTATTAATTACGCTTAATTAGTTTTTTAACAATTTCTTCCGTAGTATCCTAAACAGTTACTGTTATTAAGTGGATTCATATTACTTGATAACAGTGTTTGCATGTATGTCTGGGTTTTATTTCATGCAGATTTTGATAATAATTGCTTCCTCTTTTAATCAGTAATCACATAGACTATTATTTAAATTGTTATGGCAAAGTTCTTTTAACAAAGTGATTATAAAAATTTTAATAATTCAAAAAATCCTTACAATTAATATTCTTGCGTAATTTATGATTTGAAAATTGAGTGCTTTGTCTCACAAGAAAATAATTAAGCATTTCAGTCGACGGTTGACAAGTTTTAGTAGATATGCGATAATATGCGTTAAATACTTTAGATTTGGAATATTTGTACGATTATCTGAAAAAAACTCACCTCATTCAAATATTTTGGAAATTTATACTGCTTTAATAATATTTTTCTCTTAAATTTTCTTTTTTGCAGGTCTTGTTCCCATTTTATAGTTACAAGAGGTTTTTATATGTACTTGGATAATACGTCCTTTCCATTGTAGTACATTTCAGGATTACTACTAAAATTTACATAGTATGGTTACGTAAACGTAAGTCAATCTACCTAAGTACATAAATATTTTTTTATGAGCTTATTCAAAAAAAATTTTAGACATTGCTGAAAGCTGCTTATTCTCCAGCGTATACAAAAAACAACATAATGGTCATACAATATTACATAAAGGTCATTTCACACGACATTGAAATTTTTATAGAAAATGAAAAATTTCGAAAATTTATTTTTTAAAAAGTATAATTTCAAATTTATAATTTTTTTCATCCTCAACAGTTGGTAAGTATTGAATTAAGGAATAGAAATTTTTTTACAAAATTGGAAAGGCAGCAATTCGCATGAGGAAAAAGTACAATGATATTTTGTTAGGAACTCAAAATTTAGATTTATTTCTTAAGAATTCAGTAAAATCACATTGAATTCTAAAAATTTTGTATGGTAGTTTAGACGTTGCACTGACGAACTCCAAGCGGAGATTTATTGGGTCTTACTATTTCGGTTGCGCTGCGAATCTAGCGGATATAAATATTAGGGATTTTGGCCGATTTGTGAGGAGTTCCGGTTGATTCAGATTTGGAGCGGAAAAGGAGAGATTGTGGCTGTGCCACAACGGGCCTGGATGGCCTATGTGTACCCTTAGGGGGGCCGCGTTAACCTAACCTAGACGTTTTGTAACAGGTTTCTATATAAGCATTATAAAAAGACACCGTAAAACGGCTGTTATAAACTGGTATATCAGTCGGTTTTAATTCTTAGAATTTAAAATTGTTTTAAAATCAAAAAAGAAATTAATTCTTTCTATATTTTTAATCACCATAAAAAAATTAATAGGAAGTTGTTAAAAACATCCTTGCGAATAAAAAAAATAATAATTCTTTTTTGCTTACAAAAAACATTCAAAAACAAAACCTAAGGAGTATAGTAAAATTTTTATCTTTTTTAATAAAAAGTATTAAAAAAAACCCTTTTTCTTTAAATTAAAACCATTTTCTTTTCGAAATTACACCCTTAATTTACGACTCTCATTTTATTATAACTCCTAAAAAGCATCCTTCCCCATATCTGCAAAATTTATTTAATTTACCTAAGTTCACTTTTTACTAGACTACTTGTTATAATACTAAACACAAAAACTATATGTACACAAACGTATCTGAATTACCTGTGTACTATGTAAAAGCCAAACACCTATAAAATTTTTTTTTTAGTTGCATTTCGCCTAAATTCAAAAATAAAGCGAAAAACTTAAAAACGATTATAAAAAATGCAGAAAAAACGGCTTAAAATTTCTCTTATGGTTTAAAGTAAAAAATTTATTACCTTCACAAATCTGCACCAACTTAAACTCCTGACCCTTTAATAATAACAGCGATGAGAAGAAGAGAAGAAAAGCAACAGTAGAACTTTCTTCTTCTGATAGAAACGCAAGTTCTTTTTATACCGGAATATATGAGAACCAAAAGTGGGTGTATAAGTTTTTAACAAAAAATTAACAAATATTAATCCGGATATTGAATACTAGAATCCAAGTAAGAATATCTCACTTTTCTTCCATCATAGTTAATTCTTCCTGAATTGTATTGTTCTGGGAGTTCATTGGGTTATTCTTTGAATAGTATATATGTAGCTGTAGATATAAAATTATTTCACGAAATTTTTATTGAGCTCTCTATGTGAGGAACAATGTATATGACTAATCCGTATAATAGTGAGAAAGAAAAAATGTTCTTTATAAACCAACAATATTCTTAAACATGGAAATATCACAGACGATTTTTCAATAAAATTTAGAAATTCTAAAATTCATTCTGCATTTCTGTTTCGAAAACTATAACTTCTTACACCTTTTCTAAAAAACATTAACAACTTTAATAATATGTGTGTGTATGTATGGGCATTAAAATAATTTACATAGTATGCCCATGCATGCTTTAAATAGCATACATTGCCTTCAAGCATTATTCATTTTAAAGTTAAGTTAAAAGCTAATATAAAAACTTTATTTGTAATGTAGTAAATCGCATATAAAATTCACTCATAAAATGAACAAAAACAACAACAAAAGTGAAAAAAATAAACTTGAATGGCAGTAATAGTTGAATGAAACTCTGTGTAGCCTTCAACATTTCCTTTTTCAGAAATAACTCTTTTCTTCTTACTTCTTGCACTTAAATAACTTCGGTAGCGTTGAAGCAAGGCACCCACACTTTCACATTGGAATCACATTTTTTTTCCATTCTCTTTGTATATTTCCTTTTTTCAATGACCCAATTTCAACTCTTTTTCATTTTTGTTCTCACAAAATTTTTACTTTTTCATTTCCTTTCCCTTCAAGTTTTTTTTTTGTTTTTATAGCGTGTTTTCTAATTTGTGTTACAATTTTTGTATTTTTTTTTGCTTTTTTTATTTTTTTTTATCGTAAAGTTTTAATTTTTCTAATGAGTGCATACAAGGGTTGTAAAAATGAAAATAAACTGAAACGTTTATTTGAGAATAAATAAAAAAATTTGGAATTTGATCCGTCTTCAAAACATTTTTGCTTAAAATTTAATTTCAATTGAAAATCTGTTAAGAATACTTTTCAGTAAGAAGCTGCTCTAGAACCAGATCATTCAAGACAAATAACTTCTAGTACATTGTAAATATTGCCTAATTTTCGGCTTAAGAAAATTTAATAGCATTTCAATTTTCACACAATATTTTTCAAAAAATGCTTAACAATTATTATTTTAATAACTTTGAACAGGGGTAAATCGAAATTCTATACAACATTAATTTTAGAAAGCTGTAATTATAAGTTAAGAAATTATAGAAGGAGCCGCCTCAAACAAAATCATATATAGTTTTCGACAAAATTTGTTTGAATTCAACAATTCGACAAGTTGTCGACAATTTGTTCGACAACATTTTGTTTGAAATACATAATTGATTTCTCTTGTCCTTTGTTTATAACCCTGTGTATTACAGCAGATAGATCACTAATATTTTTGTGGAAAATTATGAAACATAACTTTTCAATAGTAAAAAATTAATTAAAAAAAAATCCTTTTAAAAAGTAATCAAGTAATAATATTTAAATCTTGACATAATTGTGTCCAACTTATTCAATTGATTTCAATAAAATAAGGTCAAATACTATAATAATTTAAAATACATATTAAAATAAATAGGAAACTATGTGAGTACTCTACTTCTTCTAAAGTTGTTGTTAAAAAATTTATTTAAAAATATTAAAAATATACTTGAAAATATTAAATGTATAAACCAGCCATCCTTTTAAAATAAAACTTAAGTTTTATTTTTTTTTCATATTTTACGATTCAAATACCGTATATTGTATATATACATGAACAAGTCAAGTGGACTTCATTGTCTGGCATTTTATGTTAAAACTTATTTCAAAATATTTATTTTCAATATTTTTTGTTACATACATACATACATATAATTGTTTGTATAATTTTATGAAATATGTTTCAACGAAATGAAATTTGTACTATATAAAAATTGTAATAAAATTATTGTTCATAGTTTCCAACTATTGAATTTAAAACCCTTATTCCAGTAAATTTATTCGAGGGCATTGTATAATAATAGAAAATTGTACAATGTGCATGCAATATTAAAAACAAAAGATTATTAAAAATTATCCAAATGTAAACAATGCTTATGTAATTATTATGATTGAGTATATAGTTATATGTATGTATATAATATTATGTTAAAATATATTCTAATAAAAGTAAGTAAGTGAAACGGTATAACTCATACGCGATATTTTGTTGTGCATGTTACATATGAAATTTGCACGATATAAGAATTTAATTACACTACTTTATGGTAGATGCAGAATAAGATTATCAAAAGACGAATATATTAACATAAAGTGTGTAATTTTAAGTACCTAGCTATGTTATATAAATATGTTTCTTAATGGTTGTTATCGAGTGGTTGCAATAAATAATAAAGGAAATTAATATTTATGCAACTTTTGACACAGTTTGCCTTGTTCCAGATATAGTGCAAGTAATTTTAAATATATTGTTTTCATACAATTAACATTTAATATTTTGAATATTCGTGATGTATCAGGTATTGCAGACTTATTGTAATGGTAAAATAGTCAATTTGTTGGTTTCCAAATACATTGAAGTTCATTGCCATTCCGGTGTTATATTAAATTATAGGGAAGTTTCTTGAAGAACTAAAGCGCAGGAAGCCACTTAAATTTGCTCTGGAAACATTTGTACGAGTATTGTAGACTTGACGCTGTCCATTCTATTTTTACTCGTACTTTGTGAGTGTTAATAAATGGTTTTAAACACAGAAGCATAATTTTGGCATTAATTCATAATATATTAAATGTTTAGTCGTAAAACCAATAAAATACCATGTCTTATCCGAAAACAAAATTACTCAAAAATGGATTTTTTTAAATTGGAATTGCACAACGTAAAAAATATGAATAAAACCATTTTATGATTTTTTTTATTATATTTTGCATTTTATTTATAATTATTTTAATTATTTCATAAATTCTTTTTATAATACTCAATAGAATTGTTTTGGGTTTTTTTTTAATTTATTTAATTAATTGTATAATAATAATTATATTTTTCATTTTTTTTTCTCTGAGTGTATTAAAGTTTTAAGTAAAAATATTATGAAATTTCTATTAAATTTATACAACAATAATAATTTTAAAAACACATAATAATAATTAACATTTTTTTGTAATATAAATATTATTAATAAATAATTTAATTAAAAAATATTATAAACTAATATAATAAAATAAAGATACACTTTGAAAATTTTTTTAAAATTTTATTTTAGGAACAATTTTAGAAAATTTCATTTTAAATATTTTCTATTTATAAATTTACGCTCGCTCTTTAACTATTATGAAAAAATTTGGTAATAAATGCATTATTGTGGCAGTCAATTATTTTATACTACAATAATCTATAATTTTTTTTTTAAATTCTACGATATAGTTAGAGACAAAATAAACATAACTAATTTCTTGTTAAAAATGTGGAATGCTTAAATAATAAGTTCATGAAAAATTATAATTTTATATTTGATAATTTTGTATAACATGGGGCTGAGCGAAACTAAGAATTACTGTCACTTCTAAGGGCAATGTTTATTTGATTTTCGACACATAGACTGAAGTTTGACTGATATTTAAAGGGGTTAATAATTTTAAAAACAAATCTGCATCAAACCGATGCAGATTTGAAAATTATCAATGAGTCAGAAATTTGTCCCATTATTAAAGAAAAACGAATCCAATTGAAAAAAAAATTAGTTTTTTTTTAGAATAACTAACATAATTTTCATTCCGTTATAAATGCGTTTATGAATTTCATAAATTTCTAAACATAGCCAAAGAATTTGTAAAAATTTTTTTTTGTAAATTGTAAACTTTTTACGATGAATTTGTAATTTATTATAGTGTAAGATATTACAAATTTTAATTTATTTATTTTCCACTTTTATTTACCACATATTAAACAAAACGGAAAGTATTGCTTTCGCAACAAAAAAAGTCATATCTTTTTCGCCTTAAGAAAGAACTTTAAAGTTTAAACCCTGAGTTAGGACAGTGAATACTTTTTTGTATACTTTGCTACTTTTAAATATACACATATGTATTTAAATAACAGGATTTTTCTGAAATATTCCAACTAAGCTGGAAAACTGACTATTATTTGAAAATTTTAAATAATTACAGTTGCCAATTGACGGAAACTGTCAGTTGGAAATTGTCAATTTTGATTATAAATTCTTATTTTAAGTTGTTAGCGTATTATAAAATTTTTGATTTACATTGACCAATTTTAAATTTCGATCGTATTTTGAACTAATTTCGACTCTACAAATCAAATTTTGTTTAAATAACAGTTTTTACCTACCAAATGCAATTTTGAAAAGAAAAAATTAATTGAAATCGATTATATGCTGATCACATCGAATTTTGTTTTATTTTGAGAGCGTTATATAATTTTAATTAAATAAATTGGAGAAAACAAAAATAAAAAATGGAAATTTTAAAAATAAATTTAAGATATTTTTTTTTTGTGTTTCATTTCTAGATTTTTTGTTTTTTTTTGCAGAGTTATACAATTAAAAATAACAAATGAAATTTTAGATATTTATCAAAATCTAACTAATTTTACTTACTATCTATATTACATATTACATATTTATATTTATATATTTATGTCATCAGTTATTTAGTTTTTATAATTATATAATTTTTTTCTTCTTGTTTTTTTTTAATTTTTCTATACAATGATTTCTAAATATTTTTTATATCCACAGTCATTTGTACATTTATGTATGTTTATTAATTTTATGTATGTATGTATAGATGTATATGTATAAGTATGTATATTTTATTTATACAAAGCTTAATATTCTAAATTTATTTTATATTTTTTTTTATTATTAGTTTGGTTTTATATTTTTTTTTTTTGCATTTTTCATTTTAATTTATCTAATACTGCAGATTTTTAGTATAGAAACAGTAGAATTTAAATTTAATTTATCTGTTACGCATTTACGAAGAAAATAAATATTTTCACTTAAAAAATCAAAAACCATTAAGTTCCGGCTATCAAGCTAATTGAAAAATATAAAAAATTGGCAAGCTAATTGAAAAATGAAACCGATTTAAGAACATCCAGTATTTATTTAAACAAAAATATCAAGCTAAGAATACATAGGTAAATCATATTATAAATAATAATCTTAAAAGAGTCGATGAGCTATTAAAAATTCGAAGGCGCCAGGCGTCTACTAGTTAGAAGGCGCCAGGAGACTAACTTTTTGAAACTCTTCGCATCTATTGCAGGAGTCTAACTTAGTAGATGCGAAGAAAATTAATGGAGCAACGATGCGTCTAATCTTTGTTGGCAAAAACAAATAAGTTAGCTGAGGCCTTACTATGTAATTCGATTTTCGCGAAACGATTTTCGTATTGGCAGAAATAAAGAGGTGATACCAAACAAATTGATTGTTGCTATCTTACCCTTTCTGCAAACACGAAAACCGTTTTTATGAAAATTTATTTACATAGTAAGGCGACTGAATAAAATCTCAAAATGCTATTTTAAAAAATTCAGAAATTCAATATTACAGTTTATAAAATCAAATAATAAAATATTCTCCGAAATTCCGAAACTGAATTGAATTCTACTGTGCAGTTTACATTTATTTTTAAATTAAATTTTCATATTTTTACAAACAGTTTTTATATATACTTACATATTGTTTGTATATACTATGAGATTTCCTTTTTTCTTTTCTTTTTTTTTGTTATGTATATTTATTTATCTAAAAATATTTTAATTTATTTACAAAAGATATAATATAATAGTACGCTGGTATGATTTTTATTGTAATTGAAGTTATACAAAAACAAATTGTATATTTTATGGTCACTGATTTTACTTCTGTTGAATTAAAATGAAATTGTTTTTATAGAAGATTTTTAAAAACAAAAAAATTCTCGAATAAATTTCATTAGAATATTAATGATTGCATTAAAAAGAATTTAATCAATAGTCATAAAATATACAAAATTGTTTTTGTAAACACCTACTGAAGAATTTATTTTCATTTATTTATTTATACATTTATTTATTAAATTTTAATACCTAAATTATAATTATAATACTTACATAATATTGTTCATTATTTTTATTAAATTCATTTTATGGTAAATAATTAAAGCATATACATAGTTAATAATATACATATACATTTTTATTTTTTCATTTAATTAAATCTATTATTTCTAAATGGTAGGTGAATTTATTTATTAATTTTGTTATTATTATTATTATTGGTATACAAATATATTTATTTACCAAACACTACATTTATTTGTTGGATTCATTGGTGAACCTAAAGGACATTTATAGGCCTTAGCAAAATCTACTGAATTTGATAATGGACCTAATACTCTGACGAAACCTGGTGAATGAACAGATGAACGAATTTTTGTTAATGCATCTTGTGGCCGCATTGAACCACACCATATTTGTGCATAATTAAGGAAAAATAATTGATCATGTGTTAAATTTAATCCGGGTAAATCTGCTTCTGAACCATGTTTTGATACCCATTTTCGAAATGCCTACACAAATTTTATTGAAAATAAAATTTTAATTTCTAATTTTTGAGGAGATTAAAAAAACAAGTGAAATATGAGCCTTTGTCGGATAAACAATTTTTGTATTATTAATTTATAGTCACTTTAAATGTGACTTTTGATCATTTTCTGATTTCTGCAAAGGCCTTGTCATGACAACTTCAGACAACTCAAAATCCTTCTTTAAGAATGTTCCATCGCAAAAGTTATTTAACTCTGCGAGAAGTTTTTAGCACTAGTCAACACCACAGTCATATTCAAGGTCTTTGTATTCCAATGTCAGAATTCTTTATGGCCCTACCAATCGCATCTTATATTGAATATCCTTTATGAAACGGCTCATATTTCGGCAAAAAAAAAATTTTATTGAAATTAAAATTTAATTTACCCGAAAAGCTTGTTTTAATCCTCCATTATCAGCAATATTTTCACCTTGAGTCATTCTACCGTTCATATATTGTCCGACTTCATCAATTTTATATCTCGAATACTGATCAATAATACATTGTGCTCGCTCTCTAAAAGCACGTATTGTTGCATTATTCCACCATTGCATCATATTACCATCCTTATCAAATTGACGACCTTGGAAAATAATTTTAATGAAAAAATAGATTAAATTTATTAAAAAGGATTGGTATTAAAAGTAATTTTCTAAATTCAAAATATTTTTTTGCTAAATACCTTTATCATCAAACCCATGTGTTATTTCGTGACCTATGACAACACCAATTCCACCATAATTTAACGATTTTGGAAAATGTTGACTATAAAAAAGTGGTTGTAATATACCAGCTGGGAATACTGAAATGATAACCAAATATAGAAAGGATGAAATTTTATTATTTACTCGTAGTAAGATTAAAACATTAAAGTAAAACAATTTTTCTTTTCAGTTTGTTTTGAGGTTTTTTTATGGTTTTTCAACAAAATTTTATGAACATTTTAAAACTTTTTTTTATTACTGAAAAATATATAAAAAAAAAAAACTTACCAATATCATTTTTATTGGGATTATAAAAAGCATTTACAACAGCTGGTTCAGTTGTCCATTTATCCTTATCAACGGGTTTCCTCAACAATTGAAGATTACGTTGTGCATCCCATTTTAAAATACTTAATACATTATTCATGAAATGATCTTCCCAGATGGTCAACTAAAAAATTGTAAATATTTTTTTTTGAATTAGTTGGAACGCAAATATTCCAATAAACAACAAAGCGTTCTCTTGAACATGAATATTTAATGAATGAAAATTGCAAAAAAAAATATTTTAAAATATTTGTTTTTAGACAATTTTCAAATAATTTTGATAATGGTCATATGATGCTTCTTTCAAGTAATAATAAAATGAAAAAAAAATTTTTTTTATTATTACTCTATTATTTCAATTTTTTAATGAAAGTGCAAATACTCACATTTACGTATTCTTTTTCTAATTCTATTGGGTCAGTTAAAATTTCTGGATAACCAATTCTTTCATTCATTGCATCTGCTTTCTCTTTTGCAACAGCTCTGGTTTCATCGTCCATCCAATGTATATCAGCTAAAAGTTCATTAAATGCTGCTCTAATTGTATGTATCATTTCTAATGCAGTTTCTTTACTCTCCTGATTAAAATTATCTCGTATAAATAATGCACCAACTGCCATACCTAATTTTTTATTTGTCCATTCAACACATTGTGACCATCTCACCCTCTCTGATTGTATACCAACTAATATTTTTTTGAATTCAACACGTTCCCTTTCATAATCATCTATCATATGTGTCATTATTGACATAACTAATCTCCATATTACATAATTATGTATTATTCTGCGATCAGTTTGTGCTAAAATTTTTCCCATTTGAACTAAATATGGCATTGCATAACTAACTATAGGTTCATCTGATCTTAATTTTATATCTGCTCCTAATGTTGATTGTAAATAATCGGTCCAATTTAATTGTGGTATTTGTGATTGTAATTCAGGTAAGGTTAATTTTTTATATATGGAACTTGTATCATGACGATCAGCTTCTGGCATTGAAACATTTGCTAAATTTATTTCAAATTGTAAAACATCATTTAATTCATCTTTAGCTGTTTTTGGATCAGCACCCAGTAATATAGCTATTTGTGTCATATAACGATGATATGCTTTTAAATCATTTTCACTACTTTCTTTTAAATAGTAATCACGTGATGGTAATGCTAAAACTAATTGATCTATTTGTAATATGTTAACTGATGAATTTTTATCATCAGCACTAACATATAGTTCAATAAGAACTGGTTCACTATATTCACCACGTAACACACCAAATAAATATTCTATCGTAAAATTTGGTATTGTCCAATCTTTTTCTACTACCGGCCAACCACCTAATTTTCTTAAAACTTTTTTTAATGGTAAATCCCCTGTTCTTCGTATTTGTTCTGAAATTAATAAGGAACAAAAATGTTTTTTAGTATAAACTGCTAATATATGTATATAGGTACATATAATACTAAAGTAATTCAGTCAACATCTTATCTGGGGAAAGAGCAATGGTAAGACGTTCAAACCAGACAGTTACATATGAAGTAGAACTGGGATACAATATTGACAAGAAATCAGTTCTAAATGGATATAGAAACTTTCCTTTCACGTCAATCTAAAACTATAATGATAGCAGTTACAAAACCTACTTGTTGAATCACGAAGTATCAAAGACTGTTGCTTTCGACCAATTAAACTTGTTAATAAAATTTAGTTGTTTCTTCACACAGCTTCTTTAAAACATCGAAATAAATTTAATTTTTACACTAACATTACCTAGTAGATAATCTTACATTTTTCAACTAAGGTACACTTTAATTCTTAAAATAAAATTCTTGACATGAAATACAAATACAATTTTTACATTTACAATGCATACATACAAGTACATATGCAGTCTAACGCTATGAATAAGATTATAAGTTTTTTGCAAAATATTTTTGTGCATTCATATTGATTTTATGCCTCGTCGAAGAGGAACTAGAAAAAAAGGCTATTAAATAACGGTGAATAATATTCAAAGAGCATTTTCCTAACTCACACCTCTTTTTCTGATAAAAAAAAAAAATTTTTTTCTAGTTATAAAATTTTTTTTCTATAAAAATATTATTTACCTTCCTGCTTTTATCATCATTTTCCAATCTAATAATTATTCCTCTTTGTAATGAAAAAAAAAACTTTCATTTCTCTTTTCTCCTGCTAATATTATTATTTGTTTATTTAATACAGAAAAAAAATATTTTAGTGAAAGCAAATTGGAAATTTCATTTTCCTCCTGTCATAAAAATTAGGTTCGCAAATCTTCCGCTTTGTTACGAAGTTTTATAAAACAAATGTTTACGTAAAGCATTGGTAAAGCATACAAAAATGATTGACAAAAAAAATTCCACTCTATTTTCTTGCCTGCCGGATTTTTTTTTTATTTGGTCTAAATATTAAAAATATGAAATTTTATTTTATTTCTCTAACGTCAAATGCATTTCAAACCTGTATGAGGTATACTGAAAAAAAAATAGTACAGGCACAATAGATAACATACTAGCCAAATTAAGCTGATGTGATGAGAAAAAGAAGACTGCCACGTTATGTAAAAGTCCACAACACAATCAATGTTAATTATCATGTAAAAAAACTTTTATAAACCATATTAAACGGAAGTTGTTGCTTGTAAGCATCATAAAATGCATTATGAACAAAAGTTTTAAAAATTTTTAAACCTAAAACTTTCATTTATGGAAATTTTTTACATTATGTTAAATTTTTTACGGATATAGGAGCAAACTTTATTTGCTTTCAGTATACCTTACAGGGTTTGTTCAAATTGTCACGATTCACGACGTAATTTCAAGAAGAGTGTATTTCGGATTTCAGAATGTATTCCCGTATTCGGTCTAATTCGATGGTAATACACGTCCCGTGTGCATCTGTTTGTTGTCCGTTTGAAAGTTGCCGCAGACGCTTATTTTCACAGTTTGCATATCAGATCAAAGATCATGTAAAATTATTAACGTGACTTACCTATATCCATACAACTTCTATAAAACATTTTTGCTTTTATTGTCGCTTGATTATCCTGATCATTAATATATTCTTCTAACACTCCTTTTAATATAACTTGCAGTTGGTCAGCTAGTACCTGCAGAAAAACAAATATTAGAATAATAATAGTACATTCTTAGGCAGTATGAAACTTTCATATTGTTATGACATTTTATCGCAACAATATCAAAGCTATTGAAAAATTATGAGAAATTTTCAAGAAATCCTGTTTTTTTGAGAAAAAGCTAGAATTTTCGTTGATCTTAGAATTGGTCGATCTTGAGAATAAATTCGGATGCAGCATACATGTTCAATAACATAATTGTACACAGGAGTATAAATTGAGCACACAATTGAGCACACAAAACTCAAAACTATTAATAAAATGCGAATTAAAAATATTTGCGAAATTTTTTAAATATTCGAATGAATTCATTTTTGAAATGTTTTATTCTTTGTTTGCATTAAGACAACGTTGAGCAATTTAAATGGAAGAACAGCATTTAATAATAAAAATTTTCATCATCGATTTTTATACATGCACACACATTTTAATTGAACTCTTTTTTATATTGATTTTTATTCAAATATGACACTCATTCATTACATTGCCTTAAGAGTACAATATTCATGTGTGTAATATTGATAAATGTACGTATAGCAACTCACTTTCATATTATTGCCTTTAATCAATACAATTTTCAATTTCAATACAAAAAAAAAGAAGTTTATGTAACACTAAAATATCAAAATCTACAACTACATATTAAATGTACACAAATACTCACTTCGAATGTGCTAATTGAACCTCTGTCCTCTGGTATTAAATGCTTTTTATTCCATGTACCACAAGCATATTGAAAAAAATCTACACAAGGATCAGCGCTTTGATCCATTGCAGCTAATAACGATGAAGCTTTATTTTTGTTATATACGGTATGGTGCATTGTACATATGAAAGAAAAAAAAAACACAAAAAAAAAATTGGTATAATTAAAAATGAAAAAAAAATTTTTTTTAAGTTTCAAAATTAAGAACAAACATTTTATTTTTTGATTGCCTATTGTTACAAAACATCATTGTTTTGCTGTAATCCAATGGAATTGCATATTGAATCAACGCACAACATGTGTGTAGGACAAATTTTTGCATCAATTTAAAAATATTTTTCAATTGATATTAATCAAGATCTACAATTGAGTTAAATACGAACAGATTGTGGAGGTTTTAACTGTAAATCATTAATTTTTCCAATATTATAAGAATAAGTTACAGAATAGTTAAAAAAATGAAATACAGATTGTTCCACAAATAGCTGATTGATCAAATGATTGGTTTGAACCAAATTATTTACATAAATTTACCCAAACAGGGTAGTTTAGGAGAGTTCTTATGAAAAACAACTCTCAACTTACTCTCATTGTTCTACTTTTTACCAATCGCTTTGTATACTGTAAGAACAATTTTGTGATGACAGTAAATTTAAAGAGCGCTTTTCCATTCTTAATTTCTTTTGTTTTTGTTTTTGAAGAAAAAAATTAACATAATATTTTGACGTTTCATGTCGAGTTGTCTAGACAATGTAATAAGCATTTTTCGGATTCATCAAAGTTCGGGAATCAAAGTTCGACTTTAAACTTTCTACCATATCTAGGCAATTAATAATGGAACTGATTGCAATCTAAAATTTCAAGACAAGAAGGTAATCGCTATGTCATAGACACATTTTGTTTTATCTAAACTTAAAAAAATGTAACTTTGCAAAATACATATTATAAATTTAGTCAAATCACATCTTTATCTTTAAGTAAATGGCAACTCTTAATAGAAAATTTTCATATTAAATAAGTGGGGATTTTGAAAATATTTTATTAAATATCTTATATATTTTATATTTTAGCTCGAAAACTTCAAAAAATTCTTATATAACTAATTACATTTCAATCGCTCTCTTTCACTTTGTCATTTTTAGCTAGAATTTTCTAATGCAATTCTACAAATTCAACGCTACAATTCACATGGATAAAAAGTTAAAAGCCGCAACAAAAACGTATTTATCTAGTCGATGATGTTGTTTCCTAAAAAAAATGAAAGAAAAAGGAAACTCTATTTGAAAATTTTCCATATGTATACATGTATGTAGATTGTTTATAAAATGATAAGCTGAACAATAGCTTATGTTCGTTCTAGCGTTAATGAACGAAAAAAAAAATTCAAAAATGTACAGTATTCACATTCATATATATGTATAACATTTATTGTTATATACCTACACATACGCTCAGAAGAACATTACATAGATCTAATACATAACAAATCTGATATATTGCTTTTATTTTGGAATTTTTATTCTCTAAAGAGTTCGTTGCCATGCTTTGATGTAAGATAGGGTGGCAATAACATTTTTATATTCGTATGTTCATAATTCATAATGAAGATAGATTTTTAGGGAAAAATTCTATTGTGGATTTTTAGATTAGTTTTTTTACTTTTTTCATTAGCTTTTCTATATGCATTGATTGTCATATTACGAGTATGAATCTTTTGTCTCTTTTTTCGCATTATTTCTTTTCTCATTAATATTACAGAGATATTCAAAACATGAATTGTGCAGGAGTTATAATAGAAGAGTCTTTATAATTACGAAACGGACACATTTTGAAAAAATAAGATATGGTCAGCAACATAGCTATAGAGTAACATCAATTTTATTAAAAATAACTTCTTTGTGTTTCTATAAAATAAAAGAGAGCATTCCCGTTTAAAGTTTAACTTCTAAAATTTGATGCGAACGCAACATCTCCCTTATTGTGTGCAAAACGAGTTATAAAAATCATTGTGAACTGTCTAATAAATCTCGGAAAACTCTATTGTTGCCTTCATTTAAGGAGTAAATGTTATTTCCTTTCCTTTTATTTATGTTTTTTCTAATCCAAATTTTTTTTAAATTTAAATTTTAGCCAATATTTCAGAGTTCAGATATAATCCTGCCGAAATTGTTATAAAAAAACATAATTTCTAAAACAATGAGTTTAATCACCCTGTTTAATAAATACGACCTAATTTTAAAATGACACATTGTTTAAAAATGCATAGTCCCTTGTATAATGTAGATTTTAAATTTTTGTAACATGAAAAATTTAAAAAATTTCACAAAAAATATAGTGTGTATTTGAAAATTTATGTAAAATGTTCGATAAGCATGTGATGGGAGGCGCATTTTTTATAAGTATAAAAGGCAATATAAATAAAGTTGGGTCAAACCAATGGTTTGTATTGTAGCACTTTTTCCTTCAACAAGTGAAAATTCTGCTTTTAAATACAGTCTATGTATACCTATCAAACTATTAAAATTATTTTCATTCATATACAAAACTATTTCTAAAATTGCATAAATTTAGGATGACGCATATATGCAGTCTTTGAAATAAAGCAAAAATTAATATAAAAAGGGGTTAACATAATGCTCGATTTTAAGGGTTAATTGTGTGAGTTAAGAAAAATAATCATATTTTTTAATTTCATGGAATTTACCGTTAGCTTTTTGCATTTATAAAAATTTGGAAAAGCTTGCGGTTTCGGAAATATAAGGTGTCAAAAATTCAAATTTTACAAATTTCAAGAGGCGATAACTTGTGAGGGGGTGGAGATGGAAAAAAATTTTCTTCTAACGAAATAAATTATTTGTTAATGTCTAAAAGCTCCTAAAATTTTAAGCTTCTACAGGCTGGGGTCTAGAAGAAAAATGACATCAAAAATTTGGAAAAAAAGGACTTTAGATAACGGTAAATTTGAACAGCCATTTTGTTTTTCTAAAGTTTAACTATAGTATATCGCGCTAGGGGAAGCAAGCCACTGCCTTTCTGCGTTTGCAAAATTTCAAAAATGCTTATGGTTTCATTGCAACAAATATTTAAAAAAGGCCATTTTTATGGTTTTGAGGGGGTATAACTTCTAGAGGGGGGGAGATAGGTAAAAATTTTGTTCTATGGAAATAAGTTTCTAGTGAAGATCTATGTACGTATGAAATGATCTATGTACGGACAGAGTGAAACTAATAAGCACTTTTTTCAAAAAATTTTTTGGAAAAGTGCTAAAAAGTATGTAACGGTTAATGCAGTTTTTATTAAAGGCTGTAGTTAAACGACACTTTCTAAAAATTTTTTTGGTGTAAATCACACAAATTTCACTAAAAATTACAAATGAAAAAATATTTTATAAAATGATGAATGAAAATTGGAAGAACTCTCTTATGCCTTTGTGTAAGATCTCATTATTTATTCTTTTTGTAAAAAAATATCCAATATTTCAAAAATTTCAATCTTGATTTTGAAATAGAAAGATTTGTAGTTAGTTTAAAGTAATTTTTACATTTATTGCAATTTTTTCAAAAAAAAACTGGATAAAAACTTTTAAAAAATCCAAAAAGCAGACTGCAATATTCGTCCTTTTTCAAAATAAATCATCAAAAATGTCAAACATAAGATTTTTCAGTTTAAAGTTTTCAGTATGAAATTTCTATATACATACGAAGTTCCAAAGGAATTTTATTTAAATTTAGAGTTTAAAAGATCAAACGCTATATTTATGGCTAAGAGAAAATATGAATGATTCCGGGGAAGTTTTAGGATGGTTGGGGATTCAGTGAACTGATGATATCGATCCAAATTTTGAATATCCCACCCCCAGTTTATTATCCCGTACTATTCAAGTTCAATACGTAACAACCATCAATAATGCAAAAAATTTTAAAATTTCTGAACCATAACAGTATTTGATACTCAACAATTTCAAATTTCTATTTCTAATCTTTTGATCTATATATGTATAGCAAGTATTATATAATTTTGAAAATAAATTAAAAACTCAGCAAATAAACTTGAAAGAGTCAACATTTATTATAGAAAAATTCTATAGAAAAATAATATTAAAATTCAATTGCTTTTAAACTTTCGTATCTAAGCACATTATATACCACAAGTATATTATGTACATTTCTTTTAAAATAAGTCTAAATATAAATTTTTGATCTTATTCACCTCATTTTTCTTTTTCATTTTTATTTTATATCTCTGTAAACCTATCTCTGTTTAAATTAATTAGCCTATTTAAAATTAGAAGACAACCATATTTCTATAGAAAATATTTTTAAAACGCATGAATTTCTTAAAATAAATAACTTTTATACACGTATGTATACATATATCACATAAGTGTGTGGTACCATATGTATACATATATTCAAATATCCACAGTAATATATTATTCGTTTTGTACGCATTAAAATGCTTATTAAAGCTCAAGGATATTCAAGTAATAAAAGTTGAATTTCAATTCAAACAAAGATTGTCACATACATTTTATATGCAATGTGATATCAAAATGTTACAAGATATCTCAACATATTGTACAGCTCAAATTTATATTTTACCACATTATGGCAACACGCTGGCATAAAATCACAGAATTACAAGTGAGTGAAATTAATATATTCTAAGGATTTAATGTTCTACATACAAGGCTCGCCAAAAATAGTTTCTATATACCACAATATGTAAAACCAAGTGATAAAATCCATATCAGATTAATGATATAAAGAATTTTAATTTCATAAAATATTTTTAGGTATATAAGGGTATAGAACCACTTTGTTAATAAATCGACAAACGTATATAATGAGTACGACACAATTTCCAATTCATTGAATACAAAAAAGAATATTTTAGATATAAGGTATCAAAATCCCAAAAGAACGTTCACACAGAGAGTAGAATGACCTTGATAAGAAAAAAAAACCGTGTACAATTTGATAATCGATAAACAGTTTTACAAATGACTAAAAATAAGGGGATAAAGCGAATTAAGGATCTATGAATTTTCCATATGTAAATATCTATAATGCTTTGTTTATATATGTATGTTTGTATATATACGAATTTGTCGGCTATCAAAGAACCTTGAAATGGTTTTTTTTTTGTTCATTTCTGATAAATTGTTAATAAAATATTTGTTTTGGCTTTCAGAGATTTTACTTCGATTATAGAAAATTAAATTTTTTAAAGCAAATTTTGTGATTTGTAGAGCGTGTACGTTTTTTTTGTACGGAAAACATGTTAGGTTTGAATAGTGTAAGATAATTGTAGAAGTATTTTTAAATCAATTTTGAATCCGCCAAGTCTATCCATCTGCCACAATGCCTTAGATAATTGGCTTGATAATGAAATTTGAACAAATTATTTAAAATAGTAAGTGCCAGTACAATTGTGGCACAATTTATTCGTGACGCAGAACTGAAACGAATTGGGCACCATTCTCATTTAACTAAATCTAGATGGTAAACATATCTTTATACGAGTATATGGCCCTCTTATATATTTAGCAGTTCTTATATTTTAGTCGTTCATAAAATTCCTTAAATACTTATTATACGATACCATTCTATGTTCTATACATATTACGAAAAGTATAATGAACCTCAGAAAAATATTTCAATATCGCCCGAAGCAAATTTATTAAAGTATTCAAAATTTCTTGAAAGTATGAATGCCTCAAGCATTCTCTAAATTGTAATTTTAGTTCAATGCACTTGTTTGAGTTGAATGTATAGTTATTGTATGAAATTGAAATCTATTCATAAAATTTCTTTCTCGAAATTGTTGTCACTCTTGTAATAACAATTTTTTTTTTTGGATTTTTTGATAAGGATAATGCTTTCATTCATATGAAAATATCAATTTGTGACAATTAAAATGCAAAAAAAATCAACTATTCAGTACAAAACTCCAAATATTCAAGTTTCTAATCACATCCGTATACAGAGATACTGCAATTTCTCACTCTTCTTAATTCTACGAAAGCACTATTATTTTTTTTATCTCCACATGTATAAAGAGAATTGAAGAGGAAAAATATTTTAAAGTTTTCTTGAATCAGGATAAAATAAACTTTTATTGTAATTATTGTAGTATTATCAGTGGCTCTCAATAGACCTTTTTAATTAAAAATTTTCGTTTTCTAAAAGAGAATAGTAAGAAGATTCACAAAAAATAAAAAAGAATCATCTTTAATTAAATATTAAGGAGCTATTGAAAGTTTTCTATATTAAAGACGAAGTATTTATTACGAGTTTAATAGAATCTTATCACCTTCAAAATTCTAAACCACTTATTTTCTATGTAAACTTTTTTTCTTTTGAAGGACTCTCTTTTGTTATTATTTAAAATTTGATTTATTTTAAAAACTTGGAACATTATACAATTCCTAAGTACCTTTTTTAAATTAGAAAATACTTTTGAATTTTCTCAAAGAAAAATTTTAAAAGGAAGCGAGAACATTTTATCGTTAACCTTGGCAACTCTTAGCTTCCAAATCTATTTATGCGACCAAGTTTTAACCGAGTTGACCCAATAGATAATTTTAAAATTGTGATTTATTTCTTTTGAAGTTTTATGGTATAGTTTTCATAGTTACTATTGTTTTCTTATAGAAGTTTCAGTTTGCTCTCCTACAAATGATCCGCTCTACTAGGCAAATCCGCTCTCTTACTAAACTGTTTCAAAAGAAGTCAATTACAAAATATAAAAAGAGTTTTTCTATTTGACAAAATTTGGTGCGAATCGATCAATTTGTTTTCAAATGACACAAATGAATTGAAAAGATAAAGATCATCGGAAGAGTAAACATAATTTGACCTTATGTAAGAACATGCCTCAATCTGGGACAGTTACTTTTCACCATCAGAAATTAAGTGTTATATTTATAATACCCTACAAGAATAATACATTATCAATATTATAACAACCCTCTTACATTCATTGTCATTAACAATTTATTAAAAAGAAAGAAAAACACAAAACTCCCTTTTTGTATTCATTTTAAAAGACCATCATTTTTCTTACATTAAACGAGCATCTAATCTTTTACTAATAATACTAAGCATATAAAATTTAACGATATCGTTATATAATTTTCTTGAATGTGAAAGTAAAGATTTTTTTATTGGATCGAAATTTGAGCATTACTTCTGTTATAATTTCGTTTTTTTTATTATTAAAATGGGAAATTTTCCGAGGATTTTGTGAGAACTTTTAGAACGAATATTGATTGTTATAAATTAGAATAAAAAAAAAATTTAACAAATACGTCAACATCGGAACCATTCATCGGATTTATTTCATGAACGAAAGAAGGCTGCTTTTGAAAATTACTGCAAATAATAATACTCGTCTTTTAGAAACTTATTTTCTTAGAAATTTTCTTACATTTTATATTTATCCAATTTCTTTCATCACATTTCAATTTAAATAAGAACCGGGAGATTTACAAAATAACGTTACCAAATTTTTATTATTCCCATGTACACATTTTTAATATCTTAATATATCTTTGGTATGGAATCAGAACACCCCTCATTTTGGTCATGATTAAGTATCCTCTTTATACCTTAATGTTAATATAAGAAACATTGAAATAAATGCGTGGTTAGTAAAAATTCTCAAAATGTGAGCTGTTAAGAAATAATTCTGGTATTGAATTTTTATGAATATTATATAAATTTATTAACATCTTCTAAAAGAATGAATAAAAACAAAAAAATTTATAAGAGGGTCCTTTGAGATTCAAAAGCGTTTCTCTCAATTGTCATTCACTTCCATTATTATAATTTTGTTTTGTGCGGGCGCTTTTGTAAGAATTCTATCTCATAATGACTTTTTACGAGTATTATGCAAAATTTTAATGAATACTCATAAAAAAAAAAAACAATTTACAAAGTTTTCTGTTATTCTAAAATAATGAGCCTTTATTGCGTGGTTCTATATATAGTGGTATCCTCACGTGTTTAATAAAAATTTGAAATTTTGGTAAATGGTTTCTTTTCTTCCAAGAAAGCTATAAGAAAATACTCTTTTAAGAATTCTGTGGTAAAAAATCTACAGTAATCTTATTGAAATTTCGAATATTTTAAAATCACTTCAATAAAATAAATTCATCATATAAAATTTCACAAAGTTTCATAAACTAGACCGTTTTTCGTTAATTTAAGTTCTAATTACACCGGATTGAAATGATCAAACCTAAAGTTTTATTAACTCCGTGGTGATGATTAGTTAAATCCAATATTAGTGATGAAAATAATTTAATAATCAATTGAAAAATTATTTTTAAATTCTATTATTAACATTACAGGTGTGACCTGCCCCATTAATTAATCATAATCTTCTCACATTACATAAGGATCATATACAAAATGTTATCAATTTAAATGTCATGCACCTATACGCACTAAATTAAATGTTCACTTTAAATATTAATTGCTTTCTATCTCATACTTGTAATTAATTGCACATAATAGCTAATTATAATAAATTTCACACATTTTCATAGAAAATCAATAATTAAGTTCACAAACATAATAAAGGTTGAGTGCTCAAATATTTAGTTTTAATTTAAATAAAAATATTTACATAAAATGTAGAAGAAAATTAGTTTAACAAAATCAAATATAAGCAACTCTTGAATTAAATTTACTTAAAGTTTTTTGTAAAAATTAAATTTAAAATATTCAACAAATCTAAAATAATTCCACTTGTTAAGATTTACCTTGATTTCATATGTTCTAATTCAGATTGCATAGAACTTTGAACATTGAATATAATGTTGAATTGGAAAATTGTGTTTACAGTCTAGAATCTGTAGAAGAAAATGAAGGATGTTCAGATTATTTTATGGAATATTAAAACAAGACTGAAATATCTTTGGAAACATTGACTGTATTGTAATTTAACTAATGGCAAAGCTCATTCTACTGTTACAAGCTATTTACTTTAATCAGGTTTAGTGACCCAATTTTTTTTTCGTCCTCATTTTCCATTAAAATAATTA
Source organism: Condylostylus longicornis (assembly GCF_029603195.1). NCBI lineage: Eukaryota > Metazoa > Arthropoda > Insecta > Diptera > Dolichopodidae > Condylostylus > Condylostylus longicornis. The sequence continues at coordinate 14,931,908 of NW_026577982.1, forward strand.
AATGCTCATAAAAAATACATATTCATTTTACATATGTACATATGTATGTGCAAATATAAGTGGAATTTAAAGTATTAACACAAATTTATTTATAAAGGAATATGAAATATTTTTCAAATAAATTACAAAAACTATTTTTATTTTTAATATCCGTTCCAAGAATATTTACTATTTTACACAAGGGCCACAATATAACAGCTATATACATACATGATATACATAGACCACTTTTAATTTCCGATTAAAAATTTTTATATTAAACAGAAATTAATTAAATAATTTTAATTGCAATTTAAATTTATATTTCAATGTAATTTTAATTGTAAAGCAATTTAATAGCATTTGAAATTTAATAAATATTATTAATAAAATAAGGAAAAAGAAAGAAAATTTTTAAAATAACTTTGGTAACCATTTTTAAAATAATTATACGCCAAAGAATTTATTATTAATCACTTTCAAACCAAATGATCTCCCAATATATTTGCAATCTTGTGTAAAGGTGTTTTGGTTCGTAATATAATTTCACGATAGCTTTTATGAAAATTTTTAAAAGAATTGAATATCAGATATAGATTTGGCACTATTAGAAAATGTGGGTACTATAGCTTCCGTGTCGAACTATAGCTAGAACGTCGAAATATCTTATATACTCAAATATACACACATCCTAAATCCTTTGTATAACTTTCATTATATTAATATTAGTATTATGTTTGCTATATAGTTAACATTATTCAAAATCCAAAAAATAAAAAATCTTTGCTCAAATTCAAAAAATTCATATAAAGAGAGGCAAAATAATATTATTAAAAATATCCAACACTACCAAATAATAATATCTCGATATTATGCCGAGATATTCTTATTAAATTTATGGTCCATACGATGCAACAAGGACATAGTTTGTAATTCAGAACCAAAATTGATTTTACATAAATTCTTAAATTTTTTGTTTTTGATTTCATTTACGTAACTTGTGTACTTAAATACATAAATCACACAATCAACTACTATCAATAATATAGATTCTACACAAACAACTAGGATCATATCAATTTCAAAAATGAACAACATAAAAAAAATTTGAAATAAAAGTAAAAGTTACTTCAAAAGAAATATTTGTTTAATAAAAACCAGTTTTGTAATTTAAAAGGTATTCGAAATATCCTCTACTAAAATTAACACCACTCCGAATACACGAATTGCGCTCAAATGAAAGTCCTTTGCTATCTCAAATTATTCAAAAAGAAAATGCTCCTAAAAAATACTAACCACAATACCAAGAACTCTTCTGCTTAGTGCTCGTATTGTTCATGTTCTTGCTTAATCGCTCTTCAACGATAATGCTTTAGCTGTCTACATTCCGATCGAAAGCAAGCCTACATTCCAGTCAAGAACAATTCACCTCTTCTCTTTTTTTTGCCTTGTTTGTGCTATTTTTCCACACTCCCAATAGTAGAAAGAGTGAAAAATTTATCTCTGTTCCGACATCGTCCACTCCTAATCTATCCAGCTCTTCAGCACTCTTATATTTTCTCTATATCGTTTGCACGGTTTGCTTTTGACCAACACTCACAAATGCAAATGTGTATTGCCCAAACTTACTCAAAACTTTTTTAATTAACAATCATAGCTACTTGTTTAAAGCATACCTTAAGCCAGTTATTACAACTTTATTTTCTTGTTTTCCTTATCTCAAATTGCTTTAATTTTTGAAAACTATATTTGAAAATGCAAAAAATACCTAAAACTTAATTTCCATTCAAAATATTTTTTCTTTAGTATATTTTTCAATTTACGAAATGAATAAAATAAAAACGCAATGGTGAATGTTTTCTCATAAAATAAAACCTGAGTCTCAATTTCTTCAAATATAAAAGTTCTAAATTACGCATATATGCAAATTCAAATAAGATTGCAAAAGTTCCCAACAAGCACAATTTTTGTGTGGAAAAAGTTTTATGGTTAAATTTTATTTTTCTACTTGTTATCTTGATGTTTTTGAAATTTCTACTTCCAACTACATTTTCATAAAACTTTCTCATTTGCAACTGAAATCTAATAGAAAAATCATGTCCAGGTTCGACATTATTTAATATTTTTCCGAAATTTACTTTTCTTGCTTGTCTGGGTTTAAAGATGCAAATGTAGAACCAATAATAAAAATAAAAATATTTTTTTTCCAAATCTAAATTTGTTATCAAAAAAGAAATTTTATATTTTGTTTACTTATTGTGTTTTGTATTTTTGGTTTAACCGAAACTAAAAACCTCATTTTTTTATATGTACAAAAAAAAAACAAAAAAAAACTTTCTATTGCTTCTATATACCTGAGAAAAAAAAGATATTCATATGGTATGGAAAATAATTGGATATGGAAGAAAAATATTTTGTTTTTCCAACAAATAAATCACAATTATTTTTCCAAAAAACATTGGTCCTTCTTTGCCTTTTTCTCTACATATGGATTTTGCAATTTCATACACAAATAATGTATGTGTATGTGTACAGATTTTACTTTCAATTCAAATATTCAATAAAGTATAAATTTCTGCTTCAAGAATGCGTAAAATATTTTTAAATTATTTTCCAATTCATCCAATACAATTTGTACGAAACAAGAAATTCTATAAAATTATGCCGACGTCCACTTGTTTTAGAAATTTCGAAAATTAATTTTGAATAGGAAAACAGTTGCATAAATAGTTTTGTTGGCAAAAAAATGAAATCAACGTGTTTTTTAAAATTAATGAAAGATACTACAAGTATGTCGTTATATTCATGCCGTAAATAAATCATAATCTTTTTTTGAAGCAAGACGTTTTCGACCACATTTAGCTCAAACCCATTTGATTTTATTACTTTTCTAATTAAGAATTCAGATGAACCGGACTTCAGAACTCTTGTAGTTATAAAAATTTCAATTATATATTTTCTTTGAGGTTAGATAATTGAGTAGTCTGTCTGTCATACAACCACTTCCAAAAGTATTTCAATCTGAATCGGAATCTTCACACTTACACATAGTAAGTCTCTGAACCGACGAACATGAAACTGTGTATATCTGTTATTCTTTGATTTAGACAACTTCGCACGCCGACATACTTTAATTTGCCAGGACATGTACGGCCGCTTTTTCTGGAATTTCAAAAAATATAACTCAAAATTAATAAATGTTGAGTAACTTTTCCAAATTTTATTTTCGACTATTTCAACTTAGTTTCAATTTTCGACTTAGATTTCATCTTTGACTTGATTTGTTAAATTTAATAACGTTTACAAAAATACACAAATGAAAATTCAAAATGACATTATCAACCCAAAAAAAGTAAACAATTTCTAAACCGCAATAGAAAAATTATTCCAATTTTCCTCAACAATGATGTTTAACTTAGTTATAGCTTGCTTGAATATAAGTTTCCAAATTTAAACTGAAATTTCATATAATGAGATTTACAAAATTTTAAAGTTACAATTGCTCTACTAAATTTAGAAATATATATTGCTATATCTTAATGTATTCTAGAATATTCAAATATATGACCAGATCATTATCAACATCATTTGAAAACAAAGAAAGCCTATCCAAATTCGTTATTTATGAAAGGATGAAAAAGGAAAGTCAACCACACGCAATGCAAGAATAACAAAATCTAAAGAAAAAAAACAGGAAGCATAAAGAAAAACGGATGCTAAATCGGAAGTTATTAAAAACTCAATTTAGCGTAATAACGAAAACCAATATTTTTAGTGAAAACTATTCATCCGCATCCTACACATATGCAAATAACGAATGTTGTGTCTTTAATGATGCATACTAGAAAATGAAAAATATTTTATAGACATGCATAGAGCCAATAGGTGCGTAGGATAAAAGAAGAAAATGAAAGTGTTTTGGTTTCCGTATTGAAGGTGTATTGGCTCAGTATTGGTATTGCTAATTGTTTCTTTTCCAGTTAAAACTTGGTTTGTAGAAAATCCAAAATTTTTCTGCCTTCTTTTATACATGACTTGGTTAAGTGAATAATCACTGGGGAATACCTAAAATATTAAGGAAAGTATCCTAAAACAAAAAAAAATAAAAATAACTTTTTCGTTTTTTTTTTTTTTTCAAAAGTTTTACCACAACATTTATTCCAAAATTAATTTTACTAAATTGAATAATTCTAAAATTGAATTTGGTAAAAGTTTGATTTGTTTTAATGATGATCAAAGAAATTTAGTTATGGAACAACATTGGAAATTAAAACCAAAATTTACATTTTGTATTTTCTTCAGGCTCGAAAGTAATAATTTTGCTCACTTAACCGCAAAACCAAGATAAATCGGAATTTAATGTTGAAGTTATTCTATCATTTTAGATTCACTATATCAATACACATACTACTTCTAAAAAGTTCTTATGTTTAAGTATTTAGTGACCAAAACTCTTTAAACACTTTAACCAAAACAAATTTATAAACTTTTTCCTCAATCCATTTTAAGTTTCACATTTTGCTTCGCTATTATCGCATAGAATTCCAATAACGATAATAGCTAACAATATAAAATTCCTTTTGATCATGGTGCTTAATATATTCAAAAACTCAACTTTATTCACCTCTCTATACACTTAATACAACAGCTATTATAAACAACTATACCGGTAAATTTTCAATAAACATAATTTTTATTACTGGGCCGACTTTATTACTATGCACAAAAAAATTCAACGTATTGCAAAAATTTCCATGCATAAAACCGTGCAAGACACGTAAAACTTTAAAATTAATAAATAATTACTTTTAACTTAAATTTCCTATGGAATGTAAATGAAAAATATAATAAAATTAATGCAGAGCTCTGCTGTTGTAATCGAGTAAAAATATAAAAATTTAATGTTTATTATTGAGACCTTTTGGTGTTGTAACTGCAGTAATGTCTATAAATTTCAAAAAAAAAAATTTTTTCACACGATTTTCTATACATTTAATTTTTGTTCAAAATTTAATGAAAAACTTTTCCGCTTTTGAATTTTGTTGTTCCTTTTCGGGTTAAACGGTGCGAAATAGTCAGTAACAAGGTGAAATAGTAAGTGTGTCATGGGAATAAATAATCAATATTCAATGTTAATATGAAAGGAAATTAATTGTAATACCTTTAGTATAAGGCGAAGCGTATTATGAGGTAAACGATACCTTATACAGGCACATATCGAAGTAATTCTATTTCAGGATGCGTTTTCAGCCAATTTAATTTAAAATAGTTCAACTTTTCAGTTTCTAAGTGCGAAATTTCGGAAAAAATGTAAAAGATAGTAAGAGTTCAATTGGCTTATAAAAAGCATATTAATTACTAAATTAAGCTTCTAATAAATTCAGAATCAGTTAATATTTTGAAAAACACTGCCTGTAACACTATCACACAGTATCATTTTAGGCAGATGGAGTCTATTTCTTGCTCTTCTTTTCAAATTAGCAAAAAAGTACTAGTGCCAAATGTTTAATAGCTCCCAAGGAGATTTTCTCAAAGACTGGTAAGTTTTGAATAGAAAAAAACTATTTTGAGTTATTTTGGACTTCTTATAATTTTCATACCAAAATTTTTTTTCACAAATCTGACTAATATAGGCTCAATAGTTTCAAGATGTATGCACATAAAATATATGCACACATTTAAGAAGAAAGAACAGGTTGAATTCAACATAAAGTTGAATTAAATAATTGAATAAACTTCTACAATTTCGCAAAACAACTTTAAATTTCATTTTAGTCGAAAATCTACTTATAAATATTTCTTGTTATACACTATAAAAAAAACTAGTTTTTGGACCTTTCCTCAAAAAATTTCATTAACAACAACAAATTTTTATAAGAACCAAACATATAACAAAATTTCAATTGTATATGCTTATTTTATTTTTTAATATAATTGTAGAGAAAAGAGGTTTCCAAAATGTTACGGAATCAAAATCAGAAGAAGTGCAACTTTGAATATTTTAATGTAGTTTTTGAGTTCTTAAAAATAGTAAGCCAATAATATTAAGTGATCAGTATCAATAACATTATTAAAATTTCCTAAGCAAGATTAGTGACTATTTCTAGACAAATTTTTTCCATTTTCAATTTTAATAAACCTATTACATACTATTGAGAATTTCAACATTTTGTATACTAAAAAATTGCATTGAAATTTTCATAATTGTTTGATTCTCACATCTCTAGTCTATAGCAACGCTTTTGTCTTTATACTTTGAGAATCGCTTTGGGAATACGTTAACTATTTTTATTAGAATTTATTTAACTTTTATAAGTGGCACTACTATAAATTTTATAAAAAAAAAAAATAAAATTTCATTTAGTAACATTGACATGGAACCTGAAATTGTATAAAAAGTTCAAAAGGACTCTTGTTAAACGAAAATATTATATGTATGTGCTTCAGTTAAAAATTGAAATATTGTAAGGGTATAAAAAATATTACACTTCATTTACAAAACTTTGGGTCACATTTTTCCATTTTTAAATTCGAATCTGCATTTAAACTTAAGAGACTTGTTATAAAGTAGACAAATTACTTTTCTTATAGAAACGCTAAAATTTTGATAGGCTTAAAAATTTTGAGCCTCACCTTTTAGTAGATTTCATACAACATATTACACTCCACACATTGGAATGCAACAGCAGGACCATAGCTTGGTGTCTCAAAAGCCTTAAATTAAACTTTAAACGAGGTATTTTTAATACTGGAAATAATTTTAAGGTACTAATAAAGGAGCAAAGAACTTTGCAAAAGCCTTAACTTGAAATTTTGAAAAATTTCATTCCCGTGCAGGTATCTCAGGGTTTAAAAAATCATTTTCATATTTCTGTATTTGATTTTATTTAACTTTTTTTTGCAATATTTTTACTAATGTACCAGGTGAACCAAATAATTTTAAAAATTTCTATATATACGCTTATAAAAAACTAAATTTATAACTGAAACTAAAAATATTGTTAAGAGTACCAAAAAAAAAGTAGAAGCATACACTCTATACACTTTTTTTTTGCATTCTTATGTGTCTGTTTCAAAACTTTTATCGTTTTTAAATTTTCATAAAGTTTTTCAAGAAAAATTCTTTCAGTTTAGGCAATGGAAAGTCGAAAAAAACGGAACAGAAATAAAAATACCATTCTAATTGAATTAAAAAAAATTTCAATTGCTATAGCTAGTACAACTAGATACAAAAGCAGAAAAAGGAAAAATTTTTCAATTTTTGGAGTTATTTGAAAGCGAAAAACTAAATAAAAAAACTCTGGAGTTACAAATAGTAAAAATTGGGTAACAAGTTAATAAATTGCAATGCTTTCATCCGAATTAAATGAAAAATATTTTAATAAAATATTTTAGAAAGAAAACTTTCGAATTTCGTAGTGGATCTGATATTTTTAATTATAAGCCGACATAAAATAAAAAGTAAAATCTCAATTGAATCTCTTTGATAATCAAATATACTAAAAATCAGGCATGTTCTCATACTTTAAACCGCATACAGGCCTACAGATTTCCTGAGCCGAAATATTTCAAATTATAGTTAGCGTGAAATTTTATTTTCAGTACAATTACAAGAAATGCTGCTATTCAACAAAATTCACAAAAAGGCTTTAGAAATGTTCATAGGGAGCACTATATGTTACAGTAGAAAGAGAGCGATAACGGTTAACACGCAGTAAGTTTCACACTATTACCAATATTATATAACTAGTAAAAGACAATGAAACCATTAAACATCAATAATTTTTCTAACAAATAAATGAAAGATGCAACTTAATCCCTACATTTAATTTCTAATTTCAAAATCGTTTCAATAAATTAAAGCAATTAATCATATAATCCTTTGAAATAATTTAGAATTTTACAATCACTCAACCCAACATCAAAAAAACAAAAAATAAATCTTTCAGAAAGAATTTAAAAAAATTGAATTTTTAATTTGATCTATTGAATTGATAAGCCTCACATATACAAATAATATTTTCATTAAAAATCAATTTCATTTTCATATCGCATGACTAAATTTTCAAATTTTATAAATTTTCACAAAACAAAATAAAAAAAAATAAAACAAAATTCAAATTTTCACTAATCCCAAATTAATATCCTTTTCATCCTCTAAATATATACGTATAAAATTTTATCTCTCTAATTTCCGATTATTTTAAAGTAAATTAATTTTTTAAATTTATGAAATGTTAGAATTTTATTGAAATATTAATTAATTTTAAAATAATGATTATTATTATAAAATGAAATTGAAAACTTTATAGAATTTGAAAAAAAAAATCAAAATCAAAATGCTTTTTCAATTTCCCTTTTAATTTTCAATTTTATTAATTAAACTTTTAATATCCTCTAAAATCCATTTTATCCTGTATTGAAATTTTTATCAATATCTGTGCATTTATGTACATATATGTATATTTTTTTATTATTAATAAAATTTAATTGAAAACCAAATTTATGATATTTTTCATATACACTTGCAGCTAGTCATCGGAATAGCGAGTTGAAATCCAGGAATTCTAAAAATATTTGTAATATGCAAATGCAATTTTTGTAATTGAATTATGAGAAATTAATTTTCAAAAATTCCAAATTTATCTTCTAATTTAAATAATAAAATTAATTGAAATAATTTTTTTTAAAATTAAGTTAACAAACTAAATACAAACTAATTTAAAAGTTTTTTAAAATTATTTTTAAACTTCTTCACAGACTGTGCTGAAATTAAATTTAAAATCCTTTTGCATTGCAATTGAAATTTTAAGTGGCTTGATGAATTTTTCAGAATTCAGGATATTTTAAAAATTTTGGAATATTCTAAAAAATATCCCACAATTTCACTACTTAAATTTTTAAAGGTCCGTCCAGGGTGGTAATCTCGCACATAGATCAATTTAATTCTAATTAAACCATCAAAGGAAAATTTTGATGTCATGCAAATTATTTTTGATTAATTTTAAAAATTTATTAAATTACTCGCAAATAACTCAAAAAGATTTATTTTTAATCTTAACAAAATTTTTAATTTCCCGTTTTAATAAATTTTTTTGTAAAAAAGAAATACAAAATTTAAACGTCAATCATAAAACTTATTACAACTAAATTTTTTTGACATAAAAATGTTAAACGAACTCGACTGAAAAATCAATAATTTTCTTTAATATCGCAAGAAACAGAGAGAGACAAAAAAAAAAAACAAAAAAATTTTCTTTCGAAAACTGGAAATTTAATATTTTTATAGATTTTCCTTTCAAATTAAAGTAATTTCCATGTCCGTAACAAATTTCCCTTTTTATCATAACACATTTACCTATACACAAAATATTGAGAAATTTTTACATATACGCAGTCTAAATAACATCATATAACACTTGTACATACATTGATACATAATGTTTATATGCGTATATGTGTAAAAGACTCACTTATTAAAATAATTTGAATTCCGTCTGATATTCCATAAATGTGTAAAATGTCCGGGAGAAGTTTCTTTAATAAATATTACATTTTTTTAATCATATTTATACCATCTTTGTAGAACATCGACATACATTTATTACAAGCACACCACTTGTATAGAAGTTTTACATAGAATTACGTACATTGTATATATACATATATGTAAAGTACATAAATATATATATATATCTACATATTTTGGCATATTTTGTTGCTAGAAAATGTTAAAAACTTTTTTCTCTTCCCTGATGGATTAAAAACTTTCTTTTTTACACACATGTTTTAGTAGATTTATGAGTATGATCTGTATCAGAGTGACCATTTCTTTAAAATAATAAAAGAGGACAAAAGAAAAATCATGTCAGTTATAGGTTTAAGCAAATTAGGAAATTGCTACTTTAGAATTTTCTAGAGCTCTATGACTATCTTGGCCATTTGTAAAACACCAGTTGCAAAACCAAATATTCCCTTCAATCAAGTTTATTGTGTTCATCAGCCCATTTCAAATTTATTAGATAATTAAGTTGAGATTTTTTTTGTGTACCCAGAATTAGCGCAGCTTAAGTAATGCATAAGTAAAGGAAAATAAAAAATTAAAAAAAGTTGAATGCATTTGGTAGGCCAATAAACTGTACCCAAATTTCTAATTTTTACATAATAATATGTATGTAAATTTACAAACTAATTTAAATGTAAAATTACAAACTAATGCTTTTTTTCGCCAATGTACAGGTTGGCGAAAAAACAAATTTTAAATTAGTATTCATCATAGATTAATAATTTTTCTAGAACGCTAGCCTTCTCATTGTAAAATAGCAAAAATGCAAAAATTGAAACATTAAAACAGAACGAAACAAAAGAGTTCACTAGATCCCATCATACAATGTTCTTAAATTCCAATATGAATTTTGTGCATCCTTAAGAAATACTGCCATACGAGTACAAAAAATGGTTTTAATGTTTAACTCTTATTAGTAACTGACTCGCAGGTAACTGGTCAGAATTATCTTTGCCATAAGTTCACAGTAAAAATTTCATATAATGTCTATGTAAAGGTTTATTTTTACGAAAAAATTGGTTCATTGTATACAGTTTGGTGTATGTTGTGCCAGTATGCGTTGCAAATTCAAAATATTTGAATATCTCTTCTAATACTTCGAAAATATAGAATAAAGAAACCTTCTGTTTGTTTCTATATAGTTTAAAACTATGAAGGATAATAAAATCGAAATATTCTCGTAAATATCATGAATTATGAAAAATTAATTAATTAATGAAATCGAAAGGATGCAAACTTCTTCTTTTACCATTTATGTTTTCTTAAGGGCAAATAATTGAATATTCTAAATTATGTTAATCTGAGCAGTGAAATTTGAAACAACGCTCCATTCACAAATGATAAGAATGTTTCTTTAATGTTCAATAAGGAAAAAATTTAAATTCAATTCACAAATTGATAATTCTAATCCCAGTATAAAACTTCCAATGAACTCAACTTTTTTTCAACCAAAATCGAATAATAAATAGTGAAAAACTTTAGGAAATTAAGTGTTATTTTTAAACTTAATATAAATTTTGAAAATTGCAATAAAGGGAAGATTCATTTCCACATATATAAATATCAATGGAATGAACTTTTTTATTGTTTGCTCTGGAAATTTTGTCCTGCAAGCAAAAATATAGTATTATACACATATTATGTATAAAATTGTGAGTAACAATGTGAAAAAGTTTAATTTATATCAATTTTCTACATTGCAAAACCATTACACTTTTCAATTATTCCAGACATTTAAATTCTCAAGAAAACTACCATATTAAAGATGCCTTCCAATAAAACTTCTAATCTAAGAAAATCTTATAAATTTCTTTTTCCTTAAAAAATTGAAACGGAAAAAAAAATGTAAAGAAAAATTGAAAAACCTTTTTGAGAAAAAGAAAAGGCACACATACATAATACAAAATTTTATATTGCATCCTGGAAAAGGATATTATTTAAAAGAAGAAAACAAAAAAAATAGAAAAATATCAGCAACAAATTGAAATTTGCATCGAATGACTTGAATTCAACTCTAAACTTGAACTTTTAATGCTACTTCATTTCTTTTTTTTCTTTACCCAATAAGGACCAAAGGAATTAATTTCATTTCTTTTAGAAAAATAATATCCTTACGAACAAAATATTCAACTTATTGTATGCATTATAAAAGAAAATGTTCAAAACATTTGATTTAATTTTAACTTGTAGTAAAGAATTTCTCCGAACATCTTTGTTTATTATGTAAGTAAAAGAAATTCGAAATCACTTGGTTTAGAGTGCACAAAATTTTTTTTCATATTTTACATTTTGCTTTTTATTTTTGAATATTTTCTTCATAAATTGCAAATGATTTTCTTTGTATGCTTCAAGAAGTGCAATTGGTCAGGTTCAATATTTTAAATCTTTTGATTTCATTGAATTTTCAATCGTTAGAACTTTATGAAAAATTTATGTTTAAAAATTTATTCAAATTTAAATTTTCGACTGAAACCTCTATTTTCGGAATATTGTGAAACTTTTTCAAATTAAAGTTACCAAAGGTGCAAAGTTGCTTTTTACAAAAAATATTTTTTTTTTATACGTACATGATTACATTTTAGACTACCACCTTCAAACAACCACCGTTTTGGTATACGTTGGCAATGGTCGTAATATCGTAAGTAAATGGTTTTAAACTTTACATTTTAATCTTTTCAATTTTCTTAATTATTTTTTTACATCTCCAAACTTGCATTTGCATGACCAAATTAAAATTAAAATTTATTGAAAAAATTTTTTCTTTTTACACTCTCACATAAAATTTGGATTCAATTAAGATAAAAAATATTTAATTTCCTTTGAGTCTTTAAAAGTTTCACAAATTTTTATGTAAATTGTATAATAAAAATTAAAGGTTACAACATTGCAGGAAATTGCAACAACCACACTTAATGTAAATTTAATTATTACTTAATTAAAAATTATCTGATAGATCTTAATTGAATCCATTTAAGCTATTGTCGAGAAGCAATATAACAAACATATAGAAATTCTTTGCACTTTTACATACTCCATTACGTTGAATATTAGGGCGATCTTCTTCTATTAGACCTTCATCCTAAAGAATGTCCCATTATTGGTCTATTTTAAATAAATGAGAACGTTGAGTCAACCACGTTGTAATTGCTTTGATTTGCACTGCATAGACAATCAATTAAGAACAGATTTTCATAAATCAATTACATTGGAATTCCAATCACATTACTTTTTATGTCTTTTATTTTTTTCAGCTGTAAAATTCAATGCAAATCAAATATGTTTTAAAATTTTTAAATATTCAAATGAAAAAATAAAAGTGGAACAAAAACCTTCAAATATCATTCTTGGTAGAGCATACATTGAAAAATCTAAAATCGTATAGAAAAATACATGAAAACTTTAAAATTCGACCATTTTTGCTGGACGATATTCGAATGTAGAACAAAAAAAAAATAATCAATAATGGATGAATAGACTGCTCTACTTTCATACAATGGAAGAAATAAGTTTAAAATTATAACATTGTTTTCACTTAATGTTAACAATGTCTGCAATACAAGGAGAACTTGAAATAAAATATTAAATTTAATTTGAAATGAAATTAGTTCCACTTAGAAATTCATTTGTTTTCTCCTTTTTTCTACATTTTATTTTTACGACAAAATTTTATTTGCGTAAATTGAATTTCTAATATTAAATTCAGAACACATTGATCATTACAGCCACATTTCATTTGGCACGAATGACCGAATTATCTTTTAAAATTTAGTTATTAGATAATAAAGATCCTAATAGAATATTTGTGACCGTACAATAAATACATGCCGATTACTCCCTTTATTCAATACATTTAGAATTAAAATGCAAAATTAAAAGCATTAAAACAAATTTGACAGGTTATTCATTAGTTATCAGCTTTACTTCATAGCCTACATATTCGGAAAAATTATTCGCCGAAAATTGAAGTATTGTCGGGCAATACATTGGGAGAAAACGGAGATACAAAAAATGGTCCACCATCTACTGTCCATAAAATATATTAACAATTTATACAAGTTAGCTTATAACATTTCGCACTTTTAGGATCTTGATAAATCCTTACATTCATAAAGTAAGCAATAATTTTCTTTTAGAAAAATACGAATTTGATTTCTCACGAAGATCCATTAGGATTTAGAGGCGATAGTGAAGAACAGTAATTCTAAAAAATTTTTAATTTAAATTAGAGGCAAATAGATGTAACTGAAAATATTTGCGGTCGGACTCTATGATATTGAAGGAGAACACCATCATAACATTTTATAATTTTATTTGATTCAAAGTGTATTCATTTCAATTGGTGATTAAAGTAACAAACGCCGTAATATACCCATAAAAATATAAAAGCACTCTTTTATGCATATACGAGTATGTAGAAGATAAAAACAAAACATCTTGGCGAACACGTATAAGGATTCTATGAAATTAAAGTACAGCCATTAATAGAACTTTTTAATCCCGACATAATCCTATAAAAAACGTGTTGCCTTCTTTTTCAATTATTTTACTTTATATTTTCTTTTTCTTTTATATTCCATTTAATACTTGAAATTTTCTTTTGATTATTCTACAAAATTGAATTTAAACACAGAAGTAAACGAATATGAGGTTATTGACTTTAATGTTACATAAAAGATAAAGTCTACATATTTTCATACAAATATATACATATATATATATTTAGTATACGTACATGCATGTGTTTGTATTTTATATGAAATCGAAAAAATTGCTTACATTATTTGAGTATTTAACGAAATACTCTCGTTTTAAGCCGCAGGAATGATTTTTTAAGAAGCAACTATAGTGGAAAATCCTTTAAATTGCACTTACACTAAGTTCTAAATGGTCACTGGTTTCCAATTTTCTCAAATCTCTTTTTGTTCATTACCGTTACTAATCTATGTGCGACATACATAGCGGTGTTGTACAACAAAAATTTTTGTTTTAAGTGTTCATTAAATTTAGATCACTTGACACACTATCAAAATCATTCAATAATAACGTGGAAAACAAATCGATTAAATTAAAATTAAATTTTTATCAATAAAAGTATAATTTATTTTTAATTTATTCGCTATATCTCAATAATTGTGTGACTAACAATAAATTTAAAAAAAAAAACATGTTAATTATAATATAAAGGCTTACCTCGAATATGTAGGGCATATCAAAGGTCAACAAAATATAATTACGCACATAATTAAAAATTTTTTTATAAAATAATTATGGTACAAAAGTAACGGTAATTTAATATAATTCATACATGCAATTAGTCAACTGAACCGTTATAGTAGTTTTTTACTATAGTAACCACTATAGAGCTATTTTATTTTAGTGCTCATGTTAAACTGGGGTTGTTTTTTGTTGAAAAGAAAAAAATATTTTTGCAATTATTTTAAAAATGCAGTGCAATGTAAAACTAGGACACGATGTGTAAAAATTATGGTTTTTATATGTAAAAGTTATTAACGGATAATCGATTTATGGTTCGTGACGTCATATTCCATGATGGATTAAGAAATTTTTGTTGTACTGTTTTAGCGATATGATCCAGTTCCTGTTAGATTCTTTTATACCTCGCTAGCAGTTGAAAAAGGCCTTAACAATAAAAGTTCAAATAACTTTATAAGCTTATGGGGTCCATGAGATCCATGGAAGTTATGAAGGTCATCAAGAAAGATCAATTGATATATTGATGTTTTCCATTATCAACCCTCATATTTTGGCCAATTTCACTTATACATACTCCCCACCTCCAACACTTTTCAGTATACTATTTTTTTTAATCCTTATTTCCACTGAAGCTGGTAATAACATCACAAAGTAAGAGTCAAATTTATAGCAATATCTGTTCGAATTAATATTCAAATTATTATTAAATTGATTGACTCCAAAAAATCTACATTTTTTCATTTTAGATGATCACAACATTAAAAATGCATGTAGAACAAGTAACATAAAGATGTCAAGAAATAACCTCATATATTCCAGAAGCTATTTGCAAACTACGTCAGTATTACAAGAAAAAATTTCTGATATGGAAAAGAGGTCAATAAACTTATAAAACAACAAATTTTTATTTAAAAATATCAAAAATGAACTAAAAAGAACAATGAAACCATAAATAATAATTTCAAAAGATGTTCAAAAGCTCATTAAATTGAAGATAAAACTTTGCAAAGGATAATGGAAAGAAATAAGTATACAGTAATTTTTTTTTCTTTTTTTTTATTTTGTTTTTGTTTTTTATCTTCTTTTGATTGTAGGAAACTCATTTTAGTTGGAAGCCGAGAACAAAATTGTAATAAAATGCAACAAAATTAAAATCATAATGTCGCGCTTTTCCAACATAGCGGAAAATTATTTTTTTTTAATCTAAAAGAAGAATCGCGGTATTATAATAAGTGGGTACATCATAATTTTACGTACACACATGTATAGGGTGCAGTACTGATTGGAATTTAACTAGATATTTTGCAAAAAATTCAAAGGGTAAAAGGGGTAACTCAGGTATTTGTAGTTTTGAAGTTTTGTATTTAAAAAAAAATATTTAAGCGAAAATCTTATTTCCCGCCTCCTATATCAACTTTATTCCGTTAAACTTATAAGAGTTTAAGCCCCTCACAGTTAACTTTGTCGAAATCTTTATGCAGTTTCTGATAAAGGAGGATAGGGGAAAAAAAAATTTTCCTAACTAAACTGTGTTTATTGCAACCACACTATATTAATTTTAACTTAGGATAGCGTTCTTTATCAATTACATAATTAAAATTATCCATTAATCTGAAAATAACTTAACATTTCAAGTATAACTAGTATAAACATATTGAACCAGCAGTATATAACTGTCAATATAACTTCCAAATTATATGCATACAAATATATAACAAAATTTGTAACTAAACCCCAATCCTGGAATAAAAATTTTTCAAGATTTTATCGCACCGGAGAGAAAATAATCAAAATTCATATAAGTGCTTTAAAAAAAAGTATTTATAAGCTCAATAGTTCTAAAGTTTAAAAAATTTGATAAGCAATGCATGCATAATATTTGAATGAACTCAAGTACATGAAAACTATTACAAGTGTATCGATTCTGAATTTTGATTACACCATTCACGTTAATCTATTCTATGTATAAAAACCCCATTTTCTAACATAATTTTTTTTCAAATTCTTTAATAGACACCTACACTGTTTCTATACATTATATATTATTTATGTATATCAGTAAACCATCAAATTTTCTATGTGAATCCATGAATCTAATTTTTAAAAAACAAGAACAACAAAATAAAAATATTTTTTTTTAAAATAATTTTCTGCTTTTAGATGAAAAATTCTCTGGATATTTGAAATTTTCATATGGTATGTAAAATTTATCATAGATTTTATGGAATAAAATAGAAACGTTTCACTTAAAGTTTCTACATTATTGCCTTTTAGCAAAAAAAAAGGATATAGGATTAATATTTATATTAGATTTTTATTTAGAATGAAAAAAAGGATTGAAGTAATTTATTTTAGATAATTTTTAAGTTTTGTACAAAATGCTAAACACTAAAATTATTTTTATTTACTTTATAAAATTCGTACTAGTAAATTTTCTGTGAACCTTAAAAATATAAATTGTGTACATTTTGAAAATAAATGGCAATGAATAAATTTCTGCTTCTGATTTATTGAAACACATAAGGATACATAAATAAGATTTGTTTTTGAAATAATTGATAAATGTAAAGTAAAAATTTATTTTAAAAATTTTCCAATTATTTAATTGACATGGAATATCAGTCGCATTGAGGACTTTTACAAAAAAAGAGGATAAAAGCATTTTTAGTATAAATGAAAACCGCAGAACAAAAGTTTTGTATGAGTTGGTTACAATTTCATTTGGTTAAAATAAATAAAAATGCATGAATAAAAATTCAATACTTTCGATCGAGTTGTTTTCAAATTTATATACTAATTTTCAATACCCTTTTTGTATATATAATAAAAATACATAATACACATATGCTTATTTTACTACTCTAAAAACAATCTTCACAACTTATCATCCACATCTGGCAAAACTGAGATATTGAGAAATAGTCATCCCACGTTACTCGCTAGCTACTGTACACTGCTGGGCCACTTCCACTTCAGAATCTTTATAGTTGCTCCGAGCTACACATTTTCCTGAAGTTCAGGGGGAGTGTTTTCGGATCTGCCACATTGGACGGTTCTATGCGGGGACAGCGATCTTTCTTAGAGGAATATTATGGACCATTTGCAACTTTGAGCCCTTCACGCAGGCAGGTCCTGATGACATAGCTCTGGCAGAAATACATATGCGACAGGGGTCATCCCCCTTAGCTGAAGATCATCTATGAGTGCTGTATAGACTTAACGTACATTCCAAGAACATGGATAGTTGCTAAGGTGATCCTCATTCCTAAGACTGCCAGAAACTCCCAGAGTTGGCCTATCAGTATAACATCGAAAATATTGGAAAAGTTGAGAAACAACCTTGGTATGGTAAGAAGACATGGGTATGGTAAGAAGATATCAACGGAAACGGTACTCCACTCTTTGATACACTATATTGAAAAGTTTTTAGACTGCAGAGAATACACAATGGCTGTCTTCCTGTACATTGAAGCCGCCTTCAATAAAGTCTAGGATGCTGAGGGCTCTGATAGGGAACATGTTGTCAGGTAGAACTATCACAACTGTCTTAACATCACGAGGTTAAAACACTGAGCGCTGTATTGGCTGTGGTATACCGCATGATGTTGTGCTTTCTCCTCTATCTTGCGCTCCTCTTTGATTGCACTTGTTATCAATCGATTATTGGTATACCTAAAGGAGGAGGCTTATTACGTAATTGCCTTAATATCTTAAATCAAGCATAGCCCTGAAATTTTTTAAAACATATTTGTGCTATGTAATTTAGCAACCATTGAATTAATGCGAGTGAATTGATACAATATCATATAAAATTGAGACATGAAATCTTAAAAAGAAGGTTGTCAATCTTCTATTCAGAATCGCCGCTTTAAAGAAAAACTCCAGTTTTTTACTAAATTCAACATAGTCAATAGCGTCCATAACATTATTTACTTTTGGTTTAATCTTAAAAGTTTGAAAATACGCAATAAAATTTGGTATAGACAATAATTCAACTTACATTTTTTTAGATTCCATTAACAAATGTTGAATTATTAATATTAAAGGACTTTGCATAAGAACATCATTAATTACTCTTTTAATATCTTGTATAATTTTTCAAAATATGTACCCACTTACATAAACAAAAACATTAATTTAATGAATGCGTGTAAAACATACAGAATATGAAATATTTAAAATTTTATCCACTTATACACGTCTTATATACAATAATAATACACCAGCAACTACTTAATATTTATTTACTTAACTAAATATTTCAACAACTGAACACAAATGTTACCCCAAAATGTTAATAATCCTTAAAAACAAATAATGTGAACATCAATCATTCTAAGGCAATAATAATAAAAATATCCTTGAAATATTGGTTTTTTTTTTTGTTTGTGTTCCAAGGTTTAATTATATGTACGAAGGCTCTTATTAAATATTTATTTTCACATATATACATTATTATATTGGCATTGATATTAATGGTTTTCCTTATAATAAGGTTAAATGCTCCCCAAATTCACAATATTTATTTAATATTGGCCGAGTGTTTATTGAAAATTTTCAAAAAAAAAAAGGAACAAAAAATGAAAACGATGTTATTTTACATACCAACACTAAAATCAATTAATTTTGTTACGAGTAACTAAAATATTAGAAATTTTTGAAAATATTAATTAAAATTTGTGTAAATATTTAGAAAATTTATTTGTGTAATTCACTTCCGATCTTTTTATAAATATTTTTAATTATGTAAATTTGTTTGAATTATTTAATTTATTTATTACTATATATGTACTTGAAAGTCTATTGAACAATATGAAATATGAAATTTTATAAATTCTCAAAATTTTTTTAGCAAAACTTTAAGAAATTAAAAATTTTTTTTAAAATCAAAGTTTTCTACATTCAAAACTTCACCATATTCAAATTTATCTTATAATTTCACTTCTCTAAACTTATAAATAAACTTTATTTATTCCCTTCAACTTTTACAAATTTTATGAAATCCAAAAAATTTTCAACCCATAAGTAAAATTTAATTTCTTTTAAATAAAGAGATTTTGTTTTTTAAATTATTTTAAAATTTAAAACTTTTCCGATTTTCCTCATATTTACAAAATTAAGTATTTATCAACATATGCACATACAAAACTTTGTTTACTACCTACATATGTATACATTTTAGAACACACACACAGACTATAACATTCCAGTCCTTTGTATGAATATAGGGAAAAATTAATTTTTGTAAAATTATTTAATATTTTCTTATGCATATATAAATTTGGGCTAATAAGACACTCATGTACATGTGAGTATGCATATGTGCGAAAAATAAATAATTCAAACAAAATCCAATAAGATGAAATAATAAAAAAAAAACCTTACAGGTGTTACAATTCTTTTTAAGTCTTGTTTTTCTTGCTCTTCTTTCGTTTTTGAACAGCCAGTCATTCAAGTTGTTATCAGTCATATTATAAAGTAAACATTTTAATATCCTTTTTACGATGAATGAAAAGTTAATAAGAAAAAATAATATTGAGAAATATTTGGTTTTTTCTTTTCTGATATTTTTATTTATTTATCATTGTTATACTCGTAATCCTCTTATCTTCTCTCTTTGTAATAAAAATGAAAACTTAAAGAAAACTAAGAAAACTTAAAGAGCTATTTAAACTATAGTTAGAAACTTGATAAATATTAGAAAATAAAGATAGAAAAGAAAACATTTTAACTACTTACATTACAATTTTTGTATTCTTGAAGGTCGTAAAAGTAACATTTATTCTTGTTAAGAAAATTAAATAGAACTTACTATATGGTATTCAATCTTAATTTTGAGGATTTTCGTTAAAATTTTTAGATAGTGTATTAGTAAAAAAAAATTGGTTATTTAGAATATAAACATTTTCCATACAATAAGTATATGAGTTGGTGTTATAGACGCAGATTATCCTGTATTGATCTAATAATTCAATAAATTTTCCATGGATGCAAGCAATGATAAAAGCAAAAATTCTGATATTTTGCTATTTTACATGAATTCCTAAAATATTTTTAAATTGTAAAAATAAGTAACTTGTTAGGATATTTCGAGATAAATTAAGCATATCAAAATTTTGACAAGTCAGAAAAATTAAACAAAGCAGAAGATCGGAACTCTTATTTGAGTGAATCTGATAAATTGCTCGTACTGCGGAAAAAGCTTTTCTTCTTACAAAATACACCGACAACACTTAAAATGGAGAAAATGGAAAAAAAAAATATTGAATATAAGACAACCGACTACAAAATAATTTTCTTCTATAAAAACCTTAAACACATATTCAATAACACTTTAATATTAATAATGTTGACTCTTGCTGACACAAACATAATAAATACGTGATTATTGATTTTGCCTTTAGTGTCAGAACATAAATTAGTTTTGTTTTTCCCCCCTTCAATCCGCATTCGATGTTTCGTTATACATTTTTCTTCTTTGTTTATTCTTCACAAACATAGTGATGTTTTATATGCTTTGTACGCACATACATATTTGAGTATACATATTTAAGTATATATTTTATTAAATAGAATTCATTAATCTAATAAAAATGCGGGTTTATTAGATTAATTGATAGATTTTTTTTTCTTTTGTGATCCGCTTTTTGATGATTTATTAATGGTATAAAAATTGTAAAAGTTTTTTTATTATTATAAAATAAAACAGACAGAGTAGGGGTTTCCAGTATGCAAGAAAAAAGTTTTATAATATTAAATAATTTTATTTTAGTCAAGATAGAGTCCTTATTGAATTAATTAAATGACGAGGGTGAACGAAACTCAAATTTTTTCAAATATAACAACAACTTCCTTTTTCTGCTGTTTTTTTTTTCCTAAAATCCCTACCCAAACTTGAAATTCTAGCTAATACGTAAAGCGTTCCGTAATACTACTGTGATTATAAATTTATAAAATTTCTTCAGTCATTATTAAATAAAATAATGCTTTATTATAAATGCACTCTATTCGTCCGTTTTTTTTTAAATCGTTTTTCATTTATGTATAGATTACCAAATCGACCGTCCATTTATATATAGATTACCACATTGTTATCCTCTTCCTCTCTTAAGTTATCACCCTTCAAAATAAATTGAAATTTTCAGCCATTTATTTGGTGTAGACTGCAAGGTTTACCTAAATTTTCTAACGAAAAAACTAACGACAAATATGTTTTTTTAAACAAAAAATTTATTTATCTGAACTGACCTTATTACTCGCTTGGTTCGACTCTAGCTCTAATTCTTATTAATATACATATATTGTATCAACAACAATGTTGTATGTTATAATTGTGTAAACATGTAGAACAATATAAGTACAAATCGAATTATTTAAATAAATGTGCTCATATACAAACTCTCGCTTTAATCCAAATTTATTCATCATATTGACAAAGTATTTACCTTTGATGTTAAACTTTAAAGAACAAAATACGATTCTGTTGACTCGAAAATTTTTACACTTAATGGCACACAATTCTTTAAATTAATTTTTGCTTAAGGCTTTTCAATTAATTGATTGTACGTTTTGTTTATTTTACCCCCACCATCCATTTTAATCCATTATATAAAAGATAAATTGTTTTTGTGTTCTTTTGTTCGTTGACAATATTGAGTTTTTTTTTTCTTGTGAAAACTTTAAAAGAAAATTTTTCATTAAAATTATTTTCTTTTTTATTTCAATAAACTTTATTATTAAAAATCTTCGAGATAAATCAAGTCATTTAAAGAGGGCGGATAAGGCACTATTTTGTGTGTATTAAATGACATTTAAAATTTAATTAATTTCTTTTAAAAATTTAATCTGACTCTAATTATCTTTCGGATTGCTTTTATAATAATTAAATTACGATAACTTTGATTTTTTTTAAGAAATATTTAATATTTATAGGTTTTCAGAATCATATCAATTAAATTATTTCTCAAGACAACAACAACGAGAAAACCAAAATTATATTTAAAATAACAAAATTTTCAATTTTATTCTAATTTTTCTTTTTTTTTTTTATTATTCAATAACAAGGATATCCGCATCTTGAATTTAATAAGCATAAACCATTTTTCATTTCCTCTTTTATTTTTCTTTCACCATTGTTCTAATATCGTTCTGAACAATAGATGAGACGTAAGAATTAAGACGCCTACAAAAAAAAATCAAGAAGAACAATAGAAAGAGACAAAAAAATACTCGGAAATTATGTGGTACATTTTAACTTCAAAAATAAATTTTTTTTGCAATCACACACAAAAAAAATATTAAAAACCACAAAAATATTTTTAAGGAAATGAGATTCCAAAAATACACAGAAAAAAAAAATCAGAGAGAAACAAATAATTTCACCATATCACCAATTTCACCATATCTAAATTAATTTCATAGGTTACCAAAAAAAAAAAAATGAAAATTTCATTTAATATTGAAAGTCAAGGATGCGTGTCTAGTTTTATTTCCTTTTTTCTTATTATTTTTATGGATCAAATTTTCCCTCGCATTCAATGAAACAAATTTTCAAATATTAAAAAGAAAGCAAGAATTATAAAAATAAATCCTTATAAAAAGGAAACAAACAGGATTTAGATTTTATTTTTTTCGTTTTTTTCATATTTTTTTTATGTATTTTTCGTTTTTTTTTCTTGGTTTCCTCCATATATTTTGTGTTTTTCTAGTACAAAAAAAAGAGAATTTCCCAACACACACATGTGCCTGAATATTGTATGAGAAATGTTGAATCACAATATTAAATTAATACCCTTGTTGACATTTTCATTGAATATTAATCGTACATACAAAAGTTTTTTGTGCATTTGTGTTACACACAAAGTTTTTTTGCTTAGCAAAATAATAAATGTTGTGAGTAACATGTGTCCTTGTTTACTTGTAAGCAAGACCAAAATTTTAAAAATTTTATATGACGATGGTGTAAGCACAACATGGAAATTGAACCATATACCAGTTGAGTACGATTTCTGATGGCTATACACAAATATTAAATTTCAAAAACAAAAGTCAAATTTGAAACATAGCTGTGCATTTTTATGTCCTGCCAGCAACGCATATTTTTCACGCTATTCAACAAAAATTCAATTATTTAACAATCTCAAATTTTTTTTGGTTGATTGGTTTATATTAGTGATTAATTCAGCCAGACCCCCACTTCAATTAAAAATATCTTACTATTTTGCTACTTTTGGTATTGATTTATTTAACCAAACCATCCCCGATATTCAATTTAGCTACATAATACAGAGTAAACTTGAGGCCGACCTATCTGAAACGAACATCTTGACTATATAGGGAAGTCGAATAATGGTCATTATTCGATTATCCGTGTATAGTGATTAAACCATGAGACAAAAGTTAAATCAACAGTTTTGATTGATTGACCCTATATGTTATATATGTACGAATATATATAAAAGAAAAACTTCAAGATTTATTGGATTTCCGATTTTTGTATCCTGTTCTTCACTAACTCTCATATATTTTGCTTTATAATCATACATAAAATATATTTGAATGATTTTCATATTAAAACAAAAAGAAATTAAAAAATTTCTTGATAAAAGAAGGGATCAACTTAATGTCATGTGTCTTCGTAATATAATATGACGATTTAATTCGAAAAAATATTTAGAAATTTAATTACCCTCTTAACTTAACATTTCTTTTCTCACATATACAGAAATGAAATGGATCATCGTTTTAAATTCAACTTTGAATTGGAAACAGAAATCCCACACATTCATATATACAAAATAAATTTATACAACATTAAAATTTAAAATTCAATTGAATTATTTGGATTCAAGGAATAAGATAACAAATTTTATAGCTATACTATAATTTCTAAATCGAATATACGTCAATTATTTATCGAAAATTCATTCTAAATTTGAAATTATATGAAATGAAAATTGTGATATATGATGAATAGTTTATAAGATTTGTATAAAATAATAAAATAAAGCAAATATAAAAATAAGTTCATAAGTACCTAGATAGATAACTCAAGCAAAGTGAATATTTAATCTTATCCTTGGAAAAATTACACAAAAAAAAAGAAATAAAAATTCTTTAAAAAAATAGAAATATAAAATCTTATTTTTATTTTTCAATATAAAAATCGTATAATTTATGTGTAAAATATTCAAGGGCACATATAAAATATATTTGTAGATCAATCGTATAAAAATAATTTTTAGATTTAAAGAAAAACTCTTTGGTACTTGAATAAATAAGATGAGTGTAAAATTTAGCAGAAAAATTATAGAAAATTGATTTTTCTATTTTAAAATCTGAATAAAATAAATTGAAGTTAATTTAAATAATTTAATTTTAGAAGAGGTAACAGCGTATTTTTCCACAAGCAGCTTGGGAATCTTGAAAATTTTTCACAATTCTGTCGAATATTTACAGTCTTCATCAAACTAAAACTAAAAGTTTCAGCAAAAAACACAACAAAAATAACGATTTACTTCTACTAGAGTCACTATTTATATTTCGGGTCCTGGCAATACTAGTGCTGCCAGGTGCAATCTGACACTTCCATTGGAAAGTTTGACATTTTTTAGGACAACTTCACTCAGAACGTTTTGTCATTCGAGCGCGAATTGTTTTGTTTACAGTGACTTGAAAAATTCATCTCGGTCAAAAAATGGAATTGTCCCGTGAAAATTTTCGTGCGATGATTTTTTACGATTTTCGGCGCGGATTATCGAGACAAGAGTGTCTCGATCAACTTGTTTCGACTTTTGGTGATGAAGCACCATCAAAAACCACTGTAAATCGCTGGTACCAAGAGTTTGGTTTCGGACGCCGTTCGCTCCAGGATGAATTTCGTGAAGGTCGGCCAATTTCGGTCGTTTTGCCGGAAACCATCGATGCTGTGCGCGAAATGATAATGATGGACCGGCATGTGACATACTGTGAGATTGAGGCATCCTTGGGCATTAGTTCCACCAGCGTACATAAGATATTGCATGAACATCTTGCCGTGAAAAAGGTGTGTTGTCGATGGATCCCAAAAAATTTGACGATTGCACAAAAGAAGGCTCGTGTCGATTGGAGCAAAGAAATGTTGAAAAAATTCAATCGCGGTGCGTCAAAAGACATTTATAAGATAGTCACAGGTGATGAATCATGGATCTCCAAATCCAACAAAAGTTGTTCGTGGAAGAAGCACATCGAAGCAAATGATCGCGTTTTTTTTTGGTATAACCGGTCATGTGGCCACAGTACCTTTAGTGGAACGTAGGACGGTCAATTCTGAATGGTACACCACCATCTGTTTGCCGAAAGTTTTCGAAGAAATAAGGAAAACAAACAAGCGCCGGCGAATCATTCTTCATCATGACAATGCAAGCTCTCACAAATCAGCTGAAACAATGGACTATTTGAGCACTCAAAATGTCGAATTGATGGGTCATCCGCCGTACAGTCCTGATTTAGCACCCAATGACTTCTTCTTATTCCCTCACATCAAAAAAAAAATGCGTGGACAACGATTTTCAACACCTGAAGAAGCAGTCGATGCGTTCAAAAACCATGTTTTGGAGGTGTCTCAATCGGAGTGGAATAAGTGCTACGAAAATTGGTTTCAGCGCATGCAAAAGTGTATTGATCTTCATGGGGAATATTTTGAAAAACAATAAAACCATTTCCAATGATAAATGTTTGTTTTTTATTGCTAGACCCGAAATATAAATAGTGACCCTCGTAACCTGTCACTCAAATTAAGTTTTTCTTGAATAGCAAAAATTTTCCTTAAGAATAAGATAAATATTGTGGTGCAGAGGAGTCATTACTAGGATTCCCCGTTTTTTGTCTAAATCTATGCAAGTCTAAACTATATGCAATATAACATTAGTTCCCACTACTTACACAATTGGCCTTAACAAGTAAATCCATGTAATCCATGCGACACAAATTATAACAAAATTCGCAAACTTCAATGTGCTCTAGAACGCAATTAGGCAAACAAATCTCTTAAATTAATAATACTCTAAAAATCATTTATAAGTTGCAAAATATCTAATTCACAAATTTTACAAAAAAAAAAATAATTTTCCTATAGAACATTCCAAATCTCACCAATAACCCTTGTCGTACTTTCACAAAAGTTTTTAAATCCGTAACCATACAGTACGTACATATATGTTATTTGACATTAATTACTTACTTTTAAAACAAAGAACAAAATTTCAAATCAAAATTAATTTGTGACCACATACAGAACGAACAAAATACACAAATTATATACATACAAACTTTCATAAACTAAAAACGTAAAATTAAATTAATATTATAAAATAAATAAATAAATAAAAATTAATACCCTATGTAATATGTCTCAATAAATCAATAAATCCCTTAGCAAGCAAAAGGATAACTACTAAATTCCCTTTCATATTTAGTAACTATATACGTATGTATAATGTTATTAAATAGAGTATGGTATAGCATGTACTAGTAGCCATCTATGTATAGAATATAGAAATTTTCTATTATCCTTTTTTTTGTATTTAAACGTCCAATTTAATATTTTATTATTGTCGTTTTCTTTCTTTCATTTATTTTATAATTTTGTTTTTTTTTTTTATTCTTACTTAATTATTACTTCCCTTTTTCGAATGGCACAATATAGAATAAAAAAAAATGTTCACACTATAAAAAGGACACACATTTCACAAATAATAATCTATCACTAAACAAAACCATAAAAACATAACCTATAAAAAAAATAAAGTTTTATTGTACCCCTTACATTTTATAACTAACAATACATAATTTAAGTATTATAATTCCAAAAACAAATAGGAACATAAAAAGTCCTTTTAATTCTAACGTTCTATTTAGAATTATAGTTAAGCCTATTTGGTATGTTTCAAATTTTATGTATGGCCATGTCATATGCGTATATACGTTTATATGTATATAAATATACAAAGTAGAACATACAAAACAAAATTGGTTATGGAATAGAATTTTGTGATTGTATGAGTTTCTTTAGCCCATATTTGGCCAATTCATTTATCGAATTTTATTTTAGAATTTTCTATTTTTACAGTAAAAATACTATTATTATTTTTCTCTTAAAATATTTATTAATTTTTGTATGCACATATTTATGTATTTATATATGGAAATATTAATAACATCTAAATATAATTGTGTATGTATTTCTACATGTTGTACAGTGCCACATATTTGTCTATTATACAAATAAATCTGATCAATAAATTGTTTATTCTTTATTCTATTGTAAAATTATAACAAAAAGAAAATAATACACACCTAAAATGTAGTGTAATGTAATCATTGTTTTTGTGCTCATAGAAATGTAAACAAGACCAGAAAAATCATAAATTGTTGCTAACTGTGTACCTAGATATTGTAGATGAGACTAATTTGTAATAATGTTTTTAGTACGTACGTAGACATTTTTTTGGATTTCATTTCAATGCGTCAGAAATCTTCATGCTTACAATATAATTGAAAATGGCAAATTAAAAAGTTAGCTAGTAAAAGAGGTAAGCGATGCCTTAAACAAACCTATATCTAGTTCTAGGTAAACAGGAGATCAATCGGAAACATTTGCCAAATCCATCGGACAATCTTAGTGAAAATTAACGAGCTCCTCAAAGGCAGTTTTAAGGGCTCCCTCAGAATTTCGTCAAAATTTGTCTAATCTCAAAAGACGCAAATAAAATTTTTGAACAGTTCATTTCTACGGCCCCAGTTCAAATGTATATTTTGAAGGCACGAGCTTACCTCCTTCGGAAGTTGTCATTTCAAAAAATCCTTGTTCATAGCTATGGCCACTACGACCTCTTTAGTTGCTCTACTGTAATACAGCAACGTAGCAAATATTTCCAATTCTATTTCCTCGCAAAATACTTCTGGTCTGGTAGTTTTAGATAATAAGAAAAAATTTAAAAAATATATTTCCGATCTATTATAAAATTTGGTATTCAAAAGAATGATGAGGGCTTACTGTTCTTAGAATTTAATTTTGGTATAAAATTTTAAATGTATTTGTTAACCAAAAGAAAATTCTTTAACACGTTCAATCCTTCACTGTATAGGCATGCATGTATTAGTGTTTTTAAAATTTCTTTTATTTGGACATTTTATAAAGGTTCCAATAGAATAAATTTCAATAGAAGGAAAACAACGCATCGACCTTAACAGCACAATAATAACAAAGAATGGTGAATAGAAAAAAAAAACAAAAAAAGCATTTTTCTTTGACAGGATTTAATCTGTTTATGTCCTTTCATTTTGATATTTATGAAAGCAAAATGTAATTTTTTTTTATCTCAGAATAAATAAATTAACGTACACGGCCACATATACATACACACTAGATATTTTTTTTTAAATAGAATTTTTTGTTAAAATTGGAGGCATTTAATTACAATTTCTATATGGGCAAAATATTTACAAAGTAGACCATCATTATTAATATTAATAGGAACACAGATTAATTAGGGTAATTTTTATAAATTTTTTTTTTTGTAGTGCTGATGAATTTATCATTGCTGAGTCCAATGATAAAGTGTGTTTAGTTTTTATATTTTCTTGGCTAAAAATCGTTTGTACACGAATGTACACATTACATAGTGGCAATTAATTATTTAGAAATTCTATTGCCTTAATAAACATATATGCGAGCCCACAGTAAATTTAATAAATTTCATGCACCAAAAAATATACGACAATATTGCCATGTGATCAGAATAAAATCGGTCACGTTGTTTATTTGATTAAACCGATTTTCAAATACTTTAAAACAAGCTGTACAATTCGCTCATGAAAAACGTACACTTCCCCGAAAAATTAAGTGATTCTTTTAAATGTGAAGAGAATTTTAAACCTCAAACATTTCTCAGAAATACTGTATGATTATGATAATTTGATTAACTGTAGTGCACTCTACAATGAAAGAGTGAGTACTCTACGAGTAAAGAGTGCAATGAAAGCAACCCGACAGGAAAATTGACATCGTGTAAAATGAAAAACTACAAAAAAAATTATTTTTTGTAGCGCGTTTCTTGCTAAATTTCGAAGCGAAAAATTTAATCTACTTACATCACAATATCCATCTTCAAATATTTAGAGTCCGTCGCCGCTGAAAGTAGTTTTATTTAAAAATATCTATTAACAGTCGTTGTCATTTTTGTATATAGAAATCACTCGAATACAAATGTATAAATTACTTCATCACACACGTTACGTCGCAGAAATATATTCATTATTTCCAATTTATCCAAATTAAAAAAAAAAACAATAAGAAAATTCGATTAATATTCTTTTACTACACCAATTGCAATGAACAAACGAATCAATTAATTAGCGCTATATAGTTTCAATTCTATTGTAATTACTTTTCTATACTGAAACATTTCAACGCTGTATTTTAATCTGAAACGATAGCACTTCATTTCATTTCAACAAAAATTCAATCCGCCTATGAAATCCTCTTACTAAGTGTTTTTTTTTTTCAAAAAGTTTTAAATTTCTTTTTTAAATGATTTCGATTTTTTTTCATCATCAAATTCATTTCGAAAAACCAAGTATCCTAAACAAACTATGTATGTGTATAGAAAGCATTATCGATACTGAGCAGAATTTCAAAAATAAAAAATATCGAGAAAATAAGAAATAGTTTTTTTTTCATTCAAAGAAAATTTATCGTGAAAATAACGAGCGAAAAATGATTGAACAATTCAGTTTTTAATCTAACAGCATAGCAAACATAATATAGAAAAGTTAATTAAATTCAAAGTTGTCTATATATTTAGACTTAGTGTATGCAGTGTAATGTAAAAGAAATAGGTAAACAAGAAACACTCGTACTTTTTCGCTTTCATTGTGTATTTATTTCGAAATTGCAACGAGAAAAGCTTAAGACGTGAAACACAATGCACACATCCCATACGTAATATGTGAAGCGAGAAGTAGATTTCCACTCAGAAATAATGATTTTCTCTTCTTTAATTTTTATACGTTCTAATAAAATACGCAGTCCGGTTAATAAATTGGCAAAGTTTGACTGGTGTAAGGCTGGTTTCAAACTTTTAACATGCGGTACAAATTTTTTTTTATGAAAGTTGTGTTGCCTTTTGGTAGATGAGGATCCCAAAATGGAGTGCAAATTTACTTGTAATCAAACGATTATTTTTTGGTATCGAAAATTTGATTACATTGTGATGTTTTATGTATAATATTATTTTTAGTATGAGATAATAACGAACCCTAGGGAGTTAGCAGTAGTATACCGGGATAACACCAGTAGTAGCATATACTGGGGTTAATAACGCAGTTATTTCTGTCAGTATTTTCAAAATACCTGCTGTGACATTTATAGGACAAAATTAATTTTTGTGAAAATAGAAAATAAATTTTTCATTTAAAAAAAGAGCATACAATTGTCATTAGGCGAGTTTCGGATATTTCCCACTTTAACAAGATGAAAGAAATTTAATAATATTAATATTTTAATAACTTGTGGGACGTACCAAATATATTTTCATAACAATATATATTTTCATAACAAAATATAATAAATGAAAAACTCTTTCAATTAAATTGTCGTAAAGCTACATATAGAATCGCGTATACGTGCATATAATTGTAAATTTATGTAGTTTGCGTGAAATCAAATTTTCCGCTTCAAATTCTATTAAAATACAAACATATATGTAGAAAGAAGATAAGTTATTTTGTTAGATTTATTATCTGCATTTAGAGTGTTTAAGATATGACAGAACACATCACATTCACTTCAATTTTTTCTCATATTACACATTTGATTGTTTTGTGTCAACGAAAAACTTATTGAAAATTATTCAGCGAAAAAGTAAGTTTATCATATATTTACCATATATTATCATATATTTACCATATATTTAGGGGCCCAAAACCGCACTGTCACCTCCTAGTGGTGGGCCCTGGTAATGGCGGAGGATAAAGGGGTGATTGAAACGATCAAAGTTACGTTCGTGTCGTGGTCATGTCTCGCGGCGAGCCTCTTGCTTTGTGAGTTTCAAGTCAAGGTGAAACAGCATATGTCGATGACTGCGTGGCTAAGGGGGAGCTTAATCGTTAGTATGCGGTCTCTAGATACCAGGCGCCCTCCAGTTTAAACGAGCCTTCCCATGGTATGCCGGGCTCTGCCATGGGTGACTTTACTTTCCCGCGCTATTCGTGGGACCAAAAATGGAGAACATAAACAATAACAACAAAAACAGCAACAACAAGAACAACAACTGTGCCGAACACAACAACTGCAACAACAACAACAACAACAGTGACAATTACAACAACAACAACAATACTAAGGACAACATTAATACAAAACCAGTTAGTGCTCAAGGGTCTTCGGAACCAGAGCTTCTCTCGACTGACGCAGAGGAGGAACTCCTTCTCACACCAGTAGAGGAAAAGGCGGCGCCTCCGTTGAAGACGGATAATCAGGATCCTCTTGGACCTATTATCCAACAAACTGAGGAGGACCTGAAAAGGTTGGACATCAGCGGAAAAAAACAATATTTCTCTGGTGCAAACAAGCGGCGTATCGCGGCTTATATCAGAGATGGCATGTCCCCAGAGGAAGCTCGCAGATATGAGAAGGAAAGTCTGAAAAAGCTGAAGACCTGCGGATCGGGTGTTGTGGCCGACCATACCCAGAAGAGGGAAAGGTCGAAAAGCAACACCCCTGCAGGGCCCTCAAAAAAGAGGTCGATGAAGGGCAATGTTGAGGAAAAGGTCCCTGGGAACATTCCTCAACAAAACCCGAAAATGACTTCTAATCGGGATGCAGTAGCACAGGTCAAGGTGGCCATCACTCATAGACTGCATCCAGAGGAAAGGCTATCCGAAGTTCAGATGGGGAAAATAAAAGTAGCCATCACGGATGAAATGGATAAAGTTGTGGACTCTCATCCACAATTCACTGCACCGTTGCAAAGGGACGGGTGGATTTACGTAACATGCAACAATCAAAACACCATTGAGTGGATAACCAGTGTCTGCAGGAAGATAAAGCCTTGAGACGGTTGCGACGTAGATGGCGACAACATGCCCAAACAGCATGTCTGCGTCACCTACGTACCAAAGGACGAGACAACCGTCAGTCTCTCCAGGGACAAATTTCTAAGTAGGATAGGGAAGCAAAATCCCGGCCTCAAGATAAGTTCCTGGAGGGTGCTGAGGATGGATAAGGAAAAGGACGGGGGCTGCTCCATCACCTTTTCCGTGGATGATTCCGGATTGGAAGATCTACGGAAAGCGGAGTTTCGACTTTTCCTGAATTTCTTCCGTGTTACCGTTCGGGTTAAAGGAAGAAAATCCTCTCAAGGTGCTGGCGGCAGTGCAGGACAAAATAAAAAACCAACGCCCACCGCAATAACGACGAGCACTTCAGGCCAACCAAAAGAGCCAAAACTCATTGGAAAGTCTGAAGTCGCTCCGAAAATGGCGGCAAGGGAAACGGAAAGACCATCGACCAGCACACCAAATACAAGCGTCCCGAGTGAACCAAAAGGCTCAAGCCTATCGGGAGCCCAGAACTGCTTCTGTATTTGCTGTTGGAGGGGCTAGCGTGGCACCTGGGACGGCAAAAGACGCTGTGGCAGGGCAGGCGCCCACCAAGATGTGTAAAAAGGCGGCAATGGGAAGCAAGGCTCATGTAAAGCCGTTGTCTAAAGGGCCAAAGCCCATAGACAAGAGCCGGAGGAAATGATATGGCTGTGAGGTGCATCCAAATAAACCTACAGCATGCTAGCGCATCTACCGATGTTCTAGCTCATAGATTTATGAAGGATCACCTCGATATTGCCCTTATCCAAGAGCCTTACATAGTGAAGGATCAGGTTAAGGGCCTAACAGGTGAGCAATTGTATGATAATACAATTGAGGGCAGGCCTAGGGCTTGCATTTTGTTTAGTAAAAGGCTAACGTATTTTCCCATTCCAGATTACTGTTCTAAGGATCAAGTAGCTGCGTTGGTAGATGAAGTCCTCCGGGGGCTGCTCATCCTACCTCCCGGGGGACTGTGTCCACTCGGACGAGCAACTGAAGGATCTAGTGGACTTTTGTGGAAGGAGGAACTTCCAACTTATAATAGGAAGTGATGCCAATGCCCAACACACCGTCTGGGGAAGCAGCAATATAAACAAAAGAGGTGAGTGCCTACTTGAATTTATATATAGCAATAAATTAATGGTTATGAATGATCAAACTGGCCAGCGAGGCCCTGACGGCGGCTATTAATAATGCCTACCACGGGAGCTGCCGCGCTAAGCCGAGGCGGAGCAATAGGAAGTGCCCGTGGTGGAATGAAGAGCTTTCAAGGCTTAGACTAAAGACCAGAAAGCTATTCAATAAGGCCAAGGCGTCGGGTTCGTGGGAAGAGTATAAAGACTCACTCACAAAATACAATAAAGAAATTAGGAAAGCGAAGAGAATCTCGTAGAGGGTGTTCTGCAAGGGCATTGATGAACTCTCCAGCAGTGCGCGTCTTCACAGGGTGCTTTCCAAAAAATATGCTAGCGGGTTGGGCCTAATGGAACGTCCTGATGGCTCCATGACTGAGAACGGAAAGCAGACGTTGGAGCTTATGGCGTCAACGCACTTTCCTGACTCGAAGATTCTTCGGAATCACTCAAATGCGGTCATTGAACCGAGGGCATCCTGGCCCAGGAGGGATGACTGGCAACGATCCCGCATAGTTTTCACGATGGGCAGGATTAGATGGGCTGTTTTCTCTTTCAGGCCCTTCAAATCTCCAGGTGATGACGGGATATATCCTGCATTTTTGCAGAGGGGTTTCCAATATATCGCCAGAGCACTGTTGGAAATTTTTCGTGCCAGCTATGAGTGGGGTTACATCCCTCAGGCATGGAGGGTGGCTAAAGTGACGTATATTCCGAAGGTGGGTAAGCGACCAAGCAATCACCCAAGGTCATTCCGTGCAATCAGCCTTACTTCTTTTCTATTGAAAGCAATGGAAAAAGTGATTGATAGATTTTTACGGGACGATGAACTGGGAAGCAATCCCTTGCATGAATCTCAGTACGCCTATCAGTCGGGAAGGTCTACTGTACTCACTCTGCAGAGTCTGTTGGGGGTCCTTGAAAACTCACTGGAGGTGCGGGAGGTGGCAGTTGGCTGCTTCCTTGATATAGAGGGAGCTTTTGACAACACCCCATATCATGTCATCTGTGAGTCGTTGCACAAACGAGGGATTGATGCGACAACTAGCAGATGGGTTAATCGGATGCTACAGGATAGGATTAGTAAGTCCGCCATAGCTGATGATATACTCTTCATCTCCGCTGCAAAAGGATGTCCGCAGAGCGGGGTTCTTTCGCCCCACCTGTGGTTCATTGTGGTGGATGATCTGGGGATACGCCGACGATGTGGCCTTCGTCGCGCGGGGAAAATTTGAGAGCACTATTTCTGATCTTGTACAGCAAAATTTACGTGTTGTGGAAAGGTGGTGCAAAGGCGTTAAGTTAAATATAAATCTAAGCAAGAGCACTTTAGTCGACTTCACCAGACGCAGAAGTAGCGATAGATTAACGAGCCTGCCTGGGAGTGACCGGGGCAATGCGGACGGCTCCCACCGCTGCATTGGAGGTGATGGTCGGATTGAAGGAAGCTCGGCTAGTGACTTACCGACTTCTCTCTGGCGAGGACGGGGCAGGACTAAAGTTGGCCCACAGAACTCACAGAGACTTCATTGAGAGCGATCCGATTCTTAGAATAACCATGTCGGATACCTGTCTGCCGCGGTACAACTTCGTCCACATGTACAGGGTTCTGTTTCCCGATTGATGGACGTGTATGTGCAACCCTTGACCCGTATTACACAGTGTTCCAGGCCGAAATACATGCAATAGAGATCTGTCTGAGAATCAATTTGGAAAGGGGGTATAGAAACCGCACCATCTATGTGTTCTTAGACAGCAGGGCTGCACTGCTGGCGCTTCGTTCAGCTCAGGTTACATCCAAGCTGATCTGGAGCTGCCTCGCTGCACTTATGGAATTGGCATCGGAGAACAGAGTGACGCTCATTTGGGTGCCGGGCCATAGTGGCCATGCGGGCAACGAAGTTGCCGATGAGCTGGCGCGGAAGGGATCTGGGGCTGACTTTGTGTAGCCGCTGCCTTTCTGCGGTCTGCCTTCTTCCGCCGTGGGGGCCAGGTTTGCCTGCCTGCTCGCGGCGGAATGCGGCCGTCATTGGCGGGACACGAAAGGGTGCCGTCATGCGAAAGTGTTGCTTTCGGCGTGCTCCAGCGGATTCACCGCAGAGTTGCTGGGGATAAGCAGGAGCCGGGTTCGCACTATTACGAATTTCTTCACGGGGCACTGCCCAGTGAAATACTACCTGCATAGGCTGGGGAAGTCGGGCTCCCCCCTATGCAGATTTTATGGGGGTGGCGATGAGACCGCCGTGCACATTGTCTGCGACTGTTGGCACTGGCTGTTCCACGCCGCAATTGTCTTGTGCATGGGTCCCTAAGTGTTCGGGAACTGTTGTCCAACTCCCTTAGGGATATCTCCGGCTTTGTGATTGGGACGGGGATATTATAGACGGGAGAGTGGGTGGGCTACAATAAGTCAAAAATGGCTGCGGTGGCTTGGGGGGTTACTCCTGTCCCACTCGGTTCCCTTAGAATCTACGAATATAGTATCTATGAATCTACCATATATTTATAAATGTATGTATGTAAAACATAATATATATTGTATAATTGGTTTATACATTTGTTCATAATATTTTTAAGTTATTTTTAAGTTATACAATATAATATATGTATGAGTGTATGTATATGCATCTATTTATTCTTGTATAAATATTCGCCTACCATATGCACATTATATATGTTAATTAATTATTTTCAAATATGTATTTATTTTGCAGTTCTTCATTTTATTTCAATTAATTAATATAAGAGGTGCATTGATTTGCCAAATTAGTTGACACCTTGTGTTTAACGCCTCCAAAATTCTATATCAAACACCATTCGTTTAAAATCAATAATACGAAAATTTTTTTGTTTTAGTTCATTGCCGCTTCTGTAACCACATTTCTGTGGCAATGCTCAAACATAAAAATGACAAATTTCAATTTTGACTAAAGTACAAAATTTGCTTACGAAATTTTAATTAATTTACTTAGTTCTACTCAATTACTTGAGAAATCTATGTGTTATATACAAAATAGCTCAAATTTCAATATTTTTTCAACAAAATTCTCTTAAATTTTTATTTAAGAATAATTTAATTCTGTACTTGCAACCTATTTCACCTTCTTAGTAAATGTACAAATTTAATGTTGCTATTAAGAAAGTTATAACAAACTTTACCTCATTAATTTTCAAAAATTTTATTAAGAATAGAATAGAACAATGTAGAATTTCTTAACTATCTATCGATTTTCTATTTCTAGAATAAATTTTTTAATAGCCTTTTGTTATTCCTAATAATTATATATAAATCTCATGTCATTAACAAAATAAATTTTAAAACCATAATATTCAACTAATTTTAAATCCACAAAATATTATTAAATTTTCATTACTCCCTCTATAATATAATTAAAAAGAAAGTTTTTAATTATAATCTCTTCTAAGCTATATAAAATATTTTTAATTTCCCCATAGAATAACTAGGATAAGTATAATATTTAATTTATCATATCATAATTGTGATCCCAATTGTTAATTTTATTTATTTAAGAAAATGTTTCATATATACATTATATTGAATTTATATATGTATTAAATTAAATATAATGGTAATAACATGAAAATTCTGGGGATAAAAATGAAAAATTAAAAAAATATTTCTGATTTCTAATCTATTTTGGTCTTTATCTTTCTATTTAACAATAGCATGATTGAATTTCGATACAATTTATTGTATTTCAAACTCGAATACTAAAATAAAAACATCATTGAATCAAGTCAATCAATTTATGTACTTTAAATTTAATTTTAAATTATTTGAAAAAAAAAAGATGAAAACTAAATTAATATTTAACATTACTCACCTGTTCTTACGCACTCCTCCGTTAGGCACACAGTTTGCTCCAATTTAGCTGCAAAAATAAAAAAATTAGTGTACATTAAATAAATGCAAACTTCATTTTAAATTTAAAAAAAAAATTAATATTGTTAATTAATTTTTAAAATTTTTAAAATTAAAGACTGCCTAAAGGCATGAAAACAACTAAAATAAAAAATATTTCGTTTGATATTTTTAAAATTACGATAATAGTAAACACTACTCAGGACAAGGTATTTAATATAATTAAAAAAAAAAAAACAAAAGGACTTTACTCAAACACTCTTTTCAAGAATATTGGAATATTTTTTTTATATAAATTTGTAAATATTTATTCACTCCAATAACGTTCAATAAATTTATCCTATTTTTATACTCAACAAAAATTTAAACGAAAATTTAAATTTCAAAACCTACAGCAATTTAATTTATGACACAATCCGTACAAAATATAATAATTGGTTAATTTGAAATCCAAAATTGGAAAATAGTTTTTCGCATACCAAAAAATTGCATATATTAGGGGGAAAACATTTATTTGTTAATAAAGCAATTTGCCCCGTAACATATGCAATTTTTCAAAAAAATTAAAATTCAAGGTTCACTTCAAAAATTTTTCAAGTCAAATTAATTAAACCCAATGTTTTTCTTTAAATGTTATTCATTTCCAATTAATTTACAATTCAACAATTTCTCTCACAATTTCT
This sequence comes from Condylostylus longicornis, assembly GCF_029603195.1. NCBI lineage: Eukaryota > Metazoa > Arthropoda > Insecta > Diptera > Dolichopodidae > Condylostylus > Condylostylus longicornis. Next base: position 14,970,491 of record NW_026577982.1, read on the forward strand.
CAAAATCCTATATATACCGCATACACACAAAAATTTCTGATTCATCTTTCATATTCAAAATCTGTAATGTACCTTATCTTAACTTTCTTAAAATATTTAAAAAAATTTTAAAGAACATAAAATTTAACTACATATCAAAAAGTTAATAAAATAAAAAAAAAATATTTAACGAGAACACATTGTCCAAAATTTCTTTAATCTAAAAAAATCTCATCTGAATTTAAATATTTCCTCATTTATTATCCCGAAATCAAAACTGAAAGTTACAAAAAGGTTATGCTTTTGCATAAGTTAGCAAGCCAGTCAGGCTATAGGTCAGTATAGGAACGAGAATTTTCTTATTTAATGTCCTTACAGCAAAAATGAAACATTGAATTACTTAAAAATGAATTATGCTCTCATAAATTAATCATTAAAATGAAGAAAAAGAAGTAGAAAACATGAGAAAATGAAATTTTCGTTTCTTGGACTCTTGGACATTAATCAAAACCAAAAACAGCAACAAAAAAGCAAAACAACAACATTATTTTTAACTTATCATAAATTAAATCTAATATTAAAATGTTTCAAGTTACAAAAATCATTCCGAAGTAAAAATCATGAGTTTTTCTTTTCCTCCTGAAAACGAAATTCTTAAATTCCATAAAGTCTTTAATATTAAATATTTCGCATTAATCTTATTAATATGTAAAACAAAAATATAAGGAACGTTTTCAGTTCGTTCCGCTTTTTATTTTTACTATGTAAAAATACAAAGGAGCTTTAATGAAAATGAAGTACAAGGAAGGAAAAAAGAACACGCGAAAATGAATACGTGTTAACAGTTTTGTAAATTAAAAAATCACGAATCGAGGATTTATTTTAATTTAAATTTTTCCTTTGTTTTCTGTTTTATTTTTTGCATTCAAAACAAATGTGGACCAGAAAGAAAAAGGACTTTAGCGCAACAATTAACACCTTAACGCAATATCGCACGACTTTATTTTTAATGTTTTTCTGGTTTTGTTTTTGTTGTTTTATTTGCGCCTTTTACATCGTTTACAAAAATTTTCTCATAAAAGTTTTTAATTCTTTTTTTCATACAATTTAATTAAGAACAACAAAAATAAAATGTATAGCTTATAAACGTAAAAAACAACACAGAACTGGGCCTCTTTGTCAGAGGGTGGAAAACGAAATTTTATACTTTATTTTACTTAAAACGAGTCCTTGTTTTCAAAAACAAAAAGAAAGAAAGAAAAGGCATAAGCATAGAAAATATTTTAATTTCGTTTTCATATTTTATTTGAAATGAAAATAAAAAAAAGCAAAAACGAATTTCTTTGTAAATGTCATATTAAATACAAAATAATTTGAGCACAAATTAAAAACAATGTGCACAAGTATATATATAGAAATACATACATACGCGTATATTTTACGCACCCAGATTCAATACACTTTAAGTATATAAAAATCCAGAAATTCAGGTCGGCTTATGAATTTTATTTATAATTTCAATTTTATTTGGAATATGTGGGAATTCCTTAATATTGGTGTTTGTTATATGGAAATATGCTAACGAAGAAATTTTAGTGTTTCTGTTTTTCTTTCAATATACGTGTGTATAAACAGATTTAGTTTTATACGGATACATTTTAACATAAAAATTACGATTTATTCGCGAATAATGGGAATATAAAAGCGTACTTTTGTTGAAAAGCTTATTATTTTGATATGGTTTTCAAGCTGGTGGCGAACTATCAAATTCATTACAATAGACTCACAGTTTTTAGAAATAAATACCCGTCTTCGAGTCTATCCAAATCTAAACTTCAAATTTTATATACGAATTTTATAAAAAAAATGCGTTTAAATTTTTAAATATGACTTTGACTACAGTAGTTAAAAAATCCTGAAATCAACAATTTGAAGTCAGAATTTTCCATACGAGTATTTCAGCCAGATCAGCTTTTATATTTGAAGAGGGAAAAATTATGCTGTATTCTAAACTACGGTAGGCTCGTCACCTACATAGTAATCTCAATGACGTTAGAAACTGATTCATGGTTATATTAACAATATCGTGCACCAGCCCTATACAACTTCAAGGAGCGAAGTAGGATAAAAATAAAATGCTGTGTTCTATCGTTTGAAAGAGCATAATATTTTTTCCAGATTGGTCATATTATTGTTCTACAATAAATATAACAATTCGAAATTATAAATAAAAGCATAAAGTATCCCAAGTTGCCGAATTCAAGCAGATTAAATAACATTCATGTATTTATATAATAATATTTCCCTGCACAATAATTACACTATGAGCTTTATGATCAAGAAAATTCATAGCCTTAGTCAAAATATTTAATTTCTATTTTTATTCATATAATAATTTCAAAATAATTATACGGAAAATTAAAATTCTTTTTTTAACTTTTTTTTTTTTTAATTTTCATTGACCGTAAATTTTTACAGCTAATTAATATTTTGCTACTATATTTTCTATACATTAAGAATATACCCTAGAAACCCTATTTATTGAACTCCAGTTACTCATGTTGTACGGGTTCTGATAAGAAAAAATTCTTAATTTCATACAAACATTGTATGCACAGTTGTCCTGATTTTATTGTAAAGAGTGAGAAAAAAAAACTTTCAAATAATTAAAAATATTTGCTTTTAAATTTTAAATTAAGCATGTCCTAAGGATATTTTAAAATACAAAATATGTATATATTATATATTTTTTTGATTCTTAATATTTATATTTGAATAAACAAGGATTTTTACTTATTTTCCTTTTGTTTTTTCTTTCTTTATTTAACTTGTAATTTAAATTAAAAATTATTACAGCAATTATAGTAAATAGAAATTTTTAAGGATAGCCAAGAATTAAAATTATTTTGGAATGAAAAAAACATTTATGTATGGAAACAAGAAAAATTCTTTAAAAATATTTTGTTAAATTGTGGCAAAATTTCGAAAAAAAAACAACATTAAAATATAAAAATAATGTTTAAGGACGCAACAAGTTTTAAATTTGGTAGTTTGAGTAGAAAATGTTTTAATTAAATTTTTTACTTAGAGCCTATGTGCAAAAACAAAACAATATAATATTTTCCTTTATTAAAATGGTGAATTGTTGATTCCAAAAAGTTTTACACTCTCAGCCCTATATAAAATTATAATGAAATTATAAAGTAAATGAATTCATTTTTGAATTTTGTTATACTCGTAACGCACAAAGCAAAAGTTAAACATGCTGTAAAAAATGTTACAAAAAATCATTCTACTAGAAAAAGTTAAAAAAAAAGCAAACATATTAAAGTTTGTTCATATTATTAAAAAATTTTTATATAATAAATTTTATTATAGTAGTAATTTTATTAACTTTATAGAAATTTATCAGAATTCTTGAATTTTTACTTGTTAAAGCGAAAAGTTTCACTTTAAAATTATTTTAAATTGGTTCTTTATTAATTTCATGGGATAGATGCAGTTCGCAGTACAATGTGAAGACACTAATTTATTAGAAACTCAGTTTATCTCTCTAGAATTGCTACCCATATATAAGAAACCAGTTAAAAAGCTTCATACTTAACCCATAATTTTCCTTAACTTCGGATTTTTTTAAACTAAACTAATTTAGTAACAGAACAACAGCCTATTTTCAAAATTTAAGCAATCAACAAAGCTCCTTATTTAGTTTAATAACTAATTTTTGACTTAAATCTCTAGTATAAAATATTTAAATTGAAATAGAATTCAAAATATTTCCAAATTTCATTCACATTCAAAACTGTAATGTATTTTCATAAAATATTTCATAAAGAATCTTAAATTTCTTATACATAGTTAGTTTATTGCAATATTAAAATACTAATATGAAATTTACAAAAGGCAAAATAAAAAAGCCCTTCATATATGAAGGAATTTTTGCCATTATTTATCATAATATTTAATTTTCTAAATGGATTCGAAAAGGTTCAACATTCAACATTTTTGGTCCTTATATCTTTATTATTGTACGTGAATTGATTTTAATAATGTGTTAGTGTAGAACATTATAAAAATAATAATAATGAAAGTATTTTCAAAAAGTATAACAAATTTAATTTTTCGTTTGAAAGTATGTTTTTTGAATGGCATTGTATGGCATTTTATTTTCTCTGTCAAACAAAATTTACGAAAATTTTTCATCAAATTTATATGAAAAAGAAACCGAAACCTATCCAACATTTCAAATAGTCAAATTTTACCGTAAATCAACTTTTAATTGATGTATTTGACGTTTTGTAATTTAGGTTGAAAAATATATGACAAACACTGTGTGGCATGCAACTGATTTCAGCTGCGTTTAAACACGAGTCAAAAAACAAAAACCAAAGATCTACATTTTTGTCCCGCTCTGCAACTAAAATACAAATGATAATTTTTGATTTATAAAATTTTCAACTATAACAAAATTTCACATTCACATCAAGAATAATTTATTGCTATAGGCAATTAGTGACGATAGCGTAGGTGCTTTTAAACAAATAGCACAAAAGTAACCTTTCAATTAATATGGACTTCATTAATTTTATTATTATCGTTTCCTTCTGGCAACATTTTAAAAATCTATTATTGAAATGACATGCTAGAAGTATTGCCTTTTAGTCACTATCACAAGGTGACTTTTTAAAAAAGAAAAAAAATGAATTTTTCTTTTACAAGAAAAGTCCTTGTAATATTTTTTATTTGTTAATATATACATATTTATATGGGATGCATATCCTTTTTATTTCTTTATTAGTACAAATGTAATTTTATATGCTTCATAACATTAATACAAAAGTTATGAATAAAATCCCTTAAGAGAATTTCAGAAGAATAGCAAACTATACCGTAATATTTACCGTTTTCATATTAATTTTTAATGCCTAATATATAGTTAATCATTTGAATTGTGACCTTTATTATGCAGTTTGTATAAAGTGCCTATATTTGTTTTAATAAAGCATTCATTTCTATGATGACAATTTGGATATTTAAAATTTTGCAAAAAATTACAATGTGTAGTCCACACCACAGCTACTTATTAATTAAAACAACTGAAGAAATGAAGTCTTTTAGCATAGGACCGTCGCATACAAGCTCGTTGTAATCTACATGAACTGCGTTAACTAGTTAACTCGACTCGATTCGAGACTATTTACATAGTTTACTCATGTTGATACTTTTATCATCGATTGAAGCTCATTTTTCATGAAAAAATATTCGTTTACAAATCCTTCGATCCTCTTATTATGTTTTGGAACATCTCATATATATTTTTGATAATCAGATCGCGATTTGAACTAGATAAACTTTAACTGAAATCGTTGTTAGAGACTGAGTTGTCATGTTTTATATTTTCACATTCTCTAGCGAATTTACAGGCTTTTTATCAACTTCAAAGCAACTGATTAACGTAAAAACTTTGGTTACAAAAGTACTATTCATAAATTTTGTTTTTCACTTTAAAAAAATTCAACTCTTAATAAATTTATAAATTCTATACGAATTGGAATACAAAATTAGGTCAAAAATACTAAGAAATAAAATTAAATAAAAAAATAAAGTTTTCAATTCACTTTAAATTATTTAAGCAAAAATACCTACTTTTTCGAAATATTTGCAAAAAAAAATTTTTTATAAGCGAAAATGTAAATTTTCTTTTGAAAAAGTTGGAATAGTAATAAATTTTTAACGATTTAATTGAAAGATATAAAAAAGAATAGATTTCATAACATTATAAAAATATTTTAAAAATTTCAAAGTTCGAAAAAGTTTTCTCAATTGTTCTCATTGATTTTACTAACTACAAAATAAACTACTATTAAAATTGGGTTAAGAAAATAAATAGTTAAAGAAAATTTTTATGAAAACTCCACTCAAGTTCAATACAAATTCCAAATATAAATTCAATTAGCTATGCAAAATATATAAAAAGTTTTAATAGGCCAATAAAATATCACAATGTACTCCAGTAGTAAAAACTTTAATTGCTGTGACTTACTATTAAAAATTCAATTTTCCCACTACATTCATAACGCGGTTTTTCAAAAAAAACTAATAAAATATACATGAATTTTTAAGAAAACTGCCATAGATAGAACCGTATAGATACAAAGATATTGGCGCCATCAATGTTTTAATCAATCTATTGCAAATGAATTTTCTTAGTTAAAATCTTTATTATATGTATATGGTAAAAATACAAATGTAATTTAATTGCTTATAAAAAACGTATTGCATATATACAAAATTATTTAAATATTTTGCCTGCTTTCAACTCCCCTTTATTTCAAAAATGGAAAAACTTGGAGTGCTTTAACCCGACTGGAATTCTTAATATAAAATCAAAATATTTATGAAAACGTTATGTCATTGTGCTGCCAAGATTTTTCCCTTTTTACATTTTACATTTTTGATAACAATAAAAGTAATGGAATAGAAACAAAAGCGAGAAAGAAAAAAAAAACAAAAAGAATTGAAACGAGTGAGAATAGAAATAAGAAAATCCTTTTTATCGTATCCTTCATCATTGTTCGCGTTCACTTATGAGTTATTTATGATGTCTGAATTTCTTCCCCTCATGTTTTGTATGTTGATGTTGATTTGTTCAGATTAAAAACAGAAAGGAAGTAAAAAATTTTAAGCAAATCTCACCAGGATTGCAGGGCTTCTATTTAACGTTATTCTCGGCATTTTTGACATCTTTTTCTATTTTCGGCTATATAACATTCCCTTATATCGAAATTTTCCAACCCCGATTTTAATGATTTTCCGCGCAATTCTTGTGAGGCATCTTGGCGTTCGAGCACTTTACGCGTTCCTTTCTACCCATATTCGCGCTACGTCATTTGCTAACTTGCCAATGCAAGTCATTTGCTAACCATGCTCTAAACCTAAATAACTTAATTTTTAAAATTTTAACACAAAGAATATATTCATTTAAAAAAAAAGATTTAAAAAAACAAAGTTTTCTCTTCCTAACTATAAAATTACGTTACCCCTCTTTACAACTCCCAAAGTTCACAAAATCATAATTTAACATCAATTAAAACTTCTAATAAAATTCTACACGTTTACAATATTGTGTGTCATGCAACCCTCAAGAAAATTTAACAAAATTCGAAATTTTATTCTCACATCATTCATTTTGTTAAAAAGACAGGAACAAAAGTGTTAAATAATTAATTATCGTCTTGTATTCTGACATAATATGGAACTCTGTGGTTTCTATACATGAATCCAAATAATATACAAACCCTTTTGTTAAATTCTAAAACATCTAGTTAAATATCAAATTCATTTTTGCTTTATATACACTTTTTCTTATTAAAAATTTCCCCTTAAAGACTAATTACCGTGTAATTATTTCTCAACTAGAACACGTTAATTTTTAATTATTTTTTTGTAATGATGGTAAAAATGTAATATTTATTTTACATTTTGGTATCATAAAATTGTAATTTAAAATTAAATGAAAAAATTTTTTAATACCACTCCTCCCCCACTCGCTTCTTTCAAGTACACCGTTTTTTATATTAAAAATACTATAGTATAACAGTCCTCATTGTTGTATTTTCACTTGAAGTGAAATCAAAAATTTTTTGAGAAACGGAATGGTTTGGTATGTTCGCTAAATAAGAATTGTAATTATTGGACAACCAAGACATGTAATTGACAGCGTGTTAACTCGGATACCATTATTATACCTTGCCCCTCTTAATTTGGATTATCAGGACTAAAACTAGATTTCTAATTCAAATATTTCCAGACCCGTAACAGAGGGGCTATGCTTTTGGAAGCACAAAACAAATATGTTAATTATCCGGTAACCCAGACATTGCAAGGAAGATCCACAAGCATTAAATATTCCTACGGGATCAGCTCCACGACCATGTTAAAGAACGCAATAAAGAACAACTTGATGAACTTTGTAGATGAAATTAAGAGCAATTTTATCAAAACAGCAGTTACTTTTACTAAAAACGAGGAACCAAAATTAGTAAATTTCCTAACCAATATAAAACCATTATTCGTCATCCCAATGCATATAAAAATTTAAGACATTTTTTTTGTTTAAACAAATTATAACTTCATTTTTCAATTATAGAACAAAATTTCATTAATACAACTGGGAAAATAAAAAAAAAACTTCATGTTCATTTATACTCGTAATTAAAAAAATTGTTGCTTTCTTTTTTTCTTACTTCCTACATAATGTCAATTATACACAATTTTAATTTTCCCTAAAATAAAAAGCATACATACACACAAATTTCCAATTCTGGAAATTTTTGTGTATGTGAAAAAGCCAAAAAAAGCCAAAAAAAAATGTGATTGACAAGCGTAATTTTAACATCAAATGATTGTCAATCAATTTTTACTGAAAATTTTCTCATTAAAAATTAGAAAATTATGCAAATCAATTTTACAAATATTTAAACATTAAATTTCTTTACATATCGCAAAAATTTACTTTATACTCGTATATACCTAAATCTATAAGCACATCCACGTACACAGCTTAGTAATGTATATATGTATGTATATGTACATAATATAATAATTAAAACTCTTATACCATTATAATCACAGTAATTAATTTCAAACTTAATATCTGATATGAGATTATTTTATTTTGTTTACTTTTCCCTTATATCTGATATATTAAATTTTTCGATTTGCGGGAGAAAATAAAATCGAATTTTCCTGAAAATTTTCTCTTCTTTTTATATATATGGATAAAAAGTAATTTGATAGGAAAATGGAAGCAAAAGAAGAAACGTGAAAGATAAAATAGACTGAAAATAAAATACATAAGTTAGCAATACGTTAAATTTCTCGATGGATAAATTTATACTCATACACAGAGCATAATATATGACTATATAGATAAAGTACAGTAAATGTTAATTTAAACAGCATTCCATATTATTAGTATAAGAAAATACGGAGTATATTGAAACATTAAATTAAAGGAGAAAATGCAATCCGAACATATTAAAAGCTATTTACATTATAAAAAGCGTTCACAGCCTATTAACTCATATAATTGAAGTATATTTGTAAAAATGTAACCAAGGCAGACGGCAATGGCGGACGATTCCCGTTGTCAACCCAGAACAATAACGAAACGGCGAAATTAACTGTATAGTATTTTGTCTATAATGTCACACATAAATAGAAACCGATAATATCAAAAACAAATCACGTGGGGTAAAATAGAAATTTAGTTTATTCTACCGCCGATGGCTAAATTCGTTAAGTATATTATGTATTTTATTTTATGTATTGTTTTGTGTATTACATATGAGTATTTGAATTTTGTCATTTCGAAAAACCGGCGAAATGACAAAATGAATAGGAATTAGCTTCTCTAATTCCTATTCCACACAGTGAAATCTATTTCGCGGTAACCGACTTACCCATCAACACCTTATTCCGCGGAAAATCAATCGACGCAGAGGAAGCGACTGTTTGCTGCTTTTCAGATATGGAAGTTGCTTTTGATAATTAATAACACTGCATATTCTGTGATGTATGACTTTGACGTTGAAAAAAAACTCGCAGATGCAAATATATATAAATCGATTGAAAGCATGCCAAACAGTAGGGTAAACAAACATAGACTGACGACACCTCAATGCTACAGGGAGATATCAAAAAGGTAGGATGATTTCACCTCTTTTATGGTTAATTATTGTTTGCCTCCATGCATTATAAGGAGACAAACGTACTATTAAGGAAAGATACTTATAATTTTATTATTTCTAATAAGATTCCTATACTTTTGGGTAACTTCTTCTTCTTTGGCTCTACAGCTCCTGGTAAGCTTTGGCCTTCTTTACTATTTGCCTCCATATTTCTCGATCTTTAGCCTCTGTTTTCCAGTTTCTGACTTGAAGTTTAATGGTGTCATTTTTCACATTGTCTTCCCATCTCGTTCTTGGCCTTCCTCTGTTGCGATTAAATGTAGGTCTGCTTTGTAAAATTCTATATTGTGGCAAATTTTCATTCAATCGCACAACATGTCCTGCCCACCTTAACCGTTTCGATTTACTAAAACGTATTATGTCTTCATTTTTAATAAGATCATTAATTTCGTTATTATTTCTACGCCTATATTCTCCGTTTTCTAATCTTATTGCACCAAATATTTTCCTCAGTATTTTTCGTTCGAAGATTCTTAGATGGTTTTTCTACGCTGCAACCTTACAACAGGACGAATGAGAGTTTTATATATTTGTATCTTAACATTTCTTTTTAAAAGTCTTGATTTTATAAGTTTTCTATTCGCAAAATAACACCTGTTACCTGCTTTAATTCGGTCCTATATACATGTTTTTATGCTATTATCATTGGATAAAACTACACCGAGATATTTAAAACTTTCCACTCCTTGGAATAAATAGTCCTGTATTTGTATATCTTGTGGTTATCTTCGTCTTGCATTTCTGGACATTTTCAAAAATTTAGTTTTATTTTCATTAATCTTAAGACCTACTCTTTTTACTTCCATGTCTAGCATTAAAAAGGTTTCTTTCATATCGCAAAATCTTCTCGCAACTATTGCAATGTCATCTGCATATGCAATGATTTGATATGCTCTTATAAAAATGTGGCCGCCTTTATCTAGTTTTCCAATTGCATATTGAAGTACCATATTAAATACTAGCGCTGATAGCGTATCCCCTTGTCTTACTCCGCTTGTTATATTAAATTCATCTGATACGCTGTATCTTGTATTAAAATTTTTGCTTGTGATTCATACATGGTCATATTTATTAATTCAACAAGTTTCTTTGGTAGTCCTAGCTCTAACAGGGCTTTAGGAATGTTCTTTCTGTTTATGCTGTCAAATGCCTGTTTAAAATCTATGAATAATATATGCAAATCAACATTATATTCATAGCATTTCTCCATGGCCTGCTTAATTATAAAAATTTGATCGATTGTGGATCTACCAATTCTAAAACCACCTTGATATTGTCCTAATATTTCTTCATAATATGGTCTTAATCTATCACAGGTGATGTTCGATAATATTTTATCGAACTAATATAATATATAATGTTATTCCTCTATAATTGTCACATATTAATTTATCACCCCTTTTATGAATGGGACATAATAATCCCAATTTCCATTTTTTTGGCATGTAATTGCTGTCCCATATTCTACATATTAAGCTATGTATTCTATTTGAGAGGTAGCTACCACCACATTTAAACAGCTCAGCTGTTAGTCCATCTTCTCCTGGTGATTTATTATTTTTTAGTTTTTCAACCGCCTTTTCGATTTCTTGAACCTCCGGTGCAGGGATTAATTGCTCTACTGTTTGTATCATATTTGCAATTTCACCGTCATCTTCTGTAATTGGCATATTCAGTAATTCCTCAAAATGCTGGGACCATCTTTTTAGGACATCAATTCTATTTGATATTATATTGCCATTTTTATCTTTACATGCTATTAGTCTAGGTTTAAATCCACTTTTCTCTTTTTTCATGTCATTATAAAACTTTCTTACGTTATGTGCGTCATATTCTGTCTGTATTTGTCTAATCTTATTTTTTAGCATTTCCTTTTTCTTTTTCTTCTTTTTTCTAGTATTTCTTTGTAACATTTTGTATCTGGCTGCATTTTTAATAACAATTGCATCCTTGCACTCCCGATCAAACCACTCTATATTACGCTCTGTTTGTTTGTAGCCTACTATTTCTTCTGCTGTTCTCCTCATCGCATTTTCCATCTGATCCCGTTATTTATTTCACCTTGAAGTCTTCTTTCTACAATATTACGGAAATTCTCATTCGTACCTTCATTTTTTAAATTATCCGTATTCCATTTTCTTCTTTTTACTCCTTTCTGCTTTACTACATTGGAGATTCTCTGTCGCAGTTTTGATACGACCTGAAAATGATCGCTGTCACAATTTGCACCTCTGTAAGTTCGCACATCAATTATTGATGTTGCCCATCTCTTTGATATTAGTACATGATCTATTTGGTTCACTACATTTCTTCCTGGAACCTTCCATATTCCTTTATGTATATTTTTTCTTTCAAAAGCTGTACTCCTTATTCTTAGATTATTCTCATTAGCAAATTGATATAAACGCCTTCCATTTTCATTCGTCTCATTGTGCAACGAAAATTTTCCAGCCACTTGTTGTATATACCGTTCCCTACCAATCTTCGCATTTAGATCACCTGCTATAATTAATGTATCATAGTCAGGTATTCCTTCACATAAATTGTTCAATTCTTCATAAAATTCATCCTTTTCGTCATCATTTGCTTCCTCTGTAGGGGCATATACAGATATGATTGTTATATTATTAAATTTTCCCTTAACTCTAATGCTACACATTCTCTTGTTGATCGGTGTGAATGCTATTACGGCCTTTTTTATTTTTTTATTTACGATGAAACCTGTGCCGCACATTCCAGATCTAAAATTATACCCGCTGTAATATATAGAGAAATCGGGTTTATTTATTTCTCCATATCCCATCCATCTTATTTCTTGTAAAGCTATTATATCTAAATTGTTTTTCATCATTTCACTTGCAATTTCGTTCATTTTTCCAGGTCTCATCATAGTCTGAACATTCCATGTACCAATTTTCAAATCATGTCCTTTTAAACATTTCCGGGTCTGTGATCTGTTCCATCATATATCCGAGGCATTCCTAAAGAATTCGTAACTGGTTTGGTTTTTACAGGGTTGGGTAGTTAGCCCCACGCCTAACCCTCATCTTGGGAGGGCCATCTTGTTATCACTGGGTATTTAATCCAGGATGTTTTTCGCTATGGTTATACCGCCAATACTCGATCGCCCTAGCCTCATTTGTTTTAAACAGGCTTCACCACAAGAAGGTTGAGGTTGGCAATTAACTTTTGGGTAACTACTATTTTAATAATCATATAAAAACTTCATTTATTTTTCAAAAATTGTACAGCAAGCATACACAAATAGTTTCTACTTGCTTCAATAAAAGGTTACTATGCGCCATAACAACGGTATTTCACTGTATACCACACATTTACAAGAGAGTTAGATCGATGATAAAGTTTTTTTTTTGCTTTTTTCTCTAAAAAGTTTTTACTTCTTTAAATTTTATTTTGTTTTAAGGATAATAGACAATCATGGTTTATTAGTTTTAATTACGCTTCAGTAAATTCTTGGTTAGATAAGATTTTTTGGAAATTATAGAGTTGAATAAATGTTGTCTAATATATTTGAAGTTTCTTAGATTTAATAAATTTTCCTTTAAGATTAGACAATGAGACGTTTTATAAAATTAGCGAAATATTTATATTGTAATTTTAATTTCGATCGCGTGTCAGATTTCGGTAGAAAATTACAAAATTTATTCGAGCACGAGAAATCTTATTATAAAAGAATTTTAATGGTTTTTATACTGCTAATATTTTTAATTTTACTAAATAAATCGATATAGAATTTATAAGTGGCAAAATTTAATAGTTTAATAAAGGAAAATAAAATAATTTTTAAAATAGCGACTTTCAAATTAGGTTTAAAATTTGTAAGCCATTGAAGAATACACCCTGAGGTAGACGTGTTTCGGAAAGTATGTTTTCCGGGTTGTTGACTGCTGGGTGATTATGAAAACACAGACTGGTCACTCGGCTAATAAAAATCCAAGATGGTATGGCTCACAAATCGAGTGAAATAAGAGAAAAAAGCAAATAAAAATCGTGATATTCCTTTGACACATAATTATACTTTACTTTTCTTCTTGAAATACTTTAAAACCGATGAACAAAACTTAATTAAATTTGAACCCAAAAATTTGATAGCAAAAAATCAAATCAACTAAACTAGATTATCAAGATAATTCAGTTAAAAAGAAAACTTTCGCTATATAAAAATTTCGATATCTATTTTAAAAAAATTACCCATTTAATCTAAAATTCTTAAATTTCCATGCCAAAGAATATACTAACTACACAAATAGATACCACAAATTACTGCAACGCTTTGTGTTAGAAGAATTCCTCAGGCTTCTTTGTTTTGTATATAATGAATAGGATTTAAAAATTTCTCTGTCAAAAAAAAAGGAAAATTTTTAGATTAAATAATTAGAAAGAAATGAGAAAACTGGGAGTAAAACTTTTTTTTCTCTTTTATCGCTATTCTAGAATATTGCAAAAGATGATTTTTATTGCTAGCTATAATGAATAGCTTACTATCATCAATATGACGCTATTATAATATTTTACCCATTAAATTTAATACGACTATATAAAAAAACTTTTTCTTCTTTCTGTTTTCTCTTTGAGCATAACATTATCTTGGCTTCTATACATATACAAAAATAGACAACTGTTACAGGGAAATTTATACAGCATTGGAATTCCAATTTTTTTTTTGTAAGAATTTCGTTAAATTCAGAAGAAAGTAAACAATAAATGAAGAAATTATCATTTAGAATAAGAAATTGACCGAGTTTTGGGTATTTTCTCAAAATTTATCTCCACAACTCGTTTAAAATAAATTTCAAAAATAATATACATACATATGTACGTATGTATGTGTATACGCACGTACTCGTATAGATGATATTGGAAAATTTTTTAAAGAAATATTTAAATTAAAAACGAAAAACTTTTTTGAATTCATTTTAACTAAAGCACCATATATTTCATAAATCCGAGTGAGTAAGATATCAACTTAATAACTTAAGATTAGCGTCGCCTGAAATGGGACCGTGGCGACAAATTTAACATTCCTTATATCCTAGTTCAAATGCCTCAGAATTCTACAACATATTTTTTGCAAAAATCATATTCACCTATATATTTTTATTCTCCAGCGCGTAAATTTCCATTTGAAAAAAAATGAGCCATCGTTCAAGCTGATGAGATTTAAACGCGAACTAACTAACAAGATTTCAAATTAAAAATGCTCATTGATTTTCAGCCTTACCAAGTATACGCCAGCAACCATATTTAAATATGCCTACATTCGTAACTTCCTTAACTTGGCTCGAGGTGTCATTTTGGAAGACTTCCTCCAGTTTGTCTGGTATTGTATTTCTATTCTAATTATGAATTCCTTCACACTTCCATCACATTTTGTGTTAAAGAAAATCAATTAAAATATAATTTATATTTCAAAATTTATAACTAAAAAGCAAAGACTCACTTGATTTATGAATTTAAAAATGTATGATGTGGAAAAACGAATTAAATTCGAATATTTCCTAGTTATAAATTCGTAAAATCTCTTAAACATAAATTGCTATTCCTATACTCGGAAACTAAATACTCAGGGCAATAAATATTAATCTACTTATTATCATCGTTAATTTAATCGATAATAAAAATCAGCATTTTTTTACTAACAAATAAATTGTAATTTGATGACTGTAGAGTTGAAGGAATAGATTTGAAAATTTAATAAATTTATGGCCATTAAAATATCAATAAATACACACATACATATATTTACATGCAATCCATTTCTCTAATGATGATTGCATTGACCTAATTAAAATATTTGCAATTAAAATTTTGATTGACATCTTTATAACATTAAATTGGTCTATTCTTTATTGTAAAAAAAAATTATTTCATAATTTTGCAATTTGTGCAAAAACAAAAATAACCATTAATAATAATTTTAATTGTTATAAATTAATTAAAATTGCCCGAAGAACTCTACTATGTGTGTGTGTTTGTATATTTACATCATAATAAGTATAACATACTAAATATACTGCAATGTACACATACAATATCAAATACATAAATAAAGATCCCATTAATTTTTAAAAAACAATCCCATATTATTATTTTTTATTAACCCCTCATATGTACTCATTTTTTTTGTTTTTCGTATATCTTGACCGAAATTTTATATATGGTATGCAATTTAATTCGTGGCTTTTCTTTTTTAATACAATAAATTTTTCATTTTTTAAGGAAAATTTATTTATAATTTTTTCATAACATGCGAACTGAAATTGTTTAAAAGGTAAAATAAATACGATGAAGGTCTCAAAATTGCTTACGCTAAAGAGAACTGCCATTTACAAGGTATCCGAAAGTCGACATAGTACGTCTTTGAGAGGATGATAGAATGAAAATAATTTTTGGTAAGTATGTATACAGAAAATAATTTCTAACGGATTTAGTCCTGAAATTGGTTTATTTTAGTAAATATCTGGGGGAATTTGCTGATATTTAAGAAAAACCGCAAAGAAAGGACCCTTTTCGGGGAAGCCAACTTAACATAAAAAGGAGGAACGAAAATAAAACGTTCTCTATTGTTTTCCGTTCATGTGAATCTTCTTTGGAAGTTGTTATTATGGTTTCACAATAGCTCATTGTACAGTCAAGTACAATATCTATAAACGGCAACGCCAAAAAAAAAATTTTATTTCGTTTCGTTTCTTTCCAAGATTAGATTAATTTTTCGGAAGGTCAAAAAATTCAATGTGGTTCAATGTATTTAAAGAATTATCAAATATAGCTTTACTAATTCTTTTCGAAATTTCGTATAAATTAAGCACTTGACAACATCCAAAACATACTAATTTTTTGAGTTAGAAACCTAAATTTCGTCTTTAAGAACTTCCAATCATTTTAAATTTTGTTGTATATCAAAAATAGTTTATTATCCAAAGCATAATAAAATTAAATTTTTAGTAGTGATTTTTAATACATTTCCATTGAAATTAAAATATTGCATTTTAAACTCCTCCATTTTCAATAAACCAAAATAAAAATGGCATAAATGAACTGTTTGTCTTCAAACACACTCACATGCTTTCACAAAACAAAAAGAAAATTATTTTTTTTCATATTGTGAAAAAATTCTGCAAAAAGTAAAAAAAAATATTCATTAAAATCCTTTTGGGAAAATATAAAAAAACATTTTATATTATTTACCACATAATGGGTAGCATGACATGGTGAACCTTATCGTGTGCTCTGCATTTGTTGTGACCAATATAGATAGATTCATATATAAACAAAGTAGTGTAGTCAGTAGTGGTGCATTTACAAGTTATACATTTTTAATAAATATTTTAATACAACTTTTTAAAAGAAAATTTTCCAGGAAGTTTTGAAGAATTTTCTCGACTATCTGAGGAACAAGTGGTGTACGACAAAAAGAATAATTTTTTGACCTGTTAACTGTCCTGCAATTGAAATTCATTGAAACAAAAAGGGAAACGTTTTTGAAAATCCCTTAAATTCGCTTCAATAAATTTGCCATATATTTGGAAAATTTGTTAAAGCGAAATGAAAGGTGCAAAATAAAAACAAACAAAAACGAAGCCTCCCAAACTGTTAAATGGAGATAATTACGACAATAGTATATGACTAAATAATTTATTTACAACTATTTTTCAACATTCAAATAAACACAAATGTAGAAACTGCTCGTAGCTCGTAAATCTAACTAAAATAAAAACATATTCAAAAAAATGTAATTGAGTTTCTAAAATTGTTCCCCCAAAATTTAAACTCGGGGTTCGAGAATATTAAAATTGTTCGTATAAATAATTCTATTATGTTTATATAAAATCTGCCAACAGTAGTTTTGGTATTCACTTTACTCAGCTTTTATAAACAAATGTCCGTTTCAAGAATATCACAATACAAGACACTACAAATTTTTTTTCTCTGTGGTTTTCGTTTCCAAACTACATCCACTATATACACATACCCGTATATACATTTATACAAATAATGAGCACAACATTACTATGGCATCTATACTCTCCTCTTACCATTCATATCAGCTGAACTTGTGTTTATGTCATTTGATACTTAGTTGTTGTCTTGCAAACAACAGCAGCGAAATAATATATTTAATTGAATACAAAATAAAAAGCAATTGCAGACATTTTGATTCTTTCTTCTCTTTTCCACTTATTTTTTTTCGTCTCAATTTTACATTTGTGTGGGTTTGCTCAACAGTATTCATTATATAATTTTTCAAATGATTGTGTATAGTTTGATAAAACGGGCGAAAAAATCATTGTGTGTTGAAAAAGAAAAAACGTGCGGACGTGTATGCAAGATAAAAAGTCCTTTTTTATTTTTCAAATTTTAATGGTCAAACAAAATATTGTACACAATAAGGCCAATACTTTAATTTTAAAATGAATTGAATATAATAATGAAGGTGAAATGTCGTAAAAAGTACAGTTGTTCTTGTCACTTACACGGTACTAATTGTTGTGAATATAAATCTTTGGCAATATTTTAAAATGAGTTTAAAATCCAAACATATAACACAGCATTTATTTTCCTACGTACACCCACATGACTAATAGTTCGAATTTAAAAAATTTCTTAACTTTTTGTTTTGAACCTCTCCGTCAATTTTTTGGTTTTAGCTATTAACATCACAAAAAAATTAATTTCTAAAGATTTTCATTTACAAAAGAACATATTAATTGCCTTTTAACCGTGACTTCTTTAAGCTTTTGATCCCATATACTTTAGTATCACATAACTTCGATAGTACAACGGTACACTATAAAAAGTTTTACCCTTTTAACATAAGTTTTCCATTATGATTTAAATTCAATTTGTATTTTTAGCTACATTATTTAAAGTTAAATGGAAAAAACGAAAATGAACCATCATATATCAAAGTACAAGAACAAAAAAAATCTAGATTTTAAAGGAAGTGCATATATTATGGGAGAAATAAGGAATGACATATCAAATAAACTCATAGCTATGGAGTAATACTTGTGTGGAATTTACAAGAAAAAAAATTTAAAAGAAAAATCAATTGACTTATCAGTATCATAATGTGAATATTTAAAAGTCATGAGCTGATGGACACAACATTTAAAATAGAATAAAAAAGTTGTCTCTGTAAGCTTCCTGCTACAAAAAAAGAAACAAATTAATGGAATAAAAGTTCACCAAATCGTAAATTTTTTCTTCACTCTTCTATTTATTTAGTTTGTACATGAGTGAATTTAGAGAATTTTTACTTTACATTTTTTTATAAAATAGAAATTTCATATTATAAACTGAACATACTCGTATTTTATATTTTTTTTTAAATTAAAAATAGGAAAAATGTTGTGAATTTTAAATTGAGATAGAAAAAGGATTAATGGACTCTATCTTCTCTTTTAATGGTTTGTTGTTGCTTTCAATTTTAAAAATCAAACCAATGCTTTCTGAGGTTGAAAAATCTAATTTAATTTTCTAATTGTTTAATTACATAATAGCATTAATATCTAATCGAATAAAGAAAAATTTTTATTTTTATTTTTGTTGTTTTTAATTGCGGCTGTTAGTTTTTAATTAACTTTTCATATTAATTAGAAAATAAGAAATGATTTGTAAAATGCAATGTTGTAATTTTACAGAATTTGTAATTCAAATAAAATAATAAAATCTAATAAAATCTAAAAACTCATACCAACGGCTTCAGCTTCACTAATTTAAACTGTTCATCGTGCTGAGAACCTTTAAATTTTAAAAAATATTTCTTATCATTCCGACTATTTAAACTATTGTATTTCTCTTTTTCATTAAATTTGCCAAAGAGTATCTACTCTTTCTCTTTCACCATTTTGAAAAAAGTAATCGAGCTAGCAAAGGGAAATTTCAATAACCAAAACTTCCTCTAAAAACAACAATAAAGCTACTGTTCCACTGAAAATAGTGAAATTTTATTAAGGGCAACAATGTCTACGTAAAACGAAAACATTCTCTTAGCATATCTATATAGGGCAAACTGCAGACATTATCATATTTAAAACAAATACGAGTATATTTCGATTAGCAAATGTACACCACATACATCAAAAGCTATACACGTTGGCAGAACGAAAATATACACAACATAAATTTATATTTCGGAAAAACTGAATTTTCTTTTAATTTCAATAAAATGCAATGTGAAATTCCGAAATGAATTTTTAAAATATTAAAGAGTACAACAGAAATAATAATATAATTGAATTTGAATAGAGCGAAATTTAATTTTTATAAAAATATTATGAAATTGATTTTAAATGGAATATCCTTGTGAATGGAAAATTTTGGAAAAGTTTTTCTTTTCACGTTGACTATATAGAAATTTTTGGAAAAAAAAACACGAAAACTTTTAATCTTATTGAATTTAGAACATTTCGAATTCTTTCAATGATTTATTTTAATTTACATATTTCTGTTTTAGAATTTTCACTTTATAAAAGAAATGGCACACATTATATAAGTGTGCTATATATGTGATTTTAAGGTCTATGAAAGATTCGATAGCAAATATAAAATTTACATATATTTACAATCATAAAAAATTTAAAAATTAATTGAAAAAATAAATAAAATTAGTCTGGATTTAACTTTCAAAAATCTTAAAATGAAAATATGTATTTATAAAAGTGAGCAAAATATTCGAAAACCTTGGAAGCTTATTAAAGACAAAAAATTCCGTTCAATTAGACGTTTAAATGTGGAAAAAGAAAAATGAAATTTAATCCTATTTTTTATAATTGTAAAAATAATTGGAATCCTTACTGTTTTTGTTATTTGGCATAGTATACGTATGTACATATTTGAGAGAAATTTTAAAGAAAAAATTAAGAATTTGTTGGAGGTGCCGTGAATAGCACAAATCCAGTTTTAACCATGTATAACTTGTGTTCAAAATAGAACAAAACTGAATAATTTGCAAAAAAATTCAAAAAATAAATAAAATTTTTTAAAAAATTATCTGAAGGTTTAAATTTAAATTCTTAAGCCCTTCAAATTGACAATAATTATTTTCTTAAACTTTATATTAAGAATAAAAGCTTTTTAATAAGATATGTAAAAGAGCGAACACAGTAATATTCTTTTATGCTCTCTGCTCTTAAAATAATTGTTGTAATAGAATTGAAATATACTCAATAAAAGAAAATAATGTTCAAAGTGAAATACGAAAATAATCTGTTATACATATATGTATTGCATACATATAAAATTGTTATACGTTACACATCCAATTTGGAATCTATTCTCATCTCAGAATTAATTGAAGGCTTTAATTAATTTTTAAAATTTTATTTAAAAAATTTAATGTTAACATTAATTTATAAAAATTTACTTATTTATTTTAAATAATTTATCATTTAGTTTTTTTCAAATCAATTTATAATATTAGATTTGCAATTATTTATTATAATAAATTATTTTTTAATCCAATTTTATCATCGTAAAAAATATTGCGTTCCGTTTAAGGGTATGCAAAACTCCTAAGTGTAAAATTGTATAACACTCCAAACTACAACATCCTATATGTATAAAGAAATAATTTGAAAGAGTATAGTTACGTCCATTTATTCCGATAGATGGCTGTATCATATATTTGCATAAAAAATGTACGTCAAACCTACAATATTTGAATTCTTAATTATTTAGGTTTTATTCCTGTATGAAAGGTAAGAAATACATACAAAACAGCATTTCATACGTTTCAATCACAAACTACTCCCAACTGCTTCGGAAGAGAATAGAATTCACTGAAATAGAATCTCACACTCCAATGGAGTTCAATGACGTAAATCGACATTAATTTCTCCTAAACACGAAGGAACGGACAATACATTATTTCAACAATATTTTTAATGAAATTCAGAATAGAAATTAAAAATTAATTTAAAAAAAAATGAAAAAACATCTGCTAATGGAATAAATAATTACCAATTATTTATTAATCTATAAATAAAATCATATATGGGGTATATTAAAAAAAAATTATTTTTATTTTTCCACCACGTACCCCTACAATAATTGGACATTATTGTTTTTATTGCCACTTCACTTCCATTTGGCGTCTAATAAATTATTAATAATATTAATTGGCATTCTGTATTTACGTGATTAGTTAATTTCAACACATATGCCAACAGCTATCTGTCTGTGTAATTTTAGTGCATATAAATTTATTTAATATTTAACCCCAATTAAATAATTTATTTTAATTGGGTTAAATGGTCTTATTTTATAAATTTTTAATGTGTTTAACAGTATTTAATTATGTTCTTTTTAAATGTAAATATAATCAAATTATGCTAAATTTA
Organism: Condylostylus longicornis; assembly: GCF_029603195.1. Taxonomy (NCBI): domain Eukaryota; kingdom Metazoa; phylum Arthropoda; class Insecta; order Diptera; family Dolichopodidae; genus Condylostylus; species Condylostylus longicornis. The sequence continues at coordinate 14,992,587 of NW_026577982.1, forward strand.
TCACTAGATTCTTTTTTTGTTTAAATTTTTCCAAAGATACTGAGTAAGTTGTTAAACTATGATTCAGTCGCTAACCGCTAGGTTGTACTCAGCGGTTATGCGACCAATCCTTATCTATGGAGCACTTGTGTGGTGGCCGGCAATGGAGAAAGAATATAATCGTAGCGAGATGGGTAGGGTCCAGAAGACTGCGTGTATTAGTATTAGCTGGGCGATAAGTTCGACGTCCGCGGATGACTTCCATACACTTTTCCATTTGCTTCTGGCGAAATTACGTACCGCTAACATGGCGGCGATCTGTGCCGCCAGGTTCAGGGAGGCTAGGCCCTATGGCCAAGGTAGTATTCTTGGGTCGCTTCTTGCGGGAACGGCCGATGTGATCAGGGATTATTGTATCCCAAGATTGAGCATCGATAAAAAATTTTGGGTCGAACTTCCCTCTCTTGGCCAGTGCATCAACTTTGGAAATTATCCAAAGGGGTTCAGTTTAACAGATTGAACAACTTGATTGCACTTGACATATTGATTTGTACAGTAAAAACAATTCAAAGTCTAATCTATGTAAAGAAGAAGGACAGCTCGAAACTTATATTTTAAATTTTTAATCTTATAACTTAAAAATTTTTAATCTTGCTTACGAACCTTTAAAGAATTTTTATAATTCATAAGAATTTGTTATACCACTTGAGTAAAGTCCATTATTACTCCTTATATTTATAAGCAATTATTACATACTTTGCCCCATTTTCTATTTATATTCACCTTAAGGTTAATTAATATAAAAAACAACAAATGTATTGAACAAAAGACAATAAAAAATTCAAGGTTTCCACATGAAGTATGTAATAAGGTACTCAAATATTTAATGGTTTTCATTAAAAATCATATAAAATATTTTATCACGTATAATAAATTATGAAACGAGCCGAAATAGAATAGAAAAGGCAAGTTCACTAATAATAAGGTTTCATACATAAATGCATGAACGTAGTTATTGCTTTCGTTCGAATTCTTCTCCGAAGACAATTCATTCTTACAACATATTGTTTCTATAATTAAAAAATAAAATTGCCCCACTCTCCAGTCCGGCTCCATTATAGCATTAACTACAATATGTTGCATTATGTCTTTACAAAACATCTTCTTTGGGCATATTCCAGATACCATAATTTTACGTCAAAAAATTTGTAATCGCCCTTGTTTCAATTCAACAAAAAACGAAACAGGTTTAGTTCCAACTGCTTAAAATCGAATTTTATATTCACAATATCGGTCAACATTTTTCAACAAAGAGAATATAAATCTCAATTATCGTGGCATATTTGCGTACAATTTACAATTAATCATTTATGTACACAAATATTTTGAAAAGCACTTTTACCAGTTTCTTTTGTAAATAAAAGACGTAGAATACAATTTTCTTTAACTACTTATAAAAACCTTATAAAAATTTAAATTTATTGAACAACGCCCAATATTTCTTTTTCATTTATTTTTCATAACATTTTCATAAAATATAAACTACTCGTAATATCCTTTATAAAAGTACATATTTATTATTAGAAGGATAAAAAAACAAAATAATATAGGTACCTAATGAAAAAGGAATATTGAAACTACTTCTTTACCCAATAATTTATAGAATATTTTTATTAGTTATTGATTTATAAATCAAACAATGATTATAGGGTACTTGTATATTTTTTTTATGATAGTGGCACAATATGGCAATGATTCAAAATTTTCTCATAATCATTATGACATATACATATATACAAACAAGCATTGATAGGAACAGTGTAAAATAAAGGTAATGCAACTCTCAATTGCAATACAAAATTTTTTATGATACTGTTTTCTCTTATTAAATTTAGATATTAAGATATTTCAAGGCATTTGAATTATTAAAACTTCAAATAAATAGCAAGTAAACGCAGAATACAAAACGTTGTTCAAATTAACAAATAAAGCTTTTAAATCAAGCATCTTCAATCCAGTTTTTTTCATTCGTAAGTACGATAAATTTGAGTAGAAATTCATTTACATATTAATAATAATTAAGATTAACACAAAATTCAATAAAAATTGGAAAATTTTTGCCGGATTAAGTAAATCTTATCACCAATTACCTAACGGATATCTCAAATAATTTCAAATTCACAATATTGTGATTGTTTTTCAATTTTAGTTGTCAACCTACTCACATTTACAATAAACAAAAGAATTGTTGACCAATAAAAATATTTGAAATTCAAAAATTTAATATACTAATAATTTTTTCTGGGTATAGATTGTAGATTATAGATTTCAAGGGAACCGAGTAGGGTAGGAGAACCCTCCGAGCCACCGCAGCCATTCCTAACTTATTGTAACCTTTCCACGCTCCTACCTATAATATCCCCGTCCCAAGTGTAAAGCCGGAGATATCCCTAAAAGAGTTGGACAGCAGTTCTTAAACGCTTAGGAATCCCCTTCGCAAGCAATTGCACAGGGGGGAGCCCGATTTCCCCAGCCTATACAGGTGATACTTCACTGGGCAGTGCCCCGTGAAGATTTTATGAAGCAATGAATGTAGCAATGAATTGCATTGTAATTTGAAATAAATATTAAATATTGTGTTCATAATTTAAGGAGCTTAGCGAGTATGACACAGCTTTATTTGTCACAAATACAAAGACAACGTTTTTATAATGGATGTCATTGTCGTGAATTTCTAACTGTAAAATTATCATTTGACCATCAAATTAAGTCATAAAAATTTTTTAAATCACCATTTCTCACATTAAGAAAATAATTTAATCAAATTGTTGTAACGCAAAAGAGAGGGAGGAAAATTGTTAAAACGAAATGAGCATGTACAAAATATTGTTCTCGTTCGCATTTTAAAATGAAATAAAAAATTTTTTGAAAAATTTTCATTTCCACTCAAAACCCAAATTAACTGTATAAAAATTATTTAATAATGGAGAACTCAAGTTTTATATAAGGAAGTCTTGTCGATTTTGTAATAAATTACCCTTTTTATTAGGATGTTTTTTTTTTGTTTTTTATTCCTTTTTTTCTTATTTATGTATTGAATTAAAAACTTCTTTAGCGTAACTCACAATATTACAAATTAAATTTAATCTTCCTTTTTAAATCTGAAACATATTTCAATTCATTTTTTTTTGTGTGCCTTTCTTCTTTTATTAATCTCCTAATTCAATGGTATAGGAACATGAAAGAGAAAAAAAAATCCAATCAGGGCACATCTTACCTTAATGATTCCTTTTTATTTTTGTTTGATCAAATATTCCCCTTTTGAATTGAACTAATCTCTTCATCAAAACGACTTATACATATTTTCTCATATGATCAAAATGATGGTAGGTGGGTACTTTATATAAAAAGAATATAATAATATTTTTGCTTGTATACCTTTTGCACTTATAGTGAAAATTTTGAATTAAAGGATTTCTTATACAAAAATTTCTCCTTTCAAATTTTTTCATCATTTTTTATTATTCTCTTTTCTGCCAATTCCTTAAAAAGAAAAAAAAATTGGGAAAGCCCAGATAAGAAAAATTGAACCGAAAATAAAAGAAAATCAAAAGCAAAAAAAAAAACTAAATTTCGTCCTTTTTTATTCATTTTATATAAGTTTTATGTTTTTTTTTTTCATTTTTTTACTCAAAGGGATCTTGAAAAATCGAAAGCTACTTTTTATTACGAGAAGATTGAATTTAATTTAGAGAAAATAATATTTGAACATCCACAACTGTTCATCTTATCAAATATTGTGTATGAATGCGTGTATGTGTCGGTGTTTTGTATTGAAAAAGATTTTCTTGCCAAAAGATTTTTTGCTCCTTTTACACTTACACGTTATATACCTGATGCTTAATGCCTATACGTACATATACTCACGTATATTGATGGTTAGGGAATCGATGATTAAATGAATATGTTGCGCTCTTTTTCTCTCGATTTTTTTCTTTTTTATTTCATAAAAAAGGACTATTTGAAACAGAGAGATAGATCCTTATAATTTAAAGTTCTTTTATATTTTGTGTATGTAAGGAGAAAAAAAAAGGAAAATCATGCATTTTCTACCTTTTGACTTCCTTTTTTTCTTCTTTTTTTTTAGAAAATCATTCTGAAAATTGTTTTTGGTTGGTAAAATGTTCAAGTGAGATGATTTTCGAAAATAATTCGAAAAACACTGATGTAGTGTTTTTTTTTTTTTGAAAATCATGTTGACTTATTAGAACATCAAAATTGTTTTTTTGTTTTTTTTTTATTTTCTTTCATGCTTTTGGTGCTAATAGAATTTTCGGTTTAAACGGCAGTTCAAAATAATGAAGACGTATTTTTGTACTGAATATTATTAATTTTTATACTAACCTGGAATACACGAATTTGTATTCGAAGAAAGCCGAGTTCAATATGCTGGGAGTGTTTCATAATTTCTACTTTTTTTCAGGAGAAAAGCAAAAAAATGCCTTTAGAATTTATTCACAAAAGCTTATAACTATAACCCCTTTTAGTCTAATTATCACTTTTTGTCGTACTCACTATTGAAAACTTAATTTAATATTGAAAAAGCGCCAAATAAAAACTGGGACTTACAATAATTTTCACTTAGATAATACCTCGTTACTGTTATAACGTCCTCGCCTAATTATATGCAAATTTTCATTATTTAAAATATTGATAAAAAATTTTATAAATAACAAATAAAATATGGTTTTCATGAATTTAGTTTAACAGACTTGTCGATTTCAATGAACACTTGCTACATCCACTTGCACTTTTTTTTTTATTTGCCCTTTTTTCTAAAATATTTAAAATAGACGCCAAAGAAATTCCTGATTCTGATTAAATTACAATTTTTTTTAAAAATTTATAAATTAATAAAAAAAATTTCCTTACTTCTGTAACACATTCCAGTAAATTATTTGATTTAAAAGTACAAAAGAATAGCACAAATTTTCCAAATTCTAATTTTGTTTGAAAAATTTTCCATGAAATTTTTAACATCAATTTATTTTTCAGTGCAAAATTCTAAAAAATTCTTTATTTAATTCTTTAAAATTTCCAAAAATCTAAAAACTTTATTTTAAGTTTACTGCCTAAAGGCCAATAACAATTTTCACTACACCCAAAAAAATATTTTATTTACAAAATATAAACATTTGTCCATATTCATTAGTACATTCATCACAAGAATATAGAATGAAAAAAAAATTCGGGCGAAAAAATTGATAATAAATTTTTTTATCGTTTTTTATTTTCTCTCGAAAAAAAAATATTTACAATATGAAAGAGAAAAAGCGAATTGAAACAATTTTTAATGTAAAATTTATTGATGTTCTGGGTATTTTCAATTGAGATTTATTGTTGAAAAATTGAAGAGTTTCTTGTTTTATTTTATTTTGCTATTTTTGTTTTTTTTTTACAGAAAATCCTCAAAATTGAATTATCCTGACAGAAAAAACAATGAAGACAAAAGATAAAATATGATTTAATAATTTTCATACGAAAAATTTTATTCTCTACTTTTTTATTTTTTCTGTGTTTTTTAAAGATTTTGCATTTTTTACGTCAATTCCCATTGTAATTCTGTTTTGTTTTACCAAAATTCGTAGAAATCTTTCATTGTACACTTGTTTCCTATCGTTATTAGTTTAATTATTTTTATATTATTTTAAAATTTCCCCTTTTATTTGTTTTTCCCTTTTTTTTTTACTTTCGTCCTATAAAAGAAAAGAAAAAATAATCAAAATAAATGTAAAAAAAAATTTGTTTATATTCTCGGTAATTTATTATACAAGAGAAATTGAGAGTTGTGTACAATTTCTTGTTAAAATTTTTTATGAGATTTCAGATATTTTGAAATTTAAGTACCAATTCGGGAATTGTTACAATAATAAACACTATGAAGTTTGTATTTTAAAAATAAACAAGTAAAATGACTAATTTAAGTCCAAACTTAAATTGAAATACCTGCCCACTACAAATTAATTGACCTTGTTCAAGTATGAAGCTTAATTCAAAGTAAAATTGTTAGAAGCTATGAAAAATAATAGGTACAGTTAAAGGAGATTGCTAATCATGTGCTACAGAAGATCGTTTGGAAACAATGATAAAGAAAATTTACAAAAAAATATGAAATGACAAATTTGCTTTATTTGAAAGAAAAAGTGTAAATAAAGTTAGAAAATTTATTGGATATTTCCTATGAATAATGCTTGGTACAGAAAAAAATTAAATTACATCATGATATATTATATTATGATTTAATACGTCATCATTTATAATTCCAATAATTTTTTAATAACAACTTGAAAAGTGAGAAGTTCCACAACAATAGCATAACAATTTTGTTTGGAGTTACGACTCCACTGCTAATTGACACAATCAAATGAAAAAATTTAATTAAAATTATTCTTATTTTGACTTGTTTTAAAATTTCCCAACTCTTCGAGAAATTTAAATTTCAATTAAAAAACCGATAAAAATTTACTAAGAAAATAAATCACCACTGTAAATTGCAAATAAAATTTTGATAGTTTTTTACAATAAAAAGAAGGGAACACAAACTAGAAAAGTATGCCTGCTGAATTTATTTTATTGTATAATTTTTGTAAAAAAAAATAAGAACAAAAAATAATTTCAAAATTTTTTTTTTAAGGAAACCGAAAAAGAAATTGGGTGGAGGCAAAATTTTTTATAAACAAAATTATAAATTAGATTTGAATCCATTGAATTATGCTGGAACAATGAATCGAATTACTTATCCCATTGTTTCTCACTGTTCCACTTAAGGGTTCATGATTAAAGCTGAAAAACGTGGTTTGTTTATTCTACATCAAATGCCGTCAAATGCCACAATACTAATCATATATCAAAATAACAAGCTTATCAATATCCGCAAATTTCGTTCTCTACATAAATTCATTTTTCAGAACCTCTTTCACTATAACAATTTTGATAAAACGCTTGAATGGTTTTTTTTTTATTAAATCGAATTTAATATTAAAGTTTCTTGCTGATTTCATTTATTTTCGAAAATTAATTTTTCAAAATATATTTAATCTCAAAAGTAATCACTTTTTTTTCAGAGCAAAATATTGATTACCGATTGATTTTCAATCAAAAAATAATTATGAATTCATTGAACTGCATTAAATTTTAATTATATACGGTAAATTTATAATATTTGAGTGTTTCTTAAGTTTAATTTTCTTATATCGTATAATTTAACCGATGAATTTATTCCAAAAGATTTTAATTATTTTGCTTACAATTGCAGATCTTTTCAATATACTTTCAGACTGATTCTGCAATTAAAAAACGTCAAGACTCTAGAAGAATTATGGGAAAATTTGTTAAGTTTAAAAAATGTTCAACTTTCAAGAAATCTAACATCTTATTTTAAAGAACTTCCCATTATACTCCGACTTAAAATATATCACAACTTGAATTTACCTTGTTTAAAATTTTATGTGATTGAGTGTGCTTATTGAACTCACTTTTTGATTCAATTATAGTTGATTACAAGTCATAAATTCATAAATTTCAAACTGTGCAAACGGTAAAAATTCACAGTTTATATAAACATAGACATCAACCACATGGCAACTAATAGCACACAACTCTTGAACCTTAATAATATAAGCTCCAATGGTAGAGCCTTCATATTGAATCATCTCTTTTACACAACATTTCAAAAACGCAATTTTGCATGAAATGCACAAAAATTTTCAAAAAAATAAAAAGAAAAACATAAAATATGATAAAGTGTAAACAATAAAATCTAAAAGGATAATAACGATTACGTTTGCATTAACTATATATCCTTATAACCTTTATACAAAAAGCTATTCATTTATATTTTATTCGCCTCTTCATCTTCTCAATATTTATTCAACAAAACAGAATAAAAAATCCAAACTAAACTAATTCATATAGGTTTTCATCACAATAAAATTTCATCACTTTGTATAAACATATATTCAAAAAAGGATACAACTATTACCACTATGATTTACCATGTTAAATTGAATGAATATCAACTCTAATGTATAAATGATTCTATATGTTTTAAGGTATTTAAAGCATATAATATAGACCAGTGAATGTCTCTTTTTAAAATGTCATGACAGGATTCCATGCTAAAGAGAAACCACCATATAGGTGTTGCATAAAATTTTAGAGTTGCATGCATGTATTAAATAAAATAATAGGATAATAATAATAGACGCCCTATTTAAATTGTTTTACAATTCAGGTCAGGATTTTATTTCACAATCCATATTGTAATTTTAGCTAATAGATACTTGAATAAGTAAATTGTTGATAGATAATGAAAGATCCTCATTGAATTTTAATTATTTACGTTCACATTCTAATGATAAAATATTATGGTGATTGTAAATTAAAATTTCAACGTAAAAACACCAGCATATCCAAATATTCTGTAATTGAAAGTATGTTTGAAAATATCGAACTAAAATCAACATTAATGAAAATATGGCAATACCTACATTGCATTAAAAAATTCTGATTAAAATTATACAAAACTTTGCACTTTTAATTATTCAGTTTATGAATTTTATTGGTGCTAACCTTTTATAACGTTTATTTAAAAAAAATGCGCATCTAATTGCAACATACCTACCCTTTTTAAAGGCCTGAACAATTCGCTTTTCTCGTCAGATTTTAGTAAAATAAAAATTTTTCAAAAGATTAAAGGTAGAACTTGTGGAACTTATAATGAATCCGGGTAGCATAAATAGTAAAAACCTCATTCTTTTTTAATTCAGTTAAAAAGTCACAAGCAATTTCTTTAAATTTAAAAGCACGAAATTCTTTGAAATTAAATTTAAAAATTCCCTTAAACATTCAAAATGATCCTTTATAAATTTCGTACTATATATACATATATATATATATATATATATATATATGCTTCTCACCTCCATAATTAATTTAAAAAAATCCTAATCTTTCTTTCTCAAATTTTTCAAATAAAAAACCAAAATAAACCAACATAAAAGAGAGAAAAAACCAAAAATTTATATAAAATTTCACCTGTTACCAATTCCTAACATGTAGGAATCGCAGGAAATTCACTCGAAAAAAAATAAATATAAAAAGAATGAAATTAATTTTTAAATCCTTATTTATCATACGTGACTCTATGTATTGGTGTGTGTGTATGTTTAATGTTACATGTAAGTAAAGCCAATAATTTATGGTCAACTTCTATCCACATTTTATTTTCCTTTAATTATTTCCTAACAGTTAAAAAGTTAACCTGAACGAAAAAATTCAAAAAAAAAAACAACGAAAATAAAAATTAAAGATATTGCACTTGCTTCAAAAAAATAATAAAAGAAAAGTCATAACAAATTTAACATTACAAAAAAGCCAAAATAAAAAAAAATTAAAAATCCCCCAAGGACTCTCCAAATTGAATGCTTTCACGCTGGCTACAAAATAACATTGGTATTTTGCCTAGCCTCTAACAAAAATCAGTGAAATTTAGTGTGAGACCAAGATGAATTTGGATTACTAATTCCCATTTATACCCAATATATATAGCCAATAGCAAAATAAAAATATTTTCTAAGTATTACAAAAAAAAAAGAAAAAACAAAGAAAAAACCTAAAAAGGATCTTTGAGGATAACAATTTTTTTCTTCATTTTTTTATCTTTGTTTTATTTGAGTTTTTCTTTTTATTTTTACAATACACAAAAGAAAACTTTATTTTGAGTTGTGTAGGCCGAGACATTTTGCCTCAGCAAAACCTTAGAAATTGAATTTTTTTCCAATATTAATCGTTTGTTACCGTTGCGACGTTTACTATTTTTTCACATCAGTAGACAATTTTTCGCATGATATTTACTGTTAACCTTACGTGTCTTTTAAAATCCAATTTTTATTATACTTGTATTATACATACGAGGTGGAATAGGACCATAGAATGTTTCACGTTTTACAATTTAATTTTACTTTGTCATGTAAAAAAACAACAGAGCCAATCGCTCGTACCTTCCAACTGAAAGCAAGGTACTGCAAGATTACTTTTACGACAGTTTATAAGAGAATATTTTTAACTCATTTAATTTGATTTTAAAATTCATAGTGAATTTCAATTCATCTCAATCAATCAGAAAACTAAAAATACTACATCCTTGTAACGTTCAAAGATGAAAACCGAAATTATTAAATCAGTTTCAACAATTTGTTTAACGTTCAAATTTTCAACTAACCAAATAATTTTTACTATAAATTCTAATAAAAAGAATGAAGAAGACCGCATGAATTTAAAAATATATAGAAAGATTAAAATCAAATATCTAAAAGAAGAGGAAAGGAAGAGTGGGAATTTCCAACTACACGCACATTGGACACCTTTAACTAAAATTGATTTCCAGGATTTTATAGTGTACACGGTATTGTATTAAAGGATTTTCTGATTATTTTATTTTATTTTTTTTTAGATATTACATAGGGATGACAAGATAAGACCTTCTGTCTATATCGATACGATTGCAAAATTTTATGTGAACTTTCTAGTTTTTTTTTTCTTCTAGTTTTTTATAATATAAAGAATAATACAACATAAAAAAATCTCCCATAGGCCACCCGGAAACAAGAAGGACGAAACGTGATTTTTACAAAATTTTCGTGTCTATGTGTGTATGTACAATATCCTGGTATAGGTATCCGAAGATCATTTGAAATGACAAATTATATTCCCTAATCCCAAGCCGATAATTCAAAAGGAGTTACAGAAAATAATGAAAACAGAAAAAAAAATTGAAATTTTCCAGGAAAATGTTTTATTCTTGTTTTTGTCTTTATTGCTTATTTCTTTTATTCCTTTCTTTTATTTCCTTTTGAAAGTATAGATAAAAGGACATTCTTTTTTTTTTGTTAAGATAATTTTTATTTTATATACAAAATACGAGTTTGATATGTAATAAAAGCGTAGGAAAAAGAAATTTTTATTCCTGAAGACTAAATAATGAACTATAAATCAAATTCTGAACTAAGTGAAGTGGAATGAAGAACAAAACTAAGTATAATAAAAAGATTTAAAGAAGATGAAGTCAGCATGAGATGAAAAATACTATAAATAGAATTTTATGTAAAATATGCATAACTTCTTTTTGTCTTCCTATTTAAGAATAATAAAATAACATATGTTGTTTTGGCATAATTTTTTTTAGCTAAAAAATATTACAAAACAAATCCTTTTCAATTAAATATCACAAATTTTTTCTATTTTAATAAGATTTTGGTTATTATTGCAATTGATTATCAATGGGGGCGATTATTTCCTTAGAATCTGGGTAGTGTATTTTCACGAAAATTCTTAGAAAAAATTTTCTTCAAGGATTGTTTCCACATCATTCTACAACGCAGTCATTATCTTCTGAATTTTTATTTGAATTTTTTAATAATAAAATTCGATTGTAAAATTAATATTTAATTTTTGTTTTTTCTGTTAAAATTCTTTGTTTTACAATCTTTGCTTTACTTTATGTAGGTGGAAGTCATTCTGACATTTTTTATTAAAATACAAAAAAAAATTTTATTTCAACGGAAACATTTTAATTTTAAAATAAAATTTTACCTTACAAAGTATTTCCTTTGTTTTAGTTAAATTGAAACGTGATATTCTTTAGTAAATGTAGCTCCAAAAGAACGTAATTCAACAAACATAGTAAAAAATTGCGTTTTGTCCAAATCCATGGCATATAAAATAGCGAATTTCAAAAGAGAAATTTCTATATACTTCATGTAAATTTTAAACAATGATCTATTACAATAACTCTCTTGATAGCCTTGTAATATCGCATATCTACCTCTGGGACAAAAATATAAACTTAAAAATAAGTTCCACTAACTTAATGATCGAATTTAAATTGGTAATGAATTTAATTAAGCAACAGGATACATTTTTCGATCAGAATTTATTTTGCTTCAATGTCGTAAAGAAAGGTTATTGAAAATTACCAATTTGAAATATTTGGACTCGAACGGAAGAGGAAGTAGAAAGAAATTTTGTTTTGATAAATCGAACTATTAATCGGTATCTATAGACAAAATCTTAAAATTCGACTCCCTTTTAAGTTGTAGTGAGGGAAAGGAATTTTAATAAAAAAAATTTTAATGGTCCATTCAACAGACTTAATTTTACCTTATAAGTTCTCTTAATTCAAAAACAATTTCTCAAGTGGAAAACAGTAAATTGTAAAAAGCAAACATTTTTACTAATTTATTGACCTTTATAATTTAAAAGCTAGAGTATATAAAAATAAGCAAGTTGCTGTTTTGAGGCATGTAGAAATATTTTAAACGAATGGACAAATAGTTTTTTGGAAATATGTCTGTAAAGAATGTTAGGTTAAAAAAGAAACTATAATCTTCTCTTATATATAGAAAAGACTCTGTCGTCATGTCGTCACATAAAATATTAAAATTATTAAGAATTTTGTGCAAATTCAAACAAGTTTGCCAATAACAATTCCATGACGTTGGAAATTCAAAAAAAAAAAATGAAAAATTCTTTAGGCAACATAAAATTTTATGAAACCAAAATAAGCATCTTATAATTAGGACAAATATTTGAAGATGACTGAACGTTTTTTAGCAAAAAAAAAAAAGCATTTTTCCAACTAAAACAATCGATACTCAAAAAAACAAAAGAAGCTTCGACGTGTTTGCATAATGAAGAATTCAAAATTATTTTTATATCCTTTATGTTTTATGAATTAAAGATAATTTTAAAAAAAAATTTATTTGCTTTGAAATCCTTTTCACAAATTTTATTATTCTTTCATTTTTTGTCCCAAAAGTAACATTATACTTGTAGCTATACAAATCTGCAAATATTCTACTCGAAAAGTAGGTTAAACAAATTTTAAATATTTTATTTCATATCTTGTTTTTGCGTTTACGCGTTTGTAATATACGACCACTTTCATTATGGATTTAATAGATTGGATAGCTTTGAATTCGGATGCATTTATGGTTGAAAATAAATTAGATATTAAAAGAGAATTTAGAGATCTTCTCATGCTCTTTAAACAGTAGTTACAGCGTTGAATTAAAGTTGAAAAAATTTTTCTGAATAAAGTTTTCAGATATTGCGAAAAGAGTTTTGGAAACTTTTACATAGTGAAATGTGAAGGGAAATTGTCAAATTTATAGACTTAATAAAATCTAAACCATATCAGTTTTTTTTCAAAACTGTACAAGTAACCTTCAAAAATCGTAACGAGTTCAAATACAAAATAGGATTCTTTAGTCACTTAATGTATACAAATTCATTATCGTATAAGAATTCAAATGAAATTTGAACTTTGCTGGTCCCAATTGAACAAAATACAAACGTAATTATTTCAACGAATGAAAAGTATAAAACTAAAGGATGAATTTTTAAAATCACACAAATATTCCAATGTTCCATAATATTAAATTATATCTGGTGAGACAATGGAATGAAATAAAAAAAAATTATCCTTCAGGTATACGAAATATAGATAAAAATCTGTGTAAATGTTACCATTACTTAATCATAGTGCTTTAGAAGAATACACAATTCGCAAGTACGCGAGATGACGTCCAAAAGGTATTCAAGATAAATAACAAAAAAAAAAAACTTTGATTTTGAAATTCCAAAGTTTCTTTTTTCCAAATAAAAATTTTTTAATATTTTTCTGCAAGCATTTGCATAGGAGCATGATTTAATTAAATTGAAATCGTACAGAATATTAAAATATTAATGAAAAAAGAAGGTGGGAGCATGAATATTTAAATTTGAGGGGGGAAATTTTTATGTTACCGTGATTGCAACGCGCAGTGTAATTTACTGATATTCAAGAAAGAAAAAAAAAAGTTCTTTGTTATAACTATTACAAGTATTACCGTACAAGTGCAAATTTAAGAAAATAATCTTGAAAAACATAAGAAAACTAAGGAATGGACTTTATTGCCGCATTCTGGGCAATGGAGTTAATAACAAATTTCTTTTTGAAGTTCAATATCTACTTCTGAATCTAGTTTTGAATACATTTAATAAAATTGACAAGAATTTTGCATATTTTTCGGAGTTTAAAACTGTTTACTTGTAATTGATTAACAAAGTAACATTAATAAATGTAATTGTATTAACAATAGGACTCTTAGTCTTAGAAGTTATGTGCCAATTTAGGAGTTTTCAACATAAATACAGTTATCGTTACTGCAGTAAAAGAAAAAAACTATTAATGATAGAAACATCGATCTGTTTTACATATTTTTCAGCTTGCTCTTCTTTGCACTGCAATGTTTTAGATTTAACTGAACAAATATGGAAAAAATTTTTATTTAAACATTTTTGGCCGACTCGACATAACAAACTGATTCTCTAGTTAAAAAAAAATTTAAAATTTTCAAAAAGGTTATTAAAATTATTGTTAAAACTTGTTCTTATTCCAGTTTAAATAAATTTAAACTTTAACATAACACTTTTATTAAATTTCTATAAAAATTCTTTAAAATTTTTTTCTAAAAATATTAAAAAGAAAAACAATGCGTACATCCAATTTTTATTATTAAATCAAAACGCCTTGAAAAATTTCCAACATTTAAACAAGGTCGTCATAATATTAAAAAGGGGGAAAAATATTTGCTCATAAGCGACCTGATTATAAAATTTGCTATACATACTACATGTGTATATTTATTCATAATGTACATACACACACTTATGTACACTTACAATAATAAAAAGAAAAAATTATACGTTGCTTCGTCCGACAAGTAAAAATGAAAAAATCAGAGACCAAAACAAGGAAATCCTTTTTATAAATCCACTTTTATAAGGATAACAATTTTTTTTTTTTTTTACATCATTTCATAATTTTATTTGTAATTTTTGAGAATTCCTATTCAAACAAACTTACAACAAATAAAAATTTCTTGGCTTTCTATTTGGAAGAAGAACAATTTTTTTATAGTTTCACCATTTTGTGATTTCATTTAATTTAGGAATTTCTATATAAATAGTTTATGTTGGAGTCTAAAGACATAATAAAATTATTTTTATTTGTAACAAGTTTTATTGTGCATTCTTTTATGCACTCTTTATATTGTACAATGCCTTAAGACAAGGCGAAAAAAAAAATAAATCGTGGCCAAAAATGAAACAAAAACAACTAAAACAAAAAAAAATTTCATGCAATAATTCATTTTCCATTAATAAAGTCCTTTAATATTCTAAAACCGTTTAACAATTTATATTACAAAAATAGAGCCAAGAGGATATTTTTATAACCCAAATTTTTCTTTTCATGTTTTTTTATTCTTAATCCAAATATAGAAAAGGATAAAAAAAATGATTTTTTTTTATGAATTTACTGTTCTTTTTCTATTTTATTTTTTTTTTTTAATTTATGATCAAAGACAAATTATGGCAAGTTTATTATCCTTAATGCTTTTTTATGTAAATGCATAGATGCATGCAGAATTATTATTTTAATTTTTTTCTCGCTTTCATTAAAAATAACAAACAAAAAACGGTAAAGGCTTGTTATAAAAATAAAAATTTTCGCAGTTTTTCTATCAAATTCTCATAAATAATTTTAACACTAAATACAAGAAGCTCATAGGGAAAGTAAAAAATAATAAAATATATGTGAAAATCTAACAAGTTTGATTTAAGGCTTAATATCACACATTTTTTCACTTATATAGCAAGAGCACTTTTTTGAATTTATGTCAAATAAATTTTATAATTTCACTTAAAAAATGCTGAGTTTTAGTAAATGTTTGCTGGTTTGTTAAAAAAGTGAAAAATTTGAATAAAAATTAATTCATTTATAACAGTCGCAGAATTTTGAAAATAATTATTTTTTAAATGAACTTTCAAGTAATGGAAATCAGAGGTTTTTTTTTTCAGTTCATAAAGTCCCGTCATCAGGCGGCAGCAATAAAATATTTCACAACATTATTTCGAGAGTTACTTGAGATAAAGATATTTACAATTGGAGCGCCACTTCAGTTATATCTCTTTACGAAGTAGTGGAAGTTTTTTTATGTAAGTATATAACAGTTCTATATATTTATTTTTCCCAATCCCATATTAAGCAGTTTTTAAAGTTTTCAATGTACAATTTCATTTACAAACTACTCCAAACTACTATTTTACATACTTTCTAAGTAAAAGCTACGTTATAAGTTCTACGACTAGTCTACGTTATGTAGCTATACTAATAAAATTTGGAGATACAATTATTTGGATAAAACTAATTTTCTATAACAAGCCGACTAATGTGTTAAGTGAAAAACTTTGTTTGTACCGCTACAATAGCAAATTTACATATATACATGTGTACGTACTAAAATTCTTCTATTAGAATGCAGACAAACAGAAAGAATCGCCATAATAAATTACTGAGATCTCTTCGCGCTTACATTCCTCAAGGATTTTGTTTTATTTCTTTACTCTATTTTTTTGCATTATTTTCATGTTTTTCTTATTTTCCTTCATTCTATGTTTCATTGTTGTGTGCATTGTATATAATCGCATAATCTTTTTGAGAAGTAAATCTTATTCATATAAAAAAGAAAATCCCATTATGAATCTAATAAATATTTTTTTTTCTTCCTCTCTCTATCGTCTTTCTTTATGCTCTTTTTTTTCTTTTGTTTTTTTTTTTTTACATTCCAAATAAAATTTTATTGTTCACGAAAAAAAAAAGATGAAAACTCTGGAACGCACACACAAAAAAAGCGGACCAAAATTACTGAACTTTTCACAGTGCCAGAGTTATAGAAGTAAATATACTGTACGTAACAATAAAAATGTCCTAAGAGTACCGTTTTTTCAGTTCCGTTCAAATATAAACTTACATTTTATTATTTATAAATATTTATACATACAGATGTATGAATTTAACTATAGAATATAATATTGAAATAAATAAATATAAAAAAAAAATTATTACTTACCATTATTACTATTAGCACTATTACTAAGGCAACGATAGCCTCCAGCAAAATATATTGTTAATGCTCCAATTGCAGCACCGAATATCGTAAATGCAATTGCCAATATTAAAAGTTTTCTACGTAATTGCGGTTCTTTAAATAGGAGGCATTCTACAGCTGTTGTTGTTCTACTATTACTATTATTATTATTAATAATATTATTACTATTTGAACCATTAAAATTTCTCTGTAATGATGTACGTGGTGGCATACCACCACCAGGACCAAAATGTACAATTGTTGTTGTTGCTGTTGGTGCTGTTGATAATAATTTATTACCAGTCAAATTACTATTATTATTAATATTACTATTATTATTATTAATGCCAATACCACCAACAATAACTGTATTACTAACCCCACCACCACCACCGGTACCACTATTACCACTACCAATTATTGTTGATGATGACATATTATTAATACCACTTAAACTATTTATTGTATTATTACTACTAATATTATTATTAAAATTATTATTACCAGAATTTGTATTATTCATAATAAGATTTGTTGTTCCTATATTATCATTAATAATATTATTACTACAATTATTACTATTATTATTAATATTATTTATATTATTATTATTATTTGATATATTATTACAATTAATAGTTGATAGTTGACCAGTTGATAGTGTTCCAGTTGATGTTGTTATAATTGATGGACCATTATTTGTACTATTAATTGATGGTAGCAATTGTGAATTAATATTATTACTGTTATTCATTAATATTGTATTATTATGTTTACCACTAATGCCACTAATTAAACCACCACTACTATTACTAATAATACTATTAGTACAATCATCATTTGTTAATATTGGCATAACACAACTACTAGTACCATCATCACTTTCAACACTTAATTTTGTTGTACCACCTAATAATGGTGTTGCATTTGAATCATCCATTTTGTATTTTGAATTTTTATTATGATTTTGATTTTCATTTACTAATATTGTTTCTGACAATAATGGTGTAGTTGATTCAATGTCACATAATATTGAAAATTTTTTATTTTTATATTGTTGTTGATGTTGTTTTTGTTGTTGTTGATTTTGTTGCTGTTGTTGTTGAAATGTGGTTAAATAGTCATTTTTTAATAATGACTTTTCTGGCATATCTTTAAATTATTCACTATTTATTATGTTGTTGTTGTTGTTTTATTTTTAATTTTTAAAGTTTTTTGATTTTAAAAAAATTTTCTATTAAATAAATGCATACATGTTTGAGCTTTATATATAGAATTTATTGAATCACTTGATTGCTAAAAAAGAAAAAATTATAAGGGATGAGTTTTTGACAAAATTTTTAACAAAAGATTGGTACAAATTTCTAAACTAATTTAATTTGAAAATATTTATAAAACAGCTTATATAGAGCTTATTAATTGTAAACATTGCAAATATTTAAAAGCGCTTCCTTATGAATTTTCTCTTCGTTTTTTAAGTAATCCAAATTGAAATTTTATTATTATAGCTTAAAAGTCGCTAAAAACAAAACTTAATTTCAAAAATAACATAAATTAAAATAATATTTTCATTAAGTTTTTTTTGAGTATTTTTTTTTTTGAAAATCCTTGAATATCCTTCTCTGCTTTTATACATATATAAACTGCTGCTTTTCTTTTGTGTAAACTTTTCGAAGCAAATTTGTTTTTTATCTTTTTGTGTGTTTTTGTTAGAGAATTTTCTTTACATAAGAAATTTTCAAAAAAATTTTCGTCGAATAAATTTTAAGTGTATGTGTGTATGTGTTTTGTATATAGTAAGATAGTCTAATAATTCTGTGAAATGCTTTTAAAAGCATCAAATAAAACAATAAAACCAAAAAAAAAGCAAACGATATTAAATGGAAAAAAATATTTATTTTTTTTTTTCGTTCTTTTCTATTACATTTGAATCCTTCTTTTATGTTAAGAGATTATTAAAAACAAAAGAAATGAAAAATATTTTATTTGTTAAATAAAAGAAAGAATCAGAGAAAAAAAATTGTTGCTCTTATTGCATTCATGTATGGATTGTATGTATATTTAATACACACACATGTATGTTATCACTCAAGTGATCCTTTCAATTCTTGAAAATGAACAAAAGGATTTTATTTGTATGATAGTACGTTTGTGTTTCTATCAACCGCTGATGGATAAAATATTATATTCTTTTTTCTCTGTTAAATTATTACAAGTATATAAAATGAATGTTTTTTCATCTTTTATTCCATTCTTTTATACATTAGAATATTTTACATTGATAAAGTAGCTCATCTTCAGAGATAATATATATGTTGAACATACACGTATACATAATGTAATTTTATCTTTTTAATAGGAAAATAGAAACAATGATTATAATTTTACGCTCGACCTCAATCTATATGAGTTCTACATGAATTATGATTTTCTATTCATACATATAAGATTCTGGTACAAGGAAATTGTCTATATCGCACACATATTCTTGGTAATATTATATATAATATTAATTATAATGATAAAGATGATAATTATTATAATTCATATATATAAACCTATATAATAGGATGGAAAATATGTTATCCTGAAATGAAAAAAAACAAAAAAAGGAAATATTAAATTACAATTTCATATATAGACAATTATTTGTAAAGCAATAAGAATTTTATATTTATATATGAAGAAAATATTTAATTGCAACATTTATAACTTAAATTTTACTTTTAATATGAATAATAATTATTTTTGGATAAAGAATACTATAAGATATTAAAAATTATTTTTAATATCAGAACGATTTAAGTATTTAAAAATAAATCTTTAATTTTTATAAAATAAATTAGGAATTCTATTGTCAGAAAATGCTGTGAAAATCTAAAAATTTAAGATTATGAAAATTTAAATTTACAATTGCGTAAGTTTTCATAAAATTCAAGCCTAATTTTGCGAAAAAATATGCCAATTAATTGAAGTTTGTTACACTGGTTTAATGAAAATGGTATACTTTAAAGAAATTGTATGAAATGCTAGATTTATGTCGAGAGATTTAAAGCCTTTCTGTCAGCAAGATAGCTCATCAAACAATCTCGAAAAAGAAAGAAGAAACTGCGACCCACCAACTATGTAAGGACTTTAATCAGTTTTTGAAAAATTCAAGTTGGTTTAAATGAGAGAGAGTAAGGCAAAGATCTGGCGTCAAACTAACCTAACCAAATCTAACAGTACCTAACCAAATCTAATAGTAATGAAATTAAAAAAATTGCATATTTTTAGGGGCAGAAAAAATTTTTTAAATAATGGTTTGCTTTAAATTTGTCATGATGACGTACTATTTCACTAACTCTTCACGTTTACAAGGATTTTGAGAGGCCATACATATATCTTCCAAAAAATTTTCTACTAAAAATTCTTATGCGTTTATTATAAATAAACCTCAAAAAAAAATACATTTTCCAAATTTTGTTGAAATGTAGGTGTTTTCTTAAAAAATAGGCATACCTGCATATGCTACAGATTTTAATTATTTTCCAGTTCAATTATTTTTATATACGATTTCTAATTATTACGACTTCTAATATTCTTCAATTAAATTTTATTCTCAAATATTTTTAGTTAATATTTAATACTTCAAATTAATAATTATTATTGTTACCTATGTATATCCAATGAAATAAAATCAATATTTTCCTAATTAGATTTTATAATATGCGATTATATTCAAATATAAAAGTAGGAATATATACACAAATTTTTGTAATATTTTTCCTCGTATTCTTATGCGTAATTTATTAGTTAAAATACTAAGATTCCAAGAAGAGAAAGGTAATCGTTTATATAAGTCACAAGGCTAATGATATATATATATTTGATTTAATTCTTAATAATTCTCTATTTCACTAAAATGCGTGTATATAAATATTCTCTTCTCTGTAATATGATTCCTACTAAATTAAGATGAAAATTCGAAATAAATAATTGTAAAATATATTTCCGAAGAAAATTAAGTTTAATTAACCTTCAAATAAAACCTTAATAATTCATAAAACTTTCTAATTAAATTAATTATTAAAAGAAAAAGTGATTTTTATATTATTGCATATTCATGAATGAAATAAAATTTAATTTAACTTTGAAAAGAATCATCACAAATATACAAAAAAAAAAAATTTTCATTAAAAACATCTCACCTATCAAATTCAAAATTTACATAAAAAACCCATTATCCTTCTCACGTTTACAAAAATTTTTATCAACCTACATCATCAATTAGTTTTTTTTGCATGTATATATATATATATATGTATTTATATACCTTATATAACTTTAAAGCTTAAAAATAATTATGGTAATTTAATAGTAATAATACCATTTTACAAGTTAATTCATCCTTAATTATCAAGATATTTCAAAAATATATAATTTTTTACTTAAATATTCCTTGATTTGTTGATATTAACACAAAGTATGTATAATAATCAAATATTTGTATAACAAAGGAATTTATATTTAGTTTTCTTATTTTCATTTTATTTTCTTATTTTTTTTTTGGGTATATGGTAACATTATACTTGTATTTATAAAAATTGCCTTTATAAATTCTGTGTGCGGTAAACAATAATTTAATACTATCTTTATACACGTGTAAACCTTTATAAAAGTTATAACACAAACATACAAGTATATATACTTAAAAGACATACATGTTATATAGGCATGTATATTTAAAATGATATTAGTTAATTACCATCCAATTATGAGTAAATGCTAATTAATGACATTGAAATTATCTAATTACAAATATTATCAAAATATTTACATGTAAACAAAATTACTTAAAAGGAATTTGCTTTTTTTTCACATTTATAGTTTTGAATCTTGTATATATACACCTATACATATGTATAAATTATATATAATAACCTACAATATTATTTTAATTTGGAAAAATATTTATGTATATAGTTTTAAAATAAAATATTAAATAAGAAATAAATATTTTGAAATTGAATACGGGTATGTAATATATAAGTATGTATATATACCGTATCATAGTGTTATAATCAGATTAAAATATAAAGGATATTTATAGGAAGGCACATTGCAAAAATTTACAAAATTTGTTTCAGTTTTATATAAAATGAACTGAAACTTGATTGAATTTAGAAAAATTTTCATTAAAGTTTTAAATTTAAATAGAATTATTATGCCCACCAATTTTAAGTTCAAATAATTTTAGGCCATAGTTTAAATAGCAAGTCCATATGAATTCGAATATCAAACAACAGAAATAATGTTGCCTTGCAATTCGACAAGGAGTTATTATGGCTATCGACTTCAGATATAGAAACAACAAATTGAGGTGTCCTTGGCAAAACCTTGATAAATGAGAGGTTTATTTCTTCAAATCTATAGTTGCGATAGCGGTATGATATGCAACACTATGCTATTGATATTTAACAAGATCTTGCCCTAATTAATGTTATTGATATTGAAGATCATAACGCGAATTTCTACCAAATTTCTACCCAATAACGTCTATGGGACACTCGCATTTGCGATTGCTTCTCAACAAGTATGATTGAAAAATTTGGCATTAATCATATTCCACTAATGGAACACTAACCATTTGTGTGATTCAATTTCAAAATTTTTAATATAAAAATAAAATTCATATAAGTAATAAGGAATATAAAAAAAAAATTCAAGTAAATTTTGAAAATAGCTGACATATGCAAAAAACCAAACAAAGCAGTTATCAATTGAAGTCTCAAAACTGAAACTGGCAACAAACAATAGACTTTTTTCTTATTTCATTTTTATTTTTGAAATCTTTAATCCGATATCATTAAAACTTTTATTATTCTGTGGTTTTTCTATATGCATACATCCTTACACTATTTATACTATACACACATTTATTTTCAAATTTAAAGTATCCTTATTTCAAGATCTCAATTCATTTATATTTTAAGTATACAAACAAATTCTAATAATACATTTTCATTCACTTTAGGCGGCTTTTAACAAAATATCGTACTTATAATACTTATACGATGTTATAGTAGTTACTTGTATGGAGATATAGAGGTTAAATTCAATATAATGAAATATTTTACTGAAATATTTAAAGAGCTTTACAATAAAATAGCAGCAAATGGAAATTTATAAAATTTTTACAAAAACAAAATCGATGAATATGAAATCACAATTTTTATTACAGAATAAATAAATTTTATTTTCAAAATTTTTAGAACTAAGTGAAGCCGCAAGTGCAATATAAAACTCTTAAGTTATCATATATAAATAATTGTTACATCTTTTTATACTATATTGAGAACGCCACGCGATATAACGTATGTAACTAAGAAACTGACAATGAATAAAAAAAAATTATCATAAAAATTCAACAAATTATTGAAATTCAATCGAAGAAGTTCTCCGATAGAAAGTGCATTAGCATCCCTCCGCAATATATTTCCACCCGCTAAATCCTTCCTTCTAGTTTACTCATCTATAATGTTCTTCATACCCCCAAGGGCCGTAGTGTTGGCCCTGCCCCAATCTTGTCAACACTTAATTAGAACCACCAGTTATATTTATATAGGTGTGTTCCAAGCTCTCCCAATCCCGCAAACTATACTACGATTCATCAATCGAGATAATGACATTGAAACTTTCTCTAGCTGCAATCAATATTTAATTTTTTCACTTATACGATTCGCCTTCCACCGTTTACTTCCATTATGTAATAAATTTTTTCAATGTATTATTAGCCGACTGACTAAACAACCAAACTGTATTTATCAAAACTTTAAGACCGTATATCTCAATTCGTTAATTAATGCTTTAGTTTGTAGCAAATTCTAGTGTCCCACTGCATTAATTCTAAGCATATCACCTTGTACTTGATATTTTTCTTTATTTTATTTTACTTTTTGCATATAATATAGGTATACAGATGTGTGTATGTACAAATTTTTTACAATCAAATATTTCCTCTGACATTGTCTACTATTAAATGGAATTTGTGTTTTTTTGTATATTTCTTATATTTGGTTTCTATATCCATTTTATTATGTATTTCATTTTGGTTTTTCTGAATTATTTAAAGGATATGAAATGAAAGCTGTAAGAAGAGATTTATACTTTCCTATTGTTTTATTTTTTTTGTCTCTTTTTTGTTTAAATCTGCTTGTTTTAGTTCTCATTTTGTTGTTTTTTGGTTTGTTTTCATTTTTAAATCTTCTTCATACTTGCTCTTCTTCATGTTTGTATACGAATGTTCTTGCATTCTAATACAAGCTTTAAGTATTGTGTATATACAAACATTCTTCTTGTATCTAACGGTATGAAAAAAGAAAAAAAGCAAAAGACATCATGAAAAATATTTAATGAAAATTAAGCAAAAGATGATGCCGTTCTCATGCTTGATTATACATTTCATTCCAAAATCCTAAAGATTATGTACTTTTTCGTTCACAGAGCGAATATTTTACATTTCTTCAAGAAAACCTCAGATTTTTTGCAAATTCAAAGCAAGTACAGCTATACCTTCATAATAAATTTTATATTCATACACGTTTTTCAAAAAATAAAACAAAAATTACGTATTTCATTTAGGCATGAAAAAAATAAAGGATAATTGAAGTATTTTCTAGGTAATTTTGTGGTACCAAATTTCCTCTCCGAATGAAGCTACTCTGTAACCAAAAAGCTAATTTCACAATGATTTCATTTATTTCATCTATTCTTAATTTCTTTTTCGTTTTCGTTTTTTTTGTTTTCGTTAAATTTTATAAAAAATATTTTTCCCCAGGTGCGTATTTTCACGTACAAAATAATTACATACACCTGTTATACAATATTATAATGTTAAAGCCTGTAAGTATGCAAGAATTTTTGTTTTATTTTCATTTTTTTTCATTTTTCTCATTATACTTGTGATTAGAAACTCAAGTTAAAATAAAAGTTTATATTAATTTTCTTCATTCTTGTTTAAATCTTCTAAATTCGCTTTAATTTTTTTTAAATATGATCCAATTTAGCCTGTAATACAACTGCGAACTCTTATTATATTGAAATCGTATTTTATTCCATGTCACAGTCTGTACACGACGTATAATTATTATTCTCCTCATTTATTTTTGTGTTATATTTTTCTTCACATAAATTTCTATTTACGTTTTCAAATACTAAAGACATTTCTATAGAGTGTTCCAATATTAAAAGTTAAGACTAAAAAGAACAGTAAAATAAAAATACAAGTTATTAAAATGCAATCATAAGTTCTTAAATTACTTAAATTAAGATTAAAACTATCAACTTTCTTTGATGAAAATTTTACGAATCGGGATGGGCCATACAAACTTGAAACTCTTAGTTGGGTTGCTAAGTGAACATTTTCTCCCCATTATTCACCTTAACGGAATGGGCAAAGTGAAGAGTAGACTGTGCAATATTGCCTAGAGGAGGAGGATACGGTAGAGCATCTACTGTGCGAATGTGAAGAGCTTAAGACTAAGATGCTTCGAGGTAGGCTTTGTAGTGCCCGCGCGGTCGCAATATTTAAATTCGTCCGTAACCCAAAAATAGCACATGTATAAATGGGGCCAAAACTTACAAATAATCCAATGCTCCGAGATGAGAAGAATCGAAGAATCCTGTGATATATCAATATGCAGATAGAAAATTTCTATTTAGATAGAATTTTTTGAACATAATAATTTAGATGCCTAAAATCTTAGACACCATATACATTATAAATTTTCTAAAGAATTAGTAGAAAAGAAAAATTAAAGAAACTACGTGCAGTAAAAAATAAAACACAAAGGTTTAAATACGAAGGAAAACCCGAAAGTGGTTACAGGGGTGATAAGCATAAAGTGAAAATCAAAAGTACATTACAAACGGGGAGAGGGAGAAAACACATACTCATTTTTTCTTATTTTTCATTTAATGTTACATTTGGAATGAGACGTGCATATTATAAAAATTTGAATTTTATTCCACAGTTATCAAGTGATAATGCCATATACGAAAAATGTAAATGATCGAAAACTTAAAAACTCTAGTATTCTTCTCAAGAAAGAAATAACATACAACATTTTTTGTCTTTTACTAATCTTGTAAGAAGGCTTGCTTAAAAAGAGAATATTATACTTATTATTTTTTTGTTAAATGCATAACCTAACATTCACAATCCTGAATCAGTATATAGATCAGTAAGAATGATACAAAATTCGCATATATACTCGTAAGTATGTATTTGCATATTCACTACAATTTCGACGGTGTTACACACTTCTAACAATATTTTACCACATTTCACGTCATAATTTAATATTGAAACCAAATTAAATTTATAGTCCATGTGGAATGTTCTTTTCCACATATTTTCCTTTGTTTCTACTTTTTCAATACCAAAATTCTTTGGTCTTTTCCATAAAATTAATTTTTCCACAGCAATTTTGTATGGCATTCTGTACGATATTGAAAAGGCATTATCAATTTGAATACAACACACATACGAGCTCGTTTTAATATTCTGGTGGAGCAATTGTCAACTTTTCGTAATTATATTAAAATATTGCGAAAAAAAACGAAATGAGAACGAATTAATTTACAAGCCCAAATTTTGTATCATTGCAAAATTTCTAAATTGTTCTGAAGCTCAACAAATAATGTAAGAATTCAAAAAAAAAATTATTGTAAAGGTCACAATTTCAATTAGCTGCTTCTTTTAAAATTCTTTTCATTCGATGTAGTCCATATTAATTTCGACGACGAAAAAGTCGCCCTCGAAAATCAAAAATGAGATTTCGTCTTTCGTCCTCCGAAAGAACCACATCGGGCATGTACGCACAACACAACTTTCTTGGTGACAGGTGACAGATGACAGGTGAAAAGTGACAGGTGACAGATGACAGCTGACAGGTGACAGATGACAGGTGGCAAGTAACAGGTGACAGGTGACAGATGACAGGTGACAGAACACAGATAACAGGTGACAGGTGACACTTGAGTTGGTCATTTACGCAGTGTAAATAAAGTAAATATTTTTATATCCGGAAAATAATCACTGTTTTTAGCAATTCCAGTAAGGAAGTTTGTATACAAAATATTAACATTTTTAGCACATTTTTAACAAACCATATACCTCGATTTCTAAATATTAGTTATACTCACAATCGAATGCAACCTAAAATATGATTAAAATTATAAATGGATTCACAGCTAATGGATTGTAATAAATGAAATTTATTATAAAGTTTTTAAATCAAAAAATTAGTTTTAAAATCAAAAATTATCACCAATTAATTATCTAGAACACTTTGTAATATTTTGTATACCTTTTTATGAAAATCGCGATTCAAATCCCCCCCCCCTTTCAGTGGTTAAAAAACTATTTGATAAATTAAATTTATTAAATTCTCAAATTTTGGATCGTTTGTCTTATTTCCACTTTCTTTATGGTGAGTTAACAAGTGCAATTCTTTAAAATCATTGTACTTTTTGTAAAATTTTAAATACACGATTTAATTAAAAATTCCAACCTCAGGTAGAAAATATTTCAATTAAAAATTAGTAGTTTTTTAAGGTATGAAAAATTTTCACAATTACTTTTCTTTTCTTCCAGTTAATTGGAATGAATATGCCGCGAGAATGGGGAATAAAAAATATTAATTTTTAGAAACTGATTTAAATTTTTTAAATCAAAAACTACACTGTACCGCAAATTAATTACAGCCTTAAAATAAAATAAAAAACTATGTGAACACAGAATGTTTAAGTAAGTAGTTAAAGATCCATGAATTATTTACATTAGACTTGAACTATAAAGGTAAATAAGTTATAATTCTCTTAATAAAACTTTAATTTTTCTTTAAAATTTCCATTACACCCTAAATTTAAAGCTAAATTTTTTTCTGCAGCATAAACTACATAATACAGTATTTAAAGCTGTTCTTTTGAATTTTTTCATATTTCTCGAATATTTAAAAATTTTAAATTTCATTTTGCTGTAGGTGTATATATGTATATACATTTAAATATTCTTTAATGTAAAAAACACAAAAATAATAATAATATCCTTTTTAAAATTCTATTCAGAACTCTGCCTTCATTTAATTTTATTGTGATTTTCAAGTAAATTTTGTGCTTTTGTTTCTTTTTTCAACTAAATTTTTTTTGGATAAAATAAGATAAAAATGAAGGCATTTTTAACTTCATAAGCACTGGTTAAAATAATGATATTCAATCTAATGGTAACGGTAATTTAATGATAACAAAACATCCTTTTTTTTGTATACAGTGAATTATAAAAATGAATGAATTTGAAAAAAATGTTTTCATATTTAAACAGAGATGCTTCTTTAAAGAGAATTTGAGCAAAACACGCAAACACTTAAAAAAATTGAATATTGAATTTTATGCCATTCATCTAATCAAACCTGTTGATAACAGAGTTTTTTTGAGGATATAAAACATTTTTACATGATGAAAATATTTTATTGCAATAAAAACTGTATATGAATTTGATTGACGAACATATTTCGCAATACGTTCTAGGTGAAATGGTAAAAATTTCATTAACATTATGAATATTCGAGTGTATATCATAGACAATAAGGAAATTTAGAAGCACTTATGATGTTACACTAAACCACAAGGTTAACATTATAAAACCTAAATTAATAAATTGTTTAGTTATTGACGCACACGAATTAGTTGTATGAATATAATGTAATTCAACTTTTTTCTAAATAAAAACTTACAAGTATTTTGAAAATATTACAGGATAACACAACCAATAAAATGTTTTCTATGTTAATTTCATAAAGTCTAACATGTTTGATTCATATGCTTGAATCAAACACGGTATAACGATGTTTGTTTCATACAAAATCCCCACAATGTTATCCTTATTTAACCTCATTCTTGTTCTCAAAATGTTTCAATCTAGAACTTACTACTGAAATTTCTAACTTGAATTGAATTTGTTTCAAACTTATAGTATGAATGAAATTTTTGAATTTTTAAATTCAAACGTTAATTTCCCTAGCTTTCCAGACTAGATCCAATTTATGTTAAATATGAAGTTATCCAAAAATTTGAATAAATTTCAAAGAATTTTTTGATATTGAAATGAAAAATTAATTTCTTATCAACAATAAAAATAATATTTTTTTTTAAAAAACAATTGTCTTTTTTACTTGTTTATGTTTAATAACGTTGTTCGTCACTGTACCCTAAATTCAAATAATTTGAATAAAAATTCACTTATACACGTATATTTTATACCTTCACAGGTAATTGTGAAATGAAGTAAATTGTATTTGTATATTTTTACTTAAATGTGTTTTGAATATTTTACTTAAAAAAACAACGACAGTCTTAATAAAAGAGCAAAAAAGGAGAAACACAAGTCCTTTTATCCTTAAAGGAAAACATTTTTTTTTTTTGGTTTTTATCTTTATCTATTTATCTCTTATCTTTATTTCTATGATACCTTGCTTTTTTTTTATTAATATCTTTTAGAAGGTATTAACCTTCTAGGGATTTTAACATATTATATAATAGAATCATACAAGTTTATCATACCATTATTGGTTTAACATACCATCAAACATATTTCTTTCAAGTGCTGTCATATTTTTTGAAAGCTGTTAAAATGACAGAATAGCAAAAATCTTAGAACTTGAACGAAGTGATTTTCTGCTTTGAATTTAGACTTCAAAAAATCGTTTTCAAACTAATTTTTAAGGCTATCATCAGTCAAAATGTTGTGTATGAAAGTATGAGATATTTTTGCTTTTATCATTAGATATTAGTGTATAAATTTATTTTTTCTTCTAAGCTACAAAACTCCACCTATATATTGCCAACTATAAGAAATACTCGTACACTTCCAGATTCGAAAAATTTTATACTTATATACCTTTCATAAACAAAAATTTGTGTTGTTAACAATAATTAAGTAAACTGCCTAAATACACATTTAATCTAAAATTTAATATTGCCTGAAAAGAAGTCAGCCTAATTTAAGATTCCTTTCAAAAAAATAAAATAAAAACAAAGAAAAACTTAAATTATTTGTAAGTATATTTACAATTTTCATCCATGGTTTCCCATCTCATTTAATGTTTCGTTACTTCTTCATTTTGTGTTGAGTTTAACAACAATAGAAAAATAAAAAGACTTTTAGCGCTCTTTTTCCTTTGTAGTCCTTTTCACCTGAGGTTAATTGAAAATATTTACTTTTCGCGATAATTTTACTTTTAACATTTTGTTTTTCTTTGATATTTTCTTTTTACTTTTCTACTTATTATATTTTAACTTTTATTATTGTTTATTTACACGCATTAAAACAAAAGGAGATCTCATAAAGTTAAAAGCAAATGTCAGAAAAAAAAACGAAAAAAAAAAACAAAAAGTAACTTGATATTTTTATAGGGAATTTTTTTTTCAAAATTTTATCAAAGAAAAGGAAAAATATTGTAAATTTTAAAAATGAAATTTGAATGATTGAAAAAGACACTTGTTAAAGACAAAAGATTAAAATTTCCCTATAAGTATGCAAATCAAACCATTGTATTTGAAGTTTAAACTTTTCAACTTCTATTGGTCTTATTTTAAATTCAATTTCCTTTTATAAGGTCATACAAATTCAAAAGTGCTGTTTAAATCTTAAATAGAATTCTAAAAATCGTCTCTATATGGGGTGATCTCTAATACAAGTCTTATTGTCAGTAGTCTGAAATGTCCCTTCAATGTTAATGATCTGTACACACGCGTCTTCCTGACGCCAGGTTTTCAATTTTTATTGATGCCTAACTCGCGTGAACTATGGTTCCATAAAATTTTTGAAACACATAAAATTCTTGTTTCAATTTAAAGTGAAATTTACCAATGAATTATTTGCATACTTTTAAAGTGGTAAGCTCAAGAAATTTTCATTAAGACACAGCGTCATTTACTTGCTGTGATTTACAAAATGGCTTTATATTCATAATTTATATTTGAAGGCGTATGCTACACAAATATAAAACTATTTGGTAATTAAACACGAGAAATAAGAAAATAGCTTGTTAAGCGTTTTGTATTTTCATATTTTCACAAAATTTACAAAAGAATATTATACAACGCCAAACTCCTTCTTCAGTTCGTTCAATGGTGACAAAATATGAGACATTTAAAATAATTTATTTACTCTCTCATCTTTCATTTCTGAATGTTATCTTGGAAAATAATAATTTTTCTTGAAATAAATCTTAAAGTAAACATTTTTGGTCACTTTTTTTTCTGGCTACCCATTGATATAATCAGCACGATACTTTAATGTACTTAAATAACATAATTTGGTTCTAAATTTTTGTCTTTTAATTTTCATTATTAGCTTTTTTTGTGTATTCAAATAAATTTATTTGTGCGTATACTTTTTGTGTCATATTTGTATTTGTTTAAGGATTGTTATATTTTTTTCTCTGATTTTTTATTTTCATTTTCCAAATAATAAAAATTATTAACAACGAAAAATGAAACGTAATATTAGACTTTCAGAAAACAAATAAAAAAAAAATAAAGTGACTTGGAACGACTGGAACTTTGAATACACATAAGTATAAGGGAAAAAAAACATCAGAAATAAGTGAATAAAAGAACAGGATGTACCATAAGGACGTCCTTTATTACGATATTTTTTTCCGTTTCCATTAAATAAAATTGTTTACAATAGCGTCAGAGTCAATATCAAAATATTTTTATTTTTCTTATTATTCTTATATGCTAAATGAAAAGAACAACAAGAATTTGGTTTTACTTTGAAGATTTTTCAATTTTTAAGTTTTTTTTCTGAGTTACAGATATTATTAGATAGTTAAAGACATAAAAAATTACAGATATAAGTATTTAGATAGTTAAAAATACGTTCTGGATATTTGGACTTCAAAATATAACGTCAATAATAGCTTCTTGTTGAGTAATAAAGTCGAATTATCATTCATTCCCCCTTCCCATCCTCGTCCTTTTTCATATAAGTCTCGTCCTTTCATTACGATATTACGTTGCATTGAAGGAAAAAATACTTACATAAGTACAAATTTATTACCATAAGAGTGCGTGTAGAGGTAGGAATAATTTTTATATTTAAGAAATATTTGTCAATATTTATAAACTGTGATAGTTTGATATTCTCCGATTCGAGTTACCTTAAAGTAAAATTACATGAATGTTGTCCATCTTAAGGACCTGAAATATATTTAATATTCCAAGATATGAGACAAGAAGTAGTTCATCGCCTTGAAGTATTTGCCGTATTCATAATAGTTTTACCAGCAGAATTTAATTACTGTCTCTTTCTCTATAAAGTAATTTGTAAAGAACATCAGTTTCGAGCAATAAATATCTTGCAATTTCTATTTGAAATTCAAATTTTTTATTAATTCATTAAAATGGAGCGTATTATAGTAATTTATGCGCAAAATCTATTCTTTATTAATTAGATAATATTAGATATAATTTTCTTTGATGTGGTTTGATTTAAACACTCTGATGTTTGGCTTTAAATATATTATAAATTGTAAATCTATCATAAGATATCTATTATTGTGGTAATATATCATAAATAATACCTTCTCAATAAAACCAAAATATTATAAATTAAAACATATAATAAATTTTACCTTTTCAACCATAATATTTATTTTACCATCATAAAAAATGTAAACAATTTTAACCTCCTTTGATTATAATTCGCGTCAAATCACTTAACATATAAAAACCACACTTAATACATTGTGTCAAACCACACACACATTAAATAGAAACACTCTCGTGTATTTTATAATCTACATACTAATGTATTAAGTTCTCAAATTATAAACTAAAACTCTCATTATTAAAAAATATACTCTTATCATTATTTTATTGATATTGAAAATATTTACATTTTGTTATTTATTTTTCTTCTTTTGTATGTATAATTATTCATTTTCAATTATTTTGTAATCTATTTTAATCTATTCATTACATACACCCATCAAACATATACACATTTTTGTAACAACAAAATATAGTCAAAAAACATTGTTGATTTTGAGTTTTTTTTTTTAATGTAGTGTAATAAATCATATAGAAAGTTTATTAAAATAACTTGTAATATTTACAGAACCTATAGAAGATATATGTATGTAGGTATTTTTTTTATAAAAAATATGAAAATAAATTTATTTTTGTGTGAATACCTCGAGGATATATGGATGGAGAAGGTGAAAAAAAAATAATTAATTTAGAGTAATTTAAAATTGCTTAAAGCAAAAAATATTTTTCAAATTATTTTAATATTCATATATAAGGTTTTCAAATTTCAACTTCTGAACATGCAAATTTCATTGGTATAAAAGTGTACGAGTATATAGTGTAAAGAAATATGAAAAAATTCTTTATAAAACTAATTAAAATTTTTTAGTTGTAGGCTTAAAAATTATAAAGTTTTACTTATACATTGTATGCACATATACAAATTTTCTAATCTAGTGTTATTTTAAAATTTTTGATACTTTTGAAAAAGCAATTATTTTAAACAAATTTCTTGAATATTTTAAAAATTTTTTTGATTTTCTTTATAGTGCAAATATTTAATTTTTTAAAAAATCCCAAAGAATATTAAATTTTCGATTGATTATTTAAGTAAAAGTTTCGATATAGGATTTCAGAAAATTATAGAATTTATTCGAAACTAGAATTTTATTTAATGAATTTATTTTTAAGAGAAGATGACAGTTCTGAATTTAACTGGAAAACTGATTTAAAATTTGAGATAAAACTTCCATCTGAAATATATCATAATACAAACATTTATAGTATGTGAATACAAGCAAAATGCATACTCAAGATATTCGAAACTAATAAACAGTATTTTCTTAACAGATTCGGCGTCACACATTTTTGACTTGCATTTTGTATTTTCCGAAACCATAAAAATCATAAAACCGTTATTTGTTATATTCTTTTACAAATTCTATATTCTTGGATTTCGGCCACTCAAAACACTCACTTTCCATTATTGTGAAAACACAAACAATTTTTTATATGGCGCATATTTTCCGAAATAGCAAATCTAAAATTAAATTAAACTTATTTGCAATAATTAGCAACTAATTGTCAGCATCTTCTACAACTTTATAGACAAAAAAAACTAAAAAAAATTTAATTAAAAGTTTTATTTCAAAAGTAAAAAATTTTCTTCGGTAAAAATGGAAGAAAAAAGACTTAATTTTCTCTCTTTTCAATTAATACTTGCTTGTCCACAATTCCATTCTCCATTTCTACAGAGTTATCATAATTAAACTTATTAAAACTTTACTAATTACGGTAAAACAAAAATTAAAAATAAGAAAATGAATTTTAATTTATAATCTTTTACACATACACACACATATGAATTATATGAAAGAAGATTCAAAAACAGAAAATGCATTCAAAACGAAAGCATAATGACAATGAAGTGCTCTTAATCGAATGCATCTTATATCTTAAGAAAATTATAGCAAATTTAATAGGTGAAAATATATAATAGGTGATTTTTTAAACATTTAGTTTTTTGATTTAAAGAAAACACACAAAAAAACTAGCAATTTTAAAGATTATTTGTTTGTGAATGCTACTACAATTTAGTTTTTAGGTGGCCCATTATTAGGATTCAATTTTAAATCACTTAATCGGCTAATTCGACCACAAAATCGCCAGACGCTCAACATTGTTTTCCAAAAAAGAAATTTCATATCACAGGAGTGTCTAATCGCGTGACCTCGGCGGGATGCCCTTACCGAATGTATTTTTAACTAATGCTAAAAAATGCTAAAATAAGATCTAAAATTAAAGTTGGGGTAGGTACTGAATTTCTATCGCCCCACAACTAATAAAGAAACGGTGTTTTTAAGGTTAGACCATATATCACACATGTTTATTAATAATAAGTTAATAGTGTAAAAATTAATTTTATCCTGAATAATTTTTCTATTAAAACTTGAAGCAATTCTTTTACCAATATTATTTACTTTGCTCTCAAACAAACTTTTATTTTAAATACCACACAAATTTTTATTTTAATTTTAGTATTAAAATTATAATCCAAAAATTCAAAATACAAGAGCTTCAAATTAATTTCAATATTCTCAAATAATTATAAACATACAATTATTATGTGCCTATGCTCTTATAGTTAAGTACAATAAAAATATTTTGAAAAATTCATCACTTTCACATCTCTTATATTAATTAGCATAATATAAACGCACTCATATTTCAGTTTATACAGTATTACTATACTCTTCTGACGCACATAAAACCCGTCAATTAAAAATGAAAATAATAATTGATTTAATATATGTATATAGATACACATACAATTATTAATTGGTGATGATGAATTCAATATTGCTGGAGAGGCGTACATATATATAAATCAAAATTATTTACGATAAAAAAATAATAATTTCGTTAATGAAAAATGACAAAATAATTGATTAATAAATTTTAAATAAAAAATAAATAAAAATCTTAACGCCATTGAGATTTTTTGAAAGTGGATTTGTTTTTACATATATTTTGTTCAATAAAATGTTGATTATAAAAAATTTAAGATTATTAAGAAATTGGAAAATATTAATAATAAGAAATTGTTCTTGAGAATAATTTTTTCTTATTTATAAAATTATATTTAAATTGGAATTGGTGAAAACTTTTTAAATTGACATAAAATGAATTAAAAATAAAATTGTTCTGATTTTTAGGTTTTTACCAAGTTACGTCGAATATCCTAAGTTCTAAACAAAGTAAGCTGCATTTTAAAATTTAAGACCACTCGAATTGAAAGTAAATGTGATATTAGCTATTAGAAAGTAACACTTCTTTTTAGAAAAAAATCAAATCCAGAAACAACTGAAAATATCTCCAAAACACCTCGATTACCGACTCATAATTGCATAGATTTTTCCTATAATAATTCCATAGTATTCGTAAATTAATTCACTAAAACCTATAGTTAAAATTTTAACCGCACAATTTTAAATTTTAAATTTTACTATAAACGAACATTAAATTTTAGAAAAAAAAAAAAACATATTTTTTTATTTTCCAACTTATTTAGTGAACTTTTTGCTTAAAACTAAACCAAGTATTCATTTTAAAAAAAATAATACAATCATAAATGACATAAATATGGCCTTATTTTTTAAATTAGCAACAAAGTTGTTGAAAATAATTTCATTATAAAAGCTCTGTCCAAATTTTTCAATTGGTCTTGTGAAGAACAATATTATAGAAATAAGTGAGAATACCTTAAGTTTATAATACCAAGCAATTTCTTAAATAACTCTCTTGTAATGATTCTTTGTAGTTGCAGTTGAATTATTTTAAAATGTTTAAAAATTTATATTTTCTTCGATTATTATTTAAATTAATCAAATTTTGTTAAGCTTTCTAAAACAATTTATAAGCTTTCTAAATACCTAATGTTATACCTAATGTTGTGCCGTATTCTTTAAAAAAGTATTCTATAAAACTTTTACTTTCCTAATTTAAATCATACCTCAATTCATTAGGAATCTGCAATAATTATAAATACAATTTTAATTAGTAAGCTTCCTACTTTTAATCTCAATTCGCTATACAATTTTTATTATAACCCCTGTAATAATTTATTTGTATAAACATACATCACAGTGTACTTATGTATAGAATTTTTTTCAATTAAAAAATTTTCATTATTTTTATTTTATAATTCATTCACTCATTTATTGTACACTCTTACAATTAGTTTTTTTTACACTTTAACGTGTAGATGATTTTTTATACTAATTATAAATTTATAATAGCAATTTCCCCTTCAAATTAATCATTATGGCATTTTTAATATTTATAAATTAATCTACTTGATTATATAAAAATCACAGAATTGCGTAAACAAAATTATACAAGAGAAAAAAAGGGGGAAAAGCTTGGTTTAAAAAAAATTTTTTTAAATTAAATAATAAATTTAATTTTTTCTGAACCTTCTTCTATTAATATCAAACAAATAAATAAATATGTATTTCAATTATCTAATGCCACGCAATTAAAAAACAGGATAACTTGTTGTATGTTAAAAAAATTAAATTCAAAAATTGATGACTAGAACAAGTCTATTTTCTCATAATATAATTGCAATTTTGAGTAATTTTAATGCATTCATTGTGCGGCCAATATGTGAGGAAATTTACCAGTACCAGATATCCAAAATTGGATTTACGAATATCATGCTGAACAACTTGAATAATTCTAAAAAGAATCTTTAAAGCATAGAAATTTTTTCATTTTATTTGATAAATACAAAGTTACCGAGAAATTCAATTAATTGTTATCATAAATCAAAAAAACACTGGCGAAAAATGGGGTTACCTGATTCCAACAAACTGACCTATAAAAGTACATTAAAGTTTCTAATCTACAAATATTCTGCACACAATTTTTTTTTCGAAATAAAAATATTGATTATACATCAATTACCAATTTTTCATTCGAACTCTAATTAATATTATTTATTCAATCAATTGACAGTAATAAATTAATAAATTTTTAAAAGATACAACATGATTCCAGCCCAATAACCAAAAAATCTTAAATCCACCAAACCGATTTAGAAATATGGGAAAAATTACATTGTCAATTGCATTATTGTGTTTAGAAAAATGAAATGCAATCCAAAGTGCCGAAGTCTTTGACATAAATTTAAAGATCTATATTACTTGTTTTTTCTTTTGGGTTATTTTTCATCATTTATTTTAACTGTTGTTGAATTCTTTTATTATTTATTATTCAAATATAAAAAATATCAATTATTTTTCTTAAATTTTCAAAAATTTTTTTAAAAAATTAAAATTTTCTAAATAATTTTTAGACGCACTTACTAATTTTATAGTTTCAACAAAAATTTTCAAATTTTTAATTTTTTCTTTCTTTGAATACGATTTAAATTTTCATCAATTTGAGATTATCCTTATTAGACTTGAATTACCCTTAATTTTTCAAAATATGCTTTTCTATTTTATAATTATTTTTTTTTCCTTAAGTACTTGAGAATTTTTGTTTTTTTTAAATTTTTTCTTTTCACAATTCTTTTTCTTTTTTTTTAAATAAATTTCCACTTTATCTTGTAACTTGAGTTTTATAATATTAAAAGCACATTTTATTTTTACATTAAAAAATTTCTTAGATTGTTTTTATATTTTCAATCCACAATCATTCACAATAGTAAATTAAAAGTTTTATTAAAAATTTCAAATATGTTTTTTTTTATTATTTTTCAATTATTTTATAATTGTTTTTAAATTTTCTATATTTTCTTTATTTTTTTATGAATTATTAAAAATTTCCGAACACTTCAAAATCTCTCCGACAACTAAAGATTTTTACCGCGTGTCACTAGCTTTTAAATATTTTTCTGTAAATGGGAATGGTACGGTCTACCTATACTTTTTTTTAGGGGGGAAGAGTTAACCACTTTTTGTTTTTTTGTTCCTTCAATAATAATAATAAACATTATTATAACCGGGTATTTTATTTTTCATTTATATATTTTTCTTTATTTTGTTTTCGATAGTAATAAGTAATTGTGAATAAAGAAAAAGAATGAAAATAGCAAAAAAAAATATTTACTTTTTGTTTTTGTTATTCTTCCTCAATTTTCCTTCTTATTTATGTTTTTTTTTATTTTTGTTTTGTTTAGTTTTCTTCCCTTCGATTTCTACCATTATATACCATATTATGAAGTTTGGCAACACTAACTCGAAGAAAATTGATGATAACTTTTAACTGATAAGGAAAAAATAATTGTAAAAGAAAGAAATACAAAAATAAAAAAAATGAGAGAAAATGAACTGCTTCAGTCGGTTTTACAGTTATTTACTATAAGAATAGAACAAGAAAAACAAAAAAAATTAACTCAGACGGAAGAGAAGGATAAAAACAAAGAATGGAATAAACGTAATTATAAAAAATAAATCAAAAACAGATGATCAAATTCGACGCATGCTCACTAAAGTTGTAAGTTTTGTTTTTGCTTTTTCATATACTTGTATACAGATATACGATAAAACGTGTCTGCTTCCTTTGTATAATATAAAAATTTAAATGCGATGATGTAGTGTAGTGACACTTTAAGTAAAACACAGTAAAAAAAAAAAACAAGTTTTTTCACAAAGGATTGGTAACTCCTTGTTTTAATATTTTTATATGAAAACAGTGTTATACTAAGGAAAAGAATAAGCAAAAACAACTGCTATGATATCATAAAAATACTGATTTTTACAAAAAAAAAATAATAAAAAAAGAAAGAAATTTTAATTTAAAATGAAAAATCAATTAACTAGAATGAGTTTTTTTTTTTATCAAAAGAATAGGAAATGAACCAAAGAAAATGAGTTCATTTCCTCTATTCAAAAAGTTTCTTTTTTCTTTTACAAAATTATTTGACATTTTCATTTCCTGAATTTTTGTCGGGAATGAAAAATAATTAATAGGGTAGGGTACCCTATTAATTAGTTTTGCATATACACAAATATATATTTTGTTGTGTACCTAATGTTTATATTTTATAACACGTTTCTAGTAACAGCTTATATTTATAAGATGAGAAGAAAAATTTGATTTTAATTATAGAAAACAATACAGGACTATATAACATCAGTTTTCCCTCTCAATTAGAAATTATTTTTGGAATTAAAGCTCCAATTTAAATGAAATTGAAAATAATCATTTGAATCCTTTTGTATAATTACAGAAATTATAAAAAATTGAAATATCTTATTGTTCCTTATATAGTTCTTAAATTGCTCACAAAAGATATATAAAAAATTATTTTTCCAGAAAATTATACGAGTAAGAGTAATATAGCCAGCCATTGTACTATCCATATAATTTTTCACAACAAGTTTAGTTTTTCTAACGGTAAGATATATGGCAGGCGTATACGGTCATAATACTAGCCAAGGAAAAAATCAAATTTAGAAGCTCATATTATACAGTGCCATAAAACCAAAACTCTATTATATAGTCGTGGAGTCCAAGAGTCTACAAAAATTAAACCTCCACCTTAAAATTTGTATACAAAATTTAATATTGTAATTGTATATGATTAAATTTATAACTGACATAATTCAATTAATTTCCATGAATTTACATTCTATATATATGGTGTGAAACCAGTTTCTCCTAATCTTTAAAAAAAATATATACAACACATAATTATTGAATTTTCTTTGAATGTTAAAATCTTAATAATGAACTTATTTTGTAAACATTTACTTAATTAAGAAACCTTATGCATGATTTACTGCTAGTACTAACTACCAACCACTTAAGACAACTCACCTTGAATATAAAATTTATTAGCTGTTTTCTGTAAATATGATTTGTGTTTGACTAATGATTTGTGTTTGACTTTCCAATTAAAAGTGTAATACAGGAGCTTTAATATTTTATATTTGCACACAATTTTTTACAATTTTTTATTTTATATTAATATTTATCTTGTACTCATATATTCACTTCTTTTCGCTTTTTTTCCATTACGAACCACACATTTCTTTATTAAATAATAAAAATATATACATATACATTAATATCATTGATTGCAGAGGCACTACCTGACACCTTAACCAAAATATTATAAAAATTTATACTTTTTAATTATTTTTTTAATTTTCAAATGTATACCATATTTTTAAAATATTCCAAAGAAAAAATCCACTTTTTAAGATAAAATATTAAAATTTAATTTAAAATAAATGCGGTATGGCCGAATTATCCTTTCTCTCTATTATTTTCACCATTTCCATTCGTTTTAATTATTAAAATCATAAGGTTTTAATACCATTAATTTACGTTATTAACATTATTCTGTTTAGTTTTTTTCTTCTTTACTTAATAAATACATGAATACAGCTTTAACTTAACCCACCGGAATTTTTCACATTACACGTACAGACCTACATAATTTAAAGTCTTTTTTCGTCTCTATTTTGGATACATATAATTATAAACTTTTTACATAACAAAAAATATTTCATCGATATTTTTTATATTTTATAAATACATATTTATATTTGTACATTCACTTATAATATTTTAATAATATATAATTATTAATGTAATGAGACAAAATAAGTGAGAAACAAAAAGGAAAATCGCAACCAAAAGAAAAAAAAAGAGAAAAAAAAATTATTTTAGAAAAATTTTGTAAAGCCACGAACGGACATAAAACAACTATATTATAGGTTTACACTTATTTAAGTACGTCCTTCCGGGATGAAAAACTCCACGTTACTAAAAATATAATTTCCATAAATTGTTCTAAATCAGTTAACAAACGATAAATAATAAAAACAGAGATTGAGAGTAAAAATTTCAAAAACATAGAAAATATATGCAGAAGCTGCAAAATGTTATTACAGAAAAAAATAAAACTGTTATTCGAGGTTCAATTTTAACGCCATTTTGACACAATGTTATGTAAAATTTATTTAAATTCTTGTTTTCAAAATTTAAAGTATAAAGGAATACATTTTCCAATCATAAAACTTCTTATTTTTAAAAATTTATAACAATTAATTTCTCGCTTCAACAATATTTACAAAATTAATAAGTTTTCTTGTACAATTTTATCTAAACGTTGCATATATTGAATTGTATGTCTTATATTTTCATATTGTAATTTTTTGAGATCATAAGAGTGTTTCAATAATCTCTTAACGATTTTGTCATACTTTTTTGTCTCTACTATTGATTTATCAGAGGATTTTATATGAGGAATTTGATTTTTATTAATTTCTTGCAAACCTAAAGAACTCTTATTACTAATCAAACTTTGACAGTAAATATTTTCTATTATTTTATAATTTTCCTCCTTGTCAGATTTTTCTTTCCTTTCTGAATATTTATTTGAAGATGATTTATCGAGTTTTTCACTGACTTTAATTTGTTGCCTTTTAAATTTATAACTTTTATTCGAAATCAGATCAAAACCATTGTCACCGCATTGTCGAAGATCTATTTCTTTTGATTCTTTTTTATATAAAGGGGAAGAATTCAATGACTGCACAATTCTAAATTTATTAGGTTCATAATTATTATTTTCAATTTTTTTCGATTCTAATATCTTTTCTGTATTTTTATCTAGAACTCTGTTATTTCTTAGGTCTTGATCACCATTGAAGTATATTGTAGGCTGGTCTGTATTTTCGCTTGTTAAAAAATATCTTATTTTTTCTAATTTTCCTTTTTTTGCTCTTATATCAAGATTGTATAATTCTTGAATAATTT
Organism: Condylostylus longicornis; assembly: GCF_029603195.1. NCBI lineage: Eukaryota > Metazoa > Arthropoda > Insecta > Diptera > Dolichopodidae > Condylostylus > Condylostylus longicornis. Next base: position 15,034,958 of record NW_026577982.1, read on the forward strand.
TTTTATGAAGTTCACGTCTCCTATCTTTTTCATCTTCTCTATTTGTATTGGATTTTTTTGATAAACTTTTAGATAAAATTGATATAGCTGAAAGTGTTTTATTTCCATCACCTACAATATTTGCATCGTCATTAACAGTTCTTATTTGATCCTTATAATAACTCTTATGAATGTTCTAAAATAATTCTAATTGATTAACACATTTATAATTATAATAAAATGTATAATTTTTATACCTCATTTGTTGTTGGATTTATTACAGAATTCTCAACTGTGTCTTTCCGTATTGAAAAGGTTTTTAAATTATTTGAAGAACTAGGCGATTTCACCGAATTCATTTCTATAAAAACAATATATTGTTCTAAAATAAATTATTTAATAACATATGACAAATTCGTTTTTATAAAAAATTAATACATAATGTGGTATATGAGATTTTACTAAGTAAATCCTAAGATCAAATTAAAACAATTTTATAAATTTTCTAATATTTGAAAAAAAAATAATTTGATACAAAATTTGTAATAGCAATGAAATAACAAACATTTATGCAGTAATTTAGATTTAAAAAAGGTGTTTGTTGGTACAAATTCATGTTGTTTCAACAAAATGCAGCAATTTCTAGCAATTTTATAATCAAATGACAATCTACTCACATATTGGATTCTTCTTTTCTTTTTATGTTTCGCATATAATCTTTTCAACATAATTGTTTCATAAATAACTTAGCATTTATGTTTACAAGAATGAAAAATCTTTTGCTTCTGCCATATACAAAAAGTACTCTTGAGGCGGAAATTTTTCTTTCCATTTTTATGTATGGAGACGTTTAACTCTTTTAAAGTTTCTTTTTCACGAATTTTTTGAGTATTATACAAAAATATATAACAAACTATCTAAAATATAACATGCATATATATATATATATTAGTCTCTTGAGTGCAATTGTAGTTATACATAAAAAAAATGCAACCAGTAGTGGCTCTCTGGAACATAAATTTATACAAAAACAAATACTATTGCGGGACGTTTTTAAAATTTTTCATCATTTTAATAGAAACTCTTAAACACATGCCTCCATGCATATTTTAAATTCACAATCAATTACTTCATTCAATTACACAAGATTTTGCTCTGCTTTATCTAATATTTGCTTAAACACCTAAAGAGCTTAAGTTAATTGAATTTCAATAATGCATTTTTAATTACACTAAATCTTCCCTAGTTGAAATTTCTATGAAATATCAGGCCGTTATTATCTGATCTGATTCAATTTTAATTATTTGTTAAAATATTTAAATATAATTTTTTTTTTTATATTTATATAAAAAAAAAACAAACTGTAACACACCCTGTTTATAAATTTCAGCATTTTTCACAAAATATCCCGTTATACTGATTTTTTTTTTTTTGTATTTTGAACTTTTTACTTGAAAGCAGAGTTTTCTTTGGTGAAGTGGATAGTAAGTGAACGGAATGATTTAGTTTTCAAAGGAGTTTTCTAAAAACGAAAAGCGAAATAATAAAATAGTGAAGGAAAAGTAGAAATGTTTTCATTTTATCGTAGATTGAAAGGTCTTCAAATATTTTATTTCATTATGATTTTGTCCTAAAAATATCGTTATTTGAGTAAATTATAGTGATGATGAATTTTTTAAAAAAGCTAGAAAAATTGAACTCTTTTAAATTCGTTTCTAAAATAACACAAACATTATTAAAGTAACTATGAATTTTGTGCACAAGCGTATAATATTAATTATGAAGGATTCCCTTTTTCATCCGTTTTCTCTTTTTCAATTTGAAAAAACTAAAAAAAGAAAACAGTGTGACATCGAGATCAGTGACAAAAAAACTCATTCTGAAAAAGAAACAAGCCAGACGGAAAAGTTTAAAAAACTTTTGAAAACTTTGTAAAATACGAACAACCGAATTTTGGTAATACAAAAAACCAAAAATTTTGATTTTGCATTATAAAAGTTTAAAACTTAGAAAAATCATTTGTGAATCAATTTTGTTTATTTTATTTTTTTTTAATTAAAACGTTTTGAAATTTTTACTTAAAATAAAATCTTCTGACATAACCAAAAGAAACATATGTCTTGACAGCTTTAAGATTTTAAACGTTTTTAAAACACAAAATTTAATTACAAAACTTAAAAACATTTGAAACATTTAAAATTTCCAAACAAAAAAATAACAAATGATACTGCCAAAAATAAAAAAAAAATGTCAGACAGTAGTTGTAAAAATTATAAAATAAACTAAATTTCAAGTTGCAGTATGCGGTTGCAGTTTCATTGAGTACGATTACATTTAATAACCCAGGAGCTATATTTCTTTTTGCTCCTTCATTGTTTTCAGGGCAAATTAAACAATTAAAATACATGCATAAATATGTAAGTCACTTTTATTTGTATTGCACAAGTATTTGCTAAAACTCGTTACTTATCGCTTGTTTGCGACAACACTGGCATAATTCAAAATTTACACAGTTGGGAAAAACGAATTTCAAAGTTTTGAAGTTAATTGATAATATATATTTCCGGCTATAGCATTATATCGATAAAGTATTGTAAGCGACAATTTTGAAGCTTCAGTTGCCAAGTTATAATGTTATTTAGCAAAATTTTTTACTTTTGATTTTAGTCGCTTGTTATAAGAGTTAAAGACATGGTTAATTTCCGAAAACGGCAAGTCTTTTTTGGAAAACTCATAAAAATGTAATATTTGACATTTATTCGTCAATGAAGTTTAGTAATAGTAATATAAACTAGAGCTGGCCCGAAACATTAACTAAGATTTTAATTTCCTTTAATCTAAAATAAAACTTAAAAACTTTATATAAAAACCTTTGTAAAGTTTATATTAATTTTCTAATATTGTTGATTTAAGAAAAAAAAATATATTTTTTAAAAGGTTCAAGAAGTGGAAATTGAAATTTGATTTTATATTTTTCTTTTATTCCATGCAATTAAAAGCGTTTGGTTTGACAGAAAAGCTGATTTAGTACAATAAGATAAATGTTTCTTAAAAAATATTGAAAAATTTCGAACAAAATAATTTCGTGTATTATTTTAGATATAACCTAATTTATAATTTTCTAATTGTGGGGTTAAATTGTAATTTAAATAAAAAATTATTATTAAAGTTAAGTTCCGATTTGATATAGTTATTTTCTATTGAAAAAAAATGGAAGCGCAATTCATTAAAACCGAACCTTGCGATGATGGATATTTCGAGGAAAGTAAAATGAAACTTGAAATCAAACAAGATACTGAACTCTCTCAAACAGATGGATACTATGAAGAACAAAAATTTCAGCCTGAACACCAACATTTCGAAATATCTTGCATTGATGAAAACATTGAGGAATATAAGCCTAATGAAATTCTACCCAATGTAATTTTTACTAGAAATCGGCGACTTCAGGAATCTAAGAAAGAAAGTTTCAATGACCACAACATTAAGTGCGGAGAAATTTTCTGGTCCACAATAAACAGTTGTTATTCTTACACGTGTACGATGTGCCCTAAAACCACATTTGCGACATGTAAAGCATTAGCAAGCCACTATAGATCATCTCACCCATGTTTCAAAATACGAAGAGGAGAAGAATTACTAGAGTACCAAAAAGGTAAGAAAGTTATGAATTCAAAAAAAATAACAGTTCCTCTAGGTTTTGTTTAATGTTTATTGAGAATTAATTACCTATATAATTATATTTTAGACACAGCATCAAAAATAAAAAAAGATGAAATCCATAAAATTGCCTTGGAACAATTGAGGAATTTACCAAAAATCAAAAGGTACACTATCACTAAATGTCACAAATGTCAGAAAGAATTTCGAAGTGAACTAAATTTACTTGATCATTCGAGAGTTCACAACAGAAAAAATCCTCTTGTTTGTATATATTGTGGGAAAGTATTTTTGAAATTAACAGATTTAAAAGCTCATCAAGCGACTCACTCTGGAAAAACACCATTTACGTGCAAAATTTGTGGAAAAACCTTTTCAGATTATAATAAAAAACAGCATCATGAAAATTTACATGTATAATGATAAAGAAAAGAAACTAATTTTCAATATCACCTTAATTATTTTTGAAATTTAAACCTAAAAGCATATATTAAATGCAAAGCTCAAAATTTAAATAAGTTTTATTTTCATTGGTTATTTTAAAATAACTTTAAAAGAGTTGTATAAAAATGGATTTCATCAAAGTATTAGAAATAAAAATTGTACACAATTTTATTTATCAACAATTAAAGGAGCATTTCAAAAGCAGTGTTGAATTACATCGCAGCGAACACATGAGTTACTAAAAATTTAAACATATTTTATAAGAATAGCAATTATAAATTTAAAATATGAGTTTACTCAAGCTTAAATTTCCTTTTTTTTTAAATACATATACATGTATGTATATTAAAAATATTTCTAATTTTTTTTTTTGTATTTATATCAACCGTTTTTTAAAAATAATTTATAATTACTTAGGTATCTGACTCAGCAAGGAATAAAAGTTAATTGAAAATAATTGAAATGCAACATTAGAATAGTATGTACAGTAAAATGTATATGCCTTATAAAATCTTCCAATTAAAAATTTATAAGATAAGAATCCTAGAATTTGTATGTTGTACGTATTATAAGAATATTTTCATACAATATTCAAATATATTTAGACATAATTAAAAGCTTGGCAGAAAAATATGTGATTGTTTTATTTATACTATATAAGTAATGGGTAATTTTGTAAATTGCAATGATGGTGTAAGCATAAGTGAAAGCAGATATTTGACCATACGGAGTGTCGCGATCAATATTAATTGGTTTTCGGTGTGTTGAAAATTTTACATCAAGATCTTGATTTTAAAACATACAAAAAAACAATTATTGCAAAAATTCCTTAAATAAAAATCATATTCTGTGACGAGTTTATTTGTTACTGAATAGGTTAATGCTTTTGATCCCAGTGAAAAAATGTAATTTCGAAAGAGTATTAAAAAATAAAATTTAACGCTTTGAATGAATCAACCACTAAGTTTGAATTCTTCATAAATTCGTTTTTTATTTTATAACGTTTGTTTTGCAATAAAATAATGTGCTAAGATATGCCTTCTCAGTGATTGTGTTACAATAGTATCAAACTTCAAAAACTTATAAGTTCCAACTCTAAATATCAAAATCAAACTGCAAAATGTGACAGTTGTTTTGACATTTTCTTTAAAAAAAAACAACTTAAATTTTAACCCAAAAATTAACAAACAAACGCCAAAAATTTATTTTTTAATTTTATAAAGAGTATGATTTTAGACATGCAATATAATAAAAACGCGTAGTTGAAAATATTCTAAAATTAAATAAGTTTAAGGTATCCGGAAGCATTGAGGTAACTTTAGGTGGGTGCTTACCCGGGAAAAACTTTTGCGGTTTATGTTAACAAGTTTATATTAATTTATTAAACTAATTGTTCCCATTGAAACTGAATTGCAGGAGTTGATAATGGAAATGGATCTCAAAGCTGAGCAATGTGGAGATGGTTACTTTGAAGAAAATGATCATAATACCACAGAGTCTGATGAAAGTAGTGATTTGGATTTTGACAAAAATGAAGAAGTAGATGACAAAAAAGACAGTGAACAATGCAGTGATGGCTATTTTGAAGAAAGTATTCAGAATTCATCAGGATTGGATATATGTAGTGATGAAGATTCTGATGATAAAAGTAAACCCAACAAAAAAATGCCAAAAAAAAGCAGAAATAAAAATGTTAAGAAAAAAAAAACTAAATCAAACGACACTGTAAAGTGTGGTGACATTTATTGGTCTAAAGTCTATAATAGCTACTTGTATACATGTTCAATGTGTCATGCAAATGGATTTAAAACCTTAACTTATCATTATAAGAAATGTCACGCTTTATTTAATGAATCACAAAAGAATTCATCAACATCTCGTAATAAAAGGAAAAACGATGGTAACTTTTTCTAATATTAAATTTCGATTTAGAAATATAGAAAATCTAATGCACATAGCATTTGTTTTTAGATAACATCAAATGTATCAAGACTGAAATGAATGAAGCTCAAAAGATTGCGTTAGAACAGCTTAAAAGTTTACCCAGAGAATTTGAAAATAAAAAAAGGAAAACAGACAAGACAAAAATTCATAATAGTAAAACACCTTTGTTGTGCATATATTGTGGGAAAAAGTTTTCAAATATGGAAGATCTTAAATCACATCATACTCAACATTCTGGACCAGAACCATACATATGTAAACTTTGCGGTAGTACGTTCGCGGAATATGATAAAAAGCAACATCATGAAATGCAACATGAAGAAATTAAAGAAAAAGAAGACAAGCATGTAAACTAAATCTAAACGTATTTTGTATGAATAAACAGAAAAGCAAAAAAGAAATTTTGCAAGTCCAAAAATTCAGTAATATTTTCATCAACTGTAAAATAGTTTTGTGTATTATTAATATAAAAGAAAACAGTTAGTATAAAGAAACGTAAGTTGGTATCAACTTATATTTACGCTTAAATTTTTTTTACTATAAATATTAAGGCAACTGGTTTTCATCACACGTCCTTAGTTTGTATAATACTCTATTTTAATAATGAAAATTAAGAAATAAAGAAAATCTGAAAAATTATAAGTTATTTTTATTTTTGGAATTAAAAGCATTAAATTGTCAGTAAGAGATTCTTTAAATTGAGAACCGACAGCGCGTAATCATTTCACACAAACTGAACGGTATAAATTAAGATTGTTCTTTGCGTTTTAGCTGGTATGTACATAAGAACCTGGAGAAGTTTGTAATTTATTTTGAGATACCACCATATACTGATACTTAATTGTTTTAATGTCTTTGAATTATGAACAGTCTTGTTAGATACATATGTGACGCTTTTAAAATAAAAATCCCTCCAAAGAAGCGTAAATGAAGAAATAATAAGATGTGCATAAGTATTTATATCAAAAAACATTTTTAAAATGACAGACATTTGGATCAATTATTCGGCTTAAATGTAATTAAATTTCATTTTATCAAAGTATTACGGACTTACAGGGTTAATTAACCAAAAATCACATTGACATAACTGGAAAATATCGACACAATAATTTAGTTGAACTGAATTGAACATAGTTGAATTATTTCATGGTGAGTTTTTTACTTTCAAGGGTATGTTTACAACAGAACGAAATTTCATATTATTTGACGATAAATTGTAAACACAAAACAAACGATTATAGAAAAAAGCAATTGTCTATAAGCAAAAATACAAAATTATGTAGAGAATCAAAACTAAATAAAAAAAATTAATTCACATGAATAAATAATCGAATTTTGAGTTTTTTGATAAATATATTCTAATAAATCCATTTTCCTAATTCGGGCAGTAGTGTTTCAAGTGTTTGTTAAATTTAAGGACGCCATAGCAATACCCAGACTTAGATGTCCTTTTGATTGCGCGATAAAAGCAGGTAAAAAAGAAAGTTTAATTTATTTCATGCAGTTCAATAATTTAAAATGAATTTTTCATTTTTTTTTGTATTTCCAGCAGAATATTTACTTTTTAACCTTATTTTATAAAACCAATACCTATCCCTCCAACAATAATGACCGAGTCAGAAGTTAAAACAGAAGAATGTAGTGACACCGAAAATCAACTTTCATCTGGAAAAGAAAATAATCAATCATTCAGTGATGGATATTTTGAAGAAAGTAGTTTAAATTCTTTAGAACAATGTGATGATGAAAATTACGAAGAAGATAGTTTGCTTTCTACAGATTCAGATGAAACAGTTTCCGATCGACAATCAAAAACTCAACTTAGTGATAAAAACTCTAAGAATATTAAAAATAGTTCAGAAGAAAAAAAATTTGGTTCAAAAAATAATATTAAATGTGGTGAAATTTATTGGTCTAAATCTTCAAAATCTTATTTGTATAAGTGCTCAATGTGTCCTACTAGGAAATTTATGGGATGCATTGCATTAAAACATCATCATTCAAGATATCATAAGTTATTTGATGAAACAGAGAAAAAGCAAAAAAATATTTTACCAAAGAATAAAGAATTAGAAAATACAAGCGCCAATAAATCCAAAAAGACTGGTTCAGGTGAAAATGAAAAAAAAATCGCATTAGAGCAACTTCAAAGTTTATTTAAAAGAAAAATTATAACGAATCAATGCTATAAATGTCGGAAAAAATTTGAAAGTGATCAAGAACTTGTTGAGCACTCAAAAATTCATGTAAAAAAAAATTCTTTAAATTGTATTTACTGTAAAGAAACATTTACTAGACCAGAAGAATTTAAAAAGCATCAATTATCGCATAAGCGATTCACATGCAAATTTTGCGGAAAAGCATTTGCACACAATGGGAATAAAAAACAGCATGAACGTCTACATAATGAGACTGGAAACTCTTCAAAAATCCATGAGAAAAGTAAAACTACAAAAACTAAAGTTAAAGTTTTGAAATAATTTATACAAAAATGGTTTTGAACATCTACATGCAAGTGTATATTTAAAAACAAAAATAAAATTTTTAAAACTAAATTTTGCAGCGATTAATTCATTAAATAATCCATTACAAAAGGTTTATCATCGGTTCCATATGGTCGTAAAGGTATATCATAAGGCATTGGAAAAGCTGGAACACCATCCCTATCCTTTTTTAAAGGAAAAGTATTTTCCCCGGTCTACAAAAAATAAAGCGTTTTTAAATTTTTATGAAAGGATTAAAGTAGAAATGTTTCGTTTTTACAATAAATTTTGGCAGAAACAAGACTCCAACTTCATAATTCATGATTCTTAAAGCTGGTTCGATTTTCGCAGCCTTGTTAAACGAGCCCCATGCAGCTTTAGATAAATTTGCAGAAGTTAAAACAAACCAATATAATTCATCATCATTCCACCGGCAATATGTTTTTATGTGTGGCATTGCTTGATTTCTGTATCTAGATTTAGATATCCATTGATATAAATGATTTTTCAACCACGGTTGTTTATCATTAGTAGTTTTACTATAAGGTAAACAACCGCCTCCTAACAAATCATCATGACTATTTTTCACATTTCCATAACTAGGATATATAAATTTAAACTGTGGTACACGTCTTATTCCTAATGGAGTTGAATCTTTCCTTAGGCTGTTTATAAAATCTTTTTCTACCCACGTTTGAACATTAGGTCCTAAACTACCGATACTTGAACTTTGTGCTACTATAGGAACGTTTTCATCAATTTTTGCTGAATGTTTTCCTAAAAGATAACCTAGTCTTGCGTGTCCAAATGGATGACCTCTGACAGAACTGGATCTAAATCCACCTGGCGCTGATGCTACTAAAAACACACTAAAAATTTTTTTTTTTTAATGCATTATATAATATAGTTTCATAAATTCTAATTTACTTGATGGAACTAAAATCAGTTTTTCTTATTTTTGCTATCCAAGTTTGCAATTTTGGAATTTTGTATTCAACAAGATAAAGCATCAAATCTTGCTTAAAATTTGTTGAGCTATCACCAGCCATTGTATCTGAATCATTATTTAAAGCTGGTAATCTTGGACTAATCCAAATACCTTGTGTTCGATTATGCCAATCATCTTCATATAAATTTGCAGTAGAAATTACAACACGCATCGAATTATCTTTGTAATTAAATATCATCATTTTCGTATGATGAGTTGAAAAAGGAGATGGCATATTAACTTTTATTGCAGTGACTTGAGGCTTTGATTTAGAAATAGTTTGCAATTCTGGTGTTTCATCCCCATACAATACCAGCAATGGTTTATCCCTGTAAAATTTTATCAAAATGAAATAAAACAAATTTGGAAATATGTGCAAAAATAATTACAAGCATCCTGCAAAATAATAGTGTCCTAAGAGCCACCCAATATCTACCATAAAATTTATTTGCAATGATGATTCAATTTCACCCAAACTTTCATCTAAAATTTCTGAAATGGAAAAAAAATTTGCTGATACTCGTATTGAAAAAAATAATATTCGATAAGATACCTTGGAATGTGATGGAAAGTGGTTCATGGTGAGTTAATGGCGAAGCGGTAATTGTTGTCAGAAATATATTGTAAGGTGCTGCTTTTTCTAATTTTTTTGCCGTATTACCTTTTGGCAAGACGACTGAAATATAATCATGAATATTGCGATCTATTTTTGGTTTTTTTGATAATCGAGACTCATCAGATTGCGAATTTGAAGACGTACTTGGTTGCGGAGAATTTCTGTCAACACCTTCTGTTTCTTTTCTATCGCTTTTATTTTTGTATATTTCAGGTTCTTTTTTATTTGACCATTCAGGAAGATTTCTCCTTTTCGGGGTAGCTATATCTTTTCCGTCTTTCTCTTTTTCTTTTTGCATTCCTGATCTCTTGAAAATTAAAAAATAATAATAAAATCATTTTACGCAATTTTAACGATAATTTACATTTGCCGAGTCATCATCTTCTACTACTACGACATCATAGTTTCTAGCTTTGGCTTCTTGCAGTTTAGCATTATTACGTTCTTTATTAAAAATTTTACTTTCAGAGTTTTGATTCTTTTTATCGACAGGTTTCGAAGATTCGCTTGATGTTCTTAAATTGGGAAATATTTTTTCTAATATTGATAATTGATCTTCTATAATATATTTTGTCATATGAAGTTCTGTGGGAATGTCATAATGGTTTGTATTCTTATTTAGTCCAGCTTTTAAGATGTTTTCCACTAAAATATTCAAATAATCCAAATATTCATACAAAAAAATTGCTATTAATATTAATTTACAATGAGGATGACAGTATTCCTTAAAATGTACTGGATTTTTCCTGTAACAATTTTCACCATATTGACAATCTTTCCGAGAATCCATCACACACAATTTGGATATAAAATTATTAACTTATAAATTGGAGTTAAAGCGAAAAAATTAAATTTAAAATTTAGTCTTTTTAACGTTTTGATTTTTTTTTAATAAACAACTATAATCACCTGTTCAGTGGCGATTGACATTTAAGATGCGCCATAAGAGAGAGCATGGTAAACAATAAAACTAAAAATAATAAGACGTAAACAACTTTTTGAAATAATTTTAGCGTTGTGAGCCTGTGAGTATTATTCGAATTAAAATTATGGCGACAAGAGTTTAAAAATAAACTTCTTTTCTGTCAATAATTAGAATAAATCGATTTTGATAATAATTTCTCTTCCTTCATTGGCAATTTTCATTAACATTTATTATTGGAATAGAAGTACGTTTAAGAGCACTTTTTAACAAGATAGCCATAAATAAAGAAACGTGTAAACAAATTGAGCTCCTTGTCCACGGCCACAGAATTTTAATTTATTTTAAATTACTGATATTAAAAGGCCCTTTCGAATATCCACAAAAACAAATACAAAAAAACCATTTTGGTTTGTACTTATTCCGGTTTTGATAAGGCTCATATGTACTTCATAACGTTAAAAATTTTAATAACTACACCATAATGGGTACTATAGTATCAAAACTAAATAGTACTGCAAGTTTCAAAACTTTGAATTTTTTTTTTAAAAACGCTCCCCCAAAATGTTGCACATGTGTTCAAATGTCATTTTCTAATTGCTAAATACCAACCTTTGTTTTTATATTATTTGATTTTTAAAATTTGAAAGACTTGATTATTTTTACTAATATTTTAAATTATTCTCAAAAATAATACTTAAAAAGTACATTTCAAAACATTTGAAATTTCAAATTAAAATTCAAAAACAAAAAAAAAATATGGGAAAGCCACAACGTAGGAAAAAGCATCATTCTGGAGACACACATTTAAGACGAAGATGGAGAACGAAAAATCGAAAACGAGATCTTGATGAAGTAAATAAAAATTTCAAAACCTTCCATAAAAGTTAAAATTTCTTTGAATATTAATAGAAAGGTTTTACTAAATTATAGATTGATAATGATTTAAAAACTAATCCAGAAAAATTAATAGATCAAGAAATTGATTTTGAGCAAAAAGGTTTGGGCCAACATTATTGTATTCATTGTGCAAAATATTTTATTGACGATCATGCCTTACAGTCACACTTTAAAACAAAGGTTAGTAAAAGCAAGGCATTTTTTCGCGATGAAAAATATTTTCAATTTTAGGTACATAAACGTAGAATGAAGGCCCTTGAAATAGAACCTTACTCTGTAGAAGAATCAGAAAGAGCTGCTGGTCATGGAAATTATAAAGCACCTTTAAAAAGAACTATTGAAACTCAACCGAGTAAAGATGAAGTTAGAGGTGGAAAACGAATCAAAATTGATGTAAAAAACGAGGAAGAGAAAATGACAAGTTAATGAATGTTTTATTGCAAATTGTTAATAAATGAATATTTTTATAAAACATGAAATAACTGTTATATTAGATATTTTTTGTTATCAACATCTGGCAATTTTAAAATTGATCGAATTTGTATCTAAAGCAATTTTAAACACCATCCAAGGTTTATGCAATTTATTTTTGAAGATTAAATCATATTCTTAACGATTTGAGAGCCACCTTGGGCATAAAAAAGTTGTTAAAAAGTTGATTTAAGAACTTTAAGCCAATTATGAATTAAAACGCAGGAAAAAAATAATTTTGTTAAAATAATTTATTTGAATATTTCAAATAATATGTTATATGAATATTATATGTTCAAAATCAAGTATTTTGTACAAAAAATTTGTAAATATAAGAAAACAGTTTATGTTAACTCTACACCTTGGAAGAGTTTAACCTCTCAATTGAACTGTTAACTCAATTAAAAAATATCGAAGAGATACGAAATTATTGGAAAGATGGAATAAATTACTCAATTATTAAATTCACTGTCTGATACTGTTATGAAAAAATTAACATTATATTTTTCGTGCGTACATTTTCTCCCAAATTATTCTCTTAATTTAAAATTACTACTTTATCATATTTGTACATAACTCTATTTGTAATATTTGTATATAACCATTTCATAAATTAGTGTGAGTGATTCTCTAAATACAAAACAAAATTTGAGAAATCTCAAATAAAAACAAATGAATTTTATTTTGTTCATTTGTTGCAGTAATTTCGATTTATTTCTTATTAATGAATCAAGTCTGCTATAAAATTGTGAATTTTTTTGTTATAACATTACGTTTCGTTAAATCACCCAGCTATAATTCGGTTTACAGAATTTTTTACATTTCTATTTATTCATTTCATTTGAATTCAATTTAACATTTCAATTTGTTTTTATATTCACCTCAAACGATCAACATTTAACGAATTTTTTAACGAAGCTGTGACATTTAAGAGTTATTTATATGCTGTCATTTTAATTTTTATATGCCGTTCTCTTTCATTCTGGTTGAATCGAATGTTAAAAATTTGAAAAGTTTCTGTTATATTTTTTGACTTTTTTTTTATTGTTAGTGCTGTGAAGGGTGAAGCTCAGTTGATGATAGTTGATTCAAAGCGATAGTTAAAAGTTCGTGATATTTTCAATCATTTGTAAAAATAAAATTTTTTGTATTTTAATTTCTTTTTTTTTTGTTTGTTATATTTTCAATAGTAAAATGAACGCAAATTGTGAAAATAATAATATTTTTCATTCTAAATCAGGTAAATGGGTATTTGAAAAATTAATAAAAGAAGATAAGAAATTTCTTAGACCTTCTAAAGAAACAAAAAAAAAAGAAAAAGTAAACGAAACAAAAATGAAAATTGAACGAAAAAAGTACTTGGGTTAAAAAAAAATTAATTTTCTCTCGTAGAAGATTCGCTGAAATGGCGACTAAATTTAACAAGCTGCATTAGCAACATTGAAAGTGGGGAAAATAACAATTCCTTAATGGATAAAAATAAAACTAATTATTCTAGTAATAATAATATTATTACTACACCGGAATCTGGAGCAACAAAAGCAAGAAATTTTTACATTACACTTGCTAAGGAAAGTCCCAAAAATATAAGCTATGACAGCTCATCAGATACTTATGATAGTTTTCATTTTAGGGAAACAGGTGAGTTTACATTACCATTTTTTTTTAATCATATTACTTATTGTGTGTAGTTTTGTCACGTACAAATGCTTATAACTCTTTAATATTTGTTTCCTTTTTTTTGGCTAAAATTAGCATACCTACCTACGAATGTAAGAATTTTAATAGCTCGCAATAGCTTTAAAAAATTCAAAGTCCACATATTCATTGTTCATTCATTAATTTTTCCATTAAAATACAAAATTAATACTGGAATGTGTAAAATGCTTGTAAAGCCATTAAAGTAACAATGGAGTATCCAAATCCTTAACCAAATAATTAATAACCTATAAAAATCAAGCATAGCATGTTAATCCATTAAATGATGATAACCTAAATATGTATGTATATATTAGAATATGTACATATATTAGTAACGTCAAATCAATGAAAAAGCTTTCTACAAAAATAAAAAAAAATTTTCCGTTTCGCGAATTTTATGACTTGCCACGACAAAAGTATAAATAAAACTGAACGCAAGGCAACATCTTAATTTAGAGGAGGCTCTTCTCCATAAAAAAAAAGAATTCAATTCGCTTGTAGCTTATCTCATTCACTTCTGGTTATTTATTTATTTTGTTTTGCGTTCTGTTCAATTTTTCTTGCTTATTTTTTAGTATTTTTACATGAAAACTCGAATTCTGTAGGTTGTTTTGGTATAAGAATATCTATCTGAATGCATACTGCTATAATATTGGTAATATAGATAGTATATGTATGTATATGCCATATGTGTAAAATGTAGAGATAGGTGTACCTATATGACACCATATAATAACGAACTCATAATAACATGTACAAATTATAGATTTCAGTCATATGAATATTGCACCCACTTTTAAATGTGAATTTGCAAGTCCAGTTTGTTTGAAATCCCTTTTTTACAATACATATACATAAGTGTTTTCTTAGAATCTTGAGAAATTTTATTTGGCGAAATGTACTATTTTCTAGCGATTTTATACTGAATAATGGATTCTTTTAATTAGTAAAATAGAGGAAAAAAAATAGCTTTTATCCTGATATATTATTTCAATGCAAATGTATTTTAAAAGCCCTTTTATAATTTAGGCAAATTACAATTAGTAATTGAATCTTTTTATTGGAATTATTTTCCACTGAAATTTCTTCCATATTCCATGATTCATTTTATGCGTCCAATATTTTAAAAATAATTCTGAATTCGTCATCAAGATAAAAACTATACTAATAACACTAATACGTTATAAACATGATACAAAAGAGTATTTAAAATTCCATTGGCCCTTTTTTCAGCCATCATTAGCTTTAATTAAATTATTATGTATGTATGTATGTATATTCTTGAGTTTTGAGCAGAAAAAATTTTGAAAAACTTACAAATAAAACTTAAATTGAAATTATTGTTCCTATTTTAATATTATCTTACATTTTATTTAATTATTTTGTAGATTACTGCAAGGATACAACAGATACTTTATCAGATTCCTCTTATACAACAGAAGAAATAGCAACGGTTGATATGGTTGAGTATGAGGTAGCTAGCAGAAGTGCTAGTGAAAATTTTTATTCAAACGACTCATCAAGTGGGACAGAGGTATTATTTATAATGTTATAACACGTATTTGAAGCAAATATGCTATGTAAATCGTCATGTGTACATTAATATTTTAAAAAGTGTAGAATGTAATAGATCCTAGGTAAAAAAAAAAATAGAGAACAAGGGTAATCAGAGGCCTTTATTTATGTATAGTAACTGAAATATGCCCTTGTGATATTGTATTTTCAATTAATTGCTAGCGATATTGCTCTTGTAACAAAATGAATAAATATATTGTATACGAACAAATTCATTTTAAATTTTTATTAAAAATATTAACGTACAATATAAATTTTACAATATTATAATATAAATGTGTTCTTGTTATAGAAACCTTCGCAACGTTTTATAATGAAGCATTTTGTTAGCTGAAAAAAATAGCATAAGTGTACTAATTAAAATGTTACAGAATATTTTAACGCTTTTTTTTTTGTTCTTCTAAATCGTATGTAATAGACGTTAATAATTTTAAATAAAAATTTAAAGTGCATGAATATTAATTTGTTAGTAAATAAATCTTTATTAAATTAAAGATTTCATTAGGTGTTTTTTAGTAGAAAAAAAATTACAAGAGGAAGTTTGTTTTTTTCGCAAGCCTTAAACCCCATGTTTCAAGGTTTCCGAATTAATTAAAATCAATTACTATGAGTTTTTTAATTTGTAAATTTTAAAATTGAAGATTTATAGGTGTACGTAAGTACATTTATGTATATATTAATAACTAATTTGTTATTTTCAGGACATTGTATTTGCCTTAGTTACAAAATCTGCTGCAACAGAGAGTTCAACAAGTGATTTTGCAGATAGTGAAGAATCAAATTATAATATTGTACAAAAAGATTCTGAATTAAGTTCTGCCGATTATTGGAAATGTGTTAAATGTAAAAATAAACAAAATAATCCAATGTTTCGATATTGTGAACGCTGTTATCAAGTAAGTTTTTTAAAAATATATTGTTTATATTTTTGTATAAAATTGAAAAGTACTGCATGGTCATTTAATACATTTTATTTTTAAATTTTGAAAAATAATTTTTCCACTTTTCAAAAATAAAAAAGATATATGTAAACACACATTTTCATTAAGTTAATGTATAATTCATAATATACGTATATGTATAACGGCAACCTAAAAGTTATACGTGTCAAGAAGAAAAGGGAAGAAAATAAAAGAAATGAAAATAACTCATGCTTACCTGAAAAAATTTGCACGTTGTTACTGGAACTGAAGTTTTATTGTATTTATTTTTTTCTTTCAGTTTTCATTTCTCTATTAATTTTTGCTGTATTTTTTTTTTCTTGCTTTTTTCTTGAATGTTATTCTCTTAATTTTTCAGATGTGTTTTATTTATTTTTTTCTTTGTTTTTGTTTGTTTGAATTTTATTTGTAAGAATTTTTATGCAAACGATAACCCAGACAAATTAATAACATATTAATTTATTATCATGGCAATAATTAATACCAAACCATATAACACTTAATTTAAGTATGTAGGCAGGTATGTAGGTACGTTTTTAAGTTGTTATTAAATGCATTATTCTTTTTTGATAATATTTAGATTTACAAAAGTGTAAATAACTTTAAAGAGAATTTTAATTCCCTTATGATTTTATTTTATTCCATTTCATTATTTTTTTTTGCTTAATTTTTGTAAAGATATCGCGTCGCGATACTTTTTCGTATCTGTCATTTGTGAATAATATAGACATGAACTTTCTTGTTCAACAGCAATTCTATAAAAAGTAAAATGTGTTTTTTGTGTATATTTTATGACTGAAATGTCAATAAACCTTCAAAATTTTTAGACTTCATAATTATGTCATAATATTTTAATAGTGCTAAAACCAAAGTAACTCAAACTTCTCATTTTAACATCGTGCAATAAAAAATAATTTCCTATGTACCTGCTACTTACAATTTTAATCCATTTTTTTTTTGTTTAATTGATGTAGTAGCCATGAACAAAGCACTCCAAATACTTATAAGCATATACATACATACATATGTACATTTATTTTTACTTTAATAATAGAAAAAATTGTTTAATAATAAATACTAGCATTTAACTTTAAATTTATGTAGGTAAAATTATTTTATTTATACATACAATAATTAAAATAAAATTTAGTCATAAGATAAATACATATGTATGTATGTACATAAGTATGTATGTGCAATAATTTTTTCGTTTAAGAATTAACTATTTGAACGACGTGTTAAAACTTGTTCAAAAACATTTTTATATTAATTTTTCAATTAGTAGTGAATCAAAATTTAAAAGGAATTTTTTTGTTCTTTTTTTTTTTGTTTTTCACACAATGTGTACGCGCAGATTGTAGGAAAATAATATATATGTATGTACATACGTACATACATATGTAATATATTTTATTAGAATAGTATCTAGAAAATTTCAACCTGTTTGCTAAGAAATTATTTTATTTACATTAAAATGTATGTTTGTATATATTTACATCCTTATCATTTTTATTATAACAGTAGCGATTTGATTTACTACATATATAAAATACTATTTGTACCTATTACATAATTGTGAATATGAAATATTAATTCGTTCAAACAAATTGCATTTTCTTTGCAAACAAAACTAAATTAATATATGTAGATTCATATGCATGTACATATGTATTCGACATGCATGCATGTATGTACATAAACCATATTTCACGTCGTCAAAAATTAGCTTTTGCTTTAAACAATGCATGTCACAAAATGTTTTTGAGCAGAATTAATGACACTCAAAATAATTTAACTAAAATATTACTAACGTAGTCAGTGAATACTGTTTAATAGACCTTAAGAATGTCACGAGTATTGATGTAAAACATACAAAAGTATTTACATATGTATATATTTATATACTTTTCTTATCTTTTTTGACATATGATGATAACAAAATAATATAGATATTATGTGTTTCATGTCATTTTTAGCTGCAATTTCACTTGTTTTTAAAATTTTCCTTGATTTCGTTTGAATCACGTAATTTGTTTTTTTTTTTACCATAAATTTATGAATTAAAAAAATTGCATACTACCCAGTGCACTATGTCATATGTATGCATGTTTGTATGTATGTATGTAGGTTTATAACTAATTGGGTATCAACGTACCCTACATAATCATATCAACGAACATGAATTTTCCTTAACAGAAAGATGGAGGACCACCTAAAAACAAAAATTTTCATTTTTAATTATTATAATCAACATTATAAGTATGTACATAGTTACATACATACATACATACATATATGAGTAAAAATTTTCAATCATGAATGTTATGAAATAGATATTAAAGCAATTAACAGATAAATAACTTCTAGTTTTTTTATATGTATGTACATATGTATGTATGTATGTATGTAGGTACAACATATAATGGACATATGTATACAAAATGTTCTAGTAAGTAGTTAAACCTTTTTTTTTAACGTTACTGTGGATGAAACTACATACAATGTTCAATTGTTTTATTCCTTTCTTTGCACATTATGTAAATGACATTTTTTGAACTTTCATCAGCCTTTCATTATATTTTCTTTAAAATCTTTAAACAGAACCAAAAAAAAAAAAAAAGAAATTTTTTTTTTAATTTAATATAAAGAAATACGGTGTTAAAAAATGCTAATAAATATTGTATTGTATGACGAAAAAAAGTTCAACTAGAAAGCAAAGCGAACATGTTATATCAAGTCGATATTTTTTTCCATTTGCTTTTCTTGTTTTTCTTTTTCTGTTGTATTCATTTTATTTTATTAATCTGCTCTGCTGCTAAATGTTTTGCTCTCTTCATTGCTTACTAAGTACAAAATATGTATGTCTAACGAAATCATTTTATCGTTTATAATACAATATTGTTACTGGACATACATATGTATGTTCATACATGCATTACATACACAACATATGTATGTGTACATACAAATTATTTTGAATAACGTTTAAAAACTGAGGAGAAATTTAAAACTAGCTCTAGTCTAATCTATCTACATAAATAAAATAAGTTTAGTGCTTATTGAGAAAAATGTCACATGTTGATATTCTTATTTCGTGAGTTTAAATTATTAAATTTTCGAATTGAAATAGTATCTTTTAGTTTCCTACTAAGCGCCATGTACATATATTTATTGAATTGAATTATTGATTGATTTATTTAAACGCTTTCGATTTTATTAATTGAATTTGTTTGAAATTTTTTTTTTTTTATAAAATATTTTAAATTATAACCTAAAGAATAGAATAATGGAATATAATGTATGTACATACATATATATAGATTATATGTATATACAATAGTATGTACATAGATTATAAAAAAAATTCCATTGGTGCAACCAATATCCATTCCGATTCCGCTCTCTTTCCATACAATCGATTCGTCATTATTCAACAATTTGAATTTTTTTTTTATAGATGTTGAAATGCATGTACATATACACATGTATGTTATACAAAAAAAGAAAAAAAGGAATATGTAGGTTATTGCTTTCTTTCTTACTTAATTCGAATTTTAGAATATACTCGAATTTCAAATAAATTATTGTATTAAAAAATACCAAAAAAAAAAGATACGTTTATTCTCTTTCTTAAAATATAAAAGCTTTATGAGCGACAATAATCATCCAAATACAAATTACTGACTGTATGTAAGTAGTCAGTCTGTATCAATATACAAGTAGCTGTCATGAGTGCTTTTTAAAGGTCACAGAATCATCAATTTCTATTTATACACAGTTTTTTTATTTCGTATTTTTATTTAACGTTGTCAGTGTAAAAGCAAAATTTTGTATGCCTACATAATATTTAGAATGGAATCGTTTGTGCTATTCGCAATTACGGCTCTGTGTATTATTCAACTCAATTCATTATTTTATACTAATTGCTTAAATATTTTTCTGTTTTTCATTATTTATTCTTTTTGTACGTTTTTATTTTGTTTTTGCCCAGTGTTTATTGCACACCACTTCAAAAATGAAAATGGCTTGCCAAATGTACATATTTAGTGATTCTCTCACATTAAAAATTGTTTATAGTCAGGAATATCATTTTTTTTCCAAATTTTGGTTTGGAATCGTAATTTTAGTTTTAACATACACAATGAAGTAAAAAATATATTTTTTTTTGGTCTGAGACACAACATGTGACGTATTTACACAAAAAAAATGTTAAATAATTTTTTTATAATTAAGTTGAGATATAAATATACAAACAAATTTTCATATTTTAATACTAAAGATTTGGCTTGTCTATTTTGTTTGTTTTTCGTCTCTCATTTTTAACGACTATTCTACTGATGTTTATTTTTTACTACTACTGCATTATTATCATTACTTCTACCAGTACAATATACATAAATATCTTAAATTTTCGCACTACCTATTGGTATTAGTTAATGCAAATAACTTCAAATAATTTCATGCAAAAATGTGTATATACATAATATAAACTTTTATATAAATTTTGTTCAGGTGAATTATGGATTTTTACATACCTACATTGTGTTCACAGAGAGATTTTTTTTTTATTTATGCAAAACGTGACATGCAAATTAATTCATCACTTTCCACTATAGCAGCAGTTAAGTTTAAATTCGAATTATGTATTTATTCACCATTCTTTTAATGAGAGTACAAGACGCTGACTTAATACATATTTCTTTTCTAAAAGTATGTTTGTAAACATTGTTGATACATAAAATTGTTGATACAGGTGTATATTCCAACTATGAATGTTACATAACTATTCTTTTTTTGAGCAATAATACCCAAAACCAAGTTGTTAATTATTTTCCATCTTTACAAGATAGGTCATAGATGTAATGGCAATAAGCATGCAAAAATAGAAAACGGAAAAAAATTAAAAAATATAGAGTCAATAATTTTACAATAGAGCTGTACAGGATTTTTCTTCAAATTTCAAGAAAATATTTTCAAATTTTCATTTCAATTCCAGCTAAAAAGTCATTTTGTTCTTCCATAACTTAGTTTACTTCTCATAAACGTGTTGTGGGAGAACAACTATTTTGTACAATTATGCGATTCAACATGTTGAGCAGCAAAATTTTATTTGAATTTAACATTAACAGAATTTTATTTTAGTCATAAAAAATTATTTTTCAAATTTAAAAATAAATGGGTTTTTCATAAATATTATAATTTAAAGTAAACATTTTTGCTTTAAAGATTTTATTTTAATATGTAGTTATTAAACGTAATTACTTAGTATATCTAATTTTATTTATATAATACATGTATAAATATTTTTATTTTTTATTACTATATTCAGCATTATATTTCATCATGAATTTCTAAAGGGAAATTAGATTACACTACAGTTATATCAAAAAAAAAAAAAATTATTTAAATTTTATTAGATTTTTTTAAAACTTAAGGGAAACTCTCTTGAAATAAAAAAAGAAAAAGGATTAGATTGTTATTAATAGAGTAAAGGACCCCTCCCTAGGAAATAGACCGAACAAACATTGAAAATTATCAAAATACATATACATTATTTGATACTAATTTTTAGGAATTTAAAATTTTTACTAATATTAAATTTGTAAATTTTTGTGAATTAAACCATTGTCACATTCCTATTGTGAATTTAATTATCTTGTTTTTAAATGTATTAACATAATTTATTGTAATTATTTTTTTTAAAGAAAAAATTAAAAATATTTCAAAAAAAAAAAACTAAAAAAAAATTAAAAAAGCAAAATAATGAAAAAAAGAAAAACATAGAAAAGAAATATAAAAAAGAAATAAGAAAAAGGAAAAAAGGATCGAAAAAAAATAGTTAAAAAACAACAAAGAATAAGACAATAAAAAAATAAAAAAGAAATTATTAAAAAAAAAAGAAAAAAAATTGAAGACATAAGAAGAATAATCAAAAAAATTTAAAAAAACAAGAAGAACTAAAAAACAGAAGAAAAAAATAAAAAAATGGGGAAAATTAAAAAAAAAAACATTAATTGATTGAAAATTAAATTTTTAAAAAATATCAAAAGAATATTATGCTAAAATTTAATCAAAAACTCCAAAAATTCCTAAAGAACCCGAAAAATAAATTACAGAAAGGATCATTCAGAAGTAATTCACCCCAAATTTGTGATACAATATCACACTTTCGAAAAAAAATCTTTGACATCGAATAATTTCTGAATTTATTAATTATATTTTTGAAAAGTGAATTTACAGAAGTTGTTCTGTAACTTGAACCAGAAATTTTGAAAGAATAATAAATCGCATCATCACACACACTACACCTTTAAAAAGGATTTTTTCAACATGAAATCTTTCAAATTTGTAATCTTACAAATTATATGTCAAAAATGTCAGCATTTGATTCTGTATACTAACTGTTATTAGCTTATGTACATTATTATGTACTTATGTGAAGAATGTCATATTTGTGATAACTCACAATTTATTTACATAAATTAATTTATAATTTCTGTATATTTTTTACGTTAGAAACTTTTCAACTTCTTGAATTAATATAAAATTTTGTTTGAAAACATAAAAAGAAATAATTATTGAATGTCATAAGCAAAAATTATCAATTTTGTCAAAATTTGAAATCTTATAATTAAAAAAATTTGAATTAGTGGTAATATAATATTATTTCTATGAAATATATTGTTTCATTGTTCTAATAAAAACTGGAAATGATTTAAAATTTTATAAATTGGTCCTGCAAAATTCATTTTGATAGTACCCTACTAATGAAAAACTCAGTACAAATAAAAAAATGTACAATTCTCCAACATTGTAAATCATTTGTTCTGTAAATAATCACTACGTTTACTATTTATAGATATATATGCCATTTTCAGCATAATATTATTTTATATATTATTTAATTACATTCGTATATATTTAATTAACATTTTAATTCGTTTGCTTTATATTCTTATTATTAACCATTATTTATTTTTTTAAAATTTCAACAAATCCTAATAAAAAAGTAAATAATTTAATTTACTAATACATAGTGCTCTTCTATTTTTAGATTCGTAAATCGCATTTTCCACCACGGCCTCCACAAAGAAAAAGAAGAGGTGAGTTACAAAATAAAATGAGTTCGGGATTAGACAAGTATGTTCAAAAATCAAATAATAATGGAAATTGCACGTCGTTATCATCTTTATCCGATATTGACAAAAATATGAGTTCTTCTAATAAAATAAATAATAGTTCAAAAGATACTATATCATCAAAAGTACCAAATGCAATAACAACAGATGTTACTTCTAATATTAATGATATAAAAGGATTTGGTAAATTTTATAGTAATAATGCAAAAAATATTTTAGGATCTTCGATTTCAAATAGTGCAAGCTTTAACAACTGTAACTTAAGCCAAAATCAGTTAAGTAGGCTTTCGAGTGAAAAAAATTTCAGTAGTTCAGATTCTGAAGGTGATGATATGAAATTTAATAAAATTATTAAAAATAATGAAATTCAAAAAGAATCATGCGAAACAAATGCAACATCAAATTTCTTTAGTACACCAAAGTTTAGCAAAAATTTAAAACGTAAAAATCCATTTGAAATAAGTTTAGCTAACAATGCGAAACGATTTTTTGTGGAAAGTTCTAGTTGTAGCAGTGTTACAAATTTAACAAATCATTGTAGCAGCAGCAATAATTCTTCTTTAACAACAACGATAACAGCAAATAATGAAAGCTCTTGTAATGTGCTTGAAAAACGTGATACTAATTTAGTAGTTAATGATTCTGAGACTGATTTAGCTTTAGAATTTATTGATAATATTAGTAATAGTATAAAATTACAAAAAGATTCTGGTATTAGTGGAGGTTCATTATCTTCAACATCAGGTCCATCTTCAAGTCAAGAATACTTTTCATCTCAAGGTAGTGTTGATTTTGTGTGTTCATCTCATTCTAATGAAACAAAATTAGAAATAAATTCAATCTACTGCAATTGTAATCTTAAAACAAATTCTACTAAAAATCCAATGCCTTCAATTAGTAATATGGATAATTTAGATGATACTGTAAGCGAAGACTTAGATGAAAAAGATTATGATTTTAATGATGATAAAATTTCTCTAAATAATGATAATGAAGATAATGAAAACACAACAAATTTATCGCAGAGTTTAATGGAAAATATAAAAGGTTTGAATAATAATAATATTTTATCGACATCCAGTAATAATATAGTACAAAAACTTAAAAAGCGTAAAAGACATCGGAAAATTCTAAGTCCATTTAATAATAAAATTAAAAATAAAACTTTTGAAAATAACTTAAAGAAAGATCAAGATGCTACCAATAATAGTGACTCGTGTATTGTTTGTTTAGATGGACCTAAAAATGGAGTATTCGTGCACAGTCGTTTCTTACATTTATGCTGTTGCTATAGATGTGCTGTTAAAATTTGGAACAAAAATAAAAAATGTCCAATATGTAATTGTGCTGTAAAAAACATTATGAAAATTTTCATACATTGAAAATGTATTTGTTTTTGACAGGCCGTCATTAAATTTTATTATTGCCTTAAAAAACACAAAATAGAAGTTTTAGTTTTCAATAACAAATTTAAAAACTATTTACATACATAATGTACATAACCGTTATTAAGAATATTTAAAAAACATTTTCGAATTTGATGTTTAAAATATTACATATTTTATGCCTTACACTACTAATAATTGAAAGACTTTGTAAATAGATTAAAATTAATTTGAAGCAAAACCTAAATATCATTATTGTTATATTATAAAGTGCTTTTAAGTTTATTAATTCAAACTATGTATGTTCCTACAGCTTGAGGAATGCACTTTATATTTTAAGCATAACAGTAGCAGTTCTTTATTTTCTTGTACAAACCAAGTATTTAAGAAAACAAATTGACTTCTAACTTTAAAAATCTATAAAATAGGTTTGTTGTTTCATGAATTTTTTTTAAATATAACATCAAAACACTTTAAAATGTTTGTAATTCAATTCTTTAATAATTAAAGATCTTTTGTAAATAATTGTAATGAAATCAATTTCTAGAATTCGTTTCGAATGAATCAAATTACATAAAACTGTTAATTCTTTTATATTAAAATTTATTTAAACGGAGTATAGAATTATTTAATTTCTTATTAAATCACATCTTCAGAATCGTCATATGTGAAACATTTGCACGCAGACTGAATGAATTGGCAATTTATATTATATAAGCATTTATGTATGTATGTATATATACATATATAAATTTATGTTTACTTGTATATGAAAAATAATTGTTTTTTTAAGAGTTTTGTTTATTTTCCTTATATTTTTTTTTCTTTTTTGAAAACAGATTTATTTTATACGTTTTATAACGTTATTTGAAAAAAAGCATTTGCAGAAAAAAAGGATTCCAACATTGTTTTATAAACAAATGAAAGGAATTTTACAGAAAAAATAAGATACCAATATAAAAATTAAAAAAAAAGGTAAAAATATATATTAAAAATAAAATATTTTTACAGGAATAATTGTGTTTTATTTCTTTTAAAAATCTCATTCACGTAACGAGTTTAGAAAAAGAACACGTTTTTGATAATATGGACCCAGTTTAATATGAACCCAGTACGTTATGTACAATTCTCATCGGAATTGTAATAATACTGTATCGATGCACAATTCAGCAATTGTCATTGACGAGGTAAATTCAGCATTAATACGGTACTATTACACTTCTATGTCGATCTTGGACATAATATAAATCTCTGTTTCCTATAGTTATTGAACCACCTTAGTAACTAACACCCGTAAAGACACTTACGGAATATTTTATATACTCATTTCATTTTTAAAAAAAACTAAATTATGAGAAGTTTGGCCGGGCCTCTGGCTTTTTGCAAATAGCTAAATGTAAATGCGTCTAAAACCATCAAAAAAATAGATAAAACCCAAATGAAAGTGTTAAAAGATACTTTTAATAGTAAACTCAAGGAGCAGATAAGTTATGTAAAGGAGAGTAGATTTAATATTCTTTTTCAAAGCTGTCGGGGAAGTATATGGAGGCCTCGAAGGTGAGTGTGTCGAAATATTTACATATCTTAAGTTTCATACTGCAATGTTACAATGTTTTCACTCCAATACAAAATTTCAAGTTCCACATTGTGTGGAGATTTTCTTTTATGCACGCTCTACATTAGAACTTAAATTTCTAACACGCAGCATTTGAATAGTATGCAAAAACTTCAGCTAAGTTTTTTTATGTTTATGGCATATAAATGAGTAATGGACAAATTTAGAAATTTTTAAATTTGAAAAGAA
Source organism: Condylostylus longicornis (assembly GCF_029603195.1). Classification (NCBI taxonomy): domain Eukaryota; kingdom Metazoa; phylum Arthropoda; class Insecta; order Diptera; family Dolichopodidae; genus Condylostylus; species Condylostylus longicornis. Next base: position 15,061,910 of record NW_026577982.1, read on the forward strand.
GAAGTTTAAATTAGTTGTCTGCGCACATTTCTGACATTTCTTTATTACAGAATGGATTTCCAAACGCACTTTATTAAGGCAAGTAATTTCCGAACGATTATATATTCGTGTGTGCAGCGTACAATTTTCGAACATGCTACAACTTAGAACTATTTTAAAAATGATTTAATAAAAACCACCTTTATTAAAAGCTATCTAGAGTGCTACGCGGTTCAAGATTCTCTTTAAAGAATGTGGTCGCTTTTCACAAATTATTGACATAAAGCATTAAAGTTGTGTTTTTGCGCATAGGTACTGCGCATACTCAAATACATTGCCATTTGAGTCATTTTAAATTTTAAAAATGGATTAAAATTTAATTTTCCAATTTTAATTTTTAAATAAAACTATTCACTTTGACTTTTCATGCGTTTTAACAATTTAATATTGTATTTAAGAAAATTTTCGATACACAAAATAGCTCTAAAATGCGTCTCGGAGACAATGTAGGAAGATTTCATGAGCTTCTGGCCATGCGACAGCTAATGTATTTGCAAAAGAAAAACATGGCAAACGAAAAATTACAATCTAGCTCAATGTGTTGCAAAAAATACTGTTCGAGAGACAAAGTTATTTTTAAAAACTGAGTTAAAATTTAATTTTATCTCATGAAGACTTGAATAGACCCATTATTTTTTGAGTTTTCTTTGCAAAGATTATAGCATAATATAATTGTATAATAATCATACAGTTCCATGTTTTTATTCCTGTAGTTTATTACAAAAATGTATTAGTCAATTGTGACATATATTTTATTTATTTTGAAATTTGATGCCGGCTGCCATCGTCAAACGATATAATTCTGTTTGCTACTTTAACATAATATATATGAACAAAAGTATTCCATCCATCTTAGACATTGTATTTATTAAAAAAGGAAAGCAATTGATAAATTTTTTGAAATTGCTTTTATTCGCTTACGAGTGAAAGAGAATGAAAATCGAAAAGAAATTGTATATAAAAACATAAAAAAAAATATAGAAAATAAAAACAAAACGAGAAGAAATCTAACTTGAATAATTAATTTCTCCAATCTTCTTCACTCCATAGTCCATTTTTGTTCTTATTAAAAATTTTCAGTTTTTTTTGATTTGTGGTTGAATTGGTGAATAATGTAGTAAAAATAAAAGTGTAGTTAGTGTAGAATGTAGTGTAGAGTTTGAAAAAGTCAAAATGAAATTGTAAAATGTAGTCGAGTCGACTAGTAGTGATTAGTGAAGTGAAGTGAAGTCAGTTGGATTTTGAACGTGACGGTGTAAAGTCATTAGTATTTGGGAAGCGAGTTTCTAAATAAAAATTTTGGTGGTGATTTTTATTTTCATTTTTTTTGTTGAAATTTAATTAGAAGGTAAAATAAATTTTTATAAAATATAATAAATGTTCAGAATTCTGATTGGAATTTTATAATTTATAAGAGATTGCAATTACATTTTGTTTTATAAATATTATTTTTAAATCTGCTTTAAATTTTGAATATAATAAATAATTGTTGAAAACGTCGGTAGAATTTTAATTTAAAACTTTTTTTTAAAACTATGGACAGAAATTTTTTAAAATTCAATTGAAGTCTTTTGATTCAATAAGAATTTTTAGATACTGTCTAGTTTAAATATTTGCAATTTTATATACGTACAAATTTGTACTTACATACATACATATACGATACGCTTTTAGCTGCACATATAATATAAAAAAAAATATGAATTTAAGCGAAATATCTGAAAACCGGTACCTATTACTGATTTATACACAAATTGTATTCAAAATTGAATATTAACAAAGGATATATTAATTATGTATACATACAATGTTTTTGGAATACTAATGTATGGGCGTCGTCCATTAAGTCTGAAAATTTATACATATGTGTGTACATACATATGCATTTATTAGGTTTTATTGAATACGTATTTCCATAGATAAATTATCCTTCCATTACATAAAAAATGCCGGCTTGGGGTAGGAATATAACAGGAAAAAAAAAATCAGATATAGGTATATGCTACCTATATAAAAGTTCTATAATGTGAATTTTATATAATATAAGATAGATGATGTTAAAATCTTTGAATATAATTTGTGGGGGTTAAATTTTTGCAAAAATTTGTGGATTCAATCATCGGGGTATAGGTTAGATACGTAGGTAGATACACATTTGTGTACATACATACAGTTGTATTTAATACAGACGTGGAAGTTTAGAATAAAAAAAATATCGTTATTATTTTGCTCCTTATTGTACCCATATAAAAAAAATAAACATTTTTTAATTTTAATATTTTCTAAGTAAATAACTAAAAGTATTTATAAATTCCTTTCCAAATCTTTGGAAGAGTGCTTTTTAAATTTGTTTCTTAAATAAGACATTCATGTACAACGTAAGCACCCAAATATTTATCGCATATTTACATTATTGCTTACTCAGCTCTTTTAATACACATTACTTTTCGCAATATGGGCAAAGTAAATATATTTTCTTTTATGATACATACACGAAAATTATATGTTCATTTATTTAATAATATAGCAAAGAATACATATGTATGTACATATGTATAACACCATTGCACTTAGTTTTTTGTTTTCATCTAATTCAGTCTATCTAAACATTAGCTTTCGAATTAAGCTAAAACCGTATTTTTGCATTCCAATTATGAATACATACAAGAAAATTCTAAATGTTTGAATAATAATTTTTGTTCAATCATATTAACATTGTGTGTAGAAAAATGACTTGTTCGGTAGATAACTACCAAACTAAAGATCATAAATTAATAACTATTTCGGTTTCTTCTATAAAATTTGTTCCATAAAATATTTAAATTTTTTCATATAATGTACACACTATAAAGATCAAAATATTCTAGACCTTCCTAAAAGTTTAGTAACTGGTAAACTTTATTTATTGGCTACTTTTATTACTTAATTAGGTCAAGAATCAAGAAAATATTTATTTTGAGTGAATATAATGTGATAGAAAGGAAATGCTAAGGAGATCTTCAGTGTAATTTTCTTCTTCATGGATTCGAGATTGATGAAAATTTTGAGTTCAGTAAATGTAAGATTACCGGAAATTTTAAAGATGTGGATACTGGGAACTAAAAAATTTTAAAATTGGATATTTTCTTATTCTTTATTTTTATTTTTCTAATTATTTTTCAAGCAGCGTTTAACTTCGTACAATTTCTCAGTTTATATGAGCTGAAATCTATAATATTACTGGTGAAAATTAATAATCGCAAACATTAGGATGAAGTTGCAGTTAGGTTTAATGTGCTTGGATAGATCTATTTATATGTATGTTCTGTAAATTCATACCTGTACATAATTTTTACTTTCATTCATTTCCGAACTCTTATCATTTCGCATTATCAACTTTAAATAAAAATATTTAAATGTGATTCTATTTATATTTTTTGAATTCTTTTATTGAAAACAATGAAATTAACTCATAGTATTAGGTAGTTCAAAAATTATTTTTATGAAAATAATTTTTTTTATATAATTTTTTTTTTAAAGATAAGGTTATAAGTAATGTGAATCATCATAATTTATACATGAATACAGGCATGTACGTATTTCATTCCATTTTTATATTTATTAAAATTATGTTCGAAAAAATTAAGCAAATATTAAAAATTCAATGTCCACATTATGCTTACGTGGTAGGCTTATAATGAACACACATTCATAAATATATATATATATATATATATATTGTATACCTATAGGTATGTAAATATGAAAAGTATGTTATATATACATATATGACTGCTAACTTTTGTACATATCAGATTATATAATATATATAAGTAGGTATATATGCATGTACATATATTGTGCAATTATGCATATTAAATTTAATAAGAAAACTTAATGGATTATGTAGTGTAATGGTTTATTTTGCATTCAGTGAATTTCGATGAATCATAAAAGAATAAACAAAATTATGTTATATAATAAATGTACCTATGTATGTAAATAAATAAGCCACAAAATTATTAACTGCATATAAATATATATTTTATATACCATATTTTGGTTGATTATAATTCAATAAAGTGTTTAGTAGAATTTTGAAGGGGTTATTTTATTTTTGCTTATGTACCTATATTCACATTTTCTGCGAAAATTCATTGAACTTTCATTCACAGTAGATTTTGTTATTCATTTAAAATTTATGGATTTGAAACTGTTTTGTATTTAATTATTTGAATTAATTTTTAAAATTATATGGGATTAAATAATTAAAATCATTATCAATAGATAACATTAGTATACATTGATTGGCTTTCTGTTATATAAAATTAAATAAATAATTATTTTGAAGAAATCTTGTGAAAATTTTAAAACGTTATTAATTTATACGAATTGAAACCTTTCCTTTTATAAATTTTTATTTTATTCCAAAAAAAAAAGAAAAGAAAAAATCATAATTTTTTGAACAATATCCATTAAATTATTTGAGAAATTCAAAAGAAATAATCAGAATGAAATTCGCCGGATGTTGTTAAAAAAAAATTAGAATTTTTTAGTATAATTTTGCAAAATTTTAGAGAATTTGCTTAGCCTTTCTTTTATTTGATTGAAAAAGAAAATAATTCCAATTAATTAATTTTACTTTATAACTATTAAACATGATTTTGCCACTTTTATTAAAAAAAAAATAGCAAAAATAACAAAAATAAGTTCAAGAACATTTTTAAAAAAGATTCATCGCGAATGTATGTATGTATGTATGACGGCGATAAATTTTTATTTTATTTTTTGTTTTGTATTAGGTAGAAATTTCTAAAAATGGTTACTATTATAAAATAAACAAAATAAAGTGGTTTGCCACCACAAATCAATACAAACAACTCATCAAAAAACCAAATACCTACATATAGTATAATATTTTTTTACTTAACAACTCTATCTTGAGAAAATTCATTTTTTATACAAGTATAGAAAAATTTTAGTCGTGAATAGAATAAAACAATTTTTCTTTTTTCACCATTTATGGTTCGCTTAGATTATATTTTTAATTCTTTTATACGTAGATGGATTTTTTTTTTCAGAATAATTAATCAAGAATAAAAAAGTAAAAACATGTATAGTAAGTACATACATATTTATAAAATCAAAAAAAAAAAGTAACAACGCGAAATCAAGCTTAAACTTAAGAAAATAAAATCATGTGTGGTTTGTTCAAATGAAACTTGAATCGAAGTTGTAAAATCCATTAAATTTTCTGCTTAAAAATTCTCAATACTGTGCAAAAAAGAAAAATAGATATAATATTGTAAACGAAAATTCATTAATGCTCCAGACATTCAGACTAAATGTTCATTGACCATTGCGGTCACGAATTCTATTCTATATTAAATGAAGAAACAAAAAAAAAAATGAATTTTTTGTAAGAAAAAGATGATTTTATTGTTAAAGAATTTAAAAAATGAAAAAAAAAAAACAGTAGCAGCAACAGCGCATAATGCATTATAAGAATAATAATTGGAAATAAGGTGCTATGAGCATTGTATTACAAACATATAGTATATACATATGTATACATATTTTAATAATTGCAATGCAAAGGAAGTTCCGGAAGTTTTTCGTTAAATTCTTAAATAACAAGGAACAAATTAAATTGCAGACAAGAAACAATGCCTAAGAAGTTTATATTACATATTATGTACATTCATACATGTATGCACACATGCGAATCTATATTATTTAAAATATGGATTGTGATTTGATAAATAATGAGAAGTTTCAAACTTTGTTTCCCGCAATATTTAAGAGTTTTAAAAGTAGTTTAGGATTAATAGATTTGTTAGGGTAAATATTTAATTACCATAATATTGGTAAGACTGCATTGTAAGATAGTTAGATAGGTGAAGTTATTGGAAATCGTAATGAATTCAAAAATCATAAATTTTTTTCAAAAAAATGTTTGAAAATTTTAGAATTAATTTGATCAAAGACAAAATTTTCGTCAAACAATATTGGATATTCTTATTTCAAGTGTACACAGTCATCTTGGATTTTTCTTAAATTTATTTTTCTGCTCTTTAATTTTCTTAAATAATAGAATCATCTAGAAAAATTGTATTTGTAATGTAATATAAAACAATACATATTAGCTTCATTATCTTACACTTATTATTTATCAAAAAAAGAATTATTTTTAAAAAAATAATTTCTCCCTCTTTACTTTAAAATTCTGATTTTTGTTTTTTATATTAATGAATTTTGAAAGTAAAAACTGATATTAACTTTAGCAAATGCGGCTAAGTAAATTTATTGATGTCTCATTCACTATCTTAATTTATTTTTAACTTGAATACTGAATTTTCATGTATACAGTGTCGGTTATGTTCGATATAAAGGAATAAATAATAATGTACGTTACATGTATTGCATTAAAAAATGTTAAAATACACAACACAATAAATTTTTTGTAATTTTTTTTTCGATAATAATTTTTATGAAGCCTCAATAATTTTTATGAATTGAAAGTATTTCGTTATTAACGTTATTATTAAGGACTCCTTCCCAGGTTAAAAGCAGACCCTCCAAATGTTGGTTAGTTTCGTCTATTTATACTGGGTTACGTTCAATTTTGAGAAGTTCTACATGGAACTAAAGTATGGAAACAGGCATTGAGAGCGAACGTATTACACATCAATGTTCTTACTTTGTATATATGTATATATATATATATATATTAAACCATATTCCCTTAAATATTTACTTAAGATTAATATTATTAATATATGTATTCATTTAATCTTAAATTAAATATTTGCGTAAAAAAAATAAATGACATCATTTAAAAATTTCGAAAATTTTTTATTCCTTCTCGACATGTCTGAAATAAATTTTGTAAAGAAAGCGATAAATAAGCATATGTTATACGATAAAATTTATTAATATTATACAATCAGAGAATTGATTAAAATATTTTTCACATTTATTTTTAAAATAATAATGTAATAAAGAAAGAAAGAACGTAAATAAAAAGCATTCAACTTTTCTTTTTATATCACGATTCAGAATAACATTGATATGACATAACAACGACTATACAAAGTTTATTGTTGAAACATTTTTTATTTATTTAAAGAAGAGATATTAAATTTTTTAGAATCAGGAATAATTATATACTGAAAAGCATAATTTTTTCCAGATTTTGCGCTTTTTTCCGGGATCAATAAAAACTTCATAAAAAAATCATAATTATCTTTAAATTGTCATTGAATGCTGTGATTAATTTGTTTTTAATTTTATTCATTAAAATTATCGTTATTACTTTTTACTCTTATATATAATTGAGTGTAACTAGTTTTTAGAATAACGTTTTTTTTAAAGGAAATTTTTGCAAAAAATTTACTTTTTATTACAAAAGAAATTTAAGTATGAAATGAACATGACCAACGTGTTTGATTCGAATTTGTTTGATATCGTGTTATTGTGCGAAAAGTGTTTGAAATCCGTAAATATTTCTGCATAGCACAAACAATACGTGATTTTTTATAAATCAAATAAGTGTTATATTTTAGTAATTATTTTTTTTAAATAATTTCCGACTTTTTTCGTTTTCCTTTTACTGAATTATTGTAACACTGACTTTTTTCATTTATTTTCCGAAACACACATATACTTGTAATAATAATTATTCGCATTGAAAATCATTGTCATGTTCAAATTAATTTTAACATAATGCTTAACATGTAAAACTTACATTGGTGCATGACCATGTTAACACAAAAATATTATGTATGTACATACCAATTTTATTGCTATAACACATTGTATTTGCTTGAAAAGTAAATCTTTCTTATCATATTAAAATGTTTTCCAATATAAAAGTGCTTTTTATACAATATCTCTTAGAGCTTAATAAAAATTTATTTTGTTCTCTTCTTACACGATATTAAATTTATGTTGTTTTTTCTACTCTTTGTTTTATTCGCATTATTCTAATTAAGGTACTTATACCGTCCAAATAATACAATTTTAACACTTATCTAATTTTGTGAAATATTAAATTCAAATAAGACTAATATTATACATAAGGCAGATGGAAAAAAACAATAAGAAAAAATATAAATAAAAATTAATAAGGTCATTCGCATCATTATTGTTTATCACATAATTTTGGTCTATTCTAGAGTCAACATATTAAAATGTAATGTGTACAAATAATGTGTATGAGTGTGTAAGGCACCAAATTTCTGTTCCATGACTCCCTAATTAATTAAAGTTTGTTCATAAATTTTTTTTTACAAATAAGGCAACTAGAAAGATTTAAAAATAAAGTTTTTTTTTTTATAAAATCTTAAATTTTTATACAATGGTATAACAAAACTTTTAAGTTTTGCTTAAAGAGAAATTTATTTTTTCTATTATTTAAAAAGCTATGATGATTCATTAAACACCTAAATGTGTTATGATGATACCTCAATGAGTGTGTAATTGTGTATTCAAATATATTGAGTAATAATACATAAATTTTAGAATACGATTGCATTGTCATATAAATTATAAAATATCTGTAGGGATGCTATAGAAAATGCATTCTTTTAAAGAAAAAAAAAATATCAATAACTAAAATGTTGATCACAAGGGTTGAACTTGTATTTAAGAAATAATAATTAATTTTTAAATTACCAATTATGTATAAAGTTCTCGACAAAACTAAAAGTTGATATTTTTAAAAATTTTCCATTTCGAATTCTAAGATAGTTAAAAGCAAAAGTTGTCGTTTCATAATAATAAGCCAGAAAAGTTTACATTTATAATAAGAAAGCTATTATGATAACTCTAAACGTAAAAGTTATTAAAGGGCCACTTAGACGTAAGCTTATGTTGGTACACTTATCATACAATTTACAAGAGCATTATATCTTCAGTAATTAACTATTCTTTATTCTATTTTTCACAAGTACGTACTTATAACGAAATTATTTCGCTAAAAACCTTTATATTATAAAATTATTTTCTAAGTATGGCAACACGAAATAATTATTTCTGACTAACGCACAAAAAAAACCGTTATAAAATTCTACATATGTGAATGTAAATTAACTTTTATTTTGTTTTCATAGTTTATTATACTGCCTTCATACACGTCGTCTCGGATGTTGTAGGAAGCATAGAGAAATGAAGATTTTCTTTTTTTTTTTGAGCCTAAATAAAACAAAAAACTAGAATCTAGAGTAAATTTGCTTTGTTTTTTTTTTAATATTATTGTTTTATGTAATGGTAAATCTATGTTAAATATGCATAAAGGTAATGTGTTGTATAATTAACAAAAGAAAGAGAAGACAATGCCATAAAATTAAAATGAAAAAAAAATTTACAGGTAGGTGTTCGTTCTTCTAATCAAATTGGGAGAGAAAATCGTATTACACGTTCAACTTTTTTTATATGTATAGAAAATAACATGTAGAAAATAGAAAAGAAAGTTTTAAATAAGCAAATAAATTAAGATTTTACAAAAGACGGAAACAAACTAAATTAAAAATTTAATTTTTTTTTTCGTTTCTGTTAAAAATTTGTTCTACAAATTGCCGTCATTTATATACACATGCACATGCGTCTACATATTTACATATTACGGCATGTAAATATTTATGTTTGCTCGTTTCACGATCATGAAGTGAGTGATAAAAATTTGAATGTTGTTTTATCACTTAAAAGAAAATGGAAAAACAGAATTGCCAAAAAGAGATAAAAAAATATTAGTATTACACAATATTCAACAAAATTATACAAGTGATACTAATAAATTTTGCATCATTTTATTCACCTATTTAGAAAACGTGAAATTGAAATGTTCTTTTTAAAAAAAAAAAGCTTTAACGTAAGTTAAATTGGTGAAATTAATATTGACTAAACTATACTTGTTACCACAACAATACCGCAGCCAAAGTTGAATAACATGTAAATGTTATGCTTTAGAAGAACTGAATATCATTATAGTCTTTTGAAATGTACATAATCGTTCAGATTTATAGTATGATTCATGATATTTTTATAGATTTATAAGATTTAAAATTAAAAAAAAAATTGCAATTTTAAAACGAAATTATATCAAGTTACCAGAAAGTTTGATGTGGCCAGGATAAAACTAACGAAATTCTGATTTGCACATATTTCCTTAAATCCACCTTAAAAATTAATTTTTTTATTAAGCATGCTATAATACAGAAAGACTTATGTATTTCAATTACATACTTGTTGTAAAAAATTTGGTGTAGAGGAAAATACCTGCAGTATTGTACCTACATACATACATACAACGCTGCTGAATATAAAAGATGCCATAAATTATGAACAAATGGTGTATTCTTTTACAAAATTATGTCAAAATATCAAAAAATTGAAAAATCAACATTGTAACACTGACTGCAAGATCTTGTATATTCCAAGATAGAAGAACAGAAAAAAAATTTAATGATCTTATGTTAATTTTATAACTGCGGCTTTATTCGTATGACTTAACGTTGTTATGACAACTCATTTTCTTTTCTTCAACATTTCATCTTACATAATGATGAAATATGTAATGTGTTACATGTTATTAACCTTTTTTCAAACTAAGTAGGCCACAGCTATAAGAATTTGAATTTTTTTTTGTTTCTTTTGAAAAAAATCTCATTTTGTTTTTTGTTAAACTAAAAAAAATTGATATACAAAAAACCTGAAAGAAAGTTTAATGTTCTGTGCAAAATTACATGAATTTTATATTTTTTTTTTGTTGTTAAATAATGCTTAATTAATCATTTTAATATTACGTTGAATGAAGAAAATAAAAGAAAGTGGGATAGAATTACGAAAACTGTTTTATAATTTTTGTTTATAATACAGTTTTATTTTTGTACATGTGTATATATACATATGTATGTATTTATTTATTTACTTATGAAATGTAAACTTTTAGTGTCTAATTATTAATTTTAATAGGTATTATATTTTAATTTTTAAATTATAGTATTTAAAATTTTATTACTAATCAATTTTGTTAATATTATAAATTATATTTAGTGATGAACGAAGCTTATTTTGTAATTAAATCAGCAAATATTTCTCAAATTACACATAATTTAAAATACATCAAAAATGTATATATATATATTATGTATTTAATATTTTATTTATGGAATAATGTTAAAATAAACACATAAGCATGTATTCTTGCGATGTGAACTCATGTTTCAAAATAACATATATTTCCAAAAAAATGCAATTAATATAAAAAAACGAGAAAAAAATAGAGTTGACCTTGTCAACTCTGTGATACCCGCACGAATTTGTTATCCTATGTGCGAATAAAGATGCCATAACTGAATATGGAGTTACTCTATATTAATTTATGAAAAATTTCAGTACAATGTGTTTTTCAAAATATAGTGTGTGCCAAACTACTGTTGAAGTTGTATGGCAGGTACCAGAAGAAGCCAAGTAATTTCAACGACTTTTATGAGACACATTGGCCCTACTAATATATTCGTTTGTGTGAAATTTCAATGCTATAGCTTTTATAGTTTCTGAGATATAGCCAAATAAATTTTGAAGTTGTATGGCAGCTACCCGAACCGGTACCCCGATCATGTCCAATTTAAATAGGGTTCTGGCACTTAGTACAATAAATCATTTGTGAAAATTTGGTGAACTTAGTTCAATTAGTTTTTGAGTTATCGTTAGGACGGACAGACAAAGCTAAATCAACTCAGAATTTGACGCTGATCAAAAACATACACTTGAGTCTATATCTAAGACCGTTATTTCTTAGCGTTACAAACGGTAAGGCAAATTTAGTATACCCTTCGAACATACGTTCGTACGGGTATAAAAAGGGCGTTCTGTGGAAGATTTCTGTGAAAGCGTTCTAATGACACTGATTATATAAAAATGCAATTTTCACCAACAATATTATCACCTAATTTAAAGTGTCCAAATTAGTAATATACGAGTATTATATAGTTCTCATTTTTGTAAAACAGGTTTTGTTCCGACATTCGAGTGGAAATCCTTAACTCTACTTCATTTATAAAAAAAAAATTTATTATTTCAAAATATATGGCAAATAGTATGGCAAAATTTACGATAAAGTTATTTGTAAGGCATATAGATACTTGTATGTATATGTAATGAAAGATTAACGAGAAAAATTAAAAAATTCAACTTCGTGCATTGCCCCGCCCCACCTTATGGTATATAATATTTAAGTTAATTTGATAAGATAGATTGAAAAAAGATTTTTTTTTGAAATTCACATTTGGCTAAGGAGTGGATAAGTGATAAGAAATTTGAAAATTTTGATTAAATTTAAAAAAGTAGAAAAAATTTGTTTATCGCAAGAAAATTTAAGGAGTTCGTTCTAAAATATATTTGTAACCATGCAATGTAACAAAAATTATGATAAGACGCTTTCATACAAATTTCATAATTTACAAAAAATATTTTTGTACTATTTTTGTTTTTTAATATTTTTAGAATTTCAATGTACTGCGTACAACTTTCCATTTCTTCGTGCAACGAAAAGTATTTTCTTAATTTTTAAATTTTATCCGCAGTATTCTTGATAACATTGTTCTGATGCTATGGAAATTAGCTTGAAGCCGTAAGACGTGTCTTCTTTATTTGTCTGTGGAAAACATTTCCTATAAAATAATTAGTTTTTCATACAAAATTCTTCAATTGACATTTTATTTATTTAATTTTTTTAATTTTTCTTTTTCATATTCAATGATTCAACGACAATTCTTTGTTTTTATTTTTGTTTTACTTTCTAATATTAATTTAAATTTTATTATTCAAATTTTTTCTCATTACTTAAGATATGCAATGTAATTAAAAAAAATTTCTCACTAATGATGATGATGATAGTTAATTTTTTTTCCATATTATTCAGTTTTTGTTTATTAAGTCCAAGTCCAATTATCGCACCGGAAGACGCGTCTTAATAAATAAATAAAAAAAAATTATTCAAAAAAAACTAGCTATCATTTTCTAAATTTCTTTCTTTCTTTTTTTTTTATCATTATTTATTTAGCTTTCCTTATAAGGAATCATAGCTGATTGGATATTTTAATATAATCGGGTAATGATAATAAAATATTATATTTTATTTTTGGTTTTTTAGTCATTTTTTACTTCAAAAGTTCATCATGATGGTCGTCAAGTCAAAATTGCTATAGAGAAAATGTGATATTGATGCAAGATTGCTTGTTTTTTTGTTATTTTTATTTACTGTATATATTCTCGTACACTTACAACATTTGAACACAATTGTATTCAATATTTTAAAAAATATACAATTGTATTTTTATTAAAATAATAATAATAATATTAATAATAATAGTATAATAGAGTAGAGTAGAAGTTGTAGAAAAAAAAATATTATGAAATTCTCTTGAACTTTTGAATATAAAAATTTATAAAAGTCATGAATCTATTTTTATATACGATTTGGAAGAAAAAGAGAAAAGCTGATTAGATAGATGAAAGGATGCAGCCAAAGGGCAAATATATTAAGTGATTTTTTAGTGAACTGGAATTACTAAGTGTATGCCGATGAAACAAAATAAAATTGAATTTGACTTATGTATGTAAAATATTTGTGAATTCATTGTATTTTTTTTGTTTTTCTTCAGCTGTAATAACAGTATTGGCATTATTGATTTTTCTGCAAGAGCAAATTAAATTTTAGAAAGTAAATGCATAATTTTTAATGGTTTTTTTTCAAAACTTAAGGATTTTATTGCGACAGTGAAAATTCTCTTAAATTATAGTTTATTTAATAATTGCTTCTTCTATTTATTTCATTAATTTTATTAATGATTTCACTCACCGTGTAGCCATATTGGTGCAAATTTTTGAATTGTATAGAACTATAAATATGTTGATATTATGTTTTTTATAATTGAGATGTCTGAAGAGACAGACTGAATTTATGTAAATCGTTCAACTAGCGTTGCGTCAATGCAATGCAATAAAATGCTTCAATGTGTCAAATGCAACTAAAATATACTCAATTTTGACTTTATTATTCTCGAAAAATCATTATTTTTTTAAATTAAATAATATTTTCTAAAGTTGAATGCAATTTTTTATTAAAAATTAAAAGTTGTACCTATTGCTTGAAAACAACACATCTATTACTCATTTTCAACTGTTTTAAGAAGTTAAGAAGGCCGTCCGTTTGTTTGTTGTTTTGTTTCTCTTTTACTTAAAAATTTTCTAAGAGAAACCAAAAATATAAATGTCGAAAAGAAAAAAAAATGCGTGAATGTATTCCTATAAATTAACCATAAAAGCAGATGTATGTCAAATTAAGTGAATAAATTAAGTACTTGCAGACTTTAGATTTTAAATTTATTGTAAGTATGAACTGCGGCCTCTCATTTCAAATAGAATTCAAAGCACGTTTTTCTTTATTATTTCCAGTTCAATTTTTTTTTTTTATTATCAATTTTCTTTGTTGTATTTTTCATTCTCCCATTTATTATAAATGTTCTTTTCGTAACAAGTTGCACTTGTTTTACCGTAAATGAACATTATAAAATGAAAACGTAATTAAATTTTTTTTTCATCTGAAATTAAATTTATTATTATTTTTTTTTTTGGCAAATTTGTATGTAGATTTTGTTTTTCTAAAACAGTCACGTGCATTTAAAATGGCAACTAATTACTCTTATAACAAATATGTGTGTTCAAAGGTGGCTTACAAATTTGTATTTTCTCAATGTGAACTTGAATCGTTTCTTTTTTATTTAATTTTCTAATTGTTGCAAATAACAACATTTTGCAATTAAGTTTTTTTTTTGCAAATTTTTTTTTTTTAAATAAATTGAAAAATGAATTGGCAATTTTTAACCAAAATTGGTAAAATTATTATTTAATATTGCTTTCAATTTGCCCAAATGTATATTACATATGTATGTATGTATGTATGTAAGTATGAATTAGGTTAGTTACTGCTCATAAAAATTTGAGTTTATTTTGTTCTCATGTCAAATAACATGTATTTACTTTTTTCGAGAAATTGAAAGAGTCAAAAAAACTTTCTAAATTTGAAAATTTTTAATTGGAAGTGCTAGTTCCAGAAAGTGATCAATTTTGTTGACTTAATATAAAGTTGAGGCATGTATGGATGTGTTGCTCAATAATTTTTGAAAGTTAGATGTTGAACCGTGTAGCATTAGACCCTAGATTGGGCGCTAAAAATATGTAACTAAAAATATGGGCGCTAAAAATATGGAAACTTATAGATCAAAATATGGTTTGTATTTAGTGTAATGAACACAGGTAAATTTAGCAGGATATAGCAATTTCCACTAGTAGTGAAGTATTTATTAATTAATATTAAAAAAGATTTTAAATAATTGGTTTTTCTACCTTATAGTTTTTTGATTCTTGATTTTCTCTTAAAAATAAGCAAGAAGGCGACATTACAGGATTTCAAGAATATAATCTTAACACAAAATTTTTAATAAGATCATTTTTGTTTTATTGTTGAAGTGAGCACTGTTGCTTTACAAACCTTATTATTTTTCTCCTTCCTGATTGTTGTTTAAAAAATACAAGAACCAAAATTTATAATTATAAAACACGAGTCACTTTTATAAACTATTTTTAAGTATATATGTATGTATGTACGTATATTTAAGCATGTTTATCATATGTGCATCAACATATGCATTTTAATAATAAGAAGTTCGCTAGGCGGTGTTGTCATACATGATTTTGTATTGAGTGGTTATATTGCGAGATAAAAGTCGAATTTATTTTTAGAATATTTTTTGTTTATCACACGCATTCATACACATATATGTGCCTACATAAATTAAGTGAACTTCTTCAACTGTACTTGCATAAAATAAGAATATTTGATTGCAGTGGATTTGAAGTGTACGTATATACATACATTCACATATGCGTCTTTATGTTTTGCATTAACCATGAGTTATATAGGTATGTATGTATTGTACAAAATTTTTTCTTTATATGGGTGACATGAAAATATTTTTTTTTTAAACATTCTGGTTTTTTATGGTGATTTTTAAAACTGACATTTTTAAGTCATGTTCCCTTAAATTTTTGATCATTTCTGTTTTTTTTTTTCTTATTACGAAGAGGAATTTTTTATTTTTGTGTTGTTTTGTATTACTTATAGAATTAAAGCACATTAAGCCACATAATTTTAAAATGAGGTCATTTTATTCTTATATACTTACTTATAACAAATCTTGAGTTTAATTTCATTCTTAATATAGTTACATATGTATGCGTCTATTTTTACTCTTGTGGTGGAATAAAAAGAAAGAAGGAATCAAATGTGAGAATATCACTGTGTCGCGTTTATATGAATGAAAATTTAAGAACATTAAAAAAAATTATCTGAAATGGGATAGGAAAAAAAACATGTAAAACATATGATTTATATATCGCAGTGACTGACAGACATTTTAAAATTAAGGAAAGTAATAATTTATCATATCAACTGGAAAAATTAATATTGATAAAGGCATTGACGAAAATAGAAAGATTTTTTACTTTGTTATTGTTAGTTTTAATTTTTTTTTTGGAATACTTTCCTTGTATACAATTAATGGTTCTAAAAGTCACTTGCCTCACTAGATAAGTTTAAAATAAAATCAAAATATAAAATGAAATGAGATTTTTGAATGGCATCATTAATACCATAAATTCTTAATAAATTTTGGTTTACAAATGCATATTTAGAATTTTATATTATTTATAGTGTCAAATATTTTGATCTAAGTGAAACTATAAGTTTTAAATAATTCCAATTGCATTCTATCTTTGAATTTTTTTTCGTTTCACAACATATAATTAATAATATGGTTTATATTTCTTATTCATGTATACGTTGTATGTATAATATTATTTTATGTACGTGTAATTATTTTAATAGACTGTGAAAAAATTTTAAAATTGGCTTATTACACGCTAGTTAATTTCATGCTAGAATTATTGAAATTATACAAAAAAGTTATTAATTATCTTAAGCGGTCATAAAATCATATATTTAGATTTTATTAACGATGACGGAATTAATTTTTATGCTAATTAAGCATAATGTATGAATATTCTAAAATTTATATTTTCTAAATGATTTCAATCTGACGAGTTAAATATATTAATTATGTATATAGGGGTTTTCGATAAAAAAATATTTGATACTTCTAAGAAATTAAATTTTTAATTATTTAATGAAATATAAGGTTTCTTACTCTGCCGGTAAAAGAAAATATTTTATATATTTAAAAATAATTGCAGATACGCTCAATGAAATGTCATAAACAAAAATTGAGGTTTGTGGAATCACAACGTAATGTTTCCTTATAGACAGGAAATCCTACGAGTATTAAGAATAAATTTATTGCACTAGAAAAATTTATCGTAGTGACCAAAATAATTGTACATAAATATTTAGTACATCCGTAAAGGGTTAAAATCAACACTTTATTTACCCCTTTTATTAAAATGTTAGTCATTATTGCTTTTCACCTACGTATTTTGCAGGTAATAATTTTAAAAAAATTTTAAAAACTAAATTTTCAACAACAAAACTATAACCCTTTTACCCTAATTACCCATCACTTAAATATTTGATATTTTTAAATTTGAGCTGGTGTTACTGTTAATGGTAAATTTTAACGGTATCTATTGGCAGTAAAATGTTTTCTGAAACGTTTTGACAGAAATTATTTAAATTAATTTTTTCTTGTTACAAATTTTTTTACAGTAAAACTTTTTAAAAGTATATTTTAACTTTAATTGAAAATAAATTTCATAAAAAACCAAATTATTCATTTCGATGCACATCAATGCATTAAATTGCATTACTGTTGTTCTTATACTAGGTTTTTAATAATTTATTAAGAAAGAAGGCAACATTTATTAAGAACTACATATTAATTATACTATAAGAATAGACTAGCTTATGGGAATTATTTTACAAGATCTTTACTGAGATGTATGAGAATAAGTGTATTGCCATATTTTTTATATAAGTAAATTTCAAATATTAATTTATTTAAGTTATGTATTATAACAGTATCACCACTCCTAATACATAACTATAACAAATAATATGTTGTACAGTAAGGTTTAATTATTTGTAACTACAATTTTAAATTACCGTTCATGTGTCGATATTTTTCTGAATTTGAATTACTTATGAACTTGAATTATGTTGAGGAAAATAAAATCTATAATTCAAATTATAAATTAAACTTATGTAATTGTGATAGTATTTCACCCGTATGCGTATGATAGTATTCAAATTTTTTTTTCCAAACTAAACTAATGAATGTGAAAAATGAATATTATTTTATAATTTAAATGTAGATAGCACAAAAAGTGTAATCATAATTTAAAACTTGTTATACGTTTTATTCAAAGATAACTAAGTCCCCAACATCCTCGTTTAATTTTAAATCAAAGAAGATTCAAAAATCAAAGTTTATAAGAACGAACAAAAATTAAAATGAAAGTTCAGATTGAATGTATTTAACTGTTAATAATGCGTTTTTACTGTCAAAAGAATACAAATTCGAAAAAGAGAGACCCCAGACAACAAAAGCAAATGTACATACACATGAATGTTTGTATGCTTAGTAAGAAAAAGGAGAAGTTTTATTATTCATCAGATCACATTATTTTTTAAAGGTTATTAAACATATGGTTCAATATAAATCCTGTGTAGTTTTTTTTTTGTTCTCCTTTTTTTATTTGAATATACAGTTTGGTTGATTATTGAGGTTTATAATAATTCATGACTTGATGTCGCGCCTTATATGTACTTATATTGGAATAAAATAAAACAAAAGAAATCTTATTATAGCGAGAAAAATTTATAATGTGACTCATTTTAACTTCCTTTGACTTTTTTATTTGACTGTCATTTTGTATATACATAAATATATTATAAGTGGTATATGTATTTATAAATTATTTGAAATGAATATTGAACTTGTGTTTTATATTTATTTTAAACTTGAATTGAATTTTCGTTATTCAATGTCGCGATGATAATTTTTGTACACGTGTAGAATTTTATCATTAATTACTGCAACGTTATTCTTAATGGTTTTCACTTATCTTATAACAGCACAACTAAGCTTAAGATTAATAAATTCTGAATTGTGACAAAAATCATATCATTCCTTTTGTAACGAAATATAACTGCTAAAATTTTTCGGAACCTTAAAGAATATTTTTATTTAAACATTGTAGAGTATATAATTTAAAATTTATATTATTGATAGAATCATAATTTTTCTGTGAGGAATGAAGGACTTTTTTGAAGGAATAATAGACTTGAAACTCCAACGAAATTTATTATGTTAAAAATTAAGACAAAAATTCATATTTTATAATAAATTTTCTTTTTCTATTTTTAGTGAGTAAATGATTCCCATTTTTCTTGAGTCTTCAATACTTGCGTCTTTACTGAGTAACAAAATTTGTGAATTATTTCACTTTTTAATTTTGTGAACTGACTGCAAAATTTTGTATTATATTCAAATTGCAAATGCAAAAAGAGATGAAAGAGGGAGGAATTTTAAAAATGCCAGTACGCATTTAAATTATAAAAACGCGTTCATATAGAGACAGACATACATATGTATGTGCACATATGCATACTTATGTACATACAATATTTATTTTAGTTTTGTTAAAAGATGATTAAGGTTTTGCATATTAAAATTATTCATTTAATAAAATAAAATAGTAAGAAAAAATGAATAAATAAATTCGAAAAGTATGACAGAAAAAAGGGTTTACATTTTTTTTTATACTGTTGTCAAGTGAAATAAAAAATTCATTGTTTAAATTGGCTGAGTTCTTTCTTCTTATAACTATATATGTACATACAAAAAATGGAAACAAGTTATGCAGTAAATGAAATTTAAACTTGTTCTAAAAATAGTTTTAAATCCATTTAGTACCCTTTAAAAAAATAATAAATTAATAAATTGAAGGCATTTCTACAGAATAGAAAAAAAGATTTTTAAAATACACTTTGCTTTCAGAAAAGTAAGGTATATTTCTCGAATTTTGAATATTACTTAAGGTTGAATAAAATTTTTGCATATTTAAAATATTAATATATTTTTATTACAAAATTTTAAATTTGAATATAAAACTAACTATTTTTCTTTTATTTTTTCTTACAGGTAAGATATTTAACAAATTTAAGGATTATTACAAGCATATGTATGTATGTGCGCTGATATTGAATGTTACAAATTTGGAAAAGGGCAAAGTGACTAATTTGAATTCTAAAGTTGATACGCAAGTTGAATCTTATATTTCTTTAGTTGCAATTGATATTAAATTAAATTGTGTTTCTTTTTTATAAATTAATAATTTAATATTATGTAATGTTTGCATTTGTACATTCATGAACAATAGATACGTGCAATATACCGCAGTGCCTTAAACTCTTAATCGTTATATTCACCTTAAAAAAGCTTAATTTGGTTGATTTTTTAAATGTTAAGTGTTCACTACATATATATATATATATTAAATTGAAAACCACAATTTTTTCAAAGCAAGATAAAATTTTATTGCGCTTTATTTGAATGTAAGTTATGCAAAACGTGATTAAATGTTAAAATTTCTAATATTAATCATAAATACAAATACGAGTATGTTCTCATTTTAGAAGCAATTTCGATGTAATTCAGAGTCGAGTAGATTAAATACTAATTTTATACACGTTACTTGATACAAATCTTCTTCTAGGTTAATATAAAAAAACACCTTATCAATTCTAAAAAAAACTAGTTACAGGTGTCTAATAACTGTGTACTTTGCTGATAATTTGAATAAGAATGAAACATCTGTGAGTCCAAAATATTACTAAGCTTATAAAGTTCACTCATATTTAAAAAAAAAATCTTTTTATAATAGAAATTATAACAACTTTTATTATAATTCACATAATACCTTTAATTTATTATAAAAGTTTAGGAATGTATTTTTTTGGGGATTTAAACCTTTGTCGCTAATATTTCAACCACGCTCCCTTTTTTTGTTTTGGTTTTCATTTTACCTCTTTGGTTATTTTCAATTCTATTTTGTTATTAAAAAATTTTTATTCTTTTTTTGTTATATCTTACTTTTAAATTTGATACCTGGTTTGTAGACTTTACACTATATTTATACCTTAATTTTTTAAATGTATCATACTTATTCTTAAAACGGTCAGACTATGTTCAAACATACATGTATAAATTATATTTATTATTTATCCAAAGAAAGGTGCAGGTGCAAAAACTTGAGGTATAATAAAAGTTCTGAAAATATTTTGCAATAAAGGTTACACAGAAACGGTGAAATAAATAAAAAAAAATACCAAATACAAGTTAAACATTGTGAATTTAAATAGATGTTTAAAGTTAAATGTATTTATATACATACATATATACTCACGTATGGTTTTATATACATGTATAAAACTCAACGTATTGTAATGGTTATAGAAGTTTTGTATGCGATGAAATAAGCCAGTTTGTTTAATATTGTGAGATGTTCATTTAAATGTGAGCGTGTTATAAGAGTGTTGCCACCAAGAAGAAATTGATAATAGTAAAATTTTGTAAAAGAATATGATTGAAACAGCCTTGTAATAGTAACAAAATTTTTTCTTCATTAAAACAAAGTTTAAAAATGTTATTAAAAGCAATTAAAAATTTGCTATATATAATGAATTTCTAATAAACCCGTTGCGCTGACTGTTAAAACACTAAACAGAGAATATTGACACTTATATTTAAAGTAAATTTAATTTCTTGTAAGGCAAAATCCTTTCCAAAAAAATTTTCATAAATGCAGTAAAACTACTATTATTATGTAAATAACCATTGGGAAATAACCATATAAAAAAATGAAAATTTTTTAAAATTAAAATAAATGAATCGAAGTAAAAATATTTTGTTTAATGAATATGATATGAGTAATTTAATTTCGTTGAGGTGAGCACAAACACTAATTCAGGTTCAGGTCATTTAACTTTCAATATTTTGTTTTTTGTTTTAACAAATTTCCTTATTTGGTTTATTTTTAGCAACAGAAACCGTTTAGTTAAAATTTTTTCAAAAATTTTACAATTAATTACAATGTTTAACGTAAAAATTAATTTATATCACATACATAACAAAAAATATATATGTATGTGTAATTGTATATATATATGTACACAAATGTAGCGTTCCACATTGTGTGGTTTAATATTATAGAATTTTATTTTCATTCTTATGTGGCATGAAAAATATCTTAATTAGTTTTTTTTTTTGGTTGCTAATTTTATGGTAAATAAGTAGAGTGAGATACCAAAAATGTAATCTAGAAAAATTAGAATGTTTTTAGTATACGTGGCTGAATTTTAATCTGAACATTTAAAAAAAGGAGTTATAATATAGTTTTTATACAACAAAAAAATGGTTCCAAAATTTATAGTGGTTTAACTTAGGGATGTGCATCCTACTAAGTAGTCAGAAGAAGTAAGTCTTTTAGAACGAGTAGTTACGTACATTTTTTCTAGTAGATGACTTCATTTTTTATACATCAGAGAAGGTTTAGATTTTTATATATGAAATGGTTTTAAATGTCAAAATTTGATATTTAAGTTTTATAAGCTATTATAAAAGATTTACATATAGAAAAGCTTTCTATTTAGAAACTATTCCGAAATCCCCTTAAATAGAATACAAACATATAATTTTCATTTATTCTCTTTTTTTTCAATCATTTCCAAAATTAAATTTAAAAATAAAAAATTGCAGTTTATAAACGAAATTGCCCCAATTGAAAGGAAAAAAAAACCCCAATAGAAAGTCTTAAATTGTTAAAATTTTAAAGTGATACAAGCTAATGAATCTTACCGAAAATTTCGTTTTAATAATGAACTTCATTTTCATGGTTAAATTTTGATTAAACATATGTACATACATAGAACGCCTTAAAATTTTCTTAGATGTTTTTATGATTTTTTTTTCACATATTTTAATGTAAGACTCTTGAATATCAATTCGTTTTTTTTTAAAGCACAAATTCATAAAAAAAACCGGGAGAATGAGTGCTATGCGAATGAATAAATTTTTGAGTATTTTTCTTATTTTGTTTCTTCATTGTGCCATTAATTTGACTTTTTCAACATTGTCTTTTTTTCTTTTTCGAATAATTTTTTTAAAAAAGGATGTGCTCAGTAATAATATAAAGAACATAAAAATAAAAAGAGGAAAACTAAGAAATTTTTATGACTCAAACCACTTATAATATTCTTGGGCATATTTTTATCACTGAATTTATTAAACACATATACAAATATGTATATTATACAAGTGCAACGATAAACACAAGACATAAAATGATGTGCTGAGTTATTTGTGTTTATTAAACATTCTTTTCAATTAAACTTGAACATGATCTTCACAAGTTTATTTTTAAAACTGGCTTTCGTTTTATTCTTTATTATAACAACAAAGTATGTTCACATAGCATGTACAAGTGTATAAGTACCGCAACCATGTTGGGAAATAAAAATTGAATGTACATAATATGTATGTATGTATTTTTAAAACTATTACTCATTGAATATATTTATTGCGCAATATTTAATGTATTCAATAAATAAAATAAATTTGTATAATTAAAAAACAAAAATAACACACACTTAATTTCTATTCAATTGTTAACAAAAAGTGGAAAAATTTTGAAAAAATAGATAAAGAATTTTTTTAGTTAAATATTTGACAAAAGTCGAAATTTTTTTCATAAATGGCTTGTATTTTTTTGTAATTATTTAAATATAAAGATTGTGTTAATCTTTTAAAAGTCATAGATCAAAGTAAATTTTTTAAAAATTTCACCTAAACCTGGGATTCATTAGTTTGTCAGTTTAATGACGAGCTGATGTATTTTTTATGAAAATTTGGATTTTTGACATTCTCTTTATTTTTAGGACCACTTTTTTCTTTCTCTCAAAAAGTTGAAACTTTTTCAATTTCATGCTTAATGTTGAGTTTTTTTTTTTAAAACACAAAATTTAAAGATGCTGGACTACTACAATTACATATTATTCATTGTTGTGCTTGCAAAAGTTTAATAGTTTAGTATAAGATTTTTTGAAATTCATTCAAAATTATTTTATTTTATCATTTAATAGAGATAGAGTGTGAAGAAAAGGAAGAAAGAGTGTTTCATATGTTTATACGAATGGTGTAGAATTTGATAGTAAACACAATCTCATGACGAAATTCGAAATCGTTCAAATTTCTGTTATGATATTTGTATTACATTTTGCTAACGCATTTATAAAATAAAATTTACACAAATTAATGCTTTTTTTCAAGAACGAGAACAAAAATTTTTTCAACTTTTTATTCTCTCATACCCTTATTATTGAAACCCTTTGTTATTATTATGTTCAGAGTCAATCAATTTTATATTAAATTTTTTATTTTCTATTCTCATATTAACTATTGTCTACCCAGTTTGGTTTTTGTGACTAAAATTTTCCCTATAAAAATGAAAATTTTATTTAGTACAGTTTCTAATTGATTCATTGGGATTTTTTTGTTCATTGTTCCAAAATTTCAATTTCAAAAACAAAAATTAATCATCAAAATTTTACAAATATACCTTATTCATACAATCCTATTACGTCCTCACATACTTAATATACACATTACTTATATACTTAGTATATATATAAACTTCATATCTACATATATAAAAGAATTAGGAAACCACATGTTCAATCAACGGACCAAAAAAAATGTTGAAATATTTGTAGACTTTATACTTTTTTTTTGTATTTTTCCTGTTATTTACTTCATTTCCTTTACAAATAAACGCAAGAGAAAGAGAGGGACAGAGAAAAAAATATCCAATTAATTTAATTTTTTTAAATGGTTTTCATTTTTAATTTATTTGGGCATAATGTTTATAAAAAAAAAATAAACGACAAGGATCCATGAAAAAAAAATTTGCATACACGTCATATTTAGTGCTATACATACATACGTCATACATATATACGAAATTATGTAAATATGAATTTAAATCATAAACAGTAGAATTTCAATATAAGAAACACCAAAAATACTACATAACATAGAGGTATTAAAACCAAAATTCAATTCGATTGCCAAGCAAATTTGTTTTTTGAGCCGAGATCTTCAGAGATTCTGCTGTATGTCATTATATGAGCGTATGTACATAATTATAAAGTTATATACATAAATTAGAAATGATAGTCATTTTCCTTATATTCTTTGTGCAAGAAGAAAAATAAAAGATTAATAAATAATAATGAAACAAATAAACAAAATAAGAGATCGAAAGCCCTTGGTCAATAAAAAAAAATACATACATATATTTATATATGTATATGTAATTAATATTACATAATGTAGTTATTTAGTACATATGTACCTAATAAATAATTTTATTAATCAAAAACATACAAACATCAGTACATAGCCTTTATATATATGTACCTATTTGTCATTTAGTTACCTATGTATATAATATAATACATAAACCGACTCACGTAAACATAAATTATAAATCCTTGACTATACTTAATATGAATATATGTAGGTAGTACATACTTTTGTGTAGGAAGAATAAAGGAATTTGAAAACGTGTCTCATTTATTATGTAGTCAAGGATCTCTTCGAATTTAGACAATAGATATGTACGTATTTATACATATATGTATGTAGGATACATTTTACATACAAGTGAATGTGAGCATGTTTATGTGTGCAAAAAGTGTGAATGTATGTTACAAACCTAGAGATTTAAAATTAACGATTTTTTGTCTGCAAAAATAATGAAAATTCACAATAAGCTGCAAAAAAACAGTTCTAAATTTTCATATTTTTAATTTGATGAAAAAAATTTAATCATATTCAATAATCCATAGATATTATAGAAATTTTCGTAACAAATGTAATACATATAAATATATACATGTGCTAGCTGGAATATGTGTACATACTAGAACAAAAGTTATTCTATTAAAATTTTCCTATGACATCGATTTTTATTTTCTTTCTCCTTTTTTGTGTGTAGTATTCTCATCCAACGTTGCCAACTCTATAATCATTTTATTAAATCCTTTTCTTTGAATTTTTTTCCTTGCATTATCCTTTTACATACTAAATACATAAAAATTTTATTTTTATTTTTGCACATAAAATGAAAAATACCGGGTATGAATCATATGCTGTTGTTGTTATCTAGCTCCTAGATACATACATACACGTATATATATTCTTATGTACACAAGTTTTTCTTTACATACATACATATCTTTTTACCAGATTGTTAACCTTTTGTTATGTACATACCGGTCTACATATACATTTAACTTGTGTATTCGTTGTACTAGGTGTATGTATGTCCTTATTTATAGCTATAAAAAGTTTCCATTTCTGCAGACGTAAGTGGGTATTTGTATATGTTTATAATGTTGTGTATGAAATGTATATGAAAATAACTTTTACCCGGAAAAATTATTACATTATCAATATTTTACGAGAAAAATTTTTCCCTAAATAAAAAACTAATGTACTACAAAGCATACAATAACGAAAAAAGAAAAATAAGAAAATGTTAGAAAGAAAAATTATAGTTATTTTTCATTTTCCAAACCAAAAAAAAAGCTGACTCATTTTTTTTATAAAAATTAGTAGCAGACTGTAGAGAAAAAAAACTGTGGGTGCATAAGAGGTTTTTGTAATTTGATCTGACAAGATACCATCGCAACGAATTTATTTGGATAACATAGAAACTAAATATTATGTAGAATATTTTTTTCAGTTATTTTATTTATTTCATTTATTTTATTAAGATTTTTCTTGAAAAATCTCTCAAAATTATAAAATGTCGTCTAATTGCACATGTCTAGAAGGAGGAAAGATATTATTTATTTATTATTGTCGTTTTCTTTAATTAAGATTTATGTCAAATTACTGTCAAATCTATTAAAAAGTGTTCATAATTTCGAAATAGTAAGTTGTCAAAAACAGGAACAATTAAGATTTTTATAAAGTCATGGAATCATAAATAGACAACAAAAAAGAATCCTTTTACAAGAAAAAGTCTCTCACAAAGATCAATAAAATTTTAATTTTCTCTCTTTAACAAATGTAAAAATATTGTAAGCAGAATAAAACAATGATAAGAAAATTTTTTCAACAAATTTATTAGAAATGTTCTACAGATCAAAAACTAATTTCGTACTATGCAGTGAATGGTTAAAAACTTTTGTCTGAAATACTCATTTGCAAAAATAAAATTGTAAATGTAAATGAAGAGCCCTAGTATATTATTTACATGTGTGATGGGTGCTATATACATAAATAAATATACATGCTGGTCTTTTATTCTAAAGTTACTTAATATGTGTTTAAGATACATGATTATCAAAGTAAATATGTATTTAGCATAGTAAAAATAATAAAATACAAAAAGAATACAATTTACGAGACAAGAAAAAAAATCAAATCATTATATTTGTTAAATGAAAAGTATTTATGTATACATGTATGTATGCTTATATCCGCAACATACATAAATATATACAACTTATCAATTCATGTATTTTGTGCCCTTTAGAAAAGAAAACATGCAAACATAACGTGACGTCACAGAGAATATTAACTACTAACCCTAACCTAAACCTATATTCACAGTTATTAATCTGGATCCGGAACATAAAATAAAAAGAAGTAGAAAAATAAAAGTAACGCTAAAAAAATATAAAAACACAAAAAAAATATTGTTAAAACATAAGACATTTGAAAAATGATGATGAGGGTTATATGAAACGAGAATTTATAAGTTCAAAATTAAGAATAAAACCAATGTATATAGTTAATATGAAAATGAAAAACGGAACATTGGTAATAATTTTATTACAGACAAAGTTGTGTTACATATACATATGCACATCACTGTTACGATGCGGGGTCTAGAGTCACTTTATTTCTCTCTTATATTTCATTTTATCTCTTATATTTCATTTTATTTCTTCTTCTACCATTTTTCCTTTCTATCTTAAAAATTTTCTGTACGGGACCGTCAGTTTTAATATAGAATCCTTGTCGAAAGGGACTAAATATATTTTTACTCTAGTGTTCTTTGTTATTTTATTTTTTTTTACTATATATTTTATTTTTTCTTTGTGTTTTTTCTTGTTTAGTGTAATTTTTCAGTGAACACTAATAAAAAGGAGGAATACTGGTTTGTCGTGTGCCAAAATATATTTTTTATTTTTTTATAGAATTTTTGTGTATTGTACTACTACATTGTAAAAATTTTACTATACAAAAAGCATACAATGAAAAATTAAATGTTGTTTGTTAGGTTTTTTTTTTTCAATAGAATACATAGGAAACATAGACAATTCCTTTTTTTAAAAAAAATATTTTATAATTTTTGTTTTTTTGTATTCGGTTTTTTTTTGTATAGGTATATGTATGTGTATTCTGAATTGAACATTTTATTTTATAATTAAACTTTTTGTGATTAAATTTTTAAAAATTAATAATTGAGTGCTTTTCTATAGAGCTATGAGTGTTTTTTTATTTCAATTTTTGATTATTTGATCCTAATAACTTTATAAAATTTTGTTTGAGCAAATTTAATTAATTTGCCTGAATAATACTCACAAATATGTAGGTATTTGTAGTTAAATATTAAACGTCAATAAAAGTATCTAATTACGAAATCTGGATAAAATTGTTAAAATTTTTTACAGAAAATTCTGTTCAGCGTGTCTGCCAAAAAAAAGTATACATTTTAAGAGATAAATTTGTAGAAACAAGGAATCACTAGAATCTTGGAAAATTATTGCTCCTTATATTAGAAATAATTGAATTTTCTGTCTTTATGGAATTTTAAAAACCAAAAGAAACACTCACTCCAAAAATTAAAAACTCATAACATGTGTGCTAAAAAGTTAAAATGAAAATTAATGACATGAAAAATTCACAAATTCACAATTTTAATGAAAATTATTTTTTTTTTTATTATAAACAAAATTGGAAAATAAATTGTGGTTATGTTTTCATAACATAATTTTATTATTTTTAACGCTAAAAAACGAAAGTTAATTAGATTTTTAAATTTACTCTTTATCATTTGAAAATTATGTTATAAAATGAGTCGATTGTAAAAATTTTATTACTTTATTTTAAAAAAAGTTTTAATGTTTTCTCTCTTTTTCTTTAAATATTAATAATGCTATAGAATATAAAACTAATGTAGTTGATACACGAGTGTATAAAATTATGTAACAAAATTTTATTTTTATATCATGAATAAATTTAATTTTATTTTTATTCTATCTTACAGTCCATATATTTCAGAGTTATTAAAAAAAGTTCAGAATCATAAGAGTCTAGTTAGTGAAAATAGAAAATTGTTAGTTGTAAAAAATATTATGTTACAAAGAAAAAAATATTCATGAGAAAAATTTTTTGCAAATTGGATATAAAAAGCAATATTTTGAAATTACAAAATTTATCTATAGGATGTGAATATTTTTATAGGGCATGGTTGTGTTCTTCGCTATTTTTCTCGTCAAGTGAAACAAAAAGCAAGAAACACACGATATAGCTGTTAGTTTATTGCATTATAAAAAAAATCTAACATACAAACTTTTTTTGTTATTAACTAAAACAATAAATTTATTAATTCAAATTTATCTTAGAATTCACTTAAATGTTTAATATTAAAAATAATAATTCAGCTCGGTTTTTATTATTATATTAAAAATCTTGATTTGTTTGAGTGTTTCACACGTTATGACCTTTAAATTCATTATAAAAAAAAATATTATTTTATTGAAAAACCTATTTCTTTGTATCTTTACAAATTAACACCTACAAAAATATCACATACATATATTTATTCTCATTTTCAAACGAATTAATTTTAAATCCCTACAATATAAAAATAAAAAGTGGAAAATTCGTACAAAAAAAAACTTTCCATTAAAAATTCATTTTTAAATCTTAATTTTTATTAAAATTAAAAATTTATAAAGGATTTTTCTTAAATTCTGCTGTGTTTTTTTTTGAATTAAAATAATGTTTCCCGTTCTATAAAGAAAGTTTTTCAAGGATTCTACAAAAATTCTCTGTAAAATTTGTTTTTGTTAACGAAATTTTTTTGGGAATTTGTTTACATTTTTAATAACATTTTTCAAAAATAAACATCCTCCATTCTTGCTTTGCAAATGAAATTTTTTGTTTGGATTGTTAGAAATTGGTGTTTGTTAAGAGTTTATTACTTTTTACCTTATTTTACATTACATAATTATTAATGTGGCCAATTTATTTTGGTAAAATAATTTTAAAAGGGATAAAATTTTTGAAATGGAATTAATTTGTAAGTTAAACATGATTGTGTGTATAATAGCAGTATTTCTGGTTCTATGTAGTCCCATTTCCACAAAAAATTTATTGTAATATTATTTTTCTCTTAATGACTAAAATTGAGATACATACAAAATGTCATGTTAGATACTGTTAAGTAAATTGCTTTGTAATTCAGTTTTAAAATCAAATATTTACTCACTTGTCAACTTTTAATTTAATTAAGTCTAAGAAAATTAATTTTTTTTTGTTACGAAATATAGGACTCAAAATTGTACAAAATGATTTTTCGGAAGAAATTATTACATTTTTCAAATTACATTCACTCGTTATATGTTAGTTGTATCGCTTGAAATGACGGGATATTATTTAAAAGTATTTTGTTTCTCAGTACCAAATTTCCAATTTGATTTTATTCAGATTTATAAAATTTTTGAATAACAATCCATCACGTCAAGTAATGTGATTAACAGAATATGGGTGATTATTTTAAACTTTGAAAATAATTATTTTACTTTTTAACAAAGTGACAATTTAATTTTCATATTTTTATTAAATAATACTTGAATAATTCACGTTTAATCTGAAATTTTACAATAATTTTGTTATTACATTCGCATATTTGGAACAATTTTCAATTAAATGTTAAATTATAATCTTTAATTTTTTGCTTCTTGTTTCCTTCTAATAACCATTTAAGGTATAATTTCCATTACTTGCTTACAACTTATTAAAATTTGTACATTTTTCATACGTAAAACTTCCTTTTGAAAAATGCAATCTTAATTAAGAATCTAAATAAATTAACAATTTTTTGTATATTTTTTTATTTCCTATGTAATTGCTAAAAAAATCTTATCGTTTTTATTATTATATAAATTTGCATAATATTTTAGCATAACAAGATTTCTCTTCCTAAAACAACAGAAAAAAAATTAACTTTCATTTAAAAGTAACAAGCATAACAGGAAAAAAGAAAAAAAAAGAGAAGAAAAAGTCATACTTAACACTCGAATTACTTAAAATAGAAAGAGCACATTAGATGACATTGCAATTGTTATGACTTAATTTCTCTCTTCTATAAAGTGCAATTGTTTTCGTTAGTTAAAAAGTTTTTCTTAAAATA
Organism: Condylostylus longicornis; assembly: GCF_029603195.1. Lineage (NCBI taxonomy): Eukaryota > Metazoa > Arthropoda > Insecta > Diptera > Dolichopodidae > Condylostylus > Condylostylus longicornis. Next base: position 15,093,503 of record NW_026577982.1, read on the forward strand.
AAAAATTTCTAGTATATTTTTTTGTTATACTTTTTTTCTTCTATTTTTTAAACCACATATTTTATTACAATAACATAAACAGTTAATATTGTAGTCGTTACTAAGTTACATGGCATATTCTTATACCGAATCACATACTTATACTTACAATATATACATATGGACTTGTTGTATTGCACCAGGTAGTAATCAAACTAAATAACAAGCGCAATTTAAAAAATAAATTGTGAATATAAAGAGTACTTTTATAATTTCTAATAATTTTTCTAATAGCTTAATTTTTTTTTGTATACTTTTGCACTGCAATTCAAATGTCAAGATTTCTTTTTCGCTGCTATTAAAAAATAAAAGAGCAAAAACATATAAATTTTTTTACAATACAGGAAATTTGACCCCATTTTTTCATCTATTGCACCTTTGCTTTAGATCTACATTTATATATGTATCTTTATACATAATTAATTCACATAATACAAACATAGATGTATTCAAATATATTATGCTGCTTGCATAAATGTAATACATAAATTATCATTATCATCACAATCAATATCATTGTCGATATGTTGTTGTTGTTGCAAATTCAAAAACTGAAGACAAGACAAACATATACTTTCATAAAATGGAAAAAAAAATGTTACAGCTTTTCTTCTGTTGCAGTTTTGTTTTTTTTTTCAACACTGCATTTGATTGCCCCTGCTGCTGCTGCATTGCATAAATATTGCAATCCAAACTAATATTTTCTATATACCCCCTTCTATATAACCATAATCATCTTTTATACACGTATGTATAATGAAAAATGAATTTACAAATTATATATTTTTTTGGTTTGTTTTGTAACCTGTATTTAAATAAAAACAAAAAGAAAATGTTAAAAACTTTCTCCAATTAAAAAATAAAATACAATAATAAAAAAAGAAAAATTATTTACTTGCATGTAGAAGAGAAGGAAATTGTGTTATATAGAAAATTTGTGAACTCAATAAATTGAATGAGAAACTAAAACATAATCTAACAAAATATTGTAATGTTAAAAATAAAAAAATGCTAAAAAAGAATGAAAAAAAAAATAAAAACAAAAATTTATCTAAATCTATCACTAGATTTGTTAACAAAATAAGTAATAGTCCAAGATAGTACGAATTTAGTTTATCTCGTTGATTAACAGCTTCTATACATATATTATCATACTTAATTCGGTTTCTCCTCCTACTTTCCATAAATAAAAATAAATTTGAATGCTAATTCTAGAAGATTGCAATGAGTTCCTGAAATTTACAAAATAATCTATAATTCTTTTCTTCTAAACATCACAACACTCTAAACACTCCGGGTGTATGATACTTTCAAGTGCCACCCAACGGCCATAAAGTGAGGAAAAAATAAGCAAACATTTGTAATGTGTAGTAATTCGTCGGAATAAATTGTGATAAATTATCTCAATAACTCATTTGTATTGAGTTGGAATTGTTCGCTTGTGATGTTGGGACTCTGGGAGCATTGTATTTCCAAATGTTAGATGTATACCCATAAAGGAAATACAAAAGAGCGCTTTAAGTTTTCATTGGTTATAACTTCTTGACATCGAAACTCAAAGCATTGAAAATTTGAAATTTATTAAAATTTAATTTAGTTTTCATCATCTAATTTCATAATCTAATAAATAAATTTCGTTTATATAGTCTTTATTACTTATAAAGTAAATGGATACGCAAAGTAATTTAAAAAATCTATGTTTTATTAAAATATGTAGGCGTTCTCATTTAACGATAAAAAAAATTCCAGAACATTTGTTTCATTTTAATTTATTTAAGTTTTTCTCTCTTTTCTGTCTCCGTTTCTTTTTTCTGGTTAATAAAAGAATGAAATTTTTGTTTTTTGTTTTCACTCTACCTTTTAGTTTATATGGATGGTAACATTTGCATATAAAATTTCATTTATTTTTCTGAAATTGGAATTTTTAGTATTTCAAAGTCAAAGTGAAAAACGAAAAATAAATGCAATTTTAATACTTAAGTAAAAATATGTAGACTGCATAACCATACATACATACACAAATTTTATTATTTTATAAGTATGTACATATTTTACAACATAAATATTAAATCGCGCTGTTACAACGAAAGCGCTTGATGTATGAATATTGAATGAAATGAAACTTGAACTTGAACTTATACAAGGCAAGTTTATTATTATTATATTTTTAGTTTTTAATTAAATAGTTGAAATAAAAGATAAATAAAATTATTTTTTAAAGAAAAGAAGAGAAGATTATATAAAAAAATTTATAATGCACACACTCCAAAACAACAAAAAAAAGAATTCGAATCATATCGGAATCACATAAAGCGTTTTAAATAAATTTTAATATAAAAATTTTTTCAGGAGTTTTATGTTATGTACTGTTTAATATTCAATGAAGTAATTTCGTAATTATTTTCAATTAATTCTGTAATATTTAACATAACTAGAGCGCAAACAATGAAAATAAATAAAAGGCATAATTACTTAAAAGTTGTAGTGTGTGTGTGGGTAATCATAAAGCTCTGTTAAATTACTTTATGCTTCAAAAGAAAATCAAAAGAGAAAATTTGTACCTAATTGTGTTAAGTACGCGGACTGAATTTTTTAGATTTTTTGTTTTTTTTTTTATTTAATATTATATTTGGGTTGATTTTATAATGTTTTAAAATTTGTTTTATTTAAATATTTTCATACATGAGGCAATGCAAATTTTCTCGAACACTTAAAATTTATCAAGAAAATTGTAATTATTACTTTCATTGTATAACTATTTTTTCAATATTTCTTAAATACAAAATTATTTTGGAGAAAATATTTACATAATATAATCTTGGTTATTCTGTAACATATAGATTAGATTATTTTATAATATTAGAACTTAGACTCAGAACTAATTAATGATTAATGATTATATTGAAAAAAATCAAGCAATCCAAAAACATTGCACTCACATAATAACACAAATCATTATAATTAAAAAAAAAAACCATTACAAAGTTGATTGAACTTATTTTAAACGTTGTTCTTTTTGATTTTCTCAAACTTTAAAAAAATGATAAATAAGAGCTATTTTTGTTTATTAGAAGAAATTTTTATTTATAAAATGTTTTTATTTTGAAATTAATGTAATCTAAATTACTCGTATTTTGTTTTTAATTTGCATTTGTAGTAAATGATTTCATAAATAGTAAATCTGAATCAAATGTCTTTCTTTTGCAAATGACATTCTGAAATATTGAATGATAGCAGCTTGCATTGAGTCATACCGATTATTATGGGAACAACGTAAATTGTCGGATAATATAAGACATAACGTATAGTATTTTAATCTTTAAACATACTCAAATGTAAAAAATACCAAATCATCAATTAAAGCTCGATGGTATTGTACCAAGCTCAATTGTGTTGTATCAAGCTCAATTGTATTGTATCAAGTTGAATTATGTTGTATCAAGCTCAAGTGACGAAATTATTGTAAAATTTTTAATTTACTAGATCTCTTTAAGATATTTGATTTAAAAATTTAACACCATTATAAGAAAAGCTACTAGTTTTGTTTTGTTTTCTCAAACACAAATATAAATTAGAAGTTAATTTTAACATTAAATATTCATTAAATTTTTCCGCTCATGTTTTTGTTTACGTAAATAATACTCGTACATACGTTAGGTATACAAAATTTTAAGAAAAATTTGTTTGTCAATGAAAAAAAATTTTATTAAAAATTACTAAAAATAAATAATAATTTCGATTTAATTGATTTTATTTTGCAATCAAAAATTTTATTTTGCAATGTCAATGATGTGCAAAATTTCTATAATTGGCTATATTTTTCATTGTATAAGCTATGATTATATTTTTTTCGTTAATTGGATGCATTCATATACAACTAAATTGTTTATATTAAATTGATTCAATTTTTACATATACACTTTTTTATAATTATGTGTCGCATTCGATATTGAATTTAAAAATAAATTAAAAATTATAAACTTAATTTAATTTAATTTTGTTTTAATTTTAGACTGATTGTTTTCTAGAAAGTGAGAAATAGTTTTGTAATGATTAATAAAATAATTTCATTCAAGTCAAAATTTTTTTTTTTTTCAATTTTCAAGTCACAGGTATTTAAAACGAAATATAATGAAAAAATAAAGTTTAAACAATTGGAATAAACTCTTTTTTTTTGTTTTTAAATCTATTAACAATTTGTTTTCTTTAAATCATTTTTAATATAATTTATTATTTATTTTACGCCCAATTAGAATTAACATGGAGGCTATTTCATGTTCAACTATAAATTTATTTGATTTCATTCGTTCCAAAATACGCAATAGCATCAACAACAGTATTACGTTTATGACACAAAATAAAAATAGCAATAAGTTTGAAAAGAAAAATAAAGGTTTTTCTTTTATTTTTAATTATTACAATTCTGATTTATTTTTAATTTTAAATCACATAATTATATGTATGTATATATGTACATATGTATTTAGAATGTCTGAAATTAAAAAAAATGATTCTCGCGCCAAAAAAAAATTTTCTATATTAGTAAGAAAATTTCATGAAAATGAAAGTTTGTTTTTATTTTTTGTTGTTTTTAAATATTGACATTGACTTACATTTCTAATTTTAGACACTTTTATAAACGAATTATTTTGCTTTTCATCTTTATATATGTTTATGTACTTAAGTTTTAAATAAACAAATAATTAAATTTCATTAACAAAATATTATGAAGTATCAAAATAAAATTTTAAATATTTAATTTTTTTTTTGTGCAATAAAAATATTTCACATAAGAGTAAGAATAATTAAAATGTCATTGTCAAATAAAAATAGAAATAATATTTAATTATTTTTTGATAATTTTTAATATTGTATTAAAATTTTCAAAATCTAAATATTATACTTTCTTTTCTATAAATTTAAATTATTCATATGGAAATATTGTGTTTTTTATTTATCATTAACAAAAAGAACATTTTTTTTTATTGCGGGATACAAGATGTGATTTTTTCTTTTTTAATTGGTATTATAAGTATTATTACTATCTTCTAACTAATCTAAATAGATTAAATCAACTTTGCGCTAAACAGCAATAAAATAAATAAATAAAATTTAGTTAAAAATTCAAAAATTTTATTAAATAATAATTTGAAAAATTTTTTATTTTTAACATAATATTTAAATAAAAATTAATATTTTTTCATATACTACTATGTATAATTATACCCGTACGAACGTATGTTCGAAGGGTATACTAAATTTGCCTTACCGTTTGTAACGCTAAGAAATAACGGTGTTAGATATAGACTCAAGTGTATGTTTTTGATCAGCGTCAAATTCTGAGTTGATTTAGCTTTGTCTGTCCGTCCGTCCGTCCGTCCGTCCGTCCGTCCGACCGTCCGTCCGTCCCAACGATAACTCAAAAACTAATAGAGCTAAGTTCACCAAATTTTCACAAATGATTTATTGTAGTAAGTGCCAGAATTTTGAGAAAATCAACCCTAAAATTGGACATGATCGGGGTACCGGTTCGGGTAGCTGCCATACAACTTCAAAATTTATTTGGCTATATCTCAGAAACTATAAAAGTTGTGGTATTGAAATTTCACACAAACGAATATATTAGTAGGGCCAATGTGTTTCATAAAAGTCGTTGAAATTACTTGGCTCCTTCTGTTACCTGCCATATAACTTCAAAAGTTATTTGACTATATTTCAGAAACTATTAAAGCTATGGTATTGAAATTTCACACAAACGAATATATTAGTAGGGCCAACGTGTCTCATAAAAGTCGTTGAAATTACTTGGCTCCTTCTGGTACCTGCCATATAACTTCAAAAGTTATTTGGCTATATCTTAGAAACTATAAAAGCTGTGATATTGAGATTTCACACAAGTGAATATATTAGTAGGGCCGATGTGCTTGATAAAATTCGCTAAAATTCCTTGGCTCTTTCTGGTAGCTGCCATACAACTTCAATAGTAGTTTGGCACAACCAGTATTTTGAAAAACACATAGTACTGAAATTTTGCATAAATTAATATGGTAATACGGCAACTAAAAGTCATAGTCTACCCTATAGTTAGTTAAGGCACATTAATTATTCGCACATAGGATAACAAATTCGTACTGGTATCACAGAGTTGACAAGGTCAACTCTATTTTTTTTCTCGTTTTAATATAAAATAGTATGAACAGAAAATTTATACTCAAATATTAAATAAAAGAGGTTTTAATAATTTTCATTATCATCATCATTATTGGTGTATTTTTTTCTTATTTTTTAGAATAAAGAACTTTTTTAGACCAATGAACTTTCATTTCAAAGTATCATCATAAAATTAATTTGTTAAATTTTTTTTTTACTTTTTCAAATAAAAAGCAAAAATAGCTTTTTTGAAGATTTTTAAACATCAGAATAGCGTTGGTTAAAAGTTGGCCATTATCAGTGCCAAAAAAAAAAAAAATACAAAAAAATTAAGTATTGTAGAGGAAACAGAAATTTAAAAAAATTTTCCAAAAATAAAATTATTTAAATTGATTGAGGCACAATGTGTGTGCCTCCTTCCACAATATAAAAAAAATATAGAAAATGTGCTCTTGAGCAATAATAACCAAGATTATTTGAATAGGTTCACTTCAACAAACGTTTTGTGTTTTCATAAGTTCAATTCAGTAAACTTTATAATTAACAAGTAATAGGGACCTTCTCTTTAAAATTTTTAATTATCTCAATATTTGAAAAAAAAACAATTGAGTTATAAATGTTGATCTCAAATGTGAGTATAAGATCGCCATCTACTCAAAATACTAGCAGCCCCAACAATACAAATGTCGTTCTTTTAAATACATTTATAAAATGATAATATGAGCAAAAAACGTCAAACTGTTGAATATTGCATTTTGTTACAATTAAAATTTATTGCAAATTTTAATACAAAAAAAAACATATTTTGAAAGAAGTTTTCGTCAATAAAATTAAAGACAGAAATGAAATTGCAATAAAATAAAAATTAAATAAAGTTAATGAGCCAATTCCTAATCAAGTGACTGTTAACCTTCACCCTGCATGAATTTCTTTATAATATTTAATTTTTTCCTTTAATTTTGTTTTTCAATTTTGTTTTTTATTTATCATTATATTATTTTTTTTTGTTCTTATTGTCAAAAGAAAATTGGGTGACGAAAAAAAAAAATACATAATATTTTTCTGCAAAATATTCAACCTCATTAGTACGCTGTTAAACATTAGTGGAAAATATTTTTTTCAATTTATATTATTAATAATTTTTTTAAATAAACTTATACTTGCATATACATATAAAATAAAAGTATATAAAAGTAATTAAAATTTATCAATTAATTTATTTTATTTGTAATTTTAGAAATTAGTATGGCTGCTCCAGCATTAAAAGATTTACCAAAGGTTGCAGGTGATTTAAAATCACAACTTGAAGGTTTTAGTGCTGAAAAATTGCATCATGCTGAAACACAAGAAAAAGTTGTATTGCCAACCGCTGAAGGTACGCAGGGATAGTATTTTTGAATAAAAAAGTTTTAGTTATAATACGAAATAACACTGAAAGACACGAAAATTAAAATGATATTTTTAAAATTCATAATTTAAATGAACATAATATAATGCAAAGCAATTTTATAATTTTATAATTTTAAATAAAAATAAATCATACAAAATATGTTTATAACTCACATATTAAAAATTTGTACTGAAAATTTAAAAGAAAGAGTACAAGTAGATTGTAAAGTAGCAGAAATTATGTTATTGTTTTAAGTTAAGGATTCTTTTAAATTAATGTTGATGTTTTTTAAAATTTTAAATTACAAATATTTATAATGCTTCAGGAAAATATTCGAAATATTTATAATAATTTCTAATTTTAGTTATAAAAGATGAAAAAAATCGTCAAAATGTTTTAAAAGAAATAAAAGGATTCGATACAGTGTTCTTAAATCCAACAAAAACTGTTGTTAAAAATGTTTTACCAACAGCAGAAGGTTTTTATTTTAAACTAACGTGTGTAAATTTCCGCTTATTTCCGCAATATTTTTGCGCAAAAAAAAAACAATCCCATATTTAAAAAAGTTCCACACTTATTAAAACTGTTTGTTTTTTTTACTTAATCAAGTCTTAACGACATATTTATAAATTCAATTAAGCTTTAACATAAGCTTTAATTAATTTTAACAATTAGAATTTAAATAAAACACAAATTAATGCTTTCTAACTAAAATAAATTAAATGCAGCTTATCTTCGAGGACTTTTGTCACAACCGTTGAAATATTGTAATGTTGCTTATTTAATTATCTAGCATTCATATATGGAAATCATTAATAATGCGAAATTTCCTTTTTTTATTGATGAAAATGTATGTAAAATATTATTGCCATAAATCCATAGTTGAGAACATTCTCATAAATTCACACACTTTGTATTCGTAAACTATTTACAGATTTTATAAACATTAAAATATTTAATTATACAATACAATAAAGTTAAATTTCATACTTTTTTCACGTTTATTATCATTAACATTAATTTTAAATTGCTTATTTAAACTAAAAATTTTTTCTATTTCACCAAATTTCATTTTAATCTCATGTTTTTATTTTTGATATTGAATTAATTTTTTATTTTTATATAATTGCTAAAATAAATTTGGACTTAAAATCAAAATTTCGAATAATTCAAATTATATTACTTAACGTTTTATTTTTTTTTTAAATATTTCAAAAGTTAAAGAAAGATTTTTCCTAAATTTACTTACAATAGATTAATATTGAGTTTTAATTATTGAAATAAGATTAATTAAAAATCAAAGAAATTTTGTTAAAATAATTTGTTTTGTTTTTTTTTTGGTTTAAACGAGCAGATGTTGCAGCAGAAAAAAGCCAGAAAACATTATTTGATGGTATTGAAAAATTCGATCATGGTAAATTAAAGCATGCCGAAACCAATGAAAAAAATCCATTACCAGACAAAACAGGTAAATATATTTACAATTAATAAAATATAATAAAAGAGAAGAATAAAATATTCAAAATTTTACCAATAATAAGTTTAAAATTATTTTAGAATAAAAATCGCAATAAACATAAATAATAAATTGATTGTATAATAAAACTACGAAGGTTGTATTAAATAAGTAAGAAAATCAAAATAAAGGATAATTTAAGTTTATAGGAAGCATTAAACAATATTTCTTCACTTTCGGTTTTATATTTTTATACTATTATGCACAACATGTATCCCAGGTGTCTTAATTCAATATTCTTAACTATTTGATTTGAAATTGTTATTACTGTAGTGAACAGTTTATTTTAACTTTTAAGTAAGTTTTAAAATTCAAACTGAAAGGGAAGCTTTGAGTGTTCCTGATCTTATTTTTGCTTATGAATTCGAATTATATGACTTTGAATAACTTGTATAACATGTTAAAATTTAAAAAAAAAAAAAAATTTAACCAGGTTTATATAGGCTCTGTGTGAGTGCTTTTGCTTAAAAATTATATCGGCTATTACAAGCTAACAACAAAATAACTTATTGATTATATACTTAATTGAAATTTTTGCACCTAGCTAATATTAGAAATATTGGAAAAGAATTAATCAACCAAACATCTTTCCAATATTTAATTTTTTTTATTTTTTGTTTTAAAAGTAATTAAAAAAATCTCGATTTTAATCTAAAACAACAAACTATGTAAATTTTAAATTATAAAAGAAAAACTAATTTTTATTTTTATAAATATTTGATTTTTCTTTTTGGTTTTGCGAGGATTTGCTTTCATTTTTTTTCGAAATTTAAAAATTTGTGTTTTAATATTTACTTATTTTCTCTATTTTCTTTTTTTTTTGTATTTTAGCGATTGAGCAAGAAAAAGAAAAATTAAATTTCATCAATGGTATTGAAAATTTTGACTCCAGTAAACTAAAACATACTGAAACTCAAGAAAAGAATCCTTTGCCAACCAAAGAAACTATTGAGGAAGAAAAGAAGGCATAAAAAATTAAAAGAAAAAAAATTTGAACAAGCATGACTTAAAAAAATCATGTGAACACTTTTATAAATTAACATTAAAAAAAATTATTTTCATTTAAAATAATTTAACATTTTTTTTTTAAATTTAAAATATTTTTTTTTCTTAATTTGTAATATTATTTTTATGAAAAAATATTAAAAAAAAAATTATTCAATTCTTAGATATAAAATATTGTAATGCTTAAAATATGGCTTAAAAAATAATAATTTATGTGTAGTAGCGTTTAAAAAGAAAAAAAAACTGTATTATTTTTATGTATAAGAATAAAATTAACAAAATATAATTTAAACAATGTTTCTTAATTGTTTTATTATTACTTTTTTTTTGATTTCAGTAATGATTTCAAGATTTATTTTAAATAAGTATATGAAATATCTAAATGTTTTTTATATTTGATTTTTTCTTTAAATTAATATATTTTTATATAAGTAAACTATTTTTATATAAAAAGAACATATTACATATTATTAAGAGAAAATATTTATATTAATATATAAAATTTTTAAGAGCAAATGAAAAAATGAATAAAGAAAAATAATTTTAATAAATCTTTATTTAAAAAACAAAAAACAAAAATATAAAACACTGATCATAAAAATATGAGAAAAACAAATCCAATTATAATTATTATTATTAACATCATTAAAAAAGAAAAAAGTAAAATGAAAACATTAAACCGCTCTCTTTTAACAAACTTTTCAGGGAGTTTAATTAAAACATTAAAATAAAAACTTATGTTATAAAAAATAATTATATTATACAATTTTATTATCATTTTTTTTTTATAATTATATAATTATTATTATTGTAAAATCAATCAATTTTTTTTATAATTCGTAATTTACTGTTAAGAAAACAAAAATCATATAAATATATATATTTATATATAATCGATAATCAATCAACTAACAACTATTGAAAATCTTTATTTAACAAAAATTAAAAATTATATAATTAAATGTGTAAAAAAAAACGAAGGAATGAATTTTATGTGAATTATACTTTTATAATATAATATATATTATATTAATCCAAAATAAAAGCAAACTTTTTTTATTTTAATAAAATATTATTATTATATAAACCACAAATTAAATTAAAAATGAAATTTTCTATTTATCATAACTGCAAAATTTATAAAATTTTTAAAAAAATATATATATAAATAATATTAAAAATATATTAATTATAAAATAAAAAAAAAATTTTGTAAATTTTGTACTTAATTTTCGATCCACCACTCTTTTTGATAGAGGTTATGATAAATATTAAATATTTACTAATTATACTAACCTAATTACTTTTAATATACATTAAATATTTTATTAAAAATTTCATATAAAAAAACATTAACAGATTAAAATATCCTCCTATAATATTGTCACCTACAATATATTATATATTTATATAACATGAACAAACAAAAGAAATAAAATAAGTTTTGTACTAATTAAAAAATTATGAAAACTAATTTAAAAAATTAACAAATATCTTTAAAAAATATATATATTTAATTATAAAAAAGAAAAATTTTAAAAACAACACGAATAAAAAACACTATAATTAAAAATATACAAATATATTAAAAAAAATTATTTAACAGAAAAAAAAATAATATGTATTAAACAAAAATCTATATATAAATATATATATAAACACTATAAATATATATTCTATATAAAGAATTTTGACTAACTTAACCTAATATAAACATCAATTATTAATAATTAAATAAAAACTAAAAAAAAAATTAATTAAGATAAAATATATTATAATTTTTATAAAGAAAACCGACTACAAATTAAAACACTTATATAAAAATTACATAAATCCATATTTTAGTAGTTTTTTAGATTTAAGAATTTAAAATGGAAAGCAACAATTTTTAAACAATTAAAACTTTAAATAACATTACATTATATTTATATATTTCCTTAACAATTTTAATTATATATATATATACATATTGAGAAAACATTTATATCAATAAAAAAAATAAATTGACGAATTAAATTTAAAAAAAAAAGTACTAAGACAAAACAAAAACATCATGCATTATATCATACGTACATTCAAAAACAAAAAAAAAATAAATATAATTATTAAACTAAATTTTAAAAATTTAAACATAAAATTTTATACTACCAACATAATATATATATGTGTTTCAAATTAATAAATGTATTAATAATAAAATAAAAATAAATTAAAATTAATATAATGGGAAATAAAAAAAATTAAATAAGAGTTTCTCAACCAAAAAAAAACTAAAATGTTTGTCTTAATTTAACTTCCCTGATTCCTTTTCTCAGTAAATAGGCGAATTTGTGATAATTCGGATATGCACTGAAAGTTCTAAATTAAATCTTAAGTTTTTTCATACATAATGTATGTACTTACAAATCTGCAGAAGCTAAATTTTACTTTTTCTAACTTGTAATATACTTGAGTTATTATTCATATCCAAATTCTTCAAACGTGCCTAAATTAGAACTAATACACTTATTGTGATTGGCGAACCGAATGGCTAAGGGAGTTGAATGACATTTTAAATTATGATCGGCGAATGCTTTCATTCGCCAGATCCAAAATGTTGCTACCGCAAGACATCAAAAAACCTACCGAAAATATTAAGATTAACACCACACATATGTTCATTGTTTTCGTTTTTTTGCAAAAACAATTGAATTTTCCTATCCCTTTAGCAATGTCGGGATTGTTCTCCATTAATTTAATTAAATGCTCGAATTGTTTTTGGTTCGTTTTTTTACGCTAAATTACTATTAAACAATCAATGTTTTTTGCAATAATTTGTAGAATTTTATGAACTTATTACTTTACAAATAGTTTAGATTTTTCCGTTATATCACTATAGAGTATAGATGCTATAATATCAAATAAAAAAACACATGTATTATTTTGATTTTTGTTTTCATTCGCCAAGCTTGTCACACAAAATTTTCATTTGCCAGATTTGAATTTGACGCATTCGCTTAAAATTTAAATTCGCTAATCATAATACAAAAATTTCATATTCGCCAAAAATTTAATAATGGCATAAAACTTTTGACTCTTTAAGATGTAAAGATAAAATTTATTTATTTTATAAATTTCCAAAAAAAATCAAATACGTATTTGCTGGAGGTTTTCAGTTAAAAGTCATTATTTCCAACTGTTTAGTATGTACATATGTACTTCTATACATAAATGTATTCAAAAGGAAATCAAAAGAAGCTGATTTTTTTACAATCTAGCCAGAATTTTCAAGCTGTCAACAATTTAATTTTCACAGTGAAATGTGTCAAAATAAGTAACTCAAGTTAAAGTAATTGCCGCTAAAACACCTTTAAAGCTCAATACACAACTTCAAAATGCTTTGTAAAATGAAACCAGCAAAAATTACTTAACGGCGGATTAAAAACTGTACAAATCGACACACGCTACATTGTAGAAAGTATCTTATATAATATACAATACTGAACTTGAATTTTGTGTGAAAACATTTTCTTTTAAAATGGAACTAAAAAATTTTCGACATTTATTTCATTCGTAGGGAATTTTTTTTTTGTTAAAGTTCGTTGGCTGATCTCATTTAACATGTAATTAAAATTGAAATAAGAGAATTGGGATAAGAGGTCAGCTAAGTAGTGACAAAAATTTTTAAGAATCACTGTAGTTTTCATGATTTTTTTTCACTGAATTTAGAAAATATTATAAACTTTGTTTGAAAATATTCGTTTCTATTAAGAGCGAGTAGAGTTAGCATAGGTAAAGCAACATATAGATTATCGCAAAAACAAAAAAATATGAGTTTTTTTCCGAAAAAACAATTTAAAAGAAATGTACATATATATTTTCAGATTCGTATCCTATTAGTTTATATTGAATTTTATTAATTTATAATTTTATTAAATCTTTAAAAAAAATAAAATTCTGAAAAAAATAAATTCAATTTAAGACTAAACCAAAAAAAACTGCCATTTTGCTATCCTGAAGAAAAGAAAGATTGAAATTAAACCTGGGAGTTTCGTGGCTTTACCTTTCTTCCTGAACTTAAGTAGCAGGAAGTAAGTTAAAGCCACCAAGCATTTTTTTATTTAAACAAATTTGACAACAAAATAAGATGAAAACTTTATTCTATGACGTCGGAAATTTGTATCAAATGTTTGATTTTTGTATTTTTTTGAAATTAAATGTTAACTATTAAATACATAAGCTTAGCTATCAATTAATTACACACCAGACTAAATCTTTGATTTAATCTAAGATATGAGCATTGCCGCATCAGATTCATTTTATTCCTTAATGTCAAACTTTTGACAACAAATATGTATTTACAATCTTTAAATTGAGGTTAAAAAAAGAAGAAATTGGTTTTAAAGAAATGACAGAAAATCTAACGATAATCCCATAGTTTTTGATTATACATTAGATTTTATTAGAACCAGACTCATATTTAATCCGGTGTTGAAGGTGCGCACTTTCATTTTCACAAGAAATTTTTAATTTTGCCTATTGCCTATATTATTATGAATACATACGACAGTTTCTTCACTACATATATATTCTAATAAAACGGTAGCACCCATGATGGTATGTATAGCAAAATATAAATTTGTATGCCGTTTTTATTTTCTGAACCATCCCTTAAAACATACCGAGTAACGGGATATTTCAAAATGTTATACACTTTTTGGTGGAAAAGTATAGCGTCTGACATTTTAAAATAAAGCTTTGGATGGAAGAACTTGATGTAGAGCAATGCGAAGTGTTGAGTAGATCTTTTATTTGAAATTTTAAAAAAATTAATTAAAAATTCGTTTTTGCCATTCGGTTTTCAAAGAAAATTTATTTTTTAAAATACTTTATTTAAAAGCAAGTGTTTACTTTCAAATAAAATTTAGCATCAAAACATTTTAAAATAATATATGTACATTTTGGAATATTGTCACTAGATTTAAAGGCAAAAAAGATAAATTGCAGATTTTTGGAACAAACCGAGGTAAGTGCAATTTTTATGTTTACTACGTTTTTATTGAGGAACTGAGAAATCTTCAACTATGAATCTTCATGCATTGAAGTATATGTGATAGTATCTTGAAGGAATAAGGTACAGTCAAATTATCCATACTCACACATACTCTTCTAATGTTCCAAATGTCCTTCAAAATTTATCAGAAATTTCAAAAACATAAAAGTGAACAGTAACCTCTAAAGATATTTGAATAGCTCTTTTCAGATAATATTTGGCTACAAAAGTGAAATTATAAAAGCAATCTACATATGTATTTAATATAATAGTATGTATTTAGTAGATTGTTAACTAATTTCCTCATATACACAATGGACGTTTTGGATCACGACCCAAGTGAATATATGTGTATGTACATACATATATGTATATTGTTTGCAAAGTAATATAGTATGTACATACAATAAGTGTATAGAATACGTACATTAATTCATTAATGTAGAATTTTCAATTTGAATACGTGAATATATTTAACTATGCATTTATATGTGTATATGCATGTGTAATTCTGTTTCCAAAAATCTAAGTTTTTTGACATCTGAAATACTTTTTGGATATCTTTTGATTATAGGACTATTGTAATTTTATAGAAATATAAATCTAGAATTCGATATTATGTCAAATATTTGTGAACACAAGCATTGCAAACTTACATAATTTCTATATATATATATGCATACATAAAAAATGTGTAATGATCAATTCCACTTTAAAATATTTAAGCAATGTTCCCCCAAAATAGAATATTTTGTGTAAACAGGTAATATAAGATATGTTTTTTTATTACAGCTTTGTTTTTCTTAATAAAATTTCATTTTTTGAAATAAAAAATTGGTTGGTACATTTTTAATAAAAATGATGATTCAAAGACCTTTTTCATCTGGGAGTCGCCAAGCTCCGGATCCGCATGATAATTTTTTAGAGCAAGCTGGATTTTATCGAAAGCACACAGCAAGAGATTCATCATGTCTGTTTCGTGTCATATCTGAACAGATGTATGATACACAAAATCATCACGCGGCAGTACGTGAAACTTGTGTTTCTTATATGAGAAACAATAAACTATATTTTCAGAAAGTAAGTAAATAGTCCATCAAGGTACCCACCAATATTTTGCAAATTTAGTATTTTGAAAACCTTTACGTCAATGTTTGTCTTGCATTATTAAATCGTAATATTTTCAAATCAATAACCTTTATACATATGTTTACAATTTGTAGTCGTTAAAACAATACGTTTTCGATGTCGATATAGATGAATATTTGGATGAACTATCTAAATCTAAAACATTTGGTACATTATTAGAACTTGAAGCAGTAGCACATATGTTTGCGTAAGTGTAGTAAAAAATTATGTTTATAATAATATCAGCTTTAATAAATTTATTGATATTTTAAGGAGGAATGTAGTATTGTTTCGACCTCTTGAACTTGGCCGCTGGTTTTTCTATAATCCCAATTTTGATAAAACTTTTCAAGTTTTTGTATCGCATGATCGTCATTTCGATACAGTTTATGCTTATAATTTTATAGAAGATGCTGCTTTTTGCCAATGTAAGTCAGAATGGAATTTTTTTAATTACGAACATACATATGTACATAAATACTATGTAAAAATAAAGAAGCTCAATAGTTTAATAAATATCATTAAATTTTTAGCTATTGTTTACGAACTCTTATATAAGCATGTTTTTAAATTGCCTGATATAACTTATGCTGTAGAACGTATGTTACATGCAACATCTTTCGAAGAAATTGATAGTACAAGTGAAGGGTTATATTGTCGTAAAATATTTCTTAAAGATGGGCGCACATTTGAATTAGATATGCCTGAAAATACTGATTGTATTTTAAATAATTACGAGTTATGTCATTTTCACAATCCAAACTTCCCCGGGCTAGCCCAAATGCTACAAAATGAAGTAAATAAATTTGATCCATCATATGCTAGTGAAACGAAAATAATATCACCTCCTGAGTATTGGAGTCCATATGAAACTCAGCCACCATGTTTTTATCCAAACAACCACGAAAATGTAATCAGTGATAACGACTTGTTTGATGGCAATTCGCATTTAAAGCAGTTAGATTCTCTTTTACCAGAAAAGTATGTTTCTTGCGTGCGTCAATTACTTTATGAAGGTAAGAATTTCTCAAACTTTTTGGAACAGTTTTTAATAATATAGTTTTTTTTTTTCAATTTAATTGAATGTTTATTTAGGTATTACACCTTTTCCATATAAAGTAGCAAAAGCATTAGATCCAGATATGTATCGCAATATTGAATTTGATTCTTGGTCTGAAATGCGAAAGGAGCAGCGATGGAAAAATTGGTACACTGGTGGTAATAGCTTACAGGTAAAGTGAATGTTTCGTAAAGTCGTTAGTAACATTTTCTTTTTAATGTCAGAGGAAATGGGTAATTTTGGAATTAAATACATAAATATGCATTTCAATTTAATTCAAACAAATTATTTTGTATAGTTTTATTGAAAATGTTAAAAAATAAAATATAAGCGAAACAAAATCGCAAATGATATTAATTATCAACGAGTCTTTCTTTAAGTTAATCCTTAAACCTTTCATAAGATAAAGAAGCAATCGAATTTTGAAACGTTTCCCGCCTAATATTCAAAAGCAGCATAAAGAATTGAGTAAAATAAAATTACATAAAATAAATATTTTCAATTTAGACAGCCTATAAATTTTAAATTTGCATGTACATATATGTTTTTTGTAATATGTTTTGTATTTTTTTCGGATTATATTCTGTTGTGTATATGTGGGTTTTTGTGTTGTTTTTTTATTTGTTTTTGTAGATGATGTCAGTATCCACAAAGAATTATTCGAAAACAAAAGTTATTATGATGGATAACATTAATTATTTGCTACAGGTTGGAGTTAAGTGTCAGGTATATTTGAGAAAACAAGATGAATTTTACACTGGTTACATACAAGAAATGCCTGAAACCAAAAATGAACCATGCATAGTTTTTATAGAAGATTTGGGGGAAAAAAGATCTGTAAGTAATTAAATTTTACGTAGTTTTAGTAAAATTGATTTTTATTAGGTTCCATATGATTGTTTGAAACCCTTGCCACCGGATCAAGTAAAACCATGGCCGTTACCATATCGATGGCAAAAACAATACGAAAAATTCCAGCAACAACAATCCCAAATGTATAGTCCAGCAAAATTTTTCAAACGCTTCACAAGTCATACATCAAAATGTAAGATCGCTGAATTCGATTACAATGTTATGAATTCATGTCAATTAGAAAATAGTATCTGCGAAAAAGAGAATGTGAACTTGAAGCTGAAGCAATATTGTAGTTTAGATAATTTTACTTCGACTATAATTTCTAAGCCGATAGAAATAATAGCAATGCCTTTAAATGTTGAGAGCGAACGCACACCTCTTAATAATAACGCACAACGAAACCAGAATAATAATTCTGAATTAAAATCTTTAGATTCAGCAATAAACAACAAAGTAGACGAAACTGCAAGCCGTTCTCCTTCAGCGCAACATACGTCACAACAAGATCGCGGAGAAGTAATAGAACCAACTTGTTTAGTTGAAAATAATATGATACTAGAATCAAATTCGGCAATGGCAACTGTTGTTGGGAATGACGCCTCATGTCCTTATCCTCTATACAACTACTATACTGAACCTTATTACGCCTATCATCCTTTTGATAATAGTATCATACATGCAACTAGTGGTGGGCACTCTTATTATTGCGTTGTCCCAAATCCGACATCTAATGTTATTCCGCATACTGCACCGCCAAATAATGTTTTTATGTCACCTGGTTCAGCGGTTTCATGCGGCTCGACTGGGGGTGTAAACAATCACATAACAAGTTTGGGATATTACTCGTCTTCAGGAGCATTCTTCCCTGCTTCTGCCATTCCACAACCAATCATAAATCCATCGGCTTCAAATGGCCGCCAAGTGTTGAATAATAATTCCAATAATGTAAATTTTGCGGTTCAGAAATCTGTGATGGAATGTGGGGCGGATTTACCGAAAGATGTTGCAACCCTAAGATTCTTCTTCAACTTAGGTTGGGATTACTACAATGAAATCAATGACGAAAAAAATAAAGGTGAAAATTGTTCTTTTTATTAAAGATGCTTTTTAATGATATTTATATTTAATTAGATTCAGGAAATCGAGCTTCCGATTTAGCAATAGATTTCCAAAAAATTAAAATTGAAAACGATAGTTCGAATCAGGTATGTACTTGTACAGGAATAACTTTTTTTTATAAACAGTACTTTACATTTAGGAAAAAGCTGATTCAAACAATAATATTGTAACTAGTAATAATTCTTTGAATGAAACAACTAGTAATGATCAATACTCTTCGTACCAAAATTCATCTCAAAATATTACCAATAACAAGAACAGCCATCCAAAGTATAATACCAATAATCGCGAAACTAAACACTTCACATCGCGCTGTTTTAATAATAGAAAACCGAATAGTTATAATAGAGGTAACGGAAATAGTAATGCCCATCGTTTTTCACAAACATCGCAAAGTTCTAGGAACATCAATAACAATAATACGCATAATTCTAAGAATGATAATCGTAACTTGAATGCAAACTGTGCTTCTAAAATGAATATTCAAAAAAATGATTGTTATCAGAAAGTGAACAATAATAGTTACAATTGTAATTATGAGTTGGAAAGCTCAAATGTAACGGAGATTCAATCCGGTAACAAAACTAAAGAAACTTTTGAGGTAGCTAGTCATCCTTCTCCGGTATCTATTTCTGAGAATATGGACACTGTTCAGGTATAGTAAATAATTTAATTAGTTCACGGTATAATTTTTTATATTAAATTTTGGTTCAGACGGTTACTCAACGAGGTTTTCTATCCGCATCTGCTCCAGCAACTCCCTATACTATGCCTTATAATCAAGATAATTCGACTTATGCAAATGAGCAAATTTCTACTATTCCAGTTAACGGTACCAGCCCAAATGGCAATATTTTCGTTCCACAGGTTATTGCGCCAGTTCCGTTCGGAATGTGTCAAACAGTACCACCGCCTTCTGCAGTAACGCAATCATATAATACGATGCCTCAAAATAGTAGTGTTTTACACAACCCGAGTTACTACCTTTCGCCAGGACAAAGCGGACCGATAAACACTTCGCATCCGCCACCTCCGCTGCCAACTACAACTGTTCCACCACCGCCGCCACCACCTCCACCAACTGGTGGTGTACCCTTATTGCAAGCAGCTGCTTATCCAATGCAAGCTTCACACTTACAACAAAGCTATTATTACCCTTTTCCAACACAAACAGCTGGTTCTGTCAATACTGCAGCAAGTGAAACATCAACTTCATCAATGGGAGGTGGCGGAGGCGATTTTAATTTAATGAATTACACCCCAGAGCCAAACGGGTCTTACCCGTTAATGAATTTTCCTGTTTATTACACTCCTACTAATAACAGTGCATTGACTCCTACTACAAATAATGGCAGTGGACATATGCAAAGTGGAGGACCAGTTAGTGGAAATGCGTATCAGGTATTACATTTGCGACACGTGCTATTTTGGCGTGACTTTATATAATTGTGTTTTCGTTTTGTACTAGGGATTAAAAAGAAAATTCCAAAAATGAATGTAGAAAGGAAGAATATAAATATGTATATATTTCCTTTCTCTTTTCTTGTTCTTGTGTTTTCTTTTGTGTTTCTAATTTTACGTTTCATGTTAATACAAAATTTAGCAACGTACGTGTGTAAGTATTAACAAAATTATTAAAAACCTAAAAATCAAATAAATTTAAAACTGCTTTTATATATTTGATTATATTGTGTCCTATTTTCGTTATTTTTAGGGATATTGGTTAACAACTGCTACTATTCCGCCACAAGTAACTGTAACAACACCTACATCTAACAAAATAAATTATAGTGCTAATTCGAATGTTTCACATTAAATTTTGATGAAGTATTTATTCAGCTTATTGTGATTTAAATATTGTTTAAAACACTAAGCTTCTTATTATTGTTGGAAATTTTTAAAAATAAAAATTTTACATATATATCTATTAAAAACCTTACAAATATTAAGAGACTATTTTTCAATAATTATAATAGTAACATAAAAAACATTATAGCAATTAAGTAATTTTAACTAAGTTATTCAAAATAGTTTAACAATTTTTTTTGGAGCAATTTGAGAAGTTATAGGAAATTAGTTTTTAAATAACAATATACACATAGCTTAATATATTTTACATTCCGTTGTTTAGATAAGCATATTAAATAAATTAAAAAAGCCTTAAAACACTAAGGGGCATACAAAAAAATGTATTGATACACATTTGGTGGACTATTCAGGTTCTAAGAATGATGTGATGAATAGTGCATGAGAAGCGCATCGATGCATTTTTGAATTTACGCAAAGAAAATAAGTCTATTATATGTATGAGTGGATCTTTGCAGCATATTTTTTAGTTTGGAATACTTTTTTAAGGGTAATTGAAAATACAAAATTTGTATAAAAATTTTTAACTATAAAAAGAAGAGTAATTATAAATTTGAAAATTTTCATAGCCCAATTCAAATTTGGAAGTTTTAATACATTTTTTTTTTTATGTAAGTTCGATATTAAGCAACAGTATTTACATTTAAATTATTCTGCATTTGCTATTTTCAATGTTATGTCGATGTTATTAAATTTATAAATTTTATTCTTCATCCAGTTTTTAAAATTTAGAAAATGAAAATATTGGAAAATAATAATTAAAATAGAATGTAGAATGTAATAATTTTGTAACTATAATGTAATTATTTTCATCTTTTGTTAAGTAAATGTAATAGTAGTTCCTTATAATATTCTGAAAGTTTAAAAATATTATTGCTTTTTTTATTTAAGCAAAGATCATATTGAGTTATTTAATAAAGTCAAGATAATATTTAGGAAGAATGTGCGAATTTCGGAAATATTTAAAAATAAAATAAGATTTTTTGTAGTAAGTAGTATTTACATTCTACCATAACAAGGTAGAATGTAATAATTTTTATATAATTTCTTATAACTTCTTGTTTAAAATAATCACTTTTTTTCATTGTTTTTTAAAACTAATATTAATAAAAATTGCAATATTGCGATATTTATAGTCACAAAACACACTATTTCTTAAGCTTAACCTTTTCTTTTATAACACATCGTCGTTGTAATAATTTTCTACCATACTATAAGAAAAACCAATTAAATATAATATCATATACATATAGCTCATAGGCAAAATAGTAAAATAATAAGATCGAAAGCTTATATGTATTTCATTAAAGTGCGATTATAGAGGAACCTACAATATTTTGTCTGTGAGATGTAATTTACATAAATGTTATGTATAAAATATTTTTTATAATAATTTTTATATTTAATCAAGTTAGATTTGTAATCTATTAGTGTAAAAATTTTCCTTTTTTTTTAATATTGTTCTTTTACTTAAAAATTTATTTTTAATTGCTTTTAGTATTTAAATTTTTTTATATTTTTTTACATAATTTTTGTAAAACTTAACTTAAAAAAAAAAAAAAAAAATTAAAATTTAAAAAAACAAATAAAAAAAATGTTAGTTTGTAAGTAAAAATTTGTTTTTTTTTAATAGAATTATTATTTTTTAAGCGAATCGATTCACAATTATCTTCAATATCAATTTAGAAATTTTTATATTTTAAAAGTATATAATTAAGTTCATATATGTATATATATTATTTTAAAAAATATTGGTATTAGAAAAGTAATAGTAAAGTATAAAATTATATAAGTCCAAAGGTACTGTAACATAAAAAATATTATGTTACAGTACTTTTGGACTTAAATAAGTATATTCTAAATTAAATATTAAACACTGTAGTATTACAGTGTATGTGTTATCTATATACTGCAGTGTAAGTAATCTATACGATCTAGACAATATACGGATTGCTAAAATCAGGTTTTAAATATTATTTACTCAGGGTGCGTAGTGAAACAATTGAAACAACTTATTAATTGTATTTCAAAACAATGTTCCTAACATGATATACATAACTAGAAAATTTGACCAGACTAAAAAAAAAATTGAAAACCATAATATGACTAACATTACAAATATGAATGGTGATCTAAAATGTTGAAGCAGCTTATTATACTGTAAGTTATATACTTACCTGATGAAAATATTTTAGTTATTCATGAAAATAAAACATGCTTTTTGAACAATTTTTTTTTGTTTGTTTAGGTTTTCTATACCGTATTATTTATTTACAATTTATTATTACGTAAATCACAAACAATTTACAATGATATACATACTTTGCTTTCTAATTTATAATAGGCACTTTAATGAGATAGGATTGTGAACATTTCTGTTTCGGTTTTTTTATTTGTAGGAATCATTCTACATTATACCTATACATATTTATTCACTCAGACTTTTACTTTATAAGTAGGTACACCTTGTACTCCTAAACCACTAACTTTGAAGGTTTGGCCAGCTGGTTCTGGTTTTCCACCTTTACCAGCCGTTGTAACGAAAAGTATATCCATACTTGGACCACCAAATGTACATGATGTTACTAGTTCAGCTGGTACTTTAATACTTAATTCAACTTTTCCAGTTCTAAAAATGAAATGTTTGTTAAACTTGTTATTTTTGAAAAAAATAAGCAAAAATTTTTTTTTACGTTGGGTTGACTTTAACAACTTTATTATCTCCAAATAGAGCAACATATAAGTTTCCGTTTGTGTCGATAGCTACACTATCAGGTACAAAACTTGGTCGTTTTCCTTCAATACGAAAATCATGAATAACTTTTGGATTTGCTATAAAATAAAAATAAAGATTTCTAAAACATATTTTTTTATATAATGATTTACGAAATTAATTTGCAATTGGTAGATTGCTAAGATCAACCAGGTAGAACCAAATAGTGCACTTACAAATATTTCCAGTATCTGGATCGTAATCAAATTGTTTAATTTCGAAATCGACTGAATCTATGTAGTAGAATTTCTTTATTGTCATATTCCATGTTAAACCATTTGATACTCCGACATCGCCTTTAATTACTGTTGGTTCTTTACCTGATTCCCATTTCCATAAGTTACTTTCACGTTTTGCAAAAATATCGTCTTCTTGGTGTGTTGTTCCGCCTACAAAACGACCTTTGGGATCAGCTTTTGCATCATTAAAGCGATTATTTGGATGATCTTTTTCAACTTCAAAAAGAGTGCGATTTACTTTGCATTCAGTCGCTTTTCCGTCCCAATCAACAATTTTTAAGAATCGTCCCATAGTTACGGTATACTGATTAGGATGTCCATCTATTGGGATTATAGTTGTTGATATTTTTTCACCAGCTATTAAAATAAAAAAAAATTTAAATTGTAATTTTTAGTTGTGGTCTTTGAAAAGCAATAAAGATTTTTAAAATAGGGAAGGCTATTCAAAGATTCAGTATAATAATGTGTTATCAGTAACTATGAACGTATTCGAGAAAATTTTATCTAAATATCTATGATCACTGTGTAAATATTTGAGATATATGTAATTGTTAAAATAATTGTTTACTTAATAATTGTCATTATATTAAAAAAGTTAAATTTCTTTATTTTATAATGTAATTTTATTGAAATATTTTAAACAAGTGTTAAGTTTTCTAAATTTCAAGGCTTATTTTGTATTTAAATTATTACATGAACCTTATTTTGCGTCAGTGTCTTTACTAGTGTTACAAAATTCACTTGATAATTATATAATTAATTTTACTTACGGATTGAGCACTTATATATTTTGCTTTCATTAAAATCATAACGATAAAGAGCAGGTCCATAAATATCTGTATAGTACAAGCTCTGAGTATCTGCATCCCAATGAGGTCCTTTTGCAATGTCTGCATAAGATTCTTTACCTATAGATTCTACGCTTAAATCCATTTCTTTCTATTGTAACGAGTTATAAAAAAATATAAAATTTTTCTTTAGAATATTTTTTTTAAGTTTAATTTATTTTTACAAAGAATGTAGTGACCGTATCACTTTATAAAGTAAACTAAAATATTTATGATAAAGAGAGATATTCATGCAATTTTCTTAAAAGCTTTTTTTTTTTTTAATAAAAACAACTCTATAATATTCATGCAATTAGTATACATAAATAACAAAAAACAAAGAAAAAAAGAGAAAAAAATTTCTTAGTTGCATTTCAAACAGCAAATAAAGGAGCGTACAACTAAAACATAACTGATACCAACTTAATTTACAATGATATTTGTGTACAAGTATTACAAATACGGACAATAGTTTTACTAGAAAATGTGTTGTAATAGTGTTATGAAAGTATAGCTACAATTTCATTATAATACATACGCTTTCTTCTGATGACGAGGAACTATCTTCTTTACTATTACTGTTTGATGCACTGTTACTACCCTTTCCAATTATTAAGAGTATAACAAGTACGAAAACATATTTTATAAATTTATTCATTTTTATTCTTTGTATTCTTATGTCGGATGTATTATTTCTTTTGCTAATTCAGTAGTACTGTCAAAAATAAATACTTTTATATAAATTAAAGCTATGCTGGTAGAACTATAGATATAATAATAAGTTTTCATATTCTTTTATTTTAGTTCCTCATAATGTATAGAAGTTTAAATAACAGATTTAAAGAAATTAATTGAATTTAGCTACTGCAAGCAAATGGAATACTAAAAAGTGTGAGGGTAAAGGTATTATGTAAGTAAAATATATTATAGTATTATTATATGGTATAAGAATAGAATAGAATTTTTATGAGAATAGAATTAGTATAGTTTAAGAAAAGAAAATTATGAGTATCTAACAACAAATATGCTTCTTCATTGTACTATTTTAGTTCATATACTATTATAGGTTTTATCAACCACCATCGAAATGAGATTCAGTTCTAATTAAAATCAAATTTCAGTTCTAAACCTTTAAAATCCTATACATTTTTATTTTTCTTATAGCGACTGGATTTCAAAATCTTTCAAGAAATTAATTTAATTATGTATTTAATTAAATTTAAATTGAGATTTGATATTTTAACAATAATATGAACTTGACTTTTGTTTGCATAAAAAGTAATTCTTCAAATCTACTTTGTTTCAATTTAATTCTTATTCTTTAATTATTTTTTGCCAAGAATTTTATATATATACATACATATATGTATATAAAGATACGTTCATGTCTAATATGTGACTTTCTAAATATGTACTATGTACGTATAATGTATGTATAATATATTTTGTGTATACTATGTATAATAGTATACACAAAAATATTGTATATTTTGCGATAAGAGAAACTTTATCAAATCATTGCGATTGCATGTTATTATTTTGTAAAAAACTTGCATGTATTTTAAAATTTTGTCTCAAATTTTTTTAATGTTAATTAAAGGACGTGCATTTAATTATTTAGAAAAAGCTTTTTTCTTATATTGTCATTCCAGATTTTTATCATCCATATTAAGGTGATGGGGTATTATTGTACTTATGGGGTACTTTCAAGTGTAAAATTTCAAGTTTCGAAATTAATTTTACTCTGAAAATCTCAAAATTTTTGAATAACCTATCACGTTAATTAATGTGACTAACAGAATATGGGTGTGTAAGAGAAAAATTTATATGAACTTTTTCTTCTTTGGTTAACGAAGTGAATAGATGGCAACCCGTTGAAAAGTATAAAACTGGATTAGTTAAAATTTTTATAAAAAAATCTAAAGCAAAAAATATTTTAATGTTTAATTTTATGTAGATAAAAATTCAAATAAAAATTATTTTCGATTCGTCTTTCATTTTAATTAAAAGTGCCTTGAAAGTAGTATTATAAAAAAATACAATTAATTAAAAATATAAAAATATTTTTTTCTTGTAAACATTTTTTTTGTTTTCGAATTAAAATTTTCCAATACAATATGTTCGATTCAATAATTGGCTATTGGTTATGATCAAAATATTTTTATTGTAAAATTAAATTGAAAATTTTTATAATATTAAAAAATTATCCAATTAAAATGTCAAATATATCACTTTTTTTTATAAACAATAATTTGTTTTTTTTGTTATTCTTTTGTGTTTTTCACTTTTTGTTATAAAGTAATCAATTATTATTTTTTTTATTTCTATACATCATAAGTAAAGTATTTTATTTTTTAATTATGGAAAAAATTATTTGAATAATATGAAAAATTCTTGAAAACAATTTTGTATACCAAATTAATTTCTATTTAAATAAGTAAATTTTGTTTTTTTATTTTTCAAACTTTTTGTACTTTATCGTTTTAGTTAGTATTATAATTTTAGCCGGTTATAATAAAATTAAATATTCAATCTATGTAGTGCCGGCTTTTATAGAATTTTTGCTTTAAAAATAAAAAAGAATAACAATAAAAATTCCTTTTATTAGATTAAAATCTTAAGATTTTTGATAATTCACTTAAATAGAATGGATCTTTCTAAATGCTGAATATCAAAATAAATTTTTATTGAAATAAATCTGTTATCATGTTAGTTCAATATAGTTTGCTTTCTATATTATCATTTAAAGTTGAAATGGGGGTCGAAAATGTTATAGTAATAAAAATTAATTTGCTTTAATATACTCATATAATTCTATACTGTATATATTTAACTTATAAATACATAATACATATTGTTATTTTGATTAAGTTTATTCGTCAGATTTGTCAATATTAATACGAATATGATTTTAAAGAATAAAAGGTGTTTATGCAAAAGTAATATTTTTTTTATATTTTTGTATTATCCTATTATTTAAAGTTTATATTGTAATGTTAAAATTAATTTCAAATATTTGAGAATCAATTTTTATTTTAAATTAGTTAATTCGTTTTTATAACAAATAAGTATATATATTCTTGTATTGGCGTATTATTGTTAATAGTTTTTACTTTAGATAAATTTTATTTTAAATTCAAGTGCAAATATGTAAGTCTGTCATGCACAATTTAAGCTTAATTAATTAGTTTTAATTTTGGCTTGATTTTTTTCGATGATTTTCGAACACTAATAAAAATTTGATAAAAATTATATTCTATTTGCACATACTTTGTACAATTTTGTTTAATTAAATAAGTTCATTAAAAACAAAGCTCTTATTTAAATTCAATATATGTATGAATTTTATTCACATTTTTATTTTGTCACCTAATTGTTATTTAGGATCTTTATAATATTATAATTAGATGGGTATGGAAATATTGGGTCGTTATATCAAAATTTTATATAATCATAGAGTTATAATTTTATTCATATTTATAGCTGTAAATATTATCAAGTTTATTGTATCAAAAAAGGTATTCGTTTCAATTATTTTAATAAATTAATTTTTATAGTTCTAAAAAAATAATTATAAATATTTGTACGTGTACGTACATTAAAAGAAATTAAATTGATTTTTGGATTAAAAAGTTGATTACATTTTCAAAATCTAAAATTATTTTATTATTTACCATAATATTTTTAATTTTTTTTATATTAACCGCAAAAAAAAAATATTTGCTATTTTAATTTTAAAATAAATAAAAATGATGATGTAAATTATGGCTTACAAGATAAGATAATTTTTTATGTTTTATATTAAAACTACTTTAGGAGAACAATATATTAATTATATTATTTATTTTATACTTATCATAAGTACATACGAGTATATAAACCATTTACAAAAGTTTATTAGAATATTTCTTTATATATAGATAGTTAGAATTTTATTATTTTTGAAAAACAAAAAACGAATATATGGCTCAAAAAACATTTAATAATTGAATTTAATAATCAATTTTCAAATTCTAATTTAAAACTTCCTTAAATTCTTAGCACATTCTTTAAAATTTTTACATTTTCACAATATATACACAATTCTAAATTAAATTTTCTTATATCTTTAACACGGGTGAAGATTTTAAATAAAGCGATAGTTCTTTGCAAATTTGAGTTAAAAAAATTATTAGATTTTGAACAAAGAAAAAAAATAAATTAAACTTGAAATTTACTTGATAAAATCACCAATTTTTATTCAAAATACTATCGCTGAATTGTAAAGCAAGCGAAGACAACCTTTTACGTTTAAAATATAATTTATTCTGAATAAAAGTAAAATTTGGCTTCTTATGTAATTTAAATCAATTTCAAGAGAATTTAAATGAATAAAACATATATAATATATTATTATAACACATTATATAATTATTATGTACCCATATAGAACGCAATTGAATATAAGAATTCTACACAATTTAGTAAATTGCTTGATGAAATCAATTATTAAATTGGCAAACCTAACAAAATAAATTTAGACTAAGAGATAGACTAGAAATTTTCTTGGTATATATATTTTATGGAAGACTTGTGTATATAGCCAATAATGTAATAATTGCGGAACAAAAAACATTTTGGTAGAGATAAAGGCGCTTTTTGCTAAATATTTACATTAAAAAATATTCATTCAGAAAAGATAATTAATGTTAGTGAATTCTTACGAGTATGTTACAAATTCATCGAAAATTAAACCATATTGTAAGAATATAAACCATGTCTAACAAAGCTAGGGTAAAATAAATTAATAAATCGAAAATTTTTGAATTTCCAAGTATTCTACTCCAAGCAATGTTGTGTGTTCATATTTTTCTGTGGAATATTTCTTTCATGTGCATTTTATACATAGAACATAATAATGTAGAAAAGATAATTGGAACTTTTTTTTTTATCTCCAATTGAATAAATAAATTTCGAGTTTTAAATATTCATTTTTTTAATTATTTTATTAATTTAATAGAATATAACGTTACAAATTTTTAAAATATTATTAAAACATCTATTACTAATGTTATATATGATATTTTACTGACTATTTATAATAATTTACTGATTATTTAACGTGAATAGTTTTAGATAGGTTAGTTACATTTTATATTTTTTATCAATCTATATGATGCATGGATCGTATTAATGTCCGTGTAATATAGTGAACATTATCAAATAATGCAATATATGGAATATATATAGAGTCACATGGAAATTGGAAATGATAGAAACATTTTATTGTTACAATTACACTTAATTGTAATATGAAATTTTAATATTTTTGAATTATGTTTATAATTTTATTAATATAAGAGTTGTTGTTTACATTTTAATAAATAAAAGTGGATGCTTTAATGGAAAGCAATAAATTTAATATTTTTGTTGATAGGAAAATGGAAAATTACCATTATATTTAATTTTATTATAGAAAAATTTAACAATTAGCAAAATTATAAGGTAAAAAATATTATAAATTATAAGATATTACATAAAATTTAAATACAGAAACAGGAAAACTTTGCTACTAAGTAGTTTTTTTTTAAATTTTGTCTGTTTTTTTAATTTCTTGTTTATTTTAGAATAAAAATGAACAGAGACAGGAAGGAATGTGAAAGGATGGAAAGAAAGTTCAAAAATTGAAAATTTTAAATTAAAACTGGATGGATGATGAATAAAAATGAGATTTGTAAAAATGAAAGTACTATCGAATTTAGCTTTAATCTAATCTAAACATAAAGCACGTTCGATAAATCCAAACTGCAAAATCTGCAAGAAAATAATACTCGTATGTTTGAAAATGACAATTATTGTGCTTAAAGTTTTAAAGGTATTTTCGGTTAAAGGTAGAAGAGCATAATGGAAAAATGTTGGATATTGAAGAATTACTTTAGTAAATTTCAAATTTCCAAAAGTTATTTCGCGTGAAAAGACTTAAAATTGAATTTAGATTTTTCCATGCATCTCTGAATTATCGAAAATCGCTAGATTCCTTTAAATTAAATTAGAGTTTCCACACAAGACGAAAGTATTTGCACATCTTTGTTTAGCTCTTCAATATTCTTCAATTATATAAAAATTTTAATTTTTATATAATTTTTCAATTTATTACACTTATTATTGGGGGTATTTCGCGATTCAATATTAAAATTTAGCGATTTATAAATTTTTATTTTTTTATAAACATGAAGTTTATCTTGATTTACGTGCATTTTGTAATAACTTTTAAGTAAATTTGCATTTTACTTTTTTTTTTCTATAAAAATAAAAAAATTTTAATTATTTTTAAATTTGTTCAATTAATAATAAAAAGTAGAGAACACCACAAGCATAGGGTAAATAGACATATTTACAAATAAAAATGTGGCCATGTACTCAAATAAAACAAAACAAATTACTAAAATTAAAATAACTATAATATTATGTACATGTTGGAAATCTCAGATTTTGCAATCTTTGAAACCATAAGAAAAATTTAAATAAATTTTTAATTGTATTGTAATTGTTTTATTTTTAATTTCAACTGGCTATTTAGAACTTAAATAATATGTGACAATAATATGGGGTTCATCAATATTTTAGGTAATTCTTTCAATGTGCTGCATCTAATATTCAAATGTACTAGTACATCCCAGCAATTATCAATATTTATTAATGTTTGTTAATCATTTTTTATACTTTTAGTTGGATACTGTGAATGCTGAATGTTTTATTAAAATACTATCACGAGAATATTGCTCTGATCACGAATGTACTTGCGTATCATAGATTTTTATTTATTTACAATACAAATTTGAATACAAATTTTGATTTTTTAATTTTTGATAAATTGTTGTTTAAGATCTAGATGCATTTTGTATGATATTTATATAAAGACAATTAATTATAGGAATTCCTCACTTTTTGAAATTTTGCATGTTATGTTTTTTATAAAATCAAGATATCTTATTTAAGCAAAACTTAACTGTATTTAAATACATATGTCATTAATTAAAAAAAAAAAAATATAAACTAAAATATCAAATTTATAATTTAATTACTTTAATTTTTAGTTAATATTATAAGTATTATTAGTGCACTAACAGTAAGTTATGAAAATGAATGAAGATTTAAAAAATTTAATTTTTTTTATTTTAATAACAAACACTATTTTTGTATTTTAAACAATTTATAATTATATTAAGTAACAATTTATCATTTCAAGTTTTTTTTTTTAATTAATTTAAATTTATTGAATATGCCAAATAGCAATTAAATTTACATTTTTCAATAAAACTTTCTAATAATGGTAATTATTTTTTAAAAACATGTTATTACTGTACAACAATTGCTTATGATTTGCACAAGAATTTAAAAATAAAACTTGAAAAATATCATATTTTGGATTATTGACATTTAGAAATGTTAAATAAGAAAAATAAATTATTGAATAACATTTTCTTTTGTTAAAG
Source organism: Condylostylus longicornis (assembly GCF_029603195.1). NCBI lineage: Eukaryota > Metazoa > Arthropoda > Insecta > Diptera > Dolichopodidae > Condylostylus > Condylostylus longicornis. The sequence goes on from NW_026577982.1 coordinate 15,125,977, forward strand.
TTTAGAATGTTGACAGCAAAAATTTTAATAATATGTTAAAAAATATAACTATGTTTGTATGTAGGTATAAGAAGAAATTAGGCGGACACATATTGATGAGTTGAAATTAAGTAGAACAAAATAATTTATTTATAAGTAAAAAAATATACTTAGTAAATAATGCGAACACAATACCTCATCATCAGATCTTGTGAAACCATAAATTAAAATGGCAATCACAACAGCAATTAACACCCCCACAATTGTATAGTAAACGACACGTTTTGTGGTCATTTTTGTTATATTTTTTGCATTAATTTTTACACCTTAAGTGTATCTCTTTATGATTCTCTCAATATTGAAAATATTATTTAACTAAAATAGCACCTTAATTCAGAAAATTTTCACATTTACATAATAAATAATTACAAATTATATTTTAATATTTTAATTTATTTTTTATATAAATCACTTTTTTTTTTTAAATTTAAAATTACACTTTTCTTGTAAATTAATGTTAAATAATTGATGATGAATTAATTCGAACTACATTTATCTAAAAATTTTCTAATTAATATTATTTAGCACACTAATCTACAAAAATCTGCTTTACGATTGCCTTGTATTTTAAAGACTAAAAAATTAGATAAAAAATAATTTGCTCATTGCTCAAGTAATATAAAAAACTAAAAGTAAAATAATTATTATGTATATGTAGGTATGTACGTATGTGTATTTTTTTTCGTCTCAAAAAGAAAATATCGTAGTTGTAAATTGTTAGAGAAACATTATTTAAATTCGAATGTTCGTAATTAAATTGCTTAAACTAAAAAGTGATTCCACTATACTTGAAAAGTAATATTTAAAAAAAAAAAGATAATATAAGAAAAATGTACAAAATAATAAATCACAATAATTAATAAGTATAAAGAAGAAAATAATTGTAATTCTTATAATCTTAAGTGCTAATATTTAAGTTGAATTGATAAATATAAACCCAAAGTTTTTCGCCTGTATAAATTTTTTAATAAAAGGTTAATGACAATTTTGAAGATTTCATATTATGTTAAATATAATTAAAATTGTTAATATTTTGTATATTTAAGAAAATTTATAGTGAATAAGAAGATAAGTAAATATTAAGTCGAAATTATCGTCTCTATGAGTAATATTTTAATTATTATCTTCTGATTTTGAATCAATGAAAATAATTAGCACTTTTTAAATTAAATTGATATTGTTAATTTAAGTAAATGCTCTTATTTATAACTAATATATGGAGTAATATAGTGTTTAATATTTTAATTTCAGCTTTAATTTCATATGGTAAATCTATAAGTGAAAAAGAAGCAGTTTATAAGCATTCAAGTTATAAATTGCAAATTATGTTTGAAATTTTATAAATAAAACAATGTATAAAGGCTTATATCATACGAATTAATAGATTACTTAATGAAATAAAAATTAAGTATTAAATAGTTCATTTAAAATAATCTAAGAAATCAGAATATATCGATTAAGTTGAAAAATATATTAATTGTTGTAGTTTACTTACTATTTAATAATATTTTTCACTTAAAACGAATGATAGTGATTCTTAATTTTATAGGAGTGCAATATTATAAACGGAAAACAAAATTTATGTTACTGTTAATACGTTCGTTGTTTTTAATCTTAAAAAAAACTGCTTAAAAAAAGCTCTTTATTCCTTTTGTTGTTTTTTATTTTTTAGTTTTATTTTTATCGAATTTCTATTATTATTAACTACACATACGTATTGTCTAATGTCTACTATACAAGGTACTTAAAAATTAAGAAGAGAAAATAAAATTATTGAAAATATCAAAAGAATGTCATCATTGGGCGGAGTACGTCATATTAGATGGCTATTATTCTTAAATTTCAAAGGTGATTGAAATAATTTTTTATTGTAAAAGTTATATATATCTTCATATAGTATTTTTATTATGAATTCTGGAAGTTAAGTGCATAATTAAAGCCCTCGTTAGTGTTTTAAAATAGAATTACAATATTTACAATCAAATGACTTTAGTATTTAAAATACAAGTCAAATTCTCATTATAAATTTTTACCATTGCTACTAAACTAATTCAATAACTAAAGTATAAATACGAAATTTTTATTTTTTTTTTATATCTATAAATTTTTATAAAAAAGGCCCTATTTTGAAATCACTAAATAAATTGTGAAAGATGTATATGTATTCTGATTTCAATATAAGCTATGGAGTATTAATAAGTCTCCTGACACCTAAAACACTAATAATTATTAAAACTAAATTATAACATTAAACATTGTCTTCGTCTTCAAGTATTATTACAATTCGGTGCATATTTTTAGCGAGCTCCGCTTTATATTTAATGTGTTGAAAATTCTAATGATATATTGATTATTTTTCAGATTACTTCACATATTTACCTATTTCTCCCTCATTGAAACAAATACGCGAAATGTTCTTTTTTATAAAACTATGCATTTGTACAGAATTGTATTGTTATACACACCCTTCCGTATGTATAGAATTATAGATAATGTTTTGTTTGTCACTATTACCTAATTATATTTAAATTTTTTTTTTGTAGATTTTGTTTTTGAGAAGAAAAGATAACGTTGTGGATTTTATAGCTGTAATCTTTTGTCTTTATGAAGAATTTATTTATGGATGGTGTCTAGATAAGAGATGCAGTAGTTCCTGATGGTAAAAATATTTCATCTGCTTAATATAAAAGTGTTTTTGCTATTTTAAAATATGTAATTGAAATTGAAAGTTTCTGATTAGTCTTGTTATATTGAATGATATGCTCAAAATTAAAGAAGTTTCTAGGAAAACAACAAATTTCATTAATGCGCTATAAGATTGTTATAATTTTTTTATTTTTTTCTATAATGATTTTTATTGTTAGAAATTTTAAATGATATTTTAGAAAAACAGTTTCTGTATTAATATCAAGATCAATATTTCTATATAAAAAGAAATTTTAATTGTCAGGGATGAAATATTTCGTAAAACCAAAATATATTATTCACTCAAAATTAATTTTTCTCAACAAATTCAAGTCATTAAAACTAATTTAAAAAAATTTCATACATTTAGGAGTTGAACACATTGTTATTCTCCAATATTCATTATTTTTTATTTAGACATTTACTACATTATTATTATTGTTTCTCTTTCTCTCAACATTGATCTTTTAAAGAGAATTTCTTTAAAAAAAAATCTCTTAAATTTACGTTTCTTTATAAAATCAGAAGCAAAAATAAAAAAAAAGCAAACAAGAATATTTTGAGAATTTTAAACCTTGAAAATAGAAAATTATTCATTCCCATTGCAACTAACATACATTCAACTACACTTACCTTAAAAACGCCAATGTAAAGCAGTAAACTGGCCCATATTGATATCATTACAAAAAGGATTGAGCAAATACATCTTTGAAACGGCATTGCGTAATAATAATATTTTTGATTTCCGTATTAATATTTTAAGAAACTGTTTAAATAAAATAAATATTGCAAAAAAGAAAAATAAAATTTTTTTGTTATTACGGAACTAAAAGAAATGTACACAATTGAAAAGAAATTTATTGTTGAACTGCTGCATAAAGAGATCAGAGTAATTTTATTTTTTAATTTATTTTTGTCCTCGAAATTTTCAAATGTATAAGAATTAAGAGATTTTGAAAAAAAAGCTTTTTTTTTGTTTTATTTTTATTTTAATTATGTATTTTATTGTAATCTAAATTTATAAATTTAGAACGGTTAAATGTTTTCGAGTATTTATGACTGATGACCGCTTTTTTGTTCACAAAATTGGGTCTAAAGTTCATTGCCCTTAAGATTTGGGGCTAATTTATGAGGTTCTAAAATTTAGAAAAAATACTAACTAATTAATCAACGCTATTTATATGTCACTATTGAATTTTTTTTATAAATTAGTGATCTCATTATACATATAATTAGGGTACATCCAAAAATTAGCTTACACCTTAGGTTAATTCATTTAACATTTGACACTTTCAAAATAGATAGTGAGAATTTGAAAGTTGTAGTAACAGGATATAAGTAATTACAATATTAATAATTTTTTTTTAATTTTTTACAACATTAATAAATCTACAATATTAATAAACTTTATTTTAGGAGAATGTTATTTCCTCCAATAATACATTTGGAACGTATAATAAGAAAATTCATATGAAATATACTTCTGCAAAACATAATTGCATCCTGATTGTATGCAATTTTTCTTCAACAAGAAATCTCTTTTATCTAGTATATTTTCTACAATAGCGATTGTCTTGCAAGTAATTGTGCTGTGATACAAATTATAAATTCAATTAGAAAGTTAGCTTTAAGTTAGAATAGGAAATATGAGTTATTTAGTATTATTAAAGTGAAGTAAATCTGATTCAGCAACATGTAGAATAAGATTTATTTGGATTCTACGTCATAATCACATGACTCTAATATATGCATGTGTTATAATTATTAATATTATTCAATTGTACTTACAAGATTTGAAATTTACTTAAGTATTATTTAAGTGCATACATTTAATACACTCTAAAATGAGTTAAATTTATTGATACATAAATAATTAAATAAATGAGATGAATTAATAATCTATTTTTTAATGACTCTTAATTATGACAAAGATTTTTAGAGCTTTGAAATAACTTTAAAATGCATTCAATCAGGTGTTAAATAAAATATGTATTAAATATTGCATATAACTAAATATTTTAATAAATTGTTTTCACTAATATTTGCATTTCATTATCTATATTTAATTAATATGTTGAATAATGAAAACTAATTCAATCAGATAATTATTAATAATATTTAAAATCAATAGTAATGTTTATGTAATATTAAGATAATTTTATCCGCAGCATTTTGTTTATGAATTAATTTAATTTAAATTAATAAATAGAAGCAGAATTTAATTCTATAACTACCAGTTAGATTTTATATTGCTAGATATATTTTAAACGTTTGCAGTCAGTGCAATCAACAAATGAAAAACTCATTTTTGAAACAAAACTTTATTTTTTAAATATAATGCAAAATGTACGATTAAAATGTGATGTAATTATGTAATTATATATTGAAGAAAGGTGAATTTCTTGCGGAAAAGTCTTTTAAGTTTCAGTGTATGTATGTATAACGTATGTTGACGTAATTTTTATACATTTATGTATGTAATTTAAACTTTCAATTTGTACATTTCCAATCCTTTAGTGCCCAAGCCTGTAATTTTAAAAGTTTGACCTGCAGGAGCTGGTTTGTCGTTTATACGGGCACTTGTTACATAAAGTATATCCAAATTTGGGCCACCGAAAGCGACAGAAGTTATTTGTTCACACGGCATAATGATTTCTTGCTCAATTTTCCCATTACTAAAATATAAAAAATTTTTTATGTTTAATAATTGTCTTACTCTATTTTATTCGATTTGGTAATATTACTTAGGATTAACTTTTAAAACTTTTGATCCACCAAAAGAAGCAACAAATAAAAATCCATCTTTATCAATAGTCATACCATCAGGTACAAAACCAGGATTGGAACCATTGACACGGAAATCTGCAATCACTTTTGGATGAGCTTTGGAATAGAAAAATAGAAATCTTAATATTTCAAAATGAATTCATAATAAAAAAGTATGTTGTATTATTTTTTTTTAATTTTTAAGCTTACAAATTTCTCCAGTTTTTGGATCATAATCATATTCCTTAATTTCCAGATCAGGCGAATCAATATAATAGAATTTTTTTGTTACTGTATTCCAAGCTAAACCATTTGAAATACCGATATTATCACGAAGTTTTGTTGGTGTTCCACCTCTTTGCCATCTATAAAAGTTACCAGTACGTGTCATTGTAAAAATATCTTCTGGTAATTTTGCAATCATAGTTCCACCAAAGAAACGACCATGTGGATCTGCTTTAGCATCATTTATACGATTTTTTTCAAGTCCTGATTCTTTATCAACTTCAAATAATGTATTCAGAACTTTACAATTCTCTGAACGTCCATCCCATTCAAGAACAGCAACACGACGCATTAAACCAACAGCAAAACGATTCGGTTGCAATTCAATGGGTGTTATAAAACCAACATAAGTTTCATTTTCTAAAATTCAATTATAAAATTAATAAATAAAATTTTATTAAAAATAATTTATTAGAATTAATTTTCTTTTTGAACCTATTTTAGTTTGATATGTTTTATCTTCATTATAATCGTAGCGGTACACAGTTGGACCATTAATATCAATGAAATATAAGCTTTGAGTTTCAACGTCCCAATGTGGACCTTCACCTAAATCAGCAATTGAATTTGGAATTGGTTGAACTGTTGGCATCTATATGGGATTATGAAATAAATTTGAAAACAATTTAAAATTTCTGTACAAATTTAATATTGTTCAAAGCATAAGCTGAAAACTCTTTAACTCAAACTATTTAAATCACATAAATTTTATTATAAACTGTATAAAAATAAAAATTCAATTAAAATATTGCAATTTCTAAATAATAAACTAGTGTTTTTTTATTTAACATTCGTGATTAATTTGATTTATTGTAATTAAACTAAGCGTTTAATCTCAACATTTTAAATATATTAACTTTTTCGAAAAATATTAATTATTATATAAATTAAAATAGAATTGAATAAATTAATTAATCTTTTTATATTCAGTAAAATTTTATAATATTCTTAATCTTTTACCTTGTTTTGTTCTGTGTTTATTTCCTTCTCATGACTTTTCTCACCAACTTTGTTAGCTTTGACATTAACATTTGTGCAATTCAATAAAAATAAAATTATTAAAGCAGAAAATTTTACCGGACTTGAACACTTCATGTTGACTGATCAAGGAAATTATAAGAACTGAATTATATATATACCATGTCGTAATAATTATAATACAAAACCTGAGTTGCAATTAATGAGTGATATTATTCAATTAAAATATAAAATAGTTGTCCAACAAAATTTTAAGGTTAGTTATACAAGTCAATTTTGAACAATTGTCATATATATTCCCTTGATGTTGTCTTATTACAAAAATTTGATATTTTTCTAATGTTTCAAAGATTTGCCTTTAACTACGATGTGTAAAAAAGAGAGTGTTTGTTTTACGAGAATTTCATCAATCCAATGAAATGTCAATCAAATCAAACAAATTCAATGAACAATGTTGGATGTGTTGGATGTGTAAACGCAGACTAAATATAATTGAACAACATTTGTTAGTTATTGTTTTAAGGATTTGTTATATATTTGATAGTAAAGTTGCCTTATTTAAAATCGCTGTTAATCATAAAAATTAAAGAAGTAAATAATTATAGAACGCCTGAAACATTCCTTAAAAGTAACTATTTAACGTCTAATTAGTTGGAAAATCTTCAGCATTAGAATAAAATGATTTGTTAATTGTATAAATTTTGCTGAAAAGAATAATTATAAAAGCGAATTATGAAAGAAAACGCAGAGCTATAATGTTATTTTATTTTTTATTAATATATTTTAAAATCGCATTCAACAAGTATTTAAGAATTCCGAAAAATTGTAGAGAAAGGGAAACTAAATTACTATGATGGCTAAGTTATCTCGTATCTAAAAACTTAAAAAGCAATTTTATATCATTTTAAAATACTCCGGCATAACAAAAGTTTTTCTATCTTTATTTATCATAATATTCTTTAGTTTTGTTTCTTTTAAAGTTGAACTTGAATATTGTAAGTTTGGATTGAGTTAAGATATGAAAAAAAGCTCCGGTAGCTTGCAACATTGAACTCAATATTTATTGTGGTTTTTGTTTCTTATAAATTACCTGCGAAAAAGGTTTAATTGGAATATTTAGTAGAAACGGTGTAACGCTAATTACGTCTAAATTTGTAATGTACGGAATGTAACTTTGTAATAAATTGTTAAAATTGTTGTTAATTATCAGGTATTTTTAGCCATTGAAAATTTAATTATTGCCACTTTTTTTTAAATTAAAGGAAAATTAGGCCACCTGTTAAGTAAAGCACGTGATAATAGATTCATGAAATTTCATAAATCATTGAGCACAAATTGAAAAAAATTAATATTTAAGAATTAAGCTTAAGAAATTTTTTTTAGAAGCTTAAGAAATTTTTTTGTTTTTCTTTTTTTGTTACATTTAAATTTTAAACAGCAAGACGTTAAGTCAAGCCCTTTCTGAGTGGCATGTGAATAATCATATAAATGGATTTTTTTGGAATACTTTTACAAATTTTAAATAACAAGAATGTTAAATTTTCTTTTAAAACGAAAAATAATTTATGTCTTTAATTTCCAAATTAAATAAAGTTGGAAAAATTTATTGCTAGAAATTTTATCAAATTGGAATTGAATACTGAAACAAACGCTTATCCTAAAAGTATGCAAACTATTATTAAATACTGAAATGTTTCATTTCCGATGTTTCCGTTTTCAAGTACAATTTGGTTTAAGTTTTTTCTTTTTATTTAAATTCTTCTCTTAATATTTATGTATTTTTAAAAACCAAGTAAATAAGAGTTTTCTGTTGTTTTTTAAAATTTAGTTAAATTTATAATAAAAACAAATGTTCTATTCAATATTTAATTATAATGCAGAATCAGCGAAAATTTTTGCAAATGCGATCAAATGTTGCAATATATGTTTTTCACTTATAATTCTATGTATACGAGTTGTATATTTTCCCGCTTATTATAGTTTCTGTAAAAGTACGATGTATTTTACATGGTGTATGTCAGCAGTTTGAAAATTCTCAGTACATATATTATTTTTGCATTTACAATTTAAAATTTGTTATATTTTATTTATGTTTTGTTGAAATTAAAATGAAATTATGTATAGATTTAGGGCAACGGTCTAAACGCATTAACATCAATTTAACATTTAAAAATACAAAGCTGTTTTACTGAATTAATCAAGTTAACATGTATACATACACTACCGAAATTGCCACATGGCTTACCGGATCGGAATCGAATTTCGAATTCCGAGCATGGGGTGTCGAAAATATTTTTATTGTTTTTAACATTTTATACAAATGACAAGCGTAATGCCGCACGGTTCAATTTATTTTCATTACCGCATACCACATCTCGAGTCCATTTGGACCGACCCACTTAATCACTTTCCTACTATTCTTTTTTATATCATGTATTTCATTACACTTTTTACTTGATTCATGTCACTTACTGTAACTGTAATCATTAATTATTAAATAAAATTAATTTGTTTTAGTAAAAGTCTACTGACTAACAACTAGTAAAAATTTGAATATCTTTTGTAATTTTTAAGAAACAAAAAACCAAGTGAATCATAAACAGTCTCATTCTGATAAATATTTAAATACTTGAAGTACCATCTATAAATCTATGTACAACAACGTATTTATATCATATATAACATTATACCAACGGCACATGATACATATATACGTATGTATCATGTGCTGCTAGTATAAATATTATAAATATTGCATTCTACGTATGAGTGTACATTTATGGTCTAAGCAAATTAAAGCTTTATATTAAATTTATCAGTTGATTAGAGTTAAATATATGGGCTTATGGATGGCTCTATTAAATTATTACACTGAAATTACCCACGATTGAATTGAATGTGAGAATAATTTAATCTTGATATATGGCATAAGTACAATATAGTTTATTTAGTTGAATAAAAAGATTCTTTAATTTTTTTAAATTAGTAAATTACAGAGAACTTTAAAATATCATAAACATGACAGATTTCTTTCTATTATTAAATTCTTTCAATAAATGGGTGATGAGACGTTTTGTTTTACTTGTCAAAGTTAAAAAAAAATGTTGTTTATTATGTAATAGGTCTCCATAAAAAATACTCATAAGTTTGTCTTTTTTTTTCTTTCTTGATTATAGTCAGGTGAAGAATACAAATTTTAATTAATGACATACTCTTGTTATTTTTATGAGTACAAGCTTAATTAAAGTTATTGGAAATTATTTTTTACTTTTTCTGATTCTAGGTATGAGACACTAGAATTTTAATTGAATATCATGCGGTTGTATAGCCTTATTTAAATCAGTGTTCTGATATTTTTTAGAGTGTACACATATGTGTTAACTCTTTAGTGACTACGGGCTGAAAACAACGTCTTAATGATATTATTTAACATTTGGGCAATAATAAAACATTTTTATAATTTAATTTTTTAAATAATAGCATTATTAGACATATTTTAAGAGAATGTGTCAACTTATTCTAGGAAAACTTGTGAGAAAATTTCATTTAAAATAATGTTTCTGTGTTTCATTAATGCATTGTGATTAATGCAGCAGATTTTTTTCTTATCAGTTTTAATTCCATGCATATTATGTCTATATATTTATGCATATACTTACATATAAGCGACTATTAGTATAGTATTGCTAATAATAAAATAATAACAATAAAAAAAAAGGTCATTCGGCAGACGTTTTCTGTCATTAAATATGGTTGCAAAATAAAAATAAATATTAAAATACTCGTATTATTTATAACGCATTTACGTTTTTCGTATGGCTTTAGTGGTTTTACTCGTAATATAGTCTGTGATTGTCAATAATTTCTCTCTTTTTATGTTTTATTTAATTGTATTTAGAAAATAAATCTTTGGAACCGTTGATATTTTTAATTAAATATTGGATTACATTACGTGACACAAAATATTACAATTGTAAAGTAATTGTGTTAAAGATTTATTTTAGATATTTGGTTTTTATTTTTAACTTTCTAATTTTCATAAAACGTAAGGAAATTTTATAATTAAAAAAGAAAATATAGTATAAAGAAAATACCGTATATGAAAAACTCGCAATATTGCTGATAAAAATAAGAAAATTTAAGGAAAATATCATCTTACAAATGTGGAAAGTTGATTTTGATATTCAAAAGTGTTATTAAGAGACATACAGACGTGCTGATATTCATAAGATATAAAGATGTCTTCTTATTAGATTATGAAAGAATTTTCACTTTCAACTTGAAATAAAATGGAATAAAATAAAAAAAAGTATTTCTATTAACTCTTATAGGTTTCTTTCCATACTTTCATCGCTCGGTACACATTTCATGTTACAACATTGTGGTTGAGGTATACTAAATGTCATTTTATCACAAAAAAGAGATTAAATAACAGTTTGTATATATATATGTGATTTTTACCAAAATTGAAAAAACTCCTCCACTATTTTATTGTAGTCAAGAGTTTTCTAAATAAAACGGGTACCCAGCTCCCTTCCTGACAAGAATACGGCGTACTGTGTTTTAGGCGCAAAACTTAAATTAGGCTCAAATAAAAAAACAATACTCGTAAGTCATTTGAAAAATTTAAGAAAATATTGTCAATTTCTTTTCTAAATAAATTGTGAGTTACAAGAGATAAGACGTGAGAAACCATTTTACCATCATAGAGAACACTTTTGTACACAGTAATTGCATATTATCTGCAAGTTCATGTTAAAATAAAGCTAGACATAATATACATACATACACATGTATGCATAATGTCATATCTATTTTCGAATTAACATAATATTTTCTGGTTGTTCATATATATACGTTCTGAACGTATTATATGTGTAATATTTTTAAATTTATGTGTAAGCAATTTTATTGCCAGAATTTTAATAGTAAAATTATTTGGATTACATCCAAAATGCATTAAGACGGTATTAATATTCAATTACTCTAATTTTTTTTATGCTTTTTTTACTGATTGAATTGGAAGTACTTTTAGTTCACGAGTGTTCATGAGTGTACATGTAAGCTACTAGCTGGGCAATTTTATCTCATGTGATTCCCAAACGTTTTCATCTTCCAACAACAGTTTTTCTTTTCTTTCTGTATTAAAACTTACATCCAGATAGTAGCGATAAAGTGACAGTAAATGAAAGTAATCATTTGACAGATGCAGAAAGTTATGTATTTGAAAACGATTACTGCATGACAGTAGCACATTAACATCATATACTTGTGACATCTATTGTGTGAAAAACTAAAAACTTTTTTATTTCCCTCTTTCGCCCTCCATCAATCTCTCTCTTTCTCTCTCTCTCTCTCTCTGTAAATAAAATTAAATAATGACCCTGGTAGCATTGTTTTATAAAAAAAAATACTAGAACCAAACTAGCAATGGGTGCCCCCAAAATCAAAAATTAAAACAATTTTTATGTTGTTTTTTTTTTTTTCGTTTTTTATTTGAAAAAAGAAAAAAAAATTTTTTCTCATCTCTTTATTTTAATTTCAAATTTCCGCGCTTTATATACTTTTAGTTTTGTTTTTTTATTTCGCGTTTTTGCATTTTTGATCATTTTAATATTATATTTATGGTTTTATATATTTTATTTATTTCTGTTATGTATATATTTATTATGTATTATTTAAGCTTATACTATTAAGTATATTATGTACAAGTTCAGATTCTGTAGAACTTTGAATGACACTTCCGCTTTTTAGAATTTTTCTTTGTATTTTTCTTGTTTGTTTTTTTTTTTTGTAATTTTTATTATTTTTGTGTATTTTCTATATTATAATAATATTATTTAATTTTTTTATACAAAATAATAATAAAAATTAACAAAAAAAAAAAAATAAATAACAGAAAAATACCAAGTGTATATGTGTGTGTTATGTTTTTTGTATTTGTATATAAGTTTTTGTGTATCTGAACTAAATAATATTATATTTTGTCAATTGAAAAGTACAAAAAGAAAAGTAAGTAAAATAGAAAGGAGAGTAAAAAGACACGAGTAAATTATTAATTTTTTTTTTTTGATAAATGCATAATATAAAAAGCAAAAAGAGGGAAAATAAAAAGGGATTTTTATCCCAATTTTGAAATATAATATGGGAATTTTAATAAAAATATCCAAGAAATTTACGATATAGAGCAATAATTTTGCACAGAATTTTATATTTTTTTTGTTTTTTTCTTTTTTTAATATTTACTATAAAATATGTTTTTTTTTTACGTTTAACTAATCTTAATTTTTTTTTTTTATTTAAATAACTTAATTTCCATTTGACATACATTTAATTTTTTTTTTAATAATATTTTTTTTTTATTTTTTTTTATTTTTCTGTATTTTCTCCCATAAATTTCTTACATTTGGTATTAATTTTTTAATTTTTATTTTATATATATATATAAACTTTACTGTTAAGTGAAAAACACTAACATATATATATATATATATATATAAATCTTAATATTTATTGTCGTTATCTATAAATATTATAATATATTCTATAAATTATATTATAATATTTACAAAAAAAAAATTTTATTAATTAATAAATGAGTTTTATATAATATAATTTAATAATCATTTTATTTATTTATTTATTAATTTTTTCATTTGATTCGTAACATATAAGTAAATCTCGTAAAAATAAAATGTTTTGAGTGTTTACTGTATATATAATGTTTGTCTGTTATGTGTGTGTATTATGTATAATATATTTATGAATAAATTTTGTATTTGTTGTGTGTTTTTTAATAATATATTGTGTTTTTGTTTTTTAAATTCTAATATACATTACAGATTTTTTGTTATAATGTATTTATATACGAAAATGAGTTGAAATCTAAATATAAATATTTGTGACAATTTTATTAATTTGTATAAGAGTCAATTTTATGTTTATAATCATTTATATATACAATAATTAATATATGCAAGAAAGAGACACACAAACAAAATACTTAATAATATTTTAAAATAATTCTATATTTCTCTATATTTTAAAGAATTTTTAATTACCTTAAACAAATCAAAAATAGAATTTGTTTATAACAAAGGCAACTAGGCTTATTAAATAGATGTACCGAAATTTTTTTGTTTTAAAATAAAGAAATATAATTAAATATCAAATGCAGCTCAATATAATAAATTTTTTGCAATGCAATTAATAAAAGAAACATTATCGATGGTATCTTTAACAAAAAAAAAAAATATTTTTCATATGAAAATTTGCATTTATAAATATTTTAAATTTTTTTCGTTTAAAAATAAAATTAATTAATTTTTAATGGAATAATGTTACGAGTATATATGTAATATTGTGATTATATATATAAATATGAATATTAATTGTATAAATATAATATTTGTATGTTTTAAAGACAATTTATGTCAAATGTTTAATAATAATAAAAATATAATAATAATTTTTTTTTGTTTTTGTTCAATTAAAAATTAAAAATTTAGTTTTAATATTTGTAAACATAAATTCGATTATTTTTATAATAATATGACAATAAAATCAAAAATTTACTTTATATATAATAAATAATTTAATTATTTACTTAAGAATTAAAAAAAAAGTCATGCAATATTTTAAATTCTTCTTATAATAAATAAATTTCATAAAATGTAAATTCTTTTTTTCCTCAAAAATTTTAAATAATATTTTTTTAATATATAAATGATTATTGGTAAATATAATAAATACATGCTCATATATAATATATTTTTTTTTAATATTTTAAATTAAATTCTTATTTAATGCGAACAATAATCATAAGTTGGTAAAAAATTTATTCGCAATTTTTAAAAAATAATTCAATAATTTTGCCATTTCTCTATATATTTGATGTTGTTTTTTTTTAATTTCGCAGAAAAGAAAAATGGCGTCATTAAAACAATAAAAAAAGGTTCAGAAATTTAAAAAAAAAATAATTATTAATCTATATAAATTATTATATTTATTATATAAAAATTAAATAATGCAAATTTATCATATAAAAAAAAAATAGTGCAAAAGATGCAACATTGATAATGTCAAAAAAATGTTTTGTGTGTCTATTACCAAATGTTTTAATTATTGTATAAATATATATATATAAATAAAAGTATATATTTAGAGTCAATTCGAAATTTAAAAATTTTCCTTTTGTAAATGCAATAAAGTTTCCTTTAATAACAGCGACTTGAAAATGTGATAATAAATTCAATGTTAAAAACTAACTGACAGTTGACATTAATATTTTTTTTGGCATTTTGTCTACATGTCAAAAATATGTCAAAGAATAAATATTTGAAGTTATTTATCTTGTAATTTTAATAATATTCTTTTTTATTCTAATTGAAAAATGAAATTTTGTTTTTTGATTTTATTTAACAATTATTTCACTGTTTTAATTTTGACATCAATTTTCTTCAGACTCAAAATCAAAAGCAAGTAATGCGTGCTATGAATTATTTTCAGGATTTTCCTGGAAAGCTCAAGTCGTCAATTGGTTAATTAAAAGGATCATTTGTTATTCGAATAAACCCAAAAGTTGTTTTGACATTGTAAATATTGACAATTTTCTTTGGTGTTCGATTTGTAAAATTGTTAAAAATTTTTTTTCATCACAAATTTTATGTTTTGATTTTTTTTTACCTTTACATTTAAACCTATAATTTCTTTCTCTTATTTTGGATTAAAATAGACGATGGTATTTTTATGTATGTAAATATGTAATTTTTGTTTTTATATATGATTTTTCGTTCCGTGACTAGGTTATCTATATATGTATATGTATATAAACTTGTTTCTTTAATTAATAATTTTATAATTGAAATTTTTAATATTTTCATAAATGTTGTATGTGGAGAAATGTATGCACCCAAAATTGTACTGTTATTTTATTCTTTTTTTCTTTTAAATTGTTTTTTTCCTTAATTTAATAACTTACAAAAAAATTTTTTTATTCTTATACACTTTTTGACTAATTTTCTATAATTTCAATATCGAATACATAATTTTTATAGCTTTGATTGTGGTTTTAAATAATAAATTAAATTGATATGCAGACGATAAAATAATTTCGGTTTCAAAATAAAATAATTTTTTTTTTGTTTCAAATTTTTTAATTTTTAATTATCGTAATTTTGGTTAACTATTTATTAATAACTGGGTGAGTATAATTAATTTTAAAGCAAAAAAAAAATATATATATAAATTCGTTTGTTTTCTTTTGTAATTACAATTAAGTCTAAAACAGAAAAGACAAAAAAAAAATGTAAGACTTATAATAAAATATTTTTTTTTTTTAAATTTTTTTTTCTTATAATTTTTTTTTGTTGTTAATTTTATTCTTTGAAATCTCCACCATTTGATGTACCAAGTTCTTCTAATTCGTGTGGATCGTGTGCATGATGTCGATCAATTTTTGATATATCATTTTTCGATAAGTGATTTACTAAAATTGTACCAAGGGAATCACACATAACATTTATTGTGGTACGGAATCGATCTAATAGCCAATCGACAGCAATAATTAATGATACATCTTTAGCTGGTAGGCCAACGGTATCTAATACCATGACCATTGTAACAAGACCAGCTTGTGGGATACCAGCTGCACCAATTGATGCAGCAGTGGCAGTGATACTAACAGCAACAATTGTACCAAATGAATAATATACTTTACGATATTGTGCAATAAATAATGCAGCAACGGCTTCATATAATGCAGTACCGTCCATATTAATTGTAGCACCAACTGGTATAACAAATCTTGTTACTCTCGGATCAATACCCATACCATCTAAACATTTAATTGTAACTGGCATTGTAGCTGAACTTGAACCGGTACCAAATGCTGTTGCTAAAACTTGTGATAATTTTGCAACAAAACGATATGGTAATTTTCTTGTACCCAAAAAGAATAGTACAGCAATTGTTCCAAAACCGTGTAAAAATAAACCTAACATAACCGTTAGGAAATACCATCCAAGTTGTTGTACAACCATACCTAAGGATTTCATTTCAAGAATTTTACCAGTGATTAAGAAACCAACACCGATTGGTGATAACCAAATAACCCATGATGTTATTATCATCATTGCATCACTTAAACACTCAAAGAAATCTTGTAATATTTTACCTTTTTCACGCATTCTTCCAATTGTTGTACCCAATACTATACTAAACATAACCAAACCTAAAACATTTGATCCTTCTTTTTGTTTACCTTTTATAACATACAATTCTAATGGTAAATTCGGATCTGTATTATTTTTAGGTAATGATAATTCAGTACGATATTGGTACATTGTTGTTTGTACAATATTGTCAGTAAACATATTACGTACTAGATCCATAAGGGTATCTGGTGTTAAAACTTTTGTATTTTTTTCAACATCTTCTGTTATTATTTCATCAATTAAATCTTTTTCACCAACTTTACCCGGTTTAATGGCAGTAACTAACATAATACCCAGTATAACAGCACATACGGTTGTTATAAAATAATAAACAATTGCTCTGGTCGCAATTTTACCGGACATACTTAGATCCAATGAACCGATAGCGCTTGTTATCGATGATACCAATAATGGTACAATTAAACATTTTAGCATACGTAAAAATAGTTCGCCAGGAAACGACACATACATAATTTCTCTGGGCGTCCATGGTCCCGTATTATTTTTTAATAATAAACCAACTGAACCACCAACTAAGACGCCCAATATTGTAAATACAGTCAAGCCATTCTCTTTAACAAAACTTTTCGTTACATTAGATCGAGGCATTTGACTATTTGTCAGATTATTTCTCCACCTTGTTGTAACCCTGGAAAATAGAAATCGTAAATTGAAACGATATATCTTTTGTAATATTATGGATTTTTTGCATATTGTTTTATTTTTTCAACAATTTAGAAAGTAAAATATACATAAATGTAGTTAATGCATGCTTATTTTGTTGAAAAATAAGTTTAAGAAAATTAAAAACATTTTGTGAAGTGGAGTTTAGAGAATTGGCTATTTAATGTAACTTCTGAAAATAATAACTGTATTGAAATTCAGATTCAATTTTGGAAATTATTTAAATATTCGCAAAAATTAAAAGTTGTGAAAAGTTAAACGAAAAAAAAAACAAGTTCAGCTTTATATACAAATGAAATATAAATAAAATGTACACGAAATAGAATTTCTAAAATAAATTCATGCAGAAGAATAATTTAAAAAAATAAGAAACTCTCGTTATTCGAAAAATTTTATAAAATCTAATAACTATTGTATAATTAATATTTGGTCCACAATTTATGACAATTTTTAAACATTTTTACAAAACATAATTTCGGAGATTCTTTTATTGTAAATCGCGTTTCATAAGGTCTAGGCTCAACAAAATACTCATTTGCTGTAAAGGGTTAAATCGCTTGTTTAATCAGGGGCAGATAGCATTTTTATATGGTTAACATCATGACATCATAGATTCCAAGTTTTCATCCAACATCAGTTAAAACAGCCTTTTACTTTATCCATTAATATGTCGTAGGAAAGATTAATCAATAAAAAAGGAAGTTCGACAAAAAATAAACTAATAGCATTAAAATTAAAGACTCACATACGAGGAACCGAAAAGTTGAGTAGTTGAGTTTCATTAACTTGGCAACAAGATCATAAATTTGTTTAATTAATGGGAATAGCTCTGGATTGTAGACGTATTGGAATGACCCACAACCCCTTTAGCGCTTTAAATACAAATAAAAGCTGCTGTAAATGGTACGAGTATATACTAGTTAGAAGCAAAACAAGATTGGAATAATGTAAGTTGACTGCGCTATACCTTATAGGGAGGCTAAACATATTTTTAAAATTTTGTTTTGGGAGATTTGCAGCTCATCAACTAACATAAAATTAGTGTTCATACTATTTACATTTTCTCCTACTTTTTAATGATTTATTAGTTTAATTGTTGTTACTGCATTTTAAAAATAGTAAATAAAATTTGATTTTTAATTGACAAATACATAAACATTTATAAATGTTATATATACATATATATGTATATGTAGTGACTAGCCAGAATTCTATATAATCATTCTATTTCTGGCAGAAATGAATATTTTACAATATAAACACAACAAGAAAGTCGATAAAACAGAACAGATAATCAAAAACCAACAAATTAAAATAAAATCATAGTTTCATTAATTTCATTTTTTTACAGCAATATTCAATGAAACTAAAATTATTTTAGCAAAAGAATTCACCAACAATAATAAAATGTGATATAAAAATATTATAGTAAATTTAAAAATTATGAATGAATTTTTTATTTTAATGGAAAGGATACATAATTTAATGAAAATGCATTGGACTTTTGAACTTATCATATGTGTATATGTTTGTATATACACAGAAATTTATATATGAATACATTCATACCAATGGTCGATCGTTAAGTCTATTTTGAACTTAAAACTTATACAAACAAAAATTACATCAGTCGGAAATATTTCATTAAAAATGCTTTTATTTTATAAATAATAATAATTTATTAACAAATTTTTTTCTAAAATAAAACAAAGAATCAGAACAAAAAAAAAAAATACCAAAGAGTAAATTGAATTCAACTATGTACTCGAAATTCTAAATCAAATTTTATTTTTAAAGGTAGGGTGGCAAATTATTATGTAAAAATATATATATATATACATATATATATTCATTTAAATATACTTTTTTATTTCAATTTAATTTAACTAAAATATGTCTGCACGGAAATGAAAATGGTACTATGTAAGCGATAAACTGATCATTAACTGGGGAGTTTTATAATACAGTCGTCGGACGCTCATATAAGCAACACGCTTATAAAGAAAACTCGCTTAAATGAAATCAGAAAAATATACCCATTTTTTTTAATATTCATTTATATGTGAATTTACACGTGTATATGCAACGCGGGTAATTGCAAAACTCAGTTGAAACCAAATATTTCTAAAGTCACAAAATTAAAATCTCTTGTATATTTATGTGCAAATATTTTTAGATCAAAAAAAAATTTTCATTTAATTTTTCTATTTTTGGTATCACTTAAAATTTTTATGTCAAAGTGGCATATTATTGTGAACTGATAAGATTTTTAGATGTCAAATTATGTTTCAAGTGGTTTTCATGTGTACTACATTGCGAGTTTTGAATAAAAACAATATATGTACGATTTGGGATAAGTACACATTAATTACTTATATGCGAATTCTTAATAAATGAAAAGCTCAATTAAATGCAACGAATTTTCGTAAGCATATACCCATGCTCTACTGCAATATACATATACATAGTGAAAAACACAGGTATGTAAGTACAATATGTAATGTCTGAACAATTTATATGTAATGTATAGGTGTAAAATCTTAATTTTTTTTATGTAAGAAAAATCAAAAGAAATTTTACAAAATTAATAAAAATTTAAAATTCGAGACACCTTGTTTTCTTATATGTAATTCGTACAATTAATTGCTCCATTCTGAAAGTATGAAAAAACAATGTTTTTCAACAAATTTCAACAAATTGATTTAATGTAAGATTCCAATGATATTAAGATAATATTTTCAATTTTACATATAAAATTTAATTAAATGCATATTGTGATCGATATTCAGTATACGAGTATCAGACATTTTTGCTGAAATCTGCGATATAATCACAAAATTTAAATTATGAGTTTAGGAAATTTAAGAATTTTAGGAAATTAGGAAGCATTTAACTTCAAATTTAAACTAAATTATCATTGAAAAATAGGAGAAAATAATAGAATTTAACACATATTTTAAAATTATTAATTCAAAATATACAAATAGTTAAGTAAAATTTATGAAATTCCTATTCATTTCAAAAATTAAAAAAAATGTATAAAATTCTACTTGTACTCGGAACAAAGTCCATTTATTTTATTATTCCAATTCCAGTAAAATTTATTTCTTTGGTTTTCTTATATTTTAAGATCACGTTAATTATTTCACTAAATTAATAATTTATTTCCAGAAAAAAAATTTTTAAAAAATTTCACACATCCTCAGGTTAAGAAATCCCAATAGAAATTTTATTTAACTACAAAATATTTTCAATATTAATTTTTTAATTCTTTTAACAGTTTCTCGATTGAATTTATTTTTCAATCGCGTGCAAATTTACTCATCTAAAGCTTTAATATAAAAAATTTCAATATTATTCAGAAGTATTTTTAATTTCTTACAAATTAATTATTGCAAAAACAATTGCATTCACATTGGTACGTTTTTCAATCCGTTTTATAAAATTTCAAAATTTTTTCTAAAAAATAATTCTGTGAACAAAACTTTTTTGGTACAAAAAAAAATAACTTGTTTATATTAAGCAACTGTCTTTAAATTCAGTTTTAGACAAAATCACTTTATTTTAAAGAATTTTGTGGGAATGTGTCGTGTCCTTTCTTGTTTCAAAATTTACACATTGGCTTTAATTTTTCATGATTCCATTTGGTGTAATCCTTTATTAATTTGTTGATTGGAGTAAAATTTTCATATTTTTAGCTTTAGTGCACATAATTTTAATACTTTTTTGTAAAATACTTAATATTGCAATTTATTGCATATTTTAAAATTAATTTTTTTTTTTATAAATTTTGGTGAATGGAAGAAAAAAAAAATTCTACCTTCCTTAAATTTTTTTGATTTATTAAAGTTTTTTAAATGCATTCACGTTTCCCGTTATTATGCTTTTAATTTTTATAAACTAGGTTTACACTTCGAGATCCGAAAATATACTACCGTTGCCATATTTTATGACATGAAATCATCTATTTTTTCAAACGAAAATTTCAAATCAAAATGAATTCGGTTGTCTATTCGCAGTCAATAATATGTGAATCACAAACTATAAATGTATGTACATACAATCCTAAATTAAATTCATTAAATAGAACAATATATTAATATCTAAATTAATATAAATATGTTTGTACATGATCTGTTATCTATGTATGCAAATTTGTATAGCATGTATATTATGCAAGTATACATGTATTTGCCAGTATTTATCTAAGAATTCATTTGCACAAAAATATTATCATAAATGAGGGCCCTAAAATTATTAATTTATATACTTTACATACTCGTATATATACTTATTATATATAAAATTAAAAACAAAGAAATAGGTCAATTTTTTATTCGTTTAGTATGTATGATTAAAAATTATATAGTCATTCCGATTTTGAACGATGAATTTTTGTTAGCAACTTTTTAGTTACGTTTCCCATATTTTCATATACCGAAATTAGCCGAATGTTTAAGTAGTCGATCTTATATAGTACTATATGTATGTATATCATTTTAAAATAAAGCAAAGCTTATTCATACATTTTTAATATTAAGAAGTGTGAATAATATGAAAATTTAGATCGACTTGTAATGGAATGATACAGCAGATAGTTTTATGGGATGGGGATTCAAATAAAGTAAGTTACATTGCTATATGTTACTGACATATGTGTGTGCATGTATATCATCAGAAAAGTTGTACAACAGTCATGTTTATGATTGCTTGTCATGTATGTAAATATTTTCGATTTCATTCTATTTTTTTTCTATTTTTTGATTTTATTATAATAAATTCCATTTTGACAAGTTTTGTACCTTAATAATTTTCTCATGTACTGAGTGTATTATTTTTAAACAATTTTTTATAATAACAATAGTTATAAATTTTTTAATATAATAATGTACAATATATACATATTATGTATCTTTATATAAATGTATGCATATGAATGTAAAATTACGTAAATGAATTCTTATTATGCATCTATATACTTACATTTATATATATATAAATATATATATCACAATAAATCACCTATAGTATTACTATAAAATTGTATGTCATGTAGAAACTTAACTGATTCTCACTCATATATTGAGTATATCTGAATTGAAAGTTTCCGTGATTTGTATATAATCTGATATTAGCCTCTTTTGAAATTGTTTATAGTAAAATAAAATTTGTATGTATATGCATATTCATATAATATTCTATATAAGTATATACATAGATCTGTACGTATAAAATATAAATTATTTTATAATTTTATTGTCAATGAAAACAATTGAGTTGCAGAAAATGTAAATATTATGTATGTATGTGTTTATACATCTATAAATACATACATATAATATTTATAGTCAATCTACCACAAATATTGAGTGATTTACTATTTCCAGTCGACTTCAATTCAATTTTTATTAAATTTAATTAAATGAATGGCAAGTAAAATACATCATATAACGTAATTGCATGTATGTACAGTTAAATGATTTAAATTTAATAATAATCAAACTTTTTTTTAATAACTACTTAATTTGTTTTTTAAAAGTTTAATTAATGTCTGTGATTTTATTTAATATAAACATACTAAAATGAATAGTGTCAATTTGATTTTAATAGCAATTAAAATGGTATAACTGAATGAGTAATAGTTATATGATTTAACACTTGTTTTTCAAAATTTCAACAGATTGTCAATAAACAAATTAATTTTAGCACTTTTCCAAAAGAAATTGGAAAAGTGCTTATTATAGTGTCACTCTATTCGTTCGTGTGTCTGTTTACATGATTACCAAACTTGTACACCCTTTAAGCTTAAGTTTCAGGAAGATGATATTATAAATACAAATAAATGTGGACTGGAAATTTTTTGGTAAAAGAACACTTTTATTTATCTCCTCCCATCTCCAAAACCTGCCATTTTTACTACTGGCTTCTTCTACTGCGAAAAAGCATAGTCAAACATTACAGTTTTACCTATTTAAATTTTCGACACCTTGTATTTCTGAACAAAGAGGTAACGACAAATTTCTAGTTATCAAAAGATATAATTATATCTTTATTGACTTACACAATTAACAATATAACTCGATTGCATTGTGTTAACGTTACTTTAAATTTTTTTTTCTCATCCTGGTGGTATGCAATTATTTGGTATATTAATGAAAGTAATTTTTTTTACTTTCACTTGTTTTCAAGGAAAAAGTGCTGCTTTAAAAACTATTAGTCCGAATTTATTTGGTAACATTTCGGTTTTTACACGTTCAATAATAAAATTCTTAAACAGTCTGTTATGCAATGAAATCAATTTATTTAAGTGAA
This sequence comes from Condylostylus longicornis, assembly GCF_029603195.1. NCBI lineage: Eukaryota > Metazoa > Arthropoda > Insecta > Diptera > Dolichopodidae > Condylostylus > Condylostylus longicornis. Next base: position 15,149,940 of record NW_026577982.1, read on the forward strand.
TAAAACGGTCGAAATCATACTGTCAAGTCGAAGTGAAATTATTGAACTGCTTAAATATAAAAGTTGGCTAATTGAGTTACTTTTACAAATTTCATCTCTGAACTTAAATTTACACTTACACAATTCATAGAAATTCTGTATATTTCTCAATAATTCATGAACTATAAAAATTTCTTAACCAAAAAATACTAACAAAAGGGTTATTTAAGTTTATTATTACTTTGTAAATAAAGCTTGAACAAACGATTACATCATCATCAAAAAATGTTCTAAAAGTTTCTATAATGTAGTTTATACTCGTACTTTACTCTTTTCTTATGCCGCAATTGACTGATAAAGTGTGATTTTAATTCACTACCTTCACTATAAAAGTTTATGTACATAAAAAAATTAAATAAAAATAAAAACATTTCTTATTTTTCTCTAAGGTATAAGTATATTTATAAGATCTCATTTTATGATAAGAGTATCTTAAATTGAGTTTTAAATAAAGCAAAAAAAATTATTTAAAAAAACAGTAATAAAAAATTTCTATTTGGTTTACAAATTTGAAAGTAATCCCATTTATTTAAGCTGTGTGAAAACCCGCTTGAAAGCTTCCTGTACCAGCAGTGAATAAATGAAACAATCATTTGTTAGGTTTAATCGAATACAAAATTTGATCAAAGTGACTGATAAGCTGTACATATGTAGATATATTTATAAAGCATAAAGTCACTCGGTCAGCTCATTAATATTCGATTAAAATTTCAATTTTAATTAAATTTTCTTTCACATAATTCACTGTTGCACCAGTAGCGCGGAAAATCCACTTGACATAGAAGTGTATTTATTTGTTCCCTACAAAATTCATACAATTGATTGTTGAATAACAACGAAACTAGTCAATCTTATCAAATTATTGTTAAATATTTACTTATGTAGTATTTATTTATTAGAAGCAAACATTGATAATCAAGCAGAATTTTGTGTATACAAGATAACGAACAGGCACATTTTTTAAATTTTTATCACTTGTACTGATCAGGTTGTACTTTTATATTTACCTAAAAGTAAGTAAATAATTATGTATCTGAACTTATCTTCAACTGCAGACCTACTTGTCGCGTGACATTATTATGGGTTATATCGAAAACTAATAATGAATTACAGAATTCAAGAAACTATTTTTAATGGTCATAAAAATTAATGAGATGAATTTGATTTTAATAAACAATCTATTATACATGGATTTTTATATGCAAAAAAAAAACGTAAGAAAAATCTAAAAAAATTTTTACTTCTTTAAATTAAAATTTTTGTCACATTGTCAACAAATTATTATTCCAAAGAATTCTCCTTATTAACTATACTTTAGAGAACATTGCTGTTATTTATGATTGTAAAACATAGTTTAAGTTTTCTTCATTTGGAATGAAATTAAATTAAAAAATGTTGTTGCTTATAAAGAAAGTCTTATTAATTAAAATACTTAATAATAGTGACTAAGATAGGCTGCATTATAAGAGCAATCATTCATTTTTAGTTATCATATTATGTGTGAAATAAAGTTTGTAGATAAAATATGAATATTAAACTTAGCGTTGTAGAAATTGGGCATAATTATGTAACCGTAAATTGAAAGTAAATTAATAAATTTTTGGTTTCGTTTTTTTTTGACACCGATTAGAATAGAACGCAATATATTATTTACTTTATGGGGGGGGGAATACTTTTATTTACATCAGCTACCGATTTAAATTGCAGCTTTGAATAATATTGAACGAGCTTTTAGTGATACTTCGGATGTGTGAAAAAAATAAGATTCAACTCTAAGAATAAACCATTTAAAACGTTGGTTACTTATATAACAAACTTTAAATTTTCAAAATAATTTTCAATGTCAATGCACTTATAAGTAAAACAATAGATTTTTTTACTTAACAATTAAATTCCACTAGTTTTACTTTAAATTATGTAATCCAATAGAATTTTACAATTTTCAATCATAACAAATTAATTAATTTGTTAACCACATTTGGAGACAATTTTTATTGTAATCTGGCCATCAAAAATAAGATATTTAAAATATTTTGACAGGAAACTTTTACAATCTAACCACAAAATTGTTGGATTAATTTTTTTTTTAATTAACTGCACATTATTTCAAATTTTCACAATTAATAATAAATTAAAAATTTCAAGATCATTAAATGGTATTTTTTTTTAAATTTTAATTCACAATACTTGGTTTATCGTAAAATTGCGGGCGGCTATACTACAAAAATATTTTGGTAATAAAAAATTAAAAATCTATTGAAAAAACCTATAAAAATTGTTTGTTTATATTCTCAAGTGTGCGGTTGGAGATTTTCAATAATAAAACACCGAAATTAATTACTATTTCCATTTTCCACTTCATCAAGATAATTGGTGTTTATCTATGAGCACGTGTTTTTAATAATAAATTTTAAGAAAAATCAAGTTCAAATAAATGGAAATTATTTTCTGCATGTAGTGTATCTTTTAGTAAAAGCGTGCCATGTAATTATTATGATAAAAAGAACAAATTATGTTTTTATAAAAAATAAAAGCTATTTTATGACGCCATTGTGAACGAATCAAGTTAACATGTAAGAATATGGAATTAAGGAGGTAGTTTACATGTGAAAATATTAAAATTGAGTTGAAATTATAAGTCATATTTTAATGTCATTACTTATTCTACATTTATAATTTGATTTACATACATAGGTCATACTGTGTTACTGGTATACACTAGCTTATTCAGCAATTAACATTAAAATGCTGAATTGACAATTTGACTTATTCAATAATAAGTCAAATTGTCAATTCAGCATTTCAAAAATCAAAATTTTTAGACGTGCACTGCAAAATTTGACCTGAGTTTACACGTGTAGATTTGCATTGAATTTATGTGGGTGGGTGTGGTGAGTTAAACTAATATTGAAGAAAAATTTTAAGTATTATTTGGAAGTAAATATATAAAAATGTTAAAAAATTAAAAACATATTTTTATTTAAGCAATACATACAAACATAAAAACCAATTTATTAACCAGTTTATTAAATTTATCGACGCATACTTGTGTCAAGGGCTAAAAAAAAACAATAATTTCAACTACATAAATATATTTATGTATTAGAAAACTATTCTTATTAAATTAAGTTTAATTCAATTTATATTAAATTTATGACAAAATGAATTTTCAAAAGCGGGCACCGTTTATTAAATTTTTCTTAACAAACTCATGTCAATAGAACTTCTTATTAAATTTAGTACACTTAAGTTTTGTCGGAAATTATTTTTTTAGCTCATAAAAAGCTTTTCTATTTTTGGTGAGAAAAATTTCAAAATAATTTTTAGGCGATAGCCTGTTAAACACTTTCTTAGGTCAAGTCAGTAGTGGTTTTATGTGGTGGAATTATTTTTTTAAATATATACATATATATATATATATATATATATATATATATATATATCAAGCTTTGAGCCAATTTCTCAAACTCTATAAATGGTGTATTAAAATTAAACTCTGTTAATGGTGGATTTAAGTAATAAATTTTTTTTCAAGTTCTACATATAATTTGTATGTATTGTATGTATTATTAAACGACCTAAAAGATCTTAGAATTTTTTTTTTACTTATAAAGTTTTATAAAGCAAAATTCAAGGACAAAACTTTAATTAACATAAAGAATTTTTTGAACTTAGAATTTATTAGGGTTTTAAAATTTTTTTTTTTTTCTTGTATATACATATATGTATTATGTATTTAAATATGTATATGACATTAGCTGGAGTATACAGCGACATCTTTGAATGTGTTGATTTATAATATTTTAGTTTGTTAGTAAAGAAAATGTTACAGTTATAAATAAGCAATCGGTAAATAAAAGTTCTAAAAGCGACAAAAGCGAAGTTCAAATTATCATGCTTTTTGTTTTCATCACAGAAAGTGCTGATAAGAATGGAACTTTCTCTGTTTAACAGCTGTTGAACAAAACCAAATAAAAATGAATTGATAAAACAACTATGTATATGTAAAATTTTCATGTTTTTTTTATAAAAACACGTTTATGTATTTCTAGAATTTTATTATTATTCTTTGTAGAAATTAACATTAAAATGTTGATTAGATCTTCAATCAAATTATTGAGCAACACAATTTTAATTTCTGAATAAATTAGATTCCAGCTGTCAAAAGTCAAAAATGTGATTTTAGCATTTCATTGCTTTTCGAGAGTTTATTTTGTCAATATTTGTTTTGTTTGTACGTCTCTAAATTAGTTCTATAAGTTCTTTTTTCAAATATTATAATAAATAAGTGTTATAAACAAGTTTTCTTGCAATATAATGCAAACTTTTAATATTGCCACTTAGGTGGAGTAATAAGATTATCTAAATTTTAAAGAAAATTTAAATATTCAAAAATATTAAATATAGTATACACATTATTTAAGTTTCACTAAATTCAAAAAAAGTATCAATATTGTGTATGAATAATTTTTAAAAAAATAGATTAAATTAATTAAAACTGTTATATTCATTATGGAAATAATCACAAATGGCATTTCAATCAAATGAAATAAATTACAAAACAATTTATATACTAAGTAGATCAAAATGCATTCAGCTTTTGACTAACAAAATTGTATGTCATGCTTGAAGTATATATGTACATTTACTACTAAAATAAACTTTTTTTTCTAAATATAAAAATTAGTTAAATTGATTATTCTATTTAAAATTCATTTAACTTTTTGTAGTCTAAATAAATTGAAAATTGTTAAATTCGACAAGTTCTGTTTATAATAAGTAAAGACTTATTAATTATGCCTAATTTAGGGTAATTCTTAATTAATTAAACAATTTTTTGTTCAAATTAGTTATAAACAGCACTTTCAGCAAACATATAATAAAATTTCATAATTTATTAAAAAAAAATCGCAATTACGCTAGCTAATTATTTTCTATTTAAATAAATTTTAAAAATTTTAACTTAAAAATGCTAGGTATACATAGGTAAACAGTTCTGAATTTTTCATTCTGGTTTATTCATTATAGTAATTGAAATCGTATAAGTATTTAAAAACCATTTTTTAAGCTCGATTAAAGTACATTATCACATAATATTTTAAAAATATTTACTATTTTAATATTGAAATAAGTATAAATACACATAATCAATTAAACATAATATGTATATGCATGAATATGTATGTGAGTATACTCGGATTGAAAACATACAAGTTTTATGTAAATATATGAATATATTATTATGTTTATACTGACGAATAAGTAAAAAATAACATAATTAATAAAATATTCCCTCATTAATAATTTATTTTCCACGAAAGTGTTCCTTAACTTTTATTTCAGAATGTGAATGATGAACCTATTATGTAATTATTTTTGCTTTTATATTACTTATTCAAATTATCGTATTAATTATAGTGTTATTGTGAATAGTTTTAAAGTTTTATGTTACAATAAATCAAATCATCGTGAATTTTTAATAGTGTATTCAAAAATTATAATTTTAATTTTCTAATCAAAAACTAAAATTAAGTATTTTCTTTTAAATTATTATTATTTAAAAATTTCTAAAATTTTGAGAATCGCCGATTACATTTTTTTAAAACAATTATTTTCAACTTAACTATAGTACATATTGTATATTTAAAATAGTTTCACATTAATTTGTTTTTTTTTTTTAAGAAATTGCAATAAATTAATTTTTTTCCTAAACTTTATTCAAACTTATCTAAATAACACGTTGAATTTTTGATAAATATTGTATTAAGAGATTGTGAATTATTTTTGACATTATGTGTGTACATAAGAAAATTGAAATTATCAAATTTTAATTATCGCAATCATTTACATTTAATTAATTATTTAATCAAAAGTAAGTACGAATTATTTGAAATTATTTCAAAATATTATTATTGAATTAAACTAACCTTTATATTTCAGATTAACTTTTAGTATTTTATGTGTATACGATGTTTTCTCTTCGTTGGCTACGTTTTGCAATATCCAAAAACAAATATTTTTTTCCACTGTCTCAGAACTTTATTGGTTATTCATTCAAACAATGTGAACTTTTAATGTTTATAAGTTAAAAGAAAATGAAACACAATATGGGAAAGTTCTAAAACGTATGCAAAAATTCTTTTTTCAAAAACACAACGAAAAATATTAGAAATAATAAAAACACGGACTAAATAATGTAAAATTAATAATAATGAGCAAAAAAAAAAAAAAGAAATTTATTTGTTTTCTATTTTAAACCGGTTAGTCGTTTCAAAGGTTGAGCTATAACTAAAATAGAATTTTTAATTTTACAATAAGACTCAAAAGAAACACATTTCTGAAGCTCATATCTCATCGCGTATAAAGAGTACTACAAGCACACATACATATGTGTGTATAATAATAATATGATATTGCTAATGATTCGTACACATTCACATATGTACACTTTTATACGGTTTGCCCCTTCTTCTTATATTCGTCTATATACGTTCAACAATTTCTGAACTAGGTATTGAAAGTGTTTGAACTCATATATTACAGGGAGATATACAAAAAAAAAGCTTTATTTAATCATAGTTTTCCCAATGTTTAAACACATTTTGAATTTATATTTTGTATTTGGATATTTTAAGTAAGATATTTTTGAAATAAAATATTAAGATCAACGTTTTGCAACAATGCATAATTTATTCTAATGCTAACATTGACTATATACATATATAATTCAGCATTTTGGCATTATCAATATAAAATATGCCTATATTAACATTATTTTCACATAGAGGACAGTGAATTTCAAATAAAATTATATTTTTAAGTTAATTTTTTAAAATTATATTTTAATTTTATTTTCTCTAATCTACATTCTCATTTTGTTAAAAATATCTTAAACTAATTTGAAAATATTAAACATAAATACAGAATTCAGCAATATAAGCTAAATAATGTATAAACATAGGAGAATTAAAATTTTAATGTCAGGAATTTTTAATTTAAGCAAAATATTAATATGGAAATAATTATAATTTTGTTCAAATTTTTAGAAAAACACCCTATCAAATGAAACTGTAAAAGGTACTATAGAAAAGCGTTTTTCGACCTAAAATACGAGAAAATAATAACTTTGAGAAAGAAAATGTTTTATATAATTTTTTTATACTCTCATCTTAAATCGTAATTCCTGATTTGTATATCGAAACCATTGGTGTGAAGAGAAATCAAGATAGAAAGTACATTTACATAGTATTATGTAGGTAAAAATATATGAATATAATAATGTGTACAGTAGATAAAGTTATCAAATTATAAATGGTAATGTGTATCAAAATTGTAACAGTTAATCAATTATTTTCTTATCTAGGAAAAATGGAACATTTTCTATTTATAAATAAGGAAAAAAATAACAATCAAGGTAAATTTTTTTGATAATTCCTTGAACAAAAAAGAATAGTAGCTTCATAATTCGAAAACATAACTTCAACATAAAAGCGAGACAAAAATGCAGAACCACTATGAAAAACACTTCAGTCCTGCTTCTAAAAATTCATCAAATTTTAAATTTAAATTGAATTCTTTAAAAATTTATACATTCTTAAGTTTCAATCCGATTTATTTGTCAATGTAGTAAAATTAAGTAATCTTAACCACACTGCTTCGTTAAAAGAGAAAAAAATATTAAAGAGAGAAATTTTATTCGCAGAGAATGGTTTTGTACGACATGACACTGAGATATTATACACTTGTATAGAAAAAAGCAATAAAAACATGTGCTTTGGTGATCATTTTAATTTATCCCTTATCATGTTGGGCTCTGGTTGTTGATCAAAAAAAAGCTTTGCTTGCTTTTGCAAATTTTTTTTTGATTATTTTTATTTTAGTAAAGGAGTTTATTGTAAATTCTGGTAGGTATAATAAACTAAAATTTTTAGTTTTATATTTAATGTAGCAAAAATGTGAAGAATGTAATAAATTGTTTACCGATTTAATTTGTTCACCGATAGAATTTTAAATAAACTTGCTAGATAAATTAGGTTGAAATTTATTATTTACTTCTTTATTGAAAATTATTTGGCTCTTTAAATTTTACTGGAATGTAACAAACGTTTAATTGCACTGCAAGAGATCATCACGTCTGCAAAATAATTAATATTACCTCGAAAAAAAAAATATATTGTCAAATATTTACTGTGATCATCTATATTACGAAGAGCGGAGTATAAGAGATAAATTTCCTTGAAAAAAGAGTCAATTTTAGATTATTGCATTTATAATTAGGAAAGTATCCTCGTTATATTCATAATGAAAAAAATATTAATTAATAGCACATATCACATTTTCAAGTAATTATTATTCAAGATCATAGCAATTCTTATTAGCAAAATATTAATAAATATGAATATTTTATATTACAAAAATTTTCAAAAGTTGAGCCTTGACAATTATACTAAAGTATGGATACAATTTCATTATTAATCAAGTAATATAAAATATATGAATGGTTTAATTTACGAAAAATAAAACAAGATATTCTAGAATTTTAGATTTTAAACCAAAAAATGTGGTATTTAATTTCATATTCAAATTTTTTTTATACAAATACAGCCATACACGCATAACATAATCTGTATGGGCATTTAAATATAGGAATTTCCAACATATCCAAATACTTTATTAATACTTTTTTTTCAATTTTTATTTAAAATGACATAATAATGTCCTGTCCTTCACTTTAATTAAATTTCGTTCTACATAATACTTTTGTATTATCTGTTATCATCATGTAAAAAATATTGTTATACTATAAAATTACTCAATTTGTTATTAGAATTGCATTTCCACATCTGAAATTGATAGAGAATTTTTATTTACATATATTTGTACCAACACATTAATATCACCTTCATATATATATGCATACTTTTATACATGTGTATATATTTATATTTAACATGAAATACATATAAATACACATGAATATTTGCATATTTTATGTAGATCGCTATATGGGAGCATACTGTGAGCTTTAAATTTTTAATAATAGAATATTCTATAAATATCGTATTGCATATTCAATTTACTTGATATTTTTTATTCCCTTTTATAATGATATTTTTCCCCTAAATTATTATTTACACTATAGTAATGTATAGTAAAAAATATTGTAGTGAAAAAAAATTACACCAAGTGGTGTTAGTTCCTTGTTCGCGGTTATTATTCGCGAAATTTTGTTTTTTTTTTTTGTTATATGCAATAAACAAATAAATTACTATTGTGCTGCAAAATAATTTAGATTTGAATGCATGAAGAGATAAAACAAAATGCTTTATTAATGAAAGAGTTGTTTTTGTTGTTTAAATATATGAAAAATTATGAAAATTCATCATAATCCACCGTTTAAATTCGATTTTATAAAGCACTTTGTAACTAAAATATTTTATAATGAATTAATTAAAATTATTGCTCAAATTGAAGATGAAGATAGAAGACGTATAATTACAATGTTCGTTTGAGTAATCAATTATAGGCAGGAATTGATTTTTTTCCTTTTTGATATTAAGGTTATGAAAATGATAAAATTTATAAGTGATCTTTTGAAAATAAAATTTTAATATTAAAAAAATCACAAAATGTAACCGAAAAAGATGCCGAAAAGGAAGTATAACAAGTTCAAATGAAGAACTGCCCTTTAAAAACGGAAAAACCTACTACTTTTCATCCAATTTTCATAAAAATGCAAATATTTATTGCAATCGCAACTAAGAAGTTTATTATTGTTCAAGTTGTACTAAAAAATAAAAGTTTAATCACTCATTGATAACTTAATTATGTATTAAAGCAATTTCGTTTTGTTGAAAGTTTAAAATCTGCCCAAAAAAACATCGTTTACTTTAAAAATTCAACTTACACTCATTGGCTTTTGAATAATATAAACGCAGTTTATGGTCGCAGTTATGGTTTATGGTGGAAACTTAATTTTCTAAAGTAGCTACTTATATAAGCCTAATTTTAATGAATTTCTGTAACAATTTATTTGAGTGGGTTAATTAATTAATTAATAGTAAGACAAGAGCGAGAGAAAACCCTTAATTAATTGGCTTTATTTAAAGAAAAATAAATTTTATGAGAAATAAATAAATTAAAATGAATTTGAAATTTAAAAAAAAAAAATTCATATGTTAATTTATTTTTTATTTCAATTATAAAAATATCTTTAGAAGTAGTAAAAACTGGTATAATCTAAATTGAATTAGACTATTTTAACCAAAGAGCCTTATACATGATGTATATACATTTATAAAATGGTAGATTTAGATTATAATATTAAAAATATTTAAAAAATTTGATTATAGCGAGGTTGTCAATGGGATTGTTGCTTTGTATAATCTCAAATATGTTATCAGTTTTCTAAAATGCAGATGTCTTTCATTAAATAAAAAAAGAGGAAAGTATCAAGTTTATAAAATAACGATAAGTTTTGTTTTCTCATACAAATTAATTGAATGACATTGCTGTCAGAATCAATTTGTTTATTAATATAGCAATAATGTTAATATATCAAATTGTTTTTGAATATTTTATTATTCTAAAGAACTTTAATGAGAAGGATAACATTTCAAAACAAAAAAAAGATCAAATATACGATATAAATCAAAAAATAAAAAAAAATTACAATTAGCTGGTTCATTTAATTTAGCGTGTAATAGAGAATGCGATGATATACATACATACATACATAAGATATTTTATGACAAGTAATTAATAAATATAAAGAAAAGAGTCAAAATCATTGAGAAATATTAAAAACTTAATCTAGCTATGTATGTCTATCATATAGCATAATATATTCATTATTAAACCGATAAAATTTCACTAATGTAAACTGATCTTTAAAAATTGAATTCCCGTATAAAATCAATGGTTTACAAAGTAGCACAGTTTCCTTCAGCAACTTTGATTTTTATGTTAAATAATGAAACAATAATCCTGAAAATAATTTCTATTATTATTCGATATTGCATATGTTTAGGATGAACTTAAATGTAGGTACTTAAAAATAAAAAGAAACTTGGAATTGCTAATTAATTTCACTAAAGCGTTAAAGTTTTTTGAATTTTGAGAATTAAGAAATAACTTTTATATTTTAATGAAATGCAGTACATTTGCCGATATCTATGTAATATAGCTATTTCGTATAAAATGTGCTATTTTACAAAAAAGATCTAATAATTTCATTACCACTTTATGTATATTATAATTGAATTTCACTTGAATTTATATAAAGACTATTTTTAATTTAAGGTAAATTAAATAAATGAATTATTGTTATTGAGAAAATTAAATTATTTATTACACAATTTCACATTGAAATATTTAGAAACACACCCAATGTTACTAATATAATATATTGACATAATATGTAAAGATTTTGCAACTTTGTTTGAAAAAATTAAGTTAAGCACAAGCTTTAAACTTAAAAGAAAACACAGTCAATTAAATTGTTCATTATCTTTAAAGAGATTTGAATATTGTTTTATTACACATTCATAAATTTTCTAGTAAAAATACATATCCATATGCACTTGGTATATTCAATAATAAAGTGAAAATAAATAAATGTGAAACTGTTATACAACAAAAATACCGACTCTAAAAAGTTATTTATTTGAACTCAGATGTAATGAAGAAGTAAGTTCAATAAAATTAAATAATTAAATAATAATAAAATTAATAGCAATTCTTACAACTATACTGATGGAGTAGGGGCTACAGTTACACCATTGTATAGTACGAACTTCCAAATTACGTATGAATTAGACTAACAGACAACAAAATTTAAAAAGCTTTTCTCTGGTAAATAATGCAAAACAATGTTGCTAAAGAAACAATTCTGTCAAATTTCTTCCTTATTCTGTCAAATTTGTGGTTTCGATTACGTACTCCGAAATTTTGCTATTCAGTAATTAAAAAGTAGTTATTATTAGAAAAAATGTATACAACAATGTATAGAAAATGTACAGAATTGGATTCTAAATGACAGCTAAAAGTCACCTTAATGTTAGTAATTCAAAAAATCTGCAATTTCGCGTGCGTCGTATTTATTTTCCTAAAATCACTTTACACGATATTTTATATGAAAAAATAGTCATTTTATTACCAATTTATAATTAATTTATAATATACACAAAAAATTTTAACATTGTATCAGTAGGTGTTAAAATTCATAGTGTTTCTTTTTAAATTTAATAAAAAATTTAAGTCCTAGGTTCTTATATTTAGTTATCTAGGTTAGTTCATTTAATGAAATATGGATTTCTTCTAAAATATTAAAATAAATTGAGATTAAGATGACAGAGAGCGGTTAATAACGCCACATGTAGTCAACTACACGTTTTATAAATTTTTATACAATTTTATTTTAAAATTAAAGTCTTGTGAATATCTCGTGATATATAGATTCATACATATGCATATAATATAAGACACTAAATATTATTCTGAATAAATTTCCCAGAGCATTACTATCTATACAGGGTGTTATATAACAATAATAAAAGTGCCTTATAAATTGAAAATATTAATTTAGGGTTGATCAATTTCATCGAACTCATCAAATTGTGTTATAACTGTAAACCTGCCGTTTTGTAGATGTGCGTTGATCTAGTAAGAAACATTATTAAAATTATTTATATTTAGAGTTAATTATTGAAGGATTCATTATACCCGGTATGATTTATAAATATTTAAAAAAAAAACATATCAATTTAAAAAAAATCAATTGAAATATTTAAGGTTTTTTGAAGAATGAATAAAGTCGTGAAACGAATTTGTCTTAATAATACCCTGTATAATAAATGTATTCACATAATATAATAAGAACACATTCTACTTATCAGAGACATATGTGTAGAAAAAAATATTCTATAAATATTATGTAATACACACAGTATCAAATATTTGCTTTTATATTCAAGATCATTTTTTTATATACGAGCAAATTATTAAACAAATTATTAAAAAATAAAATTATTATTATGTGTATTACATAATATTCTATAAATATTATGTAATACACACAGTATCAAATATTTGCTTTTATATTCAAGATCATTTTTTTATATACGAGCAAATTATTAGATAATAGTATTTATTTTTATTCTTTCTACACAATATATATTATGTGAATATATATACATATAGTGTATATATGTGTTTATTATATATATAAATATTTTTTGCAAAATTTCGCGAATATCATATACGTATGTACCTACATAATTTTGCAAATATTTTTTATAAATAATTTTTATTATATGTGCTGTTTATAAAAGCGTTCTGTTATATTAGATGTTGATTTTCTTTATAAAATAAAATTTTTTTTTAGTCATTAAATTTATTTGTTTCGTATTGCTCTAAAAAAATATTTTGACTATACATACAATTTAATTTATCTCATTTTTTTTAAATAAATCAAAAATATACATTATAAATCTTATTGTTTATCTAATTTTAATTAAAAGTTAAAAACGAATACCAAATAATTCTGGAGTGAAATATGGAAAGGTCTTGGCTACTTTTTGAAAATTCCCTTCTGAATATAACTTTTTTAAAACTTGTAATTCTATTGAATCCATGGTGAAGTGTAAATTTTACAAAATGCGCTTTTTTTGTAACCAATACTAATTTCGAATCTGACCATTGGTGCAGTGGTTATGGCACCGGCCTTTTAACCGGAGGGTCTCGGGTTCAAACCCCGGTCAGGTCACTGTAAAAATTATATTCAATATTATATAATTTAATATGCAATACTAATAAATATTATACAAGTAATTTTCAAATATTCATAATATTCGATACTAAAGACTAAGAAAAATAAACAGTAAATATTAATAAACTGAAATATTTAATATAAATAAAAACTACGGTAGGCTAGTCTCCTACCTAGCTAACTCTCTGTGACTATAGAAACTAGGGCATGATAGATATCATGCACTAGCCATATACTCCTCCTAAGAAGGAAAAAAAAAAAACTAATTTCGAACGGTCCTCTTTGTCTGGTATGAATTTAAGTGCTGTAGTTCTATTAGTTAGCGAGATCAGTCTGATTTGAATAGGTATTATAAACAATTGATATATTGATGAAACACAAATATGCTAAGTATACATCAGTTGGTTAAACAATTTTAACACTATAAGCCATTTCATGATAAGTGCACGATATTTTGTGTAAAAACTCAAATCTTTTTACAAAAATTTATTTGAAGTCAAAAACTAATTTAGTTAGTTTAACTTTTAAAATGCTCTCCCGCGAAATTTTAAATTTAATAACCGGCATATCTTAATGCTTCACTATCGGATCATTTTAGTAATTTCGAACTTTTAAATGTAGATTTTGCCGCTTTCTTTGTTACTAATAGACAATGATTTCAAATTTACAGTAATGTGGTATTGACTTATTAAAATGCCACTTTACAACTCCGATGAGCATAAGGAAAACGTTCAAGTAAAATATTTTTAAAAAGAGAAAAATAATTTTAAAACATTAAAACTATGAAAAAATATCAATCGCATCACAACAATAAATTTTAAAATTTCGAAGCAAATTATTTGTTTTGTAAAATTTTCTTTAATTTACTGACAATATAAAAACCAGCTGTTCGCATTTTCATTTTGTATAGTTTTTGTAATCTAATCTAATTTAATATATTCAATAAATCAAATATAATAATATTTGGAATGATCATATCAAAATTATTTTTGTTTCCAGACCCCAGAACCGATAACTTTCGGTTTCTAATTTTATATTTTCAATAAAAATAATTGTACATACTTTATTTAAATAAACCAAATCAAGTTAATTAGCTGATTATAAATATGTATGTATGTATTTGTAGTGAAATTTATATTAGTTTTTTTTTGTTTTTGGTTTACTATTAAATTAAATTTCTTATCAAAATGAAAGCATTAAAAATATTATAATTACTTTGCAAAATACCGAATGACATAACACTTGATAAAATTAGCAAATATATTGTGTATAAAAAATTAAAATGAAAACACTTATAAATAATAAAATAGAAAAAAACAAATATAAGATCATTTCTAATTTTATTTATTTGTTTTTTTTTTTTTGCAAAATAGTTAAGTGATACTTGAATTTGAAATTAGATTAATACTAAAATACCAGGTATACAGACGGAGCATTAAAAGTAAATCAATATAATTGAATTATGAATTCTATATAATTACTATTATGGTACATATGTATGTACAATATTGTATTACTTATGTGTACTATAAATCATTATTTTCCCTTATCAGACTCATAATATCGAAAATAGACACAAGACAGAACAGTTAGCTAACAAAATTTTAATTATAAATTGTTAAAGCAAATAGTAAATGTTAGGTGGACATTACATAAAAATAATTATTTACAACTTTTATTGCTAATTATTGAAATTGGAATATTTTTTGGATTTTTTATATTTTGTATGAAGGATGTAACCAATTTGAATTAAAAATCGATTCTTTCAAATGAATGCATAAAATATTATACATACGAGTACATACATACATTGTACATAGAAAGTTAAAGCCAAAGTATGAATTGCAAGTGTATTCGGAAACCCTAATTCTCATATAATATAAATTTCACGTGAAATTAAATGAATTTAATTAAATTAATTTTTATTATTTTGAAATGATCCTTGGGCAAAAATACTATGTATTATTTTATAATTTTATATTATATTTTGTATATCAAAATACCATTAATATTTTAAAATAATAAAAATAATGATGAAAAAAATTCCAGTGAATTGTTTACTAGATTCAAAAATTCTTAAAAAAAAACTTGAGAAAAAGAGACAAAAGAAATAAAAAAAGAGAAAACAAAATTTAATTTCTTCGAAATGAAAACGTCAATCTAAAATTAAAAAACATAAAATAAATTAAAAAAAAATTACGGTTGATTAAATCAATGGTTTATAGAAGAGCAGATTTCATTTTGATAATTTGAGCCAAAAGTATTACATGTTTAGAACTTAAACAAAGCGAACCAGATTGCATATACGTTTATACAATTTTAAATAAAAATTAGAAAAATACTAATTCTTGACAGTTAAATTTGAAAAGTAGTAAATTTAGTTAAGAATAACGTCATTTTCCGCTACCTTTAATATACATATAGTTTTTTTGAAATAATATGTCAAAACAGTCCTTTTTGGATTTTAGAGAGATAACAACATACGACGAAGAGGAAACAATTAAAAAAATTTCGATTCGAAAAATCATTTTCAACTTTCTATCTTGAACTTTCATAAATGAAACGATACTCTGACGAACGGACAGAATGATTGTAATTGTCACATTTTTTCAAAAAATATTTAAAAATGTGCTTAAAAAACAATATACAACTGAAAATAAGATTGTTTTTTCTTAATAGCTCGGGAAAAAGTAATGAAAGTATAATCTTTTTTATAGATTGCTTTTTACAACAAAATAACTACATATATGTACATATGGATGTATGTATGTATATATACACAATGTATAAGAAATAAAAGGTAGACTATCATGCATGTAAAAATGCAAACAATGAGTAGTATAAAGTGCGTGCTATCAATTCCAAATTAGACAACTTTGACTTATTTTCTATGTTTTATGTTATGTAATAATTTTATTTACTAAATTCTAAAACGTTATTTCTATACAATAAATATTAAGATAATTTTACAAATTATATGAGAACTTTAAAAGGTGTGTCACGGAGCCGGTGAAGGTATTACTTAAAAGTAATTAGAAGAAAGTTAAATTTGAGTATATATGTATGTATGTACATAGGTACCCACTTTTATTATTTTTAATAGTTGCAAGCTTTTGTTTGTTATTTATTTTTCCAATTTGTTTATATTAGTAATTAACAAGGTATTTAAAAATTTTTGAAATGTTAAGGCTTTTAAAGAATATTTTTTAATGAACAAATAGAAATATTTTTTGCATATTAATTAAATACATATATGTATTTAAATACGTAATATGTACAACTGAGAACAAGAGAAAGGTGAGTTTTTGGAGAATTATGTAAGCACACATATACATATGTATGTATAATGCGTGTAATTTCATAGAATGCAATTCATAAAATTTGTAACAATCCGATAAGATTAAATAACCATTACGATTACTTCAAAATTTTTTTAGTAATAAATACATACATACATAATAATTTTGTTAGGATACAAAATGAATTTGTGTATTTTAGGAATATAAAAAGATTCATTTTCATTTCACTTAAAAAAAATTGTTATAGCCAAATACTATTAAAAGCGACACTTCCTGTTTGAACTGCACAATTTAAAAAACAAAATACCAAATTCATTACTAAATTTTTTCTTGTTTTTTGTTTTCATTTCTGGTCATAATCTGTTTTACACTATTTTCCTCTTATAAATAAATTGCAATTTGTAATTTGATTCAATTCTCCATTTAAGTCAATATTATTGTGTTTCTGGTTAAAACACAAAAAAAAAATGAATTGAAAAGCTAGTAGAAAAATGCATAATGCAAAAATAATATTTCATTTCAAAGAATCATTTATGTGTTATTGCCGCCACATACTGTGAATGAAATTTATACAAATTGTTTGCTATAAATTATAATTGGTGTAGGGTTTAATACATTAAAAAGGAATTGACATATCAAATTGCATCAAAAAAAAAAATTTTGTTAACAAATGAACCTTGACACGATTTTTTATCGGTACAGCAAAGTAGCACGAAAAATATGGAAGTGTGCAGATTGTAATTGTAAAAAAAAAGTCATAATGGATTTTACTGAAGTTAAGCACCACACAAGTTTAGAAATCACTTACATACATACATACATACATAAATTTCTTCTAACATGAACTTTTGAGCAAAATTTTTGAATATTTCGTATTAAAATTAAATTAAACATATGCGTGCATTTAAGAAAAAACTTTATATTTTTCGAATTTTTGTTTTGCAAAAATAAAAATATTTAGACACTAGCTACATAATATATGTATGTATAAAAATTTCTGAAGGAAATCCCAATGATTTTAAAGACAATTTTTACCTATTGCATTCTTGTACGGCAAGAATAAACAAATTATATTATAGTATTTGTACAACATATACACAATATAAATTACTAATTTGGCAACAACCTAACCTCAAAATAAGTATTTTTCGATTAATGAATGCGATAAACTAAATTTAAATGCACAAATTAAAGGAAAATATAAATTTCTTTAAATTTTCTTCTATTGCATTTGTTTTAGATAATTAAGTTCTTAATTAGTGGCCGAATGGTGTTCGTAACTGCAACTTGATTAAAAATTTCAAATACGATCTTGCATTAAGTAGGAAAAAGTAAAACTTTTATAAATGAAAGACCACATATGCTGTAATTCATGAAATAACTTTTAAATGTCATTTTAAAACTTGCAATATTTAAAGTTCAATCTTTCAGACAATATACAAATTCTTTAGATTCGTTGGTTCTTTCGAAAATAAATCGAAACTGTTTGAGATAATTTTGTGATTTGAAATTTGTACTTTTTCATTTAGCTATTTACTAAACAACGAATGAGCTTGAAATTTTTTTGTCTAAATTGTAAATTCTATAATATTTTAAAAATTGTTATAAAACTGAACAATAGTTAGAAGAGATTGCAATCCTAAGCAACCTTCAATAAGCGGAATTTCATACCGTGCACTGCTCTGTCTGGAAATTTATTATAACAATTCTGTAGTAATTAATTACAGGGGACATTACATCATATAATTATTTAAAAGTTCTTTAAAAAATATAAATATTTAATAATTTTTCCTAAAATGAACACGAATTTTAGAATTTAATTTCAAATTTTAAATATTTTACCTATTGAGATTTTTTATAATCCACTTACATATTCTGCCAAAGTAATTGTATTTGATATTTTATTGTCATTTTTGATTAAAACAAATGAAATATAAGCTTATTTATAACATTCTTAAGTTACAAAAATAAAATCACAATTAAAAATAAAATTAAAAATATTTTAAAAATGTTAAAAAGTAAGTAGAAAATTTTTAATGTCTCAAATTGGCGCCTTTAATTATTAAAGTAATTGATTTGAAATAAATACCTAAAATTTTTGACAATTATTATGACATTAAAATCAATATTGAGAACAGTTTTGACAAATTGTTACTGCTTGTATTGAAAAATTAATTTAGCGACGTCCGTTTGTTTTATGTATATATAGAAAATCAGCATTAGATCAGTGACAAGACAAACCATTGTTTTCAACAACATCAAGTATATTATAATATGAGTTATTAAAAAATTTAAAAAATAGTACAAATTAAAATTTTACCCATTTGCAAGACAAGTTATTGGAATTATTATTGCATCAGTTTTAGTTGTACGGCCGCTACCCGAACCACTGCCCTAATAAGATCTATTTTAAATAGGGTTCCAGTATTTTTTATTATAAATCTTTTGTAAAAGTTTGGTGAGTTTAGCTCGATTAGTTTTGGAGTTATCGCTGGGACGGATGCACGGATGGATAGGCGGGCAGATGGACAGACATGGTTAAATCGACTTAAAATTCGACTCCTGATCAAAGACATGATTTTTTGTCTATATCTCAAACAATTATTTCTTAACGTTACAAACTGTAAGGCAAATTTATTATATCCTTTGAACATACATACGTTCGAAGGAGAAAAACTTCGCAACTACGTCGTATATATTCAATATTGCCTGTATCTACCATTTGGCAATAAAAATTGATGTAGCATTGGTGATTTTTATTGTCATTTTATTATGCATACATATTTGTTAAATTTTAATATTTCCAATTTATTACAGTTTAAGTATTACCAATACCAAAGCCGAAAGGGGGACGTAACAGAAGAGAAAGAGTACTGAAATAACTGAAACTTATTACTGCGCTCATAATAACTTAATAACTGAAAATATTACTCAAAATGCTATAAAAAATAATTTGGAATGTTCTCTGCATTAATTTTAATTAATAATTTGATGCCGAAAAATGTGTAGTCGGTCAATGAACGCTCACAAATTTCACAATAAAATGAAAATGAAAGTAAATTAATATGACCAATATTGCATTTAAATTGAAAATTATTGCATATTAACAATAAAAATAAGAGCAAAATGGAATAAAATGGGTCCTTTAAATGAAACACATATTTTATTATGACTCATTTAATATTCTTGAAACCAAATGGCATTGCATGGTCCAAAGTGATCTGTCAAATATTTAAATTTTTTTTTGTTTTTAGTTGAATTCTTTTCTTACTTCTTGCATTTTTTTCATTCTACATATAAGCTTCAATTGCAAATTTAAAAAACAATCTATAATGTGTTATGGAATATTCAATGAAGATTGAAAAAATGCAATATTCACGTGACATTAAAAACTTCAACTTGTTTGACAACTTAATTAAAGCAGACTTTCAAGTTTAACTACATGTTAATGTGGCAGCTTACACATAATCTCTATTAGTATAATTTTAAAAATATGCATTCAAAAGTAGTAAATTACTACTTTTTTATTATATTCTTGTAAATTACAATGTTAAGATTAGTAACGTTTTCTTTAAAAATTAAAAAATAAACACTATCCGTATATGTACGTATGTATGTATCGTAAGAAATTTTAAAGAGAAAAAACGACATAATTTAAGAGCTCTCCGAATAAATCCCGTTTTCTTCATTTCTCCATCATTTTCTATCTTTCATTGAAATTCAATCAAAACTTCAATTCCTTTTATAGGATAGCATATAAATTGGACATATAGCAACGATAAATCATTTTGCTGTGTCACAAACATGCACACGCATATGAACGAATAAGTCCTAATATGTTATGGAAAGAGTTTATTAAGAAGAAGTAATTTTAATTTAAGATTCATCAACTTTAAATGAAATGTTTAAAATTCCAATCAACAACAAGAAAGAAATATTTTCAAATATTGCAAAGTAGTTGAAAATAAATGAATATAAACGTTGAAAACGATAATTGTTGCTACCACATTGTAAGACATACTAAATCTTCTGAACAACCAAAATGAGTTTAATGGATAATCTACAAAATTCAAGACGCCTTAGCCAAAATGAGTTTAATGGATAATCCAAATGAGTTTAATGGATAATCCACAAAATTCGGACGCCTTAGAAATACTTGCCGTAGGGTAGTAAGGTTAATGCTAATCAACTCGGGTTTGTCATTAGATCAAGGTAAACAAATGGCCGAAAAGCAAGAAGAGCCATATTATTATTTTAAGCTAATTTTTTGTACTATTAAATTTTTGAAATCCAACATAAAAATAATCATTTTATCAATTACAACATACCACAGTACACTAAGGTTTAACAAATAAGTTCTAATATATGTATATATAAGGAATTTTTGGAAAACATATATGTATGTAACCATCATATTATTGCTAATAAAATTCCTCTATCATCTATATTATTAGATTTTTGGAAGAGAAAGTAAATTATTATACTCGTATTGTAACACTTGAAAATAAATAGGACATAAAATTAATGATCCTGAAATCATCGCAAAAATTAAAAGTTATAACAAATAACATATTTCATTATAAAACAAAATCTGTATGTACAGTATGACAACGCGCATAATTATCTAAATTATAATGTGCAAATCTGAAATTATTTAAGAAATCAAAATTATTTATTTCACAATGTATTGAAATTACATAATATTTATAAATATAATTTGGAAGTTGAAAAAATAATTTTTTTGAATTTTTATTAATAACTTGCCGAAAAAAATGATACCGTTGTGTAGTAATGCATAATAGCTATAAAATATCCTATGAAGTTATATCGTTGCGTTGCGTCACTTCTATATAATAAATATAGCAATTAATTTGAAAGTATATTGTATTTTTCACATTGCTAATTTTGTATAAATTAATATTATTTTTAAATAATATTAGCTTAGGTAAGTTACGCGAACGTATATGGGGGAAGAAAATTTAAAAAAATACTAATTATGTGTATTTTATAAAATAATTTATAATTCCATAGGAAAATAACAAAGCGTCAAATTGTAATACGAGTACAACACTATATTCTTGACACAAGTGACAAATACTAGGAGAAATTATGAGGGTAGATATTAATGAATAACTTCAAAGGATTTTAATTTCAATCGTTAAAATTTCATATGATTTCAATTGTATGATAATAAAATATTGCCAATAATTTTTTATTATCATGCACAAATTTTATATTTTGTATAATATTACTAAATTCATTTTAATTAGACCCCATGCATACAATACGACAGGGGTGTATTTAAGTAACAAAAGTATAAAAATCTGTTTTACATATATTTTAATTCAATGACGATTAATGTTCTGATTGCAGATTATTCTTGCATAAGATTTTTTGGAATGTAAAGTAACATTTGGTTAGGTCGGTATGGTAGTGTTACTGAATTGTTTAAATTTGCATATTTTGTAGCGCGTCAATAATATATAAAATTCTGAGTTGCGGATATTTCTAAAAGTGTTGGAAAAAAGTGACGAAACTAGGTTCTGCAGAAATTATGTCACCCCTGATATTGACGGCAAAACGATTAACTGTTATAATATACGTTATTATGATAGAAAAAAACATATAGAATCCAAGAAGAGTAAATAAAATAAAAATTGAATCTAAAAGATTTTATGATTTTTTTTTAAATGTAAAAGAAATATGAAAAAGTAGAAGAATCAAAAATACTCTAAAACCAACAAAAAAATATATATAATAGGACACAGAATTATCCTTGTACCAATTCAATAGAGAAAATCTATATAAAAAAGTAGGAAAGAAAAGTTCTTGATTGCAAGCTTATTGTGATTGTGAATACTTTTTTCTCTTTAAGTATTTTAAAGATTTTCGCATTAATTTCCATTGCGGTTCTCAATAGTAAATTAATTATTATTTGTTGTGTAAATGAAAATGAAAAATGATAAAAGTGAAAAATTAATATTTCAATAAATATTTTTCTATTGTTTAAATTTAAAAATTGTAATGGTGGAGTAATAAAAAACAAAGAGTTATTAAAACTGATTGTGTCCTGATAATGGCATTCCCGTTATTAATAATGAAGAATATTAATTTTTTAAAAAAAATATTTTCCCTTCAGAAAATCTGGGTATATTTTACAATTTTAATTTAATACATGTGTAATTATATATGCGTCCTTTAAAGAAATTAATAGGGCAAAATTAAGCAAAAATTATTTTGTCTAATTGTTCACAAATCATTATTTGCCAGCGGTATATTTATAAAATTTAATTTTATTTCATATTCACAAAGCAAATGCTATGTTATCTTGCTCTCCTCTTGTAGAGCTAATTAATCATATCGATTTCTAATCATTGATCACGGGGAAACAACGTTGAGCAGAATTCTCCGGGCAGCTAATCAGTCTAAACTCCGGTCAGCTTAATTAAATAAGCTTCTATCTTAGCGCTTTAAATTGGAAAGCATTTCACTCAAAGAGTATTTTCTCCATTTTTTTTTTATTCTACTCCATCTTATTTTAAAAACATTAAAATCAATTTATTTTTAATTTCTGAAAGTAATACAAAAAGTAACATTATAAAAATAAAATTATCCATTCGAAATATTTTTATAAATAAATTATTAATCCTATATGTAAACTATTTATAATTAAAAATTTTTCAGTGATTCCTCGTTTGCAGCACAACGAAACAGGTGGTTTTCAGTAATTTTTTATGTTTTGAAAAACAAATGAAAAATATTATGAACAAAAAACTTTTCTTCTTAGTAAAAATTTATGATGAAATGTAGCCGCTTTATTGAAAAAATGCCAAAATAAATAATAATAAAAAAAAAAATTATAATTGAAAAAAAAAATTGTGGCTAATTTTCAATGTTAGAATTTCAAAATTAAAAAAAAAATTCATTTTATAAATAAAAATTAAAGTTAAGTGATCCGAAATGGAAAATTATATTTTGCATTGCATAACATGAAAATTGAACAACTTCAAAGTGCCTACGTGTTAGAGATTCTAACAAGTAATTGTAAAAATGCAAAGCGAACAAAGGTTATGGTGTTTAGGCTTATAGGATTGTTAATAACGTTCAAAAAGAAAATAGTCCACAACATATTTCATTAGGCCGGGTTGATAGCACCGAACTTCGGAAATACCAAACCTCTTTTTTATCAAACCTCTTGAAGTCAAGTACTTATTAACCAATTTTGTTCTAGTTGAATTGATTGAATTATGAAGGATACCCGCATTATTTTTACAACATTTTAAAATCATTATTGTGAATGTAGTGTATAAACAATACAATTTGTTTGGCTAGCAACTTTTTTTTAATGCTTGGCAACTTTGTAGCTTTGTTATACATTTTTCGTTATAATAATGTATGTACGAGTATATATAAATGATACACTCAAGACCGACTCTTTCTATTTTAAATAGTTCTTTGTTATGGAGGGTAAGTGTAGGCCCTTTTATTTGATCATCTTCCCTGTTGCTTGTCTTATTTACATTTATCCTTGAATATTCTTATAAGGATAATATTGCAAGGGATTATATACATGTATATGTGTTTTGAACTTTTGAATTTATTCAAGATTTTTTTAAGTAAATTGAAAATTTTATTATCATTGTATTTAGTGTTTATTATTTGGATTAAGAAAAGGTAGTTTTATAAAAATTAAGCAACAAGAAAATTTATTTATTAAATAAAATCCAAACTAACACGTTTATAAAATTGAGTATATAGTGAAAATTTTAATATATAATGTAAAACGTATTAAGTGCCACGTGTTATGAAT
Organism: Condylostylus longicornis; assembly: GCF_029603195.1. Classification (NCBI taxonomy): domain Eukaryota; kingdom Metazoa; phylum Arthropoda; class Insecta; order Diptera; family Dolichopodidae; genus Condylostylus; species Condylostylus longicornis. Next base: position 15,174,856 of record NW_026577982.1, read on the forward strand.
TTTTTAAAATTTATTTTAGATATCCTTAAAGGATATTTCATTCAAATTGCGAAAATACGTGTATATAAATTTGTATAATTATCAAGTCTCAAATTAATTTCACTCTATTTTGGGATTAAATCACTAAGTAAGAGGTTATTGTATAAATTAAGGGTAATATTGCAACAAGTTTGCATTGAACTCAATATCAGCAGACCGTTTATAACTTTTTAGATATATTATACATATATGTATGTAAAAATGTGCTTAAAGCCTCTTTTTCATAAACTTCATTCAATTTTGAAAATATGAATATAAACTTTTTTTTTCTCATAAGTTTTAAAGGAAACTCCATTTTGAGAGAAAGAAATTAATAATTTTTAATTCGAATTTTTGCAAATTTCGAACAAAATGATTTCGTTCTTACAATATTTTTAAAAATTTAATTTTCGCCATTCAAGTGTAACGTATTATTTGAATAATAGTTCTTTTTATTATGCCGATAGTAAATTAGCAATATGGTCCGCATCCATTACAATATGATCCGCACGGAGTAGCACAATATGTTCCACAAGAGGTATAGCATGATGGGGTACATGGTCCACAATATGGTGCACAATAAGATACCGGACAGGGACTATAACATGATGATCCACAATATGACGCACAACAAGGTCCACGACAAGGTCCACAGCAACCGCCACACATTTTTGATTTAATTAATGCTTTAAATTACTTTCTTCAGCAATAAATTAAAATATTTTAGGAACTTTAACTGCTTCTCACTTCCTTATTTTATGATGGCAAATGTTAGATTTTTTTAAATTAAATTTTTTTTTCTTAAATTTTCAAATTTTCCTTCCTCTCATTAAAATGAAATTTTTATATTGAATTCTAAAATAAAACTGACTAGAAAATCAATAAAATTATTCAAAATGGAAATTTTTATAAAAAATCGGGCTACTTTACCTTAAAAAATAAATAATTTTAAGTTATTAAAAGTTTTACTTTAATTGGGGGGTTATCATTTCTTATCAGATAATAGGGTAGTTGTTACTCATTTAATTTGGGAAACGGTTGTTAATTTGGAGTTCATAAAAGAAAAGCTTGGTAAATATAATTTCATGTCACATTTCTCATATACTAACTATTAACAGTTTGCAAGTTGCATTATTGTAGTTATTAGCGTTATTCAAAATGCTTTGTCTGTTAATAATACTATTTTATTTTTGATTTTATACGTAGCTACTTATATTTTTACTGATTGCGATCCCCAGCCCACAAACAAATTTTGTATTAAATTGAATTAGTATTCTGACTTTCATGGTTGGTGATGAATTTCTATAAATAAGTTGTAATAAGTAAATGTTAACTATTTTAACATTTTATAATGATTAAAAAAATTAATTAATTTATATGTATCGTTGCCCCGAAATTATATTGTCGTATCTTATAAAATAACAAAGTTTTTCTTAGCGTCATTACGGCAGTGTAAGTAGGATTAAGGAAAAACATTTTGTCGCAGTTTTTTCGCATATTTTGTTTCCAGTTACTTACATTTGATTGCCTTTTTCAGCTTGATTTTTTGGAGTTTAGTAGTATTATTTCCATTTTGTAAGATACGGCAGCATAGCCTTGGAGCGACGATATTTATAACTATTTAATAATTTTTTGAAAAACAATCACAAATATTCTTACAAAATACAAATATTCTTTCACATTTATCCTCGTTTAAAATACATAGGTATATTTACATTTATTGTATGTATATAAACGTCAGCATTAGGGTAAAACATGATTTTACTGTGTTTTAGACTACACAGTACTAAAAATATCTTGTTAAATATTGTGGACCAAATATTGAATTTAAAATCAAGAATCTCGTATCTGTTTTAAGGTTTATACATTATTTATTGCAGAAGTTTGGGAGAGGGGATGTTATTCTACATCTATATAAAAATTTTATTATAAACTAATAAAACTTACTTAAATTCTCGTGTTCTTACGAGACACGCACAAATAAATGCCAATCACTAAAAAAAAATTTATTAAGTGATAGAAAAAAAAAATTTATTATTTTTTTTTTGTTCTCACTAAAAAAAAATGCTTGATTTCGCGTTTTATTTTAACACTATACCAATAAATTATTCAAATCCCGTGTCTTTTATATGCGTGAAATTATTTTTACATATTTATTTTAATGGTTTGTACTGAAATGTTTTCAATTGCAAATCAAAAATTCGTATATAATTCAAATGTGTTTATGTATAAGTATGTATGTATGTTTATTTTATAATAATTATATTTTTGTATTAGCTATTAAGTTCTTATTCGTTTATTATTTTTAAAAATTTTATTATAATTAAAAATTGGAATTCAAACAGGTTAGTATTTTTGTTAAACTTTGGCTATTTTAAATTTAATTAAAAAAAATAATAATATTATTAAGCCCTTCTTTTAAATAAATTAATAATTCTCTTATGTACATCTATCGCTTTATTAATGTACATGTGTGTATATGTATATATATGTATTATTATAATCGTGGACAATGACAACACACAATAAAAGCGAAAATCACCTTTAAATTTTCTATAAAAATTTCGAATTAAATAAAAGGGAACGAACGAATCAAGAAAATATTTTTTTTTATTGTAATATTTTCGCACGAATATTCAGATTCGAATACTTTATGGTTAGTAGAACTGCTAAGTGCTTATGATACTATGTGACTATAAAAATATGTGAGAAGATTTTTTCTTAAAAAAGAATATTGTGTGTACAAAAAAAAAAAACAAAATAACGAAAAAAAAACGGTTAGTAGTACTCGTCTATTTGTTGCCGAAACACATTCAATTTTTACATAGTGTAGTTATATAATATAGTTCAATCTATGTACATAAGTAAGTATGTATAACAAAATCATTGTATCTACTTCTTCCATTCATGCCAACAATATTTTGTCGTATTATAAAACGATAGAATAAAAAAAAGGCATCAAATTTTTTGTTTTTAATTTTTTTCTGTTTTTTCTTTCTTTTTTTATAAATTCTCTATTTATCTCTATTTTGTATTTTCAATAGCAACATAAATATATGTACATGCGTACATATTATATCTGAGTATGTATATATAATGTACATACTTTTCCATATAGTAAATAAAGTCTTTACCATTCACAGTAATCTAGTTAGGAAGGTATGTACATAGTCACTTTTTTATGATTTTCTTGTTGGATGAATACGACGAATATCATTTTATTAGATAAAAAATAAAAGCTTTGCAAAATAAAAGGAAAAATACAAAATACAAAATAAAGCGACAAAGAATTGAAAATTTCAATTCTGAACAGCTAAAAAATTTCAAAAAAAAAAAAAATTCGGGAAAAAAATGAACCTTATTTTTATCCTATTTTATTCTATATACCTTATCAGTATATAGTTTCATTCAACCATTTATTATTTTATTTGGAAGAGGTGACTCAAAAAATTTCGACTGCTTGTGAAAATTTCGTTAGTCCATCCATTCTTACTTTATACTACAACACATAATTAAAAATTGATAACTCATACTAAATTTCCTTTAGTAATTAAGCGTAGATAAACTCGTTTATGATTGCTGGAATCTCCATTGCGGAATGCAGAAAATTACATCATTTAATGGTTGCAGAAATCCTCATTTGCAGATTGCAAAAAAATTCAACTGTTCATATGGATAAAGAAATCCTTACTTGCAGGCTTCAGGTAATTACAACATAAAATGGTTGCAGAAATTCTCATTTGCAGATTGCAGAAAATTATAATTTAATATTTGCATTCTAGCCAATTTTTCTTTTGCGTTAATTTTTCTTTAAATTTACTTTATAATTGTATTTAACTATTAACTTATGTAGGCGAAACATTATTTTTATCTTAAGAAAGTAGACTTATCGGCTCTAACTAAAACTCAAAGTTCAAGGTGGACAAGAGACAAACGTCTATATAGAGAACAAAATATCTACAACCTTCATAATTTATTTCAGTTTTTTTTTTAGTTAATACACCTAGCCTAGGCAAATAATTATTTCAAAAAAAAGCACATTTAATAAGGCAATTGAAATAGGATAGCAAATATTGATTACGAATGTAAACGAAACAAATAGCATTGACAAGGAGCTGAAGCATCACAATCACAAAATCACATCATCCAAAACAAACAAAACAAGAAAAAAATCATAAAAACAAATATAATACATTTTTGCCTCTGTATTTACTACTTACTGCACGCAATATTTTAAAGAGAAAATCTAATATTTTGTTAAAAAAAGAGGGATGAAATTTCAGAATATACGAGCGAGCATATTACGTTAATAAAAAATAATAATAAAAAAAAAATAAGGGAAAAAATAAAAAACTTGAAATCAATGAAATAAAAATTATCCTAGTTTTTTGTCTATGCGTAGTTGATAAATGACGCTTTCGTCTTCTTCCTACTTTTTGCACTTTTTTTTATCAATAGAAAATAATTTTCTTTTCTGTGCAACAGTTCGTACTCATTTTATTATAGTCACTACAAAACGACAAGAGAATATAAAGAAAATAAGTGAACAGTTATTATTTTCTCATTCCCTTCGCAAAAAAAAAATCCTATATTTCATAGGTCTGCGTAGCTTCCCAAAATATTTCTTTTCGTTTTCGTAAAATTATTCTTCTTTTCATGGAAATAGAGTAGAGGTACAGTCTACACCACTTAATCATATATGTGTATGTATGTATGTATATATTAAGCGCTATAAATATACGTATTTGTATTATATACATAAATAAATACATAAAATACCCATCGATGGTTTTTTTCTTACTTATTTATAATATTTTATGTACTGTAGAGGCAACGAGCTGATGTTATATAGAGCTGGATGGATACAATTCTGAGTATACACAAAATAACGTATAATTATATACTAGAGATGCATGGTATGTACATTTATGTATATTATTATCTACATTTGAGAGCAACAGGTAGGAATTTTTGAATTTTAATTCATAATATCCGGTTTAATTTATAATTTAATATCTACACATTCACATACATTATATTCAATGTAAACATAGTGATACTGGTGTTGTGTCGTTATATGTATTTTCTTTTTTTTTGTATATAATATAGTAATGTTTATTAGAAAATGTTTAGCAACATTTTACTTATTTGAAGGGTTTTCAAATAATGTTAATAAAATTTTGAACTCCCGATAATAAATTTTCTTTAAAAAATCATGAAATTACATGTGAACAATAAATTTATTTTTTTTATAATAAATTAATTAAAAAAATAATTTAATATTCTAAGCCCCCCTACATAATACGTATAAGAAAAAAAAAATCATACATTTAACCTGGTTCATTCGAGTATGATGGGGTTCTATTTTGTATTGCTTACGCCGAGAAGCAAAATATTTTGCTTAATACAGTTACTTGACAGCAGCGATTTATTTTAAAATAAAAAAATGTCAATTGTCAGCAAACTATTCAAAAGCGAACATAGGGAGGCGGTGGTGAGCAGTATCGTAAAATTTTTTTTTATTTAAAAAACCTTCCGCACTCGGCCTGCGTTTTTTGTGTTCACATTGATGACTCTATTGTGTTTTTGGCTTTTCCATATGTATGTATATAAGTCGTTTTTATTATAAAACTTAAAACAGTAAATAGGTAAGTTTAAAAATATATGTATAAGATCGCTATTATCAATTAAGTTAGCACACAATTTCATGATTATCTTCAAGGACTTCATAACTAAAAAACAAAAAAAAGAAAGCGGATTATCCCGAATCAAAAAGGTGTGAAAATTAAAAGAAATTTTTTATTTTATTCTCTTGAATAAATTTCATGAAAAAAAAAAATGCTTTTTTTTTTAATGATGATAATTTGGAATAATAGAAAGCAGCTTGTTGCTTTAGTCAAATTTTCATAAAATTCTTTTATCTTTCTATCACATAACATCAATATTAATGCTACAACTACAAAATAGTAGTCATGTAGCTATGATGTATACGCTTTAATATACAAATATCGCAGATTTTCTATCTACACACTACGCTTATTAATATTAGACTGCTTGACGCCAACCAAATGAAATGGATAAGGGAAGAGAAAGAATGAACCGTTTTGGCTTTTTGCTGTTAACAAGTGGTTATTTTTTCCCAATTTTTTTTCTCTCTTTTTTTCGCTTCATTTTATATACTTTTGGTTTGGTTTCATTATGACAAAAAAAAAGAAAGAAATTCTAGGTCGTAAATGGAATTACAAATAGAATTTATTGATAAAGAAAAAGAAGAAGAAGAAAATTGAAAATTTAATAAAAACGAATTTCTTTATTACATTTTTAGCATATTTTTTTTATAACTTTGAAGTTATTAATTTAATTTTTTTTTTGGTGGATAAAAAATATTTAATTTTTAAAAAGCTTTTTGTGGGTAAATTTTATTATATATTACATGCATACACATTTATATATTTATTTATTTAATATTAAAGGTCAAAGAAGGATTCGAAAGAACACTGTTATCATCAAAAATGTTCCCGACTTAAAATTTACATTAAATGCTTTTAAAGAGTGTTAAATACCTTATTGTCATATTTTATTTATTTATTTTCTTTTTTTTTTTGGAAGAATTAAAAGTAAATGGTGAACCGTTATAAGAGGGATATTTTGCAAAATTATGTAGATGCGTGCATATATACATGTATAAATGTATGTACGAATATTGTTCAAAAATAATTTTTGAAATTGGTTTAATTTTCTTAAGGACTGAATTTTGATTCTTTTAGCTATTAACTGAATAAATCTTATGAATATTTCCTATATAAACGATGTTCCAGACAGACAGACACTTTTTAATTTTTCAAGCATTTCTAGATTATTTGTAGGCTATACAATTATATCACTGGGTACGCATTACATTTTAACTGTATTGTATATCTGTATATGCTTTTAATATTATTTATACTCAAATTGTTTATTTAAGACCCAAGTCCATTTCTTGCAATTTTAAAACTCTTTTATTTCCAAAGGAATGATAATGTCAATATAGTTGGAATTGAAACTTATATTGTCGAATAGGAAAATAAATATTCTACAATCATAGTTATTTTAAATCCAAATCGGAACAATATTCAATTTTTAATTTAGATTGACTTCGGTCATTTTGAAATTCATATAAATTTTAATACAGATTTATAGTATGAATTTGGTTTATTCAAATTTAATTTGCAATCGCATAAAGCAATCATGTTGAAATGAAATGGATACGGCGGCGGGCATGTTTCAAAATTGTAAAAAACAAATGAAATCCTTGTTCCACTTAAGATAAAAACTCCTTAGGTTTTAAGTATATCTGTATTGCTTTATTATAATAATTATTAATAATTTTATAAAAATAATAAAGAATACTTTATTACGGCTTGTATATTATCACACATACCCGTTTTATTAATAAAAAAAATTAGGGTTTGGTATAGGTGACACAATCATTACGTAAATTAAGATGTTTATCTTCTTGTTTTTTATGATTTTGCCTAAGCTTTTGCATATTGAATATTAATTAATATTTTATTGGAAAAAACAAATTATTTTATAGAAAATCAGGAAAAAAACTTCTAAGAAGAATGTTTTTTTTTATTTAATTACTTATACACGACAATACAAATATGCATACTCACATAAGATAGATTGTATTTATCATTTTGCACTTATTGCTATCTTTCATATTTTGTTATATACATATAGATATAACAAATTTGAATTTATTCAAAGAATTAAAATTCAATTTATTCGAATAATTTTATTGTAGCTCCAGGTAAAAAAAAAAACAAATTTTTATTTATATATTTTCATTGCTGTTATAGAAGATCGCTGAATTTCTAATTAGCTTCCTAGTGTAGTGTCTTATTTTTTTTTCAATTTAATTTGAAAGGATTTTGAGCTTGTACAAAATTATATGTACCACACATACATACATACACATGTATGTAAAATTAAACTGGATATGACAAGCATACATGCGAGTACATAACTTGATTTATGATGAAATCGTAGTTTTGAAGTTTGAGCTCTAGAACAGACGTGAGCGCAGAAAAAATTCATAATTACTTTTGGAATTATTATGGAACTACAATACAACACAAAACCATCATTCTGGAAAACCGTATATAAGTTTGGGTACATAAAATTTTTACTACTTAAGTTCGAAAATTGCATTTTAACATAAAAAGTCAATTTCGAAAATTTTGTCATTCAGTTATTATAATTTATTCTCAATACCTAAAAATTATTTTTGTCTATTCGACAGCCGCCTGATTAACAAAAAAAAATCAATCGTTCTTTAAATCGTGATACAAAAAATGTTTTTTTTTTTTAATTTTGAATAAACCATTAAAAAGAAGTTTGGGACAAGAAAAAATGTAATGGTTAAATTACAAAAGTTTCTTGCCAAAAAAAGCGAAATAACAAAATATTTTTTTAAAATCGTCAAAAATATAAAAAAAAAATTATTAAAAAATCTAAAACTTTTTGTGAATTTTGTTCCAACACAATAAATATAATAATAATGCAACATACTTATGCATGCATATATACTACATGTATATACATACACACATATTTGTATACAAGTTTAATACATTAAAAAGTGAAAATGCAAAAAAAAAAAGAGAAGACGAAAAATTGTAAATGAACAAAAACTTTGAATAGAGCTCATTTGCGTCTCACTTATACAAAATAGGTACTCGAAAAAAAGAAAAACAAGAGAAAAAAATTTACAAAATTGAATATTTTTTTCTAGATTAATTTTATGAATGAAAAATTAAAGTTTTTAAATCGGAAATATGTGTACTCGTTTTTCAAATATTTTACAACCATAAATGTGAAAAAGGAAAATAATTTCAAATGAATAAAAGTAGGTTTTTGTGAAAAAGAGAAAAATTAGGCCTTTAGATTATAAAAATATGTCTACAGGTATTAAAAATTTTCATTTAATGAATCCTTATAGTCAAATATATAAAAAAAATATTTTATAGTAAATTGTAAATTTTAATTAAACCTAATTCTTTATTTAATTTTAATATAAACTTGATCATGACCTTTATATGAAATGATTAGTAACTTTTGTCCGAAATTTCATGATATTTCGAAAGTTTGTCATTATAGTTTTATTTTGGTCATATCTAGTGTTATTTTACTCTTTTTCCCTCTTGGTTAATCGAATCTCAGAAAACTAATTCAAAACGTATAATTTGGGTAATTTCCAACTCAAATTGGAAATTGAAAATTGGTACATATACCGGGTGTCATGAAATGATTCTATACGAACAATAAACACCTACTGACATTTTGCATTTCTCTTTGCATTCAGATCCCACACCTCGAGCCTTCTTATATGAGTTTTCAGATCCCAACGTACGAATTTCGATTTTTCTTCATATCTGATGAAATACGATAAGTATAAAGCTAACTTAATATGTACACTTATATATATATATAGGAATGTGGAAAAACAAAAATTAAAAATAATAAGAGTATTTATATACAATAAAATAATGTATTAGTTATTAAATAATTGATAGAAATATTTGTACAGTATTTAGATAAAAATCAAAAGATTAATTAATAAGAAAGTATTAATATTAAAACTTAAAAATAGTGAAATAGAATTAATTGCATAATTATATCTATACATTTATATAATTCAGTGTACTATTAAAATATCATAAAAAACCTTTATCTATATTATGATTTCCAAGATTAGAATAGTGCTTCAATAGCCACTTTCGAGATATTTCTAAGTGTTTATATCTGAATCACTTGAATATTGAAGAATAAATGAAATTATTTTTATACTTTCTTGAAACATTATTTGAAGAGCTTGTTATCGTATATTTCTAAATAAAATATGACGTTATATAAATGTCTTGAATTTTGTGTTAAAATGGGATCTACTATACATTTAGTTGAGCTTGAATCCATCTTAAATGAGATGAAGCAGTGAATTCAATTTAAACTTTGGAATTTATTTCATTGTGAATTTTATGGTAATAATTTCTATTAAATGTCCCTCTCACTTGTGTTGCATTTGTAAAATGCAATGTTAGTATTAAAGTTAATTGAACTGTTTATAAACATCATCCAATATAAAAATTAAAAGTTTTAGAAAATAAAAAATTTAAAAAATATTCTTCTTCAAATTTTTTTCCATATTCTATAAATAAAATATGAATTCTTTATAAAATTTAAAAATAATTTTTTATTGATTTTTAATTGAAGAAAATTTTACTTTCAAGAGATTATTTACACACCAAGTAACAACAGTTTTTATGTTATCATCACGTAAAGATCATTATCAGATGAATTTGCATACATTATATAAGATACATATACATACATACATACACATAAAATATTTTATTTTTGCAACACATACTCGCTCACATGAATCAGAAGAATGTAAGTAGTTAGTTGATATTTCTTTTGCAAAAAAATTGTCCAAATATTATAAAAAAAAAAAAATGAAAATATTTACAGTCTTATTAAAGTCTTATTGTTTTAAGTATTTAAATACTAAAATCAAGTATTTAAAGCTTTAATTGCGCAGTAATTTGCGATTATTATAATAAAACCCCTTATTTTAATTTCAAATTAAAAAAAAACACCCACATTAATTCAAATCACAGTCATAGCTTATAATAGTGCACAAACACAATAAAATATAACAAATTATATAATAAATCAAATGTATACCAGTTACACTGTTTTATGTTCGAGCAAAATCACCTTTTTTTCTAATAAAAATTTAATTAATTCTTTGAGTAAAGAAACTACAAATGTTGCACACTTTCACAATCTTTATATCGTAAGTTTATAGCCAATGATCAGTTTTTTTTTTTTTTTGGTTTTAAATTAAAAAAAATCTTCTTCATCGCCTAATTTTTTTTACTACTAGTACTACTGGAATTTACCCGCTTAACCTATAAATTTGTAATGTACATATGCATGTGTGCATGTAAATATTTTACATACTATTATGTATTTACATTTACATTATGCGCTCATTTAATAACATCATAAAGTAGAAGAACATATTATTTTTTTTTAAATTAACATACATGTTGACAAAAAATGTTATCCTTTTCAATAAAAAAAAATAAACCAATTCACCAATTCACAATAGCATAATTATAAAATTGGGATGATAGAAAATGTCAAAATAATAAAATTAACTCATTATACAAAGTAATTATTGCAACAAGAAAAAAAGGAAAAAAAAAACCAAATTTAAGAACGTTAAAAAACAAAAGCTATCCAAAAAAAATTTAAAATATGACAAAAACCACCGTGAAATCAAATTTAAAGTTATTAAAGAGTATAATAAATTTAAATTTGCAAAATTGCACTTAAAATTACACATGCTTTGATTTTTCTGCTTATTAATGAGAACTTGAGTATACAAACAAACAAAAATTCTCAAAGTTTTTATGCTGCACATTATGCTCAAAGTTCCTTTTATTATTTTGATGTTGCGTATAGAGAGAGGAAAAAAGTGTTAACCTTAACAAGATCACACAATTAAAAGTTTTTCTTGCAAAATTAATAAAATATATTCAAATATACAAGTACGCATATAAGTAAATTTTATTTATTTAAAAAAAAATACATAGACAACCTTTAAAATATTTTCCTTGCTTTTTATGAATTTTCATAATTTTAACCAAGGACGGACACTTTTTTTTATTTAATTTTATTATGCGAACAAAAATCAAGAGTATTTTATAAATTTAATCGTATATACATTATATGTGTTTGTTTGTGTATATATACAATCGATCCGACCTATATTTTGCATTTTTTTATTATTGCACGTGGGTGTGAGAGAGATTTTATAATTATATTGTGGATAATATTAAAAAAAAAACTGAACTTGTTTATTTTTTTCGCTGCTTATTTTTTAATAATTAATACAGAACATATTTTTTCCAATTGATTTATAAGAGCATTTTCTGCTTATTACAATACCAAATATCAAAATATTTCCTTTATGAAAAAAAAAAACAATTTATTTTATTCATAATTTACCTATATAGAAAATTTCAAATCAAAATATTTTAATTATAAAAATTAATTATTATTACAGGTAATATTAACACCATTTGCTATATCGCAAAAATTTTAAGTTTTATATCTTCTTTTTAATTATAATTATAAAACATTAAAAATTATTTTAAAAAAAATTTATTAACTGACACGATTTTTTTTTCTCGAATTTTTGTACTTCTAATATTGGCTAAAATCCAAAAAGAACTGACTGATTTTCTGAGCATCTGAAAATTTTCTTTTTGTTTTTTAAACTCATATGCTTTAACATTTTGTTTTGTATATAAAATAAAAAAAAGTATAGTTCTTAAAAAGATTACGTTGCGTAGAATTCTTAAGAGAATTTAATTTTTTAATTGAAAAGCTTTTGGAATTGAGTAATTTTTTTTACATAAATTTTTAACTCTGTGTAGATTATCGGCGAATTAAGGTATGTATATATGTGCATTATATATACATAGAAGAGTGTGTTGAATTATTTTATTTGATTAAATAGAGAGTAGTAGGTACGAGTTGGTTTAATTTATTATACATAAATGCTGATGAATTTAAAATAAAGGTTGCATTTAAGGAATCAAATTACATGTTCATAATATTATTCCATATAGTCCATATTCTAAACATACATTTGCAAAAATACTTTTGCAAAAATTTAATATTAATCAAAGCTTCTAATTAAAGCTCAAAGATTATGAAAAATTTTAATGTAATTTAACCCAACAATGTAACATAATCTAGATATGTCAAGTCGTTTCTCAATTGAATTATAATTATAGTCCCTTTTATTAAATTAAATATTAACAAATTAGTTTTAATTTTAATTAAAAATAAAAATACGTATATTTCTTAAGAAAGGCCAAATTCAAAGATAATTTTATATAAGTATTAAAATTTATACTTTTTTACATTAAATGATTCCCAATCTGGGGCAAACTTCCAACAAAAATATCATTCAGCCGTTTAATTTTAATGAGCTGAATGGTATTTTTGTGGAAAGTGAACGTCAATCAATAGAATGAGTTTTTTATTATTAATATTTTCACCACCATCAATTAATCGTTTTATCTTGTATGAAATTATTGCATGACGTTAGGCGAACATTGCATTGTAAATACGAGCCAAGAAAACTAAAATATTATAGCTGCGTTTTTTTCTTCTTACTAATATCGTATGTTTAAACAAATGCATATTTCTGTATGTATAATAAAACTTGCAGTGATATATAGAAGACAACTTGTGTAATTAGACAATAGAACTACTTTTTTTATTGGCGCTAGTGAGTATTAAGTTTATCGGTTTTATTGGGTAATAACAAAATTTGTTAATTTAATGTAAGTATTAAACCTTAAAAATAAATACGATACTGAATGTTGAAATGAATAATGAATGCTGCTTTCACACTTTCAACATAAATATACGAAATAAATAATAAAAGAATAAAATATGATTTTATGTTTTCATAATTTTTTTCCTGGACTTATTTTGAATTTCTGTTTGTGCTATTTACATTAAAATTGAAAAGCATAACAGTTTTCCAGAATTTAATTGAAATAAAGTCATTTTTAATGATTTCATTTCACATCGACGCTAGGAATTGAAGAGTTTTATGAAAAAAGACTATTCTTTTACAAAATTACGATTCAAATGGTTTCAAAAAAAGTATAACGCTAGCATCAAATTGAATTTTGAACTAACTGATAACCTCAGTTTATTGTATGTCGTTTTAAGATGCAGTCATTTACTCGTATTTTCTTTGATAAACTTTCGTTGATAAACTATTTTTTACTCATTTTTCCATTCATTAACATTTTTTGACAATAATGGCAGGGTCTCTAGGTCGTGAGCGTGCTTTTTTTCACCAAGATTTATAATTTAACTTTTTGACAAGTCGTATAAATTTTAACATATACTTTGACAATGTCAATAGATAAAACAATTACTTTTAAATCAACGTCTTTTAAAACTTGCCTCAAGTCTTACTATTTATTAAAATTTAACTGAGTTATTTTTTGTTTTTGTCTCGTGAAAGTACCCGTTTTTGAAATAAAAATTTGGAAAATAAAAATATATATATAAATTTAGAAAACAAAAATATATTTCAATTAGTTTGTTGGGTTAAAACCACCTTTTTTCCACAATTCTATTGTGAATATAAATACCCAGCTGTTGTTTTTACAATTCTTTTTTATTTATATTCGCTTTTTATGTGTCAAATCAGGGGTTATTGGTAATTGATTAACGAAACTTTTATAGATCTTCTTGGATGAAGTGGCTTTGGCTAGTGAAGTGAATCGTGAATCAGTCTTTTAAAGCTATTTCAGTCATTGGTTACTCATTAAAGATTGTAATTTTTGAATAACTACAATAAATTGTTGTTAAGTACTTACTGAAAACTATTAAAAGCAAACATAGGAGTTTTGAGAAACAATGAAATCTAGAAATAACCATCTAGATACATTTGGAAAATAAAAAAAGAAATTTGCAGTAGAGGAAAATAATAATGTCGGAAGAGACGATTGTTCGTGCGAGGCAAAATTGTTGTCGATTATGCTTAGCACCAGACGATGAATGTGTTTCCATTTATGGAAATTTACATATATCTGATAAGGAATCAATTTCAAATAAAATTCATGCTTGCGTTAATATAAAGGTTAGTATATATAATTAACAATTAAACTTGTGTTGAATAATTGACGTGTTAAAACAACGGATTCAATCATGTCATCATTATAGTTACATATATGCATAAGATATACTTATGATTTTGAATATAAGTACAAACAAAAAATAGTCTGCATTAAATATTATAATCTATATATAATATAAGTCTGTGTAAAAAAATTTCAAGGTGATCATGACTTTCTACTTCGGAGCTAAAAAGTATGCCAACCCATATATTTAATTAGATTGAATCTGGTTGGCCATATTGGATTTGGAATATTAATTTCAAATATGAGTAATAAAGAAAATCTATAACATTGTATCGCTTTAGTTACCCTGGATACTTTTTAAATTCCCGTTTTTGATGTATTCTAAGAAAAAAAAAAGAAATTTGTGAACTTTTTGAATCATTTTGTAGTTTTAACCAAAAATATGAAAAACTATAATTTTTATTTTAGATTAGATAATGGAAGCAGCCATGACGGTGAAATTATTTTACTTAGCTTAGCTTTTGACATTTCCATACTGTGTGCCATTTTATCTGTGCCAGCTGTACCTGCATGGTATGGTTTCAGTTTCCTGTCTCACTGTTGGTTTGGCGTTTTTATATTTTTTTGGCGCTGTTAATAATCAAACAAATACGTAGTAGCCATATTTATAATTGTTTGGATATTGTGTTGAATGACGACGCAAAGAATTTTCTATAGATTATCGAGAGTGATATTGTCTTTAAAATTGGTTGAAATAGCTTTTCTCATTTTGAAAGATTGAGGTTAGGTTACATTGAAATTGAGAATAATTGTGGTGGAAGTGGACTGATATGTATGAGCAATTGTCTACAGATTATTATGTGTGAGCAAAGAAAAAGTAATTTTTTGAAGTAATACCTATGATAGTGTTTGTCAGCCAAAGGTTAAATAATAACGAAAGAAAAAAATTGTAGATTTCAAGAATTTTATTTTATTATGATTAAACTGTATTTTTATTATATCATTTTTTGCGAAAATAAGAAAAGTGTCGAATTTCTTTTCAAATCTTATCTCGACCAACCTAGGAACCTGTTTATATATTAGAATGGTTCAATTTTTTTTTTGATAAAATAATTTTCATCAAATACGCAAAAATTGATATTGATAAAATTTTTAGATAGCGGGTATGTACTAAGCACACTGCTTTGGAAAATAAAATTTTAAATTATAAAACGCAAAATAAGGTATTAGGAATGCATTATTTAACTAGGTATCTATACAAAAATTTTGTATTTTGGTAATTTTTCTCTTATTAAACTACATAGCCTTAAATGAGTTTTTAATAACTCTCAGAAAATACGTAGGTAGATTGTTTTGAACCATATGCATTTTCAAAATCATACATCATGTACACACCATGTAGTTTCAAAATCGCCAACGTTTCAGTTTTTATCCTATCACGTGATTGAAATCTATATATCGTTTGATACTAAAAAGCTTTGAATATTCACTGCAGTTACAATTTTGTTTAAAATACCTATAAGTCTTTGTTTTTGTACATATACATATGGATATGCGAATAATCACAAATAATTACAAAACTTTTTGTTTTCCAGGTTACAAAAGATGATTCGCTTTCAACTAGAATATGTCATATATGTATTAGTTACTTAAATTGTTGGCAGAGTTTCAAAAATCGTTGTATAAATGCACAGAAAAAACAGGAAGAATGGCTGGTAGGAGCAAACGTTACACTACAGAAAGAAATTCGAGATTTACGCGTAACACATTACAACGACTCTTTTAATAATGGGATGAATTTATCAAATGAGAGACAAAAAAGTATACCAGTTCAAATTAAAGAAGAACCTTTAGATGAATGTGAAGAACAGAAATTAGATGAAGATGAATCTGTTAGATGTGATATAGATCCAACACAATTCCTTGCCACAGATGTAATTGAAGAGGAAGAATTAAAACGCTTAGCAGCAAATAAAAACTTAACTATTACAAAAAGCGGAGGAGAAAACGGTCCTCAAATATTAACTTCACTAGGATTGCAATCAATTGGTAATGATAATGTCAACCCATTTGCCTTTTTGGTAAGTTCTACAGTTACTATTTTTTATTTTTATTGTTTTAAACATTGTAACTAAAATTAATTTGGCTATAATATGTATGATAGAGTGCATCTCTAGGAGCTTCATCAGAAAATTTAAATGAATTCGGATCTGAATCTAAAGAAAAGGCACCTACATCACCCGGTGCGCCATCTCAAAAACCACATGATTGTCGTATATGTAAAATGAAATTTTCTACCAGAGCCAATGCAAGACGCCATGAGCGTAATTTACATGGTTTAATTAATGACACGTCTATTCCACCTTTGTCCATATCGACGACTTCAAATACAGTACAAAGCTCTACACCAAAAAATATTAGACGTAAATCAAATCCTATTCCTTTAACTCCCGAAATGATGGGAATATATGAATATGATAAGCCCGAAAAATATAGACACATGTTAACACCTCAAAAATTGGCCTTCATTGAAGAGTTTGAGGAATTCTTGAAGCAATATCAAACCTTAACTTGCAAATGTTGTTCAAAACTTTATCCAAAATATAAAAATTTTATGGCACATATGAGAAAGAAATATCCAAAATTACCTCGAGCTAGTTGCTTCAAATGCTTGAAACAATTTGAATCCAAAGCAATTTTTGTTTCACATGTCAAAAGGCGAAATTGTATTAACTTATACAAATTGTATACGAATGACCCTACAATTGAAAAATACGATAAATCAGATAAAATGAAAGCAAAAGAGTTATTAGTAAATAAATTTTACGAATGTAAGTTATGTCCAAAAGAATTTCGTTTAAAATTGGAATTTAGAAATCATGTTCATGAAGATCATGGAGAAATAATTCAGAAAAAAGAATCTTCCCCGGACACATGTGTCTTTTGCAGTTTAAAAATTGATGATGCAATCGAGCGCAAACGGCATTATAATAATATGGAGTGCATATTAAATATTCGATGTAGTACATGTAACACTAAATTTGAAAACCATCAAACATTTTTGGACCATGTTTACAAAGAACATGTACCTTTACAAGCAAATAACAGCAAAGATAGTAGACCTAGTAGCTTATTATCTGATTTAAAATATTTAGATGATTGTGAAGAAAAAGTTGAATCATCTCCACAAAAATCCAACGAATCCACAACATCAAAAGAAGTTGAAAGTGTTCCTCCAGTTAAAACACAATTTCATTCACGTATGCCACAAAATTGCAAAATTTGTGGTGCAAGATATAATAACTATAATAATGTATTAAGGCATATGGAAGCAAAACATCCTGACCAGCTTCCGCAAACATATAAATGTTCTTTATGTTTTGTTGGTTTTCCCAGGTTATCTAATTTGAGGGAGCATATGTGGGATGTTCATAATAAAAAGTTGGCAAAACCTAAACGGGATGCTGAAATTTACTGTAGAATTTGCTTAGAGAAGTTCAGTGACAAGGATAGTTGGGTAAATCATCAAACTGAACAGCATGACAGGTATTTCAGTTATGCGTAAATAGTATTATATACAAATTTATGATTTTTTTGTTTAATTTTAGATATATATGTTGTATATGCTTTTCTCAATATGATGACGTTTTAGTTTTTAAAGAACATATAAAAATTCATACTAGTCTTTCATATACTAGACAACAAGGAACTACGCAAAACTCCTTCAATAATCCAAAAGATTCAGCTAAATATACTGGTCGTTTTGATTACGTAATGAAAGATCTAATGTCAATTACTAATGGAAGTGGAGATAATAAAGACAAAAATGATTTGAGTGTGGAAGAACCTCCAAATAAAAAACTTAAGTTAAATGATGAATTTAATCAATCTAATGAACTAAGTGTATCCAATAAAATGGAAGGGGATGATAAGTTGAAACAAAAAGTTAAACAGTCAAGTTTTACAAATTCTAATGTAAATAATGATAAGAAAGCATTGACAATCAAACAGTCGTCACTTCATGAATGCAAAATTTGTCATTCTGTTTTCAATAGCAGTCAGGGTCTATCAAATCATATGAGAGCCCACAATGCTCAAGAAATGGCAAGGCGAGCAAGTTTAGGCCTACCCCCCACCAAAGTCGAGACAAAGTCGAATGGAGCGGAAAATGCTCAAAAGTTTATAAAAAACAATCAAGTTTTAGCTTTGGAACATCGGTTTAGACGAATGCGTTGTCGTTTATGCCAAAAAAGATTTTCAAGTAAAAAGGTTTATAGACGCCATATGTTGGTTGATCATCACGTTCAGAACGTCCAATTTATTCACTGCGCTATTTGCCGTGCTGAATTTGCTCACGAAAAAGGTTTAAAAGTCCACATGATTAAAATACATGGAAAAATCTTAAAAGATATTGGGGCAGAAAATTTGCAATATGAGTGTGATATATGTTCAATCGTCTATAAAAGTGAAGAAGAGTTGATGTCTCATAAACAGTCGGTTCATAATTTGGCTATTAATTTAAGTGGAAGTGAGTTCAGTAAATTTCCTTTATTCTATTCATTTTTTGAAAATTTTACTTTTTGTTGATAATATTATTTTTATTCTTTTTCAAAAATGTTGTTTTTTAGCGGAAGAAGCTAAATTAGTCGACAACAATGCTAATAAACACAGCGGCAACGTTTCTCAAAACAATGAGAACATTCAGTTTTGGTTTCAATGTAGATACTGCGCTAGTAATTTTGATAGCAATAAGAAGCTTGCCATACATATTAATATTCACGATGAAGTTGATTCAAGTGATTACTCATGCAAAGATTGTGGTAATGTTTATAGTGGTCGCAAAAGTTTATGGGTGCATCGATATAAAAAGCATCCAGTACTACCTTCTCCTTCTTTCTGTGATACCTGCAACAAAATGTTTTTTACAAAAGAACATTTTGAATTCCACATGCAACATTTGCATAAAATTCCTTTCAATAAAATTGCTGCTGAACAAAATAATTTAGTAGATTCTATTAATTCAAAAGAAATAGGAATGAATTCTGAAATTCATGTTGAAAAGAAAGAAAATCATAAGGAAATAATACATGTGAGTGGTGAAGATGTACAAACTGTTCAAGTACCTGTTACGCAAATACCTCAAGTACCTTGTACTGTATGCCAAATCAAATTTTCTGACGAGGAAGCTTTTAGCAAACACATGAAAATTGTAATAATTAAAATTATTTAATACTTATTCTATCTTACTATTTAATTTTTTAATTTAGCATGAAGAGTCATTTTATACAGACAATCCTTTGGCCGCGATGTTTGACACAGAACCTGAAGACCCTGACCAGGTTCTACAAAAAAGAATAAATGAAAATGGAGAGTTTGTTTGTGATATTTGTCCTAAAACATTCCAACAACTAACAGCTTTAAAAGTTCATCGTAATTGGCATTTTAGAAGTGATGGAAAACAGGTATTTTTTAAATTTAGCGTTTTAATTCGGTTTTTTGAAGTATTACTTACTTATTATCAGACTCAAGCCGATCCAAATGTGTGGCAATCTTTTGCAAAGAAGCGTAAAAGTTCTCCTTCGTTTGTGAAATGTAAATATTGTTCTTCAACATTCTCATCATCTAGCGACATGAAAAGTCATGTTTTAGAATCGCATAACGAAATGCTTAATAAATCTCAAACTCTTCAAAAAGAAAAGCCTTTGGAGTGTAAAAAATGTAATCTAAAATTTAAAACTCAAGACGAGTGGTTAGATCATAAAATCTCTGATGTCAAAAACGACTTTTCATCAAATAAACAAGAGTGGAGTTGTGATATTTGTGAAAAAATATTTAATAGGAAAGACGATTTGCTTCAACACATACATTCTCACAGAAGAGATAACGAATCAAAAATAGAAACTTTAAGCAAAACGTTAATTAAAACAGAGAATTGCGATGAGAAATCTGATACCGAAATGGACACCCACGACTTAAATGACAACATGACTCTTAACGAAAACAATATGGAATCAATTTTAGGTAACAACGTCGAGAATTTAGAAAGCAAAAGGGTTAAGGAAGAAGACTTTAGTAAAGAGCAAACGTCCGATTCCAGCTCATCCTCTGATTCTGATTCTGAAACAGATGACGATGAGCCGGACGAAGATGAGGAGGATAATGATTATAAGTACGATACGGATGATGAGGTTTCTGATGACGACGTGAATGATGTATCTGGCCCCCATTCCTGTGATTTATGTCAAGAAACTTTCGACAATGCAGAACAATTGACATCGCACGTGACAACGCATTTCTATGAATTTGAAAAATTGAAAACTAAATTAGAACATGATGACAAAGTTAAAGAAAAAAGTAATTCACCAATTCAAAAAGAAGTGAAAACTTCTAATGTGGAAAACGAAGTGGAAGTCAAATTAGAAAAAGGATCCCCGGAGGTTCAAAAAGATAAAAATAATATACAATACCAAAGTAGAAATGAATATCATTTAGAGAACAATAACGAGAAACCAAAACAAATGCAAAAATTGATAATTAATCGAAAGAATTTAACAATAAAGAAAGAATTCGCGGAAGATCCCGATGAAGATGATTCACGCCAAACGAGAGAAAGTACAGATGAAAATTTTAGCGATGTTGAAGAAGAAGATGATGAAGATGATGATTATGATCATAAATATGTTACATCTGCTCAACCAATAACTGAAAGTTTGGATGAAAGCATTGTTTATAGCAATGACAGTAACCAAGATTTGTCCAGTAATAGTGAAGATGTAGCCGAAGATGATAATGATGAAGAATATATGGTTAAAGAGAATATTAATGAACAAGTTATCGGTGAAGAAATTGTGCATGATGATGACGCTGAATATCACGAAAATAATATTACACATTTAGATTCAAATGCAGATTCTAACTCGGCGTTGGATCACGAGAAGAATGAAATAATAGATGAAAGTAATTTAAACCTTGAAAATTATGAACATTTCATGGACGATGAAGAAGACGGTAATGAAAATCAGTTTGAGGATGAAAATTAAATATAATAAATTTTTAATTTTTAATTGTTGTGGAAATGACAATTGTAGATACCGTTTAAAATTATGTTTTGATTTACTTAGATGTATAGTTTTTTTGAAGTTTTGAATTTAGTGCTTAAAACTAATTGAGGACCTCTTTTCATTTTAATCTTAGTCACGATAAGATCTTAAACATGCAGTCTTTTTCACTTCGATTCTAAAATTTTACAGATTCAATTTAATTCATATGCTATATTTAAAATTATGTCCGATATGCTATAGGTAGAATTAATTTTAATACTTAAATTATAAAAAAAAATATATAGGAAAAACAACAAATAAAAATATAAAGTACTTAAATGTTGTTACTAAAAAAACAGAAAATACAAATAAAAGCATATTTTTTACAATGATTAAAAATAAATGTTTTGAAAGAACATTGAAATGTTGGGCGCTACTGGTTAAATTGGAAATATAAACACATATATACATAATATTAATTTATTTATTACAATAAAATTTATTTGAATGACATTATTAAAGTAAATTTGGCTCAGTTTCACAAGAACTCTAATATGTAAAAATTTAGGATAAAAACAGTATTTTACCATGGGTCCATAATATGTTTAATTTATTTATTTTTGAGTTAGGAAAATGTTAACAAAAAAGATTTAACTGATTTCCAAATGAATTGGAATTTTACAGCTTGGATTTAATAAAAGAATGCTTAATATTCTTTTACCAATTTGATTAGAAAATTCATCAATAATCAAATTAATAGAATATTGATTCAATGAACTTTTTTGTAATTTTTTTTCCATTTTCATTTTCTTATTTGAAATTACTGCTATTACTATTATTTTCTATAATTTTCTGTTAGTATTTCTATCATTGTTTAATAATTACTTAAATTTTCAATTTTATCAATTAATAATTATTTACAATAAAAATTGTGTCTTAATTATTATATATAGAAATATATTTACATACAACATTTTAAGTATCGCACTGTTATATCACTTGAATAACCTTTACCTATAATTTTGTAAGAATAACAACAATATGTAATATATTTGTTTTCCAGTTTAGAGTTTTAATTCATAACCAATATTGCTATAAATATTATTTTCTGTAAGAAAGAAAAAAACTTTGATTTCTTAAAATTTACTATGAAAAAAATATATTTAATACAAATAATAAAAATAATATTTGTAACACAATGTTATTTTTTTCACTACATTTTATAAAATATTTTGATATACACACACTTATAAATTCAATTGGAATCCTATAATATAAATTTTATGTAAATAGATGGGGTTAATCTCTTTTAAATAAAATTATGCCTTAAACACATATAAAATTAAATTTTAATTTATGTTATTAGTAGAAGCTAAATCCAAAAAAAAAATAATTTAAAGAATTACTAATTTGTTATGTTATGTTCAGTTAAAATAATATAATTAAAACGATTCAAATATTTTATTTTAATTTTAAAAATTGGAGAATTTCGTTACGATAATTCCAACATAAATGAAATTTTCCTAAAAAACAAAAAAACTAATAAAAAAAGTATGATTTAAATTTGAGAAATTTTTCTAGATTGTTAAAATATTTCTAACAAGTTAAAAAAATGATAAAATTTAATAAGTGAAAAATTTATGAGTGTATGATGAGATTTGTGAGTTGAATATGAATGAAATTAGAGTAAAGGACAATGTGAAAATAATCAAACTAATTGAACAGAAATTTTTTTTTAAACTGGTGTAATTAAAAATATTCGGAGCAATCAGTTACGATTTATACATGCACGTACACACATTACACATATGTACATTTAAATTAAGTGATTCTTAAATTTTGAAGTTAACCTGATTTTAATATGATTGATATCCCTAGATAGAATAAAAAGTAGTTTTATGTTATTTAGTAATACTTTAAAAAAATAAATCTTATATTAGTGAAAAATAAATTTAATTTAAAATATTTGTGGTTATTTATTTTATGTGTTTTTTCATAATTTACTACATTTTACATTCAATAATAAATACAAGCTATGGACTAATTAATGCCAAATCGACAACAACTTTAAAATTTTGCAATAGTTTTGTAATTACGAAATTCCTAATAATTCCTAATACTTATACTGTTATATTTCATAGAGCAGTTTCCCCATAATCACATAAACAAATTTATGTTCATATAGAAGTTAATTAATGATGAAGATCCAGTATAAAAAAATATAGAATCAGAAACGATGACGAAAAGATAAACGAACAAAAACTTATATACATAATTATTATGCTTTATTTTATTTTTATGTTGCCATCTTGGCAATGTAAAAATGTTGGCTTTTCTCATAATTTCATTTATTATTGCAAATTTTTTATTTATTATTCCCCAAATTTAAATTCCATTGAAATCAAAAGGCAGATTTTGATTAAAATTTCGAAATGGTCCTTCTTACTATAATTTTTATTTCACAGTTTACAAAACATGACGTGTATGAGTACTACGCCCACAACAATTTTAATTAGTTCCCGTTTTAATAAAAAAATTTTTTATTGAAATTTATTGAAAAATATTTTATATTAACACCAATTTACAGTATTTACTCAT
Source organism: Condylostylus longicornis (assembly GCF_029603195.1). Classification (NCBI taxonomy): domain Eukaryota; kingdom Metazoa; phylum Arthropoda; class Insecta; order Diptera; family Dolichopodidae; genus Condylostylus; species Condylostylus longicornis. Next base: position 15,199,244 of record NW_026577982.1, read on the forward strand.
TTATTTTTTTTTTATTAAATTTATACAGAAAATAAAATTAATAATTTTCTTATTGTGCCGAAAAAAGGTGTGAATTACAATGATGTGCATCTTTCTTACATTCACTCGTTTAATGTATAAGCACATACATAAGTGTGTACTTTCATTATATTTTTTGAATCCTCTTGAAATTTTAACAATATTGTTATTTTTTTTTTTTTTGGTAAACTTTTTGTTGTGCAATGTGCATACATATGTTTGTACATATTTTTGGAAATTCACAAAAAAATTTTAAAAGTTGGAAGAAATTCATACAGAAATGGTGTATTGACGTATGGCAACTTTTATGATAATAAAGAATTAATAGTTACAATTTACAACTTTTTAATATTCATTCTTCTTTTCGAATTGCTATACGATTTTTATTATTTAAATTAAAATTTTTGCAAAATATACTAAACTTACTAATAATTTACGTGAAATACCTTTTTACAATAATATGTTTAAGATATTCAAATACATTAAATTCAGAAATATTTTAAAAATGAAGAATAAGAGGTCATATAAATTAATAAATGTGAGAAAAATTGGGTCTTATATAATAAAATTTACAAAATACTTGTATAGTTTTATGACGAACCTTTTATCCACTATAATATGTACATATTACACTATTCAATATCTTCTTCTAAAAGATGTCGATAAAATTACTGCCGAAATCAACTATTGTTTGAATATCCAAAACAAAGTAAAAGATAAAGATTTTCTGTATGTTTTATGTACATAAGCAGTATTTAAAATTCTATTATATGTAACATATTTTATTATAGTTCCGGTAATTGACTAACTGCCTCTGGCTGAAATACCAGCTTCAAATTGTGCTTATAAAATATTTCATCAAACTTAAAAGATAAACGAATAATATTATCATATTATTTTTGGAATAATGTTAAAGAAATGTTAAAGCGAAGAAGCACTTAAAAAATATAATTATTTGGCATCATCACCAAACATTGGTCACGTTATTGAAATTGATTTTAAGGAACTTTTTTAATACAAGTAAAATTTTGTATTTAATATTCAATTTGTTAAACAATTGAATAGGTGAAGTACTTGCTTAAGGTATCATTGACATAAGTAAATTTCTTATATATAAAAACCTCGTTTGAATTTGAGAATATCATATTACAAGTGAGCTATTGGTCCATCTACAATTTTAATTTTTATATACCTAAAGGTATTCAAAATTTTAATTTCAATTCTAGATTTTTATTGCTTTTGATACTTTCATTTTATTATTTTACAAAGCCTAATTCAATTGATGTCAATTTTAAAATAATTATTCATTAAGATATCTTTTGTTCCCATTGTATGTACGTTATATGAAGAAGATTTAAACTCAAGTACTCTTAAGAAAAAAAAATTATGTATAGCTACATTAAAATTATTGGATATCATTTTTATTATAAAGTGGTATTCATTCCATTAATTGAAATTTACATATATTATGTATGTATAAAATTCACGATTTCGATTTTATGTTAATTTTTAATATTAAATACACTTTCATTAAAAGAAACTAATTGTTATTAAATAGTAAATTTAGGTATAGACGGTGCATGTATGTTTGTAGAAGGAAAGAACCACTGTAAAAGCACTGTTTCAATGTTAAGACATAAAAATTTTGATATAATAAGATATGGGATTAAATTTGCGTTGAAAGCGATAAATTAAATTTGTGTTCTAGGAAAAGTATAGGGTTTTGCATTAAAAATTGATAAATTTTTTTCATTATGAATTTTATGGAGCGTATTAATTAAATTTTACAATTTGACATTGAAATTTTCATATTTTTCAAATTGATTTTCAATTCGCAAAATATTTTCGTTTACTAAATAAACCTTAATCATTAAATTTTAAATTAAATATAAAAATTTCTTGGCAAAAATATCACATACGATCGTATCAATTTAATAATAACGTTCACATCATTTTTCAATATTTCAATAAGATGCATACATTAAAAAATCTTTGATTTTCGCTATTGAAATATTCTGTCTTTGAAATAAAATGCAAATACAATTTAATGAAGGAATTTTGAAAAATCAACATTTCAATATTCAATTGATTTGACAGCGCATCTATAGGAAAATGAAAATGTACGAAAATTCCGTAAAAGCAATTTTCTTTCACATTTTTTTACGATAGGTATCTATTCAAATTCAATAAATATATTGAAGTTTTACTGGGAAATGAGTGCTTTGACCTAAAAAATTAATAAAGAGTATTTAAATTTCCTTATTTTTATTTTGTTTAGATTATCTTACTTGCAAAATTTATTTTCCAAATACGTCAAGTTTATTCAAATTTCTGTTTATTGTGATGTTTTACATACACATTTGTTAATGTTAAAAAATTGGCTTATAAGATTTTGTCTGGAAGGAATTATCCCGACTATCGCTTTCTATATAATGTATAGTCAAAATATACGCGAAAGATTTCAGTTCAAAATGCAAAATTTGAATGTATAATTAATTCTGAATCATTTTTAAGTTATTCTTTAAGTTGAAATATTTGTGTAATAATTTTATCTTCACAGTTCTATCTATAATACAATGTTGACAACTATATTAATGTACGTATACAAATATAAGTAGATTTGCATACGAAATTTTAAGAAAACAATTAATGATCAAATGTGGTTCAGTTAAAATTACTATAAAGTCTTATTTGAAATATGGATTGGTAACTTTCAGAACCGAATGGGTCAAAATTCATATCAGACTTCTTTTTAAGAAAAATGGCATTTTTTCTTGAAATCTGTTGAAAAGCATTCCTATAAGAGTTTTCATATCTTCAACATATAACAGTTTTTTGTCACTTCACTGTAGAGAACCATTCGTTTAAGCGAAACATATATGTATGTATGAATTAAAAAATTACTGGAAAAATTTTCGTTGTATATTGCAAAATATGAATTTAAACGTTTCTTCGCTTCTAGACAAAATTCCTTAAAAATTGTTTTGTAAATAAAATTATTCAAAAATCTTTATAAAAGTTTTTATCCAGAAAAATTGTTATCACGTAAATGTTGCAGCCATATTAAAATAAAACTCTTAAAAATTAGCTAATTTTGTAATTTTCATTTAATGTTAAAAAAATATTTCACGACAAAAATCATTATATTTTACATATTTGTTAATTTTGAATATTGGAAAATTATAATTTTTGTATATAAGAATAATCAGATGACCATTCAGCCGCAAAAATACTATTGATACTTTTATTTTTGTTCAACCGATATTTCATGTTTCCTTTGAAGACTTGCGGTTATAAAAATAATAAAAAAAAAAAAACAAATAGATGGTGTTAATTCTGTTAGAAAATTTTGCATAAGACTGTTAAATGTGGTTTTCAATCATAAAGTTTTCATGTAGTTTGCCATTCCAATATAATGCAAATTTAATATTTTAAAATATTGAAAGTTTATTTTAGTAGATACAAAGAGTACTTGCTTGGTACTTGGTATAAATATGCTTGGTTCGTGTATAATATCAAAGAATTTATGTGGAAAAGTGAAAAATACATTTTTTTTTTAAATCTTTGATTACAATAAATTTATTTTAGTTTCTTTTTATTTAATTTATAAGCCTATAAATATTTGTATTGTAGCACTTAATGTCCTTTCGAATATCTTCTATATTATCTTAGATAAATATTAAATACATGTAAAGGTTTTGTTACCACATATTCAAATTATTTTTGATTTTTGTAAATATCTTGAGAAATGTGTCAATACACGTTTTAAAATAATTCAAAATTGGTTTTACTTGTCACGTATAATCGAAGTTATTATATAATTGAAGTAATCATTATTATATGTTACGACATTTTTCATTCATGATAATCCAATGAATTCCTCATTGATTGTATATGGGGAAAAATTATTTTGAATTAAATGGAATAAATATAAAGCTATTATTTGATGGTAACGCTATAAAAGAAACATAAACGGGTATACATAAATTAAATTAATATGTAAACACTCTTAAAACAATTGTTTTTTAAGGTCATGTTAGGTTCTAGAGTTTTAAAGTAAAACTGAAAATTTGCTACAAATCAGTTTGCTCTTTAAAAACAACATGGTGGTCATTTGATTAGTTTTAAACAAAATATAAAGGCCGAAGAAACCTTAAAAATGTTGAAAAAGAAATTAACAATAAGCGGAGCATAGCGTAAATCAAAGTAAAATTTTCCAATTCACAATAGAAGAGTCAAATAACAAGAGTGGTAATTCCTGTAGAAAAAAATACGCAAATATAAATGTTGACCATCCATTTTAATTTAAAATTATGTAATTTTTTAAATTCACATAACACGATGCCAATTTACGTTATACAAAAGTGTAACATAATGTTAAAATAATATTATTAGCCAACACTTTTTAAATCGATCTCCAGGGAGCAATGTTCATATATTATATGATAGACAATTAAAATTACTTTTTATTTACTTAAAATTTAATAATGAACTTATAGTATTTTCTTAAAAAAAGAAAGAAAGTACAAATCAAATGTTTGGAATGAAACGCACATTATTATTATTTTTAGTATTTAAAATCACCATATAAAATTCAAGATAAATTTAAATTGTGTCCATTTTCAGATTCTTATGTATGTATATATATTAATAGCATTTACTTCCTTGATATTTTTTTTATACATGCTTATATAAATATTTTAAAATAGAAAATAGTCCTTTTGCAGAATAAAAAATTATAATTATTTCCTAGTGAACTGATCTAATTAAAAACAAAATACAAAACATGCAGAAATTTAAAATCATTCGAAACATATTTGGTAGAGAAAAATAAAAAATTTTAAGAAGAAACTTAAACAGTATTTGAATTACCATAGAAAGAAATTATTAAAATGTCAATCAGTTGTTATTGATTTTGATGCACAGTTTGTTTTTTCAATTGTATTGTTTCCCAGGTATTTTCGCAGAAGTCATTATATGATATTTTATTAAATTTTTGTGAAAACATTTTTAATCATTTAACAAAAATAAAATTAACGTCTAATCATTGTAAATGAACGGCTAACATAAAAAAAACTGAGCCTTTTATTAAATTTTTCAATTTGACATTAAGTGCCAAATAAAGCACGTAATGAAACCCGAATTAAATCTAATGCAAATTCGAATAAAATCATAGGTATCAAAATATATAATTAAAAACAAGCATTTGTACATAAACAACTCAAAAAACACACTTGCTACCTTATGATTTTCTGCTGAATACAACGGTAATTCGTTAAATATTATTAAAACTTAATTTTTGCAATCGTTAATAAACCATTTTTTTTTTTTATAATTGTGATTGATCTTTAGCTCTAATACACGGTTGTTGTGCTTGAATGTTTTATACGTCAATAATAGTGCCAATAATGCTAAGTTATACCAGCAGTAAATTGTCACATCATAATAAAGCGGGTTCAGTATCTTGCTATTTTTTTCTTTGCTTTCATCATAGTCTTTTGTTTTGTTTTTTCGTTTTGAGTCTTGATATTTTTTACTACAATTTTCCTTTTCTAATATATTCATACATATGTATGTTATTTTATATTGAAGCGCGTTATGTGTTAACAAAAGCGACAATTAATCGTAAACATTTTTCAATTAAATGGTTAGTTTGATTGGCATTCAATTATGTATAGTAGCTATTAAAAATCACTGTCAAAAAGTGTCATTAATAAAATTGAAATATGTATATGTATACGTAAGTAGCGGTGTACAGATAGTTAACTTTTTTTTTAAATACCGTTACATTTAATGAAATCATAAAAAATAGTAAAAAATAATTTCTTATAGTAGAAAATAATGATGAATTGACATGATCATCTTCATTCGGATAAACGCAATAATTTATGTAGGCCAATATTAATATAAACGCAGTAGCTCTTTTGTAAATTTCGGAGCGTAAAAGAACATTAAAATAATTTTAAAAGTAAAATTAAAATCACTGCTTAATTACAGTAACGATAATAGAAGGTACTTTTTAAAAGGGATCGTGAAACCTTTGCAATACATTATGAATAATTTTTTGTTGATCAATTTTACTAAAGAATTATATTAACTAACATAATTATTATTCAAAATTAATTAAAATTGTTCAAAGTGTATTTGTTATTTTATGAAGTTTTGATACACAATTCCATTATTCGTATAACAACCTATACGTTATTTTAAATGAGCCACCCAGTAAAACATACTCATATATATGTTTGTTTGTGCTTTGTATATATGTTTTTACAAATTCAAATTATTTTAAGTCAAGACTTCGCTATTACCTAATTAATGTTAAAGTTTGTGCATTAATTACACATAATTCATTCAAATTTATTTGTTATCTTATGTTCTACACGTTGTCAAACTGAAATTGCATTGATATTGTTGTACCACACACGCGCTCTTTTCTATATATATTACTCTTTTATAACTGCTGTCAAACTATTTGATTGGTGTAAAATAGAGCATAAAAATTGTAAGTTAATTTAAGTTTTTTTCTATTGTATGCCTGCATTGTATTCGTACATTGTATTTTTAATCTCATTTGAATACAGACTACAGTTGGTTTTAATAGTTTTTATACTTGCCAATTCTACTGCGATTTACTGAAATATAAAAAAAAAGTTGTTAATGTTAATGAACTTTTTTTTAGATTTTTTAATAAAGTTGAAAATAGAATGTTGCTTAATTTTAATTTAATAGCTACCTGTTGATAGAATTTCAAAACTCTAGAGCTATATAGGACTGAATCGGTTTATCTCAGTATGAAAGGCTTAAAGAATTAAATATAAATCAATTAATTATATTATAATTTAATCAATTATAATAAATTTATATTAATTATTTTATTTATTACTTATTTTTCTTTAAAATATAAAGTTCTTGCATATAGGTATAATGGTTCTAACAATGTCCTCCCGAATATAAATTTTTCATATTAAATTGCTAAAACTACAAATACACCAATAAATTTCTCAATTGTGAGTCATTTGTAGTAAAAATTATGTATATGTAAAAATAGGATATTTTTTATTTTTAATAATTAGAAAAATGCATTTGTATATATAATGTATAGGCACATGCTATTAAGTTAATTTTAAAACCAATTAAGATAAATTCTTTTGTTTCGTGAGGAATATTACATATAAAAAATTTTATGGTCAGAAACTATTGGGTCATAAATTATCAATTCAATTTAATAAAATGTAACAAGCAAATACGTTAAATTCATTTTTCTTAATAATTTTATATTGCATAAAAGTAAAAAAGTACCTACCGCTTCACATTAATAGCCTATAATTATATTATTTTGTTGTTATTCTAGCGTAATATAGATAGATGTAGATACTTTTAACATCTAATTTTAAATATTCGAAAAACCTCTTTTTCTTCTTATTATTTCTCTGGTTCATGGTCACAAAATACATAGGCGTATATACGTAATTATATTGTGAAAATAAACGCCACTTCATATACCCATATAAAGTACGTAAAGCACGGCAACATTTTTGAACTACTTAAATATTGCAAACAAAATGTAGAAAAAAAAACAGAATAAAAAAATTTAAAATTAAATGAAAAAAAAATCCCGGTAGAAAATACAACAGTAAATTAACAGAATGAATCTAATGTTAAATGGTGTACACACCTGATTTATGTCTTCAAGAAAAATGTTTCCAAATATGCATTTTTTTTTTATTTTTTTGTCTTTATATATTAAAGAAAATGAACAACAAAAATATCGAAAATCGAATATGAAAATTGCAAATCTATAAATTGCTCCCTGATTTCTATAAAGGTACCGTTATAGTTTTTTAAATCTTTAGTTCACCATTATTTGAATTTCTATTTTCTTTTTCTCCTTTTACAACAATTTTTTACAATATTTTATGAGAATAAAAAAATACTGTTCCTATACGATTCAGTTTATATGTACATACATTAAAAATTAAAGGAATAAGTAATAAAAAATAAAAAAAAATCAAGATTTATTTAGTTTGTAGATTATTTTTCAATACAAAATGAAAAGTGTCCAAATCGAAAAAAATTTCTATATACTTGAATAAAGTATTCAAAGGAATAAAGTTAGAATTCGAGACTTAAAATTCAATTTTTTATAAACTTCAAGTTTATAACATTTCGAGTCAGATAAAAATGTTACATTCGATCGTTAATTTGTCGTTTTCACAGTTAATTTTAAGTTGCACCGACGTAACCGATACAGATCTAAAATTTTCTTTATGTATATTATAATTCTATAATTTTCTATATGATTCCACTTAATTTTGAGCTTTGAATGTTATAGATTGGTATTTATAATAATTTGTCTATAACAAAATGTGTATAAAGCGGAGCTCTATAATAAAGTGTCATTTATAATGACACTTTATTATAGAGCCCCGATTTTAAAATAAGTTATGTGGTCATTAGTTTTAAATTCGGCTTTGTCAAAAATACCGCAGTTCATAAACACCTTCATTATTCCATTTGAAATTTTGTCTTCATATATGTATGTAAGTTTATTTTAAGTGATTTTCAAAATGATTATCCCACAATAGAAAAGAATTAATATTTTTCTACATTTTCTTACAATTTCAAATTTTAAATTATCGTGTTTGAGGCCGATTGTCTATCTTTCTTTTCTGATTCTCTATTGCCCAATTGGGATTTTTGATCTAAAAATGAAAAATAATTTAATTTTTTTTATTATTCAATAATAAATAAGAAAAAAATTTTATTTTCTGTTTTACGAAATTATTTAAAATTTTGATTTTTTTTGCTAATAAAATAATTGAAGTTCGAATGTATAAAAATGATAATCACAAAATCATTTTCGGAAAAAAAAACAAATTCACAATTTTGACCACAGCTTGATACAAATTTGAAAACATTGGTGTTTTTACAATTTTTTTTAATGCTTGCTTGTAACTTTTTTTCTTGTAGTTCTTGTATTAAAATTTTTAAAATATGTTTAATAATAACGGTATTTTAGTTATAACTTTTTTTTCTTTGCAATTAATTAAACAAGAAAGCAAAACATTAATAACTGTAAAAAAAATAACTCGCGGTTTGGTTTGTTTTTTTTTTCCTTTTTTTTTTGTTACTGGCTTAACAATAATATTTCTATTGTAGGCGCAAATAATTCATGTGTCTTGAGTACAAAAGTAAAAAAAAAGCATAAAATTTTTACATACATAAAATTTTTTGTCCAATAACGTTAAAGAAAAAAAGAACTGAATAATGTTTCTTTTATGTTTTTATTTATTCTTAATATTTAGAGCAAAGATATGAGTCGAATTATTTTTAATAATTGGTTTAGTGGTTTTGTTAATTTAAAGACAATAACGGTAACAATAAAGGTAATATTATAGAATTATATTTTTTTAAGTATCGTACAGGTGAATTCATTGATCGCAACAAGAATTGTAAAACAATTTGTGTTTGAATTGGAAAAGTAATGCTATTCATGTAGAGTAGAACTCTTCAATTTATATTGATATTTGTGTACAAGTGAAAAATTTATTTAAGTTAATCAAAATAATTAACTCCACCTCTTAATTAAGGGGCAATAATCTACGATGATTTTATTCCGTTTCTTGTATAGAGGTCGAGTCTCTGCGAAAATTCCAAATTGTGGAAAACAAGTGTAAAGTACCTTCTCTGTTTTTAATTAAGTACCTTTCTCTATGCTCTTTTACTAATACCTTCTCATATGTGCTTCTGCAAATTCAAATTTCGTAGTTGAGCGATTAAGTTAGCTTTGAACCCTAAAACTAGAATACTCGGTGCTTTTTCAAATACACATTTAAAAACTCCATTTGACTTAAATAGAATAACAAATATTTTAAAAGAATATTGAATTTTTGTAAAATTGTGAGACAGACAGCTTTAACACGTTCTTCGGTAGTATTTTTGACTATTTTGTGATTTTTACTTTCCGCTTATGTTTGTCCAAAAGAATTTTTTTTTTGAAATTATTTTTTTTTTCATATGGTATTTTAATATTATAATTAATTAAAAATTTTAGAATATCGAGATTTATTAATCGAAAGTACAATAAAACATGTAAAATAAAAGCATACCTATACGTTATTGTATATAATTGAGAATGTGTATAATATATTGCACTAGAAAATCTTTTGTTTGCAAGTGTTGAAATTTTCCTTTTTGGCTTTTATTTATGTAAATTTTAAAATTCTGCACAGAATAAATATCATATGTGTTAAGTGAGTATTACACCAAATTTTTCTTCTGGTGTTGTAATCAAAATGTTATACAGTGTAGTTTTGTATAATACATATGTGTATATATATATTATATAAAAATAAAACATATTTTAATAGTTGCAAGCAAGAAAGAATTAAACGGGAAAATAGTAAAATGTATCAGTTATTTTTTTTAGTTTTTCTTATTGCAAATTGCAGTATGCATGTACATATTATTTAATATGTGTTGCAAGGATGTTAATCTTTATGCAATACATTTGCTGTTAGCCCTAAAAAGATTTTTAAATAAAATATTTTGTTATCCATATAAGTGCATAATATCTAAATTACATATTTGAACAAGCAATGTCTGGGTATAAATATGAAATTTTGTTGTATTTTACTAATTGCAACTCCTTTGCAGGAACATAAATTAAGAACAATTATAAGTTTAGCTTTTGACTTAGAAAATTTATAAGGAGATTATGATGAAACAGTGTAATGATAATATGTTATGTAAATGAATAGCTATCGATTTGATACAGAACATGAGGTAGTTTATAAGAATAACAGTAAGTTTAATTTAATTTAATACAAACATGTGCCCAAAAGGTTCAACTTTCCAAACGTAGCAATTGTTAAAGATCTTTATGAAATATACATAAATTAATCTTCATATTTTACTTAATTTCTGCGGTGTCTCCAGTAGATTTTTTTGAAATTTTATAAAATTAGTATTTTTTTTTCAATAAAACTGGTGTAGATTAAATAAGCTGCAATAAAAGTTTGAATATTTGAAAAGATTTAGTTCACATGGAATTTTCAAATATCTTTAAGCAGAATGTTCTTGTTAGGCTCTACAAATTTTGAAAAATGTGTTCTGTTCAAAATACAATCTTAGGATCAGCTTAAATTTGTGATTCATTAAAAGATTTAACCAAACATTAATCTGTTAGTATGTATCTAAATTCAAAAAATTCGAAGTAGGTAGCACTTTCTGTTTTTCAAATTTGATCAGCTACTCCTAATATGTACAATCAAGCAGCATAATGTAATATTATCTAAAATTTAGAAAAACATTTTTTTTTTTCTGGCAGAAAAACTTAGGGCATACTTACATGTGATATTATTTGCATAATATGTTCTTAAATTTATTTTTATAAATTCACCTTTTATTAGAACTTTCATTAAACTACCAACCTTGAAAAGCCGCCAGTTGCAATCAATAAAAAAAATAAGGTTGACTCAAAGTAAAAAATTAAATTAATATTTAATTTGATGACATTCCAAAAAAATTTACATTTGTTTCCATTCGCAATTCTCAATATTTTGAAATCAAATTTTAATTTCAATCCAAATTCAAGGCAGACATTTCATTTTGTCAAAACGCGATTGCCAATACGCCATCTGTTATGGAAAAATTACTACCTATGAAACAAGTGAATCAAAGAAACGAAATTCGCGACGTCTGTAGTGCTTGCAATACAATGTATATTTCACATTTAAATGAGCCACAATAATATTGCTAAAAGTAGTTCTTTTTCCATTGATATTTTCTAAATTTAAATCAATTCAACTCTAACTCAATAATCACAAATCGGAAATAAATGGAAACATAGATAATTCTTATATTGGTACCAATTTAAATCTAGAAAAAAGTGTAACATAAAAAAAATCAAAAATTAAAAAACAAAGAAACAAAAAATATTTTCTTGCTATGAACACTATTTAGAATGTTACAAAATCGCAAATATAACGGTGAAAATATTTTATACAATATGTTTGTACATGTATATGTATTATTATTATTTAAGTGGAGTATTAGCCGTTATAGAATGTTATTTTTAATGAAATGTTATGTAATATGATATTTATATAATACACAAAATGCTCGTGCACTAATGCTCCTTTGTTCAATTATCTTTTACGAATTGATACACTTACTTATAAAATAGAAGCTTGGGGAGCACATAGTCCAATTAAATCTGTAATGTAATGGTATGACGTATCAAAGCAAAAAAATAAAAAAAATATTATATAAATATCGATTGTAAGGTTAACATGTCCAGGTTGATATCATATATCTTTCAATAATATATTTTTTTTTATTTTGTTTAGTATTTTATTAACTAGAATATCACACTAGATTTACAGTTAGATTTTAAAGCTTATTAATATGTATGTAATAATAATGTACAGAAAAAAAAATAAAAAAATTAAATTCAATGCAAATGTTTTATTCTCAGTTATTTGAAAAACTATCCGAAAGATGGCATTATAATTTTGAAGTTACGCTTTGAAAATACAATAAAATTAAGACTTTTCCTTGTACTTCTTATCAAGTCAGATGTTACTAAATAAGGATTCTAATAAGTAACTATTAAAGAATTGAGATAAAAGTTTAATCATTTTTAAAACAAATTCAATCAGCTTGAAAACTTTAAAAAAAGTGGTTCAAAATTAGAAAAAAAACTTGTTCGTAAAAAAGATATTCATAAATGTGCCGGTTGTTTGCTTTTATTAGTTACTAGTTTACGACATATAAAGCCGTTCAAATTTTTTTTTTGATAAGGGTCCTATGGTTACATGTTATTATTATCAATTATTTCATAGTTACCTCAATTTTTTATGATATTTTACTAGCTATACATTTTATGTGTTATATAATAAAAAACTTACTTATATATGATCAAATAAGAATCATGAATTCGCGTGGAATTCAAGGCTAAAATATAAAAAATCGATCAATTTTTTTTTTCATTTTGAATCTAGTTTCGTTGTATCAAAATTCATACGGGTAATGCCATATGAAAAAACAAAGTAGTATACAAACCAACATAAAACATATACGCACATACTACGTACATACATTCATTAACGGACATAAGTCAAAGCATAATAAAAAAAACAAGCCATATAGCATAAATTCTTTTCATGCATGCACATACATAAATATGTACATATGTATGTAGTTATCTATAAACTTTTATACATGATATACTGTATACATATTGGTATGCTGAAATTTCATTAAAGTAGCGGGTGAACGCATTCCTGTAAAGAATAAAAGAATTCAAAATTTCATAGTCAATGGTCTTAGATGCAAATCATTCATTTAAAGATTTAAATAAATATTGCAAAATTTATAGTGTTTCAATATAAGTATGTAAGTATAATATTGCTATACCACCTTTTGATACCACACGCTAATTTCACATACAATTTCAGATGGTACATGCTGTTCCTGATTGCCAGTGCTTGACATTAATTAAGAGAAAAATACTTATACATACTCTGTATTAGTTTTGTTTATACTTATAGAGTACAATATACTATAAATTTTACAAATTATGGATACGAATATATGTACATACTTGAATACATTTAGTAGTACATCAATCATGTAAATTATTTTAGTTTAAAATTTTGCTTTCCAATATATTTACTGGAATATGCGAGAACGGTAGTTACATGTTTAAGCACTTCAGAGTTGAAAAAATATTAAAATTGAAATTTGTATGATGAATTAGGTGTTTGAATAAAGTCAACTTAAATATGTCAGATGTCTTTATTCCAGTTGTTAAATTGATTATTGCATTGTTCTCAAAACATTATGCATAATATGTGGGAAAAATATGTAAGTTATATTATTTAATATAATTTTTGTTATAGAATTTAGAATAATACCTTAAATATATATACACATACATACCTACATATATTTTTTAAGGAGGAAATCGTAGAAACAAAAAGATTACCATATTTATCATGCAGTTGAAATCGCAAAATACAGTAGCTTATTATACAGGCATTGTTAAAGACTAGTCTAAAAAGACGTCATATAAGAGCAATGATTGATATTGATTTATAATCTTTTATTTTAGGATCTGTAAAAGGTAAAATGTTTTATTACTAAATTAAAAAAAAATTAATCTATTCGTGCATAAATTTTTGAGTTTTGAGTTATTTTAAATTTTTTAGCAAACATCTAAATATGAAAAAATTATGATGAAATAATAAAAATTGAATTAATTAAGAATTAATTTAAGGATTTAAAAAGTATGCGAAATTTACAATCGTAAAACATTCTGAAATTGCAATTAAATGTAATACTTTCGGTAAGTGGGTACATACATACATATGTATGTAATTAGAAATATTAAATTTATATTCACGTTTTATTTTTCTGGTTTTCTTAAAATATCCATTCATCTTCATATGCTAAATTTAGGTGAAATCTCGTACGTGTTTACATGTTTTATACATACAAGTAAACAAACTAGTGAAATATGAAAACATTTTTATTGCTTTTTTTATTATTTTTTTAAATTATTAAAATACGTTAAAATATTAGAAAGTAAACTGAATATTGATTACCATTCATCCAAATTAGAATTTTATTAACAACTTGTAAATATTATTAAAATCTTAATATTTTAATAGGCAGCAAATTTATGGTGTGTATTAAAAAAGCATTTATTTATTATTGGAAAATCATAATCCGCATCTATAGCCAATTTTTAATGTGATTAGTGTCACATTATTATTTAAATAGTTTTTTTTTTAATTTGAACATTTTGGTTTTTTCTATATAATTTTTGAATTCGACATAACTTTCATTTTAAAAAAAGTTTGTTTTGGTGTCTAGTTAAATTGATGGTGAATATGTTTTAGATAAACTGCTATTGAATTGAGAGTGCATATAGCTTTTTATTGGCGATATTAATGTCAAGTAATTAATATTATATAATTCAATAGAATTAGTTTAATCATATTGTATTAAAATTAAATAAAAGACATTAAAACATTAATTATTCATCACACAATAATAAATGAATTATAAATTTTATAAATTAAAAAAAAAATTACATAATCATGCGCAATGCGTATGAACAGTCTGTGCTTTAATTTCTAAATTAAAATTTGCAGTTTTAGATATGTTGTATTCGTATTGTAGGGAACAACGAGTTCCAACAAAATTGTGGGTACAAAGCTCACACTCAATAAGTCCGTGCTGAATTTTTAGAGAAAACAGCAAGAAATCAAAAAAATCTATAGGGAAATGAAATAGAAATATTGGCACATAATTTACAGTATATTATTAAGGGTTCGTTTGTAAATAATGTAAATTAACTATATATGTATGTACATAATACATAGGGGTTTAAATTAGACACTTTTACTTATCATGAAACTATACAATGTGTTAATGGAAGTATAATTATTATTTTCACTGTGCTTTCCCAGTGATATTTTACTAATTAAAATAGCGTCCACCTCTTTTTAGCGAAAAAATGATGAACAATGTTATGTATGTACCAAAATGCTCTACCGAATAAGGAAAAAATAAATTAATTTAATTGAAAAAGAAAAAAAAACGTTATAAGGCGATGATGCAGTGACCTACTTTCAATATTCTTGCAAATTAAAAATTTACTCATTTTTAATTTCGCATTATTGATAATGTAAAAAATTAAAACGAATTTGTCACTTTTATTTTATCACATATTTATTTGTGTACATACATATATATACATAAATTAGATATACATACTCTTGTTAATATAAAAAATTAATTTAACAAATTACTTTGTTTTTAGATTACAAGCAAAAAGAGACAACCATTTTTTGCCATTTTTATGTGTAATAAATCATTGCATTAAAGTATTTTCATCTTCCCAAATGATAAAAAATAAATATTGTGATCATACGAGTATAAGAATTAAATATGAGTTGGAATGCAATATAGTTGCTTATAAATTAAAATTCAAGTATAAAACTTGATTGATTCCCAGTCACAATTCATTAATTTTTATGAAAACAAAATGGAAAATAGAAAATTTTTGTCCTATTTTAGACAGGTGAATTAAAAACTATTTAGAAAATTATGATAATTGCATAACATGTTATTGTGTATGAACGTTTTAAGATTATAATAATTTTTTTTTTCTTTTGCTTTTTCAATTTCAAAAACGTAAATAGTTAACAGCTCAGTTATTTATTTAAAAATCTATAAAATTTTAGTTAAGGTTTTCATTTTGGTTTTTGAGGAATTAATGAACGAGAGTCAGTGGTTAATCTAAGTAGGCGGCGCGGTATGCGAGTGCCATAAACAAATTAAGTCCATTCCTACACCGACCATGTTACTACACCGACATTGCCCCGCAACCGCACCGGATTCAAATATCTAATTTCAAGTGTGTATTTTGAACAACACACTTAATAATTAAATTTATATTTAGCACTTATAGTTTAAACGGCATTTAAACGATGTCTATAACATGAAATATAAAAGTTATAAAAAAATACGAAATTGTACACAACACCACACCAGAAATCACCGATTTTGTTTTTAATATGCGATTATAATTTCCTTTTTATATTTAGTAATAAAAAATTTATAATTTTATTTGATTTTTCTTCTTATTTAAACAAAGTTAAAACAAAAACGATTTATTCAAACATTTGAAACAAGTAACAATTTCTTTTATATAAGAGATTTCTTCTTTTACCAAAATCAGTGGACCCCTTGTCTTAACTGTTTTTAATATGCATATTTAGGAACCTACACAATTATTGCCACGTCTATATCGAAAAAACAAAATTTTTAACAAGAAATTTTTTTCTTTTTAGTTTTTACTGCATGTAGAAGAAAGATTTTTGTAAAATTTAAAATATTATTAAAAAATTTTTCAAATAACATAATTTATACAATAAGAATTTCCATGTTATGCATCTATATACATACGTACGAATATACCAAATCATTTACAGTTTGTATAAAATTCATCCTTTCAACAGATTGAAAATTCGCGATGTACTCAAATCATTTTTCTCTTACAATGACGGTTTTGTGTTTTTTTTTTTTTGGTGAAGAGATTAGAAAAAATGTAGTTAAATTAAAGACAAAGATTGTTGTTATGTCAGTCACAAATAAGAAAAAAGATAGTAGAAAAGCAGAAATGAAAAATAAATTAACCATTAATACGGGTATTAATCTCCACATAATGGTGTGGCAGTTATTACGGTATTATCAATTTAAGTTTATAAAGAAATAATTTTTGTGGTTTTCTAAAATTTTTGCCTTTGGGCGTTTATTTTGATTTTTTGTCTCATGATTTTTCATGTATTGTTTATTTTAAAAAATATTTTACTTTTACATGCAATATTCTTTACCTACAACAATTTTGGTTATTTTTTTTAAATCATTAATTTTATATGTACATATTTGGTTGGATCCTCTTTTTAAATCATAAGGTTTGTGTTGGAATTTAAGCTGAAAAAGACATAACATTTTTTTAATTTACATTCCATTAAGTTCTTGCAGACCTAATTCTGTACATCAAATGCTAAAAATTTAATGTTATCAAATTTAAATTGGACAACTTTGGAGATAATTTTAGTTATTGCACAAACTTTAAAGTGTCATCTAATTCCGCAAAACAGGCTTCCTTCTTTTTAAATAAAAATTTTTCTTCATTTTCAGAACAAAACTTCTCATACTTGCGTAAGAAATTAGTACACATTACATAGAAATAAATAACAGCGAAACACCCACGGGGAGTCCATTTCATGCATCACATTAGAAATTATTATTTTTATTCAAAATTCAATTTTCTATTTAAATCAGGATTGTCCCAACTCTGTAATAAATAAAAAAAATTTAAACAAAATCAGAAAACAATTACATGGAGTTATAAAAAATTATTATAATTTAGTGAGATCATAAAATTTCATAAACACTGTTTTGATAAAAAGAAGTGATAACACAAGAAATGTCATTATTGTATGAACACATGTTCCTTAGATGACAATTTTTAAAGAGTGAAGTTACGATTATTGCAACTAACTTTTGCTTTTTTAAAAGAAATAAATTGTAAAAGTAATAGAGAAAAAATTAATAAAAAAGTGAATAGCTGTATAGAAAATTTCATAAATAGATGAAATAGTGATATGGGTTTTCTGCTTACAATTTTAACATGTTCCTTTGATAAATCTGCTTCTCGTATAAATTAAGTGTTGAAAGTTATATTATTATTTTAAATTTATGTAATATTATTACAGTCTCAGAAGAGGCTTACAAATATATGTACATATATGGCTGTAATTCTTATATACAGTGTTGGATTTTTAAATTTTTTAGTTTTATGTTCAATTGATGTAATCATTTTATTGGTTTTATTTTTTGTTTTTACTGGGAAACAGGAAAAGATGATATTAAATGATAGGCACATGTTGATTTCAAGCTTAGAAATTTTCATATCTAACATAATTGCTTAAATTTCTTTTTGCCCTTTAAATGTTTGAAAAAAATACTATTTTTTACTACTCCTAAAGATAGGAGTAAAAAGGAGCTCTTATAGCTACAAAAAATTTATGTAACTCTAATTTTGTGCAACTTCCTGAAGAAGAAAATTTCTAACCTAGAATAATTTATTAAAAATTTATTAAATTACTTTAATTTTTTAAAAACATTTAAATTTTAAGTAGCCACCCATTACTTCTTCAATTGGAACACTGCAAAAACATATTTCATTAATCAGTCTGTTTAGATATTAACAAGAATTTAATGTAAAATTGCCATAAATTTTTTATCGGCTAAAAAATATAGAACGTACATACATACAATAAAAATTAATGTTTTACAATTCCTAAATTATGCCAACATAGTTAATAATTTCCAAATTATTAAATTATTGATATTTTTATTATTTAAATAAACGATTGAATGTGTTTTACTAAATCTTAAGCTAATAAAAATACAGGAGTGAATTGATTTTAGTTACAGTGATTAAAAACAATTTAAGAAAATATTTTGACTAGAGCATTACATTGATTTACTTTTTTACACGACTGGCGGTCTCATAAAAGCAATGTGCATAAGGAAAAAATTAACAGTTTAATATTTAATTGAATTACAGATTATTTAATTCTTTTTCATTGGTTCGAATTTATTATAAATTAGATTTTCATTTATGATAAGTTTTGCATTTTAGCAATAAAAAAATTAATAATTTTAATAGAGAAAACAATAAACGAAGAAGTATAAAATTATGTTTTTATTAACTTGAGTTATCTTCGCCTTCATTTAAGTGTTATCATGGTAAAGGATAAACGAAATAAGACAGAATCCAACAGTTTTATTTAAGAGTTGGTCAAAAGAATATGTGTTTAAATTTTTCTATTTTACTTAACACAAATTTTTGGTAATATTTGCATTGTTAAATTCACAAAAGCGAGCTTACTAAAAAAACTGGAATTTTAATCTTCAAAATACTAATAAAACTATTCGATAAGAAAAATATGGATTAATTGATTAAATAAATAGCATGAGTTGCTGTTAACAACAATTCCATTAAACATTTTTCTCTTCTCACAATTTAAAAAAAAATATTTATTTTTTTCTTGTTGTATGTGAAAATTGTTAATAAAATTTATTTGAACAGTGTGAAATATTAATCTAATTCGAATAAAATGAAAATTCCATTGATTACTTAAAAAATTACATGTTTCAATTAATATAAATGTTAAAATATAATTTATTCTGTTGCATTAATTGGAACCTGAATGTTGCTATTTGGTGAGATCTATTTTACGCTTTTCTGAAATACGCCACTATAGGATAGCTGTTAAAAGATTTTTAATTGAATTTAGTTCAATACAAAATTTTAACCACGGCCTATTCGATATGTCTGATTTTTCAAACTTTCCGCCCGAAATGTCACTAATTTGTTAGTTTCTTCACAGCAAAATGGCAAACGAAACAAAACCTACATGATTTCGAAAACTGCAACCTTACGTCTGCACATAAACTTTGATTTAAAATTTAATTTATGTTATGTCTAGTGGAGACCTGTTTCTGGACATCTTTTCTAGAAAAATAGGAATGTTTCACTTTTTATCTTGCGGCTGAAAGAAAGATTGAAATGAAACATAAATTTGACGTTTAATTTGTCATATCAAGTAGAATTCTCATTTTGTAATTACAAACGTTAAGTAAAATTTTCTTCATGTTGCAAAATATTTTTTCTGAATTAATAAGCTAACAAGGAAATTGTAAAAAAAAGTGCGTGTGTCTTGTAAGAAAAGAAAATTTTATTTTTTCTAGTTTTTCGTTGTTTTGTTGCCTTGTTTTTTATATTTAAATGATTATGTTTAAAAATTCAAAAATGCTTGGAATCTGTTAAAAAAAAATAAACGCATAATCGCAATAATCATTACAATTTTAAAGCATAGAATAAATATTTTAAAAATTTGGCCAGTATTAATATTGAATTAGCTTTGATTATAGTTGATCTGTTCGAGATTAAATTAATTAAAATGAATCATGCTGGGAAATTCTGGTTAATTATACAAAATTCTTATAATTTATTGTAGACCAATTTATCACGAGGGTATCCTTGTTAAAGAAATTTTTTGTATTGTATGTATAGTATAAATTTCATATTTAAAAATTTTATAATTATACCATACATACATAAATTATATAAAAATTTGTTTAAAATTTTTAAATTTAATTTAATTGTATTTTTTTGGTTTAGTATAGTTTTGTTTTGTTAAGGTTTATTCTATAATGGCATTATAATTGAAGGATGAAACTCTTTCTTTAATTTGAGATTTATTGTATTGGATGAATTGCGAATCTGTAGTAAATATTTTATGGTTTTTAGCTGGAACTTATGTAATAAAAGAAGACGAAACCGAGAATTAGAGAATTAAAATAATAATATTTGAGGGTCTTTCCCAAGCGAAATTATACAAATTAAAAATTTGTTTAAAGCCGGAACTATAACCTTTCACATGCTACTTAGTTTAAAGCAATTAGATAAGGAAAAAATAAAGTTTTGAATGAGTCAATTTATGTTTTACTGAATTAATTGTAAATTAAAAAATTAATATTTTATCTTACTATTTATATTTTGTGCCATAAAAATTTAACTACTAATAATTGTAATGTTAAAAGAAGAGAATTGAAGATTTAACAAAGAAGTTTTTCAAAATTTCAATATTAAATCATAATTTTTAATAAATGGCAATTTACAGCCGTGCCTCACAATAAAACATCATTATTAGCAATTATCTTTAACCAATAAAAATTATTTTTATAATACTAAAATATGTTCAATTGCTTTAATGTCAAACAATCAAAATAAAATATTCACCATTCAACACAAGTTCGAAGCTTTTTTTTTTAAATTTCAATTACCCATCGAGTTTAAAATATCACCAATTTCACAAAAGTATAAATAAAATTAATATTTTAATTGATCCAACCTATATTAGAGTTTTTTTCAATAAATAATTATTGAGAGATGAACTAAGAGCTGTGGGTCCTGTCGACTGTTACAGTTAAGATACATTTTCGTAACAACAATAAGTGAAGCTGAACATTTTTTAATCAAATCTTAATTATATTTGTCTTATGCCAATCTTTGATCTTAATTATATTTCTCTTATGGAAAGCCTCACCTAAAAGAACGAACAGTGTAATTCAAATTTTATAATCTTCATTTTAACCTTATGTATGTAAAACAAATGCTTTAATACCCTGACAAAAGTAGATTCTTCTTCTTTCTCTTAAAATATAAGGAAATAATTAAGATTCAATAGTTTAGTGTTATTTAAACTACAATATTAGAAAGATTATTGAGTTAAGCTGCATGACTGTTTTGACTTTTTAACCTCATAGTAATTTTTATAGTGACTTTTCTATATAAATTTTATGAGCATTTTTTGTTTTTAATAAAACTTTATTATCCACACTATATGTCAATTCCTATATACCAAATCATTAATTTATTGATGAAAAAAAAATTTTTTTCGCAGGGAAGATGCCGTACCATATGAATTAAAACTGAACATATATTTTGATTTTCAACACACAATATAATAATCATCTTCAAAAAATAACTATGCATGTAAGTGAATAAATTTTAATTAAGATAGCAGTAAAACATTAAAAATTAGAAAAGTGTTGCCTTGCATTTTGAAATTTTTTAATTTTAAATTATATATAAATATTTTTGTAACAATATTTATTTGAGTTAATTGATTATGTTCATTAAAATATTACTTTTACAGAAGATATCAAACACAATTTTGGTTAATTGGAAAAAATCTTAGTTACAGCGAATATTGAAAGTTCCACCACATTCATTTTAATTTAAATCTCGCATACTGTAAAATTTCACTATTTTGTATTTGCCAATGAAAATATTTGACATACATGTAAGCATGGGTGAGCCTTTTAGGCGTTTCGTCAATTTTCTGTAAACGTTTTAATTATTTTTTTATATTGTCTTGTTTAATTTGTTACAAAAGTTTTGTAGTTTTTCCCAAAAATTATAGTATACCTAATACCGAATTGTATATGCAGTAAACACATGTTATGTATAAATAAACAGTATCAATCAAACTATTTGAACTTACAATTACTCTAAATCATTACAATTATTATTATAGTTAGCTAAATCAATTTAATAGTTGTGAAGTGAATATTTATTTAAGCTCAATAAGATTACAATTTCACCTAGCCTTTTTTTCCTTAATTTCTCTACATATTTTTTTATCACTAATTACGGAAATTATTTTTATTGTAATTAAAAATACTTATCAATTTTTAATTTTTTAGTAGACTAGTTTTATACACACAATAATATTTATAATATATGTAATTAGGAGCCATTAAATATTAGTTATTATTTCTGTAGAAAAAATGTTTTAAACACATTCGCAGAAGTAGACACAATTGTTATAACAATTACTTACATAAATGTAAGTATATGCATGTGTAAAACCATTAATATTTAAGACAAATGATTTTTAAAGGAAATCAACATTATTTAAGACTGATTAGGAAAATATTTTAAAATGATAATTATTACATTTCATATTAAGAAGAGAAGGAAAAACATAGTGTCTCATGTTAAAAAATATTATGCAAAATATTTATTAAATGTTTTTATTGATTTGTAATGTGAAACTTATTTGTAATTTTGCAATTTTTATTAGGTCAATGAAATATAAGTAAAAGTGCAATTTTCTGTTGAATAAGAGTAAATTCTTATCATTATTTTAATCTATGTATTTTGGGATTTTTATTTAAATGTGCGAATTGAATTAACAATTCGACCTCTTTGTTTCTACTTTAATAAGTTCTACAACTTAGTATGCAGATTCTCTACAAAGCCAAGTAAATTCCTTATATCGAACTGCCTATCAGCTAATTATACATAATATATTAAAAATTTTGGACAGGAGGGTGCCTCTGTTTATATTTATTAAAGATTAAATGAAAAGATGGCTTATATTTTATTTCATTTAATTAAAAGAGCTCCCACACGTGAAACCCATAAAATTATCTTATTTGAATTATCATTTCTGAGCGAACTATCACCAAATTCTAAATTAACTTTAATTATGAACAAAAACTGATAGAACATGGAATAAAATTATTTTATTTTTCAAATATTCATTAAAGAAAGATTTTTAAACATTATGGTACTTATTTAACAATTGCATTTGACACCACAAAAATTTTAAAATATTTCTAATAAAATATTAAATTTCTGTATAAAGCTCTTATGTTTATTGCATTGTAATCATAAGAATTGTCTGTCTCTGTGAAAAATTGAGGACAAAATTAATTTCTGCGATTTGTAAATTTCTCTATGAGTTTTCTTTCATGCTATATTCAACAAGTTTGAATGAGCAAATTAACTGCAGATCTAGCGAATATCGACTAACAACTATATATTTTATAAAACATTATTACAAAGGGACCACGAGAGTTAAAAAAAAAACGAAACAATTTTTTTTTTCATTTTCAATACTTCACCACTTTTTTTTAGCTTACGAAATTTTACATCAATTTTTCCTGCTGTTTTTCTCTTGAATAAAAACTGCTAAAATTACAGGGTAATGTTGTAAGTTTAATGGTTACTTGTTTCTTTTAAATAGTTATTTTTCTTTTTCAAATAAAAAAGAACACATTGTTAAAATATTATTTTGAATTAACAAAATGTAGAAAGGTTTCGGGTTACGATTAAATACTGTAATAATAGTAATATTATGGTTAATTATGGTAATAATCTATAATATTGTATAAGAATTCCGCAGTGAATACAACAAAATTTAAGTTTACTCGGTTCTGTACCCCAGGATTTGCTTTCATCTTTGACAAATCATATTTAACATGTTTGTTTAAAAGAATTGTATAGATAATAATAAAATAATAATGTGAAATAATTTTTTATATATAATTCGTTTTAATAGATTTAATCATTATATTTTAATAATTGAAAATAGAAAAGAAGAATGGGCAAAAATACAACCGCAGAAACAGATAGATGACGTAGACAAAGAACAAATCGGAAAGGAGCTGGACATCGATTAGATAATTTTTGAGTTCCCGTTCTCATATTATTTTTACAATTCAAAAGTTATTCATTTTCATTCGGTTGCATGTACAATTATTGTTGAATGTTTGCAAGATTGGGACGAAACGCACAAGAAAATTTTCGATATACATAAGTACAAATCTTATTAATTCGAAAGTCTTTATTAAATAATTACAATTCAACTGTGAAGAAACAATGAATGTGGCAGTTAAAGAAAGAACCATTTAAGATTTCTATATGCAAATTAATATTTAAGAATTTAAAAGTGAAATTGACTCCAACTTTAAAATAATTCTGAACGAGGCTTATACTAAATCAAAAAATCTTAATTATTAATCATTAGTTTCAATTTACTGCCCAATATTTTGGAATTCGATTAAAATTTTTATAAATTATAAACAAATTTCAATTAAAATCTATGCAAAATTAATAGAGTTGTGCTAGAAATAAAAATTTTTAAAAATAAAATATTTTTAGCAAAAATATTTTTTAAAAATTTTATAAATTTTGTTTATTATACAATGCGGCATTTAGAGTGCAAGAAATTCATTAAATTAAGGTATTTTAACATTTTTTTTTTTCTGATTAATTTTTTGATATTTTTATTTCAGAGTCAATTAAAAGTATTTTAAACAAACTGTTATATTTCTAGTTTTTTCAATAAAAAATAATTTAAATAAAAATTTTAATAAATATTTCATGTAATTCAAGAGTCATATAGGAGAAACTTGTGAGTGAACAGGGTCGATTCTATGAAGTATTCTAACAATTTATAAAATTATTTGTTCCATTTATATTGAAATTTAAATGTAATTCACATGAACTGAATCATAATTTAAAAAATATTAGCACGAGTTTCAAAAACCAATTAGGGTACTCATTCGTTGTTCTAAAAATATTTCTAATTTGAAGCCAAAATGATGTAAACTGATATACTTTTTAAGTTGTTCAACTCTATTGCAGTATAATTGGGTTTGCCAACTTATATTTTTTTCAATCTATGTATGTTCCAAACATATTCATCTGAAATAAGTTTAAAAATTCTTTAGAAATTTAAGTGTTAACAGCAACTTTTTAGTTTAAAACTCAGTTTTAGATAATTATTTGCCTTTGCTGACATTCTTAAGCCCGTCCTATAATTATTATATACCTATAACCAAATATATTTTAATAAAACAAAAATAATTTAATTTTACAGTATTACAGTATTTATATAACATTTAATGATTAGTCAGAGATTTTATATTAAATTATATAAGAGTAAAATTAGAAGCATATGATATACAAACAAACTAACATACCTGGCTAAATACATATTATATTTCACATTTTTTATATTATTCGCTATTTATTTACTGTGGTAGCAAAAGAAAATCAGGAATTCATATTGTATGGTACGACCTAATGTTTTTTGGTTCACTTTTTTGTGATGTTTTCTACATACAAATTATAAGTTTAATGAATTAATAAAGCTGTTATATATTGTTATAAATATTTAGGTGCGGGTAATATTGAGTGAACCGAAATTTTTAAATGAATTTTGAATTAACATTTAAAAACAGTTTTGGTAAACTATTTACAGACTAATTGTGTGTGTCGCTTTAATAAGATTACTCCAGTTGGATTTTTTACATTTCTTCTCAAATAATCGACTGAACCTACACTTATGAAGTGAACCTACTGACGAAGTGAAAAATAATTAAATTTTGTAAACATTATGACATACGGAAAAATTCTTCTCACCTGAAAATTACATTATGTATGTGTGATAATCATACACCTTCTTCTCACTTGGTAAATAGATTAGCAAGATACACGAACACGCCCTTACTATTCAACTAAAATCCTCATAACCTTCAGGAATCGTTTAAACTAATTATTGAAATTAATGACAAAAGTTGAAATTTCTCTATAGAAAAACCTGATCTTATGATTACATTTGAATATGCTTTCTCATTGCATTTAAGAAAATCCCTACGAAAAATCTAAAAGTAAACATTTTCACATTAATTAAGCCTTGTTAAATAATTTTTTCACATTCTGTACATATTTTCAAAATCATTATCGTTACTATTCAATATACATTATGTGTATACGTAGCCACTATACATGTAAAAATCTTTAAATCGACCAGCAGATATTGAAAATGATCTTGATTTTACATTTAGAATTTTAGGATTTAGTTTTTAAAGATTGAGTAGGTTTTTATATTCCAGTCCACATAAATTTGTTTTTTTTTTTGTGTGACATTACATATTTTTGTTGCAATAATCGAGCATTCACATGATTTTTCAATAATTTAAGTTACCTTTCTATAGCTGTATACCAGCGTAATAAGATAAGATTTGAGTATTCAAAATCAAATTTAAATCTAATGGCAGGTTCAGTTATATTTCTTGTGGTTTTTTTTTTCTTTTTGTCTTTTATTACCATTTACATATAACTTTTTGCTCCTGATGTAAAATGAAAAAAACCAAACCTTTATGGTATACAACACGAGTACACATGTACATATGTACATATTTATGTATTTTACTTGTTTTTCGCAAAATTTCAAATATTTCTTAAAATTTTCTGTACAAAAATGTCACTTTTCAAGGCAAAAATTGTAAAGAAAATCACATATTATAAGAAAAAAGGTGAATGGAATTTGAAATAGTTTCTAAAAAGGGTGGGTTTAGGTATTAGTTGGCTTGTTGATATTGGCCTTGGTTGAAATTGAAAATATTGAATAAAATATCCATAATTTTCTTTATAAAATGTAAAAGTTTACATATGTACATATGTACATATTTACATATATGCAACAAACATAATATGGATATTATAGGATATTTTAATAAATTCGAATTGAAATTGATTGATTTGTGACACATTTTGATAATTTTAATAATTTCTTTAAATTAGATTTTTTTATAATCAAAGACTATTCTATATATGCGTACGCTTTTCAAGTTTAAATTAATTATTTAACCATGTGATATCAAAAACAAACAATTATTAAAATTATATTTGTATTTTAAAGTAAATTGGAATACTATTTTACTTTTAAAATAAGATTTTAAACTTAATCTGACCTTCACTTTGAAAAAATTTAATACATGCCTTTAAATTACACTTAAATAAGCAAAATATTTTTAAACTTCATTGACTGTAACACCACCACCACCTGTAAAAGCAAAAAAAGTTTATTCGTAAGTCCTGACTATAAATCTCTTCCGAAATTAATTTGTGAATACTATTAACTAGCCTATTTAAAAAAGCAAAACTGCTTCTTCATTTTTACAATAATAAAAAAGCATGTGGACTAAATAAAAGCAAAAATAAATAAGCGGCAATTAGTTAGACATTCATTAAACAGAGACTTGACTTTTTTTAGATATATAGATACAGTAGACATTCGTGATTAACAATATTTTTTGTTATTGCGGTAAGTAAAACTACATAATTAAATAAATATCTTAAAAAATTCATAAAAACTCATATTTTAATATTTTTACAGTTTCATATTTTCTCTAGTCATACAAAACATTCCATAGTAAAAATTTCTACATTTTTTAAATGCAATTCTCTTGTTAAATAAAACTTACTTGTAAATACTAACTTTATTTTTTTTTTGTTATTTTCAGGAATTAGATGTTAAAATTTAAAACGTGACCAAACACGAACTTAAATGAACATAACCATAATGTACATATTATAATATACAAACATACAAGCACATATTATATACAGCGTTAAAAAAAAAAAAATTTATAATATCAACATTAGCTATAGTAATTTTTTTTTTTTTAATAAAATTTAGTATAACTTTTGGGACAACTCTTTATAATATTTTAATTCTATTACACGAATCGCAACTTCTAAAGAAAAAAGTAAATAATTTCCATCGAATTTATTTTGTCTTTAATATTGCATTATAATTCATGATATCATATTTAATAATTTTTTGAATGGGTTTAAAATTACTATGCTTACCAATTTTATAGATTATTAGTAAATTTTTAATATTTATACTATGTGTAACCTTTAGAAACAGATGCATTGCGATAATATTACTCGTATGTATATACATATATAGTATGTAAATGTAATATGTGATCATGTAAAAAGAGAGAAAACCAGGATCAT
The DNA here is from genome assembly GCF_029603195.1 of Condylostylus longicornis. Classification (NCBI taxonomy): domain Eukaryota; kingdom Metazoa; phylum Arthropoda; class Insecta; order Diptera; family Dolichopodidae; genus Condylostylus; species Condylostylus longicornis. The sequence goes on from NW_026577982.1 coordinate 15,228,027, forward strand.
TATAAAGTTCACAAACATGTAATATTGAATGTGCTTTGAAATATAGAAGTTAAAAGTTCGCGTGAGATATATGATACGAAAATCGAATGCTATTACAAGATGTTCATGTACACATTACAAAATCATATGAAAAAAAAAAAACATATGTGCAAGTAGCAACTTAAATTTAAAAAATTTATATTTGCAACAATAGTACTATAGAGTAAATTTTCCTCAGTGGTTCCCAAAAAGTGCAATAAACAAATATTCTAATAAAAACAAATGTTAGAATCAGAAGTACGTGGATTAAAATTATTTTAAACGCTTCCTAGTTCTTCATTAACTCTTTAATAGGTTTTACTGATTTATTGATTACAAAAGCCCGAACCCGAGCGAGTAAAATTTTACGTTCGTTTTACAAAATTTTATATTTTATTTTGTAAATTGGTAAAACAATGCTCACCCGCTTTCAAGTTCCTTGAAAAGATTAAATTTTTTATCAAGCTTTGAAAAAAAGGCGCTACCCATCTTTATACATTGAGCAAGAATGTTTTTTTAATATATATTGCGAACACATTCCAGTATATATGTATGTATAAATTATAATAATATGAAAAAAGCCACTTAAAATAATTTAAACTAAATAATTTAGTTTAAAAATTACTGGTTGTATCCTTTTCAATCTTGTTATTCATGTATTTAATATTGCATTAAAAATATAAAATTATAAGATCAAAAATCAGAAATGTTAACATGTAAATATGGTACTCCTAAAAAGTCAAAAGATCTTTTCGTAATTTGTATTTGTTTCTTACATTTTTTTATTTCTTTGCTATAACATACGATTGCTACTAGATCAAAGAATGGCGCCCCTAAATTATTAAAGGATATTGTAAAATAAATATATAGCAAAAATCTCAATTCCATTCTAGTTATGTTTAACTTTTAATTTAAGCAATAGGTGAATTCGAAAAAAAACTTATAATATTTGTAGCTGCAGTATAATGATTTATGTTGCATTATAAAAAATCATGCTTTAATACATAGATACTATAAGCTTCGTTTTGTTTATTTAAGCATATGTAACTTATATTTAGCTTCCTTTTTTAAAAATCAAAAATATACAATAATATTTTTAACACTTAAGAAAATGGAAACATTAAAAAAATACAAATTAAGAAAGTTTTCTTTTGCATTACATATGACTTTAGAAAATAAATTATTAACACGCTTTATGAAGATATAAATTGGGTTCAAGTTAGTAGTAAAGCGGTAATAAAAAATAATCATGTTAATTAATTTAATAATAAATGTTTGCTTTTCATTTTATTCGTATTAAAGCACTTATAGTGTGCATTTTAGAACATTTTTATGTTCGCATGAAAATATTAGAGTTATGAACTCATAAATCTTTCATTTGAAAATTATTTTTCAATTATAGCATAAGAAACGTAATTAACATTTAGGCGTATACATTTTGAAATCTTGGTAATCATTTTACAAGTATTTTGAGAAAAATTTAGCTATTAATTATTTGAATGAATTAAAAATTTAATAAAAAAGGTTGTTAGCTACAAATACAATTATGCTTTTTTCATAGTAAATTTAATTTTTGAATTATTAACAAAATAAAATTAAAAAATAGAATTATTTGCTGGATAATTGAGATTCTACTTATATTTATTTAAGTAATTTTTAACATCTAATAAATAATATTTAAAATAATTCTACCCACATTGAACTCAGTTAAATTACTTCCTAATAAGCAAAAATATTTTTAGTTCCAGTCCAATATTAACATATTGAGAATAATGTTTGGGATTAGTAAGTGGAAAAAATAACCTTATAATTTTGTCATTATTGGTTCTAATTATTAAATTTATGCATACTTTACTTACTTAATTGTTTTCATCTTTTACAATTTTTTTTTTAATTTTTTTATAAACTTACATCATTTTTATTTTATATATGTATGTATGTATGTAAATTTTATATAAAAAATATTTTCTTAAAAATTTTTATTTATTTTTCAAAATTTCATAAAAATACAAAATAATACAAAAAATTTTTTACAAATATGAATTTCTTTTTTAACTTTTTCTCGTTTTTATTTTTTTATTATAAAATATAATTAAAACTAAATTTTTTTAATATTTACTGATATAAAATATAATTATATTTAATTTATTAAATGTATGTATATGCCAATGATTTATTTATATTTAAATGATCTAATTACAATATGTAGGATTTAAACTAATTGGTAAAAATGTAAAGGAAACATAACATAAAGAATGGGAAGAAATTGAATAGAAATTATGAAAATTTTGATGATCTAATTAAGTTAAGAGAAAATAATTTATTTGAAATAGTAATTAATTAAGAAATATTGGGAATATTATCTTCAATACATTAATAATTTAGGGTTATTATAATTATAATAAATTTAATTTTAAAAGTTAATATAATTTTTTAATTATTTATTTATGATGATTTTTTTGATTGTTTTATTTTAGTTTTTGCAAGTTTCGAAACTTTATTATTAAATTTTGATTACTAAACTTTCCTGTGAAAGAACTGCAAATGCATTTTTGCTCTGAACGTAGTTCTTATTCGATTAAGAAATTATAGTATGAATTTGTAGATAGCTAGCCGAATAAAATGAAGACATGAAACAAATTAAATTACTGAAAATAAAGAATCTTTTTCTATGAAAACTTCTATGATAAAATGCCTTAAAATTGGAAAGTTTCTAAATTTATTTATAATTAAAACTTAATTTAATTTAGAAATATCCAAAATAAATGAATATAAATATACGATTTTTTCCGTTTTAAGTTTATAATGTATTTTTTAAAAGGTCGAATTATATGAATCTATAGGTTATTATCATACACATAACTGTTTACGTACACATTTTTATGTAGATTACTTTTTAAGATTTTTTCTGTAAAAATCTAAGTGTTCTTAAATGTGCTTTTAAAGATCTTAAATGTATGTATGTACGGGAAAAAATATTTTATACTTTTTTAAAATTACTTAGGGTAATATTGTTACACATTCATACAAAAAAAACTGTAAAAACAAAAAGGAAATATTTTCGGAAATTTTTCATGGAAATTCACATTCACACTTAAAATTACAAAATACTTGAAGGGCTAAAAATACACTGTCAAAAAAAAATTTCGTAAGAATTGTGAAAAAAAAATCGCTTACTTAATGCTTTTTCTATATTATACACTGAAAATTTTGAATTACTGTTTTGAAGGCTTTCGGCAATAATTCGCCGAATTAAATACCATATCAGTAATAGAATATTATTTTCTTGAAATATTGTAGCGATTCTAGCTTAATTCAAGCACAAATTTTCTTAAAATATATTGCTATTTATAAAGTTAATTAAATTTTTTTGTTTTTAATTAATTTAAATTTAATTAAAGATAATATTTCGGACTTTCAAACAAATTTATGTAAAAATAGCAAGAAAATATTAAATTATGTTTGTAGCTTTTGCAAATTATTACCCTAGCTTTAAAGGCATTGGGTATTGTTTGATTACGAAATCTTCGAGAATTTCTTTTTTTTTATTAACATTCCGTTTATAGTAAGTGTGCGTCCGTTAAGAAATTTAATTTCTTTGAAATAAGATTTTTCTAAAAAAATCTACGAAATTTTCTTTTACTATATTAATTTTTTTAATTTTCTGAATAAGTTAAATATTTTTTTTGCCAAAATTGCCAATTTCGTTTTAGAAAAATCACCAAATCAACAGTTATCAAATGAATATAAAGACAAAAAAAAGAATAAAACGAAATATTTAATGAAAATTCCCTTAACTTAAAGCTAAAAGTGGTTCATAATCTAGATCTTTAGGTCCCAATTTCTTTTTGTATTTCTTCTCCAATTTCGTATTGGCTAATTTCGTTTTATGTTTACTTAAACGATTTTTCTTCTTTTGCAATTCTTCTTCTTCGGCTTTCTCCTTATCTAAAAGTTCTAACTGTTCGAAAATATTTTTTGGGTTTGAATGATGACTTGAAGATGATGATGATGTTGATTCTAATGGTGATGTCGATGGAGAAGATGATGGAGTTTTAGCAGCATAAACTACAACAAAATGTGATGATGCATAATCAGAAGATGTGTTGATATCAGCAAAATCTCTAAAATTTGCAAATTGCTCTTCCGGATATGTATATTTTTGTACATATTCATCAGATTGTGGTCTACCATGTCCATTATTATTAGAGCTATCAGCATAAAATTGATTATATTCATTTGCTTCATCATTTGCATGATATGGTATTTCATCTTCTGGATAAAATGTTCCGCCGCGTATAACACCAAAATCACCGGATCCCAAAATAGCTGGATCAAAACCTCTCGGTGTTACACTAAATTTTCCACTACCTGAATTATCAGAATTTGTGAATGGACGAGAATGACCATGTGGTGGACTATTATTCTGTTCACGATAAAATGATGGATAATAACTTTGTGCGGCTTGAGAATGTGAATCTGCTGGATATTGTGAAGTTACATCATCAGTATATTCAGTGCTTGATGGATATACTTGACGACTTTCTGATCGAATAACTGATACATGAGCTATTTCGTCTGGCTCCATTAACATATCTGAATCATCATCAGCAAATTTTTCTGAAAACAAAAATAAAAAATTTCACTATTATTCAAATCTAATCTATGTGATTGAAATGTATGTATGCAATTAAAGTAAAAATAATTTGTACTTAGTATCAGATTTTTTAATTTTTTCTACAATAATATGGAATAAGAGTCAGGAAAAGAAAATGTTTTCTTTTTAAAAAATTTTTCGTAAAAAAGTATTCGTTTTTCGTGAAAAATTATTCGTTTGCAGAGAGGAATCTGAGGTTTGCAGAATTGAGTGTAAAACGGAACAGAAATTCTGATAGTTATCATTAGTAGCAGTTCCCTGAGTTATGAAGATTTAATGAAGGATATATAATATGAAAAATAAATAAATACAAATTTTATTTCTAACTACGAAATAAAATTTTGGATAAAATTAAAAATTCGTTGCAGAATTTAGTTGAATACTGCAACAACTATGCGGTATTGAGTTTCATAATTTCACATTATATTAAAGTTAATAAGAAATAAGCACACTGAAGTTTTACACAATACCTTATACCTAAAAAAAATTAAAAAAATATACACAGAACAAAATAAAGGCTACCTTAAACAATTTTTATTAAAAGTTTGAACAAATACAAAACTTAAATTAAATTACAATTTTTAAAATTAGAATACAATAAAAAAAATTAAATTTATAGAAAAATAAAATGTTTCACTTGGTTACAAAAATTTTTAAATCATAAATTTTCAAAAATGAATTTAATTCCTTTTCTTTTGTTGTTAATATCGTATATGTTTATAAAATCTATATCGTATATATTTTGTAATATTAAATTACAAAATTTCTTTTATTTATTTATTTCTTTTTATTTCTTTTTTTTATTTTGAATATTTTTAACAAAATTACTTTTAATGTAATTAGTCACTGAGAATTTATTATTGTTATTTAAAATATTCGATTAAATTTTGAATAGTTTTGGTTTTTATTAAAGTCATATATGTATATTAATTTTATTAATATAAGAAAAAAGTTGCTTTTTTTATTTTTAATTTTTAAACTTGTTTAATCCGACATGATCTGGTGTTTCACTGCTTACGGTATTAATAGTTTCATTATAACTAGCAATAGTTTCTGGATTTACAACTTTTTTTTTCGGTTTTGCACCACGTACCTTAGTACCAAAATGTGTTTCAAAGTGTTGACGCAAATGATCTCTTCGGCTGAATCCCTTATTGCATAGATCACAGACATGAACATTATATCCAGTATGAGATTCTCGATGTCTTCTTAAATCTGTTTTATGATGAAATTGTTTTATACATAAATCACATTTATGTGGTTTGTCAATGGTAATGTGCTTTTCAGTATGAATATTTAAACTTTCTTCGGTATGAAAACGCTTACCACATTTTAAACATTTGTGCGGAGTATCGCCAGAATGAAAAGTTTTGTTATGTTGTGTTAAATAGCACGTTTTTGCAAATTCACGATTACATTCTATACATTTAACTTTTGCAGTTTCTTCATTAGCTGGATTGGTTCTTCGTCTTTTGTATACTGCTGGATTTTTTTTATTTTCTTTTTGATTTTTTACATTATCTTTAACTGTTGATTGTTGATCATATTTTTGTGATAATATTGTTGAATCGCTAATAATTGATGTTGTTGGAGAAATTTGCATTAAATCGGTAGACTTATGAAGAAAAACTGGTGTAACTTGTTGATTACTAGGATTAAATTGTGATTCAAATGCTTCTGGTGCAGCATATGGATTTCCGTACTGTGGAACTATTAATTGTTGATTGGCAATTATTTTGATAGTATCATTCGAATTATGCGGCGTAGTTTTGTTATAATCTTGATTATTTGCATTAGGCAAATCGTTATTTGCCGTTGGTGATGTTGAATTATCAGAATAATTTTGTAAGGAATAATTATATGGCGATGTATGAGTAATAAAATTGTCATATATTCCATTTGAAATTTGTCCTGGATAATAATTTTGATAATTTAGAGCAAGTTGATATTGATTATTATTCGGTGTTTGTTGGGTTGTAGATAAAATTGAGTTTTGTGTTGTATACGGTAGATATTGACTGACATCAGCATTTTTATAGTAATATTGATATTGTTGCAAATTCTGTGGTTTATTTTCAAAATTTTCGGTTTTCACTGTAACGTTACTTGTAGATGATACAATTGCTGCTTGATCTGAAGATGTTATAAGTGTTGAATATTGGTTTTTATTTTCATCTTGGTTTGAGTCATTTAAAGATTCGTCAGATTGTATGTCTGTGGATGATGTACGTTTTCGTTTTCCATATAATAATGGAAATAAATTTTCGTGTCTGAAATTAGGATTGGGTAAAATTATACTACTACCCGCAAGAATTTGATTCTTGTGTGCAGATGAAGAAAAATGACGTTTTAATTGAGTCGGAGTAATAAAATTTTTATTGCACGTCCTGCATTCATTAGCTTTTTTTTGTTGGTGCCGTTGCTCAATTTTATTTTTTAATATTTCAAAACTTTGAAGTTGTGGCACAGAATTTTTAGTTGAGTTATGAGGTGAAATGTTTTTAGAATCCCCAATATTTGTTGTTTCTACACTATTTGCTGGTGATGAATTATTTATAATTGATCTTTCTATATACAAATTTTCATCTTCTGGCTGATTTGGTGATATTTGTGAAATTGTTTCCTCATATATCACATTATTTTGGTTTAAATTATTTTTTGCTGTTAACTGTTGAAGTTGTTTTGGAAATTCAATTTGTTGTGGAGATATTTGTGAATCTGCCGCTTCATAGCATACTTGACTTTGTTTATTATAACTATCGTATTGACTAATAGGAGGTATTACAAATGGATTATAATAACTCGGTTGAAAATTTTGCATATTTTGTGTAGGTGATATATTGTATTCGTTTTCTTTTTTAACGTATAAATTTTGATAATTCTGACCGTAAAATCCTTGATCATTTTCATATTTAATTTCTGTTTGAACAAGTAAATCACTTTTATATTCCATTATCGTTTTTTTGGGAACCTTTGTTGTTGTCAAATCTAAAGTTTGATATAAAATAATATTTTTGGAATCTAAATAGTTATTGTTTTCAATATCCTCATATTTTTTTTCTGCTGAAACACTTTTTTCATAATTTGGTAAAGTTGCAATTAAATGTGAATTATGATTATTATAATAACCATTGGAATTGATGTACGGTGTATAAATTTCTTCTTGTATACTTTGTTGATTTTCTAATTTATTAACGTTTTTTTCATTTAAATTATAATTTGTTGTTAAATCAAATTCGTTTTTCAAATTATTTAAAGTTCTTGACTGGTTCTGATTAGGATAAAATCGCGATTCTAAATGACTGATCGTCTTTTGAGTAGCTTCCATTTCAACAAATTTTTGTTTTCCTAGAGGTAGTATATAATTATTGTCAATATAATATGGGTAGTTGTTATTAGTTTGTGTTTGAAATTCCTTGAAATTGTATAACTTCTGACCTAAAAATATATATTTATATTAACAAAATAGTTTTGTCCTTTATTTTTATATATGATTATACCTACTTACCTGTGGAACACATTTCACTGGCTGTTTCTCCCACTCCCATTTTAAGACACCTTAAGTTGACTGAGTAATTTATATGGAAATGTTAAATATGGATTTTGAGAATGCACTTATTCAGGTAAACTTTTTTTTTTATTTTATCTTAATTGTTATCCTTTTCAGTCTGTGCGCTAATAAATTTGCAAGTAACAGGTGGTACTTTAAAATTATTGAGTCCTTTGTTGTTATTGTAGAATTAGAATTATAAACATTATTGAAAATTATATGCAGTACAAAATAACTTTCAATTTTTCAATTTTATTTGCCGTTTATTTACATTTTAAATATTATAAATAATATTTTAAAATATTACGAAAATTGCCCAGTAATTATAAATTCCATATATGAGTCCAAGTTTAAAATTATCTGCCAACATTTTTTTTAACATGCACATTAATTCTCGATTTTGAAAATTTTACAGTTTTTTCAGGGTTGAAGAATACAAATTATTTAAGGGTTCGCAAAATTGTAAGATTTTTTAAAAGGCTTGATAAGACATTCGTCATAGTTCATATTCAAAAATTTTAGCATATAAAGGTTTCAAGTTTACTGTCATATCTATTAGCAATAGTTTTAATTAAAAATAACATTTGGAAAAAAATTTTAATTTAAAATTAAATTTTGAAATTTAAATTTGAAATTAAGAACAAAACATTATTCCTGTATCAGTCATTCATTATTTTGTTAACAATTAAAATAAATTAATTTTTGAATAATTAATTTAATTTTATGTACTTATATATTTTTATTTAAATTTAACAAAATATTCTCTGTTTAATTAAATACTTAAATTTTTGCTATCCTGTCTATAATAAGTGAGAATAAAATTTAATATGTACAATACTGTTTTTTAGAGTGGCATGATCAATAATTTTGAATATTGTTTTCTCAGTTTTTAATTTTTTTTAGTCGAGATTTCACTCAAAAATGTTTATTTAAAATTTGCATGTGTATGAGCAAAACAGCTGCTTTCTTCTCACTTTTGTACAATGCATTTTTGACTCTATGTACATTAAAAGTATTGCCATATATACTTGAAACAATGCGTTAAATACAGCTTACACACACATTATGTTCAGAAACCACAATAAGTATTTTCTTTGATCATTGCAAATAATAATAAGTTACATATATGTTTGTAGGTATGTAATTAATTTTACATGTAATTATACATATACTTTAATTTTCAATCTTTTCAAATTAAGTATATGTATAATACATATGTATGCAATATTGTCATGTAATCAAATTATAATTTATTAAAATTATTCTTTTCACTCAACTTTACCAACCAAATCATGTTCTTAGTTGAGTAGAAGAATTCTAATTATAATAGAACTCTCATTTTTAACAAAATTCCAGGTAAATTAAATATGTTTTATGACACAAAATGTTGTTCAAAACAGTTTACACACATGTATGTACATACATACATATGTACAAAATTTCAAAAATATTAAAAATCATGTTTTTATTAAATTTTAAATTCTTAGAAATGTTTTTAAAGCAATATGTTACTTATTGTACTAATTGTTTCTGAAGAAAATTATTACAAAAAAAAATGCATGATGAAAATTTCGTATACATACATACATATATATTTATATATTAGTACATATTTAAGAATAACACCATTTCAATAATCAATGAACTAATTTAATTTTTTTTTTTAAATTAAATTTTTGCCTTTTTTATACACATATATGTATGTATGTACATACATTAATAAATTTTTTTCATCTCTTTTAAAGACTTTTATGATGTCAAAAATAATACAATTCATAAAATTTCTAACCTTTGTGTGGTAAACACCTTCAAAATTTTATAATTCTATTTTATGGTAGACTCTTTATGACAAAATTTAAGTTTAATTTCATATTCAATTATTATATTGCCAACCCTCTTATATTTTATAGTATACCTTTATGAACATACATCATGCATTTGGTAGCTGGTCCTTGGTGTATTTAACATGTTTTCTATTTTCTAATTGTTCGAATTTGGAATATGCACATACATAAAATAAATTTGCTAAGAATAATTAAAATGTGACAAATAAAGTTGGTCTTAAATGGATTCTATTATAAGTGGTCTTAATTAAATTCTATTTAAGATTCGATAAAAATAATAAAAACACCTGTACTTAAAAATTAAAACAAGTAAAATTTTAAATTATTTTAAATTTTTATTTGAAACGAAGTTTTGATTCATAAAATAATGGATGTGTTTTCTTAAACTAGTACACATGTTATCAATTATAAAATCTATGATTTCAATAAAAATAAAAATAAACAAAAATAAAATTGAAAATTTGAAACTAATAATTAATAATAAACAGTAAAATCTCCGTATAGATAGAACATCCGAAATATCAAGTTTTGTTTATAATGCAGATATTTCGTGACGTTAAATATTCAACAAAAAAATCTAATGTGAAAGAATTTATTCACTTATATAAAATATTCCTTATATGTATTGCAATTTGTTACAGGCATACAAATACAACATGTATGTATGTACTTGGCAATTAAAATAAATTTTACAATCAAGTTTATTTCCCCACCCCCGCAATATTACTCGATTAAACAATTTCATAATGAATTTTCTTAAATAATTAATTAGTATCGCAATGATTTACTTACTAGTTGTCTAATTAAACAAAAATTTTTTTTCAATTAAGTTGTTTTCTAATTTCTTTTACAAGAAATACAACCGTATGACCAGTTCCAATTAAGTGCTGTAGGTCCTTTGTAATTTTTTAACATTTTTCTCTATTTTATTTATAAATTTGAGTATATAAATGCGTTTGTACATATGTACATGGTACGTTTAAAAACTAAATATATGATCTATTTTAGTTTTTCTGGCATAATGACTTCAACCTGTTAACTAGCGAACTAACGAAATACATATTAAGTGCAAATACTACCGAAACGAAATTGAAATTCTTTTATATTTTAATTTTTCATTTTCTACAACAAATAAAAAGTCTTGAGGCAAGCAATTGAAAAAAAAATTTAAATGTCCAATAGTACTTATTGCATTTTATTCTTATTACTGGCTTGGAAAATAACATTCAAATTTTCAAAAAAATAAAAAAACCCACCTAAATCTGACTCAATAAATTAGTCGCATAGTAAAGGAAAAAATATTTTTTTTTGGTTTTGTTTTAATGTTTAAATTTAAGTGGAAGTTAAGTGGATGGTGGACGAAAAGAGATTTGTATATAATTTTGTAATTATTTTATTTAAAAAGTAATTTTTTTTTTGCTTAACACACAATCAAATTCTTTTCCAACTATTATTTTATCTTTGTGTAGCTTTTATGTTGAAATTTCAGTGCATTCTAAATAATTTTAGATAACCATAATCTTTATTATAATGTCATTATGAAGTGGACATTTTCTAGTGATTTCTAAGTAAATGAAGTTATGACAAGCATTTTATGAAAATAAAGTTTTCTTTTAGAGTTTAAAGCTTTTTGTCTAATATTGTTTTTAAGTTATTTTAAGGGTTTAGAAGGCAATAAAATTACAACAGATTTGTTGAGATTTTATGAAATTTTTGATTACCTACAAATTTTGAATCCAATTAATTGATTAATTGAAAAGCCGTTCATATAAAATATTTTAATTAATAATTGGCTTACAAAATTTTAAACTTAATCCTTTTTATATAAGTATGTCTTATAAAATTAAAAACATTTGTTCTATAATTTCCCTTCAACTGATTAATATTATTAACTATTCCTTTGAAAAATTCAAATTTTCCCCAATTAGCTTAGTTGTCAGAACAAGAACTCCAACACTCGCACTTTACAATTGCTCTTCATACATACATGTGTCAACACTGTCTCGTTTTGTTGAGTTGAAACTAAAATTTTATTATGAAAAACTTGACATTTTGCAAATTTGCAGTACCATTCTAGATTTTGAATAGTTTATAAAAACAAATTTACCATTACTAATAAAATAAAATGTCAAATTGAAGATGCTCTTTAATGAATTTTTTTAATTAATTGTTTTAATAGATTTCTCTAAAGTCTAAAATAATTTTATATATTTATACATGCATTTATGTACATACATATTAAAACTACAGTTATTCCGTTATAAAAATATAACACAATTTTTTTTCTCTTTCATCAAGTAAAATCAGAAAGAAACGAAAATAAAAATGATAGTAATTCGTGCAGTTTACTTTTAAATTTGCATGACAGTAGCACGAATTCTTATTATTTTGTTACTACTGGACTGGAATACATTTTGTAACACTAGTGTTTTTTTTTGTTTTAAACGTCTTTTTGGTTTTCATTTTTTGTTTTACTGCCGTGACAACATTGTTGTTTTTTAACGCCGCTCTGCAGCATAAGAATTTTCTTTTGTTTTGTTTATTTTTAACTTATAATTATTCTCTTCCTAAAAGAAAAAAACAAAAAATTACAATAACAAAAAACTGAATTGAGCACGAATGTGGCGGCACGATTATAGAGTTCTAAAATAAAAACAAAATAAAAAAAATAAAGACAGTAAAGTAAAATATTGTTAATTAAATCACTTCAATTTTTGTACTAAAAATGTAACAAAAGCGTGCTCTGTCTGAAATAACAATTCAACATCTTGCATGCTTATTTACAGTTCTGCATTATCATAAGACTGAAATTTTTCAGTAATTAGATTTTCATAAAAATTTTTATTAGTTTTATGTTTTGCATTTGAATTTGGACAGTGTTAGCGGTAATTTTAATTATTAAGTTGTTTTGAGTTAAATTTTTTGTAAAACGAATCACCGCAAAAGAAATAAGATGTGAGGAAATTATGTGAATGAAGTATGTACTACGTATATTTTGTGTGAAGACAGTAGTTACACAAAATTCTTATTCCGAACCAACATTTTCATAATGTGAGTTATACATATGTATGTACATACATATGTGTGTTTGTACATGCATGTATGTATATGATATTACTAAATGCAGTGCAGTGGAAATGATTGAAAGCGTTTGATAACCAGAAATTTCATTCTTTTTCGCAATAAATTTTAAAATATATGTACACACTTATATATTAACATTTAGTATACTGTACATATGTATTTATTACGTAATATATACAAGTAAATACACAAACAACATATTATGTGCAAAATTATAATGCATATTAAAAAGTTTTTGTGCACAAAGTAAATCATAATAGAGAAAGATAAATTTGCCTATTGTAAAATATTTGGGTTGATTATTATTAACTGTACAATTTTCTTATGTACCATACATATATACACACGTATTTATAAATACATATGTATGTATATATGTACTTATGGCTGCATAAATTGAGTTACTTGAATCAGTTAAAATTCTTTCTAAATAAAATTATTGCTTTAAACAACTTTGCTTAGTAAAATTCAATTTAATTGTAAGAAAAAAATAGACTTTAGGACAATTTTACCTCAAGCTAAAAAGCTCGTAAATTGATTTACAAAAAATGAAATAATTTAAGAAATTATATTTCATTTCAAATTTGGCATTTTAAGTATTTAAATATGTGAAAAATTGCTTATGGGTAAAATTTAAATTTCTCTGAAATTAGAAATGCTTATATTGTATAAAATGTTGTGTTATTTAAAATTTTTTTTGAAATTTTTTATTAATTCGTAAATAATTGGCCCGCCTTTAACTAGGTCAGAGGGTTGAAACATTCAAATTATTACAGAATATGATTTTCTGAGCGTTTGGCTCTTTAAATTAAAAATAAAAAACTCAGGAAAATTGCAAAATGTTTAAGAAAATATGTAAGAGGCGTGAAATCGCATGATCCTACGGCCAATCGATATATGTATTCAAAATGTAAATTAATCGCTAAGTATTGAACGCATTTTGATTTAATATTATAAATTAGTACACGCATTAAGAATTGAAAAGAGTAGTTCGCTCGCCAGTCTCTTTATAATGAAATGGAGACCCAAACAGGAGTCGATTTGACGTAGGCAACAATAAACAAGTATGACTTAAATGTATAGTTATAAAAAATACAAGCATGAAAGAGTAAAAAGAATCTGTTTTACTACTAAAGTTAGCTTACTAAAAGATTAAATTAGCTTCCAACAAGGAGAATATCAAGGAAATACTTAAATTCAGTACAATAATTCACGCATCTTATTTTAATAACAAAAGTTCTTGATAATTTAACTATGATAAATTGCTGTTCAAAACTTCTCTGTCAATTCTTATTTTTGGAGTTTTTGCATGTTAGTCGTACATTTTTCTTAAGAAAAATTATTTTAAGTTAAAATGAAATAAAGTTTATTTCGATTTTGTATTGTTACAAAGAAAAAATACAATGTTATGCAACTCGACGTTAATATGTTAAGAAATGAACATTCTAATAAAATAATAATAAAGTGAAAAGATAAGAAATAATTTAAGAGTTAAAGTAGTTAGAATTAGACATGCAAATTTTGTATAAATTTCTAATTAATTTTGGATTTAAGTTTCTGATTAATAATCGTAAAAAAATAAATTTGGTATTTTTATAGAAAGTAAGCACAACATGTTGCAAATTTAATTGTTTTTAAAAATTTAAAAAAAAATACCAAATTAACTTTTGCTTGCAGCAATTGCTTAATGGTACAATAGCCAACCAAAAATTTCCAGGAATGCAATTATTCGACTATCGTAAATGCAATGTCAAAACATGATTTTCAAAAATTTATATTATAAGCTTGAAATATTTGCATAAAAGATAATTTTTTTTTATTTTTAATAGTAAAACACAATAAACGGGGGACATAAAATAAAAGAAATAAACTTATACGAGTTTATTATTTTTAAATTTACAATATTATTGTCCTGATTTCGAAATTTTGCACATAATTCAATTTTTATTAAAAAAAACAATGAAGAATCCTTGTTAGCAACAACACAATCCAAGAGTTTTTTTTTAATAAATTTTATTACTTTATGAATTTTATTTACAATGACATTGAAAATGTCATAAACCAAAGAAATGAGAAAGAAAAAACTTGAAAAAGCAATTGACATATTTTTCAAAAATTTTTTTGTTAATAGCAAAAAAAAAACGGAATGATCGTGTTGGATGCAATGACCATATTTTCCGGCTCCACATTAAATTAAATCAGTGAATTTAAATGAAATAATGTTTAACAAAAAGTTTACTGTGTTAGTGGAAATTTTAGTTAACTCACTTTTGAAATATACTTAGATACATGTCATAAAATAAGTAACTAAATAAAGCACGCAATAGAGTAGCTTGTCAATTATCATTAAATACAAATACAAAAACATCAAAATTAAAACCGTGAGAAATAAACAAAAATTGTTATGGCGAAAAAATACTATTTAATTGTCAAATTGTTCTCTTCATCTCCCAAATCATAAGTGAACTAATTAAATAGATGGTAACTACTGCCGTTTTTCTATTTCTTACCTTAATTCTCATCATAAATTACCAACTCCAATCCCTCATAAGGGCTAATAAAGAATGCGCTTACGGTATTTTCTGCCGGCATATTTTTGAGATTTCAGACAATTTGCACCATGTTACATCCAGTATAATCATACAATCACATGTAACCAATGCGGCGTTATTCGGTTGTGCGGTGTCAATGCGTTGAGTCTCCTCAGACGCTCATTTTAAGCTATAACAGAGGATACTGAAATATTTCCAGTTAGTGATAGCCCCTCTCAAGGTAGAGTTAAAATCGTACATCTGCGCCTGAAATACACTGGAGTAATTTCTCCTCAGTCTAAAACTATTATGTATGTATTATAGCATTAGAAGATAGAGAAATTTAATTCTCAATTCAAAATGTTTAAAAAGCACTGTAAAAATTTATTTTTCATTTTCTTTCACGTTTTTATTGCAAATTTTACCAAAATAATTAAATTATGTGTTTTGAAATAAAAAAAAACTAAAATAAAAACATAAGAGAAAGAATAATCTCTTTTCTTTATCGATCATAAATACTTTTTATGATTTAATTTTTTCTGTTTACGATAATTTCCCATTTTTGTCAGTGTTTTTCTTAAATTTTGTGTATATAGCACTTAAATTGAGTTGTCATGTTATTGTTAATGTTTACACAGTCACATTACAATGCAATGACATAACAAGAAATGTCAAAAAATGATAAAATATTATTGCAATAAATCTGTAAAAATTATTTTTTGAATAAATTAAGAAGAAAATTGAGTCAATGGAAATTCGCTGTCCGTTCATCTTGAATATTGCAATATTGATGTTAAAAGTTTGATTTATTTCATATGAAATAAGCGAAAGTTGCGTCGAACTAAACACAAATTTCATATGCCAATATATTTTAATAGCAATTTGCATACATACACGTACTATATTTATTTCTTTTTTACATGTTTGCAGTATTTAAATTGGGTGTGTAATTGTTTCACAAGACCTACAAGATAACTTCATGAATAACTTCAATTCCATTGTTAAACAGGATGATTCCATTTTTGTGAGGTTTCTGTGAAGAGCTGGGTGCAAGACTATCATGCACATTATCCAAAACTGTTTTATATTAGCTGTCCGATTTCGTTATTAGCTTGGATAACGTTTTCTTATCTTCGCTGCCTAGGAAAAAGTTATGACAGGCAGAAAGTGTAGTTCATAATGTACAAATCTATGATTCATTTCCGTTTTGCATTAATCAATTGTTATCTTAATATCATTTCTTTTTACCAGAGGTGGGAAGGCTTTTCACTAATGGAGGACAAATTTAAAGTAACAATAACTAAGGAGACCACATAAGTTTCAATACCCTAAAATGTATTTTTTGTAGAATTATTGCTGTGCTAATTCCATTTTTTTTACTTTAAATTCAGTTTTTATTTATTTCAAATTCAAATGTTTTTTATATTTTGAAGTCAATATTTTTTTTATGCATATATACATAAGTATACATACAAAAATTAATAAAATTAAATTGATAAAACAAAAAATTAATTGAATGAAAAGTTTATTTACTTCTAAACATATACATATAACAAAAAAACAGCTTCAAATTCAAAACTGAAATTCAAGTTAGACTATACTTTCTGAGATTTTTGCACTTGAGTTTTACCTGAAAGTAATTGAATATTTAAAAGACAAAACACACCATGGGCTGCATAAAAAACACGCGGAGACCGAAGACTTCCCACCTCTGTACTATACATATACAACGATGGACGTTAAGCATACAAAAGAAAAAACCATTGGGTTTCAACGGATTCTAAACCAGCAACCAGTCACACACTTATTATTTATATTATTTTTTTTTTTCAATTTTTAAAATTCATTCAGATATTGCTCACTTTTTTAATTAGTGCAACCACTTTTATTTCAGTTTTATTATTATGCCAACGTCACAAATACAGGTAATTGATACAACGAATCGTTCTTTTACCAAAATTTATTTTTATTAATGAAATATTTAAAAGGAAATTTATTAGGTATTCACCACATTTGGGCATCAACATTTAAAAAGTCACAATTTCACTTAGGTACTTAGGTTTGGCTCGAAATATACATAAAATACAACATTCACAGAAAAGATAAATGTAGCTTATTAAAGAAGATCTTTTGACTTGTCATAAATGGTAATGCGAATTTTTTTGACTTTATGAAATAAGTATAATAAGATGGTATCGTTTTATTTTGTGACTTGTGCTTAACAAGCTCATAGACATAAAACACAAAATTAAGTTAACTCATAAAAAATTATTATCAACATAATAGTATTACACACATATCGTATAACAGACACGAAAAAACATGTTATTTACATACATACAATTTATTTATTTTGCCATAAATATCGTTATATTTTAATGTATTAATTTTCGAATAATAAAGAAGAAACAAAAGGTGTACAAAGATAGAAAACTTAGAAAAATGTGGAGATAATTACTCTAAAAATTGTATACAGATTACGTTGTTTTGTTATACACTTTGCGTAACAATTTACTCTGTCGTGAGCTTTCAACTTACGCCAGTGAATATTCACGTATATAATATTTTAATTATGTGTGTGTTCTCTTTTTCTTGTTTTTATTAGTTTTCTTTCTATAAGTCGTTAACAGAGGGTGTATATACATAGTATGTGCACTTTGAAAATTAAGTTATAATAAGATTTGTATGTTGGCGGAACAAATTTTTAATAATTAAACACAGTTCAAATATTTTGTTTTGGATTTAAGTAGAAAAATGAAGAAAACAAAATAAACTGAAATATTTTTAGGTATTTTTAATTACTCTTTATAAGCACATACATACATTCATATATGTATATACACTCTCGTGCAATTAATGTCATAATGAGGTAACATTTAAGTAATTTTAATGTCAAATTATAAAATAAGGTTAAATAATTTTAAGCTTCCGCGTGCTTCTTATTATAATTTTATTAAAGTTACGAATAATACTTTAGAAATTACATAAAAATTAATTGAGGTTATTACAATTTTATTACAATTGACATTATTTTTGGTTTATTATGTACATATACATATAATTATACGTATGTAAGTAGTTGCATTGCAATATCTTGTTCACGTTATTTAATTATTTTAATTTCATTTGTTGTTTATTTTTTAAATGTACACCAAATGTTGAAACAATCTACAGAAAAAAAAGGTCGGTAGCTGCTCCTGTGACATGTCGTTTCTACAATTTTATATAGGCTGATGTTTTTGGATGCATATGGATATAGAAAAGTATGGCTATAAATCGTAAAAGTAACACTTACATTGTATTGCTCACATAAATAGAGAACTTTAATAACTTATAATAATGATAAGTATGTTCATTTAATGTAAAATATTCTCAAACTCAACGCAAACAATCAATAAACTCACAGTCAGCAGACTCCAGGGCTGTGCAGATCCTTATTATGATTAATTACGGCATGATCAGCCTGCATCGGTGCATCGGTGAATTAAACTACAATGATTTTACTGCAAGTCCGAAATTGTACCAAACAAATTTATTTCTAATTAATGCCTTCTTTTAATTTTATTAGGTTAAAATTTTCATATATGTATGTACATACAACATAATTTACGATCCAATAATATTTTTGCCGAGCTTATAAAATAAAAAATTTATTAAAATTACTCAAATTGTTAATTGCATAAAATTTCTTGTTGCCACAGTTTTAAATAATTATGACATCTATTATAATTCCATAAATTAACAGAGAATTTTTCAATACTTAAATTTAGCCAGAACATTTTTAATTAATAAAAAAGTTCAGGTTATTTGTATATTATTTAAAAACTTTAAACTCAATTTACAAATTGCAATAATTGCCGCAATAATTTGTGTTATAACAGCAAATGCCTAATTATAACGAAAATTATTGCTGTGCATGTAAATTTTTACTTTTTAAATATAATTTTGATAATCAGAATGAATGTAAAATTTCGATATTTGTTTGAACTTAAAAAATATCAACCCAAATTAAAATTATATTGCAAAATAAATCACTTTTTAATTATTCACTCCAAGTCAGCAAGATTTGTCTAATTATACAAAAGACTCGATTAAAATATAAAGTCGACTTATATTTAAGGATTTCTTTTTTCGAACTTCTAAACATAATCTTATTCTTTATAGTATGATATCTACTTATTTCATAGAAATTCAAATTAAAATCTAGATTTTATGCAATACCGTTTTAGTGATAACATAATTTAGCATATGTGCATAAAGTTTATAAATAATGAAAATTATGTTGTTAAAATTCTCATCTTTTAACCTGGCATTTTAATAACTATAAGCTTAATTAATATAGATATAAAAATTCAATAACGATTGACAGTCCAGTTTAAAATTTTTTAACATCACGCAAAGAAAAATATAAAGTGTTGCAAGTCAGTTAAAATAAAGCAAAAAAAAAAAGAGGAAAACAAAAAATTTTTCAAGAACTTCCTAACTTTTTTCAGTTTTCATTAAAATTACCAAACTCAACAGTAAAATTAATTTAGACGAATATACATCCACACATTTGTATGTGAGTGCGAATGTGTGTATTCATAAGTTTAGTAGTTTAATATGCGCAAATATAAAAATATGATTTAAGACCCTTATGCACAGCATAATTACTTTTTAAATCACGCAAAAAAAAAATCTTTCAAACTGGAATATTAAAAGATAATTTTATTATAGTTTTTTTAAAGGCCATTACAATATTATGAGCAGAACTAGGACGACTTTTAAATGGTAATTCTGCGAAAATATTTATGTTTTCTACATCAAAAAATCTACAATTTTTTCGAAACGAATATGTTTTATTTTTGATAAGAGATTTTTTAAATGTACACCAAATGTTGAAACAATCTACAGAAAAAAAAGTTGGTAGCTGCTCCTGTGACATGTTTCTACAATTTTATATAGACTGGTGTTTTTGGATGCATATGGATATAGAAAAGTAAAATTTGATAAGAGATTTTGGATTTAATATGCAAAGGTATAAATTTTAATTCGATATTATTTTGGAAAAACATTTTGTCATCCTTTAAATCTGAAAGCCCTTGATTTTCAAAAATAATTGATGTGTATGATTTATTATAGCCCCAATATTTCTGTTTCTCGAATCGAAGATCGAAATTGATAATCAAAACTAGTTCCTTCCCACAATAATCTCATTTTTAACATGCACATGTTAATCATATGAGATTAAAATATGAACGTTTTAAGCAATTGCACTAAAATCAATTAAAACTATGTTTTTCCATAAATCCCAGCTTCCTCACAACTTTTTTCCTCATATAATTAGTTGACTTAACCAACGTATGAAATATAAAAACAAAAACTGTTTTTTTAACACACATTTCCTTATGTTTCCTGTTAAGTTACATAAGGCATCAAAATATCATTAGATTTGCTAATATCGTAAAATGAGACCTACAAAAGTACTTCTTTTTTTCGAGCAAATATGATTGAAAGTTGCAATTATTTATAAATTTTGTAAGTACAACAGATGCATAAAAGATGTAAAATTTTTATTTTTAAAATAATAAAAATAAAAATCACTGAATTTTTGCGTCTGTCATTTTCTAAATTGCATTTAACAGGCTTAAAATTTAATAAGTTTGAAATTTAACAAAGTAATAGGTTTACAGTAATTAAATTTAAATTTAAGCTTAATTAATTTTGTGTTTATGCTTGATGATTTTTTTTGCTACAGATATTTTATATACGTTTGGAAAAAAATGGTGGCATTAAATACCGCGTGATGATGACCGCTATTAGCGGTAAGAAAACTTCTGATTAAAGGAAGGTTCATAAAATATATTTTGTTTTTGATACGCAAACATGTGATGTAGGTTAACGTTAACTGATATTTTGTTTACACATAAATATAAAAATGTAAAATAACTGTTAGAGTGTTGCTTGAAAAAATTTCCGATTGGGAAATGGTTTTGAAATTGCCATTACACTTAAATAAAATAAAAAGAAATACTTTGTGACATTTAATTGTAAAATTTAATTATCGAATGCAATAAATTTTATTTTTATTATAAAAATTATATTTTCGGTAGTTATTTTGAGTAAAATTGATAAAAAAAATATAATTCATACATTTTATGCAATTTTAGGTGATTAAATCTAGAACAGATCACTTTTAATTTCTGAAATAAATATTCTTAAGCTTAACATTTTCTTATAGTTAAAGCATTTGAAATTGGTTATTCAACTAGCAAACTGGTTTAACAACTAGCTAAACTTTTAACACATTCTGAGGACCAATATATATTTGAAAATTTTTGTTTTGAAATAACAAAATGAAATTATTTATTCCATTTCGATGGTATCGATTAGCTAATAATATTTTATTAAATAGAAGATTATTAACAAATTCCGGATATTAAATGATTAAAAACTTCTGCCAAAATTTTAAGTAGCTGATCGAAACTCTGTTCATTATGTCGCGCGGATCTGCGCATCCCTGAATCATTTTGACATTGTGTTAGACTTGAACCGTTAGATCAGATGTTGAGAATGCAAAAGGTTGAGTGAGGCTAAGTTGACGTGGCTATCAAAGAATACATTTAGGGAAATGCAATAACTTTTATGAATATTACAGTATAATAACTAGTTATTTTTCCTGAATAATTTAGAAAATTGTTAAACAATCAAACATTGAAATGTTACGGTGTGATCAGGCTAATAAGTCATGTATGAATTTATTACTAATTTCATATTCACATAACTTCACCCTTATATTAATTTTTTTTCTAATATAAACACGGTTTTCGTTTAGAAATCTTTCACTTTCAGTTATGCTCATATGTAAATGTAAAAAACTTAAATTTTCTTAAGACATTGTAGGCGATTTCATTGTTGTGTTAGAAAAAAAAATTATTCGCGAATAAAACAAACCTAAACCACTTATAATATTCAAGAAAGGAAAAATTTATTTTTTACAACTCGGTATAAAACAGTTAAAACAAAAATTGTCTTAAGGCGTAACAAGTTTTGACATTTTTATTATTTTTATCAGATTTTAACTTACAATAACGCTATGATGACAACGAGTTCATTACTTATACAAAAAGAAGTTGTTAAGGATTTTTTTTTGTTTTTTTTAAATTTAAAAATTTAGCATTTTTCGGCCGATTTTTTTTTTATTGCTTTGAATGTAATCATGCAGAAATAGAAAAAAAAAATAAACCAAAATCTAACGTTATGCACATTTTTTTTTGTATTTTTTTTTTTGGGAGTGCATGTCAGGCCACCAAATTATGATAAATTATTTCATACATTAAAATTGAAACAAAACTTTTTAAATATGTGCAAATAAACTACTTAAATATTATAAATAAGAATTGATACATGAAATTAGATTAGGGCAATTCTATAAAAGTTTGTAGAATGTTCAAATATTAGTATGGCGCAAATTTAGTGTTATTATAAGATCACGGTTCTCGTTTTCTTTTTGTGTTTTTTTATTTGGAACACAATCACTTGCAAGCGTGTTGATAAAATGTCTCAATTTAATATAAATTTATTAAAAGAATTGATTAAGGTTCACTTATGCATCCAGCAGGTTTGGACTCTGTAGTTGATTTTCGATAATATTTGGCAATATTACAGCAATGTTTACTTATTAACTACATATATAGTTATAGTTAATAAGTTACATGTATATTATTCTAGAAAATTTGTTCTACTACTGAGAACTTTGCATTGAAACAAAGGACAAATTTTAAAGGTTAATAATATCGCAGAGGTGCCAAAAGAAAAGAAATTATATCCAAAATTAGGTACAACCTTAATTCTCCTCTCTCCACTACGTTTATTTTTTGAAACCAGTCAACAAACTGAGAATAACCATACAAATATACAGCATATAGTTGGATTAAAAGACACACATATATGTATATATATATTCAAAGCAGATATATGCAACTTACGGTCCTGTTGTTAGAACCTATCATTTTAGTAAAATATTTTCTTGTTTTCAAAGAAATTGTAAACAGTATTTGAATAATCACGTGTTGAAAAATTCAAAATGTTTTCGACCTTATTTAAACATTTTTTTGGAATTATATTCTTACAGCAAAATTGGTAGACTGGTTTGCCGATTTGGAATTTTTTTCCCAATAACACACATGCATACATATGTTTATATCTATATCCTGAACAACTTTAATCAAAAAAATCATTTTACATTTTAATTCGACCGATAGCTTTGAAAAGATTGCACATGCCTGATATGGCTATTTTCCTCAAACTATAAAATAAGAATTAACACTTTCGTCATAAACTTTATTCATGTTGTTTTTTTTTGTGTTGTTGTTAAATGATTGATATGTGACTTACAGAAATTACAGACCTTATCAAATTCTTAAGATCAGCTCTCCCAATTGTATTTTTTTTTTGTTTTTGTTCACTTTTTGCAGAATTTTATTAAAAGTGAATTTATTTATGAAATTAGTAATAAATGTTAAATGTGTTGGTAGTGGGTAGATTGGTTTGGTACTTTGAATATTGTAATTTTGTAAAATATGCTTTGTGTATTAATGTAAATTCTGTTTTGTGTTATTAAAATTAATTGTTGATTATTTTGCCATTTTATTTAAATAAAAAATTATCACTAAATTAATATTTGCATGTTATTACAATAAATGCTTGTAATAAATTTTAATTGAACAAAAATTATTCCAAACAAAAAAAAACGAAACAAATTTTGAATATCAAAGTAATGAATTTTAATTTAGAAGTTTTAGAATTAAAAAGTGAACATTCTTGTAAAAGAAAGAAACAATTTGGTGCCAACCTTCAGAAAAACAGCGGGATTACAATTTGTTTAATAAAGTACTTATATACCTAGTTGTAAAATAAAAGTAAGAGTTCGATTTTTGGATTGTAAGAATTATGATTGTACTTTACTTTGTAATTAGCAATGGTGGATTTTTAGTAAATTTTAACTGTCTTTTTTTGAAATTCTTTTTTGCGAATGACAAAATATCAAGCTGTGATTTATTTAAATGTGAACCTGTGTTTTATGTTACTGCGTTTCTAATATTATATTTAGTTTTATTAAGTAACAGTAAAAATATCTTTTATTTTAAAATGCGTTAACTCTGTCCTACTATCTACATAAGTGCATGTTTTGAAAATGAATAATTATTTTAAGTATTAATCGAGACATTATTCATTCGAGATTATTTTTAATAAAATTTATGAACATTAGCGTCAAAATAAATATTTTTATTAATTTAATTGAAAACAAAAAAAATATTTTACATAATTTTCCAATTAAAGACATTACTTTTTAAAAAATGTTTAAAATTTGGAATTAAATTATCCATGGGAACTCAAAAACTTCTATTACTTTATTAACTAAATATAAGGAAAAATATCAGTTATCAGCAATGTGATTCCATTTTCAATTAAGCTTTATGGTATTGGCAATGTTCATGATATCAGAATTACAGTCAAACTGTTTAATTCTGCAACTAACATTTTTAAGCCGCATACATTATTGGTGCAATTCCAAGGTATAAGGATTTCTTCGGAGTTGTAGTTTTCCGGGCCTCGAATAGTTTAGGAAGGTGAGTCTCGAGCAGACGATGTTGGGAAATGCCCGCACTGAGAAGTGTTTACAACAGGTCACTATACACGATCGCGAAGCACTTTACCCCGCTTGTACAAATCTACAATGTATAAGAGTTTTCATCTACGTCACGGTTTCCAAATGCGAATGTTGTATATAAGGAAGTGCGTATATAGTTTTTTTGGTTCTAAATCTATTTATATATATATATATCGTCAACTTCAATATAATTGCTGTAAATTATGGAGGGAACAGGATTACTGCAATTTTGAAGTATGTTTATATACTAATGCACATATGACAGAATGAATTTAACGTTGCGGTGTTTATTACGATTATTAATTATGTCATGTATACTATGATAAATTTTCTTACCCTACATCATAAAAAAACTGAAATATGTAAAATATGTACATATATAGTATATAAACATAATTTATGTATGTATATTAAATATGGTCTAGAATTAATTCATTAAAATTATTATTTATTAAAATTAAATTTTTGGATATTAATCAATATTAACTTTAACTTCTACTGATTATACCTTATGGTTTATTTTATTATTTATCAATAATTATAAAAACTATATTTTATATTTTTATTATCAAAGATCGTGACAATTTCAATGATAAAGAAATAAAATTTAAAAATTATTGAGAAAAAATATTTTTTTTTAATTATTTGACAGTAATTTCTTAAACATTTTTCTTCTATTTTAGTAAATTATTTTTTCAATCGTCAAATAAACCAACCATATTATTCTGACATAATTGACATATGAACCAAATTGATTTGAATTTTTTTTTATGCATGTAATTGGAAAGGTAGTTTTACAGTTAAAAAAAAAACAACATAATCAGAAAAAGTTATTGGAGAAACGATTTTTAATAAAAATTAAATAGGTGGTATACGCGAATTATTTTTTTTTTTTTAGAAGCAATTCACTTGTCAAAAAAATCGTATTATAATTTTTAAACCGCTAGAAAATAAAAGAAAAAAAAACTACAAACTACTTCTATAATGATTAATGCAAAGAAAAATGGACGGTTACTATTGCTACCGCTGTGGCGCTGTACATGTGCATTGCCTATTTACAAGGTTGTCAAAAGTTGTCATTTAATTTAGTCAGGGAAAAAATTATTAAAAAGCCAAAAAGCTATTAAAAAAATATTCTAATGATAAAAAAAATGGAAAATTTCAAAATTTTTATGACAGAATTCGTATGAATTATAATGTCATACCATGAGTTATTAATACGTAAACAAAATAATAAATAATTTAATTTAGAAATTAAAAAAGAATGTGAGTAGAAAAAAATTTATATTCAATGATTGAATTTTAATGTTTATATGAAAGGACTTGCGGGATAAGATAAAGTATGATAGGTCAAATTATAAGATTAAATTTTCAATATAATTTAAAAAAAAATGGCAATAAATACCTTTTGTGAATTAATCTATTTAGTCCCCTTACCTGTAAATAGAGAAAAAAAAGAGAAAAAATTAATTTAATTTATTTTATTAAAATATTAAACGAACTGCTAAATTTTTTTTACTTAATAAATAAAATTGAATTCAACATAGACAACAAACAAAGAGAAATTAATTCATGATGGACTAATTATGGACTGTATGTGACATTTTAAGTTTTTTTACGACAAAACGATGTTTTTATTAGCCCAACAAGTAGTGTCGATGAAATTCTTCAATTATTTAAAATTTGTCTATACCAATATTTGATTGTACCTAGATGCAACTGATATAATATGAACCTACCTGTCTACTGTAATATTTTAAACCTTTTTTTAGTATCTTCATAATAATATAGACATATATGTATATATATGCATTCTATATTTGTAATATATCTTTGGATTTATTATTAAGATTGCTAATACACGATCATATGATAATATACAAATTACTAAGATGTGAACTAAATAGGTACCAATATAAAAGTAACAGTAACAACGGTTTTATAATATTATAATTCGATATTAAAATTATATATGTAATAAGTATGTACATAAATTATGCTTAAGATCACATTTCATTTCTATAGACATATGCATGAGAATAAATGCGAATCTTCATGCATGAAAGTTAAACTGTAATGCTTGACAGAATATAAAAAAATCTGATGTGGTCAGCACATAACCGACCGCATTGTGTATTGTCTAGTTAAATGAAAGTGTTACGGAATATTATAAAAATGTCTGTTAAATACTTCTTTCCAATTTTTAGGACATTAGTAAGCTTATAGTTAACATACTTAGAAAAATGTAAATTTGGCTCTTAGTAGAGTTTCGCTTTGTGCTACCCCGAATTCCCTGAAATGCTCACCAGTTAGTTTCGGTAACAACCAGAACTCAAATATCAAATTTCAAGAAATTCCATCAATTTGTTCTGCGGATATGGTGAAAAATGTAAAATCGGCCCGCAAATCAGTTCTCGAGCCCTGATCTTTCCAAAAAAGTTATATGTTCATTGCTTTAATATGAGGAATTCATATATTAAATTTCAATGAAATTGGTTGATTATTTCTCTTTATATACACAAAAGTGTATGTTTGACCCGTAGTAAACGTTTAGTTGCCGATGCCTGATCTTTCCAAAAAATTTACATGTTCATTGTTTTAATACGGGGAATTCATATATTAAATTTCAATGAAATCGGTTGATTATTTCTCTTTATATACACAAAAATGTATATTTGGCCCGTAGTAAACGGCCAGTTGCTGATGCCTGATTTCTTCCAAAAGTTAGGAATTTTTGCGTATAATCGAGCAAAGCTTATATATGAAATTTCAAATAAATCGGTTGAATACTTTCTTCAAAATGGTGAAAAATGTAAAATCGGCTCGCAAATCCGTTTTCGAGCTCTGATCTTTCCAAAAAATTTATATGTTCATTGTTTTAATACGAGGAGTTCATATATTAAATTTCAATGAAATCGGTTGATTATTTCTCTTTATATACACAAAAATGTATATTTGGCCCGTAGTAAACGTCTAGTTGCCGATGCCTGATTTCTTCCAAAACATACGAATTTTTGCGGACGGTCGAGCTGAGTTTATATATAAAATTTCAAGTAAATCGGTTGAATATTTTCTTCAAAATGTTCAAAAATGTAAAACAGGCCCGCTAAAAAGTGCAGTTCCCGAGGCCTGATATATACCAAAAGTTGATCGATCCGTGCCATGGTGGAAACAAACTTACATATAAAATTTCATCAAAATCGGTTCAGCCGAACTTGAGATACACGCGTGCACACACAGACCGACAGACCGACAGACCGACAGACGGACAGACCGACAGACCGACAGACCGACAGACCGACAGACCGACAGGTTGCTAAAAATAGTTTATTTACACTTCCCTACTATGGAGAAGTACGTTCTCACCGAAAACTCGATATGCAAAATTTGTTGCCATCACATAACCTACCTATTGTTCACACAATACGGTCGGTAAAAATACAATATTATAAAATGAAAAAAAAAAACATTTTGATTATCTGAATTATCTAAAAGTTCAAGGTTTCGATATTAGTAGGCCAAAGACGTAAAGTTTTTTGTGAGATTTATTAATAAATTTTCTGATATCTTTATTTTTTTCTCATTATTTTTGAATAAAATATTTTTAATATCTTTTTGTTTTTTAATAAGTTTGACGTTTATATCCAGAAGAAAACATACGTTTATAAAAAGCATGAATAATAATAGTACATGCATACTTACACATATATGTACGTATGTCAAATGATCTGTTCGTTCAATTTTAGAGTGTTTACCACCCTCAAACGAACTCCTAATTTATTCTCGATCATTTGCACTTTAACTTTTCTTATATTTTCATGTTTTATTTTCGTATATCTGCTTGTAATTGAAATATTGAAATGAAAATCTTCAAATTGTTGTCGTTTGAGTGACAGAAGCTCATTTAATTGATTAGTAATTAAATTTTTGAGAATGTGGTCTGCATGTGAGAAATTTAAGAAGTAAAGATAAACACACATACA
The DNA here is from genome assembly GCF_029603195.1 of Condylostylus longicornis. NCBI lineage: Eukaryota > Metazoa > Arthropoda > Insecta > Diptera > Dolichopodidae > Condylostylus > Condylostylus longicornis. The sequence continues at coordinate 15,257,346 of NW_026577982.1, forward strand.
AGAGTACATTTATGTACATACATACAAAATTTAATATGCGTGTAAGTTGCGCGCTATTAACTTATTTTAAAAATTTAAATTCGAAGTGTGGGAGTTTCAATTATTCAAAATTTGAAAATTCTTAAAATAGGGCTTAATTCATTAATCCATACAGTTGACGTATTCAATTGAAAATGCTATTTTATGTGAACTATAATTTTACTTTGACAATTCAATAAATGTGTAGTACTGTCTGTAGTCAGTAATGTGGCTGATATTTGCACACAACATATAATAAAAGATTATTAGAAAAATAATTATAATAAATTTAATTGGTTTTCTTATTTTAATGTTATTGCAAATTATTTTGTGGTCATTTTTGATAGGTTTTATGTTATTATTCTGGGCATTTTAATATTAGAAGGCACGTCATATTTATATCCAGCGAATAAAATAGATACGTGCGCACCTATACGGTGTTCACAATAGTATATAAATATCGGTATGTTCACATAAAATTCAAAATTAAGATTTTTACAAGGTAATGCAGTAGTATTTCAAAAAAAAAAAAAATAATAATGAAAGATATAATTATTTTATCAAAAGAAAAAGTTTATCTGAAATAAATTATAGGTAAAACAAAATAAAAATTCAACTACAATCATATTAGTTTGGGGGTTTTCGAACGTACACACGTACATAATGAGTATATCTTATATAATTTTTGTTTGAACGCTTTGGATTTCGACTCATTTATTCTCTTATTTTCATCTTAATTCCTATATTCTTTTGATTAATTGTTTTAAAACTAATTAAAAATAACTCTATTAACTTTAAATTCTAAAAGTTGATTAATAATACTGCTGTATTATATTATAATTGTGTGTGTATTTGTATATGAATAGAATAATGAAGGTTATTTGAATTGTTAATAAAAATGACGTTTTGAATTTTGTTTTATGTTTTTCTTTTTTTTTTCAAATTTTTGGTAATGATGTTCTTTACTGTATTGTATCGTGACTCAGCATCGATATTGTATTACGTATAACACATATGCATGAATACCGAATTTTGTATGGTTACTGTATATTCTCAAATTAATGGCTTAGTAATTTTAGCATGTTTTTGATACAATCAAGGTCAAACAAATTTAATAATATTTGTTTGACATTTTCTTGTAAGTAATGCAGACTAAATATATTTTTATGTACATTATGTTTGAAGGTATTCTATTTTTGGCATGGTTTAGTAAACCAGGGTTAAATGAATTTTTTTTATGTGTAAAGTTTGTAAAGAATGTATTGTATGTGTGTATATGTATATTTATTTATTTTTAAGCAATTTAGGAAGGAAGTAGCTACATGTATTTTTGCAATTGAAAATTTTCTAATAATAAATTAATTTGGTTAGAATAGTGTCAGAAATTATAGGAAGTTTTTATCAAAAAGTATTTATTATTTGGAAAAAAAAATTTCTGTGGTTAAAATAATTATATGAGTACTTTAAGAAAAAAGGTGCTATGTAATTAATATTCAAAATATAAAATAAAAATTAATTTTTTAAATTTTATGCTACGAATATAAGGAAATTAAAAAAAACTTCTTCAATTGTATGGAAAAATTGGGTTATTATCATATATTTATATAAATTAATAAATAAAGTTGAAGGCGCATGAAAGCTTCTAGTTCAGTAGTGCAACGTAAAACAGCACAACCCATTTCAGTCACTTTGGGACTATAAAATGTTATGCCACGCACATGTTAGATTTCAAAAGGTTACTTTTAAATTATGATCCACATAACCACAAAAATCTTTTTAACAGATTTTTATAGCAGACTTACTTGCATTCTCACACTAACGGTTAGAATCTTTCGGAACAATTTTCAGAGTTTGTATTTCATATTTTTAAATTTTTGTCAAATGGTATATTGATTCCCGATTCTTTAATTTGTCAGATTACGATTATCATTATTATTTTCCTCCTAAATTTGGCTAAACTATTTTTAAAATTCTCAGACTTCCCCATAAATGCTTTATATATTACACATAAAGAATTTAAAGCAGATCTTTTTGAATAATTTGAAAATTTCGGCATATAAAATTCTTGGGAAAATTTCCAATTAACAGATCTGCGATGACAACTTCTTCCGTTATAAATTTTCATATATATTTGTATGTATCTATGTAAATTGGTAAAAAGCAAATTATATAAGAGAAAAATTTAATAAAAACATATAGGCACTATATTGATTCAATGATACGTTAATAAATACTTCAATTAATTAATGACCGAAATTATTTACATCAGAAACATGAAAAATTAAACTTATACTTTAATCGATGTCGCAATAAATTTTATAACCAATTTATTAAATTTATGTAATAAATTTTATGAAACCATCTACAATCAGCACTATATGACATTAAGCCATTTTTATATTCTAATTGAAAAAACATTCATAATTTCAATTTAATTTTTATTATTTTATTATATTACAATTTCATTTTCAACATTTTCACGTTAAAAAATTAATAAATTAAATTTAAAAAAACTTTTTTTTTAATTTTCATTTTAAAATTCACATATGGAATTTATATTTCCCTTAAATTGAAATCAATTAATCAATATTTTTCGATCTACCTTAATCAAATAATCCGCATTGTTGAAATGTTTTATTAAAAATAAAACAATAAGAAAACACAAAATCTCATTTTTAATCAAAAGTCATTTGCAACGCTAACTATTATTAAAAAGGTTAACTAATAAAAGTGTCAGTTTATTACAAATCGATTTTTTAAATGACAGTTTAATAATCGATTTATAAAAATTAATGGAAAGTTTTAAATTATACATTTGAGTTTTTAACCCAAATATTTTTTTTTGTTATGTTCTTTTTTTGCAAAAAAAAAAAATATTTATTTGCAACAATACCGTTTAAATTAAAAAAAACAATATAGTCAGGTATTGGAAAATTTAATTGAATAATTTTCAGTTTTCGAATATTTTTAATTCAGAATAAGTACTTCTTTTTGACAATCTATACATACCCCTATACCTATATTTATACATATACAAAGTTCCAAGCCCAGAATGTTTTTAATTTTTTTCTTTTGTTATCAAAATGAGAAAAGGAGGAAAAAATATTTTTCGATGTTCATAAAAAAAGAAGTTAATAATCGTTTTAATAATAAAATCTACAAATTATTATGACAATTACCATCATTATATTTTTAAACTTTATGTACTGTAAAAAAAAGTTATGCTAATAATTGTTATGTGTTCTTGCCAGTTAAAGGTAGACGAGCGTGAAAGTCAAATAATAGGTGATCATCTCCAATAACGACCTGTTATCATCATAAATATTTAAAAGGTATATTTAAAAAAAAAAAACAAATTTTAGGACTACTGAATTTTGTTATTGCAAATGTTGTTTATGAAAATAAATTTCGAACATGGCAGGAAAACAATTATCTTTTAAATTAAGATTTATTAGCATCGATGGACATCTTTTTGGGTAGAGTAAAAATTTATGTAAAAAAATTCTTCTTTGTAAAATTCATTTGTGAAGTTTTTTCAGAAAAGAAAAAAATATTTTTTTGTTTTGCAAATTTTTTTAATTGAACCTACTACATTTAGGGCCTCCAAGCCATCATAAAAAGAAACAAAATATGCTGTTGTAAGGGGAGGGGGAGGGAGTGGGAAAATAACCTTCAAAATCAGTTCTCATTCATACTTGGTTACAATTGCAACCTACAATAATAATGGTGAAATAAGTGAATTTTATTTTTTTTTCTTTCGGTGCGGTGCATCTTTTTTGGCTTCTTTATTTGTGCTTTTTTCTGCGTAAATATTTAAATTAAAAAAATTGTCAGATAATAAAAGGAGGAAATAATGACCAACGAAAAAAGTGTGTGTAATGTTTTGTCCATTAATATTATGTATGTACCTGTAATTGTAAGGTTTCTGTTGTAAAAATTAACTCAGTTAAATTAAAAGAACTTTAAGAGCCTCCCGAATTTATTGCAGTTTTTGTCTAAGAAAAAGTTAAAGTTTTCATTAATAAAGCTCAATAGACTTACTAATGTTGAAATATTATGCTACATTTAAACTACTGAAATGTTTCTAAGATATCCCAGAAATGCATGTTTTATTTTACACGTCAGTGGAAATGCGAATAGACTGTGGAAGTCTTGCTGTCTGTGTATGTCAATTTTGGCTGAATCGATTTTCATGAAAATTTATATCTGAGCTGATTTTCAAGATTCTTACAAGCTGTGTTTTAAAATTTAAAGAGCAATTAATGTTTTCTTAGAAATCATGTGCACAGCAACTGAAACTTTGCGACGAGTTTGAAACTTTCTTGAAAGTAAAGCCTTCAAATCTTTTTGAAAACTAAACCAACAGACAAAATGTTTAGAAAAGTTAAATTCCTGTAAATTAACTTATAAAAGAACAATGGCACATTTTTACATGCACAGCAGTCAGTTATATTTAGTCGAATATATAAAAAATTCCTATATCTGCTTGTTAACTGCTAGTATAATAAGAATATTAGTAATTCTTAGCTTATTCTGAGGTAACATAGATTAAAATCTATTCTATTCATACGATAAATATAAAATTAATATAAAATTGTATTTTGTGTAAACTCAGTGAATGCTACTGTGCCAATTTAAAATTCGGTTTCGGTAATTATTTTCTGCCTTGATTTGTTATTGTATTCAAATCACTCTAGCATAAATAAATAAAAGCTTTCCAAAAATGATTAAAAACTAAAGTTTTTGTAATACACAACACGTCCTTATGGTTTTTTAACATTTTTGTATTTTCCATTAAAGGTGTAATCTTCGGTTTGTGAATATCACCCAAATTAATATCACCTAAAGCTAAAAATTATCGCTTAATTTTTACATTGTCTTTGTTTTCATGTTGCTTTTATCAAACCAGTTACTCTCTGGTTTTTTTATTTCTATTTTTTATTAACATCAAAGTAATATTAAATGCAATGAAACAACTTTCTTCTTAAAATTTCTTTTCACACAAATAAGAAATGTTGTATGAGATATAAATTAAATGAAGTTAATCGAATTTAGTTTCCTACATATGGTGTTCTAGTGAGAGAAAACATTTTAAATAAAAGCAAAATTTGTAGATAATGTGAGTATTAAATTTTATTGAATGAATTTTATTTTGTGCTTTAAATTTTTAACTAACATTTCTAAATCAAACATTGTTCATACATTTTTTTCCATCTAATTAACAATTTGATATGTAAATTTGATGGGACTTTGTTTGGTGGGAAGAATAGAAGAATGTTCCAGTTCTCAAAAAAAGCAGTACAGGAATAGCGCAATACTCACTTTAATTGTAAAGTTCTTCTAGTAAAATTTTGGTTAATCAAATTTGTTTATTCGGAAACGAACAAATCATGAGTTGGACTAAGCTTTTTAGAATAACAAGAAATTTAAAGTTCGGAAACTTCTCTACGAATTCAGAGACAATGTTCTTGCTTTTAATAGCAAAACTAAATTTTTAGTCATGCAAATCATTTAAACAAAAAAAATTAAAATTACTTTTTTTTTGTAGGCACGACCTACAGTCGGATTATAAATCATTTATATTTCGGAAATAATCTGTCACATTTTCTTCCATTCATGCATTTTTTTTATGAGATTTGTTTTTATTTTCTCTTTTTGTTCAATATTTAAAATTATTTTCCTTATTTTCATGCTTATTTTTCAATAACTTACTGAACGTGTGTCTTTCATATGTAGTCCCCATTATAATGCATATTTATATACAAGTATAGATAAGTAACATTATTATAGTTTAATAATAAGCAAATTCGGACCAGTCTATGAAGATTAACAAGAGTGTAAGAGAACTTCTTTATTCACATGTATGACGTTTAACCCGTAACCAAATTTCAGTATATATGTATACTCGTACTTGTAAGTCGTTTATTGAAAATACAAAATTACGTTCATCTCATCAGAATTATGTTTAACTTCTTCAACGATTTTGCTTAAATTCAAAAGATGTAAAAATGTTCGATTTAATGGTAAATGATGTATTCAAATTTTATTATTATGTATAGGGGCATATGAATTGTGCTGAACGTATCGTATATGCTCTTAACATATTGGTTAAGATAGACAGGATATTATGTTGGACAATAAAGAAGATGAAAAAAAAGAAGGCAACTTAAATATTATAATAACAAAAATTTAAGGAGGACTACTGCTGAGAACATGATTATCTTGATGTGAAAACATTTAATGCATAGCTTTAAATTTACATGAGCTAAAGATAAACACGGTTTAAAATTATAGTTAAGTTTTAATAGATATGTATGTATTTATGAATTTAAAATTTAAACATATATGGGTATAGAAATAGGTTGGTTGGTAATCGTCAACAAAACTTTAAACACCCCCGGGGGTCATCATCAACATCATCGTCATCGTCATCATCAAATATTGTGATAAATCTTTTAATTTCTCATTTTTGTTTTCTGGCTGAAATTTTAGGAAGTTTTTTTTGTAGCTAAAATAAAATTTCGAGGCATTTTAATTGGATAAATAAACGATAATCACAATGTTTATGAGCGTATGAAGAAGATTTAATTGAAGATTTTCTTGCATAACTTTCATATAATTTTCTTTTATTATTTTTTTTATTGTTATTTTTTGTTTGTAATGTTAAATTGAAAATTTAAAGGTTTTTAAATTGCATTTAATGAAAAAAATGTTTTCATTTTAAAATTATTGTTTAATAACGATATTTTTTTATAAATACTATAAATTTTATTATTAAAATATCATGGGAAAATTTATAAGAGAAAGTTGTTGTGTTAAAATTGCAATAATTTTATTTAATTATGTGTTTTGTGTTTTGAATATTTCAAAAATTATTATTTAAGAAATTTGTGGTGGAAGACATCGCTTTAAACATCACAATAATGAGGAACTTTGAATTACTTTAAAAACTATGCTATTTGGCTGTTGTTTTAGACAAAGTTTAAGGAAAATGGCGTTTGTTTTTCTGATGGAAGTTGCGATGATCTTCAAAACGAACTACAGCAATTGATTCACTTTTTAACATTTATTTTCAATATACTCACTTTAACAATACTACCAAATTAGATTAAGATTTTAACTGTTAAGAAAGAAATTGTCAAGCTCTCGACTTATAGAGGAGAGTGTTAGGACAGAAAGACTGAAACAACCGAGACCGCTTAATTTAGTCTAGAGTGCACTTCCGTGCTTCCCTTTACGAAATATAGACAACAGGATAGAGTAAAACTAATGATTAGTCAGTTTCACTAGTTTTAGGAAGTTATGACCAGATCAACTGCGTTTTAGGTCGGGTTAAAGTTCCACGTCATTGATAGTTCTGATGAAGATTGCAATCCGCCTACCTTTGTCTGTGGATAAATTCTGATATCTGTATAAAAAAAAACCAATTTTCAAGGATAAATTTATCCTTAGTCTGCAGTTGAAAATTAACGTAGAGAGGTAAATAGGTAAATTTTGAACGAGCATTTTGTACCTTGAAAGGAGGATGATCAATTTTTGTTGACAATGTGAACACACTATGTTAATAACGTGATAATTTAGATATTTCATAAAAACTTAGATCACCTAAGTATCTATAGTTTCAAAGGCACTGTATTTTTCGTTATGCTTTTCATCAAACAAATTATTGAAACCAACACGAAAGTGAAGTAGAAAAAAATCCTCGAACTTTTGATAATTAAACGATAAAAAGATCTGTGAAAAGGTTGCACATCAGGGGAAGAAAACAATATTTCTCTGGTGCATCCAAGCGGCGCATCGCGGCTTATATCAGAGATGGCATGTCCCCAGAGGAAGCTCACAGATATGAGAAGGAAAGGCTAGAAAAGCTGAGGGTCTGCGGCTCGGGTGTTGTGGCCGACCATCCCCAGAAGAGGGAAAGGTCGGAAAACGACACTCTGATGCAGGGCCCTCAAAAAAGAGGTCGATGAAGAGCAATGTTGAAGGAAAGGTCCCTGGGAACATTCCTCAACAAAACCCGAAAATGACTCATAGACTGCATCCAGAGGAAAGGCTATCTGAAGTTCAGATGGGGAAAATTAAAGTAGCCATCATGGATGAAATAGATAAAGTTGTGGATGCATATCCGTAACATACAACAATCAAAACACCAGGGAGTGGATAACCAGTGTCTGCAGGAAGATAAAGCATTGGGACGGTTGCAACGTCGTGGTACTGGATGGCGACGACATGCCCAAACAGCATGTCTGCGTCACCTACGTGCCAAAGGACGAGACAACCGTCAGTTTCTCCAGGGACAAATTTCTAAGTAGGATAAGGAAGCAAAATCCCAGCCTCAAGATAAGTTCCTTGAGGGTGCTGAGGATGGATAAGGAAAAGGACGGGGGCTGCTCCATCACCTTTTCCGTGGATGATTCCGGATTGGAAGATATACGGAAAGCGGAGTTCCGACTTTTACTGAATTTCTTCCGTGTTACCGTTCGGGTTAAAGGAAGAGAATCCTCTCAAGGTGCTAGCGGCAGGGCAGGACACCGCGACAACGACGAACACTTCAGGCCAACCAAAAGAGCCAAAACTCATTGGAAAGTCTGAAGTCACTCCGAAAACGGCGGAAACGGAAGAACCATCGACCAGCGCGCCGGATACAAGCGTCCCGGGTGAACCAAAAGGGCCCAGGCATATTGGGAAGCCTGGTACTGCTTCGGTATTTGCTGTTAGAGGGGCTAGCGTGGCAACTGGGACGGCAAAAGAGACTGTAGCAGGGCAGGCGCCCACCAAGATGCGTAAAAAGGCGGCAATGGGAAGCAAGGCTCATGTAAAGCCTTTGTCTAAAGGGCCAAAGCCCATAGATATGAGCCGGAGGAAATGATAGGTTGTGCGGTGCATCCAAATAAATCTACAGCATGCTAGGGCATCTACTGATGTTCTAGCTCATAGATTTATAAAGGATCACCTCGATATTGCCCTTATCCAAGAGCCTTACATAGTGAAGGATCAGGTTAAGGGCCTAACAGGTGAGCTATTGTGTGATAATACAATTGGGGGCAGGCCTAGGGCTTGCATTTTGTTTAGTAAAAGGCTAACGCATTTTCTCATTTCAGATTACTGTTCTAAGGATCAGGTAGCTGCGTTGGTGAAGGTAAAGACCTCCGGGGGTTGGACAGAGTTCATTGTGTGCTCATCCTACCTCCCGGGAGAGTGTGCCCACCCGGACGAGCAACTGAGGGATCTAGTGGACTTTTGTGGAAGGAGGAACTTCCAACTTATAATAAGAAGCGATGCCAACGCCCACCACACCGTCTGGGGAAGCAGTAATATAAACAAAAGAGGTGAGTGCCTACTTGAATTTATATATAGCAATAAATTAATGGTTATGAATAAGGGCAATAGGCCTACATTCATAAATGCAATTAGGGAAGAGGTCCTTAACATCACCCTTTGCACTGAATTTATCGGCAGTAGGGTTGGTGGATGGCATGTCTCAAATGAGACATCCATGTCCGATCATAGGCAGATTAGATTTGATATCATGGTCTACGGGGGCGTGGCAGAAGAAATGTATCGGGTACCGCAATCCACAGATTGGAGTCAATTCGAAACGCTCCTCATTGATGGCATTGGATTCGTTCTTGCTTCTGTCAGAACAGTGATGGATATCGAACTGGCCAGCGAAGCCCTGACGGCGGCTATTACTAATGCCTACCATGGGAGCTGCCGTGCTAAGCCGAGGCGGAGCAATACGAATTGCCCGTGGTGGAATGAAGAGCTTTCAAGGCTTAGACTAAAGACCAGAAAGCTATTCAATAAGGCCCAGGTGTCGGGTTCGTGGGAAGAGTATAAAGACTCACTCACAAAATACAATAAAGAAATTAGGAAAGCGAAGAGAATCTCGTGGAGGGCGTTCTGCAAGGGCATTGATGAACTCTCCAGCAGTGCGCGTCTTCACAGGGTGCTTTCCAAAAAGTATGCTATCGGGTTGGGCCTAATGGAACGGCCTGATGGCTCCATGACTGAGAACGGAAAGCAGACGTCGGAGCTTATGGCGTCAACGCACTTTCCTGACTCGGAGATTCTTCGGAATCACTCAAATGCGGTCATTGAACCAAGAGCATCCTGGTCCAGGAGGGATGACTGGCAACGATCCCGTCTAGTCTTCACGATGGGCAGGATTAGATGGGCTGTTTTCTCTTTCAGGCCCTTCAAATATCCAGGTGATGACGGGATATATCCTGAATTTTTGCAGAGGGGTTTCCAACATATCGCCAGACCACTATTGGACATTTTTCGTGCCAGCTATGCGTTGGGTTACATCCCTCAGGCATGGAGGGTGGCTAAAGTGACGTATATTCCGAAGGTGGGTAAGCGACCAAGCAACCAACCAAGGCCTTTCCGTCCAATCAGCCTTACTTCTTTTCTATTGAAAGCAATGGAAAAAGTGACTGATAGATTTACACGGGACGATGCACTGGGAAGCAATCCCTTGCATGAATCTCAGTACGCCTATCAGTCGGGAAGGTCTACCGTACTCGCTCTGCAGAGTCTGGTGGAGGTCCTTGAAAACTCACTGGAGGTTTGGGAGGTGGCAGTTTGCTGCTCCCTTGATATAGAGGGAGCTTTTGACAACACCCCATATCATATCATCTGTGAGTCGTTGCACAAAAGAGGGATTGATGCGACGACTAGTAGATGGGTTAATCGGATGCTACAGGATAGGATTATTAGGTCCACCATAGCTGACGATATACTCTTCATCTCCGCTGCAAAAGCATGTCCGCAGGGCGGGGTTCTTTCGCCCCTCCTGTTGTCCATTGTAGTGGATGATCTAATCGCTGCTCTCAGTGGCTCCGGGGCGCGTGTCTGGGGATACGCCGACGATGTGGCCTTCGTCGTGCGGGGAAAATTTGAGAGCACTATTTCTGATCTTCTACAGCAAAATTTACGTGTTGTGGAAAGGTGGTGCAAAGCCGTTGGGTTAAATATAAATCCAAGCAAGAGCACTTTGGTCGCCTTCACCAGACGCAGAAGCAGAGATAGATTAACGAGCTCAATTCTGTTTGGTGAACGTATTAGTTACTCTAGGGAGGTGAAGTATCTGGGGGTAACCGTGAATGATCGTCTCTCTTTGAATGTCCATATAGATAGAGTTATCGGGAGAGCTACGGCGGAGCTACGGACGTGTAGGAGCTTCATTGGGAGGTCCTGGGGAATTAGTCCCAGAATAGCACTGTGGCTATATACGGCCCTTGCTAGGCCTATCGTTACCTATGCGTCGATTGCATGGTGCCGCAAGGCTCAGCAGGCGGGTGTGCGGGCCAAGCTGGAAAAGCTACAGAGGCTGGCCTGCCTGGAAGTGGCCGGGGCAATGCGGACGGCTCCCACCGCTGCATTGAAGGTGATGATCGGATTGCCGCCACTGCACCTCCATATATTGAAGGAAGCTCGGCTAGTGACTTACCGACTTCTCTCTGGCGAGGACGGGGCAGGGCTAAAGTTGGCCCACAGGACTCACAGACACTTCATTGAGAGCGATCCAATTCTAAGAATAACCATGTCGGATACCTATCTGCCGCGGTACAACTTCGACCACAGGTACATGGTTCTGTTACCCGATCGATGGACGTGGGATCGGGGTGGCCCGGTACTTAGGTCCAGTTCGAGCGTGTGGTATGTGGACGGGTCCAAAACGGAGTCGGGTTTGAGTTCGGGCGTATACGGTGTCCGCCCGAACACGCGAGTATATGCAACCCTTGACCCATATTGCACAGTGTTCCAGGCCGAAATTCATGCAATAGAGATCTGTCTGAGAATCAATTTAGAAAGTGGGTATAGAAACCGCACCATCAATTTGTTCTCGGACAGCAGGGCTGCACTGCTGGCGCTTCGTTCATCTCAGGTTACATCCAAGCTGGTCTGGGACTGCCTTGCTGCACTTATGGAATTGGCATCGGAGAACAGAGTGACGCTCATTTGGGTCCCGGGCCATCGAAGTTGCCGATGGGCTGGCGCGAAGGGGATCTGGGGCTGACTTTGTGCAGCCGCTGCCTTTCTGCAGTCTGCCTTCTTCCGCCGTGGGACCAGGCTTGCCTGCCTGCTCGCGGCGGAATGCGGAGGTCACTGGCGGGACACGAAAGGGTGCCGTCATGCGAATGTGTTTCTTTCGGCGTGCTCCAGTAGATTCACCGCAGAGTTGCTGGGGATGAGCAGGAGCTGGGTTCGCACTATTGCAAATTTCTTCACGGGGCACTGCCCGGTGAAGTACCACCTGCATAGGCTGGGGAAGTCGGGTTACCCCCTGTGCAGATTTTGTGAGGGTGGCGATGAGACCGCCGTGCACATTCTCTGCGACTGTCCGGCACTGGCTGTTCGGCGCCGCAATTGTCTTGGACGCATGTCTTGGTATCCCTAAGGGACATCTCCGGCTTTGTGGTTGGGACGGGGATATTATAGGCGGGAGCGTGGGTGGGCTACAATAAGTCAAAAAATGGCTAAGGTGTCTTGGGGGGTTACTCCTGTCCCACTCGGTTCCTTTAGAATCTACAGAATCTACAGAATCTGTTCATAACCTTTATTTCAAGACTAAGAAAAAGTAATTCTATATAAATTCATTTATATGTATTATAATTGACAATACAGTAATTCAAGTTTTAATATATTTGGCTGTTGTATTGGAATAACGCAAAGAAGTTGTTGTCACATAGATCTCAACAACTGTAAAATGCAAATTTTTGCTATTTGATTTTCGCTTGTTTAAGTCTTAATAGTATAAAATCTGTTTGCGCTGTCTTTTTTGCATTCTATTTAATATTGAGACGATGATTAAATCAAATTCCAGAATTGCGAGAAATATTATTTGTTCTAAACATAAATTAATTAATTGTAAACGCATCAAACTGCTCAACTTCTTATATGTTCACTCATTTAAATACTTATGTAATATCAAATTTTACATTCCTTTAGAATAATGAAATTTATTTTCAAACAAAAATTTATTATTAAATTATTTTAATAATATAATCATTTATTTGGTGAAAAATTTCAGATGACATAATGAAAGTTTACGTTGTTAGTTTTTCTTTTACATAATCATTACCGTATTCACTATTATCTCACCAAAATGCTTGTAATTTTACATAAACATCCCAATATAGAAAATCAAAAAAAAAAAAAAGAAAAATTTTTCACGACTTTGTAAAGAAAAATAAAAACTAAAATTAAAGAAAAAGTTGAACTCACGCTTTCAATGAAAATGCATAAAATGTACGTTTTTTCTTATTCAATCTTTTGACCCATCACAATTTTGCGAAAAGAAAAACAAAATTAAAAATTTTTTTTTTGTTAATAAATCATTTTACGTTCATACATCTATACATACATATGTACATAATATTCAATTTTCTTCTAATTCAATAAATTATATACACAGACGCCATTATTTTCCAAATGTACATTAAATTCGATGTAATAATTTTCACTCTTTTTTTTGTCTTCAAATTCAAATAAATTAAATTATTTCTGACCAGTTTTCTATTAAATTATTTTCTAAAGAAGACTTAAAGAAAAATAAAATAGACAGTTAAACAATTGGTCTAGCCAAAACAAGCCTACAATACAAACCACTCTTTTCTATAGTGGCGTTCAGATTTTATAACTGAGCAAGTTTTGTCATTTAAAGTCAATCTATATGGTGAATCCAAACACCATATTGTGTTATTTTTTATTGAAATGAATTATTTTGAAAACTATAATTTAGAAGCGTTCGAAAATAAAAGATATTCCAAAATAATTTATAATAATCGGATGTGATAAGCACATAACCGACCGGGTTTAGTTTGACTATGTGTATTGTCTAGTTTGCCAAAAATATTTCACGAGATTATATATATTTTAACTTACTTCTTTCAATATTGCTTTCAAATAAGGACACTAGCAAGCTTTTAGAGTTAACATAGCTAGAAAAACATTAGCTTGACCGCAGCAAAAGTTTCAGGGCCTGACGTTATTGATATATTAATTTTGAATCAAAATCGGTTCAGTTGAACTTGAGATGTACTTCAGAAACATTTCATCATGGGAATTCAAATTACTAACCTCTGATTGTGACCCAACATAGAAATTGCATGGTAAAACAACTGGTCCAATCCTGGCTGATAAAATTAATTTTCAATTTAATAAATTTTAGAATGTGTGATGTTCAACTTGCTTCTTAGTGTGCTTTGGTTAACATATCATACAAATCTTAAAACTATCATAATCTGTTATTGATTTGTCCAATATCCAAATTTCCAAATATTTCCAAATTGTTTGACACAATTTTTAGTATTTAGATTTCTTCAAATTACATACATTTATAAAGTGTAAATATTTTCTATGTTTTTTTCAATTCAAAAATTTCCTTATTATATGGGCGGCTTTTCTCCATGCAGACTACAGATCATCATTTATGTTTTTGTAAATATAAAAAATAAACACTTAACTATTAAGTGATCAGATTTGGATAATTTTAAAATTAATTTTATTTGCGATTTTTTTGTCTCTTATTTTTTCCTATCAATTTTTTAAAAGAGTTTTCGCTGGGCATTCTTCTCTTTCTGTTTTTATTTTTCTTTATACAAATATATTATTTAATACAAAAATAAAAGTTGAAAATATTTCTATATAAATTTTCTTGAAAAACAAACTTACACGTTTTCCAAGGAGATTATTGCACGCGCTCGTTGCAAATTATAAGATTATTCGCGCTGTCATTGCACTTTCGTATTACATCAATAGGTATATTTTCAGTTCTGTTGTTTTGTTGTTGAAATTTTTCATAAATGAAAATTACATTGAAAATCTCACGGTTGATTTTTAACATTAAAAAATTTGTTTTTTAAATGAAATCTGTTGATAAAAATTATTTTTATTACTGTTTCTGCCAGACATAAACATTAAACAAATTTTAATAAATACGCTAGGAGAATATTAAGCAGACTCTCATCACTATGTCAGCTAGAAATCCATTGAACCTCTCCACAATATATTGTAGATTTGTACAATCGGATAAAAAGTGCACCGCTACCCGTATAAGGGTCTATTGTGCCCTCCGTATTTCTCTTCTTCTACGAGCGAGAGCATCATACTCCTCCAGAAGGTATACTGCAGTCCCCTCATATTCCCCAGAAATCTGCAGCTTTTCCCACTTTCTAGGCCCAGCCTACTGACGTGACCCCTAAGTCTTTAGTGCCCCGAAAGGACTCCGGTGAGTATTCTTGCTCAACTCTATAATCTTCTTAATTCGGTCCTGGTCACTATCTCCCAGAAATTTCTTCATCTGTGGCAGCTAACAAAAAGGCACTGGGACGAGATCGTGCGTTAGCCCTCTCCTTGCAAGCGCATCATTTCCTTCTATGCCCACATGACAGCCCCATACTGCCGCGGAAGATATCGAAAACGAGTCCAGCGCTTTGATGGCAGCGCGGTTATGCAACATAATCATTTTTCATAACCCTCAATATTCTCCTAAGTGATGCACCCGAAAATCCCTCATAATGCCATGCGAGTAAAATTCATAAAAGTAATCACATCTTTCACATTAGGCGTATTATGTATGTATATTATGAACATTAAGTATTCTGGTAACCTAGACAAAATTCCGAAGACTCAGTATTCAGTCCCTTGTTCATCTTATCTAAAAGCCAGCATTGACTCGACACATTCACCGAAATACTGATATCCCTCCTGCTTACTGCTAGCAGACCTCTCATAATTGCTTCACAGCTATAAAGTAGTTTCAAAGTTTTGCCACAATGCCATATTGAATTATTCATACATTTTTCGGCTATAATTTTCAAAGCTCTGATTCATCGTTCAACAAATTCAAATTTTATATCCAAAACAAATTTGTACTTGAAATTCAGAACATCTTAAAGAGATTTGAAGTAAATCGAATAATCTTACATAGCAAATTTTGGGCAATTTTTTCTTCACAAATAATTTTCATTCGTCACATTAAACATTAAACATTTATAAAGGTAACAAATTTTCTTTTCCTTAAGTATTTGTGCAATATACGTATTTTTAATATTCAAATCAAAATAAAAAGTCAATGCACAAAAAGAGATATTTTTGAAAGACGCTTGACCGGTGATTCCTGTTTTATATTTTCTTTTTCAAAATTCACTAAAAAGAAATTTTTATTTTAAAAAAATTTCCTTAAATAAAAATTTGCCTTTATTAGTGATAAAATGTTTTTTTTTCTTTTATTGCCAATTTAATTAACTGTTAACCATTTCCTTCAATAAGGTGAAGACGAATCACAATGATAGTTAAGATATAAACTGTGATTGCATTGATACATGTATATTGTGCAAGTGGCATTGCTTATTTGGTATTGTTATGAATGATGATAAACTAATGATTATTACTTTACCGTATTTGAAAACAAAAAAGGAAGTCATTTAGTAACGGTTTCCTTTTCTGATAGTTTATGAATCTTACTACCACGGTATGTACACACGGAAATGATTCGAATTGTCCTTAGTACACGATTGTTTGTGGGTACCTTTAGAATATATTGAATATATGTAAATGTGAAGACATTAGATTTTGTAAATTTAAAAGCTATGCTTGATTAATTTATTTGTGCAATAAATAAATTGTATGCAAAAAATAATCTTCCATTTTACTCTTCTTCTGAGTACTCGTACATACAATAATTATTTTTATCTACTTAATTATATAATTATTTTCAAAACTTTTAGGTCATGTAAGCCCGATTCGGTTTTTTTTTACACTAAATCAAAAATCCAACTTTGATTTGAATGACCTCTGGTGTCCGGTGAAAGTAATAATGTAATTAAAAATTTAAATTTTATTTCATTTGCTTTTTTTTCTTTTAATAAAATTGCAAATTTTTGCCACATTATGTACCAAATGCATTTTATTAGGGAAAATTGAACCTTTCGTTAATAATTCATTGATATTTTTGTATGTAATTATTTACAACTCTTACCATATTCGTTTTAATTCAATATCAATAATAAACTGGAATTGTCATAACCTTACAATTTAGTTTTCATTTCTTTCATTGAATTATTTTCTAAATTATAACTAAATATTTTTCACTCATGCAATATTTTTTTTAATGAATTAAAAAGCAATAAAATCGTTTATTAAAAAATTGTTACAATTAACTTTTTTCTTATTTTATATATGTAACTCTAGTATAATGGCTAATGGAGAGTTGAATATGTCATGTTAACTTTTAAGGTGAAAAATAATTAAAATGTTACGCTTTCGTCCGTTATAAAAAAATAATGGATTTTGATGTTTTTCGATTTAAGACGGAAGAATTAAGGAAGGTTGATTTTTAAATTTTATAATATTTTATTTGGTTTTTTTTCTTTTTTGGACGAGTATACGTTTAATTATAGATTAATTCATATAAATAACAGTCATTGTAAAAGTGATCATTTGAGAAAAATATATTTTATATACATATGTACATATTTAGAAAAACTTTAAAATTTAACACCACCTTTATTGGATTTTAGTCATTAATAGGAATTAGAAAATATTAAAAAATTGCAAAAATAGGAGATTGAGTCGCAAAATATATTTCCGACTCAAAACTGTATTTCGAGTGTTCACTTTCTGAAATTGACTTAAATTTTATTTTAGGCCGAATTAGCTAAAATAAACTCTGGTATTTTATTTACATATATCCAAAGCCAATCCTAAACCTTCCTCCTTTAAAATTGAAACTTTTCTTCTTGTATAACGTGCAATTTACACACTATTTGCTATTTATAGTAGCGAACATTGCAATTCTAAATTTTACTAACCATAATTAATTCATATTTAAGAAAAAATCCCAAACAAAAAACAAAATTATTTTTAAATTATAAAAACTCTTTTTATAATTTTTAAAAGGTCTTTTTCCTAGCTATTTTCATTAATTCTAATTTACTCATAATTTATTGAATTACAATAGACAATCAAAAACTCTCAATTAATTATAAAAAAATTATTAATATTAAAATTTACACCTTCGTCTCACCTGTTTGAATATCAATTTGTTTTAATGAAATTAATAAATTTTTTAATTAATCGCAGATTGACGAAGAACGGTCAGAAAAATGACTTACGTGTATACTAATAACTAGATAATAAATTTTAGAATCGTTATCAAGGTGATAATTAAACACGTGAACGTGTGTGTATGGTTACATTTACTTAGATCCATGTCAGTCAATTTGATATGGTAAATTATCAAGTTGAATAAAATTTATTTTTTTAATATTTTCAAATAAATTGCCTCAAGGCATTTTCTTGTTTTAAGCACTGCCAGATAAAAGAGTTCACGTATAACACGTAATTTATTTATTTATTTTTTTTATTTGAACCAATCAATCTCTTTAGTAAAAATGGCTAGTATTTTCTCATAATTTGCTGCCTAATGTTAATGAAATTTATTATAAGTTTTCGCTTTTTCAGTAATTATGTATAAATTTAACTTGAATATAAGTAGTATAAATAAATTAAAACAAAGCGCCAATAAGAAATGTTCTTGGGCTGAGCAAAATCTAGCCATCTTTTCGGAGTGTTTTTTTTTAAATATCGAAATTTGACTGGCTTTGGTATAAGTATACACTTTTGAATTTCAGGATTTTCTAGAAAATGGAGCTATAGTCAAGTTTTAAGTAATCAACTTTCCAGTAATCTTCTTAAACTTCATTCATGCCGTTTAATATTCAGCGAAAAGTCCTAAACATTTCACACTTTTTATGTATCAAATATTATCTGTTTGTTTGTTTTAAATTTATGAAAATGTTAATCACAATGCCGCTCTAAATTAATTATTTAAAAGTAGCTAATCCGCTACTCGACTTTATAACTGATATTGCCCAAGATTTCAAATTAATATTAAAATATTAATTTTATGAGCGCAAGTAGCAGAAAATATAAAATTTAATTTGGAGTGAAAATTACTTAATATTTTTTATTCACATATGTTTGTGTATTTTACATTTAAAATATTAAGAGCATTAAAAAATATTATGAAATTTTTAAAACAAACAATAAAACACTAATCAATAACATTAGTCTACCCACATAAAAAATAATGAATGCAAAACAATGCCCTGAGATTAGAATTTCGTATTTCTGCATTCAAAACATTTAAAAATGAACTTGTTTTTTTTATCATCTATTTTAATACAGATGAATTGAATTAATTTATTAATTAATTTAAAAACAAAAAATTCCTAAAACGTTTGAAAACAATTAAAAAAAAAACTGCCGCTAATATTTAATTCATTAACTGTAACGTTATATTTTTTGAGGCCAAGGTTCGCTTCAACATAATACCTGATCTTAAAAGAAATAAAATTGAAATTCAAAGAGGTAAAATTGAAGTATAGCACGAGTGATAACGCATACTATAGTGGAATATTAATGAATAATTTTTCCCCTTTAGTCTTCTTAAAGCAATAAAAAGAACAAGAAAAAAAAATTAAAAAGTCAAAATTAATATAACAGCTACAGTCTTCTTTGAATGCAGTCAATGTACAGCCAGACAATGTTGATGAACTTTTGTTTCTTGTTTTTGTATTATTCAATAATTAAAACAAAAGATTTCCGCAGGTATCGTAAAACTAATTCAACGTTTTAAATTTTTACTTTAAAATTCAATTTTCAATTCAAATATACCGAATCGGTGAGAGTCGAAAAGTGGAGAAATTTAATAAAACTTGAATTCATTACTGAGTCATTACATGCATTTGAGTCGTTTAAACGTTTTGTTAGAAATTGATATAGCAAGTCGTAGAATTAGAATTTCAATTTTTATAAATAATAAATGTCTTTAACATTTAAAAAAGCCTGGAAAAGGATAAAACATGAATATTGAAATAAAGACAAATATTTTTAAATGAACACCAGGAAAAATGAAGACATGACCATATTCACCTTTTTTTCTGGAGCCCTTCTTGGGACGTTGAACAATATAAAACTGGCTACTAAGAATGTATTTGAACAAAGCTGCAGACCTCTGTATAAGAAATTTTCAACGATATGTCGCCTAATCATATTTAAAAACTTTTTCTTCTTCTGATTGGGGCAAATGTTTTAGGGTTTCTGAAGCTTCACAGAACTAACTTCGAAATATGTGTGCGGGATTTCATGATGTGACTTTCAATTTATATCAAAATAAGTTCTACAATTGGTAAAAAACTGTATTTGATACTTCTAGATTTTTAGATCAATGGAATTACAGTTTAAGATAATGTAAGTTTTGATATTGAATATACATACACTTAATGCACACAAGTTAAGCTTTAGGTTTATTTGGGTACCTAAAAAAGAACAGTTCAAATATATTTTTTTTAATTTATCTATTTAAAAAACAATGAAAATTATGAGCAAAAACGTGAAGAAATTTCAATGACAAATTCATTATGAAATCTTTTCAGTAAAGGTTTATATACATACGTATGTATTTACATTTTCTCTACCCAATTGTTAAATTCAAGAATTTGAATCATAATTTTTAAGAAGGAAAAATATTAATGTTAGGCCTTTTTTATGCACATAAATAACAGTTTTTAATTTAATGCCAGCTAAATGTTGAAGGTTTATAAAATATAAATGCAATATTTTGACTTGATTAATGAGTTTTTAAATGACAACTATGGAAATTCATTTAAAATGATAAAATTAGTAATAATTACAACAACTAGCAACTTTATTAAGATCGTTTTTGAATTTGTGTAAACAATATTATTCCTCGTTGAATATTTCTAATCGAAAATTTTGAAGTTGATATAAAAATAATTAAGCTGTTAGAGAATAAAAATTTACCCAAATCAATTTGTTCTAACAATTTCTATTATATAAAAATTTAATTATTTTGAATATTTTAACTTTATTATTTAATTTTAAACAAATTAAATAATTTACGATATTCCTCGTTTATATAATATAAATCGAATATTCTATAATATAGGAACTGAAATGCACTATTAATCAAAAGAAATCACTTTCTTTCATGTTGAATTCACTTTCACGCTTAATCGTCACCGTTTCATTGTCAATGATCTCTGATGTTGTTTGTTTTTTTGGTGAAATTTTATTTTATTTTGAGCTGATTTCTCATTGCACACATGAATGCATACAAATATGTGTAAATTTTAAAATATTCAGGTTTACCTTGTTATTGTAACAAAAAAAAAATTGTTTTACTTAATAGTTCCAATGATCTGATGAAAAATCCATTGATTTTTATTAGTGTAAACAAATTAATAACAATATAGTTGATCTACTGCATTTTAATGTTGTTTCAAAACCAATGACAACTATTATCTGTCGAGTTGTCATATTGTTGAATTGTAATTTTGAAATATTTATATTTGATATAATCAAAATTATAAAAAAATGTTTTTTTTGCCAAAATTAACTGCGCAGTTCAAATAAATTCTGATTTTATTTTTCCATTCTATTTAATTTAATTGCGCAGAAGTTAGGATTAAATTTTTGAAACAATTATACTTAGATATGTATGTATTTTTGGTAGGGAAATTTCTTAAAGCATTTTTCAAACACATTTCTCACAACAGCTTTACTTATTGTTATTATCATAAAAATCTCAAAAAATCCAAAATCTTATTCTTTTACAATAGAAAATGTAGTAGATTTTCGGTTTTTCATTCAAAATAATTTGATGTTTTTGAAACACTTTGTAAGGTTAATGAATTGTTTCACATAATTATTATTTAAATAAATTTTCGGTTTTTCGTTTTTGTTTTTGTATGTGGAACTATACACATTTAACGGTAACGGTAAAAACAAGTTAACACCTTGAGCTATTAAGATAGCAATGACGATATGTTTTCATGAAAAAAATGTTTGAATAAAGTTCACTTTTACTTGGTCATAATTATTTTGGGAATAGGCACACGAAGTAAAATACAACACGACTGTAAATGGAAATGAATACGCGCTCTAAAAGTTGATATAATTAAAATGTTATCATATGTATGTATGTATGTATGTATATGGACAAATAAGTATGTATATTTAGCAGTCTTTTTTAAGTACATATATACATATATACGTACAATGTGTGTTCATAATTAATGATAAAAGAACCGGCTTTTCTTTCTGAATTGGAGTGGAATGGAATGTTTTGATGATGTCGTTCGTGTTTTGGTTTGTTTTTAATGTCGTTACGGCTTTTTTTTTGTTTTTTGTAGAAATTTCTGTAAAAGTTGACTTTGTATTTTGGACTATGTTTTGAAAGTGAAATTTTTATTCACTTCAGCATGATTGAACTTTTGAAGTATATAAATGAACTCTTTGTTTTGAATTATGATGATTCTTAATACACGCTAATGTTGAAAGGGAGAATAATAAAATCTTTTAAAAAATATATAAAGCAAAATCTTTACAAATTTACGTGCTTTTTTGAATAAGAAACTCATGTAGTTCACACTACCCTAGCTATTGCTTTAACAGCATGATTTTTTAATTTTATGTTTCTTAAGTAATTATTCATTAAAATTTTGAAATTGAACGCGAGTTTAAATTTACTAAGTGCTGACAAACTAAATTTTCTGCAGATTTACTAAATAAAATTTTTTTTGCATTATATGATCAAAATTGAAATAAATTAAGGAACATGACTTTGATTTTACTATGCTGCAGTCACAAAAAGTTCATTGTAATCAACTAAACACGGCATTTTGTCGATTGTATGCATTGTAATTGCTTTGTTTTTAACATTTACCAATTTTAATCACGTGCAAATGTCCAAATAAATTTTGCTTTAAATTTTATTATGATTTACTATAATAAAAATTAATATTGCTTTCAAAGCAAACAGAATTCCGTCCATCATTTATAAAATTTTGCAGATTTGCGAATAGAGTGTATGTATTTAAAGGTAAAAATAAACACGAGGATCGACATGATTGCTACAAATTCAATTCTTTCCATAATTCACTTTAAAACATTCACAATAATTGAACCTACAACTTCAAAGTATCTTTAAGTAACTTTCATGTTATAATAACAATCTTTGGTCTCGAAATAAATGCACGCATAACATAAATGCATATGGGCTAGTCAAGTTTATTTTGACTGACAGAAAGAAATTTAATTTTATTGCATAAATTGAAAATTATTTTTATCAATCTGTTCGTTTTATACAAGAATATTTTTTTATTCTAGAAAATTTCTATTATGTTATAACAATTTAATTATCACAGACCACCCATTATGTTCTCGATTTAGTATGGTTTTCATATTAATAAAGTTTATATACATACATATATGTTTATACATTGTTGTAGATTACAAATTAATGATTACACTATATAAGTCTTAATTCACCTACATGCTCATTTTCAGGGTGTCAGTCGTCAGATTAACTTTTGCAAAAAAAAAATATAGAGCAAGAAATATTAATTAAAATTGTTTTAATTATAAAAACGCCTCAATTTCATATTAAGAAATCGTGAGAATTTTTTTTATTTATTTTGAGACGAAGCAAAGAGTTCAAAATGGTGTATACCAGTTTATTCTAGGATAAGCCATATGTTTACAAAATTTAAGAGTCGTAGTTATATAAATCATAAAACAAAAGTATTTAGTTGTAACATATACATACATACAGTTTTACCTCTTTGAATCCTAAATTTTTAAGACTACCAGTAGTCACCTCTGTAAACACGAAATACAAGAATAATTCAATGAATTTATTGTGAATTAGGTGTGAATGAATTCGGGGGCAGACTTCATCTCCAAACCAGTACATGTACTTTCATACATGGAAAATGAAATTTCAAGTTTTAAATACTCGCAATATAAGTGCTATTGCGGGTATTTAAAACTTGAATTGAAGTGCAATACCCCCTCGAAGTTAGTAAATATTTTAAAAATTATAGCATTGATTAAAAAAAAATAACAAGAAACATAATAAGTGTACACGACAATTGTATTAAAAAGGTGAATATTAATTATTATTCACCTTAAATCTCAAATCTAACCTTTATGTAATTGTCATAAAAATTTAGTGCCAGTATTATTGTTATAATTATAAAAACATTTTAATATAAATTTTCTGAATATGGACTAATAGTTATAAATACAAATTCAAATTACAATAATAATAATAAAAGGCTGCAAAATATTTTATAAGTACATTGTTGTTTATTAAACGAGTATTCTGACTCAAAATATACCTATACTTTACTATTTTTATTATTTTTATAACTTATATATTGTAAATTAATTTAAAACAAATGTAAGAAAAGATTAAGCTTATTTAAAATCTTAAATATTCTATCATTCCATTGCAGTTATCAATAATGCTGGGTGTTAATTTGAATAATTTGAAACATATGTTATCCTAAATACATGATTCATGAATAAAATGCTCAAAAGTATGCTTATGCTAAATTTGCAAAATATCTGCTTTAAGTTCAAATGTCAGCAATTTTATAGCAGCGAAAATTTTGATTGATTTTTATCAAGGGAAGAATTATTTTTTTTATAAAGGTGCAGCTTTCAATATTCTTGTGGTGTCATAATAAATCTGTAAAATAATGTTATAAAAGGTATGTCTTATTTCATTTATATTGAACATATGGCATTATCAAAATGCAGATTAATCAATTTAGTCATGTTTTTTCAGGTAATTATAAGTTAATTTCATCAATTGAAACATTATGCACGATCATTTTATTAAAACAATATGACAATATACACGATTTAAAAAAAACATCAATTTTTAAGATTGATCGCTATTTTACATAAATAACGCATGTAAATTGTTAGAATATCAAGACCAAAGGTGGAAGAAAAAGTGAGCTGTTGAAGAAAGAGTTATAGGTGCGATGCAAATAGGAGTATCTAATGTAAATTATGTGTTCTTTCTTAGAAATAACATTTACAATATTATTTAATTGGAGGAAAAGGTATATGGTATTGCCAAACCAGTAACTTCGGTTTTGCTTATTAGTCATCAAGTTAAAGAATTGATATTGAACAAGAATGAGAATTGAAACATCAGATTAGATACTTTAAGCCAAGAATTAAAGAACAAATTATGAATAATTCAAGTAATACAGATTTGGAAATGGTCAATTTATTGTGGAAATGAAAAACAGCAGTATTAACAAATTAAATAGTAATAAGAATTTTCATTAACAAATATAGTACAATACATACTATAAATATCAGAATTTTGTTTAGAAATTAAGAATATTACAAATTTTTTATACTATACTTATAAAATTCAGAAAAAAGAATAATTACTTCAAATTTTTGGTGAATATTGTTATACTTTCCTTGAGTTATCAATGTCATTTCAATTTATTTCGCTCACGTATATTAATTACTAATTCAATTTATCGCTTTTTACAACAAACTTTTTTTTTTTTATTAATCTTAGCAAAATAACAGCAACGTATTAACCAAAACATTTACAAAATACAAAGAAAATTTTAAAAATACAAGGTGTTAAGACACACTGTCAATTTATGCACGGTGCAACATATTGTTTGTTATTGAATATCTATGGACTTATATCATATGAAATGTCATGTCAGTAAATCACTCATGCTTGACTAATTTTGTCGACCCTATAAGAATTTTAAAATTAAATTTTTTGAAGATTTTTATTTAATTTTTAGTTTTTTTTTATTATTTTGTTACAATATATTTATGCATTTACATATTAATATTGTACACTATTGCAACCTCGCTTCAACATATGGAATGGCGCCCGTTTTACCCATGTTTATTTATAATACATTTAATATGCGAAAATTTTATCAATCAATTTTAATTTGTTTTAAGTTGGGAGAGCGAAAAACGGGAAAATTTTAAAGCGTTAAATTTTATATTGTGTAATATTTATTTTAATTAAGAAAGAATAACATAGATGATCGAGGTGAAAAAATTAAATATAGAAAGAAAAAGAATTTTAATTTAAACGTTTAATTGAATTTTAATGGTAATGAAAATTGAAATAGCATTGAACTTTGTAATACAAAAAAAACATTACTTTTAAAAAGGAATTCATATTTTGTTTTTAAGTTAAAATTTATGATTTTAATCTTATTTTAATTATTTCTTATTCCAGATACAAATTGAAATATTTGAAATTGTTTTTCAAGGACGTGCAACAAAAGTTTGGAACAACATGATAGATAAACTTTGAATTATTATTAAACTTTGAATCATATAGATATTAAAAAATTTTATTAGATGCACGTATAAAATGGAAATAAATTGAAGATATATTTGAATACATTAGAAACTCAAATTTAAAAGCAAAAGGAAATATTGAGAATCATTATCTTTTATTTGTGAGTACATCTTCTTTAGATTTTATAAAAGCAAATCATTAAATTAAAAATTAGTTCAAACCAAAATTTGCAATTTTGTTGGCAATATTTTCTAAATTTTTAGTTTATAAGTAAAGAATTTATAAATTTTTGTACAATTTTAGACTACAATTGAAATATAGTTTGAATTAACAGTAAACCTAGCCGATGATGTAGATGTTATTTCATCGATCTTTTAACCAACGGGTCTCGTGTTCAAAGCCCGTGAAGTTCACTATAAAACATACATATATTCAATCTTATATTATTTTAAGATTCATTACATAACATTGATTCATTGCATAACATATTATGGAAATATATCATTACATAATATATTTCTATGTATATTTATATATAATATGCAATATCAAATATCAGCAAAGTAAAGCAATAAATATGAATAACTTCGTTAAGCTCTTCTGCGGTAAATATTAAAACTATACGGTAAGCTCGTCATCAGAATGTTAGATATTTCGAAAATTTTCAATTTTCAAATGCGGCTTCTTGTAATTAATTTGCTCATTTTTATTTATCTGGTTGTCTATTTCGTACAACTCAATTGATGCATTCAGTTCCTAAGATATATATTTGTCTTTTGCTTAAATTGCATCATAATGGTGTATACAAGATAAAAATGAATTTTTTGATTAATGTTGAACTTACCTAAAATGAAACACGAAATAAGAATTTTATTAGCAATCATAAAAATATGAAATTTATTGAATAAAAATTGTAAAAACATAGTATTTAATTAAATAATTTTATATTTAAGTTAGTTATAAAAATAGAATTTATTAGGTTATTTATATAAAGCAATTAGATTATTTTTTTCTAATTTTAAGAAATTCAATTCAAAAATTTAACAGCACAAATCACCAAAATT
This sequence comes from Condylostylus longicornis, assembly GCF_029603195.1. Taxonomy (NCBI): domain Eukaryota; kingdom Metazoa; phylum Arthropoda; class Insecta; order Diptera; family Dolichopodidae; genus Condylostylus; species Condylostylus longicornis. The sequence continues at coordinate 15,284,616 of NW_026577982.1, forward strand.
TATATTTATACATGTGGACTGTTCTTCATATTTTAAATGGAACTGTCATACGGTTATTGGACAAGTGTTCCAATATTTTTTTTATATTTTAAAATCTTTAAATCTACAATTCAATTTCAAGCCATTTCAACTCATCGTCAATTCGTTTTAATTTCATATATAAATATGTAAAAAAATAAAGAATAACCAATAAGCAATAAATATAAAAATTTCTTTAATATCTAAATAAATTTGAATTTAATAAAAATTAAGGCAGCGGAAATATTTTGCAATTGGTAATTGGTTAAGACTTTTGCACAAATTCTCCATAAAACCAATTCATAAACTATATTTTGAAATAATGCTTTTCTATTGTGGCTACCATGAATATTTAACTGACTTATAGTCACCAAACAAAAGAATTTTAATAACAAAAAAAAATTTATTCACCTAGCCACATTTGAAAACCTAATGGGATTTTCAGTAATATTAAAATTTTTTCAAGTAATTTTATTTTCAATTAATAAAAAATTACGAAATGTCTATACTATTTTAAATAAATAAAATCTAAACAGTTATATGAAATTCCATTCCAAAAATAATTGTTCTTAATTTAATTAAAGTAAAAAAAAAAGAAAAATTAATTTTAAGTGACAGAAGTTTTTAGACGGGAAATAATTATATAAAAATTATCATTAAAAATTTTTTTTCGATTTCTAGAAAAAATTATTGATTTTAGTTGGGTAGATGAAAAAGCGAATGAATATGTACTTATAGACAGAATTTGCAATTATTTTCCACAAACAAATTATTATTATATTTAAATATCTCAAGGCATTCATTATAGAAATGTATATACGAATATTATATGAGCAAAATAATAATTTAATGAACTATATTTAAGTTTTATTAAAAAACCTTTTATAAAATTATAAAAATTATTTTTTAACAGATATATGCAATTATCATTCACAATTTAAGATTAATTTATATACCATAAATCTAATATTTTCCTAACAGTAGGAAATTAAATTTATCGCCACCACCTATTAATAAAACTGGGTATGAAAATTAAAAGACAAATTCAGTTTATTTTTTTTTTTTTTTGGTGTCTTTTTTAAGTTTTACCTTTTTTTTAGCAGAAACTTGTGGTGTCTATTATAATTTGAGAAAAGTTAAATATAATTTTAAATATTTGTAAATAGAATGTTAATATGTAATATTCACTGATTGAAATGTCAATCCGTTTTAGAGAAGTGGTTGGATTATATTTCGATTTTCGTTCCAGTTGATAGGCAAAACTTTAAAAAATTATTAACATAAACAAATTTGAAAAAAGCTAGAAGAATTTCTTGAGTAACGTAAATACTTATGTACTTATATAAAAATATAATTTGATACTCATTAATTTTTGAAAAACATGCTGAAAATTGCCGATCGAGATGTGGCAGGGCAGGTATAGTGAAAGATGTTAAAAGTATTGAAAAATTGTTGCTGAACTGAAATTAAATTAATTGTTGCTGAACTCTTAACAATGTAGGAAATTATAAGAAAATGAGATGTTTGCACCGGACTTTTCATTTTATAAATTTAAGAATATTATAAAATCGATTTTCATTTAAAATTAAGTTGCTCTTTTAAATACAATCACGCTTAATACCGTTATTAATGATTGTTCGTATATATCCATATGATTGACCTCAAAAAATTACAGTTCTATAATTTTAATTCTAAATGTTATTTTTTAAAAATCGATTCAGTTTAATTTATCAAGATCTCGAATTCAAATATTCATACGAATTTGATATACATACATACATACATAATATGCACACACGTCTAGTAACAGCTTTTATCACATGCACATTCACACAGTTGCATAAAAAAATCGAACTGAACTTTAATAACGGTAATAAATTCAATTAAATTTTTCTAACTGTTTGTGAATAAAAAAAAATGTTTACTTATTTATAACTGTTTTTCAAAAAAAATTTTTTTTTGTTTTTTCATTTTCTATAATCGAATTGCCTTGAAAGTGTAAAACAAGAGCAGCGCTTGATATACAAGCGATCATTATTATTATAACAATATTTTTATTAATGCCCTGAGCCAGACATGTAGCCGTCGTCGTCATTTTCGTTTTAGATTAGTTTTTGTTTTCTCTTATTGTTTTTCTTGTTTCTTTTTTGTATTAATGATATTGATGTCCAGCATAAATATTAAATTTTTGTTGTTGTTGCAAATTAGCAATAAAAGCACATTTTGTTAAAATGTATTGCGTATGAAAATCATAGTTCCGAAAAACAAGAAAAAATGTTAGTAAAATATCTTTTTTTTCTATTTCTAATACACAATGGTAAAAATCAATTATTTTATACGGGCTTGGCATTTTATTTACGGTATTTGGTTTAAGTTATGCAAGTATGTATATGTGTTTGTTTCATACATGTATGTTGTATGTTCCCACATATTGCCCAAGTTAAGTGTAATGAGTCGAAAACGATACAAAATGTAATTAACTTCATTTAAAAAAAAAACTAAAAAATGTGATGATGCTAGGAAGTATGCCATTGCCAACAAAAAGAAAGTCAATCAAAATACTATTTATGTGTATACTTATAGGTACATACATATGTATGTATGTCAATAGGTAGGTATAGATGATTTAATTGACTTCCTTTTAATAAGCAAAACAAAACTACTAATGGTTGATTTCGATTTCGTGCGAACACTTAAACTTAATAGCATGTTTTCCCAATCGTATGTAAAAATTTGAAAACAGTATTAAGTATTAAATGTTTAATGAATGCAAGGGCGAAATCTATTATAGAATATAGAGGCACTCTTTATGCGTGATATAAGTTTTATTAGGAGTTTAATTTTGATATAATACTATACCACCACTGTTGTCAAAAATACAATGGATTTCTTTTGCGTTTGGTAATGATGAGTGCAATCACCATATTGAATTTTGACAGATTTTCATATTTTTCAGTCCTGCAAAGTTGTGTATTTGTGTATCACACCTAAAATTAATTGATACAGTTAATTACTCTATATATTATCCTACATAATCATACAAATCTTATTAAATGTGTCTACCATACATACGAGTATTCAAATTTTTACTCGTTATGCGTGTGGGAAGGTTCATTAATGGTCAAATTTTTTACCAAATGAAAAATTTGAATTGTAATACCATCATAGTTTACTTGTATACAAAATACAATTCACAAATTTAATGAATTTCTTAACATAAACGACTTGATTGATGATAATAATTTTTTTATGTCACAATTTTTGAACTGTTACTTATTTTTCAAATATTTATTACTTATTTTATTTGTTTTTTGTTTTAATTTTTGCTTTTTTGTTTACTTTTTCATTTGTTAAGTTTTTTTTCCTCCATTTCAGCTCATTAATAATCCACATAAATCGATTTGATTTGTAATGGCATTCAATTTAAAGTTCAACTAATGTTTTGAATTGAAATAAAGTAAATAAAAATTAGAGTCGATCTATTAAAATTGAATTAGAACGAAAAAGGTGACCAGATTTTTTATAGGTATGCTTGAATTTAAAATTTCATACACTTAGAATACAAAATTTAACAGATTTGAAATTCTTATTATAGCAAATGAATATTTTCAAAATAAAATTTCTTTTAGAACACTTTGTTTCTTAAAAAAAATTTGTTTTATTCATTTACATAATTATTTATTACATTACGTATTAATGTACCATAGAAACATTATCGGATTAGTCTATATAAATATTTGAATTCGAGATCGAATTCAAAACAGGAAATTCGCCTAAAGTAAACAAAGTTAATAACTTTGAGATTATAAAAAATATCTTGGATACTCCTTTTTCTAAAAATTTTGCTTTTAATTTACAGCCTGAAAACATCGTTCTTGTTCTTTTGGCAATTTCTTTAGCATTTCCCGCAAGTCGCTTTACACTTTTTCATTGATTCCAGGAATTTTATTAATCCAAAACCTCTGAATAAACTTTTCTTGAATATCAAAACCTGAAAACTTTTGGTTCTATTTTACTGTTCCACAAATAATTTTTTAAACAATCAATCACTTTAATCCCCTTTAATATTATTCTAACATTTTTACATTTTTATTCAATTATTCTTAAATAATTTTAAAAATATCAATATTAATTATTATAGCATAGAAAAATTTTTTGTACTATAACTTTAACTAAGTATGATATTGGAATAATGGTGGCGCAGAAGTGTCAAATGACATTTTATAAAACCACGCTTTAAATCATGTTCTAATGAACAAAAAAAATCACACATATTTTGGTCTTAATTTTTGTTTATTTGTGCCTTTTCAGCTACTATTTTACGAGTAAATAAAGTAAAATTGAAATATAACAAGTTAAGAACAGTTTCTTCCTTATTTTAAATAATTTATTATATTATATAACAGCAACATTGAGTTATAGAAAAAACCACCGCAGGTTGTCGATCATTCTACTTAATTTTTATAAATTTGCGGTTCTCTTATAACTATAATGTGTGTGTACTAATTTATGAGGCATTAGACGTCTAAGTGTGTACACAAAAAAAAATATAACAATTTAGAACATTTTATTTTTTACTTTCAATTTTTAAAATGCAGGGTTTAATAACACGTTAAATTTATATTTATACAGTATGTGTGTGTGGTTGTGGTTAACAACATATCCACCTATGTATGTTTCTTAAAATTATGTAATAATTAATGTAGTATTGTTGTAAGTCAATTTTAGAATATAACAGTAATTGAATCCGTGTTCTAGTTTTTCGTTTTTTTTTTGGTGTTTTTGTGGAAAGTTTATACATATGTTTTCGAAATTCAATATTTAAAGTTGTTGTCATGCAAGAGAATAGTATTACAAATGAAAATTTTAAAAAATATAAAAATAACAAAAAAAAAATTACTATTATTTTTATATTTCAATGAATTATTCATGAGAATTAGGAAATTTTAGGTACATGGTATCTCGTTATTAATAATATTTAATATTTAAGTTTTGAATAACAATATGAATGTGGTGTTACTGACACTGTATATAGCTTATTAAATTGCCTAAAGTGGGTTTTAAAATGTTTTTTTTTTTAATAGAATAATGTCTCATTATTTTAAGAAAAAAATTATACGTTTTTCAATATTTTTGTTTTTTTAAGCATTCTTGCAAAAAAAAATTTGTTTATTAATTTTACTCTGTCTCTTTGTCCTTTTTACTGTTATTGAAAATTACTGTTCCCCTTCAGACAGAAAGATGAATTTTATACACTAATAAACCTTTGGAAGAAATTAAATTCTCCAGAAGAAACTTTTTACCCATTTAGGGTAAAAGCACTAGTGGCCGAACAGTTAACACATTTTCTAACTTTAACTTTATATTATTTTTTAACTACGGGACATAAGGCAAATATTTAAATTGTTTCTAAAAGCTGAAAGAATTCTTAATAGCATTAAATATGTCAAAAAATTGTTGAAATTATATTTATAATAAATAATTAAATTTTTGTAAAAAGTACCACTTTTTCTAGTATCCGAACACCAAAATTTAGTTGCCGAACACTTTTATTCTAGTATCCGAACATACAAATTTTCTTGATATATAGGTGCTTTTCTATTAAAAAATTGACTAATTAAATAAATTAAGGTTTTATTTTAATATAAGTTTTATTTTTAAATATGTTAACCAAGTTTATAATGAAAAAACTTTAAATATGCAAGTAGGTACAGTTTTTTCACATAAAACTTCACCGTTAAATCCAAAAAAGGAAAAGAACTTAAATTGAACTTCAAGCATGAAAACTAAAATAACGAATAACGAATTTTAAGAAACTTTTTGGTTTTTTTTATTCTTTAATCTCTTCATTTTTTAATTGATTTAGCCTTTTTCTGCTTTTATTTTTCTTTTATGTCATAAATTTGCTAGTTTCATCGCCATTTAGTTTTGAAGGGTTGTTTATAATATTTATATTCTTGGTTTATACTTTTCAAATGGTTCGACTGTTAAACCATTTCAGTATGCTCTCCTCAGTGTCTGCCGCCTTTGGTAATATTTTCAGCTTCTCTGAATTTCAATATAGGATTTCGTTTCATAAAGAAACGCATCCATAACTTTCCTTTCATCATCATTATGTAGATCATTTTTAAAAGGTGTTTTTCTTTTACTGTCTTAAATACTGTACAAAGTATTTAGGAGATTGTTGTTTTCAAAAGGAAGCCACATTTGCATAAGTTAATACATCATTGTGCTTCCTCGTCAGGTGTTAAATATGGATTTGGACCAATTTTGTTTGACTGTTCTCTAATTAACCTCTTACCCATTAATCGATCGAGTAGTGTTTTTGGTCGTAATTCTTATTTGGCAGCTGATTTTCGAATACTTAAGTTATTATTACGGATTTTTATGTAAACAAAAACAAGGGGATATAGAAATTGATAAATTTCAGCAAAAAAAATGTTTAGTATCAACAGAATTGCAAAAATAAAACAGATTATATATATATAAATATTCCAAAATAATACTTTTTTTTAGGCTAAAAAGTTTATGATTCGTAACACGGTGGTTTAAATTTAAGACTTAAATTTAAGACTAAATGTATGGGCAATTGTTTAAGAAAATTTTTTAATAATTATTTTCAGTAGGTCTTTATAATTCGCCCAATTTCACATATGTACAAATTTTGCATAAAATATTAAATAGTAAAAAATTTTTCTTTAAAAAATTGCCACTTCCTTATGCAATATTTTAATTATTTTAAATATTATGTTTATAAATATTATGTTTATAGTAAAAATACATAGATATTCTGATAATTAAATTTATTTACTTAATGTATTAATAATTAATTTATGTTCCTACTATAACGTTTATAAAAAATTAATTATATACAAATTTGGTTGTTCGGATACTAAAATATGCATCTTTTTCATATCTTCAGAATCCGAACCCACTGTTCGGAAACTGAAAATATAAAAAAATGTCGGCACCAATATGCGAACTGCAGATATTTAGTTAAAAATTACTCTTTTGTTAACATTTTATGATTTTTTTAACAAAATTAAGCAAATTCCAATGAAAATATATACTTATCACTAAATAGACCTTAAAATATACCAAAAAAAGGCTTACTTTCCACACACAGTTCCACTATTTTTTTTACAAAAAAAACGCCAAATCAAACGCTTTTCACAAACCACTAACATAAACTGACTTATAATTCAAAGAGCATAAAAGTAATTTATTTGAAATTTTACAAGCACTAGCCCAAAAGATAAACCTTTTTTTTAGCGTTTTTGGTTTGAACGATTTCTCGGGAAAATTTCTTATTTTAAATAAAAAACCAACGAAGTGTTCGGATACTGCAACTGTTCGGAAACTACTGCCTCTACCCTACCCACTTCTCGAAAAACTCTGGCCAAATTAACAAAGATGGAAAATACTATCGAAACCCTAGACACTTCTTCAGTGTAGAAAAATAGCGACTTGTTACAATAATAGTGACTTTGCTAAAATAAATGTTTTTCAAATAGCGAATTCTATAGTTATTATAGAAATAGCGTTTTCAACGTAAACTTTTAGTTAACTTGAACCAAATTTATTGTCTGTCTTTGCTCTTTTTACAACTTTCAAAATTAGCAAAAATTTCAATTTTTGGCTTCTTACTTCACCGAAACTTTTAAAGTGAAATTAACGTTAAATGTTTCCTTATTAAAAATTTCTTGCAATTTATGATAATTCATACAATTAGTCGTTATTAAGTTTAAAAACTTGACCTAATATAATATTATGCAACAAAAGTATAACAATTTTTACTCTTTTCCTGGCAATATGCCATAATTACCTATTGCAAATTTTAATTTTGGCAAAAAAAATAAGAGATTTGTCAAATGAAGGAAATGTGATATTTTACAAACCATTTCTAATTTGGTTTGATCCGAATTTATTTGATATTTTATTCGTTGTAACTGGAGCGAAAATGATATTTTTCAATATTTAACTACATATATTTTCTATCTTGATATTTTCAGTTTATCTTAAATTTGCCTTTTTTTTGTTTTTAAATAATTCAAATAGTTTGTTGAATCTATTGATTTTAAAAGATAATATTTTTATATAATAATTTTAGAATTGCAAAATTTAATATTATTTTTATTAAGTGAAAAATACCAAAAAAAACACACCAAAAACATTCCAAAAAAAAAAAATTATTTTGTATTCTAGTTTATTTTTTTTCCAAATTTTTGTGACATTAATAAGCACTTTATAATCGTGTATTCAATTTTTCTCTTTATTTTTTTCTATTCTGGTTACATAACAGTCATGTAACAGGTGAGTTTAATATTTTATATTTTATGCAAAAAGCGCACCTTATACTTGATTATACGATCTAATCATTGTGTTTTTATTAGATTCTAGTATATTTTTGTTTTATTTAAAATGGGTTTCGTGTAGTCTATGTGGTGTAGTGTCATATTTACGCCCAAATTTTTTTGTTAAGATTTAATGAGTTACAAATTATTACATGCTCAACGAGTTGTTTTTTGAATTTTTAATAATTTTGTTTTTGTTCTTGTTTCTCTTCCCGATATCCATAATTTATTTTAATTTATTTAATAAAAGTTCTATTAATATACAAGTATATAAATAGTTAAAAAATGTAAAAGTTAAGACACATGAAAGAACAAATTTGTACTCGGTTTAAAGTGATTGGTACATTCTAATGTATTTGATTGCAGCAAGTTGCTTTTTTTTTGTAATTTAGAATGTTAAAAGTAAAAATGTAATTAGAAACTTTTTTTTTGCTTTTTATAGTAAATACAAAAAATACGTAGGCGGAAACATTCAATGTTATGCTTTTTTTCTGAATTTATGAGATCGTAAGTCTATAAAATCGTGTTTGGTAAAAGTGATTATTTACAATTAAGAGTGATTGTTATAAGTTAAAAGGAGTTTATGTATAATGAAGAAGCTTATGTTAGCCGAAGATAACAAAAAAAAACAAAACAACTGGATAAACGCTTTGCTCGCTTAAATTATGTTGCCAAATTTTTTGGAATGTAAGGCACGAAAAATATTAAACGGCGATTTGAACATGTCAACGTATTAGAAGATAATCATTGTATTTGGTACTCTACCCTTACTATATAAAAGGAAGATGTCAAATACATACACTGAATTAAATTTGAAAAACACTTTCAAGATGTAAATCAGGAGATCATAGTAAAGTAGTGATTTTAATTAAGACATGCTGTTATACGAATTGGTTTTATAGAGATCGGATTTATATAGCGAACCTTAACAGCAAATTTTTCATATATAAAAGGAATAGGACTACCCAATATTATATTTAATGTCGAGTAGCTTCATGTGTTTTCTATATACAGCACTAGTTGCAACGGCAGAAATCAAAAGAAAATTATTTAAAACTGCACACTTTCCATTGAGGGTATTTCATGTATGTAAATCTACGGTAGATGTACTGTAGCAAATAGGTAACGCTATTTTTAGATTTAAAAAATTAAGAAAAGCTATAAACTTATTAAACCTGGAAAATAGATCATAAAGTGATACAATAATTTTTCCAATTCCCTATGGTCAAACTTATAAATTGGTGTTGATCATGATTAATCAGCTGCAAGTAAATTATTTCCAACCTTTTTCTTGTTCAAATTAAAATTTATAAATTGTAGATAAAATTAATTTTCTGCCAGTAAAAATTTTATAATAAGAATCGCCCTAAATTTTTTACTACGTACACATTTGGATTTTGGACAAATTTTCTTAAAACACTAATAAAAAAATAACAACTCAAAGTTTCCTATATATTTTTTCCTTCCGTTCAATTATAGTCTACAAATATAAGGTTAATAGTAATTTTTATTATTATTATCTTTAAAAAATCTAATTATATATATATATATATATATGTATATAATATTGCTTTAAAATAATACTATTACTTTGAAGTTAATTTATTAATTAAGTTGAATTTATTGAAAAGAAAAGATTTATTAAAAACCAATATCCGAGAATAGTTTATTTTTAACTTATATTTCTATACAACAATGCGTGCAACATACCACGAATTTAGTAATTTTGTTCAACCCACAAAATGTTCAACAAAAAAAAAATGTATTAAAAAAAAACAAACACTAACAATCAAAATACTAATATTAAACGCTAGGTATTGTTCAAAATAGAAAAAATAATAATAGTTAAATTACTTAAAAAAATTAACTAGATTTTTTTATTTTACTATAGCATTTACTTTATTATAGCGTTTTCTGGTTAAAAATTAAATTCTAGATTTTTAAGTATAAGATAAAGCGGTGAAGTGATAGTAAGTGTAGTGTAGTGTAAAAATTTATCAATCACGTTTTTGTATTACTTTAATCACGGTAATCAAATATCACGATAATTTGATGGTATCACCGTTATTAGATTAGCTTTATGGATAGGAAACTACATATTTTGGGGAACTATAATTTCATTTAATAATTCATTAATTCTCATTATATATTTAGGAATTTTTTTTTGATTGCTATTTTGGTTACGTTATAACTTCTATGGTACATAAAAAATATGTGTAGTTTTTATTTGAAATTATTAATAATTACACAAAACACCACAAGAATAAGCTTGTCATTTTTAATTTAATGGCCGGAAAATTAAGTTTTAAAAAATTATTAACTTTTTTATAGTGCTTTAAAATATTTGCATATGCTCTTATGAGTGAGAAATTTTCCGGTTAAAAATTTTTGAATACAATTGAATTTGGTTTTTTGAAGTAAGGGTGTAACAAAAATTTATTACTTTTTTTTCCTCTACGAACAAATTTTCATATATATGCATATTAAAAATTAAATATTTCGACGCCTACAACCGTTCCGGGATATGGGTAGGAATTCAAAATTTGTTCACATTTTAAATACATTGACAAATTATTTGATTTGGACAAATGCATATCGCATGCCGTTTATCGCGATTACTTATAGATATTAGCACTGCACTTAAAAATTTTTTTGGATTTAATATATTCTGACAATTGTAGAATGTAAATTACTTAAGAGAATGGGCAAATGTACACCTCCCCTACGACCTCCACAGCCACCCACGACTTATTGTAGGTGATGCCAGTCACAAGTATTTTGCTATAATTATTGCAAATACTCCGCTTTATATATTAACCATTTATTACCAAAATAATATTAGTTTTCATTCAACTACAATATTATTGATTAAAAATTACTGTAAGTTTTTAAAATACCAAACATAACTTTTACACAGAATCAATCATCATTATCAACACCATATAATTATTTAATTTTGACAGTAATGTCACTTTTAATTCAACCATCTGACTGGCTAATTTTAAAATATCATTAAACTTACACACAACCCACAGTAATTTTTTATAAATCAAAAAACTTAGCTAAAAAAAAAAACTTAATTAAGGTACAATAAAAAATATTCTCCCACAAAATAAAAAGCATAATTGTTACAAAACAAAAAAAAAATTTCAGGTGTCACGAAAAATGTTAAAATAATGGAGTTTTTTTTTTGATTTTTCATTACACCACGGAAAAAAAATTACTGTATTTTTTTTTTAATAATTAATTTGGGACGCTCATAACGCCTTCACTTAAAAAATATTTTGTTTGTTTTTTTATCAAGTTTATGAATTATGACGCTATATGCTTAGGGATGAAGATTCCTGGTTGGAATTTAAAGGTCATATCGTATTTTTAATTTTAAAATCACTAAACCATTACAGGAAAATTATTCAAAATATAAAACAGAAAAAAAAATGTAAAATATAAAAAGTTGAGCTCATCTTTGATAGTTATGAATGATAATAACGCACACACAACTGTCAGAATATTATAAAATTAAACAAGAATTAAAGAAAATTATTAAATATGTGCGCGTTCGACTGATAAATTACCAAAAATCCGTTTATAAAAATCACAATGATTTCCGCATAAGGTGCTTGTTATATAATAATACTGTTAATATTTACACTTCTATACGTATATGTGTATATACATATATAAAAAATTACTAAGTAAATAAAACTGACAATATTAATTTTTTTTATTATTAATAATTATGAAAAGGTATTAAGTTTTATAAGAATTTATTATCACAATAGCCTCAAGTAATAAAATTTATTCATTTATAATTTGTTATGACTGTTATAACAAATTAAATATATTTTTTTGACAATTCTATATTATGACAAAACAATTGTATAAGAGTATTTTCAAAAATTCACACTTGACATCTTACGTATTGAAATTTTGACACATTGGCCACTATCCAACTATTTTATACATAAGCCGTCCCCATTTGTATGTACATATGTATAGTAATATTTTATATTGTTATATTTTACATGTTGATTGATTAAATTTAAATTTAATTTTTAAATATTCTATCTTTTTTCCTGAAAATTCATAATTATACAAGATATGTTTAATTTTTTTTTTGTTTGCTTGATAAGATTTTTCTAATTGATTGAATATATCAATTCCGTGTTCATTATTAAAATGTAGGTACTTTAATTAAGAATTTAATTTTAATTCTATTGCAATCAAATATTTAAGTCAAAAATGACTTGAGGTTATAATAGGTTTTATAATAGGATTTAAATTGAAGGTAATATCAAGACCCCAATAGATTTGAAAAATTTTTATTATTAATTAAGAATAAATACACAATTATAGTTTACGTGTTTTTATTGTTGCTGAATAAAACGATTTGAGATTTAAAGTTTAAAAAAGTAAAAAAACCTTCAATCTAATGAGAATATCGATTTAAAATTTTTTGAAGATCAAGGTTATAATTTATATAGAATAATTTATAATGGTACATGCTTATTATTGGCTAACAATGTTATTCCGGAAAATTATCATTATGGTAAAAATTTAGACTTAAAAATACAAATTTCGATAAGTTTGTTGATTTTACACGTTTAAATACGAATGTAGTGCGATTCTATGTTTATTACATAAAATATGAATATTTTCAAAATCATATTATTTTTATATTTTAGCAACACAAGTTATTGAATTACAATGACCTAAGACTAAGAATTTTATATTGTCTCACAAAATCAATACAGAAACTGAACTTGACCTAACAAGGATCTATTACCAAACCAAATAACGCAAATCTTAGACGCGAAATCCATATAATAGAATTAAAGAAATAATTGCTAAGCCATATGACATGTTAGTCTGAAATTTAAAAACTAATGATAGATTTTCACAAATTATTAACAACACTGATTTTTAAATGTAAAATATTTTAGGAAACCTTACACACTTTGGATTTGAAGATTTATGAAGAAATTTTGTGAAAGCAATATTTTGGAAACATATCATACTTGAAACTGATGACCTAAAAAATCAGATGATTGGAATGCTAAAAATTTATCCAGAAAAATTTGGTTTGCTCGAAAATACGATTACCATATAAGCTAGTTTTGTATTTTAAACCAAACTATGAAATAAAATTAAAGGATATCTGACAGCATTAAATAGTACTAAATTATATCTGCGTGTATCCATATAGTAGAATAAAAAATTTAGCAAACACCGTAATGCAAATCGACACTACAGTTGTTTTTAAAGTTTTATACTACGGAATTAATTCTGCAGTTAAACTGTAGTAAATTTTTTCTTACTGCATTTTGAATCGCAAAATATCATTTCAGGAATAAAATAATAGAATATAACGAGAACATAGAATATTTATTTTTTACATTTAAAAACCCCCTTGAAATTCCTCGTTCCTACTCGTACAATTTTAAATAGCCACAAATGTATAGAATAAACTATTAAACTAATAATTTATGTACATATATGCATTGCAGTACTGTACTGTAAGTAAATAAAATAATCGTTTAAGTAATTACACTTGAACTTATTATTCATATATTTTGTAATCGTGTACTTGTATTATGTAAACTTAATTTAGTAAATTGTGATTTAATAAGCCTAATTAAACTAGAATATATTATAGTAAATGTTATTTTCTGAATTTTTCAATTTTAATGACTAAATGTTTAAGTTTTGTTTTTATTGTTTTGAGAGAAAAGAACCTTCAAAATTGTTCAGACTATGCCACTCAGTTATTTATACGATTAAATTTTTTCTTATAAAGGGGCTAATATAGAATAAGTAAATATAATTATTATGAAGTAATTTCATTTTAAATTGATCTGTAATTATAACTATAATTACATATGAAAATGCATAAGATACGCATATTTTTGTCTCTCATAAATTATACTCATATAAAAATTTTATTTTCATTTAAATCACTTATTTACAAGTAATTACATTGTTCTATTACTATTATTAATAATTTTAATTGCATAGTAATAAATCTTAAGGTCGTCGTAATAATATAAAAGAAAAATAAAATTAATAAATTTGAATTTTTTTAAAATTGAATTTTTATGGAAATTGCAATAATTATTTTTTCTTATTATTCTCTCATTTTTCCAAGTGATTTCTTTAAATTAAAAAAAATGTAGTTAAATAACTTATTTTCGATTCATGTTCAAAAATTTTGATATATGTATTATGTATTAGTATGGGAGGATTGATAATAAAATTTTATTTTTTACACCTTTTAAATTATGAACGAAGCGATAATACCGGTTAGGTCTGTGTTGAAAACTATAGCATTTTCTAAACATTAGAACACTCTAAATTTTCTTCATTCTTTTATTATAATATTTTGTTATTTTTTATTCTTTAAGATTTATCCTAAAATAAAATTAATTTAAAACAAAATCAAATTTACATATGTAAATTATTTGAAAGCAGCACGACTTTATTTGATCGTGAAACAATCATAAACCATCTAAAGTTTTGACACAATTTTTAATTTTGCATTCATTTTTGCATAAATTTATATTGTTACTAACACGTTATTGAATAATTGAAAAATATCTGTATTTGGTAAGACTTGCAACAAAGAAGATCATCTCAATTAATAATAGATCATATTGTTAAATAAAGGTAACAATAAATGTGTTTGTACACTACTGCACTTTCGTGATATTTCAAAGCTCTCCTTGAAGTGATTGTAAAGCATACCATTTTATAGTTTAACAGCAGTAATATGTAATCGTAATAATTGAAGAGTTTCATTATTTTGCTATGCCAAAACTTAACATAAATGAACATAATACACAATGCTATTATTATGTCATTTTTGTTCCATAATAAAAGCTTTAATGATTGTAATTGAACCTGAATTAAAAATCATTACAAGAAAATTGTTAAAAACCAAAGAGAAAAACACTAGATATTTAAGATTGTAAAAAATACAGCGTGCATATTTTTCAAAATTATCTCAAACAGAATTATTTTAAAGATTTTGGAGAATTTCTGCTCAATATTTGGAAACTTTTTTCTCCACATTTTTCAATAAATTGGAAAACTTTTTCTCCACAATTTTTTACGGTTTTGTGTAGTCCACAATTTTTGAAAAGTTTTTTTTCCATTTTTTTTTAATACAATTTCTCAAGCATTTTTTTACAAACTTTTAAGAGATTTTTTACAACTTTTGATTTCTCCTCAACTTTTCGAATTTGTTTTCACCCGTAACTTTTCGAGTACGTTGCTCTTGGAATAGGTTTCCCTTTGTTAGTCATACCTAAAAGTAAAAATGCAGTTTGAAATTTTGAACTATAAAAATTATAGAACTGATTTCGTGAGTCAATAAGATGCGCTGATGCAATGTTTTAAAATTTTATAATGTTAATGCAATTACACTCTGTATACATAACTTTTCATATATGTACTTATGTTGTAATTGTAATTAATCTCTGAAAAGGATGATTATGCGCAATTTGCTAAGAGCCGAAAATTATATGAATAAAACAAAAACTAGAAATAAAAATCAAAATGATTCATTTATGACCGTGTTTTATGTCAAGTTCTAATTTGACGTGCAAGTATTTTAAATGTTAAATCAATGATAGTTGAAAATTATACATAAGAATTGCTGTTAAATCATTATTGACTGTTGGTTTTGTCTACTATGTATATACAATAATATAGGTATGCATTTAAACATTAATAAAATATTTCAGTTGGTTATTAGAATTTTATTTATTCATTTCGAGTTGTAAATCATTTTAAAAATCAGCACCTTTAACCTTTTTCTTTCTTAAATTAAACTTAGTAATAAAATAATGCTTACTTATTTCTTATAATAAAGTAAAAGAATTGAGATCAGAATAACAAAACGGCAGCATAATAAATTCTGCATGCAGTGCATGATTCTCAAGTAAATCATGACCATTTTTCAAAATATTTCTTATTTTTATTATTTAACGTTTTGTTGTATAACACTGTTTTTCAGTAAGAAGGTTATAGAGTATTAAAATTGAAATTCAAATGTATTGTACTTGTAATTTATTTTTTTAAGGTGACAGTTGTTAAAACAATCCAGAATTAGACAATTTTTGGTACAAAATTGTTAATCACTTTTGATATTAATAAAAATCGAAAACAAATTGCTATAGAATGGCATACATATTTTATTTACCCTATAAAATTGAAGAGCAAGTGCATTTAATTAAAGAACAACATCGGCTGGTTATTCTAAATTAATGAAAAAACATAATTCATTATCGGTCATTAAAATAAATAAATTGTAAGCATCTTATTAACAAAAATTTAATTGTGTTTTTATCAGATCAACTGCCAATTTCAAGTATTCTGTCAATAATATTTGTGATGACATTTTGGAAGAAATGTTTCGTAATATTAAAAACAATTTCTAATAATAGTCTATTGTCTTTGGAATAGCTAACATATTATAAAAAGTGTTAATAAGTTAAAAATGCGTATGTAAAGTTGAAATTGAAACGAGTACTATAGCAAATTTACCGACATTTAAATATTATTTTCAATAATATCTATGTATATATTTTATTTTTAAGATTTTAATGAAATTCCAATATTCTTCCTAAAATTGGGATTGAATATTTTTTCCAGGTTAGGTAAATAACATCCCTACTAAAGCCGCCAAGCGAGTCTATTATTTGACTACGTAGATCGAATCCTCAGGAATATAGTACTTATTTGGTTTTTGGACTATTTACATTTCATACATTCCCACACCATAATGAAACCAGTTCTTACTAAATCTGAAATGTAACTTCTAAACTTCATGACTACAGAAGTAAACTGAATCGTGATTCACAAAAATTTTTTATTTCGGTCACATTGTTGCCACATTTTTTTGTTTTCCTCATTTTCATATTTTGAACATCAATTTTTTCAAATATTACTTAATTTGAAAAAAAAGAAAAAAACAAAACTATTATTTGACAAAACAGTGATGTCAGTTAATTATCGCAAATACTAAACAGTATACATATTTCTATAACAGCATATTGTTCTCTGCAAGAATGCAAGGTGTTTAAGCCATTCTATTCATTTTCTCTCTATTACTGGCGTCCAATATTCAATTTTTCATTGTACAAAACAAGACAAATGTACAATAAGAGGGGACAAGAAATATTTAAAAGATGTTTTCTTTTAATTATTCATCAAGCGTTTACAAGATGTTATAATGTTGCAAATTAGATCAAAACATAGTAAATAATTAAAAGATTTATAGTTTATTATAAATAATTGTATAGATAATTTAAAAGAAAAAAAACTTTGATGTTCTTGAAAATTAATTGCTTACTTGAATAAAATATTGTACAAACTTCATTCATTTAATTTAGGTCATTGTTGGTTAGTTAATAATTTTAAATAAAATTAAAACAAGAATAATTAACATAAATTATATATAGGAAAAAAATAAATACAAACATTATTAAAATAATAAGAATCTCATTTGAAATTAAAAATAGTGTAATATAAAGAATATATTTATTGTAAAATAATAATAATAATTTAAATGAAAATTAAAGAAAGAAAAAAAAACTTCATTTTTGTTGCCATATATTAATTATCCAGGATGTTTTTGCGATTTTTCTTATTTAATTCTTTAAGAATATTAATTGTGATTTTAAAATGTATTGTCAGTAATTTATTTAATATTTTAGCTAATAGAATAAATTAATGATGCAAACTGATACTATGTCCAGAGGCGTATTTTTAATTTATATGTTTATGTACTTAAATGCACTTGCATACATAAAAGAAATAATGGGAAAATTTTTAATTAATCGAAATTCAAAAAAAGAAGAATAATATTATTGTAAAAAAATAAAAAGGAAATTCAACCTCGAGAACTTTTTTAAGATTTATTATTATTAAATTTAATTACTATATATTATTATTTTACTACATAAAATAAAAAATTTAATTAAAAGATGTAATAAGATGAAATTCTAGATATGCTATTTATATATTTAAAAAAAAAAAACATTATTGTTTTAGAATTATTTGATAAGAATCAAAAAATATACATACAAAGAATTTTTAATTATTGGACATACTTGGTTCTTAATATGGTATACATGACAAGCTATTAAGTATTTTTAAAAATATCAAGTTTAGTTTCTGAAATTTATTAAAGATACACTAACGCTCTGATGCAGCAAGTTTTAAAAGGCTATACTTATAAGAGCGGAATTTGTTTAGTATAATTAAAAAATGCAAAAGTAAATTAGTAGACTGTCATGTAAAAATTTATTTATGATGCTTTGTAAAATGTGTATACGAGTAATTTATTCGAGTTTTATATAAGTTTGTACTTGTTCAAAATATTATAATTTTTTTGTGTTTTTTTTAAATACAAAACAGTTGATTTTGCCGTACCGCTGTTGTTCTGATTTAAGAAAGGAAACCGTCCGCCGTTGCCGTTCGTGGCTTTAGTTCAGTTTTTATAATTAGAACGAAAGACAATTCGTAAGCGAGAGACCTTGGAAAATTTGTATGTGATTTTATTGGAGATGTGGACTATTAATTACAATCTATATACATTATTACCATATATTA
Source organism: Condylostylus longicornis (assembly GCF_029603195.1). NCBI lineage: Eukaryota > Metazoa > Arthropoda > Insecta > Diptera > Dolichopodidae > Condylostylus > Condylostylus longicornis. The sequence goes on from NW_026577982.1 coordinate 15,303,602, forward strand.
CAATATATTAAACACTATCTTTAACGCCATACGTTTTGCAAAAAATCAAAGTTCTTTAAATTTTTTCTTAGAAAATTGATTTAAAAACAGGATTAAATTATCTATCCTATTTGATCTATGAATTTACAGAAATGCTTGTCTATGATCTATGAATTTACAGAAAGTGATATCCTAATAACTCTTTAAAATATGATCAAATGTTTTCCAAATTAAAAATTACATACATATTTTAAAATAACGTAAAGAGGTGTTGAAAAGTAATTTGCTATTATAATTTTCCAATTTAAATTCTCACGCATATGTTTGTATTCCATAAAACTGTCAGTTTTAACACACTTAATCCGCATATACTATAGTAAGTTGTTGATAAATTAATCATATGTACAGTTTCGTTGAAATTCGATAAATTGCAATTTTTTTTCCAGTTCACATAATTATATCCGCATTATTATGTTACTTTTAAATAACACATAAGCGTGTTATAAATTAATTTGTCGATATGACATTTTAGAAGAAAAATTGATATTTACATATTTTGAAAGTCATTTGGCAGTTTATATAAAAATTTAATAAAATAGATAATTTTCATAATATATTTATTGAAATTAATGAATTTTAAAATTTGCAACTAGAAAAATAAAATTTCAGTTAGTTGATTTTGAAATATTTTTAAAATATTTTGAAAAGCTACTTATATTTAAATAGCATAGCTAAAATGCTTTTGATATTTTTATCGAAGTTAATAATTTCGAAAAATTTCCCGTACAATTTATAAAATAAATCAGTGCTTATTAGTACAAAAACTGAACAAAAAATTGTTTCGTCCAAGTTTATTCAAGTTAAGAATAACGAAACCATAGGTTTTTAAGGCGAATAATCAAATGCTGCAGTGTAAATCAGATTAAATGTAATATTTAATTGATATACATATTTTTCTATTAGTTGAAAGAGAAACGATACTACAGTCCCGGGTTGACTCCAAAGTTAACTAAGAAAAAATGTTGGATTAATAATTTGTTATCGCCCTGCAGAAATTGGCGTCATATATTTCAACAGCATTGTAATATTTGTCGTCATACGTTCACATGAATAACATATGTATGTGAATACGAACGTCAATATTCGAAACGTACGCATTTGAGTTTATTCGAATTTTATTCAACGAGCACCATTAAAATTTTTTAAAATACAATTTGATATCTTTACTATTTTTGACAGTTTCTTTCAAGTTTTGTTTTTTGTTTTCTTTTTTAGAAATTCAATTTTAAATATAATCACTTTGATTTATTATTAAATTCGCTCTAAATTAATCAATGCTCATAGACTTTAGACGAAGGTTTTGAATTTCAAATTATAGGTTCATATGTGTGGATATATGTATGTGCAAATATATATGTATGTAAAAAATTATAACTATATTATTTATAATCATTTATAAAACTCAACATTAGATTTGTTTAAATATGATTCTTTTTTCCTGTTGACAATCTAAAATTTTAAATCTTTTAATAGTGTTACAACACCCAATATACGTTAGTATATACTGATTGATGATAACACGAATTTATTTATATTATAATTATTATTTTATAAAAAAAATAATAATATACTTAAATTTTCATTTAAAAACCAAAACTCATACAAGAAAAATAAGCGAAAAAACGCATTTATTAAATAAAGTAATTAAATATTGCAAATGAAAATTTTTATCGGAAGGAATCAGTGTTTCTATAACTTGTTGGCTTGTATAAATTAAAGGTTGCCTGTATATAATTATTAACAAAAAAAATTGTAGGGGGAAAAAATATACAAAAATCGTTAAAAAATACTAAAGAATGATTGAAAACTGTTGAAAAGAAATTTAAACTTAAAAAAAATGATATTATGAAAAAAATATTTAATATCAGATGAAAAGATATTTAATTTTTAACTTGTTATTAATTATTGTAAAAAAATGTTCAATTCTGGTTTGAAGTACAAAAATTTTTAATTAGAAATTCCAAAATAAAAATAAAAGAGGAAAAACTAAAAAATTAATAGTAGTAATTGTGAATTTTCCATTGTGATTAATTTTAATTAAACTTTTTAATCTACTATTTATCAAAGTACAAATGCCAGGAAAGTGTATTGGAAAACATACTCTTGATTAGACTCATGCGTTAAATTAAAAGCTAAGCATGAAGCATTACACTATAGCGGAGTAAATGTTTGCTGTAAAGTCCACTTGGCGAAGACGCGAGAGAGCCATTTCTTGTAATTGTACGCAACATTGACATTTTTTTAATATAACTACAATTTTGAAAAAAACATTTTTAGTTGAAAGTCTAATAGGACGTGGATACTCAACAAACATTAAGTGAAGTCACTCTTTTATTATTAAGATTTTATTATTCTTTATTAAGAACGCCGCCGACAGATATCCTTTGAATTGTATCAAATTAGTTGAAGAAAATCTTACTCTTTTTAAAACCGAAGATTTCAATAAGTATTATTAATAACTAATTATGCACCTTAAGTAAAATTATGTCAAATTGTCCTATGCTGGTGTAAGCTTAGGACTCAATTTCAACAAAACCCAAAGTTTCACTCCAATTTCTAATTATAAAAAAATTCTAAAGCTAACAACAAAAAAAAACAAATCTAATGTTTTACGCCCAGTAATAATTTGAATTCATATTAATACATACGAGAATATGCAATACAAAAATTAACTTAAATGCCTGCATAACATTTTTATGCTATAAATAAGTTGTAATTGAAAGTCTCTGACAACTTTATTATAAATTATCTTAACAAATCATTTTGTTGCACATTAAATTCTAAATATTTGTTAAAATTATAAATGGTTGTAATTTATTTATTGTCAAAATAAAAGATATTATATAAAGATATCCCCTATAATTACACTAGAAAAAAAAAAAAACCAGAAATATATTCGCGAAAATTTTCTGTTCCTTAAGTTAATATTTTTCTTTTTTTTGGCTATCACTTTAGTTAAATCACCAGTCGAAAAAAAACTGAATCCGTAAAGCCAGTTGACAAAATGATTTAGGGAAGGATAATTTTCAATAACGAATGACTTCAACACACACACAACCAATATTAAGGAACTTTGAAAAAATAATCAGTTTTTACCTTTTTCCGAAGAATATCGGAATCGTTGCAGTCCTCCACAGTCCGTAAAATCATCTCTACCTTCATGAAATCTACCTCCTTAACATCGTAACCTGTAATGCGATTATTATAACGAAATTACAGTAGAACCTGTAGATTTTATCTTCGATTCAAACATAAAACTAATAAAAATCAGAAATATGTAATTATTTTTGAGTTTTTCAGATTTCACTTGGTATTCTTCCTTTCGAATTTACTAGTTCTTTGGACCAACGTAATGATACACATTCATTTATGATGAAAACCAACTAAAACTTCTTATTCCTAAAAAAAAAACAATTGAAGAATAAACTAAAATAAAATTGCTTAAAAATTATTTCTACAACTCAAACTGTAATAATCGCAATTAATATTATTCACATTTACACAATAACAAATATTTTATAATTCTTCTATAAAAAAATAAATAAATAAAAAACCGTTAATATAGCTGTGTATCTTGCCGTTATTAATTGTAAAGTTACATACAAACATAGATATATATAAGAGTATGAATTATAATTTAAAATTGAACACTAAAACAGATATTGCACTCATTAATTATATGTAAGTCCGTAAATTAACCTTCAAGCATTCTCTTAGAAAACAAATGCGTTCTGTTATTAAAAATTTTTGCTCTAATATAAAAATAACGCAAAGAAAAAAAACAAAATTTTTTAAAAATTGCAGAAATTTTCAACTTGTAATTCTTAATCTAAAATTGTAAAGCTACAATTTTGTTTACTGCTATATTCAAGTTTAAATACGGAAAATGAAATATTAATGTAATGAGTGCAGTTTTCCGCGTTCAAAAACAAGAGATAATATAACACGAACATTGTGCCGTCACATAGTCTTGGTCCAATTTATATGCAATTTTATGCATATAAAATATTTTAATAATTGAGATAATAATCATGCGTTTAAATATGCTAACGCTATTAGAATTTTAAATTTTATTTTGCTATATATATGGGTAATCTTTTATTATGGGATATTTATTTTGTGAATTTTTTAAATATGTAGGTACAATATCTGTCTCAGCAATTTTTGGCCAATCTACATATATTAATATTGAATAAATAATAATTGATTTATCATTGAGTTTATAAAATTAACGTTTTTAGATTTTCACATGTTCAAAGTTGATTGTACATTGCACAAATAAATAAATTTAGTTATAGAGTTCTAAAAGAGCATCTTTAAAATTTTATGTGTATTGTGCATTTATATCCTTAAAGAAATCGAAAGCAGTTTTTCAAAAAAACAAAATAACATAACTTTTTAATTTGTTTCGTAATGCAACAGTAGAAATAAAATGCCATTGCAGGCAATGCAAAATAATTTCTTGAGAACATTATATATTTATACAAACTTGAATTGTAATGTAAAAAACTGGATTGCCCTAAATATAAGAGAAAATTTATAATCGCAATAATCACTTGTAATCCAATTTTTTAATTCAAGAACATTATGTACATATATGAAAGCAAAAAAATTAAATTAAATGATTAACAGTAGACAAAATTGTTTATTTGTGTTAGTTTAAAAAAATAACAATAATCTACGATTAAATTTA